>NC_132988.1:44020000-46520000 GCF_048564905.1 Vicugna pacos
TGTAAGCGGTGGTCACTCTGTATCACCTGCCAAGTGCAGAGTCCTTACACTGGGTTTTTTTGGTGGTGGTTAATTTGCTTTAACCTGTTCTGGGATCTGAGTATTCCTACTCTGGGAACTGTCAGATTCAGACCAGCGGCCTCTCCCATGTTTATAAAGAGTCGCTACTGTTGGGTCAGCCATCGCCATATTTTGACCACTGACAAAACCTCACATTTTTTTTTTTCTGATTATAGGATACAAGTGTAATACAACATTTTTATTGCCCAATCCTGGAAATGATAGCCCCTTTGGTTATTGAGTTAGTGAGGGCAGAAGGAGGAGGGGTCGGGGTGGTTGGCACTACAGAATAAAAAGTCCTTTAGAAACCTCGTTTTGATTCCAAAAGACCTTAACGTCTAGTCGGGGGCCAACAAGGGAGCAATGCAAGAGTGGTTTTACCAACTATTCCTGTCCGTGCAGAAACAAGGGGAAGTATTGCTGATGACATACACCCGAGGCGCCCTCTCCCGAGGCGGAATTCCAGAGTGCTTACCGTCATTACTGGGGTGTCCGCTTTGACGTCCAGATGGCGCTAAAGTTGCAAGGCTGGAGTAGAGTTATTCAACTCTTTCTCAAGTAAATACATGGTCAGACCTCATGGTCAGAGCCTTGGTTTGAAGGAAGATTAGCTGTATCTCTCAAACTTTTTTAGAAAGGACCTCGGTGCTTATTACCATGAATTGTTTCTGTCAGAATTTGAAATCTGTTTACATGATACATGCATATTTGGCACCTCCTTGAGTACATGCTGCGGCAAATGGCTAATGATGAAGAAGCAGGCTTCTTCTGGACTAGGAATTCCAGAAAATGCGACAGAGAAGAAGCACCTTGTTAATCAGGGCTGTGGCTTCCTCCAGCACTCCTTGCTGCGTTGTGCCTACCGTTGCTGAAGGAGTTTAGAAACGTCCACTGCTCTCTCCACAGCCCCTCTCCTGTTCCATTAACTGTTATCACTGAAACTAGACTTTGGTGAGAAAAATGATACATTTTTTTAAAAAACCAAGATACTAGAGTGACCTTATAGCTGGGAAGAGGTGTGTGAGGCCTCAGTCACCTGCCCTCGCTAAACACGATGGCCCCGACTCTTGGCCTCTTTGAGACCCTAGATTGAATAATCTTTATCATCTGATCAAAAGATGAATTTCACATGAACCAGAAACTTCTATACCAACAATCTCTCCTTCAAGCTGTTCTATGGAAAATGCTCATTTCACATCCTATTGTGAACTTGCTAATGGGCACTTATTTTGTGAAAAGGTGGCTCATGAAATAAAATATCTAACAATAAACACTTAACCATAAAACACTTTAATAATAGTAATAATAGTATAAAAACTGTTTTATTCAGCACCTGTATATTAGAGGCTCCAGGCTAACTAAATATCTTAGTTAATTTGTCCTACAAAGTTCACAGAACTAGAACTAATTTACAAGTTAGATATTATTACCATTTCAGACAAATAAAGACTTAGGTTAAGTAACCTGTTGTGAAACTAGTGAGAGCTGTGATGGGAATTTGCAACTCTCGTTCATGGGTGGTGTCTTACAGTGGTTGGCACAGGGTACAGGCACAGCCAGAAGTGTGTCAGAATTGATTAGTGATGTCTGCCATGAGCATCAGTCAGGACTAGGGGCAGCAGAACAGAAGCTGCATATCTGTTTTTTTGCATCACATCAAGATGTAACTTAGGAAAAAAAAAAAAAGTCTCCTCCCTTCAGGTATATTTTGGTGAAGTGCCACAGTCTGAGGGCCCTGTGCCCAGTCATCCTAAAAAGCCACATGGTTCCAAAGTGTACAGTGGCTGAGACGTGCCAGGGACAGAGCTACTGGCGTCCCACAAATAACAATCAGCCCGCTGGCCAAGCAGCTCCCCGCCGGCTCCCAGCAGTAGCATTGTCACATCCTAACAAAGCGCCTTTGCCTTCAGACACGTCGGCCCAATGGCTGGCACTGAGGGTTTCCCTGAAAAACTGCACTGTCCTCTGTTCTGAGTCAGCCTCATTGTTCAGAGCTTAGGGAGTGGGGCTTGTGTCCAGATATGGGACAACAACATGTGCTCTGTACTTGTTACCAGCAATATTGTGGGTCACTGTGATACCTGAACGTTCTATTCTGCTGTGCTCTGAAACGACCTCCTCATGCCCTCATCCTCACTTAGTGGAGGTACGTTTATGGACGGGGTAGCCTACTGGAATGACTTATCTGGAGCAACACTTAGGACATTTTAAATAAAAGTGCCTCTGAAAGAAAGCAAGCTCCCATTTCCCTATTGGCTGAGGCTGCTACTTACTTCAGTAGTTGTTCAATAGTTTATTTCCTAACTGACTTTTAGAACCTAAAAGGGTTTCTAAAGAAGAAAAAGGAAGGGCAGGCACATCTCCTGCCTGATCAGCTGTCTGTCCTTTCAGTCATGCGTGCAGTTGGCGAACCCTGGGACCTACGCCCATGGGGTTCACTCCGTAAGGGAAGCTGCGCGTTCCAGCTGCCAGGTGCTCTCATACTTCATGTTACATCATCAAGCTTGACACATCTAACAGCTCTCCTGTTTCCTTAGCAGTTCCTCGATAAAAATTCCATGTGTCAGTTTACTGTTAAACAATCTCTCAGTTTTTCAGCAATCTCTGCGCCCCTATGCCTGTATGAAGACAAACACGTAACAGGGCATGAAAGAACAGCATTTGAGTCATGTTAGTCCATGGCTGTGGGGCTCGGAGGACTGAACCTGGATGGGCTTCTGGAGGGATGACAGTAGAGCTAAGCCTTCTTCCTCTGGCTTCTGTGAGATTAGAGAGAGGTTTAAGGAACAAAGCCAGGGGATTTGGAGAATGATTGGACAAAGGAACTGAGATAATTCCAAGAGTTTTCAGCCAACTCCATTTCATCCCCAAGGAATAGTTCTCAAGCCGAAACCCAGAGATCATCAGCGTTCTTGAGATACTACCTTGGATCTGTTCCCTTTTTCCATGACTTCTTTTTGGAACATTGATGAAGAATGAGTGGCATATGTATGGCCTTCAGGATACAGCACTGAGTTTTACTCCTCCTGTTTACAAACCATTTTTAAATGCTCTGGGTACATGCAAGTGCTTGTGATTCACCTCCTCGCGTCTCCTGCCCGTGACAGTCTTCTAGGAACGGTTAATGTCAGAAGTGAAATTATTCTCCTGAATGTTGTTTCTTTTCTCTTTTCATTATGAAGTATATTCGGTGCTCTTCGAACTGGTGCTTATATGGTGTACATTTTGATGACCAAAGGCCTGAAGCATTCAGTTTGTGACCAGAGTTTTTACAATGGACCTGTCAGCAAATTCTGGGCTTATGCATTTGTGCTAAGCAAAGCACCCGAACTAGGTGAGTGTCTTCTCCCCTTCCGTTTTCTCCCCTAACCCCTCACCCCTGTGTAGCTAAACCCCCACAACGTTTATTTAAAGGCAAACGATTTGAAGGTCCCGTTTTATTGGTTGCAGGAAAGTTACAATGAATGAATGGAGAGTTCCTGACTAACCTCCACGATTTTTTTCTCCTTCCTCCTTCTCTCCTTTTAAATAATTGCGCTTTGTGTATCTGAAGAGTAGAATAGTTTACACAGAGCATGCTGGTGCCCAAGCTGTCCTGAAAACACGCTTCCGGGGCCTTATGACGCCCCTCAGGCCCCGACCAGCTGAGCGAGCGTAGAACGCGGGCTAAAGGAGCAGCACGGCCGTCTCCCGGCCCCACGCCGGAGCACAGCTTCAGCTCCGGAGGGAGGATGCAGACTAGGAGATTCCGCTTGTTCGGGTATCCTCGTGTTCTCATCAACAAGCGTGAAGGAGTAGTTTCTGGTGTCCTAAAGAAACTGGCCTTAGCAAGCTGCAGTTCACCTTCAAGAAATTAACCCCAAATCCTATGTGTAGATTCCTAAGGTTTCTCCTTTAACTTTTTAATAGTCTTGAATGTAAGTGGGCCACGGGTTAGCAGAAACAGGGAAAAACTAAGTGGCAAGGATTTGACATGGGCACAGTTTTCCAGGAAAAGATCTTTATTGCCAGAAAAAGGGATCTGCTGGTGACAAGCTCTGAGTTCACCCATGAGCAGTGCTGGCTGTCAACCCACAAACTGGTTCCTGTCCTTAGGGGCACCTGATCATCCTCTGGGCTTCTTAATTTTTTTTTATTGGGAATTAAGAATTGGTTTACTTAGTTCAAATTTTTTTTTATTTATAGATTGTGTTCCCTGTCCTGTTTCTCCTAAAAGTGAGGTGAGAGGTTGTAATTTCATTATGAGCCACCTGCAGCATTAGCTATCAACGGTCTTTCTGAAAGGTGCGCCCCTAGTTCGTGTCTGTTCACAAAGGATGTGAGGTGTCTCCGGTGTGTGCATCCCAACTGTGCACTGTCCACCGGGGGCTGTACCCCTGCTGCCTCCAGGTGTTGGCATTTGGTTTGAACTATTGATTTGACCCCTGTCTTCCGAGGTCAAAGACTAGGGAAGAGCAGCAGGAGAAAACGTGTGTGTGTGTGTGTGTGTGTGCGTGCGCACGCGCGCACACACACACACACAATGAAAACGGTCTTAGAGTGAGACACATTAGAATGGATTCATTCATTTATTCATTTAATGCATTTATATTGAGCACCTACTGTGGACCAAGCATTTAAACAGCTGGCATGGAATGGCGACTTTAGATAAAAAGTTCATAATATGAATTTCATGAACCAAACCACAGGCAGCTATTTTTATACATGAATTGGGACCACTAAGCTGCAAACTCTTGGGCCAAAGAAGCGTTTTTCAGACTTGGAGCTACAGACAACGCCTAGAAGTCTAGGAGTTTTAGGCATTTCAGAATTCTATGAGAATATTTTAATTTTGTGTTTTCATGTGTAGATGAAGGATTGTCTTGCCAGATTAATTTTTCACAGTGATTCTTTTTAATTTAGAGTCACAGAGTCTGAGTCAGACACTTTTCCTCAGACTGGCGGTGGTCTGAGAGTGAGAGCATATATATTTCTCTCGGGGTTTTGTGACGTTTTCCTTGAAAGTAAATTCATATATTAAGTTAGAGAATTATTCAAATTGAGAAATATCCTATCCTCCTGACTTTTACTTTATTCTGTATAATAAGTATCCTTATGACTCTCCTCTATCTTTTCAGTAAAGACTTGACCACAGATACATGACACAGTAAATGCATGAAATGGGACTCCCCCAACACACCACCCCTGAATACCGTCATAATTTTTACCTCCCTCCCCTCAACAAGGATTTTTTTTTTTTTTAATCAGAAAAGATGCCTCTATGCTTCTGACCCTTAAGCCTCAAATTACAAAGGAGCAAATTCAGTCTTTGCTTCTAGAAGTGCCTTTCCCTGCCAGGGCTACCTGTCTGTGTCCTGAGTTTTACCTGGTTGTGTTTGAGGGACTTGAAGGAATGGCTTATGGCTGAGCCACCCCAGCCCGTCACACTGGTCATCTTCCCTCTCAGCCTTGTGCTGCCTGTCCCCATGGCTTCTACTCCAGCTTGACACCGACGTCTTTAACATAGGGTTCCTGGATGAGAACTGTTAGTGCGGCTCTCAGAGGTACTTGTGCTCGGATGCTCTGTCCTGTTACAGTGCTGGTCCTGAGGATGCTAATGAATCACCTGCTTTGTTTTAATCTAGGCCCCAACATGCCACTCCCTACTGCCCTCCTGCAGACGTTATAACTGGACTCAGTTCTCTTCCCTCTTGAGCCCAGAAGGAGCTGTCATTTAGTCCCTTGTGCCCCTGGCTTGATCATTGCTTTCCCTGGAGAAGCCTCACTCGCCACAATAGTTTATAGGTTGGACATCAAACGATCCATTCCTTCCCAGTTAAAACACAAGATTGAGGTGTTGACAATGGGCTGAAGAGTTGAAAACAAACTAAATCCTAAACCTGACACCGCTCTTTAATGAGGCTAGTATCTGACACAATTTCATGTGGTGACAGACCCCTTAGACAGATATATTACAGTCTGAGTTTTCAGTTTTAAAATATGACTTATTTTCTTTCAAATATCCTGGAGCTTACTTGATAGTGACCTTTCCCAGGTAAACTGCTGAAGCAAATAGATCCAAAGATCAGTGCCAGTGGTGGTGTCTTTCCGGCCCTCATTCAGTGAATATGGACGCCTTTTTGTTCATTTGGGAAGTCAAATTCCTTCCCCATTTTTTCACTCTTAGGAAACCTTGTTTCTACTATTTAATTAAGAAAGCTTAATGCATTTTGATTATTTAGAATTCTTGTTTTCAGGTCCCAAATTCTACTTTTTAATTCTCTAAGACTCTGGACTCCTCCTGGGCACCAGAAAGGAAAGGTCTCGTGAGAAAAAAGAACAGGTTCTTCCGTGTTCAATACTGAACCTATTTTCTCCCCAACACCTGCATGCCTGCAGTTTTCACTAAACAATGTTTTTATTGTGGCAAAATATACGTAACATCGTTTGCCACTTCTGAGTGTACAGGGCTGCAACGTTCCAAACATCGGCCTTGTCGCACAACTGTCAGCACCATCCATCTCCAGCACTTTTCATCCTCCCCAGCTGAAACTCTACCCACTCAACGCTACCTCCCTACTCCCCCTTCGTTCAACTCACACCAGCAAGAAGGGCTCTCTGCTTCAGCAGAGAACGAGTGAGCTCATTTCGGTGAATGACAGGGCCACAATCTGCTAGAGCAAGCTGAGGGGAAGAGAGTGACCAACCTGCTTGGTGTGCCAAAAATTGTTGAGTGACTACCGTTTGAATTATATGAAAAGCTGCTGAGATTTCTGTTTTGTTAAAACTTGGAAGCATCTGCTCTGAGTCTGGGTCCTTGCTCAGTTGAGCCTGTCATTGTTTTCGAAACTCTGACTCAGCAGCGCTCCAGCTAACTCTGTGGAGGGGGCGCGGCCATCTGTGACACACTGGCCACAGTGGGCGCTCGGCGGCCAGGCGCGCCCTGGGCCTTCTGGATGCTCACCGACTTCTCCAGAGCTGCACGGAGAGCTGCTCTTAACAACACACAGGCAGAAGGTACAGCTCAGGAGGGACACTTAGGTAGGAGATCACCGGGGCCAGGCTGGCTCTCGACTGAAAATAGCTGAACCAAAGGTTAGAGACCAAGGTACAGAACACAAACCCCGGGGGAGCCGAGAGACGTGACACAGTGGAAACGTTCCAGAGTCCCAGGTCCCCCTGCTTCTACTTAGCCAAAATGCTTTCCATAATGCCAGTAGGACCTTTGGCCAAGAAAGGCTGGTTGGCCAACATCACATTCACAGTCCCTATCTTTAGTCTGCATTTTAGGTCACTCTAGCCGGGAAATGCCCTGTCGCGGCATGACTGGCTCATGACAAATTAAGTGGGTTATTATGTGGTTTCCCCAGAGGAAAAATATTTCACAACTGCTGGAATCCTGTGACTGTTACATCTCAGCCCAGGGGAAGCACGCATTCTCTGGGTCGGTGGCCTGTCTGGGGATAGTAACCTCGATATGGCGTTGGGGTGGTACTTCCAAGAGGCTCAGGGCCCTTACTGGACAGCCCTCATCTTTACCTCGCTGTCTACCATCCTGTATATCTGTTCTGAGAACAGTTCTTAAGTGTTTTCAAATAAATTCTGTTTTGAAGATCTCAGGACATGTCCTTCAACCCCTCCTCCCCAAGGTACATGGAAACACCTAGTGTGTCTCAGATCAGGCCTCCACTCTGACAGGAGACACACAAAGCAATGTTCAATTCCAGATTTATAGCTTCCTCGTTCCACTCGATGTTAGCCCACCAGTTTGAATACAGTCCATGTTTTGTCCCCATTCTCTCTTCCTACCCTGAAATCGTTCTCTAGACAATAAAGTTATAATATAAAAGTGATGATAGAGTTCAAATTAAATTGAAAGAATTTGAAAGGATGAAATGCTCATTACTTGATGGCCCATAACTTATTACAATATGTTTGAATGTTGTGCAGGACTTATGTTTTAGTTAATACTTAGAGATTCATAAAGAAAATCTTGATTATAAATGACTAAGTTTGTTTTTCATGTGCAATTCCTTGGTCTACCTTCCTTCCACTGTGAACAAAGGAAGCCTAGAATTAACTGTGTCTACGTTGTAGTCCAGAGGGAAGGGAGCCACAGAGTAGTAATTACACAGAAATAGTGGATCTTTGACAGGCCCACAAAAAGAGCACAGTTTAACCCTCATAAGTAGACCCCAGGGCTCCTGACACCAGTCGTGCCCCCAAGGATACACGTGAATGTTACCATCACCATCCATCATCAGTCTGTCTGACCTTTACAGGCTTAACATGTCGGCATCTCACAAGAGAGAAAAGGACTTGAAGGAAAATTTTGTAATAGGTTCAGAAATGCAGCAAGTGGCAACCTTCCTTTTCTGCTCTAAGCAAATAAGAAGTTTAACGATTCCGTAGGGAAATAAGCGAGTAGCTCCTGCTGACTGGAATAGGGTACCACCTGTCTAGTCCAACCACATCCATCAGAACCTTAAAGTTCCTTCCAGGACCCAGCATCTTACATGAGCACAATTCTTGCTACTAAAAAGAAATTCTCTGCCTTAGAAACAGTGGTCTTTTTCTTCAAGGGGATAATGTTGGTAAACTTTCTGATAGATCCTGGGAAACTTTTTCAAAGTTAATTGCATAAAAGCATGTGTCATCCTCCATTTTTTTATCACTTGATTCAGAGGCCTCAAATATTCCTACTACCCTCTTCAGGAACTATGATGGGAGGTAGCTTTTTGTTCTTTTTCTGCCTTTGCCTTTTAAGTTTTACTTTTCTCATGGCCATATGTCAAGGCTTCACACTTTACAGGGAGCTTACAAAGATGTTTTTTAGGGGTTACCTTTGTCATGTACCAAAGAAAAATGGTTTTACTCCTCCAGAGAGGCCTACGAGCATTGCACTGTACACTTGGATTCCTATTCGTTTCTCTTGATTGCTGAATGATCTGAGACAAGTCACTTGCCTCTTCCAAGTGATATTTCCTAAAATGCACGGTTCAGTTGGAAATGGGCCACATGATTACTAATATCCCTTCCAACTCAAAAATATGAGTTGTGTGCAAAACAGTTTTCTGAAAGTAGCATTTACTGAGTGCTCACCAAGTGCCAGGAAGGCATGCTGAGTATCCTGTTTAATCCCCAGACAATGCCACGCTTCTCTCCTTATCCCTACGTTACAGATGAGGAAACTGGAAATGATGAGGATTAGTAACTCACCCAGGGTCGCAGTCCAGGCTCCTAACCCGGTCCCTCTCACTCTCAAGTACTAGTTCAAGAAATCCACCTTCTTGCGGAAATATAAATGGCGATGGTGATGTTCTGGTCGAGAGGCTCACGGACGTTCTTTCCCTCCTTCATCTTTCAGGAGATACAATATTCATCATTCTGAGGAAGCAGAAGCTGATCTTCCTGCACTGGTACCACCACATCACTGTGCTCCTGTACTCCTGGTACTCCTACAAGGACATGGTTGCCGGGGGTGGCTGGTTCATGACGATGAACTATGGCGTGCACTCCGTGATGTACTCTTACTATGCCTTGCGAGCAGCGGGTTTCCGGGTCTCCCGGATGTTTGCCATGTTCATCACCTTGTCCCAGATCACTCAGATGCTGATGGGCTGTGTCGTTAACTACCTGGTCTTTCACTGGATGCAGCCAGACCAGTGTCACTCTCACTTTCAGAACGTCTTCTGGTCCTCACTCATGTACCTCAGCTACCTTGTGCTCTTCTGCCACTTCTTCTTTGAGGCCTACATCGGCAAGATGAGGAAAGCAACGAAGGCTGACTAGTGTTGGAACTGAGGAGGAAGCCACAGCTCAGGGTCATCAAGAAAAATAACAGACAAAAGAAAATGGCACAAGGAATCACATATGGTGCAGCTAAAACAAGACATATGAGCAAACACAAAACCCAAGGCAGCTTAGGGATAATTAGGTTGACTTTGCCCAGTAAGTTTATGATCCTTTTTGGGTGAGGACTCACTGAGTCACCTCCATCTCAAAGGACTGCTGCTGGAAGACCCGCATTCCCTCTTTATCTGTCAACTCTAGGACAAGTGAGAAAGAAAGTGGGCAAGAGGCAGAGAGAAACAGAAGACAAACAAAAGCTCTTAACACTATGAAAAGAAAAAGTATTTACTAAGTGTTATATTTCTCTAAGGATCAAAGGCGTTTACTTTAAAAACTGTGTGAGCGCGCACACACACACACACACACACTCCTTTCTAAATCTTTTTTGACACTAAAATGGAGTCAATAAAAGAGATCAAAATGGAAGTGACACAGGGTGTAGATCTAGAACAGTAATGCTTTTGCAGAATTTAAAGCATTTTTAAGAAAGGTTAGGAATTGTAGCCCCCGTGAGAAAAGATGTCTTAATCACCTCCTGAGAAAATGGATGTGAACAATTCGATGTCCACTGAGAGAAAGACTTGTTTCCCTTCAGAGCACAGCCTCAGGCTAGCGAGTTTGCCAAAACCAAGTGGGCATGCTGTTTTTCCCAGGTCCTTCCTGGGAAGAAGGAAACCATACAGCCCCACTCCTGAAAGGGCAGCTCCACCTCAGAGCAATTTCTGACAGTTTAACTGTAATTTCGACTCTTAAATAAGACAGGATGCATTAGCCTTGGTTCCGTCGCCTCGGGCTTCTTAAACAGAAGAGTAAATGCAGAATAGGAAAAAGAAAACTCAGCTGAACGATTTTGAAAAGTGGACTTTGTACTACCTGTAAAAAGGTGCAGCCCAGGACCATCCTTGAGCTAGGAAGGGGGAAAAAAACAGTGGGAAGGTAAGTGGGCAGTGCAGTGCAGAAGAGCTGCAGGGCCGTGTAGTAGACAGACACTAAGTCTGTCCAGCCCTCCCTATTTGACTTCACGTGTACTCATCACTTTCCAAATGGAACCCTGTGGTATAGTCCATATTTTATATATTTTTGTGAATTTCAAAGAATTCTGCAGGGCTCTTCCTGATCCTGGGCGAACACTGTGTTTCGGCATCATCTGCATTTGCTCCCAGAGCAGTGCAGAGGTGTTTAAAGTGCCCTCTGCTGGCCAAGTAGAGATACTTTGACAAACACACTTCATGGCAAGTTTGGCTGGAACAGTTGACAACAAAGGGCCCCTTACAGACTTATGCTTCAAATTTTCAATGACATAAAATACTCGTATTTTTGGCCAAATCAGAAGACATTCTTCCGGCTTCAAGTCAGCTTCAGAAATTTTTTAAAAGGGACTTTAGCTCTGGAACTCAGAAAATCAATTTATTAAGAGCCATATTCTTTAAAAAAAAAAAGCTAGATAATATAATATCTGTAATATTTCAGTCCTTTACAAGCCAAATAAATGTGTAAAACGTTCCTAGTATTTCAAAGACGCAATTATGTAAAATTGTTCAATGTGATATAATAGTATTCTAATTGGTTAAGTAGCTTAATGATTAGACACTAGATGAAAAGGTTAGGGGCTACCCTGCATAGATTATACACACAGAACCACACATATGCACACCCATGTGGGGCACACTGAACTTCAAAGCCCAAATGAATAGAAACATATTTTCTGGCTAGCAGAAAAAGAAGCTGTTGTTTATCTTTCTTGCTTTACTTGAGAGTGTACAGAAAAGGGATTTTTTTCAAATTATTTTTATATTATTTTAGCTTTAATTGTGCTGTCACTCATGAAACAGAGCTGCTCTGCTTCTGTCAGAGATGACAAGGGCTTTCTCAGCATCTCGTTTATGTGTGGAATTTAAAAGAATAAAGTTTTATTCCATTCGGTGTGAATGGTCTGAACAATGAACAAAGAATCCATGCAAACCAAGTCATGACTAATAGATGGGTGGGGCCAGGGGGGGAAGGTACGCAGCAGGGGTGGGAGGAGCTGTTACATCTGTGCTAGATCAGTGTGAACAGTCTGATGTCTTGACGTTGGTTCATAGATGGGAACCATTGATGGAGGAATGTATCATTAGGGCAAAAACTGGCATGAGCTGGAAAGGAAGGTCCTGCTATAACAACTAATCCTTAGAATGCAAATGATGTTATTTTGAGCTTTGAAAAGACATGGTATTGTGCAATAAGCTTTTTTCCTTATGACAGAAAATGAGCAAAATAAGTAAAATGCGGAAAAGGCCAAATAACAGCTGACTTGAGTTTAACTTGAAAGACCAGTTAGAGCTTATCTGGTTGATTTAGTTATTTAGTCCATTGGTTTATCGGTGATCCTTTAATGCAGGTTAGAATAAGGAAATGCACACAGACCTTAGCAGACACTAAGTGATGCTTCCAAAGCACTTTCGTCTTGATACAGGTTTGTACTTGTGTTCACTTGTGAGGTAATTTAGAATCTTTGTTTACAGGCTGAATGTCTAATAAATAGTTTTTAAATTAGCTGAATATATCTAAAGGCATTTCTGATGTGTGTCATGGGAGGGGGGAAAAACACACCTTTAAAAAAAAAACCTGAAATTCTGGTGTTAACAGGCTCAGTACGGTGTTCTTCATATCTCAGCTTAGCTGCTTAATTGTATCAAGATACAAGGCTGGACCACCAGCCCCTGGCAAATCTGAATCCTATCAGAGAACTGACTGCCACACAGATAATCCTGCTATCAATTAATATTCCAGAAAAACCTGGGCAGGCAAGTTTTTATAGCTGCCCCACTATGCTACAACAGATTATCTTTCTATTGAAAATATTCCACTACATTCCAATACCAGGGTGGTAAAAACATTCCTGGATTTAAAAAAAAATTTTTTAACCAAATCTTCATTTCATACATAAATACATGTAATTTGATATGCTGGGCCCAAGTATCAACCCAAGTCCACAAGTTTGCCATGGAAATCATTCTAGTGAGAGATGCTCTATTTATAGGGCAGGGGCTTTTATCTGGACAGTCTAGTTTTGCTCGTGAGAAAAGCCACTACTATATTCGTATTCATTGTCAGGTCCAAAGTACCCAGTAAGCATCATGGCTTGAGACGATCATTCCAGGTAATGCTCATCCTTCTTATCACACCCCACTACAAAAACAAGGGGCAGAGGTAATAATACATCTGAATAATACGCTGAAGTGGAAAGACAGACTTATGCCCTTTCCCTTCCCCTCGGTATTAATGTAGCTCTGACTGAGTCAGAAACCTCACCTGAGTGGGGTTTTTGTAGACCTGAATGGAAGAACCTTACTTCTAAGAAAGAGACCCACAGAATTTTTTTTTTAAGGTCAGATGTAGTATCTTTAACAATAAAGATAAAACCTGTCACATAAAAATAACAAAGCACCTGACGTCATCTACACTGGAGTAGAATGTTCCAGAAATCTGGCCTGCTTCCCAGGCTGCTGGGTTACCTGGGAGAGACACACCCAGGTTGCTCTCTCTTCCTCATTGTGATAGAACAGCCTCTCCTCAGAGAACGCTACACGTCCCACACTAAGTCAGCCTCAGCACATTCTGAGGGCTTCCTCCCAGGCTGGTTAATTGCTGACTCTTGAACCCAGGTATTGGATTGGCTGTGTGCTGACTCAAGAGGGCTGTTGGGAAAATTGGGAAGGTCAAACAGACCTCCCAGAGTTCAGTCCTTGAGTTGTCTGTGCATGGTCCACGTCTGTCTCTTTTAGATGCTTCTTTCCCTGAAAAAGTTTCCATCCTGAGAAGTACAGTTGTGTGAGAGTTTTATGATGAAAATCCAGTTCGCCAATCTTTGTTTTCAATAATAAATATTTTGCTATCAATTCGGGATCGGTAGGAGAGCCTGTTTTCATGCTGTGAGTCATTGTCTCTTGTAGCTTTTTTAAGTTGTTCTGTCCCTTTTCTATTTACATACAAGACTTGATTCTTTGTGCCTCAGACCCATTGCCATCAAGAAGACATTTTGCTAAGAATGCATCACAGGGTTTGGCCTGTAGTGTGTACACATTAGAGTGAGCGCTAGTAAAGCAATGATACTCAAATTTTGTGCCAACCATCACTGTGACACGTTAGGTCCCAATCTTCAGTGAACGACCGCCTCTATGCTGGTACCCAAGACTTAAGCAAAGTGAGTGTCAGTGCAGGGACAGCATGTGCTTTCAAGGCCAGCTGTGACCTGCCAATTATAAACGTCCTCAAGCCACAAGGCAGAACCCAGAAGTGAAGAGACCAGTTAGGGACACCTGTGCAGAGCATCAAAGAATAGTCACAAGCCTGTTGAATCACCAAAGTTAGGAGCTTCATTCTCAAACTGAAAATTCAGGGCTCACAGAAGGGGGGAAATAATCTCCAGGTTTCCCTTCCTCCTGAATTACATTTTTCTAAAAAAGGGAAACAAGATGTTCTAGCCCTAAAGAGAGACAGCAGGAGCACACCCCTGGGGAGGAGGTTTGGGGGGGTCTTAATGGCATTGTAATTTTATGCTGGGTAGGCAACTCTGAGACATACATCACTGGAAATTCAAACCCGAACCTACATTGTAGTAAATGTCTCCTAAAGCAACTAGTTAAAGAAACTGGTCCTGTAAATCAGGGTCAGGCAACATTTGTATCACACTTAGGCAGGATCGAGAGGTCCTGGCTCACGTTGGTTATTTAAACACTGTTATTTTCCCATTTCTTGGCGGCCCTTGCGACATTTTCCTCCCAGTGGACAGAAGTCTAGAATGTACCAGCAAGAGCCTCAGAGTGCAGCCGCAGCCTGTCGGATTCAGGCAGGTCTGCCCGTCAGGGCGTGTTCAGGCAAGGCCAATTTGACAGCCACTGGAAGATTCGGCCTCTTAGGGCCGGGGCGCCTGTGTTCAGAGAGAAGCCCGCCCAGATGAGCCTCACAGAGCAAATCACAGCAGCGTCAGAATTGTTACTTTCAAGTGCTATTTCACGACATTAAAATAAATATTTTTTTCTGGTATAGTAAAATTAAAAATAAACTCATAACTTTTGATTTAAAACCAGACTGTTTCCAGTTTCTTTTCTCTCTTGTTCTGGGCAGTTCTAAAGGGGCATTCCTTAAAAATTGAAGAAAGACCACTCCACACTTGACACCAATGTGCTCACGGACCGTAGGTGAGTCACTGAAACTCCCCAGTTCTTGAGCAGACCCCGAGAATGATACAGCCCCAAATACTGCTGATCAAAACCCCACACGTGTCTAGCCCTCCAATGGTGTTTCACGGGTGTAACACTTTAAAATGTACGTGTTGTCCAGACCCGAGGGCTCCCCAGAGCTGTCCTCAAGGGGCAGACAGTCCAAGAAAAACATAGTCTCAAACAATGCACGCTTCAGAAACGAACACAGCATGCATGAAAACATACAAGCATTTTATATCACTGTCAAGATAACAAAAATGCTATGCAGATGTAACTTCAGGACCAAGAAATAGGCCGTAGTGGGCTTCCTAGGGATGAAAAAATAAGAATGACATCTGAATACACTATTTCAGCAACATAACTACTTATTGGCTGTTTTTGTTTTTCTTCAAAATGAATAAAATTAATTGGAGCCACAGTGAGCATCCTAAATCAATGGTCAGGACTGTTAAAATAATTCAGAGGGCTCCCCACTGGTTGGTCTGTAGCTGATTAATCTCCAGCCCTGGCAGGTTTGGGGCAGGCTCTCAGTTACTGCAAACACCTGCCCTGAGACTGAACAGGGAGGGCCACTGAGAAGCAAGGTGACCACAGGGATTTCCACAGTCGGGGAAGGGGACGGGCTGCACTGAGTAATCCCCTCAACCCGACCAAACTTGACACACACACCCCTACAGAATCGCCCAGTCCATGACACCTGCAACCTTGCATCACCATGAAGGACTCCGGGCAAAAGGAGAAGCTCTGGATCAGATCAGATCAGATCAAATTCACTATCCCATTTCACCCTGTAACCTTTTACATTTTCTTCCACTTTTCTTTGTTCTTCATCTATATACTAGTTGAAGGCTATAACCACTGGCATTCCACCTTATTTATACATGCATTATAGAATACGTATTTATACAGAAAAGATTACATACATACACTCTCGGAAAATAACGTCGCAGCCTAAGGGTTAAGCATGTGGGACAGCCCCCTCCTGACACACCCCCTGCGATCTCACTACTGGATTCTGCCATCTTTGATGTTTTTGGCCCCCCCAGAGCTAAAACCCTGAGCTACAGTGTGGGGTTTTATACACAGTTTCCTTTTCTATCGACTACACTAATTCCTTTCATACTAGAGGGAAAAACTGACCCCGGGTGCTTCTCTGCTATGTTTTATTTATGAAAACTCCAGAGGGTGTTTCTCAAGGCAGCCAATATCTCTACAAGGAGAAGGCAAGCAGTGTTTGCTATTCCTGCATCCTGCACAGCTCACAGCCATACGTGAGTTACTGTAAAATACCAGATCATTTTCCCAAAATGAGCACTTTATTTCCAAATTAGAAGCAGTTTTGATTTCAACTTGGTTTTAGAATCATGAAATCAATACAACAGAAATAAAACTACTGAGCTTCCAAATTGACTTAGGTGGCCACGTCAAATCATTTGTTCGTTGACACAAAACGAATTTCCCTAGGACCCTCCAGCCTGTAGAGGCAAATTGTTTGCTGGTTTGTAGCTCCCACTGATGCAGGACCTCTGACTTCCTGCCAAGTCCCTTGCCTCCAATTCTGGAAATTGCCAAAGGGAGTCTCACAGCCTCCATCAAGCATCTCTGTTATGTGGTCACTCTCACCCCACCTCCCTCCCATCCCCACCCTCCCCAGCTGCAATTGTATCTCTCCACTGGGCTCTGAAATCTCTATGCCTGGCCAAGTCCAGCAGCTCTTAGCAGGCAACCACCACCCCTCTGAGAGGCAGGGCACCCTCTGCTCTGTGGTGGGGCAAGATGCCTCATTTCCCCATGGTTAGATGTGCTGTGTGAGAAAACTGGCACCCTTCTCTACTTAGGAAACAGATTTGCATCCAGGGGCCAGGGGACTGATTAGGGAAACCATCACCCTGCATCAGAATGTTTATTTCCTCCCCAACCCTAGGCAAAGCTTGCCACTGGGTGAGCTCCTTGGATCTAGTTTCTTCTTTTACTTGGATAAGTTTGTCCCTGGAAGGTCCTCAGCCCCACTGTAAATGGACCCCTGTGGCCACCACATCCCCCTAGACTTACCCTGATATGTCTGATCATTGCAGAGGACACAGGTGGAATTCCTTTTCTAGAAGCCCCCCAGGTCTCCTTCGGGCTCCCCATTACCTGCCCCACCACAGGTCCAGACATCTCCGAGACACACTTAAATTCAACCCAGGCATCCTGCCACATAAATAAACAGTGAAATGCAAACATACTGAAACCCAGTCCTTTCCTTTCCAGTGAAAACTGGCTTTTTGAATTAAACAGGCAAACTGCAGAAAGTCATGATAATTTCTTAGGTTTGCTCTGTTTATTCCTGACTCCGAGCCTTCCCACGTGCCCACTTCCTCTGCCTGGGAAACAGAGGTCAGGGAACCCATGCTGCAGTCTCACGGCTCTGAGCGTGTCTACCTTATGTGGCATCTCACCACAGGAAATACACGATTAGTGATTTGTGGACTGTTGAAAAATCGTCTCCAGTAGACTACAAGCTTTGTAGGATGAAGAATTATGTTTGCCTGTTCTCCCTGCAAATTCCAGGATCTGGGAGAGGGCTACCTGTTTGTTGAAGGGATGAATAGTTGTTAGTGTGTAGTTGTGGATGTAAACTACAGCATTTTAGATCTCTGTCTTCTTTCTCCTCTGTGTATGTTTAGTGTGTGGTTGTAAATGTTTGTGTGCATTGGGAAGGCCCTTGTCCTTTTTCATTGTATAATTACAAAAGAGGCAGAACTGTGTTTGAGCCATTGGATTCATTGCTTAAATTCCACTGGAAATTTTAAAATACTGTGCAACATAGTGGTTGGATTAGCAAAAGTTCTTGTCTAGGACTTCAGAAAACAGGCTCTGGAATCAGATTGCCCAGCTCTGCCATCTGCTCGAGGGTAGTTATTTGACTATCCTGTGCCTCAGTTTCCTCATCTGTGCAAAGGGTATAAGAATGGTACCTACCACATAAAGTGATTGTGAGGAATTAATGAGCTAATCCCTGTAAAGCCGTTAGCATAGTACTTGGTACACAGTAATAAACATTAGCTAATATTACTGTTATTTCTTATTTTCTCTTTCCTGTGTGAGAGAGCCTCTGTTTATGCTTCCCTGTGATCCTCCAGAAGTTTGTCCATAGAACTTCATTGTCTTATTATTATGGCACATTCTGTAAACAACAAAAATATCTTCTCCTGGCTAAGAGAGAGCAAGAGGCTGGATAAATTTAGGGGGAATCTAAAGTTCTTTCTGAAATTTTTCTTGTGATTTTTTTTTCTTTGGGGGGTGGAGAGAGATAATTAGGTTTATTTCTTCGTGGAGGAGGTGCTGGGGGTTGAACCCAGGATTTCACACATGCTAAGCATGCACCCTACCACTGCACTCCATGGTTTGTTTTTTGTTTGCTGCTTTTGATACTTATTCGTGATCAACCAAGACCCTTGGGAGGAAGAAAAAAAATCTTTCAGCTGAGCATGCACTATTCAGGCTCAGATATTATTACAACCCATCCTAAAAGATCTTTTTTTCTCCACAGCTGACTTCAAGTATGAATGCTGTAATAAGAAAAATTCTTGAGAAGACAGAGGTGAATTCTTGTACTTAGTTCGGTATCAGGATTTTGGCATAATGCAATTATAATGCAATCTGAAAATCGATCAGGGTCCTGTCAGGAGCCAGGAACCACACAGTAATTTGAATAGGCTCAGTTTTAACATGGAGAATTATTTCCAAGCAATGAGAGATTAACTTACACAAGGGTAAAGAAAACTCTAAGGAATACCCTAGGGCTGAAGTGAATGTACCCAAAGAGGGAACAAACTTGGAAAGGAGGTTTCCCTTCTGGGCTGGGCTGCAGGCTTCATTGGACAAGGAGTGATTCCAGTGATTAGATGGAGGAGAAGTTCTCTGGGATGCTTCAGGCCAGGGTTGATCCATAGCTGCCAGGCTGGCAGGCAGGAAAAGGTGGGATGGACAGGCAGGCTGGAAGCCTGTTGCTAGAGCACCAGTGAGGTGAGGCTGGGGGGTCAGAAACCCCAGGGACCAGTAAGTAGGAACTCCCAGCAGCATGAATGCAACTCAAGGTTGGTAGATAAGGAACCATGGCCAGGACTGAAAAGGAAAAAAAAAAAAAAAAAAAAAAAGATCCTGACAGGACCCTCACTGACAAGCATCTGACTTTCAAACAGAATAGCTTTTCTATACCATGGTTCTGACAGGTAAGCCTGACAAGAACAAACACATATGTGTGTTTTTATGAGGCTTCCTAGTAAAAGAAACTTGACTCCAGAAACAGACGACTCCCAGAGGATTTTTATATTCAAAAGTGCTCTGGAGCTTATATATAAAATTCTAAGCTAATTAAATATGCACTTGTCATTCAAAAGTACTGAATGAAATATTGATCACTAGGAGCATCATTAAATGTAGACCTGTTTTGTCCCTTGACCTTTCAATTCACAAATAAAACTTCAATTTGAAAATGTCTGTCATGAGGTCATGTGAATAAAACTGTCCCTGTGCTGAGGAAGCACATGTGCTTGTGCGTCTATTCGAACTAGAGTAAATGCATTTTGAGGTTTTAGACTATGGATTTTGCTTTTACTATGGGAATTACATAAATCTCATTTAATCTAGGTTTAATGCCACTAAGAAGGGCTCTCCTTATCTAGAATTTTGTGTACTTCGCACTTCTGTATTACTCTGCAGTTATGTTACAGTAACTGTAGTTTATTATAGCAGCCTGTTTTCTTCTAAATTGCAGTTCTAGTTGGTATATTTATCCAGTGTCCAGCTCTGAAACTAGAATAAAGTCAGTGTCCCTAACAAATAGGATGCTAGAGCCTGTTTACATCTCCTTTTTTTCTTTTTGTTACATAAAGGTTGTTTATCAAGAAAAATCCTTATTGCATCTGAAAAGCTATTTTAGTTCTTAATTATCAAAATTAATCTTAATTATCAAAATGTCCCACAATGACATATACATATGTGTGTGTATTAAACAATTTGCAGGGTTTTTTCCTATATTTTGGACTGCTCCTCAGAGCTTAATTCATAAGGAATTTTATTGCACCTAACTGCCCATTAAACTTTTTATTATGAGAACTTTTAAACATACATAAAAGTAGAGAGAATAGTATAATGAGCTCCCATATTCTCAGCATTTAGATTTTTAATATTTATTAACAGTCTGCCAAATTCACCTTTTTTGTTTTAAAGCAAATCTCAGGCATTATGACATTTTATTCTTAAATATTTCAAGAAGCATTGCTTTAAAAAAAAAAGGTATTTTCTTACATAACCACAGTATTAATACTGTGATACCTAGTAAAATTACCAATAATTTCTTATTACCATCTAATATCCTGACCATTTTTTCAGCTTTCCCTGGCTATTTCCAAAATGTCTTTTTACAGAGAGCTCCTCCTTGTTTTTTTCTTCCCATGCCTAGTGATTTATCAAAGAAACAGAGTCAATAGTAATGTGAAATGTCCCACATTCTAGATTTTTCTGATTGTTAACTTGTGGTATCATTTAACGTATTCCTCTGCTCCTGGTATTGCCTATAAAGAAGTTTGATCTTAAAGCCTGATTAGATTCAAGCTAAAATTTTTGGCAAGAACATTTTAGGTGCTACTGTGTATTTCATATTGCTTCTCAAAGAAAGCACACAGTGCCTGCCTGCGTGTCCCACTTTTAGGAAGGCTAAGATTGACCAGGTAGCTCATATGGCAATCCGCTCATTATAATGTTGACTTTCCCCCTTATACTGTAGGCTAGTGCTTTGACATCTTTCAAATATCCAGTTCCCTATAAACCTGTCACTTAATCCTTTTGGCATCCACTCTGATAATAGTTGCCTGAGTCATTTATTTCATCAGGGGATTTTAAAAATGAGATTGTATAATTCTGTTATTGTTTACACATTTGTTAACCAAAATTTTTTAGCTTAAAGAATCTCTCCTTAAAATTCAACTTCCATTGATGATAAAAAAAAATTCTTACCAAAACAGTAGTATAGAGCCAACATAATATTCAACATTGAAAGGCTGAAAGCCTTCCTGTTAAAATTAGGAACAAAGCGAGGACGCCCACCATCACCATTTCCATTCAGCATAGTATTGAAAGTCCCAGTCAGAGCAATCAGACTAGAAAAAGAAATAAAATTATCCAAATTGGAAAGGAAGAGATAAAATTGTCATTATAGGCAGCTGATATACTATATAGAGAAAACCCTGAAGACTCCACACAAAAACTACTAGAGCTGATAAACGAATTCAGCAAGGTAGCACAATGCAAGATTAACACACAGAAATCTGTTGCATTTCTTTACACTAGCAATGAAATATTAGAAAGAAAAAGTTAAAAGAAAAAAACCCTTTTAAAAATGTATCAATAAAAAAAAAATTTAGGAATAAACCTGACCAAGGGAGTGAAAGACTTTTACACTGAAAACTATAAAACATTAATAAAGGAAATTAAAGATGATTCAAAGAAATGGAAAGCTATCCCATGCTCTTGGATTGGAAGAATTAATATTGTTTAAATGGCCATACTACCCAAAGCAATCTAGAGATTTAATGTGGTCTCTATCAAATTACCCAGGATATTTTTCACAGAACGAAAATAATCCTAAAAATGTATATGGAACCACAAAAGACCTAAAATTGCCAAAGCAATTCTGAGGATAAAAAACAAAGCTGGAGGCATAATCCTTCCAGACAGACCTTGGACAATACTACAAAGCTACAATAACCAAAACAGCATAGTATTGGTACAAAAACAGACATATGGATCAATGAAACAGAATCGAAAGCCCAAAAATAAATCCACAGACCTACGGTCAATTAATCTTCCACAAAGGAGGCAAAAATATACAATGGATAAAAGGCAGTCTCTTCAGCAAGTCATGTTGGGAAAGCCGGACAGCTGCACATAAATCAAAGTTAGAACACTCCCTCACTCAATACACAAAAATAAACTCAAAATGGCTTAGAGACTTGAATATAAGACATGACAACACAAAACTCACAGAAGAGAGCATAGGGAAAACATTCTTGACATAAACTGCAGCAATGTTTCATTAGGTCAGCCTCCCAAGGTGATAGAAATAAAAGCAAAAATAAACAAATGGGACCTAATCAAACTTACAAGATTTTGCTCAGCAAAGGAAACCATAAACAAAATTAAAAGACAACCTACTGACTAGGAGAAAACATTTGCATACAATGCAACCAACAAAGGCTTAATTTCCAAAATATACAAACAGCTCATACAATTCAATTAAAACAACAACAACAACAACAACAACAACAACAACCACCCAATCAAAAAAAAAAAATGGGCAGAAAACCTAAACAGACATTTCTCCAAATAAGACCTCCAGATGGCCAATAGGCACATGAAAAGATGCTCAACGTCGCTAATTATTAGAGAAATGCAAATCAAAACTACAATGAGGTATCACCTCACATCAGTCACAATGACCATCATAAAAAAGTCCACAAATAATAAATGCTGGAGAGGGTGCAGAGAAAAGGAAACCCTCCCACATTGCTGGTGGGAATGTAAATTGGTGCAGCCACTATAGAGAACAGCATGGAGGCTCCTTAAAACACTAAAAATAGAGTTACCATATGATCCAGCACTCCTCCTCCTGGACATGTATCCAGAAAAGATTAAAACTCTAATTCAGAAAGACACATGAACATCAATTTTCACAGCAGAATTATTTACAATAGTCAAGACATGGAAGCAATGTAAATGTCCATTGACAGATGAATGGATAAAGAAGACATGGTCTATACACACAATGGAATACTACTCAGCCATAGAAAATAATGAAATAATGCCACTTACAGCAACGTGGATGGACCTAGAGATTATCATATAACTAAAGTAAGTCAGCCAGATAAAGACAAATATATGAAATCACTTACATGTGGAATCTAAAAAATTATACAAATGAACTTATTTACAAAACAGAAACAGACTTGCAGACATAGAAAACAAGCTGATGGTTACCAAAAGAGAAAGGTTGTGGGGAGGAATAAATTGGGAGTTTGCAATGAACAGATACAAACTACTACATATAAAATAGATTAAAAAAAACAAGTTTCTTTTTTTGTTCTCTTTATGAACTCGCGGACTTTTGTATTTTCTGTATGTTTCAACCAATTGTTGTCATTATTCTTTTTTGGCTGCCCAAGTCATCCCATCTTAGGCAGCAGACACCCTTCAGAATGGCTGCTATGTCCCTTTGGCATCATCAGAAATCTTTGATAGCTTCCTCTCCTTTGGGCACAATATGAAGCCCCAAGCTCACCTGTACTTTTCCTGACCCAGACTCGGACACAACCATTTCTCCAAGGAGTCACAATTCTTTTTTTTAAGTGGGGGAAATTGCCAATTTTTTTCTACTCTAAAATACTTACTTTTCAAAATGAATCTGAGTTTAACTTCACTGTCAAGTTGAAAATCAACTTATTCCAAACACTAAAAACCCACTTATGTGCTGCTCACAAAAGACATTTTAATTAATATAATTACCAGGCACACACAAGTAAGATTATCGAAGCACTCTGGGCATTTCCTCACTGGTTCTGCGATATTCCCATTAAGTTGGGACAAGAATTTTATCCCCATTTAACAAGGTGAGCAGAATAGAAAAGCAGAAATTTAGTTTCACAGGATATTAGATGCATGTAAACCTTAAGACATCCATTGTGTTCTCTCACTGTTAAAAAGCTTGTCAAGACTTGAAAGAAATTATACAAAGCAGTCCAAAAAGTATTATGCAAATGATACTAACTGGCAGTTATTTAATTAAAGTTTAGTCAAGTAACTTAAAAGGATTGTTTTGATCATAATTTAAAAAATTTATTCAGCATAAAAATAGGTAAGAATTGGCCAGGGATGGAATGTACTGGCTGGAGCAGACGCTCATTTATTTATTCAGTCGATAAATATTTATGTGCCTGGAAATATGAGACATGAACATGCAGTCCTTGTAGCTATGATTGTTTAAATTAATTTCTAGAGACAGGGTATTTTTTCTGTGACTTTCAATCAGTCACAACTGAACTATTCCACAACTGTCAAAAGTAGGATTACAGTATCATGCTATACTCCAAAGACTCAGTCAGTGAAGAAGAAATTGGCCTAATTTCCCGAGATATCAAATCCCTTGAGGCCCCTGGCATTTGGCAATTGATTGTCCCTGTTTTACACTGTGGTTTGGGTTAGATTTTCAAGCAATAAATCTGCTATATTCTCATTTTGGTTGCCAACTTCTCATTATCACCATCCCAACCAGCCCCAGCCACCTCATTGTCCAGCATCTGTTGTCCAGCACCAAAGAATAAACCTGAGCCAAACATATTCTTCCCCAGAGGACTTTCCGGCCAAATGACCCAGGAGACATCCAACAGCACAATTTCACCATTGGATTCTGCCTGTCAATGAACACCTCGTCACTAGAGCTGTTCCTTTTCAAGGGTACTTCTCAAGTGTTGCCTGGCAGTTTGCTTCTTCAATTCACTGGGCACCATTGTGGAAAGAGCTCTGCTCTAGGAAGCAGACATCCTAGGCTCCCTTGAAGCTTCTCTCTGAACTACTGCGTATGATCTTGTACAAGTCACCGACCTTCAGTGATCCTCATCTCTGGACAATCTCTGAGGGTCATGTTGACTCCAACTTTTTCCCAACTAAAGTTACACACATCTCTCCAAAATCCTTCTACAACTCCACACTGGCAAAGGGAAGCATGCTCGA
This sequence comes from Vicugna pacos, assembly GCF_048564905.1. Classification (NCBI taxonomy): domain Eukaryota; kingdom Metazoa; phylum Chordata; class Mammalia; order Artiodactyla; family Camelidae; genus Vicugna; species Vicugna pacos. The sequence goes on from NC_132988.1 coordinate 44,044,870, forward strand.
GGTCAGATCCAGGCTACTTCACTTATATCACTGTGCTTTGGTTCTTGATAGCTGGTGCAAACTCAACCAACAAAATGAAGTGGGGAGTTTAGGAAAATAGGCTTAAAAAACAGTCACTGAGGACTTAGCACCATCAACAACCTGACTTTTTCAAAATAGATGGGTTGCCCAATAGGACTGACTGAATTCATCAGAAAACACTCCAATTCCTCACTTAACTGTTTTGCTGGGATACTGTCTTGCTTCAGAGTGACTTGGATGATATGAGCTTACAAATTCCTCCTCCTGATTATGGTTATATCCTTGGAGTCTGTGTAGCAAACAGTAAAGAGCATGTGCTCTGGAGTCAGACTATCTAGGGTTAAATTTTACTCCATCACTAATCAACTTTGGAACTACAGGCTACTTGACATTCCCCTGCCTCAATTTCCTTATCTATCAAATGTGGTTAGTAATAGTACCTCCCTCTTAAGTAAATACATTTAAGTTCTTAGATAGTGCTTGGCACAGCCTGAGTCCTCAATAAATATTAGCTATTATGCATTAAACCAAGCTACCATTCCTGATGAGAAAAAGAGAATTTTGATTCCTTTCAACATGTCACCATCACCCTTCATCACCTACTTCCAAAAGCTCATGAGTCACTACATTTTTCACAGATCACACCACACCTGTGGGGACTGTTAAATTTTCAAGGCAGTTCAACAGAGAAACCATAACTTCCAAATATTTCTAGAACACTTTCTTCAAGTTAGTAGACTATCCGTTTGCAAATCAATCAGACCCATGCTGGGCCGTTATTGCTCCCCTGAGAGCTGTTCAAAACTTCTGTCTCCTGGCAAGGGAAGCAATCTACCTCTTTGGCATTTTTTTCCCTGAAAGGTCATATCTACTTGTGGTCTTAGACTTACACACTTCAGTGTAAGTCTCCCTCTTAACCAGATGCTTCAGCCCGCTACTCCTATCCACAGACCTTAGAAGTTTCACTTCGAATACTCAAATCGATGGCGTGAACAAAGATTGAGCACTTCCTGTCCCTAGGATTACCACAATCGTTACAATATTTTTATTAAAAAAAAGTATAAATGGGTTTCACTAAATGCAAAATTTCCCCTCAATTCCTTCACGTATGCAGAAAGTGTGAGGAAAATGAGAGTTACCTTCAGAAAAGTACCTTTTTTTCCTCTTCTGCTGTGAGGACTGGCCAGAGTAGCTTGAACCTCTCAGAACATGCCTGAGACTCATGTGCTTGTAAATTATAAACAGATCCACATGTATAGCTCAGTGGATCACTCTGGTAGTTTCCCAGCAGCTTTCAGAAAATCAGTGTCTCAGGTGCTTCCGTGAAGTGATTGAGACACAACGGATTTTTCTGCACAAGATGTTTATTATTCTGGTTCACATATGGAAGCATGTGTTTTTGTAAATATATAATGTGATACTGTATCCTTTTCTGCTGGCTGTAAACAGGAGACAGTGGATTAATTCACCAACTTGGAAAACTTTGCCTGGATTACAGCTGACCAAGAAAAAAGAAAAGGTGTTCTTACCTCAGAAACCAGCAGGCAGACATGCTTAGGAGAGCGATGTGGGGGAGGTATCAGGAGGCCTGTGGAGAATGAGAAGAGAAAATTATTACATGTTTTTATTAACACTATACTCAAATAAATTCACTTGTTTTTCCCCTTCAAATTAAAAGGCTTTTCCACTTAGACACAGTTTAACATTAAGGAAAACATAGTGTTTAGTAGGAGGCAAAAACTAGCCTGTTTCACAACGACCGTGAAAGGGAAACTTTTTCTAAGTGGTAAAACTACAAACTGCTTTTACAATAGAATTATCCATCACTATCATCATGATGATGATGTTGGCGCCCTGACTCTCTTTACCACCTGGAGCACCCATCCCCTAGCTGCTGCATTAAAAGGTGATCAGAGAAAACCATCCAGATGAGACCAACCACGTCATGAAGCCGACATCTCCATTCAAAGAAATGCAAAATGGGCCTGAAGTTGGGAAGCTTTCAGAGGATAAAAAATAATGAACAACGGAGAGAACAATAGAAAACATCAGATTGGCTGAGGCTGTCCAGTCAACCTTGTGTAGGGTGAGAAAGAAGAAGGAAGTAAGTAGAGATCAGAGGTGGCTTGGCGTTTGGGGATTGGCTGACCAGATAGATTCCCTCTGGTCAAGCGGAGTGTTTACAGGGACACATGAGCTAAGTTTCTTTTGCTGATGTGGCCCTCCAGGCAGGAATGGCTCTATCCTGGGCCTAGATATTCAACTCAACAGCTGATAACAACTCAATGGAGAGCTGCCTACTCTTTCTGGGCATCCACTGGGGCAACTCCGCAGTGCAATTTCAGCCCCTGATCTCCCATAAGGGAATGCTGGTCTCTAGCTTATATCACACCCTTGCTGAGGTTTTCCTCTCTGCTTCAGAGATACCCCTGCTTCTTTTACTCTTCTTCTCCAGAAAGCATTCTTCTAATAAACAGCCTGAACAAGAAACCCCACATCAAGCTCCTTCCAGAGAATCCAACCTAAGAGGATCAGTATTGCATTGGATCCTAGGAAGCAAAGCTGAGGATGGGACTCTCTGCATTACTGCCTGGCTGGTTGGAAAGGAGGGTCACATCACTGGTGGGGGGGGGGGTGGAGGGCTGCTAGCTCGTGGCACGGTGATTACTAAGACATTAACCTGTGGAGCACTGGGATGGGATACAGGTGGAAAGAGCTCATCAACTGGTACAATGAGGTAGGCAGTTAAAGTATGTGGGAAGTAGTAACTCTAAGGACTGGGGAATTTAATAAGAAGAGAAAATGACTGGCAGATCTATTCATCAACAAGTTAAAGCAAAGTATGAGAGTGAAAAAGAAAACTGGCAGCTTTCACAGCGACCCTCATCTCCTGCAGCTGGAAGACTTAATTGTAAGAATGGCAGAAGTTGAGAGAAGATTGGATTCCCAGCAAAGGCCCAAGTCAGGGGCTTGATGGGGAAGAAGTGGGACCCTGAGAATTGGGATGGGGCTATCTGGACAGATGCACTTGAACCTCCCTCCCTTCCCTTGAACTCCTGGGATCTGCAGTGGAGACCCACTCCCCATTTTTTCGCAAGGTAGAGCCCCCTTCCCAAACCCACACATCCTTACTTGAAGAAATTTCGCCTTCTCAGCTGCTTCGCTGGCACGCTTGCCTTTCTCAGCATTGCCCCCCACCTCCATGATTCCCTCCTGGCCATCACACCCAGAATTAGGGTCCAAACTCAGCATAACCCAACTGGGAAACTGCTGGCTGTGCCAGGGTAAAGGGAGATCTTCCCAAGCACCAGAGGACCAGGCTAACAAGGCTTAATAGGAGCCAGGTGGATGTTGGGGGTGGGTCAGGAGACAGAAGGGTGCGGAACCTGAAGTACATCACAGAAAGGACTTGCTCAGCGTTTCCACTGCTATTTTCTGTTCATTTGAGGAGTTTATCACTTTATTCCTGGAGTGGCAAACTGTTGGGTCAGCATGATTTTTCTTATATACACGGTTTTTAATTTCAATGTTTTTATGCACAACTCCCCAGTCGTCATATGCGGTGGCTTTCTATATTCCCCTGACTTCCCTGGCCCTTGAAGAGTCTTGTCAGCTGTCCTGCTCTTCTCTCTGCCCCTTTGCTTTCAAGCATCCATTGAAATTCTCTCTATTGCTTTTTGAACCTTCTGAAAAGACTCTGCCTTTTCTTTTCACATTTCTGTTCATGTACCCATTTAAACTTGACTGTCTTTTTGTATTTAAATTCTATCACAGTTTAATTTTAATTACTTCCTTGTTTATTTATTCTTATCCAAATTTCCAATCCTTCAGATCACCTTCCACAAGTTCTATGTATTACCTACTTGTTTGTGTGTGAAATTAGTTTTCCAATATTTGTCACATGTGTATTCATAAAATGTTATATATAGCCAATAAACATGAAATTTTACACAATCTATTTTAGTGGGAAAAGATAATTTTCCACTAAAATTTTTGTTAATTAATGACTGATTGATCATATGCTATTTACCAGATACTTAAATGCATTATTTCATAGTCCTCACAACTCTTTAAAATAGTGAATATTATCATCTCTGTTTTACAGGTAAGAGGAAATAAAAGTTAAACAATAGAGTCAATGTCACCCATCTAGCGACTGAAAAAGCTGCACTTGAACTTGATTCACCTGAGCCCAGAGCTCATGCTTTGAATCACCACATTGTTCTTCCAGTTACTAACCTTATAAATATCAGCCTATTCTAGAATAGACTTAAATCTCACAATCAGTTATAGCCTTAATATTTCAACAAAGTTTGGAAAGACAACTAATTCACAAAATGGTTTGACAGCTTTTGTTTGTTATTTTCCAAAACATGCAAATAGGAGGGGAAAAAAATACTTCTAAAATGATATAATGGAACAAAGGAAATTCCCAACTCCTTTCTTTTAAGCTCTCTGTCCTTTATCAGCCTACTTATTCATTCTTTTGCCTCTGATAAATTCCTCTGCCTCACTTTTACTTACAGTGATTAAAACTAGAGCATAAAACAAAAAGAATCTCCTGTGTATCTAGCACTAGGTAAATGCTAATCACAAGAATATTTACAATTTTCCATGAAACCTGTCAGTGTTGTGACACTGCCAGCTTTTAAAGTCCAGCCTCCAACACATGACCGAGAAAGTCGTACCTGTCCAGCTCCAGCCCACAGCTCCGGCTACGTCTGCCGTATTCACTCTCCTCCAACCTTTCTGGTATGTTTTCAGTTCTTCCAGGGAACCAGCTGCTCCTCATCCCAGGGCCAACAGTTCGTTCACCTGCTTTTGTGGTCAGAGGGGTCTTTCTCCTGCTCGCCTCCTCCTGATTAACTCTTCCCTCTCCTCCTTCCTGTCTCGGCTTCAGTGTCGGGTCTTCAGGGACGTCTGTCTAGACCCTTGCAGAGGAAATTAGATTCCAGCATCTCACACTGTAACTGGGTATCATCACCATTCTAGTTCCCAGTTGGACTGTATGCTCTGAGGGCACCCTCATTTTATACCCAGCTCTCTGTGCCAGCCCTGCAACTAAGCAGAGTCTGTATATTTTTTTAATTAAACATAAAAATAAATGATAAATGAAGAGAGAATGGGCCCAAGCCAGAAAACTCTTGCCGATCATCCCAGGTTACTTTTACTGGCGCTTGCCCCTCCCCCACCCCCCTCTGCTGAACCCACTTCTTTAAGCACCACTCCTCTTCATTTTCCTGAGTGATTGGGGGTTCCATAATTGAGGCCTGTGTGGAGTGGCGAAGGCATGGACCATGCAAGAGCTCACACCACATCTCCTTCAGCTGTGCACCAGCTGGCAGTTTCAGCCCTAGGTGATTAACCTCTGTGACACCTTTCAAGCACCCTCCATTCGTCACTCAACAATATGCACAATGCTTGGAACCTAAATCTTCTCATTATCTGTAATTACTCTTTGAAGCACATGAGATGTTAACAAGAATAAGTGCAAGCATCCAGCTTTGCAATGAGAAGCCATATTTGTCAATACTGTGATGAGAAAGTCACTAAATATAAATGTGCTCATCTTAGGCTTAGTGCCAGTGCAGGAGATGACTGAATGGCACCTTTTTCCAGACTGCTGGGCCAATTGAAATCAGACGATTACATCATGTTTTTATGAGTCTTCCACCAGGAAGATCAGGGAGTATTGTTAACAGAATGTTATCAAAAAGTGATGAGGACTGGAGGTCTAGTATCTCTCTAGTAACTATTGAGAGAGGCAGACTGAGAAAAAGTGAAGGAAAGTAAAACAGAAGATCTCTTATCTCCCCATCCAATTGGCAGGGCCAGGGTAAAATCTACAGAGCAGAGATTTGCCCAAGAATCCTACCCTCCCCCACCCCCATCCCGCTGCACTCCCTCTCACGCAGCCCGTGGAATCCAGATTACGCTGGGATCTCATGGCTGCTCCACAGTAAACTGATTGGCACCATTTCTCTTCACACCTGTCTCCTTATCTGCTGGGGGATTTCATAAACCTGGCTCTGCCAGTGTCTCCTCATAATTTATGCAAAACACCTGCGGAAGTTTCAGCAGCGAAAGATATTTACATAAACATGAAAAAGCCCCTTTAACTCAAGGAAATTATCTTGCAAAAATGTGCCCCTGATTATAAAAGATGTATTCATCAGGATTCTCATTTACAAATAACAGAAACTAAACTCAAGATGGCCCAGGTTAAAAAAGATACTGATGTCCATAGCTGGCAAGGTCAGATCAATATAGCTGGAGCTAGTTGCTAAAATGATGTCAGTGATCCACACCCCACCGCCACCACACCACCCCCACCTCCGCTTTCTCTCCCTCCCCTCTCTCTCTCCCTTCCTCTTCCTCCCTCTCCCTCTCTCACTTTTACTCCCTAAGTGCTGCATTTCTCTGTGGGATTCCATTCTGGCAGGCTATCCCCAAGGAGTGGCACAATGACACTCAGTTGCACCATCATTATGTCTTATGAGCTTAGCATCTCTAGCAAAAAGAAATAAGAGTAACTCTTTCTCAGAGTCCCAGCAGAAAGCCCAGTATTACTATTCTGTATTATTATTCTGATGGAGATCAAGGGCCCATCTCTGGACTGGCCCTTGTAAATGGGGATAGAAATGCTGCTTGGCCAGGCCTGGATCACATGGCCAAGAAATGGGCTCAGCCTCCCCTACGGTGAGAACTGGGAAAGGCTGTTGCCCAAAGGAAGAGCAAGTTGCTCTTCCAGAAGAAGGAGAAAGGAGCCCCAGGCTGACAACAAGGCCGTGCCCATTCCGGAAGGCACAGATCCTTCTGCTTTCTGGAGGTATTTACTCACCTGCCTCACTCCTCATTTGAATTCATGGGCCTACAGGAATCTTCCCCTTTATCAGGCTGACTGGTTCTCCTTCAACAGTAGTAACAGTAGCTCCCCCTTATATGATACTGTGTGCTGTTTACATGGTTTTGCTCATACATTCCTGACAGCCTCATGTGAAGTTGTTGCTGTTCTTACCCACATTTTATAGATGAGGAAACTGAAACGCAGAGAAGTAAATAATTTGCCAAGTTTACACAGATAGTAAGTGGGGGAACTGAGGGGCAAATTCAGCAGGCTGGCTCCAATGGGTGCTAATATTCACCTTGCTGTTTTGCCTTTGTAATACAGTTTTCTTTGTTGCCATTTTATACAATTAGACTGTTTCAAGCATGGTTTCAAAAGCAGGGGTGATGCCTGGTATCTTTTTCACCCCAAGTTCATACAGAATTCTGATCTCAGAGTTCAGTGACTCTGTAGTGGGTAATGGTCATTAGGATTTCTTTAAGATTTTTACATGTTGATTTTTTGACTTGATCCAAAAAAAAAAAAAAAAACCCCATGGAAATACAGGACATCTGAAAAAAGGACCTCCTCTATAACAGTATTTCTCAAATTTATTCACGAATCACTTCACAGATTTTCTATATCCATATACCACCTCAATTATTATTTACTTGATATTTTTATTTAACTCGATCTTAAGTTGACTCGCTTTTTATTTGGCCCTGACTCCAGCCTGGAATACCTGCAATCATGGACTTGATGTCATAATTGTCCTTTCCTTAAAACATAAAAAATAAACACCTGGGAAATCAAATTAAAATTACAATGAGATACCACTCATATCAACAGAAAGGGTAAAATTAAAAAGACTGACAGCAGGACAACCAAACCACTCATTGCATTATTGGTGGAAATATAAAATCGTACAACCACTTTAGAAAAAAAAATGTTTTTTATAAACCTAAAAAATACACCTATCCTATGACCCGACAGAATCCTACCTGAGAGAAATGAAAGTATCTTTTACACAAAAAAGACTTTCATAAGAATATTCATAGAGGCTTTATTCATAATGGCTAAAAACTGAAAATAGACAAGAAGAGAATGGATAAACAAACTGTGATCTATTCACATAATGACTATTATTCAGCAACATAAAGGAATAAACTATCAATGTATACAGAACAACAGAAATGAAGAAAAATTAGGCTGAGTGAAAGAAGTCTTACACAAAAGAGTGCACACCATGTGATTCCATTAATTGAGGTTCTAGAACAATTAAACTTATCTATGGTGAAAAAAATCAGAACAGTGGTGTCTTGGGGATGAGACGAGGACAGAAAGTAAGGATGAACAGGCATATGGGAGCTTTCTGGGGTAATACTAATGATCAATATTTTTACAGGAGTTTGGGTTACACAGGTGTATGTATTCATTTGGTTAAACTCAGTCAATTTTACACAGAAAAATAACTATAAACAAATATTTAATTTTCATTAATAACCTGCATACAGAAGAGTTTTAAGGGAAATATGCTGGTATCTGCAATACATTAAAAATAAGATGATGAAATGCATTGAAGGTAAGATGAATTGATGGCTGCACCAAGGGCTGGACAGAGGGTTAGATATGTGATAAAGTACAGTAAAATGTTAATGGAGAATTTAGGGGGTAGGTTTACGGGTGTTCACTGTAAAAGTCTTTCCAATTGACTGCATTGGGAAAACTTCCATAATTAAATGTTGGATGAAAAGTAAACACCCAACCATTCAAATAAACTGTCCACATAGCTGCCACTTGAAAGGACTTCTCCTCCCTCTAGTAGTCCTTGTTCACAGCCTGCAACACTGCTGCAGCAGAAACTTGCTTTTCTTGACATCTAGCTTTGCAAAAGAACATTTTTCCAGCTCTGTTTAAGCCTTTAAAGCTGTGGGGAAAATTTATGGTTTAGGTTCATATCCATCCCTCCACTTTTCATGTCAAAAATTACACATTTCCCCCAATTTGTTTCAATTCCAAGCTTTTCTGAAACAAAGGCACAACTGACTAAAATTTGTAAATGAGCTCTATTCTCCGTCAGAAAAGTCATAGTTTAGGAAAAGAGAGGTATTTGGCTTTTGGAAGTTTTGGTCGTTGCTCAAATATGTCTCTAATTTAAGAACATGATGGAAAAAAATCAAAGCTGACCATAATGGAACTTGGTAAGTTTCAGAAGTGTTTGCCTGAGTTACTGTTAAAACTCAGCAGGGAACTTTAAGCTGTAATATGCAGTTATCAAATATTTGAATCCAGTAACAACCTATATCAATAGTGATTTGGACTAAAATATTTTTGTGTGACAAATTAGTGACTGTCATTCACAAGGTTTAAATGATTGTCCTTACTCAAAAGAAACTGAGAAAGCTGGAACAGCAGAACAAGCAATACCAAACAAGTTAGAACAGGAGATTTGGAACATAGGCAGAATAAACAAAATGATGAGGCTTTAAGACGTGACAATTACTATCTTGATCAAGAAAAGAAAAGCACTAAAGACACCTATTCAGCAGTCTGAAAGAGTTTAAATAGCTACTAGCATAGATTAAATTTGTGGAGGAAAAAAAAAATGGCACATGGGCTTTCTACTTGCTTTTTGTATCCAAAAATTCAATGCCTGTAAAATGCAGAAATTACTCTAATTAGGCAATTATAAAGACTCAGTTTTGGAATTGTCATTCAAATGCAAGCTTCCATTTTGTATAATCTAGCATTAAAATTAATAATAAATTAATTGCTTTTAGGAAAAAAGAAATCCACATTGCTATTTGCTTCATATCTGTGTATATGTGTATAAGCAAACAGAAGGTAGGAATTCAGATCTATGTTTTTTCTTATTAAAATATCTACATGAAAGTTATACTTATTAACTACCTAGATGGGGTCTACATTTAGGCTAAGTAATGGTAACAAGTTTATTTGAAATTTTTAAAAAATGACAGTGATGCAAAAAAAATTATTGAGCAAATATTAAGACTATAAGCCTTCAATACTGCCTCCTAAGGGAAGAGGTCAAACTTCTATGACTATAACCAAAGATAGACTACAGATAGCTAAGAAAAAGGACAAGAGAAGCTCCTGCCAAGAGAACCAGAGTGAGGAAACTATGGATTCAGTCTTGATACCTACCATTTGGCAAAAATGGAAAACTTGTTTAAACAGTGTGATGAACAGATGCACCATGAACATGGTAGAGATTACGCATAATGCAGTGATACAGATGCCAACAGCCTCACACAAAGACATATATTTTTCATGGGCTTGAAATTGATCTCTACTATGGTTCCAGGTGAGTGTGTTTTTGGCCCAACATATCTCTCAGAGCACTTTGATTTTCTTTGCATACAAAATGAATCCATCTACTGAGGCTATGCCTCTTAATTGACAAAATGAAGAGATGGAAAGGAAGCCAAGATTCTGATTAAATTAACATATCAATTCTCTGAATAATGGAAGACCTCTTGCAAACCTCGAACAGATCACATGGTTTTCTAGGACTAGTTTTTAAAAAGTAATTGAACAATAGGACCAACTTTGACAATCCAGGCTTGAAATGAACTGCTTTAGGGTTCCTTCCTAGGCTCCCTGAGCTAGAATCACTTCCTTACCCTCTCTAGTCTCATGCCAGAGAACCTTCTCATTATCCTGACTCATTGATCCCCATCACCCCCTCTCCACTGCACACTCACTCAAGGACTTCTATCTCCAAAAACTACCTATGTACTTGAAACTAAAGAAACATTGGAGCCAATCGGAATGGGGAAGCACTGCAGGATCACCAGCAAGGAGTAAGCATCATTCAGGAGTGAAAGTAGAATGCTGGCATTGTTCCCAGTAGCCTTAATGTAGTGGGGAAGTCAGCGTCCTGCATGTCATGTGAGCAGGGGGTGTAGGGTACAGGTCCTGGTTTTGAACTACAATGTTTCCCTCTAGACATCATTCACACAGTTTGGGAACTGCACTCACAGATCCCTGGAAGGGCCATAGGGGCCCACCTGGAGAAGATATTGAAAAGGGACATTTGACTGTTATAACTGCACTGAGTGCAGGGCCTGGAACAAAGATGAAGAATGCAATATAAAGGGTTCCTTTAGGATATCTGCCTGAGAGAAACTCTTTTCTTCAAAAACCTCACTATAATGACAGAAGAATAGAATCTAAAGTATGAAAACCTATTTTAAGAAGATAATTCATAATTTCATTTCTTCTCTGGAATATTTTGACAGGCATAAACCTCAAACATCAGAAACAAATTTATCTTAACTGTGCGGACAGGATTTAAAGAAAATCAGAACCATGCCAGTTATGGTGGAAAATGACAGTCTTTCCCATTGGAAAAGTTGTACAAGGACAAAATCAAAACTTAGCTTAGTGAACCATTCGTATAAAAATTATCTGGGGTATTAATTGACCCCTGCCTAGATGCATTTTAGCATTTTTTAACTACTCAGTCTACCCATTGGTCCTGCTGAAAGGGCTGACCAAGGTGGCCGTGTTAGTATTTTATCCATATAATTCTCCTGTCAGTGGCTAATTGGAGCAGGGTGACCGGGGTGAACAAACCAAAATTAAACCAAGATAATCAGATTCCTTCCACCAGGGGTTGGGAATTGGGAAACTGGATCAGCTGCATCCTGATTTATTTGCTGCTCAAAGTGTGATCTGTGGCCTAGCAGCATCCACATCAGCTGAGAATTTGTCTAAAATATACACTCCTTCCCTTAGACTTAACTGAATCATCCTTTGCATTTTTGACATCTCTATGTGATTTTGTGGACATACACGAAAGTTTGAGAGATACAGAGCTGGATGCTCGGGAGGGGAAACTTCAATAAAAGGTTTGTAGAATTTGGGCTAGGTTGGTTTCATGGCATGCTGGAGCATAGGCAAGCCAAAGTTATAAGGAAACATAAAGGACTGGAAGAGGGCATGTTGTCAGAAGAGAGCAGAGCAGATCTGCCAAGAGAAGCAGTGACAAGAGGCCCTGGGGCAAGGGATTGAGAGAATTGTCCCAACTCCTGATATTCCTGCCCAATCCTCGGACCCAGGGATCTTTCACTTCACATCTTGGATGTATGTCCTATGACCTGTGGTGACTTTATCAGGGCAAGCAGCTCCAGTGGCGGTCTAATTTTAATCCCTGATTATTTCTATATGAGCTTCCTGTGTGATGTAGTTTCTATCAGAACTAACAAGATTTCAGAAGCTTAGTGCAAAAGGGGAAATAACTAACTTAGTTCTCCACAAGATCTGGGCTACATCTGCAGTATGGTGCTCAGTTTGGACATCTCACTTCAGAAAGGACACTGACACCCTGGAGTTAGATCTCCAAAGAGAGGCATAGTCTGAACTACATCTGAAAGGTCTGAAAATATAATTGCAACAAAAGCAGGGCTATTTGACTTCTCAGGGGACATGACTTGAAAAGGAGACAAAATTTTCCAATCATTTTAAGGATTAAATGAAGAATTGGTCTTTCTCTGACTTGATGTCAGAGTCAGCCTGCTGGATAGCTGTTACGCCTCTCTATAAGGAAGAATTTTCTTACAGCTCCAATGGCATAACAAGCTGTCTTTTGAAGTACCAAGCTCTCTGTGACACAAGTCTTAAGTTGAAAGCTGAAGCCAAAGGGCCCTCTTCAGACTTGGGAGAGAAAATTCTACTTTGAGCATGGAACTTGATGACTTTTAGGATATATTGTATCTCTAAAATGGTCCAGTTGCAGGGGTAGGATTATAAAGGCTCCTTTCCCTCTTCTATTCATGAGTAGATAGAGTGACTGACTTAGGAATCTCAGTGATCACTGAGTCCAGATTTTTCTATTTGCCTTACTATCTGAGAACTCTTCTGAGTTTTATAACAGTTTTTGAATAAGAAAATGTTAACAATTGTGAGAATAAAAAGTCATTTGGTGTCCAAGAGACAAACTGAAAGAAATCTGAGTTTGGAATGAAAAAAGAACAACAACTGGTTCCAAGAGTTCTAATATGGCAGAGGGTTAAGAAGTTTTTAGAGGCAGAGGACTTTGAAGCTTCTGCTTTCTTGAATTTGTGATCTTGATTTCCTCTCTATTTTAATTGCTTAAAAAATTATCCCTATCAATTATCTCATGAATGCAGAAAGTATAGTTTCATTATCTTTTCCAGCTCTGGGCAAGCATATGCGTGGCTGTATAAATCTGTTGAATAATTTAGCAGTTTTATAGAGAGTTTTACAAGGATACGAAAAGCAGAATTTAAAACTGAAAGTTAAGGGGAAAACCTAGACAATGAATTGCTGAAAGTCAGATTTGTTAATAGAAGAATGAAGCAAATCAAATCACCAGAACTTGAATATCCCTTCTCATTACAATTATGAACATCATTTTTTTTTTATCATCCCCAACCAGGTAATTTCTTATGAGACTCCAAATGCCAATTTTTTAAACTTCTCTATATAGTGCCTCCTAGGTTGAACACAGCCTGTCCTTCCTCATAACCTCCATTATCTCATTCCTCTTTTGTATCCCTCTACTTGCCCAAAGTGTTCAAAGTGTGTGATAAACAGCATTCTCTGCCTCTCTTCAGGCTCTTCCAACTGTGGAGGAAAATTCCCAGCTCAGAAACCTGTTAATTTGGCATACATGCTTCATGGCTTCAGGGATCCAGAGTTCAGAAAACCCAACCCAGACAAATGCAAGGAATGTCAATAATTATGCTTTGGAATCCATCAAGTGCTCAGTAGAATTTACAGACAATTTCTTTTTGTTCTTTTCACCCCCCTTTTTTTTTTTGTAACTGTGAAATATACATTTTTTCCACATTTTTTGTATGACATATGGGTAGTTTACAGAGTAATAATAGTAATAGAAATACCTATGTACCTACCACTGAGACTTACAGCTAGAACATAACCAGGACCTCAGAAGCCCTGGACACTCATCACTGCAGGCATCCTCTCCTAGTGCCAAAGAAAACTACATTTCAGAATTATTTGTCAATGACTTTTATAACTAGACCTTTCCATTTAAATTTTAAAATCAGTTTGTCAAGTTTTATTTTAAAAACAGGAGATTTTTATTAACATTTTTTGAGTCTAAATATCTGTTTGAGGAGATATACTAAGATTTCCTATCCATGAACATGGTTTACTTTTAGTATACATCTTTCATGTCTTTTAATCAAGTTTTTAATTTTCTCCAAAATAGGCCTGGACCCTGTTAGATTTATTCATGGTTACTTCATATTTATACTATTGTAAGTAATATATATTTTAACTATATTTTCTAGTTAGTGTTACTGAGGTATAATGATTTTGTATCACTTCTTGCAACTTAAATGTAGATATTTTTGTGTCCTCTTTGAACAGTGTATCATCTCAAAATAATGAGTGTGTAAGTTCCTTATTTTCAAACCTTACTTTTTTTTTACATCTTACTGTTTTGAGAATATTACTGTGTTGTCAAATTACTGTCTACAACATCTAGCTAAATGTTGAATGGAAGTGATGCTAGGCATCATTTTCCTGACTCTGATCTTCAACATTTCACCATTAAATATAATGTTTGCTATGGGATTTTGGTAGATTTTTCTTCATCAAATTAAGGAATTTAACTTTTCTTTGTATTTTGCTAAGATTTTGTCATGAATGGATCTTGAATTTTATCAAAAACATTTCTGCATTTATTAAAGTGTTTTTCTCTTTTGATTTGTTACTTTTATACAAATTGGTTTAAATATTTAAACAAAATTTCAGTTATAATTGTCACTTGGTCATGATAAATATATTGCTAAATTCATTTGTTAATATTTTGTTTGGATGTTTTCTATCTATACTCATAATTGAATTTGGCCTATAATTATTCTTTATTGTGCTAGATTCTACTAGCACAAGCTTTACTAGCTTTTATTTACTTTAGAAATAAAGGTTATATTAACCCCATAAGATGAGGTAGGGACCGTTTTCCTTTAAACAAAAAAGACTGTATTTTTAGAGTAGTTTTAGGTTCACAGCAAAGTTGAAAGGAAGGTACAAAGATGTCCCATATACCTCTTGAACCTACACAGGCGTAGCCTCCCCCATTATTGACATTCCCCCATCAGAATGGTGCATTTGTTACAATTAATGAAGTTACATGACACATCATAATCACCCAAAGTCCAGTTTTCCTTATCAAAGTCTTGGTGTTGTACATTCTCTGAGTTTGGAAAAAATTTATGACATATATACATTTATAGTATTCATACAGAGTATTTTAACTTTTCTAAAAAACCCTCTGTGTTCCACCTATTCATGCCTCCCCCTTAACCGCTGGCAACCACTGATCTTTTTATTGTCTCCGAAGCTTTGCCTTTTCCAGAATGTCATAGTTAGAACCATACACGTAGCCTTTTCAGGTTGGCTTCTTTCACTTACGAATATGAATTTAAGGTCTCTCCACATCTTTTCGTAGCTTTGATAGCTCATTTCTTTTTAGTGCTAAACAGTATTCCATTATCTGGATTATCAGTTTATTTATCCATTCACCCACTAAAGGACATCTTGGATGCTTCCAAGTTTTGGCAATATTGAATAAAGCTGCTATAAACACCTATATGTGAGTTTTTGTGTGGACATAAATTTTCAACTCCTTTGAGTAAATACCATAAGGTTGATTGCTGGATCAAATGGTTTAGTTTTATAAGAAGTCACCAAACTGTCTTCCAAAGTGGCTGTATCATTTTGCATTTCCACCAGCAATGAATTAGAGTTCCTGTTTCAAATCCTTGTTAGCATTTGGTGTTGTCAGTGTTTCAGATTTTGGCCATTCTAATAGGTGTGTAGCAGCATCTCATTGTTTTAAAATGCAAATTAAAGATGACGTGGAGCATATTTTTAGATGCTTATTTGCCATCTGTATATCTTCTCATTTTCCTTTTTTTTTTATTCTATGGAAGAATTTGTGTAATACAAGAATTAGCTGTATATTGAATATTTGGTTGAATCTTCCTGTTAAATCAGTTAAGATTAAATCAAGAAAGCAAACTACTTTCTTATGGAAATAAAGTATTATGGAATAAATAATTTATTATAGAAATTAGATCTTACATACTTTCAGGGGGAACTAAGATAGTAAGGTCCAGTGTGGGGATTTGGAGGATCAGAGAAAAGTCACTGATCAGCAATCTTGATGCAATGGAATTCATGAATGAGGTAGTTTGCAGAGAAATCTGCAAAGCCAGGCACTCTCACCTTTCATGGTAGCTGCAGCAGAGCTGGTGGGGAGGTCAATGGAAGACTTCTGCATCTGTGTCTAATGGGGGGTCTGGGATCACTGGTCAATCAGGAAAAACAGATGAACACCAGGTAAAGGAGAAGGAGTACAATCTGCAACCTGGCAACCACCACAGGGAAGAGTAAGGACTAGCCAGTACCTGTACATCTGTCTTTCACTGCATCTAACCTTGATGATTAACTGTTATCACCAAAACAATAAAGGATGAAATTCTGGGGAACAGTTCCAGTTTACCAAGTTGGCACAATGCAAAGCTATCCAACATGAAATGCTTAGTACTTTCCTTGAAGAAGAATTGAAAATTTTTAAGTTTCTTTAATGGGTTTAAAACTAGTCTTTCTCTGAAAGTTTGGTAAGCTGGATTTTTTCCCTAGGCAATTGTCTATTTGGCCTAAACTTAAAATTATATTGTCATAGTTATTCATACTATTCTCTTTTTAATTGCTACCATGCCTATAGTTGTATGCTCTTTTCATCTGTAACCCTATATAATTGTTTATTCTCTTTTTCCCTCTGATTAATTTTGTCACATAGTTGTTAAATTTTTTCAAACAACTAACTTTGGCTTTTAAAATTCTTATATTTTTTCCTATTTTCAGTAATTTCTGCTCTTTATGATACATATCTTTGTTTACACTTTCTTTGGATTCATTCAACTTTTTTTTTTAACTACTTCAGTTGGGTGCTTCTTAACTAATCTTCAGTCTTTTTTCCCGTATAATTTAAGGAAATAAAGCTATAAAATTCCCTCTGTCAGTTTAGTTATGTTCCATGAGTTGTGGTATATAGAATTTTCACAATTGTTCATTTCTATGTACTAATTTCCATTATGATTTCATCTGACCTTTGTTATTTAGAAGTGTTTTTCTAATTTCCAAGCATTCTCACTATCACTTATGATTTAACTCTAACTCAGTTTTATTATGTTCAGAGAATATGGTCTACATCACTGCACTTATGTCTTGTAAAACTTCTTGAAGCTACGTTATGGACTAACACAAACTAATGTTCATGAATTTCTATATGTTATATATATATATATCTCCAATTGTAATCATTATACTTTAAAGTCTATATCCTTACTAGTTTTTTTGTCTCCTAAGTTTATTAATTACCAATAGTAGTATGGTAAAATCTGCTACTGTAATAGTGTTTTCTTCAATACTTCTTGCAAGCTGTCAATTTTTTGCTTTATATATTTGAGGCTGGGTATTAAGTGTATATGATTTTAGAATTAGACTATATTTCTGGCAAACTGAACATTTTATCATTGTGAAGTAATTTTTATTTCTAGTAATGTATTTTATTATTAATCTTCACTTTCCTTCGGCTTTGGATACAGTCTTTAAGAGTGAGTAAAATGGAAAGAAAATCTGCCCCACTAACTTCATAGTTTGGATTAATTCTCATTAATGAGGTCAAAAAAGATAACAAACACAAAAATCTTCAGTAAATTAAAAAGCACAATGCAAATGTAAGAACTCTGGAGAAAAATATTTTAATTCCACAGATACAAAGGGTTTTGACCTCACTGCAAACTATCATATATATCCACATCTATGGGACTAGGAGGTTTAAATGAGATTTGGGTATAAATGGCTTAAAAGCTTAATCATAGCCCAGTCATTCCAGTTTTTTAGATAGTATTTCCTTATTACTGAGGCAACAGGTGAAAATATTAATAAAAGCAGGTGACGATAATGAAAAATTTTGGAAAGTTGCTATTGACAGATCAGGTGGTACTAGAACTCTAATTATGTATTTTCTTACCTACCATTAGAAGTTACCACCTGCATCTTTTGTGCTGCTGTTTCCAACTCTAACAAATTACTAAGTATTTAAAACTAATGTCCACATTCTACAGTGTATTTCTACCTGGCTTAACAGCTGCCAACAAATGTTACATAAATATCTCACTATAAAAACAAAGGGTAAAAAAAAGGGGTTGTTAGTCTCATAAACCATGACATATTTGTCTACTGTCTGAATTATGAAGGTGAACTAAGATTTTCAGTAGAAGCCTCTTCTAAGTTTCCTGCCTTTAAAAAAAGTAGATAAAAGCAAAAAATGCTTTTCCCAGTTGTATCAAGGCAGTGTTGTCTCATACTAATATGGTCATTAATTTTCTTTACCCAATGCATGAAACTTGATAAATAAATTACTGAGTCCCAAACATGTATGTCTAAGGTAGTCATTTTAATGTAAAAAATAAAATTGAATGCTTAATCTGTCTTGATATTTATGCATTATGCCTCTTAAAATTTTGACCCAGCAGTTTAGGACTCTGCTCTTCGCCCCGTCTTCATGTGCCATTTGCTTGGACTAGAAACAATACAAACAAGGTTACCACAGTGTAAACTAATGCTAGGAATACAGTGGCCTCAAGAAGGGGCAAAATAATAACTATTACAATACCATTTGATTGTGTGGTAAGCATTATGCTAAGTACTCGGCATGCATTATTTCATTTAAAATCACAACAATCCTCTGACAGCAGTAGTGTTACTCTCTCCAACCTACAGAGGAGGAGACTGAAGTTGAGAGAGATTATGTAGATTGAACAAGGTAACAAAGCTAGCTAAGTGACACAACGGGATTCAAATCCAGATCTGTTGACTTCAGAGACCATCTTCTTAACCTCTACATTCTGTATTGCCATTAAATACGCAGACACCACCTCATCTACCTGGAATCTACGTATCTGCGTTCTGAGAATGCAGCTGAGAAGACTAAGGACAAAATAAAAGGATGCAACCTACCAAAAGTTTATGAGCTAAAACATCAGTACTTTATACAGGAAATGTTCTTAGTCTTTCCTTCAATACACATGTATTCTTACTTTACTTACAGTGCCAACTTGCTTGGTTATCTGAACACAAAGTTTACAAAACAGAAGCAACAAGGAAGGTGAGGAGGACTGCCCACGGAAGGTAACTGATAGAGACATGAGAGCTGACAGCTTCAAAGTCCATAGAAGTAATAAAAATAATAGGTTAAAGTATTTGGACTCAAGTTCTAAGGACCTCTGCTATGCAGTAAAGGAGCTCTGACATCACAAAACTGTAGCATGCTATTATGGCTGGTATGTAACGAGGTTCTTAGGTCATCAAGAAAACATGTAATTATGCTCAACATGCTTCATACAGTGGTAGAGAAAGAGCACTATCCTAAATTTGAAAAAAAAAATTTGGTGTTTATAGCAGAAAGGCTTTGAGTACCTCAATAACTCAGTGGTAGAAACACCTTAGTTTGTATGGGTGCTGCTGTTACTTTAAGTTGTTTCACACAAAGGAGGCCTCATTTAGAGCTAAAGAAACCAAGATGCAAGTGCCTGACTCCAAAAGGAATCCATACAGTTTTACTACACTTTATTATACTTTATCATTTTGGCAGATGAGTGGTATAAATGGAAAATAAGAACCCAAGTAACTCAGGCAATAATCTGGGAGTGACCACTTTTAGTTTAGAATGCACTCTAAAGGCTTACTTGCTGAGTAGGGCATATCGTAATGCTCCTTCTGGCCCACCAGAAATGGAAACTGAACCATGTCAGAAGGCCAACTGTTCACTGTAGAGGAGGCAAGAAAAGGAAATGACCACCAGCTAGGTAATTTATGTGCTCGCTAACGTCTGTTTCAGATACATGAGTGATTAAGATTCAGCATCCGTCACATTTTTTCCTACTGAGCTACGTTGTTGTAAGCATATGGCTACAAGTTCCAAACGGGCAAGAACTCTGCTTCAGGCACACCTGGAGTTGAAGAACTCAGCATGAAACAATGTGGAGAGAGCTTCTCATTTAAGGACTTTAAAAAAGAAAAAGTAAAAACAAAACAGCAAAATCTTGCTTGTCACAGCTGCTTGAATTACCCAGATATTTCTTTTCTCCCAGCCTTTTTTGTTGGTTTGCATGTATGTTTTTTAATATTTTCTTATTTATGCTTCTAACATGTTTTCAATTATCACATGATAATCATTTATTCACATGAAAAGTTGGAAATCAAGGTTAACAGGTAGACCTGGAACCATATGGTTTCAAAAGAATAGAGTGTGCTAAACCTTCTATTAGGTGCTGGAGAAGCGGGCAGAATGCTCACGCTATATGTAGTAGGTGACATTTAGTCAAATAGAATCACAGTCAGGCATTGTGCACAATGAGACCATGAGATTTAGGAAACAAAAATATTCACTCTGGAAAAAATGCAAATCAAATATCTCAGATAAAAATGTCCTTTTTTAAAAATAGGTTTTTAAAGAAGGATATTTCTAGTAGAGACGTGGAACATCAACAAAAGAAAATAACTTTAGGGTGACTTGCTGACTAAACAACACAAAGTGTGTGTTTTTCTTTCCTCTGACTAGGGAGACGGTGTTGACCCTGGTCAAGAACACATGGTCCCAGTTTATGAGGTATCAAGTCACTGAACAACTTGAAGGTAACGGTTCAAAGTTAATGCTAGGTTTTGGGCCATTGTGGTCTCATGTTATCTCTTTGGTTATCATTGGAATCCTAAAAGAAACACGTGCTAAAAGAAAAATGCTCACTTGTGGAAGAAGGAAAAAAATTTACCCTTAGGAATGTAACTTCCCCATCATTAAGGGAATTATGACTATTGTTTTTCTGGGGTCAGTTCACTCATTAGAAATAAAAGACAGGTCTCTTCTGACCCTCCAGGTTATCAACTGTCAATTAAAGCAAAACTGAATACAGAAAAATCTGAATTAACGAGGGAAAGGGTCATGCTGAATAATTAATAAAAGTTATCCTCCCCTCACCAAATCTTTACTAAAACTTAGAAGTATCTACCTGAGACGTGCTTCAACTCCTTTTCATGCTGACTTCTGGTATAACCAAAGTCCAAGGAGTTCAAGAGAAAGGAAAGAAAAGATAAGCAAAGGGAATAGTTAATGCATAAACTGAATAATCCAAAGCCCAAAACAATCCAGTTACTGTATTAGGTTGTGTAATTCATAGTAACAATGACTTGACTGCAAGAATGATATTTAATTGGAACACCTTGTGAAATTTTACTTTATAACATCAGAGAGATTTCAAGTTCTTTTTTTTCTAAAGTAACAATAGCAAGCTTGTAAATCATTTTGGCTTGACTCTAACATCTCCTTAATTAAAATTAAATTATAAATAAATTATAAATTATACATAAAAATTAAACTATAACTTATTAACTAAGCGTACAATAAAATTTTCATTTAATGCTGATTTTATTTAAATAACTAGAAGACACTGATTGCTGTCCAAAATGAAAATAAATCAGGTAATTTGCTTATAATCTCATATTTTGAAAATAAGTGAAAATTCTGTGCAAACACACAAAGGGGGAATTTACCATTTTCATTAGAAAAAAAAAACTGTGGGAGAAAGGACAGTAAATGATTGAGAAACACAAGTCTCTTGGGTAATGTTTTAAAAGTTCAGTGTTTTCATTCAAAGATTTTAAAACAGAAAAAAAAAAGCCATCTAATTCTTAAGAGATCAGGTTCTAAGTTAGTACATTTTCCATTAATTTATCAAAATTTATTCTGCAAAATTACCAGCATGGACCACACTAATGATAAATTAAATGCCTATAATGTATTATAATAATAATTTTAATATTCTAACCATTTCATAAGATTAAGGTAAATGTTCTGTCCAGATAAAAGAAATTGTAACTGTATGACTGATTGCTTTAACCCCAGATTTCTTCTGGGGCTGCAGGTAAAAAAATCTGTGTGTACTGATTATAGAAGACAACACAGTTTACAAAGCACTACTGTCCCACTTTTGGTTTCTAGTGAGTTATATAGTGATTCTCCCAGTGACTTTTACTTGAAAACCCGCAGTGAGACTACTTGAAGGAAGACACAAAATCACCATGTGTATTTGTCTCTGACTCTGAGTAGGTGATTAGATAGAGACAGTAGAACAAAAATCTGTTTTTCCTCTACTTTTTGAAATGAAATACTACTGGCCATCAATAATTGTTCTTCTTGAGCTTACTTTCAATTCCAGTTTTCACTGAGTCACCTCCATTTGGTGTGGTGGATCTGGGGCTCTTTGCTGCCTTAATGGGTTAGCTGACAGGAGAGAATCGGACTTCTCAAGCCCCACAGCAATGGGTTGTACCCCACAGGAGGGTAGATGAAAGCTACGCTTCGTCCCCTGGAGGCCAGAGCCTTTGTCACCAGATGAAGGGATGCAGCATCCTTGTTCTGCGCCCATATACATCTGGGGCTCCTTCCTCCACGGTGGTGACTGCAGTGGCCCTATATAAGAGAAAAAAGACATTTCAGTATTCACAGCACTCACAATGTCTAGCAAGAGAGAACCAAACAGTAGTGACTGGAGAGTAAGCCTGAAATATGAGGCACAAAATGATCCCATTTTCAAACCATTCTGGACCCAGTTTTTAAAGAATTACAATACTTTTGGTTAGTTAAGATGATTCAAAAGACTGTGCTATCTGACATTGCTCTTTAGCTTTCCCTGTGTACTTCCTCTCTCCCCATCTGGACCATATGACTTGAGAACAGAGCTCAGGTTTTAAACACATGCTAGTATCTCTCCCCTAGCAAGGTACTCTGCACTTAACCTGCCCCAGTTGATGTTAGCTAAGGTCAATGAATATGGTTCTATGGATCCACCACTGGTATAGCCTGTGGTTTAATGGGTTTTCCAGGAGTACAGAGAAAGAATTGGCTCAGGGCCAATCTTATTTATCTCATTTTCCACTCTACCTCTCCACCTCCAATCTCTACGTGCACTTTCGTAAACAGGCATTTATGAGATGGCTGGACACAACTGGGAACATGATCACTCATATTGGGAGACAAATATATAAGTGGCTCATAAGGAATGGGTTAAACTGCAACAGAATGAAGAAAAAGAGATTCTAATTTAATCCTGAGTACTCAGTTCTTGGTTTTTTTCTGAGTTTAACCATACTCTTTAAATTGCACTACTAATTATCTTGCAAAAATTACATTATATGTACCTCTAAAGGAGATTACCTTCATAAAAAAGAATTATTTGCTTTTAGCACCTCAATAAAAGGTACTATGAAACTACAAGATATTCCACTACTTTCAAAAATGCTACTAATAACAAAAACCCAAGGAACTTTTGAAAATGCTAAATTTTCATTATCCAGGTAGAAACTCTAGTAACAATATATATTAAAATACATTTTACATTGTAGTTTTGATATTCAATTTGGAAGCATACCTTAATATCCAGAACCTTCCTCAAATTAGGAAATAAAGTTATACTGAATTTGGGTTACATGGCAACATAGGTATGAGAGGGGGATTTAGAGTGAGTTTTCAAAACAACAAGTCTATGTTCTCTCTACAAGGAAATGTAAGGAGGAGAGAATGGTAATAAGCATATTTATGAAGGGCAAAAACCAAAAAAATATAAGTGGGGCTGAAGCACCTCTCATTAGCAGAGGAACTATTTTTGTTGACTCAAAGTTTCTCTGAAACTTTGTAAAAGCTTATGATACAAAGCATGTTCAAACCTTGTCCTCTGAGTTAGGAAATACTACATCCAAGCCCAGCAAGTTTATCATAATCCAACTCTTGGCAAAAGTATTACATCAAATCACATCTAACTCCACATCTACCTGAAGCAGACTGAGTTCCATAACAGTCTGAGAACGTGGGTGGATTTTATGGCCTCTCTCCCAGTGGTCTGGCTAGATTTCAAGATGGCCAGGCATCTGGCTGAGCACTAGCCCCTGATAAAACTTAAATACTCCCACATCCCTAGGAGAACCCCCTCAGATCAACCTAAATTCACAAAAACCCTTCCTACAAGGACATGGAACACATGTTCTTGAAGCCATTTGCAATTTCACTGGAACCATACCTACAGATGCCAAAATAGATCCCAAGCCCCAAAAATGACCTCAAATTCCAGTCTAATTCAAAAACAAAGAATCACTCATTCTGTGCTTGCTCAAAGGAATCTAGCAGACTGCTGTGCAACCAGAGTTTTGAGTGAAATGGTAACCTCACAGAAGATAAGAATCTAGTCCAAATATATTTCTCTGAAGTTCTATGTCATTTATAGCTTATACAATTTAACTATTGTTTCTGTGCATAGATGAGACTCTTCACGTTCACGGAAACCCTCAAGATCCAGGTAAAGATAATCATTCACCAGGCTCCAGGGAAGAAAACTGGCCAACATCTGCTACCAGGCCATCCTTGAGGGCTAGAGGTTGACTTCCATTCCCGAGGTTTTGATGTTCCTTTATAACCACAAACTGCAGAGAACAAAAGGGAGAGACAGAACATTGTTAAAATTCATAAATTATCTCAACATACATTAAATAAAAGTCTGTGGCTTGGTCATGTTCACCCTATGGAGGGTGGAAGCTGAAAGAAAGCCCCTGATCAAATTTATCCCTATGGCTAATGAAAGATTCAGTTTTCAGTTAGAAACCTTATGTTATTCCCTATTAAAGCCACTAGGCACAGCCAATACCTTTACTGAATTACTCTTCTAATTCTGGAATCCCAACTTGTGGGTCATGGATCCCTGGGGGTTACTTTTTACTATAAGCAATCCAAGAATTCACAAGTGGTCTGAGCACTGTCCACTGGCCAAATATTTCATACATGTACATGCTCCAACTTTTCAAATATGTGTGTGTGCTTAGTTAATAAAATTCACTTAAACGTGCTACCAAGTTCTGAGTAATCTGGGCTCACTAGTGGGAATAAGAACTAATAGTGCAACTGCTATTTTGCAGGGATGCATGAGATGTCTTTTCATGCCTGAACAGCTTGGGAATCAGAATTCTAAAAGTCAGGCCCAGAAAACATCATTTCTCTTTGGTCAACAAAATGATTATTTTTGTCATTGTTTGTACTGTCCACATTTGACTGGGCACTTGCAATGCAGACTGAGCAGAGTTCACAGACTCACAGTCACACCAGATAGATCAGAGATTAAAGCAGACTAACGATAAAAGGAAAGAAAAGAAGTGACCCCACGACCCAGGATGAAGGATGCAGTTTGGTGAAGTCCGTCCTTGCCAATCAGGAACGCAGCAGAGGGAATGCCCCAAGGTTTTGGTTGATTATGCCCTATGGATTCAGAAGTGGGCCCTCTATATAATGAGCCCAGAACGCAGAAATACAATGAGGAAAAGGAATAGAAAAAAAAATCTCCTTGGTCATGTTCCTCTTTGAGAAAAGTGTAACAAGAATAATGAATGGAGTTGATTAGGGAGAGAAACGTTAGTAAGAGAAGGGTAAGTCCCCTGAACATGTTTCCATTTTCTTGTTTTCCACAACACTAATCACACTTCACCATCTCCTCATCAGTGATCTCTGCAGTAACATACTGCAAAACTGATACATGACCCACTGTTTAAGGGCACATGCCCACTTTTCTGGCTCAAGCCAAAATCCAGCCCTCTGCACTGCAAATTGTCCAACCACATGCCTCTCTGTCAATAGGTCTCAGAATTCTGTGCTGGGTTGGGGAAGGCAGCCGATGGAAACAAATTTGTTTCTGCTGCTTCTCCTTCAGTTTGGGTGCTCAGCTCTCTCCCACCCGCAAAGATATCTGCAGCAACCATTAGTGTCGACGACAGTTCTGATGGCTGGGAGACTGAGTTCAGCATCCCCAGGCCTCCCACCACAGCCCTGAGCCAGCAAGCTGCTCACGACGGTGGCAAGTGTTTTTGATCTTTTAAAAAGCTAGATACACACAGACTGTGCTTCTCCTTCTCTCCCATGATTTAAATAAGATGAACTAAACTTGCTATCCGAAACTGAAGGAAGTACCATAGAGACTGACACATGCAATCTGGGTAATCGAGAAGTCCACAAAGTCATGAAGCTTCAAAGAACTGAGGACATTGTATAGTTAAGTCCACCGAACTTTACACACCTACAAAATCTCCAGAGACAGACAGGATCTTAGAGCTCATATAATCCAAATACCTTGGAGTCCTGATGAGGAAACAGTGGTTAAGTGACTCGCTGAAAATCAGCCAAATGGTGTGAGAGCAAAGCCAGAATTCACAATTCTTACTGTATTTCTGTACTCAAGTTCAACCAAAAAAATAAGTATGCACTGAATGCCTATAACAGGCAGGGACAGATGATCACTTGTTAGTCAAAAGCACAGCCACAGGAAAGCTATTCTCTGGAAATGCACGTGAGGTAGAGGCTGGGGAGTGGAAGAAATGACATGGAAAAGACCCCAAATGTTGCCTTTGCCCCTCCAAAACCTCTCCCTAATAACCTTTTCCCTAGGTGCTGCCAGTTTTTCATTCCCCCGTGGACCTGCCAATAGTCCAGCCTCTTCCACAATATATACCAGAAATGATATCAACAACACACACTGAACCAGTCAAGTTACCTCTGACAGGATTCTGGAAATGGAAATTCCAACAATTTCAAGAGTGCCTGTCCCAAGTCTGCCCTCTAGTGTTGAGGGTCAATTGCTCAAGTGGATGATCTATGAAGCATTTTGAACTTCCCAATCATCCCTATGCTGTTTGGAAAATGTACAGGGTTGCCAGATAAAATACAGAATACCCAGTTAAATCTGAATTTAAATTTGGGCTTTTAGTATTAGTATGAATTTAACTAGGTGTCCTTTATTTTTGTTTGCTAAACATGGCAACTGTTTTGCTGCTGAAGTTTAGGGACTTAAAATATGTGTGAGAAAAGAAATGTTAAGAAAATCAGGAGGATAATCTTGGCTTTTTAAGGCATCCATCTGAAAGGGATCACCTAAAAACTGGGAATGACTTTTCACAAAGACATAAAAAGCTGTTACAGGAAAAAACTACATGATAGAAAAAAAAAACCCATAAATGTCCTGTGCCATTATGTTATGGCACTGTTTCAGCTTGTCTGATTAATTTAGGACACAGATCCCCCACCCCCACTGCCCACCCAGGACCTCCCCTGTTACTGGGGTGCTGGGCATTATTAGCACCAGGTGGAAGCTAGAACATGTTCTAGTCTCTTTGAACTGATTGAAGAATGAGAAAAAAATGAACAAGGATTAATTTAAAACCAATTTCTTGCTTCGAGTACTTTGGTCACATTACCCAAGGTTGGGGGCAAGAGGACATCCCAGTCTCGCCATCAGCAGGCCCGATACCACTCATATCTCTGCTGGACTCTTCATAAGGATTCTTTGGAGTTTTCGATAGCAGCTTCTGAGTCCTGCAATAAAGCCAAAATGTGAGACAATCTCAAAACAAAACAACAGCACACTCACTGATGGGCAGGGACAACTACTTCTGCTACTGAAATTTAGGTACTTAAAACGCATGGGAGAGAAGTATTAAGAATACCAGAAGCATAACTTTGGGATTTTAAGGTATTCTTTCCTGCATTACTTTCCAGATGATGCTTCACTCTTTCCAAGGTACTGTAAGAAGAGAGTGGAGGGCATGGGGTGAGGCAGAGGGGAGCCATGCAGTCATGGACACATTGATTGAGTACAAACTATATCCTAGGCTCTGTCCTAGTACTAGTGACTGGAAAAACAACAACAAAATGTCTACCTAAATGGACTTAGAATTTTGTGGGGGAGGGAGTGCCTATGGAAATACTATCACAGCAATTGTGTGACACACCCTCTATTAGCTCCATTTTACAAGTGAAGCCAGCGGGGCTGGACAACAGTATTGATGCACTCAAGGCACACAGCTACCAATGGCAGCCCAGGAGGTGGGTCACAATGACACAAAGCCTAGGCTCCTTCCTTGGCCTGCTGCAATTTCAAAGGCGTCAGAGCAAGAACACAAGGAGTGGAACACCCAAGAGAAGACTGTCTCGTAGCTGCCAAGCCAGGGAATGGACTAGGTGTCCTGCCTCCAAATCCAGTTTTATAAAATACTTATTTGACAAACATTAAGTGCTAGTCTTTTCAAGGCATGATGTCATGCCCTGGGGGGAGGAAGGGAGGGAGATGGAGCCTTACAATGGGATCCCTGTCCTCAAAGCATAGCCTTGAGAGAGAGAGAGACAGGTACACACTGAGCACCCATTTAAGGGAAGGCAATAAAGGAAAGATGGTGGGGAAGACCACCAGCCAGACTCAAGACTCCAAAATGGCACTGCTATCTTGGGGTAGATGGCAGCTTAATTTTCTCTAGGAGCACAATGCTTAGTCAGACAGGCCTGCCTGCACATTCTGAGGAAAGGCAATAAGGAAGGCAGGGGCTGCTGGGGAAGCCCATCCCAGAGCTATGAATTCCATGTAACAGATAGTACTAGGAAATGGTGTGGGTTATTATTTTTAATCAAAGGCAATGAGGAAAAAAAATTAAGTGGCTAATAGAAACAGTTCCAAAGTTCCAAATTATAGTTTCTGACATTACTTTCCTGTTGATTTCCTTACAAAGGGGTCCTTCCAAGAAATCAAGTTTTATGAAGTAATAATATCTTAAATACTTTAAAATTACTTAGTTCCACAAACATTAATCTTTTCAGAGATACACAAGACAAACAGTATTGAGTAGTCGATATAGAAAAGTCAGTCTACACAATCTGATACAAAAGGAGGAGTAACTGATTTTAACTCTTTAAAGAAAATCGCTAACATATCTAACTTAAAAACTCAATGCTAGAGCTGTATTTATTGGTATTCATTAGTAATATGGCAATGTTTAGGCTGGCAGTTTTAATTTGATCTTAGCAGAATCTTACTATGTCACAGCCCATAGAATAAGAAAAAATACTTAATAATTATAGTATATATGTACTTAAGTTTCTTCCTTCTGTTTTTTCTACATTATTTGCCAAGCATCTACTTGTCTTTTGATGTTCTGTCCAATGGGATGAACCACAGATTATTCAATATTCTTCCTACAAACATCCAAGATATTGATTGAATACCAGCCTAAAAAGTACAATGGTTACTGATGGACCACTGAATTAAAATTTCAAGTTTGTACCTGAGAATCCTGCATCTCAAGATAGAAAAGGGTTCAGAATATGTGACTCCTTGGGTAAGATTACAGTTCATGGAAAATCTAACAATAACAACAGAAAGCATTTATTAATTCCTATATGCCAAACTACAACAGTACATAAAATGCTTTTCAATATTGATGATAGTGGAGATACTATCCTACTTTTTAAGATAGTAGAAAATGAGCAAACAATGCGATGCCCATTTCTTCACCCTTATGTAGTGTTTTTTTTTTAATTAAATGTGTAAATAGTATCATTCCACAGTTTTAAACTTTTAACTTGAAATTATTGAAAACATAAGCTTCAAGAACCAGAAGCTTCTTTCCAAGTTAGGGAAGATACTGATTTTCTTGAACCAAAGTTAATACTTTGTGGGAAATCAACTCAGTGGAAGGCAGCCATGAAAAATTATAGTTACATGCAGGCTGTGGGGAGAAAACCATGTGATGCTAAAAGAAAAAAGTGGAATATAAAAATGCATTATGGTAAATAACAATCCCATAAACTACACAGGTCTATGCGCAAAGACTAGAATGGAACAATAAAACCACTGATATTTTAGAGCAGTGAAATCCTGGACCATTTTTTGTTTTCTTTTAGTGCTATTCTACTTGTTAAATGAAATAACTGTGTAGACAAAGCTCATCGCAAGGAGCTCCCAGGAGCTAGGAGGAGGTTGAAAGTGCCAATGGAAGAAAAGTCACCTGTAGTAGTGAGCCCCCCACAGCCCCAGGAGCAGCAGCAGGACCAGTGCCACCACACAGACAGCCACCACGGTGATGCTCTGCTGCTGCCCGTGGTCAGCGTGGCGCAGATCCCACCATGTAAAGTCTTGGGACTGACATCGCTCCCCGAAGAAGCCAACAACACAGCTGTGACAACACACAAACAGAGGTCAGCAGTGAGCCATGGCCATACATGTTAATATTTTTACACTCAATAGCCAGCCGTTTCTCAACCTCTGCATTTCAGCCTCAGCTCTTTTTCGGAAGCATATGGAAAATCCATCAATGGTCTGTTGAAAGCACTCTAGTTGACAAGTTAATGCAGCATGGACTTCCCCCATTGGTCTGTTGGCCCTGGGATAGATAGGGGATTATTTGCATAGCGCCTCCATAAGGCTTTGCAGAACACTGGTTAAAGACCAATCTCTGTTAGGCTAAAATCCTATCAAGAGCTCTTTCTAAGACCAACACAAAGCAACTCTGCCTTATGAGCCAAAGAAGTTTTGGAACAAATGTTTGGCCAGACTGCAATGAGTACAGGTCGAAAGAAGGAAGAATTTGAAGGCAGAGTCTTACTTGAGACCAGGCTGTAAAAGGATATGAGTGGTCTCTGAAGAGGAAGCACAGACTGCAGAGGAAATCACTCTCCCTTTTTTTTTTTTAATCACTACAGGCCAAAAGGTCTCAGTGGCTACCCACAAGCATTTGCCTAGTTTCTTCAAGATGGAAAACCTAAAGAAGGAAAATCAGCATTCACTGCTGCTTCATTAGTGAAGCTGTGACTGGAATTACCAGAGACCAACACAAATCTGAAGGTCTGTGATCCTTCAGATGAAAGTAGATGAAACAATGCTGCCATCTACTGGGAATGCATGCTTCCAGAAACTCAGGATCTTGGATACAACAACTATATTCTATTATTCTTTGCGAGAGCATATACTTTAAAAATATTCTATTACTTTCAGATACAAACTACTATATATAAAATAAATAACAAGGTCCTACTGTTTAGCACAAGGAACTATATTCAAAAACCTATGATAAAGAATATGAAAAAGATATATACACGTATAACTGAATTACTGTGCTGTACACCAGAAACGAACACGACATTGTAAAACAACCATACTTCGATTAAAAAAGAAATAAAACAAGCAGCACAGAAAAATTCTATTAAAAATTTTGTGATGCTCACTTGTTAGGAATTTCTTCCCCTTGGCCCTGGATCCACGGTCTCTATGCCCATGTCCCCACTTCATTCCAAATGGAGGTGAAGGAATGAATATAAAGTGAATTGATACCAGTCCCTGCGGTGGGAAGAGGCAGTGTAGGAAAAGCTTTGGATGAAGCAAGCACCTAATGCACGGATGAAGCCCGTGAAGGTCTCGAGTCTAACCCCTGAGTTGGTCATTGGAGCTTTGGCGAGGCACTTTCAGAGACAGGAGGGAAAAGAACTAACATCTGTTATGCACCTTATGTTTCTGATACTGTGCTAGGCACTTTTACTTATTTTATTCTTGATGGCACATCCCCAGTTTACAGATGAGGAAGATGAGATTCAAAGAGGTTAAGTCATTTGTATCAGGTCACATAGCTAGTGAATGGCAAGTCTGGTGTAAATGGCTCTCTGATTTCAAAACCTGTGTTCTTTTTACTACATTGGGTCACTTTCAGAAAGGGTTTTAAGCTCCATGCACCTCTGAAAAACTATTCTTCTAGAACAGACTCTGTAAGAGAATGCAGGATCTGAGTGTAGGTAGCAGAAAGGACCACCAAGTTACCCCTGGCTGTCCAGGATGTTGTTTTAATTCTAGCTATCTTTGCATATAGACATTTACTATCAATGCCTAGCAGCCACTTTTATTTTATTTATTTATTTTTTGCATTTTTTATTGATTCATAATCATTTTACAGTGTTGTGTCAAATTCCAGTGTTCAGCACAATTTTTCAGCCACTTTTAAACTGCTGAATGTTAAAAGGCCGTATCTCTAATCCTCTCGAGATTTTAGGCTCTCAAAGAATATAACAAGCTCATGACAAGAGACCTGAGGAGCCAAGGCAGGCTGCAATATCAAAGCCTCTCAGCCTTGTAAGGCCCCAGAGCAGCCAGCCAGAATTTCACAGAGGCGGGCCACACACCACTAGCTCTTTGGATTATCAGTTAGTTCTTCTCCTATACCAAACACAAGATTCTCTGGCCAAGTAAGTTTCAGTTTCCATGGTCAAATAATTTCAAGAAATTCTGGACTAAACTAAGGTCAGTAAGACTTTTTCATGTGTTGTGGTGTACAATGAATCAAGAACTGAAGGCTAGCATATGCAGCATTTCTCTAACTGATTTAGCCACACGACTCTTTGTTTATGAAATGTTTCACAGCACTGATGTTGGGGGAACTTGGGTGGAAGAAGATCTGCCTGGAAGGGATCCAAACCAGAATAAATGAGGACCTCTTCTGTGGTCAGGAGGTTTGGAGTCCTCTGAGAATCCCCCGAGCAGGGAACC
The DNA here is from genome assembly GCF_048564905.1 of Vicugna pacos. Classification (NCBI taxonomy): domain Eukaryota; kingdom Metazoa; phylum Chordata; class Mammalia; order Artiodactyla; family Camelidae; genus Vicugna; species Vicugna pacos. Next base: position 44,077,192 of record NC_132988.1, read on the forward strand.
TGTGAAGAAGACTTTGGGCATGGAGACTTTCAGTTCTCACATCCTCTGCATCCTCGGGGCAGCCAGGGGGTCCCTGTATCTGAGGGGAGCTTCCACAGCCTCCAAGCAACCTTTATCAACCTTCTCACAACATTAAGAACACTCTGTACAGAATGATGCCTATGAAGTGTTTCAAATCAAAACTGGACTGGGAAGCACCCCCTAGAGACATTTTATTATGGAATTAAATACAAGGTGAGGTCATCAGGGCAGGGAAGGAGGGAAAGGTTGAATGTTTGATTAAACCATGTTTGTATTAAATATAGAATTCAAAAACAAAGTTATGATCCAGATTAATAGGAACTCTGGTGATATTTTAAATATTGCTTTCAATGAAAGGTCCTTAAAATTAAGTGTTAACTTCAGTTTAATCGTCATTTTGTGCAGCTTGTGTTTAAAACATTATCAGGGAAATATGATATTTTCATCAGGATTTAATGACAAAAAAGCAGTGTGCTAAAGAGTTCACAATTCATTTAATGAATTCGGTCCAAATGAAATTAATTTACTAACTGCAATATGCAACTCTGCAGTACCCTCATACTACAATAATGCCTTTTGTAACCCAGAGTTCAAGTATCAGAGAGAAACACAAACCATGACTAACACATTTGTCTTCAGAATTTCACTATTTGGAATAGTAAGGAGCCACAAACAGGTAAAAACAATTTGATTCTTATTATCAAAATCAAGGATGATTACTGTTAAGTACTAAACTTTACCTTAGGTTAGAAAATCACAGCATAAAATATGAATATGGAAAAAGATTTCTACTAGAACTGTGTTATTTTTGCTAATATTCATGAGCATTTTTCACTATTTTTGTCAGGCTGACATGATTTATAATGCAAGGCCATACACTTTATCACAGAATATAACTTGTTCTTCTAATAATTCAGACTATGTTTCTGCTGAGTATTATTGATAAAATAATCAAAGCCTTTAAGCTTATAGCATCTATTTGTGAGGACTGGAATATTCTATCACTCCTTCCTCAGCCACGTAGAGAATTATTCATGAGTCAGGAGTCTAGCCATAAGAGACCTATTTATTTTTTGATTCCCTTATATTGCCTTCAAAAAATGAAAGTAATTAAAAGTAAGATTTGATCCAGAACTAGATCTTGTAAGTGTGGTTTTACTGAAGACTCTGAGGGGGGTGTTTTCCAAGTGAGTGTAGTGGGAGCACCTCACAGTTCCAGGGCTTCTTTGAACCCTCTCTTCAGGTTGACACTTTGCCCACCGAAACCATAACGGGGACAAAAGCAGAGGAAAAGGCAGCCATGGCTGCATCCAGCAGTTATTACCAAACAACAAACCTGTAAATGCCAACTATTAGGAAGTAAAAGGGGGGGAAATATATATATATACACACACAAATAGTTTTGAGAATTGAAGGCAAGATGTCTAGTGTGACACTTTTTAAATTCAGAAACACAGCATGGATGCTCTTCATCTATTTGGCAGAAAATAAATCAAAGTTTTAAGAAATCTTCTCAGTTTAATCCCCAGACTGTATCAGTAGTAACATCAAGATATTTAAGTAACAGGGAAAATCACCAATTCCTTAAATTTTATATTTACCACTGGCACCTGGTGTGTGTGGGGGGTGTAATATGCAAGGAGGGTGCAACACATGCATGTACACACACACACACACACACACACAATTTATATATGTAAATGCATATGGAAAAACCTAATTATAGAAAAATCTCAATATAAATTTTATAAATCCACTAAAAGTTATGGCTGCAATATATCTCTGTGCTGTCAGAAAAAACAGGCTGACTTACTTGCAGACAGAGTGGTTGATTAGTTCAAGATAAGTACACACACCACCGTTGAGACAGTACCCATGATGGGACGGCGGACATTTGCGGTACCCATTTCTCACAGAAAAGTGGCCATACTCCCAGAGGTGAGACACCGGAGTAGAGTCTAGGAGAATCAAGGCATTTCTGTTACTTTCTGAACTGATTAGGGTTTTTCATATATCAAAAACAGGAACTAATTTCTGTGAACAATTTGTGAGATAGAACAATAGTTTCACTTTCCTAATCAGACTTTATGTCATTCACCATGAAGCCAGCCATTCCTCCTTTAGGTTCAGTATTATCTGACATAAAGCATACTGGAGGCAAGTGAGAGAATGGTCAATCCTAAAATCGTATGAATCCCAAGTCACTGGTATTATTATAAAAGCACATCTGTCATCCATAAACACACACCATGTAAAACAAGTTAGCTTTAAGGTCTTGCTGAACCACAGTATCTTTTTACGGCTTATGTATAAACCACTCACCACTACAGAGGCTACTACCCCAGTTTCCTGGGAGTCTCAAAAATTTCTCCTACACAATACTTTCTTCTAAAAATGATTTAACTTTCAGGGGACCCCTCAAAGACAAGAGTAGCAACTTTGACAAAAAGGAAATGTTACAATAACAGAGGGGAATGCCAAAATGGTAACATCCCTTTTATTGAATGGTTCACTGCTCTTTAAAAGGAAAACAGTAGGGTGTGTAGCTGACTATGTAAGTATTAACAGTCTTCCAAGGCCTTTAAGAAGAGCAAGTTGTTTTAGAAAATAATGTGCTAAAAAAGCAGAGACCCAAGCGAGTGCAGAACTTTCCTTCCTTAGGATGCTTTCTGCTTGCAGAGCTGAGTCAGGTAACTAGCTGGCAGTGACAGGGGAAGAGCCTCTGATCCTGGCTTCCAGGGTCTATAGAGCCAGCTTCCCTTCCCAGGTGCTGATGGTGAGCAGACACTGCTGTTATGGGGATAGGGTTCAGGAAGCAGGAATTGACCATTATTAGCATTTGAAAAATTTCTAATTCAGATCGAGAAATACTGACTTTTTAAAATCCTAGAAAGTGATTCAAAATGCTAACAGACCAGACATCCTCCCAACCTGTCTAGCCCTGCAGAGTTTTTCCAGCAGCCCCAGAAATCAACATTACAAATCAGGACATTACCTGCAGAGTTAAAGAGAACCACCTGTGTTCCCACCTTTATTGAATTGTGAGCAATTAAAAAGGATTTATTCCAGATGCTATTAAATTATGAATACTTGGATTATTTCACATTCTCAACCCCAGTATCAATCTAATCAGGAAAGTAAACTCACCACCAGCCTGACTGAACCAAATGATTTCTAGAAGCTCTAATGGAAATACACTTGGGTATCAATTCCCTCTCCTAGGATCTAGACCACCCACCAACCCACCAGGGCAAATCCACCCAGGTTCAGCCAGGCTGCCAGCACACAAGCAGCTATAGTTTCCCTCCATATTTGTACAGGTGGTGTTTTCCCCACAGGTGTGCACGCCTAGTTGGCACTCATTGATATCTGCCAGGAAAAGGGAGTAGGAAGGAGAAAAGGGGGTGCAAAAGAGAAAAGAGGGTCACATCATTGGAAAACCCAATATTCCGGAAGGGGAGCATTTTCAACTTCTTTCATGCTACATGCTCTCAGAGCTCTACACATTTTTAAATCCAAAAATTCTATCATAAATGTTGGAGAAAGAGATGAGCTGGGTCCCTCAGCTTCAGACCCATGCAAGTAAACTCCTGACGTAAGGCTGGAAGTTCTCCTGTTGCTTGGAAGGAAAGGACACTTCCCAGCACAAGTACCTCAGTGGGAAAGTTGGAGATTGATAAACTATCTCCAGGCAAACATTTAGAAGTTCAGATCATATCAAATATAACACTTTTACCTTTTTTTAATAAATATAAACAAAGTCATTACTTTACCAACTATTCACCTTTTCTCTTCTCAGGTACCATCACCCTAACATTTAGATCCTCCCTCTCATCTGTTTTCCACGGTTTTAAGAGCAGCCTTACTACATTCCCTACACCCTACCTCTCCTCCCCTCTACTCCTCACCACCAGTGCCAGATTAATTTTCCTAAACCACATCTTCCATCACTGCACCCTTGACTCAAAGGCTGCTAGTGTTTGTTGCCCAGAGTCATACTGCCCGATAGGGCAGCCATCGCCACATGTGAGTTCTGAGCACCTGCACTGCAGCTAGCCCACGCTGAAATGTGCTGTAAGTGCAAAACCATGCCAGATTTTGAAGATGAAGTACTGACATATGAAAGAAGGTAAAATACCTCAATAATTTTTATATTTATTATGCACATTAAAATAGTATGTTGGATATACTGAGTTAAATAAAATATTATTAAAATTAATTTCCCCTGTCTCTTTTTACTTTTTGTAATGTGGCTACTAGAAAATTTTAAGTCACATATATGACTGACATTAGATTTCCACTAGACAGTGCTGGTCTAGAGAAGTAAAACCCCAATGACTGACCCTCAGATTCATAACCCAATCTATCTGTTATGGATTGAATTGTATTCCCCCCAAATTCATATATCAAAGCCCTGACTCTCCATGTGACTGTATTTGGAGATAGGACCTATAAGGAAGCAATTAAGGTTAGATGCAGTCAGAAGAGTGGGACCCTAATCCAATAGGACTGATGTCCTTAAGAGGAAGAAATACCAGAGATATCTCTTTCTCTTTCTCCCCACGGATCACAGAGCAAAGGCCACATGACTGTAGAGCAAAAAAGGTGGCTGTCTGCAAGTCAGGCAGATCCTCACCAGGAACCAAATCTGCCAGTATCTTAACCTGGGACTTCCAGCTTCCAAAACTCTGAGAAGTTACATTTCAGTTGTTTAGACCACCCAGTCTACACAGCATTTTATATGGCAGCCTGAGCAGACTAAACACAGCCTTGCCAACCTCAGTTTCTGTTCTCCCTCACACACAATCCACACCCAGTGCTCAATTAGGCTATTCTCTACCCCCAAATAACACCTGTGATGTGTTCATAGCTGAAATGCTCCCTACTCCTTCACATTTCTGCCTGATAAAAATGTACTCATGCCCCCAAGTCTATGCAAAATGATACTTCCTCCACGAAGTCGTTCCCAATACTGCAAACAGACATTTCTACCAGTTCTGAACTTCCATTTAATTTTTGCTACTCTTATGATGTGTACTTTTCATCACCAATTATCACAGCTGCAATTATTTTTATTTTTACTTTTATTTTATAACATTTTTTTATTGAGTTAGTCATTTTACAATGTTGTGTCAATTTCCAATGTAGAGCACAAGTTTTCAGTTATACTGAATATATGAACATACATATATTCATTGTCACATTTTTTTTTGCTATGAGCTATCACAAGATCTTGTATATATTTCCCTGTGCTATCCAGTATAATCTTGTCCATCTATTCTGCATATGCCTGTCAGTATCTACAGATTTTGAAATCCCAGTCTGTCCTTTCCCATGCCCCACCCCCTTGGCAACCACAAGTTTGTATTCTATGTCTATGAGTCTGTTTGTTTTGTATTTATGGTTTCTTTTTTTTTTTTAGATTCCACATATGAGTGATCTCATATGGTATTTTTCTTTCTCTTTCTGGCTTACTTCACTTACAATGACATTCTCCAGGGACATCCATGTTGCTGCAAATGGTGTTATGTTGTCATTTTTATGGCTGAACAGTATTCCATTGTGTAAGTATACCACTTCTTCTTTATCCAGTCATCTGTTGATGGACAGTTAGGCTGTTTCCATGTCTTGGCTATTGTAAATAGTGCTGCTATGAACACTGGGGTGCAGGTGTCTTTTTGAAGTAGGGTTCCTTCTGGATATATGCCCAGGAGTGGGATTACAGGGTCATATGGTAAGTCTATGCCTAGTCTTTTGAGGAATCTCCATACTGTTTTCCACAGTGGCTGCACCAAATTGCATTCCCACCAGCAGTGTAGGAGGGTTCCCTTTTCTCCACAGCCTCTCCAGCATTTGTCATTGTGGATTTTTGAATGATGGCCATTCTGACTGGTGTGAGGTGATACCTCATTGTAGTTTGGATTTGCATTTCTCTGATAATTAGTGATATTGAGCATTTTTTCATGTGCTTATTGAGCATTTGTATGTCTTCCTTGGAGAATTGCTTGTTTAGGTCTTCTGCCCATTTTTGGATTGGGCTGTTTTTTTTTTCTTATTAAGTCATATGAGCTGCTTATATATTCTGGAGATGAAGCCTTTGTCAGTTTCATCGTTTGCAAAAATTTTCTCCCATTCCATAGGTTGTCGTTTTGTTTTACTTATGGTTTCCTTGCTGTGCAGAAGCTTGTAAGTTTTATTAGGTCCGATTTGTTTATTCCTGCTTTTATTTCTATTGCTTGGGTAGACTGCCCTAGGAGAACATTTTTGAGATATATGTCAGATAATGTTTTGCCTATATTTTCTTCTAGGAGGTTTATTGTATCTTGTCTTATGTTTAAGTCTTTGATCCATTTTGAGTTTATTTTTGTGTATAGTGTAAGGGAGTGCTCTAGCTTCATTGATTTACATGCTGCTGTCCAGTTTTCCCAACACCATTTGCTGAAGAGACTGTCTTTATTCCATTGTATATTCTTGCCTCCTTTGTCGAAGATTAGTTGACCAAAAGTTTGTGGGTTCATTTCTGGGCTCTCTATTCTGTTCCATTGGTCTATACGTCTGTTTTTGTACAAATATCATGCTGTCTTGATGACTGTAGCTCTACAGTATTGTCTGAAGTCTGGGAGAGTTATTCCTCCAGCCTCTTTCTCTTCAGTAATGCTTTGACAATTCTAGGTCTTTTGTGGCTCCATATAAATTTTATTATGATTTGTTCTAGTTCTGTGAAATATGTCCTGGGTAATTTGATAGGGATTGCATTAAATCTGTAGATTACCTTGGGCAGTGTGACCATTTCAACAATATTGATTCTTCCAATCCAGGAGCATGGGATATCTTTCCATTTTTTTTAAGTCTTCTTTAATTTCCTTCATCAATGGTTTATTGTTTTCTGTGTATGTCTTTCACCTCCTTGGTTAGATTTATTCCTAGCTATTTTATTACTTTGGGTGCTATTTTAAAGGGGACTGTTTATTTACTTTCTTTTTCTGTTGATTCATCGTTAGTGTAAAGAAATGTTTTAATGTTAATCTGTAACCTGCTACCTTGATGAATTCTTCGATCACTTCTAATAGTTTTTGTGCGGACCTTTTAGGGTTTTCTATATATAGTATCATGTCATCTGCATATAGTGGCACTGTTACCTCTTCTTTTCCAATTTGGATCCCTTTTATTTCTCTCTTGCCTGATTGCTGTGGCTAGGACTCCCAAGACTATGTTGAATAGGAGTGGTGATAGTGGGCATCCTTGTCTTGGCCCAGATTTTAGTGGGAAGCTTTTGAGTTTTTCATCGTTGAGTACTATGCTGGCTGTAGGTTTGTCATATATAGCTTTTATTATGTTGAGATATGTTCCCTCTATACCCACTTTGGCGAGAGTTTTTATCATAAATGGGTGTTGAATTTTATCAAATGCTTTTTCTGCATCTATTGAGATGATCATACAGCTGCATTTCTTTTATGTCATATTCTTGTAAGCAAGGACAGCCTTATCATCTTGGTATTCCTCAAAGATCCCAGTACTATGTCTTTGCACTAACAGGGGCCAGTTAAATATTTGTCACAATGAATCACTATCTGGAATAGCCCAAATGGAGTCTTCTTTTTTTTTTTTAACCGACATCCTATTGTAATCTCTATGAAATATCACCTTGAGAATGAGAGAGAGCTTTTCCAAGAAGCAAAAACAAAGATGTACTCTCAGCCAAGAAATACAACTACTCTTAAGAACAGCAACAACAATTTTAAACAGCACTTATTCTGTGCCAGGCATGGATCAAAGCACGGTATCTACATATATACTTGGAAGCAGAGGGGCAGCATGGAGAACAAGGACAAGTCCAGTGCTTCCATGTGGCCTGAGGACTCCATGCCAGGCAGGCAGGCTGGGCCACGATACCTTGCTGCATGGAAGGAGGTGGGTTAGTAACAGAGTGAGAATTCAGAGTATGGTCAGTGTAAACATCCAAGAAAGTACACCTTCCTTTCTCTTCAAAGTAAATGAAATACAAAGCCTATTTGTCTAAATTATCTATGAGCCTGCTTAATTAGAGCAGTGACATTTTCCTGACTGACAGCCAAATATGTGCTTAAAGGAGCATTTACAGATTTCTGTGGACTCCACAAAACTAATCTGATAAAGGTCTGATTTAAACCATCAGATCCAGAGAATTGCTAGTTATGATTGATATTTCATCTTTAACCTCAACATGTGGTAGAAAGCAATGCCATTTTAGTTTTTTTTTATCAGGGCACCTGCCCCTCACCGTGAAAAGATTTTTGTTTTCAGAAGGAAAAGAAAATACTGAAAGAGACATTTTAAAGCCCTGTAAAACCTGACATAACTATTTCACTGGGCCACGATGGCTTCAGGCAGGTCTTCACTTGTATAGCGATGCTGTCCTACTGACACCTGGAATGGTACATGACATTCACTCAGTGAACTCCCAACCCAACAAGTCACACCCAGACCTTGGCAGAGGATGGTGATTATGAAAGAGCTCTTAATCATACCTTGCTTATATCTAAATGTCAGTGGCTTGAACTTATCAAGAGCCAGCTGGTGAGCCCTTTCACAAAACCATACCTCCTTTCCTTCACACACAGCAGTGGCTTCCAACAAACCTACACGAGCTCTGCAGTTCACCACAGTTCAATTGCCAGATTCAGTGAAAAGTAAATGCTGTCCAATTCCCCCCGTGACGGCTCCAGGCATGGAGTATTGATGAAGCACTGATGTCACTCAGCCCTCAGAGAAAGAATTAGAAAGGTGGAGGGGAAAACAGCCTCTGAGGGGTTCTGAAGCTGACTAGTGTGGTCATAGCAAAAGGACATGAACTTGACTATTTACCAAGTACTGCAATATATCAGTTTGAACAGATCACACAACTCCTCTTTTAGTCTGAACATGTGTGTCACCCCAATTATATCCTGTCTTTTCTCAGCCCACCACACCCAATGTTCTTTGATTCTCTAAGGCCTGCTTCACCCATCTCCCTCAGCACACAGCTCTCTTACCAAGACAGTGAATCCCATCTCCTTGGTAGCCTTCCGAGCATCGGCAGACGTGGCCACCTTCAGTATTGATGCACGTGGAGGAGCGGGGAGGGCAAACTGAGATACCCATCTCACATTCATCTATATCTGTGGGCAAAATGGTCAACTAGTGAAATATGCAGGGAATCCTGGTATAAACGAAATGGTAGTAAAGAACAGTGTAATCTCACATATGATCATTCAGCTATTTATAGGTATAATGTAATGCATTTGCAAATGTAATGCAAATCCTGCATCTTGGACATAAAGTTCACTTATGAATTTATTTTTACAGATTTCTTGGTGTTCGATTAGTTAAGTATGTGTAAATGAATCACTCTGTTGCCAGAGTTTGAGACCATAAGAATTGAGGTTTTTACAGTAATGGCTATCAATACAAAATAGAAACCCATCCAGCAAGACCTATTTAATAAACTAAAACTTACGACCTAAGCTTTTGGGGGGAAAATGTATTTTTATTGGAATTGGGGAGTTTACAAATTAGACTTGAACTCAAATTCATGCTTCTGAAGCTAATTATAAATTCTCCTTAATGTCAATTGCATGTATTATGAACTTTTAATATAAACTCAATATAACAATATATGTTTCATATTTTCTATACATACATCCATTACCTTTTTAGATAATATCAAATAATTTATTCAACCCTACTGATTATATAAATCCTTCTGGAGACACTGAATCAGCAAGATCTGAGAGAGTGTTTCTGATTCACTGTTTTCCAGATAGTATGTGTATCTGGCCTTTGTTATTACCAGAACATAGTCTTCCATCTCCAGCAAATCCTTTCAAACACTGACACGTGGCATCCTCTCCCTCTGGAACGCACTGAGCCTGTGGACTGCATCCCATGGCACTACAGCCATCGTCATCTGCAAACAGTGAGACCCCCGCCAGATTATTTCCAGATCTCAGAGAGGAACATGGATTTTCATGTTTTGGTGCTACAGGACATCCCAGGACTTCCTTTCCCATGCTCCGGAACAGGTTACCCTCCAAACAGAAACACTTCATCGACCTGTAAACTGTATCTGTATTAAAGGACCCACAGGCCACATATTTCCATTTACATGCTCTCAACAAATCTTTAGTCTTAAGCAAGTGTGCGGTGTTCAAAGACCCCTAAGCCAACTGATTTATAATTCTTTAACAATCTGAAAACTTGAAATACAAAATGTCTCAAAGTAAATGAACTCGAATTTCAAGAATGTTATTGCCTATTTGAAAATTCCCAACCATCATGACATACGAAAGAGGTCGATATATTTTTATCCCGCACAGACACACAGACTAAAATCGAGCAAGTAGATCTGCGTACCAACATGGCAAAGAGATTCAATTACGAAAAGATTTATCATCAATTTACTAAAGTTATGTTTCATATATAACAGAAAATGTATGTCAGAATTCATGATTATCAAGACTTATGCAGTGACTTGCAAACCTCAAGGCACTTTTACAGAGTCACGAACCATAAAAACTAAATGCTATAAATGGATCATTTCATTTCATACCCCACTGAGATGCATATGCCTCAGGGGATGGAGCTGCATATTGAGCCATTAACATGAGCAAGTTTTTTTTTTTCCTTTAACTACTTAATTATATAGTCATTCTTCAAATGACTCCTCCCTGTTGGAGTTGGAGTATCTGACATACCACAGTAAGATATAAACTATTTTCTGCCTTTCCACTGCTAAGTTTGCTCATCTGAGTACAGAAGAAGTCAAGAAGCCCTCCAAAGTTGCCTATAAATTAAAGAAAGTTAAATGATCTAAGTAGTATCTAGGTGTCATGTGAATGCAGACATCCGGTAATTGCATTTGATTTGCTTAGCTTTTAGAGCAAGATTTCTCTTGTGGGAACACATACCCTTCATGCTTGCTTGATCACCTCCTGTCACTCATGACTCTTCGAGATGGGTAAGTTCAGACTAAATCAATTATTCATTTGATGTGGCATTTATTTGGAAGACTAGCTCCCAAATCACAAGGCTGTTCAGAGTGTATGGTGGACAGTATCCAGTTACCCAAGACTTCTAAATCACTTGCAGAATTATTTCAAATTAGAATATGAGTCAGGATTTATTTGGTAACTTGCAAACCCCAAGGCAGCTTTGCATAATGAAAAGCAATGGATGTGTATCTGCAGGAGGGATGGGCCGTAGTCAAAGTTCTTTCTGCCACAAACCAGCTCCAGAAGGAAGGAATGTCTTGTTTCACATGCCTCCTCCCTAAAACACAGGTTGACAGTTTCTGTCTAGTCTACTTCACATGATTGTTTTAAGAACTTGAAGAAAAAGTGACTTAAAAAAAGTCTTTTGAGAATTATAAATTATTATACATATTTAGATAAGGCTGATAAAGAAGAGTGTTCAGGTGACAGCCTGAATCAGAATCAGCCTTATCCCACTAGAACACTCTGGGGTCTGTTAGTAAAACTAGTAAAATTAATTCATTCAGAGGTACCTATTATATGCCAGATCGTAATGAGGGCCAAAATTATCGTGGTGGAAAATACAGACAAAGGCTCTGCTTTCTACATGATTAATTACTTAAGTATAATAAGCACAAGCAAGAAACAGTTCAGGGTTCCTAGAGAACTGAAACAACTCTCACCTCACCTGGTCAGGAGGCTAGGAAAAGCTTTCTGAGAAAGTGCACATTAAGCTGAGATCTGAAGGATACACAAGACTTGGAGGGGAGCGGGTAGAAAGGGCACTGCGGGCCGAGAAAACACCACTAGCATGTTACAGGCAAGGCCAGTGTAGTTAAATCAGGCCACAGAAAGCTGGGGACAGAAGGGCACAAATGGAGGCTGGTGAGTTGGATTCAGGCTAGTTTCTCCAGGGCTCAACATGCTACATTAAGAATTTTACATTTTATTCATGAATTTAGAAAACCTCATGATTTTAGTAAACTTGACAATGAGACTTTATGATTGAATCACTTTGCTATGTTGTATACAGATCTACTTGCCACATATCACTCTGTGTATCTCTGGGGAATAAAAATACATTGACCTAAAATCTGATATAAAGTTTTCAAACTTGTTAGCATAGATGCTTGTTTGGAATGAAATCTCACTGCAAAACATAAATAAGACCCCAACTTTAGGCAGAACTAAAACTCTACAGACTAAGACAAAATAGATCACAATCCAGGGAGGGAAAGATGTAATTTTCATCAAGGCAGTCAGTTTCATTTATTCTGCACAAGGCAAAGTACAATCTCCAGGTATGAAGCCAAACACAGCCTATTGCATATGTATCCCAAATCTTTGGCCATTCAATCACTCCCCAATCCCACCCATGTGGCCTAAGTTATTATCTGTCATTCATCTTGGTCTTGAGAGTCCCCCAAACATTAGACTTTCAAAATATGCTCTATGAGCCTCTAAGGATGCCTAGGGACTTTGAAAAGGTTCCCTATACTGCTAATATTTATTATGAATATTATTGTATTCTATCACATTGTTTGTCTCCACATCAGACTGCGACCTTGGAGACTGGAGCTATATTCAGCTCATCACGGCACCCCCAGAACTTAGCACAAACTATGGCAGATAAACAGTCACCAAATGAGTAACATTCTTTACATGATAATGTTTCCAGTACTTCTTTCCTTGAATTGAATTATTTGGTTATAATTTTCAAAATCTTTGGTCAAGTCACTAACTTAATATATCTTAGTCTCAGTTTTCAAAACTGTGAAATGATAAGGATCAAATTAGAGGATATATTTAAAGGACCTGGTAAACTCTAAAGCTCCATACACATCATTATTACTACAAATATCCACCTCTTTGTATTTAATCAAAAATCACACCAATAAATTCCTGTAAGGAGGGGTAAGAGGTCCCGGGGTTTTGTACTCTGCCAACCACAAAAGCTGGACGAGCACTTTGTTAAGTGTATACAGTGTCCTGATGTAGAGTTCTCAAACTTATTTTTAGCCATATACAGTGTTAAAATTAAATCTTACTCAGAATATAAATAAGTAAAGTGTTTAAAAGCAGACCTGCACTGATTGAAAGGCAGAGACCCAGTGTGAAGAAGGAGTGGGGTTTGCAGACGCTCTAGGGCTGAGCTAAGCCCAGTTTGAAGACCACTGGTTTCAAGAATGAATACGGAATATAAAAGAATTAGCTGCCCTAAAGTTGTTATATACTGAATAAATTATTTAGCATTTTGGTGATAAATGATCTACACAGAAGAAAAAATTCTAACACTTGCTGTTTGTGGACTTTCTGGAGCAGCTGAAGCGACCAACCTGTATTTGTTTACCAATTACCATCTGCTTGTCACACTGATGGAAGTAAAGCTAAATGGGCCAAATACCAAAAACACTAGATGTGGATGGGGATACATTCAAATCTATTCTGGCCTATTTTTCCTCTTTGTTTTCAAGTTCGACTTCTTCAAGGAAGTTTCAGTCCAAAAACTCTCAATGAGTAAAGATCATGTTCAGTCTAATATGCAGCCATCTTTCTCAGGCAAACTATTCAGAAGAGAAAAACCAAAGTTTGAGTCCAAAGTTCGGCCTCACTAGGTTTGTGCAGACTTGGTCAACATTAAGTTAGAGATAATTCAGAATTTCTAATTAGTAGGATGGAAACTGTTGGAACCAAAGCTGTATTGGAGAACTTATTATTCATACCTGACACCATGATTTCAGCCACTAGCATCTGTTGAGATCCTGTACTGTTGTCTTCAAACTCCCTACTCCTGGGTAAGATGTCCAACGGTGTTACTTGATTACTCAGATCTGGTCCACTACCTATTGAAGGTCAACAGACACAATTAATTTACCTTCTGTGATTCAAGAAAAGTTTGAGTTAATTTATACTTATGGCCGTTTGTTGGTTGTGAGTTCAGACTCATGCTTACAATAAGAGGACTCAAAGACACTGATAGGGTTTGGTGACTCAGAAAAACCTTCCCTGCTATACTATACCCTCTCAGCTTCACTCTGTGCACCTGATGATTGAGGGTTGGGGGAGCAAGGAGGGAAGGAAGACAGGACTCGTTTAGGTACTGGCAAAAAACCAATAAAGGTAGAAAACCAAAATCCTTACGAACATAATCCACTCATAATCACAGCCCATCATTACTAAGGACAACTTAGTGAGATGATCTCCCCAAGCTGCCTTTCATATACACTCCTCCTCCTTTAGGCTGCTTTCAACATTTATTTTAGCCTGATTTAACTTGTATTCAGAAATGTAGAAGGGCATAAACAACCATAATTTAACATAACCATGGGACCCATGCAATTTTCGAGAATATGGGAGAAATGGATCCCCTAAAACACCACGTGTTCTCTAAGCATGGTCCATGGATCCCTGGGTCTCACTGCCCAGAGTCTATAAGGTCAAAACTACTTTCATAAAAGGCAAATAACTGTATCATTATTTTCACTGTGTTGACACTGGTACCAATGGGGCAAAAGCAGTGATGGGTGAAGGTGTGGTGCCTTAGCTTAAACCAAGTCATGCTACTAGTGGCATGTTCTCTGCTGGGGTCGACTAGTGGTCGTGTTCTTCACTGCCACATACACACACACGCGTGCGCAAACACACACACTCCAGTTTCACCTAAAAAACCCATGATGAGGGAGTAAAATTGATTTTTAGAAATCTTAACCATGAGCTACTTGGCTCTTTACTATTCTGCATAATGAAACGGGACACACACATAAAACACTGTGTATGTACTGAGGTTATGATAGCTGTTTGGAGGAGAAGCACTTGTGAACTCTCAGAGTCGCAAGCCAAAACTAGACTCTTTTTTTCATTGAACATGATTTTTACCTGAAAGAATGACTGATAAACTGTGTCATTAACATTTGGTGATTCGGTATTTTCTAAAAAACGAATGGAGGGATGTTTTCACTTCAAGGAAAATAACTCACAGTGCTTGTTGCCAATAATAAAATATGATCTTTCAAGTGAAAAGTAGAATTCTGGAAAATTTTCCACCACTTTGAGCTTGACAAAATCCAGATATTCAAAGGCTTTTCTAATGAATTTGATGATAAAAATTAATAAATATGATTTTATGTATATTAATATGACATTTGGAAGATCTGTATAATTCAATCAACATTTTAAAACAACTAAAACATGACGCTACAAAATCATACATGGCAAAAAATCTACTCAACAGACACAAAATAGACCACTGGATTTTAATGTAGCAGAGGGCAAAAAGTCCACTGATATGGCTTCAGTTTCAACATTGCAGCTAGCTTTAAGAAACAATTACCTGTCTAGTTCTGATATAGTATCAAAAGAAGATATACAAGAAAGGCATCTGAAACGGCTACTGAACAATCCTCCCTTTTCCAACTCTATGTCTGTCTGAGACCAGATTTTCTTCACAGACTTCAACCAAAACAACACAGCAACAGACCTAACAGAGAGACAGCTGGCAGAATCGGGCTGCCCGCTATTAAGCCAGACATTAAACATATAAACGTAAAATAATGCCATTCTTCTGACTACATACTTTTGTTTTGAAAAAAGTTATTTTATTTTCATAAAAGTATGTTCACATATAACAGACTATTACTGTAATTTTAATAAAGATATTAATTTTTTAGTTTTGATTTCTAATATAAATCTTGATAGATATAACCCACACAAACAAAAACCCTAAAGATTTTCAATCATTTTTAAGAATGTAAAAAGACTCTCAAACCAAAAAGATTGAGAACTGTTATCCTAAGGCAACAATTAATAGAAAGTTCTGAAAATCCAAAATACCCAATTCTGGTCCATAGATAACTTAATCCATTTACTTGCTATCAATCTGTCACCTAACTTATACCATGCCTATCACACAAACATGAATTTTTTAAAACATCTAAAATAAAATTTAAATTCTTTTTGGTATAAGATATCAAGAAATGAATCCAAATACACCTTAACTGTCTGGATGCACATTCAACGGAAGCAAATCAGTACTACTGGGACAGTCATGTGGCAGAGGAGTTGTAATATGACTACCTCTAAAATTGAGGCCATAAAACTTCTAAACAAAATGTCTTTGAATATTCCCTGAATTGGTAAAATACTGATACTTATTTCCAAGGATAGGCTACTCCACCATAAATAGGGGGGCTGGAGCAATGGAACTTCAGACTTTGAATATTATCTTTTGTTCATTAATTTTACAGCCAGAGGAGAGCAATCAAATTTAGTTTGTAATAAGGAGACCAAACTTATCAGAGGGAAAAAAAAAAAAAAGACAGCTTGGCATCCTTAAAAGCAAGGAAGCTTTTAATAATACAAAATATTAAAAATCAGCACAAGCATAGAATCAATGTAGAACAATATTCCTGAGCCAAGGTAAGATAATTTAGCCAGTTTATCATATTACCTGCCAATATCTGATGGCCATTCAGAGCCAGACATGCTTTTCCATCCGGGGCTTTCACAAAACCTTCACGACACAAACACCGAGCAATTCCAAACCTCTCTTTGCAAATATGTTCACAGCCTCCATTTTGATGCAAGCAGGGATCTGCTCCTATCAGGGAGAAGAGATGCATTCACAGATGGGCTTGGAGATGAGAGGGGTGCCACTGATGCAGATCTCAAGCACACAGCTTTAGGGGAGAGAAACTCTCTATCTAAATGAAGCCTATATCAAGAGTATTTCAGAAGAGTTCCTATAAAGAGCCACTGGTTCTAAGATAAGCTCAGAATGTTATTACCTTACGAGTATTTATTGAGTTTAGACAGTACTTTTGTTCAAGAAGCTATCTGGGAAGATGGGATTCCTATTTCCTGACTCGTAATCTAGTCAAACTGACAAAGGACAATTCAGAAAGAGTGACTGTGGGACATTTAGTGACTTTTCCATTTGCTTACTTACTCCTAGCTGATGCTCACTCAGTGACACTCTCAGGCTGTGGCTGGGAAGGCCCAGTGTAGAGAGAAGCTTCCACTGCAGGTTTCTAAATTGCTCCCTCTACCCATCCCCACCCTGGTCCTTAGTGCCTTTAGCCCGAGTCTTTGAAAAGGAGCAGATAAGTAAAAGCTGCTCAGGAGAAGAAAAGATGAGGTTGGAGGGATAAAGCCCAAACTCACAACAAGATTCTTAGGTGAAAGGAAATCCAAATCTCTGGAAATTTTAACACATACCCAAATTAGTAAGGATTGCAACATCTTCCCCTCCTCCCTGCCATCAAACAATCAAAATAGTCACAGATTCCAGTCAAAGAAAGACTGTGCCCAGTGTACCTGGTTTTGCCAATGGATGAACTACAACCAGTGATGAGGGCTTCAGCATGCTGCCTCGGAGACGTACCCTATTTTTGCCAGTCCTCTTGTTCACCCTTATTACCGATGGCATAGTCCAATCGGAGAACCACACATGATCCTCAAACACAGCCACAGCAAATGGGTGACCTGGAAGTAGCCCAAATTCATTACATACATCTTGTCTTTGCCATATTTTTAAAAGGACAAGGCTTGAAATATACACCCATCTCCTACACTAAATCAATGTTTTAATACAGCTGCTAAGCAAAGTATGAGCCACTACCTACATCTGTGTCAAGGAGAACCCACGTGATGAGGGAACCTCATCTTAGAATGGGAGCTTGCTGGTATGACGACATCTAAAATATGGAGAGTGGGAGAATGTGGGCTAATTGACATAACACCAACGAGAGAGAGACCAGGGCAGGAATATCTCCATGTTCAGTGATTCTGTCACTACTGATAGAATAAACAACTTAACTGAGTAAGTTATTTTACTCTTTTTTGTCTTAGGTTCCTTGTCTTTTGAATGGCAGTAATTAAGTAGTACATTAAATTCACAGGTTGTTGTAAAGATTTTTAAAAATCTAAGATAACTGAATTAACAGTCTCTTCAAATTCCCCTCTCCACTAACACATTTTCCTGCATTGGACCCCCACATCCCTTTCTATCTCTCCTCTTAACTAAAATTCATCCATTGATTGTGTTCCTGGTGTCATCCCTCCTGCCTTCTCTGGGACCTTGTTCTGTCAGTTACTCTTTTCATTTACATTCATTTTCTTCATTTTACCAGTTTCTTTCTCTTAGCTGATTAATAGCCTCAGGTCTCTCCTATCTTAATTCCCTCATCCCCTTGAACCTCTCTAGCTTCTTTCTGTCTCTTCCCTTCTCAGTCAAATTTTTCAAAAGTCATTTATTATCTGCTGCCCCCAATCTACCCCTAAGTGGGCTCTTCTGATCCCACTTCAACTAAACCCACTTTTCCATGCCACTGAAATTGCTCTAAGATATTCCAGTATTTAGTAAGCTGGGAAATGTTTTAATACACTATCTCAAGTGGTTAGAGGCTAAGCCTAAGGAGCCACAAGTTTGAAAGTTTTTATCACGTCGTCACATTCCCCAGGCCAGTCTTTGCAAATAAGCAATGAATTTGGTGGATTAGGGTGAATGTCTCCCTCTAGTGGCAGCAAATGCAAATGATCTGTCCTGTTGAAAATGGATCTCCACCCATCATTATTGACTGCTGCCATTAAGATTCATTTTGGTCTCTAGCTTTTGTCCCAAATTAAAGTCATAAATGTAGGAAGGGATTTTTTAATATAGCTATTGTGGGGTTTTTTTTTTACTATGGCAGAAAACGCATAAAACAAAATTCACCATATTAGCCTAAGACAACCCAGTTTCAGTAGTGTTAAATACAGTCACGTTGTTGTGCAAGCAATTTCCAGAAATTTTTTTTCTTGCAAAACTGAAAATCTATGCCCGTGAAACAACTTCCTGTCTCCCCCTCCCCTAGTCCCCAGCAAACACTACACTACTTTCTGTTCTTGTAAGTGTGACTATTCTAGATACCTTAAGTAGAACTGTGGAATCATACAATATTTCTCTTTTGTGACTCACTTATTTCACTTAGGAAAATGACCTCCGGGTTCATCTATGTTGTAGTGTGTGTCAGAATTAGCTATAGTTTTTCAACAAAAACCCCACACTAGATATAATCCTCCCTATCGTTTTGTTTACAGGAGAGGCACAACTGTGTTTTAAATTAAAAATGAATTCCTTCAATCTTCACATTAAAATTCTGAACTGGCAGTTGAGCTGCCACCACTATATGCCAGTAGATGGCACTATAATGATGGAAATGGTTATTTAGATATTTTCATACCTAATTATTTCATAACGGCCTTTAATAGGAAGTTGTATTAGTCATAGATTACTGCAGTAAGATTATTTACAAAATATCTCCTATGCTTTTTGGTTTAGAATATTCTTTACATTCTAGTTAGGAATTTTTAAATCCCTCTATATCTTGATAAATCAAAACCATCATTTTACATTTATTTGGGAGACATATTTTTAAATAATGTACATCTCCCCTACTAGACCCCATGACTTCACAGGAACCGTATTTGTTTTACTCTCCACTGTATCTCTACTTCTTATAATGATTCAATAAATATGTGTTAGGTGCATGGATGATAAAATCTATGATTATACACAAGCTTATGATTTACTGTAAAATATGTCCATTTTTAAAGAAGCTTCAAAATACATTAAATTTTAAATTATACTTGTCTTGATAATTTAATGTAGAACACAAATTTAGAAATTCATTACCAAAGAGAGTGGGCAAAAAAAAAAAATCTTACACAGCTTTTTCGTTTGTCAGCTTCTTCCTAAAAGAGAGGGACCATGTTTTTCCATCTTCTCAACCAACCAGTTTCTAAATTCTGAAAGCACCTTTAACATCCCCCCCGACCTTCATTTTGTTACCATATTCTGTTACCATATTCTCTCAGGTTTTCAATCGCAGTGATTTTTTGGTAATACTCTAACCCTCCATTCCTCTTTTAAATGGCAATGTTCTAGCTTAGGCCTTTATTAACTGCTGACTGAACAGTTGTCATAAACTCCAAACTGATTTCTTTCTCTCCAAATTCCAATACAACCCTTATACTGTTACCTAAGTGGTTATCCTGAAGTACCAATCTTACCAAATACATTTCCTTCTCAAGAACATGCAATGGCTCCCTAGTACATTCAGAATTAAGTTTAGTTAACACATCCTGGCTCAAGAACATGCAATGGCTCCCTAGTACATTCAGAATTAAGTTTAGTTAACACATCCTGGCAGTACTAATACACAATGACCAATTTTTGCAGCTGTATTTCAAATGATAACATTTTACAACTCTATTTACCACATGGCCCAGTTCAAATATTGTCTTTGCAGATTCCCTGAATCAAAATGAATCTCCCACTGCTATAGAATCTCACAATCATTTGCACTTCTCTTTTAACAGTCAGCATAGACTACTATGGTTTCAAAGGTATTTATGAAAATACATGATACCCTATGCAAAATCTGAAAATATAATAGGACAGAAATCTATATTTATTAATCTTTGCACGAGTGGATATGTGGATATTCATTAATGCCTAAAGGTGATATTATCATTTGTGAAAAAGACACTTTATAAAACACAATGATAACAGCTGAATCATGTATTTATACCTAAATAAGTTTTTTAATGTTTAATATTTTCATTCTGATTTTAAGAAATCTTGGCAAAGAGAAATGATTACATACCACTATTTTTTATCCAATATGTGTGTGTGTGTGTGTGTAAACATATTTTGTATTTAATACTCTTCAATACTCAGCCAACTTGAAGAAAACATCCATTCCAAAGCCTTACCTACATCGTTCTGGGCAAGTCTTTGGCGTTCTGAACCATCCAGATTGGCCATTTCAATCACGGACTGCTTGGCATCACACCAGTACAACTTGTCAGTTAGGTAATCAATCGTTATTCCACTGGGCCAGATCAGATCTGAGTTAACTATAATCAGTCGGCCAATGCCTTGAAGGGAAGAACTTTCAATTCGTGGATTAATCCCCATATCAGTCCAGAATAATCTCCTTTAATCAAGAAAACATACAATAAACAAAATTTGCATGGAAAAAAATTCTTTTATTCTTTCATTAAAAACATCAATGTAAATCACTTTAGGATAAACTAAAGTGGTACACCAACGAATATAGAAAGTATAGCACTGTACGTTGGACAAATAATTTTCAAAAGCAAAAAATTACCTTCTCTATGTAGAACAATTTGGACAGAAAATGTTGAATTAAGCTCAGATCATTGGATAAAAAAGGAATCATTTGTTTAAAAACTATAGTATATTACTAATGGAAAGTGTTTGAGTACATAGTCTTAAATTAAGTGTTTCATGCTGCAAAAGGCAATGGAAGCTTGCTAGCCTGTCCCTCTGCTATGCATATGTTAAACTCACTATATATGTAAAATTACAATATAAAAGGAAGAGTGTATTTATTATCGAGTTTTATATGATATGCTCAGTTAACTTGGTCAGTTTTCAGTTCCATATATCAGGTGCTTAGGTACATTTTTGGAAGTCATTATGATTTATTATCTTTTCACTGGCTTGTTTAGAGATGGTTACATTCCCACTGTTTTAATTATGTGGCTGGCTCCAAATTAAGTATCTATTTCTACCAGTATATTATTTCTCATAGACTATCATAAAATTTCAATCATAAATAAAACTGTTAGCTTTTATCCCTGATTTTTTAACTAGGAAGGAATCTCCTTAAATTAATCTCTAAACCTAAACAAACATTTGTCACTAATTCACAATTAACAACAGCCTTTCCTCAGCCATAAAAAAGAATGAAATAATGCCATTTGCAGCAACATGGATGGAACAATAGATTATCATACTAAGTGAAGCTAGTCAGACAGAGAAAGACAAATATTATTGATATCCCTTATGTGTGGAATCTTAAAAATAGTACAAATAAACTTATTTACAAAACAGAAACAGACTCACAGACATAGAAAACACACTTATGGTTACCAAAGGGGAAAGGGGAGGAATGATAAATTGGGAGTAGGGGACTAACAGATGCACACTACCATATATAAAATAAACAACAAGAATTTACCATATAGCACAGGGAACTACATTCAATATCTTGTAATAAACTATAATGGAACAGAATTTTAAAAGAATATATACATATATATGTTTAACTGAATCACTTTGCTGTACAGCTGAAACTAACACAATATTGTAAATCAACTATACTTCAATGAAAAACAACATACAGCCTTCTAATCTTTCAAGAGTTCTCTTTCCTCTTGTCTAAATCTAGGAATGACCTATCACTTGAACTCATCTTATGATTTTTCTAAATAAAATTCATAAGCCATGCAATCTAAACATCAGCCTCTCTCAGGAAACAATGTAGATTTCAAAACAAAGTAGGTAGGGTAATGGACTTATGTCTCATTGGTTACTGAATTACAGCTCCTTCTTTTCAAAAAACTTGATTTTACTTAAAATGAAAGGACAGCTAAACAATAAAATTTTAAATCAAGAATTAAAAATCAATTTGACACAACATTGTAAAATGACTGTAACTCAATAAAAAAAGTTTAAATAAAAAAAATAACTGAAAATCAAAAGACATTAAAAGGATGAGGAAGGCATGCCAGCCATACCATTTCTGCACATTTGAACAAATCTCATGTATTTTCTTGGTTTCCGATTCCACTGACCACCTGAGGTCTTAACGACAAATTTTGTACATTAGCACAGCAAACATGAACTCTCACGTGATGTCTGCAGAAAGGTCTTTATTTTCACAAATACTTACTTGGCCATTGGATGAACAGCAATTCCTCGTGGCTGAGAGATATCCTCTTTAATGATTACTTCACGATATTTTCCATTTAAATCACTCCCTTGAATGAGAGATTTCCTAAAATGCATGTGATTGTAAAAGGCTTGTTACATCAACTTTACTTTTTAAACAAAAATACTCCTTTCCCCTCTTACTTACTGAAAAGCAATGACAGACATTCTAAACTACCCCAATTGCACGTGCGCATGCGCACACACACATTCTCACACACGTCAGAACGTGCCCACAAATTCTATTGTTTTTTTTTAACACAGTGTTTTAATTAGTTTCCCAATATTTATCCCAAGCAATTCAAATACACAGTGAAAGGATAAAGTAAGAAGGGGACTGTGTCAGTGGGCCGGCAGGGATAAAGCCAGAAGTGTAAATACCACCATTCCTTTCTCTTCACAACCTCCCAGCTCCTGCTGAAACCAGTAAAAGCCAGAGGAATCTCAGCCTCTTGGCCACAGACCATGGGGAGGAGAGAGAGTAGACCTGTAAGGGTCACAAAGACAGTCAGCACAAGGACAGTAGGGGGACAGTTATATTGACTTTAATTTTCTTCCATGTGATTCTAAGACAAATGGGAGTACTGAAATATTTGCTGCTCTTTACATTAAAAAAAATGTAATAACCCTTTAGAATCTGGAAGGGAAGAAAACTCTGGTTTTCTAATTTTTCCATGTATTTGTCAAACAAATCTTTATTATCATATAAACATTTACTAAGTACCTATTGTGTGCCAGGGATTGGCCTAAGCACTGGAGACACAACAGTAAACAAAGATCAGCAGGAGAGCAGGAGGGAGGGACAGGAAGGGGAGGGGAGGGAGGGAGGGAGGAAGGCAAGATGGGAGGGAAGAGAGGGAGAGGGAATTACAAAACAGAGAAGACAAAGATTGCAACTGGCAGATTCCGAGCAAGCTGGCAGGTGGCTTGCTGGAGTGCACTGTGAGCTCTCCTGGGCTTCCAGCCCCAGAAGCTTTCTGAAGCAGGCAGGGCCATAAGCAGAGGGGATTAAAAGAACCTCTCTTCTCCACCACATGCAGCCTGCTCCCCTGTTCCCCGATTGCAAACTAGAAAGTACAACTATCTTTAATTTATTCAACAAATATCTGGAAAGGCCTATCCCTTGTTCTTGTAAGCAATGTGTACAAGCAACAGGCCTGCCCCAAAACACAGGGCAGGACAATTCCCTCTCCCCTGTCCTACAAAACGCTAAGGAGATCTCCAGGGGGTCTATTCAAATGCCCCTTCTAGCCAGTGGTGTGGAAGCGGCTTGATCTCCTCTTCCTCATGGGCCATATGCAGGAGGGAGGTAAAAGGTAAAACTGGCTCAGAACCTGGGCTGGGTCAAGTATGCTTCGCAAACTACCAACTCAGGGCAGTGGATAATTTGAAACCATTTATACTCCAGTGCCACTTTTTAAAAGATAATTTGAGTGGTCACCAGAAGGGTACTGCTGGGTGGAAGGTACTTTTGAACTCTATGAGTCAAATTCACTAAGTCACAACTGTCACTGTGACTGCTCCCTTGGTGGACGGAAGGAATTCTGAGACCACTTGCTGGTGACCAGGGGAGATAAAACTGTCAGTTCTGATCTCATTGTTACATCATCTTCAAATTCTTACTGTTTTGAGGAGTGAGGTGATGAGAACTGAGACCGACACAAGCTCCTGACTCGAGCTCTCTCAGGCAAGACTAATGGAATTTCCTCTCAAAGCTCCCCACGGGGCACCCAATAACACACTTCTATTTGATTCAGCCGAAAAGCACATCTCAAACTCCAGTGTTGGTCATGAGAAAGCAAAGACAAGGACGGACATGCGGGTTCACATGAGTTGAAGCAGAGTCCTTAATCTAGTGGAGCGTCTCGCTCTTTCTATTCATTATCTAATTGGTCTCAACGCCACTGGGATTCTCTAAAATCCATCCTGTACCAGGGTTGTCCATCCAACAACCATACAAGAGTGATTTTTACCTCACGGTAATTTTTGTTACCTCAAAAGGATGAGCACACAGCTATCTTACATTGTTTCCCTCTTGATTCTCTTCACTAGGCATTTGACTTTAGGAATCATGATTTCTTAATGCTAAACAAAAGCATTGCCAGTGGATTTGTCAATTTGCTTCCTTCCTACAGTTAGATGTTCATTTGAATGTCTTTTCCTAAGCCAATATAAACTGTAAGCATCCATTCTGGTTCTTTTACTTGGTTAAAAGTTACCATATAATCTAATATCACAAGCTTGGAATTCCAGTTATTTAAATCCAATTGCTAGCTAATATCAAGGTTTTCCAACTATAAACCTCTCATTTCCAGACAAATTAAAGGTTTTCTCTTAGCAGCTGCCTTTGGAGGGAAGAGAACCTGAGAAGGGCTTGTTATTACTCAAGTCAATGAACTAGAGAATCTGAGGTCTGATCCCACAGGATCCGATGATGCCAGTCTATCTCCCGAAGGCATTGCTTCAGCAGTAGGTACTATGGTGCTATTAATTAAACACTTAAAATTAGAGGTGCCATGCGAATGTGGGAAATATGAGGAGACCAGCATCCTTAGAGGGGCTGAAAGCGGCTGACATCTGCTGTCCCAAACAACGTTTCTGAAAACAGTCGTGTACAAACTCTGTTATTATGCACAGCTAACATTTTAAATGTCTTTTTAAGTAGGTTCAACACAGAGAAGGCTGTTATTATGATTTTTATCACTATTAGAACTAAAGTTATATGAAGTTATATTTTCATTTGTTATATGACTCTGGGTTAAGCATATTTATCAACTCCAGTTGTTGGAGGCAATACACACCTATGATTATTAAAAACATAAGCTTTAGAAATGGTCATCCTTCCATTTGAAATCCAGATCCAGTACTTGCTGGCTGCTTTACCTTGGGGAAGTTATTTCACCTCTTTGATTCTCAATTTTTTAATCTTTTAGTTGGGGATATGAAAACTTACCTTCTGGGGAGTCAGTATGGATATAAAGCTCTTAGTGCAGTATCTGGTACATCTCAATTATTCAGTAAGTGAATAAATACCCAAAGGAATGAATGAATGAATGAAAATGTACTCACTCTGGATACAGATATGCCATAATATTGGTAACTGTGTATCACAGCATACATCTGGCTCATTTTTAAAAGCCCATTTGTTTCCCATGGGTTATCTAGATCAAAAGAGATTTTCTGGTACATAGAAGGCCCATCCCTAAGCATATAAAGCCAATCCCTAGGACTTCTTCCTCTATGTTGACAACATTTGATTTCAGAGGCAAAACCCCAGCTACTTCCCCTTCTTTTACTTTAACATAGTTGCACAGGTGCCAGATGTTCAGGTTGGCCACCATGTTACTCCATGGCTTTAAGTTACTCTGTGAAAGTAACCCAGAGCATGGAACCTCTAATCCTCTCCTGTAAGGTACTCTGTGGTTAGCTCCTCCTTACTCAGAAGCAAAGAAGTGGGCTCTCCTCTCACTAGCACACAGAAGGGATGCAGCCACTTCCCTGCCCACTCCTCCTCCCACCTGCAGCATTCCTAGGGTTCACAGGCCACACACCACCCCCCCTCCCAGGTACAGCAGTGCTTCTTGCAGTCCCAAGAGCAGTGTGCCCAGAGGACGGACACAGTACAACTTCTCTCTGGTTCTGTTATTTTCCATCAAAGGGAAAGCAGACCATCTTCCCTACCTCATGAGGACTTTCCTCACAATTCCAATGTGAAGCTCTCACTCCGTCCTTCATGCTCACTTAACCAAGAGCCAATATGCAGGTTCTAGTCAAGACTTGTCACTTGGATGTTGTGCAACCTCAAATAAATCACTTAGCCTTTCTGAGCCTTAGTTTCCTCATATGTAAAATGAGGAGGTTGGGCAGGCTGATCACGGAAGCCCCTCCCAGAGCTCCCTATGAGAGTGTCTACCCTTCATATGGCAGTTATTTATGTATGGCCTTATGACACTCCTTGTACTGAGATTTAGATCAAGCAGTTGTAGTAGTTTCTCCTAGGTATGTTGTTGCCTTATTTCTCCAGCTAAACTGAGTTGACTGGAAACATGGAGCAGTCCTCATGCTCCTTGTATCTCCCACGCTACCTCGCACAGAGCCTGATCCACAGCAGATGCTCAGAGGATGCTTCTTGATTGTATCCATACAGTTTCTCTGATTACAACAGCCTGAAGTGCAAAAACACACGCTACTCTCCTGCTCCTCAAAATCTGCCCATGGATACAGACCTTGAAAGATACAATCTTGATTAAAGGAGGGCTGCCCTGCTTGGTGGTGGGGAGAGGGTGGAGGGACTGTGGACAGCACTGGGGGCATCTTTCCTTTAATCGCAGTCAGGTGCCCAGCAATATTTTCCTGTGTTCAAAGTGAAGGATGAAGCCAGCTGTGTAATTACCTGTTCCATTACTCCCATTCCATGTGGCTTAAAAATGAAAGAGGACACATACCTTCTGTCTGTCCAATAGAATTTACGGCCAATCCAGTCAACAGCAAGACCTTCTGGCGTATCTATTGCTTCTTCAATAAGCCTTTCTCGCTGGGAACCATCCATATTAGCTCTCTCTATCCACTTCAGGGCTGTATGGGCAAAGTACACCTACAAAAGAGAACATAGGCATTTCTGTCTGATTTGTTTTAAAAATTAATATAAAATATATAAAACAGGGTTAGTAAATCTTTATATCATACAGTGTAATCATTAAGATCTTGGCTTTGGAGATAGACACAGAGGTGGAGAACTGAACTCCACCTCTGCTGCTTCCCAGGTATGTGTAAACTCAAACAAGTTACTCACTGTTTCAGAGGCTCAGTTTCCTCACTGGTAAAATGGGGATAATACTACCAAGCATATTAGCTGTCTAAATGTTTAACTCCTTAGCCCTGTGCCTGGCACATGTTTCTGTTGCTACAGGTAATTTGTCCATCTTTGATCATTGGTCAAAAACAAAGCCATTGTACTTGAACGCTGATGGCTTCTAGAGCCTGAAAGGGAGCAAAGATGAACAGTTTAATGAGGGCTGCAACCTGGGCTTTATCTTCTGCTCAATCCACAGGGCTCCACGACAAGTCAGGAGACACAGCTTGCTCTCCTAGTTTTGGCACTTATTTGTTTGATGGCCTTGGTTAAGTCATTTAATCTCAATTTTCTCAGCCATAAAAATGAAGTTAGCTTAGGTATTTGCTAAAGTTCCTTTCATCTCTAACCATACATAATTTTATTTTAATTAATCCATCTTATCCAATAGGACATAACTTGCAGGATCAAAGTTCTTTTTCAGCCTAGTATGCAGACTATCAAACAGGGACAAGACTAAAAAGTACTATGGGTCAGCTGACAACTTAATGATAGCATTTGTGGAATATTAACTGTGAGTACATATATGTATATAAACCTATCATCAATAATGAGAGTATTTACAAAACAGTAATTCATTAAATAATGAGTTATTTTTCTGGATAAAATAGAAAAAGTTCTATTTCATAATATAAAAATGGACACTTCTCACATTAAAAAACACTCCTCTAGTGCTCTGTTTTTCAAACTCAAATGTGCATACAAAACACCTGGTAATCTTGTTAAAATGCAGATTCTGAATCAGTGGTTGAGGTGGAGCCTGAGCATCTGCAGTTCGAACAAGCTCCAGCTGATGATGTTAGTGCTGTTGGTCCCAGGACCACAGTTTAAGCAGCAAGAAAATGAGAACACTGAGCAGAGAAATGCAAAACCATGAATAAGTCACAAGACTACAAGTTCCTTCTAGGTCTCCTTATTCACCTAGCTGTAAAAAAAAATACTGACTGTGCAAAAAAGCTAATGTGGTAATAAATGAATCTTGAATTGTTTCTATTAATTTTTTCTGTTAATATAATTATTCTATAGAGTCACATAGATTCAGTTCTTTAAGAAAGAATTGTTTGCTAGTAGTGTTTAATTATAAAACTTCTATTTGTAAAAATAATTATATTTGGCTATCAATCCATACCAATTAAACACAGAATCAATTTGCTTCACTCTGTCTATTTTGGCCATTTACCAGGTATTTACCAGAATGCGTCAAAGACAAGAAGAAACGAAAGCACAAAGTTTGAAATTCTAGGAATTAATGTAGTATTTAGTAATAACTAAATAATTATGGAGAGATTAATAAATGTAAATTTATAATTATTGGGCGATTAATCTCCAGAAGACACAGTATATATCATTTCAAGCACATTCTAACCTAGTGCAAATATAACTAAGAAATTAAAGACCAAACGGCCAGCTGACTGGGTTGATAACAGAAATTCTAATGTTCAAAAAAAAAACTTCATGTAAAATTACTACGTAAATAACGTTGTGTTAGACTGCCATTCATCCATGAGCCACATAACTTAGGGACATTTCTTGATTTTCATGGTTTAGGAGGTCACTGAATTCCCTCCCTTGATGACATGTACTAAATGCAAATTACTTCCTATGCTGCACCCCAACCTCCCACTTGCCCCACTAATAGCAAATAGATAAAAACTGATTTATGGAGCTCCTCCTACGTGTATGGCACTGTGCTAGCTTTCCACTGTCACCTCTAAAGAGGAAACTAAACTTCAGATCCTGCTCAGTCATCCCCTATAAAATGGCTGAATCACATCAAGGACCAAGGCTGGGTTATGGTAAGAGAAACATCCTCAAAGTTTTCTGAAATGATGTTTCATTATCTATATTAAATTTTTTCTCTTCCTAATCATTCTGAGCTTAGCAGAGGCTTCTCAAGTAGCCCGGGTCATCTGTCAGGATAAAATCCTCTATTCTGTCCTTAAAGCACAACCACATCTATCCAAGCGGCAAAATCATACCTTATTTTCCACAGGGTCGTGATCTAGGGCAAAAACCGTTCCCATTTGCTGGCTGAACAGGGTTCCATAATCTGTTCCATCGAAACGCATGTGTCGAATATCTTGAGAATTGGCAAAAAGCAAAAAAGGCTCTGGTCCTGGTAACCAAATTCAAATATGGCTGCATTTAACATATGCCTTGGAATCCGAAAAGCACTTCTGACTCTTCTCATTCATTGCACCCTCTTCCTTAATTTCTAGTGGACTTGTTTTCTTAATTTCCCACCAGCGTGGTGTAGGTTAAGATAAGCAAGAAGACCTTCTTTTCTATGAGGTAAAATATGGCCAGAATTTCATCACTGGATTCCACCTTGTCTAGGTGCCCGCTTTTAAAATGCAAACTACTTACAGAAAGAACCAGTATTAAATAACAAACATCTTAGCTAAATGATGCAAGTCTTAGTGCTGTAATCTCTTTGATTCAGAGATATTGAGACATTAATATTAGCAGATTGTATTAATTTATGTCCAAATAAATACCTTTCTCTGGCCTGGGCACTTCTGAAATGGAAGTATGATTATGTGAGTTAATAACAAGACCCCTGATAATTTTCAGAGCTCAAATTATGCTACATTCACTAAGGCCCTGAGAAGTTAAGAGTACTGGGGTCTGACCAAGGCAAGTTCTACAGGCTCATCATTATGTTATCCCAGATTACAGGTGTAATGAAATCCAGGAGATTAAATTAACTTGGTATAGATCTCAGATTTCCAAGGCTACTGAAGGACACAAGAGATGTAGTATCACAAGATGAAAAAAATAGTTGAGGCACACAATTCATATTGAATTTTGTCATGAAAAGGACCAAACTTGTCAAAGTATTATGATTATTATTATATTCACTGGAGATGAAAATCAAATCAATCAACAAATGCCTCAATTACAATGTTTTAAGACTATTCCGGTTATGACTTTCATATACACAGGAATGTCATATTTGATGTTGTACCAAATTTTTGCTCAATGCTAAGTAACTTCAAAATATTCCTCAATTATTATTTATACGATAATAATTTATTATTTCTATTTACTATGTATTTTGTTTTCCATTTCCAAAAGTAAAAGATCAGAATTTATATGCAGAAGCCAAAAGTAATTTAATACTCTTTCTAAATAAAACATTTTCACATAATCTTTTTGCAGAGATGCACTTTCAAACGTTCACAGCACTAACCTGACGCTGTACAGCTCTTTTTGTCCAGCTGTAGGTCATATCCAGGAAAGCAACCACACTCCCAGGATACTGGGCTGAGAGGGATGCAGAGCTGGCTACATCCACCATTATCAGGTGATGAACAGCCTACCAAAAACAATTACTTGATAATGATGGTATGTCATGCAAAACTGTATCAATTTTTCATCAAAAGACTGAAGTGAACCTAATATATGTTGATTTCTAAAACCATTTCCACAATCATTCATACTGCTGCAATCAAGTTTATTTGTCAGAGATTAGGAGGAAAATGTCACTATACTCTAACCTCCCTATAACCTGACATTTTTTTCCTCTTCGTTTAAACTGACATCTTGAATGTTAACCCTTCATATCCCAACGGCCCTTGTCTTCCTGCTCTATCATTGAGTTTGTGAACAAGTATACTGGCACCTGGCTGGAATAAGAAATGCATTTGATGAGTCTGGCAGCTAGTCTAACTTTTCCTAGTGATTAGCATATTTTTTTTCTCTCAGATATTTGGTCTCTTGACTTCTTTTGCTTTTTTTATGAAAAAGAAACAAAAAGTCACATATAACTCTTCCACTAATTCTGAGTTACAACCTTCCCTCTATATGCTTAAGTGTCTATGAAGATAAAAGTAGAGAGGTATTTGTAAGTGCAAGGAACAGGCTAAGCACCCCAAATCCACTATCCTGCTTAACACTGGCCCCAAGGCAGGAGGCAGGTATCACTAACCTCTACTGACAAGGAAATAGACCAAAAGAGGGCAAGTAACTAGTCCAAAACAACACTGCCAGTAACTGGTGATGCTACCTCAGGGCTGTCCAGCTTCGAAGTTCTTGCTCATTACCACTATACTACTTAAAAACAAACAAACAAAAAACCCCCAAAAATCCTATTTAAATCAATATGTTAATATTTTAGGCAAATATCTTTCAACGTGTAATGTTGGAAAATCTATTCTCCTTTATCAGTAGATGCAATTTTTAGGTGTCACTTAGAAAATAAGTGTTTTCAAACTAGTGAAGATAAATAAACTTACCAGTACATGTTTTTCCATCTGTCTCAAGCACTGAGCCTTCAGGACAGAAACATATGGGACCATCTGATGTCAGAACACAGTCATGGCTGCATTCAGATACATTGTTTGGGCAGGAAATTAGTTCTAATTAATGAAAAATAAGGTCAAGATTAGTGTTAAATCAGATTTGTGGAAATTTAGTAAAATCAATTGCTAATTTCAAAAATAATATCCTGAAGTGAGTAAGTTAAATAAAGATCAAACATTTATGAATTGCTGCGGCAGTGGAGATAAAAAAATAAAGAAAAAAATTTCAAATCTAAAAAAATTAAAGACTTATAATTCTGGAAAATGACTCTAGTTTTCTCAAAGCTTCTTTTCTGTCAAACAATACTTTTAAAGTTATTATCATCAAAATTCCAAAATATTTTAAATGGAACTTTGGAAAATGATTCTCAAGTTCATCTGGAAAACAAATTGTGTAAGAAAACTAAAAACATTGTATGACTGTGGTTAGGTGTAGAAAGAGAATGAGTGGCTCTAAACAAATATCAAAATGTATCATGAAGGTCAAAGAACTACAACAGTGGGTAATGAGTGCAGGAATAGGCCAAGAGGATAATAGAACTATACAGAAACCTTGTTTAGAAAAGACTCAAGCACATGTAAGAATACAGCATATGATAAAGGCATTTTAAATAACTGTGAATGTGAAAGATCATCCAGTAAATGGTAGAGAAATAACTTGAGTAATGATTTGAGGTAAAATTTAAATCCCTACCCTACACCATACATCAAAATAAATTCCAAATAAAATATATACCACAGAAGTTCTTGAAGTTTTGACAGTCAAGTGAAATTATGTGTGTCCTGCCTGGCACATGGTAGACTCTGTAACGCATTAACATCAAGCACTTGAGTGTACCTGCCCATTGGTAAACCACACTGTATTAGATGAAGGGAAAGTTCCATAGACAGTCACAAAGGTAGCGGGCAATTTCCAGGAAATTCATTACCAGCCATCACATTTTTCTGTGCCTTGTTTCCCAAGCACAAATGACATCCAGACAAACCCATTCTCCATCATCTCTGAATCAGTGATAGACAATATACAAGATTTTAAACATTTATTTCTACTTAGCTATGTTGGTACAATCAATAAGAAATCCATAAGAAAGTATCTGAATATGTAATCCTAAATTTGAATTGAGAATGTCCATATGAACACATAATGTATTTCTCTTTTTTAAAAGTGTATTCCTAGTTCTGATGCCCCAAAAGGCCCAGAAACAAAGACTAACTTTGTAGCAAATTACGTTATCTAAATACAATTTCTCAACAAAAGGAAGCAGTGGCCTTGAGAGATTGTTGGTTCTAGGTCTAGATTACAGAATGTACAAGAGGAGCCTGGAATATATGTCCTACCAGGTAAGAGGAAACTATCAAAGACTACTGGCGTCAGGAACCCATTTGAAGAGGCTCCACTAGCCAAAGAGGAGACAATTTGCTCATCAGTAAGAATAACAACTGCAGTGGATTGAAACATATTAAAAATGTTTTTAAAAATCTAGGCGTTCATAATAATACTTAAAAAAAAAAAAACTGGCCACCCTAAGAAGGTGTTAAGGAACAAACCCATTATTCTAAATATAAGTAAACAAAGAAAAAAAAATTCAACATTAAGCCTGCCTTAACTGTAAAAATTGTATGTTGGGGTAATCAAACAGTTAATGAGAAAAGATCTCTTCATAAAGGTATTACAATTAATAATTTAAAAGAAATATTAGAACTATATATCACCATTCGAAACCCTTGATTAAATAATGGATCTAGGAAACGAGTGTTATGGCTGCTACAACCATTCCCTGAAAGACCATTGGGCTGTTTCTCGCTCCCAGCTGTCTTGGCACCTGCTCTTGGTTGAGGCGGGTCCCACATCTAACACAGAAAAATTGCGGCAGAAAAAAATACCAAAAAAGCCCCTGGAAGGGGGAGGGTATAGCTCAAGGGGTGGAGGGTATAGCTCAAGTGGTAGAGGGCATGCTTAGCATGCACGAGGGCCTGGGTTCAATCCCCAACACCTCCTCCAAATATAAATAAAAAATAAACCTAATTACCTCCCCCTCATAAAAAAAAAAAGTCCCTGAAATCATCAACTCCAAGTTCCGACTCCTTATAAAAAGTGGAAAGTAAGTACTGTGGGTACAAGAAAATGCTCAGACAAGGCAAAGGGAAACTGTCCATCCTTGCCAAAAAATGCCCAGCCTTGAGGGAATCTGAAACAGAGTACTACACCATGCCGCCCATCCTTACAGTGGCAATAATAATGAATTTGGCACAGCATGTGGAAAATACTACAGAGTATGCAAGTCACTGGCCCTGCCCACTGGGGTCCTCGGGAAAAGACAGAATTTACGTGATAAGGCCTAACCTCTTCTCTGGGCTTAGTCTCGGTTCACTTGCCTGTGGCGGGGACCGTGTGCAAAAGTCTTCCGCCTAAGACATCGGATTAGAGGTGGCAGAGACACCTCATGTCGGAACCGGGCGCGGAGCAGCTGTGCACACCTCCAACCAAGACGGCGGCACCAGGCGTTTGCGGAGACGCTCTGCCTGCGCTGTGATCTGGAGCTGAGAGGCGCAGCTGCGCCTGGTCTCGCGAGAACTCCGCCCCTCCCGAGCTGAAGAGATCCGTATAAGGCAGCCCCGTTGGCGCCTTTCGGAGAGAGCATATGCTGGCGCTTCTTTATTCCTAAATCAAAAAATATCTTCCCTTTGCCTCTGCGCAGAACTTGGTCTCCTACTATTGGCCCGAGGGACGCCGGGCAGGAGGACCCTTGCTGGGATGGATGCAGGACGGTCGGTAACATGCACGCTGGCTATTACTGGCCCAGGTGATTCTAATATCGTTAGAAGAATGCCAGAAAGGACTGGTGAAAAGTAAATCATGCGTATTTTTTCCTCAGTAAAACTGTCTTAAAACAGAGAATGAAAAAGAAGGACCATTGGGAACTTTATAACGGATGACAGAAAGAGAAACCATCAGATGTTATGTGTCTCCTGATGGAAGAATAAACACACCTATGAAGTATTATTGACAGAATTTCAAAGTTGAATCTGATCAAGGCTTTAGATCTAACTACAAGTTTGCAGAAGGACAGGGACATTTAGGTGTGTTAAATCCAGAGTGTGAGAAACTGCAGGAAAAATATAGTTTCTTCTGTAAAAGTTGCAAGGGGAAAAAAAGAGGAGAGTAAATCCGTAGGATAAAAGAGAGAGGTATCAAGGTGATACAACACATGGAGCTTGTTTGGATACTTAGCCAAACATATCAACTGTTAAATATTTTTTTAATAATTCGAATACTGACTAGTGTTTGCTGTTATTAGGAATACTGTTAACTTTTTAAGTTGTGATAATGGTATTGTGGTTATACCTGAAAACTGGTTGGGTATTTCATGGTACTAGGGAATTACAGCTAGTTTTTTAGATATAATAATGTATCACGGTTATGTTTCTTACGTGCTTATCTTTCAGAGGTATATAATGAAATATAATAAAATATGGATAAACAAACAGTAAAATATATAAATGCATGCTTATTTCCTAACCTTGGAGGTTTTGATTTAACAGGTAGGGTAGAGCCCAGTCATTCATGTTTTAAAAAGCAAAACAAAATAAAACTCTGAGGTAATTTTGATGCATACTGTTGATCAAAGACCACCAACCCAGACTGTGGCCACCTTAGAAACATCAGTGAAAATGAAGGAAATCATGCAGTAAATACTTGTTGTGACTTACGGTGACACCGTTTCCCATCAGAAAGCAGAACAAATCCTACAGGGCATGTACAGTGATAGGATCCAGGGATGTTTTCACATCCAAGAGTACAGCCGTGATTCCAAAAGGCACACTCGTTGACATCTACACAATGACAACAGCAAAACATTTTCTGAAATGTTATTTTTGAAAATAAATTGTAATATCAGTAATAAATCAGCAAAAAGTAGGGCACCTCACACTTGTATCTGCTGTAACTGACTGACCATGGCAAGGCTGTTTTTGTTACTCTAACAATGGGTTAAAGAGGTCAGTTCAATTATCATGAAAACCACGGTTTACACTGTCACTGTTTATACTTTCAAATACAGATTTTCATATTAGAATTACCCTTGGGATAAAAAAGTACTAATTCCCCCGAAAAGATACAGCCATTTAAGCCAAGGACTCTAGGAAGTTCTTGACAGGAATGGGACATCCCCTGCTCTGCTCTTCAGCCTTCTCAGTGCTGACAGGGGCCCTTCACTTGAATGTGGGGACATTCCCCAGTAGTTTTACTTTTGCTAAACCCCAGCCTTCCAGGTCACTGTTCTAAGCTATGGCTCTCGCCCACTAGTCCCATGTAAGCAGGGACTACAATGAACAGGCCAATGCCAGGTTTACCTGAAATCTTGCTCCAACTAGTTCCACTGAATGTATGCTGCAGCCATTAGATTCATCAGTAACTCACTGGACCTCCCAGGAGAAAGGACACGGCATTTCTCCTTGGGTCATTACATTGGGCCTGGAGTCTCCAAATAGGAGGAGCCCAAGATAACCAGCCCTGGTGCCCAGTTTCTTAAGATTCCTACCAGATGGTTATGCAATGAGATGCAGGAGTCACACACTCTTTGAGGATCTTATGAGAGCTATGGAACTACTCCCCTAAAAAATTTGAAAATACTGACATTCTGTACACAGTCAAACCCACAGAGGCCCACGGAGTCCACTCAGAGAATTCCTTCCTTATATCAATCCCTGAGCAGCCTTAGAAAGTATATGATCTAGGAACACAAGATACAAAGGAGACCTGAATACAACATTATAAATCGACTATACTTCAATAAAACATAAAATTTAATAAAAGGAGACCTGAAAGTATTACAAAGGCTTTAAAATTGGGGAAAAATAAAATTGCTTTTCCGGGGGAACCAAAGGGAGAAACTTGACATTGGCTTTACATTGAGGCTCTGGATGGCCCACTGAAGAACAACCATGGGCTCAGGTGGGCTGTCCTTGCTTCAGAGAGCAACCACACATTACCTTCACAGTTCTTTCCATCTTGACTTAAAGTGTATCCCTCTGCACACGTGCACAAATGGGACTTAGGCTCTTGCCCACACATGCTGCCTCTACAGTTTCCTTTCTGCAGTTTGCAGAGTTTCTGATCTAAAAGAAAAAAAATGGTTCATTTGGAGTGGAGGTGTGTTTTGACAATGACAATGCATGTTTCTTTCATGATTCTTAAGAACTCTAATCTCCCTGTGACATCCACAGGTGTGTTGTCTCACAGTGGTGGCACTGCTCTAGGGTCAAACATTAGCCCAGCTTACTCAGCTTTCTGAAGCCCACTTATTTCTCTAATTGTATTTCTCCTACAATATCTTTCAGGATAGGACATCCTAATTAGCCAGAAACGCCATTCCTTGGGTATGGCATTAGTATCCTACAAATACTAAGCACAACTTACTAGCTTTTTCTTTTTGATCTAGTTTTATTAAAAGTATGTATGTATGTATGTATGTGTGTGTGTGTGTATTTATTTAAAGAATAGATAAGGCACATAAACAGAAATGCTGAAAATGAAATATCTATTTAAGAAGCAAAATAAAAAAGCTGCAAAACTAGGAACATCTTTTAAGTATAATATTTGTAAGTCAGAACTGTATCTGTTTTTAGGGTCTCATGTAAAGAACAAATATCTTTCAGACAATATATAACATTGCCATAGGTCTTACCCCCAGATTTCTGAGTTTATTGCTGCCAGCATTCCAGGGTGAAGAGTAAGATCTGCTCGGTAAGGTACGTGCTGAGGTTAAATTAGCCAGATACATTGAACAACAAATGGCCAACGTGGTACCTTGGATTTTCAGAGCCAGAGTCAAGGGCTAAACCAGTAGTACGTATATCCCTGTTCAAATTTTGCTCCTTCTTATTTTTTGCCAATTTTAACAATGACTTTGTAAAATGCTCTGGGAAATAGAGATAAGCTTGAGTCTGAGGGCAGATCTCAAGATGCATGGAGATGCAGGCCAGAGTTCTGGTAATAGGTGATAGCAAGGGAAGAAGTCTGGGGTCAAGGACCCAGAGCCCTGGCAGAGCTAAGATCAGTGAGAGCCTGTGAGTATCATGGGAAGAGCCATGGTCCTAGGAGAAGGATGGCTGAAACACGGCCGAGCTGTGAAAGGCACAAGAAACAAGCCAGCAAGAGCCTGAGCACAGCAGTGCGAGAGGCTGAGACCATTCTCCATGTAGGTTCCTTTCTCTGGTCTCTGTTTATCTCCCCACTCTGACTCTACCTGTTTCCTTCTATTTCAAGTCATTCGGCTCTTTTCTTGACCAATAACAGCATCACACAGTAGAAACATATTCTTACACCCTTGAAAATGAACCTCCTAATATACATCGAGACCACTTGGGGGGCATTTTACCCTCTAGAGATTCTGATTTGAGAAATCAAGGGAAAGGCTCATTTTTTACCAGAATCTGGAATGATTCTGATACTGGGAATCTTCCCACCACACTTGGAGAAACATTGGCCTAAGGTACTAAAGGAACAGCCCACTTTCATCTCAGTTACAAATACCTCCTTTTCGCTAGTCTGTATTAGTTCCTTAGTTATTTTAAACTTGTTTATTCAGATCTCTTGACAGAATTAATGCACAGTCAATCTTGCCAATTATTTAATATCATCACAATATTACCTGCTAACTCAGTTAAGATTTGCACTGGATAATTTTTGGATATTGATTCCAAAAGTTTTGTTTCTTGTCCACAGTTTTTATGCCAATTGCACATGTTTAGTTACATTGTTTCTCATGTTCCTACATGCTTCACATATCAAAATTTTATAATTAAGAAAATTAAAAGTGAGATGACCTTAAATATTTAAGTAAGTATCTAAAGTTAGGAACTTGAAAATGTATTGGAGACAAAATGCATTTACTGCAAACTTCTAACAAAAGAGCATATTATTGTTTTAACTGTAATTTTTATAATGTTTTCAAATGAACAACAAAAATTCAGAAATGTCTGATTTGGTCTTTTTTTTAATTGAAGTATTGTCAGTTTACAATGTTGTGTCAATTGCTGGTGTACTGCATAATGCTTCAGTCATACATGAACATACATATATTCATTTTCATATTCTTTTTTACCATACGATTTGGTCTTTTAATAGCACCAAAGTGCTACCACTTTCTTGAGGTAACCCAAAAATTGAGGGATTATGCTTGCTGTAAGTATCCCTTTTAAAAATCTTTCCAAACCCAGAAAGATAGATGACTGACCACTGCATTAAAAATTGGGAAACTGAGTTCTGTCTTGGGTCTGCCTTTTACATGAAATCACTTTATCTCTTTGACCTCAGTTTCCAAGAAATAAAAGGGTCGAAGTAGATATTCTCTGAGACCTCTCACATCAAAAATAATAATGATGATGATGATGATGATGATGATGATGATGATGTTGATGGTTCTATACAGAATCAGATGTTTGGTAAATTCCTCTAAGTTCATACCTCTAAAGATTTTTGAACCTGAATTAATGGAGATTCAAACTGACTCATGAAGACAGCAAGTAGTGTCTAGGGTACAGGAATTGCTCTGCTCTTCACCTAGATGCAGTATTACTTATCTCTCCCTCTCTTTTTTTTTTTTTTTTTGTATTTTTCTACTACCTCGTACCTGTTCTTTTGTGTGTTCTTATCATCACCATCACCATCATCATCACAATTAGATATATATGCATCTCTTTTTCACTAGTCAATAAGCTTTTGAGAATAAGGCCTGTATCCCATTCACACTTTTAGTCCCAATAGCACCAGACATTGTGCCTTTTACAACACAGGTGTGCTACAAACATCTGGAATACACACACAAAGACCTGTCATCATGAAACCTGCTATTTAACACCTTTATTTGGTTTCTCCTTGAAAATCCGGTCAACCTCAGAGTTAGAACTCAAACAGTTGGTCAGTCCTCTTTCCACTATACCACACTGCTGATGGTTTTAATAATACTTATTAACAACATACATTACTGTTCAATGATGAACATAGGCAAGAAAGCAATCACTATTCTCTGAGTGGTTATGCTGATAATGTGACCTGAATTCAAACACTAAACACTTAAAAGGTCATTTTAGGAAGTGGTGAAACATAGAGGATTGAGGGCTATATTTTTGTTTAATCCCCTTAATCTTCTGCTGTTCTTTAGCTTCAAATTAGGCTGAAGCCAGCACTCAGAATGCTGCTGCTGACCTCAGATAACACCCCTTCCCAGAGCCCAGCAGTGAGGCTTAATTACCTTTGAGGTCAAATTAAAGCTCCTAATCATGGAGTTTAATGTCCACCACCAACTGTGCCCTCAATAACTGCCCAATACACAAGCTCTCATGAGCTCTGCTACAGCCAAGCAAACTATAGATTTTACCCCAGCCCAGTTCCGAAACAATGCACATGGGGTTCCCTAGCCTGCTTCTTTCCAAGGATCATACCTTTTTTCCTACCTCAAATTCAGGGTAAGACTCACCTCATCATCAAAGCCTTTCTCACCTCTTCCATTTGAACTCATTCACTTTAATCATTCTTGTAACTAAATATTTAGCACCCCTGATAGTTAAACAATTTGAATAACATTTTATAAAGCACTTACATTATTGCATGTAATTTTCATAACAAGCCCTTGAGCTATGCAGAGTAATTATTGTCTTCCATTTTACAGATTAGGAAGTAGTATCTTAAGGATTCAAATTTAGGTAATAAGGGGTATTAGGACTGGGACTCAAGCTCAGGTCTTCAATGATAGACCTCCATCTCTTTAATATATATATGTAAATATGTGTGTATGTGTTCGTGTATATATGTATACTTACATATATATAACTATGGGTTTTTATAAAAAATATATATTTTATTATACGTGATAACATATATATATATATAACTGTATCTATATATAAAATTGTGTATAAATATATGACATTTTTTCGTAAATGCCCTTAATTTTTGTTTTATTTATTTATTGCCTTTTTCAATTAGTGAGTTCCCTGAAGTTTTTGAGGGAGATGATTCCCTCAAAAAACTTCCTAAACTGTATAATATAGAAGCTTATTCTTCATTAATAGAGAATAAGAAGGAAGAAACTACAAGAATGGTTATTTTGTGCTATTGGAATTCCTAATTAAAGTAAAAACAAATTACTTGGCCAGAATTCAGCTACTTGGTATCCTCATCCATCTAAACTTCCCTAAGAATCAGAAAGGAAACAGATTGACAGCTTCTGAGCAGTTAAAATAAATGCTTTTCACACTCAGAAGAGCCCCTCAGGCCCACTCAGTCTTTCCTTATTTCACACCCATTTCTTACTTCGTGCCCACAGCACAAAGATGGAAACCCAAGGCCTCCATTCCCATTGTCAGCATCCCCATCTCCACTGCATTCCCTGATAGCAGGAGAGGCTACATGAGTCCAGTGTTCTTTCCTGCTGAGCCCAGACAAAGCCTTAGCCCAGGATTCCAAACCACCAAAGGGCTAGTTACTGTTCATCTTTCCCACAAAGACTAGAAGCCTCACATCAGGGCCTCTCCTGGAGAAAGACAGCAAAATTTGAGTGTGAAAATGATAGTAACTGCAATGAATAAAAACATCAAATATTTTTACATCTTTGAATTTATAAAGATTTTTTTTAAAGGTCACCTTTGGAGAATACACTAACCCTTTATTCTAAAAACAGATAAATTGAGAGAGATTAGATTAAGCACTTAGTCTATCTTTCCTATACAAGTTCCTTCTCAGGGAAATCACATAGCTGATGTGGAAAAGTTCTTCAGCTAATGAAGGCACAAGCAATGATAGATTTAGACTGTCATGACTTTGAACCTCTAATGGAAAAACAGCTCTAGGCAATGATAATTAGTAGCTTATAAAGCCATTATGTGAAAGGCTGATAGGAACCTCAACAATAGATGGACCAGGCTGGCAACATCTGAACCACTGATGAATCTTGAACATCACAAAGAAAGCGGAGAACCAGCCACTACACGCCCTCTGGTGTGGTTACTAGGAAGCATACCGTACTACTGCAGTACCATCTATAAAGCACTCTTGCAAAAAAATCTGAATCTTACCAGGCTTCCAGGCCAAAACAACCAGTTTATAGGAAACACAGAATCATGTTAAATGAAATCATAGGGACAGAATCTGCAAAATCCAGAATGTGAAAAAGTCTAAGGGACAAACAATTTGGATTCCTCAACAAACAAATGGCAGGAAAAAGCCTCAGAAAACAAACAGAAACCACAGCCAGGCATACGGAAAGCAGCAAGAAGCGAGAGACAACTGCAAGAAAGAAAAATGGCAAAGAGCCATTCCAAGTATTTAAAAGTATTTAGATGGGCGGCTTTAACCACACGAGTCACTTCCATGAGCAGGTACACTGTTAGGTGGAGCCAATTCTCCCTCAGGAACTCCCAGAGTTAAAGAAATTCAGCAATATTTTTGTGCATGAAATGAATGCAACGTATTTTACATGGTGTTGAAGATAAATGTCCTTCACTTTCCAAAGAATATGCTTTTGAAAGTCTCTTACAAGCTTAAAATCAGAATCTACATTTTAAAGAATTACAGAAGAAAGCAAATTATTTGCACCTTTTACAAAAGAACATCGGTGTGAGCAGTTAAACTTGTTGCAAGATCCCCAGAAGTTGAGCTTGAAATAATGTCATTAATATTGTATGCAGAGAAGTTCCCCCTCTGGCTCTGAGATTCATATACAGTCTGCCTTT
This sequence comes from Vicugna pacos, assembly GCF_048564905.1. NCBI lineage: Eukaryota > Metazoa > Chordata > Mammalia > Artiodactyla > Camelidae > Vicugna > Vicugna pacos. Next base: position 44,119,870 of record NC_132988.1, read on the forward strand.
TGTATCCATGAGTTCCACATCTACAGATTCAACCAACCATGGATGGAAAATATGCTTTAAAAAAAATTCCAGGAAGTTCCAAGAAGCAAAGTTTGAATTTACCTTGTGTCAGCAACTATTTACTTAGTATTTACATTGTGTTAGGTATTAAAGCAATACAGAGACGATTTAAAGCATAAAGGACAATGTTAGGTAATATTCAAATACTATACTAGTTTATATAAGGGACTTGAGCATCCTCAGATTTTAGCTGGGCAGGAGTCCTAGAATATATCCCCACAGATACTGAAGGATGACAGTAATAGTATGGGTGTCAGGGCAGCCAGGAGAGCACTGCTGCCTAATAAGTTTAATCCTGCCAACAAAAACGTGAGATCAAGCCTGTGTCTCTTTTCAGGTAGCCAGGGGAGGAACGTGGTGGGGGGGGGGGGCCGGGGCGGGGGCCGGAAGTGGGGGGAGAGGGAAAAGTTGATTTTCTGAGTTCCTGAAATGAAAAACATTTTTTAGAAGAGAGACAAATAAAGTTTTGGCCCCATGACCTGTGCAAACTGAAGCTTTTAATTACCAGGAGGCCATGGATAGACAAGAAGATGCCAAATTACAAGTTTTTCCAAAACAATTAAGGCAAATCTAAGATATGAAATGATAGACAATAGTGAGAATGTAGCTAGGAGGCAGCAAGGTGTCAGTCTGCCTGGGTTCAGATCCCAAGTCTGCCCCAGTGAGACCTTGAACAAGCAATTGTGACATCTCTGAACCTCAGCTTTTTAATCTATAAAATGGTACTAATAATCACACTTAATTTGTAGGGTTGTTATGAAGATTAAATGAGACAATGTAGGAAAAGCCCAGAGCATTACTATTCTTTCTAAGAGCAATACAACCTGGGCTATTTTCCTATTTTACTGCAGCACATGCTGCAGCCCATGTCTCTACCAAATCTATTACTTCTAGCCCAGACCCTTTTCCTGAAACCTAGACCAATTAATTGAAAGAAATAAGAAAAAGGCTCTGGAGCATAGTGAGAGTTAAGCTGCAAAGACCTGCTGCAGAGAAAATTGATTTAAAACATTGGGATGTACTCATAATACACAAAAAGGATCATTCTGGCCAAGCGCAAGGGTAGGGCTCATAACATGTAAGGAAGGCAACGTGCACTCAGATACTAAATATCCTTAGAAATTGTTCCTCATGGTATTACTTAGGGGAGAGGGTGCCAAAGTGTGTTTTTTAATTCTTTTTTTTTCAGCTATTGTTTATTAAATGTTCCCCCGGACTGGGACTACAATGGAGAGTTATATTCTCTGTCCTCATAGGACTAAGGAAGTTTAGGAAGACACAGTTACGGCAAGGTATGGTAAGTGCCCTGTGACAGAGGAAGTCTGATGTTCTCTGAGAACAGCTACTGAGGCTCAGCGTAGGGAGATCAGGGAAGGTATTCCTGAAAGAGGTGACATCAGAGCTGTTTATAAGAGGATGAAAAGAGCAAGTCAGTGCAGAGAAGGAGAAAGAGTGTTCCTGAGCATGCCAAGAGGCTGGGGGAGAGAGCAAGTGTGCCTCTTTGGAGGAAATCAAAGCTTTGAGGATGGCTGCAGCTCATACTGTGAAGCAGAAAGTGAGGAGAGAGGTGTGAGGGTACAGCTCAGTGGTAGAGTGTGAACTTAGCATGCAAGAGATCCTGGGTTCAATCCCCAGTATCACCATTTTTAAAAAAAGAAGAGGAAAGACAATGGTGAGGGAGGAGGCTGAGAAATGAAAAGGGAGCCCTGTGATTGATTAAATGAAGAGACTGGACTGTTTTTTTGAAGTATAGTTGGTTTACACTATTGTGTTAGTTTCTGGTGTACAGCAAAATGATTCAGTTATACATATATATACACATATATATTCCTTTTCATCTTCTTTTCCATTATGGTATATTACAAGATATTGAATAATTGAATATTGTTCCCTGTGCTACAAAATAAGATAATGCCCATGGAAATACTTTGGAAACTATGAGGATAGATGTAAATGTATGAGATGATGATGATGATGATGATGATGATGATATCTATAACTATTATGAATGAGACTCAGTAATCTTTATTCACAGTAGTTGTTGGTTCTAATTTTGTTGTAAGTCATCACCACTTGCACAATGAGTTGTATTTGAGCTTGAGTCAAAATTTCCCCTGGAAGGTATCTGGCAGTATATCAGCTTCACTGCCTTTATGTATGGAATATGGTCACCATCTATTTTATATTCTTGCCATGAAGTTGTTGCTCTTTAATGTTGTGCTGCAAGCCACAACTGAATTGTTTCCTACAGTTCTTGCTTTACAAATTCAAATAAGTGAATTTTTAAAAAACAACTTATCTGAACAAATACTTCACCTCTTGGAATTTATTTTATTCTTGGCAGTTTCTCATTTCTTGTATTGAAAGTAGTCACTACACAAGTTAAAATATACTTTCTACCTAAGTTTTTAAAGAAATCAGATAAAAAGTATTTATACTATTAGTTACTTGACTGAGGATATAAGAAATAACAATACCAATTGCCCCTAGAGTCTGTCTCACTTTGACAATCTCAAGACTGTTCTCCTGTTTGGTCTCCACAGCTCTTGTCAGGAGTGATGTGCAAACACATTTATATACTAATTGTGGGAGGGACTCATAGTCCCCACCATGTCCCACACTATTACCAAACCCTAGTGGCATCTTACAATGAGGAAGAAAAGAAAACAAACAATTTCATCTTTGCTTTGGAAACTCACAAGGCTAGTTGCAAATAAAATTAAATATGTCTTAAAGCCTTCTTAAAATGTTTATATAAAGGCAGATGTTACTGTGACATCATTTATGTGGGATATAAGCCATATGGAAGCAGCCTACCTAAAAAAAATTACACGCAAAGGAATTTGTATGGCTGTTTGCATAATGGACACCATCTTGGGCCCTGACAGTTTCTCCTGTCCTTCCACTGACCCTCCTCAGTACCGTGCTGTACAGTGAATCACTTCTCTGTCATCAAGGGCTTTGTAGTTAACAATCATGAGGACCAGGTAGCCTCTATGCTTGTTACTTCCCAATGATGAAAATCTTCCCTGACATATTCCCAGCACCCAAGGCCAGTTACCCATTGATAAATCCTGTTTCTACCCACTTCCCCCATACCCTCGGTTAACTACAAAATGGTCCCAGCGGCCCCTCGGCAGTGTGGAGTACAGCTGTGAGTGCTTCCGGATCACTGTCTACCCGATCCCACCCTGTGAGTAGGTTATCCTGTAATAAACTGATCTATTGATTATGTGGAGCCACCTGCCTCATTTTTCCATCTTATGATGCCTCCTCAGTTCAGTGGGTACTTTTTGGTTCCTCCATCCTCCAACAGAATTCAAACAGAGAAGACTACATTTGAAAGTAGAAATTTAGAACCATGACTAGATTCAGTTAATCCATTCATTTTACTAATGTTGTCTAAAGTTCTTTATAAATAAATCATAACCACTGAATAGAGGGTGGTTCAAATCATCATTCACTCAATCAATCAGTCCATCAGACATGATCCCTGCCTGCATGGCATTTATAATCAAGTGAGAGAGAAAATCAAAACGAAAGCAAAGTAATACGTAACTATCCATTTGATGAGTTCAATGAAGGGTATATACTGGAAGGCAAATGGGGGGTGAAGGAGCCTACTTTACTCAGACGACCTATCCGAGGACATGACATTTAAGCTCAGGACTGAAGAGAAGTCTAGCAGAGAGACAGTGACTGCAAAATCCCAAAGGCACGAAGAAGCCTGGCATGTCTGAGGAACTCTAGGAAAACCTGGGTTAGAGTCAGTGAGGGGAGGAGAGGATGCTAGCTCAAGTTGGCCAGTTATTGATAGGACTGGTAAAATGATAAATTCTGATCTAAATGCAAAAGAAAAGCTTTTGAAGGATTTTAAGCAGGGGAGTTAATAGATCGGAGTTCCTATTTTAAGGCAAGAGGAGAAAACAGAAAGATTAATTAAGTGGCTGCTACAATAAGCCAGACAAGATATGCTGGCTGTTTGGACCATGGTGGTGGCAGTAGAGGAGGGAAACAGACATCTGAGATGTATTTAGGAGGTAGAATGGAAAGGATTTGGTGGTAGGTTGGAAATTAGGTGTGAGGCAGTGGGAGGAATCAAGACACTAAGTGTCTATCTTGAGGAAGTGGACAGGAGGGGACTCTGCCAGGCCCTACTTGAGGTCAGAGATGACTCACCAGAGGCCGAAGCAGCACTTCTTGCCCTGGGCTGGATGAGTGGATGCACTACTTTAATTCCACCAGGTGGTACAAATGATAGATTGAGGTTAATTTTAACCATATCCTTGCCAGTGTGCTTGTTAGCTATCCAAATTGCCTTCTTTTTCCATGATGAATAGAAGATACGATCACCAAAAAGGGACATTGCAAACAAATTGTGCCTAAAAACGACAGGGGAAAAAAAACAAAGAATGGCAGAGCATGTCTTCCTGGGCTTATTAAAGTTTCACTTCATATCAATTTATTGTCTGAATTTTAATCACCTGCCTTTTTTTTCTTTTTGTTTTTCTTTTTTTTTTTCAATGGAGGTCCTGGGGAGTGAACTCAGGCCCTCGTGCATGCTAAGCAAGCAGTCCACTACTGAGCTATTAACCTTCCCCTTAATCACCTACCTTTTCAACTGATTCTTATTTGGGGTTAGAAACAGATATTAAGTTTAAATTTTTATTTATATAGCCACAATCTGAATTAATAGGAATTAATTTTCTAGCTCCAGATCCATTGCCTCATTCTTTTGCTACTCAGCGCATACTTGTGATGAAAATAAAACAGGGAAGAAAATAAGAACAGGATAAGAGTGGACTTCTGGTTTTGTCAATTTAATATGCCTAATTTCTGCCTCTTGCCAGTCTACAGTCAGTTGCTGGCAAGATAGCAAATCAAATGAAAGACAGACACTTCACAAAACATATGATATAATAATTCCAAAAAGAATAACTATAACCAGCATGTGAAAATTTTATTATATGCCAAATATTCTGTTAATTATTTTTATTGGCATTTCCTTACTAAATCTTCACAATAACCCCAAGAAGTAGGTACTATTATTATCCCCATTGTATGGCTGTTGGCTTAACTGAAGCCATCTTGGGCCCGTTCAGTTCCTGCTGTCTTTCTGCTGAGCCTACCTGGGACTATACTGTGTGGTAAGTCACTTCTCAATCGTCAAAGGCTTTGTAGTAAATAGATATTATTTAACAGTCATTAGGATATGGTGACCTCTGTGCTTCAGTAGTCCCCAAACAATAATGTAAACCTTCGCTGAAGTATTTCCAGCACCCATAAGGCTAGTTACCCATTCACAAAATCTAGACTGAGGAATGCACTTACCCCCATACCCTCGGTTAACGGTAAAATTGTCCCACTGACCCCTCGGCTATGCCGAGTGCAGCTGCGAGTTCTTCCAGAACCTTGCCTGATCTCACCCTATAAGTTACCCTGTAATAAACTGATCCATTGATTATGTGGAGCCGCCTACCTTGTTTTTCCATCTCAAGATACCTCTCAGTTCGGCGGGCACTTTTCGTTCCCCCAACCTTCCAACATCCACATTAAAGGAAACTGAGGATGAGGGAAGTCAGGTACCCTGCCCAAGTCACTCATCTAATAAACAATAAATATGGGACTTCAACGCAAGTCCTTTGGACTCCAGAATCTGTGCTAAACCACTACACCAGTTTAGACGACAAAAGTAAAATTAATTTATCCCACTAACTTCAAATAGCAATTGTTTTATTTTATACCAAAAGCAAAACTTACTGTGTGAGATCTTTGCTAAAATGTACAGAACCCCCATCATAATCACAGGACCAAATACGAGAATCACTTCCTTCTCTATTGTTCTGAATCCAAAAGAGCCGTTTATCAAGCACATCCAATGACACAGCTGCAATTTTCTCTGACGTCTCTAACAGAAGCTTCACTTCCACACCACTAAGGTCTGCTCTGTGAAGGCTGCCAGCCACCTCTGAGGACCAAAACATAAACCTGAGGGCAAACAGATACACAGACACATAACTGAATGTGAGGTCAATTAAATGGCTGACTCTCCGTGTTTCACCAAGTCCCTGGATGTCTGTACAGGACGAGTTTGACTATTTTGAATGAAAATTCAATTCAACAAACATTTATTGCCCTGCTACGGCAATTTCACGTGATTTCAAGTTAGAAGGAGAATTATGCTTTTATAGCAGGAAACCATGATAGTCAAGAGTGCTATTGTTAGGGGGCGCATGCCTGAGTTCAAATCCAGGCAACCACCCTATTGAAAATGGTGTTGTGTACCACAAATAAGGGCCTTGGTCTCAATGAGGAGGTCCTCTTGACTTCAAAATGTTACGATTCCATGAATTTTCATCAGGTTTTGAAATATATGTCGATGTCCAAAACCAGCAGAATTTACCTTTCTACTGGATCAACTGCTACATTTGCAGGATATTTTAAGGCGCTTAAGAGAACACGGGAATTGTTTCCTTTCATATCTGTTACTGTAATGATTCCTTCCTGTTGATTTGACCAAATAAGTTCTTCATTGATCCAATTTATTGCCAGTCCTGAAACATTTTTCTCTATATGGCATACTTTCTGTAAAATCAAATTTTAAAATTATTATTAATATTATCCTATTCACAACAAAATTGTTTTTATTGTTATGTCTCAAGTTCTATTCTTTTAAGTACTTGTCATTTTTGTGCATTCCCAAAATTATTTGTATTTATATCACAGCTTTGAAATGAAAATTTATTCTATACTTATTGAAATTAAGCAATCAGCCATAATATATTAGTAGTTTCAATAATAGTAACAGTGGAATGTTAATGGTACCTTAAAGGCAGTTTTTTCAATTCCATTTACTAAAGGAATTTTCAAGATTCTTATGTGAACCCAGTTCCAAGCTTTGCCAAATTCTGGCAAGACTCCCTTCGAGTTTGTGCATTGGGGCCTGAAGCAGATTGATTTCTCCATAGGGACCCCACTTTTCTCTGGCTCTGCCCCCTCCAGCCCCACTCCCACTTTCTACAAGTCCTCAGTGCCCTCAGGCTATGACCCTGTGGTTCCAATAGCAGGACTGTTTTTTATGCCTCCTGAGCAGTGTTTACAATTGAACCAAACCTTAGTTATCTCCTAACTCCGGAGTGTACAGATACACCGGTCCTCTCGGTGGGCGGGGGGTGTGAGATGAGGCGAAGCCCCGATCTGCATCGTGGCAGATTTCCGTGATGGAAGTACTCCCACAATCACGGGTTTTCAGCGACCAGCCTGACATCATCGAATGTGGAGCTGGGCACAGCTCGAACAGTCTCAGGACTCTGTGCTATCCTGCACCGCACAGGATGTGATCTAACCAGTCCATTTAACCCTTCGCTAATGTATCAGTTCACCCAGGTAAACTGCCTTTTAAGGGTTGTCCTTCATAGCGATGTTGTAACCCAAAGGAGGGACTAACACCAGTGGATTTTAGACTTCAGGCCAATTCTTCCCTAATGACTTGCCATAAATTCACAGCTATTTAATGGTTTTTTTCCTATTCCCTGACAGGACACCCTCCAGATTCTTCAACTCAAGATTTCAAAACTGTTCTACAGATGGCTGGAGAGGAATGAGTAGCCATCTTTGTTAAAAGTGAAATTAGCCAAGTATTAGCGATTTGATCAAACAGATTAGCGCCTAATTGAAGGCTTTAAGAATAAGTGGAGGGAGAAGGCTTTGTTTAAAAAAAAACAAAATAAGACAAAAAACGAACAGTGGGCACTTTGTGTTGAGAATAAATGCTTAAGGTTTCTCTCATCACCTGCTCTCTGTAATCCATCTCCCTGGAATAGAACATTTTTGCTGGGACTCATTTAAGGGTTCTACTGATTAGAAAGAGAGATTAGAGATCTTTTGAAAGTGCTTGAAGCAAAGTATTTTATACCTATCATCTGCTTTACTAGTCCTTTCCAGAGTGCAAATACCTTGAGAAGAAAAAGAAAAGTTTTTTTTTTCTTCCTAAATATCAGGTACGAAAACCCATGAGAGATTTGAAACAGATAAAACAGGGTTTCTCAATCTCTGCATGATTGACCTTTTGGGCCAGATAATTCCTTGTTGTGAGGGACTGTCTTACAATTTGTAGGATGTTTAACAGCATCCCTGGCCTCTGCCCACTAGACGCCAGTAGCACATCCTCTGTTCTCCCCAGTCTAGTTGTGACAACCAAAAATGTTCCTGGACATTGCCAAGTGCTCCCTGAGGGACAAAACTGCTCCCAGCTGAGAACCACAGGAGTAGAAAATAATCATGTAAATAATCTGTTTTAACCATAACGTGGTGATCTCACTTATTTATTAATAAACTTGCATATTTTCAAAATTACATTGACATCCTGACTTTCTCCTTTTGGAGGCTTCTGAATATCAATGCCATATTCAAGGGCTGGTTCAGTAACATGACACCACAGGTGCAAATTAAATAAATACTTCTATGTGCCAGACACACATTGGAATTGTAATTTTCATTTACTGTATGTCATGAATTTGCTATATCATATTTGACAGCCTGTTCAAAACTCCCTCAAATACCATGGGAAATGGTACTTTACCTCTTGCCTTGTCCCATTCAGCAAAACTCTTTGCAAAAGTTGCCTTTCTAGATCGACCCAATAGATTCTTTCTTCATTGTAATGAAAATCCATGATCACTGATATGCCAGCATCTGCCACTAATTGCTTATGATTTGTTCCTTCCAAGTCAATCCGAAAGACACTGCTTCCATGGGAGAAAATTAAAAAGGGCGCAGGACCTGCGTGGGAAGAAAGAAACCAAACTGTGTATTTTCAGTGATGTTTTATCTGATTTAGACAAAACACTTCCCTATGACAAACAGCACAAGCAGAATTAATTTTTAAGTCTTGCTTTTACATTTTAAATAAATAACATTGTGTAGAGAATAAAGAGTTCCTGTAGAGGTTCACAATTAATTTTGTAAATCATTTTCTCCACAAATTGATTGTAGGAGATGAACAATGCCAGATTATGAAAAAATAACTATTTGAAGAGAAAGACACTTTCTAGCTTACCTATTAAGTGTTATTTCATGTTCAAAAAGAAAACAAACTTATGGTTACCGAGGGAAAACGGGACAGGGAGGAATAAATTGGGAGACTGAGATTTGCAGATACTAACTACTATATATAGAATAGATAAACAGGAAGGTTCTACTGTATAGCATAGAGAACTATATTCAATACCTTGTAATGGTGTATAATGAAAAAGAATATGAAAGGGATGTATATACGTATATATAAATAAATCACTGTGCTGTACACCAGAAATTAACACAACATTGTAAACCGACTATAATTTAATTAAAAAAAAAAAAGAAACCACATACTGTATCCTATTGCAGAGAGAGACTGTATGAATGTAAAATTTAACTATGTGAATCAGAAGTAAAATTACAGATATTATCATTTTGGAAATGGATTTCCACCTCCCCTAGTCTTACCTTATGAACAGAGCCTCCAGCATAGTGACAGAAGATGGTGAAAACTAGAGGTCTTAAGTAGAAGCACGAAAAATCGAAATGCTGTCCATGAAAGCGCTGAAATATTTTGTCCCTGTTTGCATTGCCACGTAAAATATAAGACTCCCAATTAAATCTGAATTGCACATGTATTGCATGGGACATCCTTACACTAAAATATTGTTCACTGTTTACCTGAAATTCAAAATTCAAGTAGTCAAATGCCCTGTAGTTTTATTTGCCAAATCTGAGTGGTGGACCTCACTGAATTTCTTGATTCCTGCAGGGCCTTGCCCTGTATCCTAACCCTATACCTGGGGTCCTGTCCTGTTCCAGGTGATGGCCACCTACCCACTCTGACTCCCAAGTACTCAACACCTGCTTGGGAACCTGATATCTCTCTTTGGAAACCTCAGCACAGGCCAGCTCCACACAGAGCTTGCCTTTGATGTTCTAAGACGATCGATATCAGTGGACAGTTTCATCCCTGCAGCCAGGTTAGTTTCCTTGGTCTTTACTGACTGAGGGTGAGGAGGCCTCTGCCACTCTGCCTTTCGATAACTGTTCCAGTTAACCACTGGGATGAGTGGGAGATCGGAGAAGTCCTACATATTCTCACTGCCCTGTTGGCCTTACTCCATTCTGTTTTAACATTAAACTTTAATACTTTAATGTGACATACTGAATGTGTTTACTCTTCTAAGGATTTAAAAAGATGATGGACTAATATCCTCTTACTCAGGGATTATGTTCTAGAGTCAGAAAACATTAGCTCCACTTCAGAGGATCTACTGGAATAGAGATGGAAGAGGAAGGGGGAAGTGTAAGATCGTGAGAGTATGAAATGGGCACCAGCATAAATGTCGAAGAGAATTAGCTCAAATCACTCTTCCGGTGTCTTTTCCACAACCCGAGACCCCCTGCACAGACATGTAGGACAGCCCATTCTCCATTGCCATTCTAACTGTAGAATCAGGGGTGTCACAGAAGAAATGGAAGAGGCATTAAACAGAGAGCCAGGAGGCCTGGTTTCCGGTCTTGGCTCCACTAGTTTCTTGGACATCTCACAGGACCTCCCCAGCCCATATCAGAGCACTATTGGGGAAAGAAAATGAAATTAGAGGCATGGAAGTACTTTATTTGTGAGGCACAACACAAATGTAATTTACCACCGCTTATTCCCACAACCAAGGTCTCACTGTGTGGGGTTGTGCCAACGTTCAGATTTGAACGCATGGACTAGAATGTTGCTGTAACTCATTTCTCCTATAGCAGTGTACCAGGGAGAAAAGGAAGGCAGAGGAACAGACACCCTAAACAGGTAGCTACTAACCTGTGGGCTACAGATTGCTGCTGGCCTGTGGATTTATTGCCAGGAGACCTTTCTTTGAAATGGGTGTCATACATTCTATATAAATTGAATATATGTGCTCAACACATATTTAATTTTCTAATGCACTGATACATTGATGAAACCAATAAAATATTTGAGTCATTCCAAGTCATTACTAAATGGGAAGTTTCCAGGTTAAAAAAGGGAAAAGGAAAGGCACTTTAAACATTTTAGACAGTACACAGCACATTGCTTTGTACATGATGAGTACCCCAAATATTTTACTAAATTAATAAATGAAGGAAGAAATTACTTTGTTTTGTTTATTCACCTGGGCTCTTTACCAATAAGAACAAAGCCACAGACACTAGCAGATCTATCAAATTCTAAAATCAGAATCTATCCTATGGTAGTTGTTTTACTAAAAAAAAACCAACAATAATAATAACAGCAAACTTTCACATCCTGATCTCTTTTATCCTTAATATAATACCATGGGCTAGATAGGCCAGATATTATAGTCAATGAATCAAAGAGAAGAGAAATTTGAAAAATACTTAGATCCATAAAACACAAACCATAGCATTAACTTCAATAGATTTTCAAAAAACCCAAATATTTATAGAAATATTAAGTATGAATCACTGATACATTTTATCTTCAGATTTTCTCACTCACTCACGTTGTAGCACCCGGAGTTTCATCGTAGCCTCTTAAAACTGGAATACCCTAGTCATTACCCAGTTCAGTTTTTCCCAGAATCGTTGGTTCAAAAGAATCACACAGGGTGCTGTGTGTTTGTGCATCTTTTACAGATCCCTTCCCTGGAGATTCCAATTCAGTAAGGCTGGACTGAGTACTACGAATCTGTTTTTTGACTAGACAATCCAGGTGATTCTTATATCTTGGTGGATTTGGAAATAATAGCTCTAGTTCAGATGAGGAAATTCAGTGATGCTTCCCAAAGTCCCACCGAGAGTTGGTGGTAGAGTTGGAATTCGAACCCAGATACTCTCCTCCCAGTTCACTACTCTTTTCTCCCTTGGTCTGGGTTGTTATGTGTCAAGACCTTACAATCTTCATTTTACTTTTATAACTGATTTTAACTCCACTTCCATCAAAACATTGTTCCTACAATGTCAGCATCACTTTGTGTAAACCAGGGCTGGGCTAAGTATATGTGAAAATGAACAATAATATGATATAAAAGAAAATGAAAGACAGAATTAAGCCTGGTGAAAGTCATTAGTCTGTACTACTGCTAGAAATGGTAAGTACGTTAGTGTTTTTTCAGACCTGTCAAAGACTACACACACCAGTGTGTGGTACAATCAGTGGCTTTGAATGTCAGCAGGGTGTGCATGTTTGAACAGCTAAACCTTCCTATGTCAAAACTTACAGCATTTGTTTTGGGTGCAGTTCGGTGAGAGGGACGTGCCCAGAAAATCAAACCACTTCTAAGGAGTATGGACCCAAAGACAGCAAACAAGACAAGCAAATCAACTGGAACCTCTGACTTCTCAGCCTGGGGATTCGCAGGGGATCTTGAGGAATTAGAAAGGAGCCCAGAATGTTTGGAGCACATTGAAGGTTCCTATTAGTGACTGCAAAGAACCCAGGCCTCTGTGGCACAGAGAGCAAGTATGAAAAGCAGGCTTTGACTGAAGCGGCGGGTGGGGTGGCAGAAACAGAATATTTCACAACCAGCATCTCCTCATCTGCTCTGAGTCTGGGAGAGTGACCCCACACAGGTAAGTGAGAAGAAAAATTGTCTTCTTCAGGTCTTGGGGGCAAAAGCTCTTGGGATCTAGTTACCACATAAACGATACTGGCAACCAGATTAACAAGACATCTTAGTCTTCTCTCAGGCCGACACTACCACCTGCCCTCACCACCACGGGTTCCCTGCTCTGAATCTGGAGACAGACTGAAGAAGGCTCGCAGGGCAAAGAGAGAGGAAACAGAGCTCTGGACCCTCAGAATTCAGGATGCCATGAGAAAGGAATATAGACTTAAACTGATGGGCCCAGTACAGGAAAGCCTGACACCTCTGCACCTGTTCCTACCGCAGGCTCCTGATAGGGGCCACTTATTCCCCTCCCAAGGGGGCTGACTTGAATGGTATCTGGATTTTATTACGTGCAGAAAGTTTTATTTTGCTCTAAAAGACTATCCTCATCTCCTTTTTTCAATGACAGGACTTAAAAAGCCAACACATTTACTTTCTGGGCAATTCCAGCTTTCTTCTCAGCTGACTCACTAGTGCAAAATTCAGGGTAGGTGAGAGAGAAGCCAGGTGATTCAGAAATAATACATCCAGAAAGATGAGCCAGGAGATGGGAACTTAAATTGTTACTGAACCAAACTTGGGTCCACTCACCCACTTGCAGTAAAGCCAATCTACTAACACTGGGTTGTGGTGAAGGAAAGAGCAGCACTTATCATAGGGCTCCGCACAAGGACTCTGGGACAGCTAGTGCTCAAAAGCCCGAACTCCCAGATGGGTTTCAGCAAAGCATTTTTTAAAGGAAGTTGAGGGAAGGATGTCCCCGGGTCTGTGATCAGCTCATGCACAATTCTCTGGTTGATGGTGAGGTAACAGGGCAGTGTCACAGGGGTTAACACGATCAATTCTTAGGTGCCAGTAGGTCTGGGGGCTTCGTGCTCATGGTCACCAAGTAGTTAACTTCTTCCATTTGGTGGGAGTTTTAGGAACTGTGAAACAACTCAGGAAATGTGCATCAGATACTGCTATCTACCTCCTACAGAGAGGAGCTAAAGCAGAGGATATGGGGGAGGGGTCTCTTCCCCCCACCCCCCTACCCTCAACCCTAGGAGGTCCCATGGGGTCCTGCTTGGTTACAAAATCTTAATCTGTAGGGAAAGCTCTGAGGCTCAGTGTTGCTTCCTGAAAAATGTGAATGAGAGTTGCCACCCTAGTCCCTGAGTGGTGGTAGACATGTGTCATCCAGAGCGGAAAATAGCCCCTTCCTGACCCTCAACCACATTCTCCTTATCAAGCTAAAGAGGATCTATTACCAGGTCCTCAGGACAGTAATTGAGGCTAGCAAGTTCTACAAAATTAAACTTGTTCTTTTCATCAGAAAGGCTCAAAATCTTTGACATGCTATTATGCATTTTGATTCTCCAAGAAGGTAGGTGGTGAATATCTTCAGAATAGTAACAGTCAACATCTTGAGTGTTTTCTGGAATAGCACATTAAATGCATTATTTCATTCAACTGGGCAACATTAGGAGGTAGGTGCTCTGGCATCTTCATTTTACAGAAGAAGAAACTGAAGTTTAGAGCTATTAACTTGCCACAAGTCACATGCCCTATAATTAACCAGGTGGGGATTTCAAGCCATGTCTTTTTGATCACAGATATTAGCTTTTAAACATCGTGCTTACTCTGAAATGAATTTACCAGGAACTCTTATTGTTTAGCGTCTTGTAGTTCAGCTCTGAGAAGGAACCAACTTCAGGAAACATTGTTTTAGGCATCTAACCAAAAGGCTGGATTCTCTGCATCTGTCCATGTTCCAGGAACTAATTAGGAAGTGGGTCTCTTTCAGTGGATTCCTATAATTCCATCACCTGGATAATTTATATGTAATTCTATAATACATTGCATCCTATATAATGTACTCCTGCATTCCTTGACTCATGGCCCCTTTCTCCATCTTCGAGGCCAACAGTGTATCATCTTCAAAAGTCTCGCTGCTTCCATAGGCTTCTTCCTCCTTAGAAATTCTGGCCTCCCTCTCATAAGGATGCTTGTGATTACATTTAGGATCCACCTGGATAATTCAGACTAATCACCTCACCTCAAGATCACATTTGTGAATTCCCTTTTGCCATGTAAGTCAATGTTCACAAGTTCCAGGAATTAAGATTTAGGTATATTGGGGGGCCATATTCAGCCTAAAACAGTTAATAATGTTGAACATCTTTTCATGGACTTATTTATCATCCTTATATCCTTTCATGGACTTATTTATCAACCTTATATCTGTTAAAGTCTTTTGCTCATTTTTAGAGTAGGTTATTTATTTTCTTATTGTTGCATTTGAAAGGTTTTGAAAAAAATATATGTTCAATACAAGTCCTTTGTCAGATATGTGTTTGCATAAACAGATCTTATTCATTTTGGGGGGCTGGGAGGTAATTAGGTTTATTATTTATTTTTAGAGGAGGTACCTGGAATTGAACCCAGGACATCGTGCATGCCAGGCATGTACTCTACCACTTGAGCTATCCCCTCCCCCCAGATCTTATTCATCTCAACCCCGATTTTCTGTGAAATGTTTCTTTCTCCCTGCTTCTCTAAACTTCAAATACCAAATCAATACTATGTCATTATAAGCTCTGCTACAGAAATAAAACAGTAACTTAAAACAAACAACTTCCCCCAAGTGACATCAAAAGCTCAACTCTCTGAAAGAAGTCTACAAAATTAATCACTTGATTAAATCTGTAAAAATGTATTAATGGTACAAAATTTGGTGTTGGTCTCATTTATGACTAACAATTATCTTCTCCTTTTACTACCTTTACAAGAATGTTCCTCAAATTGCAATTTTGTTATTAAACAAATAAATATTTGCCTATATTTACCTCATTCTGAGTGTTTTAGGCAATTTTGTTATTAAACAAATAAATATTTGCCTATATTTACCTCATTCTGAGTGTTTTAGACAAACAGACACAAAAGTAAATGAAGTACTGGAATTCAGGATTTTCCTGAGTCCAATTCTGTTGTTCTTATTAATCCCACTCTGACCAATGCTAATTTCTGGGCCTTAGCTCTGTCTGTTGCTATATAAATACAGAGGAAAAAAATACTTCATGTAATTTCCTTGGAATGTTAAAGGCATATGTGACAAGCCATAAGAATAATTACTTACAAAAGATAATTAATTGGGGATTCTGTGCCATACATTATTACCAAAAATAGAAAAATCACAGAGAATACCCTGGGTGAGATGATTGCTAGGACTTGGCTTATGCCAAGAAACCAACTTCAGATTTCTCTAATTGTTGAAAATTTGAAGAAATAGGTATTAGAAAAATTGCACTAAGCAAAGGTGTTTCTAATACATCTCAGGTTATGGTATTTGGTAGAGTAACAGCTAATATTGACAGGGAACTCACTATGTACCAGGCAAGATCCTAAGCACCTTATAAGAATTTAGTCTTTGTAACAATCCTGTGAGGTAAGTACTAGCAACTCATTTCAGCTACGTAACTGGACCTTATCAATTTCAAAAGCTGAGGCTTAACAGTACCTGCTGGGCACGGAGCACTGACTAGGAGCAAGAGAGTGCCTTTGTGCAAGGCAAGGCCACAAGCAAGTGGGACACTGGAACCACACCTGTCCCAAACCGTGCCAGTTTTTCCTGTGATGAGATCAGTCCACTTGTGTAAAGCACCGACCACAATTCGCTCTGTCTAAAATGTATTCTTTGTTTGAAAAACGGCATGTTATCCTGTCTATGGAAAGTAATAAAACCCGGTCATTTCTTATGCGTTAACACAGCCTACATCAAGGAGGGATAGCCATGCAGAGAGTGTGTTGGTTCGGTTTTCTGTTCCAGAAGATGATACATTAATATTGAAAGACAAGCTCCTACTGTCCTCTCAGAGGCATTGCTGGGTACTTTTTAAAGGCGTTGAGATTCACAATGGAAATTTTTCTTCACATACCTTATTTTTTCCCTTTTATGTGAAATGTTTGCCATGATCCATTAGAATAGCCAACAACAGAGAAGATTCAGAAATTCTTTCAAATATGTTTTTCAAAATAGTAAGATTTTCGACCCCCTTAGAGCTTTTAAAATTCTCAACAATGTTGCTTCAATCTAAAAGATACACATTTCCACACACTGGGTAAATCAACATTAATGATAATAACCTTCACAATTTCTCTGCAAACCAGGGAAAGATGAAATTCCTTTGTGTTGAAACTCCAGTGGTAAACAGAATAATCGTGTCCTTCAGAGGGAAGGAGAAAAACACCAGAAGATCCCTGGTAGCTTCTGCCTTTGGGTATGTTTTTAAACCTCATAAGGGAAGGACTCAAAATGCAGAGAATTCAAAATGGGGAGGGTATAGTTCAAGTGACAGAGTGCATGCTTAGCATGCACAAAGTCCTGAGTTCAATTCCCAGTACCTCCTCTAAAAAAATACTAAATCTAATTACCTCTCCCCTCCCCCACCAAAAAAAAAAGAGGGCCAGCTATAAAGTTAAACTTGGATTTCAAAAAAATGCAGAGGATTCATGTCAGCGGCCATGTACTATGAGTGCTGAGCTGGATGTATCTCCCAACTTTTGACCTGTTTATACAAGGACAGTCTATGGAAGAAGAAAGATGCTTCAAGCTTCTGAAATTTTAACCAGAAAAGTATTGACATGAACAAAATAAAATACTATTTCTCAACCAACACACCATAGGCTAAAGAACCAGACAGCTGCCATGAAGTTGTTAGGACTGTCTGTATCCTAGCAACCAACCACCCACAAAAAGAACCACTTCCTGAATGAAATCCACTTACTACACACAAAGCTGGTCCGTAGCACCCTGAGAGGTGGTGCTGAATGGAGGAAGAAGATAGTGCTTTTCTCTGAAAGGCCTCTTCTATCCTATCACTAGGAGGGGGGTTGCAAATAAATCAGTGCACACCATGAATCACTGTCATACTCACACAAACTCCAGTGTACTAAGTATCCTGGGAAATACATGGGAAACCCAGACTGAGACATTAGCATGGTTGGCCAGGCTTGGGAGAATCCGAAAATCAAGGTCGTAAGTGAAAACAGATGCACACACCAATTCAAACTCCAGGCTTAGAAAGAAGGTCAAGAGGTTATGAGAGCAGAAGTTCCCACCTAGTGTTTGGTTAAAATGACTGAAGTTTCTATACATGAACTAAATTCTAGCATCAAAGGAAAGTTTTGAATGACAACGTTAAGGAAAAGAACTCCACAAGAAAGACATATTTACATGCATTATTCCATAACTTTCCTCAGAGGTTAGTAACACTGGCTGTATAAAAATAAAATTAAAATAAAATAAAATGTTTTTAGATATATCAAACTCTCTCAAGAAGTATAAAGGTCCCTTCTGTTTAATGTAATTTTTTCTTCTTTGGCACTTGACAAAAACATTACTCATCCTTCCAAGCCCAGATCTCAGTCATCTGCTTGTTGTGGGTCTCAGTAAATGGGACAGCTGGGGATGTAACTGGAATGATGGTATGCAAAGCCACTATTTATTAACATTATTGTTAAGAAAGAATCTCTACTAAACAAGTCTGTATTCCTGGTTCACCTAATATTCAGGTAACACTCCCTTCATGGTGAGTAGTATTAGCATTCTGGATGAAAGTACTGACCTGTAGGCCAGAAGTAAATAGACAATGGGGACAATTAGGCTCCAATGATCAAGGTTGTTGTTGCTGCTGCTATTGTTTTTATTCCTAGTAAAGAACCAGGACTTCTTTAAAGTTAATTCCAATTCTAACATTAGAAATATATAACATAATGCAACTAATATTATGTTCCCTAGCCCTAAGATTGCTCAAATTTCGAGTTACTACTAAAGCTTAAGTAAACATTAAACTGCTTTATGGAATTCGAGAGTTTCTTGAAAAATATTTAAGAATTCCTTGCAAGAAAGTACAGCTGTTTAAAACTGACAAGCACATTCTGAAAAAGCTCTCTAGCTATTGAGGCTAATTACTGAGTCTTTCCATTTTTTGTC
Source organism: Vicugna pacos (assembly GCF_048564905.1). NCBI lineage: Eukaryota > Metazoa > Chordata > Mammalia > Artiodactyla > Camelidae > Vicugna > Vicugna pacos. The sequence continues at coordinate 44,138,530 of NC_132988.1, forward strand.
CAGAACAAGTTTACAAAACTACCTTCTTAAAATAACTGCTGAAATATCTCAGATCAGACATTGTACACATATTAGCAAGTTACTAGTTTCTGTCCCTATTCTTCCCCACCGTAATCAAAGTGACTAGAAGGTTAGGAATGCTGAACAGATTTTAGACGACATTTTCCAGGTAAAGAATTTTTGTTATCCTTTCATCTTCAGTCAATGTTTGATTTTTTAACCTTGTCTGGATTAAGAGACAACATATAAATTAATCTAAATAAATTAGTACAAGAAAATCTAGAGTCAATAACAAAAATAAGAGAGGAGACATAGTAATTGCTTCATAATCCAAATTATTTGACCCTCCTAACCTTAGACCACCAACTCGGGAACATTCTGCCTCCATCATCTTCACGCATTGGTGGCTGTCATCTTTCCTCCTCCCACCCTGGCCATACCACGATGAAGTCACGGTGCTTGTGGAAGATGTCCCTCCAACCTGCCACTCGCTGTACCACTTCACCAGAAAAGCAGGACTGGCCTTTTTCACATTTTCCTCAGCACAGGTGAGATCAATCTCTTAACTTTTAACAAGACCTTCTTTAAAGACTATTAGTAACAGAAGAGAAAAACAACCCACAGAATACCTTACAATCACTGGCAAAGACCAGACCTGCTAAGGTCTCTTCTCAAACCAGTGCCCTGCTGGGGGAAGAGATACCTCAGTGGTAATTTCAATCCCCAGTATCTCCACTTAAGAAACAAGTAGACAAATAAACCTAGTTACCTCTTCCCCTAAAAAAAAAATTTAAAAAAAAGCAGCCAATCAAACCCTGCCTCACTTCTGACCTGTGACCGCCAGGCCGAAAGGGCACCCCCAGCCCTGGAATTTCGCAGCCCCTTCGTAGCCTGATGGTTCAAGAAAAGTCTCTTCAGGTAGTCACCACCTGGGACCTACCTCCAAGGTCTTCTTTTCTATCTCAAACTTAACATTCTCGCACTATGGAGGGGAAAAAAAAGCAGAAAGATTGGTTTAACCTGTTGGCAGAATTTCTTTTCTGAGAACTATTTTGTTTACTAAGACTCTTCACTGTACTATTTAGTAATTTTTTTAAGGTTTTTTTTTTTTTTTAATTTACAATGAGAAGCCTAGGATATGATCAAGAAAACAGAACTGGAGGAGGAAGCAATCTACACTGTTCTATGTAAGGATGTGTCTGAAGGAGACCAAGGAAACAGAATCAGGTGTCAATCAACGTAACCGAGAGGAGGCGGGAGGCTGGCGCTCGAGAGAGAGATGGCGGATCTTTTCCACCAGGAACAGTTAATCAACCTTTAAGCACAAGAATGAAAAATGTTTTGTTCTAGTTGCTTGATGTGCGGGATCAGGATGTGAATGTGACGGGTTTTTTTCTCCCGCAAGCCTTCAGTTAAAATTGGTACCGTTACAGCCCAAGCACTGGCTCTTTTGAGAAGTAAAACAAGGTGGCGTGGATGTGAGGTGGCCAAGTGCGGGGACGTGAGGTGACGGGGTGTGGGGAAGGGACAACGCGAGAGGGACGCGAGGCACAGAGGAGTGGAAGGACCGGAGTGGACACAGCCTTTCCTTCCACGTCTCTGTCCTCACGCCCAGCCATCCTCCAGGATGTAGGAGGGAAACACTGGGTTCCCCCAGAACATGAGGTGGAGGCACAGCCCATTTAGATTTAAAAACCCTAAGCTACTGTGACCACAGCAGGCCATACAGCTTTAGAATTTTTGCCCAGCCTCTAACCCATTTTTAGGGATGTGGTCTGTTTTTCTGACCCTTATGGAAGTATTTCAGCGCAACCCAGCTTCAGGAGGGATTCTAGGGCAGTAAGTTAGCCAACTGGGGAGGTCAATTTTTATTTCCACCATTACACATTATGAGAAAAATCATTCACTATAAATAACTATGCTTTACTGGGGAAAAAAAATAGCAATCCTTTTGCATTTCTCTTCATACTTTAGTGAAAAGAGCTGAGCTAATAAGGAAGAAGGATATAGCATTTATTCCATCATCTTACTTCTTCTCTGAAACAGTTTCTCCCAAGTAGGATGTATATCACTTAGAGACTGTAAGATGGTTCATTATTGTGTGAAAAGAAAATGTTAGAAGTGTTACATGTTGTAAATGTTCTCAATATTAGTGTATATATAGTATGTAGGTAACTGATAAATGCGTACTGGGAGCATATGCCCACATTTTAGCTTTTTTACAGATGAAGGGAATTGGGAGACTACTGATATTTAAAAAAAAAACCAACTACTCATACTGCACAAGGAATTATTTCAAATGGATTTTCATGAAGGCAAATTTATAGATGATAAAGTAAGATTTTGGATTTATTTGAGCCAAATTATTAGTCCATTTACTTTTGATGGGAAATAATCAATTACTTGCTCTACTCTGAAATAAGTGATTAAGTCCCACCTTCCAACTTCTAAATTGAATGTCAAATAAAATGGACAAAACTCCAACTAGCTCCAAACTGTAAATTTATTTGAAGAACTGATTTATCATTCCCTTATATGGCCTCAACAGCTTTAAAAACCTCAAAGAAATTGTTTCCAAACATAAGGAAAAATACACAAGATATTTAAATAATCATTTTCAAGCGGCTTATTTTTGCTGTTCTTAAAATTATTACTGGTAAGAAATCTAACAAGGAGACTCACTTTGCACTCAGTGGAATTTTTTATCAGTTGATGTCACAGAAAGACAAATACTGGAGCTGCAGTTCCACAAGGGCACTCACTCAAATCGGTCTGATATGATTTTGTATGTTTAATAAACGTTTCTTCTAAGCACAAAAATACAAGTTATGATGTGTAAAAGAAATTCAATTATTATTGAAGAAACCAAGCCATATTTAGAAAATACCACCTCTGTTACTACCAATAAAATGATTTAACCACAATAAAAAGATTAATAGCAGCTAAGATTAGCGAGTGCTTATTATAGACCAAGTTCTGTCTTATGCACTTTACATGTATTAGCCGAGTGGTGCTAAACCCAGGCTGCCTATTATGCTTGTTAGAATCACCAAGGGAGAGTAACAGAAAATGATGCTCAGATTTATATATATATATATATATAAACTGGATCACTATGCTGTACACCAGAAGCTAACACAACATTATAAATCAGCTATACTTGAATTAAAAAATTTAAATGCCAAAAAAAAAATAAAATTTAAGTTCTTCACCACTAGCTCTACTATCCCTCAAAGACCAACAACCACTGAGTACTTAGGGGATGGTTTTATTCACGTGGTATGCATGAAAGATCATTCCTGTAATTTTTTTCAGATAGATTAAAAAAAAAAAGCTTTTGCATAACTCTGGCTGAAAAAACAAACAGGATTTTGACCATGGAATTACGCTGGTTTGCACATGACTGGGAAGCTGACCAAGCCTTGGCCGGTGCTGAAATCAGTGATTTCACTGTTGACTGCTAAAAGTGATCTCCCCAGCTGGCTAACTAGTGCCCCAGGAGCCATCCTGCATCCAGCTCTCTGAGGCTTGGCCTGTACTTCTTCCTCACTCTGTTTACCAGGAAAGTTCATATAAATAATGCAGGTAGAGACATCAAACAGGAACAGTTCTTTTTCAACTGCTATTTCTCCTCCAGGGCAAATAGACTTGAAAGTTCAGAAGCCACTTGCTGGCAGTTTTCTTCCTTGCTCTCCGCATTCCCTGTAGCTCAAACAGAAGCTAACTGAATGCTCAGTTGATTAAAAAAAAGAAGAGGCAGCAGGAGGAGGAGGTGTGGGAGAGGGGGAAAATGAGCAGAAAACCCAATTCTCAGTTGCTATCACTTGGTTTATCTGGCTCAGCAGACACATGCAAGACAACCCTGCATAAAATTACCTGAATCGGACCACAAAGCACTCTCCCTGCTGGGTCAGGTCTCAATGCCAAGGGCAAGGAATAAAGCAAGTAGAATTTTATTAGGGGGAAAAATAGATGATGGCACTGTATCTATTTAGAGATGAGGAATGCTATCCTCTGAAATGCAGGGAGCATAGGGTGTGACCCAGGCAGTTATCAGCTAACATGAGACGTGGAGTGTAAAGTAGAGGGTTTAAACCTGCGACTTGCAAGGAACAAGGGAGCAAGAGGCAGAGTCACAAAGTGGCATCCAGACATTTCACCCTCCATGAGGTCTGTGCCACGTCACTGCAGTGTTCAAATAAGGCATCTCGTGATACCATTTGATCAAAGAGATTTAGCCAAGACATGGAGCCAAGAGGACATTTATTAAGCACAATCTGCTAGCCTCTGTGGTAGGTGCATTGCCCATGTTAACCCCTTTGTGATTCCCCACAACAATCCTCAGAGGGGGTATTATTATTTTTCAGCAATATTCCACTATAATTTAAGTGGTCGTGTGGATTTGACATGAGGTGTGTTTGCTTCTAAAACCTCTGTTCCTTCCACTCTGTGACTCTCTCATTGTCTCTATCCTGGGCTTCAAGTTTCTTTCTTTCTTCAATCATTTACTTATTTCTTCAGCCAGCCTCAGTAAAGGCACTTTTGGGCCACAGGCAGTGTGGCAAGAAGTACGAGGCACAGGCTCGCTCACTAGCAGGAATCTCCTGGTTCCCTGGGACTCTAAAGCCACATGTAAAAGTTCACTTCCATATTATTTTTGCTCTCTCGGGTTCTGCTTCTCCACTGGCTCCCACCATCTCCCCTCATGCCATGCAGAGGGCATTGCCTGATTCTGGTCACTTGCCAACTACTCTGGGGAAGATGCTCCCACCCCAGAGAGGCTCCAGTGCACTCGACAGAACTGTGTTCAGAAGCTTCTGCCTCCCAACAGCTGAGTAACAGGTTCATGGGGTCATTTTTGTCTTTTGTCATTTCCTTTTTGTTGCTCTTCTTTAGGACTTTTGTGATCAGCCAATCAGGGAAAGACTCCTTTTTCATTCAGCAAGAATTTACTGAGTATATACTATGAAAGCAGAGATGCTGTAGGTGCTGGGGACACAGAGGTAATTAGAATTCAGTCCTTCCTTCCAGTACCCTAGGGTTCTGCCCACCTGTTCCTCTGAGTGCTGCCTGGTGACAGAGTCCCGAGATTCTGAGCAAGAGCACCTGATTTCCTTATTGGTAATTTCCTTTATGGGAGAGCCTGACAGGAGCCCGGCATCAGCAGTTTGGCTCAGAATTGTTCCCTTTATTCCCACTAGTTTGTGCTCTCTTCCGGAGATTTCTCTTCTGGAAATATTACTGTGTTTCACTCAATCTGCCTCTTTTTTGGAAGCCAGATCCCTTCTCAAAAGGGCAAAATGATAAGAAAGAAATATCAGGGCAGTTCATGCCCTGTGTTGGATAGAAATGGCTGTCTTGTTTGAGCAGCAGGTTGGAGACCCACCCAAATAAGGATTAAATAAAATGAGTCAATAGTGAGACAGAGAGAGGTGCTTTTCAGGCAAAAACTCAGGATTGCTATTTTGCATTCAGTAGAATTCCCACTTCCTCTCAATTAAAAACCCATTTAACATGGCAGGGATTGTGGCATATTATCATTTCTTGGCAGTTCTCAAAGTTACTATGCACCTGTTACTGAAAAACTGGAGCTGCCTCAGAGCTTCAGAAGCAGCGGGAGGGGGAGAATGGGGAGGACGTTTAACTTGAAACTTGGCTTAATTTTCACAATGATAGAATCACATTTGTTCCCAACTCCCTTCCTATTTTTCACTGATTTTTAGCAACCTCTGAGTTCTTATACAAAATTATCTGAAGGATGATTTTTTTCCTTTATGGTTTAAATAGGGATAGTTTCAAAAAAAAAAGTGCCATCTGTTTCCCCAGTTTCCCACATAAAGCTAATCAGCTAAGTATTTTGTCTCTCATGTCAGAATAAAGGCGGAGGCTTATGTGAAATGTTCAGCTAGTTTAAAATGAGACCTATTCACTCACACACAGAACAGTTTGAGAGCTGTGAATTTTTATAGTTGGTAGCAGTTTAGCTCTAACAGCCGGTAAGGAAATATGCATGCATTAGAAAACAAAAACGAAGCAAATACACACACCCAAAGACAAATCAGAAAAAAATGCCCAAGTACACAAGACGGAATGAACAGGTATCTGAGGGCAGTTTCGGGGAAGAGGAGAACCCCTTTTTATGGGATTACTTACCCACACGAGCGGAATTCCCATCTCCTGAGGGAAAGCCTTCAGGACAGTTCCAGCGCTGCAGTGCTAAGGGGCTAACAAAACTAAACTTAAAAACTACTGGCAACAGAATGATAAGGAAAAGCAGCATGATGTTGATGGGCCAGGAGCTCTCCCTAGAAAGTAAGCGTTGTCCGCTCAAGGTGGTTATGACTGACGCCCAGCCTATCCGCCTGGGTTGGCCTGCAGCCCTGGGGCATCTTTCTCTCTGCTGCTCTGCTTTTGTCCTCCAGCTCCTCTTTCAACTCAAGACAGCGTCCAAATGCAGCCTGAAGGGGACACTCCAGGGAAATATTTCCTTATCTAAGTTTTTGGGAAGCTGATAAGAAATACCTGACATCCTTCTGACAAATTTCATAGAGGTTAACAGCCATGCCCTGGAGGCCTGCTGCTGACTTCACTGTGACAGGCAGAGCAGTGGGGCCAAGGCTAGAGAGAGGAAAAAAAGGAAAGAATTGGTGGAAAGTTCCAACTGTGACCCTCGATGAGGCGGAAAGGAGAAATACAGAGATACAATTCCTCCCCAAACACGGTTTCTCTTTTTGAAAAATAGAGTGACTCGCCTTTCCTTTTTAAAGCCTTTGTGGCTCCACCCCTCTCCTTTAGTGACACTTGAGTGAGCCTCTGTTTGCAAAGGCAAATGTGGGCAATTCCACGTTACAGGGAAGCAGAGACGCCTGCCAAGGAGGAGATAGCTGGCTGTTCACCACAAACATTCCGGACAGAACCAGGGAGAGAGCAATGAGGGGGCTGTGGAGTTGCTCCTGGTGTCTTGGAGGTACCTGTTGAATATTGGCTATGTGTTAATATATGGAAGGATGGAGACAAGGTTAAACCACGTCATATACATCAATGGTGAACAGCACCACTGATAATTCAGACTTAGAGCAATTGATCATTCACCTGAGTGAAACTAAAGAAAATTCACCCCCAGCTCATTATTTGAACAAAATGTCAACACCAGTACACATTCCTGGAGCTTAATCTATCTTTCTCCCCCCTGTATAGTTTATAGCGGAATTTGAAAGATTATTCTTTCCAAATCAAAGGGAAATCCCTGACGCCAGATGAAGAGCTACAGTATGCACAGATACCTTTTCTTTCAGCAGAACCATAATTAAATATCGGAGGGGCCAGGAGTGCAGGGAAAGGAGGGGATTGTTATCATAGAGCATGTTGGAAAAAATACGCTAATAGCACAAAATCTGGGAAGCATTGGGAATCTGGCATAACTGCACACTGACCCTTCTCTGACAATTTAGGCTATCTTTTCACGTATCAGTGAGAGAAAATAAAGCTTGAAACGTGGATTTGCTGTCTCCTCGTCCATATTTTACTTGGAGAAACAGCAGTGATTTCTTCAGAAGTGCACCAAGGACCCAGAACCCAGAAATATCCAGCTCAGGCAAACCATTTATACCAGATTTGATGAACAGTGGAAATTTCTGCCAATTTACTTCATCCTGGAAAACAAGTTTTAATTTAAGTTGCCCAGAGGTAGCATTCCAAGTGCTAGTCAAAACGTTGATAAAGCAAAGTAGTCACAAAAATAATAATCACACTAGTGAACACCCCTTACGGAGAACAGGAATTACTCCAGGCCTTTTGCTCATATTTAATTATGTCCTCATCATTCCTCAAATACTGGGTCACTTTACTGAAACAGCCAAAGTCAGGATTCCTCTGATTTCAGCTGGCCTCTGCCAGACAGCTCTGACCCCTTATAGGAGAAACAGAGCCTAGAGGGCAGCAGAAGTCATGTGGGGGGGATACATGGAATATTCCATTGCTTTCTGGACTCACTCAGACTCAAGCCTCAGAATGAATGTCCTACAAATAACCTGCACTGAGCTACTAACTTTGTTAATGAGCTTCCCCTCCAGCAAAAACACACTGCTGGGTCCCAGGTGACAGCAGTAGAAGGAACTTAGAGGACAGTCAAGCATCCAGCTGTGTTAGAGAAAAGAGACGAGAATGATATGGACACAAATATGAAATAATCCACAGCTATATTCTATTTGGATTTTGAATCTCTCATATTACTTTTGGTTGTAAAAAGGCTTGCTTTCTGAATTACATGTCACCTGGGCTAATATTATCATTAAGGTTGAGTATAAGCCCCTTAGGAGACGATGGAGTCAACACGGGTATGGTCGAGGCTGAGACTGGTACCCATGGGTATGGTCGATGCTGAACAATCATGGTAAACATCAATCCCACCTAATTCACAGGCAGCCTGGGGTTGCCCAAATAGCAAAAACACAGGACAGGGCTACGCACCTAGAAAGGACATCCAGAGATATTTAGTAAATCCATATTCTTAATTCTAAATAAAATTGAACCTCTCCTGGACAAATGAACGTCCTCCTTATTTGAAAGTTGCCCAGAAATCTATTGTAGCTTTATAGGTTTGAGCTGCCTGATAAATTTTAGCTTCTGGAATTGAGTCAAATTAATGAACTCATTGACTAATTAGAGAGTTATATGTGATAGGGCCCTGCATGGATTACGGGCAACAGAAGGCAGGGTCCCTAAGCTCGAGGGCTTGCTGAGGTTGACTGACCATCACCACAAAGAAGGGTTTATGAGTTCGAGCAAATGAATGGCCAGGAACCAAGTATTCTGGGGGTGTCAGGAAAGAAGGGGAACTATGACTAACTCTGTGGACCAGAGCATACAGCAAAGCTTCCTGGAGTAGTTAGGAAGCCTCAGATGGGCATGGAAAAGAAGGCCATGCTGACAGTAGGTGGAACAGGACAAAGCAAATAATTGCTTATTTATTAGATCCTTAGGTCCTGAGGTAACACAGCTGGATGGGAGGAGACCTGTTGGCAGGTCCGTAACAGAGTTAGATGCTCATGGCAAGGAGACAGCTCTGAATGCTTTTGAATGTGAGTGGACAGCAATAGGAGAAGGGAGGCAGTTGGAAGACATGTTTATGTGTGCTGGTCATCATTCTAACTCTTCATATGAAATTTCCTTACTGAAGCACAAAGCACTTAATTCACCTGGCATATAGGTTTGCTATATTACATATATAGCAGACATATAATACATATTATAACACACAACTGTTACTAATCATCACCACCACCACACCATCCACAGACTACTTCCTGCGTGCCAGGCATATAGAAAGTACAGATGCTTTGTTCACAAGGCTTCCAGTCCTTAACACCTCCTTGCAAGGTGCATGTTATTGCCCCATTTAACAAATGAGGACATTGACAACCAGAAAGGCTGAGAATTTTACCCAATGTCACACACATTTATGGAGAACATGAACTCTGAAGTCATTCTTTGCTCCTCATTAGATGGTGGTTGTTGATCAGAATAAATGGACAAGAGCATTGTCAAAAGAAAGAGCAAAACATACACTACACATGTGGATATGATTGCGGGAACCAGGAGTGGCAAGGCAGTGCATTTTGGTAGGAGTGATTATTAAATGTCCACCCCACAGAAGAGAGTACACAGGCCATTTCATGGTCCACTTCTATCAGTAAATGTCAACTGTATCAGGACAGTTCCTACAAAATTTGAAAATATTTTCTTGCTTTTCAGAAAGTTTTTGACATATGTCTGACATTCTTAGTGATTCATACGTGGCAGAAATTGAAATAGTATTAAGGAAATGAAATTAAGATCACAGGCACAGGAATTAGCTATGAAGGCAAATTATAGTTTATCAAGATATGAATACCAGGTATAAGAACTATATTGAAAAAGAAGGGCAATTGTGCTCCTTTGTTTATCAAAATGAGCTGAAAACTTATGTCCACTAAATACCCTACACATGAATATTTACTGCAATTTTATACATAACTTCAAAAAGTTGGAAGATGTCCTTCAGTAGATGAATGGATACACAAACTATGGTACATCCATACAATGGAATTTCATTCAGAAATAAAACGAAATGAACCATCAAGCCACTAAAGACATGAGGGAATCATAAATGCATATTGCTAAGTGCCAAGAAGCCGATTTGAAAGGCTACATACTGTATGAATTCAATATACAGGCATTCTGGAAAAGGAAAACTATGGAAACAGTAAAAAGATCAGTGATTGTCAGGGGTTGTAATGGATGAAATAAGAGCAGGGGGAACACAAAGGGTTTTTAGGGCAGTGAAACTATTCTGCACGATATGATGGTGGATATACACCATTATACATTTATCACCACCCACAGACTGTACAACAATAAGAGTGAACCCCAATGTAAACTATGAACTTTGGTTGATAATAACACAGCAGTGTTGGCTCATCAGTTGTAAAAAATGGGCCACATTAGTGCCAGGTATAATCATAAGGGAAACTGGAGGGAAGGGAAGAAATGATATGTGAGAATTCTCCATACTTGCACAATTTTTCTGTAAACCCAAAATTGCTTTTAAGAAAAACTCATAACTCAAAAAGAAAAGGGGAGAGGAGTCACTAGCCAATTAAGTAACACTATGCTTAACGCACAGATTAAGTAATGCCATGCCTCTACCAAATGAAATCAGATTTTTAAAAGCCCTTGGTAAACAAGAAGTAAAAGAGGAATCCTACCCATGCTCCATCTTTCTGCTAAATCCGCCCCAGTCATCTGGAAAGGTTCCCCTGACCAAGAGGAAGAAACAAGCCTCCAGAAACTGGGTGTGTATTTTAAAAAGAGCATAACAATCCATCATATATAATCCCTAATTCTGTGAAGCAGCAACAAAGTTTAACTTTTTTTTTTTAAAAAAAGGCTCATTCTAGACTGCATTGCATTTATTTACATAGTCTCAGCATACTTACTGGTTTACAATTTCAGGAGTTCCCTGGGTGAAATTCTAAACTGGCCCCTGTACACTGGAAGGCAGGAAGAGACCAAAGAAAGAGGCAGACCATGTACAGTTGGAAGGCGGCAGGTTTAATAAGCAAGCGAACTTACTTATGAGGCTTGTCTTGGACATCTGCAAAATGGGTACATCTCCACACCCACCCCGCAGAATCTTAAACTTTTATGTAGAGGCCCTGATTGGGTTCAGTCACATATACCGTCCAGGTGGTCTCAGCAACACATCGTTCTCTCAAGGCTGCGTCCTTGAAATGGCTCCAGTTACAAGAACAGTGGGCAGAACATACATTCCAAGGGCAGGGAAGCCAGTGAGGAGCCTCAGGTCAACCGGTGGTCACGTCCTCTTGATGACCCCCTCCAACCATCCCTCCTTCATTGTTCTCTCAGGTATTTTAACTTCTAAAAATGTCAAAGTGAATGGAAAGAACTCTGGTTTTTCTACTGTCCAAGATTCTGTCATCCCTTGATATTTGCTGGGGATTGCTTCCAGGAACCCCCTCAGACACCCAATTCCCTTATATAAAATGGACGTTTTATTTGCGTGTAGCCTACACACATGCTCCCCTAAACTTTAAAGCATATCTAGATTACTTATAATATGTAATACAATGTAAACGCTATGTAAATGGTAGCCATCATGTGGCAAGTTCAAGTTTGGCTTTTTGAAACTTTCTGAAATTTTTTTCCAAATATTTTCCATGCACAGTTGGTTGAATATGCAGACGTGGAACCCACAGATGTGGAGGTCTGACTGTACAATCTTTCCCCTCACCTTCAATTCTGCTGAATCTGTAGGAAGCATAGTTCCATTAGGTACAGAGCATCTGAAAGCTTGACAAAAGTACTGGAGATGCTATAACTTCATAGAATTAAAACTACTGCTGGAAACTAATGAAAATGTAGGCTCTAGTTTGCAGCTCTTCCTTTGCTCTTATTATATTTATTAAACTGTGAAGTAGTATCTTCTTTCCCTCTTCTACTTTCAGATAGAAATTATTTGACTGGAAAACTGTACAAAATAGATGATGGAGAGAAAACATTTGAGTAAATGGTATATTTTTAAATTTCCAAATAATAGAGACACAAAGTTGCTTTTATTCGGTTTTTCTCAGCCTGACTTCCAGTTGAGATGAAGTCACTTTGTATTTTTATTCAAGTTCAATTTATATAAAGTGAACAGATCTTCAGTGTAAAATCTGATGAGTTTTGGTAAAAATATATACACATTAAACTAATACCTCAAGCAGATATGAAATGTTTCCATTACTGCCAAAATTTCCCTTGTGCTCCTCTGCAGTCAGTCCCACCCACGTCCACAGGCAACCATTGTTCTGATTTCCATCATCATAGGTTAGTTTTATCTGTTCTTGAGCTTTATAGAAATGTAGTCCTGCAGTAGGTTTGCTTTTGTGTCTGACTTCTTTTGTTCACCATAATGTTTTTGCTGTTCACCCATGTTGTGTGTATTAGTACTACATTTTTTTTTAATTGCTGGGAAGTATTCTTCTGTATGAATAGATCAAAATTTGTTTGTCCATTCTCCTGTTGATGGACATTTGGATTGTTTCCAGGTGACTGTTTTCATTTCTCTCCAGTTAATACCTAATTGCTGGTTCACAGGGTAGGTACATGTTTAACTCCATAATAAGCTGACAAACATTTTTCCAAAGTGAGTGCTCCATTTTATATTCTCACAGGCAATGCATGGGAGTTCCAGGTGTTCCACATCCTCACTGGCATTTGGTATTGTCAGTCTTTTTTAATTTTAAATATTTTAGTAGGTGTAACAGAATATCACGTTGCAATTTTAATTTGCCCTTCCCTGATGAATAATGGTGATGACCATCTTTTCATATGTTAATTGATCATTCATGTATCTTCTTTTGTGAGATGTCTATTCAAATCTTTTGCCTGTTTCTTCATTGTGTTTTTAATTTTTTTAATTGATTTATAGATCTTTACATATATTTTGGATATAAATCTGATCTATGTATTATAAATATGTAAATACATATGTCAGATCTACGTATAAGAAATATTTTCTCCCAGTCCATGCTTATCTATTCATTTTCTTCATACTGTCTTTTCATGAGCAAAACATTTTAGGTTTGATGAAGTCCAATTTATCAATGTTTTTCTTTATGGATATGCTTTTTGTCTGTGTTAACTCTAATAAATTGTTACCTGTTTTAATCTCTCAATATATTCTATTTTTTTTTCTAGGCACATTTAGAGTTTTAGCTTTTATGTTGGTGTTTGTGATTCATCTTTATTAATGTTTATATATATTATATGAGATTGAAGTTTATTTTTCTCCACACATATATTCACTGAATATACAGTTCAGTTTGGGAAGAACTGATATTCTTAAAATATTAAGCCTCCTAATCTATGAATATTATATACTTCTCCATTTATTTAGGTCTTCTTTAATTCTCTCATCAATGATTTTGACTTCCCAGTGTTGAGCTTTATATATCTTTTGTTAAGTTTATTTGTATTTTATGTTTTTTGAATGCTCTTACAAATGAATAATTCTTCAGTTTTATTTTCTAGTTGTTTGTTGCTCTTTTACAGAAATAAAATTGAGTTTTATACGTGGACTTTGTATCCTGCAACCTTATTATATGAGTTTTTTCACTGAGTCCAAAGCCTAATATTTTGCCCACAATACCAGAGGTAAAATTAAAAATAAGATACAAAATCATGTTTTTTCCTCAAACATCAGCTATCTTTACTTGCCATCAGTCAGGAGCCACCATCAGGAAAAAGATGAGAAAGAAAAGCTTCCATCAAGTCCTTATGAAAAGTAGACATGACTCCATTTTATGGAAGGTAAATTTGGGGTTAGAGAAGTTAAGGACCTTGCCCAAAATCTCAGAGCTATTAAGTGAAGATCTCCTTCAGACAAAAACGCCATGTCTGTCTGACTCTAGAGCGTGAGCCTAAACCACTACCCTCTAGGGCTTCTTTTATGTTACGAATACTGCTAAGATGAGTGCCCATCCCTCATGCTGGTCCTGAGACCAGGACACCAACAGGAGCATAAGGGTTATCACAGCCATTCTTCTCTTCTCTTTTGCCAACTTCTTTGGTGTCTATGTTTAAAATTCCACTTGGTAAGATCTCTTTGGCTGCTGGTGAATGCCATAATTTGTGTTGGAAAATGAAGTAGCCTTTTTCAGTGATCCATAAAGGTATGCCTGGAGATAATATGAAAGAGAGGCAGTCATTAAATTAAGTAACTAGATGTTCTGATCTTCAAGGAAGTTAAAATCAGTGCTCAAGACAGAGAAGTCAAATGCGAGTGTAGGAAAACAACCTCAAGAATGAATGCAAGTGAGTATCTTGTTTGTGCAACAAGCAATAAATGTTATTCCAAATTTTACACAAAGACTTTAAGTATATTGGAGAAAAAAAAGAGGAAGGAATTTAGCTGTTTTTGCTGAGACCAAGACATTCCTGGGGCAATTAAAACACTGAATCTCAGATCCTGTGATAGCTCACTTGAATTAAGTTTGTGTCAAGGGAAGGATCGTTCTCATAGGTCACCTGTGGCTCCAATTTCCCTGGGTGCATTCACGTGTTCACTTTAGCCCTTTCATGAAATGTACCTGCTAAACCAAGAATAACAGAATTATGTAACTCTGGCATTGTGCAGATGAAACCTCTGAAGTGCAACGTTTTTAAACTATACATCAGAATCTGACTGCCTTTTTTTTTTTTCAATGGAACATTACATTGTTTCCACTGAGTAAAGGAGAGAGCTGTAATCTTCATTCTTAATTCCCTCAGAGGAGATTACCAGGTGTATATACAAGTAGAATCACAGCCCCAAACTTCCCATGTGTGCTGGGGCAAGAAGAAGAGCTGAAATTATCATACCTGGGTCCGAGACCACAGCTTGTCCAAAATGTAACTTCCAGAAGAAAGAATCTACTTTATAATTACGACCAAAATGAACAGGACTGAGGTTTTTGACTGCCTAGCCCATTCACAATATGACAGACTTTGGCAGATTCCTGAGTTATATTCTTATTCTATATGTTGAGAAATGATACGTTTTGTTTCCCCCTAGTTGGTAAACGGTTAGTTTAATATTACACATACGTTTATCTCATATCAAAATAAGTCTGACCTTTAGAAGCCAGCATGCATTTGGTGCAACCCTTTTAGCAAGCAATTTGGCAACACATTTCAGAGCCATAAAAATATTCATAGGCGTTGACCGTGTAATCTCACTCCTGGCAATTTCTCCCTAAAGGAATAATCTCTCCACTAAAAAAAGAAGTTATAATCATACAAATAGGTATTGTAATGTTATTCATGGTAGCAAAAATTAGAAATAGCTTTCATTTACAACAGAAATAGTTAAATTATTATGAGAATATGATATAGTCATTAAAAAGGAAATGTTTACCACAATATTAACAGAAAAACACACTATCTCTTATCTATCCTACAATTACAGTATTTATTATTTCATATAACAGATAAGAAACACAGAAAAATTGAAAATAGCTTATTTGACCAGCTGTGAGATTATGGGTTTCCCCTCTTTTTAATTTAAGATTGTGTTGTTTAAAGTTGTAATTTTAAAGGTGACTTAGTAAATTCACTGACCTTCAGATAAAGAGCATTAAGTTCACTTCTCTTATAACCTAAAAACCCCTCAGGTCTGCTGCCTCTGATCATGCTCGCCTTCTGACTACCTTATTTATTAAAAGGAAAATCACACTGGGAGTATAATTCCGTTAGGATGTTTCCCTGCCTCCAGCAAAGCCACACTTAAACTATTCAAAATTCTATCTGGAATTCAAGACCTCCTAGGTAAGGATCCTCTATTGAGTCTCACTAGATCGTGTCATGAACATTTGGGAGTCCAAAACATACATTCTGCTTAAAAATTGAGATGTAAATTAAGATAAAATAATTCTCAAAAAAAGCTTGGTTTAAAATTTCAAATCTCTGTATTGCCCATTGTTATCAAATTAATTTTAATCCATCATATTACATATTTCCAGCCTCGGAAGAGAAACACAAAGCCTCAACACTACGGATTTTCCCTGACAATTACTAATAAAGTAGATGTTTACTTGACATAATTATTGAAACTAGGCATGTGTGGGTAGAAACATGAGCTTAATTAGTACTGTTTTATATGATAATTTCATATTTCTACCTTACTAAACTAGGAAGTTTCCCTTCAGTCTATTTTTTTTGGTGGGGGGGGATGTATATGTAGGGATTTACTAAAGCATTTCCTTCAAAATTCCTTTTAAGGGTTGGCCCACCATTGTGTCTCTTCAAGATGAGATTTTTCCATTACTTCCTATCAAGCTTGTCTGTTTAATAGTATTAAATGTTTCTCTTTTCTTCAAATGAGGGTTAAAGTAATAATGTAATGTGATTATGAATTTTTAAAACAAGTTTCCATGGGGAGTGTTTCATGTGTAGCAAGTATTAAATATGTAATAGTCTTGATCCACATCTGAGTCTTCAAGAACACTTGGTCTCATGACTCACCATTCTTTGAGAAAAAAGCAAATGCTTAGAAAAGGAAGCATAGCCCCCAGGAGGGTAGTCAAATATGGATTATATTGGCCTAGGGATTAAAAGACAAACGCAGGGCTTTGGGCTGCAAATTGAAGATTTTTTCATTTACAGGGGAAAGCATATTTTTTTATTTTCATATTTACTGAGAAAAGTACAAAAAACATAGAATCAAATAAAAAATTGGAAATCATTTTTAATGTATCAATGATAATTCATATGTGAAAGTTTACAGGATTGTCTGGATTTAAAAAGTATTTATAATAGGCTTGGAATTTATCTGAAGGAATTGGTGGTGTTTGACCCTTTCTTGCAGCACTACAGGAATCAGTTTCTACTTCCTAACTCAAAGAACTCCTTTACTCTGAGGAAAATGTCAACTACATTAATTAACTAATGATCACATAACCAAGAAAGCTTGAGCTGGGAATAGTACCTGGATATTATAAATTTCCCATTTCCTTTTATGACTCTAAAGTTATTACTGCTTGGTGACTGGCTTGTTTTTATTCAAAGTTATCTCAGAGGGAGCTACTCCAAGTCTCCTACCAGATTCCTAAGTTCTATGACCAGCCATACATCTTGTCAATACAGAGATAGCGCCTGGCATAGAGCAGGCACTCAGTATATCTTTGTCAAGTGAAGAAATGAATGACTAGCAGGTTGAAAGTAAAAGGAATAGGAAACATCTTGCAGTGCATGTGTGTGTGTGTGTGTGTGTGTACACATAAATATAGAGACTATCAAAAATCTACTCACAGGCAAATAGTTTCCAAAAACTCAATAATGGCAAAATCCTCCACGTGCCTGATAGTTTTGTCTTACCGTCATGAAGTCTTTCCTAACATACAGCAACAATCCAAGGTAAAAACCTGCCTGATTCATTTGGAAAATTCTGAGGAATCTCTAAGAGGAATGGAGATGTATCACTTCTACCCTAGAAGGAAATGAGACCAATGTACCCATGTGAGAAGCCGTGTGACCCCACACAACCTCCCAGCTGCCCAGGGAGAAAAGCCAACGTGTGGATGTCAACCTCGAATGCCAAGATGAGAGAGAGAATCTGGCGTGTGGCATCTGAGTCCCATAGCCAGAGACACACCCTGTTTTCTATCACAGCTGTCCATGCTGTTCTTGGATGGGGACAAGGAGGAGGCTGACAGAGAGCAAAGTTGGAGGGCACAGGAGTGAATTTGGTGCCTGGGTTCACTTCACATTTGAACAAATTGATTTTTGCTAGGATTAGTCCACTTTAAACTGGAACTTCATTTGATGGCTCTGTTCCTATTTTTTCCAGCAGGCCACACTGCTTGGAGCCATTCACACTGATTGACCCTGTACTTGACATTTACCTGGAAGTTACTGATAAAAACAATAAACAAATCAAGATTTAGAGAACACTACAGTCACCAAAACCCAATAATAGACCTCTTACTTAGTTTGCTGTAAACATGCTATTTATTCTGAAGTGAATAAAGGAAAATATTCAACACCTAGCAATCTATTTCATGCTTTTTTAATGTTACTAACACCAAGTTAATCACATTCTGGAGAAGGGTGACATTTCTGGGACACAGAAAGAATGGCATTCACGGTTGTTTCCCCAATGAGATTTACTGCCTCCAGCCAAGAACATCCAGTTGACTGCTTGAAAGAATGTATCTCACCTGAATCCCCTTGTTTGTTTTATACTGATTATGTTGAGCCAAATTCTATTGGACATTTAGTCAGCAACTCTTAACCAAATTCTGTTCTCCTAGTTTAATAGCTGGCTTCAGATAATTCACCTGCACGAAAAGAAGGAAACCTGGAGACCAAAAGTGGCTCTGACCTTGAACAAAACGTTTACCCTTCTTTCTGGGTGTTAGTTTCCTTTTCTGTAAATTAAGAGGGTTGTACCAGATGACTTCTACAGTGTCTTTAGCTCAAAGATAGTATGTACTATGATTGTCAGTGTAAGGGACTTTCAGTTACAGTTCATCATTCATCCACTGAAAGGAAGAGAGGACAGCATTTCATAAGGAATCATGGAGAGCCAAACTCAACATTCTCTGTTACCAAAATAAGGAAAATGATGCTCACAGAACAAAGGTGCCCCAGCTAGATAGTGGCAGAACAGTCTGAGACCCAAAATTCTGAGGTATTGTCAGGTACTTCTACACTGTGCTGCCAAGCACAGTTGTCGGATCTCCTGCTGAAAATGGAAGTGTGACATTAGCTAACTCCTTAGCTGGAGGAGTCAAATGTTCTCCATTCTCTCTGCTCTCATTGCTCTTTGCTAATGTGTCTCCTAGCATTGACCACATTGCATTGTAATTACCTGGGTGCTTCTTTGAACAACAGACACACACATACTCCCCCGACAGGCACTTATGCACACTTTAGATTGTGAATTCTTTGCAGACTTTGTCCACTGCAAAGAGTTTTACACGTGGTAGGCACCCCATAAACGTTTGCTGGATATCACTGAATGAAACGCTTCTATAAGAATGTATGCGAGGCTGGGGGTACCAATATTTACCTCTCCTCTGCTCCTTGTTCTACTCCCCTTCCAGATTTTGCTCCAAAAGCCCATAAACACAAACCACTGACACCTACATGGAGATCATGGTGACAGCCTTATTATTGGAGGTGCAGCAAATCTCACCATACAAGATGCCCACGTGAAGGTTGATTAACAAACAATGACTGGATTCAAGACAAAAAGAGGCTTCATGCTTCCTTCTATCCTTGGGAGACACCCAAAGAACTAGATCCACAAAGAGATTGAGTTTGCGGGAGACCACAAGCTGCCTTGGTAGTCATCCACACAGCCACAGAACAGACAAGTAAACCTGTCCTCTGTCCCAGCCTGGGTGTGCACATCACACGAGACCAGACGCCACAGAAAACATCTGGTCCCAACCAATTCACTAGGTGGGCAGTGGGGGAGGGCGGGGCTCCGGTTCGTGAGGATGCTGCCTGGGACCAGGGCCAATTGATGCCTGACTTTCACCAGTCACATTAGTAGCTCCTCTTTCTTTGAAGAAAAAGCTTGAAGAAGGGGAGAGGAAAAAATAGAAAAAAACAAACACAAACAAACACCAAAAGGGTTCACCATAATACCTCCTTGCATTAAAATATCAAGATGGGAAAATAGACTCCCCCTCTTGAGAAGGATACAATGATTTAAATTGTGAAGAATTTAAATCAAATAAAATGTTTAAAATAAAATCCTTTTAACAGATTGCTACTGTTGTATTGGCTTTACAACTTGAAAGTTATTAAGAATATTTAGCTAATTTATATGAGCCATTATTCATTTTTACTTTAGTATACATTAATTTTCCTTTATAGAAGTAATACATAATTATGCCAGAAAATTTGGGAAATTGAAAAAAAAACAAAACAGCAAGAGGGAAAAAATTATTGCCCAAAGTCCCTACCATCTGAAGGCAACAACTTATAATGAATGCATTCTTCCTACTTTTTTTATAGAGCTGTGGTCATATAAATGGTAAATTTTAACTTAAAAAATAACGTGTGTATAAAAAAAGTGTATTTTCTGATGATAAAAGTAATGTGTATTCATTGTAAAAAAAAATTCTTGACAAATACAGAAAATAAAAATCACTCTAAAATCCACAATTAGTATACTATTACTTTATAGAAAGGAAAATGAAAAATGGCCACACCTGTGCTAAAGTTTCACTTTACAAAGCTCTTAAAAAAGTCTCTGATTTTGAGTCTGCAAAGAAATCATAGTAGAAAGTTAAACTTCTAACATAAGCTTCTATAGTTATACCTCTAAGATAAATTTATAACTTCTAAGGTAAATTCCCTCCCTTGTGGGAAATTATTCTGAAAACTTTTTAGCACATCACTTTCTCAAATTTCTTAAACCCATTGTTTACACAATAGACCTAGAAGGAAGTGAAGATTATATTCAACCCAATGCCAAGTCCTAGTGGCTTCTCTGGGCTGTAATCTGAATTGATTATATAATCTAACCTGATTATAGCTCAGAGATGGGAAGGCTTTAAAACTAAAATTTAGAGACAACTTTATTTGAATCATGGCTAAGCTTTTAGCAAATCATATCAGTGAGACATCATTAAAAGGCTGTAAGGCAGTGGTCTCATCCTCAGCTGTGCATTATGTAATCACCTGGGGAGCCTTTAAAATCCCAGACAGGTAGGCCCAGACCAGTGAAATCAAAATCTCTCGGGGCTGGCATCAGCATATTTAAAAGCAGGTGATTCCAATGTACACTCAAGGTTGAGAATTCTGCTCTAGGGAAAAATCATCACACTCCCACCCCCAATAATGCTCAGAATGTATAGAATGTCTTTCACCTAAATGGCCAACACATCTGTCATACAGTTGTCCCATGGTATAGATTTGCAATAACCAGAGACAAAGTACATTTTTTGTCTTCCAATTGTATAATTTTTTTCCAATTCTTAGTATAAATGTATTATATTTCAAACATATATAGTCTTATCCTTTTATTGTAAAGTTCCAAGAAATATTTTTAAATTCTCAAAAAATAATTATTATTCTAATAATTAATAATAAATAATTCTAATTCACTGAAATTTTGTATTCTGTGCTCCACTTCACATCATACGTACCATACATTAAAATTGCATATAAATTAAAAAATTTAAAGTAAAATACTGCTATAATAAGTACAGAATATCTGGAGAATATATATGCAATTTGGGGATGGGGAGGCCTTTTTAAGCACAGTAATAAGGCTAGAAATAGTGTGAATATGGACTGATTTAACTACACAACAATGTAAAAGCTAAAAAAGACATAAAAAACAAGGGAGGAAACTTTGTGATATATATATAGCAGATTACAGTTACTTTCCTTAGTATTTAAATATTTTTACAAATTAAGCAGGCAAAGACCACCAATCCAATAGAAAGTTCCAAAAATAAGCCATTCACTGAAGAACCATAAACAAACAAAATATATGAGCAGATATTCAATCTCAGCAAGAAAAATTTATCAAAATTGAAATAATAAAGATACGTTTGGCCACTTATAGTGGTCTCCACTATAAGAAGACCTTGGTGGGGAAATAACTCCAAAACATCCTTTATCCAGATTCACCAGTTGTTAACATTTTGTCACATGTGCATCATTATCTCTTGCTCTCTCCAAATATACATTGAAGAATAGGTTGCACACATCATAATACATCATGCCCCTTTACACCTCAGTACCACATGTGCATCTTTTATTATCCTTTGTACAGATTTTGTTTACTGCCATTAAGTAAAAAGATAATAACCTAGCTCAGACTTGTTAAATATATTAGTGGATATCAAAACCATGAAATTATTCTCCAAAAGAATTTCCTTTGTCATCATAACGTTTATTAAACATCTGGCAAATTGGCAGACATGGTTGCTTCCTTCTGAGAGTTTGGCTTCTAAAGCTTGACCACAGTGAATAAACTTGTAGCCATAAATCAAGAACTTTATTTGAATTCCAAGAGGGTACAAGAGGGCCACTTTATCCATGAGCAGGCTGTAATGCACACACATAAGCACGAACACACAGATGCATACGCGTATTTAAAGAAGCCAAGAAGCTGGGATACACCCCTTGAGCAATGCTTTGAAAATTAAAACCCTAGGTGTCCAATTTTACAAATGTGCAAATTGCTAAAGTGAAATAAGATTCTGCTAAGGGTAAAAGGATATCAGGATTGGCACGAGTATGTGGGGAGGGAGGTGAAAGAGTCCCAAGGAAAGAGAATTCAGTGAATGTTGAGTTTGTAAGTATTTTCCTGGGATAAGGAAACTACTCCATTTGTCTAGAAGAAAGAGAATCAGCTGCTTTGTTTGGACCCTGGCTATAGAAGTGGTGTGTTTGGACATATGGCATAGATCATCTTTAAACAAATACCAAAAATGCCTGCCTAAAGCAGTAATAGTCTAATAATATACACACACCACTGAATTCTATCTAGAGATGCACCTTAATTGCATTCATACCAAAATCAATTTTCAATTTTCACTACTTCTCCTTAAATGTTGGTCTGTCCTTAACAAGCTGAGGAACCTGATATAATCACTTAACATTTATCAACATTCTGGTGTCTTTTTCAGTGTAAGTTAAACATATGAAAAATGATGATAATCATAAGCTCTGACAATCTGAAGAAAATAGTTTCATAACAGATTTCTATCTATAATTCAGAAGTGGGGCTTTAGCTGAGTTTCTATTTCCTACCTTCATTCTAATCTTTGATCTACTAGCTTATGTTTCTTTTCCTTTTTTTGCCTTTTTTAATTTGAAACAATTTCAAACTCACAAAAATGTTGCAAGTGAAATCTAAAATGTCCTTTATCCAGATTCACCAGCTGTTGACATTTTGCCACATTTGCATCATCAATCTCTTGCTCTCTCCAAATATATATTGAAGTTTGGGTTGCACACATCGTAATACATCACACCCCTTTACTCTGCAGCAGTACATATGCATCTCCTAAGAACACAAATACTGATTTTTTTCTCTTATATCACCTCAGTACAGCTACTAAGGTTAAGAAATTTAATATTAGTATAATACTTTACCTAATCAATCATCCTTATCCCAACTTTATAAATTACCTCAATAATGTCCTTTATATATTTTTTTTCTTCAGAGTCCAGGCTAACATATTGCATTTAGCTGATTTTTAGTCTTTGTTCTTCCTTTATCTAGAACAATTCCTGCTGTCTTTAATGACATACTTTTAAAGAATACAGGCCAGTTATTTTCAAGAATGTTCCTCAGTTTGGGTTTATCTGCTCTTTTCTCATGATTTGATTCAGTCTACTGCATCCTCAGCCAGAATTACCATGTAAGTGATACTGTGTCCTTCTCAGGAAATTGAATATAGAGGCAGGTTATGTCTGTTGTCCCCCATCAGTGATGTTCATTTTGCTATCCTGTCAAAGGATTGTTCTGGTCATCCACTGTATAGTAACTTTTTTTTTGTCCCATTGCAATAATGAACAATCTGTGGGAAGATATAGAGAACCATGCAAATATCCTGATCCTCCTCAAATGGTTCCCCTGGGTTTATCATCTATTGATGATTCTCACCCAAACCAATCTATCCTACGATGATTACAAAATGGGACTCCTGATTTATCATTCAGCTTTCTGCTATAAGGAAGAGCTCCCACTTCTCATCTGTCTGTCTGTCTATCTATCTATCCATCTACCTACCTACCTACCAACCTACCTACTGCTGTCTACTTATATTATCAATAATGACTCATGGGTTTCTACTTTATTCAGTGAATTACAAACTATTACTGTCTTTAGTTTTATGCTTAAATTTTCCCAGATTTAGTCAGGAGGAGAACCTTCAAGCTAGACTCAAGGGAGCTTTTGACATTGCCCTATCACTTTTCTGAGCACTTCCTTATATTCTGGCACAAGACGTTACAGGTTCAAATCTTGCCTTCCCTACCAGTCTTGAAGTTGGCTATTTCTCTTTCTCCAAGGAACTCTGGTTCCTCTTAGTGTGGTATAGTATTTAGAAGGCAAGATTTGGGATAGGTGTGCTCATTACTATTGGAGTGCAGTTGCTTCTAACTGTTCAGAAGGGAGAACTAAGTGGGGGCGGGGGTCACATATGTACATAGATGAGATAGACAGATAGACAGAGATAGAGAGCTGTAGAGATATGGATATGAAATAATCAGTTCATACCTTCAATTCCACATTCCAATCCACCCCACAAGGCTTTTCTTTGCTTTTCCCTATTCCATGTTTGTATCTTCCTGCATAGCAATAATCCTGCTTTCCAAGAATATCAACTCATTCACTCATGTACTTATTCCTACAATGCATAAGAAATAATTTTAGAATTGCTACATCTATAATACTTTAAAAAGCAAAGCAAAAAAAAAAAAAGAGTTCAAGATTCATTTGGGCGTTGTTCTTTCCCCTTAGTCTGAGAGTGTATACTAAAAGGACTGTATTCAAAAGATATTTGAAGTTTGCAGATACTAACTACTATATATAAAATAGATTAACAACAAGGTGGTACTGTATAGCACAGGGAACTATATTCAGTATCTTAAAATAGCCTATAATGAAAAAGAATATGAAAAGGTGTATTTTTATACTTTTGATGATGTTGGAACATCCTAACCATGATTAAGGGCACAGGGAACTATATTCAATATCTTGTAATAACCTATAATGAAAAAGAATATATACACATATAACTGAATCACTTTGCTGAACACCAGGAACAACGCTGTAAATCAGCTATACTTCAATTTAAAAGAAGACTAAGGGTTGTCTTTCTCTTTGTTCAAATTTAGTTTGATATCTTTCAGGAGTAGTTTTCCCTCATACAGATTTTGAATATTTCACATTTCACTTATTTCTGAATATTTTAGATTTTTTGCTTTTGTAAGCAGTTTTCTTTTCCAAAATATCTATATTGGTTATTATTTGCATATACAAAAGTTATTACTTTTGGTGTGCTAATTTTATTAACCTTGCCATCTTGCTGATTTCTTTTTTTTAATTTTTTATTGAAGCGTTGATTTACAATGTTATTTTCAGGTATACAGCAAAGTGATTCAGTTATAAATATACCTATGTATTTTTTTTTCTTTTCAGATTCTTTTCCATTATATGTCATTACAAAAAATTAAATATAGTTCCCTGTGGTATACATTAGGTCTTTCCTTGTTGTTTATCTATTTTATATATAGTAATGCGTGCCTGTTAATTCTCAACCCCTAATTTACCCCTCCCCACCCTTTCTCCTCTAGTAACCATAGTTTGTTTTCTATGTCTGTGAGTTTGTTTTGGATTTGTAAATAGAATCTGTATCATTTTTTTTAGATTCCACATATAAGTGATATCATATGACATTTGTCTTTCTCTGTCTGACTTACTTCACTCAATATGATGATCTCCAAGTCCATCCATGATACTGCAAATGGCATTATTTCATTCTTTTTTATGGCTGAGTAATATTCCATTCCATATATGTACCACATCTTCTTTATACATTATCTGTGGACAACATTTAGGTTGCTTCCATGTCTTGGCTATTGTAAACAGTGCTGCTGTAAACAATGGGGTGCATGTGTCTTTTTGAATTACAATTTTCTCCAGATACATGCCCAGGAGTGGGATTGCTGGATCATAAGGTAAATCTGTTTTTAGTTTTTTAAGGAACCTCCATATTGTCCTCCATAGTGGCTGCACCAACTTACATTCCCACCAACAGTAGGAGGATTCCTTTTTCTCCACACTCTCTCCATCATGCTGATTTCTTTTATTGTTTGAGTTGTTTTTATTACTAATTCTTTAGGTTTTCTAGCATTACTATCCTGTCATCTACAAATAGAGATAACTATACTTCTTTTTCTGTTTCAATTTTTATATCTTTGTTTTCTCTTGTCTAATTAAGTTGGTTAATATCTCCAGTACTATCTTAAATAATAGCGGAGATAGTAGGCATACTTTTGTTGTTCCTGACATTGATGGGTGCACCCCTGTATTTTCATATTATGTAAAATGTTGACTTTATATATGAATGTGTGTGAATATATACATGTATATATACATCAAATGTATGTATGTCTACCCTAATCATATCAATGGTGTTTCACATTTCCTAATCAATGATCTATGAGATGTGAGTATCATGTATAAAGCAAGTATTCACCCATTTTTACTTTCTTCAAAGCTTTTATTAGGAATGAGTGTTCAATTTTTTCAAAGGCTTTTTCAGAACTATTAATATACTAATAATAGTAGTTTATATTAATAGATTTTCTAACATTGAATTATCCTCATATTTCTTTATAAACCCTTCTTGGTCATGATGTTTTCTTAATGTAGTGTTGAAATTTGCTAACTCAGATTTTATCTTGGATTTTTTGCATCAATATTTTCACATATGGGAGTGGGTATAGCTCAGTGGCAGAGTGCATGCCTAGCTTGCTTGAGGTCTTGGGTTCAATCCCCAGTACCTCCACTGAAAAGAAAGGCCCACCTTTGGGCACCTAAGGAAAAAAAATTCTTACATGATATATTTACCTGAAATTTTCTTCTTTTTAAACTACCTCTATCATATTTAGATATTAGTGTTATACTCACTTTGTAAAAAAATTTGGAAGTTTTCCTTCATTTTCTCTGAAGCAATTTAAGTAGCACTAAGACTATCAGGTCTCTTTTTGCAGGATTCCCCTGTCTTATCTGGGCCTAGTGACCTCTATGGGATCACTTCTTAATAACTTTTTTAAATTCTATTATAACTGCTCTTCTTAAGCTTTCTATCAACACTTGGGTCCATTCAGTAAATTGTATTTCCTATGAAATGATACATGTTATCTAGATTTTCTAAATTTTTTACATATAGTTATGCAAGGTCGTCTTTTATGGCTTTATGTACTTGCCACATGAATTTTTTGATCACTGCTTTAAAAGTATCTCATTAATTTTTATTTGTAGATTTTAAAATTCTCAATGTTTTTCAGAAATTCTGAAATTTCTGCTTAGATTTTAGCTTTGACTCAAGCGTTAATAGTGGAAGATCTTTTAAAAAGTTCTTAGTGGGAGGTTCTACTTGGTGGATTGCGGATGGTCATACATTTTTTACATATCTCCACTGAGAGGTGGGGTCTATTTACTTCCCCACTTGATTCTGGACTGTATTGTGACTTTTTAGATCAATAGAATTTATAGAACAGAATATACTATTATGGATGTATCTTATAATAGAACTATCAGTTGCTGCGTTGGTCTGTTGAATCCCTGTACCACCACATAGCAGTCTGACAACTCAGCTAGAGAGACCATGGGCAGAGCCCCGAAACTACAGAGAAGGAGAGGGACCCAGCTAAACCCAGGTTCCCACTGTATTAGAAGCATATCGTTCAACTCAAGCCACCCCAGCTGACACCAGAGGATCAGAAATGAACTACCCAGTAGAGCTTCTTGCAAATTCCTCACCCACAAAATCATGTGCAAAATATAGTGTTTTATACACTACAACACTACATTTCAAGCCCTAAGTTTAAACCTCTTAGGATAAAGGGAAAATAGCTTTTTATCTTTCATAGCCTTAAAGGCCAGCATAACTGTGTAGAAGATTCTTGGCTTGCATTTTCTTGCTCTGATTTTTCTGAAAATGCAGCTCTGCTGTATGTGGCTTTTTAGAAGTCTGATAGCAGCCTAATTTCCTTAACTTTATAACTAATTTGATCTTTTTGCCTGGAGGCCATGAAGCTGCTTTTCTTTGTCTTTAAAGATGAATAGTTTTCATCTTTCTCTATTTGGTGCCTTGTGTCTTGCTTCCCTTACCCCCTTAATTTCCCTTGGGTTTTAGGAAGGCATGCATTTTGTTATTGTTGTTTTAAAGGGTCTTTTAAAATGCCTTTGAATCTCTTTTCCTACTTAACATTTTACTATCTGGTCTGTAATTCTTAAATGGTATCCTTTGACTCCCACATATTATTTATATAGCAGGCAG
This sequence comes from Vicugna pacos, assembly GCF_048564905.1. Lineage (NCBI taxonomy): Eukaryota > Metazoa > Chordata > Mammalia > Artiodactyla > Camelidae > Vicugna > Vicugna pacos. The sequence continues at coordinate 44,166,600 of NC_132988.1, forward strand.
TTATCTTTTCTACTCCCCTATTTCTCTCTTCCTTCTCCTCCCATTTCTTAGTTGCATTCTTTCTACTCTGTCAGGATGTACAATGCTCACATACTATCCTTCCACCCATATACCTATTCTTGTTTCAGTCTTTGTTTTATAGTTAAATGTATGAAATGATCGATGTCAGTGCATTTGCCTTAATCTGCAACTCTCGCCCGGACTTCTTTCCTTTCTCTTTTTGCCGTGTCTCTGAAGGGTACCACACTTCTTTAACTCCTTCTCCCCTAGAAACAACGCTTTTCCCAGGCTTCCAACTCTGATTCCACTCACTTTCAAGCCCCTTTCCTGTAGCTTGTGCTGTGAACTACCAAGTCCCAGACCTGAGGTCAGTATATTTGCATGTGTCTGTCTTTCATTTTCTGGGTGTGATTTTTGTCTTGGCTTCAGCTGTACTCTCAGCTCTCCTCTTTCTTGCAGTCTCTTAAGCCTTCCCTCTCTTGCTGTCTGTAACCCCTAAGTTTGCAGCAATGGGAGGACATCTGTTGGAATTTGATGTTTATTTCTCTTACAGGCAATCTGAAGTTCATGGTATTCTCTGTCTCCTGCTGATGCTAAAAATATGGTCATGTGTGTTTTTATTTGCATTTTTTGTTAAACTAATAGGTTCTTCTGGGAGGGAAGGATGCATGGAGGTAATAGGATTCAGGTGGTCACCATTTTCCTCCAGACTTGCTATCTTGCTTTTTGAGATGTTTTCTCTCAAAATTCTTCTGTACTCCTAACCCTTCTTTCTTTGCTCGTAGGAATCACAGAGAATGTGATAAGGAGCACAACATCAATGGAAATTTATGTAATTACTTCAAGAATTTAACTCCTTGCTACTGTCACAATGTTAAACACTTGGGAAATTCCATAAGATAAAAACAACTAGCAACTTAACAAATGATATATTAAAATAATGGCAATGATAGGAAAATTGCTGCTTTTCTGTAAGTACTTAACTACGTTGATAAATTATATCAAAATAATACATTAAAACATTTTTCCTGAATAGTTAAGGAATGAGTCATCAGTGTTATATCCTACACCAAGGAGAAGAAAAATTACAATGACTCTCTCATCCTACCACTTAGTTGAAATTAACTGCATGAAAAGAGGACAACACAAACCTATCCATTGTGCATAGCCTAATTTTTCCACTGTTTAAGCAAATCAACAGTCAGGTATTTGCATACAATATCAATTTTTTATAAATTAAACAAAAAGAGATCCCTTTTTCAATACAAATATTAGTGTTCTCATTCCACTGAAACTAACAAATACACTTTTATTGACTTTCCTTTCTTTCTGCTATAGCCCAGATCATTGACCTTTTAGTCTGCAATGTCCTTCAGTGTGCCTTCTGCATCATTCCTGACTTCTGGAATGCCCAGGAATGTCCTGAGTAAATTTATGACAATATGGCTTACTCCACTGTTTTCTGACTCTGGTTGTTAGCCAAAAAAAAAATTGTTGTTTGTTTGTTTTTAATGTGGAGCCATCCTCCTTTGTAATCGCAAAATTGCTTCTACATCCATTGCATAGAACAGTGTTTCTCAAAGTCATTACATCACCTGCATCATTCCCATGGGTTGAGTGTCAAAATGCGGTTTCCAAGGCCCCAGGCTGCTGATGGAATTTCCACCTGTAGAACCCAGGAGCCTCCATTTTAACAACCTACCCAGATGCTCCATAGCATAGGCCTCCAGCACTAAGCTCCTAGGTCTCCCCACAGTCTGGGCTCCAGCTCCTTAACCCTTTCCTGCATGATAAAGTTTCCAGATGCCTGGTGATCTTAGTTGCCTTTCTATAGATAGTCCATAGTTGTTACCAAGGTCCTTCTTGATCTCGCACCCCAAATTAAACCTGATCCTGTAGAAATGGACTATTAAGGCAGAGTACAGAGGGCCTCTTACCTTCCTTGATCTAACTATTACTTAGAGTTACATTTATCTCTGTTAACTTTAATATGCCATCTTCTTAAGATAATTTTGAAGATTTGGTTTCTTCGTCTATCATATAAATGTGTTCCCGGATGGCTTCACACCACATGAAATTGTCTCTAGTAGAAATCCACAGGTCTCTGTCCTTTACCCTATTCTATGTGGAGCTTTTATAATCTACCTGGGTGAAAATAAGGAGAGCACCTCTGGGTACTCTGCACCAAGATGTTCAAAGGCACAGAAATGCCAGGCTTTCCTAAAGAAATGAGAGAGAATTATTTTATATTTTTTTAAATGATGGCGTAGAATGCAAATTCACATGGTTTTTAATCAAGACAGAGTAATTCAGAGAAATATCTCTTTTCCAGCAGCCACTTAGGACAGTTGCCCTGGTTTCTCCAGATGTACATGTTTACTTTCCCTTTCCATTAGGAATATTCCAAAAAAAAGTTTGACATGCACCAACATAAGGTGCTCTGTTTATTTTGTTCTCTGCAGAGTTGAGAAGTCTATTTACAAAAATGCTGAATTGAGTAGAGTAAGGGCACTCCACTACAGAATTTTTTGTAATATATAAAGCCATTTCTAGACATTTTTGAGAGGAGGCAACCCGTATGACTCCAACAAGTCAAGACAAACACTGGTAACTAGCTGCTAGTTAATTTTCAAGCAGCCCTTTGATCTATCTGCCTAGTAACCTTATAAAAAATAAACCATATTAACTTATCAAATCTTGTCCTAGGTTGACATTTGTTGGCTCCTAGTGACCATAGCATTCATTTCTGCATGCTCAAAAACAAGCCTTTAATGATCTGTTGTAAAATCTGCAAACATGAATCAAATTGTCTATAATTTCCAGAATCCACTCTGGTCCTTTAAAAATAAAGAAGAAAGTTACCCATCTGTGGTCTTGCATTATCTCTCCTATTTGTCATGAATTTTTGAAGGCTACCAAACAGCAGCTCTGAGATTATAGCTGAAAATTCTGTTACCACCCTGGTACATAATTTATCTGGCCTCATTTTAAACATCTTGGAGTTAGTTCACTATTCCTTAATCTACGTTGGGCTAAGATTCTCACTTTTTGTAACTTGCTCTCCATATTCAGTTTAAAAACCAAAGGGAAGGAAAGAAAGAAAGAAAGGGAAGGGAAAGAGAGAAGGAAAAATAGGAGTTAAATGATGCTGCTACTTCTCTCATATACTTTCCTTTATCTTCTCTAAGCAGCAGACTTATTATTTCCTTGTTATTTTTGACCAAAAAAAAGCCTTATGTTTCCTTCTGGTCAACTTAACCATTTTTTTTTTTGGTCCTTAATTTATTTGGGGCCTTAATTTATGACACTTTTATAATAGATTTACTAATTTCTACATTCATCCTTGGCTACTTTCCTTTCTTTATATCTTTTGTACATCTCATTTGAAATTTGAGATTACTAAACAGCCATTCAGCTTTCCTGAGCTTTCTCCCATTTTATTAGAATCATTTCATAATTATTCAGCAGAAGTTTGCATATGTGTGTGTGTGTGTGTGTGTGTGTGTGTGTGTGTGTTTTAATCTCCCTTTGTCAGCAATAATCCCTTTTTGAGACTCAAGTCCCTGGGTCAAAATTTTGTTCTTTGAACTTTTTGTAAAAGTTTCCCCAGGCACCTGTCTAGCTCTATTCAGGGTTTGCCTTTCTGATCATTATAAACTATTAGCCTGGAGTTCTCAACATTTTTTATGTCACAGCACATCACTGATGACAGCCTCACATGTGACACACCCTCGCCACATATCCCAAGTTTTACAAACCTTAAATATATTTTGTCTGAAAGTAAAATAATGTAATAATATTTACTTACCACATCTATTGCTACATATCATTTATGACTGCTCATCACAGTGCATGCAGTGATGTTAATAAATGGGCCGTGGCTTCTGTGGAATTCCATGCTGTTTGCTATAATGTCAAGTCTTTCTCTCCCACTCAAGGAAGCATACTGGTAAGAACATAAAAGCAATGATATCATCAGGATAACCTTGACCACGCTCCAATTTTTTAGAAGTACATGATTTACAATTTAATTTCTTCTACTCTGTGTAACAAATTACTTGCAACTCACCTCATGTGCCAAGTCCAAGCTGAGGATGACCGAGGTGCTTTTTTCTGTCGTTAGCATTTCTCCACACCAACAATTAGCTTTTCCTCCTTGGGCAAAATTAGTCCAGGCTTCACTTGATTTTGATTCTGAGAGCAGTCAGTAATTTATCTCATCAGGATGGTGTGAGTCTCCTTTCTTGACCAATAACTTGCCTTTGTACAATCTGGGCATCTTTTGGTTCAGTAGTCTGTAACATTCTCCCACAATTATTTCTAATGTGGTCATATTTTGGCAGTCTGTTTATATGAGCCTTTTAAACATGGCAGTGAAATTCCATGATGTCTTTTGAATAGAGAATGCACATTTTTGCAATCTTTCAATTTAATATAAATGATCTAACATAAATTGAAGCTTAACACAAAACTGCCTGCAAAAGGTATTTTTCTCAAAAATTCTAACAATGAATACTGTGCTTAAAACCGTCAGATCACTGGACAATGCACATAGTGAAGAAAGCACCAAAGACAGTGGCTGGAAAGGAAAGCAAAGAACACAAGCAAGGGAGATTTTGGAGTTCTGCGCAGGCCATCCAGCCACGCTGGTCTTCTCTAAATACACAGATTGTGGCTAAGCTAGAATTCTCTTTTTCTTTTTAATTAAAAGCCATTTGGAATGAGCAGTTTTTCATTCTCAGGCTGCTTGTATTATAATTTCCACAATGTGTTACATTAAAACCAATTTGTTTCTTACACAAAATACAGTATTTTCTTAGAACTTATTTCTCAGCATATTTCAGGACTCCTGACCCACCTTTATAAATTTGTTCTATATTCCGAAATCTTCAATGGAAAGGGAATATAATCTTTAGCAAATATGGTGAAAAACTTCTTCAAAAAAACTCTAAATGTTATTTATGAAGCCACTTTCCTAGATAATCATATGACCCAATCCAATTCAATTTCCCTCATGTTTTCAACCTAGAGCTTGACTAAAGAAATCCACTGAATCTGCTCTTTCAAAATCCTAAAACATCCTTTTCAGATCTAAAAAAGACTTTCGAAGGGAAGGGTATACAGCTCAGTGGTAGAGTGCATGCCTAACATGCACAAGGTCCTGGGTTCAATCCCCAGTACCTCCATTAAAAAAAATCTAGTCATCCCCACCTCCCAAAAAAAAAAAAAAGAAGAAGTTTAAAAAAAAAAAAAGAGCAGGTCACAAAAAATAAAATAAAAATAAAAAAGGCTTTCAAAGTTCTTCCCTTGATCCAGGTATAACAAAATATAACATGGCAAAAGACAAACAGTTTAGCTGTGACTCTTTGGCTACTTGAATATCTTCTGGAAAAAAAGAAGTGATAGAAGTAAGGGAGAAGGACAGAAGAAAAGAGGGAAGGAGGAAAGAAGAGTAAATATCAAAATATTAAAGATTACTTTTAAATGAGCACATTTTTTAAAAGACTCAGTCTGTCAGCAGATAGAAATGTAACAGTTATTGTTCTTTCAAAGTGGCCTCACCATCATGATCCTCTTTTTAAACTTATTTTTGCTAATACCTATATTTCCAAGAACAAGGGAAATTTTTTTCTTACTTGCAGTATGAATACCACTACACAGTACTGTAATGCATCAGGTACCAAGAGCGGAGCCCTCCCTGTCCAGGGGCTGCATTTAACCTTAGTGAGAACAAAAGTCTGTATGATCCCACTTCCACCTGCTAGGAAGTGCAGCAAGTGTGCACAGCAAATGCCAAAAAGCACTTTGAACAGGAATGAACGTCAAGGCTTGGCTGGTTATCCTCATCTTTCTTCACTGTCTCCGAAACTATCTTTTTAAAATTCAGAGTCCACTTTTTCACATGAATTAATTTTTCAGAACTAAAACATTATCCTAAATTGTATTATTAATTTAGCACTACCCTAAGAATTATTTCTCTGAACATCTTCTACACAACAAAAATCAAGATTATTTGTTTTTCCAGTTCAGAAGTTTCATGATTTTTTTTTAAAAACACACTTAAAAACACTCCATTTGTGATTTTCATGAAGGATGAAAGTGTCCAAAGGTCTTCCAAACAGAGGGTCAACTATACCTTTAGATCCTTAATTTTGTGGAAGAAATGTTGTGGAACCCACATGGGCCTGAGCTGTAAGACCTTAGCAGTAAGACTCTGGTCCAGAACCCTCACTTTTAAAAGTCCCGAGATTCCACACTTGACCTAGAACAAAGCAGCAATTTTTCTGAATTGTCTCTGTGCCTTCGCGTCCAAAATTCCCCTACACTTTGAGACCTGGGGGACAGAGTCTCAAATTGGATGTAAGTCTCTTTTGCCAAATCATCTTCCCAGGAGGATTCTGATGCACACTGCAATTTGCAAACTTTGTACAACAAGAAAAAAATCAATGGCAAGATAATGACACAGGCAGCACCACTCACCACCATAAGGAAAAACCCTTGAGAATCACCTTCTTCTTCAACTCTGTCAGTAGAAAAGGTGATACACTGGTCTTTCTGGGGAGGCATTCCTTTTGGACAGACACATGCTATATATTGCCGACCAGGCAACAAGCCATTTATGGTGACCTGGTTCTTGCTGGAGTCTGCATTAAGCAGCAGCAGGTCCTTCTCACCATACTTGGAATACAACACGGTCACTTCTGAGTTCTGCGTGGTGTTAATGGTGTTCCATGTCAAAATCACACTCTCTTTGGTCTCACTGACCACCTGGAGGTTTTCTATTGTGGCATTCGTTTCCATAGGCAGGGCTCGATCCAGCAATGCCAACTCTTCTCTTTTACTTGCACTAGCTAGGGGAAGCTTACCGCCACCCATCTCCACCTTTAAATTTCTTTTTCCATCTGGGCGGAATGACTGCCGCCTGGCCATGGTGGTGCTTGTGGAAATTCTAGTTCTTAGAGTCGTGGTTGAAGAAACAGGGGAGGAGAAGAAAGGAGATAAGGAGAAAGAAGCGGTGGAGGGAAGAGATGAACTAGAAGTAGGAAGAAAAGTAGAAGAAGCCGGGGAGGAAGGAGAGGAAGAGTAAGGCCAGGGAGAGGATGATGAATCAGGCAGAGATGTAGATCTTCTAGATCCTGGCTGGACCTCTTGCTCCAGGTGATCCTCAGTTCTTCTTTCAGAACTGTCTGATGATATAGCCGTTGTGACGACACCGACCACTGTCACAGTAACCACAGCTTCTGACACCCCAGCCAAATTTTTGGCCTTACATTTGTAATCCCCAGCATCCATGTAAGAAATGCCTGTCAAGCTTATTATGGACCATCTGACTCCCTCCCCTGGAGATTCCTGAATTACTGGAAAACAAAAAAAAAGCACACTCTATGAGAAGAAAGAAAGAAAAGACTCAAGCAACATGCTGACTGAAAAGGAAGCAATATTTGGTTCTATATGTGTACTTCTCACAAAAGCCAAGAGGGAAACGACCCACTGCAAGTCTCTGATAGCAGGCGATGGTTCTGTAAATTGTTTATGTGAAAGTCTAGGACATGCTGGGTGCCATGAAGTCTATATGGGAAGTGGTATTTTAAAAAGACACAGGCTGAGAATTAAGGAACTTCTGCCTTGGTAAACTTTCGTTCACTAAGTAGTATGTGATTCTAGATAAGTCGATTAGTGTCCTTAGGCCTCTGTTTCTACATTTTTTAAATAAGAGGATAAGACAAAGATCAGAGATCTCTTCCAAGTTTAGCTCACTGTGATTCTGTAGATGTTTATCACAAGACTTTACTTAAATACGTCTCAAAATATTTTTTCACCGTAGTAAAATGCCATTTATCCACACAGAAAGTACAGCAGATCATTTTCTGGCATGGAGGAGTCATAATTTGTATTCTTAGTAATTTTCCACTGCATATTTAATTTAGATAAACTAGTAAACCATGGGTTTTTTTAATTTGTATAATAATATAGTTTTTGCAAAATTGGGATTTTACTTTCCTAAACACTAAAATCTGAACATATTTCCATTCTGTCTTGATTTCTGAAGCTTTCTGAAAAATAATAACATACCGAGCGATATCTCAGTAGCCAGAATTTAACTCAGTACCGTAAACTGGGCTATTCACTCTATCTATTTGTAACAATATTAGGCCTTGACTTTTTTTTTTAACTCCATCAGATTTCATTATTTCAACCTCAATTTAAATTTAATTTGGAAGAGTTTTAAACTATATTCCTTTAATCATCAGACTACCACTGTTGAAACTAAGGCCAAAGCACTGATTTGGTCACAGTAGGATCTAAAAAGTCTAGGTAATCAACATTTCTAAAAATTATACTTTTGCCTCATAACAACGTTTCTATGTAATTTATTATTTAAATAATCATTCAAAAATAAGAAACTTGTATGAAATTCTCTTAAAGAAATTATCATGGTTATACATTTTTAAATGAGCAGTATCCAAGATGATGGAGCAAAGATAAAGACAAAGGTCTTATCTGCAACCATCCATCCATAGCATCATGTTGTTCTCCATTTAAGAAAAAATCAGATTGTCTAAACTCATCTATGGAGGTAATTAAGTAAACTGAGGAAAATATTAACCAATAAAGTGTTCCTTTCAAATTTTCTTCATCCAACAATCTTGGCATATCTTAGGAATTCAATTTTCATTAATTTTGTTTGTTTTGGGGGTGAGATAGTTAAGTTTATTTATGTATTTATTTACTTTAATTTTTTTTAAATGGAGATACTGGGGATTGAACCCATGACCTTGTTCATGCTAAGCACGTACTCTACCACTGACTTATACCCTCATCCCATTCTCAGCATATTTCAGTAGAAACAACCAGCCAATTTCAAATCTTACAAAAACTTGAGATTAAGTTCAGTCATTTGTAAACTCCTTGTTTCAAAAGCGTGAATTAAGAGGATACCTGTATAATTAACTGGCGAGCTTTCTGGTCTGCTCCACGTGAGCTGTGGGGTGGGGTAGCCAGTGGCATCACACCGCAGCAGAACATTACTGCCCAGAGCAGATGTAATCTGGGTGGCCGAGGTCATCACCGATGGCTTTAGACACTGCTCCAACTCAGCCCGCTGGAACAAAATCCCTGCGAGGCGTTCGGGTTCACTGCAAATCATCAGTGGATCAAGAAGTACTACTGCAGGGTCAGCAACTTTTGACAATGCCATTATTTTGGAAATGTGACAGTCACAGAGCCATGGGTTGTCCTGCAGACCTAAACCAAAAGGGAGGAAAAGGTTGATAAAGGTTCTCCTGATAACTTACATTTACATCACAGCCTTGTGGGATAGCATTTCTGCACTGTGTCCCTAAAAACATAAATGTTTTGAGGGATCAAAGAGAGTCATCTCTGTCAGTTTTGCTCTGCACTCCAGCCACATAAATGAATGTAACCTGTCAGTTCAGATCATTAATGATCGTAGCTAACAATGAGAATTTACTCTGTCCTAGACTCTGTTCTAAGCACTTACCTGTATTACCTCATTTAATCTCAACAATCCTATGAGGAGGTGAATATTATTTCCCCATTTTAAAGATGAAGAAGCTAACAATATCGTTAATTATCAGAGAAATGCTAATCAAACTACAATGAGGTATCACCTCACACCAATCAGAATGGCCATCATTAAAATGTCTACAAATGATAAATGCTGGAGTGGATGTGGAGAAAAGTGAACCCTCCTACCTTTGGTGGGAATGTAGTTTGGTGCAGCCATTATGGAAAACAGTATGGAGATTCCTCAAAAAACTAAAAATAGACTTACCATATGATCCAGCAATCCCACTCCTGGGCATATATCTGGAGGGAACTCTAATTCCAAAAAATATATGCACCCCAATGTTCATAGCAGCACTATATACAATAGCAAGACAAGGAAACAAACTAAATGTCCATCAACAGATGACTGGATAAAGAAGATGTGGTATATTTATACAATGGAATACTATTCAGCCATAAAAAATAATAAAATGCCATTTATAGCAACATGGATGGACCTGGAGATCATCATTCTAAGTGAAATAAGCCAGACAAAGATAAAAAAAAATTCCATATGACATCACTCATATGTGGAATCTTAAAAAAGAAAAAAGAAGATACTAATGAACTCACCTATAAAACAGAAACAGACTCGCAGACATAGTAAACAATCTTATGGTTACCAGGGGAAAAGGGGTGGGAAGGGATATATTTGGGAGTGTAAGATTTGCAAATATTAAATTCTATGTATAAAAATAATAAAAACAAATTTCTTCTGTATGGCACAGGGAACTCTATTCAATATCTTGTAGGGGGGGAGGGTATAGCCCAAGTGGTAGAGTGCATGCTTAGCATGCAGGAGATCCTGGGTTCAATCCCCAGTACCTCCTCTAAAAATAAGTTAAAACTAATTACCTCCCTCACCCCTGCCAAAATAAAATAAATAATATCTTGTAATAACCTTTAATGAAAAGGAATATGAAAAGAAATATATGTATGTATATGTATGACTGGGACATTATGCTGTACACCAGAAATTGACACATTGAAACTGACTATACTTCAATTAAAAAAAAAAAAGATGAAGCTAAGACACAAGAGAAACCAAATAATCTGACCAAGATCATGTAGCTAATCAGTGTCAGAGTCAAAATTTGACTCTGAGAATCCAAGTACCTTAGAATGTCATAAATACAATGATAGAGAGGTTTCTAGGGTATCATGAAAGCATTTACATTATTACAAGGATTACAGGATACTGAGAGGCACCTAGCTCAGCCTGCAATATATAATGATTTTGTGTGATTTTAAAGTATACTGAGGTAGTACAAGTTCTATGTTGCAAAAGGATAGAGTGAGATGCAGACAATTTCAGGAGATAAAACTGGAAAGACTGGTAGAGGCTAGAACATGGCTTGGCATGAATGTCATAGGAGGTGGCCATGGAGGTGCATGGCTCAAATTCCCCTTCAGAGAGAATCAGCAGCAGGGAATACAGCTAGCTGACGGCCTCCAATTACAAGTGCCTTCAGGGTCTGCCTCAGCTTTCAGAACTGCCAGCCAAAGTATTGTGGCCTTCAAAGAGGCTGGCAGTAAAAGCTTAAAGAAAAGTGGGGAAAACGTTACAGGAAACTAGAGGAAAGAGGAGCCTTGTTATACAGTGGTAGACAGTTCAGCAAAACTGTCACCTGTGGCTAACACAGACAGTAGAAAATGCACTCAACAAAATGAATGTTCTAGCTAAGGATATCTGCACAGTGTTGAAACTGCTGCCTGATGCCTTTTGCTGCTCATAGTAAAATGTAAAGAAGAGACAACAGGTAAAGGAAGGACTGTTAAATGTAAAGGAGCTAAAACTCGCTGGATTCTATAATTAAACTGTTTCTTATACCCAACCTCTCCAAAATTCTCAATTTAAGAAAGGGCTTCAGAACAAAAATCAAATCCAGGGTAGGTGGTTCTGTGAAGTCAGGTGCTCATAGCTCAGAAGGATCAATGATGGTGCTTCAGAGCCTTCAGTCAGACAAAAGTCTCTCAAAGGATATTAAGGATGATGTCCCAGCAGCCTTACATAAAGTCCAAGGTAGGAAAGGGTTTATTTCAAAAAGATTTGTGGTTGTGGAGTGAATTATATATTGATTCTTAAAGAGAGACAAAACTGAAAGTCAAAAAAAATCCAACCATGGTGAAAGATTTAGCTGTTCATTCATAAATTCTAGATTTCTATTTATGCCTACTTTTATTGTAATAGCACTTTGTGACTGATTCATGGTTCTCTGCCAGTGTTGGTAAAGTTTGCTGTTTTTTATTATCTTCTACACTGGAAATTTCTTTTCTTTCATGGGTAAATTACCTTGACCTTCCTTCTCTTACATTTAGCCCTGTGAATCTACAATCACTAAATACTGATTTAAATTCTACTCAGCCTAACAACAAACATCAAATTCATTCTGTCATATAATAATTAATATATGTAGGATACTTCATACTTTTAAAACACTTTGACCTCTGGGATTCCAGATTTTTTCTTTATAAAATAGTAACAACACAAGTTGACAGTTACTGATGGCTTCCTATGTGGCAAATACTGCACTCATCAAGAATTGTAAAAGATCTATGTTTTGCCCTGCTTTAAGGTAACAGACTCATTCCAGTTTGCCACAGTTTTATGGGTGTTGGCAGAAGACACAAGACTCCTAGTCAAAGATGAGGAACAGTTTATGATTTGCAGTTCTGGAAGGAGACATAATTTTTATTATATGGGTAGTAAGCATTTTTATCCTTTGTTCTGGAGGGAGACATATCCCTACCTTCCAAAGTGGCTCTCTACTCAAACATGCTTGATAGTTCAGAACAAAAGGCAGTCAGTATCTGCCTCTGCTCACAAATCATTATTTTAAGAATGAGAAAATGCTCAGGGAGGTTAAGGGATCTGCCCAAGGTCACACAATCGGATACAGTTAGGATTTAAACCTTGGTATCTTGATCTTAAAGCTCCCATTCTCAACAACCGTTTATATGTCTTATATGGACCTCAGGAAGCTAGTATGATTCTTCTAATTTCACAGTAGAAGATATTAATGCACAAAGAAATTACTGCCTTGAGGTAGTAAATAGCTTAAAGTCCTGACTAAGTCCCAGGTGTTCAAGGCTCCTGGTCTCACACTTCTTCCACAAGAACCCATCTCTTTGTCACCTAAAAACATCTAGAGCCATGGGTGGCAGCTGTAAGTGCTGTTGTCTCCAAACAAATGTTAAAGCAGCGATATTTGGAGCATAAATGTCCGCATAGGGAGACATCCAAGAGCTGTAACATCAACAGTTTCATTAATGCTTTGAAACTGTTATAAAAATGTATTAATGGTGACACAAAATTCTTTTAAAAAGTTAATCTAACTGGTTATATCTAAAAATTATGTAAACCAGGAGTAAATATTTTTAAATCCTTCAAAAATAAAGTATTTGTTTGAGCTATGAAACATCTAAGGTCAAGAGTATAACATTTAAAACCTGAATAATAATACTGGTCTGACGGCAGGTCACCTTCAAATGTTTTTTCTTCTGGGGACAAAGGTACAAGAACTCTCTAAAGTTAAACTATTACTTGTACTGCATTCCTTCAAGTCAATGCATCAACCACAGTTGGCAATTTGAATTAATTAATTTATTTTATATAAGTATTCTTGGATAGGGGCAAATGAACTTTGCCTTGCTCCTTTTCTAAAAGGATAGTTTTTCATGCATCACAGTAGTTGGATTAAACGTGCTATTCTTTATGAAACATCAGCAATAAGTTCTAGTCCAAAAGCTAATCTGCAGACTCAGCTCTTAAAAGGCAACGACCATGTCTCAGTCAGCTCTGTGGAGGCAGCTGCATTTAACAATTCAAGGGGGTGCCAGAGCAATTGGACATCTGTTTGGGAACGAAAAAACCTCAATTCCTACCTCACATTACACTCGAAAACTATTTTAAGATGGGTCATAATCATAAGCATAAAAGCTAAAAATTAATACAAAAGTTAAAACGATAAAGAAAGAGTATCTTTGTGATCTGCACGTAGGCAAATATTTCTTAGATGGGACACAGAACTCACTAACCAAAAAAAAAAAAAGATAAATCAGATGTCATCAAACAACCTTAAAAATTATAAAGAAATATACCAATGGTCAATAAGCAAATGTAAATGGTCAATTCCATTACTTGTCAGGGAAATTCAAACTAAAACAACAACGTGATACCACACCTTGACATATCCACAACAAAGAATGACTGAAGTGAGAAAGACTGACTACCTCAAGTGTTGGTGAGGATACAGAGCAGGTAGATTATGCCAGTAAGAGTGTAAAACAGTACAACCTCTTTGGAAAATTGGCAGTTTCTTAAAAAGTTACATAAATATAGCCATCCTATGACCTAGCAATTTCAATCTTAGGAATTCATCCAAGAGAAATGAAAACATGCTACATAAAGCTTTGCACAAGAATGTTAATAAGCAGCTTAATTAATAATGCTAAAAACTGGAAACAGCCCAGGTGTCCAACAACAGGAGAAAAGATGAACAATTGGTACATTCATGCAAATGAGTATGACTCAGCAGTAAGAGACTACCAGTACATCCAACAACATAGATGAACATATAGCTGAGTGAAAGAAGCCAGGCACAAGAGTGCTTCTTAAATGATTGCGTTTACATGAAAAATCTAGGGTAGGAAATTTAACCTATGGTAATAAAAGCAAAAAGAGTAGTTCCCTGGGCTGGGGAGAGATGGACTGAGAAAGGGCACAGGGGAACTTTCTGGCATGAAGAAAATATTCGTATCTTGATGAGGGTGTGGTTTTGTGCAGGTACATGTTTATCATCATTTGCCAAATTGTACACTAAAGATCTACTGCATCATACCTCAATATCCAAATTTTTAAAAAGTTTAAAAAATGAAAGTGATGTCTTTGGAGGTGAGCTGTGAATTTGAAGCTTGACTCTGCCTCTTTACCAGCTGGATAAAGAAGGTGATGACACCAGTGTCAAGTGGAGTAATATATGAAGCTATGAGAGGCTTGCATAGGGCAAAATGGATCCAAAGGTTCTAGAGCAATAAAAGATGATGGGATTGGGACTGACAACCAAAATCTGTGGGAGTTAGAAGGTGGGAAGAGAAATGATGGTCACAAAATTTGAAATCTGAAAACAATGCATGCTTGGATTGGGCATATTTATAGATCTAGCACAGTGGCTTCATATAGTTCTTCCTGAAGCATGTGCTTACAGTGGTTCTGATATATCTAAACAGCAAGCTGATAATTTATGTAAATAAAGGGGTTAAGAAGATCAAAAAAAGAGAGAAAGTGATGACAATTACAGACCCACCTCATGGTTTGTCCTAAAGGCTGAGATACTGCTAGGTAGTCCTCAGAAGAGTGGCTGGCAAGGAGTAAGCCTTAACTGTGTGGATTTGTCTCCTCTACGTCTAGAAAAGAGTGGGCACATCACAGGGACTGAGGAGTGTTTGCCGAACTAAATTAATGCCATTTCATAAAATTCTACAGTAATATTCAGGGCCACCACTGCCCTTCTGGTAAATTCCATTCTGAATAGAAGAGCCCTTTACAATTGAACAAATGTGGGTACCAGTAAAAAGCACTCAAAAAAGTATTTTATACTCTCTCCCACTGTAGGTTTTTTCCTCCAAGATAAACAGTGTTGGGCCTTAACGGAGTCTGCCTAGGTAAATATTTTCTTATTCTTGAGAAAGAGGCCATGGAAACTTACCTGTATTACAAATCAATAATGTAGTTTCATGGTAATTTAAATGTTTACTTGCAGGACACTAGTTTATGTTTTATGGATACATTAAAGGACAATTTTATTAAGTTGATATTTCTATTCATGCAGAAGAGAGAAGGAGTAACTGAAAAGCATCTCCCTAAATTCGTTTTATTAAATAAATAATGTGATTTAAAGAGATCAGTAAAATAATACATATATGAGGAAAATAAATCTGGTAATTTTACATTTGTATTAGAGTAGGGAAGGAGTGGGGAAGAACATGGGGTCTAGAATCAAAAGGCAACCAAACCCCAGCTTCATCACGATGTGTGTGGTAAGTGAATTTGGGCAAGTGTTTTAGCTTGGGCCTCACTTCTTCATCTATAAAATGGGGATTAAATGGTACTTACCACAGAGTTAATGTGAGTCTAGAAGAACTTATATCCATAAAATAAAAGAATTAGGCTTAGCCCTGAGTAAGCATCCCATCAATATTAGCTATTACTGTTACTATTTCAAATAGAACCTGTTAGCAACAATAAACATAAGGCAATAAAAATGAAATGAAAACGAAATATGTCCCACTATTGTAGTACAAAGGTAAATTCTACAGGGCAGCTGGAAAGATATAATTGCTACAGTTAGACACTGACTTCTACCAAATCTAGAGCCAGTTCTCATCACCATATTTTAATGATGAAATTGGAAGATTCAAATATAGTTAAAATATCAAAACAATCAAACTAGAGAAGTCTTTCTTTATAAGACACTTGCATCTCAGTCATAGCTGCTATGGATTATTGTTGAACTAAAATCATAGCCCCAGACAATGTCTACCTCATAGTCTAAAGAACCATCACATAACTTAACATTCTCATTGCACTCCTGTTAGCAGGATGGAGTAAGTCCTGTCATCTCCATTTTCCAGATGAGAAAACTGAATTTTCTGTGTGTGATTCATAAACATGAACTAGTCTTCTTTTGAGAGGGTAGCACTTCTTTCCCTGCTTTGTTACATAGTAGTCATGGCTTTGCTAAGGTCAGCTGCCACACATGGCTGGACATATTTCAAAATATCTTTTGTGATTTGTTATCATGATTATAAAAGTAATGCATGCTCATTGCAGAACATTCTGAAAATACAGAAAAGCAGTAAGATGTCAGAGAATAGTTAACCAGTAAATGTAACTTTTTAGTGTTTTTCTTTGAAAATGTTATAATATTTATGATTATGCTTTATGCACAATTATATATCCTACTTTCTAAATTTAATGTTATACTGAAAATATTTTCATGTTAGTTTTAAAAGAATCTGAACCCTTCCTCAACAAAATATTAGCAAACCAAATCTAATAATATATTAAAAGGATCATACACCATAATCAAGTGGGATTTATTCCAGGGATGCAAGGATGGTTTAAGATCCACAAATCAATATAATATATCACATTAACAAAATGAAGGATAAAAGTCACATGATCACTTCAATAGATGCAGAAAAGGCATTTGACAAAATTCAACATCCATTTATGATAAAAACTCTCAACAAAATGAGAGGGGATGTATCTCAACATCATAAAAGCCATATATGACAAATCCACAGCTAACATCATATTCAGGGATGAAAAGCTGATCCTCTAAGATAAGGAACAAGACAAGAATGCCCACTCTCACCACCTTTACTCAACATAGTATTGGAAGTCCTAGCCACAGAAATTAGGGGGAAAAAATCTAAAAAGGAAGAAGTAAATCTGTCACTGTTTGCAGGGGACATGATACTATATATAGAAAACTCTAAAGAACCATCAAAAAAGTTAAAACTAATAAATAAATTCAATAAATCCACATGATACTAAATCTACATACAGAAATCCGTGGCATTCCTGCACACTAATAACAAAATTATCAGAAAGAGAAATTAAGAAAACAATCCCATTTATAATTGCATCAAAAAGAATAAAATATCCAGAAATAAATTTAACCAGGAAGGTGAAAGACCTATACACTGAAAACTCTAAGACACTGATGAAAGAAATTGAAGACAATACAAACAGATGGAAAGATATCTTGTGCTCATGGATTGAAAGAATTAATATTGTTAAAATGTCTGTACTATGCAAAGCTATCTACAGATTCAATGCAATCTAATCAAAATTCCAATGGCATATTTCACAGAACTACAACAAATAATTCTAAAATTTGTGTGAAACCACAAAAGATCCCAAGTAGCCAAAATAATCTTGAGAAAGAACAAAGCTTTATGATGATTCCTGATTTCAAACTACACTACAAAGCTGTAGTAATCAAAAGAGTATAGTACTACCACAAAAACAGGCACACAAATCAATGGAATAGAACTGAGAGCCCAGAAATAAACATACATATACGTTGACAATTAATTTATAACAAAGGAGTAAAGAACACACAAAGGAGAAAGGGCAGTCTGTTCAATCAACAGTGTTGGGAAAAAAGCCACATGCAAAAGAATGTAACTAGATCACTATCTCACACCATACATAAAAATTAACTCAAAATGGATTAAAGACTTGAATGTAAGAATTGAAACCATAAAATTTCTAGAAGAAAACATGGGTCAGACCTTACTGACATTGGTCTAAGTGATGTTGCTGTGGATCTGACTCCAAAGGCAAGGAAAACAAAAGGAAAAATAAACAAATGGGACTAAACTACAAAGCTCCTGCACAGCAAAAGAAATCAGCATCAGAACAAAAAGGAAATCTACTAAATGGGAGAAGATATTTGCAAGTCATATATCTGATAAGGGATTGATATCCAAAACACATAAGGAACTCATACAACTCAACAACAAAAACAAATAAACAACCTGATGACAAAATGAACTGAGGATCTGAATAGGTATTTTTCCAAAGAAGACATAGAGATGGCTAACAGGCACATGGAAAAATGTTCAACATTACTAATTATTAGTGAAATGCAAACCAAAACCACAATGACATACCATCTCACTACTATGAGAATGGTTATTATGGAAAAGACAAGAAATAACAGATGTTAGAGAGGATATGGAGAAAAGGGAACCCTCATACACCATTGATGGGGCTGTAAATTGGTGTAGCCACTATGAAAAACAGTATGGAGATTCCTCAAAAAATTAAGAACAGAACTGCCATATGACCCAGCTATTCCACTTCTGGGTATTTATCCAAAGAACACAAAAATGCTAATTCAAAAAGATATGTACACCCTGTGTTCACTGAAGCATTATTTACAATAGTCAAGATATGGGAAAAATCCAATGTCCAACAATGGATAAAGATATGGTATATACATACAATGGAACACTATTCAGCCATAACAAAGAATGAAATCCTTCCATTTTCAACAACATGTGAATGGATCTTGACAGTATTATACTAAGTGAAGTATGTCAGACAGAAACAAATACTGTATTATATCACTCATATGTGGAATTCAAAAAACAAACACTTACACCAGTCAGAATGGCCATCATTTAAAAGTCCACAAACAATAAATGATGGAGAGGGTGTGGAGAAAAAGGAACCCTCCTAAACTGTTGATGGGAATGTAAATTGGTGCAGCCACTATGGAGGACAGTATGGATGCTCCTTAAAAAACTAAGAATAAACTTATCATATGATCCAGCAATCCCACTCCTGGGCATATATCCAGAGGAAAATATAATTTGAAAAGATACATGCACCCCAATGTTCATAGCAGCACTATTTACAATAGCCAAGACATGGAAACAACTCAAATGTCCATTGACAGCTGACTGGATAAAGAAGATGCGGTATATATGTATGTGTGTGTGTGTGTATGTATGTGTGTATGTATATGTGTGTGTGTATATGTGTGTGTGTGTGTATACATATATATACACACATATACATATACATATAATGGAACACTACTCAGCCATAAAAAAGAATAAAATAATGCCATTTGCAGCAACATGGATGGACCTGGAGATTGTTATTCTAAGTGAAGTAAGCCAGAAGGAGAAAGAAAAATACCATATAATATTGCTTATATGTAGAATCTAAAAAAAAAAAAAAAAGGACACAATGAACTTACCTACAAAACAGAAACAGTCTCACAGACATAGAGAACAAACTTATGGTTACCAGGAGGTAAAGCAGGTGGGAAGAGATAAATTGGGAATTCAAAACTTGCACCTCTTGGGGAGTGATGGAAATGTTAGCTATCTTGAAATATGTGTAGTTAATGTACAGGAACCATACCACAATAAAGGTGTTAAAAATAAATAAAAAGTAAAATATGAAAAAACAAACAAACAAAACAAAAACAAACTCATAGATACAGAGATCTGATTAGTGGTTACCAGCAGCTAAGGAAACTGTTGAGGGGTTGGTGAAATGGATGAAGGGGATCACCTGTATGGTGATGTACAGTAACTAGACTTGTGGTGGTGATTACTTCGTGGTGTATACAGATGTCAAATTATAATGCTGTACATCTGAAACATATAATTTTTTTAAAAGAATCTAAACCCTAAAACATAAAGCTATTTATCTCCATGAACAATGAAACTTCATAACACTTATCCATTTAATCCTTAAGCTCTCATTCAGATTTAACTCACAACTGAAAAATATCACTATTCTAGAAATTATTTCCTCATAGTAACATTAGGAACTAATCATTAGAGAGCTATTAATACCAATTTAGTAATATGATTTTATTTTCTACTATATATCACCATTGGGTAATTTTATTAGAACCAAGAATTGCTTCCAAAGAAACTTTAAAAAAATACGCAGAGAAATAAAATCTCAATGTTAGTTAAGACAATTTCCACCCGTTAGCTTTGCTCATAAGGATCAAATTAGTGACTAGAATGAAGTAAATAAATACTACAGTATGGGTTTGCATGGTTCCTATCAGAGTGTTTACTTGAAGGACCCTACAACTACTGTTAAATTCAACTAATTTTTTCCATAACCCATCCCACAATACTTCTTTTATTTTTTAATTAAAAACATTTGAAGGACTAGATAAGTAGTGGGCAAAACATGAAATAACTATATGAGAGAAATTTATGTCACTTTTTCTCTATCTGGCTAATACTCATATTTTAAGTCTCATAAGCATCATAATGCATATACATTTCAATAAAAGTAATACTAAAGCCATTTAGTGTTGTCACAGTAATTTTTTCCCAGTTTAAAAGTTTTTTGTTGAAGTATAGCTGATGTGTCATATTATATGTTACAGGTATACAATACAGTGATTCATAAGTTTTAAAGGTACACTCCACTTATGGCTATTACAAAATATACAATACTTTCTTCTTTATCAGAAAAAACTCAAATTTATCTTTTATTTTATTTACACTTTACTTCAGCAGATGCTTGGCAGGCAATATTGGTCAGGAGGAATTTCTGGCACAATTTCTTAACATCTAGTTGCTTCTCATTCCAAAAGTCTTATAAGTCATTTCACTGGCCAGACACTCAGAATTTCTTTCATCCTTTTGAGAACTACAACTTCTTCTGTAGTCATAATGGACATAATTTGTGAAATGAGAACACAGCCTTATTCAGTGAACAAAATTTTAGCAAATCAAACTGTTTGGTCAAAGCCTCAGGCTTGTGTCTCATACAAAAGTGGAAGAGGCCTCACTGCCCACAGATACCACTGAGAAGGGTCTCAGGTCACTGATTTCAATCAGGCAACCACATTTACTGGGCATTCATCATGTGCAGAGTACCCTGAAAGCACTGTGAGAAGATACAAGAAAAGAAAGGGTCTCGCTGGAAGGAGCTGACATGTTAAGGACCCAAGAAAATATTCATAGACCCTAAACAAAGCCAGGATCTAAATATACAAAGCTGCACTGAGAGACCAAGTCCATTAGGACACTCATTTGGGGCCAGTAAAATAACTGGTGTCTCCACTATTTCTTCTTAGATTAAGAAAATTTGGAAGCTATTCTTACTAATTAAACCACTGCTACCTCATAAAGATGCTGATGCCTTACTCCCACACCTGATGAGCCTCATCAAGAGCTGAAAAGAAACCAGGGCAGAAGGTTGGCCATGGCAGAGTAGGAAGCACGTATGTGCTCACAAGAATCAGTACCGGTTGGTAGATTTTGCCACTCTTCTTCAGGCTCTCTAAGAACAACGTTAGTCACTCAGTTTATGAGGCCAACTCCCTTCCCTGCCCCAACACACACACATACACTGCTGCCCTCACTCCACACATGTGCATGCTCATGCACACACACGCGCACACAAACACACACACACACACAGAGCCATTACACCTTACACGGGGCAGACTGGTAAACTGACCTAGGTCAAATGGTAGAGTACTATTCCATTGAAAATGCAAGTACAGAGTAAAACTCCAAATTCAATGGACATGAAAATATTGAATAACTGAAGGTACACAGAGCAAATTATCTGGACCTGAGAAGCCCAGAGGATGTGAACTTACCGAGAATAATTCTTCTTGGTGAAAGGTCCAGGCTTCTGGACGATATTGTAACTAAGCGGGACCAGCTTTCCAGGAAATCTGGTGGAAGTGTGGTTAATCTGTTGCTTGATAAATCCAAGTAGGCAAGGTTCTTCAGGTACCTGACCGCCTCATTTGGCACACTGGTTATTCTGTTATTGTGCAAATCCAGGGTCCTTAGACGGGGCATGTCCCTCAGAGATGTCCAAGGAAAAGCAGCCAGAGAGTTTCCATCCAAGCGCAACTCATGCAGCTGCTTCAGGTTGTAAAAGCTGCTGGTGTCAAGGCTGGCCACAGAATTATAAGTCAACCAGAGGTACTGGAGCTCCACCAGGTAGTAGAAGGCCTCGGCGGGGATTCTACGGACAACGGTCTTCTCTATGCGAAGCTTCACAGTGTCCACGGGGATGTTCGTAGGTACCTCATTCATATCCATGTCATTACATAGCACCGACCTAGTGTCACAGAGCGGAAGGAAACCTGCTTTCTGAAACTCATCTGAAGAAATAATACTTATTTGAAACATGCATCAATTTTTCATCTCCTACTCGTTTTTTGAAAAAAATCTCTTCAGCCTGGCTAACCTGTCCATTAATGATTCATCATCATCATCATCATCTTATAGGTTGAACCATATGAAATGGTCATTTGAGGTGGTTAAAAAACGATCAAGTATCAGCAACTTCATAGGATTCAGCCTGATTGATGGAGCTCTTCATGTGTCGGGCCTGTGCATCGAGGATCACATCCATTCCCAAATTTAATCATCACAATAGCCCAATGAGCTAGATATTGGGTAGTAGGTAAAGGCACCATCTCTAGAGTCTGGCTGACCTTGGTTCAAATCAGCTGCCTCCTTTGTGGCCATGGAAAGCCACTTCACCAATCACTTACCTCTTTTTCCCATATGGTACTATTATTGAAACGGATGGAAATTTTTACATCTTCCTGGCACATAATAAGCACTCAATGGGTGTTTGCTACTATTATCATCAATCTCACTTTTACAAATAAAATAACTGAGGCCCACCAATATTAGGTAACTTCCCAAGGTCACAGAGCTAGTGGTTACACAACCACCTTTCAAACCCATATCTGTCCAACTCCAAAGTGCACACTCAAACTTTTTAGGAAACAGACCATTTTAAAGGAATTCCTCTTGAAGTTATAAACTGATCCTTTTAAAGATCATACAAGAAGGAGAGACAGCAAGAGAAAGGAAGAAAGAAAGAAAGGCAGAAAGGCAGAAAGAAAGAAAAAGAAAGAAAGAAAGAAAGAAAGAAAGAAAGAAAGAAAGAAAGAAAGAAAGAAAGAAAGAAAGAAAGAAAGGGCAAATGTTCATACTAGATGTTTAAAGTGAAGCTCTGTTTTAACAATGTGACATGTGTGTTGCTTTCAGCCTACAGAATAAACCGGAAACTACAAGTTTATTTATTTTTTTACCACTCACTAACTTAAGTAACCTTGAGCAAGTCACATTGTGCTCTTGTTTATTGGCACATGTAAAACAGGCATAGAAAAAACAAGCCTGCCCCATGTGTGGGTGTAAGGTATGAAGAATCAGAGAATTTAGATTCATTTTAACCTGAGAAAGAAAAGATTTATCTCTCATTATATATTAATCCTCACTGGATTGCTGAAATTGAACAATAAGAAGTGTTGCAAACCATCTAAATTATAATGCATCACATAGTTAGTTATAGTACATAACAATAAAATGGCCATTCAGTAAAACACATCACATTAAATCAGTGAATTCTGAAAGCCAGCCTATAATGTAAAGAGGGAAACAGCAGAAGCCATGAGGTACTGATATGCTGGTCATGTTGTCTCCTCTCTTTAACTTTAGGAGAAGAGCCTATAGAATCCTGGGATTCTCCAGATACACCTGTTACTCTTCACCTCTATTCTGAATCACACATTTCAGTGCTGCTTTATACCAGAATGATCCAGTTTCTCCTCACTCAGCCAGCATTCCAGTACACTGGGATGGGAGGAAGCCTGGACTGGAAGCTAAAAGACCCAGCATCTTTATCAGCCAATCACTGCAGCAACTCAACACTGTGACCTCAGACAAGTCATTTAGTCTCTATGTGGTTTAGTTTATTCATTTAGAAAATGACAGTGGTCGAACTAGATTATTTCTGGAGTTCTTCTCAGGCATAATATGCTATGAACTTTATAAAATCCACCAGTAGTGGAGCCACCATGGAGAAGGAAACATTTCTGTGATTGTTTTCCCAAAAGAAGCCTGGCCTGCGTCATTAACTGTTGCCTATCTTCTACTAAGTAGGTCTTTAATTTGTTATATTCTTCTCACTGTGTTTAGCCACCTAGTGAATATCTTGGAGATACCAAGAGTTAGTAAGGTAAATTTTATACCGTATCAAAACAAACTACTCAAAAACATGTGTTAATTATTATTTATTTGTATAAATTTGTAAGACATAAACTGAGCAATTTTTTTAACAAATTAAGAGGCTTACTGTTCACTTTAACTGAGTGACAAAAATATCTGATTTTGTTATTAAATATCTTCTCAAAAAAAATCAAGGTCTACTATGTTTAGCTAACAAGAGTTTTTTTGCTTTGCATTTAACTTCTATTTAAAAGGACTCATGCACATTATGAATAAGTATTTATTCTCACTTCACTTTTTTTTTTCAAAAAAAAAAGTAGATATTAAAGTAACGCAGAGGTTAAGTAATTTCTGTAAGGTCCCTCAGTGTCTGCAACACAGAGTTGACACGTTTCTTTAAAACTTCTCTTCTTTGTAAACTCCAATATCTTAAAATGAGAAATTCTGATTAGAAACCTCTCTAATTTCTGTTATGTGTTCTCCTTCCTACTTCCTAAGCTCTATCCAGTTGGCATGAATAATCCTCAAAATGAAATGGAAAACCCTGGAAGCAAATGATCTGGGCATGTCACACACCTACTGATCGGCCCTGCCCTCATGTGCTTTCTATAATCAGGCTGAGCTGGCCACACGCATTTCAGTGGTTTGACCTCCTGCAAGGTTCGTTTTGTGAATATGAGTGCCATGAATATTCTTGTAACACAGAAAGCGTCTGAGAGTCTCAAAGAATTTGAGGGGCTTTGAAGGAACTAAACTGCTCTAAATGAAAACAGTGGCGGAGTAGGCAACCAGGATTAACACAATTAAATTAAAGCTTATCTACATTAAACCTTCTCTCCTCTGATTTCTGATCGACAGTTTGCTTTCAAATTAAGGCCATCTGGTTTGAGTCCTTTTCCTCGGAATCATTAGAACACTTAGTAGCAAGGAGGGAAGCGTACCTTGATCCCATGCCGTCATTTCTGCCGTGATTGTCACAGGTGCACTGTGAGGGACACGAACAGCTCACTCTTTCCAAAAAGCTAAGCGCAATGCACAGACTTGCAAAGAGACGCATGGCTCCTTTTAGAGGTTATTTGGACAAAAGGTAAAAACCAAATCCTAAGCATTCAGAAACTGGTGTGCCAGGAACACAAACGGCCATTTAGCAACAGCAGATTACACAGGATTAGCTGAGATCTGTAGTTACTTAACCTTCAAGTGTATCTTGCAGCGGATCAATCGACCTAGCCTTTGAATCTGGTTTCGCGGTGAGTTCAGAAGTAACATATTTTAAGGGAAATGAACATCAAACACGTGTCAGGAAAATTACCATAGTTGCCCATACCTAGATTTTCAAAGAAATGCCTATTATATCTCTTTCCTATGGATGTAATTGCTACGATACCTTGAAGATACACATAATGTTCAAAATAATTCAATGTCTTAGCAGACGTTAGAAAATGCTGTAGATTATTTGCATGTTATAACATGATAAATTTTACTTTTTGCTTTTTACTGTCATTCATAATATTCAGTTTTATGAAATTTAGCTTTAAAGATAGAAACACATGACAAAATTGATTTAGAGTAATTTATATTGCCACATACTGGCTAGCCCCAACAGCAAACTAAGCAAAGTCTAATACCTAGATGTTTTTAGGCAAGATGCCTCAATCCACCACTGAATTGGCAGCACTAAGACTCTAGTGAGAGTGCATCCTGCATTTCTCCCAGGTCATCTCTGTGCAGTGCAGGTTCATCCCAATACATCTATTTTTTAATGAAGGCCATTATCTCTGTTCAAGAATGTATTTTATTTCAAGCTAGCTGCCCAAGTTACAGGCAATCAAACCCAAAGCTCAACTCTCATGTCAGGCTCTATCTGAAAATAAAAATTAAATTAAATATTTTAAAAACTACCTCCATACACATAGCATAGAGCATCCACAGGAACAGTCAAGGATTAAGTTTATAAATATATAAGGCATTTAATCTTCTTTGGGGGTAGTTCTATTCATCATCTTTAAACCAAAAACTTTTTTCTAAAGAAAATTAATTCTATAAAGAGAAAAATATTATGGGAAATACTACTTAAAACGAATAGGATGCATATAGAAACAACAGAATCAAAACAATTTTCTCAAAATAAAATCCTGTGGATTTTCAGGTTCTGCATAATTCATTTGTTCATCAAATACTTACTGAGCAAATACTTTGTGCAAAGCACTGAACTAAGTCCTAGGGATACAAAGCTACCACATGTGTGACTGAGCCTCTGATTAAAAATAATGATAACTAGAAAACTTGAAACAATTGACCAAATACATAGTTCTATAAGAGCAAGATTGCAATAGTGTAACTTTAGACATGGGAAGAAGCAACAAGCAGGAACCAGTCCCTGGACCATAGCAGACCAGTAAGACAAGCGGACCGTTTGGTTTTGGTTACCATTAACAGAGCCTAGTCCAGTAATAGCTCACAAAGGAGCCTATCAACCAAATTGTCGCCCGACCTGGGAGTAAGCATTCTTAGCACCCTGGGACAAATTGGTCACGAAATGCCTCTCAAACTTTGGTCAAAATTATAATCAAAAGAGAGGGGATTATAAAATAAAGAAAGTTGCCCATTATCGTATTCTAACAAGAATCAAGTCATTACCCACTGCTGTCACTGACCTACAACACACCCCGAAAAGAATCCAGGGTGAAGATCAGAATGAGACACTTTGTGTTCTGGGAAAACAGGCAGAACTGGCCCTCAGACAAGTATTTTCAGGAGAAAATTTTATGAACCCAGTTTCTTGCATGTTTCCATACTTAGAAAAGCACTAAAAGCATTAACTAAGATAACTGTTCCTCGTGTAGCCTTCAACCAAGATGTGTGCTGGATTGCACATCAGTAGTAGCCTCCCTGCTTTCCTCTCCGGAACAGTCCCCAGAGCTTTCTGAAAGACTGTCTCCTGGGTTGTAATCTTCAGGTTGGCTTGAACAAAATTTTCCATCTATTTCTTACATAGATTATTGATTAATTTTTCATTAATAAAATAAAAAAAAGGGAAAAAAAGAACAAACATATAAAAACTCCCACTCTGATTAAACTTAATTCTAGTGCCAAATATGTGGAAATACATATACATAAAAATGGTAACTAAAATGCAGAGTATATAATAGTATGCAGATTATACTGCTATATAAAATATGTATGTGCATTGACTGACATGTGATTCAAAAGTAATAGTGCTTAATATTCATTCAATTATTTTTGTTAAATAGTATGTTGATAATTGCCAATGCACAAACAGAATAACTATAAACTACATTTGAGGAAGTTTTAGTCTATTAGGACAATACTCTATGTCTGCATTTGATAAAAATGGGCTTATATTTAAAATGAAATTAAACCATTGCAAAAAAAAAAAAAGGAAAGAAAATGTTTTGATAATGTGTGCTTTCCTCTTATTTCAGAGTCTTCCAGAAGTCAACGGGTTTTGAGGTACATCCATTGGTAAAATACTTGTCATGGGCATTGCTTGGTGAGTCTGACATTTGAACATGGCAAGCATTGCCCTCCGAAACCTACAATAAAAAAGGGAATATCTGGCATTATCCCATATTGACTTGGAACTTTTGAAGAAGTTTCAAATATGGCTAAGGTGCCACTACTGCCAATTGGCATCTCCAAATAAATTTCTGCCTCCAACTTGAACATCTCCTGTTGAGACCTTTTATAAACGTGTGAAGTATATGGTACAGTTAAAGACCAATTTTGCACCACTGATTATAAACATTGAAGACATTTTAAAAAATATTTTATTTTATTTATTTTTTGAAATCTTTTGGTGGGAGGAGGTAATTAGGTTTAGTTACCTATTTATCTTAATGGAGGGACTGGGGATTGAACCTAGGACCTTGTGCATGCTAAGCATGTGCTCTACCACTGACCTATACCCTCCCCCTAAACGTTGAAGACATTCAATAAACATCAATAATTATGTCTGTTTAGGATGGTGCTTCTAATGTCAATTGCAAGGAGTTATTTATTTGAACTAAGGACATGTATTTCAAGCATTTGTTCTGAGCAAAAGCCTAGTTTAAATTAAGGCTTGAGAATAACTGACCTTTCCAAAAGAATTACCAATAGACTCTGAATTTTAAATGTGTTCTTTATTCTTCTTATGTGGTCTGTTTGCAATTAAAAGTTTTTATGTTTCTGCATGTACCTGTAGCTAAAGCTGCTTTCCCAAACATGTGCATAAATACACAAGTTTAATAGAAGCAGCATGGCATTCCCAGATCAAATTACTTCACCTCTACTGAGACTTTTCTGGTCAAATATTTAAGCACAGTAGATTGGTTCATTCCATCTTTAAAAAGCAACAGGAAATGAAGTAGTCTAAGCTTCACTGAGAAGGCAGGAAAGAAATTCTTGCTGAGAGTCTCCACAAAGGTGGAAGGGGAAGAATCTCGAATATTCTGAATGACTACATACTCCTGAAGCCCTTTATGTTAGCACTGCATTTCTCTCTTGGATTTGAATGATATGTCTTCCTTCTAGTAAATATACAGCTATGCTACCAACTTAGGGAGTCCCACATTGCCTCGCCTTGTCCATTTTCCAGTAATGGAACCACTCTTCTTTGTAAAACCAACTCCACGTGTTTCAAATGGGGTACACATATGAACCAAGCCGAGCTCACCAACAACCTTCCAGGGTCTTTTCTGCCAGAGAGCCCCCTGAGATGAAAGCATCTGGGGATGCTTAGCTGGCAGAACTTGGGTCGTAAGTTACCCGTGATCATCTTGCCTCCACGTGGGAAGAGCCTGTCACAGAACTGGAGCCCTAGACATTTAAGATCCTAAATGCTGCTTTAGTTTCATGAACCAAATAACTTCTACATTAGTTTGAAGTGAGTTTCTGTTATTTACCTCCCTAAAACTTTTAGAACATTATCTGTTGCCTTTTTAACATTCTTTCTGTATATATAATATATATATATTTTTTAAATTGAGAAGCATTTTAGACCTGACTTACTTTTTATTAGCAATCACATAAATACAGGGATTGTAGAAGGTAGAAGATTTTGCAAACAGTGGAGCTATGATGGCCATGGAGGGAGGAATCTTCTTTGGGTCACCAAAGGAAGCCCATAAGCACACGATGGAATAAGGGGACCACGCCAGCAGAAACATGAGTATCATTATCACAGACATCTGTAAAAGAAATCAATATTCGCCAAGCCCAATACCTAAAATATCAAAATAGCTACTATATCTAAAGCTGTGTGAAAAATTATCTAGATTGGAACTTACGTGTATGTCATTGAAGACATAAAGGAAATACTGACTTTTTCCCCTCATTGCACTTTGCTTACGTGCCCAAAGTCATCTATGATAACAAGGACTTGTGAAATGGGTAGAATGTTACACAAATGTAAAGAATGCCCTCTTTCTTTTGGTGAGCTAGGGCAGAATGCAAAAGCTAGCTTTGATGAGAGGCAGATGAACCTACTCCTAGCCCACTTCCAGTAATTGCAGACTAGTGGTATTGTGCTTTTTTTCTCACTGTCATCTGCTAATCTAAAAAATAACTTTCTAAAATCAATCTGGGGAAAAAAAGTCCTATACTGAGTTCAGTGAATTCTAATACAAGCCATTTGAGCTCAATATATAATAAATGATGTATAATACATACAGTGCAGATAGTTTTGTAAATGAGCTCCCTTTGCATTTTGTTTAAATGAAAAATTGTAATTTTACATTGTTGCCTTCTGACTGCCGACTAAAATGATAGAAAAGGTATAAAAAGACACAAATCCATAAAATCTGAGAATCACAGATTAGACAAAAGCTTTCTAAGAATTAAACCAAATAACCATTGGACAAGTGGCACATTCCTTATCAGACATGAATGATTTAAAAACAAATTTAAAAAAAATTTCCCAGGAATGAGGGAAAATCAGAGACAAGCTAATCATTCCTCAGAACTACAGAAGTCTCAGGAATTGGAGTCGACAGCTCTGAATGCGGGGCTACATATGGAATCTAAAACATAAAAATTCATTGAAATCTGCAAAAAGCAGCAATTAGACTTCTGAATCCCCTCCCTATTCAGCCAAGGAACTGCCCCTTCTCCCCTGAAGAACCCCAGAGGGTCAGTAAGAGGGCAAAGCAAGGAAGCTCATGGGCTGGGCTGGGCTGAGAGCTGGAGTGCTGTTCTGAAAAGAGGGGTGCTGCATGCTGCCCCTTCCTGGCACTGAACCATGAGAATGTGGGTGGATATACTTGTACCTCCCACCCAGGAAGGTCAATCTTCTCCTTGTAAACTGACCAGCCCAGAAGAAAATACCCAGATACAGATCATCAGAAATCCCCCCACTCACAAGACATATCCCAGCAAAAGAGCACATCCAGAACTTACAATCAGCTTTTTAGTGCATCAATCTTAAATATGCAGGGACAGTCATTAATGACCAGATAATGAGGAAACATACAAACTGACATGTAGAGACCAAAAGGTTCAGGAACTCAGGGGAAACAAAAAATTTGTGATGAACAGAAGGAAAATAAATATATATACAATATCATCACAGAAATGAGAGATGACACACATGCATTAAACAAGAGGAGGCTATCAAAAAGAAGTATAGTATATAAAATAATGCTCTAATTTGAAGATACATGCACCCCAATGTTCACAGTAGCACAATTTATAATAGCCAAGACATGCAAACAACCTAAATGTCCATCAATGGATGAATGGATAAAGAAGATGTGGTATATATACACAATGGAATATTACTCAGCCATAAAAGGGAATGAAATAATGCCATTTGCAGCAACATGGATGGACCTAGAGATTATCATACTAAGCGAATTAAGTCAGACAGAGAAATACAAATATCATATAATATCACTTATATGTGGAATCATTTTAAAAAGTATACAAATTAACTTACTTACAAAACTGAAATAGTCTCATAGACATAGAAAATAAACTTATGGTTACCAAAGGGGAAAGGGTGCGGAAGGATAAATTAGGAGTTTGGGATTAACATATATAACATAGATAACCAACAAGGTCCTACTGTATAGCACAGGAAACTATATTCAATATCTTGTAATAACCTATGATGGAAAAGTATCTGAAAAAGAATAATTTATATACATATGTATAACTGAATAACTTTGCTGTACACCTGAAACTGTAAATCAACTATCTTTCAATTTAAAAAGAAAAAAAATTTTAAATAAAATAATGCTTTTTATCTCACCTATAAAAGTGAAAGCAGAATTTTTAAAATGCAACAGGAAGGTTGAAATGTATGGTCAGCCAGGCTTTAGGGTGAGGTAAATGAGGCCAATTGTGCGAGTGCAGAGTCATAGCCTATCGTTATGTAATATTTTACATTTTGTTCAATATAGATCTTTTACATAAATTTTGATTTTTTTAAAAAATACTGCATTAACTACTATTTTTCTTTAGTTTTTTGGTGCCTGCTTAAATTTTGCACCCCAGGCTTGAGCCCCAGTCTTCTCAATCCCAGACATGGACATGGTTGAGGAAATCTCTCAGAAAACAGAAACAAAAACAAACAAAACCAGAAACAGAGATAATGTAGGAGAGAATATTTAAGAAAATTAGAAGATAAATCCAGGAGATTAAATACCCAAATAAAAGGAGTTCCAGGAAAAGAGAACAGAAAAAGACAAAATAGGAGGTGAAACTCACCAGAGAAATAATACAAGGAAGCTCCCAGAAGGGAAGATCTGAGTGTCTATGTGGAAAGCACTCACCCAGTACCCAGCACATGGGTGAATAAAGAGCAACACCAAAACACATCAGCATGAAATTTCAGAAAACTAGAGACACAGAGAAAAATCACAAGCTTCTAGAGGGAATGCAGATGACCATCATGCTATCAGCCTTTTCAACAGTGACACCAGAAGCCAGGAGATGATAGAGTAATGCCTTCAAAATTCTTTGAACATCATTTTTATACTTAGAATTCCACACCAAGCAAACAATCAGTCAAATACGATAGAATTAAGACATTTTCAGGGGTGTGAAATCTTAAAAACTTTATTTTCCTACAATTTTCTCAGGACTCTACTCCAGAATGTATTCTACCAAATATGAGGGAGTAAACCAAGAAAAAGGAAGCCATGCAATCCAGAAAACAGGCGATCTGACCAAGGAGACAGTCCCAGCTGGTGGTAAAGGAGATGTGAGGATTCCTGGGTAGTTCTCTTAAAGAACAGCCAATGAGAGCAAGAGATCTGGGGGTCTCAGGAGGCTAGCTCCAAGGAAAGGATAAAGTCAGTCTAGTCCCTGATGCATTTGAAAATACTAAGAGGAGACTGGTGGAGAGTTTAGACGTGAATTAGTGACAGGTACACAGAACAGCCAGCAAACAAAGCTCAGAGGAGGGGAGAGAGAGGGAGGGAAGAAGAGAAAGAAAGAGAAAAGGAATGAATGATTAACTCCAAGGGGAGAAAAGTTATATATAAAAAGAAATATAAATCATAGAGCCCTACAGAGATCTGTAATAAATAAAATCTAGATAATCACAATAATGTAAAGACTCTTCATCTAATCAAACACTAACATTTCACTGACAAGATGAGAAGAAAGGTTGGTGGTATAAGAGAAATTCCCTTTGTCTATCTCCGGAAATCAAGAAATAACAGGAAAAAAAACCCCAAAACATCAGATAAGCACATGATTATGAAACATGATGGCAAACACCAGACAAAAGGGCCAGAGAGTAAGAATCGAGGGTTGGGAAGGTGACTACAGGGGTCGAGGAACCACGTTCGTGGAAAAGCTTGAGCGCAAATATTTTTTAAGGATTTGAATGTCTTACCTTTGTTACGTCTACCTGATCTGACCAATCTCTGTTGAGGTACTCAGTGCAGTTACTAGTTGCACGACATTTAATGGATCGAGTGACATGGTAATAGCAGTAAAACATCACTATCAAGGGCACAATAAAATTGATTGCAACCACCATCATGGTGTAAGAAACAAAAGATCTGAAAATTTAAAAAGGAAATAATTAAATCACTACTCGTTCAATATACTAAATAAATAGAGGAAGGGAAACAGAATAATTATCAGAAATTATACTGGCACTGCCCAGCAGTCATTATATTATTAAATAGCTTAGAAAGTACATTTGACTTTTAGTTCATTTGGACTAGGGGTTGGCAAACTCTAGCCTGTGGGCCAAATCCAGCCTGTGGCCTCTCTTTGTAAAGAAAAGTTTATTGGAACCACATTCATTTACATACTGCCTATGGCTGCTTTCACAGGCAGAGGTGAAGAGCTGCAATGGAGATAGTCTTGCCTGTAAAGCCTAAAATGCTTATTTTTCGACTCTGCACAGAAAAAATTTAAGATTTAGATTTAGTGCGAGAGTTAGAAATTTTTGTATTTGTTTCTCTGAGTCATCTTTCATTTCCTTTAATGAACTAAATTATTCCCCTTTCCCTGGTAAACACGGAAGAGCATCACTAATAAGCAAGCAAATCTTTGCAGTGACAGTGCTTTTGTTGCATAATTCTCGGAAGATGCTTTATCACCAGATCATCTAGTGATCTGGGCTTTCTGCACACTGTCTAGCTCCACTAACACTCTTTTTACCCCTCAGGTTCTACCTCTAAGGTGCAGACATCAGAAGGATGCTCTGCACCCCCTTCTCTGCAAGAAGGGAGAGAGGAAGGAACAGAGCAGGGGGACAAGGGGAGCTGGATGACCTTTCCTTGCCAACAAGCGTAATTTACTTTTCTCAACTCATCTTTGGCTAGAATCACATCGTCTGTACCAAGGAAGCCATTTGCCACATTCTGCATAAGAAACAATTGATCTGAGTTTTAATTTGAAATGGTGAGAAATGTCTACATTAGAAACATTTGATTAAAAAGTGTAAACATGTCTCTTACACATCATTTTGCCGCCAGTTTATGGTGCAGGTGGCCCCAGTAGGATCTGGGGCGTAACCAGCCCACCCAATGATAGGCACTGAAGCCCAAAAGAGGCCATTGATCCAGGCCCCCAGAATCATGCTGATGTAAGTGTTTGTGGTCATTCTTCTTCCTATAAACAAACATGGAATTTTAGAGTCATTTCCCAATGATGAGATTCATATCTTCATTTTGTTTTAACTGATGATTCAAAGTTGTTATCAAGTAGATTCTTTGCAGAGCACTCTAATTCACACAAAGCCTATCTACATGAACTCACATTCTGGAAAAAAAAAAAAAAAGACCTTTAAGCTGAAACCTGAATTTATAAAAAAGATCAGCCAGAGGACTGGCCAGGAGAAGAACTTTCCAGGCCTAGGGAAATAGCATCTACAAACACCCCAAAGTGAGAGGATCCTAGACCATGCTGGAAAGGCAGCCAGGGGCCCGGTCATGTGGGGCCTTGGAGGCTGTGTCATAAAATTTAAATTTTATTCTAGGTTTAATAGGAATCATTGAAACTTCTAATCAAGGATTATCAGAGACTGACCATGGCTGTAAGCCATCACATTTACATTTAAAGTGAATGTGTGTTGAGTGGTACCTGGACAAGAAATGGGTTCACTAAGAAAACTAAGGGAAAGCTAACAGAAGTGCTGTACCTGCATCAGGACGGCAAATGGTCAGGTATCGATCCATGGCCACAACAGTGAGCAATCCAATACTTGCCATTCCAAAAAAGATATTCAAGCCAGCATAAATCTGAAAATCAAAATTGGAAAGAATCCACCATTCTGCACACCCTCCCAAAAGAAATTTACATCCCATTGCTAGAATATATTTAAAATACACTGAATTTTTTTTTTACTGATTTAAAAATACAACATCTATTGTTAAATGTTAAGTTGTTCAATAAAGGGATTTATAAAAAATATTTTGGGACTTCACTAATCAAACTTCTTAGAAAATATCAAGACTTAAAGTAAAACTTCTATACATACTCTATAAGAGTGCAAAAACAAGCCATAAATTAGGTGCAGTACATATCCAACAAAAGACTAGGTTTCACAAGATAGACAATTCAACAGGGGGAAAAGACAAACAGAAAAACAGGCTATTCATACAAGAGGAAATCTGAGTGTTTATGATATAAGATGTACAACCACATTAAATATTCAAAACATGCAAATTATAAGATACTATTTTACTACAGATTTAAAAGTCTGACAATCCCAAGCACTGGCGATAATGTAGAGTAACACAGGTTCTCATAATTGGCATAATTATTTTGGAGAGCAATTTGGTCATATTTGATAAAGGTCAAGATGAACATTATCTACAAACCAAACCATCCCTCTCCTAGTAATGTACCTAAGGAAACTCTCACATATTGCAGAAAGAGACATACATAAGAACATTTATTGAAACCTTATTTGTGATTTAAAAAATGGGAACAATGATCAATATTAGGAAAATGAATAAATACATGTATATGTTCATAAAATGGAATATCGTGTAGCAGTTAAAATGAGTGACTTACAGCTATATGCATCAACATGCATATACTTCAAAACATAAGATTGGATAATAGAAGAAAATAGCATAATGCAAACAATATGATATTATTTATACAAAATTCAAAACATTCAGACAGTGTCAAGTTTATGAACATATAATATGTAGTAAGATGGAAAAACATTCATGAGAGAGAAAGGAGTAAGATTGTGGATGGTATGCAACAGACTTCAACAGTATCTGTAAAATTTTATACTATTAAAAAAAAAGCAATCTGAAGCACATATTGCAAAACGTTAGATTTGACAAAACTGGTTGGTGCACACATGGGCATTCATTATTTTCTCGTTCTCTCATCTTACCCTCTATATATAGCTTAAAATGGCAAGCTGTTAAAAAAAAAAAGGCCAAGTCATTAATGCAACTTAACATTAATTTATTTTCTTGTCAGTAAAACTCATGGATATATTTAATAGGAATTCTCATGGAGAAACTTCCATAGGAAAAAGTCAGCAATTCGTAGTTTAACTACATTACTTATACATTATGATATAGTCATTAAATATTATTTCAAATGAAAGCAGCGTTATTTCTTTTTGAATTTGCAACACACAAGTTTTTATTTGAATATGCATATGTTCACTTTTCTTCTCTAGGTGAGTGCTAATTTTTTGTTAGTTTAGTCTTTTTCCTTTGGATTGGGGAAATTTTGAAACTATTATGGCTAGTGATTTCATTTCTCTTGTTAAAGAATGTATTTCCGAGTCACCCCGGAAATTTTCAGAGGACACCGTATCTGTTATCCTACGTGATCTTATTTGATTGAAACTCTTGGAATTTTTTGAAGACACAAATTACATCTTTTTAATCTACTTTATTTTGCTTTGATTCTTAAGATCCCCAATACCTGACATCCTGCATATCCAAATTTCCAACTTCCATACAGATCTGAAGCAGCAGACATGGGATAGCCAATGCTACTGACCCCTATATCAGTAACAGCCAGGTTAATGATAATTGCATTTGTGGGTGTCCGAAGCTCCTTGTACTTAACGAAGATGCCCAAAACTATTATGTTGCTGAGAATACTTATCACACCTGAGAATACAAACAAACAAACAAAAATCACACACTTTGTTAATTTGAACTTGTAAAAGTATTTTTTCACAAATATTTAAGCTCCTTCAAAAACACAGCAAATCCATTTTGGTTTACTTATTTGAAGAGCTCCAGCTGTTTGTAAAACTAGTTGTAATATCTTCACAGTTCTTTTGTGAAATAGAAATATAAAAATTAAAACACAAAGAATCTGCCAGTTGCAGATCACTCTGTCCTTGAAATTCCTCCTCTGCATTTCATAATACTACCACTGCTGATTTTTAGACATTTTTAGGATGTATGTATGATCATACAATCGCCTTTGGCAGCTTAATTCCCTCCTCCTCCTTCCTGATGCCTGAGGCTCTTCTTTCTCTATAGTTTTTCAAGTCTCAGTTGTCCTAACAGCTCTCTGTCACTTTCTAGCCCTGATCCATGCTCCTATCCCACATCCCTTTTCATACAACTTATTACCATTAAACGTTTATTGAGCATCTATGATATGTAAGATCATACGATGTTCTAAACTTGAAACTCAACATGTTCAAATCTGAATTCTTCATCTCACACACACACATACACACACTCCTCTATAGAAGAATGCACACTGCAAGGTTTGGTCCAGAGAGGAAGTCAAAGCTGGCTTTCAAGTCCACTGAGAAGCCTCACAGGTGATATCACCCTAGTCAAGTCTTCACAACCTGGGATCTGATTCTTAGCCCTGCGGGTCCAGAAACTGAATGTTGTCTGTGCCCTAGAAGTGGCTGGATTCAAGTAGACTGATGACTGAACTTCTTAATCTGAATGCCAGTGTATTAATTTACAAAAAGAAATTGCTGAGTGGACTGGATGTGCCTGACTAATTAACCCCTATATACAAAAAAGGATGCATATGCTTCCCATAAACCAGATGTGGGCCATACTAGGTCCTAATGCTGGGGATGGGGGATGAATAGATTTGAGCTGAGAGAGGCTAGAGTCATTACCAGATTCCTATGGGCTAAAGGAGCGGTAAGCAACAAAAGGAACAGAGTTGTGTTCACCAGCATGAAGAGAACTCTGGTGGAGCAGCCCCCAACTATTGCCGGAGAGAGGGAAGGTTTCCAAGCACTGACACACAAAGGTGTCAGCTAAGGAAGAACTTCTATTCTATATCTTGGCACTTTGGTCAAAACTTCGGTTTAGCATCTTATTAACCTAATCTTCCAGATTTCTGTTCTTTCCTCCTGTGCTGCTGGCAGAATATGCTCGCTGCAACATAAAATTAACCAAAGCTCTTTCCCTCAAAACCTCCAATACTCCCCAATGTCTGGGGGATAAAAGTCCACATGTCCCAGCTTGATATTCCAATCTGTTTTCACCCTAAGCAAATTTCCACACTTGTCAAACAAGCCCTCCACTCTAGTGATTTATCAAATACACCAGGTTTGTGGTAAATTTCAACTTCTATTTTCTCCTGCTTAGAACACCCTACTCCTTTCTTCTACTTATCCAAATGCTACCCATCTTCAAAATTCTGTTCAAGCCCAATTCTACCCCAAAGGCTTGTCCTACCACAGTGATCTCTCTTCTCTAAATCCTCAAAGTACTTGTTTTTATACACTTTATCTTACATGATGCTATATTACTTAACTCTTACATATTCCTAGTCTTCTCATGTAGCTTTCAGGCTTCTAATAACTTCCATGTTGAGTATGTGACATATAATAAATTTATTTAATAAACAGACAACAACTAAAATTCATGTTGCTTAGTATCTATTATTCTTACAAGCATAATCTGGCACAATGACAGCAAATTTGATGATTCTTTGGCTCAATTTTTTGCATCTAATATTGTAGCTCCAAAAAGCTTAATGAATTAAAGAATCTTTCTGGGCTAGCTATAAATTTGATGATTTTAAAAATTCAAGTAAAAACACAGTGCAGTAAATTGTTGCCTACCAAGGATGCAACCAGAATAAAGTAACTGTACTTTGGGGAGGTCTTAGATATAATAAGGGGAACAAGATAAACAATTTAGCCCTTTTCTCTATTTGCTCTGCAACTGTCTCAAGCACTCTGCTTTATTTTCTAGCTGTAGGTGTTTCCTAATGAGTAAACCAGAGATCATTTATAGTTAGGTCTAAATTCAGTTAATTCCCCCTTGGCTTCTGTGGATTTCCTCCAATCTCTTTGGCAGATCCTTCATTAATCTACTTTCTGGCCTTTTTTCTTCATCTCTACCTTATTAAATACATGCATTGCCCTAGACAAGCTTCTGCCCTAGACCTCCTTCTTTTCACATTCAACATACACTGAGTGACTTCATACATATCCAAAGTTATATTCTGATACTTTCCAGATCAATCTCATGAAATTTAAACCCATGTGTCCAGCTTTCTATGTAACTTCTCTCCAAATGAACTCAGAGATTTTCTCTTCTGCCCCAAATCTGTTCTTCCCCAAGTGTTTTCCCATCTCGGTGAATAGCTTTACCATCTAACCAGCAACCCAGGAAAGAAACCTAGTTGTCACCTTTGATGCTCCTTCACTTCTTCCCTAGTCTCCACATCCAGCCATCAATTCTAACGTCTAGCTCTTCAACGTGTCTACTTCTTTCTGTCTCCATTGTCACTGTTTCCTCCTCAGGAGCCTTCTTAATCACACAGTAGCCTCCTACATGGTCTCCTAGCTACGACTACAGCACATTTCTAAAATGCAAATTGGATCATGTCATTCAGTGACCCCTATTGCCTTTACAGCTTAGGTTGTTTATTATCTGGTATGGAGTTATCCTCCCAGCCTAATCTCTCTTACCCTTCATTCTACAATTCATCCACAATAAATCTATTTCAGATCCTTAACTCACCATGCCCTCTTGGACCCTGGCCTTAACTAAAGAAACAGAGTTTGGATGGTAGAAGTTTGTAAGAGCTAAAATCTAAGAGAAATATTAAATTAAAAATTAAATTTAAAATGAAAAATCTAAAAAGGCTCTCCGTAAAAGTAATAAATGAAATGAATGCTTTGACTAAACTCTTTATCTCATAGTTTTGGTTTTGATTTGGAGATTTAAGTGAGCTTTGTTATATGGGGGCAGGGGGCTAAGGGGCCAAAAGTACAATAAATGTTTAAATAAAAACATGAAGAGGTTAGATGTGCTCCCTTCAGTTCATCTACTAAAAACACAAATACATACTCATGGTATTGATAAAATTGACACTTGTGGATATATGTGAGGGCTCCAGAACCAAAATATCTAAGTTCAAATCCTGGTGTAGCTACTTAGTAGATGTGCATGTTGGGCAACTTATTTAAGCTCTTCATCTGTATAAACAGGGAAAACAAAACTAATTCACTAACTGAATTAGTATAAAGGTGAATTATTCCATGCGTGTAAATATTTAGAACAGTGCTTGGTATATACCAAGTATTCAAATAATAACATTAGTAGTAGCAGCAGCAGCAGTGGTGGTCTTGGTCGTAGTCGTAGTAGTAGTTGTTGTTACAGTAAGACCACAATGACTATTATAGGACTAAGAACAAGAGAGAATGTTTTCTTAACAGGAAATCTTTTTGTAACCAGATCAAAAGAGATCGCTTTTCTTGGTCCTCTACCACAAACTAACAAAAATTAACTAAATCAAAAGTTTGTATACAAAATATTCCTATGTAATTGTGACATGGAGATTACCTCTTTAAGTACCTATTTTTTCCTTTTTGTTGCAACAACAACAAAAAACAATCAAAAGAAAACAGAATTTGTCTAGTGCTGGTATTATCATACACAGGTATTCAACTGAAAAAGTTAGCATGTAACTGGAAGAAACCTAAACGTCCATCAACAGAGGACTAGATAAAGATGTGGTATATACATACAATAGAATACTACTCAGCCATAAAATAGAATGAAATAATACCATTTGCAGCAACAGGGATAGAACTAGAGA
Source organism: Vicugna pacos (assembly GCF_048564905.1). Classification (NCBI taxonomy): domain Eukaryota; kingdom Metazoa; phylum Chordata; class Mammalia; order Artiodactyla; family Camelidae; genus Vicugna; species Vicugna pacos. The sequence continues at coordinate 44,207,205 of NC_132988.1, forward strand.
TTATCATACTAAGTAAGTCAGAAAAAGACAAGTATTATATGATATCATTCATATGTGCAATCTAAAATATGATGCAGAAGAACTTATTTACAAAACAGAAATGGATTCACAGACATAGAAAACAAACTTACGGTTACCAAAGGGGAAAAGGGGTAGAGGAGGGATAAATTAGAAGTTTGGGATTAGCAGATACACACTGCTACATATAAAATAGATAATAAACAAGGTCCTACTGTACAGAACAGGGAACTGTATTCAATATCCTGTAACAAACCATAATGGAAAATAATATGAAAATATATACACATATATTTTATATATATATATAATATATATATACACACAATACTGAATCTCTTTGCTGTACAACAAAAACTAACACACTGTAAATCAACTATACTTCAATTTTTTTAAAAAGTTTGCATGTCATTAAAATTTACAAAAATTAACTGAGGAACCGTAATTTCTAGCACAGACAATACTCTAACTGTGAATTACGGGAAAACTAAGCAATTATTTAAAAAAAAACTGGGTACAGTAGGATCTGTTATACTTTTACTCTACTTTTGAACATATTTGAAAATTTTCATAACTCAATACAAAAATAATAATAAACCCAATATAAGAGTTGCTTCTAAAACTCATTATTGAGCATAAAGTTGAAAATGAAGTGTCTGCTCAGCATAAAATTAAGATAAAATTAAGACTACAATTCAACCTATACATAAAAAAGATAATCAGAGAACTTCCACTCTCATTTTCCCCATCCCTTTTCTTCAGCAAACAGCCTTTTTCTTAATCCAATATATGCATCATTGAATGTGTGTAGGTGGGAGGAAAGAAACAAATATTTACCCAACATCCACTATATATATCATTTAGGTATATTTGTGCATTATTTTACTTTTCACAACAATTGTGACAGGTAGCTTATTCTTATTCTCATTTTACAGATATGAAAATGGAAAAATAAAAAGATGAAGGAACTGGCTCACTGGTGCAAAGATACTAAAAGATTAAATACAAAGCTCAGGAGTTTTCCAATACAGCACTTGAAAATGAGCTGAATTTTCAAACCTTGTCCTGACAATACACTCGGCTCTCTCTTTTTACAACTTTAATTTCCTTTCCAGGATCTTTCAATCTTAACTAGATTCTACCACCAAGGACAAAACCACAGAAAGTATGTGTGAGAACATGAAATGCCATAAAAATACATTTTTGCCATGGAGCACACTCTTCCCCAGTAAAAATTTGACAATGTAATAACCAAATATATGATCATAAAAATTATTCATTTTATATAAAACATTTCTCAGCCCCACTTCACTGCTGTTTATCAAAATTCAAAATAACTTGTGACATTAACCACCATTAACAATTCTTTCATCTATCCTCTCACCTACATTCCCTTATTCGATCATTATAGCTGGGAAATAGAGCAAGTATTATCCTTACTCATCACATGAACCCCAGCTCAAAAAAAGGTAAGTGACTTGTCCAGTTTGGCCAACAATATAGAACTTGAAACATTATCTCTGAACCCATGCTTTTTCTACTAGCTTATGCTGAAAACCTCTGCTTTTCTTCACTCATTAGAAAGCAAAATGACTATTAATGGAGTAAACATCCATACCTGCTGTAATCAAGTAAGCTGCAACAATATTGTGTTCAGCCTGTGAAAAGACCGAGCCATATTCATTTTTAGAGTCTGAACTGTTGCCTAAATTATTCCTTAGCATTTCGGAGGGAAGATATTGAGAGAACCTTCATAATGAGCCTTCAGTGTCTATGAAATGTTTTAAAAGCCACTGAGGGAAGAATTTTCAGAACCAATCATTTCCACTTAAAGACCTCAAAGAAGGGCCTTTTAATAGAGGCCCTCCCTTAACAAATTTAATTGGGCTAAAGAGGAAAGGATTTTAATTCCCAGGACAAGGGAAAAGCTTATTAGCAAAATGAAGAGAAATACCAAGCACCACATATTTTAACTAGTTTGGGAATCAGCCTTATATCTAAGGAGCTTTTCAAGTGCACACATCCCATTTAAACAATAAACAAACTCAGAAAATCAGTGCAGGACCTGATTTAACTGATTTCTGCTGGAAATCAGTTCTGATATTAAGAGCCAGCCTTAGCCCTCCAAAACTATTCAGATTAAGGTCACTGTTTTCTGTTGACCCTTTCAAGTTTTCTATTTCAGTTCCTCCTGTTTTTTTCCATAACAATTTAAATTAGAGATAAGTAAAGAAGTTAATCCCCCCATCCTTCCAAATCTCACTTCCCTAAACGCTATAATATTGTCTGGTGTACATTCTTTATGCTTTAGTTTGCTTATACAACATATATTCATATAACAGAGGTTTCCTCTACTTTCTTTTCACTTCTATTCTTTTCAAAAATGAGGAGATATGTATACATAAAATTATTCTGTAATTTGTTCTACCCTAAAGCCAAACCATAAATTCCAGGTCAATAAACCTAAATCTAAGTAATAGCTATGTATTTCAAAGCATGGATACAGCATGATCTACTTCACAATCCACCTCAGTTAATTTATCCTACACTTTGATATGCATAACTTTCTGGTAATAATCACAGCATATACCTATTGAAGTATCTAGATTCAGTCATCCACCTTGTTAGGTACAGGGCTATTCAAATATTCTGGATTATCTTGTTATAACTCAAAAAGTGGGTTACGTAAGTGAGTGACAATCTGATATGGACATTTACTGTTAGAATAAGATATCCCTACCACCTTTTCCCTTCATGTTCGTTATGTCATGTAATATTATAGAAATCTGATCCTTTTCAATAGGGAATTTCTTAAAAATCAGTAATTTAGAGAAATGCTAGATGTGCCATAGTTAACAGTGTAAGCACATCACAGAACCACTAGAGGGCTGTATTTACCCACTTAATTTAATTTTATACATTTTTAGAATGGCATAGCAGGAAGAGACGCAAGATAATCTTTTAGCCTCAGTTCTCTCAGCTATATACTTGTATACACTGAAGAAGCTGAACCAGGTTGGTTGATCTGTCCCAGATCTTATAGCTACTAGTATTCACATTTTTATAAATGTAAAGTAATTCTGAAGAGCATCTATACCAAGAAAGTGAATCTCATTAGAATTTCAGTATCAAAATATTTTCATATGACCCTAAAGCAATAAACATAATCTAAGAGGAACTCTCCCTTTTAAAAACTGGGTTTTAAGTCTCTCTCTTTTTTTTTTTTGCATTCACTATATAGAATAAAACAAAAATGTTTTGAGTTTGCTCTGGATCATAGCCGCTTCCTTTTCTGTAACAGATTATGCCTAGTTGTAGCACCCACTTAAATTTTCCAGAAATAATTATTTCTATTCATAAGAAATAAAGAAAAATAATTCCAAAGATGGACAGCTTTTTGCTGTAGATAAAAAATTTCACAGATCATGAATGTGGTAGGTGCAAAGTGCTTTTTTATGCTTCCTTCTTGAGTGATACAGAAAAACGATACTGGGATGAGGCTCAAAGCACTAAGAAACACAACTATAAGCTTATCATGTTTACACAGCTTATGATTCTTTTAATTTCATAAACTTCAACTGGCCTAAAGCCAATCCTCCTTTCATAGCTCTTCCCAAATTTTCAGGAATATTAGGAAATATTGCTTGTTGTATTCCACTAAACTTTTTTAATGCTATGGCAACAAGTGCATTTTATTTTGGCATGATGCAAGCATTCAGAAAGTTAACCACTCAAAAGATTTAATATGTGAATAATCATCAAAATGTCTTTTACAATGGAACTCAGTGATACCACAGTACAAATGCATTAATGTTATTTAGGCTCCCTAAACATATGAACTTGATTCAAAATCAAATGCCCCAAAGGAAACCCAGAAAGAACCACTGTAAGGAAGAAAAGGGAAAAATAAGATGTGGAAATAAAAGTTTAAAGATGGCTAATGACTAAAACATATACCTAAAGTAAAAAGTAAAATCTCAAGTGGTTTGTCTACCAACCTGTATATTATTTCCATCATAGCCATTTTACACTTCTTTTAAATGTTTAAAAAAAAAAGCATTGGAACATTGTACTATTATTTGTCCCTGGGACAATACCATTGCCACTCTAGTGCTATGTCTTTTGCAATCCAAGAGTAAAAACTCTGACCCTAACTCTCATTGAAAATTTCAACCCAAGGATTCTAAATCAGCCTCCTTTCCCAAGCTGTAAAAGCACAATTACTTTTTCCTGTGAAAAAATAATTTTCAACATTTGTTCATTATATATACTTTATGGCTCACATATTTATTAATCCTGCTGCAATTCCATTAATCGAAAAGGGTAAGTAAAACTCCAAATACTGACTTAGGCAATACTATATGCTACTCAAACAAGCATCAGGGGTTAACCAAATATTAGGTATAGCATGCTAGAAAATTTAAGAAAAGATATGGTAACAGCATTCTTTCTGAGAATGAACACGTGAAGGGGGGAAATTTAATGGCAGGGAAAATTACCCTATATCACAGTATTCTAACTTGCTTTCATGGCTACGTCTTGAAACTACATTAGCAATGAGGACCAAAACCAATTTCACTTGCTACGTCCCTACCCAGGAATCTGAACATGCAGCAGGGAATCAAATATTTATTTACGGTGAATAACATCTTAAACCCGAGTCCCTTAGAAAAGGTAAAATTAAAACATTCATTAAAGCTTTCAACATTCCAACTATGTTAAGTGAGAGAAATTAAATATTTCTTTAGAAATGTCTTGGACTTTTAGTTCTCAACTTGAATAGAGCTGTTGCAACTTTAATAGAGTCATACTCAATACTGAAATTTTCTAATCAATTATTAATTGTAATTAGAGAAGCTGCTTTACTAACTTTGATTTATGTACTAACACACAAAAGGGAAAATACAATAAAGGGTACTGATGTTCTCAGATGAAAAAGGCAAACATTTTGATAGGGAGTGTTAATTTATAGATAATGTTGAAGTACTGCTCCACTAGCCTATTTTTTTAAAAAGATCAGTTATATATGTAAACAAATCATCTTTTCTATCTTAAGTCTACTGGGTTGTTCCTTTTAACCTCAAAAATAGCTCTGGTTTAATAAACACAGCTTTAAATAACTTAAAGGAATAAGATACTTTATTTTAAAAATTCAAATATACTTCAAATGAAAGAGGTCCCTTTATTAAACACCCACACAGTTCCAAGCATTGTAAAAACATTAAAACACTTATTCATACTCTTTTAGAGCAAAATTGCCTGTTCTGCCGCTCTCGTTTTTGCATGATGTTGACATCTGAGTTCCACTGTCATAAAGTGATCGGTTCTTCAGGACTGGCCCAAGAAACAAGTTTCTGACCCACAGAAGTATATCATGGAGGCAGAAGTCAACTGGTGAAGTCTCTGTCAACTGTTACACTTAATGTCCTCTTCCTGATTAAGAGAAAATGAAATATTAAGGGTACAGAAAAGTAAATTTTTAATAACACTATTACCCAAAAAAGTTTAAAATCAGCATTAGTTCTTGTAAGGTTTATTATCCAACTTACTTTACCAAATTTAACTGTCACTTATATTATACTTTTTTGCTTTTCAAATTAAATATACAGCCAAATAAATCAGAAGTGGGTAAAAAAATTCAAAGGGAAAAGTGATATAAAATGAAGGTATACATTATGCTATAGCAAGGAACACCATGGTGTTCTATATACTTGCTGGCAAATGGAAATAAAAATTAAAAATGGTAGGCAATACCATTTCTAGAAAGTCGGTCATTTAACGATTATTTTTCTCACTCACCTCTGAAACCACCACCCCCTCTTCCTCCTCTGAAACCTCCACCTCTTCCTCCTCTAAAACCACCTAAAAATAAAGGAAACATTAATTAAATAACAGTAGTCTACCATCATCTAATAAGCCTATCAATACAATTCTTGCAATTATAAATAGAGACTCACATATTTTATCTTGCAGAATTTTTTAAAAGATAGTTTTTTTTTTCTATAGTAATTTCCCAATACAGCAGCAGGTTAAAACCCTAGGTAACAATTTTTTAAACAAGTTTTCTGTTTTAATAAGTTAGAAATGCTTGTTACTTTGAAGTTCAATTTAGTCCTATTGTTAAATATATGAGTACCTCAACTTTTGCTTATGGTAAATACTTTTTTTAATTGAAATAAGACTTTTTATCTTAAGAACAAAAGAACAAAAAGTAGCAGATATGAGTGGTTTGGCTCTGGGGATACTACCATAAATATAATGTTTAAGGTTAATTGAGCTGCATACAGACCATCACTGATGCTCACATGCTGATGAGCCTTGAAATTAAGTTTTTAAAGCATTTTTCTATCATCCAACACAGTTGGCTTCCTACTGCAGTCTCCATTTTTACTTATTTTGGAAGCTAACTTTGTAAAGAATGATAAAATAGAAAAAGAAATTATAAAATGAGGAAACAAACATACTTCCAAATTACCGATATAAAAAAAAGGTTTTAAGAAACCAGACTGATAGACTTGTGAAAATTTTTTAAATGGTATACATGAGTTTGAATTCAGAATGGGAATGAGGGCATCTCCATTCATCAAATTCTCAAAGGGATACTCCTCAAAAACATTTAAGAAAGAAATATGTTCGTGTCTCTTAAGAGATTTCCTCCAAGCTATCCAGACCCAAAAAGGTACATTTATGGAATGAAATGACAGCTGAGAGGCAAAAGTGAAAGCAGAATTCTCTCTTTCCTGATTCAGTATCAGAAACTGTCCAACCCTAATTTGCAGCCCCTCTCCTTCACCACTTTGGCTCTGCCCATCATCCTGTCACTCACCCACCACACGAGTCACAGATCTAAGCACACCCAATGCTGCATCCACCCTCATCCCCCACCCTGCTCATCATCCAGCTGCCCATAATGATGAAAATATCCAAACTCTGGCGAAATATATATGTATATGTGTATATATATATATATAAATACTGAAATCAAAGCAGGGAATTTATTGGTAGCAGTCTCTGACATGATATCATAAGATATGAGTTTTTTTTCTGAGCTGCCAATTGTCTGATTAGGACAAATAATAAAGATTATCACCTAACCTCACAAGGTTTTGCTAAATATTAAAAGAATATACTTGGATGTTAAAAGAATAAATGACCAGCTCCTGATATATAATCACCACTCAATGATGTTCTAAAAAACTAAAATTCAGTTAAGATAATCTTGGACTTCATAAAATGCTCATCAAAACATGAATAACCCAGCGAGATGAAATCCCTCAAAATACCTTTTTTCTTTTTCAGTAAGTTACTGAAACTAGGTATCATTACTGTGGCAATCAGCCAAGATTTGAAAACAGCTTCACTAAAAAATTAAACATAAAGGAAGTTTGCCTATATACAGAATTAAATTGTACTACATAAGCTGGCTGAGACTTATTAAATCTCATTAGAAATTTCCCCCCATAGGTAACTTACCACCTCTACCACCTCTGCCACCTCCGCCTCTTCCTCCTCCTCGACCTCCCCTGCCACCGCCTCTTGGAGGTCCCTTCTCACCTGGAGGTCGAGGTAAAAACCTCTGCAATGGCAGCAGCTTATATGGGTCTATATAAAACTGGAAGTATAATAGAAACAATTAGCATGATGAGTTGGGGGGCTGGTACAGTACAATTATCAAGAACCTACATGCTAGACTCAACAGCCTGGGTTCAAATCCCAACTCTACTACTTACTACTGTGAAACCCTAGGCAAGGATTTAATTTCTTTGTGCCTCAGTTTTCTGATCTGTAAGATGAAGATAATAAGGAGCCTACTTCACATAGTCCTTGTGAGGATCAAGAGTAATGTATAAAAATAAAGCACTTAAACTCAGCATACAGTAAACATTACATGAATAAAAATAAAAACCAAGACCAATTCAATCTCATTTCTCTTTAAAAATAGATAATGCCCTCCAAAAATTAACCACATTATCACTAACAGAATTGCCACAAGAAAAATGAAATTACTAAAAATGTAGCATTAAAATTCAAAATGAAGCACTGACATGCTGGGTATTTCAAGACTTTAATAAAAGATCAAATCAGTAACTATTTACTGAACATAAGTAATGGAAGATATGTAAAAATTAACCTCCCCCCTCCGTATTTGGGGTTAAAGAGCATATTCTTCAAGATAATGAAATATAATAGGTGTATTACACAATTTTACACAAAACACACATGCTTCAAATCTGTAATGTATTACTTGTAATAAGATGTTTAAATCCCTCTTTAGTATCACCCTACACTCTTTTGCCCTTCACAAATATATCCCTCAAAAACACTGTCTAGTTCTGCATTGTCCAATATGGCAGCCACTAGCCACAAGTGCCTATTTAGACTTAAATTAACCAACACTTAAAGTTCAGTTTCTGAGTCACACTAGCCACATTTCAGGTACCCAACAGCTACAAATGGCTAGTGGCTACTGCATTGGGCAGGGATTTCCACCATTAAGAAAATTCAACTGGACAGCATCGGTCTAGAAACTAAAATAATAACCTAGGCTGATAAGGAGGGAATGAACAGTAGATCTTAAAATGAGAAAGGAAGAATGTACAATTTCGCATCTACGATAAAAAACACTAAATAACAAATGCTCAAATAGTGATGTGAGAAAAGGCAGGAATCCAGATCAAATTCAAGTGGCTATTACAGACAAATTCTTTTCTCAGGTCACCAAATGAGAAGCCTGGCTCTCGGGACCACCTGCAGCAGTGCAGTTTCCCAGTGGGTACTTCTCAGGGTTTCTACAGCCAGTAGCCATACACTAGCAACCAGGCACTGTCCCCATCTCATCTACTATTCCAACCTGGCTTATGAGCCTACCACTCCATTGGCTCCATGATCTGTTGATCTCCAAGTTGTTAAATCCAATAAATACTTTGCATTTTGCCACTTGAGCACTTCTTGGAAACATTCTGTTCGCTTTACTTTGGTGACATCACTTTTATGAAACTCTCCCCGTTGGCCTCCTCCTTTACTGGCAATTACTGTTCAGTCTCCATTAACAGATATAAATAAATTTAAAGGTGCCCCAAAGCTCTGTTCCCCTCTCTCTCTCTTCCTAGACTATATCATACACTGTCTATCCAACGACAACTTCCCAAATCCATCTCTAATCCAGACTCTTCCTTTGAGTTCCTAACCACTGAATATCTCACAAATGCTTCAAACTCTTTATGCCCAAAACTAAATTCATTATCTTCCCCTAATTTCTTTGTTCTCTAGTGTTGCCCATTTTAGTGAACGGTGATACCATCCACAAGATGTTGAAATCACAGCTGAAAAGATGGTGATACTTTTTACTTCAACTTCAATAGCTAATCAATTATCAAGACCTATCAATTCTACTTTCTGTATCTCTCATAAATTCAACAACTTTTTCTCCATTTCCACTGTTACTACCCTAGTCTTAAATATTTCTTCCAGGACTAAAGCAGCAGTCTCCAACGTGGTCCCTTCACATAGAGTTCTGATTTCTTTCCAAGTGCTCTTTTATTTTTTCAGTGCCCTCTTTTAAATATAAATTTAATCATATATATCCTTATATTTCAAAACAAAATTAAAGTCTAAATTCTTTTCATAACCTGAAAGCCTTAATAATCTAGCCTCTGCCTACCTCTGCAACCATTAATTCACAACATTCTTCACTCCTCCTAAATGTTCTATGTCCAAGCTCTACCTCTGCCTATTTTAGATCCTTGAAGTGTCTTACTATCTGAGACTTGCCTACTTATAATGCACTTCCTCCTCCTCTTTGGCTAGTGCAGTGGTTCCCAAGTGCTAGCCTAAACTTATCAAAATCATCCACTTTTCCTTTTTAAAACTGAATCCTTGTCCCTAGGACCCACTGGGTTTAGGAGTACATCCTAGAAATACATCCTCTAAAAAGCTCCCCCAGGTATTGTGCAACCAGATTTGGGAGTCACTCGTAGTCAACTTGCAGGTCTCAGCTTCAAGCTCACATTCTCAGAAAGCCAATACACTAAACTTTGTCTCACTACTAAAATTGTCATAGCAGCCTATATTTCTCCTTTACAGCATATATCATGTTACTGAAATATCTGTAAAATCATTTAACACCTGACTTCTCCCAGATAATATAAGCTTCATAATGCAAGTTATACTTAGAACACAAGCTTTCCAATGAGTTTTATATAAGCTAAAAAATATACTCTAGCAGTTACAGAATTTGCTAATATGACCAAGGATTACTTTCTGAAAAACTGAATTTGATACATTTCTTTAAAGATTGGTAAGTTCAATGTCTAAAGTACAGAACATCTCAGTTTAAGAGCTTCACTAGTGACATACTGAGGGAGTAACAAGTGCCCTATGTAAAACTGTCCTAGTAACTACCGTAGGTCTTTTGCTTATAAGACCAAGGATCCTACGTATCAAAGGCTTGACTCACCTTCTGTAGTTTTTTAAAGGAAGATGCCTTCATGTTTTCTGACAATTTAACTGAAAAATACTATTAACTCTATTAAGGAATAAGCAATTAAGATTGAAGACGATAACCTTCTGAATTCATGTGCAATTTTAAAAACAACAAGTTTATAATATATGGAAATATTTAGAAAAAGTAAGAAATGAGTTTCCAAGTAGCAATGAAGTTTTCACTTTTGTTTTAAAACTTCCAATTCCACCATATTACAGTGGCATCATCATATCCAAAGCAAAGTACGTCAACCCTGTGACACTTATCCAAATGGCAATCATTTCTAAAACCTTCCAAAAAGGAAGTCGCACGTATACGGCCTACCTTCTCAATATATGCGGAAACACATTCTTCTCTCTTGATTTTCCCTTATGGTCGAATGTTACCAATACTCTGTCCAATTTAATGAAGAAACAATTTTAGTTTAATCAATACATGGCTCCAGAAAAGGCAAATAATAACCTTTCAATGAGATGGCTACATCTTCCAGTTAAAAAGGATACAAAATCTCTAAGTTGTCCAAATATTTCATCCACTTTTCCAATCTGTTCTTTATTTTCTAAATAAACTGGAGCATTGAAATAAGGCACCTTATTTTCATCTGTGGTACATTTACAAACTATGTCATCTTCACAGGGGTGCAGGAACTCTCCCAATACTGAAAGAGGACAAGAAAATGTTACAATATAAAACAATTTCAAGTGATACTGACCAACCTCTTCTGAAGCTTTCTCCTTGGCTACCTGCGACTTCATCGTATCTGTTCTCCTCTGAGGCAAAAAAAGCCTTCCTGAGTTGGTCCACTACATACTAGCTATGTGACCTGGGGTAAGGTTCTTGCCTTCCCTCTGCTTCAGTGTCCTCATCTTTAATGTAGGGGTAGTAACAGTACCGACACCTAACATCTAGTATTGTGAGGATTACGTGCAATGATAAATGTCAAGTGCTTAGAAAGTACCTGGCACATTGAGAACTCAACCTATAGTAAGTTATTTTATTATAATAACTATTAGTATGTGATTAAACTATGCTTCATTCTACTGTCTCTTCTTCCATCTCTTCATCCCTAAGTCAGTCTCTGTTGATCTCCTGTCTTTTTTCCCCCACTTCATAACTTCCCAGCACCACCTCTTCATCAATGACTTCAGTCTTTTCCAAGGAAGTCTAGAACCTCAAAATACTACCTTTATATCTAACTTATGGTTAACCTAAACAAAACTACTCATCATATTCCTACAAAACCAACTATCCATGCCTATCACCCCAGCTCAAAACCTAGACCCTTTTATTCTTAGTATTAACCAAGTTGTCCTGACTTTGTCTCCATTAAATATCTCTCCCGTCTAACACTTCTTTTCTTTCCTCATTTCCACCATGCTCTCAAAGTGTCATGCACGGACTGTTATAGGCTAGGCTTGTAGGCTAGGATCTTTGACTCAAGCTGCTGACCTCTTCAAAGCATCTTGCATACCAATCCCACCTACTCTTTACATTAGACTCTGTTCATCCTTTTTCCTCTTTGATGTAGGCTTCTACTGTCAAATCTGTCTAACTTTCCATGACTTTCATCCTTCCTCATTGATAATTATTCCAAAACTGCTCTAATTAGGCCCTTTTCTTGACTTTTCCGCTGTAGTTTCCCTTCCAAGCAATTTTTTTTCCTCATTTCTCTTACTGCAATTGAAAGCATGGGCTTTGGAGTCAGAAAACATGACTTAGTACCTCAAATATATCATTTAAGATCACTTATCACTTGACCCTAGCGAAGAAACTTAGCTCTCAATTACAGTTTTCTTATCTGCGAAATAGGGACAATAGGAGTAAGCGCATATTATCTATTTAATGTCTTCCTTTCAATCCAAGTTCAATCTCCACCATGCATTCTAAGTGTCTTTCAGCTTTCTTGAACTGCACCTTACATACTACAGCACAGCTATTATAAGTCATTTTACAGACCCTCCGTAGACTTGACTCCCCAACCAAGCAGCAACCTCCGTATGACAGAGAGCTGCTAGACCTACCTTTCAGCAACTGACTTCCAGTCAAACAAAAACTCACAACCTCGGTTCCTCGACCCCGCTCCACCTCCCCCCCCCGCCCCCCAAGTAGGCCAAGCTTTGAAACCGACATACAAACTACTTGTTCTGGAGGTCCTTGGTCTTGCCCTTTGTTAAAGCCTCCGCGGCCACCCCCTCGTCCAAATCCTCCTCTGCCGCCGCCGCCGCCTCTGAAATTACCGCCGCCTCCACCTCGGAAGTGGTTGTTGCTGCCGCCGCGACCGAAGCCGCCACCTCGATTAAAGCCTCCACGACCTCCGCCTCGGAAAGACATGCTCGCTCCTACCTGGTGAGAAAAACAGTGCGTGCCTTTCGATCATTGTGGCCTCCTGGGTACAGCGCCGAACCCCTCTGCGCTTCGGTCGGAACACCATAAAAGGGGACATAATAATAATATCAACCCTGCCACCTCACCCACGGCCAGGCCGCCAGTGACGAGCCCGAAGAGTGAGTGTCACCTCCCCATAGCCCTGTGAGCTCGGACCAAGCACTCACTAGCCGCGTCGCCCCCGGTTAGTATCTCCTCCCCCACCAGGCAGCAAGGTCCTCGGTCGCATTCCCTCCCGCCCTCCGCTGGGTTCCGTGTCCAATCTCCCAGCCCTCTCCCGCCACTCACCGGCGCCACGTGCACCTCAGTCCCGGGTACGCACACCCACCCGCCCGGTACTTCCGCCGCACGAGAGCCTCCTCGGCCACCGTACCGGCACAAAGCGGGGGGTGAGGAGGAGGGGACCGACTAAACAGTCGAATAACTGGTTTACAAAACCAGTCGGTCACCGGCAGAACCAGCAACGCTGTCACTTTTCCGAAACAACGTTCAGCGCTGTAGGAGTATCAATAAGATCTAATTTCAACCGCTAACTTACGACAGTTACGTCTACTTGCCTACCGCGAGCAGAGGAAGTGACGTACAACAGCGGCGTCCTTTACCTTAGGGCGCTGCAGGAAGTACCGCCGCGGGGTTGCCGTTGGAGATGGCTGGCGTCAGGGACCGCCTCTCTCCCAGCAGCCCGGCGGGGTCCTGGCAGGAGCGGATTGGCCGTGCGTTCTGGCTTCCCAGGTTGCACTGCGGTCCCGGCGCTCGTCGGTTGGTTGCCAGCTCCTGCAGCTGTTCCGCCCGAAGCTCTGAGGAGTTTTGAGCCGCGCGCTGGCGGGAGGTGGGTCTGGTCGCGTCGGAACTCAGTGGAAGAGCACGTCTGCGTTCTTTCGAGTCGCTTGTTTCTTCCGGATCTTTTGAAGTACGCGCGTTGTGGGCTCTCTTATGCTGTCGATTTGTCCTACGGTTTCACTAAAGGGAAAAAAAAATGCATGCGTGCGTATACTTTTAAAATACTATGTTATCTGACAGAAAGCCGATTATATATTTTTATCTTTCGTACCAGATAGTTTATTCTTTTGTCAAGTACGTTTTGAGCACCGACAGGCTGTACACTGTCGATACTACAAGCCCCCTTCCCCTTATGTCTTTAAGCCTTTAGTATCTGACTTCCGCTAAAACTTCTCTCCCCCAAAAAGCTAGCCATCTCCCATTTATTAAATTTGGTTGGTCTCTTTTCACTCGAATCTTCTGAGACCTTACTTTAGTATTTAACACAGTCAACCGCTTCTTTGAAAGAGGGTGGGGATTGGTACCTTTTTCAGAGGGTTATTTTCATATTGGAAGAACTTCGTAAACCTAACTGCGGAAATACTAGGAATCACAATATGTCGTCTCACTAAAGTATAAGTTTCTTGAGAAAGCACCTAACAGTAATATAGAAAGGAAATTGATCAATGAATTTTTATTCAGATTTGTCAAATGTACTTTAAATTCTATACATCCTACAGAGGAGGAGTTATTCATAGCTACCCTGCTCTGTTTTGTTTTGTTGATGTTCAGTGTTTTATCTCCCTTTGATATCCCACTGTTGTCTCCAACTCAATGTGATGAAACCACTGAATTTTTATGGGGCTTTCGAGATTACATGGTGCCCCTTTATTTTATATGTAAGGAATTGACATTCAGTGAAGCGAATTGACTTCCTCAGCTAGTTAGAAGGACAAACTAGAACCATAGATTCTCACAGCCCACAGTCCTTTTCTGCACCACCACCCACAATCTCATTCCTTCCTCTTTCCAAGTTATTCATCATTCCAATTCCCTGTTTGTCTTCATGGTAGCATCATACTCTTGGTTTCCGAATCTGTGGACTCAAATCTTTGAGCACCCTCCTTCTCTACCATCATTTTCACCATCCCACCCAGCCTTGGTTGCAGTCTCTCTTATTTAAAGATATCAATTTCTATTCATTCATTCTAAAGTAGCTTTCTACTGTCGTTACAAGCCTCCTGTTGTCTCTGCCACACTTTCCTCTGTTATTCCTACCCTGAATCACCCAATATAATCTACAACTCGAAACTCCAGAAATAATTACAGAGAACTACAACATCCTCACATTCTGAGCATCTTTGTTGCCTCAAAATAAATGATTCCGGTCTTAACTTTACTTCCATCTGTACTGCATATGATGACATACTGAACTTACTCAGTTTCCTCATACCAAAGCCATTCTCAGGACCCCAAGTAATTCCCCATTTCCTTTAGCAACAACTCTAAGATAAAATTTCTCCATTGATTAAACTTTCTATATAATTAATTTTATTTCACTCCAGCTGTACAACATTTCTCCACCTCATCAGGCCAGCATCATGATCTTGCTTCTCTTTCTCTGCCATTGTAGAACACTTCCTTCTTGAAAAATCTGTATTTCCCACCCACTAGATCAGCCTTTTTCTGTCTTTTTTACCCTGGAGGAATCATTGAAGTAATTTTTATGTCAGAAAATCCTGCATACAAATTTTATATATATGTGTATCTCCATCCTGTTATGTTAACACGATCAGCAGTTTATAGACATGTAGACATAATAATCCAGTAATAATTGTCTATGCTCTTTTTTTTCAGCTGTGGTAAAATACACATAACATAAAATGTACCACACTATTAATTTTGAAGTGTATAATTCAGTGGTTCACATTGTTGTACAACTCAGTGCTCTTCTGAGTAGAGAATGGTGTTTTTCCATGAATCTGTTTATTTTTGTCCAGTTTATTAGCCTACTCTATGTTGTTTCCCCCTTCTCACAAAGGATATCAATTCTTTTTTTTAAATTGAAGAATAGTTGTTATACAATATTATATAAGTTACAGGTGTACAATATAGTGATTCATAATTTTAAAGGTTATATTCCATTTATAGTTATTATAATAGGATATCAATTCTGATGCAAAATAAGTGGGAGAGGAAACTTCAAATTTTCATTTAATTTAGTAGATTGCAATTTGATTTTAATGAATATTATTCTTTTCCTGTATGTGTATGAAAGTATTACTTTTGAAACTAAAAAAAATGATATTTACCTGTTTAGTATGAAATCTTTGCTTGTCTTTTGCTGTGTATATAGTCAATTCTGAGTTGATCTTGAGACTGGCATACATAGATTTCATTTTCAACTGAAATGAGATGATTTCTGTCACTGTTCTTCATGCTCATTCACTAAGAAAAAGCTTGCTCACACAGGAAGTTGGAATGATAAAATGTTTATTACTTTTGTATGAATGGTAGGTTGCTTTCACAGAAATCCAGCACTTGTAGAAGGGCAAGTCAGTAAATTTCATCTTACATTTATAACCATAATCTCACAAACTCTTCCTGTTCTGCAATTCCACCAGGTGGTTTGGTCTCAACTTGAAATTTGCTCACTCTCAAGTACAAGCAGCAGCAGAAACATTTCAGTGATTTCTATTGCCATATGCTTTTTCCAAAGATTCAGTTTCCATTTAAACCTAAGAATCTTGTCACTTGATATAAATATTTTCTCCAGGCCCTCGTATTCCCACAGTTCACTTTTCAGCTCAAACATCCTGTTAATCAAAATCAATATTAGTTTCTCTCCCTGTGTAACAAATTACCCCAACATTTAGTGGCTTGATACAATAAACATTATGTTGCGTAATCTCTGTAAATCAGAAATTCAGGAGCAGCTTAGCTGGATGGTTCTGGCTCCAGGTCTCATGAGGTTGCAGTCATGATGTTGACAGGGGCTAGAGACAACTGAAAGCACAACTGAGGGTGGAGGATCAATTTCTGAGGTGTGCCTAGCAAGCTAATGCTCTCTGTTGCCAAGGACACTCAGTTCCTTGCCACATGGGCCTCTTAACTGAGTGCTTAAGCATTCTCACGACATGGCAGCTAGCTTCCCCCAGATCCAGTGATCTCTTAAGTCATAAGATTTTATGTATATGGCAGATTTATGTGGTCTTTTGTCCAGGTGTTTACATAGTTTTTTAAATATTCTCAAGTAAACTGGCCTTTGACAAGTTTAATCATTTTTGTAGCATCATCCAGAATTCTTTTCATTTTAGCTCCAAAAGTTTCTAACACCAGCACCTCTCTGGGAGGAGAGCAGTGTGTTGTGAATACATCAGGATTTTCTCTTTCATGAGAGTGAACCCTCTCAGGGAACAATGCTCAGATCATTGACAGGGCACCATCAGTGCAGATGCCCACTCATTTCCTCCAAGATGTACCTTTTGTTTCCAATATGAAGACAAAACAGTAAATGTATCTTGGCCTTTGCTTGTTTGGGGCAGCATTTTATAGCAGAAAAAAATTTTCTTGAATTTCACCACAATTTACATATTGCACAGGTGCTATCCTAATACATTTGTTGTTGAAATCTGTTCATTTATCAATCTGAATAAAAGTTGTTTTTTGGCTTATTATACAAAAATATCTTTAGCATCATGTGATATGTCATCAGTTATATCAATTTATTGAACTTTAAGAGTGAAACTTTTTTAGTTTCTCATATTATGTCTTGTTCTTACATTTTACTCTCTATAAATTTACATACTAGAATTGTGATGTTCTTACCAATTTTGGAACTTTTTCCCCTTTGTTAGTCAAAAGGTTCTGCCACTTAATAACTTCCTTTTCTAAAAGGTGACTTTTTTCTTCATATCTTTTTTTTAACTTTTTTTTATTGATTTATAATCATTTTGCACTGTTGTGTCAAATAAAGGTGACTTTTTTAAAACAGATTTTTTACTCTGGGGTTCCAAAGGCCACTTGAAATTATTTGCTCCTTTACTGTGGGTTTTTGTTTGTTTTTTTTTTTTGTCTTTTCAATTTTGCTGGAGCCATTGCAGCATTTTTAAGTTGTGATTCTTTTTTACTATCAGAATTGCCTAGAATTCTTTTTCATCGTTCACTCAGTCTTCAAAAATCACAGCATTGAACTCTAAGTCGTGTTTGTAAAACAGGTGCTAACAAAGTGTAAAACAAGCAGATTATACAAGGAAATCACAAAAGAAAAATGAAATCTTTATAATACAATTCATTTTTTACGTACAATCTCCATCCATGCATTACGTTTAGTTGATATGTCTCTTAAGTTTCTTTTATTCTGTATCAATTTCCTTTCCCTATTTTTTGTCATGGCACCTATTTGTTTTATCTTATAGAATTTCCCATCTTCTTGGTGGTATTAACCATGTTTCTCTATCCTCTGTGTTTTCTATAAACTGATAGTTGACTGGTAGTGAGAACTGGGGAATTGATAATGTTGGGATTCAATTTTTTTTTTTTTCAAGAACATGTCTTACACCATCACATGGGGAGGCACATGACATCTGTTGTTTCTTCTTGGCAACGTTAAGATGATCAGTGGAATCGACATGTCACCCTGATCCATCTGTTAGAAATTTCCCTGCCAGCTTTAAACCTTATGGTTTTAGCAGCTATTGATCCTCACCTGGATTCATCCACTCTTGAGGGGTTGCAAAATGGTGGTATGCTAATTTTATCATTACTTCAGCAGTTATTAGCTGAAATAAAGAATTTTTCTTCATTATTTTTAAATATTTATTTTTATTTAAAATCCTTTGTTATTATTGTCCTTTTTAAGGCTTAAATTGTTTCATCTTTGGCTTGTGAGAACTCCTTCAAGTTCGGTCCTATGTCTTTTAATACCACTTACTAGCCTCTGATAGCTTCCTTACTTTCTGATACAAAGTGCCTCTACCTGACGTATCTTATACCTTTCATACTCCAGCCCTTTCTTTAAGGAGCCTTTATTTCTTTTAATAGGAGATGGTATGTAAAGAACACAATCTGGCACTAGGGGTGGTCATGACTTCTGTACCTTATCAGTGGAGACAGGCAGTACTTATTTTTAGAAAGAAAAAAAAATTATGGTTCACTGTCAACGTCCAATTCAAAGTTAAGACTAAAAGGTTTTTGTTTCTTTGAATTTAAACGTGTGCCTCTCCTACCCTGAAATTAGGACATTAACATAATTACTTATTTACTTGCACCTATGTGTTGCAACAAAGTGTGTTACAGCTCAGTGTTACAGCTCAGTTGTGACAGCAACCTGGATCCGGGCGAGAGACCAAGCAGCACTTGGAGAGTTGGAGAACTCAGGTTTATTACACCGGCAGGCCCAGAGGAGTTAACACTCCAAGCTCTGGACCCCATCTGTAGGTTTGCACAGGCTTTTATTGGCTACCAGTCTAGATTTTGCAACATTTTGTAACATCATATGCAAATAAGGTATAACAAAGGTGACTAATTAGGAACAAGCTTTGTAGAAATGGACCAATTACGAGTGAGGGAAATGGACCAGTCAGGAGTGAGGGAAATGGACCAATCAGGAGTTAGCTCAGGGAACCAACAGAATCTTAGGGATAAGTTCCGCTTTCCTAGAAGTAAGCCATTTCAGAGTTTAAAAAGTGAGATACTGCCTCAGGGCCAGGGAACCGAACTGTGCTTGCAGGAGGGTAGTGGCCCTGCCTGGGGGTCCTGCCATCTTTTTCATGGGGCTTCCCACCTCAATGTACATATGTATGTGTGTGTATAAAAATTTGTCAAATACATGTTAATGTTATTATTAAATAGACTGTTGAATCCCATTTAAGATTTTGTTCATATCAGTTTGCTCATGTTCCGTTTAGGGTTTTTGCACCTATAATCATAAATGAGATTGGTCTTTATTTTTCTTTTTATTGTGCAGTACATACTGATTGTGTTGATTCTGACTGCAGAGCCCTGTGTGGATGACTGTGTAGGAGAAGGTGGGGTGGGATGTGAAGCCTAGGGAGCTTGCTTATGGCTTGTTTTTTAAGTGCAGAGATTGCCTGAACCTTGTGAAGTTGTATGTGCCTAGAATGGTTCTCTGCCTCTCCTGCCCTAGTGTCCACTCCAGGGTCACTGGGTTAGTACATGCGCTGCAGGGAGCCTTCTGTAGGCTTTATCCTGGAGCACACGCTAAAGTAAGTTTCCCCAAGAATGGAATGCTGGCTGAATTGTTTTGGCCTTTATTTAATTGATCACCTAGTCTATCACTTCTATCATATTGCACTGTCTTTATTTTGTTGTCTCCCTTATTCTGGATATGTTTATTGTCACCTATATCAGTTTAACATTTCTTAAAACTCCTTTAAGTTTCGCAGTTAATCTCTTCCTCTCTATTGTCTGTATTCCAGTAAATCTTCACTGTTTGTATCCTGTTGGTAGAATCCCTCTTTATTTTTTGATGATGCAATGGAATTATTTTTACATTTATTTTCACTGAAATTCTGAGGGAAGAGATAGAAACTATATAGAATGTCAGGCATTGTGACCCATCCATTACACTTTCTTTTTGTTAAGTACTGACAAATAGGAAAGTCATTTCCTTATATTGATTTTGTATCCAATCACTTTAATAAACTTTGACATTAGGGCTAATGGTTTTTCAGTTATCCAAGTAGACGATCATTTCACCTGCAAATAATGGCAGTTTTGTCTCTTCTACTTCAATATTTATAAATGTTTCATGTTTATTGCTTCCAATAATAACAACAGTATTGAAATATGGCATCCTTGGTTTTATTCCAGAGTCCAATAGGTTTGGCTCTAGTGTTTCAGCGTCGTATGTGGTGTTTACTATTGGTTTCTACCCTTTATCAGGTTAATGATATTTGTTCTTTACTTAGACTGTTCATTTTTTAAAAATTAGGAATTGGCATTCAACTCATCAAATGCCTTTTCCATATACAGATTCTCTTATTTAATCTATTATTTTAAATAATTAAAGATTTTAATATACTGAATTACATTAATAGATATCCTAATGTTGAACACCCCTGTATTTCTGAAATGGTCCCCACTTAATCATGATATGTTATTCTTTTACTATATTGTAGTTTATGACATATGGTTTGCTAATATTTTATTTAGGGTTATTGCATGAATATTAATAATATATTAATTAATAATAATTATTATTAAGATTAGCTTATATATTTCTTTCAGAGGCTCACTCAGTTTTGGATAAGTGTATCAGATTATATTGCTAATAAGTTGGAGAGCTTTTTATCTTTTTCTGTATTCTGGAAAAGTTTAAATAACTGAGGAATGATCTTTCTTAAAACAGTAAAACTTAGTATCTTTGGAAGTTTAAAATCTAACTTTTCTGTTTCTTCTTAGCTATTAATTTATTTGAACTTTCTCTTTCTCTCTGATAATTCTGTTTTCCTTGAAATTTTCTTCTAGCTCTTCAGATTATTTGATAAATTGCACATGATACTATCATTTAAGGTTCTGAGTGACAACCCACGAAACCTACTGTAGCTAACTTTAGTAAAAGAAAATTAATTTGGAAATTATTAGATGTTCACAGTACAGAAGGAGGCTAAGCATATAGGCTTAAGAATTAATGGTACTTAACCAAGCCAAAAGGAATCAAAGGAAGCTTATCTTATAGCTGAAAATGTCTGACTGATAAATTGCTCCTGCTGCAATAAATAATTCACAACTGTTTCTTTTGACTGAAACACCAGAGAGGGAGACTCTTTGATCAGTCCCTGGGCTATAAAAGGGAATGGAAAGAGGCTAGATATGGATTTCTCAACTGCCACTTGGAAAGCAGATGGCTCTCCCACCAAAACAACTCACAGAAGAAAGATAATTCCACACAGAAAATTGAGAACCTATTATAAAGATCATGGATGTTGGCAGCCCCTAAGAATGTCCACTTCAATAGCTTTCCTTTAAAATTGTTTTACTCTCTCTTTTTAAAATTATTTCTCAAAATGACTCATTTTTAAATCAAATCTACTATTTGACTTTCTGATTTATTTACTATTGCTTATGTCTTTACTATTTTCTTTATATCATTTTTAATTTTTTAATTGTTTTTAATAGTATCCTGAGTTACATGTATGTTCATTTTTTTCAGTGCTTTTTTGTTATAAAAATTTTAATATAATTTGGATATATAAATTCTTTTCTTTTTGTTTTTTTCTATTTTTTCTAAGCTTAGAAATTCTAACACCTACCTAAAGTTTAATATTTGTTTCAATTAAATTCCTTTTAGAGATAAGAACCTTGATTCTAGTTTTAGCAGTACTATAAAGTATATCAATAATAATTTGATCAGAAAAACCAAAACCACTGTAAGTATTTTAAGTAGAAAAGAATATCAGAAACAGTTTCCATTCACATGGGATGAACAACAGTATAACATTTATAGTTTTTTCACAGCTCTTTTCTCCCAACCTGTGTCATAATAAAGTCTGAAGAGATCTGGCTATCATCTGGACTTCCTGTAAAACTACACTGTTTTATTACACTGATAGCATTACCTCAATCAGAGCAGATAAGCAAGTGGCAGCTAGTATGCTGAATAAGACACAGAGAGCAGGAGAGAAATCCTAGCACATAGTAAAATTTTAGGAAACCAGTTCTCAAACCTTCCAGAACACCTTCTCTGAAGTAAAAACCAAATTATTTTGTATTGTATTTCATTTCACAAAGAAGGAAGCATGAAACTTAGTGAGCCTTTTGGGGATATTCCCTTGAGGGAATAGTTGATTTGGGGGCAAATATTTCATACAGAAGAATACTGCTTTGGCTACCAGAGCAGGAAAGAGTTCTGCAGTAATCCAGCAAACCCTACGGTATTAGGGGTATTGGTGGTGGGAAATAACATTGCAGAGTATTTGAGGAAGACCCAGTGGGAGAACTACAATTCAGGACACTGGGTTTCTGGAAAAGGCCATGCCATCTGCAGCAGAGAATTATTTTCTTTTTGAGAAACAACTTATGCACTCCTGGACCCTGGTAAATGTAGACTAACTGAACACGATACTGTGTTACCATGTGGCAGAAATGCCCATTTATGAGCTGGGTCCTATTAGCACAAGTTTGAGTAAGGTCTAGAAAAAAACGTAAGATCAAAGTGTTACATCTGAAACCAAATACAAACAGGACCAAATGACACAAGCAAAGTACATGATCAGGTAGCCCAAATTCCCCCTTTCCCCCAAATCCAAACTGTTGCACCTCTGTCCCTCCATTAGCTCACACCTATGGCTCTATGGGAAATCTGGTATGACCAGCTGAAGGAGGAGGGAAAAGTTTGTGTTTGGTTTACAGTTGGGTTGGCTCAGTGTGTAGTTGCAACCCCAAAATAGCAGCTGCATTACAACCACACTTAGTAATGGTTTTTGAAAGATAGTGGTGAAGGGAAGTCCTCCCAATGGACGTAGCTTCAGGTAGTACACCTGGCCATCCGCTTTTTTGTGTGAAAAAATAAGTGGCCCACTATATATGGAATCACAGCAATAGTGATTGATCATCTTTTTTCCTAGAATGAAAAATATTCAAACATTAGGATCAGGAAGGTCTGGTGTAGGGATATGTGGATGTACATATAGAAGGGGGTGAAGTGTAAAACTCTTTGTATCCCCTGTTAACACCCACCAGCGAATAGCCACCAGAGAAAAGTCACTAAGTAACCAACAGAATGACTCAGCCAGTTAATATCAGCCAACCTCAGTCATCAGCAACCCCAGTACTAGCATGATGGCCACCAGCATAAAGTGGCCGTGGTAGCAGGGATGGAAGCTACCCAGGAAGCCAACAACACAGACCCCAAAGGTTTATTTAGCTACTAACATCAACAAATGTCCAGTCTAACAGCAACAGAGACCAATGCAGAGCCCCCAAGATGGTACAACTCATCAAGGATACCAACTAGCCACTTGGTAAATTATCACAGTCAGTTTCTTCAATCTTAAAAGACCCAGTGGTACATTCTCACAGGAATAGACATATATTACAGGTGAGGGTGTCCCTTTCCAGCCTGCAGGGCCTCAGGATCATAAGCCAAAGGATTACAGAGTATTTAATCCTCCAACAAAGGATTCCATATAACATCTTGACAGACAAGGGGACCCACTTTATAGCAGAGGAGATGTGAGAGTGGGCCTCTGACCATGCAGTCCACTGGTTGTATCACATACTGCACCGCTCAGAAGCTGGCAGCCTCATGAAGCATTGGAGCAACTTGCTGATTACTGAGCTGGGGTGTACTTAAGGCAATACTCTGTGAAGACAGTGCTATCCTCCAGGAAGCAGTATATGCACTGACTCAAAGGACCTTCATAAAGCACTGTATCCCCAATGGAGAGAAGACACAGGTCTGGGAGCAAAGGAACAGAAGCAGGAATGACCACACTTACCATCACTTCCAATGACCAACTGGAGGCCTTGTGCTCCCTGTCCCCACAACTGCATACTTTGCAAGGCTAGAGGTCTGTTCTCCAAAGGAAGCTCCCTTTTGTCCTGGGACACAGCAGGAATCCCACTGAATTGTAAGCTCAGCCTTCTGCCTTGTGCGTTGTCGTGCTGAGCTGCTTGTGTCTAGGGACCAGTAGGGAAGAAGAGGAGTGCCCCCTACCTTGATAGGAATAGCTGACTCGGATAATTCAGAGGAAGTAGGGCTGCTGTTAAACAATGAGGGCAGGGAGGAATGTGTGTGGAGCCATGTGAGCTAGTCAGGTGCCTCTTGTGATGGAAAAGGGATAGAAATAGCAACTGTGGTAACCTGGGGCTCAGATCACTCCTGGAAGAGTCATGCCACCAGGTCAGCCACCAAGGCCAGCAGAGGTGGAAGCTCAGGGTGAAGGGAATCTAGAACGGACAGGAAGGAGGCAGAGGATGAGTATCAACTGCAGCCCCAAGCTCCATCGCAAGGGCGAGGCCACAGTCCCCCACCCACCCACCGCCTGCAACCTCTCTCTCCTAAATTACCTCTCAGGAAGAGAGGCCTACTGCGGTTGTGAAGGAGCCACCTTGAAGCCTATATGGAAAGTCGGTCTAAAAGTACTGAAAGACATGGAGATGAATTTCCCAGAGCCCCCTCCAAGGAAGTTCTGGCAGCCTGGCTGTGACGAATATGGTCAGCAGACACTTCCTTCTGTCAGATCCTTCGGGGTCTGCCTCAGCTACAGAGACTTACCTCACCTAAGGGCATGCCTTTCCTGGGCCACCCTCACCAGGTATCTGAGCAAGGCGGGCAGGATCCAGCCATTTCTGCCTCCCCAGGGATACTGTGACAGGCCACACTCACTGCAGAGCACCCCACGAGCTGGCCAAGGCTTCGGACCTGCACTGCAGTCTGATTTCTCTTTCTGCTCACTCCTGCTGCTTCTCCCCTCCTTTCCCAGGAGTTGATTCCTGATAAAACTATCTCCCACCCCAAACTCTGTCTTACATGTGCTTCAGGAGAATCCAAACTGACACTGTTTCTGGGTTTTTTGGGGGTTTGGGGTTTTTTTTCTTTTTTTTTTTTAAATTGAAGTACAATCAGTTACAATGTGGTCAATTTCTGCTGTACAGCACAATGTCCCAGTCATGCATATATATACATATATTCATTTTCATATTCTTAGTGTTTCTGTTTAAAGAAAATAATTTGATCACAGCAAAATCTATGAATGATAAAGCAACCGATTTGTTGAGGATTGTTAATGGATTTAGCTCAATCTTCAATATGATAGACTTTTCTTACCATCTTCTAGTCTTCATCATTAAAGAAAAATGTAATTCTTTTTTACCAAAACATAAGAAACTTCCAGTGGGCTCTGTCTTCTCCAGAAAACAAATGAGGCATTGTTCAGTACAATGTGGGGCATCAGCTTCCTCTTCAGGAAACGCAGTCTCTGTTGCTTGCCTCCCTCAGCTATTTACTGAGGCCATTTTTGGTTTCAGTTACGGTAAAACTCTGGATGTCAGCCAAATTCTCCACGAGTTCAAAAGTACAAAGCTCTTGAGGAGGCTTGCTCTTTATAAATATTTTTTCAGAGGTTAAAAATTAAATTTCAAAAGAATATCTGGATTGCAGAAGAGTTCACAGTAGAGACACAGACCCTGACTGTCTCCAACATGAAGCTGGCTCATATTACTCTGTTACTTGTGTGCTTCTCCTTAAGTTTTGGCAAGGTAAGTAATTCAATACTTGTGCAAACTATTTTAAGGTATTTTAAATAAATCAAAATACAGAAAAAAATCTTAAGGATATCATTTTGACTTAAAGATTACATAGTTCAGTTGCTGACAATGACAGTATCTAGTGTAACAAAGATTTTATGTTAATATCTTGATGAAAGATCTTTAAGGAACTGCTTTTTTCACATGCTCTTATTTGTGCATAGCAATCGAGCTGAATGAGAATTTTATTAATATAGATCCATAATTTACAGTAAATGTTAAATCAATAAACATTTATCAGGCTCTGTCAATGTGCAAGGTACAGTGCTGGGCAAATAGCAAGACCGATCCCTTCCCTCAGTAGCTTTTTGGTACAGTTGTAGAAGGATGATAGAAATATGCCAGTGAGGAACTACTAAGCAAGATTTAAATAACATTTGAAACACAAGAGAAAGAACTGTTACCAGACAGTATATATTTAATTACCCCAGAAATGGTACAAATATCATCTGCCAAGAGACTTTAATGAGAGGAAAAATCCCTTCCTGCTAGGAGGTCAGGAGAGTTTATGGACTGGGTGAGATCTGAGCTAGACCTACGGTTCTGGATTAAATTTGATCAGTGGAGAGAGAGAGGAAGTGATTTTCAGCCTGGAAAAGCAGCAAGTGCTATGGTAGAAAGATCCCAAAGCACTAGGCTCCTCCAGATGAATGAATCCATTTGATCAGAGTGGAGACTGTAGGCAACTCAAGGAGTTAAAACCTTGACAGACTGACAGATCATAGCCAGTCTGGAAGGTGGTCTGTGAAGTTTAGCAATGTTTAAGACATTTTAGATACTTATTGATTGCCTACTTTTGTGGTCATAACATTTTGAAACAATTCCAAAATTGTTTTGTTTTAGGGCCCGTTTATGGCAACAAATATTTAAAGAAAACTAAGAAATCAGAATTACATACTTTGTTTCTTATAACTTATAAAATATATATGCAATGTTGATAGTGTAGAACAAATAGAAATAAAGTAAGTGCTCATTGATAGAAAACTGAATTATTTTATGTCCATAAATGAAATATCATGTAGCTATTAAAATGGTACTTTTATATTTATTGAAATAAAGAAGCCCTCACTAAAACCTTATTTTTGTTAAAGAGAAAAATACACACACACATACACACTCACACATACGACTCCTTACGTAAATGGCAGTTTAAAAGTTCTTAAAGAGTATATATCAAATAGATAATAGTTGGTATCTCTGAGTGATGGGATTACTGGTTATTTTTATTTTGTTTTATGTATTAATGAATTTTCAGATTTCAGAAATTTTGCTTTATTCATTCTTCATTTTTCTTCTTTAAATACCAAATAAATGTGTGTTACATTATAATAAGAAACATTTGGTTTTTCAGAAAAAAAGGTATTTCAGTCACATTTTGGATCCCTGGAAAAAATAAAAAACAAAACTGAAAATAATAGTTTCTACTTACACTAAGGAAAAGAGCTTTCTTTTACTGACCAATCATCTAACAATAAGTTGTCTTCATTCCTTCAAGAAAGAGCATTTTGAGAAGAGTTAATATCATATTTGTGAAAATTTCAGAACTTCCTAAAATATTAGTTTATAAAAGATAATGGAGTGGTTTTTTTTTATCCCACCTGCTGAGAAGTAATCATTTTTAAATGGAGGTACCATAGAGAAAACATAAATGTGTTCAAAGAAGTTTTATAATGTATCTACATTTTCAATATGAAATAAAACATGTACAGCTGGGAGAAATTTTTGTTCTTTTGAAATAAGGGAGCAGATTTTCTTGTAGAGAATAAAAAGCCCAGCTCCTTTTTTATATCAAAACATTCTGATGGACTAATTTGGAGATGGATTATGTCAATGATGGGGTGGGCAGCGGGGGATAGACCTTAACGTTGTTCTCAATAGTGAAATGAGAATTTTGGTTTTACTGAACCTGCCTGGAGAAAGAGGTAAGGAGACTCAGGAAAGGATGGGAGAGAAATTCAGACCACACAGGGGCTGGCTGCTGTATCAATAACCAAGGGACATTAAGGAACAGGAAAGCCAAGTATTTCAGTCAATGTGGTTACCTACTGTGATAGTACTGTGCTGTGACATAATCACTGAAACCTTAAATTTTTATTTTACCCTGAAAGCATATTACAAACCTCGGTTTATATGGGTAGTATTTTGGAGAGAAAGAACGGGGGTGATGTTCAGTGCAGTGATCAGTTGCTGGAAAGAGAAGATGCACAGGAGGCAATACGCAATGCAGGCACAGCAAACACGGCAAACACAGCAAACACGGCAGAGCAGGCGAATCCAAATACTCGTCCGTCCCACAAAAAAAAAAAAAAGAAAAATCAAGCAAACTGTCAGAATGACTTTGTCACAACTCCAGTTATCTGTCAAAGGCCTACAGCACCCAAGTGGATGCTAAATGAAGGAAAAGACAACTTAAACCTGGTAGGAAACTGGCATTTCTACTTGCCCTTGTCCCACCCTGTTCCCAAATTAGTGGCAGTCTTGAAGATGGCAGTCCACGTCCTAGTGTGGAGTCCCTAGCTCAAGAAAGAGCAGAGCAGACTTCATAAAACAACGATTGTGTTTGTTCTAACTGCCTGGGGACTACTTCAAAGACTGGCGCAATGTACTTATCTTTGTTTCATCTAACTGGGAACTCACTCAGAGTGGAAAGCCAGCAGGTGTTCCTCAAAAACACTGTAAGGCAAGCAAACAAACAACCCACAGCCACCTGGGACAAAAGATTACAGTTGAGACATGAAACGGAGTGCCAAAGCTTCGGAGGAAAAGTTAGGGAGAGAGTTTCTATGGGAAATAAGGACATTCAAAACCCCTGTATATACTGGGGAATTTAGAAAGTAACGAACTTGCCCAGGGAGGATACTCAGAAAAGACTTAAGGAGACACTAGGCCTACACCTCCAGGCTTAGTACAAGCATGAAGTAAAGGCTAAGAAGGCAGAATTGTAAATGGCCAAGTTAAACACTGAAGGAGTACCCCAGAACAGAGCCATTTGCAAAGCTGGGAAAGGTTTTTCTGTTGTTCTCAATTTGAGGGGTTTCTTTATTCTTTTCTTTTTTCTTTTCTTTTCTCTTCTTTCTTTCTTTTTCTTCCCTCCTTCCTTCCCTCCCTCCCTCCTTTCTTTCTTTCTTTTTTTGGTTCATTCTTTCTTTTTCACCTCTCTTTCCCTTCCCCTTTCTCTTTCTCTCACTCTCTCTCTCTGGTTCTTTATGTTTAAGGAAATCTTTGTCTAAACACTAGCTGAATACAAGGTAAAGAAGCAAGACTTCAGAGTCCACACATGACAAAAAAACCCAAATTTTACAAAAAACAGTTTAGAAAAGTTAATAAACAGCTACAGTCTATAGAAAGTATGAAAAGCAAACTGAGGAGAAGGAAGAATTTGATTTCAAGAGTTACTACGTTACAATATTCAAAATGTCCAGTCTTCAACAAAAAGGTATGAAGCATGCAATGAAACAAGAAAATGTGGCCCATTCGCAGGAGAAATTAACAGAATTGATCCCTGAGGAAGAACAGACTTCAAACTTAACCGAAGACTTTAAGTCAACCATCTTAAATATGTTCAAAGAACTAAATGAAACCAGGAGGATGATGTACGAAAACATAGTATCATTAAAGATATGGAAATTACAAAAGGAATTAGACTGAAAAGTATAACAAAGACCTCACTAGAGGGTTTTAACAGCAGATTTGAGTGGGCAGAAGAGTAAGTGAACTTGAAGATTGGTCAATTAAATTATCCAATCCGAGGAACAGGAAGAGAATAAACATTTACAGAGCCTAAGAGACCTATATGACACCATCAAGCATACCAATATACAGAAAATGGAAATCTCAGGAGAAGAGAGAGAGGATCAGAGAGAATGTTTAAAGGAATAATAGCCAAACACTTCATTAATTTAATAAAAGATAATAAATCTACAGACTAAGGAAGCTTACTGGTCCCCAAGAAGATAATGCAAAGAAATCCACACCAAGGCACATTACAATGAAACTGTTAAAAGCCGAGGAACAAAACAGAAAATCTTGAAAGCAGCAAGAGAAAACCAACTTATCATGGATAAGAGATCCTCGATAAAATTATCAGCATCTTTCTCATTTATAACTGTGGAGGTCAGAAGAGAATGGAATGACATTTTTTAAGTGCTGAAAGAAAAGAACTGTCAGCCAAGAATTTTATATCCAGCAAAGCTACCTTTTAAAAATGAGAGAAATTAAGACATTCTCAGATAAATAAAAGCATATAGAGTTAGTTGCTGGTATATCTGGTATATAAGAAATATACTACAAGAAAGGGAGTTCTTTCCAGACTGAACAAAAGGACGCTGGACAGTAACTTGAAGCCATATGAAGAAATAAAGAACTCCAGTAAAGGTAACTACATAGATAAATACAAAAGCCAATGTTATTTTATTATTTAGTTTGTAACTCCTCTTTTCATTTCCTACATGATTTAAAAGATAAATATATAAAAATAATTATAAATTAATAGGCACACAATGTATAGAGATGTATTGTGTGACAATAACAACATAAAAGGCAATGGAACTGTACAGGAGCAGAGTTTTTATGTGCTCTTGAAGCTAGGTTGGTATCAATTCAAACTAGATTGCTATAAATTTAAGATGTTAAGTATAATCCACATTGTATCCACAAAGAAAATATTTTTTAAATATTCAAAAAACAAAGCTGGATATTTTTTGTATTCCTATGAATACTCTTGAGCTTTGTTCTGAGATGTAGTTAAGTTACTTGAAAACAGGTTTATCCTTTCAGGTCTTACTTTTAAGCATTCTTAGGTAGGACCAGAACAGTGCTAGGTCTAAGACTAATTATTCCACACTTCTGAGGCAAGATTCTTCTTTGTACTCCACCCAGTGCCCCATGAATCATGAAATTTTCCAGTCTGAATGTCCATCAAGAAATGGGCAAAATACAGAAAACACTGAACAGTGACAGCAAGCACTATTCATGGCCCCATTTGATCTTGGGCTTTGTTACCTTAAATTCTTTTGAATTGTTCTTTCCCCATCCTCTGGTAGTTTCATCACACTAAGGTGCTGATAAATACTCAGATGAACACTTAATAAGGGATCTTCTGCAGAGCTCCAAAGTTCTCTCTCTATGCCACTCACTTGTTTCCATCACTTTATTCTGTGAACTATAGCTGCCTTGGTCTTCCAGGACTGTCAGCTCTGTCTCCTCAATTCAGGGAATCCGTTGAGCTCAGCTCAAGTTCCCCGTCTCTGCACCACAGTCTGGAAACTCTCCAAAGGAAATCAAATGGAACAATTGGAGGGCTCACTACCTCATTTGTTTCTCTAGTATCAGGGATCACTACCCTTCATTGCCTGAATAGAAAATCATTGTTTTCTATATTTTGTCCATTTCTTGATTGTTTTAGGCTGAATGGTAGATCTGGTTCCTATTACTCTATCTTGACTGGAAATAAGAATTCCCATTTAATTTTAATTAATTTAATTTAAATAGCCACATTTGGTTCTTGGCTATTTATAACACAGTTAACCATTGCTAAGGTTGCTGAGGTTGAGTTTTTAAAATACAAATGTAAACTTCAAGTGGGTACTTTTTTTTTTTACTTTTCCTTTATAGACTTTGTCTTAAAAATGGAAGTTAATTCAGCCAGCTCTCAGTCTCACCCTGACAGTCTGCCTAGTAGTCCCATGCACTATGCATTAAAATTGTTCAAGTTCACTTCAAGTACAGTTCCTGTCTTCAAATTCTGTGTTCTTACATTTTCCCAAATGTAAATAGATTCAAAATAAACAATCTTGTCACAGTGATTATAAGGATGAGGAAACAAGAACAGTTGGGTTTTCAGTTTTGTCATTCTAATGGCCATTTGGAATTTTTGTTTTTAAAATGTAAAGTAGTGAAACAGTGCAGACTGAAAGGTGTAATATCTTTGTTTGCTAAGTACAAATAGTAGCTCATACAGGAAACATTTTACCAAATTTGAATAGTATCTTTAAAATGAAATTTATCTTTTTCTTAAGCTGTAATATTATTATTCATTACTAAAACAGACCTCTATACAGATTTAATTTTTTCCTTTTTCATTAAATACAGTAATATAATTTAAAATATTTATCTAGTACTTTTTCCCTTATTTATATTGTAGTATGAATTTTAGTTTTTTATTCTTATAAGCATGATTTTGTATATATTTCTATATGAAATGTCAATATAAGAAAATATTTGCTGTTTATAGTTTTCTCCATAATTTAGTAATTTATTTCATAATTTTTACTGAAAATAATTTTATTGTGTTGGGAATTGTTTAAAAAGTATCTGCTCTGTGTGAAAAATATACAAGGCTTGCCATTTGTCAATAGGCAATTTTTGCAGCTCATATTCCAGACAAAGTGCTGGTTTCCTTAATATGTAGAGTTCCTACCCAAAACAAGAAAAAAATCCAGTCTACAGCAAAAGATATGGTTAGTATGAGGAGAAAGAAATACAAATCTCTCAATGTTTAAGCAAATTGAATGATATTCAACCTCACTGATCAGGGAAAAAAATGCAAATAAAACTTCTCTGATAACACTTGTATATATCAAATTGATGAAGATACAAAAGTTTAATGAGAAGTATGTTCTGTGGTCAAGAGTATGGAAAATAGGCCCTGTCATATATTGATAATGGAAATTCAAATTAAAACCGCCTCTATTGAGAGAAATTAGCCAATATCTTTCCAAATGAAAGCTGTTCATTCCTTTGATTCAGCAGTTTCACTCCCAGGAAAGTACTGACAAAAATACTTAGCTTATGGGGGAAGTGATGTTTTCTATAAGGAGATTCATTACAACACTGTTTATAATAACAAAATTTTGGAAACAATCTAAATGCCCTTTGAGGGGGCTAGTTACAGGGCCATTGATTGCAAATTGTCTTGGTGTTGTGGGGCAGAGTTAGAAAGTAAAATATGGGCTCACATATACAATGATGATGCCTGGCAAGATTCACTAAGAACTATCAAGTGGTTGACTCTGAGGTAGGGCTTGGCTGGGTTGAATGTATAACAGAAAGAAGGAAATATAATTTTTATAGCCACCCATCTGAACCTGTTTGTAATATTTCTATGTGTTTTCAATTTTTTTAATCAATTAAAAATGAAAAAAAACCAACATTTCATCCATCTTACATTCATTATAAAAAAAACAAGACCAAGAAACTAGGCCGATGATTTTCTTAAAATCTGAGACAAAAATAATGGAATTGACCCTAAAACAATATTTCCAATTTTTAAAAGGGAACAAGATACAAGAGTCCATTCTACCTACACATACCATGCAACCACTTTCCCACCATTTCCAACAACATACTAGTCCTAGAAAAAATACAATATTTATTTTAAAAATAAAAACAAATAACAAACACAGCAAAAGGCCTTACCAAGTTTTGTATGTGAATTGGAACAATTCATCATTCAGTATTAATAGGGAAACATTCTCTTTTTTTCATCTGAATAGAATGGCTGCTGGTTAAGGGGTTGATTGCTGGGATGCTGAGGCATGGCTTTATGTCAGAAACAGGAATAATACAGAATGGTTGGATCCAAGGAGAAGAAAAAATTGGAGAAAAAAAATTGCTAGTGAAGACCATGATGAGAAGGAACTGAGGGCATAAAGGACCTAAAACTCTTCCAATGGAAAAGTTTCTGATACAATAGTTAACCATCAGGATATGAGTTGTTTATTCACTTCTGAAAGAAAGACAAATTTTTATATTGTTTACTCTTATTGAAACTTCCACTTTTTCCCTCAATGTTTTCTGGGGAAATCATGATTGTATCAGTTGGATAATGCCATAATAATACAATCACCACAAAATTTCAGTGGCATACAACTTAATTTAGTATACTAGTCTGCAGGTGAGCTGGGAATAATCTGATCTAAACTGGGCTCAGCTGGAGTGGACTTTCTTTGCTAGCCTGGCCACATTCTTCTCACAGCTATGGCAGAGAAGCAAAAGGACAAATCCAGTTGCACGAGTACTTTCCAAGCATCTCTATGTCACATCTGCTGACTTCCTATTGACCAAAGAAAGTCACTGGCCAGGCCAGGGAAGATATACCCTACCCCAAGTAAGAGGCACAGAAAAGAATGTGTTGAAGGGTAGAAGAATGGAGCCAGATGCAAACTACTACAGGCAGCACCATATTAGCATTTGTATACGATCTTAAGTGTTTATTTGTGCTTTCCTGTGTATTTTGCATTTGATGCTCTGTGAAGATATTATTTTGATTCTCCACAATTCGTAGAAGAAACAGAATAAAAAAAGGTAGAGTCATTTACCCAAGATCACACAGCTAGTTAGCAGTAGAAGGGAAACTTTCTACTTTTTTACAAAAAGTAGTAGAAGGAGAAAGTGGTTGACTTTTGCTCTCTTTGGTGATAGTTGATCATTCTTTTGTTGTTGTTGTTTATAGGTTAATTATAGAAGAGTAGAAAAAATGAAGATAGCAAAGAATCCAGAGGTAAAACTATATGCTGTATACTGGGATGGAATAGGAAATTGTTATATTTCTTATTGATTTTGTATAGTCAGTCCATCTAAAATGTCTTCATTGTAGTCCTGTCTAGAATAAAAAAACAAAGTTTACATCAAAATAATTGCTACAACATCACAAATACCAAGGAAAGAATTTTTTTTTTAAAAAAGCCTGTCTACACAAAGAAACAGCAACTAAAGGAGGTGAATTATGTTTTGTAGATGACTAGGCTATAGTAGTAATTGCTAAAAATTTTTGCACATGTGCCCCAGTATATGTGAATATATTTATTTATAAATAACATATACACTGCTGTACAAATAAATACACCTTAAAAAACAAAATTTTAAGCAAATAATATTTTAATAATTTTCACCATTAATCTTTAATGAAATAATGTTACTACTTTTCAAATTTTTCATTTGATTTGAATGTCATATTAGCTGGAAAAGACACTTCACAAAGAGCAACATACACAATAAACATATGGGGATAGGTTCAATTCAATAACGATATGAGATAGAAATCTATATTTCAATTAGTCTTTTTAATATTACTGATTGGAGACAGGGCTGACTTCTTGTCATACTGATTAGCTTTCCATTGTTTTTAACCCCATGATGTGGCCAATGAACAGCTTCTACTGTGGCTAGAAGTGTGGACTCTGCCATTTTTTTGTTCATTGGTGTTACATTTTGGCATTATTTTCAATCCAGCATCATTTCAGTATATGTATAT
Source organism: Vicugna pacos (assembly GCF_048564905.1). NCBI lineage: Eukaryota > Metazoa > Chordata > Mammalia > Artiodactyla > Camelidae > Vicugna > Vicugna pacos. The sequence continues at coordinate 44,242,376 of NC_132988.1, forward strand.
CTAAACCATTTGTCCATTTGCAAAGATTATTTCCACTAAAACTGGATCATATAATCCATAATATCCCTTAGTCAAGCACACGTTCATGATTGTCTATCTTAAAACAAAAACCTTCTCTTGACCGCATATTTCCCTCCCATTTTTGTATCCCTTTACATCTAAATTCTTTTTTTTTTTTTTAACTGCTTTGCTCAATTTCTCTTTTTCCATTCTTTCTTGAGCCCGGTCAGGCTTGAGTTCCCACCATTCTACCAAAATAACATTTGTCAAGATCACCATTTTACTGGAGAAATATCACACAGCTGCTAATCACTCCTTCCTTCTCTCTGCCTCTGTGCCACCGGTTTCTATTTGTCTTTTACTGACCCCTTCTCATCTCCTTGACTAGTTCTTCATCATCTGCCACACCTCTAAATGTTGGAGGGCTCACACCCTCTAGTGGTTTTATACTGCATTCAGAGAATAAGCTGAAGTCTTTCCAGTAGCCTACAAGGTCCTACCTGCTGATCACACATCCCTCCAATTCTCTGGCCTCATCTCCTCCTGTTCTCCCTTCAGCCATTAACTCCCCTCCAACCACACCAACCCCCTGGACCAAGAGCATACCACATGTGCTTCTACCCCACAGCTTTTGCCCTGGCTGTTACCTCTGACCATGACATTTCTCCTCTAGAGACCTATGTGGCTTGCTCACTCCCCTTCAGGTCCCTGCTCCAAGGGAACCTTTCCCCAGAGTCTTTCCTGACAACCCTATGCAAAATAGCAATCATCCCCCTCACTCTCCACAACCTCCACCTCTCTTACCCTGTAGAGCACTTGTCATTTTATGTCATACTATGTATTTATTCATTTTTGTCTGTTTTTCCTCTACTAAAAATGTAAGCTCTATGACTTCATGCTGTTCACTAGTGTATCCCAGGACCTAGAACAGTGCCTGGCACATTGTAGGCTCTCAATAAATATTGAATGAATATTCTATGAGAGTAGACACAACTGCCAATCCATATTTAAATATTAGTAAGATTAATTTCTTCTTACTTTTTCAATAAAACATACAAATGAACATAATTTCTATTATTTTACCCATTGGATTATCTTCACACCCCTGGGGTTTATGTAATCCACTTTGAAAATTACTGGTCAATAGGAGTGGTTCTCAGTCTTTGGGGAGCATAAGAATCTTTATGGTGCTTATTTAAAGTACAGATGCCAGGGTTTTCCCTCAGAGATTCTGATTCAGAGGTTCTGTTGTGTGGGTCCAAGAGTCTGCATTTGTAACATGCTGCACCTCAGATGGGTCATGCAGATGGTCTAGGGCACAGTTGGAAATACTTATCCAGGTATTTGATAGTCTTCTTTTCCAGCTTGTAATTACAAGCTCAATAAAAATGAAAAAAAAAAAGAAAAACTTAAGCATGCCTCCATCAGTTGATGCATAGCTTACACACGGAATGATTCAGGTCCCACTCCTCCTAGACAAGTGGTTCTCAAGGCTTTGGGTTTTAAAGACTGTATCTAGACAACTACTTGTATCAGTCAGTATTGGCTATGCAGCAATAAGAACCAATCCCAAAATCTCAGTGGCTTGACACAAGAAAAGTTAATTTTTGCTTATGCAAAGTCCACTGTGGATCTGGGTGACTCTCCAGTGAACACGTCCTCCCTGTGTTGGCCCAGCATACTAGGCTGCTTTGATTCTATGATCTCTCTGCAACACTTGCTCCCATGATCATCATGGCAGGGCAAGAGCAAGTTGCATTGTTGAGCACTGGCAATTAAATGTTTCTACCTGAAACCAATATATGTTACTTCAGCTCACATTTCATTGATCAAATTAACTCATCACCGTGTCCAACCACAAGAAGGAAATGCAGTCTTCCCATTTGCTTGGAAGTAGAGTTAAATAAGACTTTAGTAAATGGTATTAACATCTACCACAAAGATAAACATTAAAAAAAATACTTAGATCCACCACCCCACCTTACACCATCAACAACACACATAATAGTAGTTATGTCTACTTTTAGTAGACTCTGTAATTGTAGGAAGGAAGGAGGGAACAAAGTTAATATAATTTCAGTGATGATTTAAATAATTTTGCTTCTGATTAATCTTAACAGCCTCCCTATAGGTTTACGTAAATGTATGAGGCAGAGTTCATATTCTCTCCATGGTAAAGACTGGTGTACAAATGCATTTACCAACCCATTTAATAACTTCCTGAAGGATCATCAGCCCAGGGCTCTAGATGTTGAGAATCCATGGACAAATGTGACGTACCCAGTCCTTTACAGTTAAAGCCTATTGCCATCATGTTTCACACAGTGGATAAACCTTACTGTGACTGTTTCTAGCTGTTGCCCCTTGGTAATTTTCTAACTTCCCTTTGGCTATTGTCATAAGCAGCAACCACTGTGTTGGTATTAGCCAGTACCATCAACCTGAAACTTTAAATGGTAGTAGTATCATAAAGTTGATTCCAACTTACGGTAAGAATTTATAGAAATAGAAAACTGCTGAATTTCTAAGAGAATTGTTTCCACCATGCTCTGATTACACCTTCTCCTAGCCCCTCCTCAACCTTGTTTCAACAATTTGTTCCTTCTTTCTTAAAGTTTCAGTCTTTCCCATTCTGTTAGATTCCTGACCTTAGCCTCCAATCATGATGAAATCTCTCCTATCCTAACAGCAAAAATCTCTCTTTACTATGTCCCTTTATGATACTATCCTATCCACTTTTTCTCCTTCAAAGCCTAACACAATCTTTTCTGTACTGAAAATATGATGACATCCTTTTCCATTTAATTATTTTTTATTAAATTAATTCATGTGTAGCTCAGTGGTAGAGCATGTACTTTGCATGCACAAGACTCTGGGTTCAATCCCCTGTATCTCCATTAAAATAAATAAGTAAATAAACCTAGTTACCTCCCTACCTCAAATAAAATAAAATAAAATATTTTAAAATTAATTCTTGTATATATTTTACAAAGGCAAATAATACCATAAGGCTTAAAACCATGGTGGTATTAAAAATATTTAACAATTGGTTGGGCATAGATATTGGTCACAGTCAGATAAGATCACTAGCCAATTATCCTTGCCTGTAATGTAAAATACTTTATGTCACTCTTGCTTCTATCTATTTTTTTAGCCACTCCATCTTCTTCAGAAGTAGGTGGTGCCTCAATTCCTAAGCTTTTATGGGGTTCTCTGGGGGTGAATTTGCTTTATTCTTCTGGACTTCCCTCATTTGGCTTGGGTTACCATTCTCTCTAGTCTGCTAAATCTATTACTACCAGCATGTCTGCTTTCCAGCTTCCAACATTTTGATAACATCTCTAGTCTGTAATCCTTTCCGCATTCTCTTTGGCCTTATTGGCTATGCCTTTTTAAAAAATTCTTTTATTCTTATCTTAATGGGGCTTGGAGAGGGAGCAGAAATTTTTTTAAAGCCTGTGTTTAGTCTCCATGTCTAAGCACAAGACCAGTCAAAAGAGTTAACTGTACTTCTGTTTCCATTTTTCCACTTCCCATTCTGGCCTCAACTCACCAAAGTCTGGTTTCTGCCTCTGACGTTCATCTAAAACTACTTCTTCAAAGGATCCCAGTGACCTTTGTTCATCAAATTCAGTGACCTTTTTTTCAGCCTTCATCCTCTGAAGCTCTTTGCAGCATTAGACACACGAGCAACACCACTCTGGCTGAAAAGCTAAGTCTCTCTTGCTTGTTCCACATCTTCAGCTCCTAAAATGTAAAATTCTCCTCTGTTCTGTCTTGTTGGGTTTTTTTTGGGGGGGGGGGGAGTCACCATTCATTCAATGAATAACACCAGGCCCACCAGACCCCTGAAGTGAGTCCGAGCTGGGAGGAAGCTGTCGCCTGGAGTGAAGGTCAGAATCTAAGTGATTGAACAGGACTGGACACTGTAATTGCTGTTGCATGACTGTTCCTGGGACCAAAAGTCTTAATTTTTTGTTTTTGCTTTAATCTAAATGTGCCTGAAAAGTTAATGACATTTCCCCAGTTTTTATCTAAAGATCAAGGAAAAATAACACCTCAGAAAGGGATCAAGGTGGGAAAGAATCAAGTTGTTTTCTGCTTGCACCCAATTAGAATATCACTCTTTCAAGAGAAAGGTGGTATGTAAAAGGGTGACAATCCAAGATGTCAGGGCACTTTAACTTTGTCAGTGGAAGATACAGGAGCTAAGAAATTACAAAATTTTCAGCTCTAATAAGTGCTACAAAAGAGGCACATGAAACTATGAAAAGTATGTAACTGGTGTATTTCATTCTAGATTAGTGTGTACCTAGTGTAGTTAATGACAAATGTGTCAAATTTCCTTGTTTCTATGGCTATTTAATAAAGTTTACTGAAAAGCATGTTGGATAGAATGAATTTCACAGCTTTCACAGATTTGTATGTGGTTTTTTATTGACTGATTTTTATTTGTCTTCATCACAGCACTTAGAGATTGTTCAATTCATTTCTGCCCTAGCTTACTGTTACTACAGCTAGGGGTCCCTGAGAAAAGATAGGGGTTCTTATTGCTGGGGGGTCTAGGGAAACTGGAAGAAAGGACACCCATCCTCCAAAGGGAGTGTCTAGGGGATAGAGAGAGAGCATTGGCTTTCCACAACTGGCTTTTCACCCAACTGGCCTGTTCCCAGCCCTCATTGTATTTCCTCTGGATTCCTGCAGGTCTAATTGGACTCCTGCCTGCCTAACGGTCTGATCTGATCTCTAGAAAGATCTTCCTTAAATGCAAATTTGCTTCCCTGCTTACAGTCTCTCAGTGGCTCCCTTCAGACCTGCTCCCTTACCCCCACCACTACCTTCTTACTCTGTTCTCCAGCCTCAAACGTACTCTTCTTGCTGTTCTCCTTCCTGCGGTCCTGCCTGGAGTGCCCACTCCCCAACCTCTGCCAGCTGACGACTCCTCAGTGGCCTCAGAAGAGCCATCAGCTCTACCCAGACTCCTCCTCTTGGAGATGTTCCCAAGCATCCTAGGCAGGCCAGGGACCCAGAACACTGTCCTAAAGGCATCCCTGGCCCATTTGTACCAGGGAACTCATCAGGCTTAGCTGTCTCTCTTCTGGTCGTTGTGCTCCTTAGGCAGGGACTTTTCTTCCTCTGATCCTAGCCTTAGGCTGTTCCCTGGCACACAGTGGTGCTTACTAACTCATTCACTGAATAAACTGATAACTGGGCTAATGATCTGTCTTCCAAGCTTCAGTCACACGTTTCCTCCTACAGAATATCTCCAGAGGCACATCCTTTAGGTGCCTCAGAATCAATGGGTCCGAAACCAAACTCCTAATGCTCTACCTTACCTTAATATCTGTATTGATTAATGGCATTTTACACCCTTACAGTCATGCAGCCTCAAAACCTAAAACCACCGTCAACTCCTACTTGTGTTAAATTGTCCAATCCTAATTGCTTTTCCTCCTAACTGCTTTTTCTTGGTCCTTCCAAATCGTTCTCTTGTTCCACTCCTGCTGCCTTTCTCCCGTTTCCTGATCAGTGACAACCCCATTGGAAGCACACACAAGCCTGTATGACCATCGGTTGGGACTGCTCACGTTCCCTAAATAAATTTGGCACCATCTCTCCTGTTTTGCTAGCACCAACCCTCTGCTAGCACCTTCCTTGACTTGCTCAAATGCTCCATCCTCCATGAAGCCTTTTAAAATGCCCCTGGAAAGACTTACTGTCTCACACTCTGGTTCCCCAAGGGCACTGTGTCTTATTTGTACGATTGTTTTATCATTTGCCACCGTCTGCCTTGTGCTCCAGTTATTATGTGTGTTTCTGTCTTACTGTCTAGATATCAGGCCCATGGAAGGTAGAGCCCATGTCATGTTCATCTTAGCAGGATTTTTCACAGAGTAGGAATTTAGCAAATAGTTTTGCATTTTAATAGAATTAATCAATTCCATGCATCAGTTCATTCCATGAGACTGTAATTAGCACCAAATTTGCAACCCCCTAACGTGATTGATGAGATTCTCTGATTTCTTCAAAGGCAGAATTTTATGTTGGCTTTAGGATAATAACAGCTGCCACTGATTTCATCCCTAGTACCTGCCAACCGTTATACACGTTTTATTTCTGATCTTGCAATAACCTTGCAAAACAGAAGATAATATCCCCATTTACAGATGAGGAAACTCAGGTTTCATGAAGGTAAGTAACTTGCTCAAGGCCATATAACTGTAAGTGCCCAAGTTGGGACTAGAAGCCAGGTTTGTCTGATTCTAAAAATCACCAGACCACATCACCCTCATCTATGCAGGTTAGGTGAGCCTGTTTTGTTCCTTTCCTTCATGTCTTCGTCTTCAAAAAGAAGATTTTATTTTTTTGCTAAGTTAATGTTTATCTTGTGCTTTATAGCCCTCTTTGACATCAGGCATATCTCAAGAGGATCTTGTGGACAAAAAGTGCTTAACTGAAAAATACACGCATCTCTCCTGTAATAAAGTCTTCTGCCAACCATGGCAGAAATGCATCGAGGGGACCTGTACCTGTAAAATTCCTTATCAGTGCCCAAAGAATGGTACTAGGGTGTGTTCAACCAACGGGAAAAGCTACCCAACTTACTGTCACCAAAAGAGTTTTGAATGTCTTCGTCCAGAGGCAAAGTTTTTAAAAAGTGGACCATGCACAGGTGAAGGTAGGAAAAGCCTAGTTTACTCTATGACAGAAAGTAATTGTGTGTGATACTTCCTATTAGAAGATACTTTTCCCGTGAAATGTTATGATAACTCAAAATTCTTCCCTAGACCCTCAGGAGTAATTGGGTGATAACTAGAGGAATTTGGGATCACCAGAATTTAGCCAGCCCTTGATTCCAGAGCATGAGGCCCTGAGGCTGGTCTTTCCCTCAATGCCATTGTCACTCTCTGCTGCCCGATCCTGCAGAATTATACCCATTCTCACTTCTGCTTGGCTGAAGGGATTATTCACAAGCTATTGAGCTGGTTCAGAATCCAGCGAAAAAGGCTTTGTATGAGATTGGTACTGATGTGGAATCCCTTTGACCCCCGGTCCCCATGATTTCTTCCAGCATCCATCCCACCAGCTGCTACCCCTCTCCCAAGCCCCAGCCCCACTGGCCCTGATCCAAGGTTTAGCTCAGGCCACTGCTGACCTAGGACATACCCTAACCTAGCAAACTCAGCACATCAGATCAGAGCTTCTCAACACTCCATCCAGGTACCTAACGTAGAGAGGAGGCTGGGACCCTCATATGTGGATTAGCGGAGTGGTTAAGATTAAGGGTCTCACTGTCAGTCAGATTTGCTTACAAGCCCCTCCAAGCCCCACCTGGATTATTGACTAGCTATGTGACCTGTCTGGAACACAGTTTCCACATCTGTAAAACGTGAGTAATAATAGTTCCTAGCTCACAAGACTCTTGTGAAAATTAACTAAAATGATGAATATAAAGTGCTGTAAACAGGATACAGAAAGTGCTCATGAAATTTTAGCTATGACAGCACACCTCAAGCTCATCATCTTCCACTACCAGTGGTCACAGACACTTTGTGAATTTACAGAAGAATGTTTAAAACATTCTTTGTAAGTGTACCATGACATACACCAGCACACAGTAGCCTAAATATTTTTATGTTGCTGAATTAAGATGTTCAGGTACTATGAACAGCAGGAAGAAAGACCTCTGAGCCCATCTCTCTTACCTGTTGGAGAGGAGGAAAGCAATAGTGGAGATTATTTTGTCAGTGTCAGACTTTTGTTCTCTTGAGGCATTAAACGCCTTAAATCTATGAGAATACATAAGCCTTTCTTACATTTTCATTATTTGTTTTGCTGACTTATCCAGACTTTGGGTAAGTTCCAAATATAATAGGTTCAGATTCCTGGCTTCACCACTTGAGTGAGTAACTTCTCATGTGTAACAAATGGACAAATTTAGATTCCTCGTGTGTAAAAATGAGGATAAATACTAGCCTAATCTTCAGAGGGTTGACCTGAGTAGCACAGCTATTGAGACATAATAAGCCCTCATAAAATGATTGCTTACCATTATTTTTCAAAATCTTCATGGTGTTCAAAGTTAATTTGAAATTATGTATTCTATTACTTTAAAGGCTTTTAATCAAGAGGAGAAAATGCCTGAACATTGCTCATTCTTTGTTTTTTTATTTTAGGACAATTTAGTGTTTCCTTGAAGTATGGAAAAACAGATTCAGAGGGAGCCATTGAAGTAAAACTTGCAGACCGAGATGAGAAGATGTTTGTATGTGGAACAAGCTGGAGCATTACGGAGGCCAACGTGGCCTGCTTCTACCTCGGATTTCAACAGTGAGTGCTTGTGTCACTGACTTTTCCCAGGGTTGATTTTATTGTTACAACTATTTGTTTTTTTGATGACCCCATCTTTCGGTGCTTCAACTTCCTCAGCTGTAAAGTGAGAACGTTAACAACCTGCCGTGTGTCGTTGTCATGAGGGTGAAATGTGTTCATGACTAGCACTTAGAGCTCTGCTGAGCACAGAGCACCTGGAGGTTTGCTCAGATATCTGGATGCCAGTGCTTTGCTGATCCAGACAGTTGCAAATATGTTCATTACTCTCTATTTCTACTCATCTATGATTAGGTCCACTTCTTCATACCTAATATTGTTTATATATGCCTTCTCTCTTTTTTCTTGATTGATCTTGCAGAGATTTGTCTATTTGATTAGTGTTTTTGATTTTTATATTTATAAATTGTCTCTTGTTTCTTTATTTTCAACTTTTGCTCTTATCTTTGGCTCTTTCTCTCTTCTCTATTTTTTTTTCTAATTCCTTGAGTTAAATGCCTAACTTACCAATTTTCCATTTTCCTTATTTTCAAATATAAGCATTTAAGGTACAGATTTTCCTCTAGGTAATGCTTCATCTGCATGCCATAACCCTCCATAAGTGGGTATTTTATTTGTTTCTCAGTTCAAAATATTTTCTAATTTTCAGTGTAATTTCTTCTTTGACCGATGGGTAACGTAGAAGTTTTTTTTTGTTTTTTTTGTTTTTTTTTTTTTACTTTCCTAATGAACTTGTTAGTTTGCATTTGGTTAGCTCCTTGTTATAATTTCCTATTTAATTGCATTGTGGTGAGAGAATGTGTCCAAATGATGATAACTGTTTAAATGTTTGTTAAGATTTGTTTTGTGCTGAATATATTTTAAATGTTTCATGTGCAGGGTTCTGTATAATAAATATGTTATCCATTAGAATAAGCAAGCCTGTTAACTTCTTTGTTCAAATATTTTCCCATTTATTTACTTACAAGCTTTCTGTGTCTATCTTGTAAGTGTGTCCTTTATTAACAGCATATATCTATTTTTTTTTAAATCCAGTATGACAATAACTCTCTGAAGAGTTTAGTCCGTTTACATTATTATGATTATTTACACTGTTGAGTTTATTTTTTCTATCTTATTTTGGGCTTATGATTTACCCTGCTTTTTCTGTGCTCCTGTTTCTTCCTTGTCCAACTTCTACTAGGTTAATAAAGCTGCTGTTGTTTTTTAAAATTATCTCCCTTTTCTTCTTCCACTTGTTTGAAAATCATATACATTCTATTTCTATTCTTTTAATGGCTATCTTTACATTTATACCATGAATTCTTGACTTAGGCAGTCCTTGCCCTCTTCAGGAATAATACAAAGAAAGTCATTACACTATTAAGTTTTCAGTATTTTGTTCCACCTTATATTATCCCTGAAGTTAAGTGATATCATTATGTAATAAGCCATTACCATTACTGCTGTTCGGTCAGTGCTTACCCAGATGTACCTCATGTTTACCAACTTCTTGGTTTGTTGTTTCTTCTTACGTCTCACTGCTTCATTCTGGATTCAGTTTTCTTCTTCCTAAACCACATCTGCTAGTAGTTCATCAGTGAGTCTTTTATCATTAAGTTGAGCCATAGGATATTTCTGATTTTCCACCATTTCTGACTTACAACCTATGATTCAACCTAATGGCAAACTCTCTCACTCTTTGATTTTGCTCTGATCATATTTTCTATAAACTCATGGACAGAATTCTCTGATTTTAGCCAGTGGGTATTTCCCTTAATTCCATAAGAGCTCGTTGAGGGCATTTATCTAGTACTTTTAGATAGTTGTAGGTTAAGAAGTCTTTCAGATTATTCGCCTGTCAGATTTCCCCAAATAGCTCTCATTTGTTCTCATATTTTGATGCGGTCTGACAGTTTCATGACTACTGTATCCACATTATAGATCTGAAACTCTTTGTTCCCTTTAATTGCTCTCTTGTTTCCTTTCATTGTAATTTATCTGATATTTATATTGCCATTACTGCTTTATTTTTGCTTACTTTTGCGTGATGCATCTTTGCTCAACTTTTTATTTTTAAGCCGTTTTCCTCATTAACTTCTAGAGAAAAACAAGAAAGAATTGAATGTTCTGGAAGAATAGCTCAGTGTAACTCATTGTCTCTAGGATATTGGGTCATTGAGGTAGCTAGCCTCTTACCTACACAAATTCTGAACAAACTAAGAAGTCCAAGCAATGACATATCGATGTCAAAATAGTACCTTTGTACTGTGAAGACTGAATTGAGGATGTAGCTTAGTGTAAAAGCAGAATGAACGTGCTAAAATTAAACCAACTTAATCTCCCAGATCCCAGGTAATGATGGGGCCAACCAGGTAAGACTTATTGCATGGGGCAGGTGGAAAAGACCCCAAAAGGAAAAAATGGAAGTGCTGGGCTGACCTTGGCTGATTTATATTTCCAAAATTCCCTGATCAAATTAATCCACCCCCTTTCCTAGAGAAGAGAAGTTGAGGCCAAGAATGACACATCTCTGGTTGGAAAGGAATCAGGAGTCTGGAAGAAGCATTCCTCCTTAACAGGAAACAGAGGAGAGGAAACCAGTATTTGTGGGTGCTTGCCGTGCCTTGAACTTTGGCCAGTCCATTTAAATGGATTGTTTTAGTTAGTCGTTACAAAACTCGGTGAGATTGTTACATTCCCTTTGTAGATATTGAAGATATTGAAGCTCAGATAATTTAATCATCTTGCCCAATCTATCACTCAAATATAGAAAATGAGAGGAAATTACTCTAGTCCCTTACTTCCCACAGTAAGGTTATAAATGCAAAGTACTAATTTTTCTACCCTAATGTTTCATATATTTGATTGCAGAGGTGCTCTTTATACTCAAAGAAGAGATCTTGCTATAAATTCCACTGAATGTCTACACGTGCGCTGTCGGGGATTAGAGACCAGTTTGGCTGAATGTACTTTTACTAAGAGAAAAACCAGCAGTTCCGAGGGTTTGGCTGGTGTGGTGTGTTACACAGAGGATGCTGGTTAGTGGAGTACTTGCCTGATATTTTCCCTTCCTTCAAGGTTGTTTATTTCACCCCAAATCTATAGTAAACAAACAAATGACAGATATCCTGTTGCCAGTTGCACATGAAGGCAAAATCCTATTTTGGGTTTTAGAACCAAAATTGGTGCTTTCCCCCTACTGTACCCTTTTGCCATTCAAATATTACTTCTATGCAGGTTCCTATTTGGGTAGTAAAGTTGCTTGACTCCCCATTGCTTCCTTGAACATCTGAATCAAAGTTGATACAGCAAACACAAATTAAACATTAGAAGAAACTCTGCATCTCCTTTGAGAGGTCCAGTCAACACACCTTCCTTTAACAAGTTGAAGTGACCACATCTGTGCCTCAGTTGCCAGGTGGTCACTGTCACTTTTCTCCTCCATCCTGACATTGGAGTATTTTAGCCATACACATAGTGTTAAAGGCCAAAGCCTATTTTGGTGCTAAAAATAAGTACTATTAATATGTAAATGGCACTGCCCAAGTAAGTCATGGGGGGGGGGGTGGTACTAGTGCAGTAGCATGAAAGGAATGAGTGAACACCAAGGGCTTCTGATTCCTGAATCCCCTCCCCCAATCTCAGCCAGTCCTCCACAATAAGTGCTGGTCTTCAGAGATTATAAAAAGGCCTGCATAAGTCAGCTTTGGCATTTCTTTTCCTTATTAACCATATATGCTATGTTAATGTTACCACCAATGCATTTTATATCATCTTTCATTTCTGCCTGACTTTTTTTTAATGCCCCCTTTATTCCAAACATGATAAAGATGTCACCCGCAATTCCACAAATAAATTTCACCAAGATAATTTCTCCTTTACAGTTTCTCCAACAGACTCCTTTCAATGTGTGAATGGGAAATACATTCCTCAAAAGAAGGCCTGTAATGGTGTCAATGACTGTGGAGACCAGAGTGATGAGCTGTGCTGTAAAGGTAGAGATGAATCCAGCCTTTAAACCCACAAATGCATTCTTCTGACTAAGAAAGTAGAAACAACTTTACCATTGAAATAAGATTCCATCTCATTCAATTTTTTTTAACTTTTTAAAATTTTATTTAAAAATTTGGGGGGGTGGGGATAATTAGGTTTATCTATTTATTTACTACTTTTGGTGGAGGTACTGGGGATTGAACCCATGACCTCATGCATCTTAGGCACACACTCTACCACTGAACTATACCCTCCCACCTCGTTCAATTTTAAGGATGAAAAAAGAGGGAGGATAAAGTTTAATGGTAGTGTGTGTTTCTAGCATGCACAAGGCCCTGAGTTCAATCCCCAGGACCTCCATTAAAAAAAAATAGTAATAAAAACTTAATTACTTCCACCCCAAAGTAAATTAATGAATTTTTTTTAAGTACTGGAAAAAAAAAAAAACCTCTCTTCTGATTATGTTTTCATAGGGTGCCGAGATGAAGGTTTTTTCTGTAAATCAGGTGTTTGTATTCCAAAGCAGTATAAGTGCAATGGTGAGGTGGACTGCATTACAGGAGAAGATGAAATTGGTTGTGAAGGTAATTTAAAGTTTTGTGGTTACTTTTTTCCATTATTTGATCCAGGGGTTTTAGGAGGCTTTGTAATTGTTGCCTGGATCCAGTTTGTCAATAGAGACTGTAAAATGGCAATTTTTAATTCAACATTTCTTCTGCATTTATTAACTGAATTCTATAGAGAAGAAGTATTTTGTTTCCATGAAATGCAGTTCATCATAGAAAGGCAGAATGATATTTAATTATTTCGTAAGTGAGTTGGTGCTTTTTGCTTTTTGGTGCTCATTGGAAAACCTCCAAAGGTGAAAAATATTTACTAAGTACCTACTGTGTTCCACACAGACTGACTTCTTATCAATGCTTTCTGAAGGAAAAAAATCTCCCTAATTTATTACATTCATTCATCTACTCAATAAGTATTTATTAAGTTATTACTATTTGTGCCAGGTCCTGCTCTAGGTGCTGGGGTTACAATAGTGAATAACATTTCAAACCCTGCCCCTTCATAGATCTTACATTCTAGTAGGGGAAGAGAGAGAATAAATAAGAGAAATAAGTAAAATATCCAGTAAAATAATAAGTACTAAGAAAAAACAAAACAAGAAAGGAAGGTACAAATTACCCCTCTGGAGGAGGGTAAGTTCTGAAATTTGAGATGAGGTGGCCTGGGAAGGCTCACTGGCTGAGGTTACTTTTGGGTAAAGAGCTGAAGGGAATGGTGGAGCCTGCCACATGAATGTCTGCGCAAGAGTGTTCTAGGCAGAGGCAACAACCAGGGCACTGTTCCTCAGGCAGGAGCGTCCCAGTGTGTTTGCTGAATAAGCAGCCAGGAGGCTAGTGTGGCTGGGGTTAGAGGTGGGGGTAGTGAAAGATAAAGGACAAGCAGTAGGAGAGGCTGGAGAGGAGGTTGGGTGGGGGAGATGAGGGCAGATCAAGCGAGACCTGTTAGTGAATGAAATGAGGACTTTGAGCAGAGGATTGACGGATCTGACTTTCGTTTTAAATCAAGATAACTCTGGCTGCTGGGGAGGGAACAAGCTGTATGTGGGCGAGGGGAGAAGCAGGCGACCAGCCAGGAAGCTACTGCAATAAGATATCCAGGGAAGAGATGATAGTGACTAGGATAAGCTGGGAGGAATGGAAATGACAAGTAGCAGTCAGATCCTGGCTGTATTTGGAAACTAGAGCCAAAAAAAATTGCTGATAGACTGGATGCGCGTATGAGAACAAACGAGCAGTCAAAGATGACTCTGGGGGTTTTGGCCTGAGAATTGAAAGGATGTTGCTGCTTTCTTCAGAGATGGGGAAGGCTGCCAGAGGAGTGGGTGTATTCATACCCACCTCACTGGTGCACCCTATCCTGTGCTGGGCTGATAATTGTTTAACAATTGGCTTTGAAGAGGGACAAGGAATCCCTGATTTGTATGTAGCTTTGGATAATTTCTGTGGTGTGAATTACTCCCACCATGGGTGATTTTAAGCATTGACACAGAGCACAGGTTGGTAGTGATACCACAGCCTCTTGTGCAGTGCTAAAGTCCCGTGTCAGGACACTACTGAATGACTGATAACAGTTTACGGTGAATTTTTGTGCTTGTCTCACCTTCCTTTCTCAAAAGTAAACATCTTGAAAACAGAATCTATTTTTACATTCCAAATGTCCTTGGTAAAGTGCCTTCCACACAGGTGTTAAATAAATGTTGAAGATATGTATAGATAAGTTCATTGATATTAATTATACACGTATAATTGCTTAGTATACCAAGTATTTGACTTTAAAGAAATTTTGTTTAATTTTCCATTGATATCTCTTCTTAAAAAACACACTTTTTAGGATTTCAAATTACATCATTTCTTTTGAAGAGTATGAAGCAGTTGAGCAAAATCCTTTTATGTTTGTTAAATGTAGTGAAGAGAGGAGAGAAAGAAATTTTGACAAATATTTCAGGGAGGAGGACAGTAAACCATGACTTTTGCCTATGAAACTTGACAGCTTCCTTCACTCCCACTTTCATTGAGATGTAATTGACATACAACACTGTACAGGTTTAAGATGTAAACATGGACTTGACACAACATATACCTCAAGGTTATTACCACAATAAGTTTAGTTAATATTTATCACCTCATGTAGTTACAAAATATTTTTTCTCTGTGATGAGAACCTTTAGGATTTACTCTCTAAGCAACTTTCAGATATACCTCAGAGCAGCGTTAACCATAGTCC
Organism: Vicugna pacos; assembly: GCF_048564905.1. Lineage (NCBI taxonomy): Eukaryota > Metazoa > Chordata > Mammalia > Artiodactyla > Camelidae > Vicugna > Vicugna pacos. The sequence goes on from NC_132988.1 coordinate 44,257,469, forward strand.
CCATGCTGTGCATTCCATCCTCGGTACTTGTTTATCTTACAACTGCAAGTTTGTGCCTTTTGACTGCCATCACCCAGTTCCCCATTCCCTGGTCCCTGTCTCTGGTAACCACAAATCTGACCTTTTTTTCCTATGAGTTTGGGTTTTTTAGATTCCATATATAAGTGAGATCATACAGTATTTGTCTTTCTCGGAAGCTCTACAGTTTGATGTCACTTCTTCAGTATAATAATACTTGGGGTTTCTTCTCTTCTTTCTCCTCCTCTTCCCTCCTCTCTCCCTCCTTCTCCTCCTTGTGATTTAAAACTCTGAAGTTTAAGATCAAAGAAGTTGTTAGTTTATCAGAAAAAAAATCCTACTGCAAGGGAGTAACTGTAACATAAAGATTACTTTTATTATTAATTTCTCGAATGCATATCAAAAATGCGTTTAGTCAACTGTCATTGTTACTTCACTTTACCTATCTTTAGATTGAGCTCTGCCTTGTATTTTAGTAACGATTCTAATATTCCCCTCTCTAAGAAACAGCAAGTGAGAGCAGAGATGTAAAATAAATATATTAATATATTCATTGATCTCTCCTTTTCGGTGGACAGATCAGGATCACTAAACCAAGGGAAGTTTGGAGTATATCTTAATTTCATTTATCCCTTATTAGCTCACTTTTTATTATTATAAGTTAAAAGAGTAAATAAATTTTGTGTTATGGCATAGTAATAGTAAATTTGCCATTGGGTATGTGTTCAAATATATCTAAAATGTGAATCTCTTTTTAAAACCCAAGTTAAAATGAGTTCCTTGCTGTGGTGAAATTGGTGTGTGTTTAAATATAAGATGAAACATTTGTTAATCAGTATTAAAAATCAAAGTAAGATGGTGTACTATGGCTCCCTTTTATCTTTTTGTAAGTACTAATTTAAGTCATTATACTATCCAAAATATTATTGATTGATTTATCTTTTATTTGAGTGAAAATGATCTCTTTGCTACAGTGAGTTTTTCATTTTCTTTTTAGGAACTGAACATCCTGAAATTAAAGGTAAATCTATTTTTATAACATTAAATTTATATTATAGAATTGAAAACAAGAATAAGGCATTATAGCTTTTATGATAAACGTATAATATGTTGCTATGATAGGTATTTTTCTCAAATAAAAATTATCCTTTGCTGTGGTAAATATTTTGTTTGGGGTTTTGTTTTTTCACACCTTCTACATGCAGATCAAGGTAAACATTTTGTTAAGTTCTTGGGATATTGCAGAGTTGAAACAAAACACAGGTACTGCTGTCACCTTATAGTCTGAGGTAACTAGTAACTGAGGATGATGTGGCCAGTTTTCACATTCATTTAGGCACAGAGGCCTCTCTGCCCGGTGTGGTAAACTTTCATTCTCACTCTCGCGACCCACAGCTGGCTAACCAAAAAGCCACGAAAGGTACATTCCCTGCACCTCTGCCATACACCCTTCTCTCGCTTTACTTTGTCCTCAAAACTAAGGCGATTCCTGAAGAAACTGCCACCAGAGGAAAGATGACATCTTTTCATGATAGCTGCCTTCTTATTTACTTTTGTAAGCCAGATGTCCCCAAACCTTCCAGCTCTTTGGGGTCATCCTTTTCTTCGTTATTCATATAAAATGACCACCAGAAGTTCATGGTCTCCCTCAGGATGTCTTAGGATTCTGAGGGAGATTTTTCTATATTCAAGCTCACCCACGTTCCAAGTGACTAATTTCAACTGTTTATTTGTATTCCCACCTTTCATTTTGCCTTCCAAGGCTGCTGGGGATTTTTGTTTCTTTGTTTTCTCTAGTTTGTTTCCTCTTCTTTATTCCTTTTCCCCTTCCCTACCTCTTGCCTCTACTTCCTTCCTGGCTTGGGACATCAGGTGCAAAGAGTTGAGGTAATGATACTTCTGATTATCTCTGGTCCAGGCAAGGGCCCTCTCTTGCTTTATTCATGTTCCTTTAGCCCTATACCTTACTCCCATTCCCCACAGGCAACCATTTTAATGTGAGTTGATGTGTATGTCTTTTTGTTTCTATGCATTCTTATTCAGTGGGTATTGTCTCGTGAGAGTACACTTTTAGTTCACTTAGTATTGTATTGGAGACCTTATATTTCCTTTTGATCTTTTAAAAAAGCATTATGTTTTGAAGATCTGCCCATGTTGCTCTGTGTCCATCTAATCTGTTGCTTCTCACTGCAGCATAATAAAACACACTGTGGTGTTCATCTTTCACAGTTTACTCTCTACCTTCTCAGTAATGGACCCTCACCCCACAGTCACGCTGTAATGAATATTCTCTTCTTAAGGCTGTGTGGAAGGATTTCTTTGAGATATCCATGTGGGCAAGGAATTGTTGGGTCTTGGGGCATGCATCTCCTTAATTTAACAAGCTAGTGCCTGCCTGTCCTTCTGCTGAGCTGTACCATCCTCACCTCCACCAGCACTACCTGAGGGCTCTCCTCAATCCTACCAACATTTAGTACTCGCCAGCTTTCTAATTTTGCTAGTCTCTTACTTTCAAGTGATATGGTACTGTTTATTTATTTGAATTGTTGGTATAAACAGTGATTTTGAGTTTCTCTTCATATGCATACTAGCTTTCTGAGTTTCCTCTTCCTTTCCTTTCTTCTGTTTTTTTGCCATTTCACAGCTTTTGCCTCATTTCATATGGAGGCTGCAGTCTTCTTGTTGCATTCTAGATATCAATCCATTTTCAGTTTTAAACATACAAATACCTTCTTCCATTCTGTCACCCATCTATTAACTTTAGCCATAGTGAGCTTTGTTGAATATAAATCTTTTGTCTTTATTTAATCAAAGTCATTGATTGTTTTTTTTTATGGTCTGGGCTTTTGGAGCTTTGTGCTACTCTTCTAATAGTCGGTACCTCTCAGCTACACTGGACTTTCCCTGTCTTCCTTTGTTAATATGAAGTCTTCTCTTTGGTTCCTGTGGGTGCTTTTGTGAAAGCTCTGAGTAGAGCCTCTCTCCGCCCCAGAAAATAACCTAGGCATGTGGCATAACAGACATATGTATGTCTCTCCCAAAAAGAACTTGGGAAATCGAGGGATAAGACACAGGATTGCTGCAGCAAAGTAACATTGCCCCTCTGGGCTGTATGCTCCTCCAGACAGAAAAACATGTGGGAATTCACGTTTGGATCCCCAGGTCAAAGTAATTATGATCCTGTCTGTGACTGAAATGTTCTAGGACAGCAGAGTGAAGGTGGAATCGTCCCATATAAATTCAAACAGAAGTCTAAGGAAGAAAAGAAAAGGAACCTTTTTGTTTTTGTTTAACTTTTGACTTCTGCATCCCAGATGCCTAAAACTAACCTTGCCTAATACTGAAATCAATGAAATATCTTTGTTTGCATGACCCCTGTTAAGAGGTGCCTTATTATGCACAAAATGAAAGGATCCTTTTCAGTGTCAGCTCAGGACTCTTTTGGTCAGTGTCGATGACAGCTTCCAACCTTATGTGAAGTTGAAAGTGCTTTTCTTCTCTGACCCGGGCATTTTGCCTGCTCTAAATGCAGAAAGCTGCAGCACCATGAGTCTCACCATTCACTTCTACCAACAGACACCTCTAGTTTGTGCCTGAAAAATTTCTACCTAGTTCATCTTGAGCCTTCACGGTTACCTAGCTACAGAAAAGAAATAAGATGATATGCTTTGGAATTTTGTACTGACCTTTTTAGAGGTAGAGCAAGTTCTTTATTTATTTTTTTGTTTTAGTTTTTTTTTTTTGTTTTTTTTAATCAAAACATAGTTGATTCATAATATTGTGTTAGTTTCAGGTGTACAGCAAAGTGATTCAGTTATATATTATTTTCCATTATAGGTTTTTACAAGATATTGAATATTGTTCCCTATTATACAGTAAATCCTTGTTGTTTATCTATTTTATATATAGTAGTTTGTATCTGTTAATCCCAAACTCCTAATTTATCCCTCCCCTCCTTTCCTCTTTTGAAACCATAAGTTTGTTTTCTATGTCTGTAGGTGGTAGGACAAGTTTTGAGACAGAAAATTATTATCAAAATTTAAATGATTTTAGTGATTTAATTTTTACTATAAACATAACTTTAAACATTTGTCTGTTTTTTCCTAGAAGAAACAGAAATTTTGACTGCTGATATGGATGCAGGTAAGTTAACACTATTCTTTTTAACTGGTGCTTCACTGGTTAAATATGCATTTTAATGTCATGTGCACATGTGTGAATATGTATGCATATGGGTGATATAATTGATTCAGGTAACAATTACCTTACATATCAATTTTTTTTCTCTTAAGTAAATTGTTATTTTTCTTGGCTTTCTTTTTTTTATTATTGAGTTATAGTCAGTTTACAATGTTGCGTCAATTTCTGGTGTACAGCACAATTTTTCAGTCATACATGAATATACATGTATTCAACCTTCCATGTTAATTTAAATTTTAAAAAAATTACTTCTTTCCTTACCACTTTTAAGAAAAATAAACATGAATGCTTCTTGAGAACTGCTTTTAAAATGGGTTCATACATATGGCTAATTTTGAAATGAAAACAATACTCTAGTCCCACATATGGTTTTTCTACTTGTTATGAGCTTTGTCAGGTCGGTTTTGTCAAAAAACAATCAGATTTCACATGTGATCCAGGACATAAGTTTTGAAATAGATACATGTAATTGAATTAACCTGTTTTTTTGCAACGTTTTAAACCATGATAACAGAAGGTCTCTGAAGATCTGTATCCAGGCCAGTTGGGTAGTTACAGCCAAATTTAATTAAAGTACCCTGTTCCTGGGAAGACAGTGATCAGTAAGAGCTTTGAGTCAGACTGGCTTGTCTCAGTTGTTTGTTAGCAGTGTGACCTTAGGTGAGTAACAAGCTCAAATGCAAATTGGGAATGAAATATCTCCCTATTTTAGGGGGATTTAAAACTGAAATTCATGTAAGACTCCCTTCTAATTGTCAGGCCCCAAAATCAGTCAACGGTTTAAAAAAAATCAGGCAATGAGTGAAAGATTTAGAGCTCAAAGTTACAGATATCAGTCCGAGGGATTTCCAACAAAGGCCCTTTATTTTCTATTCAAGGTAATATTAATTTTCAGATACTACCCAAGCTGGTTTCACAGTCCTCAGTAGATAAGGTCTCTCCTCTTTCAAAAGTCCAATCAGAAATTTAAAATTTATCATCACATTCTTCACCCAACCCAGTTCTTAGGATGGGTGGGACTCCCTCCAAAAAATATTCTATCAACATTTGTTCACAACATCTCTCCCTTGAGGACCTACCTCCTTCTTATATGTTCATAGTAATTGAGAATGATATTATTTTTTTCTTTCTCATTTGAGGCTAAGAAGCAAGTTTGCAAAAATGTTCAAGACATGATACAATAAGGAGAGCATCTTATATGTTTACTTTCTTCCTTTGTCATGAATTCTCGTGCAAATTCATGTCTTAAGTCTTGCTCTACCATGTTTCCCAGTGACAAATGTGCCACGCCTGAGGGCTCACAGAGGAAGGAGACATCATCACATGTCACGTGGCTAAAAACACAGCTCCCCTCCCCACCGACTGATCCTGGATTGTCCAGGGGTTCATGGCACATCACCTCTCAGAGTTCATATGATCACTAAATGAGATAAACTATATACACGGTACTTAGCCTGGAGTCTGACACATAGACCTTACTCAGTAGTAACCTCATCAATGTTAATATTAACATTATTGAAAAGAGCCCCATATAAACAGCCTCTAGAAAGTAAAACCCATGAAAGTGAGAAGCTGGAGTTCTCCCTGTGACCGCCATCCCGAGGTGTCACCCCCATCCTGAATTGTCACAGCAGCAATGCCTGAGCATGTGCAACTCTCACCTGCCAGAGGCTGGTACACATTTAACTCCCCAGGCAGCCTCTTTCTGCTGCTACGCCACCTTTAGGCAGAACTTCAGAGAATCAAGCCAATTTTCATATTAAGCCCGTGTTTTTGAACAAGGTGAACAGCACAGTTTAGCATCCAAAATAACTTACTAATGAATCTGGTCTGCTTCATACTAACTGTGACTTTACTGTTTTTGCAGTAGATAATCAGGAAGTTTGCCCACTTATGGTTTCAAAATCATAACGATACAATCTCTTCCTTTCTTAAAGAAAGAAAATGGATAAAGTCACTTTTCCCTAAATTATCCTGTGGAGTTAAAAAGAACATGCCCATTCGACGGAAACGAGTCGTAGGAGGAAAGCTGGCAAAAGTGGTAAACCTGCATGAGAAGTTACCATGTCACTTCCCAGGAGCAGCCCAAGTTTGAAAAGGGGGAGGGGATGGATATGTAATTATAAGAGACTGAGAGTCTTGAAATGGAAATATCTTTCAGCCACTTGTTTGTATTGCTGTCTAGTAGGATGGCAGTGACCACATAAATGTCTTTTCAGGGGCAGTTCCCATGGCAGGTGGCAATTAAGGAAGGAAATAAAATCAACTGTGGAGGAATTTATATCGGTGGCTGTTGGATTCTGACTGCTGCACATTGTGTCAGGTAAAAAACATCTCCAGTAGATTTGGGGTCCTAAAATGAAGAAATTGGGTAATAGAGGTTGTGGCAGGTGATAAATGAAAATGTATATAGTCATTTACAAGTCCCACTCTATTATCTGCTTAATACTCTCTGATATTCATGATCGGAATCCCAGAGGCCAGTTCCCCAGAACCCAGTGGGTTCCAGCTGGCAAGGACAGATCAAGCCTGTAGGTACCAAGTTATTTCACTTGGCTCATTTGCATGGCGCAAGATCAGCTGGGAGGACACAGTTTAGGAATCTGGCCTCACTTCTGACCTTTAGAATGAACAGAATATCATTTATTGAGCACCTCTTACAGACCAGATACTGTGCCTAGCACATTCACATATGTTATTTTATTTTAATATTCTCAACAGTACTAAAAGGTAAATATTATTTCTCTCATTTACTTAATAAGCAGACTGAGACTGGAGGTTACATGACTTGGCTAAAGCTACCCTACCAGTCAGTATCAGAGCTGGAGTAACATCAAGTTCAACATACTTGACAGTAACTTAGATGAAGGCCTGCTTGGAAAATCTGCAGGGGGCCCAAAATTGAGAGGGATACGAAATCTGTTGAATGACACCCATAAAGATTCTCGTAGATTGGAGCAATGCACCAAATTTCATCTCTTCCTTCTGAATGACCCTATTCTCTTGGCTGCTGTGAGACAACATTTTCTTGGTTTGCTACCTACCTCTCTGACCATGCCTCCTCATCCTTCTTTGCAGTTTCCTCCTCCTGTGACTGAGCACTGATGCTCAGGTGAAATCCTGGAGTTTCTCAGTGTGTATCCTGGCTTCCTCTTCTCTTCTTACTTCTTCTCTCTAAAATTATCTGTACTTTAAAACAGCGCTGTATGCTGACACAATGGTATCTCCAGCCTAAACCTCTTCTCCAATCACTGATCCTACAGTCAGCTGACTATCAGCACCTCTTGGCTCTATCAGAAGTACATCAAATTCAAAACATCTAAGATGGAGCTCATGATACGTCCTTTCTCCTCAAATATGGTCCTGACCTAGTGTTCATTTTCTTAGCAAATGACCAATGCTGTTCATCTAGTTTCACAAGGTAGAAATCTAAAAATCACTGCATTCATTCTATCAGTCTTACCACAGCCCAGCCAGGATATCGCCAACTCCAGATGGCATTTTTAATTTCTAATTATTTAATTCTCAAAGCTTCTTTCCATCCCCACTGTTATCCTGCTTTCACCTCTCTTCTGGATTTCACTAACACCCACCACCTCCTGGTTAGCTCCCCGATGTTCACTCTGCCCAGCCCTGCCCCCACCTCTCCATTGCCTACTGTGCAGTGAGAGTAGTAGTTCTAGAGCTGGTTTTGACCACTTACCACTTAAAATTCAATGGCTTTGCATTCCTCTTGGGATAAAAAAAAAACTCAACAGAATGTTTAACATGGCTCATCTGGCCCCAAGTGATCTACTTACCTTTGCCAATCTCATCTTGCCTCACAGCGTCACCTCTTGCTCCTTGCTCCATCTGTTCTGGGCTCCTTTCAGCCGCTCAAATGTACCTTGTTCCCTGCTGCAAAGAGACCTACATGTATGGTTTCCCATCCCTGAAATCGCCTTTCCTACCATGTTTCCCTAGTTAGTGCTACTCTTGATTCAGATCTCAGCTCAACCTTCACTTCCTCAGAGAACCTTCCCTGGTTCCCTGAAGTCAAAGCCTTCCTGATAAGTTCTCAGAAGCCCATGTGCTATGAGTTCCTCTCACTTTTCCCAGTAGAATACATATCTTCAATGGTGGGATTATCCATTTAATGCTGCTTCCTTCTCTAGACCCTGTGCTCCACGAAGGCAGGAACTCTTCCTGATCTTGCCCATTCCCGCATCCCAGTGGCTAGCCCAGTGCCTGATGTAATGGTGGGTGCGCACCAAATATCTACTGAGTAAATTGAATGGATAAGCAGACTTAACCTGTAAACAATATTCAGAGCCTCTGATCCTGAAAAACAACCCAAATTAATATGAAGCACAGCATTCTTGGAATACTAAGTATAAATAAAAGCATCCTGAACGCCCCATTAGTTCCTAGGACATCACTGCTTAACTGTAAGGTGATTCCCTGAGACAATGGTGGTAGATGCTCGATTTGCCGGAAACCACAAGATGAAAATTGGTATGAAAATGGAGTGAGGCATGAGGACAGACATTATTTAGCTCATTCACCATTTCCACCAAGTTTTCAAGCAGCTACTGTGTTCCAGATCCACTACTAGGCACAGGCATCTACCCATAGATGAATAAGACCCTCTCTTTGACTTCAAGTAGCACAAACAGGAGGAAAAGCTTGTGTGCAAATAAACACAATGCAAAGTTAAGATGAAATCAGTCTTAAAGGTCAAGATGATGATTGCTGTGGTCTTCGCCCTGGGAACCTCTGGGGTTAGTAGTGTAATGAGAGTCTGTGCTCTGCCCTCCCAGTTCCTCAAGCACATTTCTGGCTTGATGCCATCTGGTCTCTGCTTGAGCACCTTCAGTGCCATTGCTGTCACTCAGAGGCAGCCAACTCATTCTACTTCTGGCATCTTGGGTTGTTAGTGACATCTTTCTGTCCCTGACATTGAGCAATTAGATGAACTATTCCTCTCTCCATTTACCTATTGACTTTCTTTAATTCTGCCCTAAGAAGATTTAGTTGCACTGCTTCATGACAGCAAGGATGAAAAATAATTTTTAAAAACCTGGGAAAATGAAAAATCTCCTTAAAAAGGAAAGTTATAAAGCTGAAGCATCAGAAGTCTAATTTTTGGGTTTTTTTTTTCCCAATGTATTTATTTCCTTTTTCCTTCTGTTACAGAGCCAGCAAAACTCATCATTACCAAATATGGGCATCATTTACAGACTGGTTAATGCCCAGCCCTGAGATAACCGTTCAGTCGGTAAATGAAGTTATTATCCATGAGAAGTACAATGGGAGCACTTACCAAAATGACATAGCTTTGATTGAAATGAAAAAACACCCGAGCCGAAAAGAATGTATGCTGTTTAATTCAGTCCCTGCCTGTGTTCCCTGGTCTCCATATCTATTTCAGCCTAACGATAAATGCATCATTTCCGGCTGGGGTCGAGAGAGAGGTATATGTTTTATAGCTTGTTAATCAGAATTCAGAGGTTGAAAAGGAATGGGACTAGAAATGCATTGGAGCTAATTTCTGAGTGCTCAGAGATAAACATGGTGTCAAATCCAGGAAAGTGAGTGTCAGCCAGGGCTGGCTTCATGGGCTTAGGACCTGAGTAGGTGTCCAGCACCCCAGCTCTGGGCACCGTAGGGCCTTGTTTACTGCTCTGCTGTCACTATCATTAACTTCTTAATCATTTTTTCAAGGGCCCCATCTCACATTTTCAATTTTCCCTGGGTTCTACCAATTATGTAATAGATCCTGATGCAGAGTCTCAAAGGATACCTGTACTCTGTGCTACTAAAACATACATTGAGGGTTAGCCATTCATCAAGAAAAAAGTAGAGTGACAGGGGGACATCCAGCATGGACTTTTTGGGTTCATTGGAAAGGTACTGATGGAGGATTAAAAAGGTTTTCAAAGGGATAGTCCTAGTATAGGCTGAGTCACCGATCCTACAACCCTGCTGCTCTCTCCTCTCTGCTCCCTGTTCTCCATTTTTACACCCCCACATCCCACAAAGAGAAAGGGAACATAAAGAATACATTCCTTGAGCTTCTAAGAAGACTGGAAGTGAACATTCATATGAGCAAGAGATGTAGACACTTAAGGACAACTTGCTTAAAAGATCTCCTAAATTAGAGATAGATTAGAATTAAATTAGCCAGTGCTTTTTCCTTCATCTTGAAGAGTTAGCCTAGAAATTCAGCTTCCTTTTGATCTCAAACTCTCTGTGTAAATAACTTGATCTTATAAACTCCTATTCCAAAACATTCTTTATAAATTCCATATTGAAAAGTATAAAATATGCATATAAATTAACTTGCATTTGTGGTATGTTTGAATACTCAAGACTTATGAAATACTGAATTGTATTAGTAATTAATTCATCCAGAAAGTATTATGTCCTTATATTTGTTGTTTTTAAAAAACTTTCATATGCACATTAACATGTAAACACAAAAGCAGAGATAAAGTATGACAAGCCTACTTTTCTTTTTTTTTTAACATTTTTTATTGATTTATAATCATTTTACAATGTTGTGTCAAATTCCAGTGTTCAGCACAATTTTTCAGTCATTCATGGACATATACACACTCATTGTCACATTGACAAGCGTACTTTTCATCATGCAGTTTTCACAGTTATCATTCTACTATTCTTGTTTTAGCTCCCTGAATTGATCACAATCACAGTAGGATTATTAGGAAAGTTTACCTATAAAGGGGTTAGTAACAAAGTTGTGGGTGGCAGGTTGGGGAACCACAAGGGCTTTGCATGGACCCAGGACTAACAGGACCAGAGCTGAGTCCTTTCCGAGATCTGAAGGCATAAGGCAAAGGAGAAGTTACCAGAAGGAGAAAGAGCCTCAGAGCAGACTACCTTGAGAGAAGTAATGACCTTGGGTTGAAGGTTAGAGCCAGCTCCACTCCTGCTATCCTCACGCCTTCCCTCCTTCCCTTCTGCCAAAGTCCCCTGTTGGAAAGAAGTGAAGACATTCCTATTGAGGCAGTCCCTCCCACTCAGGCTCTCTGGGCAGGGGAGGGCACAGAAGGGTGGAGAATGGATCCAAAGGACAATCAGGAGCTTTTCAATATATTCCCCCCAACACTTATTTTTCCTGGAGCATATTAAATCAAATCCCAGATATCATGTAATTTCACCCATGAATACTCCACTATACATTTTTACCAGGTAAGGACTTAATAAAACAAAAACAAAAACTCAATACCATTCAGACCCAACAAAATAAAAATGATTCCATTCATTTTCTAATTCATTTTCTGTTATCATCTAATAACCATCTGTGTTTAATTTTTGCCCATTATTTACAAAATATTTTTACAGCCAGATTATTTCCACTGGAATCCAAACAAAGTTCAAACATTGCATTTAGTGGTTGTTTTTCTTAAATCTCTTTAAATTTAGAACTGTTACCTCTTTCTTTTATTTAAAATGTATTTATTTTAAATGAGGGTGGCGGGATATAGCTCAGTGGTAAAGTGTGTGCTTAGCATGCACAAGGTCCTGGGTTCAATCCCCGGTACCTCCATTAAAAAATAATAATAATAACAAATAAATAAACCTAATTACCTGCTCTCCCCCAAAAAACTGCTGTCAAAAAAAAATGTTTTTAAGTTAAGTATTTTAAATGAAACTAGGTCATTCTTATTTAGAATTTCCATGCCTTGAATTTGTCTGAGTGTATCCTTATGTGGCATTTAATATGTGCTTCTATTCTATGTATTTTCTGTAAACTAGTAGGTATGTTCTTATGCATTGATTTGTTTATTAATCAAATGTGGTTTTACACATTTGTTGAGCCCTTACTGTGAGTGCAAGATATTAATGCCAAAGTGTTAGTATTTCACTGATGAAAAATATGGACCCAGTCAACAAACTTAGGTGCTGAGGCTACAAAGTAGAATGACAAAAGCCAGCTCTCATGGGACTTACAGTCCAGAAGCGCCATCAGACATGAATGCCACTGTCAGCCAGCAGAATGTGACAGATGCCTCGAGAAATATACAAAACAAGAGTTCAGGGGAGGATGTATCTCCTGAGTCATTAAAAATTACTCACACTGTCCAAGAGCTAGTTTTTGAAGGCTTCTCCTGAGTTAGGGGAAATAATAAATTACTAATTTTTGGAACGCTCTTATCCTGAAGAAGGTAGTCATCTTAAGACTAACTTGAAGTAGGACTTGAAAGAGAAAAAAGAAAACTCTTTCCTGATTTGCCATATATGTTGGTGGATTTATTTTTCTCCCTCTGCTTCCCGGAAGAGAAGAATTTTAGTCCTACAGTTAACAACTATGTGCTCACTACAGAGCTGGGGTCTGTCGGGGTGTCCTCTCAGGATAAGCCAGAGGTCTCTGTCCCCAGGTAGTTTATAGATTAATTAAGGAGGCAAGTCATTTGGCATAAAGTGTTTAGTGTATCATTGAATTACTGAGTTTATGCATTACTTAATTACATAACTATTTATTAAGCAAGTACTTTGTGCTCGCGTGAAACTGGTGCTGGTGCAGCAGTGAATGAATCAGGCTTCTCCCCTGCCCTCCTAGAGCAGGTAAAAATTGCTGCAAGCTCGGAGAAAGATGAGGGGAGATGGGGCAAAGATTCATTCCCTAAACCTGAGACAACTCATGCTGTGTTCTTAGGTTTTTCCCTGCACTGTTAGTCAGTAACTGTACCTGGCCCTTCTCTTTCCTTGGACCAAAAATGTTCAAATCCCAAATCTGTAACTTAAGTGGAAAGGAAATCCTAAGTCCTCTTTCAATCACTTTCAAATCATTTAGGAGATGGAGTTCCTCACAGACACACAAAAACACATAGATACTGATAACTTCATATGTGTTTTCTTCATTTTAAATTCTTATATTAAAAAGTTGTTTTCACTCTAACAAGCACTTTCAAGAAAATAAGAGGTTGTAAGAAGACAGGAGCTATTTATGTGAGAAGACACTGATCCCAGATTTTGATAGATATCCCCCCGAACTCAGTGGTCAGAGCAGAAGGAGTCTATCTCGTTCACCTCAGAGCACCCAGCTCGTTATTAAATGAGCATGACTTTGGGCCCTAGGTTCAATAATGCCCCTTGACTATTTTTAGAAAGACAATTATACAAACTGGGGATATGAGCAGTGTGTGATTAAATACGTTAATGAATTATCCTCAAAGGTTTACAAATACATTAAAGAATATACATCTTTTTTAATGGTCCTGATGGTCTACTAAATTATGAGAGTAAAAATTTATTTCAATTACTCATTTGTAACTTCTAAATGTCTGTTTGTTTTCTCACTTTGTTTAGATGACCAAAAAGTCTATTCACTTAAGTGGGGTGAAGTTCATCTAATAGACAACTGCTCTAAATTTTATTCAAATCGCTACTTTGAAAAAGAAATGTTGTGTGCAGGTAAGTACTGAGGGGCTTCTCGGAGATATCGCCATACCCGCTACCAAACTCCTCTCCCTCCCCACCTTGTCACCCCCTGCTCAGGGCCTCAAACCCTTTCCTTTGGCCTTCTAGCTGTTGCATCATCAAATTCTTTCGGTCCCTTCCCCTCAGCTCAAGTTCCCACAACTTACTACCCAGAGGAAGAATCTTCGTTAAGCTATTACATAGCAGTATAGCCAGGTGACTAAGAGCACAGACTCTGGAACCAGACTGCCTGGGTTTATATTCTGGTTTTTACCGGTTGCAATTGGTGTGACTTTGAGCATGTTTCCTCATCTGCAAAATTGGTGATCTTCACAGATGAGAAAAGTGACACACAGAGCAGCTACATCAGCTGCCCACGCCTTACAGACAAGAAGTGGTATATCCAGGACCCAACCCAAACCTCTTGTAAATAAAAATCCAAATAACCTCATTTCAAATTCATCCATTTGGAAGTAAATTCTCCCTCCTTGGAAATCCCATTGCACTTCTTACAATACCTGCCACTCTCTCCTTTAATATCATAGAGAAACCACTGCCCCTGGCTAACACAACTACAGCAGTCGGTACTTCTGGTGCTGACTCAAAGGCAGGGTCCCCGCCAGCATAGAGCATTTCAGATGCTCTACTGAAACCACTTACACATAGTGGATTACAGAAAATGGCAGAGTTACTGGCATCCTATAACTTCTTGGATACAGTGATTTAAAAATCTTAGGAAGTCATTAGAGTGAAAAGAAAGTTAGCAGACCATTCCCTGTGCCCTCGCATCTTAAAACGGAGTTCAGGATTACAGAGGACAAAAAGGGAGAATAGCGCAAAATCTAGCAGGGGGCAGAATCACAGTTAAGAGGACAAACTCTGAGGTCTGGCTGCCTGGGTTCAAGTCCAGGCTCTGCCACTTACTAGCTAGATGACCTTGGACAAGTTAGTTAAGCCCTCCCTGCCTTATTTGTCTCATCTTAAAATAAGAGATGATAATGATACTTACCTCATAGGGTTGTGGTGAGGATTAAAACAACGAATACAGACTAAGCACTAGGTAGTCCTATTATTTTCCCACCCAGCCTTCGATGCTGCTTTCAGATTGCTAACTCATCATAGTATATACTTCCACAAAGGAGAGAAAGCAGAGAGAGCACTTGCTAGATTTGGAGAATGAGTAGAACAGACAGTATTTCCCACCCAGCATCTCTACGGCTCTGTGGGCCTAGCCAGGGTCTGTGAGGGACAGCGCGTGTTACTTCTTGTCAGGAGAGGGTAAAAAAGTCGAAGTTGGTACAGACGTTGGTGGAAGAGGCAGGTAGTCAGCATGGCAGCCTTGACAAATGGAAGTAAGCGTGCGACTTTCTTTCTCCTTTGTCTCTCTCAGGTACAGATGACGGTTCCACTGATGCTTGTAAAGGGGACTCTGGAGGCCCCTTGGTCTGTCAAGATGCCAACAATGTGTCTTATGTTTGGGGTGTTGTGAGTTGGGGTGAAAACTGTGGAAAATCAGAGTTCCCAGGCGTTTACACCAAAGTGGCCAATTATTTTGACTGGATTAGCCTTCGCGTAGGAAGATCTCTTGTTTCTCAGCACAATGTATGAAGCTGTGATCTCTCTCTTCTTTCTGCTCTTTTCCTCTCAAGAGTTCCATTTTAATTGAAATGATACTGCACAATTAGTACTTCGAGAAAAAGAAAAGACAATTTTATTGGATATTTTTTAAAAGTCTCTGAAGTTTATGCTGTATTGGAATTTTGCTGTATAATTCTCAAATAAATATTTTAGTCAATCATACATATTTTATTTATTAGAAAATGACATTAAATTATCTATTTACTCAGGAGTGCTATATTGACTGGACTAAAGGGTTAGGTAGTTGAAGGACAGTGGATTCACAAAAGCACAATTCAAATCCCAGCTTTACCGCCTACTCATTGCTTGGCCTTGGGCAATTTACTGTCTTTTTTTGTGTCTCATTTTCTACCTTTAAAATGGAAACTGGAATTTTGAGAAAATGAAGCTGCATCCTGAAGTAAAATGTTTAGCATAATACCTGTCATAATGACTGACCTCACAGCTCTTGAAAAACTGGTCTTCAGTTCCTCATTTCAGAAGTTCTCTTTGACCCTTTCTTTAGACCTCTCCACAGATACCACAGCACAATCACTGACCTCCTTGGTGTCAAACCTCACAGTCACTTAACCATTCTCACCCTCCTCTGCCCCCAGGCAGCAGTAGTCAGCCCCTCAGGGCATCACATTCTGTGCCTGGCCTGCTGGTCTTAGCCTTCTTCTCAGCCTCTTCCTTCGGGTCATTTCTCTCACTTCGTGCTGGTGAACTCACCTAGATTCAGCTTTAAATCCCACCACGGTCAAACTGTTACCGAACCAAACTTGGGTCTGCTCCCCCAAGTGCAGTAAAGCCAATCTACTGACACCGGGTTGTGGTGAAGGAAAGTGCAGCATTTATTGTAAGGCGCCAGACAAGGAAGGAGTCCAGGGCAGCTAATGCCCAAATCACCTGAACTCCCCGATGGGTTTCAGGGAGGCATTTTTAAAGGTCAGGTGAGGGAGGGCCATCCCAGGGTCTATGATCAGCTCATGTACTACGATTCTCTGGTTGGCTGATGATGTAACAGGTGATGTCACAAGGGGTTAACATCAATCCTCAGGCTCCAGGAGGCCTGGGGGCTATGTGCTCGTGCTCATGGTCATCACCTCACCACGTAGTTAACTTCTTCCATTTGGTGGGGGTTTTAACACCTATAAAACAACTCAGGAAGTGTACTTCCGAGAGGAGCTAAAGCAGAGGATGTGGGGGAGGGGTCTGTCCTGGGAAGGCCCTATAGGGTTCTGCTCAGTTATACAATGACTCACAAATTTGTGTCTCCAACCCTGGCCTTTCCTGGAACTCCAGGCTGTGTATCTCACTGAGTACATAACACCTCCTTCTGGGTATCTAATCGCATTTCCAAAGAAACAAGGCCAACCCAAAGTTCTGCCACTTCTTAAACCTGTTCCTCCCTCCTTAATAAATCTTCTATGGCCCCAAAGTGCAGTGGACACCATCCCTCTATCTCATGAGCCTGCTTTAATCTCAGCATAGCGCTTGTCATCACCCAACATACTCTGTTTTCATTTGTCCACCTCTCCCCGTAGATGCTCACCCAGCTGGCACCCCCTGCCCCCACTCCAACGTAAGACACTTTAGAGACTTTGTCTTCCTTCTATTGGCACCCGTAGCACTTTGTTCATAAAAGGTGCTCAGTTAATAAACATTAGCTGCTTTTATCTTTTTTTTAAACCACAGCTATCATCATTCTGAAGGCAGAGGTATATTTTTCACATAAATATTACCATCGAAATCTGGGGTCCAGTTCTGGATAGAGTCCTTAATAATAATATGAATGTTTTAATAATATAAATTTTAATAATATGATGCCCATTTCTACACATATTCCAAAATCAGTTACTGCCCAGATTTTTTGCTTTTAAAAATTTTGATAAAATATACATAACAAAAATTTTACCATTTTAACCATTTTGAAGTGTGCAGTTCAGTGGCATGAAGCACGTTCATATTCTTATGCAACCATCCCCAGAAATTTTTTATCTTCCCAGACTGAAACTCTGTGCCCAATAAGCAGTAACTCCTTCTCCCCTCCCATACTGCCCAGATTTTTAATTCCTTTTGTTACTGAGTTCAGGAGAGTATTTGGTTATCTATGGCTGTGTAAGAAATCACTGTGTAGTGATTTACAAAGCACTTGTTTATGATTTTGCTCTTGCACCCGGGGATTGACTGGGCCGGTGGGGCAGTCCTCCACCCTCTCATCCAGCTGCCATCAGACGAGGCTAGGACAAGCATCATCTCCAAGGCTTCTCCACTCACGTGTCTCTTGCCTAGGTGGGAGGACTCAACAGCTGGAGTTCTCAGTCATCTCTCTCTATGCTCTATATGGTGTTTCCACGTGGGCTGTCAACATGGCGACTCAGGGGCACCAGACTTCTTACACAGCAGCTGACAGCTGTCCCAGGAATACCTGCAGAACCTGCACTGACTATTTTAACCCAGCCTGGGAAGTCAGTTAGCCTCACTTTCATCACAAAGACCTGACCAGGTTCTAGGGGAGGAACTATAGTCCATCTCTTGATGGGAAGGGTGTCAAAGAATTTGTGGCATGTTTTAAAACCATCACCTTGTCCTGACCCAGCAAACTTGAAGCATGTGGCACCTTAGCAGATACCTGTGTATGAGACAAAAAAAAGAGTACTAAGGGTTGCAAGCTGAGAAACCCATCACATGGGCACATTCAGCTGATCTAGGAGGGTGTGGCATCGTGGGCTTTGGAAGGACCAGTTCGGACAGTGACCTAAGATCTGGAGGCCTCACAACAGCGTGGACCAGGATGGGGCATGAAGAATGAAGAGCCAGCTTCTCTACAGCGAACCCGTGTGGCAGAGACCTGGAACAGCAGAAGAGGATAATGTGACTCCGGGGCTCTCCCACAGGTCTGTGTGAGGGCTCCTGCTCACACACCACAGAAGCCAATGGAATTGGGTTAATGAAAAAATAGATTTATTCAAAAATATCATGCAGTTCAGAGAGTCTCCTGAAAAGCTAGAGAGTTGGAGGCTGCAGAGACCATCATAGACCTGCTTATCAGAGACTCCCACAGCTACCAGCTTGGGCCCCAGGCTCCATGTACAGCTTGTAATGCAGAAGCGGCACTGGGCACTGCTGCTTGACCCCTTGCCATCTCTGCTTCACCCTTTGCCATCGCTGCTTCACCCTTTGCCATCGCTGCTTCACCCTTTGCCATCGCTGCTTCACCCTTTGCCATTTATGCTTCTGAGAATTAGCATGGTCTTCCCTGAAGGTGGTCAACGAACAGACCTCACGAGACGTCAGAGCTCTGCCATCACCGTATTTAAGCCTGGCCTCAGAACTCATCATCTTATGAGGGAGATGGAAAAATAAATTATAAAGCTGTATTTTGCTAGATACAATGGTAAGGAAACCTCATGGGAGACTCATAAATCAGCCTTTACAGTCCAAGAAGTCTTCCCCAAAGGTGAGCCTAATCTGAATTATGGAAGAACTTTCCAGGCAGATGCAAATGCAAAGCCCTGTGGCTTGAGGAACTAACTTCAGCCTCAGGAGGACAGAGAGCAGTTCCTCATGACTGGAGCCCAGGGCACAGCTGAGGAGCTAGAGAGGGAGGAAAAGCCAAATCACGGAGGGCCTCATGCCAGAGTTAGCACCACTGAAGGATTTTGGAAAGTTCATGCTAGAGGCATCGAGGGAGACGTATTGGAGGGGGTGAGATGAGGTAGGGAAGAGAATTAAGAGATTACTGGAGTAATACAAATGAAAAATGATGAAGGTAGAAACCAAAGCAGGGCACTTTTAAAGGTGATAGCACTGTTCTAGATATGCTAAGAAGTGAAATAGATGACATCTGGGGACAGAAGAGATGACAGAGCGGGATGGGGTCTAGAATAATTCCCAGGTTTTCTCTTGGACAATGGGGTGATTGATGTTGCCATTGATTGCAGAAATAAAGGGAAGAGAAGAAAAGAAGTAGGTTTAGTTAGTTAAGGATGTCTTGAAGCTGTGCTGTCTCTGGGAGCCCAGGGAAGATATATAGTATGCAGTAGAAAATAAGAAGTTAAAAATCAACCAGAGATGTCAAAGTAGCCAGAAACCCTACATAGAAAAACCACACACCTAAATTGATTCTGATGGTCTAAAAATGCAATCTCACCTAAGCAGGTTCCTTTCCATCTTCTCCAAGTGCTTATTCTGAGTGCCGAGTAATCATACATTCTATCTACAAAGATCACTTGAAAATCTCTCTCCCTGATTGTTATAGTCTGAATGTTTGTGTCCACCCTGTGAAAATTAAAAAAGGGAAATCTCACTAAAATGGGAAGTAAGAAGGGCAAGCTCTCACACACATACCACTCCGTATGTCAATCAATAGTACAGATCCCAAGAGGAAAAGACTACTTTACATTTCCAGCAGGAAATGACACTACTTTACTACTGCCAGCAGGAGGGAAAAGATTTTCTTCTTGCGGGGCAACAGCTCAGCCAATGAGAGACTGTCACAACTCAGCCAATGAAAAGCTACTATACTTCAAACCCTTAGTTTCCTCCAATGGACTTTTTGTCTATAACAGCTCCTCCCAACCTCCCCTTCTCTCCTATAAAAGAGTTTCCTTTCCTTTTCTTGCATGTGGACTTGCATATGGTTGGCCATAGAGGCATGTCCTGAATTGAAATTCTTTGCTTTTTCTGAATAAACCTGTTTTGCTGGTCATATAACTGGCTGTTTTGTTGTTTTAGGTTAACTTCTTAAAATTTATATGTTGAAACCCTAATGCCCAGTGTGATGGTTTTAGGAATCTGGGGTCTTTGGGAGGTGTTTAGGTCACAAGGTTGGAACCTTCATGAATGGGACTAGTATTCTTATAAAAGAGACCCTAGAGATCCCACACCTCTTCCACCATATGAGAACATAGCAAAAAGTTAGCAGTCTACAACCCCAAAGAGGGCTTTCTCCATAATCCCACCATGCTGGCACCCTAATCTTGAACTTCCAGCCTCCAGGACTGTGAGAAATAAGCTTCTATTGTTTATAAGCCACCCAGTCTATGGTATTTTGTTATAGCAGCCCAAACAGACTAAGACACTGATCAAATTTGTGTGATAATAGACCTCTCCAAGCAAAGAGTCATTACCTTCAACAAATCATGGAACCAGCCCTTGTTCATAGAGTTTATGCAGCCATTTCTTGTCATTCACTTCATCCCCAGCTGGAAAGCTATTCAGCCATTGATTTTTTTTTTTAAGGCAGAGGCTAGAACCTAGCACTTATTTCCCCTTAATATGAGTCCCTTTTAGAAACTAACCTTCCAGCTGTAGCACTAGGCAGAGACTGATCAGTATGGTTGGGATTATTTCACCACGTGGCATTTATTTTCAGCACAATAACACTTCTGAGACCATTTAGTGAGACACTGGAAAAGACTGAAAATTAGAAACTGCCCTTGACCATCTGTATTTTGTTGATTCTGTGTTATTTCACACAACCCAAAGGATTGCATAATATCTTCATTTCCAAGCATTCTGAGTTAATGTGTTTCATTAAACCCAATAAATTGCTCTTCCTTACTTCATTAATACCATTACATTCCATGATGTTGGAACCACTGGGTTTTAGAAGGGGTATAGTGATTATGCTTATCAGTGTACTGGGAAGCTCTCTATAGAAAACGCAGCCTGGTTTCAGCCACCCAGAAGTTCCCCTTCCAGGAGCGTTTATATCACTTAGACAAGAATCAGCACAGAAACAGCATATTTTATATTTTTGTAATTTATTTTGATAATTTTGACAATAATTTCTTTCCCCAGTTCCTCTTCCCATTTTTTCTTCTTCGGAATACAGTTGTGTTTTGTCCCCAGTATTCCACAGAAATGTCTCTTGTGAAGTTATTAAATCCACTGATCAATATCCTGTCCTCACATTCTCCCACCCTGCTGAATTGATGGTTCTTTCTTAGACACTCTGAAATACAACACTCGCCTGCTGCACGTGGCTGCTCCTTCTTAGTCTCTTTTACTGATTCTTAGTTACCTGACCTCCTACAACTTAGACCTTGTTTCTACTTCTCTTTACACACTCACTTTTCAGAGGCTCTCCTCTAGTTCCATGGCTTTACAAGCCGTTTCTGTGCTGATGACTTCCAAATTTATTTCTAGCTCTTATCCCACTTCTGAACTACGCATTCAGAGTAACTTCTCAAATATGGTGTGTCTGAAATTAATCTTCTAAATTTTCCCTGAAACCTGCTCCTTTTGGAATCCTCCCCATTTTAGTTAGTAAGGACACTTTATCCTTCCAATTGCTTAAGCCAAAACCTCAATGTCATCCTTGATTCTTTGCTTTCCCTTATACACCATAATCAATCCACTGATAAGTCCTGTTGGCTCTAGCGTCAAGCTTTGTCTAGAATGTGACCACTTTCCACATCTCCACTGCTTCCTTCAGAGAGTTTTCTTGAAGAATTGAAAGAATCTGAAGATTTGAAAGAACCAAGCTTGGTTTAAGGGTTCCAGTAGTGGAGGTAGGTGGAATCTCAGAGGTAATCTAATCCAACATCCACACTTTAAAGATGAGAAAACCAAAGTTCCAGAAAGCTTAAAAAAAAAAAGATACTATATTTCCTTTTCTGAACGTGCTGAAATGTGCAGTCCAAAAATTAAGAAGAAAATCTCTGGCATCTTGTGAGAGCAGAAAGAAGCCTTGATTTGACTGGATACTGTCACATGGCTTCTCTGCTGGCACCTCAACTCCTTTACTGTAAAAATGATAATACCTCCCAAGCATGTTTCTCCTCTTCCTCCACTGTGGTGTGACTTGATCACAGCCCAAGGGTGCCTGCCTGAGCACCTGAGGGCAAACTAAAGCCATTTCACTCTCCACTAACCCAGCCTGTGGTTAGGCTACATCTGTCTGGGGAGAGAGAGACACTTTTTTCTGTTTTTAACTCATCCAAAGGCTGTATTACTGAAAAGCGGTGTTTGAATGTGAGATATCCAGTACTTGAAATGCCTGGCACAGAGTAACCGCTTAATAAAGGATATAATTTTAATGAGATCTGCACTGCACATTTTGCGGGGCAGGGATCAAATCATTTTATTGAGGAGCTTCCAGGTAGGGTCGAGAGGGGCTGGAAGGACAATTAGACTCCGTGTCCTCATTCTGGCAGGGATCTCTCCAGCTTCACAGTTGCTGGAAAAAGGGGGGGGGCACTGCAAATTTGTTATAAACCCATTAAGTTCACTGCAAACACAAAACGCCAAACTAAAATTAACCAGTAATTCTTATAGAAAAGACATATCTATTCTCAACACTTGCAATATTGCCCTGGATCATACAGTAAAATTCTTGGTGACTGCCGGGATATTATGATTATCAGATATTTATAGCGCTGGTAAAAATTACTGCAGTTATTTTTTAAGGATTCTGCACAGCACTGGGAAAAAATACAGAGAAATGTCACTGTAGCTATCAAGCTACAAAGTATCTTGAGTAGGAAAACGGATTTCCTTTTTTTTCCCCCCCAAACTGCATTCAAGTGCAGAGTACTACTTCTCCCTTTTCGGGGAAGAACTCATGATTTTTATTGTCAAACCATTTTCTTCTTCAAAGTTTCTAAACCAGCATCTAGCTCCTCCTGAGCCAGGCACCGCCATGGCCTTGGGTTGACATGTTCCAGCTCCCTGATCCTCCAACCGCGGCCACCTCAGTTGAAGAGGACCGGGCGAGGAGGTGAGATGTGGATTCAGCTCACGTATCAGGCAGAATCACGATTTCAAACCAGCAATTCAGCCCCTCTCTGTAAGGGGCTGCGGGAGCTCATTTCTCGCAGACATTGTCTACATCCAGAAAAGCTTGTCCCTCGAAGTGGCTGGGCTGCACCCCGACAGGTCAGATGAGGTCACGGGGGGTCGCCACCTGGCGGCATGCTGTACCTACCCAGGGAGCTTTTAAAAAATACCCATGCCCACTGACACCCGGACGAACTTAATTAGCCTCCCTCGGGTATTGGGCTGGGCAAGGGTATTCAGTTAGTACAATCATCTCCTCAGGTAGTACTAACGCGGGCCAGGTGGGACAGCCTCTGCGGCACGCCGAGACTACCACGTGGGCGCGGTGGTCGCCGCTGCCGCTCCGCGTTCCCGCCTCCGCGCGCCTCTGACGCACCACGCTCCGGCGCAGGCGCACAGGGGAGCGGCCGGCGCAGGTGAGCGCGTGCGCCGCGCGGAGCATCTCGGCGACTGCACAGTCGGCTCCCGGAGCTCAGTGCAGGCGGCGAGGGCCCGCCTCCCAGCGGGGCAGGAGGCGTGGGCATGGAACCGGCCGCCGCCTCCGAGCCCCGGGCCCGCGCCGCTGCCTAGGGCGTCCCGAGGGCTCCGTGGGGGTGCGGCCGTCACGCGGCTCCGGGGACCCGTGAGGCCCGGCGCGGCCGGGCGCTGCTCGGATGGCCGCGCTCCCGCGGCCTGCGCTCACCCTCCTCCTCCTCCTGACCGCCGCTTTCACGTGCCAGGAGCAGGCCCAGACCACCGACTGGAGGGCCACCCTGAAGACCATCCGGAACGGCGTCCACAAGATAGACACGTACCTGAACGCCGCCTTGGACCTCCTGGGAGGCGAGGACGGGCTCTGCCAGCATAAGTGCAGTGACGGTAAGAGGGAACCCAGGCCCTGCGAGGCCCGTGCTTTCAGCGCTGTTGGGGGGACCGAGGGTCATGGAGGCGTAGGTGCCGGGCAGACCTTGGCGGTGTCCTCTGGCCGTGGGAAAACTTAACCACTGCCAGAATCTTGCTTAGAGGTTCTCACCACTATTGTTAGAATGTGGCAGATCGCCTGAGAGTGTACTCTCCGTTGTTGTTCATTGCTTCTGAGTACGTTTTTTTTTTTTTTTTGTGCAATTGCAGGAAAGTTGCCCAAGAACTTAGTGACATACGTGTATTATGGGGATGGAGTGAAACAGATTGGTTTTAACTCTGTGTTTTAGCTCCTTTAAATTACTCAGCTGAACATGCAAAACATACCGAGAATTTTAAAGTCATGCTCTTTTAACTTAAGAATTGGTTTAAACATTCTTTTTCTTCCTGCAAAGCTACAGAAAATAAATTGCGACCTTTGTACAGACTTTTGGTGTACTCTGTTGTTGAGAAAGAGTTCTGATAACTCTTCAAGAAAATGATTCTATCAATACTTGATAGGAATTGTTTTCTCCCAGATACCAGTGACGCTGCCTCCTTATGGTTAGTTGCTATTAATATTATTCTTTTGATTTAGTTTTTTTTAATAGTTTTTGACTTTAATTCTGTTTGAAGCTGAGAACTTGTTCAGTGGCATTGTTGGTAATAATAACTCAGTATTTCAGGCAGAGGTCTTTCTTTTGAAACAGTTGACTTTTTTGAATGCTTAAATGTAATAATTCAGATAAAGTACTTGGACTTCTTGAAATTCAAAATAGTACTTGGGAGGTCATGTTTCCAATAAAAGTGGGCAAAGCCTGGGCCTAGTTAATTTAATACTTGGCAGTTCAAAATAATAGGAAACTTAATGACTTTAATGGTAAAGCCAGGTTGTATGTAGGTGAATTTAAAAGGAACCTATGTCATGTAAAACTGTGATGCAGCCTGCTGCCTGTAATTCTTAAAATAATTTATAGTTTTCTGTTATTGGAAGGAAAAAATGAGCTATATGTTGTATGCAATGAAGTGCTAAATATCATTCCTTCTTAAAATTGTGCCTAAATGTTACCACCGGTATTCAATCAGGAAGGATGTTTTTGTCCTTGTGGAACTTATTAGGAGGCATAAGTGAATAACTTGAAGATGAAATGGTTGCCTTTCCTGAGGCAGATGCCATAGTTTTACTTAGTCATCCCCATTCATTAAACAAATATTTGAGTGCCTGTTATGTGTCAGGTGTTCCTACCAACTGGAGACTTGGCAGTGAACAAAACAGAGAAAATTCCTGTCCATGGAGCTTACATTCTGGTGGGAAGAGACAGCAAATTGAAGAACAAGTAAAATTAGCCACGTCTGCAGTGTGTGTGGGTCTGAAGTGTGCCAGTGGCTTCTCAGTAAAGCAGGGGAAATGGCCGTGGCAGTGTTGGGAGGCAGGTTACTCTTTTAAGTAGGTTGTTCAGGGAAGGCCTCACGGATAGGATAATACCTTAGAAGAAATCTGAAATGGTGAAGGCGATACTGTGATGATCTAGGGGAAGAACAGTCCAGGCCGAGGGAACGGCGAGTATAAAGGCCCCGAGGAGAAAGGCCAGTCGAGGATGACTCTGAAGGTTTTGGCCTGAGCCAAAAGAAGAATGTAGTTTCCATTTACCAAGACAGGAAAGAGTTGGATAATAAATTCATTATGAGCTGAGAGTTCTAGAGTTTATTTAGATTTAACATATCTCTGAATTATCTCTAAATGAATGGATACTATTTTTGTTAAAAAGGCCATTTTAATCTTTCCTTTTGCTTAATCTTCTTCTCTTCCACAAGCCTTACTAAATTTACTGTTTGGAGTTTTGAGCAAGGTCTCCAGCATAAAACACAAATGAACTTGAGAATTTAGGAAATGATGTGCTTCGGTGAAAATGTTGCTGTGGCTTAGTACGTACTGTCTGCTCATAGGACTGTGGTTTTAAGTCACCATGGTTGATCATTCCAACATACAGAAAATTGTTCTTTAATTACCATTACTTGAGAAGTGTCCCTGGAACACTGTTTCAGCCTTTCCTATATTTTGAAATGTAAGTGACCAAATCAGAACCAAACAGAAACAGACAAATCCCCAAACTAGAGGAGCATGGTGATTAAAGGGTGTTTAATAGTTGCAGTAAAGAGGTCAAGGGAGTCTTAAAAAAGAAAAAAAGACTTAATGATAAGGAGAGGTGTTGGATTAAAGGACACAGACATGTTGCATTCAGTTATCTTTGCTCTATGGAGGGATCAGCATTATGGAGACCAGCTCTAACCATCCTCCCTAGGGCAGGAACAGGGCTTTATTGAGAGTGACATAAAGTTATTTAGGGGAACAAATTTGATGGTCACTACTTTTTTCTTAGCTTTTTTCTCCCTGACAGAAAAAGTTTGAGGAAGAAAATTTTCTGATTTCTTTTGAAAAATAGAAGACAAAATTGACTTGTAAAATGTTTTTGGAATTAAGAAAAAGTCAATTCATTCAATGATAGAAGTCTTAACAGGATCCCTTTGGCTGATGTGCTGAGAATAAAAAGAGTCATGGGAGGTGGGGGAGCAAGAATGGAGGGAGAGTGACAGGTGCAGGAATTCACACAAAAAATGGTGGTGGTTTTGTCCAAGTTGGTAGCAATAAAAGTGGTGAGAAGTGTTTGGATTTGGGATATATTTAGGAGGAAGAGCCTAAAGGATTTGCTGATGGCTTAGAAGGAGGGTGTGATTAGAGTAAAAAATGATTCCAAAGTTTTTAACCTAAATAATGGTAAGGATGGGGCTGCTATTAACTGAAATGGGGGAGGTCATGGAAAAAACAGCTTTTGACTTGTTAGGAAAAGTAATAGCATATTTGTATGCTTTTGAAAATGATACAGTGGATAGTAAAAAACACTGATGAGGGAGAAAGAAAGGAGAATTATTTTAGTTATATCCTTAGGTAAGTGAGAGGAGTGTCCTTAGGTAAGTTCCAGTAATAAATAGAGAGATTGGCCAAGAGCACAGATAACATTTCCCTGTTAAGAAGAACAAAGGTAGAGGATATGGGCACAGAGGCCATTAGGTGGGTAATGTTCAAGTTCTCTTCTGATTGCCGTGGTTTTCTCAGTAAAGTAGGAATCAAGGTTGTCACCTGAGAGGGAAGATGGGAGTTGCAGACTGGAGGAAAATGGGAACGTGAATGTACTAAACAAACAAACAAACAAACAAACAAACAAAAACGAAGTAGCATAAGGGCCCTTTGGCGATCAATAATCAGGAATTTAAAGCCTCATGGGAAAGCAGGTTGGAATTCTATACTGCGTCTCCTACAGAACTCAGTGCTAAGATCTTTCTGTGACTCAGCAGCCTTCCCCTTTTGCTTCTCATCTGTTTCAGTGTCTTTCAGGTGAAAAAAATTGCTGTTTGGAAGTATTTACATCAAATTAAGACAGATATGTAGAAAAGAGCTGTCATTGTCTCAGTCCAGGTGACTCTTTAGATTTTGACTGCCCATAAAGATAATAACACATAAAGCATCAAGAGAAGAGCAGTTGCTTAAATCAAAAAGTGAAATCAGTAATATTTCCATGTAGTCATGCATAGTGGATTTGGTTTGTTTTTAAAATTCTTTTTCCCAATCTCATTTTTTTCTAAGCTTTCTGTATATCTGTTTACAAATTTTAGGAGACGGTGGCCCCGACACATGGATTTTGGGTTTGACTCTGATGTTGTTTCTTCTATTATTGAGTTTTTGCTTGCTTGTGTATTAGTCTGCTCAGGCTGCTATAACGAAATACCATAGACTAGGTGATTTAAACAACAAGAATTTATTTCTTACAGTTCTGAAGGCTGGAAAGCCCAAGATCAAGGTTTGACCAACACTTTTCTATAGTGAGGGCTCTCTTCCTGGCCTGCAGACAGCTGTCTTCTTACATGGTGAGGGGAGGGGAATTCGGGGAGAACAAGTTCTCTGGTACCTCTTCTTATAAGGGTACTAGTCCCATCATGAGGGCCCTACCCTTGTGACCTCATCTAAGCCTATTACTGGCCCCATCACCAAATACATCGAGAGTTAGGGCTTCAGTGTATGAATTTTGAGGGGACACGGTTCAATTCATAGCACTTTGTAAAAACTTGCACCAATAGAAGTGCTAATTTTTCAATGTTCTGCAGCTTATAACACCATTTACAATGACATTTAAAATGATATTAATACATTTCTAATCTTGTATCCATATCAACTTAATCTTAAACAAAAAACTTTCTATTTAACTTGTTCAGAAGTAATTATTTCAAAATACAGGTGAATTTAAAACACATTATTTTATTCTTTTTATTTATTTATTTTAGAGAACCTATCTTTTTTTTAATTGGAATACAGTCAGTTACAATGGTCAACTTCTGGTGTACAGCACGATGTCCCAGTCATGCATATAAATACATATGTTCTTTTTCATATTCTTTTTCATTAAAGGTTACTGCAAGATACTGAATATAGTTCCCTGTGCTATAGGGAAGAAACCTTTTTTAAAATCTATTTTTGTGTATAGTGGTATAGTTCCCTGTGCTGTAGAGAAGAAACCTTTTTTTAAATCTATTTTTATATATAGTGGCTAACATTTGCAAATCTCTAACTCCCAAATTTATCCCTTCCCACCTCTTTCCCCAGTAACCATAAGATTGTTCACTGTGTGTGTGAGTTTGTTTTGCAGATGAGTTCAGTGTCCTTTTTTTCTCTTCTTAAATTCCACATTTAAGTGATATCATATGGTATTTTTCTTTCTATTTCTGGCTTACTTGACTTAGAATGACGATCTCTGAGTCCATCCATGTTGCTGCAAAATGGCATTATTTTATTCTTTTTATGACTGAGCAGTATTCCATTGTATAAATATACCACCACTTCTTTATCCAGTCATCTGTCGATGGACATTTAGGTTGCTCCCATGTCTTGGCTAGTGTAACTAGTGCTGCTGTGAACATGGGGTGCATGCATCTTTTTGAATTAGAGTTCCCTCCAGATATATGCCCAGGAGTGGGATTGCTGGATCATATGGTAAGTCTATTTTTAGTTTTTTGAGGAATCTCCATACTGTTTTCATAATGGCTCAACTAAAACAGTTTAAAATGTTTCAGGAAACTACTCCATTTTCTGTGTTCCTCCCTCAACTCCCCCATGCGTAAAGAATATTTTAATCTCAGCAAGGAGTGTTTCTCATCCCGTAATTTCCTGGAAGGTGCCTGCTTTGTGCCAGGCATCTTCTAAGTGAGCAAGACAAAATTCCTGTCTTCATAGAAACTGACTAGTTATGTTAATTTGGCTAATAAATGTTAGAAGAATAAAACCAGCCAAGGGTGTATGGACTGGATATGGAAGGGAAGAGGCACTATGTTAGATGGAGTGATCAGGGAAGGCCTCTGGGGAACTGATATTAGTAGGTTCCTTCAAAAGAAACAGAAAACAAACACATAGCCCTTTTGCCACTTACACTAGGGAGCCAGTTTTACCAGCATTTATTTCATGGTGTTATTAACCCAGTATTTCAAGTACAGCTGATCTTGGTTTTTTGTTACTTCATTTTATCAGCTTCTGTCTTAGGACAGCTATAAGCACTGGCCCTGTTTGAGACTAGTGCTGCTTCCATCCTCGTGCCTCCATTTGCACTTTTGCCAGCTGATTTTCTCTGTACTGTCTCTGTTCCTCCTTATTCTCCTGCAGTGGGCATGTTTTGTATTTCCTGTCTTCATTTGCTTCGTATCATTCTCTCATTCAAAGATAATTATCTTCCACAAAATGAGAAAATATATAGAGATATTAATACATGCACACACACACCACTATCATTACACATATCAAAATGTTAAAAAGTGTTTTTATCACTTTTTAGGAATAAAATGTTCAAAAGTGTTTTTATAGACTCGAAATCAAAGAAAGTCCGTGGATTTGTATAAAGTACAGAGGGAAGGGAAATAGAAGTGCTACTGTGTATGAAATACAGCATTGAGAGAAATCACTGTCTTATTAAAAAGAAAAAAAAGCTGACACTTGAGAAGAGGAGATTAGAAATCCACATACCCTTAAAACTCAAGGCCTGTATGAATTGTCTAAGAGTGATAATCTTTGATCTTCTTGGAAAATGGATGGGTGGCAGCAATGGAGACTGGCAGGGGGAAGGTACAGGGTATCCAAAAAGTTCAAAACAGGGTAAACAGTTTGTTAGTTGCATTTTAAATATGTGTTGCTTCAACCTCCGGACACCTTTTAAGGTGATATACTTCTAAGTTTAAAGCAAAAAGTCTGATTGTTAACCTAAAAAAAATGTACAGTAAATACACTACTTTTCCTGTGTCCAGACCTTTTGAACACTCTTTGACATATTTATTGTACTTTTTTCAGATTATAAATTTGACCTTCTTAACATCTCATGCTAGATGAGTTTCTGAACGTATTAGGCAGTTGATTGTTAAAACTCTTGACAAGAGAGAGCTTTGTGATGAAGCTTCAAGGAACTTGAATGGCTTCCCTGAGGATATAATGTTGATCCAGCCTCCCTACCTTTCAGTGAAGAGGTTTCTAGTGTGGTAGGGCAAAGAAAACTGTAGATCAAATGCCCGGTTTCTCTTTGCTACTGGGAAAAGGAAAATAAGAATTGCCGCAGTTCTTAGTCACCTGAAAAAAAGATTTTTGACGAGAGACAAAAAAATTCTATAAACAAGATTTTTATTAGTGAAGTAAAAAAAGTAGTGAAAGATTGTATGCTCCTGAGAGTTGGGAGTGAGCCAATCCAAGAGAGGAAAAATGGCGCTGCTTCCTCCTTCCTCCTGTTTTTATATCCTGGTTTCGTGATCGATTGATCGGTTGGCAACTCAAGTTCCCTGCGTTCTAGTTGATTGACAGCTCAGGTTCCTTGTGTTCTGGATTGTTCTTTCCTCTTCTTCTCCCCCTGCCCAGTACTCACTTCTATCTAAACTACCTAACATTTTGATACTCCCATCAGAAGTGTAAGCTGGATAAAACTTGATCTAGATGGGGAGAGAGTATAGCTTGATGGTAGAGCACGTGCTTAGCGTGCACAAGGTCCTGGGTTCAATCCCCAGCACTGCCATTAAAATAAATAAATAAACCTAATTACCTTCCCCTTCACTCCCACCCCCCCAAAAAAAACAATAAATAAAACTTGATGTAGATGAAGTCATAGCTGGCTAAGTGGTCTACCCAAAGATTTGTACTAATGATGTTATGGCTGCTTGTAGAGAGGACATCCTTAGCAGGGTGTTGCCGACCTCTGTCCTGGTTAGTATCAATGTCTCAAGTTTGTGAATATCTGGGTGTAACTAGTAACACTGGGTGAATACCTCTAGGTTTAAAATTTGTTGAACAATCCTGACAGATGAACTAAAACTAATGAGATAGAATTTTATAATCTAGTATTTAGGCTTAAAAACTAAATGGCAGAACTGCTGAGTAGATGTTAAAAAGTTCATTTTAGAAAGGACTGATGGTTTTTTCCTACTGTCTCATGTATCTTAGCGCTGAGACATAGCTGAAACATATACTGACTATCTTGGGCTGTATTAGTGCCAGTACTTTACCCAGACCAAAGCAGGCCCGTTGTTCCTCATGGTGTTCACTTTGGGGTGCCATGTTCTGGATGTGACAGACTGGAAGTGATCAGTCTTTGGAAGCTAATAAATGCTCACCAAACTCAGAAGAGACTGAAGGGTAAACAGCAGTACCACTTTATTTATCATGAGTATTATAACTGCCATGGAGATCAGCCTTTCAATTTTCTTTTCATTCATTCAGCAGCAAATACTTATTGAAAACCTAACCATATGCCAGACACTGTCCTATGCATTGGGGGTACAAAACAGACAAAAATTACTGCCCTTAAAGAATTTATATTTTAGTATGGAGAGACAGATAATAAAATAAGTAGGTTGGGATGTAATATGTTAGAAGGTCATGTGTGCTATAAATGATGTGGTCAGAAAAGACATTGCTAGAAGATGAAGGAGTGAGTATGTAGATGTCAAGATGAAGAGTGTCCACCTAGAGGAAGAGCAGGTTCTGTGGCACTGAGGCAAGAGCAGACCTGGAATGTCTGTGGAATGGCAGAGAGGTGAGATGTGATGGAATGGAGTGAGGAAGGAAGAAGAGGAGACAGAGTAGTAAGATGAGATCAGAGAAGTCCTGGGGTTGGGGGCAGATTATATAGGGCTTATAGGCACTAAACGGACTTTGATTTTTATTCTGAATAAAATGAGAAGCCATTGGAGGGGTTTTTGCAGAGGAAAGATTTCATCCAACATGTATTTTGATAGGCTCCCTCAAGTTCACTGTTGAGATTGGACTGTAACTGGAGGTGGCGAGAAGTGGTTAGAGTCTGAATATTTTGAAGGTAGAGTCAGCGGGACATGCTGTTGAGTTGGATGTGGGGTATAAGGGAATGGGAGAGCTAAAGATGGCTGAGGTTTTTTTCCCTGAGCACCTGGAAGGATGGAGTTGCTGTTGCCTAAGAAGAGGGAACTGTGGCTGGAGCAGCTTTGGGGGTGAACGGCAGGAGGGACATCTTCAGTTTGAGATGCCCGTTAGATACCAAAGTGGTTGGACTATCCTCTCTCTGTAGCCCTTTGAAGTGGAAAGCCAACTCATGAAGAGTTTTCCTAAGAGTGAAGGACTGAAAGCAGGAGTTGAAGGATCACAGTGACTTATCTGTGATCTTCATCTTCCAGCGGCCCAGAAACAACCCTCCTTTTAGGCAGTGCTAGAGAAACTTGTCATTGGCACCTCTTTTCTAGATCCGTCATAACGGATCTTCAGACTGGGTGGAGCAGGTTATAGCTTTGTGTCTCCACGAGGTTATGCTCTCTTGAGGCTCTACTGGGTCACCTCAGTTGAGCATGTGAGTCTTAGCAACTTAAATCATTTTTAGGTCATTACTTTGAGTGGGTTACTTATTTTGATGGCTGATTACTGGAAGGGTTGCTTTTTTTCTCCTCATTTAAAGGTTGGAGGGTAAACTTACCTTTATGTTTCCTAGTAATGTTAATTGAATGAAAGCTGGTGGAATACTTTGTGTCTCTCCTAAGGATCCGACTCCGGGTGATATTTGGAATAATTGGGGATATTCTGTTGGTAGAAGTAAAGATAGATGGTAGTCCCAGACGTTTGAAAGGATCAACATGTAAAATAAGAAATTGGCTTGTTCTGTATTCCCCAGGGGGTAGAGGATTACTTACAGGTAGAATTTACAAGAAAAAGAGAAGAACTTAAACCGTTAGTGCCATTCCATAATGGAACAGGCTATTTCTTAACACTGTAGGAGGATTGTGGGGAAATTCAGACTGTTCGGTATATTGAAGTGATTTCTATATTACATGAGGAGAGAGATTTCTGAGATATCTTCCAGCATTTAAGATTGCTTTAATAATGTCATCTTTCTCCTTGTTTTTGAACCATTGGTGCTGTTAAGGAGAGTATAACTGGAGTAATAAAGTTTACCAAGCTATCTTTATTCCTTGCCTTTTCCCTTGGCTGGCAGAGGAGTATGTTTGTGCAGTGGTTGGTTGGATCTGGGTAGAATGTGTGGTCCTGTAATGTCTTACAATGGTATTAAGGTAATTAAATGATCAGATGACTTTGTTTTCCTTAGCTTTAGGCTATAGTTAATGGTTATTGAGGTTTGTGTGCAGTGGAACATTGTGAGGTTAGGAAGATACAGTTCTTGCCCTATAGATTTTAATCTAAAAATATAAGTGTTAGAATGTACAGGAAAATAGGGTAGATTTATCTTTCATACTGTGGACCCAGTTTGGCATGTAAACTCTGAAATCAACAGAAGTCCAGAGTAAGCTTTTATATGTTTGTATGGTGTAGGCTTAAGGATATAATGCCATTTTATGAACCACCATAGCATTTTAGAACTGCCATATACGTATATACATTTGTATATTTTATTATAGAAGAAGTAAAAATAATTTAGTAGACAAATTAGCATTCTTAATGCTTATTCTAATAAACATATATTCACTTTTGTCAGCATAGAAATAATAAATATTTTCAAGGCTAGTCTAGCACATTGTAGACCTTTTTGTGCATGTATTTTCTATCATATTTGAAAACTAATTATACCATTTATATTTTTATAGGATCTAAGCCTTTCCCACGTTATGGATATAAACCTTCCCCGCCAAATGGATGTGGCTCCCCACTATTTGGTGTTCATGTAAATATTATTTTCTATTTGACAAGTTTTATGATTGGTACATAATACTCTTGATAATGCAAGACATCGGTGTGTTCTCAGGCTCACAAATAATTCTGCTTGTTGTAATAGTGATCAGGTTTATTATATTCTTTCATAGCTAAAACACATTTAATGAGTTCTAATGAAACTAAATGGAGTAAAAGTCATTTTTTTTAATATTGTAGTTGTTAATACCACTTAAATGACATTTCCTCACGTCACAAACATGATTGAAAAGTTTGGGGTATAGAAGTTAATACTACTTAGGATGAAAATGTATAGATAAAGTGTAATATTTTCTGTATTAAAACTGGGTTCAATTGGATAGCTGTGTGTTTGTTGTGGGGGAGGCTGAATCTGAGCCAGTAGTTTGGGGGAAAAATATTTTATGAAAGTGATTCCTACACAACGTTGTAAAATGATTATAAATCAATAAAAAATGTTAAAAAAAGTGATTCCTAGACACAAGGGTTTTGCATATAAAGTTACTTAAAACAATTAAAGATAAGTTATAGATTCGAAGGAATAGTATCTTTATGGAATGGATGAACTTGTAAAGATTAAACCAAAAAAAAAATTGAGTTGTGGAAGTGTAAAAGTTGTCAGTGACATTTCATATATAGTACATTTTATGGGGGGAGGAGGCATAAAATACTTAGGAATATCCCAAAATCGTAATTGCCTAGTCCCTGGAGAAATCTTTCAAAGCTCTTAGCTTTATCTTTCTGTTTTTAAAACTATGTTTTAGACACTTGGAAGCTGTGTTTCTTTACCAGCTAATGACTGAATATTTTAACACTGCAAAATAGGGAGCTTTGAGGCATGGCTAAGAGGGAGACGATGGAGTG
Organism: Vicugna pacos; assembly: GCF_048564905.1. Taxonomy (NCBI): domain Eukaryota; kingdom Metazoa; phylum Chordata; class Mammalia; order Artiodactyla; family Camelidae; genus Vicugna; species Vicugna pacos. The sequence continues at coordinate 44,292,483 of NC_132988.1, forward strand.
ACATGGGTGGGTGCAGGTGAGAGTAATGGAGAGATGTTTAACCTGGAAAACATTTGTAGGCAGAAACTAACTTTGAAAATTATCTGTACAACAATCATTGTCTTTGATTTCTAAGTCTCTTTGAATTCACTACTTCAGAGGAGGTTTGAATTTCATCAACAATCATCCATGCAAATGCCTCTTTCAGCTGAACATCGGCATCCCTTCCCTGACAAAGTGCTGCAACCAACACGACAGGTGCTATGAGACCTGCGGCAAAAGCAAAAACGACTGTGATGAGGAGTTCCAGTTTTGCCTCTCCAAGATCTGCCGAGATGTGCAGAAAACACTAGGACTAGCTCAGCATGTTCAGGGTAAGGCTGATTCGGTGGGATGGGGATGAGTGTGATTTGTAAAATTTCAGTGGATGCTTTCTGTGCTAGTGCAGGATTTACCAACAGAAATCTTTCTCTGTGTATTACCTTATCTCTTGTGACACAGCCCCTTCACTTTTCTGAGATGAGGAGTCGGTGATTTTGTCCTATAAAATGATTTACAGTTATGGAAGTAAGTGTTAGGAAACCTTGGGGGAGGGTGTGTGAGGCAGAGAAGAATTCATCTAAGATCTATGCCCTGCCTAAAGTGTGAGACTCTGGATCCAGTGAGTTCTGGAGTGTAGCACATTGGATCTGGAGGAGAAAGTTCTAGAAGATCTGAGTCTTAACTCTGTGTCTTCATATGTATCAGTGTCAGGAAGGTCCCCCAGAACTACCCCCAGGCTCAGTGATTGGCTACGAGGACTCGCAGGACTCAGCATGTAGTCATACTCACCGTGATACTTGTGGCAGTGAAGGGGTACAGAGCCAGGTCAGCAAAGGGAAAACATGTCTCAGTGTCCCCATTTACAAAATGAGAACATAATACCCGTCTCATAGAGCTGTCATAAGGGTAAAGTGAAATATATGTCGAAATATGAACTGCTGTACAAATAGTAGTTGTTAACAAGATTTCTTTACTGACAAACCAAAAAATGAACTGAAATTGGAAGAGGAAGGGCAATGAGAAAGGGGTAGGAAAGGAAACTACCATTTTTAAGCACTTCCAATAGGGTACTGTGCTAGATACTTGAGACTTGTTTTCATGGATCTTCACAAAATACCCTAATAGTAGTAGTTGGCGTTATACCCATTTTTCAAGGAAGGAAACTGATGTTCGGAAAGAAGTAACTTGTCCCAAATTACACTGTTTCGACTCTAAAACTTGTATTCTATCTACTTCCTCAAATAGTCTCATAGGTTTTATTCTGAAGTCCTAGTAATAACTAGGAAGTAATAACAAGAAAGAAATCTCTGCTCCAGATGAGGCTTGAACTCACAGCCTCTGAATCCCTTTGAATGCTTGGCTGAAGCATAGATAGGTGGATTTCCTCTCTAAGGACATACTAGTGTTGCCAAATGGTGAAACCAGTTTCCTTCAGTCTCCTGTTTAATAATCATAACCTCTGCACTTCTGTGGTTGACTGTATTCCTTAATGGCACAGTCTTTTGGAAACCTTTGAAAATGCCAAGCTTTTGTAATGAAAAGTTTCTTTTTTAACATGAATATTAGAAACTATAGTAAGTATTTGGATGTCTAAAAGCCACTCTACACTATGTCTCTAAGTATAACATATTAAGATAATCTTACCTGGGTATTCCAGGTCTCTTAGAGTTAGAAAAATAATCTGTTATCTTTTTTATAGTCTTTCAAAAAATTTAAAAAAACCCTACCAGAAGAAAAACACCTTTGATTCCTTTGTCTCCCCTCCAAAGCTAAATTTGGATATTGATCAAAGAAAGAGACCGGGGTTCATTTACTTTAAGCATCTTAAATGATGTGTTTAAGTAAAAGCACAAATAAAAAATTGGCCTTAATTGAATATTTTGAGGTTTTTCTGTTTTTAACTGTTGTTTCTTCTGCACCTAAAACTCATTCCTTAAAATGCAAACTTAAGAGTGCTGTCAGGCATCTCTATTGGTGATAATTTTCAGATAAAAGGAAAATTAACCATGATGAACTGATAAATGCTGTTGAGATTCATTTGCCTAGTACAAAAAGTTGGGTTGACCAGTTGCATGCAAACAAAAGGTAGGTACAGGTAGAGAGGCTGAAGCTGAAAGTCTTTGTGTCTATAGGCTACTAGTTTGTGAAGGTTTGGGAAGACTTTCACCTAAGATAGATTTAAGTGCCCACCAAGGCTGTGCTTGAGACTCTGCTGAAACATGTAGTGTGTGTGAGAGAGAGTGATGCTCTGCAGTTGCCCGGCAGTGATGGCACTCTCTTACCTTGCAGCGTGTGAAACCACAGTGGAGCTCTTGTTTGACAGTGTTATACATTTGGGCTGTAAGCCGTACCTGGACAGCCAACGAGCCGCATGTAGGTGTCGCTACGAAGAAAAGACTGATCTTTAAAGAAGATGCTGACAGGTGGTGACAGCAGATGAGGACAGAAGAACATAACTTTTGACGAGAACTGTTTTTACAGCATAAAGCTGCCTTATTTTTGTGAAGGGATTATTTTAAGACTTGACACTAAAGCTTCAAACTAAAGAAACAAATGGAGGTTATCTTCTTGGATGTTGCTGCCTTGGTGTGCCAAATTGTCTTGACCAATGTGAGAAAAGGGTACATGTTAAGGGGAGAATTTTTTAAAAGAAGGAGTCTGTAACTCAGTTTTCACAACTATATTTACCAAAAAATAAGGTCAAATGTAAAACTTATTATAAGGTATGTTCAACATTATCTTATCTGGAAATACGGGGAAATCTTCACTTATGTTTGTTTACTGTAAAATTTAAAATACACATTTATTCCTGGAAGGATCTGACTTTATTTTTACTCTGTTTTAATTAACACGTAATAGACTGTTTTTCCATAGCCCGTGAATAAGTCACCCTTCTGTTAATGACAGGCGTAGTTACAAGGACAAGGTTTCCATGTCTGTTTCTCTTTTAAAATTGGAACTATCTGCTGGGACCTCTTAGGAAGCAAAACAGGGATATCTAGGTATTAATGTAATGTGCCTAGAAAGTGACATGAGCAAAATTCAGAAGCACAGCCATTCCCATTTTATGAGCCACTCACGACAAATGTCATATGTTGCCATAACTTTTGCCTAAATTGGAGAAAAGATGGGTTTAATGAGACAAATGAAAAGTTGTTTAACACACACATCAGGGCATTATATGCTGTTATGCTTTGGTATTTATTCCCTAGTACTTGCTTTTTATAGGAGATTCTGGGATATTTTTAAGACTGTAGACCTTTTACTAGTAGTGGCCTTAATAAAAATTGTTCTTGATATTGTTGGGTTTTTAAAGTCTTTAACTGTGGAGTGAAAAGAGATGGAAAAGCAAGATACAAAACTCTTTTATAGAGCTCTCATTCACATTGAAAATTATTAACAGATGTTTAAGGACAAATTCTGGAACTTCCAACTGCCTCTGAAAATGTGAGTGTTGAAAGCTTTTCAGTCCCTTGGAAAGCTCAGCTGTGTTCCTCTGTCACTCTTTGCTTGCCACTGGCTTTCCCTACCCCAGGGTCCCAAGCCTTCATATTTGTGTAACCTGCTGCCAAAGTTACTAAGATAAAACTGCTTGGAAAGTCAGAGAAAGAGAGCACCAGGAGAAGTGGTTCTTTTTAAATCATTACGGGCAGAACTGGGAGAACGAGAAATATTTTCTGGGAAAAGGGCCACTTTGAAACTGTGTCATTGCTGAGAACCCGATAGCTTCGTAAATGGAGATGGTGGCTGCTGTCCTGGTAGTAGATGTGTCCTCTGTTAGACAAAGCAACATATCCCTCATAGCTAAGTGAGCAAACTGGGCTCCAGCTGAAATACTTGATCAGGTAACTTTAAACTTATAATAGATTCATGGATTTTCTTGGCAGCATTGGCTTTCTCAAGAAGACAAAGTCAGAATGTCTTTGTAAAATATCTAATTGATGGTCATACATTATGTACAAATATCAGTAAAAGCTGTTTTTTTTTAATGTTCCGATTTTAAAAAACTTATCTAGGAATAATTTTAGATTTATAGAAAAGTTGCAAAAATAGTATAGAGGCTTCTCGTATACTCCTTACCCCTAATGTTAGCATTTTACATGGCCATGAAACATTTGTTAAGGCACCAACATTAGTAATTACTATTAACGGAACTCCGGACTTTATTTGGATTGCACTACTTTTCCCACTAATGGCATTTTTCTTTTCCAGGATCCACTCCAGGATTCCACACTGTAGTTATTGTAGGCCTCTGGTCTGTGACAATTCCTCCGTCTTCACTTGTTTTTCATAACCTTGACAGGTCTGAGGAGTACTGGTCAGGTGTTTTCCTAGAATGACCCTCACTTTGGGTTAGTCTGATGTTTTCCTCATGTTTGGACTAGAGTTGTGGATTTTTAGGAAGAGTTCACATAAGTAAAGAGTTCTTCTCATCAAATCATATCAGTAGTTGAATGCTGTCAACTTGATGTTGTGTTAACTCTGGGCACTTGGGTCAGGTAGTGTCTTAGTTTTCTCCACTGTGAAGTTACCATTTTTCCCTTTCTGTGCTCCTGTTCCTTGGAAGCTAGTCACCAAGTCCTGTCTCTGGGAGGTGAGGGGTGGGCAAGATTATGTTGCACCTCCTGGAAGGGGGAGTATGTGTAAATGTAGTACTTGAAATTCTTGTCTCCCCCAGTTTTTATTCAATTATTTATATCAGTATGGACCGATGTATATTTTATACTGTGGGTAATATTTACACATTTCAGCTTGGCTGTTGGGAGTTACGTCAGGTTTTGTTCCTTTGTCTCTTTGACCCACACCATCCTTTTGACATTTGAGCACCTCTATACTTTCTGAGAAGAAAGCAGGAAAGTTGCTTCAGGCTCACCTTGTATTTTCCCAGCAGCAGCTCTAGAATCAGCCTCTTCCCAAAGGTTCCTTTTGTTGTAGAATGGTTTGTAATGGAACTTGGGAGCTAAGATCTGGACATTGCATCTGCCTGTTGCTACTTTGATGTCACTGCTTCTCGACCCTCCCAGCAAACAAAGCTAGGAAATATCTATCTATTAACACGTGTACATATCTGTAATTTTTCTGTGTGTGTATATATAAAGCTGAATGAGTTCATACTGTCTTTACTTGAATTATATATAACAAGGCATATACTTTTCATGTAAGGGTGTGTTTACTATAATGTATATACTATACATTTAAGGATGGTGTTTTCCCTATCCACAGAATACATTAATAAAAAGCAAAAACAAAACATAACTAGCTTTTAGCAGCTCTTTGCAAGACATGTATTGATATTTAAAAATAATAAAACTATATTGCCTTCAAATGGTGCTTGTCTCTTTAAAGTCTTTTGACACACTTCTTCCAGGGACAGGTATGGCTGTATTCATTTCGTAGGTGGAGAAAGTGAGGCACAAAAAAGCTGTAATGAAGACAGAATTGAAATATGAGAGCAAAAGCAAATTAAACACATCTTGAGCAGGGTTTCCTTCAGTGACCTCCTAGACTAATCTAGACTGGCAAAACTAATTAAAAAGTTGTTTTGTTAGCTTATAACTACCTCTCCCTAAAATGAAAAGGTTGGATTTCTGTCAGTATTTATAGAAAAACAAGATTATCAGAAGGTCAAAATGGTCATTATTTTATCCTGGTGCAAAACTAGAATGACATCTAACAAAATGAAAACAAGGGAGTCTCTATAAAAAAAACTCTTTAGGAGACTGACTTCAGTAACTTTGGGGAGTAGAATGAAACCTACTTGGTAAGATCCTTCCACATGTACTACATTGTACTGTTCAAAACTAACAGGTATTGCCTGCAATCTTTTCATTCAAGTCTTATATAACTCCCGGCTATAATAATTGAAATAGCCCCTTTAGTTTGCTGTTTTTCCTCACTGAATTGGTACAACCAGTATATGAAAAATAGTTACCAATGAAAATAACTAAAACCGGGCCAGCAGCATCAGCTTTGCATACAGGCCACAGTGATGGCACGCTTTCTTGTCTTGGACTTGTTAGGTTTCCAGAGCATCCTTTGAAGTCTTGCTGACAACTCTACAAACATTTCTTTGTTGGCTGTCAGGTTTTCTTAAGGGTAGGAATTAGAATTATAGAAATTTGGTATTTCTGTGATTCATACAGAAAAAAACAAGGTTTGGTGGGATAAACACTGAAAAAAAGGCTAAAGTTTAAGTGTTAAAAGAGTTATCTCTGAATTTTATTCCATAAATTTCATTCCTTGGATAGGTAACAGTTGCTAAGATCTTCAGTTTCAGTAAATTCCATAAAAGTGACTATTCATAATGGCAAGAATCAAGCCATCCTGTCAGTTAACTTTTGGTCTTTAGTATATCTTAATTATTTTAATAATATGGATTTGCTTTGGGTTGTTTTGTTTTCTTTGAAAAGGAAGAGATTGCTTGGTAGGAGTCTAAGTAGTCTGTGTCTCAGACAAAAGCATGCAGCACAGTCACTGGAGGGCTTGTTAAAATATGCTGCTGGACACCACCCCCAGTTTCTCACTCAGTAGGTCTGACTCTGCAGGTCTCAAGAGTTTGTATTTCTAGTGTGTCCCCAGATGACGTTCAATCTGCTGCTTCAGAGACCACACTTTGAGAACTGGTCTAGGTAATCTTCAGCTAAAAATAATGTGCTGAAAACTTCCTGTTGGCAGTTACTGTCTCAAAAACGATTGAGTAAATTTGGTCCCCGTTTTACAGAGAAGAATTTGAAGCTGGGAGAGGTTAAATTGCCTTACTTACCAATGTCTCCCAGCTGATAAAATGGTGGAGTCAGGATTAGAACCTTGGCAGCCTGTTTCCCAATCCCAGGTACTTCCCCTTTTTACTGGGATCACCCCAGCTATTGCTTTAAAAGGCAAAAACTAAACATTCATAACTGAAATAAGTATCCTAATGCTTTGCATTTGTCTTAAGGTAGACAAAATCTTACTTTGAAATTATATATTTTGTTGCTATAAAAGCAATACAGTATTCTGAGATAACAAGATACTCAGGGGAAAAAAAAAATTCCATCAGCTCCTTTTAGATAAATGGTGTTCCGCTTCTATAGAGGGAGTGTTTTCAGGACTCAAGCAGAGAAGAGCCTGAAAACTAGGCGAAAGGCCAGAAAGCACTGGTGGTCAGATAACGCATTCAAACTGGATGAAGGTCAGAGTACAAAGGCTGAGACCCTGAATCTCATTCAATGAATAAATATTTATTGAGCACCTACTATACACTAAGTAACTGCTCAGAAAGGGGAAACCAAAAGAAGGCAAAGGTCTGCTTTCAGTTAACCTAAGATGGTGGCAATAAAATAATTTATTGAGCTCTTCATAAGCCAGATAATGTTCTGAGTACAGTAATTTAACTCAATCATCACAACCACCATATAAGGGAGATTTTTTTTCCCAAGCTGGTGTGATTTTTTTTTAAACTTTTTTTTATTGAGTTATAGTCATTTTACAATGTTGTGTCAAGTTCCAGTGTAGAGTACAATTTTTCAGTTATACATGAACATACATACATTCATTGTCACATTCTGTTTCGCTGTGAGCCCCCACAAGATCCTGTATATATTTCCCTATGCTTACACAGTACAATCTTGTTGGTGTGACTGTTTTTTTACTGAATTGTTTTTGAAGCATAGCTGATGTACAGTGTTATATTTTAACAGGTATACAGTATAGTGATTCACAATTTTTGAAGGTTATACTTCATTTATAGTTATTATAAAGTATCAGCTATATTCCCAGTGTTATACAATATATCCTTATAGCTTACTTTTTACATAATAGTTTCTAGCTTTTAATCCTTTACCCCTATTTTGCCCCTCCTCCCTTCCCTCTCCCCACTGGCAACCACTAGTTTGTTCTCTATACCTGCGTGTGAGTCTGCTTCTTTTTTTGTTTTGTTCATTAGTTTGTTATATTTTTTAAATTCCACACATATCACACAGCATTTGTCCTTCTTTGACTTATTTCAGTTAACATAATACCCTCCAAGTCCATCCATGTTGCTGCAAGTAGTAAAATTTCATTTTTATGGCTAAGTAGTATTCCACTGTGTGTGTGTGGTGTGTGTGTGTGTGTGTATCACATCATCTTTATCTGTTCATCTGTTGATGGATACTTAGGTTGCTTGAATACCTTGGCTATTGTAAACAATGCTGCTTATGAACATTGGAGTACATGTATCTTTTTGAATTAGTATTTTTGTTTCTTTCAGATATATACCCAGGAGTGGAATTGCTGAGTCATGTTGTAGTTCTATTTTTAGTTTTTTGAGAAACTTCCATACTATCTTCCATAGTGGCTACACCAATTTACATTCCCACCAACAGTGTACAAGGGTCCCTTTTCTCCACATCCTTGCCAGCATTTATCATTTGTGGTCTTTTAATGAAAGCCATTTCGACAGGTGTGAGGTGACATTGTGATTTTGATTTGTATTTCCCTGATAATTAGTGATATTGAGCATCTTTTCATATGCCTGTTGACCATCTCCATTTCCTCTTTGGAAAAATTGTGGGAGCCCATGAAAGGGTTAATAAATTGTAACAGACCCCAGCCGCTTGTGACCTTTAGGAAAAACAAATGTGCTTTGCTATCAGGTGCTGGTGCATCTGCACTCCTGTCTCCTTGCTGTAAAAAGCAGAGACAATGCCTTGCTTGCATAGTTGAGGTTCTAGCTTAGGGCTGCTTCCAATGGCAAAGCCATTTTGTGTCCCTTGCTATAAACAAAGGACATGGCTTGTTTTAAGCATAGGTCCATAGTTTAGGGTTTACTCTTCTTGTTGCAAAGACCTTTGCCCTCAGCTATAAACACTGGGCATGATTTCTGCTGTTTAAATAGTCTGTAATGCCCAAGGCAAGGAATTGGCTGGTCTGGTTGTCTGTTTTGTAATCAACATCTTATGTCTGAAGAGTGTACCTTGTTCCCCTCTCCCCATGTCTGTCCTGAAGATTAGTTAAGCCTTTGTACTCATTGTGGATTCTATAATCTCTACAGGGTTCTGTCTTTCCTTAAGCTTCTACATCCCATGACACAACTATTGGTGATTTTTCCTTTGATTGTGTATAATAAATGTGGGAGCATTTGAGAGGCTCGTGAAGCTGATCCCTGACTCCCTCTCGCTCTCTTGACTTTCCACAGAGTCTCGATTAATTCATTCTGTCTTAGTGGGACTTCTGCCAGACAGAACCCACAAAAAAAAGTGTATTCAGTTCTCCCCATTTTTTAATTGGGTTGTTTGATTTTTGATGTTGACCTGTTTATGCATGTTGGCTATTAACCCCTTATGGGTCATATCATTTGCAAATATCTTCTCCCATTCAGTAGATTGTTTTTTCATTTTGTCAATGGTTTCCTTTGCTGTGCAAAAACTTTTCAGTTTAATTAGGTTCCATTTATTTATTTTTACTTTTGTTTCCTTAGCTTTAGGAGACGAATCAGAAAAAAATATTGGTGTGATTTATGTCAAAGAATGTTCGGTGTAACAAGAATGTGCTAATTTCATTCTTTTACAAGTAGCTGTCCAGTTTTCCCAGCACCACTTATTGAAGACTGTCTTTTCTCCATTGTATATTCTTGCCTCTTTTTTCATAGATTAATTGACCATAAGTGTGTAGGTTTATTTCTGGACTTTCTATCCTGTTCCATTGATCTATGTGTCTGTTTTTGTGCCAGTACCACACTGTTTTGACTACCGTAGTATTGTAGTATAGTCTGAAGTCAGGGCATGTGATTCAGCTCTGTTGTCAAGACTGTTTTGGCCCTTCAGGGTCTTTTGTGTTTCTGTACAAATTTTAAGATTATTTGTTCTAGTTCTGGGAAAAAAGGCATTTTTATACAGATTGTATTGAATCTGTAGATTGTCTTGGGTTGTATGGCCATTTTAACAATATTAATTCTTCCAGTCCAAGAACATGGTATATCTTTCCATCTGTTTTTGTCATCTTCAGTTTCTTTCATCAGTGTCTTATAGTTTCCCAAATGCAGGCCTTTTTACCTCCTTCGGTAGGTTTACTCCTAAGTAGCTTATTGTTTTTGCTGCAGTGCAAAATGAGGGAGATGTTGATACTCCATGTCTTCACTGCAGAATAAATTACTAAGACAGTGATTCTTGAAATAGTTTGTGTACAGTGAGATGAACAGTAATTGCTATGGTGTGAGTAAAGTCCTTCTTTGATTCCACATTTTTTTTTTAAGGGGGAGGTAATTAGGTTTTTTAATTTAGTCTTAGAGGAGGTGCTGGGGATTAAACCCAGGACCTAGTGTATGCTAAGCATGCGCTCCACCACTTGAGCTATATCCTCCCTGCTGATTCCACTTTCTATTCAATGAACAAGCAAGACTTTTGAACCACAAGCACACGTAGGGAAAGTTATCAAGTTAGATTATATTTCCTCTCCCAAATAATAGAGCAATATTTATATTTATAGAAGACTGATCCCTTGTACTTATTGTAATGTATTAGAAACTGTGCCAAAAGAGAGAGAGGAAAGAGAGAAACAAACAAACAAACGGTGCCTTAACACATTTTTTCCCCTAGTCCGATGTTGGTTACTTTTTAAATGCTGGCCCAGAGGAGTTACAAAAGAGGAGGACGCCTTTTCTTCCAATCTCGGACTTGTTCATTGAAGTAAATTTACACAATACCCGATCACCCAAAGAGGAACAATCCAATGGAACAAACATACTCCGGCTCAATAAAAGCCATAATCTGTAGACCCCAAAATCCGCTTTCTGAGTTTCTGTATGATTCCTGCCCCGAATTAACTCTCCCTGTGAAAGCCAGACTTGAAAATCCCGTTGTTCTAGTTTACTTTGGCTCGAATCCGCTATACAAAGAGCGTTTTAAAATACTGCAAACTATTATAAACTATTACAAGTCCTATGAAGTAACTCGCACTGGGAAAAGGACTACGCAGAAACAGGAAAGCACTCACAAGCCCCTGTACCTTGGAGGCAGTCGGGAAGAGCAAACGTTTGGGGCGGGGCTTGAGCGGGCCCTCCCTCGCTCCCGCAGGTGATCTGAAATTGCCTACCGCCTCCTACCCCGGGGCCGTTTGTTCTTGGGATAGGAACTGGCACCTCTCCAGGCGGCAAGCGGCCGTCCGCTTCCCCTGCCTCCCCGGAGGCCCTGACCCCGCGAGCCCCGAGTGAGGGACAGCGGCCTTCACTCGGCTGCAGGCACCCGCCCGGCGCGCGGCCACGCCCAAACCCCCAGCCCACGGGGGCTGCGGGCGGCGGGCAGGGAGCACGGGCGCGGGGGCGGAGTGGGAGGAGGAAGGGGCGGGGGCTGCGGCCGGGGCTGCAGGAAGCTGAGGCCGGTCCGGGAGTCAGTGCTGCGCCCTCGGCCGACATGAGCTCGGCGCTGGAGCTCCGAGGGACTGGCTGTGCAGGTAGGCGGCGGGTACTGCGGGGGCGCGCGGGCAAGAGTGGGGACGCGGGCTCCTCTGGCTTTGCTGGGCGGCCGGAAGAAGTTGAGAGTCTTGGAGGGAAGCGCCCAGCTTCCCTGGGGACAGCTTAGCTTCGGAGCTCAGAAAAACAGCTCGGGGACCTTGCCGCCGCCTCCTTGCGGTCCTGGTTGGCGGCGCCCGGCGCTGGGGCGTGCCCCGGCCGTCTTTGTCTCTCGGCGCTGATCTCTTTCCCGGCGTCGGGGTATTTAAACTTTAAAAGGCCGGCCTGGTGGGTCCTGGCGTCTCCTGCACCTGGTCATAGTAAAAGCTGATTTGGGGCGGTTGTATCTCGTTTCGTTTTCCCACTTCTAAGTAAAAAGTGGTTGCATGCGGTAACAGTGGAGCGTGACGGGCCTGCGGGAGTGCCGGGGCAGAGGCTTGCCGGCACCGGACCTGGAGACAGAAGCCGGGCCCTCCGCCGCTGCACAGCCCGCGTGGCTCGTGTGCGTCCGGGAAACCTGCAGCTATTCGTGAATTTGAGTTAAAGCCGCAACAACTTTTCTCTACAAAATAATCAACTCCTAAACGCATGCTTTAGCACGTTCTTCCCTCTCACTTGCTAATTATATTACTGGTAAGGTTTAGAAACTCTGAGGCCGGCCATGGGGCGTGGGGAGGGAAAGCGACGGCGGGGGAGGGGGTTTCGAAGCGCTAGCAGTCGAGGGAGAATGCGTTCATTTCAGAGCTTTTTATACTTTGCTGCAGAAAACAAGCCTTGCTCCCCGGGGCAAGTTGTAGAAGTCTCCATGGGTCGTTCAGGAAATGACTTTGCCCTGGACAACAGGCAGCGCACTGTCTGTCTGGTGGCCGTTTCCCCTTCGGAACCCGTGTGAGAGGGGGGAAGCCTTGCAGGGACTACGAGTCACCGCACACCCCCCTCCGTTGTTTTCATCACAGTCCTTTTCCTGCTTGCTCCCTTCCTTTTCTTTCTCCAACCCACCCCTTTTCCAGGGTATTCCAGGCCTGATATGAGTCACTTAATACAGGATTATTAAACAAATTGTTGATAGTCAATGTAGCTAGATTTTCATAAATACTGCAATGAATGAAGACAATGACAGTAGATACAGAAGTTTGGAGAAATGAACACTTAGTTTAAAAAGGTTTCTGGTCTCTGGTGGGAGCGGTTTTAGCATGGTGACCCGGAGTCCAGAGACTGGAGTCTACGGGCAGAATCTCTTTCAGCCCCAGTTCCATGACACAGACCTTGGACAAGCCTCTGGCACTTTCCCTACCTCAGGAGTGTGGAGTAGAGTGAGATAAAATTATCTAAAGTACCACGCCATCCACAGATGGTAGCCTGAGGCATTATTATTATCATTTCCTACATTATGTGGAGGAAAAGGGAGTGATTGGTTGGTTTTGTAAAAATTAACTGGTTTAAGGAGCAAAGGTGGTGGTTGCATTATGGTGGAAAGATTGCTTAAATCCGAGGCCAGAAGTGAGAAGTCAAGAGTCAGGTTTAATAACGGAGTTATTTTTGATAAGTAGATTACAAATGAACAGGAGTTTATAAATCCTTATATAAGGATAATATATTATATATGTTATATAGGCTATCTCCCTCATTAAGATTTTTTTTTTAATGGAGATACTGGGGAACCAGGACCTCAGGCATGCATGCTCTCCACCACTTAGCTATTAACCACCCCTACCCTGCCAATTAAATGTTTTCTTCATGTCAACAAAGCTCTGTAACCTCTTAGCTAGTTTCTTTGTATTCATGATGACACTCCTTAAAGCACACCCTTCCTGAAAGCTTATCTGCTGGGTGCCTACAGTTTAAAGTGACCACGACAGAGTCACAGGTTATTTTCTCTGAAAGTTGGGGAAAATTTGTCAGCTCCAGAAGAGTATTGGAACTGCAGTTTCTGTCCGTCTCCATAGCTTTCTCTTCCGATTCAGCAAATTGCTTAGAACAGAATGGTCAGTAATTGGTATTACAGGATACAGCCTGCCTTATTTGTATTAAGTGAAGGTTAGAAGCTGCGAGGACCAGAGCCCAGTTTCTTTCTGCATCCATCGTATTAACAGTAACAGCAAAAAAAAAAAAAAAAAAAAAAAAAAAAACTTTAAAAAAATGCCTCACTGAGATTGTCGTATCTGTTAACTTTGAAACTGAATGTCATTTAAAACAGATTAATCTTGAGCTACTTAAAATTAGCTGTCTTTCCAAAATCTATAAGCTGGGGGCAATATTTGAGACAACCCAAATGCACTACTTAAATTCCACCCAGCTGGGAGAACTGTGAAGCTCCTTCCTCAGACTATGAGAAAGGAACTGTGAAGACCCAATTAAGTGTACGTCTCCAGTGCTTCCACCATCAAGAACTTGAATTAGTTTGGTGACAGGCTATTGGGCACAGCTTCCGCCGGGTACACTTGAAGCTGCCTCAAGCTCACTAGCCAGTATGGTGCAAAGGCTGCAAAAAGTGAACTGCTGGGTCTCCTGCTACTTTGGGCATCGCAAAAGAGACGTGCTTTCCAACCCTTGCGGATTCTTGAGAGGTGAAGGTGATTGGCTTTCAGATATGGATATAATGTGTCTAGTTTGAGTGATTCTGTTTCTTTATTGCATAGTTGGTTTAATGATAAGGAAGAATGTTATTAAAAGGAGGTAGATCTTGGAATGCTTTTGTCAATGGAAGGAGAGAAATCCCTGCACTGCCGCAGTGGAGCAGCATGGGGAGTTGGAAGTAACCTCTGTAGGCAAGTTCTGCGATGAGTGTTCAGGGAAGAGCAGTTTGTGGAGTAGGAAGAATCCCAGTTAGAACAGCGTGTGTGTAGGAAGTAACCCCAGGAGGAACAGTGAACAGTGTGTGGAATAAGAATTATCCTCAGTGGAGCATCGTGAGTAGGAAGTATCCCGGGAGAGCAGTGTGTGGACTAGGTTACCCTGGTGTGTCGGTGTGTGTTGTAGTGCTACCGGTGAATGTAACTGGTGTTCCAGGTTCTTGTCCCATCCCAGAAAGAATTCAGAAATGATGTGGTGGTTAAAAAAATAAAGTGGGAATTTATTGAAGGATGGATAGTACACTCAAGGGGAGAATGGGCAGGCTCAGGTGAGTGGCTGCTCTGGGTTTCTTTGGCAAGTTGGTTAGATAGGGTGTAAAAATTAGTGGGCGGAATATTCATTGGGGAGGGAAGGGCCTGGGGTCATATTCCCTGATTTTCATCTCAACTCCACCTTCCCAAAGGGAGAAGGGATTTTTGTCCTTATTTAGTCTGGATCAGAAGTGTCAAGGTGCATCAGTGCATGATGGGTACTTCTAATCTGCAAAGCTAATTTTATTGAAATGAGGGCATAACGAGCAAAAGGTTAACATTCGGACACTGGAGATTCCTGCCTTTTCCCACCTTTCTTTGTTGTCCTCGAGCCACTTACCACCCCCAGAGATGTGACCACTTATCAGCCCAGAGGTTCCTGCTTTTCTTTCTCTGCCAGGGACCCCTGGTGCTTACATGATGTCTAGTTTCCTGCATTTGGCCTGTGCCCCTCCTTTCTGCCCATTTACTGCCCTTTGGTCTGTGTCCCCTTTCTCTGCTCATATCTAGCTCTCCTCCTGCTCTAACAGTAGGAAGTGTTCCGGGTAGAGGGGTTAATGGGATAGGAGTCATCCGGGGTAGAGCAGTATGTAGAGTAGGAAGTAAACCTGGGAGAGCTGTGTGCTCAGTAGGACAGTGTCCCTGAGTAGAGGAGAGTCTTCCTAGGAAGTGTCCTCCACTGAGCGGTGTAGGAGGTGTCCCAGGGGACCGTGTGCGGAGTGGGACGGATCCCCGTGGAGCAGCATGTGGGGTGGGAAGTATCCTTGGTGAGCATCGTGTGTGATAGGGAGGTGTCCCCGGGCACAGCACTGTCTAGTAGGAGGTGTCCAGGTAAAGGGGTGTCCTTGGGTAGAGCCCTGTCTTAGTAAGACGTACTTCACATAGAGCAGTGTGAGGTCGAAGTACCCACATAGGACACTGGAGGGAGCGAGGGCCCGGGGAGAGCAGAGGGTGCAGTAGGAAGCATCTCGGGTAGAGTGGTGTGTGGAGTAGGAAGGAGAGGAGGTATCCGTCGGGGAGCAGTGAGGAAGGAGGAAGTGTCACTGGTGGAACAGGTGCGGAGAAGGACGTGTCCTCCGTGGAGCAGTGTGTGGAACAGAAAGAATTCCGGGGAAGCTAATGTGTAGGGTCGGGAGAGGGGGATGAACCCCTGGTAGAGCGCTGTGTGGAGTAGGAAGGAACCGTGTAGAACGGGGCGAGGAGGAGGAGGTGTTCTGGGCGTGACAGTGTGGAACAGGAAGTATCCCCGGTAGAGCGCTGTGTTCACCAGGTCAGTATCCCGAGTAGGGGTGTGCCTTACTAGGAAGCATGACCTGTGCAGCAGTGAGTAGGAAGGACCTCTGGTATCAAGCGTGTGGAGTAAGTGCTGTCCCTGGTAGGACAGTGTGTGCAGCAGGGAGTCTCCGGGTAGAGCAGTGCTTGGTAGGACGTACCCCCTCGTAAAGCAGGGTGTGGAGGAGGAAGCGTCTCTGGTAGAGCAGCGTGTGGAGTAGCACAGAAACCTGGGAGAGTGCGGAAGATCCATTAGAGATGCTGCCTTTGACTCTTCGTCTTGGGTGTGAGTAAAAATCACCTAGTTAAAAATGCAGATTGCCACCTCTCCCAGGATTCTGGTTCTGTAAGTCTGGGTTAGGATCAAGGAATCTGCATTTTATCGTCCAGTCCAGGAATTGATGCAAAAGGTTAAGAAAACTGATGGGGGGGGGGCCCATTGGACTGGGGGAGGGGAATGCCTTTGTGGGGTCTTGGCTGGGTCTGAATGCTGGGTGGATTTCAGGGGGAACAGGCTGAGAGTGACTGGTAAAGGGCACTTGGTTGAACTCCCCATCTCATCTCACCCTCCCTCCCTGGGTGGATTTTTGCCAGTGAGGAGACGTGAGGTTCAAACAATCAGGTGTGAGGAAGACTCCAAGAAGAGAGAACACGGCCCCTTGGCTCGGAGACAATGGGTAGGAGTCCACCCTTGGGGTCCATCGTGCTTCCTTCAAAGACCTCAAGTGAGAGGTGCATCTTGCTGTACTCTGAATATTTCTGTTTATTCATTATCTTCTCTCCCCTCCCCTCTAAGCTGTGAAGTTTATCAGGTAAAACCATATTCAAGAGCATATGGGCCCTCATTGTAGAAGATGCTAGATTCATTGTGGTGTCCAGTACTGAAGCCAATGGCCACATGTGGTTATTTATTTATTATTTTTTATTGAGTTATAGTCAGTTTACAATGTTGTGACACATGTGGTTATTTAAATTAAAATAGAAATAAATTAAAAATTCAGTTCCCAAGTTGTACTAGCCACATTTCCAGTGCTCAAGACCACATGTGGCCAGTAGCTCTGGTATAGGGAATTCTGTCATTCCAGAAAGTTCTATTGCACAGTATTGTTCCAGGAAGTAGAGAGGGATTCAATTCAGTGAGAGGCTGACTTGGGGATGAGCAAGTCTGATTGCAGGTTGGGAGCAGAGGGTCCCCTTACAGGGTCATGAGTGCACATGTCATTCATGAGATGAAAATCTGAAACTTTGCCCCTTCCCTTCCTCCATCAAATGTCCACCTCTGCCAGGCAGCCAGGTATTCCAGTAATAACTACATACTGTATTCAGTTCTCCTCTTTAATTTAATTCCTTCACTCAGAGAATATTTGCAAAAGCGTTTTCTACAAAATAAAGCAATTTCATACTTCATTTGCCCTCTGTGATCACACAGCTATGTTTGTTACTCTAGGTGTATTTTGCAATGAATGTATTTCAGTAATATTTTCTCCATTTCTCTTTATAATGTACTTTGCTATTTTGCAGGTAAAGAGTTAGGGATGAGAAAGAACTGAGCTGTTAATTTATGGTTGGTTTATTTATTATTATTCCTTCTTCCTTACCTCTTCTCACAAACTTTGACCTTTAAACTAACCAAAACAGAAAGGGTATTATGGGAGTCAAGGTGGCTAGGAGTTCCTAACATGTTTTAAAATCATGAGTCAAAAAGTAAGTTAATTAATAAACAGCAACTTTTTTTTTTAACAGGTGAAGAACAAAACATGACAGAAACGGACGCCTTCCCCAAGAGGTAAAAATATGCTCTTTTCCAATAAAGGTCTTTTCCTTTGGTGGTCATGATCAGCCTACAGCAGTTAAAGCAAGAAAGGGTCCTGGGAGCTAGATCAGGTGTTAGCAATGGGAGAATCGCTCTGTAGATGTGCTGCCCTGGTTGTGAAGGGACCTAGACTGATAATCAGCCAGGCTCAGGCCCGGGAGCTAGGGCTGGGGCCTGGGTAGGGCTGACGTCCTTGGTTGCTGGATCCTGGAGACCTAGAGGAAAGACACCAGGCAGAGGGACTGGGGAGGAGCGCCCAGCACTGCCACTGTTCACCAGCTGGTACCGAGGTATTTCCAGAGTTTCCTTACTGGTTGGCAGTGAGGCTTTCCCGGGCCCTGCCGGTGGCGTGTCCGCCTGCAGAGGAGGCAGAAGAGGCAGAAGCAGCTGACCTCCCTCCACTCCACACATCGACCTTGGGTTTGGAGGAGCTCATTATTTAGTGACTTAGAGTGATCGGTTCTTTTTTACTTTTCATAAACAGAGAAATGTTTGATCCAGCAGAAAAGTACAAAATGGACCACAAGAGGAGAGGAGTTGCCTTAATCTTTAATCATGAGAGGTTCTTCTGGCACCTGATGCTGCCGGACAGGAGGGGCACCAGCGCCGATAGAGACAATCTTCAGCGCAGGTAGCGCAGCTTTCTCTGCACATCAAGCTGGGGAGATTTATTAAGTGATGACTACTTATCAAAACTTGTCTGCACCAATGAAATAACAGCAGGAGCATTTGAGGATGGACCTCACTTGGGCCTCCCTCAAGAACTTGCCTGAATTTTCTGCCTAATCTTGTTCTATTAAATGTTAAGTCTTTTCATTGTTATAAATGTATCTATAGAGTAGATGACAGTATTCTAACTTAAATCAGTGATCATGAATAAATCCCTTCCTCCTGTGGGTGATCAAGGAAAACTGTTGGCATATTTGATTTCTTTCTTTTCCCCTAAAGGTCAATTTATATATCATAAAAAAGTGTAGATTCCTCAAATTAAGTAGGGGTATTGTGATAGCTTTGAATAGCTCATAAGCTAATATCCAGTTTGTCACCAGGTTTTCAGATCTAGGATTTGAAGTGAAATGCTTTAACGATCTTAAAGCAGAAGAACTACTGCTCAAAATTCATGAGGGTAAGTACATTTCCTATTTATCTTCCTATGATGGGACTGAGTAGTTTTTAATTATCCTATGTGTAAAGACAGGTCCAAATAATTAATTGTGTTGTAAGAAAGTCTTGTCAGTTAATTTAGCATGGGTTATAGGTTTTGGTTATGCTTCTCTGATTATGTTACCCACATGTTTATAGGCCAGGCTGTTTATTAAGCACTTAGAAACAAAAACCACCAAGACATGGTCCTTGACACAAAGAACACTAAGTTCCATAAGGAGGAATGAGGGGAGTTGAATGAGTATAAGTAGAGTCAAACAATTAGAACAGAGTCCAAATATATATATTAAATGTCTGCATTTGACATGTTAAAATTTCCAAGACAGCTGAGCCCTTCCTCTGTGCCTCTCAGAGACCCTTGCAAAGTATTATGCCTCCAAAGTTAGTCTCTATACCACTAGTTACAGACTGCTGCTCTAGAAATGAATGAAATTGATCTTTCCATGTAACAATAGTTTCAGATGTACAACATGATTGGTATTAGTATACATTGGGAAATGATCACCACAGTAAGTCTAGTTAACACTTGTCACCATACATAATTACAAAAACTTTCTTTTCTTGTGATGAGGACTTTGAAGATTTACTTTCTTAGCAACTTTCAAATATGCAATATAGTACTTATTAACTGCAGTCATCATGCTGTGTACATTATGTCCCCATGACTTATTTTATAACTGGAGGTTTATACCTTTCGACCCCCTTCTCTTGCCCCAGGAGCCACCAGTCTGTTCTCTGCGTTTTTGAGCTTGCTTTTGTTTGCCGGTTTTTAGATTCCACGTATAATGAGATCATATAGTGTTTGTCTTTCTCTGACTTATTTCACTTAGCTTAATGCCCTCAGGGTCTATCCATGTTGTCTCAAATGGCAAGATTTATTTATGGCTGAATGGTAATCCACTGTATATGTACACACCACATTTTCTTTATCCATTCATCTATCAATGGACATTTAGGTTGTTTCCATATCTTGCCAGTTGTAATAATGCTGCAGTGAATAGATGGGTGCCTGTACCTTTTAAAATTAGTGTTTCAAATAAATGGGCGCCTATATCTTCAAATTAGTTGTCCTCAGATAAACACCTGGAAGGGGAGCTGCTGGATGTAGTAGCTCTATTTTTAGTTTTTTTGAGGAACCTCGTATCAGTTTTTCTTTAATCTCTAGATCATTTCAGCTGGTTGCTTAGCAGGTTTTTACTTCCCTTGCTCCTAAGCTTTGGAGGACATGTCTCCTGTCTCAACACTCTTTTGGACGCTCTAAGTGCTGAGGACACACAGTGAAGGTGCTGCGCTCCTCGGAGGTGCAGTGCCACATAGGGAGGTGTTACTAGTAGTTTCTGGGTCTTCCCAGGCTGTTTTAAGACACTCTCTGCTGATTTAGAGGAACTTGTATTACCAAAATGATGTGGATCTTGAAGAGGGTTCCCCATAATAATCCCTTTAGGTTTTTCATATCATTATTCTGTGTTTTGGAAAAGCTAACAAAATCTGTTCAGTCTGTTACTTTGAACTTTAATCATTTAGATTTTTTAAAAATCAGATACAGTATGGTATAAATTATTGCTTGATCAAATACTAAAATAAGTTATATTTCATTTTATATTTATAACAAAATTTCCCCCTCCAGTCATATATATGCAACTTTACTCTAATATTAGTAAACTGAATTTTTATGTGTAGATAATAAGCATCTTATTATCATTTCTAAATAACTTTTGGGCACCTTTATAGCATCAACCTCTAGCCATGTAGATGCCGATTGCTTTTTGTGTGTTTTCCTGAGTCACGGTGAAGGCAACCACGTCTACGCATATGATGCCAAAATTGAAATTCAGACGTTGACTGGCTTGTTCAAAGGAGACAGGTGTCAGAGCCTGGTTGGAAAACCCAAGATATTTATCATTCAGGTAAGACTGATTATGTTATAGTCTTAACTATAAAGTTCATGGTTGTGTGTGTGATTAGAAAGAACTAAAGCCAATTTCAGAAGTAATTGTCTCCAGTAAGTGGAAAGGTCCTTTTTGAATCGAGAACAATCAGAGTTGCAATTTGAGCTGTTGGTAGTAATTCTTTCTTTACATAAAAAGGTTCCCAGTATCTTTATTACTTGGATTGACATTGGAAATGACTCACAGTCCTGAATGTGCTACTCCCTGGCCCAACCCAGTCAGGGCAGAGCTGCGAAAGGAGGTATCTGCTGATGGAGGAGTGAATGCAGGGCGCCTGTTGGGAGCAGGTTTGGTTCTGGGGGGTGGAGAGCATGGCAGTCAGTGGGAAGAACGCAGGTGTAAAGACTTCCAGTCCTAGCTTGTTTCATCCTTTCATATTTTCCCTTAAACCAAGATGCTGTCCCCCCCACCAAACTGCTGTTAGGGATAAAAATATTTGGGGGCCTGAATAACATCATTTGGTACCTCAATAAGGATTTTGAACAAAAAAGAGAATTCTTGATGCTCCAGTGCTGCAGTCCTGTATTTCCATGAACAGCACGGAGGACACAACCCCATGCCACACTCTGCCAGACCTTGAGAGGGATGGGGTAGGGGGCGCTGTAAGAAAAGAGATTAAGGGTGATTTCCAGCTTTTGTATTTGGACATCTGCATTGGGGTCTGTGGGACATGTCGTTGGAGATACAGGCCTAGACCTAAGAGAGGCTGCCAGGGTTGAAGAAACAAATTTGGGAGTAATGAGACAGATGGATGGTACTGGCAACCACGGGAGTAGATGAGTTTCCCCTTGTCAAGTATAGCCTGAAAAATGAGTGTAAAACGGAGCTGAGGGCCACCAGTGCGGAATGAGCCGAGGAAAGATACTGAGGAGGGTGGCCCCTCAGAGAAGTAGGAGGAAAATCACTAAGAATGACAGGTGACTGCTTCATGGAAACGGGAGTGGCCAGCACTGTCAGACAAGATAACTGGAAATAACTAGTGGGCCACAAAGGAGCGAAATGTTTTGCTGAGTTATTTTATTTCTCTGTGGCTCAGATTCTTCATCTGTGAAACGGGTTAAATAGCACTGCCTGACAGGGTGGTTGTGAGGATAAATAGACCTGGCCTGACAAATGAAGAGCACTCCCAGCAGTGCCTGGCCCGTGGCACGCCCCCAGGAAAGGCTGGCTCTTACTGTCACTGCTGTTGATGTGGCAAATGACGGCATCACGGTCCAAGCGGTCCTACATGTCGTTGAAGACAGTAGAAAATAAGGTCTGAGAATGAGTCTGGTAATAAGATAAAAATCTCCCTGTAAAAATAAGTTATTAGGGATCTTCTATTTATCTGATAACTGAAATCCATCAGAGCTTTCTTTTACAGCATACGATTCTTTAACCATTTCAGAATTGCTGGATGCACTTACAGTAAATACGATGGCAGAATCTTGTTAGGTCGCTGTATTACGTGTACTAGGGCTGCCGGAACAAAGTACAGGCATACGTCACTTCATTGCACTTTGCAGATAATTGCATTTTTTTTCGTAAAGTTTGTGGCAACCATCCATCAAGCAAGTCTGTCAGCGCCACTTTTCCAACAGCATTTGCTCACTTCGTGTCTCTCACATGTTGGTAATTTTCATGATATTTCGAACTTTCTCGTTATTATATTTGTTATGATGATCTGTGATCAGTGATTTTCACATTACTATTGCAAAAATTATATGAGTAGCTGAAGGCTTAGGTGATGGTTAGCATTTTTTAGCAGTAAAGTCTTTAATTTTTTAATTAAAGTCCGTACTGTTTTTAGACATAATGGTATTGCACACTTAACAGACTACACTGTAGTGGAAACAACTTTTATAGGCACTGGGAAACCAAAAAATTCATGAGACTTGCTTTATTTCGATACTCACTTTGTTGCGGTGGTCTGGAACCAGATCTGCAGTATCTCTGAGGTCTGTGTACACAGACTAGGTGGCTTAAACAACAGAAATTAATTTTCTTGCAGTTCTGGAGGTTAGAAGTCTGAGATCAATGTGTCAGCAGGGTTGAAGTCTTCTGAGGCCTCTCTCCTTGGCTGGGAGGTGGCTTCTTGTCCATTGTGTCTTCATATGGTCTTTCCTCTGTGAGTGTCAGTGTCCTGGTCTCCTTTTATAAGGACACCAGTCGTACTGGATTAGGGTCCACCAGTATGACCTCATTTTGCCTTATTTACCTCTTTAAAGGTAAATATAGTCACATTTGAGATACTAGGAGTTATGACTTAAATATATAAATTGGAGCAGGGTGGGGAGGGGACAAAATTCAGCCCATAATAGTAATTTAAGAGTCGAAATTAATGTCAGCCTTGTGTGAGTCAGAATAGTGGGTAAAGATTTGAGCCCTCACTTTAAAATAGGAACAAAAGGCAGAAGGCACATCACGTGGTGTCATTTTCACCCTTAACAATTTATGGTAGCAGCCTGGCAAGCAAAACCCAGTCTGGGAATATATTACCTGATTAAATAGAAACGGACAAATACTATATGTAAGCCTTTAAAAGAAAGGGTGGCTCTTGGTGCTAGGGTGTGGGTAATCCGTAAGAAATTTTAAAACCACAGATGCTTTGCCCTCTACAGTGTTCCTTTCAATCAACACAGTTTGGTGTATAGTTGAGAATGCTAATTTTTTAAGCATTAACTATAAAAAAACATAAGTAGGAAAAAAACCTGTCAGCTTTGCTCTGCTGTCAGCCTGAGTGGATTGCTTTAGAAGTGCCTGTGGAACAGCTTGTTGACGTAGCTCTGACGGCGCACCCGCGTGAAGCACTGGGAGGAGCAGATACATGAAGGAGGGGATTCTGCTCCTGTCTCGCAGGCGTGTCGGGGAAACCAGCACGATGTGCCCGTCATTCCTTTGGATGTTGTGGATCATCAGACAGACGTGCCGGATGCCAACGTAACCCAGGTGGACGCGGCCTCGGTGTACACACTGCCTGCCGGAGCTGACTTCCTCATGTGCTACTCGGTGGCAGAAGGTGTGTGGGTGTTTAATACAAACCTACAGTTGGCTTTCTTGGCTTAGTTCCTGTAAGTTTCACCTTGGCTTGATTTAGATGAGGTCTTTCCTGTTGGGACATGTGATTTTGTCGTGAAGCTCTCAGGCTTAAAATGGATTTCCTTGTGCCAGGTGATCAGAGTAATATTTAAAAGGACACTACCTTGTAGAAAAATCCTTCCTGAGAACTATGTTAAATAAAGCTGCAAAGCGAATTACATTGAATAGTATCCGCAGAAGATATTCATGACTGATGGTGATACTGTTAT
The DNA here is from genome assembly GCF_048564905.1 of Vicugna pacos. Classification (NCBI taxonomy): domain Eukaryota; kingdom Metazoa; phylum Chordata; class Mammalia; order Artiodactyla; family Camelidae; genus Vicugna; species Vicugna pacos. The sequence goes on from NC_132988.1 coordinate 44,316,500, forward strand.
TGTGGTTAACAGTCATGGAAAATGCTGTTGAAAAATACTTTAACAGTTGTTCTCTGCTCTTGCATTAAATAATTTTATGTTTTTCTTTTTTCTAGTCTCAAAAATCATTACCTAGCTAATATTATCTTGGGAATTTTTAGGAAATTACATAGCATTAGCCCCATTTTCATAGAACCATATGGAATTAATCTTTTTCCCAATTGAGAACAGTCAACAGAAAAAATTTTAAACTATATCTTGGATACATCTTAGTCTTCTCCAAGGATTTTTGAGAACTTAGATATTTTAAAGGTGTTTTTCAGTCCAAGTAACTGAAAACCAGAAAACTTCAGTGGCCTCTCCTATCTTTTTTAGGTTATTATTCTCATCGGGAAACTGTGAACGGCTCATGGTACATTCAAGATTTGTGTGAGATGCTGGGAAAATTTGGCTCCTCCTTAGAGTTCACAGAACTCCTCACACTGGTGAATAGGAAAGTTTCTCAGCGCCGAGTAGACTTTTGTAAAGACCCAAATGCAATTGGAAAGAAGCAGGTTCCCTGCTTTGCCTCAATGCTAACTAAGAAGCTGCATTTCTTTCCAAAATCTAAATAATAAGTGCTGTTTTGTTTTATGTATCTGTATTCAAAATAGATTTTCCCTTTTTATAAAAAAGAAGTATCCCCAGGTTGAAGTTTATGGTATAGCAATTTAAAATGTTTTAAGCTTTAATGAGAGAACTTTAAAAAAAATAGTTCATATTGGACATGGTGAAGGGGTTTGATATGTAGTAATGAAATCCTCAGGGAATTTCTATAAGTTAAAAATCTATTAGCATTTCTAATACTTGACTTTTATAGTAAATTACAAGGTTACTCATAATATCTGGCTGATTTAACTTTTATTTTGTGACTTTTTTACATGACACTTTTTAATCTTTTTAAGGGTTTTTGAATCCTAAGTATTAGTTTTCCTTTAATATTTGAAATTCGTGTTTTATTAAATTTTTCTAATTCACATTCTTATTTGTGTAATTTATAGATGACTTGTTTTACTTGGTCATGTAAATCTACATATGAGTTACCACTTTTTGTATAGGACTTGAACACTCACATTTGAAAAAAAAATGAGCCTTCAAGAACAGTTCATTTTTTTCAAAGTGAGCATTACAGTCTTGTACAAAAAGTGGTATTTCATGCATAGATATGGCATTCTGAGAAGGAAATAGAAAACATAAAACATAGAGACTTCTTAGTAGAGGCTACACACTTGCAGAGTTTGATTCTGTCAGTACCTTCTGTGTTAAGTTACTGTACACTGTCCAGCAGTCCCACATGTGGACTGTTATGTTAATGGAATAATAGATATTACTTTTAAGATTCAATTCTTACTAATACGATATATAAAATGAGCAGCATGTTAATAACCTACCGGAGGCCGAAGATGGTTACGTTCGGGCTCTGATAGCAAACTTGAGGGTCGCTAGCTCAGAAGCAGTTTGCCTATGTCATTTCAGTTGCAGTTCAAAACATGTGCCAACTCTATGCTAAGGTCAGTGGGACATTTATGCCTCTTTTTGTGTCATAACAGGGACTTCACGTCAGTTGAACATTTTACCTGTCCTTTAACCCCCTACTCACAGGCGTTGCCATCTCCATGGTTCTACCTATAAGAGCAAATGACTACAAATGATTTCAAGTGACAATTTATAATAATCTTAGCTATATTTAATGATAAAAATTTTCAACTACGAATTTAAAAAGTAATGGCAAGATGATTCTAAATGAAGCCGAAGAATCAAAGTGAAGTCAGGCACACTGACCACTTCTTCGCATGGGAATGAACGAACACACGACACTTACGAGGAATCTTAACTCACGTGCTGAACTGCAGCAGCAGATGCTTTGATTTTGGTGGACGCGTCCAAGCTCCTTCCAGCAGCAGCCTCAACGAGCCGTGAAAATCCACAAACCAAAAAATCTCAAATGAGAACATTAAAGGATACCTGTGTTTTGCAAGCATTTTTTTTTATTAACAAAAGAGACTGAAATAGTCAAATTCACATGAACTACAGGACTCAAAGTTCCAGTTTCTAAGTTGCAAATGAACACAATGCAAAAATTCACTGACATTTAAAAATGGAAGATTACTTCTTTTCATTGAGTTCCTCTACTGGCATCTGCAAATAGAGAGAGTGGCGCACCAGTCTCAGGGCTTCTGTAGCCTGTCCACAGGAAGAAAAAGAGGCAGTGATCAGAAAGGACCGCAAGCCTATGAGCATTACTGCTCACGAGGAACTCTATACCTTCAACATCTCCTTAGTCAATACATAGATCTAAACTATGAGTGGCAACTGCCTACTATTAATATTACAATTTATGTGGCTCCTTTTGTAAAACATGAGTTCGAGGTTTCTATTATGTCCTTAGGGTTATTGTTATGTTAGTTTTCGCCTTTATAGTGGTTTTCCCAGTTCATATTCAAAAACAAAAAACAAAAACCTACTCTGATTTATCAGTTTCCTGTTTTTCCTCAACTTTATTACTTAAAAAAAAAAAAAAACTTCACAGGGTGCTCCTCTGAACCTTCAATGCCCAGGGCTGTAAACTAGTTGGAAGAACATTCCTTTGGCCTTCTACTTAAATGTAGGAGTATCCACTAAACTTTTTTAAAAAGCATCTTATTTTTCCTAAGTAATTATATGGAATTTAAAAATATTTTTTAAAGGCTCTTTATCTCCAATTTTTGGACTACAAAGGAAATATCTTTCCTTTAAATTTGAGGGATAGGTCATTTAGAAGGTACAGGTAACAAAAGACATGATGATTACTGGCTATTGAATGATCATGCATTGAGCAATGGAGGATATTTTTACCAAAACTTTTGTAACTAAAAAAAAATTGGGGGGGGTAATTAGGTTATTAATTAATCAATTACTTTTATTTTTTTTAATGTAGGTACTGGGTTTTGAACCCAGGATCTCCTGCATGCTAAGCATGTGCTCTACCGTCCCCTCCAAAAAACTTTTCTAATAAAATTGAGAAGTCACCATCTGAACAAAGCTAATGAGACCACTGGGAGGCCAGAGATAAAATTTGCCTAAGAGACAGGTTGTATGGAGGTTCTTAAGCGCACAGGCTGCAGAGTCCAACTTTTGGCTTCCTACCCTGGTTTCCCTACTCTAGCAGTGTGCACCTCTGTGTTCGCATCTGGAAGATGGAAAAGATGGAGGAATACCATACTGATTCTATTTTTAAGGAGGAGAAACTTGTAAATGCCTTTAGAGAGCTTAAAATTGTTTATCAATGTGTCCACCTTTGAAAGTTCTACTTCTATATTCTTAACAGTTACAAAATCTGCACTTGAGCTTGACACTGGACTTTTTTCTTTAAAAACCTATATTCAGTTAGAAAAAGCTTTCTCCTAAAAACTTTAAGACAATTTCCATACACACTTAAAGCTACCCACATGTAGAATACAGAAGACAAGAACAAAGCTGGAGGAAATTAGTCAGACATGTCAGCTGTTCCACTGAACAAACCACAGTCCAGAGAAGCTATCGAGGACAAGATTAACCAGTGAGGGATGAGCCCCGGATTGCGTTTCCCTGACATTAAGTTCTGGCTCCCAAACAAGACCAGTTATAAAATGTCATGTTTGCAGTAAGGTACCTTAGCAAGGTCTTCTTTTAACTGGTTGTACCGCACCACGTCGAAATGCTGTTGCTTTGATTTCTTATGGAAAAAGTGAAGAAACTGCCTACTCTTAACGGCTGAGTAAGTATAATCCTAAAAAAAAAAAAAAAAAAGTGACAGCATGTTTTAAATGAACATATTGCCTCCGCAAGAGAGATACTTGCCTTAGCAACAACAACGCAAAGGCAGGCAGTAAAGGAAGGTAAAATATTTGCAGTGGCCATCAGAGCGAGCATAAGGCAACACAAGTAAAACATTTAGTCTCATTTGAGATCAGCTGCTCCTTTCAAAAGCAAGCAAGCTGGGAAGAGAAATCACACATACTGGGATAGAAAAGAGGAAAAGGAAAATGGAGATTTTTGGCAAAATAATCATGAGATAGAGCTGAAGTTACTGGGTGGTTTGCAATACAAATTCAATTTTATTTATGCACAGAGTATGTAAGTTTGATGGGTTTATCTCAATGGAGGAATTTGGTAACTTGTACTATGTACTTCTCCATAGAGGTTAAGTATAGTTTCTCTGTGCTATATATACAAATCTCCATGCTCTGGGAAACAACGAAATTTAACAGCTGATAAAACCCTAGACAGCAGTAATTCAGTAAGTAAAAAGGTTTTAATGCTCATTACTTGACTTGGATCAGGAATTATTTACAGAAGATGTTATAACTTACCATTTCCTTAACAAAACTACTCACCTGTCGAGTGACTATGAAGTATGCAAAAAAGACCATAGAATTTGCAAATGTGATGAAGTAGGTGACTGGTTCCATGATATCCCAGGAGTACACCCACCAGGTGAGCCAGGCCATTGCCCCGCCCTGGACGGACAGCAGTGCTAACCCAGCCCACAGGAGTCCGCTGGTTTTGGCTTCTGAACGATCTTCTATTTTGGCTTTCATCTGAGGGGTAAAAAAATGACTGTTCAGTTTACAGTGCACTGACTTGAGGGAAAAAAGCAAGAAAAAGAGGGGAGGGTATAGCTCAGTGGTAGAGTGTGTGTTTAGCATGCACGAAGTCCTAGGTTCAATCCCCAGTACCTCCATTTAAATAAGTAAGTAAATAAATCTAATTACTCCACCCCCCCCAAAAAAAAAACTCCAAAAAAATGGAATAAAATTTTTTTTAAAAAAAAGAAAAGGAACAAAAGTGCATTAAATAGGTCTGAAAAAAACAAGAATTTATAAAACATACATTAATGAGTGATCACATTGCCAAAATAATTCATTGATAAACCATTTTTTAAATTATAAAGGTAATACTTGTTCATGGAAAAAACTGAAATAGTATAGAAGGATATACATTTTTCCATCAAGCTATCATACAGCTATAAATGAGAACACTTTCTATGTACTAATATGGAGATCTTTCCAGGATATACTGTTAGTGAAAAAAGGTGAGAATAGTGTATAATAGCAGGTACCTTTAGGGAACAAAACAATAATTTGTTTTTGTTTGTACATAGATAAAATCTGAAACAATTCACAGTTGTAGGTATATGGTACTGGCAGGACTGTAGGAGGAAAACTCCACTGGCCACCTTTTTAGATTTTTTAAACTTTAATGCAAGTAAACATATCACCAACTTCCTAAAAAGTAAAGAAAAAATTAAAATGTGGGCTCACAATCCAAATAGAAAGGCCCCTCTCTCTGGCATTCCCTAAATACCCTTAGAGGTAATCACATCGAAACTTTCTTATCTCCAGAAACCTTCTGTTTGTACACAAAGATACATATACCTATCCATTTTGAAAAGTCACAACGGGATCAGTTTTAAAAATGCATTTTCTCCCTTAAATCAAAACACTTTTTTTCCCCCCTCCACCACTGATTAACTTCAGAGCTTAGGAAGCCACTGCTAACGTTCCATCTGTGATTCTACTGGGCAGAGTGGGACTGTGGGCGCTCCAGCTGGTGCGTCCCAGCTCACCCTCCCCTCAGGTCAGGGACACGATGGCTGATCCATGGAGAGGAGGCAAAGGTGGCAGCCAGGAGTCAGACCTCCGGGGCTCAAGTTCACACTGAGCTACCATCCTCTACCATCCTCTGAAGAATGAGGAAGGTAACAATACCAAGCTCCCAGGCTCACTGTGAGGACTAAAGGAGAACATGAGCATAATTAAAGCATTCAGTAAAGTGCTCACGTGGCGCATGCTCAAACATTGGGTGTTATTTGCAAACAGACTCAACTGTGACGCTTCCAAACCTGTTCAAGGGTCTGCAGCTGTCCCTTCAGGTGGTCGATTTTCTCCAGTAGATGGTGCTCTCTCTTTTTCTGAAACTCTTCTAAATGCAAGGCTGTGAACAGTCTGTGAACCAAGGATTTCATGTTTTCCATCTCAGTAGTTTGCTCACGACTCAGTTTTTCTGAGAAAAGACACGGGAAACAAGGCAGTGGCCACATTTTTTTCTTCCAGGGTTTGTAAGTCCAGGGAACCACATCTGAATCTCCACGGCTGGATGCCTGGGTGCGCCCAACTCCTGGGGTGGGGCAGGGTGGGGGGGGGACACATTTGGTGTTGGCCTTTATTCCTGTCTCAGGTGACTATATTCATCTCTCTGGATTAACAAATAACCAGACAATAGGTTTAAAATTCATCATGTTTTTGTCTGTTCTCTTTTATAATATAACTAGTACTGTTTCTTTAAAAGAAAAAGTAATACAGGAAAAGGGAGTATCCGTCTGCCAGAATCCAACCTTACAACCTTAGTTGGTAACACATTAGTTTACAGGTTAACTTTCATACCTGACTTAACCTAAGATCCCTCCCCCTTCACCCCAGCTATCTATCCAAAAGTCATTTTAAGGTCCACTGGGGAGGGAAGCTGGTGTCCAAACAGGTAAATGAAAGTATCACACCCGTTGGAAAAGCAATTCAAGTGTAAGTTCTTTTCAGCAAGGTGTAGACCTGGAAGGAGGTTCATATGGACCAGAGTCAGTTTCCGAGTTTTTAACACAGAGTTGAGTTCTTTTGACTACAGGTTTCTTTCATCCTTCCACCTCCGTGGATCTATAAATCCACATAAAATTGGGCTGTACTGACACCTTTCCAGGGGTTATAACTGTCCCCCACCACTGTAAGAGAACTTGGGGTGGGGGGACAAGGTGAAAGGAAGGAAAGAGGGTCCTTCCCCCAGGCAGCAGCACACAACGGCAGACATGGGGGTTTATGATCCCAGAGTCAATGTTAGCCCAGTGGTTTTCCAGCCTGTGTCAGCGGTCCTGAAGTTACTCTTCCTTCTGTCTCCACCCACTTCTTCAAGACTTCATTATGACCTTCAATCCCTTCTACGTTCTAGGCTAAAACTGACACAAAGAGGTGAAAACGAGAAGTTTCCAGGCTTTTGAGATTTGCAGAACAGTTAGAGCCTTTTTGTTTTGATAAAAACTGTATTGATATTTAAAAGGTGCACACACAGAAAAAAGGTATTGATGGGGCAGGATTCTAAGGCTGTGGAGCATAAGCCAGACACTGGTCAAAGTGGTAAGGGTAGACTTTATTCAGCAACTGCTGCACAAGGGAAGAGGGTTCAGCATGAACTCACCTTCTATTTGTGCAGAGGTGGCTGGGCATTTTAAGGGAGGGACAGAGGCCATCAGGGGCTTAAGCAGAGTCAGGGACGTGGAAATTGACAAAAAGTGAGAATGGAAGTTGCTTAATGTGACTAGGCCATTTAGATTAGTTAACTGGCGCTTATCTGGAAGAGGAAGGTCAAGTAGAACAATGAGATGCCCTGAAAATGTTTTATTTCCACTTGCTCCCTCAAAAGCTAAGCCCAGAGAACAGGAAGTGGAAGACCTTCCGGAGTGCTAGGAACTCACTGGACACGAAAATTCTATTTTAACATGGGTATTCATTTTCATATTTCTCAACTTCTTCCATCCTTCTCTCTTTGGGTTTAAATACTGTCCTGATTTTAAAAAAGAATCAAGAATAGAAGAATATTCATAATCGTTGAGATGGATTTATTTTAATTTCTCTATGTCTGTCTTTGACAATTCCATAAAATGTTCAAACATACAATTAAAATTTTTAAAAATATTTTTCTTCCAAGGATCTTCAGAGAAGTGGCTGGTATCAATGCTGAAGTACAAGGTCACTCTGGACCATCTAGTTATACCAGAAAAGAAAATGCTGAAAATAAAAATGGGGGCAGGTCACAAGGACATGGGAGCTGATGGTGTTCAAACTGTACCAGATATGGTTAGTAGGAGCCCCCTTAAGCTGGCTCCTATGTCCTTGTAACTGACTCCCATTTTTCTGTTAGCATTTCCTTATTTTTTTAAAATTGAATTATATTGATTTACAGTATTATATTAGTTTCAGATGTATAGCATATTGATTCAGTATTTTAACATATACTCCATTAAAAGTTATTACAAAATAATGGCTGTAATTTCCTATGCTGTATAATATAGCCTTGTTATTATTTTATAAACAGTAGTTTGTATCTCTTAACCCCCTATGCCTATCTTGCCCCGCCTACCTTCTTTCTCCCCACTGGTAACCACTGGTTTGTTTTCTATATCTGTTTTCTATTCTGCTATATACATTCATTTGTTTTATTTTTTTAGATTCCACATATAAATAATATCATACAGTATTTGTCTTTCTCTGTCTAAGCATAATCTCCAGGTCCATCCATGTTGCTGCAAATAGCAGATTCATTCTTTTTTATGGCTGAGTAGTATTCCACTGTGCATGTGTGTATCTTATATTTTCTTAAGCCAATCATCTGTTGATGGACACTTGGGTTGCCTCCATATCTTGACTACCATAAACAGTGCTGCTATGAACATTAGGGTGCATATATCTTTTCAAATTAGTGTTTTCAGTTTTTTCCAGATATATACAAGGAATGTGACCAACAAGTAGTTAATATCCAAAATATACAAACAGCTTATACAACTCAACATTAAAAAAAAAAAAACCCAATCAAAAAATTGGCAGATCTAAACAGATATTTCTCCAAAGAAGACATACAGATGGCTATCAGACACATGAAAAGATGCTCAACATCACTATTAGAGAAATGCAAATCAAAACAGTGACATATCACCTCACAGTTGTCAGATTGGCTGTCATTAAAAAGTTTACAAATAACAAATGTTGGCAAGGATGTAGAGAAAAGGGAAACCTTTTACACTATTCATAGGAATGTAAATCAGTGCAGCCACTATAGAAAACAGTATGGAGGTTCCTCAAAAAACTAGAAATTGGACTACTGTATGATCCAGCAATCCTACTCCTAGTATTGATGACTCCTGCCTGAATTTGGCTGCCAAATAATGATTTTTCAACTATAGCAGCCCTCCCATATTTACCAGTCAGTACTTGGCTTTCTAACTATACACATGGACCTTCCCTTATTTACTGATTTATTGATCTCATCATCTATTTATTAAGGCATAGACTCAAGTATTACTTCCTCTCACCCCCAGTAGTCTATGATCACAGCTTACTGGGAGGAGAAACCTCTGGAGCCAATCCTGGCAGGAACACTTAAACTATAATTGATGAATTGTTGAAGGCTCAGTGCTGACTAGCTTGAGAAATAAAAACTCCCACACATTCATGAGTTTTACCTCCAGGAATCCCACCTGGTTCTCACAGTGAAGGTCAGAGAATCAGAGAAAAATACCTCCCTGCTTCCAGCAGAGAGAGGAGGAATATAACCATTTTTAAACAGCCCTGAGCATTACTTTATCCATACCAAGGAAATGCCAGTTGACCCCTGAACAATGTGGGTGTTATGGGCACCAGCCCACCACACACTTGAAAATCCACATATAACCTTCTAGTTGGCCCTCTAGCCACGGTTCCAACAACTCAACCAACCGTGGATCATGTAGTGCTGCAGTGTTTATTGAAAAAAAAATCAGCATGTTAAGTGGATCCATGCAGTTCAAACCTATGTTCAAGGGCCAACTGTACTTTACCAGAGCTTAATTTGGCCTGGAGGAAGGACAATTAGCCAACTCCAGACCCCTCTAGCCTTCCCAGCTCATATAGGGGAGGGAGAATAAGGCTAAGAAGCTTTTCTGAAGGTTAAAGTATAGGAATCCTGGCCCAATAAAAGCCATGAGGTTTAACCATAAGATTACAGAATGCTTTTCCTCCCTAATACCTTAACACCACATCCATAGGGCTCCAGTTCTGTGCAAGACACAGACTCTATTTAAGAAAAGATTTCTAGGGAAACTCAAACACAGCAGGGAAGAGAAAAACAGGGACATTAGAAGAAACTGAAGCCTCTGATACCTACAGCTACAGCACACAGTAAACAGCCAGACTCCTGGCTCACACTGAAGATCTACTTGCTTCAGTTTCTATTTTTAATACAGCATGTCCACCTTTCAACAAAAAATGACAAGGCAGGTAAAAGGCAAGAAAAAACAGTCTGACAAAACAAAGCAAGCATCAGAACCAGAATCTGATAATGGCAGAGATTTTAGAATTCAGACCAAAAAATTGAGACAAATATGATTAACACGGTAAAGGCTGTGATGGAAAAAGTAGATAATATGGATGAACAGATGAGTAATGTAAACAGAGAGATGGAAATTCTAGAAAAGAATCAAGAAGAATTGCCAGAAACCAAAAACACTGTAACAGAAATGAAGAATGCCTTTGATGGGCTCATCAGTAAACAACACACAGGGGAGGAAAGAATCAGTGAGTTTAAGGATACGTCTATAGAAACCTGCCAAACTCAAGGCAAAGAGAAAAAATAATGGAAAAAAAGAAACCGAACATCCAAGAACTATACAACAGTTACAGAAGGTATAAAATGCCTAAAGGGAATACCAGATGGAGAAGACAGAGGAACAGAAGAGACACCTGAAGTAATGATGGCTGAGAACTTTCCAAAAGTATATTGCAACCAGTGAAATGATAGCTTGAGACGAAAAGGAAAACTCTCTCTAAAAAAGAAAAGACTTCTGGTTTCTGGTCTGACATATAAGGAGCTTGGAAGTCATCACTCCATCCTAACAACAGGTAAAAAGCTGAACAAACTGAAAATCAATACTGTTCTTAGATACGTGAGAAAACCAAGGTCACAGGGCAAACGGCTGCACACAAAACCGAAGAGACTGATGTACAGAGAATTACAACTTACCAGAGCAGGAACCCTTGAGCAGAAACCTTCACAGAACCAGTGAACTGTAACTGATAAGCTACTGGAGGTTTGGTGTGGACAACTCTGAGTTAAAAAATCCAGTGGGACACAGCTTTAGGGGCACATGCCCATTCTTTTGGGAGTTTTACCCCCAGGAGTTCTACCAGGTTCTCCTAACAAAGACGAGAGAAAAATACCCTGTCCTTCTAGTACAGGGAGGAGAAAACTACCATTTTGAAATACACCAGGGCATTTCATTCTTAACAAGGCTGCCCTCAAGAGAAACGATTTTATAAAGATCTAATCTGTTCTTACAAACAATAATTAGTACATATATGTAAACTTAACAAATGTATACTGTATACATGTATTTACACGCAATATAATGTGTATGTGCAGTCACACTGTAGTAATTGTACATAATAAAACTGAAAAAGGAAAAAAAAGAGAGAGAGAAATGATTTTACCAGAGCCTACCTTAATAGATTGTAAAGGAATCTAATCTTGTCAGTTAGGCTTATATTAAGCAATATATAATTTAACAACAAGTGTCAAAATATAAAAGGCAACTGTAGAGAGAAAGAAATGAATCCAGTAAAGTTGGAAACTTCAAAACCTCTCTATCGGAGAGATTCAGCCAGCAAAAAAATCAGTAAGGACATAGCTGAACTCAACAGTACCATCAATCAACTGGGTAGAACTGACGTCTATAGACAGCTCAATCCAAGAACAGCAGGACACACATTCTTCTCAAGCTCACATGGAATATTCACCAGGACAGACCTCATTTAGGCCATAAGGCCCACCCAAATAAATGCCAAAGAACAGAAATCATACAATGTATGCTCTCAGACCACGACAAAGTTAAAGTGGAAATAACAAAAGATAGCTGGAAAATCCAAAGTATTTGCAGAGATTAAACAATATACCTCCAAATAACACATGGTTCAAGGAAGAAATCAAGATTAAACACTATTTTGAATTAAATGAAAATGAAAACATAACTTATCAAAATTTGTGGGATGCAACAAAGACAGCATTTGAAGAGAAATTTATAGCACTGAATGCATACATTAGAAAAGAAGAAACATCTAAAATCAATAATCTGACTTTCCACCTTAGGAAACTGGAAAAAGAAAAGCAAACTAAATTCCAAGTAAACAGACAAAAAGAAATAATAAATATTAGAACAGAAATCAATGGAATTGATTAATCCCTAGCCAGGCTTACTAAGAAAAAAAAGATAAATTACTAATATGAAATGAAAGACAGACCCCATGGACATTAAAGGAATACTATGAATAACTCTATGCCTGCAAATTTGATGACCTAGATTAAATGGACCAATTCTTTGAAAGGTACACTTTGTCAAAACACATGCAAGAAAAAACAATCTGAATAGGCCTATATCTATTTTAAAAATTGAATCAATAATTCATAACCTTCTAAAATGGAAAACACCAGGCCCAGATGGGTTCACTGGTGAATCCTACTCAAAATTTAAGGAAGAAATTATACCAATTCTCCACAGTCTCTTCCAGAATATTAGAAGCAGAGGAAATATTTCCTAAGTCGCTCATGAGAACAGAATTACCTGAACACCAACGCCAGAGAAAAACATTGCAAGAAAAAAAAAATTACAGACCAATATCTCGAGTATGAATACAAAAATCCTTAACAAAATATTAGCAAACTGAACCCAATAATGTATAAAAAGAATTATACATCATGACCAAGTAGGATTTACACAGGATGGCTGGCTCAACATTTGAAAATCAGTTAATGCCATCCATCACATCAACAGGCTAGAGAAGAATCCTATGATCTTATCAGTAGATGCATAAAAGCATTTGATAAAGTCCAGTACCCACAAATGATGAAAACCATCAGCAAACCAGGAATAGAGGAACTTCCTCAACTTGGTAAAAACATCTAACATAATATTTAATGATAAGAAACTTGAAGCTTTCCTGCTAAGACCATGAAAAGGGAAAGGAGCCTCCTCTCACCACTCTTCAAAACCATAGTGCAAGTCCTAGCTAATGTAGTAAGAAAAGGAAATAAAAGATAATATATTGTAAAGGAAGAAATAAAATTGTCTTTGCTTACAGATGACATGATCATCTATATAGAAAATCAGAAAGAACCGACCAAAAAAAAAAAAAAACCCAACTCCCGGAACTAATAAGCAATTATAGCAAGGTTGCAAGATACAAGGTTAATATATAAAAGTTAATAGCTTTATTGTATACCAGCTATGAACAAATGGAATTTGAAATTAAAAACACATTACTATTTACATTAGCACCTAAAAAATTTAAACACTTAGGCATAAATCTAACAAAATATGTACACAATCTCTATGAGGAAAACTACAAAACTCTAATAAAAGATATCAAAGAAGAACTAAGTAGAGCTTTCCTTGTTCATGGATGGAAAGACTCAATATTGTCAAGACATCTTTTCTTCCCAACTTTATCTATAGATTCAACACAATCTCAATCAAGATCCCGGCAATACTTTGTGGATGTCAACAAACTGAGTCCAAAGCTTATATGGACAATCAAAAGGCTCAGAATAGCTAACTCAGTATTGAAGAGTGAAGTCAGAAGACTGACACCACCCGACTTCAACGCTTACTATAAAGCTACAGTGTCAAGACAGTGTGGTAAAGAACAGACAGACAGGTCAATGGAACAGAAGAGAGAGCCCAGAAATAGATCCATATAAATACAGTTGACAGATCTTTGACGAAGGAGCAAAGGCATATAGTGCAGCAAAGACAGTCTTTTCAACAAATGGTGTTGGAAGAACTGAACATTCAAATGCAAAAACAGGAATCTAGACTCAGACTTTACACCCTTCACAAAAATTAACTCAAAATGGATCATTGACTTAAATGTAAAATGCAAAACTATAAAACTGTTTATAACAGGAGTAAACACAAAACAGAAACAGACTCATAGACATAGAATACAGACTTGTGGTTGCCAAGGGGGCGGGGGGTGGGAAGGGACAGACTGGAATTTCAAAATGTAGAACAGATAAACAAGATTATACTGTATAGCACAGGGAAATATATACAGGATCTTGTGGTAGCTCACAGCGAAAGAGAATGTGACAATGAATATATGTATGTTCATGTATAACTGAAAAATTGTGCTCTACACTGGAATTTGACACAACATTGTAAAATGACTATAACTCAATAAAAAAAATGGTAAAAAAAAAAGATAACATAGGAAAAATGACTTTAGACATGGCGATGACTTTTTAGATACAACACCAAAAGCACAATCCATGAAAGAAATAATTGATAAGCTAGACTTCATTAAAATTAAAAACCTCTGCTCTGCAAAAGATAATGCCAACCAAATAAGAAAACAAGCCACGGACTGGGAGAGGTTAGGGGTAGGTAGGAATGAGGCAGCAGAGCAGAGAGGATTTTTGGGCCGTGGAAGTACTCTGTATGAAACTACAATGGTAACAATATGTCATTATATGTTTATCAAAACCCATAAAAAGTACGACACCAAGAGCGAAACCTAATGTAAACTGTGGACTTTGAGCGATAATGATCTGTCAATGTAGGGTCATGGATTATAGCAAATGTTCCACCCCGGTGCTTGACAGTGGGGGAGGCTTTGGGGAAGCGGCAGGCGTATGGGAACTCTGTACTCTGCTCAGTCTTGCTGTGAACCTAAAACTGCCCTGAAAGCAGTCTACTTAAAAAAAAGAAGAAAAAAGAAACAAAAGAGTTAACAGCCATACAAGGGTGCACACTTGAGTTCATGATTTTCAGGTCCACTTCTTCTTAACCCAGTAATGTCAGATTAAGCATTCAAGATGCTAAAATGAAGTCTTAAAATTTGTCTAAAAAGGATACATGAGACTAAAATCCCTGATGAGGGGAGGGTATAGCTCAAGTGGAAGAGCGCATGCTTAGCATGCATGAGGTCCTGGCTTCAATCCCCAGCACCTCCTCTGAAAATAAACAAACAAACCTAATTTCCTACCCCCTCAACAAGAAATTAAAAAAACCCTAAAGATTAAAAAAAAAATCCCTGATAGACAACTTCTACTGATTATTTACACCCTTGCCAGAAAAGTTTAAACTCTGGTTCTTCAGAGCCCTCTTGGTCATCTGGCTAGCTAAAAAGATTCTCAAGATAAGCTGGCTGCCTGAAAAAGGCCCAGGGCTAAAGGGAGGTATTAAGACAGTTGCTGCGTCTCTTACCTTTCTTGGGGCACTGCACATCATATGTTATTTTATTAATGACAAGTTTAAAATCATTCATTAGCAAAACTTCCATCAAGGTTGAAGCTGCAATTTCACTGCCATCTGAAAATGAAAAAATATGTCCTTGTTTTAGAACAGTAAGAATATAGAAATATATAGAAACATGCTTACTAATCCAGGCCTTTACAGTACAGTAGTGGACACTGGCCTTTGGGAGGGGGTCCCCAATACTGCTCCCACTGGGAGGCATCTTTCCTTGTTGCTCCGCTGCTCATGACACTAGACCAAGGAGAACAGGCAGGTGCTCGCTCTCCCACTCTGTCACCTGGGCTGGGATCCAGACTGATACCTCTGGTGAGACCCTCACTGCAGACAGTTACACACAAATTCCGGGGAGGTGGGAACTCTTCACAGCAAGGCCGGAGCAGTGGAGGTGGCAGCTGGCGGTGGGAGGGGGTCAGCAGCAAAGCCCATCAAGCCATCCCAGGCTAACCTCTTTACTCCACTCCTCCTTCAGCTCCTGCCCTCTTCTGAGTACCAGACCCTTCTGTCAGTTCCAACCAGAGAGCCTGCTGACATCCCCCTGCTTAGCCAGAGTCCATGTCTGATTGGATGTGAAGGCATACAGGCAGGAGTAACATTTTTAAAAACCTACCTTTCTCTTATTTTTAATTACTAGAGGTGACTGATGTGTGTTAGCTAAAACCTGGAAGCCAAACAGCACCACAAACCACCACCACACAGGGCTCCCTCCTTTTCCAGCTCAGGAAAGATAAAAAGGCAAAACTGTGAGGGGGGTAGGTGGCTGGGATAGTAACAAACATAATTAAACCTACGGAGTGAATATGCCTCTGTGTGCTGTATTTTATGGAGGTGGAGAGAGGTAGGAGAGATTCTACTAATAATTACAAATACCTTAGGAACATTTCAGGAAAAAAAAAAACAACTAGGAAAATTTCAAAGTCAGTGTGCACTTTGCACAGCTTCTGATATAGCCTAGTTTTTGTTGCTGTATTTTTGAGCTTTAATATGACCCAGGTGTTAAGAAAGCAAGCTCACTGAACAATAAGCAAAAAACTGGCAGTGGTAGGGGTTTCTCCATAATTGTTCTTTCAGAACAGACTACATATACACACACTATGTATACTATACAACTATGTGATATAAAGCCCAGGGTGGGTACTTTCGCCTGGCCTGGCACGAGCTTGGCTACACGTAACCAGAGCTGTTTCAGCTACATTAATATGCATGACAACAGGCACACTGCTAGTGAAGTCAGGAAGAACCTGGTTGCCGGCCTCCTGTCTGGCGCTTGGCAGTTCTTTCGTTCCAGAAGGCAGCAAGTCAAGTCTGCACCTGGGTCTGTTCCTAGAATTTCGCTGTTTGGGTTCCCGTTCATCAGATGGGGTGAGATCATCTTCCCAGGAATTGCCAAATAATTCAGCCCACACTATGGGCAAAACTGTGACAGGCTTAGAACACTCTTTTCAAGCCCCAATTACATGCAGGCAAATTCCACCCACAGAGCCTCTTTTAAGACAATCAGCAACACACCAATCGTTTTTATCTGACTTTGCAAGTGTCATTTAAAAATTTACATTTAAATGACTTCAAACCTGCTCCTTAAAATAGTACTATGAAAAGAAATCACCTGAGTATGATTGGTCAGTTGAAGTACTACATTATCCTTCACACTGTATGGGAACAGCAAGAGATTGATATGAAACACTTTTAAAGAGCTAATGATAGTGATGAATTTTTCACCTATTCTTGGGCAGATACTGATATAAACTCCATATAAAGTGTTTTCACTCAGTCTGAAGAGCCCCTTTTCTCTAAGATTTCTAGTGTTTTCCTTTGTGTTTTATGTTTCTAAGCTACTCAGATTATTTATTAGAAATAAACAGGGTACACGTCAATATTTAACCTCTCTGATTTCATTCACTTAACCAACAGGCGGTGAGCGCATACTCCAGGAAAGCACTGCTTCAGTGCCCTTCTGATTCTGGGTGTGCATCCGCCTGCTCTCAGAAGTTGAGGAAGGCAGGCCCTGCCCTGTAGGGAAGGTCCAGGGGACGTCCAGTGTTCCTGACGTCATGGATGAAGTTTTAGGACATTATGGCCATAGAACTTATTGCCAAAAAATTAATCAGTCGATCTTAGAAAGAAAAGGAAAATTTTACTTGAGCCAAATTTGAGGATTATAACCCAGGAAGAGCGTCTCAGGAAGCTCTGAGAACTAATCAGCCTGTTAGAAGCCAAGGCACAGTTACATAAGTTTGAGACAGAGGGCTGTACATTAAATGACGTCTACAGAATTCAGATCTACGCCTCATTACAAGATCTTTTAGGGAGTTGTCTTGTTGATGCTCTTATGGCCGAGCAGGTTTTCCTGCCACTGGGGGAGGTTTGTTGGGTGAATAAGGCAGATACACAATGCACAGTGGGGACAGAGGAGGCCAAAGGGCAGAGAAATTTTTTTAAGTTCAAATTTTTCTTGTCTTGACATAAAATGTATTTTTTTATTTCATAAACTAAAACTTTATTCTCTGATCAGGGTTTTACCAGGAAGAAACATCTCTTCCAGTTAAATCCAGAATCCTTACAATAACCTACTTTACAAAACCTAGGGCTTTTCCCTGATGTCCCTCCCTTCCTACTTGCTCCCACCTCAGGGCCTCTGCCTGGAGAGCTCTTCTCCCATTTACCTCTCTTCTCATCTCTCCCAGGTCTGTATTCAGATGCGACCTTAGTGAGCATCTCCCTCCAACACACACACTCCCACGCAGCCCTTCCCTACTGCTCTGCTTTATTCTTCTCTGCAACACTTATCATCTAACATAGTATATATGTCATTTCTTTCCCTTGTTTCTTTCTCCTCTTAAACATAAAAACTCCTGCTCTTATGGAGTTTGTAACTTTACTGTGCTTTGCTCTACTTCTAGTATCCAGAACAGTGCCCAGCATGTGTTAATGTAAAAGATTACACACAAACTCAATTAAACACAGTCAGGAGGCCAGAGGGGGCGCTCTCACAGCCCGGGAGGACAGCAAAGCCCAACAGAAGGAGGAAGGCCCCTCTTCCCCAGCATGCTACCTACCGTCCTCCCAACTGCTGTCCCCTCTATAAAAGCGGTCTCCTTCCCTTGCCCTGCGATCTTCACACGTGCTATGGTTGCAGATCCTGAATACAATTCTCCACTGATCTGGAATAAACCCATCTTTGCTGGAGAAATACCCAGCAGTCCATTTATTTCAAGTCAACATTTGTTAGGTGTTCAATAAATATGTTAAGTTTTCTAACTTCTGTATCTATTCCTTAACTGGTCCTGCACTTGGACAGGGAAGAAGAATGTTTTATTTCCTTTTCAGAACTGTAATAGTAATCATTAACTTTTAAATAAGTTTATTCTAAGCACGTAATACTCCAATGAAGAGTGCAAACTTATTTATCTGTGTTTGTAGTCTCTGGATGCTGGGCTGGAGTAAAGAATTCTTTATTCTGTCTTAGGGGCAACAGGACCTGCTTTTATGTCCTCAGACCACGAGGACAAAAACAATATCCTAAATTTTATTGTACTTATTTATTTTTTTATTTTTTTAATTTTTTAAAATTTAAGTGTAGTCAGTTTACAATGTGTTAATTTCTGGTGTACAGTATAATGTTTCAGTCATTCATATATATACATTCCTTTTATTTTTCATTATAGGTTACTATAAGATATTGAATATAGTTCCCTGTGCTATACAGTATAAACTTGTTGTTTATCTATTTTATATGTAGTTACTATCTGCAAATCTTAAACTCCCAATTTATCCCTTTCCTTTATCCTAAATATATCCTTCTCTATATCCTAAATATATCCTAAATTTTAAATGTCTATGTGATTAACCACCTGTTAGTATTAAAACTATATACATATTTTTCCCTGAGAACTAATTCTGTCAAAAACCACACTAGACCATAATCACTTTATAACAAAGATTAATAAACTATTTGTGTATTTTATTTATTCACTGGCTATCTAATCACTGAACTCATTTTTCATTTTCTAATTATCCAAATTTTGCTGAAAACTAGATGCTAATGACTATGTCATTAAAATTTTCTCAGAGGAAAATTCTGGGGCTAAGTTTATGAAATAAGTAACTAAAACATGCATTAAACTTATTCCATTTATTTTTTATTCAATAGAGTTAATTCTTTTTGACAACTTTTTTGGGGAGGGAGTGGGGGAGGTAATTAGATTTATTTATCTATTTATTTTTAGAGGAGGTACTGGGGATTGAACCCAGGACCTTGTGCATGCTAAGCATTCACTTTACCACTTGAGCTATACCCTACCCCTTATTTATTTATTTTTGTTACACTACTGATGTAGAAAAATGAAGGACTCTGAAGGCCAACCATTTGTCATACAGTGAATTAAAAATCAACTTTTGAGAAAAGTAAAGAATCAAAACAAAGGTTCAGAAGAAGAAAAAAGGGCAAAATTGAAAAAATATATATATACCTGCTGTGAAGATGGCAGCAGTTTTGATACCTTTGTCTTCATTTTGTAGGTCCTGAAGAAATGAACCAACTGTTGATAACATTGGTTTCACTACAAACTGACAGCGCTCTTTTCTGGATGGCAAAGTAAGTGTTATCAAGGGAAGACCATGTCTATAACTAACTGTGATTTCTGTTAGAAAAAAAAAGATGGTAATAGAGGAATGGATAAAACTTACTTAAAAAAATTTTACAATACAGATTCTAGAAGGAATGCCTAAATATGGAATTTATAACCCTTTGAAATCCTGTAATAATTTACATTGCTCCTATTCAGTGCCTTCATTATACTAGTTCATATATTCCCCACCATACTATAACATTTTATTACCACATATTACACTTTAATATTTTAATTATCTACTTAGAGTCTTCCCAGGTTAAAATGGATGGATGGTAGAAACTGCTTGTAATTCATCTGTAACTCCTTTGATCTTTGGGGTAGGAGTTTGCCAAAAGACACTGGAGATCTTATGGGAGCAGAAAAGGAAGGAACTGAACTCTGAGGGCAGGGGGTGGGAAGAACAACGCAAGAAAAGTCTTTTGCACAAAACACCCCTCTCACTTTATTTGGAAGAACAGAAATAGCCGAGGAATCAGTGATAAGAAAGCTTACCATCAGGTGGCACCACTGTACTATACAGATTTGATTGATAGTATTTCAGATTTCCACACAGTTTCACACACAAAATCTGTAAGAAAAAAAAAGATTATTTTTTTCTTTCAAAAAAAGTAGAGAGGCTGAATGAAATAAATGTCTTTACCGGAAGCTTCTTTTAATGTTGTATGACGACGAAAATTTCAGCGTCCCACACACTCCCAGGTGAGCCCTTAGAGACGCTCACTAAACCCTTCGGTGTTGCCCCGTATGGTAGCCACGAGCCACGTGTGGCCATTTAAAGTGAAATTAAAATTAAACAACACGAAAAATTCCGTTTCTCACGGTCACCTTCGCCACATTTCAAGCGCTCAACAGCTCCGTGCCTAGTAGCTATCATGCTGGACAGCACAGGAACAGAACCGTCCGTCATCACAGAGAGCTCCACCCGGCAGCGCCGCTGGGTCTAGAACACGTGAATGGCTGCCTTACCATGGAACGTTATTTTTAGGGTTTGTAGTGGTGTTGTGTTTACAATGATCTTGGTGTGTAAGGAAGACCAAATGACACCACGGTGAGATACTGTGTGAAGAGACTGTGGTGGTAGAGAGAAAGGGAACTGAAGAACCGGTTCAGAGGCATTCAGAACTCAGAAAGAACTTGTCCCAGAGGAACTCCTACCACACTCACAACATGGTAGCTGTTTCACATTGATCCATTTTTTTTCACATCTCACTTTGCAAAAAGTTTATTAACAGTAAGTTTGCCAGTAATTATGCAATGAAAAATTCTTTTATAAATTGTATTTTTCAAGCTTTCATTTATATAAGGGTGCCCTATTAAAATAATAAATCAGTAGTTACAAATGTGTTCACTGATAAGAAAAATAAAACAAAGACACTGATTCTCATATGATGTTCCAGTATGCTCAAAATCAAAACAAGCTCATCAATAAGTGAAACAAACATTCAAATATGTATTTCTGGTATTAAACACAATAGAGGCAACTGGTTTCAACAAAATACCGCCTGTGACATTAATATAAAGTTGGTCATTTGAATTTTATTTCTAAAAATATAACTCATTACTAAAATGAGAAGGAAAAAAAGCTCATTATTTCTTAAAATAGATGATGCAACTCTCAATGAGTAAAAACACGCAGACGTTCCAAGCGCGGATGATGGCTCTTACAGCACTATGTATTACTTTTAGTGAAACTGAGAAAAACGTATCCACGTGAAAATACATCAGAACGAATTCTCTACCAAAATACTTAAAAAATATATAATGATATAAATTGTTCTCCGTGTATGAAAGTATAATTTAAACATGTAGAGGGTAACAGTTAAAGCCCCTCCCTTTTCTTCTCCACAATCGCACAACTTTCCCAGAGATAATCACCGTAGTGGTGACTCTCCTTGACCAAACTTTAGTCGGGCTCCTCTGAGCCTAACTAAACCCCGTCCCTGTGCGTGCCCTCCAGGAGCCCAGTTTTAGTAAGAATGTGGTCACGTTGGTTTAGCTAGAATCCCCCATCCTCAATATCTAATCAAATTCCTTACCCTCCACCGTTAGTCAGGTATTATCTGATCATCCCAGCCTGCCTTCAACAAGAATCCTGCTAGGTCAGCTTGGCAAAGAATCACCCCATCCTTAGTCATTTCCCACCCACTGATACCCGCCCTAACTACTGCTCTTGGATATAAATCCCCACTGTTTTGTTGTCTTCAGAGGTGAGCCCAGTCTCTCTCCCCTACTGCAAACTCCCACTGTAGCAGCGCCCTTGAAAAAAGCCTACCTTACATTCCTTAATAAGTGTCAGGAGTAGTTTTTCTTGAATGGTGTGTATCCTTCCAGACTTTTCCCTACGTATTACGACCTTTACATGTGAGTTACATTTTATGCTTGAGTCTGCTAAGGACAGTTTATATAAGTCAAGTTCCTAGGTACCAATGATGGTAATTCCTGATCATAAAGTATGTATTCTTTAATGTGCTGATGAAGTCTCTGCACTACTATTGAGGAACTCATTTTAGAGGCAACCACTTGACAACTAGGACATGTTGAAAGAGGGCAGAGTGGCTGGAGAGAAATACCAGAGCTCCTCACGCTCCTGCACCTAAGAGTCAGCGGGAAATGACAATACTGTCCACTGGACAGACAGGGCTTGGTAAAACAGATTTCTTTTGCTGTACACCTGAAACTAACATTGTAAATCAACTACCCTTTTATGAAAATAAGAATTAAAAAAAAAAACCCCACAGATTCCCGGACTCCACCCCCAGAGATTTTTGATCTAATAAGTCAAAGGAAGAGGTGTGAGAATCTGCATTTTTAATAAGCCCCAGGGTTATACTGAAGTTACAGGTGTAAGGACCACACTTTTGAGCAGCTGGGTTCTTCAGGACACTATTTCTAAATTTCTGCATAGAATCATTTTGAATTCCAAACTTTAGACCTGGGACAAGGGTTACTGCCTTCAAATGATACTTGGTATCAGGTCAAAAGATGACCTAGGCTTTCCTTCTATCACGTATTTTTCCTAAATACAATTCTAATCACTCCACACCCTTAAAACCCTTGAGACTTCACCAGCTTATATAAAGTAGAGAGAATAGTGAGCCCCGAGTTGAAAAGACTGGGATTCTAAACTCAGTTCAGCCATTCAACAGCAGGAGGCCACAGAGAAGTCACAGGACTGTGCTTTCGTTCTCTCAGGGGTTAGGTGGGGGTAACAACATCCATCTTGCGGAGCTGCTATAAGGTTTAACAAAACAAAGCACTAAGCAAGCCCAGGATACCATCTGTGAGCCCAGCATGCGCAGTGTGAGCCGACCCATCCTACAGCTCCATCACTTACTATTCCCTTGCAGCGGGAACTCGGGCCCCAGCCCAACCAGCGGAGTGCCACTGACCAACTAAAGTGCCTTCTTCACCCCCTTCTGCCTAACACCAAGCCCAGCTCAAATGCCACTTCCTCTTGAGGTTTTCCTGCGGGGCCAGGATCGTCCAGTGGGAAGAGCACAGGCTTTGCTGTCAGAACCAACACGGAAGCCCAGCTTCAAGATATACCAGCTACTGTAATCTTTGACAGGCAGAGGAGAGTTCGGGAAGAAATGGGTTGTGAGAAAAAGAAGGGGACAAGTTTGACAGTTAAAAAAAAAAAGGAAGCAGGGCTATAGTTAGAAGAGGGAAAACATTAATACAGGAGAGATCTGTTTGAGCATCAAAGGAAAAGGGAGTCAAGTGTTAGTAGAAAGGAGACGTATCATAGTCACGTTTTCGGGCCAACTGACGAGATCGGATTGCTTCTAGAGCTTTGTCACATTTTAGATTAAAAATATTAATGAAACAAAGATGTAATTTCCATTTAAGACGGTGTCAATGAACACCTACCAGACACCTCTGCTCCATGTTCAAAACCAACACATGGGTCTCCCTATACCAAAAACGAGAGAAAAACAATGTGATCAGCAAGGCTCAAGTAAGTGGAGAGTTGGCCAGGGTCCAGTTCCAGGTCCGGCAGAAAAAGCATTCAATTGAAAGTGGTGCGTCGTCTACAGCACACTTTTTCAAGTTATCACTTTCTAGCCCTGTTCACTGGTTTGTAGCCATTCTGGAACTGTCTGTAAACTGAAGGTAACTGACAGGTATATAGGCTTTGTCTAATCTGGTAGTAATCTAATTGACCCCCCCGGACCCCAAACACCATGTTTTATCTCTATCTGCAATTCAGTTTAAATTATTTTCTCCATATAAATTTGTGCTGTTTTGATTTTCCTTTTAACTGGGATATAGTATCTGCCTGGTTCCTTCATATCATGAGAGTAAAATAAGTTCTTTAATGCATGTTTATTCTTATAACTGTATGAGAATCATATTTTTACCATTTCCCCCAAATTATCTTTAAATAGTCCAGAGCAGAAGTAACAGAGTTTATTGTAAGAAATTTTAAACCATTTTTTTTGTGTGTGTTAAAATAAGTGAAAAGCTAAACAAGATTTGGTATGTTATACTCAGTGAATTCTTAGAACATGTGAAGATCCTTGTCATGTTCAGAAGGAAGACAATGATAATGAGAAACTTAAGACTTTGTTAGAAAAGTTGTAACTGAGTCTGTTTGTCAAACACTTAAAGGAAACCATTCAATCTACAGTTTCTAAAGTGGTAGAAAAAAATAGAACTTTTTCAAGGAAAGTAGAAGAATAAGCAAAAGCCCTATAGAAACCAGAAAACATAAAAAAAAAAAAGAAAGAAAGAAATATATTAAAAGCCATTGTGGAAAACTTGTTAAACAGGGAAAACAAGCATCCAGTCTCAACCTCTGACTTATTTTATGCTGGTCTTTTTGTAGATATATACGCTCATATAATCGTAAAGTTGAGAGCTGATCATTAATGTTTTATAAGCAGTGACCTAACTCATTAAAAACTTCTCATAAACAAAATAATTTCAATAGTTCCGCAGCCACTTATCCTACAGATAAAGATAAAACAGAATTTATTATTTACCTATTGCTGGACATTTCCATTATATACACTACTTTACAAAATTTTTCCTTGCATGCTCATTTTAGAAAATCTATCACAGACTCTCAAAAAGAAGATAAGTCACCAGTAGTGCCATCACCTAGAATCATCACAGTGAACACTGACGTACACCTTCCAGTTTATTTTCTACGCATATCATATTTAGTTTTTCACCATTACAACTAAATTGATTCCACACATCTTTGCACATGAATCTTTGCATTTTCTTTTCTTTAGGGTAGACTGGATCATAAAGCAGTAATAGTTTAAGGATCCTGATAATGTATTATCAAACTTCTTTGGGGAACATTTTCTTTTTTTCATATTGTTTAACAGAACCCCAAATTATTAGGAGTTTGAACCCAAATAAGCAAATCTTAAGGTTCAGAATCGAAGGATAACAGACACAGTTGGGCATCCTTGGAGCAACCAGGCTCACCACCCCCAGACAAGCTGACCAGATGTCTTCAGTGGGAAAGCCCACAGGTACCTCCTGAGCTAAACTGTCTTGGTCTTCCAGGAACCTGATCTTCTCCTTCAGTCCTTGTCTTGATGGACTCACACCACTAATTACCAGTCATTCGAACTAGAGGCCTAAGAGTTATCCTAAACAATATTCCATAAAACAACTGGTAGACCATTAGTTACAAGTGAACTGTCACTGAGGCCTACTAGTTCTAATTCTTACAGAGCCCGCAACTCCATCCTTTCCCCTCTGTCTCCACCCCTGCTGCCCTAGTTCAGATCCTTACCATCTCATCTAGATCGCTGTAACTGCTTCCGAACTGGCCTCTCCCACCAATCCATTCCAGGTTAAGATCTATTCCAACTTTCTAAAATCACATAAAGTCAAACTATTTCTAGATTTAAAAACCTCCATTTGTCCTCCATTGCAATGAGAAACAATACCAAAGACAACTTTCCATGAGCTGATGCTTCCCACTTCTCCAGCCTCACCTTACCATCACTAGCACCGCCCACTGCCCAACCCTCTATTTCAGATTGGCGGGGTGTAGTGCAGTGTCTTGACTGTGGCCCACTGTTGCCTGCTTCCATGTCTTTGCACGTATTCCTGTCTCTGCCTGCAAAGCCCTGCCCAGTGTACCCACCTTGCATGGCCAACTCGACTCTCTCATCTTCCCACCATAAAACCTACAGAACTCCATCTGTCCTCACCATCACCTCCTTCCATCCTACTGAAATCAAGTGACCTTCCTTTTCAAAGGTCAACCCCTCCTCAGGTGCTCACCGTCTTATATACCTCAAAGCTTTCTCAAAATCTTAGCTTCCTCTTAATCACTGCCTCTCACACTCTACACATTCAATATATCAGCAGGCAAATATGCCCTAATCATTCTCATCTTTAAGAAGTGCAAGCCTTCCATTAACGACATATCCCTTCAGTTACTGTCCTGTTCATATGTTCTGAAAAGTTTGTCTACACTGGTTCATCCTCAACTCCCATTCGTGCTTTGTTTTTTAAATACTTTTTTTCTCCCAGTTTCACTGAGATACAACTGACATACAGTGCTGTGTAAGTTTAAGGTCTCCATTCACTCTTCAACACACTACCAACGGAGGGGGGCGGGGCAAGACAGGGGTAACAACCTATTTTAAGAGGTACAAACTACAATGTATAAATAAGCTATAAGGATATACTGTACAGCATAGGGAATATAGCCAGTATTTTATAGTAACTATAAGTAGATACTATTAGCTTTAAAAAATTGTGAATCACTATGTTGTACACCTGAAACTCATGTAATATTGTACATCAACTATACCTCAATAAAAAAAAAAACCAATATACTACCCAACAGGCTTCTATCACTAGCCCCTCAATTCTGCAGCCAGACCTCTCCTGAGGTCCAGACCAGGACATCCAAATACTTGACTAACATCTCCTCCTACATAATCACACACATCTGAAAGTGAGTTTATCCAGAACAAAACTCTTGATTTCCCCCTGAAACCTCCTCCTCTTCTTTCTCTGCAATAACTGATCCACCATCTCCTTGGCTGCTTAAATCAAACCCAGGGGTCATCTTGAGCCTGTCAATTCCATCAAGCCATCCATTCTACCTACAGTTTATCCATTTTCCTTTTTTTTTTTTTTTGTTAACAGGGGTACTGGGGATTGAACCCAGGACCTCATGCATGCTAAGCATTTTTGTTAATGCTCTGGCTCAGGCCACCATCATCTACTGTACCAGTTTCCAAACTCAATTTGCTTCTACCTTTGGTCTGCTCCATGCTACCCTCCTCAAAGCAGCAAAGGTGATCTTAAGATGTAAACAGCATCACCACAGCCTCTGCTTAAAATTCTGATGGATTCCTTTCACATTTCAACAAAATAAAAGCTTATCATGACAGATGAGATGCTACATGACTTAGACACTGCTTGTCTCTTCAATCTCATCTCACTCTCCCCTTTTCCTTGCTTACCTTACTCTGGTCATCCCTCCGTTCCCAGAACATGACAAGTTTTTTTGGTCTCAGGGGCGTAACACATGTTATTCTGTCTAGAATGGTCCCTCCCACCATTTTGTATAACTAAATGTTTTACATGCAGTATCTTATTTAATCTTCATAGCAAACATCTGAGGTACACACTATTGCTTCCTATCTTTTTTTCCATTCAAATGTATTTATCACTTAACTTATCATGAAAATTAACTCTGCACTGACAATACGAAGTCACTAGAGAGCTGGAGTTGGTAAACAAGCTGTGGGGCTAACCCAGCATGTCTCTTCCCCATTTCTTTTTTTATGTAGACTTTATTTTTTTTAATGGGTTAGAGTTGATTTACAATGTTGTGTTAATTTCTGGTGAACAGCACAGTGATTCATTTATACATATATGTACATCCCTTTCCGTACTATATCATGTAATTTTCATTTCTTTTTTGTGGTGGGAATAATTAAGATCTAGTCTCTCAGCAAGTTCAATGATTATAATACTATTGTCTATATTGCTTATTTCTTTTTAGTGTAAATAATATTCCTCTGCCTGGATGTACCATAACTTATCGACTAACTTACTTGGATGCTTCCAAGTTTTGGCAGTTATGAATAAAACTGCTACAAACAACCATGTTCAGGTTATTTCTCATATTTTAATTATCAGAATACTGGAACACAGGGAGACTGAGTAATCTGTCTACAGTCACACAGCTAATAAGTGACACAGTCAAGCTGTTAGAAGCCCCGACTCTTTAAATTGCTTTGCTGGACTGTCACCCTGTGGGAAAAGGAATGGGGAACTGCACCTGGCTCCGGTTACCATGTGCTGTGCCCACACCTGCGGGGAGCAGTGGGCTCTGTTTCCAGATGAAGAGTAAGGCAGGGGTCCTGGGAAGACAGAAACAGCTGTTAAAACCAGCTCCACATTATTGAAACCCAAGTAAAGAAGGCTCCCAGGTACCAGTGATCTGAACCAGAGGGAAAAAATATTAGGTGCTTTTATTACAAACAAATATTAAGCAATTGCATTCATACAATAATGCTGAAACTAATTTATTAGTTGCAAATAATTTATTTTTGGCCAATACACTCTAATATTTCAATGTTTTGTAACAGACTAGAGGAGGGAAAGCAAATTAGCCTAACATTTTCTCTCTGGGTTGTAATCCTTCTTTACAATTCTGCTCTCAAAAGCATTTCCTTGTTGGATGAAGAAGAGAAGGGACAGAGGGGGAGGGAGAGAGAGATGGAGGGAGAGGTGGAGGGGGGGAGGGAGGAAGGAAGGAAGGAAGGAACGAACGAACAAACAAACCAAGGAAGGGACAGACAGACAGACACACACACACACACACACACACACACACACACACACACACAAGAATATAATTTCAGGGGTCCTGCTGAGGTCAGTTGAGAGAACTGGCTTATATGCCAAGTGCTTATCAGAAGGGATACAAATGTGGCCTGGCTGAGACAGTACAAGTCAACAGGTGAAAGTTATTGCTGGTTACCAGCCAAGTGCTGTAGGTATTACTCCTGTTTCTTTTCTGTTTCAATCTTGTTGTGTATTAACTACTCTTCTTGGTCTGCCCAGGTCAAAAAGAAAAATTTATTTTAACAGCGATGACTCATGCAGTACCTGAAAGAGACTGGAGTATTAATTAAGAGAACTGCCTACTGTGTGCTACAAAATGCCATTTTTGCTAGGCAGATTTAAAATATAAATCTCAAGACAAGTCAGAAGAGTTCATCAAAAGACAGCTGCTAGATAGCCGTTTGATTTTTGTTTCGTCCAGGGAAGCAAAAAGAAATCATGAAAGCTGGGAGCTCAGTGTGAGGTTCCACAGAAAATCATGGTGCACCACAGGGCGGAAAACTAATGAACCCAAGGAGAAGCTTCAAAGCAAAGCACTTATGTAACTAAGGAGTTCGTGTGCTTGCTTCACACATTCCACAGAACTCCACAGTAGGTGGGGTACGTCAAATACAGCTTAAAATGATTGAGATTTCTTCCTTTTTTAAGCTCATATTGTACCCATTTCCTTGTTTAATATTTCTTCTGCATTCTATTCCATCCATGTTAAATTCTGAGCAGTGCTTTCACTGAGAGCCTGTGTGTGAGTAGTAAACCCTGTCTGTTATAAATTCGATTTCTGTCCTTTTTACTGTTGAGTTTAATCTGTTTACATTTATTGTTATCTTGGATAAATTTGGATATCTGTCTTATTTTGTGTTTTCTATTTATCCTGATTTTCTTTTGCTTCCTTCTTCTTTCTTGTCTTCTAATAATTTAACTCTTTCTTTATATTACTTTCTGTCTACTGGTTTGGGAGTACACATGGTGTGGTTTTTTTTTTTTTTCCTTCTATCCTTTCAGTGTTTTCCCTTTACATTCTGAGACATTCTTACTTAGTTTCGAGGGTAAAGTTTATTTTTCTACCCTACTGCTGAACAGGAACAAGGATCTTAGTATCAATCACAATCACAATACCTTACTTTTTACAACTCCCAAATTGACATCTTGACTGTTTTACATAGTGACTGTCTCTTAGATTCATCTGTAAGTTTTCCAGCTATTTTGCTCTCCATTTCTTCTTACATCCTGTTTTCTTATATGTTCACTTTCCTGCTTCCTGAGAAAAACTTTCAGTAAGAATCTTTTAATCGCTCAGACTTAATTTTATTGAAAACGATAGTTTACTGGATATAAACTTCCAGGTTGTTATTTCCCCTCAGAACTTTGAAGATATTCTTTTGCGTTCTGGCCTCCATTAACACATCTTGTGTAAAATTAACATTTTCTGAAAGATTTTTTTTCTCCCTTTCTGCTTCTGGGGTTCTACAGTTTCACCATCATGTGTCAGGGAAAGATCTAACTTCATTTTCCTACTTGGGACTCATTACATTTCTTTAAGGATTTATTCTGAGAAGGGTATGTGTGGGAAGAGGAGTGGCCCGAGGTGGGGAGTCTGCATCCCAGAGTGGCGGGAAGGCATCCCCGCAGCGGGGCAGCCGGCACCAGCGTGTCCGAGCCTCAGCCCGGCAAAGAGGGCATCCACGTAGTGCAAGCAGGGTTCGTGTGGGGTAGCAGAGCCTGAATGGGGTGAGGAGGGCATCCCCATGGAAGGTTGGCTCAGAACCAGGTGAGGAACGTATCCGTGCAGGGGAAGGTGTGGTGGCAGAGGTGAGAGACTGTCACACACCAGAAAACTGACCCAACAAGCAACTAGATCAAGAATAACCATATCTATTCAGTCAAAGAAGGGAGCTACACTACGGAAAGAGAGAACACTAGAATGAACCCTGTAGTACTGGAATGAAATTGGAAGTATTGGTATGAATTCATGGTTTTTAATATGGAAAAATATAAATGAATAAAACTAACAACATATAGGAGCACCTAAGTACATACAAGAATTACTAACAGAGATAAAGGGCGATATTGATGGGAATACAATCATAGTTGGAGATTTTAACACTGCATTAACATCACTAGACAGATCTTCCAGACAGAAAATAAACAAGGCAACAGAGAAATTAAATACTACAATAGAAAAACTAGATTTGGTGGATATTTTCAGAGCATTACACCCCCAAAAAATAGAATATATATTCTTTTCAAGTGCACATGGAACATTTTCCAGGATCAATCATGTACTTGGACACAAAAGAAACCTCAACAAATTTAAGAAGATAGAAATTATCTCAAGCATCTTCACTGACCACAATGCCATGAAACTGGAAATCAACAACAGAGAAACAAAGGAGAAAAAAAGAAAAGCATGGAGATTAAACAATGTGTTACTGAAAAAACAATGGATCAATGAGGAAATCAAAGCTGAAATTAAAAAATACCTTGAGACAAATGATAATGAAAGCACAACCACTCAAAACCTATGGGACACAGCAAAGGCAGTGCTAAGAGGGAAGTTTACAGCGATACAGGCCTTCCTCAAAAAAGAAGAACAATCTCAAACAAGTTAACCCACCACCTGAATCAATTAGAAAAAGAAGAACAAAAAGCCCCAAAAAGCAGCAGAAGGAAGGAAATAATAAAGATCAGAGAGGAATTAAAACTAACAACATGAACACAGAACTTCTAAAAAAGATGCAAATATTTAATGTATATGTGTATATAAATACAAAAGATTTAAATTTATATGTTTATATTTTCATATAAATAAACAAATAAAAAATAACTTTTGAGGGGCCTATGGGCAATAACATTCTCAACAATGAGCGTACTGAGCAGCCAGGTCTGGGCTTCCATTCTTATCCAACAGGAACCAGAGCCCCTTGGAGGCACAGCTAATTCCAGGGCTGGGGCATGGAGAGGACAAGATGAGCTTAGAAAGCAAGGAAGTGCTCAATGAACAATGGGAGACATGTCAAAAGGGGGCACCAGTCAGCTTGCAGGGAGTCCCAGTGATCAAATCCAGGACCATCTGAGCATTAAAATCAATAATGATAGTAACAGATTATAATCCATTGAAGAAAACAAGAAACCACGAGTCCACTCTGATATAATTAAGTAAATAAGTAAGATTAAAGTGTGATAAGGAACAAGACATTTATGTAGTTTTAATATGCCTCCACACAAAATACCAAGGGAAAGACGGTAAGTGCAAAGGGAGGAAGTCTGGCAGACACCACCTGAGTCAAGTGATCAAAGTGCACACTGTCAGTCACGCGGCAAACTGCCATCGCGCGGCGTGAGGGACACATGCAGCACTTTCGTGGGACTCCTGACAAGGATGTCTAGTCTGAATCAAACCCCAGGGAAACACGGGACAGGCCTAAACAGAAACAGTCTACAAAATAACTGTAATCTTCTAAGGAGTCAAAATCGTTGAAAGTCAAGGAAATAATGAGATAATATTCCAGATTGGAGACAAGACAGCTAAATTCAACTGTAATTCTGAATTTTTTGCAACAGGGAATATTACTGGGAAAATTGACAAAATGTGAACAGTGTCTAAGAATTAGATAATGGTAATGTTAGTTTTCTGATTCTGCTGGTCGTTTATGGTTAAGCTGGAGAATGTTCTTGTGTTTGAGAGGGAATGGCACCATGTCAACAACTTGCTCTCAAACAGTTCAGAAACAAAACCTTACAACTTTTCTATAAATCTGAAATTATTTCAAAATAAAACAGTGCTAAAAACAGTAAGTGCAGGCAAATCTCAAAACTATCATTTATAGAGAGAATTGATTGACAAGTTCCCCTTAACAAGGGATCAAACATTAAATAAAACTTTTTTGCATGCCAGTGGGGAACTATGGTTACTTAGGGAATTGAAATTTTTTTTAAATTAAAAATTTTATGGACCCTTTACAAGTTCATATTCAGAAACTCTAAGACTATTGGCATTCTTGTGACATGTCAATAAAGCTTAAAAAAGAAACTATCATACTCATCCTATGACAACCCTTTCTTAGAAGGGTATTATTAAACAACCATCGTGAAAACGTACACAAATGACTACACATGCAGAGGTCAATTATTTCAAGATCGACTCACCCAAACTCAGCACCTTCTTTCAATTTACATCCCACCCATGACCCATCTTGAGAAGTCAATCACTTACTAATCCAGTCAGGGGGCTCGCATTTCCAGGACAGCATCAGTTATCTGTTAAACAAACTTACCTATACAGTCAAATTTGAATAATACTGCTTCTCCTGAATGTTAACAAATGATCGATTACTTTCAGTATTAAAGTCTAGTAGAGAATATATCACAATAACTCCACTACACTGCCTTTTAACTAAAAACACGTCACTGAGTGTGACTGAAGGGAAAAAAAATCAGTTTAAAAAAATTCACTTTTCATCCTTTTAGAGTGGCAATAGCAGCTTTTTGTGCTCCAACCTGACATTCTACATGCATTTGGAAAATGTCAAGTATCGAGAAATAGAACGTATGACCCCAAAAGAAGCCCAGCTCATTTGAAAATAAAAAGATGCAGCAGCATGACTTCGAAAAGGAAACAACTATTTGACGTGGGGTGAAGGGAGACACTGACCTGCCAGGGACAACAGCAGGAACTAGCATAACTTACATAATGAATATAAATCAGAGAGGAGCGTTCATGTTTAAATTTCTTAGCTGAAAGGCAACAGTGATACACTGATACAGAAAAATAAAATGAAAACAGAATACTGCTAAATAAAAGCCTCTTGAGGAGGACTTTAATTACTCTGCTCCAAAAGCACCCCATGTGACGCTAGTCTCAGTATGAGGCTTTCGAAAATAATATGGTGCTGCAATTTGCCCTTTCCACATCCTCAAGTGAAAACTCCGTTATTACTGCTTTTTTTCAGGGATCGCTCAGTTGTATCCCACAGATATCATCAGATCATGTAATTTACTTTAAAAAGATTTAAGACACAAGCTGGAAACTGAATATGAAAAAGCACCAGGCTTGGTTCCTAACAACATCTGGCTATTCAGAACTATCAAACTGTAAGTGCTTATCACTATTAAAGATACTCAAAATAACATGGCTCAAGGTCTAAAAACAACTCCAAGATGCAGTCATAATATTTTGCAAAGTCAATATAATTATTATCTGTTTTCCCAAACTAAAGGTATTTATTTAGCTATGTATGGTCTACTATGTATACATTTATACATATGTGTATATACTTACACATTATGTATACATTTATGTATATCTGTGTATTTACATATGTATATACATAATATGTATATATTTATATACATGTTAGAACAAATATATACACATATTTATTTAAATCCATGTCTATGTTTACAGTCACAACATTATAAACTGCAGAAGTACCCGAAGAGCTTTGTATGACAAAGGTGGTGGTTCCATAATGGGAAACCAATGGGCACGTGATAAAGGGAACATATCCGGATTTCTTTAGCAAGCACATAATTCCAGGCTATTGCACACTCTGTTGTGGCGGACGTGGAAGTGACTGCTCCCCTGAGTGACAGAAGCTCTGCAAGCAGATCCCTTTTCATGGGAGATCTGGATGTGCAGGGACCTGATCAATGCAACTGTGGAATATAACACATGAAAATACGAAGTTGTTCAGTCAACAGTTAATTCAACAAATATTTCCTGAGCGGCTGTCGTGTGCTGAGCCACCCAACTCCTTCAAAGTTCTGCACCAATCCAGCCATCCTTCCCTGCTTTCTCACTGTTACCGGGATAAAGTCTTTCTGTGTCTCCCCAAGGCTAACACACTTCTCCTGAGCTCGGGAGCCCAACCCTTCCTGCTACACTAGAGACCTCACTTTGCTGAGTATCTTCTCCATCAGATCTCTCCCACCAGCAGGTAAGCTTGCTCCTGCCTCTCCTACCTTCTGACTGTCTTCTCTACATCCCCACCCGCTTCTCGCTTCTTAGCTAAGTGATATCAAAGGGCTGGTCACGTTTGCTGTCTTACTTAGCTTTCACTCATTCTTTACCTATTACAACCTGGCTTCTGTTCCATCATTTCCCTGAAATTAATCTCAGAAGGCCTCTGCTCTCCTTGTCCCCAGAGCAACTGAAAACTTTTTAGTCACTGACTTCACAGAAGCAAATGGCCACTTTTGATCACTCTCTCCTTGAAACATTCTCTGTTTTGGCCTCCATGATACCACATTCCTGAGATCTCTGATTATATCTTCTCAGCCTCCTTCAGAGAGTCCTCTTCTTGTCATCCTTTAAATGTTGGTGTTTTCCAGAGTTCCAGCCTAGGCTATCTGCTCCCACCTCACTCTGTGTATTCTCTTTGGGGAATCTCACCTAGTCACATGGCTTCAACTTCGTTATTTCTGCTGATGACGCAAAGCTGTATGTATCTCCAATTCAGAGCCTCCTGAATTTGTACATATGTCCATCTAATTTGTACATATGTTGAAGCTTTTTGGGATATCTACCTAGCTCATACAATCCTCCATTTTCTAAAAACTGCCTCTAATTCTACCTAGAGTGTAGCAATGGTGGGCTCCCCCAAACCATGTCTGTATTATGTGACATCCCCAGTCCCTTCATCACAACTGACCAGACATCTGCTCCACATTGGGCCAGATCCCCATGCTAGGAATCTGAGACTAAATCTATGTTCAAACTGGAACTCTCATACACTGCTGATGAGTGTGTCAGCTACCACTTTGAAAACTGGCAGTTATCTCCAAATACACACATTACCTAATGACCCAGAAATTCCACTCCCAGATATAAACCAGGAGAAGAAATTGCGTATGTGCTCAAAAGACAAACATAAGAACATTCCTAGAAGCACTCTCTATAATAAGCAAACATTAGAAGCTACAGAAATCTTCATCATCAATAAATAAACTGAGGTATATTCATCAGATGGAAGATTGTAGCAATGCAGCAGCATGGATGTATCTCACAAATATGTTAAGCAAAACGGTACAAAGAGTATATGTTCTAAGATTCTATTTATATAAGTTGCAAAAAATAGGCAAAAGTAAACCATGCTGTTAGAAGGCAGGATGGTGGTTATACTTCAGGGTTTAGGCAGCGACTAACAGGCAACATGAGGGGGCTTCTAGGGTGCTGGTAATATTGTTTCTTGAACTGGGTTCTAACAGCATAGGAATGTTCACTCTGAAAATTCATTAGACTTACGGACAATGCGCTTCCTACATGAATATTATTCAAGATGCTCAGCTAAATTTGAACTGGACTCCTGAAATGACATTTAAATTCTCATTTGTGAGAATTCTTTACAACAGACTTAGTACAGGAATAATGAAAGCACAGATAACAATGGAGAGAATACAGTAAAATAGAGTCCCAGAGAGAGAAATCACTTAGGAAGGAAAATTTTACATGGGAGGTACATAACCAATTATTTGCTCCTTATCTAAACTAATTATTTTCAAGAATTATCTGAAAGGAAGAGAATCAAGAATGAAGAGTTCTGGCCAGACGGAGCTAATCAAGTCTGCTTCCTTGCTTTGATGCTTGGGTGTCGGAGAGGATAGGAGGCTGAGGCTGTGGGTCAGCACAGTGGGAACTCTACTCATGAATCTGCAAAACCAATACACAGAACGCTTTCAATCTATACCACTGCGGGCCTATTTAATGACATAGTTAGGGTTTCTTTTAAAAATTCCTTGTAAAATATTGTGCCCTATTCAAATAAATGCAAAACAAAAGAGTTTGACTGAAAGCCAACATGATCTAAACTTTAACAGATATTTCTTTGCTTCTGTCAACTCTAATGTTATGAATTTATAATTATATATATTTCATTTTGGACTCCTTCCAAAATACAATGTATGTACTTCTATCTTCCATCTGCCCCTTACATCTCTACTTTCTAACCTCACCCCTTTCTGCTTCCATCATAGTTTCATAGTCATTAGTTGGGAGTATGAGCCTCAGAGCCCGACATTCACTTGGTCACCATGCCCTGATATCTATCAAGATGGCACTGCAACAGAAACTGGCAATGACAGACAACTCCAAGGGGAGAAAAACTAAAAACCAACTAAAAATGTCATCAGTCACTCCTGAAAATAACTATAAAGCAGAACACATCTCATGGCAAGATGCTCTTTTAGGTCTACCGGCATCCAATAATTTCTTTTAGGAAAAAAAGAAAACAAAAAGGAAACTGACAAGGATCTAATTAAGCACAGAAAAGATTATTTTTTTAAGGTGGTCCAGTGAAATCATAATATGCAAACCAAGGACAATTTAACCCAACACAGAATGGAAGAGTGACTATTAGTCTAGGACTGTAGGGGGAGCCACAACAGAGACAGAATGCTGTCCTCAAGAAGCCAGCCCTCTGGCTGTGAAAACGTAGCCTCAGAAGAAAAAAAAAAGGGAGTTGCCTAGAAGCATGGGGCATATTACATGTGCAATGGTCATTCAGAGCAGAAAAACATTCTTTAAATATGCCTTGAAGAAAAGGAGGAAAGGTCTGGGGCGGGGGGTGGAATCTGAGAGGAGGCCCAGCAGAGTCAAGAGAAGGGAAGGAGGCAGGCACTCACACAAGGAGGGAATGGAGAACGGAGACTTGATGGGCTTGATGCAGGAAAAGATGAAATAAAGTATTTAATAAAATATAACTGAGTTTAATTTGATCTGTCGAAACAGCAGTTTTTGACAACAGAAATTCACTATTTCAGTAATGTAAATTCCCATTAGAGTTCTTTCACTTCAAATTTAGCCAAGATTCAGTTAAAGTTTATTTCAATGCAATATAAGGTTAAAGGGCTTGTAAAGGAAAGAATGTCAAAACAAAGAATGCTCTCAGAAACTACTGTGTCTATCGAGGAGACAGAGCGCCATGAAGAAGCAAAGCACCGCAGGGCATCAGTTCACTGGGGCTTTTATCCTGGTGCTTCTCTCACTGACTCACTTTAGCTACGTTCGCAAGGGCAAATCCCACAGCTTCTTTCAGGACCTGTTCAGGGATATAATTAATAAGTTGAACAAGGTAAGTGGCTTCAAATATTTTTTTAAACGTGAAACCCTTGAATGTCCAAATGTACTCCTACCCAGGAAGAATGTATAAAATAGATACATGAGAAACTGCTCTGAAAGACCACAGCCCCAGTGAGCGGACCACCCTGTAACTCTCCCTACCCATCCCACCAATTTACCTCCCCCTAAGATGAATCCCAGAGAAATTTTCCAAACCCCTAGGCTCCTCTGGAACACAAGCTATAAGTCCCCAAACCACATTTCCAAAGGCCTTTCTAGTTTAAGATGTGGGGGTTCCTCTTATCAAATGCAATTATGACCAGTAGTTAGCTGGTAATAAGAGGAAATGAGCTGAGTAATGCAAACATATCTTAAACACTTTAATTTCAATCCAAAACAAATAAATTTTCATTCATTTGCCAATATTTTGTTGTACAGTTAAAGTCTTTCCTTTGAGAGGGAACCCACTGATTGATATTCTACAAAAACCATTATCCATAAGGCACCATCTGACATCTCCAGGTTCCATTTCTTTAAAGAGAGATCTTTAGGATTCCTGAGAAGCAATCTCAGTTCAGAATTTTTCTAGATTTTCATGATTTTTGTCTCTGGGCTTTTGGCTTGTCCACATCTAATTCAACAATAAATTTGAATAACTCATATTTATCAAATTGTCCAGAGTATTTCAATTTATTTTCATAAAGGTACACTTACAGTCGTATTTCTTTGGTTTATACACCATTTATAAAGTACATAATTACAATAACAAATACAATATAAACATGCTTGGGAATGAACAGTTGATTCTTGGTAAGTCAACAATTCAACTGATGGGAAGAGCCTCAAGAACTCCTCATGCCTGCATGTTTTACAGATGGAAGAAGTAGAATGTGGTTAAGAGGAACTTGACTAAATGGATAGTAGAGAGCTGTGCATTATACTGTGTATAATTTTACCTAAATTGAGCACTTTAGAAGCTGCTGTTTATATGTAATTGTGTGTTAATTATACATTATTTCATTAATCGAATTTCTAAATAAAGAGCTGGGTTTCTAAGATTCTGTTCTTGTCAACACTACTAACTTAGTAAGCATCACTGCATACACTTCCAAACAAGTACATGTAAAAGTCTTGTGGTAGCCGGCTTCCAAAATGGTCCCCAATAATCCACACATCCCAGTATTCACACCCTTCCGTAATGCCCTCCTATACTGAATTAGGGCTGAATTGTGCAGCCAATGTAATACCGTAGAAGTGATGACGTGTGAATTCCGAGGCTATGTCATGAAAGGCACTGTGGCTGCTGCTTGGTCTCTTGGACCACTGTTTCTGGGCAGCACATTATGAAAATGTTCAAGAAACCCAGTGGAGAGGTCAACGTGACTAGGAGCTGAGGCCACCAGCTGACAGCCAGCCACGTGGCGGCAGCTCCAGCAGCAGCTCCAGCAGGAGACACTGAGCTAGAACCACCCAGCCAAGCTGCTCCCCGATCCTGCCACACCAAACTGTGAAAGTAACAAATCATTATTGCTGTTTTTAGACACTTAGTTTTGCGGTGATTTGCTATGCAAAAGTCCATGCTAAATCTAAAATTCCCACTGTTGTAGGTCTGGTTCAGGTTAAACTTCTCTAGTTTAAAAAGTGAGAATTTATTCATACTAAAAAATTAGGGGTAAGCAAACTATGGCCCATGAACTTTTTTTTTAATTTGAAGGGTTTTTTGTTTGTTTTTAAATGAAGAGTGAGTATGCAACAGATATCATATGTGGCCCACAAAGTCTGAATGATTTACTATCTGATCCTTTACCAAAAAAGTCTGCTGCTCTCTGCTCCAAACGCCAGTGACAGAGGGAGGCCCTGCTTCAGGTATGTGCTCTGCACTCTGGGCTTTAATAACACATCTAGGCTGAGGCAGAGTGGGGGGCTCGGGGGAGTTTTCTCTCCCCAAGGCTGAGGTTCAGACCCCTTCGAAGAGGGTGTGGCTACACCGTAGTGAGAAACATGCCGCTGCTGGTGGCATGGAAACTTCCAAGGCGCCTGCTGTTTGTCAAGACAGCTCTCTCGGAGGGAAGGCGGCGGCCCAGGATACAGCTGGAGCGCCTTAAGAAACAGCTGTCAGGTGGGGAGAGAAAGGCTCCAGGGTGTTGCTTAAACTGGTCTGTGAGGACCCCTGAGCTCTTGGCCTGAAGAACCGAGAATCAGGCCCGGGAAGGGAAGTGTAGCTGACTCATGAACAACAAGTGCGGGTTGGGGCGCCGACCCCCTGCACAGTGCAAACCCACACACAACTGACAGGCAGCTCTCCGCAGCGTCCGCGGACCGGGCAGGACGGCTTACTACTGAAGAGCATCGGCGTGTAAGCAAACCCGCACAGCTGAAGGGCCACCTGTACTTCCCGCCGCTCGCGTCCCGCGGTCCTCTCTCCAGTCCCTCTACTGACGCAGCCTAACGCCGGATCGGCGGGCAAAAGGGAAAAGTTTACAGGGTCCAGTGCCAATATCACAAAGCAAAGAAGGGTAAATTTGGAGCAGAGGGATAATAAACTGATAAGTGACACTGTACCTCCTCTTTTTCCTCATCCACTTTGTCCTGCATTTTTTAAATAGAAAAACATGTAAGCATGTGTTGTGAGACTCAATATTTATCACTATATTTACTAAACAAGCCACAGGCACTCAACTTCATTCTATTATGTAACTCATTTTCAGAGTTAAAAAGACCTCTAGAGAGCTGAAGGCGTTTCACATTCCTATCCAGCTATCCAATGTTGGGGGGAAAAAACAGAAAAGGGAGTGTGACAGCTTGTTATGGAAACGACAGGCCAGCCAAGAAACAAGCACCACTCGGAGGGCTGGAGTACTCAGATGTATTCCGCAGGCGGGCTCAGAGGGGCTTCTGCTCCGAAGCTCTGAGCACCTCCAAGACGTGCGCATGAGGTTTTATAGGGTAAAGTACAAGCTTGGGGTATTCGGCCAATAGGCATGGAACAGCTTTAGCAGCATCATTATCACAAAAGTGGAGGCAGGGAGGCAGCAAACCAACATTTCAAAGCCAGATATATCTCTGTGAAAATCCAGTTGGCTAGCAAAAAAAAAAAAAAAAAAAAAAAAAATCATGAACAGCAAACTAACACTAATTCACTTAGATTTACAAGTTAGTCCAGAACTCAGA
The DNA here is from genome assembly GCF_048564905.1 of Vicugna pacos. Taxonomy (NCBI): domain Eukaryota; kingdom Metazoa; phylum Chordata; class Mammalia; order Artiodactyla; family Camelidae; genus Vicugna; species Vicugna pacos. The sequence goes on from NC_132988.1 coordinate 44,357,280, forward strand.
TCAGTATTTCGATACTTAGATTTGTGAGTTATCTTGTTAGCCCAGCCCAGCTTTTCTTTCACATTCTTAGACTTGTGAGTTATCTCGTTAGACCAGCCCGGCTTTTCCTTCACAAGCTGAAAAACAAAATTCCTAATTCCCAAAGCATGAGACTGGGTAATACTCATAAACTAGAAATATGTTATTCATCATCAAAAGCCACAAGTCAACTGCCTAACTGTGTGGAGTGTGGTATTAAATACTACACTAAACAGAAGACAAGATGGGCACTGAGCAGAAATTATTTACACAACTTGCTTCCTCTGAAAGAAGGAAAATTACCTCTATGGCAAATTACCCTCGCTTGGTCTCATCTGTGCTGCCACTGATCTCTACCTGGAGGTTGAATATCCAGACAGAAAAGATGAAGAGAACAAACTCTTACATAAAGAATTAAAAGGAATTCTAAATGCTCTGAGTTCTGTGAAACAGGGAAGCTCAGTAACTCTTGAAATAACAAGTCTGCTCACATAATGGGAGAGTCCAGGGAAGGAAGTTCATACAATTCAGGGGAAAAGAGGGCAAATTTGCAGCTAAAAATAAGGCTTCAGAAGAAAAATTGTAGACGATTCTTTTTCAGTATGATAAAAGAAAAAAAGAAAAAGAGAAAAAGCAGCCATGTTCCTCAAATCAAATTTTGAGTAAGCTGTCTGGCCTGGAGAAATGCTCTAGCTTTAAAACTTCTAAAGATGACAGACTAAATTTTAACTTAGGGAGATTGAGAAGGAAACTAGATCTAGGTTTCTCTGAGACCCTCCCTACTAACAAGGACCCAGAAATAATTCTCCAGCAACAAGTCCCGAACTGCTGCTCCAAGGCTGCCCAATTTGTCACTCATAATTTCCTCTGCCTTGAATGCCCTCCTCCTGGACTTGATCCTTAAAATTTTAGCCATGAAGTCAGACAAGGGTGCAAAGGTCAGAGTCAGACTGAATCCAAGTCCTGGGTTCCATCTGAAGGGCCAAGCCCAGGCCCTTCACCTCTCCAAACCTCACTTTCCTCTTCCTCAAGAAAACCCCAGTTTATCAGAAGGGTTTTCTCCCACATCAGCCCCTCCTGACTCTTCCTCATCTCAGTAAATGCTCCCACCATCTACTCAGCTGCTCAACTCAAAACCAAGGGGCCCCTCTTCATTCCTTTCTTTTCACACATAAGCCCCTCAGCAAGTGCTGTCCACTCTACTTTCAAAAGCAAACTCCAAATCAATCAAATTCCTCCTACTTCCACTGTTGCCACCCTCTCCAAGCCACCAGCACCTCTCCATGGCTCCTCGAAGTAACTCCGACCTGGTTTCCTGGCATCTATTCTCACCCTCTTCAATCTATCCTCCATACAATCGCCAAAATGATCTTCTAAGAGCATAAATCACATCTTGTTACTCCCTCGCTGAACGCTCAGTAGTCCACCACTGCACTTAGGATAAAATTTGAATTCCTCCCCTGTCTGGCCTCTGCCTACCTCTCTGATTTCCTCTGTTTCTCCTTCCTTTGCTCTGTCCTCTCTGTAGTGGCCTCCTCTCTGTTCCTGAAATTCTTCAATTTCCTTCTTGCTCGAGGACTCTGCACTTGTTGGTCCTCTGCCTGGAATCCCCTTCCGTCCAGTCTTTGCATCACTGATCCGATCATCCAGGGCTGGCTCACGTGCTGCCTCCTCAGCTGGACCCCCCATCACCCCATCCTGTGCTGCTCTGCTACAGGGCTGGTTCCTTGCCCCTTACCTCTCCCTGTTTCAACTTCTTCCTAGTTCTTATCTCGAGCTGCAATTAAATCAGTTATGTGTTCACTTTCACTGGCCTCTCCCCACTAACTTCAAGTGAACAGGGAGGGATCTTGACTCTTAACATCCTGTTGTCAATGAGTCATATTTGGGGGTCACGTGTCCTGAACTCCATCAAAAGCTATTCACTTCCTAAAGTACTTCATGGATTCCATTTGATGAGGCAAAGCCCGGACCCTTTAATTCCCTGAAATCACACAGCACATTGCCTTGTCCTCAAATAATTACTGAGATGAATTTAATTCTTCCCCAGTACCTTTTACGCTTTGTTGGTTACTCTCAATATTTCAACAAAACATTAAACTTTCATCATTACTTCCAAAATGCTCCCAGGTATGTGCCAGTAAGCACTAGTCATCTCCTACTGGTCACAGAAAAACCTGAAGAATTAAGATTTACTTGGGGATAAACTCAGTATCTTTTGAGAAAAAATTTTTTAAATCTCAGAAAACTAAATTTAGAAATAATAATGGTCAGAAGATTAGAACTGAAAGCTGTGGTGCATCTTGAGCTATGTTAATTATACTAGAAATTTAAAAAAAAACTAATCTTCCTAGCAAAAGTGCATAGTGGGATCATTATCCATTACTCTAATACGTAATGTTAGTATTGTTTTCCACATGTTAATCTCCACGATTCTTCCTTTTCTCATCTTTACCCTTAAATGTTTAATAAATATCCACAAACTTAAAAAACTGCTGTGTGAGGAGAAAAAAAGGAACCTGTTGTAATCATGATATAACAAAACACAGCAAATGTGCCTCAGTTTAATCTTGCAAAGATGTTACCCAGGCTTCCTCAAAATAGAATTCTTCTTAAAAACACAATTAACAGCAAATTCTTCTAACACTTCTGCCAGCTCCCATTTATCTTTATCTTAAAACCTAGCTTTAACTTCCAAAAGCTGGAGACAACAGCATCTGCCCTTTTTAAGCTTTAGCTGTTTCTTTGAAACCCAAACTGGAGTTTACAAAATGGAAACACCCGAGGCAGCATACCCAGGCACCACCCTGAGAGCATCAGTCAGTCTACACAGCTGAACTGGTAACCCTGCATTTGTTTGGAAAATAACAATGTCACTTATATATTATATGGTCATGATTTCTTAAAGAAAATAGCGGGTATTAAGATGAAAGTTCATACTAGTTAAAAAAAAAAAAGGGAGACCATTTAATGTTAATAGGTAGGTATGGTATAAACATTTTCCCAGAGAAATTTAGTATCTGCTATAACTTCCTGTTTCAGAGGTTTCTCATTTCTGCTCCATGTATCTTTACCCCAAACTATCCGAACATTTTCTTATGTGAAGAAGGAAAGACCAGATTTCTGAAACAGACCGATTGAAATAAGTAACAGCTGGAGCACCAATCCTGCTTCTGGGACAAAATGCGTGACTGACAAGCCACCTAACCACTCCGGCCTCGGTTTATTCATCTGAAAAAGGTGGAATGGGACAAGGTGATTTCTACATTACTATCATCTTTGAAATTCTGTCCTTGAGAAACATCATAAACAATTACAAAAACATTACACATAGATGTAGAAAACACAGATGTCAATAAATAAAACTATCATTTCCTAAAAAGAGATGTAGGGTTCTCACAGGAAGACTGGGACGATGGGGGGAGTGAAGGACAGACTATGCCAGGCGCCTACTGGCAATCACACTCCAGAGTTACTCTGATTTTGTCTCTGAAGTAAAACTGCAGAAAAATCAGACTGCCTTTAACTGCATGTCCTAGGCTAGTCATAAATAATATGAAACCTTACTCATTTGTGAAATCAGGCACAGGGACTGGCACATAGTAAGTACTCAAAAAAAATCTGTTAAATGAGTAAATGAGTGACCAAAATACACACATGCTTTTGCTCCCTACCTCAAGAGGCTACGTTCATATGAATTAAAATTAAAAAATAATTCAAAAAAAACTTCAAGTGTTACACAGAAGAGACAAAATTGGGCAGCTGGCTTGTCTAGAGTGACTTCCCAATGGCCAGACTCTCCGGCCTTTTGAGCTGACCAGGGCTACAGACCCGAGCCAGGCCAATCACCTTCTCCTAGGAATCTGGAAACCTGAACACACAGGAAGTGATCGAGGGTGCTGAAGCATCGTACAGGGCTGCCCTGGAGAGACAGGGGAATCCCCGCTGCAAAGTTCATGGACTTGCCCTGGTTCCAGTCCTCCCAGAAGACGGGCATCCAGCTATTCCTTGTAGAAGCTACTAAAATGTCCTTCCAACAGCTTTCTGGTTAAGATGGTCAGAGTTGGATTCTGTTGTTTTCAATAAAATTCATCTCATTAAATAGGAAAGATATGGGATATTACAAATATCCTATATCGCTTTAACTGTAATGTTACTGTTGAGAAAGGAGCTACCATCTATTGAAAATCAGTATAGCAGTACTTTGTGTCACATGATTTAATTCTCAAGTGAATCCCATGAGGTAGGTGTTTTTCATCCTGTTTCCCTAATGGGACTATAAGGGTTAAATAGCTTGCTTGCAGGGCCCAAGTTCACATTCAGGCTGCTCTGACTTCAAAGTCACCAGGCCACATTGCCTCTAATATTATTATTTTTATTTTCAAAAACTCCTGGCTTTCAAAGGACTTTTCATAAATCTGAGCATTCAGAATTATAATTACTTATCTGTGTAGCAATTTATATACCACTTATGTACAAGAGCCATGATTCTGAATAATAAAATTTTGAATATTAAATTTACTAAATCTCTTCTTTAAAGCCTTTGCACTCTTAAAAGTAGCTTCTTTTCCATAGTGGAAAGATTGTAGTGGAAAGGGTATAGGTAACTGTACAAAATGGTGGCATGAGAGGTGGGAGGTCTGAGAAAGTAAAAATGAAACATTTCTGATTTTTTAAAAAGTAACTTTTTTAAGGAAAAGAAAATTGTGATAAGAATTTTTTCTTGTAAATTTTCTTTGCTAGAAAAATCTTCAAATGTTGCATATTTTCTGTAAGAAATTTCTAGAAGGAATTTGGGATAGCTGAGAACTGTAGAATTAGCCAGGAAGGAGGTGGCGGAGGGAGAATCCAGTGCTGAGAGCACACAGCGCTGACAAGTCCGGACTGGCGCAGTCTCGGACATCAGCATTTCACGTGGGGCGCTGCCTCAGAAGGTAGGACACTGGCTAATAGGAACCCTAATCTAGGACACTCATTTGTAACTGAAAGAACAAACAAGATTAAAACTCAATCCCTCCTGAGCTATAGCACTGAGAACCAGTACATTCTGTAGAGATCATGAAGGAAATAACTAGGGCAAATAACGTAAAGCAAGATTCCTCCAACCCAATGGAAACTGTGTTCCATTCAGTCTGACGAGGTACCTCATCTCATCCCGCATCCTCCTACCCTTTCGCCCAAGACCATTTATGGAGCACTTATTATATTTGCTATGTAATGTACCAGACCGTGGAAATATACTGGTAAACAAGATACAACCCCTACACTGTGAGACGGATGAGTAAACAGACAGTTGTACTGCTGCATGGTAGGGTCTATGATGGATGGAGCTTAGGGTGCTCTGAGTCCATCCACAGAGACATGATTTAATCTTGAAATGATTAGAGCATATTTTAACAAACTCAAATAACTTCAAAAAATGCCTCAGATGATCCTCAAGTTTAAATCATACTGACATTTCTATTAAAAAAAACATCCTTGAAGTCATACAATTGCTTTTCAAAGTCCTAAAGTTCCTTTAAGATCTTTCCTAGCAGGTTTTAACTTTTTAGCTTCCATCCATTCAAAACTCTTTGCTAATAAATAATTTGGTTATTTTACATATTTCATCCCAAATCTCAGAAATATTAGCTTTTTCTTCCTTACTACATTTTTTGTTGTTGTTGAAAAGAAACAAACATGTTACCACTGGGTGTGGGAAGGGAGAGAGGATATGGAGAATGGACTCCTGTCTTCCAATCCTGTAAGTTGTTTACAATAAGCACAGACTCCTTTCATAACTGAGAAACATAAGTATTTATTAATAATGCCATAAAATCCACACATTGTTTTATGTTCATGTTTTCTATAGATCAACTACAGAGATGCAAGTACACTGAAGTCATTTCATTGTGATTTAATTATTGCTCGGTAATAACTCTGGTAGTGACATTATAATTTGTGACTTGGCATTAAGCAGGAACAAGTATAAAATAATAATGCACTGTTTTATGCACTCTGTCCCTTATTTTATTATGGTTTTTCTGTAAAATCTTGGGGGATAAAAATTTGCTTTATTTCTTCTGTATGCAGCTACTATAGAACATTATGTTCATTTCTCTCAGGGTTTTATAATTCAGTGCTGCCAGCTCAAATTCTCACTTTTTCTTCAAAGCATTTCAAAATGTTACACAGCCTTCATTCCATAGATCATGCAACATTTCTGCATGGTGTGTTAGAAACAACTAGGGTAACCACTATCTTCTCTCAAATGTATGTATTTGAGATAAAGATGGAGAATGAGTATATAAACTCTTGAACCACCAAGACTCTGAACCTTCAGTTGTATAATTCAGAATTAAAACACTCTCTAGTCTCTTAATCTTTCCTCTTTAACCCATTCTTTCTTTCCAACCAATTCGGTCTATTAATAGTTATGGAAAATCAAAGAAAAAATTCAATCAAACTGGTGAGGTTTACTACAGCTCATAGCTAGAAGATGTTGATGCTGTGGTTTCTTCTTTTTTTTTTTTTTCCAATTGAAGGATAGTTTGTTATAAATGTTGCATTAGTTTTGCTGTGGCTTTTTGAGAAAATTAGTCCCTCTGAGCTTCAGTCTCATCATCTGTGAGTGGGGATCAAACTGCCTCTTTTCCACTTGGAAGTGCTTAAAGGCACAGAGGAAGAGGGTTTGTAAATTATTAAGCATCATAAAGACAAAGTGTTATTAATATAATAAATGCTCTTTATTCTTTTTGCTGGAGTAAAAATATTTACTTTATCAACATGGCTAGCGAACAATTTGAAATATGGTATCCTATACACATGAAAGCTATTCCACAGTAAGGCCAGATTTTGAAACCAACTCTAAAAATGTATTTAGCACAAAATGGCCAGAAATGTTCTAATGAACATCATTATTACAACCAAACACAAGAAATAAGCTAAACTCATTAGGCCACGCACCCTTATGAGGGCTTGGTTTTTGGTTAGCTGCTTTTCAGTCTTCTCCCAATCTCTTTATATCAATAACAAAGAGAAAAAAATATACAATTACTGCCATCAAATCACTGGTGCACAGACTCAGTTATGATAAAAACTGAACATTAATTTACGCCTGTGTGAGATTACAACATCTGGCATTTGGGAGGCTCTCGACAAACATTTCTCGCCTTACCTCATTCTCTTGTCACATATGTAAGTCACTTGGAGTTCATAAATAGCTCTTTAGAGCACATGAACAATAAGTTATAGTAGTGAACAGGACCAACTAAAATCTCTGTGTGATATAACTGAATAAAAAGGATAGAAAAATAATGTCAGATCAGTCCGGTCCAGTGATGACCTGCTTCCTGTCCACAATGTGCAATAAAGAAAGAAATCAGTAGGAGGGGAGGACAGGCCTCACTCGTGACCTGTTACTGCGGTTCTGGCTGGTGAGCCAGAAGGAGTCGCTGTGAACCTCTGCTGTGGGGTTCCAAAATTTAAGCTGACCTTTGCGGTGGAGGTTGTCAAGGCATCTGCCTGGCGTCTGCAGGACCGTGAGCACACAGTGAAGGAACAGAAGGCTTGGGAGTTGACCGTGAATTCACTGGCAGTGCCCCTAACGCTGTCCTCAGGGTCATCAGGTCAGTCCCTAAAGGCCTTAGAATGAGCTGATGAGAGAGCATGAAGTATTCAAAAGCAGAGCTAAGTTAGGCAGGCAGGGCCGGCATCCGCACTGTCACTCAGCAGCTATGTGACCAGGTACCTGAGCTTCTCTAAATCTCCAGGTGCTCACCTACACCATGGGGCTGTCGGCACCGCCTCGCAGGGCTGGCATAAGCATAAGAGCCGAGCGGGTGTGTAAGGCACCTCGGCACTCAGGGAGCGCAGCCGCACCACTCTCTCTGACGACGGCTATTGTAATTTCTCAGACATGAGCCCAAAACACAATTACAGACTAACTCCACTGAAAACCTAAGAGCTTTGTTCATTTCAAGAGCAACAGCACAACAAAGAAGGAGATTCAATATTCAGTAATGGACCTGAAACCAACTGGGACGGCTGGTATAGCAGACATCAGTTTGGGGAGGGTAGTAAGTGCATCCTCTAGGAAGCTTATTATTAAGTCGACAATTTTCTTTGCTGTATGTTAAGTCATAAGCAAGAAAGAGTGTATGGGAAAAGGCCATTACTATGAGTAATGCAACTATTTAAAGACTAATGATATTTACTAGAAAAACCATATCCTCAGTCAGGTCATATTTTATTTCTCCTACAGTTCCTACTTTGGCCCAGGGGTTATAAATCTTTGCTAATGATAATTTGTTTTTTTAAATTTATACATATATATATATTTTTTATTAAAGTGTAGTCAGTTTACAATGTGTCAGTTTCTGGTGTACAGCATAATGTTTCAGTCATACATGAACATATATTCATTTTCATATTCTTTTTTACCATAAGTCATACAAGATATTGAATATAGTTCCCTGTGCTATACAGCATAAACTTGTTGTTCATCTATTTTATATGTATTAGTATCTGCAAAAAATTTTTTTCCTTCCAGTTTTACTGAGATATACTTGACATACAGCACTGTATACTTTTGGGGGGGGGGATGTAGTTAGATTTTATTTAGTTATTTATTTTTTAAATGGAGGCACTGGGGATTATACCCAAGACCTTGTGCTTGCTCAGCAAGTGCTCTATCACTGAGCTATACCCTCCCCCTCCGTTACTGGGCTGTTTCTTCACCTGCCATTTAGTTAGGTAAAAGTGCAATATATTAATTTAATAAGAAACACAGTAACCAAAAAAAGTTATTATATGAGTCTTAGTTTGGGTTTCTCCGGAAGTAGAGCCTGAGACAAGGATGTGGGTGAAGTAACTGATTTTAGAGGTGATCCGACGAAATGGGAGGCGTGAGACAGGGAAGGAAGAAAAGCCAATCAATCTATAAGCATTACTGAGGATGCTGCTGTAGACAATAAGGGACGAATCCCACCAGTACTCAAGAGAAGCATTCTGAGTATCTCTCAGAATTGTCCATTTGGAAGACAGGAGGCTGGAGCATTTACTTAGCATGGTGGAAGGTGGTCCCCAGGTCGGGGTTGGGGGGTAGTGGGCGGAGAGGGGAAGGGGCACTAACTCCACTGCCCTTCCAGGCTGCACTTGCAGAACACAGGAAGACTGGGTGCATGTCAGTTTGAGGTGAATACAGGCAATGGAAGATGAGTCTGAATTTGCAAGACCCACCCATCACAGCTACAATTGAAATTAGAAGTGGGCAAAGGGCATGTGTGCAAAGACTGGGGACATCCGCTACACATAAAATACCAAGAAGTTACATGTGAAAACAAGACTGCCCAGTCTTTCCCAAGGAATATAGGAACACTGCTCTTATTTTGATCTTCCCCAAATAGTTTTAAGAGCATCTTTACCTATAGGAGATATAAAACTAGATCAAAAGTAGGCAAATAAAATGTTTGCATATTGCTTACTGTGGACTTAATAAATATCTAATTAGATTTTATCACTACAAAGAGGTTAACTGCAATATTATTTACAACAGCAAAAAAAAAAAACTGGAAGCAACTCAACTATCTAATAACGACAAAAGGGTTAAATAAATTATGAATCTGTAAAATACATTATGCATCCATTAAAATTGATTTCAAGAAAGCATTAATGACATGAGGAAAGTCTCATAATGATAATCTGAAAGAAGTTAGATCCAAAACTACAGTGTTAATGCACTTGTGTAAAAGTATTAACAGGTGGTCTTCAAATTTCTTGTATTTCAAAACCAGCACTTTCACAACTATACTTTTTCACTTCTTTTACACCAAATTTGGATCCCAGTGCATCAGCTAACCAAATGTGGTTTGCTGCCTCCCACCCTCTCAAGCATATGTGGAAATGTAAGGGGAGCCTTTCATGGTTGCCATCTTGACTGGCAGGTGTTACAAACATGATGGACAGAGATGCTAAACATTCTGCAATAAACAAAAGAGAACAGACACCTGTCCTGCCAAAACACTCACTGTAAAAATAACGAGCTAAGGAATAAACCCTCAGGATGACCCTGTGCCAGACCATAGCTCAGTTTTGCAAGCATCGGTGCCAAAAAGGTGAGGCAAATGTGGACTATAATTTGCATATATCACTATTATTTTATAAAACTGGGCAAAGATGGGTACCTCAAGAAGCTAATACTGATGTTACAGAGCAGAGATTACAATAGGGGTGGGACAAAGAAGGAAATTAAGAGAGGTGCAAAGAGTGGAGACTTTTCAATACGAAATTGTATATTTAGACTTTTGTCAGCTGCATATGCATTCATGCAGTTATAATGCAAAAGAACAAAATTAAAGCCCATGTTCCAATTATGGAACTTCATAATCACAAACTGTGTCTAAAAGTGAGGTATCATTTGCAACTTTACAACACGTTCTTTCTTGGGGAGAGAACAAATCCACATAAAGTACACTGTACACATTTGTACCTTGGCACGTGTTTTTAAAAACATGTGCAGACATGATTGTGAACAGAGAAAAGGCTGGAAGGAAAATATCAAAATATTAGTATGGTTATTCCTTTGTGGGGAAATTATCAGAGGTTTTCATTTTCTTCTTTACTGGTATTTTAAATGAAAGACATAAGTCTGCAACGCTCTCAAGAAAATCCAAAAGTCAGCAAAACAGACTAAGTCACATGTGTTTAAGGTGTGTGTCAGGTCCAGATGAAAGCAAAACAGAGCTGGGCTGGGTGGAAGGAAAGACAAGATCCGAAGCTGGGCTATGTCCTCAGAGCTGGTTCTCTGTTGAGTAATAAATGGCTCAGGCGATGGACAATACAGCCCCTCTGTGTAGAGTCTACTAGAAGTGAGGCATGATGAAAACTACTGGCAAGACTTTCTAGATCCATACAAGCCAAAGGGATATGAGTCAGGACAGCACACATAATCAAGACCTAAAAGTCTGTCCTACTACTAAGATAAAGCAGTAAGAAGTAACATGTAAAATTCTCTAGCAGGAGGTAGTTACAATTTAAGCAAAGCTGATCAGTGGAAAAAGAAGTAAGTTAACTAGAAAGGTAATTTAGAAACAGGAGAATATAAATAATATGGGGAAAAGCAGGTCTCACAACATTCATTCATTAGTTCATTTCACCAATGTTTGTTGAGTGAGAACTCCGAAGCTCAATGGCCTCAACACACGTTCATTTTACACGCATTCTCTTTGAACTTAAGTCTTTAGTTTAGGCCCTCTCTGTGGTCATCAGTTTCCTAAGTTACTGCTCACCACGTTGGAGGTACTTCCTTTTCTTGTCCTAAGTGGACATGATGGTGCACAAATGCTGACACTCGTCATTCACTGATCTTGGGAACTGATGTGAATGACAAGTGTCACTAGTCAAGAATGTCCTCTCCTTCAGCACTACATGTAGTGACCCTTCTCAGATGTGCCCTTGGGAGAAAGAGGTTTTCACAGATAAAGGATGATTCTTCTTCCTTGAGGAGTATACGCATCCTAAAACCATCTTCTTTAAATTACACCTTCAACACATGGAGACCTAGCAAATAAATTCATGTCTATGAAAATTATATTACCCAGGATTTTATACACTGCCAGCATCCTCAAGCCTTTTCTTTCGGGTTGGCCAGAAGGCCAGAATCCACACAAGAGGCTCTTCTAATCTGCTTGGAGTAGGTAATCCTGGGGGCCAGCTTTCTGCAATATGGTTAAAGAAAGATGGCTGGAGTCTCAACCTCAGTCAGTGAACTTTCAATCCATCCTCCTGTTTTCCAGAGTAGGTCAGTTCTCCACTGTGCCTCATGTCGCCAGCCCACGGAAATACAACTCTGGGATGGATTCCTTCCACGTAGGAGAGGGGGCGCTTGCCCAGCTGTACAGAGTAGAAAGACAGCCTGGGGTCTAATAGCTTCTTAATCAGATTTTCAATCAATCCTCAGCTTACAGCCCACCATAGTTTGGGAAGTACTTGTTCCATCAAATCCTAAAGTTAAATGGTGTGAACTGGCTGTTTCTTGGCTTTGCCCATCGCTGCCTAATGATAAGCCTTCTAGACTGCCTTATCAGTTGGGATTCAACTGAAGAAGCGAATCTCTGTGAGTGTATGTGTGACCAGAGAGATCTGTTCCCGAGATCTGGTCTCAAGCAACTGTGGGAACTGGATAAGCGGTTTCTATGAGGCTGTCTGATTCTGAAGCTGAAGTCCACAGGGCAGGCAGGTGGGAAAGGAAGATGGATGCAAAGCAGAGGAGAGAAAAGCTTAAAAACCACAGCACAACCTGGAGCCCATGATGACAGACTGAAATTTGTGTCAGTTTGTCAGTTCCTGCTGCTCCTGACCTTGGTGACAAGGGTACTCTGCAGAAGCTGGAGCCCTCCCTCACAGACAGAAACACACACGTCTGGCCCGGGAGTCTGAGACACCAAGGAGGATGGAGGGGAAGGTGGAGCAGGTGGAGCCCAGCTGCTGCTTCACACCCACGAAGTGTCATCAGAGCAGCTGATGCAGGGGGTGGGAGAGAGATAACCTGTCTCTTTAGTTTCACAGGTCTGCACAAGGAGAGGCACTGGGCTCAAAGTGCTGCTCTCAAAGCCCTGGACCTGATCCAGATGACACAGTTCTGGACTTCGAGCTCATGCTGTAATGGAATGAGGCTTCTGGGGCCTTGGGTGGAGGTGAATGTATTTCTGCACGTTGGAGGGACATGAATCATCAGGTGGGCAGTTGTATGTGGTTTTCAAACACCATCCTTCAACACAAGGTGGTGGATGCACAAACCTACACATGAAACCAAACTGAACAAACTTGTACAGAACTGAACACACAAATGAGTACAAGGAAAACTGGGATATGTGACTAAGGCTGGTAGATTACATCACTGTTAATATTGACATCCTGGCTGTGCTATTATACTACTTGTGCAAAATAACACCTTTAGGGGAAAATGGGTAAAGTGTACACCATATCTCTCTTTATTATTTCTTACAATTGCCTGTGAATCTGCAATTATCTCAATAAATATTTCAATAATGAAAAACAGATGGCTCTCTGAGGTCCCATTCCTGGCACTCCACACCCCACCCCCGCTTAATCCCTTCCTCTTGAGTGTTAGTGGGACCCAGTGATGTGCTCCGAGCAAATGCAATACAGCAAAAGTGATGGGATGTTACTTCCATGATTAGGTTTCGAAAGACTCTGACTTCTGCCTGCTGGACTAGCCCTGCTGCCTCTCAGCCTGCACACTGTGATGAAGCAAGTTCCCCCCCAACCTCATTCATATGTTGAAGCCTTAATTCCCAATGTGATGGTATCTGGAGGTGGGGTCTTGGGAGGCAATTAGGTTTAGATGAGATCAGGAGGGTGGGGCCCCATGATGGGATCAGTGTCCTTAGAGGAAGAGGAAGAGACACGGGAGATTTCTCTCTACACCAGGTGAGGACAAGGAGAGAAGACAGGAACAGGGTTCTTGCCAGGAATCAAATCTGCTGGCACCTTGATCTCAGACTTCCAGCCTCCAGGACTGTGATAAATGTCTCTTATTTAGACCACCCAGTCAGTGCTGTTTTGTCACAGCAGCCTGAAATGAATGATCTATCATAAGACCAACAGAACGAATGAGGCAAATTAATAAATAGTCTCTTTTAAATGACAGTCCTTTTATTCTAAAATTTTCACGTCACGGGTCTAGTCAAGATGAGGAGAAATTGTTACAAAATGGTCCTTCTCATTTTAATCACTTGATCAATGTAGCATAATCAGAGGGCTTTATTTTCTCATAGTTTTAGCCAGCAGTGGAATTTAAAATGCCCCAGTTTGCCATCTGCTTCATTTTCACCAGCATGAGCAATACCAATAAAAAGAATGAACCCTCAAACTGTCAGCTTTTTTTTTTTTTAAAGAGAGAAAAAAAAATACAGGCTTAGACTATGGCTTCTATTTGGATCACAGTGAGATTTGGCCCTAATTCCCAGAAACCTTCACTCTCATGATATAGAAGCAACTGAATTACTCCTTTTACTTCTTTATTAAGTTGCTATTAATTTTTTTTAAAGGAATATCAGAATTGTGTAAGCATCCCTGGTGGATGTGGGGAAATAAAACTTCCCTGGATTTCTCAATACTTCTGTAAAAAGCCCTAGTCTCCTGGGACATGGGAATATATACGATATAAAGATAAAGAATGTTTGCTTTCACTTCACTTAAATGCATTTTGCTTTTCACATACCCTGAGGATTAGATCTACAGCCAACTGTCTAGTGACTCTCTGACCACTCTGAGAAAGGAATGATTAAACTTACCTACACAAAAGGCCAAATGGTGGCAGCCCAGACTAGGCCCAGAGGCTGAGTTCCCAAAGAGCTATCTCCAGATAGCTATGGCTAGCTCTCTAGGTATTTACTGAAGCCCACACCTTGGAGACATCACCTGGTCATAACAGCCTGAAGACAAGAATGCTTAATCTGCCCTCACAAAGATGCATTTACATTCTGAAAGGTTAGGGTCAGAACCCAGGACCCCTTCCATCCTATCTCAAAGGAACAAAGGTTTTTCTCCCTCCTTTTAGGAGAGGAGGGGAGCTACTGCCTCTAAATGAAGACACACTGTTCTGTCTCATCGGTGGGGTGAAACCTGCATAGAGAAATTCCATGGGCCCCCACGCGCTGCCTGTGGGCCCAGGGACGGGGACCAGCTCTAGCTGTTGATCTGGCTGCAGCAGCACTCCTTCCCCTCGCCCAGATGCCATCTTCCTACAGCACTCGCTCACTCACACACATGTGTACATCCATCATGTGGCTGTACCAGTAGCTTAACATCTCAAACCCTTCACGCTTCCCGACGGACCAGTGCAGACTAGCAGACCTAAGAGCAAACAAGCAAGTCAGAAAAGGAACATCCACTAGGAAGCAGACGAGACTCCTCAATATATTTTAAATTAAGTCTTCAGAAAAAGCCTCCTTAGAACTGAGGTTCATACGGGGTCATGGAATTAAAAGATAATAAAAATATGTCTCAAAACTCCCCAAATTCCCCCATGGAGGGGCCGTGGGCCTCTCAATTCTAGTCCATCCCAACTAGGTCCTGCTCTCCAAGCTAAGTTCAGGAATCGCGTTTTTCTAGCCCCCTTGCAGGCCTCCGACCACCACCAGCCGGTAGGGACCCAGGGATGTCTAAGTACCTAATGCAATGTCTCGGCCCCAAAGAGCTGATCACTTTTAAGTCAGTGTGGGCTCCCTGAAGCATGAGATGCATGATTGTGTTGGAGTGATCTTTAAAATAGCTTTTAATCTATGAATTGACCATTTCACTTCAATAGCCAAAAAAAGGAGAAAGTGGAAAATGCAGGCTACTCCTGGCATCTGGAGGACAGCTGGAATTTATCACAGGCCCGGAGCACAGTAAGGAAAGGAAAACGCCACGTCCGAGCTGCCAAGGCTCAGACTCCAGGTCACCTAGTTCTATCCCTTCTTTTTCAGACAAGGGCACCAGGGCCCTGAAAGCTAAAAGGACTACTCAGGTTGCACAGGTAGAGGCAGAACTAGAACTAGAACCCAGGTCTCCTGAGTCACCATGAAGTACTTTGCTATTTAATCACTAAAAATCTGCATTTCCTGTAGGAGAAATGGGTTGTTCATCGGAGTCTGGACAACACATCTCTTGAGCCCTTGTTCAGTGAGCAACCTTCTGATTTATTGGCATCTCCAAAATATCTCAATACAAGGAAAGCACTGTCCTGTAGCTGACATACAACATTGCTGACTGCAAATTAATAACATGGTTTTAAAAAGAGGTCTAAGTTGGGCCCGCACAGCTCTGTTCTCACTGGGGCTGGACCAGCCCACTGAACTGACAGACCCAGGATTCCGAGTCCTCTGGGCCACCCGGTGGGCCCAGCAACGAAGACTGCCCTACGGCAGAGCCACCTCCAACGACCTTCTAGACAGCTTTCCCCCACCATGACTGCAGCACAGAAACCTTAGAATATTCTAAACGCACGTGCTTGGGAGCTAAAAATACTTGACTTCAGACAAAAGAGTAAAGACTGCCAAGTTGTTTCCATTCGTTCTGGTGTTTTCCATAGCTTCCCTAGACTTTTTCTATCATATGAGATGTGCAGCCAGAAGAGGTCCAAGAGGACCAAATAAAGCTGGGAGGGATGGAATGGGGTTTGGATTGGAAACAATGTATATAACAAGTTTCACCTGATTGGACAGTCAATCCCCAGCAAAGCTCAGCACTTAATAAATAAGGCTTCAAATTCCACTGTAAGGTGTGATACTCAGTTCTGTTCTTGGACAAGGCTTAATTAAATATCCATCTTTAAGAATACCTTCTACCTTCTCCATTTTCTCCAAATGAAGTGATAGCTGGGGTTTTTTTTAAACATGGTAAATGTCAAGGCCATCCAATGCTTTTTTCCTCTAAATATTAAATTTAAGCATTCTGCAGAGATGATAAATGTCCAGCCTGTTTATTCTGACACAACATTTGGCTGATGCTGAACAGAGAGCAGTCTGCTGAAACACTCTCACAACGTATTCCTTTGATGCCAAATCAGAGAACAAAACTAGCCACTTGACTACGGAAAGACAACTGCATGCATGTATTTTAAAAGTAAAAGGGATTCAGTGAGAGAAGTCTCAGCTTTAAGGTCTCAAGCAAATCCGTTTTCATCAGGCCTCAGCGGCAATGGGAAACATCAAGGGCCCAGATCGTAAGTGAGGGATAATTTGACTCCGTGTTCCCGAGATTTAAACTCAACTCCAGAAGACCCTCGTTCATATTTACTGTAGTACCAGTCCTCCCTCCTGTCCCCATCTGTGTCCTTTTGGGGACATACGTCCTTCTGGTCACCCCCCTTTCCATCCGCATCTCAGGCTGAGCCGCCCTGCCTGTGGGGCGCTCTCTCCAGGGGCTGGTCAAGAGGCTGCTTTTCCTCCTTTAGTGCCGGAGCCTGGCAACCTGCCCAAGAGGCCCATGCTGGCCCTCCTGCGCTCACGGAAAGCTGCGGAATCGCATGCAGAGAGGCCACCAGGTAGACCACTGCGGCATTCCTGAAGAACAGAGGCAAACCAGACCCGTGGGACCCCTCACAGCAGAACCACACTTCCCAACACTGAACAGCATCTGCGAAGTGATTTCTTCAGTCATACATTCATTGAGCAACAAAAGCACAGCACGGTAAACATCCGGTTTCACAAAGTCTCAGATCTGCTGAATTTAGAAGAGAAGTGGCAGCCTGCCAGGCGGCAGGTGTCACTGAATGCAAATGGAAGAAGAAAGGCTACACCTCTCCCCTCGGGCCTTCCTCCTCTAGTGAGACCAGGAGACACTTGGCCGATCACTGTGTCTGGGAACAAGTCAAGTCGACAAGTACTTTCAGAGTGTTAACACCACCCCAGACTGACTACACCACTCAAAAGGCAGAGAGGCAGCACCAGGGAAATGTACAGACTTAAATTCTGCCTCCCTGACTGCATATTGCTGGTAAAATGCCAGGGAGCAAATGAGCAAAATGATCTAGAAAAAATATTTACTGTATTATATTATAGAAGTTAAATTATAGAAAAATTCAAAATGGCTAAAACATCTAATGCGGCCCCATTAGCTCACTTTACGACTAGATCCAAAGTAGGAGATACAGGTGACTACTGCAGTGACAATCAGGATGATCAAGTTCTCTCAGTCATACAGCCAGTTGACAAATTAGTCTTTTCCATCATTCTGAGTAAGACCATTCACTTTGGTGTTCTAAATAAATTCTACTAAAAACAATCATACTTTGGGTGCTTTACATGCGGACACAGAAAGGAATGGGACACACTTTACTTCTCCAAAGGCCCGGCAGTGACCTCAACCATTCAGCCCCTCAGTCTTACACAAACCTGAAAGGAAAGAGGGCCGCGCCAAGTGGGTCTGCAAGTTCCAACAGCTGCTTTACCCAGCTGCGTGAGAAAATTAGAAATAAAGGGTGTTTGCCGTCTTTCCCCAAGTTCGCTTTTCAACCAAAGACTGGACTACAGTGTTTCTTATTACTCTAGTGATTCTCTGCACGTTGGCCCCAGTCTTCAGGGAAAATGCCCCCTTCTTCTTAATTATGCAGTTAAATGTTGACTGACGTGAAGTAAGATGTGTTTGTGTTTGCACACGCACCCAGAGCCACTTGCTCCAGCCTTGAAGTCAACATTGGCACTTCCAGCATTTAAAGAAACATTAGTCTACTGTCTAGAAATAACAAAGGAAACATTAAACCATGAGTGGAGTCTCCCAAGTCAATGCCTAAAAAGCACTGAATTTATAACACAGAACATACTTTTAAAATGTTTTTTCTTGGCTTTCTTACCTTCAATATCTCCACGAGCACATCACTGCTTTTAAGTTTCTCCCATGACTGATAGAGAAAAAGCAAGAGGGAACTTTCTGGTGTGATGGGAATGTTCTTCATCTTTATAGGGATGTGGTTTACACAGGTCTAAATAAACACTATCAAAACTCATAAGTGCACACACTAGAAGTATGTCTTTCATTATATGTAATTTTGACCTAAAAAAGAACTATAAACAAACACTGAACTCTAGGGAGTAGGTTTTCTAAGCAGTGGCACAGAATGCTTATTTTAAAATTTCCATTTTCTATGCATTCAAGGCTGGAACAAATTATTAAATAAATTGAGAAAATGCAGACAGGTTCCTCACTGTTAGATACT
Source organism: Vicugna pacos (assembly GCF_048564905.1). Classification (NCBI taxonomy): domain Eukaryota; kingdom Metazoa; phylum Chordata; class Mammalia; order Artiodactyla; family Camelidae; genus Vicugna; species Vicugna pacos. The sequence goes on from NC_132988.1 coordinate 44,376,001, forward strand.
AACCCCTGATGTTAGATGGGAACCTTGGGATCACATATGAACTCATGGTATATATGTATGTGTTAAATAAAATATGTATAGTGTGTTACAAAATACACAGGGATAATACATATATTTATTACTTTTTTCTCACTAGCTGGGTCTTCAACTGGTAGCAAGTGCTACAACTGGTAGCAAGGAGCACACGTAGCCATCATATCTTGGTTCTTAAATTACCATTAGCCACTAAAGGAAACCTAGGTTCTTTGGAGAAAAAGGTAAGTGCAAGGTTATGGCAGCAAAAACATAAAATGAGCTAGAATATCTTGTGGCACCACAAAGTGAGGAAGCACTCAGAGAACATCAGAACTCATCAATTAAAAAAATTCCCAGTGCTAAAGAACATAAGATACCAGATTCAAAGGTCCCACCAACAGCCAGCACAGTGATGAAGGTACCTGCCCTAGGCCCACCGTTACAACAGTTCTGAGCACCACATTTCTTTGTAGGGCAGGGCAAAGAAAAGGCCCCACAAATTCCTCCCCCCAGAAAAAGCAAAAACATAAAAACAAAAAACAGGCCACACACCAATAACTCAGAAGCAGAATGCCCTTGGATTTAACACTGGAATTTAAATATAATGGAGAAAAAACCAGGGAACTATATTCAATATCTTATAATAACCTATAATGGAAAATAATCTGAAAAAGTATATGTGTGTGTGTATAACTGAATCACTTTGCTGTACACCTGAAACTAACATTGTAAATCAACCAAACTTCAATAAAAATAATAAAAATAATAGTTTTAACAGTCCTACAGTAGAAAACATTTTAAGAATATTCCCTCACAAAATAGTAAAAACAAAACAGATAACTGATATGGATTTGTCTTTTGAGGGTACTTCTCCCTATTTAAAAAAAGAAACAATGTGGGGAACCTACCACCAGATGAAATGTCAATGGTAATTTTTTTGGATCTGTATCAACTAGAGGGGAAGAAACTAAAATGTTCCTAGCATTCTTATCTAAGATATGAAAAAGTAGCTCTGAATACAGGCCATGTCTAAGAAAGAAATATGAGGTCTCCCACATGGTCAGGCAGACGGACAAAAGTCAGACAGTAAGTAACAAGTATGTGCCGGGTACCAGACCAGGCCCTATGGATGCAGAAGGGACATGATCCCTGCTCTTATAAAACCGACTGGTCAGCAGCAGAAAAACATCATCAGAAATGTGATTAAAGCTCACCCAGGAATTAATCTTGAGCAACACTCATGAAAAGACTCAATTCAATAAAAGAAAGTCTGTCTCTCTTAGTTTCCATCTCCCGGAGGAACAGGAGATGGTGACGGAGGTGAAGGTTATTTGCAGCTCTCTGCCCAAGGGCTGGACCCAAGGGCTTTCTCTACTGCTTTAAACTAAAGCAAGTGGGGTGAAAGCTGAGGTACCCAGCGTGGCATCCATGTCTGTAGAAGAGAGAAAACACTGAAGCTCTGAGCACCTCCTGGGTGAGGGGGTGACAAGTGTTCTTTTGCAGATATACTGCTTACAAAGTTATTCCCACAGAGGAGATGAACGCCAGCACATAGATACTGCCTTGAACCAGGGAGTCAGACCACGCTACCCTGCCTTCTGACCAGGGGGGTTCTCTGCAATGTCAGCCCAACTCATTCATGTAAGGCGGGACTTGTTGGGTTAGGCGTGGACCTTACCTTGAGGTAAAAGAAGCAGCTGAAGACCTTATACTTTAGGCTCCAATTCAAAGAAATTTATGAGGGCATCAGTAGTCTGAGGACTGTTAGAAGAACGACAAGACGGTGACACAAAAATACCTTCCAAAAGCACAATACGTTCACTTTCAAGAAGACTGGCACTTAAATCCTGGAAACTCACTAGTCTACTCACTGATTCACTACCCCTCTCTGCTTTATTCGCCCAGGCACCGTTACTGTCAATCAATGGTTTTCAAAGCATGTTTCAAGAAATCTGCAGAGGTGCCCCATAAACCTAAAGGGATGGCCGGATGGAAAGCCCAGACAGGCCAGTCTGGAATCCCAGCACCATTTGCCACAGGTGTCTATTTCATCTGTTTTCTATTTGGGGTTTTACCCAAGCACAGCCCTTGAAAACAAGATTCCAGTACTTAAATTTGAAAATCTTAATTCTAGATTGTTTATACCTTGTTAGATTCCTGATGGTTTACCAGGTAGTCACATATAAAATAGGGGAACAAATAAATTAGTAACAATAAAATACTTCTAAAAATGAATTAACTTTAAAAGAGCAATGTTAACATGCAATTTTACAAAGTCACTTTTTAAAAAGAACAAATTTGAAAGGTCACTTCTTAAGCTAATCAGAAAATCAAACGTGAAATGCTAAGAAAGGATCTGGATCAAGAGGGTCGTCTAGTTCATGCTTTTCCTGGATTTTCTGAACCAGTGCAGAGCACTGTCTTTCAGAAAACAAATTCATTCGAGGGTGTAAGGAATTTTATGTGAGAATCTGAAATGCAACTGAAAATTGTTATGTGAACAATGGTACAGCTGCATTATGAAATAGTATGCTGCCATTAAAAGTATGGATTGGTTATTAAGAGTTTTACCAATATGCTAATAATGGGACAAGTCTTTTTACAAATTTGATGACTTGGGTGTAAATAGTTTAAAATGAAATTGATCAATATTTTCACTTATAGCTCATATCTAAGATTATAAATATTCTCCTATAATTTCTTCTAGTACTTCCAAAGTTTCTCATATTGAGTTCTTAAAATCATATGAAATCTGTTTTATGAATGTATGAAGTACAAACATACACTTCTTTACTTCCACAAATAGATAATCAATTATCCCCAAATCATTAACCGAATAACCTACCCTTCTCTTACTGGTCTGAAATGCGCCTTTAATAATACTAAATTCCCATTAATATATAGTCTGTTTCTCTACTCAATTTTTTAGATATTCATCCATTTAGATATTCCTGAATCAATACTACAGTCTTAGTTATGCTAATCTTAGGTGACACCTGTTAGAACAGGTCCCTCTCATTGTTCTTTTTCAAAATTTTGACTATTCTATTTTTTTTCAAATGAATTTCAAAATTAGTTTATCAGGTTCTATGAAAAGCTTTCCTTTTTTTTTTTAAATGGAGGTACTGGGGATTGAACTCAGGACCTCATGTGTGCTAAGCACACGCTCTACCACTGAGCTATACTCATCCTCCTCCATGAAAATCTTACTGTGTTGACATTACAGATTGATTTATCAATCATTATTTATGATCCCATTCAGTTCCCACAGAATATGGAGTTACCAAAAATCTAAAACAGCTGTTAAAAAATAAAAGCCAAGAACTGTTGATGTGTGGCCAAGGAAAGCTATCATAGTGAGGCATAAAGCTTGGCTCTTGGCTTCAAAAGGTCTGGCAGGAAGGTCAGGCTGCCTTACTTCCCTCTTATCACCTAACAGGAAGGAACTAGTTTGTCAAAAGAATTTTTGCTGGGTCCTAAACTAGGAAATGTAACCCTTCATAAGAGATAAAAATAGCTAACAGAATCTTCAATTTGGGGTCGGGGGTGGAAAACAAAATTTTATTTCACTTGGCTATTTCCAATATCAAGCTTTGCTAAAAGCTGATGATTTTAGCATCAGAATGCAAACATCAAAAACTCAACAGAAAACACAGAACTGTAAGTTTAGCTGACATGGAGTAAAACAACAACTGAGTTCAGTGACTCAAACACCGTGTCACTACAGTCACACTCAATTTCTAGGCTGCTGCCCAAGGAAACAGAATGAGCCATCTGACGGTTTGCATCAGCACAGCCAGATGAGACACATCCACTGGCTCCAAAATTTCACCCTCCCTTTGATGTGTCATCCTTTAGCATGAATATTTTTAAAGATGAGAAATAGGTAATAACATTTTTCAAGATGTATTCTTATCAGGTCAGGCACAATTCCCCACTGCCCTTCAGTTAGGACGTGAAGGTGAAGAGGCCATCACAGAGTTGTCATCTGGCTTCTATGACCAGAAGATGAAGGGGACCATTAAACGAAGTGGTTTTTAAAAAAACTAACTTCTTACATGACAAACAAATGAAACTTTTTAGACCTGTCCCTTACATACTGGATGTAGCTCTTTAAAGTTTCTATATTTTAGATATCACAGTCATTGACTACTCACGATTTTGCTTCTAATTTTGACAGATACGTCAACTGAAATAGTTAATATGTTTTCAGTTCTACTGTGAGTTTTTTCAGTACAAAGGCAGCAAAGTTACTACTTATAACGTCTGAGAAAAGAAAATACTTTTGGGTTTAATTCATTTACAAAGCTTCTAGCTTAGGCTTAGATGTGTGGGTGTTGTTGTGCAGGGGAGAGGTACTTAGGTTTTTGCTTGTTTATTTATTTAATGGAAGTATTGGGGATTGAACCCAGGACCCCACGCATGCTAGGCGTGCACTCTAGCACTGAGCTATACCCTCTCCCAACTTAGATGTGTCTTCATACGTGCCCAGGTCTTAGAAAAAGTTAAGAGTGTGAACTCAGTCATGGTGTAACACTTAAAACACAGCTTTACAAATCTGTCATATAGTCACTGTTTCTTATTGAAACCTAGAACTATCTTTCAAGAGAATACTCTTATTTCCAGTAAACTTTTGTTTCAAGGTTGTTGTGAAAGTAATTTTCGAAAAGTTTTATGCTCCATTACAGGGATTTGGTTATTTCTTCTCCCATCCAATTGCCATTTTCAGTCAGACTTCAAATATTTTCGTTTTGACTCAATCTCTGGGTAAACTTAAAGTTGACTGTAATACACGTATCTCCTCTACGTGGCAGTGGTCAGGATTTTCGCACTGACCCACAGTGGTCTTTGAGTGAATATAAAAGTCAGTTCTCCTTCCACTGATACATTTACAGTCATTTATGAGAAAAGCATCATAAACTGACCTGTCTACAATGTCCACGATACAAATGCCACCTCTTAGATGTGCACCCCTGAGTAAGCACAAAGCCTGGAAACTGTGTGCTCACTCCACACAGTGGAGTACAAAAGTTATCACACATGGTCTCTGACCTCAGAGAATGTCTAGTTTAACTGAATTAACACGTACAAAACACGGCAGGAAATCTACATTCTATATACCATAATCATTGATGATAGAAACAGTGGAGTCAAGTGTTAGTGGCACTGTACCAATGAAAGTTAAGACAAGTGAGAGAGCACAGAGCTGTTAAGGAATGCTGGAGGCAGGGCTCCAATGGGCAGGGTCTGAATATGCAAATAGAAGGAAACAGACATGAAAATCGGGGTACCCTTCAAACATCAAGCTGTTTCTTGCTACTGGTCTTGTTCATTTTTATCATCTGGGAATTAAGAGAATTTCCTCTGTAAGATTAATCCTGGGTTTGCCCAGGTCTAGTTTATTATTTGTGCACTCCAAAAGAGAGAGGAAAAAACTGGGGCAGTATAGTTTACTGAAAGCACATATGGGATTCATCACCAGAGGACCTGGATTTAAGTCCGGGCTCCACCAGTTACTGTGTGAATAATTTAATTAACATTTTTGGGCCTCAGTGTTCCCATTTGGAAAAGAGTAATAACTGTATGACAAGGTTGTACAGAAGTTACATGAGGTCATGTGTACAGAAAGTATCTTTTAAACATTTAGATAATAAGTAATTCTTAGTGAGTTATCAAATTTTCATCACCCATCTTGAAATTCAGATTTCAACAACTATACTACTATGTATTATTTTATGAGCATTTAAGAGAATAACTTTAAAATTTAAGACAGTGGATTACTTTCTTTGTGGGGGAGAGGGAGACTGAATGACTGATTTTAGGTGACAGGAGTCAGCTACATATTAGATTAACTATAATTTTGCTATAATCTTGCTACAAAAAAATATGATGCTGACCCCAAACTGTCTTTTGAAGTTCCTTGCCCAGTATTCTCAGATTGCCTTAAGTCACACTTGACACTGTGACTTCGCAAAGAATTAGTCAGATTAATTTAAAGTTAGATTAATTGACATCAACTTAATTTTCTCTTTTGAAAGCCAACTACTTCTTTCAGAGAAGAAGTTTACTTGAAACTTTATTCAACAGTTTATTTATAGGGGAGGGTATAGCTGAAGTGGCAGAGAGTATGCACAGCATGCATAAGGTCCTGGGTTTAATCCCCAGTACCTCCTCTAAAAATAAAGAGATAAATCAAATTACCCACCCCCTAAAAAATTCATATGTAAATCACTCTTCAAAAAAGATATATTATAAAAACAAGGGAAAAAATTTTCAAGTTTATTTACTTGCTTAGAAATCTTTTAAAAAGGTTATAGGCAACTTTATACGTTTAGACCATAAACGAGTTTCCACATGAAACTGGTACAGCTAGGTCATCTTTGTGGTACATTTTAAAATTTAATCTCATAGCTCTTATAGAACTCAAGTATCCATTTCAGACTACGAAACCATCAAGTTTTAGTAGAGTTGAAAGCTCTTTTTCAACTGAATCAGCACAATCGAAGCCTGAAAATATACCATTTTATAATTTTTTTTCAGAGAGAGAAGATTCTGTGACTATAAAACAGAAGAGATTTTGGGAGTGGAGGTCTGAGAGGGGACAGGCCGGGTTTACACCTCAGTGTTTCATGAGATGCTCAGTAAGTGGGGGATGATGTGGGCACTGCCTCCCAGGACTTCAGGGAGGGGGACTGTGCGGTATGCACGGCAGGAGCTGATGGCGGTGTCCAGCACCTGTTGCATCTTAGCCATCATCATGTGAACTATGAGTCCAGCAAAAGGAGTGCTGACATCAATTTCCACCAGTGAAAAAGAGGGAAAACAATACCTAGGGGCTTGACTGAAAAACTAGCTTTTTCTTTAAAAATAATTTAATAAAGCACCTGAGGGTGGGTAAGTATAGCTCAGTGGTAGAGCGCATGCTTAGCATGCACAGGGTCCCAGGTTCAATCCCCAGGACCTCCATTTAAAAAGAAAAAAAAACACCTGAAGGCTTAAGCTGGACCAGGAAGACTGAGAATTCTGCAATGCCAGTTTTAATGAATGATAATACTTAAAGGAATAATCAGGAGATAATTTCTGAGTGACTGTCCAGCCAGGTCCCTCAACTCAGGGCCCCTACTCCCCTCGAAGTGGCCTTGGCTGACCTGACTCCAATCCCCACTACCAGCCCAGGGTTACTGCACCATCCCTGGCAGCTCCCCTGCACCCACAGCTCTGTGAATAGTCCTTTGTACATAAAGGCTCCTCTAATTACCCTTATCTGACTGAGCCATCTGTTTCCTGTTGGGACTCTGAATTATACAATCACTTTACACTCTCACTAGCAGTCCAGAAGCGCTCCCGCATCATGATGTGCATTATGCTTTGAGTATTATCTTAGTTTTTCTTTGCTATTTGATAGGTTAAAAAAAGGGAAATGGGGTCTATTGCACTGTTGTTTTTGCATTTCTGTGACTATCAGTGAGTGATGCTTACTATTTTTCGTATGTTTATTAGGCATTTTAAATTTACTTTTCCAAGAATCACTTATGCCTTTTGCCTGTTTCTCATTGAGATCTTAGTGGGTTTTTTTTTTAATAAGTTTGAAAGATCTTCATATATTTGTTATTTCAGTGAAAGGAATAAACATGAACTTGACTTCACTTTAGCAAGAATCAGAGTTTACTCTAAGGACATAGGAGTGTCTTGCATGGAGCCTAAATGAAGGATTCAACTGAGCTTTGGGAATGGACTAGAACTAGGGACTGGAGGGTCATATTAAGACTGGGAAGTCCTGGGGGGGTGGATGGCGGGTATAGCTCAATGGCAGACTATGTGTTTAGCATGCTCAAGGCCCTGGGTTCAATCCCTAGTACCTCCTTAAAGATAAACAAACAAACCGAATTACCTCCCCAACCAAAAGAATAAGAAAAAAAAGAAGACTCGGAAGTCCTCTTGATCCATACTTCTTTTCTCTTTTTTTCTGTACATCAGTGTCATTCTGCTTTACTGCCACAAAATGATGTGCACTGCTTCCTGGTCCTCATAGTAGAAAATGATCATTACCCGATAGCTCCAAGCATACAACTCCACTATTCAAAAGAGCAGCCAGCAGAGACAGCAATCCTACTCCCAAATTCCTCAGTCAGGTGACCAGCTGAATGACAGTCATGCCTACTAAGATGGCCAACTCTGCTGTAACCATGCATTTAAGAGTAAGGAGAAAGCGAGAGGACTAGCAGAGACCACAAAGGTGTTTTCTAAAGTTTCAAAACCAAGAGCGTTACTATGCTAAAATATAACAGTAAGAGTTTCAATTGTCACTGTTCTACCCATAAAAGACTGTTTCTAAGATCTAATATCTCTAAATAAGCAGAATAATTATAAATATCAAGATATTTCATCCTAATTCAGTTTCGAAGATAATATAATTTCTCTGCAAGAGAGGTTAGGCTTGGACGTTTCCACGTAATTGCAGACATCACAACAACGGCTGATTACAAAGCTTAGTCGCTGGCACAAACTCAGACTTCATTAATCAAATGGCGGCACAATCCCACTAAATAGAATAAACTAATTAAACAAAACTGCCTGGATTTATTACAAAGCGAATTTTATATGCGAAGAAGGGCTATGGCCTGTTAGCAGCACATCCACGCTGAGGCTCTAACCGACAAGCTACGAGCAGCACGCCTGGGCGGCCTCCAGGCGACACCTCCCAGCAAACATTCTAGACCCAAACCTTCACAGAAAGATTAAAGATATCATGTAAACAAAAGGCCAAAACACAAACCACCCCAACTAAATGGTTAATACACTACCAACAACCCAAAGCCTTTTCTTGGTGGGGACGACAGACGGTAAGGGGCGGGAAGCAAGGGATGTACAGCAAGCAGTTGATCAGTTTTTAGCTGTTTGGCTTGATCAGTCCTCAGACTGCAGCGGTCCCTGGCTTTGTGATGGGTGTCAAGACTGTGCACCTGAGGGGCCGCACAGAACACCAGAGATGAAAGGAACCTCAGAGGTCACCTCAGCCGACCTCACATTTTGACCTGGACCCAACCCAGGTTCCAACCACCCCTACTTAAGCCTACTTCTTGGCTTCTCCATCATCCTCTCTACTCAGTCTAGCTTCCTCATACACTTAAAAATCTCATACTTTTTTTTTTTTTTTTTTGCCGTCTCTCTGCCATATCTGTTCCCGTTTGGGTTGGATTCCCTGTTTCTAGAACAGTCAAGTTCCCCGATTTCTGGTCTAGACTATAGCACTGTATTCAAAATTACCACTCCTTTACCAGTGTCCCAGCCAGTCTGGTCTGCCTCCCATCTCACCTTGGCCTGACCCAGCAGTGCAGCTGCCACTTTCAAGCCTCACTCCTCCTCTGATGGTTATCAATTTACTGCCCGTAAGCTCCAAATCCACCCTTTTCCACTGCTTGGTGAAAATGGATCTGGGTTCTCTAAGTATTTTTCCTTTGCTGCTTGGCACTAAAATTTTGTCGGTATGGGGCACTGAAGAGACACTGAAGGAAGGAAAAGGGGTTTTGCTTCCTGTTTCTGGTGTCTTCACCAAGCAGGCTCCTGGAGCAGAGAAGGCGTCTCCAGCACCAGAGGATTCTCCGGTGCTGCTCTAGCTTCTGCCTGAGTTTGTCTAGTAACCTAAGAGTCTTGCATTTAAGGAGAAGTCTCTCCAGGCTCTTCAGTAAATGTTGCTGGGAAATCTAGAGCATGTTAAAGAGTGAAATTAGAACACTTTCTCACAGCATAACAAAAATAAACTCAAAATTGGTAAAAGACCTAAATGTAAGACTGGAAAACATAAAACTCCTAGAAGAAAACACAGGCGGTACATTCTTTGACAAAGTGTTAGCAGTATTTTTTTTTGGATCTGTCTCCTCAGGCAAGGAAAACAAAAGCAAAAATAAACAAATGAGACCTAACCAAACATAAAAGCTTCTGCATAGTGAAGGAAACTATCACCGAAATGAAAGACAACCTACTGACTGGGAGAAGATATTTGAAAATATGACCAGTAAGAGGTCAATATCCAAAATATACAAAGAACTCATACAACTCAATTATCAAGAAAACCAAACAATCTGATTTTAAAGTGCACAGAAGACCTGAATAGACATTTTTCCAAAGAAGACATACAAATGGGCAACAGGCACATGAAAAGATGCTCACCACCACTAATCATCAAAGAAATGAAAATCAAAACCAGAATGAGATATCACTTCACACACCTGTCAGAATGGCCATCATCAGAAAGACAACAAATAATAAATGTTGGCAAGGATGTGAAGAAAAGGGAGCTCTAGCCCACTGTCGGTGGGAATGTAAATTGGTGCCAGCCACTGTGGAAAACAGTATGGACATTTTTTAAAAAATTTAAAATAGAACTGTCATACGATCCAGCAATTCTACTCCTGGATATACATATTCTACTCCTGAAGAAAACAAAACACTAATTTGAAAACATATATGCACTCTAATGTTCACAGCAGCATTATTTATAACAGCTGAGACATGGAAGCAGCGTAAGTGTCCATCAACAGATGACCAGATAAAAGATGTGGTATGTATATATAATGGAATACTACTCAGTCATAAAGAATGAAATTTTGCCACTTGCCACAACATGGATGGACCTGGAGGGCATTATGTTTAGTGAAGTTAAGCCAGAGGAAAAACAAATACTGTATGGTTTCACTTACACATGGAATCTAAAAAATAAAAGAAATGAATACAACAACACAGAAACAGACTTGCAGATACAGAGAACTAGTGGTTACTACTGGAGAGAAGGGTTGGGGGGAGACAAAAGACAAGGAAAAGGGATTAAGAGGTATAAACTACTAGGTATAAAATAAGATACAAAGATGTAAAGTACAGCACAGGGGATACAGCCAATATTTTATAATACCTTTAAATGGAGTATTATCTATAAAAATATCAAATCACTATGTTGTACACTTGAAACTAATATTGTAAATCAACTATACTTCAATTTTTTAAAAAGCAGTCTATGCACTGGCAAACAGGCAGAATATACATATAGCTTCTTAAACTGAGCTGAACTCTGCCTACCAATGCTGCCCAATCTTAGGAGTGATTTCCTTGCTCTGAAGCAACACAGAATGACAACTTTTTCACATGGTACCTTCTCAGATGTTTGAAAATATTTTGCTTCTTTATCTTTTCACAGGATTAAAAATGTCCAGCCCCTTTACTCATCTTCAATGTAAATTAGCATCTTAATCACCCTCTAAATGCACCTCTGTCCCAGCAGTTTGTCAGCATCCCTTCTAAAGCACTGTCCCAATGACAAGTCACAAGGCCCCGAAGCAGTCTGACAAGCGTGGTGCAATGTAACAGGAGTATCACTTGCTGTGATTTTTCTTTTCATGGCGGTGCTGGGGATTGAACCCAGGACCTCATGCATGCTAAGCAATGAACTATACCTCCCCCAATCGTTGTGATTAAGACTCTGCAAACTCCCTCCGATGAGTTAGGAGCCGCACTAGTGTTCTGGAAAGTCGGTGTTCAGAGGTGGCTTGTGGGTCAACTGCAACGCCTAGATCCCATGCACACAATTGCCTACCAGGTGAGATTTGCTCGTCCTCCACTTTTCTGTCCCCACCAGGAGAGACTGCCTTCTTCTCGCACTGCTGAACTGTTTTTTTCCTACTACATTTAAAGCAATGGTTGATACATGCTTACGAAGCCCAGATTAATTTGCTGCAGTAGTGATTGAGAAAAAAGCCTCCAGAAAGACACTTCCACAGGACCTAGGCTGATTTTTTATGTTTGGACATAGCCAGGCCCAGTTCACAGTATCATAATATGTTCATACTGGTGACATTATATATTCCCAACTACACACACATTTAACATGTTTTTTTATATGTTACCTAACATATATATGTAATAGCCCTTTGGTCAACTCTTTCACTGGAGCCTGATTTAATGTTTCATGGACAACACAGTGTACAAGTTCAAGGAATACAGAGGTATCTATGGCAATCCAGCCACTTCATTATATAAAACAACAACTATATTGAAGTGCATGAAAAACAACGAGAAAGGAAAACACTTCTAATATCTCAAAGTCAATCAGTTATGCACTTAAGACTGATCAATAGTGATATCCAAGCCTCATCAATTAAAATTAAAAACCCTGTGTATAAGCCAAAAAGATGTGACTAATGATGTGGTAAGAAGACATTATACAAGGTCACAAGGTCATGCTAGTAAATCTCTTTCTGAATATGCTCTGAACTATAGTAGATCAGTCTTGGTATTATGTTATATATTAAGACACATTTTATTCAAAGACATATAGTTAGCATCTTTCTACCATTCTAAGTATCTGTTTATGATTTCTCTATTTTTAGACCATACTTATAATAGGCTAGCCTACAAAATGCCACTAAATTCATATGCTAGCTATGATACCTTTATAACTTTTACTACCACTCCTTTACTATTAATCACCACAATTCCTCTAAAGGAAGTCCTTCCCTAAGACCACATCATCAGCATCTTCTCTCAAAAATACTTCTTTTCCTCCTTATCAGGTGTCATTGCATAAACTTGAATTCTGGCTTCAAATCCTAACTGAATCATTAGAATTTATTTCTCTCTCTTCCTTAGCTTGGAGTGAACAAGTGAGATCATACCCTTTCCTATTAAGTTACAGCCCCGAGGGCAGCTTATAATGAACCCAATGAGGTGTCAGATGTTCCTGTACTAGCCCAAATTAAAAATGCTGAATTTCTACCATTTTCTCTTTAAGTTTTCCAGGGAGAAATAAAGTTTCCCTGTCAGTCTCTCCTGCTGAGGAGCACATGCAAACGAAGCACAACAGAGCCGTGGAAATTGAGTGGCCACAAAAAGCAAAACTGTCCTGTTTCCGGCCAAGGGGGCTGCGACAGAACAGCTAAATGTCCACTAAAATCCTTTCTCCCTTCTTCCATGGTTGTCAAGTTTTCACTGGAATGTGGCCCCCAGCCAGGACTACATCTCTCAGCCCCTGTTCAGCTCAGCGTGGTCCCCTGACCCAGTCAATAAAATAGTCACTGGAACGTGAACACAAGTGTTGTGTGACATTGCCAAGCCTAGCCCGTAACACCTTGCAAGCCTTAAAAAACCCTTCCATGCTCTTGTGAGTTTGAAAGCCCTGTGCTGAAGATGATGGCGGCACCGGCCAGCTTAGGGTCCCTGGGTGACTGTGTGGAGCAGAGCTACAGCTGACCTGAAAAGCTGACCTCAGAACCATTTCCTGAGAGACGGAAAACTGACTTAAAGAATACAGATGTTTAATTATTGCTGGGTCTTTTGTTTCAGCAGCACAGTTCTAATCAACAGATATAATAGAAAATTCATTTTTAAAAAGGTTTGGGGAAGGAAAAGGGAAGAAAAGCATGCACTGACTGTAAGCTATAAAGCTGGGTTCCAATGAAAGAGAAATGATGTCCGTGGTTTAATGATTCCAGAGAGAAATAACCTAGCAGAATAAACACCTGGCCAACGCACTGCCTCTTGAACATCACTCATCCAAGTCCTCAACTTTTCACCCATCATGTCACCTCCCCCACAGGAATGAGGATGAACCACAGGACTCTGACTTGTCCCCTGATTTCAGGCAGCAGCTCCTTATCTCAGTCCCAGCTGTCCATGCTCCTCCTCCTCTCACCTGCCAGGCACCGTGGCCTCACGGTTAGGTACAAGCCTAAACATGGAAAACTGCTGACGTTCCTAGACGTCTTCCCATTCTTCCCCTTGTCTTTCCCTTGGACCAGTTCCTGTTATTCCAGCTCCAGGTAAGGTGACCATGACTTTGTGATCGGCCCTTATTTATGTAGTCACTTCTCATTCCACTGTAAATCCAGATGCACCTTCTATTGCTATTGCCCAAATCTTCATATAGAGTCTACAGACCACGGGTTGGCAAACTATGGCCTATGGGCCAAATCTGGCCTATCACCATTTTTGTAAATAAAATTTACTAGAACATAGCCATGCCCATTGATTAATGTATTGTCTATAACTGCTTCTGCACTACAGTGGCAGCACTGAGTAGTTGTAACAGAAACCACAGGTCGCAAAGCTTAAAATGTTTACCATCTGGACCTTTACAGAAGTTTACCACCACCGCTACAGACCAACACCAGTTCTTTTATATTCTTATACCTCATGATTTAGCACCACTACAAGCACCTGTACTAGCAGAATAGGGAATACCAAAAAATACATATATACGCCCAATACATATATATGCCCAAAGATAAAATACATGCTCTTAAGGAGTTATAAGTGTACAGAGAAAAAAATATTCATATATTCACACAGGAAGGCAGGCATGCTGATAATATACACAAAAAGCCCTAATAAAAGGGAGTCTACAAGTGCCAAACAAGTAGTTAAATGAGCAAAGTATAGGCAGACAGGAAGGACAGATAGGGAAAAAAATGGGGAGAGGATCTGACCATACAGTTCTCCAAAGAAGACATATAGATGGCCAACAGGTATGTGAGAAGGTACTGAACATCACTAATCATCAGAGAAATGAAAATCAAAACCACATTGATGCATCACCTCATATTTGTTTGAGGTTTGGCTATATTCAAAACGACAAGAAATAACAAGTATTAGTGAGGACAGAGTGAAAAGGGAACCCTTGTGCACTGTTGGTGGGAATGTAAATTGGTTCAGCTACTATGGAAAACAGTAGGGAGACTCCTCAAGAAATTAAAAATAGAACTACCATATGGTCTAGCAATTCCATTTCTGGGAAGCAGAAATGAAAACACTATCTGTTATGATATCTGCACCCCCATGTTGACTACAGTGCTACTTACAAAAGCCAAGACAGGAAAACCACCTTAGTGTCCATCAATGGATGAATGGATAAGGGAAATACAGTGTATTCATACACAATGGAATATTATTCAGCCATAAAAAGAAGGAAATTCTGCCATTTGAAGGGTGGGTGAAACACATGAAGGAGGTCAAAAGGTACAAACTTCTAGTTATAAAGTAAGTAAACCCTGGGGATGTAATTTATAGCATGGTGGCTACAGCTAATAATACTGAATTGTATAGTCAAGACATGGAAGCGACCTAAGTGTCCATCAAAATGACTGGATAAAGAAGATGTGGGGTGTGTGTGTGTGTGTGTGTGTGTGCATACACACACACACACACACACACACACACACACACACAAGGGAATACTACTCAGCTATAAAGAATGAAATATTGCCATTTGCAACAACATGGGTTGGACCTAGAGACTATTATACTAAGTGAAGTAAGTCAAAAAGAGAAAGACGATTATACGGTATCACTTACATGTGGAATCAACTAATACAAATGAATTTATTTACAAAATAGAAACAGACTCACAGACATAGAAAACTTAAGGTTACCAAAGGGGAAAGGTGGAGCATAAATTAGGAACACAGGATTAACAGACACACTACTATACATAAAATACATAAACAAGGATTTACTGTCTAGCACAGGAAACTAAATTCACTATCTTCTACTACCCTATAAAGAATCTGAAAAATATATATATAACTGAATTACTTTGCTGTATACCTGAAACTAACACAATATTGTAAATCAACTATACTTCAGTAAAAAATACTGCACTGTATATTTGAAAACTGCTAAGAGTAAATCCTAAAAGTTCTCATCACATGAAAAAAAATTTTAACTATGTGTGGTGATGGTTTGTGATGATCTTTTCATAACATACGAAAACCAATTATGCTGTGTACCTGAAACTAATATAATGTATTATGTAAATTATATCTCAGTGTAAAAAAAAAAAAGATGGTTCTCATCTAGTAATAAAGACAGGTTTTATTTATGAAGCCATGAAGTCAAAGATGGACTTCTAACCAGGAATAAAACACACGCATGGCAGGTGGAGATGGCTCTATAAAACACATTCTATCCCCATGCATTGGTCATTTTTCAGTTTCAGGTTTCAGCCATGGGTAACCATGCTTGGGGCTTCTGCAGCAGTGCTTTCTGAGAGCCTCCAATAGCATCGGTCTCATCATCTCTCTGGTTCTTCTACTTCTTTTCTGGCTCCTCTGCTTGACTCTCTCCACTCAGACTTCTGGTTAGGCTGCTCTTTCCTTGGACAGGATAAGGCACAAGCTAAGCTGCTGTAACAAAGAGACCCCAAAACACATGGGACTGGAGAGAGATGTTTGCTTTTCTAGTAGCTGGCAGTTGAGGGTGAGTAAGAGGACATTACTGCCATCCAGGGGTCCAGGTCCCCTCTATCTGGTTGCTCCACCATCACCAACAGGGTTGTATGCTTCCACAGGGTCCAGGCTAGCTCACCCCTTCCACATCTATATTCTAGCCCATGGGAGGGCGAAAACATTAGAAGAGAGAAGTCAGTTTCTTAATTAAAGATGTGAACCCGAAGTTACACTTCTATGCCATGTGGGATTATCCAGAACTTGGTCACATACTGGCTCAAAGGAGGCTGAAGAATGCAGCATTAGGAATGGTCCAGTACACTTGCCAGAGTGGCACGGTTAGTTAGGCCTGAGGAAACAGGCGAGGAAGTAAGAGGATTTCATGTGTTTTTCAACATAATCCATCCCCAACCTAATTTTTTAATGCAGTGTTCTCCAAAACCGCATCCTGTGCACTTTTCTGGGAGAAGTTATTAGGACTGCTGTGGAATAACAGAGGTCCGTGATCAGCCCTCTTCCCCTCTGAGACTGTGCTGATGCCCATTAGAGAGGTGTGTAGTGAAGGAACCATTTAATGTGGTATGGCTTAGCCCAGAATTCTTCAAACATGTAAGGACAGAGAATTTGTTTTTCTGTAACATCACAGGAATCAATGTTCTGCAGGGTATCAGTCTGAGATACAGAGTTTAATAAGCACAATTACTGTAAGGTTTTAACATGAAGTCTAAAATTCTAATCCAAGTCAAATCAAGGACCACTCTTCCCAGAGAATACTCCTTGCAGCCCGATCAGAGTGCCTACTGGACCCCCAACCCCCTTCAGATTCCACTCTCTGTGCTTATACCCTTTCTTCCTTCTCCATACGTGCCTGCTAAACCCTTCCCTACCCTGCTCTCAGAGCTGAGAAATCTCACCTCTTTTCATCTTTTCAATTTCTAATGATGTTTTTTCTCTGAATTCTTTTAGTATCGTCTCTGATGTTTGACTTATCAGCCAACTAGTGAATGAACACATCTCTCTTTTACACGTAGGTACCTAGTCTTCCATGTAACATATTAGGATCTTCTCTGCGAGGTTTCAGACCTAGCATAAACCACCACAACTCCTTCACTGAGATCTCAGGACTTAGATAAGAGTGAAAACCCAGTTTAGGGACAAGGGAAGAATGGGTAACAAAAATGGACTCAGCTATGAAAGACCAAAAGTGTGAGAAGTGGCATCTACATACATCTCAGAGTAAACTAACCTAACCCCAGGATGGGCAAAACAGAGGCCAAACTTTCTGCTAAAACACTTTTAGGAATCAAGCCAGAAGCAGCTCTTGGAGCTGGGGGGGGTGATGGCAGCACAAGCGGCAACAGCAGGATCCGTGGGGCCGTTCTGTTCATCCACTCGGCCCCCGAAGTCCAGGAGTATGGGGACAATGGCATGAACCTTCTAGAGTCATAAAAAGTCTATTCAAAGACTCAGATTCTAGGCTGTATAAGTAAAACAGATGAACGGCAACCACTGTCCAGGGTTATCTATCCAGCACTTGAACATTTAACGGCACTTAACAAATTCTGCTACATATCCTGAAGGGACTCCCTAAACTGCCCCCAGGCACGAAGACCAATGGATGATACTTACTCACAGCAACTCCAAGCTCCAAAGGAGTATGCCCCACTTCTGAATGGTAATGGGGGCCTTGTAATAGGAAAGGGTCTGCATGTTTCTTAATGTCAAAAATTATATTCCTTTTTTTTTTTTTTGAGGGGGCAGGGTTTTCAAAAAGGTTAATCTTCTATTTTGCCCAGGAATTGTATTTTACAAATAAACATGTTTATAATTGATTTTTTCAAACTTTTTCTTATTTAAAAAAAAGTTTAATTTTCTTTTTTTTTTTTTTCCCTCCTTAATGGAGGCACTGGGGATTGAACCCAGGCCATCGTACACACTAAGCACATGCTCTACCAATGAGCTATACTGCCTACCCCTATAATTGATTTTTAAATTACTGTTCTAAATTCTGTAAGTTTTAATGATTAAGCTTTTAGTATCAACACTAATAACTTGTGGCAGTCACAAAACAGCACTTCACAAAACTAAAACCAACATGATCTAATACTCTGAGAATTCCATTTAGGAAAGTTCTGGTCGAGGGAGAAAAGTGTTCCCTTTCCCACAGTCATCCTAAATCACCACCACACTTTCAGAATAGCCAAGAATACACTTCTATGCCAGGTGGTCCTTACAGAATTTATGTTTCATTAAATTATGTTGATCATGTCCTTTAAAGATCCTGATGTGAAAGCATATCGGAAATAAAACAAAGAACCAAAATACAATGAAGACTACTGCTTTCTTTTAATAGAAAACACGATACATATAAAGATTACCCGGATTAACTTTTTAATTATCTTCAGTGATCAAGACTCACATCATGAGAGGTAGGTAAGAACGCCTCAGGTGTTCCCCTGGCTAGATGAAGTGGAGAGGAGGAAACTGAGAATGTAAGACCTAAAGCAAACACATCATTAAGGAAGGCTATATAATATTTAGTTCTTTATCATCCATTCTTCCATTCTTTTACCCAACAAGCATTTATTATGCACCTACTGTGGAAGGGCAGAGGCCATCAGAGATGAGGAGAAACAGTTCTGACCACAAAAAGCTGAGAAAATCCAGGTGGGAAAATCACATGAACCCAGTCAACTACAATTCACAGTAGAATGAGATGCTGCAGATACTGTGGGCGTGAAAAGGACAGTGTAATTAATCCCGCGGATAGAGGCCTATAGGGACCTCAAACACTGGGGTGGTGTGGGTACTGGGACTCAGCCTTGGAGGAAGAGTAGAATTCAGGAGGGTGAAGAAGGGAGGGTGGGGGGTGGGCAATGCTGCCTGTGAAACATTATAAACACTCACAGGGACATCCGACAAGAGGAGTGAGCACATGGCGACAGGATCGTGGGACTGGTAGGGCACGGAGTAGAAAGCCGAACTGGAGGGGTGAGGCCAAAGGATTTCTGGATCAGCTGAAGGTTGTGTTTTAAAGCTTTCTTACCTTAGTTTCACTAATAACAAACCCATAAAAGCATACTTACAAGATCAAAAGAAACCGTACTTTCTCCTGAAAAATGAAAACTGCTTTATGATACACTGTCTGAGACATTTCCAAAGCAGAGTTGCAGAGATGAGTTATCAAATTACAAAATGTGACAACAAATATCCTATAGCAAGGGCTTAGGGAGCCAATGCTAGGCTGATCTGTTTGCACTTACCTTCTAAAACAAATTTTTTTTTCAAGGTTTATGGTCACATTACTGTCAGTCTAATAAAAATGTGTGCTTGTATTCCAGCTGCATTACTGGCAGAAAAAGCAGTTATTCACCAACATCTTTTAAAATCCCCTCTTCAGATATCCCACTCATCTACCAGAGAAACTCATATACCAAAACTAAACAAAATATTTAACAGAAGAGACAACCACACACGGACATACACATACACACAGAGTCAGAACAACAACAGGGATTTGTCAAGAAGAATGATAACTCCTTCCTTCCTCCAAACAGAGTTCAGGACATTTATTATTTACTGTTATGCCTAAGAGGTTGAAAATAAGCAAATTCATCTTTAGGTCCCAGAAATGCGATTTGAGCAAGGCATTCATTATAAAGAACGCTCCTATTACAACAAAATAATTAGGAGTTCTCAGTGGAGTTAAATATATTAGGATTACCACCTGGGTCCACAGCAGTTTTATAAACCAAACCATCTATTCAATCTGGTAAGCATCCTAAGACCTTCAGGTGGAACTCATACTCACCATGTGACCCTTGCAATCTTAGCGACTTTCTCCTCCCTTAAGTTTGCCACAATAAAGCTTTGTGCACCTGTCAGTTTTGTGTCAATGTTTTGTCACTTCTTGTTTCTGCTCACAGGCCATGAAAATTTCAGCTCCTGCTCCATCTCTTGCCTCTCTTTTCACTGCTCCCTATTTCTTGCCCTCAAATCTACTCAGAGAAATTCTCAAGGGACTTGGTTTACAGTGGAGATTTCACACATCTCTTCTCACAATATTGTGAATCCTAGATAGAGTCCCAATCATCCCCCAAAGAGCTGCCAAACAAAAGCTGGACTCATGCTTTCTATTCTCTTTATGATGCACCTGTAAGCTAAGGGGAAAATGATGTAAAATAAAAGAACACCAATTTATGAGTTAATTTAAATAGGGAAACTCAGAATAAAGAGATTTAACGGGCCTTAGTAGTTGATCCAAACTCTGCTTTTACTCAGCTGAGGACAGTGCAGGTAGCAAGGAAATAGTAACATTTAGGACAGGTGAGGGTAGGAGGAGTGAAAATGTGAGAGAAGAGCAAACAACTTCAGGACCACCATCTTTAAGAGACAATCGTGTTTGTCAAGCATATCTCAGTTAAAACAACCACGGCATCAAAAGCAGATTCTTACAGCAACTCAATTCAACGCAGTCAGTATATGTGGAGAACATTCTACAGGTGAAGCCCCAAGGAGGCTGTGTCAACGTGGAGACTGCTTTGCCCCACTTCCACCGTTAACTACTCAGATTGGATTTGTTCCAACACCAAAGAGCTGATTTTTGAAATTTAACAAACCCTTATCTATGCACCACTCTTTCCAATTGAAAGATGATTACAGAAAAATGGGTGATGATATGGAGGGAAAAACAAAGGCGGAGATGAAACCACGTGCATGGTAAACACAGGAAATGCACGTCATAAGGCTTTTCACATCTGTTACCAGGTGGGTTGAAAATCTGACCCAAGCTTTCCGGCAGCCAGTGCATAAGAGACCACCACTGGCTGTTCACCTCAGTCTGCACAGTAAACCCAGCATCCACCGGAGAAACCCAATGATTCTAAGACTAAAGCTAGACAGCAGTTTCTCCCATGGGTCCTCATTAAGGGCACCTCTTAACTGACTATCACCTCTCATTGGCCTGTTTCTTAAAGGTACACCAATGAGGACAGTTCAGTAAAACATTTGGGTGGGGGTCCCAAGCCACGCAGTCTACATACAGAGCTCAGAGAACAGAGAGCTAGTATTTGTCTTAAAAAACCAGGAAAATACTGTGTCAAATGGGATCAAAAATTAGATATTTTTAGAATAAGGTTGAGAGAATGCTATTTTGTTTATCTATTGGTTACAGCCTGCAGGTTAGTTTAAGTTGCCTAGTATATAATGGTTTTAGGGTTCTAATACTAGATACTCTTAAATAAGCACTATTTCACAGATGAAATCACAGGCAATGACAGAATGATGTATTAGAGCAAGACAATTCATAACAGAATACCACTATGACATGCTCACCCCATCAAACTCCAATTTCTTTTTAAGGGGGAAAACAGTTCCTACAATCACTAGTTAAAACTGCTGCTCTACCAACTGCCTAAGATCACACAAAAGAGGGTTCTCCACCATTGAGATAAACATTCTGACACTGACAATATTTTATTCAATAGTATACTTACAACTCTCAATAAAATAACTAAATGGCAATTTTAGGACGGAAGGGGCTTTGGAGACCAATTAGACAAATCTTGTTTTGAAAAGGGAGTAAAATAGGCTCAAACAGACTGAACGGCTTGGCTAAGCTCAGGAGGGCGGGGCCAGCTCGACCATCAGATGTTTTAACTGCCCATCATCAACTCAATTAGCTACTTATTTCCATTGTGAAGTAAACACATTTGGCTTATATAGCTATTAGATCAACCTCTGATTGGCCTCTGATTGCCTCCCTTAGTTTCACAGGGACCTCATTCATTTATCTGCCAAGCTACAAAATGATTTCCTAGCTTAGAGTTGGCTGTAAAACAGAATATTGTTAAATTGCAATAAACAGTAATGTTTAAAAATAAAACCCAAACAAGAACTCCAGCACTAATACCTAAGTGCTGGGAAAGTGGTAATGTTTAACATTTAATAGAAAAAATGGTCTACAATTACTCTGAGACCAAAGCATCTGTGTCTTTTCTACAGTGTAAGTACAATCACCAACGTAAAAGCAATCACTGTCCTCGGGAGAGAGCTCTGAAACTGATATTACAGAATGCAATGCGCCAATTACAAACACAAGATGTAGAATGGTAGGAAAGTGTCAAGCAAGAATGACATGTTTAATTCAAAAGATAGAAGACAATTTCTAAATTAATATTTGATGGTGGAATTAAAACATGGATATGCTTTGTTTCTAGATTTCAAAAAAGCATACTCAATACTTAAATTTCTCTGCAAAGTACACCTGATTTTTAAAAAATTTTAAACATAGCTTATGTAGGGACTCAAATGCTGTACTGGAAGCCTGAAATCATATCAGGGAGTCTCTCCAACCAAGACCCAAATTAAGAAAGGCAAGATTAGGCAAAAGCTTTGTGTTTAGTGATAATTCACCAGGTACCATGATCACTCAAGGCCGCGTCCTCCACAACAGAACGGCCAGCAGGAGCCGTGTATTGCCGTGACAACCACTCAGCCGGAGTGCTGCTGACAAGCAGAGATGCTGACCCTGGAACGTGACCATAGACAGCAAGCCATACCTTGACCAAAGGTAATACAACATGCTCCCGCTCTCTCATGCTTCAGATGAAATGTGTTCAAAAGCAATTCTGCTATCCTAAACACATTCGTGTTGACAAACTTTTTTCTACCCACAAAACAATGGCAATTACTCACCTAGCATGTGAACATAAATGGCTATTATTCAAAATTACTAAATGTTCCTATAAAGTACACTCAGACTTTCAGAAAAAGCCAATATAATCAGGAATGCTTATTTGAGATACTATTAATGACAAGTCCTTTCAAGCAAGGATTTTATGAGCTGTCAGGTCACATATATCACCTTTTCTCTTTTCCCCCCTGCTGCTTTCAGAGGCTCTGAATGTTGATAAGCAAAAATATATAGAAATAATACTTGTTTTTAGCCATAAGACTTCTCATATCAAATAGGGCAATCAAAAAACAGTGAGACCTTAGAATGAAAAATGTCCCTACAACGTGTTACTGTGATTTGCAGAAAATGGTTCAGTAGCCCTAGCTAAATCTCCTAGGTGGCCAGGATGTTTGTCAGTTTCTTCACGGTACAATTTCAGAGAGCACATAAAGAAGCAAACTCAAAGGCTTCTCTTCATTCTTTGGGGGTCTTCAACCAGACAAGTGAAATGATGGAAGGCAGCTATTTCTAAAGTTCTGCGAACTGACTTAATAGCATAGACGGCCAAGACTTAAAAAACAAAAATCTGCAAATTAGAACCAGTAACACCTCTTAAGATGATTACCTAAAGACAAAGTACTGACCACTGTTCCCCTATGATTAAGCCCTATTAAGCCCCACCGTGTCATTTTCTACTTCTTTTAAGGAGTGTCCAATTCCTGCTGGGGCATGCATTGGCACCACCCTGGATAGCATCAGGTGGGGAACATGGAGAAAGGAGCTTAGAGTCGACAATTACTTGAGAAAGGGCAGCCAGTCTTGGGAGCCATAAACATCTTACTCGAAGTGTTATATGGATTTAAGAAGAAACTGAATCAATCATTAAAGTTTAAATGGCACAGAGTGAAGGGGGTTCCTTGTGTTGGGCAGTTTTACTGTTTGGTATATCTTTAACTGTAAAGTGCAATGTTTATAATTAAAGAGCAAATTTCACAAAGTGGAAAAAGCCTCTCTCCAATTACTCTATTAGGCCTACCCTTTCACATTTTAAGTTTGCCCCTTTCCTAGATCAAAGGAACAAAATGCCCTCCCACTTTCAGACACTCAGGGAAGGTATTTTTTTAAATGCCTTTAAATATTTCCTCCATCATTCCAAACTCTGACGACCTGTGAGAATTGAAGGGAAAAACAAAACAAAACAAAACCAGGAAGTGAAAGAGACAAGATAATGGTTACGGCATCGTTTACTTTCTGCTTTTCTTTCAAACTGCACAACTGAGAAGCAAAAATAAATCTTTTCCTCGTTAACAATCTGAAACTGATTTATGAGGGTGGGGAAGCGGTGTTCAGAACTAAAACTCGTTTAAACAACGCCCTCCCCAACCGCACACACCTGGAAGGCTTTATTTAAAAGGCTGTCTTTCCTCGTTAGGCTCAAAGTGAGGGCTCCAGGTCTCCTTCCAGGCTCCAGCACAAGCCCAGTTACAATCAGTACTTTCCCCCGTCTTCCTGTGTCTTTTTAAGTGCACATCCACTCTCCTCCCTCCCTCAAGCAACGGTTCTACAAACTACACTACAACTGTGTCAGGCCAACTGTTACTCACCAGCACACACTCATGATTCACCCGTCTCTCGGGTCTCGGAACAAAACGCGAGTTTTTCTTCCCTCTCTGAAAGGGAAGTGCTCCCAGTTTTCAGTATGGAAATTTCACTCGCCTACGACAGTGCACGCTCAGGGCAGTCACTCCGCTCGGTTCTACCGTTTTCTTAACCCGTCTGGGCCACTTCGGCACCAACGACCCAGCCGACAGTAAAGCAGCTCTGAAAACTTACTCCAGACAGCGGTTTGGACGCGGAGAAGGCGCTTCCCGGGGTAACTGTGCTGCTCCCCGGGCCGCCGCCCAGTGGTCCCCGCACCCCAACTTAACTGAGGTGCTGCGCCGGCGCATCTCCCCGCAGTCTTGGTCTTTCCTCCCTTCCATCCCTGGGGGTGACACCGACTCTGGGCCCCGGGGCCCACGTCCGCGGCCCCGGCGCCCACCTCGTGGTTGGGAACAAGACAGCAAAACGCGTTGAACGTCCCAGCCGCTCGGCTTTGGCTCCCGCGAAGTTGCCCCACGCAAACTTTTCCAGCCAACTCCCCCGACGCCGAGCTTGGACTCACCTGGGGCATCGGTGGCCGCGGATACGCTCGGCCTAGGGTCCTGGGGGTCGGCAGCAGCCGCACGCGCCACGGCCAGGGGCCCCTCCGGAGCATCGTCCTGCGCGGCGCGGCGCTCCCGCTCGAGTCAGCGGGCCATGGTCGGCGCCTGGCGGCTGGGAGCTGGCGTCCTCCGCGGGCGCAGCCTCGCCCGGCCCCCGGCCCCCGCCTCCCGCCTCCCGCCTCCCGAGCCGCGCAGTGCGGGACGGGGGCGGGCTAAAGGGAGGGTGTGTCCTTCTCCCGTCTTCTCTTCGCTCACACCCGGGCGCGAGGCTGTTTTCTTTCCTCCGACCAAAATTTAAAAAGGGAGGGGTTAGAGAAAGAGGGCACGAGGGACCCGCCCCCTGCATCTCGCGTTTCGAGGGGGCAGCGCGGATGCTTGGTCCGCCTCTCCCCGTGGAAGCGCCTTCTGAAATGAACGAGAGCCGGCAACTCACACCTGCGAGCTGTTGGTTTCAAAACTCGCTATTAACCCTGGTGCCCTAGGGGCAGTCTTCCCCATTCCCCACCACGGGGCAAGGACGCGCGGGGGCGAGCGGAAAAGAGCGTCAGG
Organism: Vicugna pacos; assembly: GCF_048564905.1. NCBI lineage: Eukaryota > Metazoa > Chordata > Mammalia > Artiodactyla > Camelidae > Vicugna > Vicugna pacos. The sequence goes on from NC_132988.1 coordinate 44,401,656, forward strand.
GATCTGCAGAGAGGCAGGGTCTCTCTGGAAGTTTCCCTCCCGGGCGGAGAGGAAAGGAAGGAAAGAAAGCAGCTTCGCTATGGCTCCGCCTCTCAGTTGGCTCGAAGAGTGGGCTGTGGGCTGCGATGGCTGGATCCTCTGCTCACTGGTGAGCGCGGTGACGGTCGCCCAGGCCTACCTAAGCCACAGGTTTGCGGTTCACTAGGTGACGTCCCTCCCAGAGCTCTTTGGGACAATTTCTCCCACAGCCAAATTGGTTTCTCCTTTAAAGCACGTTTTTAACTGAAGGAACTAGGGAACCGAAAGAACTTAGTCTTCCCAACAATTGGAAAATCTAATGTTTTTTTTTGGAGACTTTTTGTTCGTAAAAACAAACATGAACTGTTTAAGAGCAACCTAATCCAAGCTTTCACATAGCTTACTTACAACAGAGTCACTAGATAAAATATGGGATGCTCAGTTAAATTTGACTTTCAGATAAACAACAAATACCTTTTTTTTAGTAAAAGTATATCCCAAATATTGCATGGGTCACACTTATTTTTTTAAAAAAAGAAATATTTGTGATACACTAAGTTATTTATTCTTAATATGTAGTTCAAATTTAGCTGGGCATTCGGTATTTTCATTGGCTAAATCTGCAAGAGGTTTGAGTGAATCAAGCTGGCCAACAATGCAACAAGTGTTAAATCTCTCCTGATAATGAGCTCCTTTATTGAAAGATGCCGGTTTCTATGATAGCAAACACTCTGTCACCATTAAAGACTGATTCATATCTGTTAACTAGCACCCGCGTTTCTAAACACCAGTTTAGACATCTGGACAGTTAGTGACACATTAAATGCAGAGTCCACGTGGGAAGTAATTTACTTTAACCCGAGTCCTTTCCTTCTGTTAGCTAGTGCTCCCAATAAATAAATTTATCTTGGCTATTGTGAGTAATGCTGCAATAAACACAGAAGTGCAGATATCTTTTTGAGATACTTGTTTCATTTCCTTTGGATAAATATCCAGTAGTGGAATTACTGGATCTATGGTAGTTCTATTTTAATCTTTTTGAAGAACCTCCGTACTGCTTTCCATAATGGCTGCACCAATTTACATTCCCACCAACAGTGCACAAGGGTTCCCTTTGCTCCAGTGGCCATGATATGGGAATAACTCGAGTCCATCAAGGAATGAATGTAATATATATAAAATATATAAAAATTACTCAGCCATAAAAATAGAAGGAAATCCTGCCAATGGTGACAATATAGATACACAATGATTTACAACTCAGCCATACAAAGAATGAAATTTTGCCACTTGCAACAACATGGACAGACTTGCAGCACATTATACTAAGTGAAATAAGTCTAACAGAGGAGGACAAAAACTATATGATCTCACTTATATGTGGAATCTAATAGTCAAACTCATAGAACCAGAGAGCAGAACAGTGTTTTCCAGGGCTGGGAGGTGGGGAAGTAGGAAGATATTGGTCAAAAAGTACAAACTTTAGATTATGAGTAACTTCTGATGATCTAATGTACAGTATGGTGACTATAATTAATAATACTATATTATATACTTGAAATTTGCTAAGAGAGTAGATCTTAACTGTACTAACCACCTCAAAAAAAGAAAGGTAACTATGAGGTGATGAATGTGTTAATTAACTTGATTGTGGTTATCATTCACAATGTATACATAAATCAAACCATCATGTTGTATAATTTAAATATATACACTTTTTATTTGTCAATTATACCTCAGTAGAGCTGAGAGAAAAAAGAAAAAAAAAGATGAGTTTTATTTGGAGAGAAATGGAGAAGAGGAGAAAATATCCATTTCTGAGCACAGAACCTGCCTCTATACATCACTGTAATACTTTTTTTCCAACAGTTGCTTTTTATGGACTACATTCCCTTCAATTGCCTTTTCATAGGACAACAATTTTGTAATACTATCTAAAGAGAGGATAGAAAAGATAACTGTCTTTTCTCTAGCATGTTGATTTGTTTTTACATATCATTGACAGTTTAGAAAAGTGTCTCTAAGCTTTACAACTCACTATTAGTAATGTCATGTCAGTTCTTACAATTGTTCTTAAATTTGGGCAAACTTCTATCAAGTATTTTTCATACAGGAGCTTAATATTTGGAAGAATATTCCACAGACTAGCTTCTGCATCCATTTATTTCAAGCATTTCTTTTTACCAGCCACACACTCTGGTCACTTGGCACCATAGGGCACATTCACACTGCAGTGCAATCTCTGGAGCCCTGCCCTTTTGTCACAACACTGGGTAAGTTGGCCCAGTAGGTGATAGGAGCATTCTTGGAAGGCATTCCTGCATGGGCATGGCTAGCAATACTTCACAATACATGGAAATGACTGTGAGCCACATAAAATTACCCTCCTAAACCCAAACTAAATGTATCTCCAACTCACCTTACTTTTTGTTGGATCTTGAAAACGGCCATGGCTACTCAGCCATCTGACATGAGATGTGACAGAGGGGTGGTTGAAGAAGAACCAGACAGTGATCTTAAGTGATTCCAGTTACAATATCTTACTTTTAGAAATACCGCAAAAACATATCACTGAATGACTGCATTGCTAGGGAACCCCCTTCCAACCAGGTGCCTTTGAAAGGCTTGTGCAAGGGAAGACCCTGAAGCTTAAGCTAAATCAAGTTTGCTGACACCTAAGTCCTCAATAAATGCTATTATTGTTACTCCAATCCTTTCCATAGCACCTAGTACCTGCCTATTTTGTAGAACTTATCACACTGTTTATTTACACTTATGTCTGGCTCTCCAGATAGATCATAGCTGCAGCGGGACAGGTGCTGTGTCAGAGTGCTCGCACAATACCTGCTTTCAATTAGAGACTCAGTCAACAAGGAATAAATGAAATTATGCTAATAGAGAGGAAGGCAACTTAAAACAGATGCAACAGAGGAAAGGTCCGGAAGCTGTGGATACAGATAGAAAGGGTAACAATATGCAGAGAATGAAGTGCTATGCAAGGGCTGGAGGGCAAAGATCAGAGACCTTGGGACCAAAGAGAAATGCAAAATAGGCAAATCTATAGAGACTGAAGGTAGATCAGTAGTTGCCTGGGGCTGGAGGTGGAATTGGGAGTGATGCAAATGAGTGTGAGGAATCCTCTTGGGGTGATGGAAATGTCCTGAATTGGATTGTGGTGATTGTTGCATAAGTCTGTAAATTTGCTAAAAATCATTTGTACAGTTTAAATGAGTGAAATTTATTGTACGTAAATGATACAAATAAAGCTGTTTAAGATTTTTTTTTTCTGCAAAGTGAGAACAGAGATTCAAATATGAAGAGGCTGTAATATGTAAGTAGTACTAATGAACTAGTTCACCAAGAGTAAGTGTTCTGTCTTACCAAGATTCTCACACATTGTGGTGAAGTTCGTTGTGCTACTGTGTGGACATAGCAGCCCCAGGACGCCTTTCCATGTGCAGTGTCTAGAGTTCTCTTGCTTTGTTTACTCCCCAAGTTACCTGGGTGTGTGGCTAGTAAAAAGAAGCAACACGTGAAATGAATGCCCAGAAACTGGTCTGTGGAATAGTCTTCCAAATGTTATAGCTCATATACAAAAAACACTTTTAAGAATTGACATGACATTATCAATAGTGAGTTGTAAAGCTTAGAGACTTTTCTAAACTACAGTGCTAGAGAATATGATCTTTTCCATTCTCTCTATAGAAAGTATTACAAGGGGAGTAGGGTCCAGCTCAGTAGTAGAGTACATACTTAGCGTGCATGAGGTCCTGGGTTCAATCCCCAGTACCTCCATTAAAAAAATAAATAAATAAATCTAATCATCCACCCCCACTTTAAAAAATTTAAAAAGTATTACAAAATTGTTGTCCTATGAAAAGATAGTTAAAGGGAATGTAGCCAAAAAGCTGGCAGGGAGGAAAAAAGTATGACAGTGATGTATAGGGGCAACTAATTTTAAATATGTTTTATTGGGGGGAGTTTCATGCTTTTAAAAAATTTGCTACTTACGACTTATTTCCTCACTCTAAATATTCATTACCACACCAATTTTGTATTCCTAACTTTTTATTATTTTTCTTAAAGTCTCCCAAATTATATAATCCCAGGCTCCACAAAATTTGGATCTGCCTCTGTGGGTCCAAAGCATAGGCACTTTGTGTTGCCTTGTTTAGTCACTGCAAAAACCTTGTTAGATTAGTGTTATTGGCTCCCTATTACAGATGAAGAAACGAACTTTAGTAGGTTAAGTAACTTATCTAATGTCATATAGTCAGAATTCAAGTCTGGAATTAGATAACTATCAACGCAAGATTTTTTGACTCCAAGACCCCAAGGTAGATTTGACCTTACACTGCCTGTCTGTTCTGACATCACTTAACCACCTGACCGACTCATAGACACGGCTGGGATTAGGGTGAGGTGATATGAGGTGAATCGTTAATGTGTGGGGTCAAATCCTTTCTTTATTTAAAATTTTGAATTCTGTTCATCATGGATTTTTTGCATTAATTTTGAGTTTTTAATATATTAAAATATCTCATTGACTCAGTGTTTTGGTGCCCCTTTAAATTTTGTGCCCAAGGCAAGTGCCTCGCTTGCCTCATGCTACTTTTAGCTGTGTGTCACATCCTTGATTAGGGCATGAACATTCAGACTTGTGCTTTAGCTTCTAATAAAGCCAATTTCTTCCACTGGCTTTCAGACAACCTGCCTTTGCAGACATTATTCACTTATGTCCTCAGACTATCATTTGAGAACTCGGTTTTTCACAGATAAGTGAACCAATAATGATACTGGATTATCTACTGTTGGTACCACTTACCTACATCTAGCAAAGGTGCTAGCTTCAGTCAAGGTGGAAGGAAAATTCATTTACAAAAAAGGTTTATATTTATGTCACCTGGTCTTACTTGTAAAGCCATCTGAATTGAGCAACTTCTCATATATCCTCTGCAGATGCCAGCAGCACTGATCGAATTCTAGTGGTAACTGGAGAGGCATATTCCTTTTCCCTATTCTGCCTCCAGATCCTAGGCCTTTCTTTTTTAACAATTAAGAGTCATAAAGAATTTGTACCCCAATGAGAATATGTATTATTTTAGAACTCATATGGAAGATTCACAATATAGTTACCCTATATTAGGCCTCAGAGGAGATCTCAAAAATATTTTTTAACTCGTTAACACATAAGCTTTGTTCATGAAATTAGAAATTAACAAAAAGATAAAACATCACTAGAAATGGAATTTGAATAACACATATATTATAAATATTCATGGATTAAATAGGAAATAAGTGGAAATTGAGAACTATTTCAAAATTGCAAGGGCAAAAGGTATGCCTTAGTGGTAGAGTGTGTGCTTAGCATGCACAAGGGCCTGGGTTCAATCCCCAGTACATTCATTAAAATAAATAAACTCCCCTTAAAAAAAAAACTGCATAGCAATGAACGCACTTAATATTACAACTGGAAAAATGTATAGTCTTAAATGCATTTATTAGAAAAATAGGAAAACCTACAAGTAAACTAAGCTTACAATCTAAGAAGCTATAAAAAGAGCAGCAAGAAATAAACCTAAAGGCTGTAGTGGGAAGAAAATGATAAAAGGAAAAGCAGAAATCGAATCAAATTTCCTCTACACTCTTCCTAAAGCAACCCCTCCTCAAAATAGTGAGTCAATAAAACCAAAAGTGTTTTTTTTTTCTTCTCAAAGTCACCAAGACTAGAAATGAGTTATTTGATTGGAAAAAAATGTGGAAGTCCTATGGTAATGAAGGCATTCTGTACGCCCACAGAATGGTGGTGGTGGCAGAAATGCTACAGGAAGGGCAGGCAAATTCATACCCAGACTGTGTGTTTATTTCACTGAGGACAGACTGCTCCATGATGAACGGGTCCAGTGTAATTAACCTGCTATCAAGTGGTGCCTTGTTTCCCCGAGGAATAATGCCACATTGAGAAATCATAGTAGGTCCCAGCTGAGGACCGGTTAGGAATTCAGTCATGTAGCCATTTCAGCCACGGTGAGGGCATGTCCACGGTAATTCAGCCCAAGCATCGCTTCTGTCCTCTCAGGTATAGCAACCTTGTACGTAGGCCACTGAGCAAATACTGGGGTGGCTAGGGAAGGAGGCTGACATCCACAGATGGCTCACTTTGTCCTCCTGATCAAGGTAGACATTTTTTGCTGCAGATGCCCTGTGGTGTATTCATATGGAATACAAATATCTTCACACTGTGTCCACTTCATGAAATCCATCCAAATACCTGTTTGCTAAACCTCTTTGTCACCAACTTCCTTCCAATCCTGTTCCATCCAAGTCCCTGACCATTCAACTAGGTTATAAAGCTGTATAGGTCTACATCTCTTGGCTGTCTCACAGTCTAGACAAATGTTCGGCTTGACATTCTGCCCACAAATATTTCCCTTCAACACAGGAGTCCAGCTGGTGCTATGATTTTGTTTTAAAACCAGGTTCTGTTTTTCCCTTCCTTTGTTAAGTTATCGTAGAGAAATACCTCATGAGTCCATGGATGTGGACTGAGGGGTAGGTGGCAGTGTAGCAGGAGGAGGTGATCTTTGGGCTGAGTTCCGGACAAGTGGGGTTCAGCGAGTGAAGACAGGAAGGGGTCAGAAGGGCTTCCAGATCTGGGGAGCAGCAGGTGCAAAGCCTCATGTGAAGGAAGGGCAGCTCCCATAATGATGTACACTCAGTCTTTTGTTTCAGAGTCACCCTTCTTGTTCCTACCTGTTCTCCATCCCATTTTGGTTCCCGTTCCTTCCCAAATTATCATCCAAAAGACTGCCAGAGGTTCTATGAAGACAATTTAGGTTTACTTCATTTGGGGGAAAAACACCCTTTCAGACTCTTATTGCTTGGGGACACAGTACTCAGGGTCCCAATTAAATAACTCAGATCTAAACTTTGATCTTTCTTGCATAAACATCTTTTTCCTCCATCTCTCCATTTCTCCCTGTTATTCTTGACTCTGCAAACAATTACTTATCAGTTTCTGATAACAGGAGACAGTCTAGAGGCACAGTATCTTTCAGACTAGTTAAATCACTCAGGTTTCAATAGGAAACACATAGTAATGGGCCTTTCCTATTGTTACTTTAAGTCATAAGGCATAAGTTCCAATGGAGCAATATATGAAAGAAACTGAAATACAGAAAAAAAAATCCACAAAAATTGCATTAAAAAATGGGACAGGCTTTCCAAACTGGTACAGTGTTTTATAGTTTTCCCAAGGGTCATTCTGAAAGGATTATAAGAAAGGCTAATAAGTTCTCAATTAAATTAAATTAAATTAAAATTAAATTAAATTAGTGTGTTCCTGTCCTGGGACAGGAGCCTCAAGATATGTGAGGTACTAAATAAGGTAAGTACTAAAAAGACAAGATATAATCCCTGACTTAAAGCAACCTTCTATGTAATAAAGAATTGAGAGGAACATATAGAATTTGCTTATTATATAATTCTAAAGAGAATAAGCTCAAACACATGAACTTAAAGCCATAGTCTATTAACTTTAAAAGAAACTAATTATTATTTTGCACTTACATTAATTCTATTTACTTAAATTAGCAATATGTACTAGCCAAATTAGTGTTACAAGCAAGGTAGAAGTGTAGGTTGTACATATTTCTGTTTCAGCAATGAGTATAATCATTTTGTTCTAATAAAAAATATATATATAAAATCTAATTATAGAAAGTTAGAAAATTATAGTGTAAAAATAAGCATATACATTACCACACACTAATCAAATTATCAACAAGAAATTGTCTATTGAGCTAACATAATACATACCTGAAAGGAGAAAATAGCAAAAACCGTAAATATATCCCAGCAGTGATGGTGCACTTATAAGAAAACGGCTGGTCACTGACGTGGTCATCTCCGTCAGTTACCTGACAGACTACCTGAGGCACAGTGTCTGTGCTGGAGGAGGCCATCAAACCCACGTGACCACCAGTTGACCCAAGGGCTGGACATGGGCCTTTGGAGCTCCCCCAACCCGCTCCTGTCCTTGGATTGTATATTCTGTGTGGCTTCCCTGCTCCCAGAAGCTGCTCCATGGATCCAGCCTTGAAACAGAAATGTGTTGTTGAGGCCACCTGGACTGGTTATGTGACTGAACCCAGTTAAGGCCTCTAAACTTTTAAGATCCCGGCAGGTGTTGTGGAGATCTACTGGTCTTGCGGCCACCACCCGAGACAAGCCCGGTAAGTGAGTCCCCTTGCTTATTAAACCTGCCACCTGCCAATCTGGGATGGCTGCCTCTTTCTTCGGCCTCCGCCTGCCCTCTGCCTATGTCAGGGCACATTTCAGATTACACCCAGGATGCTCTTGAGGAGGCTGCAACCCAACATCTGTACATACGCACGTTGGGGAGTTTTTGCAGAATTACAAACTTGCACAGGAACAGGGTACTTAGGAGAATAGAACTGGAGTGTCAAGTAATCTCTAATAAAACACGGGCTTTGTATTTGTGACTACCAATTTTAGAAATCTTTTAACAACTCATTCAATGGGTTTCTAGTAGTAAGCAAAGTTTTCTGGCCCCAAAACTGAAATGAAAATCTGTAAAACTGTGCATTGTTTACTAAAGGAACTAAAGAAGGGGCTTTCATTTTTGCATCAGCTCATGACCTAGCATAAGGCGATGTGTTAACAGCTGCTGTGTCCCCTAATGACGGGTAACTTTCCCCTCAAGCCATGTACATGTACACTCCCTACCCAGCTGTTTTATGTCAAGTTTTTCACAGGTATTATAAGAAGGCAGGGAGGAGGAGGACACCCAATGTTCTGGTTGATACAGATTCTACTTCTGAATTCAGTGATAAAAGATGAGTAATTCATAGAATATCTACCTACCATTTTTATTTTTCAGGAGGTTTCTGTTTCATGTGCCAAAGACTTTTTTTTTTAAATCTTAAACTCTTGTCCTCTTTCAGTATTTAGAAATTCCATCACAGTGCAAAGACAAATGTGAAAAGCAATGGAGTAAATATCTGTTAGTGTCCAATAAAGAAAAGCATATCAACTTAAAAAAAAAGAATTCCAGCTAGATAGTATCTGCAGTATTGTTTTCAGCTTTGTTAGTTTCCATCTTTTTTTTTTTTGCCTTAAAAGTATTTTTAACGTCTTCAAAAGTTACTTTGAATAGAGGACTCTTGGTTTTCTTAACAACACTTTGTTAATATGTACATTTTGTAGCCTCATGAATTCACTGCAACAGATTCATATCTATAAATAGCTTTCAAATAGTTTTTAGCACACAAATATACATTGATTTATGAATAAAAGACAGAATTCTTTTTTTTTACATTTTTTATTGATTCATAATCATTTTACAGTGTTGTGTCAAATTCCAGTGTTCAGCACAATTTTTCAGTCATTCATGGACATATACACACTCATTGTCACATTTTTTTCTCTGTGATTTATCATAACATTTTGTGTATATTTCCCTGTGCTATACAGTGTAATCTTGTTTATCTTTTCTACAATTTTGAAATCCCAGTCTATCCCTTCCCACCCTCTACGCCCCCCCACCCCGGTAACCACCAGTCTGTATTCTCTGTCCATGAGTCTATTTCTGAAAAGACAGAATTCTTTTTCCATCAATGCACCTGATTTGGGCTATGGATGTACTCCTTAAGAGTAATATGTAAATTACACAAAAATAAACTCAAAATGGCTTAAAGACTTAAATATAAAACAATACATGATAAATCTCCTAGATGAAAACAAAGGCAAAACATTCTCTGACATAATCTTAGCAATGTTCTCCTAGGGCAGTCTACCCAAGCAATAGAAATAGGAGCAAAAATAAACAAATGGGACCTAATTAAACTTACAAGCTTTTGCACAGCAAAGGAAACCATAAGCAAAACAAAATGACAACCTATGGAATGGGAGAAAATATTTGCAAATGATGCGACTGACAAAAGCTTAATTTCCAGAATATATAAAAAGCTCATACAACTTAATAAGAAAAAAAACAAACCCAATCCAAAAATGGGCAGAACTAAACAAGCAATGAAGACATACAAATGGCCAATAGGCACATGAAAAAATGCTCAGTATCACTAATTATCAGAGAAATGAAAATCAAAACTACAATGAAGTATCACTTCACACCAGTCAGAATGGCCATCATTCAAAAATCCACAAACGATAAATGCTGGAGAGGGTGCAGAGATAAAGGAACCCCTCTATACTGCTGGTGGGAATGTAGTTTGGTGCAGCCATTATGGAACACAGTATGGAGATTCCTCAAAAAACTAAAAATAGACTTACCATGTGATCCAGCAATCCCACTTCTGGGCATATATCCAGAGGGAACTCTAATTCGAAAAGACACATGCACCCCAATGTTCATAACAGCACTATATACAATAGCCAAGACACGGAAGCAACCTAAATGTCCATCAACAGATGACTGGATAAAGAAGTTGTGCCACATTTATACAATGGAACACTACTCAGCCATAAAAAGAATAAAATAATGCCATTTGCAGCATCATGGATTGACCTAGAGATTGTTATTGTAAGTGAAGCCAGAAAGAGCAAGAAAAATATCATATGATATCACTCATATGTGAAATCTTAAAAAAAAATGGAGAGGAAAGGACACTATGAACTCATCTACAAAGCAGAAACAGACTCGCAGACATAGTAAATAATCTTATGGTTACCATGCAAAGGGGGTGGTAAGGGATAAATTCGGGAGTTTGAGATTTGCAAATATTAGCCACTATATATAAAAATAGATTTTAAAAAAAGTTTCTTCTGTATTGCACAGGGAACTATCTTCAATATCTTGTAATAACCTTTAATGAAAAAGAATATATGTATGTATATGCATGATTGGGACATTGTGCTGTACACCAGAAGTTGACACACTGTAACTACCTGTACGTCAATTAAAAAAATAGTATGTAAATGACATTTTAAAAAATTATTTAATTAAAAAAATTGGGGGGGGGTAATTAGGTTTACTTACTTTATTTTTAGAAGAGGTGCTGGGGATTGAACCCACGACCTGGTGTATGCTAAGCATGCACTCTATCACTGGAGCTATACTCACCCCCTGTAAATGACTTTTCTATAAATCAAATTGTAAGTTCCTATTAAACAATGGTTCTAATAGTAGGTTAGGGGATTTTTCACATTACCTGGGATATTCTCTTAAACTGCTGACTTACATGATGGTTTCAAATAGTTGAAAAGGGGCTCATAGAACTCCTGGTAAGCACACCCCTTCCTCTCATCACTCCCTGCCCCACAAAACAAATGGCCAGAGACTTGTCCCATAGGGAGGCTATGAGGATTGATTATCTAGCTACCCCTCCATGAGGACCAATCTCATCATGCCTGTGTTTGGGCTGATGTCAGTCTCCACATTCTGGCTGTCTTCAGAGGACAAACCTTTCAAAAGGTGACTCTTTTTGGTCTCAAACTCCAGGTGGGCATCCCTCTGCTCCTCATTTGTAGACATCCAGGTTATTCTAAACTTCTTCCAAATCTCAATTTCAAGCATCCCATATCCTGACCACCACTTTCTGTCTTTCCAGCTCATTCCTTCTGTGAAAGTGGAGATTTTATGTTTTGGGCCTTGAACAATTATCTAGCAAGTATTTAAGTGTTTATAAATATCTATTAAATGAAGAACAAAATATCCCAAGACAAAATATTTTCTTTTCTTAAAGCAGAAACAGGAAACTCTGCATTGTAAAATTACAGTATTTACTTGCCCTTAGAGTACTGCAGTTTTTCCTAATGTTCAGTGAGATTCTTTCTTGCTGGAGGGAGCAGGGTATGGGGACAAGCACAGTCCTGGGGGTGGGCTCGGGTGGGAGTAGGTGGTGGGTGGGGAGAGCATTTGACTTTTACTATTAGCTCTGTCACTAATTAGTAATTCACTTAGGGTGAGTCATTAAACCTCTTGTTTCCATCAGGGAATGTGAGAGTACTTTTATTTTTATTCAAAGCAAAGAGATCTACCAAGCACAAAACCAGTAGAAATCACTCACCACACACATCAAGAGCCTTTTTCCTTCCAAAGTTCATCTATGGGACTTTCATACTATATATGATAAGACTTTGTTCCAAAATCTAAGGATCATTCATAGTTTTTACAGTAAATGAGAAATATTTTTCATCAGTATAAAACCACTCTCAAAGTTCAAGATGATAATCTTAAAGTCAATTAAACAGAATAGTCACTTATGTTATGAAAATTTTCTTCCTATCAATGTGCAGGAGAAAATGCCTAATTTAACTGAGAAAGATAAATTACAGTTATGATTAAGTCAGTAATCATATCTATTTTGAAAGTAGCATTTATCTTCAGAATACAAATAGAGTAAGTACTTGGTAATGTCCACAAATTAATGACAACTTATTCACATGTATTACTGACTGAAATGTAGTATCATTGCATTTCCCTGAGCAGTAAATTCAGTACATCCTATACGTAAAAGTATCACCAACTCCCCCTATGACAAACACACAAACACCAAACTATATTTTGTCAAGCAAAATATTTTTAATTAGTAGGCTGATCATAAATAAATCCACATAAAAGATTTAACAGAATTACAAAGAGTTTTGCATTTCTTTTGTGGACTCAATTCATAGTATGCCTTAGTCAACCTCTCACTCTCTAACTGGGACAAAAAGAGTTGTCATCCAACAATGCAGCACAGTTTAAGCGATTCATATTCTGTAAGTTACATTTTTACATTTCTTTACAAATGTAACATTTATGTACATTTTATATATATTTTTCTATAGTTCATGTACTGAAACTATTGTTTTTACAGGGAAAATATTGAATTCATTTAATGAATATGAATCATTCCTTGTTAAAAAGTAATTCATATAAACAAGTAACACAGTACCACTGCCTTTTGGCATCTCTTTGTCAGAGTTCAAGTCCAAAAATGTTATTTTACTTATAAGAAAAAGGATTTTATCTAATTTTACATTATGACATATCATTCCACATAGCTACCTAAGTTTGCCGGCTTGCAATGAACAGAGCACTGTACTGCTGCACTACTGGAAATGTGTAGAAACCAATTCGAAATATACTTGGTGAGACAGCATCATCATTACCATTAATTTAGGGTGAAGAAAATCTGCCACGTTCTTTCTTTCTCTTTACCTCTTGCCAAAGCCTCAGACAGGGTGCTGTGCTGTGCTATGCTATGTATTGTCTCTCGTAACAACAGATGCCTTCATTTCAAATTTCCTATGTGCTTCTCTGACAGATTATGCTTTACCTAGGTTATAGATCCTCTTCTTCTTGTTCAATTTTACCTCACTTCACTTACAAATCTGCTGCTGAACATGAAGCAAAAATTCATAGTAAGAGAATGCAGCTTCTGTCCGGTCTTCAATCAAATGTTGAAAAAATTCTGTTTTAGCAGGACTCTCATCTCTGAAAAAGAAAAAATGGTATTTATCTTAAAATGCACATTATTAAAAAGAATAGTTATACATTTTAAAAATTGCTAATCATGAGGACTTTATGAAAATGCATAGGGGATATTAATCAAGTAACAACAGCATTCTACCACTAGAATTTTGATAATATTTAAATATAAATATTTTGATAATATTTAAAACTTGCTTTGTAGGGGAGGGTGTAGCTCAAGCAGTAGAGCGCATGCTTAGTATGATGAGGTCCTGGGTTCAACCCCCAGTAACTCCTCTAAAAATAAACAAACAAATAAACCTAATTACCTCCCCCCACCAAAAAAAAGAAAGAAAGAAAGAAAAAACAATTTTTAAAAAAAATCTGCTTTGAAGACAATTTCACATAGATTGGACAGGATAAGACAGTTTTAGTAAGTTACAGAAGTACTTACTTTACCACGTGAAGAACTGGGCTTAATGGTCTGTTGTCTCTAAGCCAAGTTATGAAGGATCTGGCTCTTTCTGATGAAAGTGTGTCTAGCTCTGGAAGATGTGTCTGATAAAAAATATAATTAGGAAATTATTACCTTTCTCATAGACTCTGGCAGTATTAGAACTAAATCATGATTGCCACTTCCACCAACCAGCTGCCAGCACTCTATTCTCAGCCCCAACAGCACAAGCAAACACATTAAATTTACATTGTTGACAAATCTGTTTATGTTTTCTTGACTAAGCCAATAAGACATGTTTAATGACATACAAGTCACTGATATTTTACCTGAATATTATATTTTTTCTGGGTAAGTCAATAAAACATACACATGTCACTGGTATTGTGTTGCACTTTTGTATTTCTTCTAAAGAAGTATCAAATGAAGGAGCTATCACTAAGTTCCAAATTCACTTAACAATTATACCCTGTTCTAATAATAGCCATTTTTAGAGAATTTTGTTTCCTTTAGTCCTTAAAATTTAAGGGCAAGGAATTTTAAAGAATATTGTGAATGTGTAAATATATTTAAAAACTATATGCAAGACTATTGTAAAAAGACCTAAAAAGTCTATTTACATATACATACATATGTGTGTATGTACATATACATACATAAAGGTTTTTTTTTTTAAGACAACTTAATAGTAAACTAAATAAGAATATGGTATATAAAAATTTTAAATAGAAAAGTTTGGGTTAATTATATTTATAATTTATATCAATGTTTAAAAAGTAAAAGAATAGAACAATTTCTATTTGATATAAATTTTTCTAAGATTTTTCTAAGTATATACTGCTACTATTATATATACACAAACATTTTTGTAAATATAAATGGATCATTTTATGTATACTATTCTCTTCAGGCTGTATTCTTTTTAATAAATGCATAGCTATTACTACATATAAAGACTTCCACGAATATCTATAGGGTATATTCTTAGGAGTAAGTAATTTACTTTGTGATACATACTATGTGATTTTAATTTTAACAGATATTGCCAAATGGCCTTCCAAAAGACTGTATAAATGTACGGTCCAATCAATTGTATTTAACAGGCCTGTTGACCTATTCCCTCTGCAATATTGCTTATTATCAAATTTTAAAATCTTTACCATCTGACAAAAATCTGAAAAGAAATGACAAAAAGTGAAAAGAAATGCTGTGCTGTTATTTTATTTTTATTTTCTTAATTATCAATGAGGCTAAACGTTGTTTCATATGGCTGCTACTATGTTTTCCCCAATGAATTATCTGTTCAAATCCTTTTCCCATTTTTCTTTTCTTATTTTTGAGGCGGGGGGGGAGGTGTCTTTTCCTTAAAGATTTGTAAGAGAACTTATCCTAGAGAGATAAGCTCCTTTCCAGTCATATGACTTAGATAATCTTCCAATTTTGTTGTTTATCTTTTGGCTTTACTTATTTTACCAGATAGAAATGTTTCAAATTTTTTAATCTTTTCCACCACTTACAAAGGCCTTACCCATTTTAATATAACAAAGTTTTTTTTAACATTTCATTTTTTTCACAGTGATTTGAGATGATTTACCACATTCTATTTTTCATGAATTAGATCCATTTCTGAATTCGATTCTGTTCCACTCATATATTTATTGTGTCCGTATCACAGTGCTTAAATAACCACAGCTTTAAAATAAAGTTTCCTGCTTTATTTAGTAGGACTTATTTTTCACATGATTTCCCCTTGGCTGACATTACTCTCTCTTTTCAAACTTTTCCATATTATCCTCATTTGTTGAGTTGTAGAAATGAATGCTAGGATTAATGTGTCCAATTTAAAAAATTCAATCAAACTGTGAATGTGGTAAGAATTATACTGACTTTATATTAATTTTGGGAAAAAGGACATAATTACAATGGACTATCATTTTAGTCATAAAACAATGAAGTACTGATACATGCTACAACATGGATAAACCCTGAAAACACTAAGAAGTAAAAGAAGCCAAACACAAAAGGCCACGTGTTGTGTGATTCCATACATACGAATTGTCCAGAACAGGAAAATCCATAGAGATACAAAGAAGATTAGTGGTTGCCAGGGGAAAGCAGGAGGGGAGAACTGGGGGATATAGGTTTCTTTCTGAGATGACAGAAATGCTCTGAAATTAGATACTGGAAATGGTTGTACAACATTGTGAAAATATACTGAAAACTAATGCATAATTTACTTTAAAATGGTTAAAATGGTGACTCATGTGAATTCTATCTCATAAAAATATTTAAAACAAGGAAGTAAAAGTTAAAGCTGTATAAAATGCACTGACCATTTTCTGTGGTATTGATGCAAAATTAGGATACCCAAGCACATCCTCTATAAAGTTATTGTCACAGCTTTTTCCAATCCAAATGTAAAAAACCTAAAAATAAAAAAACCCAAAATATTAATACTCCCTTTTCTCAAAATTATCAAGCATAAAAGAGGTAAAGTATACTAATTCAAAACTCAAATCAAGTAGGAACAGACATTAAAGTAAAAAGGAAACCTGTGATTGGTACATTTGGCATCCACATCCAGGAATCTACACTGCGTCTAGATTTTTTTTTTTTTACACCATCTTCCTTACTTTTTCCCCAATAGGAATGTAATGCTTCGACCAGGGTAACTGATTCACTGTATTTCCTGTCCACTATTTCCATTATTTCAACTACATCTGTACTTTAACTAATGCCCCCCACCCCTCACCCCATCCCATTCTGTGGCTGTCAGGATCCTTTTCCTGCTCATCAGGTATCATTTATGAAGCCATCTTGACCATTCTGACACCCTTCATCCCCACCCTGTCTGATGACTTCTCCTGAACTCCTAATCATTAATGGCATTTCAGACAATGGATAAAGTTGAACTAGATAAACTTTTGAGGTTCCTTTAAATTTTATGAGTCTGTACGATAAAATCCTTGAAGACAGGAATTCATCTCTTTATCAAGTATATATAATCCATGACACCCTCTGAGCTTCTAATCCATGTTTCACTGCCTGATCTGTGATAATAGAGCTGGACCCTGTAAGTGTTTCTTCTTTTACCAGCCAAAATGTTAAGCTTTGTCATCAGACGGTGCTTACAGAGCCACAGTCCATGAGGAAAGCACCTTCTCTCGTCAGTTTCTCTGCAGACAATTTTTGAAGAGGTGGCTGAGGCACAACTCTGTCATTAACATGTATCGCACCCTGAAAAGAAAAAGATGGAATGTCAATGAGCTTACGTTACTATTATCACAGTTTGGAAGTTAATGGCCACTAGCTCTTTATGAAATGACATTTGAGAATTTGGGAGGATGCAAAAAATTACAGATGACCTTTGAACAACATGGATTTGAACTACATGAGTCCACATATATGCAGCTTTTTTCAAGAAATACTACAGTACTACATGATCTGCAGCTGGTTGAATCTGTGTGTACAGGAAGGAGGATATGGAAGCCTGACTATCAAGGGTCACTATATTGGTAACATATTTCCACCTTGGCTGTAGAATCAAGACACTTAAATGTATTTAAATTAAAAGACACTCAAGTATATTCAAATTTAAAAGATAAAAACATGAATATGTAAAATAATCTGGCCATTTCCTCCCCTGCTGGGATCAGGATATGTTAGAAGTATGACTACTAAGTCTGATGCAAAGCAAGACTTAAGTTTTTTTATATTTCTCAGTTAACAAAACACACAGAAGATTCCAAAGAGTAGAGTTTTAACACAATGAAGAAAAAGAGACTACATAATTCTATTTTAAAAATACTGTTGGATACCAGATTTGGTTTATAACAGTATAATCAAAGTTGTGCTCTGATCATATCAGAAACAGTCAATATCTCCAAAATTTAAGTGGACGTGCTCACTCTACAACTTAGCTTTGTAATAAGTATTGTAACCAAACCCACAAGGTGACTTGCTTTGTATGAAACTATTTTTGAAAACTCCATAAGCATAATTGTATCTGATAGTCCTATTGTCCAACCAAATCGATGGCTAGTGTTCTTATTTAATGTATTAGTACTACAGGGGAAAAACAGAAGAAACTGTTACTCATACATCATCTTTGCTGTAGAATCAAGACACTCAAATATATTTAAATTAAAAAATTTCAAACACACTAAAAGAAACCATACCTCATCTGTCAATCTGTCTATCCTGTATAAGTTGGGGTGAATCATTTTCATTAGATGAACAAGCGGCTGACACTTTATCTGACACATGGCATATACACGGTCATCCAGGCGTGTGCTTGTACCAGTTCTAAAGGCTTTCTACATGGAAAAACGATACACATCACTCAGTAAAACACAAATATAGTGAACAAATATTCACATCAGAGAGACCTGGGTTCAAATCTCAGCCCCAACATTTAATAGGTAGGTACGTGAGCAAGTCAATTAGCTTCTCAAAGTTATATTGTCATCATATGTATGTACACCATTATTTAAGCTGCTCTCACGTGTTAGAGTGAGAGTGTATGGTTTCATGAGAGTCATCTGTATACACCTTCATTTTCCACTGATCTTTTCCTGTTCTTCAAAGTCTTCCAATGCTAAGCTGTATAACCATCAATTAAATATTTAAAAACCCACAGAAAACTGAGATTTCATTTCTTCACCTACGTATCGAGAATTTCAAAAGACTTTATTAAAGTTAACAGTGTATAGAGAACTACCTGTTTGAGAAGGGCCAGTACATAGAGAGGAAACAACTTGAGGGAGCTGGGTGCTATCAATGCAGAGTGCTGTAAGTTTGAGACAGTTGAGCCATATGCAGATAATGAATCCACCACAGCGTTCACTAGGGCATCTCTTGCATCTGATAGGCTTGATGAAATTGATCGATCCACAGCTATAAAGCAAACAAAATGGAAAGGTATTTAACCAACAGGTGCCAATGAATACTACAACATAAAATTTACATGCATTATTTAAGAAACTAACAAAAATTTCATTTTTAGGTTAGAAAAATACATTTTACTTGCTCCCTCATTACACAATTTTTTGGAACTAAATCTGAATAAACCTGACAATCAAAACAAATCTAGATTGCTTTGGACCTTTTCGTTTTAATCTTTTTTAAATTTGAAAACACATAACCACTATTGATATTAGAGAATGTGTATCATCCATCTACTTCTGAGAAAGCTCTTGGGGATATTACGCAAACAGAAGTCACATGATTAAGTATCACTCTTTTCTGCGTAAACAATGTAAGTTCTGTGAAGTGAAATATCCCTTATTACTCTCTAATATGTCCTTTGTCAAAGCCTTCCTAGGTCAACAAAAAAAGAGGGCAAACTAAACACAGGTTCTCATACAGACACTGAAGAGCCAGCTATCAGTGTGGAACTTATTTTCCTCTATGTACATAAGATTTGGGAGTTGGATGGACTAGAGGTCCAGCCTGGGCTCTTGGATTTACTAGCTGTGCAAGTCTAGGCAAACTGATTGACCTCTCTGAGCCTCCATTTTTTTGTCTCTGAAATAAGACCTATTAAAATAAAAATGACCTACATATATGCCCAAGTATTAAAAATAAAATTATATTGAAAAATAATTATGGTTAGCTATAATTAATTTGAAATACAGACACAAAGTGATAGTTAAAATATTGGAATCCTTTAGTAAAAATACTATCATCCTTTTTCCTAAAATGAGTAATAATGATTATTTTTCTCAGGATTACACGGAAAATAACATGGTTCATTTTACATATACATTTATCTAAAAGGTAGATTTGTTAAAAACAAAACACTCAGTGTTATATTAATTCCCTAACAAATTGTTTTTAAACTCACATACAGTAAAATTTACTTTTTTGAATATAGTTCCATGGTGGTTATACATCAAAAGCACAGCCATGTAATCACTGCCACACTCAAGATATACAACAGTTCCATCACCCCAAAGGTATTCCCTGGTGCTGCCCCTTTGTGGTAAAACCGTCTCTCTGCCCCCAACCCTGATAATCACTGATCTATTCTTCATCCCTATAATTTTCACTTTTCCAGAATGTAATATAAATGGAACCACATGTATGTAGCCTCTTTGAGTCTAGCTTCTGGCACTTAGTATAATGCCTTTGAGTCATCCATGTCCATTTGCATACTAACAGTTCATTCATCGCCAAGTTGTATTCCATCGCATGGATGTACCATAGTTTGTCCATGCATTGACCAGTTGAAGGACATTTGAGTTGTTACTAGTTATTAGTGATTATGAATCCCACAAAAGATTTTTAAATTAAAGAATTAGTGAGAAATAAAAGAACAGTCCAATTCACACTGCTGCAAATGAAAATGTAAACCATACATACCTTTTTAAAAAACATTTTTGTTTATTTTAATTTTTTTGTGTGGGGGAAGGAGGTAATTAGGTTTATTTTTAGAGGAGGTACTGGGGATTGAATCCAGGACCCTGTGCACGCCAAGCATACGTTCTACCACTTGAGCTGTATCCTCCCCCAGATATGTACTTTATAAACAAAGGATTCCTAGGGTAAAAAAAAATGCCCAGGCCTCTGTTTTGAGGACAGAAAAATATATTTCACCTACTCCTTCACTTTTTTACTCACCCATGTTTGCCAGAAGGCAGATGGCAGCTTGTACATCCACTCCTGCATATACGTCTGCTAGTGAACTTACCACTGGCAAGCAAAGTGTATGCACTCTAATTCTCCGCTCACCTAATGAAAGGATAAGTCCATGTCATTGCAAAATACATCAGACCAACACAGAAATAAATCAAACAGATCAAAGTATTACTCAAGTTATTGTTTTGATTAGATTAAATCACCAACAGGATTCTGAAATGCAAAGTTTTACAATGAACATGTCTTAAAGAAAATTAAATACCTTCTAAATCTGAACACAGAATATGAACATATACTGTATTTTGTATACAGCTGAACATTAGATTTTGGTTTTTATTTTATTATCACTCATTCTAAATTACATACAACATAGTAAAATGTCAGAAAACTTAAGACTATGAAATAACAAATGTAGGCTTCAAGCGCCATGCAGAATTCATGTTACGGGGAAAGAAATAATGCTCAGGATGACACAGGTGGATTCGGTATGAGACATGATGGTAGTGTGATCCTGGGAATACAAGTCTTCCACAAGTCAAAAAAGACATTATTTAAAGATTCAAAAATAAGTTGAAAAAAAAAGAAAGACTGGAACTTATATTCAGTTAACTAATACAGATTCCATTACCTCCCATCGTGTGTTCATTCATTCTCCCCATTCTCCCAGCCTGTGAAAGGAGGAGAGAATCACTGCCACAGGTTATATTTCATTTCTGTTAACCTTACCTTTGCTTGACGTATATAGTAGGGCTGTCTGAAAGCACACCAAGGAAGTATCTGTCAAACTTTCTTCAATTGACAGCTGTACTGCAAACCCAGCATCAGGATTGATGTTGGCAAGGGATAACAGATCAGTGGAACGGACGAAGAAGTTTCCATGAAAAGTATGCATTGAAAGACCTAGGTAAGAGGAAACTTGTCATAAAAGATGAAGTAAGAGCAGTATCTTAGGCTAAAGCTACTTTTTAAAATAAAAAAATCTCTGATTTTGAATCAAAAGGATAACTAGGGAGTAGTACTGGAGTGTCAGTGGAGGTTCTAAAATACCAATTCAAAAAAAAGCCCAGTGCAGGTTATGCAAAGGGAGACTACACATTTAACTTGTATTGACAACTAATCTTATAATATTTCCTCCTTTGTGATCTAAAGTCAAAGACCTAACATATAAAATTAAACCAATGAAGCTTACTGTACAACTTACTTAAGAATTAAAATAAAGGATGAGAATCCTTCCAACATTCACATAAAATGAAGACAATACAAAACTGAAGACCATCTGAGATGATTAGGAAGGCAGACTATTAATTTGACAATTTTCACTTAAGATTGTCCCTATTCCTCAAATTCTTCTGAAATCACCTCCAATATGGGCTTTCTCTTAGATTCTTCCTAATAAAGCAAAACATTACCTTTGCCCACTTACTCAAATTACTTAAAAAATTGGGCAATGGCTATTCAATAACTATATATATATATATATATATATATATATATATTTAGAACAGAATACGGCTAACTGAATCAAGCAGAAAATCCTTTATAATTATTATATGTAGTCATAGTCAATATATGAATGTTTATTAATTTTGACAAAAGTATATGGTACAAAGCATAATTTGTATTATTTCATACCTTTAGTACACCTTATTCTCATAACAGCTTCAAACCCAATTTTTCTTGTGAGATACCGTTTTAGGTCTTTTTGTAACTTCTCTGCTTGTGAAGGATTGTGCATATAGTGGAAAGACGGATAATAATAGATGCAGCCTGCAGAATACCTGGAAATGCAAGCTTTAGAGAGAAATATAAAAAGACTTAGCTGCAGAAACAATAATATCCTACTTGTCCAGATTCTATATTACAAAGTGCAGATTCTATATTACAAAGAAACCTGTTATAATGAAAAAAAACCTAAGCTGTTAAAAAAAAATGAGGATAATATATAAGTCTGAGAAACACAAACATCTGTAAAATGTAACATATGGTAAGGTTTACTGTTAAGCAGAGTGATAAGGGAACTATATTTTAAAAACATAGCATTTTATATTTGTATAGTGCTTTGAAGTTTACCAGTAATTTTCATAGGCATTATCTAATTCACATATCTCTCCCCTGGAACTATTGAGAACTTAAAAGTTTAGATTTAACTATATGCTAGAAATATTTATGTAAACAGATAAATACAGTAGTATCTCCTTACCTAGAGAAGCGAGATCAGAATACTGTGAACTTAAAAGGAACAGGTCCACTGCAGTCTGCTGCCCTGAGCAATCTAAGGCGAGTTTCTTATAAAAATCAGTTGCAGGGCCAAGATGCTGTACAACCTAAGTCAACAGGTCATAAAGTAAGAGTTAAAAACCCTGGGAATAATAATTGCTAACATCTATAAAGAAAGCACTTATGTGCCAGCACAGATGTTTCATATAAATTAAATTATTTAATCATCATAATAATATGTATCTCATAGAGTTATCCACATTTTACAGATGAGGAAACAGACAAAAAAATGATAAAGTAACTTGATCAATTCCACAGTTGTTGAGTGGCAGATGCTGTAACATAAAGTCAGGAAGTCTGGCTCCAGCGTGACTGCTGTTAGCCATTATTATATGTCTACTGCTAAGCAAAAACACCAGAGATTAACAGATTAAGGAAGGCTTTTCCTGTTGGTGTGAGGACGCTTGAGCTGAGGAGATGGCACTGGAGAAGAGTTAAGAATGCAAGAGCCAGGCTCCAAGTTCTTAATTACTACACTATACAACAATATGTTTCAATCTTAATTACAGTGCGTGATTATCGTATTAGAGTTTCCTCAAATATAGAGGAATATGTAATACAGAACAGATACTTAAGCTGTTGAGTGCCAGGCAGAAAGAGAGTATTTCTGGAAGTTAAATGAGGGGACAAAACCCACAAAACTGTATTGAAAAATCAGTAAACACTTTCCTGTGCTCAAAACACCTCAGTATTCTCAGTGGATTTCAATGGGTCAGTGAACTGAATGCTAGCTGTACTTGTTGATGAATTAAAATATACTTTCTCCAATTTATTTTTAAATTAGCTCCTTTCTCAAAAGCAATTTAAAAACACAATGTCTATAAGAAGTAAAATATGGTGCTGCTCTTCTCTAGCAATGTGGTGAAGAATAAAAAAGCAACAATACTTAATGGTGGCTAGAAGATGAGAGTCCTTAAGAGTACAGGACGGTAACAACCCCAATAAATAAAGCACAATAAAAGTGTAGATACAGTTTACACTCCCTAACCCAATAATCCACTTCTAGGAATTTATCTTAAGGAAAAACTGAATATGTGGCTAAAAATTTTATGACACTATTAAAACTGTTAATTCATACTCATAACTGACATTATTAAAAATGTTTAATTCACACTCGTAACTATTTGCAATGGCATTTTCTTACCTGTAAGTTGAAGTCAGACAAAACTTACGTACAGAACAAAAATGATTGTTCTAGTACAATTATT
Organism: Vicugna pacos; assembly: GCF_048564905.1. Lineage (NCBI taxonomy): Eukaryota > Metazoa > Chordata > Mammalia > Artiodactyla > Camelidae > Vicugna > Vicugna pacos. The sequence goes on from NC_132988.1 coordinate 44,425,690, forward strand.
ATTTGAAATAAGGGATTATAATACCCTGACCAAATCTCCACGTAAAACTCAAGTAATATTCAGTCTCATTTTCTTTTTTTAAATAATGAAAACACTGGCAACAACTATTCAACACTAGGAGGCAATTAATTAAATCAAGTTTTCACGTTTACTAAAAAATATTTTTAAAGAGAATTTTTAGGGACCTCAGAAAATGTTCACTATATACTCCAGTGAAAAATGTCAATTAATAAACATGGTATACACATGTAAGGCCCAATTATGCTTATTTGTATGTATTTGTGTAACTAAATGCTATTATCTTAACAGTGAGAAAATTGATCCTTTATGTTGGTTTCCATTTTCCAAGTTTTATATAGTGATTTGTATCACCTTCATAATGAAAAAATGTATTAGTATGTGCATGTTAAATTATAACCTCAGATCGTGAGTATTATCACTTGTGAAACAGAAAAGAGCACTAGAGCCAGAAATTCAAGTCACATCTTTACCATTAAACAGTTACTTAACCTTTGGCAAGACTGTTTAATCTGTTTCCTCATCTGTAAAATAAAAGGGTTGGAGTAGATAATGTATAAATTTCTATAACTTGTAAACAAAGTTAGAAAAAGAACACAAGGCAACACAATAACAAAGAAAGATTAATTTGAGTTAAACTGTCTCACCAGTTTTTTTCCTTACTATCAATGAAGTGGAAAAACAGAACAGACACAGTCTTAGAGGCAGAGACACGATCCTGAGCATGACAGAGAAACCAACGTAAAATACCTTTGTGCTGGATCTCTGATTAGGGTCCTCTCTGGACTGCAGAAGGCCTGCCCCCAGGGAAGGCAACTGTGTCTGAAACACAGACACGCGGCCGCCTGTTGGAGACATTAACTTAAAGGCAGCCTGAAGTGCAGGACCCAGGGCGCTGTGTGTCTCTCTTGTGTTGGTGAACATATTTGGTAATGCATTCAGTAAGTCTTTTATAAGCTGGAGAAACAAGGATTAAAAGTTGAATTACTGGGAAAGCAAGGCAATATTCTTCTTTAAAACATCCCAGAGTATATAGTATGTGCCACTACATTTTAGGGGATGGTAAACTGAGTAGTCAACAGATGTGCTACCTACATTGTTTACTGCAATGTTGATATATTCCACGTATAACAGATGTTCAGCATTTTAGTTATCAGTTGAAGTAACAGAAATATTTTAATACTCTAAGGAAAAAAAATCATTCTCACCTCTTTACTTTCATGTAGATTCACAAGCAAGCTATCTGGTGTGGGCAGAAAAACATCTGTAGGGAAAACATGTATTTTAACCAAAAGACAAATCAGGTCAAAAGAATCTCACATTTAAAAATCTTAGTTTTTTAAAGGCCATACATATAATGGGTACAGTGATAGTGCTTTATTAACTACATACACTCTGTATTACACATGTGTGTGTGCTTGAGCATGTGTAGGTATACACACACAGGTGTAAAGAACCTATAATCACGTATTTTCCAGGAAAACAATGATTTTAAAACAAATACCAAAGTGTGCCAAATTATCCTTACAGCATTATGACATGAGGTATTGTAAAATACAGTAGCCTGAATTCCAAACTTCTATAGTGAAAAAGACTGTTATTTTATTCACTGCTTACCATCTATATCAGACACAATCAACATTTGAGGCTGTGATAATCCTTCTTGTAAGTTGTAGAAATGAATAGTGCTATCAAAGGTCATGAATCCTATTCTTGTTCGTGAATCACCAGGAAGCCTAAAGATACAAATGACAATTTAAAATTCAAAGGGCTAAGTAAACAAATTTTGTTAAAAACAAAGGATAGTAAACTAAGTCTAAGAATAACCACATATACTTTTTAAAGAAAATAGAAAAGTTATCTCTATCTATACCAATGTATATTAGCGGACAGCAAACATGAAACTTTCCATTTTCAGATGAAACCACTGACATGTTTAATAGAGTTCATGCTTCAGAAAACTGAACTATATTCAAATAATAAATCAATACTAAAACTGATATGATTAAAACCAAAGATTTCTTGCTAACTTTCCTGTGAAACACATCCTGTTAAGTGAAAAAGTACTCATATTTTCAGTAATATTATAAAAATAATGTATCTTGTTTAAGCATTTTAAGGAGAACTAATGCAAATCAGATTTTAACATGTAAAATTTTAAATAAAAACCACATTTAGGAACATAGAGACATTTCATCTATCATCAATCGTTTAAAATTTCCTGTTAGAACTCAATATTCAAAAGCCAATGATACAAAAAAAAAAAAAAGAGGATACAGCAAAGAAGAATAAATTACCATTTAAAAGCCTGTCAAGCTTTCTTCATTAATAAGATAGATGCTTTATCTTGCCAAAGTATATTTCTAAGTACCACCAAGTATGTTAACTGTTATTATGTAACTTGTTGTTTTAGCAATGTCTTTAAAATATTTTTGAATGTTACAGGATGCCAAAATAGTGTGCATCAAAAGCAAAAAGCATTATTACTATTATGAGTGGTCAGTCAGGCTACTCAGATATAGTCTGCAAGCTCGGTCAAAAAGCCTGTCAGAGAACAGAATACAACAAGCCATGTGGGTATTTAGTTTACAACACTGGTCAAGATTTATGTTGTTTACATAGACTAATTTCTTCACTTCTTTGAGATTTCTAAGGTCACTGAGTATTAGGGCTATTTGTTACCAATCAGATTGGAGGCAGCAAATTCCTTTTTCTCAAAGCCGCAGCCACAGCCCTTTCCAAAACTATCATACTACCTTGCTGCTATCCTATCACCGTTTCCTTTTTTTTTTTTAACTTTCCCAATACTTTTATTTTCCACTGTAATTTTATATATATATATATATATATTTTCTATTTTCCATTCCCAATTTTATCCTTTTGGTTTTGCATAGTCTATTTAATTCACAAATAGTCACTCATCTTTGTTGGACTGGCTCCTATTTCTAGGGCTATATCCTCATACTTTTCCAGCAAGTTAACTCTTCAGTTTTAAAAACTATTTCTTTGCAGGGGGTCTCCCATTCCCACTCACTGCTATAGGTATACCTGAATTAAGTAACTATGACTAAAAAAAGGACAAATGCTTTAATCAAGGAAAATTAAGGTTACTAACAGAAACAAAAAGCAGACCACTGAATATCCTTGGAAGTTTTTAATCTTGAATGTCTCGATGTTACTGGTTTATTCACAGGCCAAACCCAGTGATGTGGAGGTTATGGTGACTAGAGCTAGCACTCAGTAGAGCAAGAACCCTCAAACTCGAATGGAAGATGAGGGCCAAGAACCTTTTGGAATCACTAAGAGTACTTCAGACAAAATATTCACACGTGACCACCCCCACACTGCTGCACATGGCAAGAACCACCGCAGCAGCGGTTCTTACTGACAATCTTAAGTTACACTTCTTACGGGTGTTGGAGAAGAAAAAGAAATGTACAAAAACAACTTCGTTTTCCAGAGATTTGGAAGATTTATCTTTTAACACGGTTAAGCGTCTCCTTTATGACTAATACTGGTAGACACAAGGCAGGAATTAGAGTCAGGTATAAGCAACCTATCCTATACTCTGTTTCCACTTTCAAAATAAAGCTCATTACTAACGTGCCAGTTCAGTTCCTGGCTTCCTGAAATATTCAGCACAAAATCAATTCCCTCTTTCCCCTTTTCTGTCTCATTATATCATTAGCTTATTAAAAACTCTCTTATAAAAATCTCCTTGCACAGGCATGATTTACAGCTGGATTCCTCTCTCTATCCAGATCCTTGCTATCCTGGCCAACTCAAAATTTCTGGGCCCCTGTGCTCAGAGCTGCTAAGTCAGAGGGATGGCTAGATGAGACCTAAATTCCTTACTAAGTATTAAAACTTTTATGACTTTAAGATTCAGATACCAAATCATAAATCATAATAATCTAAGTAGAAGGAGCTTTATTCTAAGGTAGACAGGAAGTATTCTTTACATGATAAATTAAATCAATTAAAACCAGCTCCATAAATTGCTAATAAACACTTCACATTTAAATACATTTATGTATATACAATCATACACACATACACACACACACACACATTATGAGTGAAAAAAAAAAAACCTCTTACTTGTCTAGATTTTCTAACAGTGACTGGCACAAAACTGTCAAATATCCAGCCTCCACTGCATTATGAGACACATCTAAAACAAACAAGTAAACTGCGGGTTGAGGAGGACGAAGCTGAAAGGAATAGAAATAATGCAATTTATTCAGTAAGTACAATTTATTCTCTTTATATCACAATTTCTACTAGATACGATTCTGGATTAAGCATTATTAGGCAGTGATTGCATATAACGGTTAAATAAATAGGCTAAATTTCTTCCTGATAGAGTGTTAAGTTTATTTTTTAATACTAACCTCTGTATCCCTTCCCTACTCTTAAAACATGTTTTTCTCCACCTGACAACCATTAGGACTATTGAGTCACCTGGTAGCAGCTGAATCCCAAGGGTTAAGTGCCATGTGCAAACAAAGTCCCTGTGATGGCACTCTAAGTACATGAAATCCTATCTGCTAGAGATACATAAGAAGTATATATATATTTAATATATTTATTAAATATTTATATTTATATAATAAAGCATTTATGGGCTAAATGCTATGGTGCTGGGGTTAGTATTTAATAAACTCCAGAGCTGGGGAGGGATGGGGCGACTGGGGTAGACTGGGGACACATGAAATACATTTAGCAAAATGTTGATAATTATTGAAGTCTGGTGATGGGTTAATGATGGTCATTAAACTATTTTCTCTTCTTTCAAGCATACTTGATAATTACTATTATGAAAGTTACAAAAGGAGGATATATATATAAACTTTTAAAAAATATGCCAATGAAAAATGGTAAAAATTAAAGATTACTTCTTGCTTCACCACTTCAATTAGATAAAGATTCCTAAGGAGCCAGGGCAGAGCTGGCAACATAATAAAATGTACAGAAAGCAAGAAGTTGAGAGTAAAAGTGACCAAGAGAAAGTTTACTACAGTTAATACGGAAACAGACAAGAAAATAGTAGTTCAGTGGGCAGATGCTAAATTGGACACAAAGGACCATAAAAATCATAAGATTAAGTTAAGAAATGGGCCAAGCACCAGGAATTTCATACATATTAGTTGTCCCTGTTCACATTTTCCCACTAGCAACACTTTACATTTATACGGACAACAAAGATTAGAAATGAAGATACAGAAGAAATGCAAGTTATTATAAAGATACTTGAAATGAGCAGAAACAAAAAGATGATGAGCAGAACTAAGGCCAAGAATTTGTTTTTGTAAGTGGAAAAGAAGAATGAGATCTGAAGAATCAGTGTAATTAAAGAACAGGGGAAATTTTATGATTAACTGGGAAGAGCAGAATCAGAGTGAAGCAAACATCCATTTATCTTCACATCTGCACTGGGTGTACCAGTAAAATGGTGTTATCTTTAAGGGCTTGAAAAGTGCAGATGTGTTTTTTGGCAAAAACATGAGTTTCTCTGTTTGAGGATCTTAAATATTAAATACTAAATGATAATTAGATTATTTATATTTATCCACGCAAGTAATCAAATCAAACTGGCAACAAACTGCAGATGTTGGTGCCCTTCATGAAACGTTACCAATGTTTCTTAGTGATATAATTGCATTCTTCCAGGAGAGCTATAATCTTTACAAAGAATTTTCTATTTGTTCAGTATAAACTTCCAGCATTATTTCAAAAAATTCGTACCACAATTTTAAAATTTAGACAAGAATTCACTTAACAGCAAACTATAAATGACCAGTACAATTATGTCCCACAACTAATTTCAACACCGAATAGTTACCATGTAATCTGAAGAGGCAATGAACTCCACTGTTGAATTCTGAACTTCTGGCCGTTTATGAGGCTCTCCATAAGACCGGGTGATGGGGTTATACATAAACTCTTCAGGAACTAGGTAAGATTAGGAATCCAGTGTAAATTTAGTAACACAATTTGTAACTAAAAACATCTATATGCCTAGAAACAAACACCTCTATCATCAGTATTTATGAGGTTTACAACAGTTCTGTGAACACCTAATGATAAAAACCAACCTCTTACACCCGCTTAAAAAAAATAAATCAGAAGGATAAAAAAAATTTATTTTCTGAAATCAGGTGAGAAAACTTGGACCCAGGTAACTCTGCTTCTTAGGCTTGTGTCCCACTTACTATACCCCATGACATGGAAAAGAAATCAGACAAGCACAAATTTGAAAGCAATTATACCAAGAGGACCTAAGAAATGACTGAAGAGGACAAACGGATACACACGCACGCTTGTGTCTACATGCACTGGCAAAGATCTACACTGAGCTGAAGGGACCAAAGGTACAAACAGAAGACAATCTCAACTTGCATGCAGACCAAGCATACTTAGTCTGCATGACCTTCGCTGCCAATTTTATGAATTCCTTTTACTTTGCCCTCCCCGTCACTCTCCTCATTATCAGTTATACCCCTGGCCAGATAACATGAAGCGTCCCTAGACTGTATTCTTTCCATTAAAAGTGACATGAAAGTTTTTAAAGCAATGAGGATAATGGCAAAAAATGTCAAAATGTTTTAAATAATATTATACACACTTTTTTAAGAATCTGAAACTTACCATCGTTAATTCTGTAGCACAAATTGCATTTCCATCTACGTTGATCAATGAAGGATACAAAAGGGTTGATATATGTTCGACAAGATCGGCACCTCACAATGGTATTGGATGTTATTACTGGTAATTGCTAGGAAGTAAAATAAAGATGTTGCAGCAGACAAAGCACCCGAGGGAAAAACGGACCACAGACTGCTCTTCTCCACATACAGAACAGAAACCACACTTGTTTTTTGAAATTGAAGCATTTTAATAAAACACAGGAGTATGCTGAGGAACGCAAGCAGCAATGTAGCTTTCTCCCTCTTCTGTCACAAACTATCAAATAATACCAAAGTCAAGTCAAACTGAATGTAATAAAAGTTACTGGCTGACAAGAAAAGTCTAGTTGGCCAAGAAAACACAATAACTCAGAGCTCAGAGCTTATCAGCTAAACTCAAGAAACAACAGTGAGAAACATATACCATATAAAAATGCCTTTGTCTCTGCTGCCTGACTGCCCCTGGCACTAGACCCTAAGGCACTGCTCAGTAACAACCACACAGTCCTGGTGGGGACTGCGGCCACAAGAAGCCAAATACAAAGTGCCTTAAAGAAATACATCTCTTTATGCTTAGCTTGGAAAAGGAACTTTATATTCAACATAAGAAATTTAGAAAATACGAAATATTATTCTGTCTCCCTGAACTAACCCAATTGGAAACTTAAAAAAGTTAACGTTTTCATTCAATAAACTTGACATGTTTAGACTTTATTATTACAAAGGTTATTTAGTTAATATAGTTAAGAACAATCATGCAGTCCCCCCCACCTCAACTGGAAAGCATGGTTGGTGCCTCCTTTACGTTTAATAAAGAACTCCTAAAGTTTACATATCATCTATGGCCTTTTCAACTTCCAAAACTAATTTTTCAAAATCCAGCTCAGTTCTCATCACTTGTAGAAAAATTCTGCTACTGTACCCAGAAGGAATCTCTTCCCAAACTGTGCTTATTACCTAAGTAACTCACAGAATTTGATTATGTTACACGTATTAGTTATCCAGAACAGTAACTATTTGTTTTCACATCTTTGTCCCCAGTTAAATAAGAATTTCTTGGGGGCAAGGCCAATGACTTAATCATCTTGCTGTTTACCAGTGCTTAGTTTAGGCACTGTCACAAAGCATGTGGCAGAAAATGTTTGCTGAATTGAATTTTACAGAAATGATTAAATCTAACTTCAAATAAAAGATGATGAAAAAAATCTAAGAAAATACACAATCTGAATACCTTGCACATGAGCACAAACATTTCTGAGGATGTTACTTTACCGTTAGGTCTCTGAAGGGATGTAACAACAATCCTAAAGGAAGCTTAGCTTTATTCAGTAAAGCCTGTGTCTGTGGAATATTTGTCAAAGTACACCGAAATGAACTGCAAAAATACAAACGACATGGACTATGTTAGCTACCAGAAAACAAAACAAAACAAAAAAACTGAAGTAGCTAGTTGTAAACAACTAAACATTTAAGGGCAAATTCGTAAAAATCACCTGGGTATGTTACATAACCATAACTAGGAGAATTCCGATTACTTTAAACAGGCATGTATGTTATTTATGTCAAAAGACCTAAATTAAGGAGCCAACATTTTCATGGTGGAGAAGTGCAACACATTAAAAAAAAAAAAAAACAGTAACTCTACTATGACTAGCAGGGCATGAGCAGGAGGAGGTAGAAAATACGAGTGAAAAGATACACCTCTGCACCTTTAATGATGCTGTTCCTGCTTTACTGCCCATTTTTCACCTGTTGAACTCTGACTCTTACTGTGAGACTCAAAGTTATAGCTTCGTATGAAACCAACCATGCCCCGATCACAAGTCAGAAGTAAAGACTTCTTCCTCTGTGCGCTGAGATCTATTTATGCTTCTATGGTATCAATTAGTCTGATCTGTTAGTTGGTTGTGTACTTTGTTTATATCCTCCACTGGAGATCAGATATTTTGTCCCTGTGTCACCCTGGTACTACTCCTCTCACAGAGTAAGTGCTTAAAATTTTTTAAGTTACAAATTAAGGTCAGCAGACATAGAATCAATAAAGGAACAATCCAAGAGATAAGAGGCAGAGGTACTGGAAACCAGGAGAGGAGTTCCTAAGAAGAGTGTTGAACAGTATGTAGAGATATCCAGATACGTGTTGACTCTAGGCTGGTGGTGTTCCTTGAACACGCCAAGCTGGCTCCTGCTTTGGGACTTCTGCATTTGGTGTTCACGCAGCTTGGCACACTCTTTCCAGAGTCACAACTTGCTCTCTTGTTTCATTCAAATTTCTATTCAAATGTTAAGTCCTTGGAAAAAACATATCCTGACTCAATTAAAAATAGTCACCCTCCACCCTCACTACTCCCTACTTCATAGTAATCTCTGAAAATACATTACATACTCATTGGTTTGACTATTCACAGTATGTCTTCCCTAACAGGACATTGGCTGCATGAGATCAGGAACTTTGTTTCTTTCATTTACTGCTTCATTCCCAGCACTTAGCGACAGTGCCTGGCACTTAACTTGGAAGGCATTCAGTATATATTTATTGAATGAATTATCTTAACAAGTAGACACAGTTACTATTCCTGTTTTACAGCTGACAATACTGAGAATTTAAGAGGTTGAATAACTGGGACAGTTTCATGGCTACTTATCAGTGGAACCAAGGTAAGAACCTAGGTTTTTCAAACTCTGAAGCATATACTCTAAAGCCTATTACTCTGCTTTGCTATTTTGGTAAGAGATCTTTTCATAGAAAACACATAACTGAGTAGAAGCATATACACCATCCCCCTACCTGTGTGACCCATTACACATGTACATATACTGCATTCACCTACTTGGGGACGCCTAACCCATCACACACAGGCCGTGATCCACACACCTACTGCCCTAACAGCAGTTTACATTAAGGATGGGCAGCTCTTCTCAATCTAGAATCAGTGATTATACATTTTTATAGATATGATCTTGGCACTGCCTTTGGCACTGATGGGGCGCTGGCAATAGACTGGCAGAAAAGGTGGAACCCTCGAAGCACCTCCATTTCCTGTTTCCTGTATTGGAAATCCATATAAGGCAGTGGCTGAAAAAACACTAGAAAACTATAGCCTTAAAAAAGAAAAAAAGCCTTTAAAGAACACTAATTCTCCTAATGCAAGGAAGAAGATAATGTTGTCTGTGAATTAGAGTTTACTTTATGAGGAGAGATTCCAAAAGCAGGAGGTCTTCTAAAAAGCATCCTGGTCTTAGGAGACAGAAGTACCGAAAGCAGACAAGAGCAGAGAACTTTTAGTTTTGGGGGCACTGGGAGGTGAGAAACAGAGCTCACCCACCTAAAGGATACACCAGGGGCTGTGGCCACCAGAAAGAGGCTGCCTGCTAAACTTTTCCACGAGGCAAGGAGACACTCAAAGAAAATCTAAATCTAGATTCAGGCTGGATAAATAAGCCTGGGGTCAATGGTTTTCACATTCTATACTGAGTGGGAAAAGAAAATTCAGAGGAAAACCTATCTGAACCTGGGGTCTACATAAGTGAAGTCTGTATCCTTTTCAAGCAAAGATTGAAGGGCATAAAATTTTAAAGATTTCGCTTAATTTAAAAGACATCAGAAGTTACTACTGGTGGAAAGTGAGGAAAAAAGAAATTTAAGAAGAGAAAAATATGGTTAGATTTGGGTTCCTAAGACCCTTCACTAAAAGAGAAGAGAAAATTCTGAAGCATTAGGTGATAAGGAATGAGACTGAATGGCAACAGAGACAGGGACAGGGACAGGTGATCTGAATTGAATTTTACGCCTGGAACTTCTTTACAGACTAAATTAGAAGAATTTACAGTAACAAAACTTCCAATCAAGGAATTAATATCCTATTACTTTTACTATTTTTGAAAGTCATACAGTGTTTTTGACAAGGTGTCTTACTTACTTCAGATTTTAAATTAAATACTTACTCTGGGCTACAATTTAATTTTCTGAGGTCTAAATTCAAGTTAGGTACAGGAGCCCAAACAGGAGTCACGGGTAAAATATTCCTCTCCTGAGTAAGGTTTACAGGTCTCAAGCTCTCTGGCTGTGAGGAACTCGGAAGACTCAGTCCTCCCAGACTGGACGACAGTTGGTTCACACCAGGATACTGCTGAAAAGAGCAACTCAGAATGAAACAAAAGAACAATATAACATGCGTAAGTAAAACTTCAAGTATACATAGGTTTTAAGCATACAGAAAAGGCAAGAAGGTAAGAAAATTTAAGTCTGGCTTTGTAGTAGTAGGATGACTTAATAGAGCAGCTCACAGCTTAAAGCATTCTTGAAAAATAAACTCAAAGCAAAATACTGAATAATTTTAAAACTTATTTGCAACATTAAATTTCACAGCAAAACTTCAACAACGTTTTCAATGTCAAAGAATTTAATTTCTCTGAATATACTTTATACCAGAAAGGCAGGATAAATGCTTGTTTCCAAGTTTTTTCAATTGTCAATTTTCAGAATGAGTTGGTGCCAGAGAAATGTACTATGATGTCCAATGAGTTTTGCTTTGCTCATTTTTTTGTTTCCTCTGTTATATATTTAGTATTATTATGAACTCACAGCTCTTCATCAACTCAAAGTGACTTGGCAAATTAGGGTTATTATTCACTTTGATGCCCAAACTACCCAATCTTTGGCCGGTGAAAGCCCCTTCAAGCTGGCCTGAGTGTCCTTTTGACATGAACTCATTAGTCTTTGTTAGCTTCCTTGCTTTCTGGTATAACGTTTTGTGTTATTCCTCCTTCAGACCTAAAGTTAGTCGTTTATCCAAAAAAGAATCTTGGTTCCTTTTAAGTAGGGTTGGAATCTAGAGACCATAATCTGGATAACAAGGGTGTTCATTGCTAGTGTGCTGTTATTACTTCCCGCTTCTACAATAGGCAGAAATAGAAAACATACATTTTTAAATAGAGGGAAAAAAATAATAAGTTTACAATGACTCCAAATTTAAGAAGATGGCATTTTAACTTTTTTGATTTTATGCCTGCATCTCTTCACCTTCACTGAAAATCTTGACTCCTAATGGTAACATCCTTATTTTATCCTCTGATATGCCAAAATAGTTGCAAAATAACAATACCAATACTGTTATAAATGTGAGGTTATTAAATTAAAGATTTCTTTGTAGTTCTTTTTGTCCTTAGATTATTCCCCTGAGAACATACCAAATACTAAGTTTTAAGATTAGCTAGAACAGTGCTTTTTTCCTGTATCAGAATGTATCCAACTTGATAAATTGGTTTATTTGTTTCTGTTTGCTTTTAATTTTTAAGGATTGCTTTCTATCTTTTTAAATTCAAAATGCTTTTTGAGTAAACATAAAATTTATGTAATTTACAAATATAAACTAATATATACACTGCTCTAAATATGACCCTTTTTTAACCTAAAAAAAGTCCTGGCAATAACTCTATGTCTATATATAGAGATTTTCCACATTCTTTTTTACAGTTACTGAGCACTCTATTATGTGAATGTACTGTAGAATTCTAGCTAATAAATACAGAATGATAAATTCAGGAAAATCACTATTTTACAATCCATCCTGAAATAAATGATGCACGTAACGGTCATCTGGAATAGATGATAAACAAGTATCAATAGATGATAAAGTCACTAAGTGAAAGCTTAATGAGGAACTTCACAATGAAGAGATCAGGCTGTCACCATATGAACCGACTAATCAATCCCAGCACCACTAAAAGTGAGACAACCAGATATTATGATGTACACAGAACCAAAACATATCATATTTTGGCTTAGGGAAATAAACAAATGAAATAATAAACCCAGATATAATCGAGCCATTAGATCTAATTTCTAGTCCATAGAAAGTATAGCAGAGGAACAAGTTAAATGACACCACAAGAAGCAATCAGCAAAATTCAGAATATAGGACATTCTACAGGACAACAGACCCAGTTTTTTCAGAAGATCAAAGGCATGAAAAATGGGCGAGGATGTTTGTTTTAAAATTAAAGAGAATTGAGAGGCATAAGCAAATACAATTAGCAAACCTTGTTTAGATTCTGATTTTAACAAACCAACTGCAAAAAAGCAATTCTGAAATGAGGCAAATCTGAATATGGACTGAACTTTAAATGACATTTAGAAATTACTGTTGATTTTGCTGGATGTGACAGTGGTATTGTGGTCTGCAAGAAATGATCTTTTCTATCTCCCCGCCTCCTCTTGCCCAGGATTAGCTTTAAAATCCTCTGCAAGAAAAGGGGTGTGTGTGTGTGTGTGTGTGTAGGGGGCAGATGAAACAAATACGGAAAAATATTGACAGTAATTGAAGCGGGTGATGTTAAGGGGGAAAAAAAAACCTAGACAATGAAAAGGATTCTGAGTTTTTGGTAGAGCTCTAAAGGATGAAAGAAAAAATCATTACATGGATCCAATAATAATGTATAATAGAAAACCCCAAACAAACCCAAGTTTAGGGTAAGAACTTAGAATTCTTTAAGAATTTAGGATATAAAATAAGGGTAGGATATTTAATCAATGAGAAAAAGACTATTTAATAAATGTCATTGAAATTAGAGCCAAATATTTTGGGGGTAAATGAGATTTATTTACATTATATATCTAAATAAAACCTTAAGTGGATTAAAGATACAAAAAGGTAATCACCAAAAAAACTAAAAGAAAATTTTCCTAATCTTAAGGTTGAAAAGAGCTTTTAAAGGATACAAACGAAGGTGAAAACAAAAAAGAAATAACAAGATTATATAAAACTAAACATTTTTCCAATGTAAAATAAAATGCCATTAAAATTAAAAACAAATTTTAAGCTCAGGGAAAAAATTTCAATATATATTAGAAAAAAGATTAATGTACTTATTACAGATAGCTTTTACAAACCAGAAGGACCTGGATACAATAATGGTGAAAGAATATAAACAGGGATTTCAATAAAGAAACACAAATGTACAGACTTGTGGTTGCCTAAGGGGGAGGGGCGTGGGAAGGGATAAACTGGGAGTATGAGATTTGCCGATAGTGACTAGTATATATAAAACAGATTAAAAAAAAAGTTTATACTGCATAGCATAGGGAAATATATTCAATATCTTATAGTAGCTCATGGTGAAAAAGAATATGAAAATGAATGTATGTATATTCATGTATGACTGAAGAATTGTGCTGTACACCAGAAACTGACACAACACTGTAAACTGACTATACCTCAGTAAAATAGATCAAAAAAGAAACACAAATGACTAAGAATTATGAAAAAAATTTTGCTTATAAAAATAATTCTTGGCATACTTAGTAATAGAGAAATGGACAGTCATAGACACTTTTGCTGGGAATATAAATTGGCACATTATCTCTCTATACCTGACCACCAAATATTGATCAACTACTGTCTGCCAGACATCTCCACTTGGATGTCTATTTTAACTTAATATGATCAACTCACTTCCCATTCCCTGAATCATTACTCTGTCTTCACCATCTAAGTTAATACACTACCCTCTACCCAGTTGCCCTGCCAAAAACCTAAGAGTTATCCCTGATGCCTTCCTTTCCTTCACCCACCACATCCAATCATTCATCAACAAGTCCAAAGATATCCCTTATCCATCCACTTTTTACTACCTCTATTTCTGGGATGATGGCAAAGCTTTCATTTATCTCCCTGTTTCCATTTTTGTCTTTTCAAATACTCCTATCCCTAATCTGTTCTTCACATGGTAGCTAAATGATTCTCTAAATACATAGATCAGATTTCATTCTTTTCCATAAAATCTCCAACGTCTCCCCTTTGGACTTGGTGTAAAATTCAAGCTTCTGACTATGGTCCTTCCCTAGCTTTCTGATCTCATTCGTATTACTCTTCCCATTGTTAACTGAGTTCCAGCCACACTGGGACTTTGTTCTTGGAACATGTTAAAGTTGCTCCTGCTGAAGTCTCTGTATATACGTTTGTCTCTGTATATACGTTTTCTCAGCCTGAAATGCTCTACCCCCAAATTTTCCTGGGGTCTGGCTTTTCGTGTCATTCAAATATTAACTTAAACATAACTTCTACCATGAGGGCTTTCCTGACTGTTTACTCCATATCCCCCAAACCCAGCAATTTCCTGAATTTGTCTTGCTTCATAGCACTTGTAACTATTTGAAATTAGGTTACTAATTTATTGATTTATTTATTTATTGTCCCATTGGCCCCGCACTCCCACCAAGTTTACAGGGAGAAGGAACTGTTTTGCTCACTTAACTTCCTCTTGTATCCTCAGTGCCTAGAGTAGGGCTGCCACATGGTAGGAACTCAGTTTTCACTGAATGAATAAATAGAGAGAAATTCTTAAGTCTGGTAAATAGGTCCTATGATTCACTAATTCACACTCAGCTATGCCCAACAATGATAGACTGGATGACTATAAAACGTTATGCAGCTTTCAGATGAAGGATAGGCAGTGATATAAAAGTTTCCTCTTATGCCGTTAAAGGAATAGAAAATTTATGAAACAATATCTGTATTTATCAACTTTTTTTTGTTTGTTTGTTTAAAGAGGTCATTTGGATGACCAGCTTTACTAGCTTCCCCCCACAAATGCACAGCAAGAAACCTAAAAGGATAGACTCCAAGTGTTTATATCTTGATGATGGGAGGATTGGTTGATATTTACCTTCCACTTTTATTTACTTTCTGCATCTTATTCTAATTGATCATGAACCTTTTTAAAGTTAAAAAAAAAAAAAAGAAGCCATACAGTATCTATACCTGGGTTTTCACATGTACACTAAAATATTTTTTCTAGTTTTTATTTTCATTTTTAAACATCAACTTTTTTCCTGTTTTTCAACACTGAAAAACAAATTTTAAGTTTTTTTCTTCCTCAAAAGATAACCGCTGGAGTTTCCCACTAGTTGATAAAAGTCATCTCTAATAAATGAATACAAAGAAAGCCCTTAGATTTCAGAACCTTCCCACTGAGTTGCACTAAATGCAACATTTAAAAGTATTTCAATTTTATTATAGAAAGCTGCTTAAAACTAAAGTAAAATATTCTTATCCTACCTAGGACTTCAAAAATAAATGGCTTCTTTTAAAATTAGTTTGTTCATATTAGATAAAAACCTATAATCTTGCTAGTAGACAGGTAAGAATTTAAATGTAGATCCTAGCTATGCGCTTTAATTACCATTGCTCACTTACTTTGAAATAGTAGTGTCCCATCTGGACCAATAAAGAAAATCTAACAAAATGGAAGGCAGGTAAGTACTAACCAATTATTTTTCTCCAATGTGTCTCCCAGTTTCCTCTTTCCTTCTGTGCCTTAATTCTAAGATTAAATTCCAGAAACACATGGTTTTCTTATTTCCACTCTAATTTTCATTGGTTCACCATAGGAGGAAATTTCTGCTAGACTACTAAGAGCAGTTTTTTTTTAATTCTAAGTAGAATGTTTTTGCCATTTCAATCATTTCCTTAAATTCTATTTTTTCTCAATAAATATAAATATAAAATAATTATTATCCTATTACTAAACTGATATGATATTTAAGAGGTGACTTCCAGAAAGGTCACGTCAAAACGAGTCATAGCAGTACTATGAACAAATGTACTCGTAAGCATTTGTGTGTGGAGGCTTTTTACCAATTTCAGTTACATGTCATGGAGATTTCTTCAACTTAAGAGTTGGAACCAAAATCCCCACCATATTAACACCATGTCATTTTTTTAAGGAGAAAGTCAGCTTAGTAATATAAAATTTTAACTAATAATTAATTTCCTGATATAAAATTAATACCTGTATATTGCAGAGACTCTGAAAAATAAAAGTATAATGCAGAAAAAAAATCAGAACTAACACCTTTTACCTTTTTCTATGTACGAACACACATAAAAAACTGGAACCAAATTCTATGTACATTTGATCTGGGCTTATCTGTATTCGTACTTACGATCCATTTGAATCACCAAGGGTTTGTCAGAATTGATAACAGTTTCACAATTTTTAGAAATGCAGTCTTTAAATGACTAAATACATACTTGAGCATACTGCTGGAATCCAGAATACCCTGGGCTACTGGGCGGTACTCCAGAATTGAGTGGTGCTGTGGCATTCTGATATCCAGGCTGAAGAGCTGGGTAACCATATCCAAACGGCTTAGCCAGTTTTGAAGGCTGAGGAACAGCGGGGGCTGGAGCTGGAGCAGGGTCAGGTTCAGGAGCGGGCTCAGGAGCAGGACTGCTTGCTGATGAGGAGAGCATATCTAACAAAAGGAAAATAATGGTGTTAACAACAGAAAATCAGGACTCCATAAAGGCTCCTGGGTGGTCCATAACTTTTGGCATTCCCCAATGCCATTTTTAAGTTTTTATTATGAGAAATTTTGAACATAAAAGTAGAGAAAATAGAATAATTAACCCCATATACACATCACTCAGGTTTAATAATCATTAATATTTTGCTCATCTTGTTTCACATGTTCCCACTTTATCTTTTTTTAACAAAAGTATTTACAAGAAAACCCCATTTTGTATTATTTCACAACAAATACTTCAACTGGTATTTCTAATAGATAAGCCCTTCATATTTATACATATGAAATACATATATAAGAAATATAGTATATATTATAATATAAATATTTATGTATATAAAAATTTATTTTTCTTTTTATTCTCTCAGCAGAAATGGGGACAAGAAGCAGAAGACAAAGCAAAGCAATAAAAAGGGTGCTAACTACTCTTTTCTCTAACTTGCTTTTTTTCTGACCCTGACATCTATTTTTAAAAAGTCCATGGCAAGAGTGGCTTATTTCCACAGTCCCCTAGAAGTCTGCTTTATTTGCAGAGGCAAAACTGTGAAAATATGAAAGACAGTTGCTGGAATAGTGTTCAGCTCCTAAAACAACGTCTGGTATGTAGTAGAGACCAAGTAAAATCTAATGAATGAATGTTCTTCCTTTATTTAAATTTATAACAAAAACTAAAACTTGATAAAAACTGTGAAAAAACTACAGAAAATTTAATCATCACATGTAAGAATAACAACAAAAAGAAAGTTTATTACTCTACTGCACACAATGATTAGTAACATTTTGTTATACTAAATCTTATTTTTAAGTCAAATCTGAAATACATGTGTATTCTAGTCTAGTTTTCATTTAAAACTATACTCCTCACCAGCAATCAGACTCTGCGAAGAATACGGTCCTAAAAGCATC
The DNA here is from genome assembly GCF_048564905.1 of Vicugna pacos. NCBI lineage: Eukaryota > Metazoa > Chordata > Mammalia > Artiodactyla > Camelidae > Vicugna > Vicugna pacos. The sequence goes on from NC_132988.1 coordinate 44,443,612, forward strand.
TGACTTAGTAAATTTACTTTTTTTAGAAGGTGGTTGAGGAGTCGTATCTTTCTACTGACTCTGTGGACTCTCATTTTGAAGACACGTTCCTAGGCACTGGGCTATCATCTTGTGCTAATTAGGCAAGCGCTAGCTTCCTGGTCAGCCCCCAGACTTCTTAAAAGGACAAGAGCTTCAATGCAGCTTCTTCAAAGGACAAGCTTAGATCTCCTGCTTGTCTCTCCTCCCAGTGATGGGAATAAAAGTGACAACAGTCATCAGCCTAAGAAATAAAGAACTCGGGTCCTAAACACGGGGGTCTAAAACTTCTCTCCTTTTTTGGGAAAGGAATACTGTTTCATACATTTCTACAGTCCTAAGACCTACCTAGTACCTGACATACTTTCAATTCATTTAATCTGACTGTGACAGATATTCACATCTTTCCTTAATTTTGGTGCAGTACAAATAGCTAGAAAACTTGCCCAAGGTCATTCACTTACGGTCAAAGCACAGTTCATAACAAGATTAAGATTTGTTGATTAAATGAATACAGACAAACAAAGCAAGGCCATAAACTTTTAACTACATTACATGGGGCATTTTACCTCAGGTTAATTTGAAGACCATGAAATACTACAGTCACAGTATTCATCCTTTAGGGAATGAAGTAACTTCTAACTTTTATTTGATAATGGCAATTGCTTTTAGAATGGTCTACAACCTCCAACACAAAACACACACACACACACACACACACACACAGATTCCCTAGGGAAAAAAACCTTACCCACAAAAGATTGAGTAGCTTATTTAAGTATTCTTGAAATATTAAAAGGGAACTCTATACTAAGCTGAGAAGATTAAAGTTTTCTGATTCATAGAATAATGATAGCAAGATAGTGTGTTAAGTCCAGCATTCTCCAACTTCAATTAAGCTTCATCCTGGATAATTAGCAATGTTATAAGAAAGAAGGGCAAAATTCCTTGTTCTGTTAGTCTTAAAGTTTGGAATCACAAGGGAAGAGAAAGAGGGAGGTCAGGTGTGGCTGCCTGGTTGCCAGTGATAGCAAACAGGCAAATTACGAAGATACCAGTACATGATATTATAATGAAATGACTATTCATTATGAAAGTTAAGTTTGTAATTTTTTTATCACTATCCACCACTCCTGCTCCTATGTAATGCAAAGTTATTTCAAGATACGATTAAAAGCAATGCCTCCGAAACCTACCCCCAAGTTGTTTAATCTATTTACCTGGTGGAGGCAGCAAGGAGCCATAGGGGGAGTAAAGAGTCAAAAACTATTTATATTCAGAGGCTAGTTGGAAGAAATTCAAGGACCTAAGCATGAGAACAGAAATATAAAATTTATTTAAGGAGTTATCAGCATAAAAAAGAAGGGAAAAGAAGAGAAAAATTTCAGTATTATGTCTCTTAGAAATAGGAAAAAGATAAGGAACATAATAATAAAAATGGAATAATATATTTCCTTAGGCCTTCCAGAAATAGCATTCATAGTCGTTTCAAGGCAATTAGCGCTATTAAGTTAAGGCTCAGAAATACCAGGAAAATGTCTTTTTTTCCTGTTAAAAATATAGTCTGATAACTATGTACAATACATGCTCATGTTTGAAAGCAACTGACGGTCAGTCACTTTTTGAGTGAACATCAAATAAGCAGGAAACAAATTACCTGGGTAACTGCCTCCTTCTAGGGCATCGTAACTGTTGGGCATCGGAGAAGCACTGCTTGTGGTAGAAGAGCTGTCAACACCTAAAAGGAAAACCAAAATATCTACTAAGTGTAAAATGATAATGTACCTTAAAGCGACCTTTGGCAATTTTGAGAAAGATGTTTTGCTGATCTAGGAAAATTCCTGGCTCTAGTAAAAATCAGAGTGACTGATGTCTGATGACACTGTAAAAACCATATAAAATTTTCTGCTAATAAGAATAGGGGATGAGAGCGGGAAGAATATACGACTGATGGGTGGAATAAAATGTACTCAGACACATGTGAAGGCATCTTAAACAAGTATCAAACTTTAAAAGTAGTCAAACACAAACATCAATTTTAGATTGATAGAAATGTTAATATAATCACTCTCTGAAGATCGGCTCTACCAAGTCCCAGGCTATTAAATCCCTTTTATCAATATTAGGCTATTTTAAGATAATCAAATTCTAATGACTTTATAACTCAGCATAGCTGTATGAAACCTTCATATGAGAGGAGTCTATGGCTTGGGTTGCTCCCTAGCATATTACTTAGCATTTCTGTGAGTCAGTTTATTCATCTCCTCAGTAAAGCTCAAACAGTACCTGGTATATTTCATAAGGTACTGCAATAAATAAGTGTTAGACTGTAAGATTTTTTATTATGTGTATTCATTCAAAACTTGTAAGATTAATAGGAATATTCAGTGGCAATTTATAATAGAATTTAGTGGTAAGTCACACAAATAGTAGAACATACAATATACTTCTCCCACTCATTCACTCAACAAATATTTTGTTGAGAGCCCACAGTTATCCTAGGTGGGAACGCTAGAGTACATACTGATGAATAAAACTGAAAATGCGCATGGCCCTTCTCTTCTGTTAGAGATCTTGGTCTTTTTCACCATAAGACAAAATTCTGTGGTACAGAGGTGATCCTGGGCTCTTCACACCGACATGATAACCAAGGTTTAAACTACGAATAGGTATGCATAATCTTTCATTGAATAATTTTGGCTAACTACAAGAATTTGGTATACTGACTCAGGGCATAACAGCCAAAGTTTTTTGTGTAGGAATTTTTTATTATCAGTAAAGAACATGAGTTGGAAGCAAAAGACTGTAGTTATATTGCACTTTATCATTTACTTGCTAAATAACTTTGGATAAATGACAATCATCAATAGTACTCTCCTCTGCAAAATGAGAACAATTTTTTAAATGCCCTATGTGTGATTTTTAATGTTCTTGTGATGCTTAAATGAGACAGCGGATAGGAAGCAACTTATAAAACATGAAGGCTATGAAATAAATAGTAGGTGAAAGACACTAATACATTCTAAGTGCTTTCTTTGTGGTAAACAGAAAATCGTTGCATGTGTATGTCATTACTCTTAAGAATGGGAAGCAAAGGCTCTTCCTTTCTGTTCCTTGTATTTGTTGATTTATACCTAAAGAAGAATGCTGATATATAAGGTCAAAAATATTGAAGGGCTAGCATTAGAAAACAATACATCAAAACCCAAATATTCATCAACAGATGTCTATCTATACAACATATTTTCAGCTATAAAAAGGAATGATATACTGATCCATGCAATAATGAGTCACCCTTGAAAACATGCTAAGTGAAAGAAGCCAGACACAAAAGGTTACACATTGTATGGTTCTATTTATATGAAATATCCAGAATAGGTAAATCTATATAGAGATAGAAGGCAGACCGGTGGTTGCCAGGGCCTGAGAGGAGGGGGAAATCAGAGGTTACTGCTTCATGCGTATACAGTTTTCTTTGGGAATGATGAAAGTGTTTCGTACCATCTAGTTCAGTACATTTACAAAGTCAGAACTAGATAGAAGTGGTGACTGCACAACAACCAAAGTGACAGAATTAGACAGAGGTGGTGGTTGCCCAACATTGTGAACATGCTAAATGCCACTGAACTGTACACTTTAAAATGGTTAATTTTATGTTACGCAGATTTCACCTCAAAACAGATCAATATGCAGACATTTCAATGGGGAAAGAATATTCTCTTCAACAAATGGTGCTGGAACAACTAGATATCCACATGCAGGTGAATGAAGTTAGGCCCCTTCCTTACATCTTACGCTAGAATTAACTCAAAATAGATCACAGACCTAAATGTAAGCACTAAAACTCTTCAAATACACGAGTAAATCTTCATGACCCCGGATTAGGCAATGGATTTTTAGATGTGACATCAAAGGCACAAGCAACAGAAGACAGAAAATAGATATTTTGGACTTCATTAAAATAAAACACTAGTGTGCCAAACAATACCATCAAGGAAGTAAGGAGATAGATAACAGAATGAGAGAATATATTTGCATACAAAGTATTATACATAAAGTAGATAAGCAACAAGGTCCTACTGTATAGCACAGGGAATTATCTTCACTATCTTGCAACAATCTAAAACGGAATGTAATTAGAAAACAATAACCGAATCACTATGCTGTACCCCTGAAACTAACAAAATGCTATAAAGTGACTGTACTTCAATTTAAACAAAAAAGCAAACGGGCAAAAATAAGAGCAGATTTTAATAGGAAAAAATGTACATCGTTGATTTAAAAAATACCATAATATTCTCTCTCATCAAGAAAAACTTTAAAATGTAAATATCTAGAAATAATTACTCTTGAAAAAAATTAAATCCAAAGGAAAAAACATTACTGACACATATCAAATTATTTCACAGAACATAATACTGCTTAAGCATACTCCTTAGCTTCTTTCATGTCAAATCAAATATTAATGCTTAAAAATATTGCCCATTTTAATAATAATGCTATAGTAACAAACTTTAAAGTATTAACGTGATAGAAATATTCTTATTTTATTGGATAATTTGAAACCTGCTCGTTTAAAATTCACTTTTAAAGTAAAGTACAAATGCAAATCTCTATTCGGAACTTGTTAAAACGCCAAAGCGAACAATAAGTTATAAATCAACTAAACTAAATAGACTCAAATTTTGCTAGAACTTAATTGTACAGATTAATTCTAATCAGGTTATGCCAAAACTGCCAACACAAATCAAAATGGTATTTTCTTTAAAAGGTACATTATGAAATATGTCAATATGCCAGACATGCTTAAAAATACCTTCACTAATCTTACAGAATAAGGTCTAAATGCCTTTGTGTTGTCATAAAAGAAACTTCAAAATTTGGTTTCCACTTTCCTTTTCTCCTCCATCTCTCACCTGCTCCTGTACCATCTTTCCTCTTTTACCCTGTGACAGTCACACCAGTCTTCTCACTCTTCATCCCAATACACCACTTTTTCCCGTGTTATATGCACTGTACAAATTGGTCTGTTAGCTTAGATTTCTTTTCTCCACATGGCAAATTCCCTTTCATCCTTCAAGTTTCTTTCTTTTTTTAAGAGGTTTTTTTTTTTTTTAACTTTTCTTTTCTTTTCTTTTTTCAAAATGGCAGTACTGAGAATTGAACCTAGGATCTCCTGCTAAGTACGGGCTCTACCACTGAGTTCTACCTTCCTCCCTCATCCTTCAGATTTCAAATCCTCCATGAAACTCTTCTGATATGCTCATGGAAAATCATTTCCTCTCCTACAGGACATTTTCTCAACCCTGAATTACTGTACTTTACAAGCTGCACTATAATCATATATGATACCTGCTTCCCTATTATATTACAAGTATACAGAGGCAGTTATGCTACTGTATTGCTCTTTGGAACCATGATACCAAGAAAAATACTGCTTTCTGCATACAAGCTGATTTTAGTTGAATGAGAAACTTTGGTACTTGCCACCACTCTTAAACCTTCGATAGGTCCAAGTCTGCCTTAGTCACTTCACACTACAATTAGTGATTATATATATTCCTGAGGTCATATGGAGGGTGAGTATAAATGTGCACTTGGGAAGCACTTCTGCTCATTCTTTTATTGGCTCTATGTCACTGGTCAAGAGAAGCAAAGAGGAAGGAGGGAAAGAGGGGAGCTAAATCTGAGGAAAGAAGGAAGAGACTGGATCAGAAGAATAGCTCAGAACCTGTAAAGCTGGGAAAAAATATCAGGACACACTGAAGCCTTCTAAAAGACTTAAGCTGCTCTCTCTCCATAGGTTAACACAGTCTAATGCTTTTACTAGCATTGCTCAACTTGAAATTAGTAATTTGAGATTTTATTTCCTTATAACTTGCATAAAATATGGAAAAAGTGTAAGTCAAATTCCATCTCTACCACTTACCAGATGAGATAAAATGGACAAGACTCCTGAATCTGAGTCATTCCTTATTTTTAACAACAGATTTTACAACACCTACTCCACAGGGCTAATGTTAAGATTATACAGATATAACAGATATAAATTACACAGATACTAGCAGTGACTCAAAAAAAAACTTCTTCATTTTCTCTTTCCTTTCCCTATCCTAAAACAGAGCTACAAATGAGGAGGGAAAGAAAGAACAAGGCAAGAACCTCCTGATTAATAAAGCCAATGGTTTGTTCTCAACTTAAACCAAACTTTCCTTAACATTTATCACTGCCAACCCAGTTACTTTTGATTTGCAAAAATGGTTCCCTTCTTTCTGTATTACTATGCTAACACTCTCCCTGTCTCCAATCCTCCTGCTACCTTAGTTTAAGAACTCACTTTTCTCACTGGCTTATTCCAATAGCCTCTAGTTTCAAAAATTTTTTCTGTAAATGAAAATCAACTTGCACATCTAAAATGCAAATTTGGTTATGTTATTTTTCCTTGTAAACTCCTTCAGTGACTCCTCACTACCTTCAAGATAAAATCCAAACTCCTAAATATGAAATTCAAGATTCTGAAAGATCTCACCCAGCCATCCTACCCAACCTCATTCAATTCTTGGCACTATCCTCTGCAGACCATAGGTCCCAGACTCACTAAACTTCCACAAATATGCCACCTTCTCTCAAGCTTCTTGCTTGTTTTAAAAAGTACCTCTGCCTCTCCCCAGGCCTCTCTCCTGCCCAATTCCAACTTCCTCTACCTTCCTCCAACCCCCAACCCTCCCTATCATCTCCAATCCATCCCATCCCATCCCAACATTTGGCTCCAGATTCTCCTGTGTATTCCAAAAAACACCATGATTAACACAGGACTTAAAATTTTGTTCTACATTCTAAAGTAGACTGTGAGCTTCTCGTTTTTAATCAAGCTCACAAATGGGGCATTATTAATTTGTTTATAAATTGGTTGTTCAGAACTTAGAACACACTTCTTCAGGGAAATAATGAAATAACTGGTACTTATTATCCCAAGTTAGTTCACGGGCACTTATAAAACCCATAATCCATATTGTTGATTAAATACTATAAATTTACAACACGCTGTAAAAGATAAAGCATTTGCAAATGTTTAGTACTTAATTAGCTTTGGGACTAGCCTAGACATCCAATCACCATTTGAACACTATTTCTACTTGAAAGTACTTCTTGAATTCTAACTCTGGACACTGATACCAAGTCTCCCTCTTCTGTAGTCCTGTACAGAAAGTTGGAGTTTCCAGCAATAGCAATTATATAAACAGGATGCTTGCAAGTTATATGTTCATCAGGTAACAGGTACCACCTATAAATATATTACATTTTCTTTTTAACTCTCAAACTAATACTTTTCATAATGGCATAGATATCTTTTTCTATCCTTCAGAGACCCAGGACATGCATTCAATTTCTAAAATTTTAAAAATATATTAAATATGCATTATATTTAGTTGAAAGATATTTATTTGTTAAAATAATCAAATAGTACATGAGTTAAAGAGAAAGATTTGAACCCTTTTAAAGACTTTTTTTAGGGATGAGGGTGGAAGAAAAGGGAAGATGTTGGTCAAAGAGGACAATGAGTAAGTTCTAGGGATCTAGGGTTCTAATGTATAGCATAATGATTACAGTTAATACTGTTTTACATACTTGAATTTAAAAAAAATAGACTTTTCTTTGGAAGTTAGAGTTAAGTGGCCAATACTGTCCTGTTATCTACAGAGGTTGACTTAACACATTTTGTGTCAAAATACAATATTACCTCTTAAATTACCCAAGCAAACCATAAACATATTATGATCTCTGACGTAGTGCCTGGCACTGAATAATTACTATTAGCTTGTGTGAAAGTCAAATAAAAACTGACTAGCACCTTAAAACTCGTTATGAAAGAGCAAATTTTTTTCTAACATCATTTACAAAATATAGCATCAAGCTGTCACATCACCAGAGCCATGGGGGAGAGCTTCCCATTGTCCCCTGGAGTCGTCCCACTCTGAGGCGACTGGGAGTACGTATAGCATGTGACAGGGCATTAGCCGACCGGGCCTCCCAGGGCCTAGGGCCGGCCACAGCCTGGAGCCTCAACTAGTCCTTGTTTCCTTCCCCCTCTTTCACTTTATTTCACTTCTCAATTTTTATTTCACTCTTACTCCCTTTCACTCCATGTTCAAGTCAGTACTCCTTCCTGTTACAGGTGCGACAGTACTTGTCTTCAGCACCGTATCTAAAACCCAGGACAGGTCCACGCTCTCTCTGGCACTAACAACTGAAGGAGTGAATCACTGTGACTGAATAAACCTAGTGAAGAATTTCAGATATAACCACTATGGGAACCTGACAGCTTGCTATCTGCTTAAGCTTTCTTTAATTTTAAGTTTATTCTCCAACAATTCTGACTTTTAGAAACTCCAACAAAACATAAGACTGTCTCTAGTACAAAATACTATTTTAGTTTCCAAGTGTGCATTTAATGAGGAAACTTTAAAAAGGAAGCCTATTTGTAGCATGTGACTTAAAAAATACAATTAGATGATTTATGTAAAATTAGAACTGAAATCAAAGTTTTCTTTGAAAACTGCAAGTTTTAAATAAATATCCCTGTACTTGGTTCCTGGTTAGACCTGCTGCCAAGGAAACCCTAACCTTTATTTAATAAATGAAAAGCTAAAATAAGTGGATAGTTACTTTAACTACAACTGTAAAGAAAAATATTACTGATTTCCAAATCTGCTAGCTGATATTCACTGTTGTTCAATAAGTTTTTCTGAAATTGGTGAACAATAACCACATAAACCACACACACAAAAATCTCATGATTATAGGAAATAAAAACCACTGAAATGCTTAAAAAGTAGAGCATTCCAGATCTCTACTTGGTAAAAATACTTGTATGTAATCCCCATGCCAACTTGAGCCACTTTCTTTTACCTCTTTACATATGGAAAAAAGTACTGCAACTGAGCGGGGTTTCAAAAATAAAACTAAAATTCATTTTAGAGCTAGGTTTTCTTTCCATTTTTTCTTTCCTCTCACGCAGAATGTTCTTTTAATCTGCAAACAACAGAAATATGATTTTTTTTTTTACAAACCATGAAGAGACAACAATAGGATCCTAGTAAAACTGTGCATCATATAGTCTTATTATTTTGCTGCTTAATAAGAAAGGCACAGGAGGAAGCCCACATGTAAGTGATACCGTGGTGACCACTGCCATGTGCCCTTTAGTTCTGTCCTACCCCAGAGCTTTGTGTTTCTCACTAGGAGATGAAGACTCTTTCTTCTTCATACCTTTCTGCAGACAGAGAGACCTCAGTCTGAGTCCCTACTCTGTTCCTAGGAGTTGTGTGACCAGAGACAAATGTTACTCTACTTGTTCAGATGGCACTCAACTCATCTGCAAAATGGAGCCAATTACCTCTGGCTAGAGATAAAGAATAAATTGAGATACGAACATGTTCTCAATGCCAGTAATGACAGCTATTCTTTTACAGAGGTTTTCACCATTTGTCAGACACTGCTCTAAGCTCTTTACAAAGAATACCTTCAATCTTGAAAACAACCATATATAATTGTAACTATTATTATTCCCATTTTACAGATGAGTAAATTGAAACTCATTTTAACATTAATGAGTTTAAGAAACTTGCCTAAGTTCACAAGCTAGTAAGTGACAAAGTCAAGATTTGAATCTAGAAGAACTGACACAAAAACCTACAGCTTTTTGGCTCTTTAGTGCTGTCACCGGCACACAGTAAGTACTCAAAAATGTTAAGCATTATTAAAATCCAAATGCCATGCGTTAAGAACTTAGGAATTTTAATCTAATATACTCAAGAAAAAAGTAGTTAAACAAGATAAGGTGACAGAAGAAAAGCCATAAAGGTTAAATCTTTTTGATTTCCTTTTTTTTTTTTCCAATTTAAGGAAATGGGATTATCAACCACTGCACCTAATTGTAAGCAGAACAAAAATGGGAGCAATTCAGGTTGACAAATAACATTACACAAAATAACACATTTCCGAAATGTGCAAAATAAGGATCATGAGATAAAAAAGTGAGATGTATCTAGAATCTGAAAAATATATACAATAAATAGTAATAGTAACTCAGGGCCTGGGAGCAACGACCCATCAGTAGCAATGACCACACATTACAATCAGATCTTGGTTTCTAAAATACCCTTCTGCATTACAGGAATCAAGACTAAAGAAAATGGTTCATCCCAGGGTTGCAGCTGCCTAAATACAAGATGAGCCGGGAACATCTTATTGAGACCTTAAGGTATTTAAAATAAGTGTTTAAAGATTCATGGGAACATTCTAAAGCCAGTTTGAAAGAGCTGCTACTGGCCAGGTTAAGGATAAGTTGCTACCAAATTAACTAACGATAGTAATGGATTATTACACACTGAATAAAATAAGAATCCATGAGTCCATATGAACCCAAAGAAATCAGCAAAGAAGGGAAAGCTCTTTACAAGGAAACCTCAATTCATAAATACAGAAGGAATGTTGGAACTAGAAAACCACCAGTAAATGCTAAAACTAATGCGTGACAGCTTAATAAAAAACAGGACATTTACACAGTATCAAAGAATTTCACCACAAATTACCAATTAAATTCAAGGGAGGAACAGTAACTTTACAGCTGAGAAACCTGGCAGACACCATCTTACTCAAGTGACCAAAGTTAGCATCACCAACATGGGAACAAGTCAACATCACGTGCCTCGGACAGAACGTACTGCGAACACAACAGGACTTCAGCGGTAGTCCTGCCAAAAATGCATGATTTTACCCTAATCATGAGTACACATCAGGTAAACATAAGTTGAGGGACATTCTACAAAATAACTGGCCTGTATTCCTAAAAAATGTCACGAGTCAAGAAAGAGAAAGAAAGGTTAGGGAACAGTTCTAGGTAGAGGGAGTCTAAATAGAAATAGTTGACAACTAAGTTCAACGCATGACCCTGCACTGGATCCTGCAACACTGAAACAGCTATAAAGGATCTTACTGAGACAACTGCTGAGACTTGACTAGGATTGTGTAGCGATACTATCGCCTCAGTGTTTGATTTCTTGAGAACTGTATTGTGCTTGTGTTATGTAAGACATTGTCCTTACAGTCAGGAAATACATACTGAAGTATTTAGAAGTAAAGAGTTCATGGAATCTCCACCTTACGTTCAAATGATGTAAGAAAAAATGTATATAGAGAGAAGCAAATGGGGCAAAAATGGTTTATCTTGGTAAAGTCTATATGGGAGTTTCTTTTACTCTGCTTACAACTCTTTCATAAGATTGAAATTATATTAAGTAAAAAATTACGCCAAACTCAAAAAGATATGTGGCTATTTACATGTTTAAGGTAAGAAAAATTACTCTCCATCTGGGACCCTCTATTCTCACCTCTGCCCCCCAAATCATGCATATGGATTTGAATACTTAAAAATGGCAAAGGGAATGGAAACTTTTAATTAAATGGACTATTTATAGCAAATCCTGCCACTCAATTATAAAGCTAACAGAAGGAGAATCATGGTCATGTATAATAATTTGAAAGATCATCATTTATTGGTTCACTCTTAAAATATCAGAATTAATAGAGAAACTGAACTACTTAATATTCAGCAATGTTCCATTCATCAAAGGCAGAAAAAGATATTAAACAGGCTGCAACACATAATCCCACGCATGATTTCTTCAACTGGCAAGATGTGAACTACTTCTTCCTGAAGCAGGAAAATAACTACAAATTTGGGGTCTTCTAAAAATATGACAAGAAGGGCCACAAGAACTTCAGAGAAACATTGCCCTATTTCTGTGTCACTTTTAGAAAATCCACATGGTTCATTTTGATTAGACTAAAGCAGCATGCAAAGCAGAAAATAAAACTACTCCTAAAAGGGTGCTAGAGCATTCATCAGCCAAAAGCTTCAGTCAGGACTCATTCTTTTGCATGTGGCATGAGAGAAAATGCATTTCTGAAAGAAGGCGCTCTATCATCATGACAGATGTATTACTTACAAAATGGCAAAGATGTCCAAAGGAGAAAAAAAAAAAAAACAAGTAAACAAGCAAAACACCTCATTTCAAGTGACCCAACCTTCTATAACCCAAACCAAGCAAGTTTATTGAGCTGAATCTGCAAAGACACTTTTTTTAATCTAGTAGGACTGTGGACATAAAAAGAAAACTTGAGCAGGAAAAGATCAAGAACTGGTGTAAAGCTAAAGCAGACCTGCTTCCTCATCCTCCTCCTCCTCTTCCTCATCATCGGAAGTTGATGACAAGGGAGTTGGTGCGGAGCTAGCTTGATTATTAACATATTCACCATACTGCATGCCTGTAAAGTGGAAAGCACAAACACAAGAGTCAAACCAACAGGAAAGATGAGAAACAAAATTTTGACATTGCATCAAAAGTGAGAAAGAACTCTTGACATACCAAAGAACATCCCAGCATGCATATTAATATTAGCAAATGTATTATCAAAACTGGAACCGTTAGAAAATCTCTGCAAAGCAGTTTAGTAAAAGCAGCTTTAATACGAACTAACTGGTTTAAGTGTGAAACAAGTACCATGTCTTACACTGATAATATTTAGGTAACTGCACTCATTCTCTCTGAACATTTTACTGAGCTCAATACATGTTTACCTTCTTTGACCTTGGGGCCATTGTGGTATATGTCCTTTGGGACTGTGCATTCTTGGTAGGCAGTGATCATTTCTGCTGAAATGAGCTTATACAGCATACAACACACATACAGATCCTCGGTACCTTCCTTCTGCTAATGCCACCCTGATGGTAAAACAGTTCTCTCAACGGAAAAAGAATGACAGTTAAAGAACTGTATTCAGCATAGTTCTCTGCTCACAGTAGATGCTCAAAAGAAAAAAAAAGAAGGGAGGGGGCGCTTATTAACTGTGGCCCTACAAGTGTGACAATTACAGAAGAGTGAATTTTCTGAGATGCTCAGTCATCTCAGCGTCAGCCTGCTGACTACATGAGAGTCTGAACTAGGTGACTGAGACTGATCCTCAGTGTGAGACTCTGCAAGAGAAGGCAGATTCTGTGGAAAAGGCACAACAATTGTATAATACTTCCCTTTTTAAAAAAAAGTTGATTGTGCATTTTATTATCAAGACAAAAATTAACCACAAAATTTTAAAGAGGGAAAATAAAATAATCTTCATTAAAAATGCGAACACTTCATAAATAAGAATAAACATCCCTATAAATAAAAATCTTATAGCTCAACTTGGAAAAAAAAGAACAAAACAAAAATTCAAAAATGCAGTGTGGATTTCCAAGAACATTTCACAGGATTGAAAGCACAATGAAGCCCTGCCTCACAAAAAAAATCCCATGGGAGTCATGAGATGCTCTCTTCATTGTTTTTTTTTCAGGTGACCTTTTTAATTAGCATGGATAAACATAACTCATGCCTACAGTAAGAAAAAAGCTATTAAAGAGTAAAATTTGAGCTGAGAAGAGAGCAAAGGTTAAACTATCCTCACGATGAAAGAAGTCGTGGAAAAATCTGATAGCTTTGCTGAAACATGTTTTAAATACAGATAAAACAGTAGTTATCACAAATTCTTCTGGGAAAGTAAAAATCAATGTAAAATAAGTTCAGGCAACACAAAAATAAACTTGAGACCTTGAAAGACCAAATTCAGGGTGGCATGTTCCTCTAACAAAAGCCTAGCTAAAATGAAAATTTGACTAATATTAGACCTTAGGTTAAACATACTAAGAAGTGCATAACTAAACATAATTAACTATAAAAAGATTTTATAGAAAAGAAATTCTTCAATTTAAGGATTTCTTTAAAAATGAAATACTTTCTCAAAATGCAATTAGCATTGCACTTTTAAAAGTACACATGTGTGTATATGTATATGTATATGTATATGTATATGTATATGTATTATGAAGAAACAAGAAAAAGAAGAAAACAAGAAATTCCATTTACTGTGCTAAGGTGAATAAGCAGGGGGAAAAAAATCAGAAGAAAATCCATTCTTTTCATGACTAAATCAATCTGCAGGCTGTTGACTCTAGTCAAAGGAGTCAAAGTAGAGGACAAACCTACATGTATTATAAGATAAATATTTTCTCTCCAGATTTACTGAATAAAAACAGATATCACTTATTATTGGAAAAATATCCAATGCTTAAAAATTGGAAGCAAATGAGATGCCTATCCAATAATTTAAAAAAATTTTTATAGAGCAACTACTTAATGCACTAAAACAAACGTATGAATAAGACAGAATAGAGTAACAGTATTATTTGTTACAATATTATTTTAGATTATACAACAGTTGCCAATATATTGTATCAACAGAATGTCACACAACATACTCAAATTTTTCTGTCCTAAAAAAAGACGTAATCCTTTTTGAGAAGTGTTGGAAATGAAAGCGTCAAGATTTAAGCTCTTCCCCAACTGTGACTCAATATGCTCAGAATTTAGCCTTCCTTTGCTTGTTTAAGTAAACTTCGTTAAAAGCTTGGGAATGCTAATGGCACAAGAATATGACATTTTAGTTAATCCACAGAAGAAAGGTTAAGAGCTCCAAAATAACAATCAATTCATATTTAAATGGCCTGCTCTAGGTTGTACGCAGTACACTGCAGACATGTACATGGACTACCTCCCACCCCAACCACCACCACCACCACCACCACCAAACAGGGAAAGAGTGCTACTTCCTAGCTTCCTCTGTCTTAGTCAAAGCTTCCAGGTATGAATGCAGTAAACCAAGAAGCAGGACACACTTTTGTCATAGACAAAATCTGACATGACGAAGAGCCTGTTACTAACAGGGGACCAATATTTTAAAAAAGACATTCTGCTTAAACTACCTATCATTATAGTACCTTCAGGCCAAACACCAGGAGACCATATCCTTGGAGTTGCTTAATAAAAGGCATCTTTACTGTTCCCTAGATACTGTTACACTGGGAATAAACAAAACTAGTCTTTAAAGAAAACAATTCCCTTGTAAAGGTTGGCTTTTTTAAATTCAAGAGTTCAGACTTTTGAACTGTTATCTTTCCTAATCTAGTCTTCAAACTAGGTACACACACTAGAAGACTTTGCAAAGGAATAGTTTTAAGGGATTCACTTTCCATAGTACTCTTCCTAAAACGTATCCACCTAAGAAAGTACCTGTGTTAACGACAGACTTTTTCTTACCTTACCAAGGAAACACATTCCCTTAACTTATCCTAAATCTTACTACAATACTTTGCCCTGAGATATATAGATCTCTCTGGCACTAAGGGAAAGCCCCCCTTTCCTTAAATGACTAATCAAGGCATCCTAAATCTATATACTTTCTTTTACCTTGCCATACATGTTTCGGTTAAAAATGAAACATATTAGAAATAGAGTTGACTCTCAATGGAATATTCTAAATTCAGAAATATTGAACAGTAGAATGGTGAGAATAATGATAAATTTACTTAATGCTTCTGCAGTCTCCAACCACTACTGTCAAAGTACCCACTGCTTCTGAAAGAGTACCACGAGAACAAAGCAAAAACAGTAAGAAATATTAAGCAGACAAGCAGCAGGACATTATGGATAAAGATAAGGTCTCTGGGTTCAATTCCAGGTAATACCACTTATTAGCTGTGTGTCCTTGGGCAAATTACTAACCCCTCTGTTCTTCATTTATATCATCTATCAAATGGGGTAATAACCACCTCAAATGGTTGTTGGGAGGATTAAATGAATGAACACATTTTAAAACTGTCTTAGTATGGTGACTGAAATATAGTAAGTGCTGTATAAGTATTAGCTACTATCACTACTGAACTTTAAAAACATGTTTTTGTGTATATTTAATTAAAAATAACTATTTTTAACTTTTCTTAATACTTATCCCTAGGGCAAGTAATTAGAGAAAAGAACTTTCACCAACCTCAGTAACATTTTTAGTAACGCTAATTCTTTTAAAAACAAGTAGAATATTTTCTAGGACTACCAATTTTTTTTCAAGATACACCTGCTACAACTCATAGGTAAAAATTCTACATGATTTCTTCCAGAGTCTATGAGGCATTTAATAAAGTACTTTACAACCTAATTTATCACAAAATATTTATAATTAGTATAATCATTTCTCACTTCCTTATATTTATACAGTATTTAATTCTTTCCATCTATTTTTAACCAAAAATAAAAAAATTTACTAGCAGGTGAATCTATTAGTACTTAGTAGTATGTTTTTCTTTTCTTTAAATAAAATACATGGCAATATTTTTATCATAATGCCTGATGAAATTAAGTTATTTCCAATTCTTATACTTCATTCCTATTTAAGTACTAAAAGAAGTCAAATAACAGCATTTGATACACATAATGCATGTATTTACCACAAGAATACAATGCTTTTTAAGATAATCAGTGCTTCACAAATAGCCTAGTATTAGGTACATATTATAATGCTTTATTTCAAATTTGGTAATGAGAAATAGCATAATGACTCACTGCCTAGTTTTTATAACCTACTATAAAAAAGAATAAATTAATTACATTAATCTTTGACATTTAATAATTTGACTGCTCTTAAGTAATTTGGCTTAGAAGATATAGGCTGCAATTTATTTCTCAGTTGGGTTTATGATACCCCTTGAAACTCCAGGAACACATTTCCTTGGATTAAAACAATTTAATCAGACTTTCTGACAAAGAATAAAATTTGTCTCAGTGGTCTGAAAATGAAGATTGCCTTTGCCAATTAGGTTATATGGAGATAGACATCCATAAGATAAATGACCTACATCATCACAGCTTGAAGTTTTTGATAAAAATGCATTAAAGGATGTGATATGATATTGGCAGTGGTATAATAAAATTAATAATATTTTAAATAATCACTAATTCAGTCAAACAAGCACAGGGTTTGGAAGCAGATCTGCACTGGGTCTTGGCACCCCAACTATGGAGAGTGTATGTCTTGGGGTAAAGCACCCGACCTCTCTAAACCTCTCATCTATAAAAGGAAGGTGAAATGTGATGTATCTGTTCCACATGATGACCAAGTGAGATAATAAACATTACAGGTCTTTAAAATTGTCAGCTGTTATATGAAAGTAATAATAACTCTACTAACTATCTGCAGCCTGGAAAATAAAATCCAACAAACAACAATAAAAATTTCTGACATGTAACTCAGAAGGTTAAAAAAATTTAAAAAACTAAAAGAACAATATTGCTTTAACAAAATCCTTCTAATACCATTCCTGTCTACTTTACGTGAGCACTTATATGAAGGAAAATAAAAACTATGAATGAAGTTTTCTAAAGTTTATCTTATTCTAATAATAAATCATATGCAACTCAGGTACACAAAGCTATGGTGGGGAGGGAGGAAGCCACTTTCTCAATGAAAGATATACTTCCAATAAAAATGTACTTTTCATTAAAAAAATTCATAGTATTTACATTGTTTTGACCAACTACACACTAATATTAATTATATCGACAGAATAATTCAGAAGAAAAAATGCTAATGCTTAGATACTTATGGTTATAGACAATAAAACAAGTTTTAAAATTTCAATTATATATACTATTATTGTAGCAGAGAAGTATGTTAGAGTGATAAAAGAGTTTTTAGCTTAAGAATGTTTATATTATTACTACATTCAAGAAAAGGACTATGACATTAAGAAGAAAAAGGAAAAATGTAAACTTTCTAAATGTTAAAGGGCTCATTTCACTATTTTTTAAAAGGATGATAGGTTTCATTCCAGTGGATACACAGAAAAACATAACATCTTTGTTTTAAAAGTCAACAAATGCAGTATGTTGAAACTTACATAATTGCAAGTCAACTTCTGGTGAAAAATTTTAGATGTCAATCTAAAAAATGTTCAAGTAGTTTTAGTTTTCTCAAAAAATGTTTAGGAGATATGCAAGCAAAAATCTGAAACCTCTCCTCTAAAAACCAGTAAAAAATGCTGAAGCCTTGAGAATAATCAAGCATGGGTGTCTCTGAAGCTTGAAGAAAAAGACTAATCTCTTAAGAATCAATATTTCAGTAGTCACATCAGACCTACAGCATACCCTACACAGCTGTACACCGCACAACTACAGAAGGCATCAGTCACACAAGCCACAGCCTGCACAACATAGGTGGCAGCCCGAACTCACACAGACCTATCTGTGTACCCAGATCTGTCCAAAGGCAGAGACCACCGAGAGGCCAATCTCCTACTTCAGAAAATAGAATAATAAAAGCAGTGATTCCAATGTCTCCAGTATTACCCTTCCTGTTACTTACTCAAGGAGTTTATCAAGAGTTTAACAGCCAACAAAAGCAATAATTCAGCCTCATTTACACAAAGAGCACCAGACAGAAAGGTTTGAGTTAAAAATCTTTTATGCTGCTACTTACTAATTTACAATCTTGGGCAAGTTACCTAATCTTTGTGAATCTCACTTTTCTCACCTGTAAAACAGGGGTATTATCTACCTCGTAGAATTGGTAAGAGTATTAAGTGAGATAATAATATAAAGTATCTGGCACATTAAGTCTTCAATAAATGGTAGTTCTTTCTCTTTTCAAATCTATCTCATTAGTGAGAAAAAAAGAAACATAATTATGATTTTTTAGTGGGAAAGTGGTTTACAAAACGATACAGTAAGACAGTAGGATGGTATTTCAAGTAAAATGGTCAAAAAGAAAAAGAAATGAGCAGGGTCAATGTAAAGGGTCAAAACAAGCAAGACACGTAACATCTAGAAGGCAGTCATCAACGTAGAGGAAAGACACCGCTCATTTAGTTATGGTTCTACCTACCCCTAAGTTTCTTCCACTCACGGTAAGTAAAACTTTCCTACCAGCCCTTCACCTTTGAAGGTAAATGCCTGTAATAACTAGATCCTACTCCTAACATATACACTGGCTTTTTGCAAATCAGTGGACACTCCTTCATGATGTAGTTGGTTTTCTTATAAAATCAAGCAAGAAAATTTATAATGTATAATCTGGTCAAATGATAGGAAGGCCTCTGTTGACCATATGAACACTCAACAGATCTAAGCAGTGAGATCAGCCTAAGGATTTTTGTTGCTTTTTCTGAGTCTCAGAACCTGAGAGAGTTCTTCACATTCAAGGTCAGGGGCTGTCGTTACCTAGTGAGTATAATCCCTATAATGTTACCAACGGTTGCTCTGGAAACACAAACTACAGACTCCTAAAAATAGCTCAGTTACCTCATCAATGCAAATACAGTATGTTAACCTGAGACATCAATAGATTTGGAATTTTAGCCAGACAGAAAACAAGAATACTGCCAAAAGAAAAGGCAACGTGAGAAAACACAGTCAAAACAACACATTTTAGTCACCTGTCACTTATTTTAAAGCACATGGAGAATATCAAACAAACAAATAAACTGTATTGTGGGTCAATGATACAAGAATGTGGATTACAATTTCCTTTTCACCCTTCTCATTTCCAAAACTGGGTCAAAGTCACTTTCCATTAATATTAATGACAAGCAAAAAAACCATCAAATAGAATACGGAAATTCACTAATCAAGGAAATCTTGGGTGTTTTACCCTAAAAGAAACTATAAAACCTTAAAAAAAAAAAAAAAAGAAATGGTCTATAATAGATGGATGGATTAGTAAATCATAAATACCTTGACACAATGAATTACTAGCCATGAAAATGATTATAGAGACTGTGTAGCTATATGAAGAACTGTGCATAATTTAATAAATGTAAAAGCAAAATACAAACTGGTATGTAAACTATGATTGCAGTTACATAAAATATGTAACAGATTTAACATAATTATGTAACACAATTATATAAAATCATAAACAGAGACTTGAAGTTATTAATACATTTAAAAAAGTCATGTTCTAAATTGAGGTTCTTTTTTTCATAATTTCTATAAATTATGGTTATTCAGTTTGACTTTTTAAAATCCTCTATTTGAATCAGTGTGTGTATGTATGTGCTATGTGCACAGTATAACGAACTTCTCAAATACCTTTCTGCTGAGACAACTCTGGTGGCTGTGTAACTGAGGCCGCGGGCTCAGCTGGGAGAGGTGCAGCGGGAGGCGGTCTTGTTGACGAGGCTCCTGACAAAACAGTGGATACTACTGGGCTGGACTTGGGAGGCTGAACATTTTGCATTACAGAACGGGACAAAGAATCTGCAACTGAAGACAAGAAACTATTTCATCCACAGCAATAAACCTGAAATATGTTAAAATACTAACAACATAGAGTTTATCTGAAGTTCTTGTAGAAACTTCAGCAGCATCACATTTATCTAGCATACCTATATCTGGCAAATAAGGGGTCCAAAGAAATGGTTTTCAAAAAAACTAACACCTTACTCACCAAATGTTTTAATAATCTTTAATGGTAATTTTCCTAAAACATTTCATGAGCTTCCATACCTTCTTAAACAAAATGAACCCCAAACAGTTTTTCTTTACTAATGATCACTATTAATAATATTGATTATTGCATGATGCAGTGGTACCTCAGATAAGATGAACAGAGGTTATTTGCTTCTTCAGTAATGTGATTCATGAGTTATACAGATGTTTCTAGTATTAGCTCAGATCCCATTCTGTATTGTAAACTGCCACTTCATTTGTTGCTTCTAATCAGATGCCCTATTTCACAGGTAACTAAGTAAGGGCCTGACAGTAACATTAGGTTGGACTTCTCGAATAAAGTATATGTGTGTCATAGTCGGCCTTTGTGATAGTCAAATTGCTTGACCTACAGGATCATCTTCACCCAATCAAGAGATACCTGAAAAACTTTTGGTAACAACCTGTGTCCATTGACAAATGAATGAATTTTTAAAATGTGGTGTATATATGTGTGTGTGTGTGTGTGTGTATATACATGTTTGTGTGTATGCGTATACATACATACATATAATATATTACTGGATAAAGAAAATATGGAAATAAATACACACATACAATGGAATATTATTCAGCCTTGAAAAATGAAGGAATCTGGCCATTTGTGACAACATGAATGGACCATGAGGTTATTATGCTGCTAAATAAGTCAGACAAAGAGAAATAGTGGATGGTCTAATTTACATATGGAATCTAAAAAGGCCAAACTTACAGAAATAGGAAATGTTGGTTGCTAGAAGTTGCCATATGTGAGAAATAGTGAGATACTGATCAAAGGATACAAATGCTCAGTTCTGAGTAAGTTTTGGGCTGTAACAGTGACTATAATTAACAATATTGTACTGTATACTTGAAAGTTGTTAAAACAGTTAAATGTTCTCACCGCATACACAAAAAAGGTAATTATGTGAGGTGATAGATGTATTAACTACATTCTGTGGTAATTAGTTTTGTAATAATATGTGTATCAAGTCATCATTTTGTACATTCTAAACTTACACATGTGTTTATATTCATATACAGACACATGTGTATACATGTATGATGTGTGTGTGTATATTTATTAACATACTTAGGTCAAAGACGGAAACAAACATAAGAATATAGCGACAGGACAAACGTGATATATTTCCCAATGGCATACAAATGATATAAATATAGGGAATGAGGAAAGAAGGCGGAAGGTAGTTTAAATAAATATGCTGATTGCCACATCATTTTTAGGAAGGACAAATGTCATTGCGGGAGACTGAAAACACAGTCACAATTTTGTAGTTCCTCTCATTAAGAAGTGGAGTCTCCTTTCCCACTCCTTGAACTGGGGCTAAACTTCTGACTGGCTTTAATCAATAAAACGCGGCAGAAGGACCAGTGTTCAAGCCCAAGTCCTCAGGTTGCAAGAGGCCCTGCAGCTCACACTTCTCTGCTCTTGGAATGCTGCCCTAAGACTATCTCACAGGGAAGCTGGTCCAGTCACACGGAGGAAAACCTAGGTAACCCAGTGAACTGTGTACGTCAACTGCTAGGTGTGTGAGTGAAGCCCTAGGAGCTTCCAGCCCAGCTAACTCTCCAACTAAATGAAGTCACAGGAGTCCAGGAAAACCAGCAGAGGAACTGCCCAACCAACCCACAGAACCATGAAAAATAGTAAATCATTTTTGCTTTAAACCAGAACTAGATAATTGATAAAATCATTAGAACTGCTACAGTAATAGAGTGATGAGTATATTTAACAGTACAAAGTGAAAATTAAGATGAAATCATCCAAAATTGAGTGACAGAGGAAAGGGGTGTGTAAGACAGAGTAAATATATTAATTTTATCTTTGCTCTTAATAGGAAACTAAAAGACACTGTCTAAAAATATAGAGAGTATTTCTGCCTCTGGTAACAATTAGCTCGGTAAATAGGACCAAACCCTCTTACTAAAGACAACTTTAAGAAGGGACTAGGAGAGGTTTATTTCCCCTTGGCATCTAAACAGAAAAGAATGAGGAAAAAGAGCTGTGACATCAGTCAGCAGATTTAGGACCCACCCTCTACCTAGGATGATCTCAGCTGGACATCCTTAACTTGATAATATCTGCGAAAACTTTCTAAAACAGGTTGCATTCAGAGGTACTAGGTTTTAGAATTTGGACACCACTTTGTGGGGGGAGAGGACAAACAAAAAAGAGAGAAAAAAGACAACTTTAAAAATTACATTTAAAAAGTTCTTAAAATCATCAAAGATCTAACATGACATTAACAAATTTCTGGGCCAAAATCTATACGAAATTGAAAACTCAGAGAAATAAGCCCAACACTCAGAGATACTTTCACCCTGTGACAGCTGTTGCAAACCTGATCCGCTGTTTCCTGTAGCCTTGCAGGGCATGGGAAACAGAAGATGTATCATCCCAGGGAAGACTCAAGATGTGGTACCAGATAAGGCACCCCATACTTCCACTTGTAGGAGAGTGTCTAAAAGGTTATAACCTCAGGATAAGAATAAACCCAGAAACTAAGCCCTAACAAAAACCAGCAGCTTTGATTCAGAACATCTGCACAGTCCAGTTCATCTAGAGTGTTGGACTTGGATACGTGTGATCAGCAGCTGGGAGCACCTGGAGGAAACTGGCAGAAGGAAATACAAAACCTCTCTGGAGAACAATTCTATCACCCTAGGCTTCAAATTATTTCCACAAGGAATTTTTCATGAACAATTCCAAGCACAGAGTCAAAAATAAGTAGTTCAGGCTTGAACAGGGCCCTCTGTTCTCCAGTCTCCAGCCTGATACATGGCATCATCCTTCTCCCATCCTGCCATGGCTTTAGGGTGAAGACAAAACATCTTACCCTAAACACTTGTTAACATGATCATCAAGGCCCTGAACGTTCCTAACTAGGTCTCCAGCCTCCCCCTGGCCCAGGGCTCTCCTCCAGCTTCACTGGCCCTCCTTCAGTCCCTGAACTTCCCGTACTCTCTCCCGTTAAAGTCACTTAATCCCCCTTAGATGTAACAAGACTTTTTCTTTAATAAAATAACTGATACCAAAAAAGTTTATATGATACATATGTGTATATACTTATAAAAGCATAATCAAAGAAATGAAACCCAAGAACTAACCATCCAACTGTGAAAATAAAACATTTCCAATACTGAGGCTCACAGTGTACTCCTTACAAAGGCATTCCCTTGTCTCCCTCCTGAAATGTGTTCCTTACTCCCTTGCTTTTGTTATTAAATAGTTTTCCACACACGAGTATCCCTAAGCATTATTTTTGCTTGTTTTTAACTTTATAACAATAGCATACTGCATGTATTCTTCCATGACTTCCTATGTTACATTTCTGGGATTCATTTATGTTAACGGGTATAGCTCTACTTCATCACCTTCACTACTGTTCAGTATCCACTGGAACGATATAATTTATTTATCCATTCTACTGTAAATGGACTATTGGGTTCTAATTTTCTCTTTTCACATACAGTACTACAGTACTAGATAATTACAAACGTGCTTCTGGTACAGACGTGCAAGTTTCTCTGGGGTGGGGCTCTCAGTGTGTGTGCCACAGCTCACGAGTGTGTGGGGGGTGCAGCGAGGGACGCGGACCCCTCACCCTGGGGCAGCCTGTGGGAAACGAGCTCTTTGGCCCAGGGAGCAGACCAGTCCCCGTAGCTCAGAATTCCCCCAAATGTCACCATTTCCTGTAAGTGCTACACATCTAAAACAGGAAATGATGCTCCAGGGTCTCGGTATTCCAAGTGTCCTCTATGGGCTAGCAACACCCTATGCAGAAACGTGATAAAATCCTTAGGCTAGTGAATCAGAACCTGCACTTTAGCAAGTTCTCAGGTGACTCACACACACAAAATTTGAGAAGGACTTTTCTAAAGCATACAGCAGTGGGAGAGCTGCATTTTAGGGTGTAGTTATCTTCAATTCCACTGATGCCAAATTTCTTTAAAATGCTGAACCAGTAAATCCTCCTACCAACACTGCCCACAACTTTCTTGGTACTCCACATCTTTGCCATCCCTTGGTATAGTCAGTCTTTCAAAGTCTTCCAAAGTTCTATCGTTCTGCCACTAGGCATAAGTAGATACTTCATTCTAGTTTTAATTTGCTTTTCCCTGATTATTAATAAGATTGAGTATGTTTTCAGTTCATCTGTGAAATGCCTTTTCGAGTATTTTTATCTTGGGTTGTTGGTCTTTTCCTTACTGGTTTTATGTGTTATTAGTGTATTCTGGATACAATACTGCAACTACTTTTTTTCCTCCCAGTTCATGGCTTGTCTTTTTGTTTTCTTTATGTTGCCTTTCAATGAAGAAAACTTCTTAATTAGAAATTAGTCAAGTTTATCACGCTTACTCCTTATGGCTATAACTAGCACTGTGTGCGGTGTCCTTAAGAAATCCTTCCCGTGCTCGCTTCGGCAGCATGTATACTAAAATTGGAACGATACAGAGAAGATTAGCATGGCCCCTGTGCAAGGATGACACGCAAATTCATGAAGTGTTCCATACTTTGTGCCCCTCCCCAGGGTCTGCACACCCTTTAGAAGGGGAAAAAAAAATCCTTCCCTTCTCCAAGGTTCTTCCATATTTTCTCCGAAAAGTTTTAAAGGTTTGCCTTTTTGCACTTAAGTATTTATTTCACCTGTAATTTATTTTATGCATGGATAATTCATCCTTCAGACTGCAGCTCACGTATCTGTTATCAGGGAAAACTTCCCTAAGCTCCATGACTAACAGGCCAGATATATCTAGATTACTCTCACCAAGCAGTATAAATCTCTGCTTCATGATACTTAAATAATGAAGCAATTTTACATTCATTTGTGTTTATTTCGATAATGTTTGCTTCCCCAAGTAAACTGCAAACTTCATAAGGATAAGAATCAAGTCTTTCTACTTGCTATTTTATCTCCCAGCACTTAAACACCTGGCTTTCAAATATTTATCAAATTAATGGAGACAAGTTCCACAAGTATTAAGGACCACAAAATCATGCCAGTCAAAAAACAAAAAAAAATTCAACAACACAAAAACTGCCCCCTTCACAAAGAGAATCCAACAGAAGAAATATGGGATATTTAGAGACAGAACCCACAATTCAAAAATAAATCACTTGTCTCTTCATCCATCTATCTATCCATCTATCGGCATTAAGGTAGTTCCCTTGTTAGTTCTTAGTATCTCCTTAGTAACTGTACATACAGTTCTTTTGAAACCAGGGAGATTATGCAAAGTCTTGACTAATAGCACCACTATTCATCCAACTTGTTCAAGCTAGAAAATTAAAGTCAAATTCTATTATTCCTTTTCCTTCATAAACCGTATCAATGAATCCTTAAAATCATCTTTCATCATCTGTCTTCTGTCTAAACGAATCCTAACCTATGTCATCATCCTTCATTTAGATAACTGTAGTAATTCCTTCCTAGCTGGTCTTCCTGACTCCAAGCCCTCCGGCCTATCTACCACACTGTCCACAGAAGAAAATTCTGAAACACAAATCTGATAGTCACTATCATGCTGAAAAACTTCTGATGGCTGCTGCTTACATACAGGACCACGCTGACGTTTTCCCTTCGTCAGTTCCTCTCCTCTCACCTTTCCAACGCTACAGCCCAGCAGAAACTGAGACACCAGGAAAAGAATAACTGATATTGGCAAGTTTTTAAGGAAGTGATCACAAAGATGGACAGCTCATCTTCTGAGCTTGAAGGAGTAAATATAGAAAAATTTACAGGTGGAAGGTACAAAGCTGAGAAAAGATGATAAGGTTCAAGAGTAGCTTTGGAAAAACTGAAGGAGTGTTTAAGTATGAAGGAGTAACACTGCGTTATTCCTATCTCACAACTCCGCAATCTCATCACAAGTTTTCAAAGCTGAAAATAATCTCTTTACTGTAGTATTTGTACCTCCAATGCGGGTTCTTAACTTACTTCTAACCCGTGTTTCTTTCTCCAGATAGTCATCTCCTACAGGGTATTTATTTATTGTTTTCCCTCAGACACATCACCACCCCGAGATGATACATATGTTAACTTATCAGCAATTATATCTTAGTGTCATGTTATGCTGAGGATTTTTATACAAAGATTATATAAACGTTATTATTATTTTTATGAATAGCTTTAAAAATACTGGTTTTATAAAATTATACGTAGTAAAACAGCATTAATCAGATAGTACTACTGCACAACATGCTATCAAGATGTGATCCTTATTAAAACTGTACTCCTCAACTAACTTCATCTCAAACTAAGAGCTTCTGAACCTTGAGAAATGTACCTACAATGACAGTTCAGAAAATTTTTAATGGCCTAACAAAGTGACACCTTTTAAACACTAGCCAAAATTTCAGACTAAGTTAACAACTAAACATAGCATCCAAACATACATACTATGTTTTTAATAAAATAATCTGAAATTCTACTACTAAATTATACTAACGTGCTTTTCTAAAATAAAAAGGCAAATGAGTTAACATTTAAATGTCTCTTTTATTCCACATTTCTGAATATGAACTCACTGCTTAAGAATTTTTACTATACTACCTGAAAATGAAACTAATATAATCAAGTCATAAAAATGCAACAATTTTACCAATTACTCAAAGATTGATTTTCATACAAAACTATGTTTAATACCTAAGATTCTCATTTAAATGTGACAAAATAATTAAAGAGTGCCCAAAACAATCAAACTGCTTGTCTTTCTAGAAAATGAAGATCAATATACCCATGGTTCCCAAACCTTGTACTTAGGGACCCAAGTTGCCCTTGGAACAAATTCAGAGTTCCAAAGGATGTTTTAAATTTTCAAGAGAAACACGGTGACATCTGTCAAAAACCTTATGTACTACTAAGATGCGTGGGGCACCATGAAAAAAAAAAATCAAGAAACATGAACTGAGAAAGTTTAGGAACTTCTGTAATATTTAATTTTAAAGTAGGTTTTTAAAGTAATCTCTTTCTTTTGAGGCATCAGTCATATTAACCTGAGATGTATTTAATTTGTCCACTTTCGAACTACAACTAAAAAGTCATTTATCAATCTAAAGGCAAAAAAGAAAAAAGTGCCACTTTTTAACACAAATTAACTTCTAAAATTATATAATCCTATATCTGCATAAATTCGTTCCATCCAGGGTCCCATTCCCATCTCAGAAATAAGATAGGAATTACCTGCGTTTCTTCTTTTTTTTGTCACGAAAATCACAAAATCCTTAAGTCAGAGGGACCTTAGGAAAAGCTGATCTTTGAAAGGACTGCTGAAAGAAGAGAGAAAGAAAACAGAATCTCTAGGGGACAAAGCCCTGGTTCTGAGAAGGGGAGACAGAGTCAGAAGAAACTGAGCTCCCAGATGGGCTGTTTCTAACATTAATGACCACAGGAAACCCAATTAAGATAGCTTTCTTCATTTGTAAAACAAAAGGACTACAGTATACTTTGGATCTGTTGCTAGGCCTCACTTGAGATCAAGTCAGAAATACAGATTCCTAAGGCTACCCCGGAGGTTCTGTTCTAGCTCAGTAGGTTGGGTTTAAAGGTCACAGTCTGTGCAAGGGAATCTGGTGCACAGCCAGATTTGGGAATCGTGACAGATGCTTCAAGCTGACTTACTCAAGACCCAGGCAATGCCAAACCCCTTCTTTCTTGCCTGCCTCTAACATGGAGGCTACAAAGCTAATTATTCATTTTCCAGCCTTCCCTAAAATTACGGACGGTCCTTTAAAATAGCTATGGCAAATGATACGTAAAATGAAGTCTGTCAATGCCATGAGCCCATCTTCTTTCCTCTCCTTTCTTTCTGCTTTTAACTCTGACTTGATGTCTACAGGTGCAGAAGTTATCTTATTTCTATGAACCAACAAGGGAAGCACAGCAGAGTGGAAAGAGAGAAAAGATTCTGAGGACATATGGAGCCACTGCATTTGCCTAGAACTCTTGTTATGTGAGAAAAATACCACTTTTTTTGTTTAAACCACTATAACCTGCTTGTAGCCCAAAGTGTTTCTAAACAGCATAGCAAAGAAAGAATAGATGATTTCAAATGTACAGTTGAGATCTAATAGTCTAAAGTTCTAATTTTAAATAATCTAATTGTCCAGGGAAGGATACTGTTCTACAAACCCTTGACACATGGCTATCTAGACTCTGATATACACCCAAAGACGTCATTCAGAAAGCGATCACAGCTTTACCAACTCCCATTCTGTGCATACATCTCATTCAGTTCAAGAGCAGATTTTGTTAAGTTCAAGTTCACAAGCTGAATTAAATTGAATATATCCTATGCAAATCCTCACACTAAAAAACTACATACCTTGCATACATAACTTTTAAACAAATAAATTTAACCAGATCTTGGTTTAAGAAGGTCAGAAAAACTAATTACAAGGGTATTTTTCATGTATCTTTCTCTACCTTCCCCATCCTACATCCTAACTTACCAATGTGGGACTGAGAAAACATCCGCTCTAATGTTTAGGAAATGTATCTTCTGTGAAAGTCACTAATAAGGGTTCACTTGGAGAAACCAGTGTGGTATCACAGGCCATTGTCTTTTCCACAATGAATGGGGCTATGGCTGGAACGGTAAGTTCAACCTGCCCCAAGGTTGAACAAGTATAAAAAACAAAGCAGTGACTAACAAAGCGTATCTCCAAATGGACCCTTCCATTTTGCCCTATAACCAACTCACATTAAAGACAACTACTGCAGAGGCACAAAAACATATCAATAAATAAGTATCAACTGAATCCCAATCATGGCAAGGAACCATGCTATACAAGGCAGATGGCTGGGTGACTAACTGTGACTGGGTAAAAGAGAAGGGTTCAGAGAGATGCTGAAAAATCCCATAATGAAAACAGCAAATAAACTGCAAGAGTGAGCTCATTTTCAATTTTTCAATCAGGCAATATTATCTTTAACCTTTATGCAAATAAAAATCAGATTGGAAATGCAGTGATTTTCAACCATGCTTTGGTGAACTTTTCATTCAACTTACCAGTGTTTGTTGGGTTGTTGTTGGCCGCAACCTGGGAGGTGTGGTTTTGGATTAGATTGTCCTGGGTTGATGGAAGGCCTGGAGCTGACCATGAGAAAGTATTGTATCCTGAAAGACTCTGCTGCTGCTGGTACTGTTGTGACGGTGGAGGTGGAAGTGGTGATGGATGGCTGACAGCCGTGTTTTGACCAGAAAGTGAACTCTCTCGAATTGGCCTGACAGTCAGAGCACTCTGTGAGGTAAGCATCTGTTGCCTGTATGGATCACCAGCAGGTAGAGAGGGATATGGAATACTAGGATACGCAGCATTAGAAACAGTTGACAGAGCATAGTGACCACACGTAGAGGGAAGTCCCTGAGAAGCAACAGAGGAATTGACAGAGTACATGGCTGGACTATTGTAATGATTCACAAAAGAGGAGTACGGCTGGGAGGCACTCGTTTGCAAATGTGATGCTGATGACGTGGCACCTTGGAAAGATCCCAGAGCGGATCCCACGACGTGAGGAGCAGGAGGAACCCTGCCATACCTCTGCTGTGCTCCTGGTTGTTGGCCTGCTGTGTTAGGAGTCACCACATTTTGAGTTGGTACCGTGTAGAGACCAGGGTAGTAATCACCAGACTGGCTATCCAACGGCAATGAGGTCATTTTCCCAGGTCCTTGAGAGTAATGTCCTGAGGGAGCAACATAGTTTTGAGGATATAATCCATACCCAGATGGAACCTGCATTTGATTCTGTGCTGGACCTGAAAAAGAAAAGCAAATACTCACAGGCATTAGCAGGAAGGTGACTTCATTTTTAGGCATAGTTCCCATCTAAATATTGCCCTAATTTATTTACTTCTTCATAATCCCAAACTGTTACAAGAGACATATACTACGATAGACTCACTGTGGGAGCTAGCCTCCAAGATGCCCCACAATGATCCCCACCTCCTGGTATCACATCCTTGTGTCTGAATTCACATCTTCCCACAATATACCAGGACTAGACTGTGTGATCAATAGCATAGAGCAGAGGTAATGATATATGATATATCACTTCCAGGATCTGTCCAGTTTCAGGTGCTGGCTCTCTCCTAGATCATTTCACTCATTGTGGAAGAACCAAGCTGCCAAGTTGTGAAAAGCCCTCTGGAGAAACCCATGAGTGAGGAACTGAACTCTCTGACCAACAACCAAAGAGAAACTGAGGCCTGCCGACAAGCCCGTGAGTGAGCTTGGAAGCAGACCCTTCACACCCAGTAGTCCTGAGATAACGAGAGCCCCAGCTGCCAGCCTGACAACAGTCTCGTGAGACCCTAAGCCAGAACCCCCAGCTAGGCTGTTTCATGTCCCTCAGAAACCATGAGATTAAACATTTGTTGTTTTAGGTTGATAAGTTTTGGGATATTTTGTCATGCAGCAACAGGTAACTAATATAACTAGCATGGAAGAAGTTCAAATCTTTCTTGTTGGCTTTTTTTTTTTAACTGTAAAAGTAACATCATACCCACTGTTTAAAAAAAAAATTCAAACAATGAAGAATATAAAGTGAAAAGTACAAGTCCCCTTCACTACTTGGTAGCTGACAACCTACTTCGCAAGTGTAGCCAGTTAATGGTTTCTTGTGTATCCCTTGTACACCTATGTGTATATATGTAATGTACATAGAAGCATATATATTTCATATTACAGTTTAGCAACTTGCTTTTTTTTTTACCTAATATATCCTGGATATCCTTCTGTGTTAGTTACATAAATCTTCATTATTTTCCTAAAAAATCTATATAGCATTTCATTGTAGAGACATTATTTACCAAATTTCCATTGATGAGTACTTATTCCAGGGAGTGAACTAATTTATAAGATCAACTTCTGTGATGAATCTGCAGGGTAAGTTCCTAGATGTGAAACTGGATGTTCAAAGGGTTTGTGCTTTTAAAATTGACCATTATTGCCAAATATCTCTCCAGAAAGGCCTATCAATTTATCCTGACCATCAGTAATGCTTAAGAATGCCTCATCTTCCCAACACTGAGTACCATTTTAATCTTTGCCAATCTAATAAGTGAGAAACATTTTAGTTAGTAGTACTTAACTCTTAACTCTTTTGGGTGTCTTTCTCTGTTACTTGCCCTTTTCCACAGGATTGTACTTTCCTTAGTAATTTATAAATGTTCTTGTATGTTAAGAAATTTAACCATACGTTATTATTATGTGCTGTCTGTATTTTCCTTCAGGTTACTGTTTGTCTTTTGACTTTGTTTATGCTGTCTTTTGCTATAGTTCCTCAATTACTATGTAGTAAAATCCGTCATGCTTGATGAATTTTCATACTTGGTAGAGCCTTCCTCATACCAATATTAGAAAACAATATACCCACGTCTTTTCCTAGTGCCTTTAATACTTCCATTTTTATGTATTTACATCTTTGATCACTACAGAATGTACTTTTATCAATATAATTAAAGTTAACAATACTAATTTCATTAATAGTCTAAATATTATTAAACCTATTCCAGTGTGTGCCACTCACTGTTCTAAATGCTTTACATATATGCACTCCTTGAATCCTCCTCACAGCCTCATGAAGCAAACAGGATCATTATAACCCCTATATAAATAAGATAAGTGAAGCACAAAAGTTAAGTCATTTAACACAGTCACATACTTAGGATGTAACAAGGCTCGGATCTGATTCAAATAACCTGGCTCAAGTCCGTGCTTTTAAACAATGATCTGCTGGCCCTCACTACACTAAAATCCCACTAGCTTTCTTTAGCCCAGAAGATGGTCAATTGTCCCAAACACTGGAGCTCTAGTCTTAGTTCCAAGGGCAGACTTTAATTACCCTAGAATCTAATTTTCCTATCTTGTGGAAGGAAATAGATATCTGTGCTACACAGGAAATGAAAGGATAACAACAACAACAACAAAATTCACGAGCTGTTTTAAGTTCTCTGACACAAAGAAAGTACCACTGTATTCTGTGCCATAATAATGTATAGAAACAGAAAAATAGAAAAATATGTGTTTATAGAAGATATGTGAATAATTTCCTTGGTCTGTTTTCACCTCTAACTAAATAATGCAATGGAATCCTAATCTTTGGTCATTTAAATACATAGCCCACGGTAGACACAGACAATACATACAATCAAGCTGTGAAGAAAAAATAATATTCATACGTCTGTAATTCCAAGAGGTATACAGAGAGCCTAAACTTGGATAACACTGTTTTCCTAAGTATATAGTTTACTTTTCTTACAGGATATTTTACATGATCATAGTTCACCTATAATAATATATTTACTTAAAAGGAAATAAGTCCACAGGAATCTTTCATTTAAATGCCAAAAAGAAAAAAAAGTAAATTGAATGTTCTCCTCCCTCTCTGAATTACATGTATTTTTTAAACACAGATTTACTACTCATCATTACAGTCTCAGAAAATCCAACACTGGTACAAATTTATCAGTCAAGAGAAGAGTCAAGTCAGAGTTAGACAAATGTGTTTAAATATCTACCACTTCATGATTGATTTGGCTCATCCATGCTACATGATCTGGAAAAAGGAAAATAATCATCATCATGTCCAAGCTACACAAATGCCATTTTTCTAACAATAACAGGGATGTTGTATCTGCTGAAATTTATCGGAAGCCAATTACCCATCAAAAAAAGCCTATTTACTTTTCAATCCATCAAGGAAAGGAAGGTACTTACTTTGGGGGTGGGGGGATGAAAAGGCAGGAATAGCTAATTATACATCAATGCTTACCATTCCTCACCTTGTATCAAGATCTAAATATTCAAAAAAAATCTGAAAATAATCAAGATAATAAGTGAATCAAGACTCATCTGAAAGCAAAATTTTAAAAAATATTTTAAAACAATTTTTTAAATCCTGCACTTAAAAAGAAAAACAAACATCAGGATCATTTTAAATTGAAAGAAAATGATAACTAAGACAAGAAAATATTTTTAAATATTGTCTTACTGTGACCAAAAGGCATGCATTTTCTTTTCTTCAACTTTAAAACATATTAGATAACTCTTAATTTTCTCTTAAGGTATACTAATATTAAAGTTTTATTTCTTCTGCATTTATTAAAAACTGAGCTTGGCAAATATTACAAACAAATAATTTATAACACCTGTACTTTTAAAAAACAAAACATGCTCTGTAAATTTGGGGGAATTTCATTAGTGCTAGGCATTTTCATTTCCTAATATTTCCTATAACTGCCTCAGCAACTTTGGCAGTTTTAAAACATGGCCCCCAAATTCTTTGATCCTCTGCTGGTTAAAGGGTTGGGGAGGCTCTATCTACTCCCCTTGAATTTTAGCAAGCTTAGAACAGCTTCTACTAGTAAAGAATGGCAGAGGCAAAGCTGTGTGACTTCCCAGGTTTGGTTATAGACCATTGCAAAAATGTGATTTGAAAATATTTTCTTTTCATCTGTGACTGTGGGATTAAAGGACAAGCCACAGACTAGAAGAAAATACTTGCAAATCACACGCCCAATAAAGGACTTGTTTCTAGAGTATATTAAGAACTCTTAAAACTCAACAGCAAGAAAACAGACAACCCAATCAATGTTAATTTCCTAGTTTTGATAAAGCAACCATAGTTTTATAAGACGTTAAAACATGAAAGGAAGACATAAAACTTAAGAGGAAGCTAAGTGAAGGGTACTGCATTTTCTGTACTTTGTATCCCTTCTGCAAATCTAAAATTATTGCAAAATAAGAAGTTTTTAAAACATCATTGAAATAAGTGCTGGAAATGGCCTACTAAATTGATTGTGTGACAAAATTTTTTACACAAATGACTACACCAAACACAGCTACCAGAGTGATTTTCCTAAAAAGCAAATCTGATTGTTACTTCCTTGTTTAAACCTTTCTAACATCAAGGGAAAGCTTGTTTAAAGCTTGTTGCCATCAGGGAAAAATTCAAATTCTTTAACATGGTCTGTCAGACAGTGGAAGATGGAGTAATCCCTCCCTCACCCCATATGTCCATGTCCTAATCCCTGAAACCTGTTAATATGTTAGGTTACATGGCAAAGGGGAGTTAAGGTCATGCACAGTACTAAAATTGTTAAGCAGCTGACCTTAGAAGAGGGAGCACTTCCTTGGTTATCCAGGTAAGCTCAATGTAATCATGAGTCCTTAGAAGTGGAAGGAGGAGGCAGAAGAGAGTGAGAGGGAGATGTGACCCAGAAGACTCCTCTGAAATACAATGTTGCTGTCTTTGAAGATGGAAAGAGTGGGCCATGAGCCAAGAGAGGTGGGCAGCCTCTAAGCCTTTAGAAGCTAGAGTAAATAATCATCAAACATTTCTGTATCAAGCATTTACCTCATCACAATTACCAACAAGGACTATGTGATATTTAAACAGAAAGAATATAAACCTTCAATAGCTTCCACTATGAAATTTATACCCTACTGCCAGAATATACAAGTCTGAAGTTTCTTTCACCTTGTCATTCCACTCTTTTTACTCTAGTAGTTCAAGTATAAAAACAGCATTCGAAACAAAAGGAATGTAAAAATCTACTGTATTTCATTATATCTAAAGTGTTTTGACACTGCCACCTTTTTTTTCCTATCTTACCAGATGTATTAGTTTCCTACTGCAAGTGTAACAAATTATCACAAACTTAGTGGCTTAAATTTACACAAATTTATTCTTTTACAGTTCTGGAAATCAGAAGTCCAAAATTAGTTTCACTGGGCTAATGTCAAAATGTCATGGGCAAAGCTGGTTCCTTCAGAGGCTCTCAGGAGAGAATCCAACTCCTTGCCTTTTTCAGCTGCGAGTGGTCACCTGCATTCCTTGGCTAACAGCCCCCTCCTTCACCTTCAAAGCACATCATCTAACCTTTGCTCCTACAGTCACATTACTTTCTCTGCAGGCTGACTCCTCCAGCTGCTAATGAGGAAGGTTGTAATTGTATCAGGCCGACCCAGATCCAGGATAATCTCCCCAGCTCTTAATCACAGCTGTAAAGGTTTCAGAGATTAAGACAGGTGACATATTTGGGAGAGGGGACATTATTCAGTCTACCACATCAGGTGTCAATGGCAGATTTTCACACAACAATATTATGACTTCCTCTTCAGTAAAACCAATTTTAAAATTCCACCAATTCTAAGTTGCATCCCAATTTCAGAGGTAAAAATGTGAAAAAAAAAAAAGTGTCTTAGAATCAACGAGGAATTTAATCATTGCATCCACCGAATAGCCGAAAAGTGTCTAATGAAAAAGCATCAACAAATGAATCACTGAAAAACAGAAAAATTCAGGTTTTATACAACGTCTGAAAGAGCTGTACATTTTTAACTTCAAGTAAGGTATGTCTGTATAAAAGAGGGAAATACATTATTCTGACACTCAATGTCACAATCTGCTCTGAGAAGTAAACAAAAGATTTTTTAAAAAATAGTCTATAGACCTTTTCAGTGCAGCCTGACTGATACTAGCATATACAAGATAGATACAGCCTCTGAATTTCTATAAGCATCTACACCCTCCTTGGCCAGAGTAAATTATCACAACTTGTACCCAAAGAATACATCTGCTCAGTGACACAATCTCCTTCCAGAGATTAGATCCCACCAAAGGAAAATTGATTCTATTCCTGCTTTAAGCAAACCTGAATAAAAATCAAAACTTACAAAGCAAGTAGTTACATCTAGTCACTGTACAAATTTGCAGACACACATTACTATATATAAAATAGATAAACAAAAGGTAATACTGTACAGCACAGGGAACTATATTCAAGATCTTGTAGTAACCTATAATGAAAGAATATGAAAACGAATATATGTATGTATATGTATGAATGAAACATTATGCTGTACACCAGAAACTGACACAACATTGTAAACTGACTATACTACAAATTAAAAAAAGTTTTCATTATCTTCAAAAGAACATCAAGGTCAGCAAAGTACAAGCTCCTCTATCCTAGGGAGATACTATTCATACTAATATAGAAACAGAATCAGATCTAAGAATGTAATTCATTCATTACTAACTACCAAAAAGTAGGTCAATACTCAGGCAGTATGCACTTTTTAACAATCATTCTTATTAAAACATTAAAATACTCCTGAACCAGTTAGTAAACAGTCACAGCCCCGACCCTGCTTCCCTGTGACACCCCACCATGCTGGCCCCTTGCCCCAGACCTCTTCATGATCCAGCAACTAAAGGACTAATGCCTGGCACATTACAGTCTGACAAAATCCTGCTCTAATGTCAAGGTTGGTATCCATTCAGTGGTCAGTACACATAGTACTGATTACCAAATATTCTGAATATACAACCCCTACCAATAAAGCATCAATAGCATTGCTAAAATACACGTTTTAGTGAGCATAAAATGTACACACACACCCCTAAAAAAATCTGCAACTAGAAACCCGAGTGAATTAAAAAATGGGGAGTTCCAATCATCTGGATAGCCTGGATTATTCTTCCTAATGGAGGGCTAATAGCTACAAAGGTAATTGTTCAGTCACTGTTGGCAGACACAGCCTGTGCAACCATTTAGATGAAATCTCACTGCATTAAGCACAGATTATTCCGGCCACTACATCAGTCATTCTCTCTGGATGCCACGATAATGTGTGCTAAGAGTGAAAGAACAAAAGGAAAACCAGTGTTGGTTGAAAACCTACTACATGCCATGTACTCTGCCTTTCTATATATAACCTTATATAATTCTCCCAACAATCCTGTAAAGTATCAGTACGGTCATTTCACAAACAAACAGGGACATGAAAGGTCACTAATTCATACAGGTTCACATAGCTGGGAAGTAGTGAAGAAGTCAGGCATCACAGGTTCCAAAGCCCATTTCACAATACCTGTTTCTCAGAAATACTAGGAAAAACAAGCGAGTTAGGACTTGGCCACTGGCTAGGCAAGGCGTTTTACTACTCCCTCTCACCTCCTTACTTCATCCTCCTTTCCCTCAGTTCCTCTTACAGGCAACTTTTGGCACACGATTTTAGAAAACATAAAACCCCTCTTCCCACAACCCAGCTAGCAGAGGTAGTGGCCTATCAGAAGAAACCTTCCAAGGCAGATTCGTGGGAGGGAGGGCTGGACAGTGTAAGAAAATAATAAAAAGACTAAAATAGGGATTGAGCCTTAAATACAAGAAAGGAGTAGGCAGATCTGGCCATACACAGATCCTTTCTGTGGCCAGTCTTCAAAAGCAACAACAAACATGAAGCCAAGTTCACTTACTCCGTTGAATGCCTACTGTACACTGCCACTGGGGACATGATGAGGAACACTCACATGGTCTGTCCAACAGAAGAACGGACATCCTGCTGTTCTGAGGGAAACGAGATGAAGGGGACTCTCATTTGCTAAGCATCTCATTTAGCTAAACACCAGGTACTTTGAAAACAGCACCTCATTTAATGTAATCCCCTCAACAACTCTATGAGGAAGGTATTATTATCCCCTGAAGCTCAGAGATGTTAAGTAATTTTCTCCACAAAACCCTGGGCTGTAACAGAGCCTGCAACCTTTTCACTAGCTCACACCTTCTGACAATTCTGAGCATGCTTAGCCTACTGGAAACAATAGTGGCTTCCCCAGGGCTGAATATAATGATCTGCTCTAACACGCAGTGCTGACTTCGAAGATGCTCTCATTTCTAGGAAAGTCCATTGAAGACTGGCTCAAAATCTGTTCTATTTCAACGTGGTTAGCACCTAATATTTCAGGGCTTACAGATTAATCAGAAAGATGGAAGTTAGCTGAAATACTAAGATCAGTGGCAATGAATGTGGTTTACAAAAATTATTACAGAAAAAATCTCAGAAAACTGAGAGGGAGGGAGGTGGGTAGAGGTGAAAAGACACAAGTAACTGAAGCAATACATAGGGCAACAAAAAATAAAAATTGAGTCCAGATAAAAGATACTTGTTTATATAAGGAGGGAATATTTTTAAAAAAATTCTTGAGATATCTACTAATCAGCTTAGAAGGATATTATGTATGCAGAAAGTTATATTATACCATGGCAGTATCTTCATGAGAGGACCTGATGCTTCTGGTTAGCTATAAAGGAAGACTAGAAACTTGAGACACAGACACTGCTCCGATCAAAAGGAACTTACTTCAGACACTCCAGGGAGATTAATATCATTTTAAATTTTGCATGTGCTCTCAAAGTTGAAGGGTTTCCTGTAACCCACCAGATAGTATCGCTGACTGAATGGTGTGTTTATTTGTAGCTTCCATAATGAATTCTAATAATTCCTATTACTATCTTGTCTTTCCTACATTGACAATTAAAAGGATAAAACTGTTGGTAGCATCATTCTTGGAAAAGGCATATGGAAGGAAGAAAACACATTTCCATTTGAAAATGAGCACCATTTACTTCCTAAAAGTAGAATTAAAAAGCAATCTGTAATTGGTAAATCTGGGTCTCCCTACCAAACAAACTTTTAAAAGACCCTTTTCAATTTTACCAGTTGGGAGAAATTATGGGGTTATGCCATCATTATCAGGATATCATTTCACTCAGTCTTTCTTTGAGGACTTAGCTTTAGAAGGACTCTCAAAAGGCAGAATAAAAGTTGGAAAATATTCAACAAATACTTCATGTAGAAATACAAATAATTCTGAACCACCTATATGTTGCTCAGTGAATAACTGAAATGTAGAAATAGAATTCCAAGGAAGGACGTTTAAGAGATATATTTCACAGACTCAAAGAGTAAAACTGTATCTTCAAATAAATGGGGGAAAGCCTGTTAACATTTAAACATAGAAAACAAGGGAAAATGATAATGAAGTCTCCGTTTCTGCCTCCCTATCCTTTCCGATGTCAAAGTGTCTAATAAGAGACTTGCTGGGGTCTGTTAACTGAAAGAGACCTGGACTTGAAACTAGGAAGACTGAATCAGACTTCATTTAACAAGTGTTTAATGAGGCTACAACTTGTTCCAAGCCCTGAATATACAGCAATGAACAGGAGACAGGCTGCTACCCACAAGGAGCTTATACAGGCATTGGTGAAAAACACCCACCTACACCTTTCTGGATCTTAAGTTTATCTATTAAATTACAGAAGTGAAGTAGGTGCTTTACAGATTGCATTCCGAACAGAAGCGCCTGGACCTCCACCTCTCTTTTAAACACAACCGCTCTGCTTTTTTTTTCTGATTGGTATGTCAGGGCTCTGTACAGTTTCCTGTGGGAAAACAAATCTGTTTTTAAAAATGTCTGATAACCACTGAAGTAAGTGACCTCTGGATACCATTCCAGTTTTACAATTCTGTCTTCTCTGATGTTTCATACTCATACTTCTGATCTGTTTCTCTTTTACCATGTCTGGAATTCCACGGAGATATATTAAAAAGCAAACTAATTCACGGAGGGCTAAAGAATCAATCACAAACCCAAATGACCGCTTAATCATTATCTATGGATGACAAACACTAGGAGTAAAAATCACTTTTTTCTAAGATTAAAACAAAAACAGATTTGACCTTGTTGTTTATCTACTTAAACTACTTATTCCCACAAAAACAAAAAAAAATTAACCCTAAGCCTTTATCTTAATTTCCAAATTCCTTAGCACTTAAGGTCTTTCTGCAATCTGGCCCTTTTTAAGTATTCTCTTCAGTTTCTATGCCTAGGATTTTCCCTCCCACCCAGCACTCTTTTTGCCTCTTAGTTTCTAAATTTTTAGACTTTTGTCATGGCCTCAAGACAGCCCTGCCCTCCTCCTACCCGTCACATCCCTCAAGGTCAAAGCCAGCTCCAATGCCATCAAAATACAGGTCAATTTAGGAGAAAGGCAGGGATTCTATCTTATCTACTAGGCTAATCTTAAGTCCTCAACTGGAAAGCATGCAACAAATGCTGAAAAAAATTAATTATGTCAAAGAAAAGTGGTGATTATAAATAGTAGAAATCAAGCATCATCTATATTTGGCTTCTAAGTATATTAACTAATTTGTTTTTACAGATTTAATATCCTGATATCCTGGCATTCCCTGAGCATTCACAAAATTTCTAAGGCTTAGGAAAGTATTTGCCACTTTGAAAACTGTTCACTAAGACACTAATACATATCCAGAAAATCAAGACAAGATACAATCCTTGGATCACTGTTAAACATGGGTTTATTCTAAAAGATTTGGGATCTCTTCCTAAATTATCATGTTGTAGTCCCTCCACATACAAAGCTCTTCCAAAGCAAAACAAAATCAAGAATGTATACTAACATTATGAGAACAAAAACTGTTCACAAATAATATCATCATGTATGTTCAGGACAGAAGTACAAAACCTGTTACACTGTTCACATTCAAAATGTTCACATTCACAATGTTTGAATGTTCACATTCAAAACCCATACAGTAAACAAGGACTTCTGGAAATAAAGCACTTGATACTGACAAGCATGGCTGATCCAAAGGATATTAAGGCTAAGCCATCAATTTTGACTTGCAAAAAAAATTCAACTTCTGGTTCTCAGGATAAACGATAAACTGCATGTTTGAAAAGCAGCAGTTATAAAAAGTAGATGTTGGCTGAACTGATTTATCAAGTCCAGTAGATTTTCATTAACAATCTGGATAAAACAGGTCTGTTCAACAATCATTGCAAGAGTATCAGCGGACTTGGTTCTCTTACCAACACAGGACAGGCATTTTCTTCTAAAGTATTCAACTACTTTTGAGAGTTCTCATCTGAAACATTATCGTCTGCAGAGGCCCCCTCTCCCCTGGCCCCACGCACGAACATTCCAAATCTCAAGATTAGGGAACGGGTATCCTAGAGCCGATCGTTTTTCAGCTGAAACCCTGCACACCGAAAGCCTACGACCTTAGGACGAAAGCGGCTTTCACGTTGCATTGGCTGCTGCCTGTATGAAGGCCTTGCCTCAAATAGGGCCAACTCTGGCACGTTTCTGTGTTTCTGAAAGTGAAGCTGGGGGTGTTGGTGGGAGGATGAAATCACCCAGATCTAAAAGTATTCGTTTAAACCCGCTTGACACCTGCTCCCTTTCGAACACAAGCAAACTCCAAACGCTGGAGCAGCAGCCGCAGCGGCAATGACAGATCTTGAGGCCAAACTGGGTCAGGGTTACAGTTACACTTATGTTGCATATTTACACCCTTTTGTCTACAAACTTGAGCGCTAACTTAAGTTCCCTTCCAGGCAGCGTGCTCGCTGGGCCTCAGAAATCAGAGCAATCTTTCCCGAGACGGGAAGGGCACGATCTACACAGCTCCATGGCTACACCAGCCTTCCCTGGACCACGCACTCTGCGGCCTCGGCTTTTTGCCGGGTGTCTCGGCTGAGGGGTCGCTCTTCGGAGCAAGTCGCCCGCGCCCAGGCTGGATAACAGGGATTTCAGTGGTATGTGGGCTCCCCCTTTTCTACGGCCCCTACTCGCTCCGGCGGCTTCGGGCCCAGGGTCACGCTACCTACACAGCCCTGCTCCCTATTCCCCAGGTCGGCCCCCGTGCCGGGGCGCCCCTCGCCCCAGCACCGCCCCTCCGCCCGGCCCCCGCCACGTGCCCCTCCGCCCCAAGCCCGGCAGCCCCCACTCCCACCGCCCTGCCTCCCGCC
Organism: Vicugna pacos; assembly: GCF_048564905.1. Lineage (NCBI taxonomy): Eukaryota > Metazoa > Chordata > Mammalia > Artiodactyla > Camelidae > Vicugna > Vicugna pacos. The sequence continues at coordinate 44,485,670 of NC_132988.1, forward strand.
CCGCCCGATCCGGCCGCGCAGGCTGCCCCGCCGGCACTAGGCCCCGCGCTCCGCCCCGGCCGTCCGCCTCACCGTTCTGCTGGTGCGGCCCGGGGCCCGGGCCTGCGGGCGCGGCGGCTCCCGAGGCGGCGGCTCCGCCAAGCTTGGGCGGGATCCGGGCGCTGGCGGCCGGATGAGGAGACCCGGCAGGGGCCGACATGACGGCGCTGCTGGAGGCGGCGGCGGCGGCGGCGGCTCCGGCTTCGCTTCTGGGAGGTGGGCGGAGGGAAGGGAAGGCGGGGCTGGAGAGGCGAGAGGAAGAGGAAGGAACGCGCCTGGCGTCACCGAGGGAGTCACCCAGGACGCGGTTGTGGTGCCCGCGCTCCACCCCGGAGCCCAGCTCGGCCGCTGCGGGCGCCGGGACTCCGGCTCCCTCCGCCCGGCCCGCCTCTGCCGCGCGCCCCGAGCCCCGAGCCGCGGAACTCCCACCCCGCGTCGTTCCCCGCACGCGCGGCTTCGCGCGCCGCAACGCCCCCTGCAGGCGGAGCCCGGCGCGCCTTGGCCGGAGGCGGGGCCCGGGGCGGCGGCCTCCCTGCCAGCCCCGCGAACTCCGGCCCGGGGCGGAGCTGCTGTCGCCTTGTGGCGAGAGGGATGGATCTGGTTAGAGGGGCGCTGGGCCCGCTCCCACGCGGGGCGGAGGCAGCTGTGCCCGGCAGGCCGGGGCCGGCAGTGCTGGGAGGTGGATTCGAGAGCTGCAGGGTGACATCCGGCGCCCCGGGCAACGCCAGGCCGGACTATGACCCCACCCACCCTTCCTCCGAAGAGGAACCCTGGGTTTGGCTTTGTTTTTTTTAATCCTGAGATTTTTTTTTCCCCCTTAATATTGAATTCCAAAGGAAAAAGGCATTCAAGCTCCCTGTCTCCTGTCCCCTGTCCGTAGAGAATTATAATCCTGGCAAAGAAAGAGGAAACATTTCTCAGAGATAAACACAGAATCTCAATAAGAATTGAGAACTTCTCCCATTGTCTAAATCTAGGGGAAGAGAAGGGGGAAATGGAGTAAGGGAAACTGAAAGACAAACTATCTTCCTCATGATTTTTGTCAAGGGTTGGCTCTTCCTGTTGGTGTTCAGAAGAGAAGCTGTAGCATCGAAAGCGAGAACTCAGCTTGCTTTGTCTTTGAATCTCTGGCCTGTCCCAGCATGCTAACTGGCAAGCAAGCCCTGGACTACATTTCTCAAGTCGTTGTCACCTTGGAATACTGAGTATGTCACAGTCATTCTGTATTAGAAATGAAATTGTTCAAAAACATCGAATTCCGAATGGGATCTAGCTAGATGGCATTTCTGGAGTGCTAAATCTAATTACTGAATGATTATACCAAGCATAAAGTGTGTTGTAGTCCTAGAGTAATGCAAAGCTTCCCGTTAGCTGTTGCCATGAATGAATCATACGTGATAATTTTAATGCACCAGATGAATTACAAATAGGATTTCAATGGTGGGATTTGTACTTTCCTTTTAGAATTTGTCTTTATTCTTATTTCCATAATTCTGATTAATTTGTCCTTTCCATTTTGTACACTAATAAGTGACTCAAACAATACTTTTACATTATAATATCCAGAAGCTAAAATATACTACTTCCTGCATGTGAAAGATACAGTAAGCCAAATTATTAGGCTGTAAAAGCCAACAACTTTGTTAAACGTAAATTTTCAGAATCTTTAGAGAAAATTACACTAAACACATATTATAAGAAAATCTTGTCCTGAAAAGCAATATACCATTAATAAAAACTACTTGAATTTTTAATATTTTATGTAGATAATTTTGAAGAAATACAAAATAAGAGAAAGTAGTATAATGGACCATCATATACTCATCAACCAATGTCAACATTTGTCAGTTCAAGGCTAATCTTGCTTCATCTATACCAGCACCAACCTCCACCACCCTCCTGAGATTATTTTGAAAGAAATCTCAGGCATCATTTTATCTGTAAGTATTCAACATGTTTCTCTAAATGTATAACATAAACACAATGCCATTATTATATCTAAAATCATTTAAAAAATAATTCCTTAGTATCATCAAATATACAGTCTACAATTGTCTTTTGAAATAGTTTGTACTTTTGAGTTTTAGGACTTTCAACAATACATACTCCATCTACACAAAATGGGCAAGTGCTTTTCCACAGTGTTTCCAACTTTTCCACAAAAACATAAGTCCCTGCATGAGCAAAAGGTCACACTCTGCTTCATCAAGAAGATTACATAACCAAGGCAATAGTAATAAAAGCAAAAATAAACCAATGAGACCTAATTAAACTTACAAGCTTTCGCCCAGCAAAGGACATCATACATAAAAAGAAAAACCCTACAGAATGGGAGAAAGTACTTGAAAACAATTCAACCTTCAAGGGCTTAATTTCCAGAATATACAGACAGTTCATACAACTCAGTAACAAAAAAAAAAAAACAATCAAAAAATGGGCAGAAGACCTAAACAGACATTTCTCTAAAGAAGACATACACATGGCCAATAGGCACATGAAAAGATGCTCAATATCACTAGTTATTAGAGAAATGCAAATCAGAGCTACCATGAGATATCACCTCACACCAGTCAGAATGGCCATCATTAAAAAGGATGATGCTGGAGAGGGTGTGGAGAAAAAGGAACTCTCCTACAGTGTTGGTAGGAATGCAGTTTGAGTCAGCCATTATGGAAAACAGTATAGAGAGCCCTTTAAAAAACTAAAATTAGACTTACCATATGATCCAGCAATCCCACTCCTGGGCATTTATCCAGAGAAAATTCTAACACGAAAAGATACATGCACCCCAATGGTCATAGCAGCACTATTTACAATAGCGAAGATATGGAAGCAACTTCAATGCCCATCAACAGATGATTGGATAAAGAAGATGTGGTATATATACACAATGAAATACTGCTCATCCATAAAAAAGAATGAAATAATGCCATTTGAAGCAACTTGGATGGATCTAGAGATTATCATCTAAGTGAAGTTAAGTCAGGAAAAGAAAGACAAATACCATATCACTTATATGTGGAATCTAAAAAAATGACACAAATGAACTTATTTACACGACAGTGATAGACTCACAGACATAGACAACAAACTACAGTTACCAAAGGAAAAGGGGGAGGGAAAATTAGGAGTTTGGGATTAGCAGATACAAACTAATATATATAAAATAGATAAACAACAAGGTCCCACTGTATAGCACAGGGAACTATATTAGATATCTTATAATAACCTATTATTAAAAAGAAATACCAAAAAGAATATGTATATATAACTGAATCTGTATACCAGAAACTAACACAACATTGTAAATCAACAATACTTCAATAAAAAAAATTGCTAAGATATGGAAGCAGCCTGTGTCCATCAACAGATAAATAGATAAAGAAGATGTGGTTTATATAGACAATGTAATATTAAGTGGTATACACACACACACACAGACACACACACACAATTAAATACTACTCAACCATAAAAAAAAATAAAATTTTGCCATTTGCAGCAACATGGATGAACTTGGAGGGCATTATGCTAAGTGAAATGTCAGACAGAGTAAGACAAATACTGTATATCACTTATATGTGGAATCTAAAAAATACAACAAGCTAGTGAATATAACAAAACAGAAGAAGACTCACAGGTATAGAGAACAAACTAGTGGTTACTAGTGCAGAAAGCGAAGGGGGAGGGGCAGTGTGGGATAAGGGATTAAGAGGCATAAACAATTAGGCATAAAATAAGCTACAAGGATATATTGTACAACACAGGGAATATAGCTAATATTTTATAATAACTATAGGAGCATACCCTTTCAAAATTGTGAATCACAATTTGTATAACATTGTACATCAACTATACTTCAATTAAAAAATAACTGTCCTTGGCTTATGACCAGAAAAAAAAAAGATTACACAATTATAGGTTCCAATACTTCCTGGGACTCCTTTGAAAAATGACTCAGAAAAAAGCCCTGTATTAACGGGCTACCATTATAGAAGTAAGGGAATAACTAGGCAGTTGGCTTTCTGCCCCTGGAATGTGTCATCTCAGTTGTAAGAAGCCCATTTGGATCACAGGTACATGGAATGAAGGTGCATCCTGTGTCTTTAGGGGAGACTACTAAAAAAGGAGGACAGGGATTCTGTGTTTTAACTCGTCTTCCCCACGGTCTTTATCACCATTTCACCATAGCATTTTCTAGCATATTTATAGGAATCTTTTGCATGACAGAGCCTACAACCTTCATGAAAATATGTTATTTCGCTCTGTTGCTTTAAGTTCCATGACCACCATCAGTGAAGAGGAGGAAAAAGAGGAAAGGTTGAATGAATGCTTACTGTGTATCAGGCACTGTCTTAGTCACATTAGATAGATAGATAGATAGATAGATAGATAGATAGATAGATAGATAGATAGATTATATATTATAAATATACATTGCATATATATATATTTCCCATTTAGTCCTCAAAGTAATTCTATGGGATATTTTTCTTATTCTCATTTTACCAGAAGAAACTAATGCTTATAAAGATTTCAAGTGGTCTTAGTAAAATGTCATGAACCTGCAAATAGCAGAACCAAAGATCAAACCAAGGTCTATTTAGCTCCAAAATCTTTGCTCTGTTCACTACAAACGACACTTGGTTAACTTACATTTTTCTTCTGTAAGCTATGCTAATTATGATGTACTATTTTGCTTGTCAAAGGATTTTCAGATTTACGTATTTAGAATTTGTTCCAGTATTCCTTAGAATGGTGAATCTCAAAGTGTTTGAAATGCAAATTCCCAGGTCCCACCCTAGCCCTACTGAACTCTGGAGACGGCTCTCCTGGTGACTCTCATGCACAGGAAAATTTGAGAACCACTGCTTTGAATAGCAAAGTTATACTGAATTGGTTCATTCAATTTACTTTGGGAGATGGTGGTCCTTTCCTTCAGGACATTTCTCCAATCTTCTGCCAATTGTTAAAAGTGACAATTTGTAGCTGTGTGATTACAGTGCCAGGAGTGCCAATTATGGTGGTGTCGATCCCAATTGCTTTGATGGGCACTGTGGAGGCTAATGCAGGGGCCAAGTCTGTGTTCAGTGGGAAAGAAGGCTGTAATTGAAAGCAAGCCTGGCCACAGGTGCAGGAGGGACGTTTTACTGAATGTCAATTTCTGACACACATGCCACTATTTGTCACCCCCAATTTAGGACTCATTCTCTGTAACAGAAGTTGTGGGAGACTTGGATAACTGAACACCTATCTTTACCTCAAAAAATGCTACTCCAGTTCTTTCTCTATTGTATCTGGCTTCACATCTTCGTCTGCCAGTTTTTTTATTTTTTAATTCTCTAGTTTTAAAATCACATGTGACCTTTGTAGAACACCTTTCCTCTTTTAGAGACATTTCCTAATAGGTGTCCCTCTCGCAATATGAAAACATAATTTTCTTCTTTCTTCACCTTTTCTGATCTATTTACACATTTATTGCATTTTTAGTAGGCCAGACATTGGGGATACAAAAGTTAATAGGATATCATCTGTCCCCAGAGATCCTTTGCAGGATCTTTTACATTTGTTCCTACCGACTTTCTTACATTTGGATTTCTTGATTTTTTTTCTATAAAATTGCTGCATTATTTTTTCTTATGTTCCTTGTGAATTTTTGTTTCTTCTTTTCATTATGGCATTCTAAATTGAGTTCCACGACCTACGTTATGATGGGAAGAAACAATTTCACTGATGTTCCTATTATTTGATCACTTATGTTGATATCATTTAACTATCATTTAAATCTCAACTAAGTCCTAAAAGAAAAAAAATCAGGCAAATGATGACCACATAATCAGCCTATGTGAAAAAGTGCATGCACTTACCAGAAATTCTCTCAAGTTCTCACTTAGAATATTAGGCTATTATTTTCGATATACTGTAATTTCTATAGTTATCCACTTATCCAGCCCACAGCAGGTTAGTGAGTCACAAGACAGCAGAAGGAATGCTGTTAATACAGGCACACTGAGAGCAATCACTAGTACTTGGGAGGATTAATAGAGAAAAGACATAAAAACTGGAAAAATGGAAGAACTGAAAAAGCACAGCAGTGTGAGGCCTTTTGTTAAATTGAACAACACTATAAATTCCACTGGGGATGTGATAAACATAGCCCACAGGTCTCTTGCCAGCTGAGGGTGTCTAACTGAGTGTCCCGAAGGGAACTGAAGAGCAGGAACTCTCACTGAGCACCTACTGTATAACCTGAAAGCTCTTGAGGATATTGCTGTGTTTATATGTACAGATATTCATAGCTTTGCCTCTCAGTCACCAGGAAAAACTAAATCATGCTCTGTGCTCTGTTTCAGAGGAGGCCAGCAGGGATAGACAATCCATCTTTAGAACCTTAGAAACTCTTTTACAAATGGACAGGTTAGGGTCCCAAAGCTCCGCTGTTCGTAAGTCCCAATATTCACAAGCCCAGAGTAAGTAGGCGCGTTGACCCGCCCAGGCCACGTGTGCATTTCCATCAAACAGAAATGTGAGCTACTTTGAAGCTTTAGAACCAAACTGGCTTTTTCCTTTTTTGCTGATATAAGATGTGCAGTGGTGCCTCTGAAACTTGAATGTATATGTGAATCACTAGATGATCTTGTTAAAATGCAAATTTTGATTAGGTAGGTTAGGGAAGGCCTGAGGTTCTGAATTTCTGTCACGCTCCCACGTGATACTGATGTTTCTGGTCCGTGGACCACACTTTGAGCAGCAAGGTTCCAAACAGCATCTTTTCATTGACATGTGAAAGTCCATTGATGAAAGGAATGCCCCTCGTCATGTCCTCCCACCACTCGGGTTGATGTGGTACCCATTAAAATGGCTCCAGCATTTCCCCAGCTTTCTACACCAGCAGGGCTTTCCTAGTCTTGAAGACACTGAACCACTTCCTAATGGGTTAATGGGTGCCTGATGGGGACACAATTGTCTTGCCATACATTCAACAGTGTTTCCATTTTATCAATTACTTTTCCTCTTGCTGATTACTGTTCATTATAGAAAAATGGTGTATTAGCTCAGGCTCCCATAACAAAATACCATAGCCTGGGTGACTTACACAGCAGAAGTTTATTTTCTCACAGTTTTGGATTCTGGAAGTCTAAGATCAGGGTGCCAGCATGGTGGGGATCTGATAAGGGCTCTCTTCCTGGCTCGCAGACCTCCCATTCTCATTGTGTCCTCACATGGAAAGGGGAGAGATATCTCTGGTGTCTCTACTTAGAAGGGCACCAGTGCTATCAGATCAGGGGTCCACCCTTATGACCTCATTTAACCTTAATCACCTGAAAGGCTCTATTTCTAACACAGTCACAAGGTGGGGCGGTTAGGACTTCAACATGACTGAAGAAGGGACACAATTCAGATGCTGAGGGGCCTTCAGGTGCTCCTAGTCTCCTTTGGCTGCAACACCCTTGTGTATTTACCGCACAAATTACTCTTCTTTTCTAGTTGTGCTGTGACATGAAGGGACTTGGAGGCTCTACCCGAGACGAACAGTACTTTGTACAATCTCCAGGGCCATCTGCTGGAAACAGGCAAAGTTGCTATATTGTTGCTTCAGAAGGCAGATTTATTATTGTTTTTAATGAAACTATATAAGTTAAAATACCATAAGAAGAAATGCTTCTTACAGAAATATTTACTTAATTTTTTTTTTACTACTTGAAAGGATAAATTTCCATTACCTGAAAAAAATCGGTTGTGTGAAACATAAATTCCCTATTCAAAAAATGTCAGATTAAAAACCACCAAACGTAACAATTCATTTAGAAAGGACATACTTTAAAAAAAATGTTATGATGGCAAGCTGTATAAAAAGCTTGCCATATAAAAAAAAAAATCCAGGAATTGGCGGCGGGGAAGGGAGGTTGAATTAGAGAAGACAAGATGAGGCAAAATGATACATTTCCTAAAATATTTGAAAATTTTGTTTCGAAGAGTGGTCTGGTGCTTCAGATATCAGAATAAAGACAAATAAGTTGGATTTTGTTACATGCATTATTTTCAAGCACAGGATGCTGGGAATCCTGGAAAGGTATTCCCACATCGGAAGGGAAGTTCAACTACATGTGCTTGACACTTTCTCTCAATTCCAGATTCCACAAACTGTCATTCTGTTTATCACTGGATTTCATTTAGTTTGATATTTTCAGTATTACAAAAAGTTTAATTCATATCCTTAAAGTCTTCAAAGGCATATCCAACTCTAATTCCAGTGAAATTTAAATCCCTGTGATAGGCCGAATTGTGTCCCCTCATAATTCATCTGTTGAAGTCCTAACCCGTAATAACTCAGAATGTGACTGTACCTGGAGACGGGGCCTTTGAAGAGGTAATTAAGGTAAAATGAGGTCATACAGGTGGGTCCTAACCCAATACGGCTGGTGTCCTTACAAGAAGAAGAGATGAGAACACAGACATGCCATTCTCAGAGGAACGACGCCGTGAGGATGGTGAGAAACCAACAATAGAGGCCTCAGAATAAACCAAACCTGCTGAAACCTTGATCATGGACTTTTAGCCTCAAGAACTGTAAGAAAATAAATTTCTATTGTTTTAAGTTACCCAGTCTGTGGTGTTTTGTTAGGGCAGCCCTAGCAAACTAAATAAGGTCCTTCCTGGGGCTTCCTTCCTTTCCTCTATGTTATATTCAAGTATTGCAGTAGCTTATCTTTATTTTCTTGGTTCATAATCTCTTTCAAAAAGGTTTTTTTCTTGTAACAGCTTTCTTCACGAATGAAAAGTAGAAATCAAGTAGATTCTTATGCACAGTTGCTGTGAATAGACTAAAACTAGTCTGTATCACACTCTGGCAAGCAAGCGTATAGAGGATTACAGGGCTTAAGCTACAGGAAACCTGGTGTGGGAGAGGGTTATTTTAAACGAGAATTTCTCGCATGAGATTGTCTCCTCTTAAACAAAGTTGAAGAGGGATATTATTCCTCAGAAATTCTCTGTAAGAAAACTCTTGAGAAAAACATTCAGGAAAAGAGAAATACACACTCTAGGGGGCGCCACATGCTCCTGACCAAGAAGAGAAGAAGAATGGGGAGGCCCCCACCGCCCTCTAGGTGTGGCTGGCGCACAGGGACACAGGACTCCAGGGCCCCTCACTTTTACACCACGTGGGAAGAAGGGAGTGAACAAAGTGGAAGCAAAACTCTGGGGGCTTGGGGGATTGAAGGAGCGGGAGATTTTCGCTGTGATGAGTAGGGAACTTTGGAGAGAGGGGAGATACATAGAGGAATTGTAGGAGGCTTTCCTTTCTGCTTTTTCAGTGAAAGACCTTTGTATTAGATCTCTAAGGAAGCTTACAGTTGTAAAGATCTACGTTATTTATCCCAATGCATCCCATTATCTGTGAATGAGATTCCCCACAGACACTAGATCACAGGGCACCCCCTTGCACACTGCACATACTTAATCCAAAAGGGATCTCTAGGCCTGGCTGTTCTTATTTCCTGGATTCGGGAGATTTATGACATCTGAGTAAGGTGGGGATTTCCTTTCTCCTTTCCACGATGAAAAGAGTTCTTACTTTGTTTTCCATGAAACTCCAATAGAGCTATAAGCTGCACAGCTGAAGCATATAATCCATGTACTTCCTCCATAATTGAGAGTGGGAAAGCCGCTCTGGTACCTATTAGTTTCCATCCACCGAAGTTTGGAAAATATGTGCTTTGAGACACACTCTGGGCTGAGATAACATTTCTTCTGTGTGCATGTGTGTGTTTTATTCTGTTGTAATCAGCCTACCAGGCTAAAGCAATAAAAATTACAATGGCTGCAAAGATGCAAGTTCTTTGTAGACACAGAATATGGACATTTGGATAATTAACCTGCACACATGTAAACCATAGTCACAGTCATAATTTTGTCACAAGATCATGAGGCACAGATGATAAGAACTGTATACAAATCACCATAATTAATGTCACATGCTCACTTTCAAAATAAGGTAGAACTTGGAGGTAAAAATAATAATATTTTGAGTACCTACCAAGACATTGTATTACGTTTGTTAAACATATTACTTCCACAAAATAGGAGACATTAAAAAAATAATTCTATGGATGAGAAATCTGAAACTCAAAATGATGAAGAAACTCCCCCAACATCACCATTACTCCAATAATTCAGTGAGTGGGACGAGAAATGGGGGAAGTCATAGAGGAGGAAGGGATGGTTCCTGAAATATGCTGGGATCCAGGGGCAAAGGTGGCTGATCCAGTTTCCAGCAGCTGCTGATGACCATTAAGAGAATTTTCTCTCACGTTCCTTAGTTGGGTGGAGAAGAAATATAAGGGATTTCAAGCATCTAGAGGAAATCCACTTTCTAGTCCTCCCCTAGTGAAGAAACTTCAATGATCAGATTACTGAAAACTTAAAAAATATATCTTAGCAAACTTTATCCTGTCAGCAGTTCATTTAAAAAATCACAGGAAAGTGTAACAGATTACTGAAAACATTTTGTCATTAACATACCTTTATAAAAGATTTTTTAAAATTGGGCTTTAAAAAAAGCCCAGTATCTGAGGCTTTAAAATGCAACAGTCCTCTCGCATTTAACAATTAGGTTTAAAAACATCAAAAAGCAAATGCCCCTTCTGTCTTCGACTAATTTTCTTCTCACCGTGGTGTAAACTGCTGGTAGGCTTCTATCGCCACCTGGTGGACAAAATATAGATGTGCGCTGATTTGAGAAGATTGGGGCATGGAGAGGAACGCGATCAATGACTTTTGTATTTGTGCAATTGATCTGAAAGGAGTGCATGGGATTATAAAAAGAAATGGATAAGAATAGTTTATTTCTTGGTAGAAAGAGGAACAATTTTTAGGTGTTGGATTACAAACTAGGATGGTATGGAACCAAAGTAATATCATATTCTTTAACGAATTCTGCTAGAATCCTTCAACACCACATTCCAGAGTGTAAAACTTTATTAACAATCCCGGCACCATGGACCAACTTAAACAAAGAGATTTATCCAGTGATCTCATTTGAAAGGACAGGAAGTTCTGTATCTACATCCATCTCTATTTCTACAACCTCACTTCTCCTACACCTAAAATTTCTGATTGTTTTATTTATTTTCATTTTAAAATGCAGATAATCCTGACAGGTGTAACGTTTCTTTAGAGTGTTAGGGCCGAGATGTGACTGGAGAGTGTGTGCAGCAGAGGAAAAGCAGTGCGTAGTACTGGTCACTGAGGAGTTCCAGCTCTGCCTTTCTGCACTCGGTAGTCAGTTGGCTATAGTGCCCTTTCTGGTCAATGAATTATGAGTTAAGATTTTAAAAATCCATAAAAGAAACTAACACAACATTGTAAATCAATTGTGCTTCAATTTTAAAAAAATCCATATGATTGTAGGAAAGTGGTTAACAGTTGACATTAGGCAGCAGAATAGATGACAAAATCTATAAAATTCAGTGGATTTTGGGGGGAGTTAATTTCCTTTGTCATCTTTCTATTAGTGAAACAAGTGAGACATTAAATATACAGCTTGCTCAATGTATGATAAATATATGACAAGTGATATGAGATGTGATTAAAAATAATGAAAATAACTTTTTCATACTTATCAGAACATATTTAGCTCCATAAATAAATGCTGCCTTTCAAAGCAGTTAATTTGGGTAATGATATACTGCTATATGCAGAGCACACTAGAAATTATAAGCCCCCATTTGTCCCTAGCCCCAGTGCCTTCACCTGTTGGCCAACCTTCACCAACTGGTCAGCCACTACTGAGCAAGATGGGAGCTGCCCCGTAAGTGGTCGTATCTGATGTGACTGTGGATGAGGTCTAGGCCCTCCGTGTCCACCAAGTCACATGAAACCTGACCCTACCCTCACCTGAAAAGATGCTCAATATCACTAATTCTCAGAGGAAGGCAAATCGAAATTGCAATGAGATATCACCTCACACCAGTCAGAATGGCCAGCATCAAAAAATCCACAAACGATAAATGCTGGAGAGGGTCTGGAGAAAAGGGAACCCTCCTACACTGTTAGTGGGAATGTAAAATGGTGCAGCCATTATGGAGAACATATGCAGATTCCTTAAACAATTAAAAATAGACCTCCCATATGATCCAACAATCCAACTCCTGGGCATATATCTGGAGAAAACTCTACCTCGTAAAGATACATGCACCCCAATGTTCATAGCAGCACTGTTTATAATAGCCAAGACATGGAAGCAGCCTAAATGTTCATCAACAAGTGATTGGATTAAAAAAATGTGGTATATATATATATACAATGGAATACAATCATAAAAGAGAGTGAAATAATGCCATTTGCAACAACATGGATGGACCTAGAAATTATCATACCAAGTAAAGTAAGTCAGAAAGAGAAAGACAAATATCATATCATGTATGTGGAATCTAAAAAAATGACACAAATGAACTTATTTACAAAACAGAAACAGACTCACAGACAGAAAACACTTACAGTTACCAAACGGGAAAGTAGAGGGGAGGGATGAATTAGAAGTTTGGGATTAGCAGATACAAACTACTATATATAAAATAGATAAACAACAAAGTCCTACTGTTTAGCACAGGGAACTAACTGTATTCAATATCTTGTAATAACCTATAATGAAAAAGAATATACATATATATAAATGAACCACTATGCTGTACACCAGAAACTAACACAATATTATAAATCAAATATACTTCAAAAACCAAAACCAAAACCAAACAACCCTCACCCCAAAACCTGACCCTATCCTACCTGCACTGAACTTCTGGACATTAAACCTGGGGCCAAACCTATAGTTGTATAGGATCTTCCCTTCCCCTCATAGTGTGGTTTCCTCCGCTTAAACACTGACCTGAGTGACTTGTGTGGTGGATGATGTATTAGGTTCCTTCTGTTTAGTTCTTTAGTTTCCTTTCCTTCCTAACCTCTATTCCCTGCTCATCCATCCCCATAGATACAGGGATAACTCTTAGCCACTCTTTTGCTGCAGGACCCTACAATTGAGTGGACTAGGAGTATGTGCTTGGCACAGACTGGGTAAATCAGAGTCCCTTCACTCTCAGTGTGGGACTGGATAAAATAATCCAATCTTAGTTTGGAATCTCTCTTGAATGGAGGAGCTGTAATTCGGGAGCTATAGGAGGCCAGCCTTAGGGAATGCTTATTAACAGCATGTCCCTCCTTTGCCTTACAATCGCATCTTTGGTATCAAAGAAGAAAAGAGAGGAGGAAAAGCATGAAGGAACGAATGAAAGACCCTGTGAGCGGGAGGACGGAAGCAGGGAACAAGCAGAGAGGAGGGATGGAGAAGCCTCCTGCCAGCAGTGAAGGGCCTGAGTCCAGCTTCTTCCAGGGTGTCAACAGTGGTGCTTCTCCTGATAGGAAGAAACTCCCCTCCTTTCTGTTTAAGTTAATTTGTTTCTTGTAGTCAAATGAGTTTAAACCAATACCCCTGAGGTTCTTGCATACCTCCTGATAAAGTTGTAAAAGGACATGTCTTCAGACCCAGTTCAAAAGCCAATCCCCAAACCAGTCTTACTACATTTTAATCACCTTTTGAGTTTGGTGACATTTCATACAGGAGATATTCAGAAAATGCACACCCTGTGCAATGCATAGTGCTTGTCAATCATAGGAATGAAAAGATTAGTAGGAATTAATTGTTTCTTGGGGAGACAAAATAACACATGAAAATAATAATAGGTAATAAGTTCCATGACAGAAGTATAACTAAACGGATTTGGGACAGAGAAAAGAGCAATTTATTCAGATGAAAAAAAACCTTTATCAAAGGCTGAAATGCTAACAACATGCTGAGAAGTGTGTTATGATCTGGAGATACAGTGCAGAATAAAACATAATCTTATAGCTTAAAGAGCTTAAGTTTTATCTCAAGGATAAGTGCAAATGCATTTGGCGGCCAGAGGAGGACCTAACCATGTGTTTGGGGGAGGATTTAAGAAGGCATCCAAGAAAAGGAGATATCTAATTTGATGTTGAAATGTATAAAGGTTAAATAGGGTTAGACGAAGATGGGTTAGAAGAAAAAAATCTCATAGAAAACTTGCAAATAAAAAAGGCTAGTATTGAGACAGTTGTCTCAGCGGCGTTAGACGTTAACTCTCTGGTTTCATTACTTTCCATGCTTCTGTTTTCCTTCTAACCGCTTTCTTTTTTTTTTTTTAATTGTACTTTTTAAAAATTGATGTACAACGTTATATAAGTTACAGGTGTACAACACAGTGATTCACAATTTTTAAAGGTTATACTCCCATTTAGAGTTACTATCAAATATTGGCTACATTCCCCGTGTGGTACTATATACCCTTGTTGCTTATTTATTTTTATACATAGTAGTTTGTACCTCTTAATCCCTTACCCACTCTTGTCCCTCCTCTTCCTTCTCCCCACTGGTAACACTAGTTTGTTCTCTGTGCTTGTGAGTCTGTTTCTTTTTTGTTATATTCACTAGTTCGTTGTATTTTTTAGATCCCACATAGAAGTGATATTACACAGTATGTGCTTCTCTGTCTGACATATCATTCAGCACAATACCCCCCTACTACCTTTTCCTCTTACCTGTCTGGCTCCTTCTCAGTCTTGTCCTGAATTCCCTTTCCTTCTCTTTCCTCACTCCCTTGCTAGGAGTGTGTTAACTGACAAATCCATGTCTTGAGACCTGAGCTGTGGCCAGCGAGTCCTGCCGACCAGCTGAGGTCTGGGCCCTGGAGTTTCTCTGTCACCTAGTGGTGGGGCTGCTGTAGGTGGCTCTGTCCTCCGGCAGTTCCACTGCCACCAGCAGGCTGAAGGCTCCCGCGGCGGCCATACCCGTCCTTGGAGGTTAGCCTTGGGGCTGGAGGCTTCTCTGTTTTGAAGTTTCCTTCCCTGTTCTCATTCCACTGACTTTAAAGGTGGTCGCTGCTATCTGCAGTTACTATTTCTGTACCTCTTAGAATCCTCTTTTATCTTTTTGTAGCTCACCACATTTTACTACTTCACAATTGTTTATGTTCAACGCTTCTATTCAAATAACTGATACGGTTTTTGTCTCCTGGCTGGACCTTGGCTGACAGAATGAGGCAGAGGCAGGAGCTGGGAGGGCTGCACACAGCACAAACCGTGACAGGAAGGAATGAAAGGTCCGACTTCATCAAAGTTAAAGGCTTCTGTTCTTTGATAGAGACCATTAAGAAACAGAGAGGCAATTCAATCAAGCAGCTAATATTTGTAATATGTATACCTAAGAAGGGATATAAACAGAATGTATAAAGTATCTCAAAGGTAAGAAGATTGTGTTAATTTGTTAGGGCTGCTATGACAAAATGCCACAGTTCTGGTGGCTCAAACAACAGAAATCTCCCACAGTTCTAGAGGCGAGAAGTCCAAGATCAAGATGCTGGCAAGTTCCCTTTCTCCCGAGATCTCTCTCGGGAGACCGCACCTTCTCTCACGGTCCTCACAGGGTCCTTCCGCTGTGCGTGTACAGGTCTGTGTCCAAATCTCCTCTTCTTTTTCAATTTTGTTTTATTTTATTTTATTTTTGAATCAAAAAATGTTTAATTGAAGTATAGTCAGTTTACAATGTTGCATCAATTTCTAGTGTACAATACAAATCTCCTCTTCTGATAAAGACAATTGAGACCCTGGCAGATCTTAGAGTCAGAGCAATCTCTCTATTGCAATAGCCCTTCTCCTCCTGTTGCAATAATCCTTTTAAAGTCTCTCCCAACTTATGCCCAGATTTGTTTCTATTTGATGTTTCCTTCCTGACTACCATGTGTTCAGCAGTGGGGCAATCTAGTAGGAATGAAGCAAGTAAATAGCCAATTACAAGCAAGTCAGGAGTGTATCATGCAAGGTCTGCTACATAATTTGGGGGCCCTGGGGTGGAATGAAAATGCAGGATGCCTTGTTCAAAAGAGTAGGGAAAAAGTGCTATTAAAGGCACTAAAATATGTTTTCCTTTTCTTCCACGGTCTCGTTCAACATGTTATGGTGTCTTTTATTTTTTATTGTCATTCTAAAGAAACAATTTTAAAGTTAGCTATGAGCGTGAATTTTACCATTCCTCTTTACATCGTACAATACCAGTGCAAATGAAAGTATAAGAGCATTAAACTTGTGGAGTCCTCAAAATTACACAATTCTTAACACATGCATTTTGTTCTTAATAGAAGAGTGAAAACGCTGCATAAGAATAACTCAACTTTGTTTTTCACTTATTTATACATTTACATCCTACCAATATGCTCTATCAACACTTTAGCTTCCTGATGAATAAGGAAGGACTAAAAGGAAAAGGAGCTATGGCTTCCTCTGTACTTCCCTCTCCTTCACCATTTTCAGTGGAAGTGGTTGGCTAATATCAGGAAGACAGGTAAGTAAGAGAAGACGTGGTAAGGTGCTTTGGTTGTTGTTTTTTTAGAATGCCATTGCCTTCTGTCTGCATTCTGCATTCAAAGCAAACTCTTGTTTGAATGACCTGTGGCTTCTTGGGACTGTTAGCAACTCACTCCGCCCGATCATAGACCTAACATGCTTACCTTATACTGGCCTTGAGACTCCACCTCCTGCAGCATCATCACTACCCTAGAGCAAGCTACCTTCTATCACAGTCTGTCTGTATCCATTCTCGTTCCTGTAATCCCCTGTACACCCTGTGGCCAGAGTGATCTTCTCAACCGCAAATGTGATGTTATACTCCCACCAAAACCCTTCACTGCTTTGAGAATAGAGACAAGTATGACCTATAGAGTCCTGCAGATTTTGCTCTGCCATACTGTCCAGTTTGTTTGCAGCATGCTCCGTGAGCACCCTCTGTCCCTGAACGTGGGCTTTGCTGCTCTTTGATCAATCCATTTCTTCTGATCTTTTCCAAGGAAACTCTTCCCCAACGCTGTCCCAGCCTCACCTAATTAAACTCCACTCATCCTTCACATTGACGTTCAAATGTCCCTTCCTCAGGGAAGCTATCTCTCATCTCTGTCAAGTCATATCTTCCATTTATCCTCTTATAGAACCATATACCTTCCTTTGATGCACGCCTAAGAGTTGCAATTTTATATTTATTTTGGTGGTTACTTGTTTGTTATCTATCTTTTCTAGCATATAAATAAAGACACCCCTTTCTACATATCTTTTTTGGTTTTTGTAACGCTTATCGTATGTAGGTGGTGACTGATCGTTTATTCATGAGGTGACCGGAATAATGTGTCTTCCAAATAGACTATGTCTGTTTTGTTTACTGCTTTTCCCCCATCCACACCTTGAAGCTTTTCTCATACATACTGATGAGCTTAACAGCTAATCATTCAATGACTGATAGCAAATGACTGGATCGGACTTACTTGAACTGCTCAATTCTGAAGAATTATTGATTTCAATGAGTTCCTAAGAAGCATTGCAAATAAACATTGTCCCACTGTCTGAACGCTCCCTCCCTTTCCCTTTGTCTTGCAATTTTACTTTAGTCTCCCTCAAAATCTCAGTGGCAGGATGGATATGATCCTCTGGTCCTTGGAGGGGAGGGGTCTGAAGTATTCACATTATCTTGCTTTTGCCTGCTTCTCTCTCTCTTCATGTCCATCACTTCAAGGCCCCTCCCCTTTCTGTCTGTCACTGTATAGTCCTGGCGGATGTCCCCTCCTCTTTTTCTTTTTGACCAGTCTCATTGCGTTTCCAACATCTGTTATGGTTTAGAGGGAACTCTTGCCTGAAAAGAGAAGTTCTTTCCAGGCCATGCTGTACATTTCTAGCAAAAGCACGTGAATGAACATTTCACAAGGAAGTTGCCCTGGAAATGGACTGTTGTAGTGAAAAGAAGCTTTGGCCCGTTACTTGGTCCCTGTGGCCTGCTCACTCCTGCCTGGTCAGGACTTTCCATCGTGCTGAGTGGCTGGCTCTTCCATCCTCTGCAGATCGTGCAGATTACAGTATGTACATTGGCACTTGTTTCACAGCAAGTGCAAACAGCTGGGGTTCTTGTTGTTCGTCCAGTGCCAAGATGTTATTCCTCATAAGACCTTTTAACTGCTTTTGCAGTTAGGAACGTCGGTGACTGGGAAATCAAACGTTTTATCCGGTGGTTTGTTAACACAGCGCTATTTTCCAGATGTTTTCTGGAGCTGTTCCTCAGATGCTGATTTGTGGTGGCGCTGATATTTTCTTTCTATAGCATTTTATTATTTTTGAGCAGTGATATGTAATTTCGTTAGGGGAAATGTCTTTTCCAAACTCTTGGTTTCTGATGACACGGAGTTATTTTGTGCCTCGTGTTAATCCCACAAACCACAGGACTTGGCCCGATTATAGACAGGACTAGACAATAGAAGCTTTAGAAGAACGCTGCACCCGGCTTTTACTCTCTCTAAGCTACAAGATACGCCAACAGATTAAAGGGCCAGTGAATTTCAGGGCCAGGGAGATTATTTACTCAGATCGTCTGTTTATTCACACAATATAGCTGGAACTCATAGATGCTAAATTATTTTACCCTGGGCCGCACAACTAGTTGTTAGTAAAATCCAAACTAAAGCCCAGGTGTTCTAGAGGCAGAGGAGAGGAAACCTTTTTTCTATGCTTCTCACCTGGAGGCAGATGTGTGAATCTGCTCGTCCCCTTTAGTGGCCCAAGGATGCATTCCCTGGTAAATAAGTCTTTTGACAGCATTTTGAAAAGCAGGGCGTAGTCTTGCTGCCAGTCTATAGAAACCATTACTCTTTCCCAGTGAGCAGCCCTGAGTGTGGCCCACTGCCAGCCCTCTCTTCATACAGGCTTGCACTGAGGTATCACACGGATGGAATGAGTCCCGTGCAAAGCCACTGTGCCAGGAATAGTTCCTATTTCTCTACTCTCCAACTCTTACTTTCTTCCCGCAAGCTCTCTCCAACTGCACAAACCCACCGAGGGCTTCTTAAATCTTCGTGATCATCTGTTTCTCCATCCACAGTGAGAGGCCGAGGAGAAGGAATCAAGCTCAGGATGCTGAGGCAGGGGAAGTTTTGAGAATTTGACAGCAATTTATAAATAACTCAGGGTAGATGCTGCCAACAATGGGAAGTATATATGGGAAACACAGTGATATTAAAAAAAAAAAAACCTCTTCTTTGAGCGGGGGGGAGGGTATAGCTCAGTGGTGGAGCACATGCTTAGCATGTACCAGGTCCTGGGCTCAATCCCCAGCACCTCTATTAAATAGATAAATAAAAAATAAACCTAATTACCTTCCCCACCCAAACCCAAAGCAAAAGAAAAACAACCAAAAATGTCTTCTTTGAAAATGAAGGATGACAGCAAGCAGTCCAAACCCCCAAAAGCTCAACAGAAAATCTCATAAAATTGTAGGTAGGCTTACACGGTATTACTTAAGCTCTAAACTGTGGCTCTGGGCCGAAAACTTCACATGCTTTATGTCTTCAAATAGATACTTAAGAGCTACAGAAAAATCCTGTTGACCAATGAAACACTTTAAGATTTGGTTGTAATCTATAGACTGTCAACTTGGGGGTAACTGGTAAAGTAATCTGCAGTCTTTTTTGGTCTGTTTTAATTCGTGACGTTTCTCTGCAGCTAGCTTTACAGGAGAAATGGAAACGCAGCTGCCGCACTGTAAACCCACAAAGTGAAGTAAGAGTGTCCAGTGAATATCAAGCAGGCCCCCGCAATTGTTCCTCCCACAATCCCACTGCCTCCTTTCCTGGGATCCGTCCTTGTGAGCTCAGCGACGATTTGTGCATCCCGGGAATGGGACTCGGGATTCAAAGGCATAACTGAGTTAAAAATAAAAAGGAGGTGATCACTGGCTGTTGGGAATTGGACTAGATGAATTAACAATTGCAAAGAAGGCCTGGAACATGAGCTTCCAAATCTGAGTCAAAGCTCATCCTGAAGAGAATACACTTGATGAATCTTATTTGATTACAGTGGCTCTTTGCTGTGTGTCGTCCTTTCTGCATGTATGTACTTAGATTTGTTAGTACCATTGTCCTGGGATGTCCACTAGTCCAGAACACATTTACAGTCAGTAGACTGTGGCTGTCCAGCCTGGCATCCCCTTTAAGGGGCTCCTCTGCCTATGCGAACAGGCCAGGCTTCTCTGCACCTCCGTGTGACCACCTCCTGTCGGCTGGCCTGACTCACCAACTCCGTCCCCTCCACATTCCAATCTCTCACCTCCTGCCTTTCAGTGTTGAGGCCTCCCTGCGGTTTGAGTCCTCACCCTGCTCTTTAAGCTCAATGTTTGACAAAGCCTCTGTCAGGATTTGAGTTTGTTTTTCCTCCCGGCCACGTCTCCTTCCCTCCTCTTTGTGTCTTGACGCATTCACAATCTTAGGGTAATAGGGCCCTTCCATGTTCTGGTTCTCCCTCAAGAGAGAGGAGACCATACCAAACCATATCCTGCCCCCTGAGACAGCCTCATTCCGGGGAGGTGCAGGCCCATGTAAGAAGTGGTGGCAGTGCGTGGCAGGTTTTCAAAAACCTTGTCTATTCAAGACAGTTGAAGTGAGGAGAGTTTGGATTTGGAAAGGGAGGGGGAGAGGGTGGCTAAACTCACCTGTTTATATTATTCAGATATTAAAAAAATTCATTCCTTGAGCATCCCAAAAAAATGTAATTTCATGGCATTAACGTGTAGGAATATTAAAATGTTCTGTGTTCCCTGGGGATGTATATTTCATTTACCTGTTAAACTCCTACAGCTTCTTAAGGGCAGAGAGTGAATTTTCATTTCTCTTATTTCCTTTTGCTGAATAGCCACTCAATTTTTAAAGTGATTGAACTCACAGATCCACCAAACCACAGCCTACATTTCGGGAAGTGTGACCTGTAGATCTGTGTACAGACATCACCACCTTTGGGAGAACAGTTCCTGTGGATTGTAGACCTGGTACCCTCACTGTGTGGGTGTTACTCCCTCCAGCTCCCGGCTCACCTCCAACACGTTGACATTTTTATTCACATGAAATTCTATTAAAATAAATATCCCATAATTACTTTATCAAGAGAATCCAAACTGGGATCTTTAGTCTGTAAAACAGTAAAATGGGTGCATGCGCGCGAGTGTGTGTGTGTGTGTGTGTGTGTGTGTGTGTGTGTGTTGCCATGAGACTGGGAAAAAATTAGATTGATTATGCCATGAAAAGGCAACATTTAGCCTGAGAGGCCTGCGGACGCACTTTGCTCTCCCTCTGGCGTTGCTGGGGGACTTGGGAAGGAATGCAGGTGCGGACTTGACAAGACTCTACATCTCTCCACCACTCTGTTCTCACTGCCTCCCCACCAGTTCAGTCGTTACCACCCCAGATCCAGATGCTTGTAAATAGTCTCCCAACTCATGTTTCTGCCTCTGTTCTCGTTCCTCTAGTCCATGCAGTGCACCCTCCTCAGGTTAATCTCCCCAGCACATCAGGTTGACTCTGCCAATTGTTTAGGCGTAAATGTTGAGTCACATTTATTTCCATTTCTTCTTTCCCCCTGAGTTCAGCATCAGCGCCATCCAGGACCTCCCTCTGATCTAGGTTTCCCACTGGTCTCCCAGCCCTCCTCCATGCACATTCTCATCCTGTTAAGTGGGACTCCCTGTCCCCACAGCACCCCCAGTGCCTCCAGGCTCTTCCATGGCTCCTGGCCCCTCACCACAGTGTCACATATTTAAGTCTTTCCCATCTCTCCAGACCCAATTCATTATTTATTTAGTTACATTTTAATTGAAGTATAGTTAATTTACAATGTTGTGTTGGTTTCAGGTGTAAAGCAAAATGATTCATATGTATATATTCCTTTCCAGATTCTTCTCCATTATAGGTTATTACAAGATATTGAATATAGTTCCCTGTGCAATACAGCAGGTCCTTGTTGTTTGTATTTATATATAGTGGTGTGTATATATTAATCCAAAACTCCTAATTTATTCCTCCCCTACTTCCCCTTTAGTAACCATAATTTGTTTTCTATGTCTATGAGTCTATTTCTGGTTTGTGAATAAGTTCATTTGTATCTTTTTTTAGATTCTACATATAAGTGATAACATATGATATTTGTCTTTCTCTGTCTGACTTATTTCACTTAATATGATAACCTCTATGTCCATCTATGTTGCTGCAAATGGCATTTTATTCTTTTTTATTGCTGAGTAGTATTCCTGTGTGTGTGTGTGTGTGTGTGTGTGTGTGTGTGCGTGCGTACACACACATGATATCTATCTATCTATCTCACATCTTCTTTATCCAGTTATCTGTTGATGGACAGTTAGGTTGCTTCCATGTCTTGGCTATTGTAAACAGTGCTGCTATGAACATTGGGGTACAGATATCTTTTCAGATTAGAGCTTTCTCTGGATATGTGCTCAGGAGTGAGATTGCTGGATCACATGGTAACTTCATTTTTATCCAGACTCAATTTAAAAGCTGCCTTGTTCATGAAATCTTTCCTGAACATCCCTTCGAGAAGTGTTACCTGCAACCTCGGTTTTCTCACAGCAAGCTGTGCTTTTCTGTTTCTTAAGATCCTTATCACTTCCTGCCTTTTGTCATTCTTATTTGTGTACCTGAACTGAGTGGTTATGTGCTCTGGGTCAGACAGCCTAGATTTTAATCCCAGGTCTAGTTATTTATGTGATCCTGGTTATTAACCTTTTTAAGTCTTGGCTTCTTCATTGGTAAATTGACAATAATCATAACTTTCTCATAGGTTTGTTGATAAAGATTAAATAACACATGTAATATACTTAACTCTGTGCTTGACACAGAGTAAAAGGTCAAAAAATTGTGTTATCGTTATATTATTGTGTTCATCATTCTTTTGTTGTTTTAATTTCCTCTCTAGACTCTAACTTCATGAGAGTTAAATCTCTCCATATAGCAGACATCAGCAAACTTTTCGTAAAAGGCCAGAAAGTCAATATTTTAGGCTTTGCAGGCGACATATCTGTCACATATTGTGAAATAATAGTAAAAAAATATATATTGGTCTCTCCCCAGTTCCTGGCACAAATCAACTAAAACTCTTTAGAACAGTGATAAGAGCACTAGAAGCAAGTTTTGTTCTCATGTTTGGTCTTTGACCCCAGTTCCTGCCACAGGGCTCCTGAAACCCTTAAAATTCCCTGGGTGATGTGAGTCTTTTGTTCTAACGAGGTGATTCTAGGTGAGCTCCTGGATGGTTCCTGGGTGGCGGCCGGTCACCAAAGAGACCAAACTATGATAAGAAGCTTAGGATTTTTCAGCCCCTCCCCCTTTTTCAGAGAGAGGAGAGGGGCTAGAAATAGAGTTAATAATTGATTGTGCCTCAGTGAGAAGACCTCCATAAAATCCCAATAGTATGGGGTTAAGACTGCTTTCAGGTTGGTGAACACATCCATATCCTGGGAGAATGACACACCCCAACTACATGGAGACACAAGTTCCTGAGATTAGACCCTCCTGGACCCTACCCAGGTCTCTTTATCTGGCTATTTCTCTGTATCCATTATCAGATCCTTTAATAAACTGGTAAATGTAATCATTTCCCTGAGTTCTGTGATCTGCTCTAGCAAAGTAATTAAATCAAGGAGGGGGTTGAGAGAACCTCTGATTTGTAGCCAGCTTGGACAGAGGCTATGGGTGACTTGGGTGATTGGTGTCTGAAGTGAGGGACAGTCTCATGGGACTGAGCCCTTGGCCCATGGGATATGATGCATCTCCAGGTAGGCAGTGTCAAAATCAAGTTAAGTTGCAGGACACCCAGCTGGTGTCAAAGAATTGCTTGGTGGAGAAAATCCACCCCCCATCTGGTGTCAGAATTATTGTGAGCGTGGTAGTAATGTGTGAGTAGAGGAGACTCATAGGAGAAAAAAATGAGTTTTTCCCAATATACATATTCCTTTCTTTTACTTTTTTAAAATAACCTTTGACAGTGCAAAATTCATCCCTAGCTTACAGACTGCGCAAACACAGGCCACAGGCTGCCTGTAGTTTGCCAGCTCCGCTATTATTGCACTTGGATGGCAGCTATCTGTGTCTCCATGAACGTGTAAACTCCTCTCTCTCCCACTGATTTTGATTGAATTCCGACGAATCCAACCTTACTGCAGCAAAAGGAAACAAGAACGTTGGCATTAGCGTAGCTTTCCCCCCACCCCCAACCCTTGTTAAATGCATTTACGTATCAATTCCTGGCCTGATTTTCTCTTTTGTGCCTTTGTTTTATCACAACAGCATCAGTCAGTTCTATTAAGCATCTTTCCACAGATATCCATGAATGTGACTGACAATGAATGGCTTAACTCTGAGAATTTTTATTACCAGCAATTCAGGCAATGGTTCTGCTTCCCTTGTAAAGTCAATTTTAGAAAATAGTTAATACGACGTATGAAATTTGAGGCACAGATTACATGTGTATCTTCACACATTTTAAATACTACTCTCTTAATACTAAACAACTGTGAGGCTGATTATCATTCTTTACATTAAAGGAACTCTATATCCACATGTTTGCTCCCCAGAACAACGTTAAGAAATGGAGTCATTAGTAACATACATAGAAACGGCATTCCTCAGCCAGTTTCATACTTTGACAGGTGGTGAAAAGATTCCTCCCTGAGAAGTACAAAAACGTCCAGCAGGTGGTGCTGTTGTACTCTGAATTAGCCAGGAGCCTGAAGAAACACCATGTAGTAATAACTCCACCCGTAAGTTCGCTGTAATTGTTAAAGCAACTATTATTGGGAAGATAAGTAAGAGAATAAATGGTACATAACTTACTTACATATAATTTTGAAGACACCGTCATTTGCAACTTTTGTTTCTTTTTATATAAAAAAGAAAAATGTCTTAGGAGAAAAGCTAAAAAGTCAATACTAATTATTATTTTTTTTCAATAAAACCACCAGAAAGAATATATAAAAGTAGAACATTTAGGGAATGCAAAGCAAGTCAAAAATAAAGTATATGCATAGAATTTTAACAATATTGAAACACTTTGGGTTAATATAAACGGTTATACATCTGGAAATTTGGTGAAATTCTGGAGCAGTCAAGCTAAGTCTTGAAAGAAAGAGAAAACCTGAATTTTGATTCTGGTTCAAAATTCAAGCCTTACTCAATTTATTGCTAGGCTTGTGGAGAAGCAGTAGTTGCCAAAATATTGAGCATAAACTGTACATTTTATGAACCACACTTTCATTTACCTTTTAGGATTGGAAGCTCTGTGGTGTTGCTGGTTGTGACAATACTTTGCTGTCTGTTAGTACAGTCACTACAGTTGTTATGGAAAGGTAAGGTAGACCCGACGCCGACTATTTTAACATTAGTTTCCATTCTATGCAACCAACGGGGAAGGAGAGTTATACAAACTGCCGACGGTGCACCTTTTCCCGCCTGAGCAGGGAAGCCCACAATGACAGTATTACTGCCTGGCGCTTCCCTCTTATGGAACAAATTTGCAAGCTCTGTGGCAATGATTCATAGTTCAGGAAAGACACACCTTCCAGAAGCAAAGATGAAGAAAGAAGGATATTATATGTTTAGTCTTTGCTATTTTTATCCTTCTGGTTTTCAGTTAAATTGTGACTTACAATCGTTTGGTTATGGTGACCATTAATTCACCAAACAGAAGCTCCACTGGAGTCAAAGAGTCCCTTTTTCAAATTTAATGGAAAATGTATCTCTATGTTCTGATGATCTCCCTGTAGTGTGTCCTGTCATTTTCCTGGTGTTCAAAGTCTATCTGCTAGGCCTGGACTCATCTTGAATACAGATTTATAGAGTCTCATATGAATAAACACACAGTGGTTAGTGTTTTCATTAAAAATGAACAAACATAAAGATCAAACTCATTTTTTTCCTGACCCTGTTTATAATATGCATGAAAAATTACCATTGTCCTTAGGAAGTATTTTTAAGATTGAAGCTGACCTTTTTGGTACTGAAATATTTGAACTTTCTGGTTGTGTCATATGGCAGGCACCTTGTGCCATATAAAAATACTATTTGTGTGTTTAATTGTGCATAATTTCTTTAGCATATGCCTCTCCCTCCAAACTACAAACACCCTGGAACTGTTTTTTTTTTTCCCTTTAGGAATTCTTGTTTGTTTGTTTGTTGGTTTTTTTTGGGGGGGGAGGAGGTAATTAGGTTTATTTGTTTATTTATTTATCTATTAATGGAGGTACTGGGGGATTGAACCCAGGGCCTCATGCATGCTAAGCATGTGCTCTGCCACTGAGCTACACCCTCCTTCCCCCTCAAGAACTGTTTTATAAGAAATGTCTATACAAGTGGGTGCTTTAAAACTTTTGTAGAAGGAACTAGCAAAATAATAAATAAAGATAAAACTTGCTGAATTAAAAAAATGAAATATAAGTCAAGGCTAAATTTAATCTTAGTTTAAAAATAATTTTTGAACTGTTAGTCAACCAGAATATTCCCAAAACTAAGTGCTGTCGTCCATCAGTAGGAGACGCATTGAAGATGCCAAGGAACTTACCATCTTGGTTGTTTCCTATTTTCTAGCTCTTTACTACCTCTTCCAGAATACAGTTTTCAGCGTCTTCTTTCTTGACTCTGCTGTTTCATAATGATTGACCTAATACTTGGCTAACAGACAGCAGCAGAATACTTTCTGGTTTCATCTCTAGCCCCCAGTCATACCACATAGGCCAAGTCAATTAAAATGCCAACTGATTTAATGATGCTGGTAAGTATTCACTGCACACTTTTGACGCTGTGCTCTAGTCTATAACACCCTGACGTTTTATTCCTTTGTGCCTTTGTTAATAGCGATCTTTCTACCTCGAATGCTTTCCCCTTCCTTCTTCATCTGGGGAACTACTACTCAATCTTTAAGACTCATCTCAGTCATCACCTACCCCATAAAGCCTTTCCTGAGCCTTAGGGCTGGGGTCCCGTGAGACTATGTGTAGCTCTATTACAGAACTTAGCCGTGTTATTTTAGTACATATCACCATCAGCTGTTTATGAATCCATATTCCTCACTAGACCATGAGCTCCTCAAAGTAAAGCGATCAGAAAAGAACCGACCTGTATATGCACCCAAATACTCTGTCTCCCTTCCAAGTAGGATGGGTGGATGGCCACTCATTCATTAAGGCCAGTCTGACTACTTGGGCACTTCCCTTGCACCTGATTTACAGTTTGTCCAGGTATAGGATTCTAGTTTGGAAACAATTTTCTTTTAGAATTTTGAAGGCCTTGCTCCCTTGTCTTGTTTCCGGTGTTGCCGAGGACTCCAAACCATTCCTACCATTTCTTTTTAAAAACTCCATATTACAGACCATTTTACTATGTACAGTGAGCACGAATGATGCCATGAACCTCCACCTCCCATCGCTGCGCTGCCACCATTACCAGTGCGTAGCCAGTCGTGTCGGGTCTCGGTTTTCTCTCCTCCACAGTTGCCTTTGTTTCCTCTTCACTTCTTTTGGTTTCCGTTTTCTGTGGCAGAGGCTTTCTTCTTGGGGCTCATAATCCCTTGGCTCTCTGCTCATGATCAAGAAAGCGCGAGACTGAAAAACTGACTCACACACAGAGTCTGTGAGGAGGACCTTTCAACTCTGAGCTTCACTGAGTTGGAATCTGGGTGGGCCATTTATAGGGGAAAGTCTGAGGTCAGTGCTTGTAGGTCTTGCTCTTAGGCAGGTCAGAGCCTGTAGAAAAGAGTATCAGTTTCTATTCTGGAGGGTAAATGTCTGGCTGCCAGCATCTTGGGAGTGGTGTTGGGGAGGAAGGCTAGCGGTGTCTGCATTCAGCAGTTCCCTAGCCATATGGTCACAGGGCACCCCTCCTCTGTTTTTTCTAGGTTGGAGTAAGTAAGGGATCTGGGATTTTACTGTTTCTTAAACAGCTTTTACCTAAACCTCCTTATTTAGGAACTCTCCTTCACGATCTGTTTCAGATTTTTCTAGCATTGCCAATTTCTGATCTGTTTGAGGCTGTGGTGCAAATTATGTTGATTTTGAACTTTCCTTGCTGCCAGCCTGGGATTTGAGTTTCTTGGGGCTGCTAAATCAGTTATCACACATCCACCTGCTTTCCAACTTTCAAAATTTTGTTGCTGGTTTTTCCTCTACTGCTTTCCCCACACTTGTAGGTTTGGAACAAAACTCGTTTATTATACTTTCATGGGGTTTTTGGGAGGGAGAAAATAGATGTGTGTGCTCACATCCTCTTAACCTGGAAGAATCCCCTACTCCTTTCTTTTAAACATTAAAATCCCAAAATCATTATTTAGTATAAAGGTGAGCCCTGTTCCTTGTGGTTGGCTTCTCCATAAGATTTCTGGTAGCTACTACATCCACCAGGGCCTCTGACCTTCTTGAATTTCCAGTGATGGGGTCAGCTACTAGCAGGGAGTGTCTGGTCATGCTAGATGAGGATGCTTTGATTTCCTTCTTGAAGCTCCATCCACCTATTTCTGGTAATAGGCCACCATGGCTTTAGAGATGGACTAGTCAAAGGCACAAATGTGGACCACCCTTCACGCAGGCATGGATGTCCAAGCAGGGGAACTGCTCTTCACAAAGGAGCAGAATGGGTTCCAGGGGCATATATTGTAGTGCAAGCAGCTCAGTTGTCTCCAGGGGCCAACAGTTCAGTGGGTAGACGCAGTTGGCCCTTTGTGCTGTGCCAAGGCTGTGGTCATCTTCTTGCTTCTGAAGACCTGCACAGGCTGCAGTGGGCCCTTGGATGGTGTGGCTGCCGGCATGGACAAGAGCGCCTCAAGGCACAGCTCCGAAATTGGAAAAGGAAGGATCCCTTCCTGAAAATACCTCCTTCACTGGAATTCTGGGATACCACACTTGCATGTTTATGTTTCTTCCTAATCTCATTGGCCACCCAATCAAAAACAATCATTTGCCAAATATTTTTTGGAGTGTTTTCTAAATGCCAGGCACTGTTTAAGATAATGGCAAATGATTAATGAACAAAAGAGACAACTTTCTGTCCTCATGGAGCATAAATTTCCCTTTTTCCTTGCTGGGCTCTTATCCTTTTTCTGATCTCTAAATTATGTAGGGCTTCAAAGTTGGGTCCTTAGATCTTTTTTTGTTCTTCCTAAGTTATACCACTCAGTTTTATGGCTTTAAAAATATCTGCAAAATGGTAACTCCAAATCTCATGTACCACTGCCCACTCAACATTATTACTTGATGTCTGAAGTGGGCTGAATACTGGCCCCGTAAAAGACGTGTTTACTTTTAATCTTCAGAATCTATCCTGCCACCTTATTTGGAAAAAGAGTCTTTGTAGGTTTAATTAAAGATGTTGCAATGAGGAGATCATCTTGGATTATCCATACAGAACCTAAATCCAATGACAAGTGTCCTTACTTGAGACACACAAGGGAGAAGACAGACACAGAGGAAAAGGGAGCATGAAAATGGAGGGAGAGGCCAGAGTGATGTGATGACCAGTATGGATGGGAAGGCCAAGGAGTGCCAACAGCAGGGGACATATTCTCCCCTAGAGACTTTGGAAGGTGTCCCTGCTGACATCTTGATTTTGGACTTTGGCCCCCAGAACTGTGAGAGAATAAACTTCTGTTGTCTTAGCCACCGAGTTTGTGCTGGCAGTCTCAGGAAACTAATGCAATGTCTAATAGACGTAACCAACTTAAATATCCAAAATAGACTTTTGATTTTGTGATGCCTCCTTGATCCTAGCTCTTTTCCCCTCTGGTTCCTCTCAAATGCTTCCCCATTCAACAAATAGGACATTTTCTTGTTACTTTTAGAATTTTATTCCATTGATTTTTCACAAAAGAATTTTTATTTAATTTTAAATTTACAGAAGTCTTGCCAAAAAAAAAAAGTACAAAGAGGCAAAGGCATCCCAAGAAAGCCACAGACAAGCATCCCTTATGAATATAGACACAAAAATCCTCGACAAAAATAATACTGAGCCAAATTCAGAAATACATCAAAAGGATTACACCCTGACAAAGTGGGATGTACTCCAGAAATGCAAGTTGGTTTAACAAAATGAAAATCAATCAGTGTAACATACCAATATCAATATAATAAAACCCCCAAACCTCGTAATCCTCTCAACATATATAGAAAAGGCATTTGACAAAAACGAATACCTTTTCATGATAAAAACGCTCAACAAACTAGGAATAGAAGAAAAATTCCTCAACTTGGATAAAGGGAATCTATGAACACCCCATGGTTAGGACCATACTTAACGGTGAATACTGTAAGCTTTCTCCTTAAGATCAGGAACAAAGTAAGCTTTCTTTTGTCACTCTTATTCAGTATCACACTGGAGGTTCTAACCAGGGCAATCATGCAAGAAAAAGAATTAAAAGAATTAAAAGGCATCCTGATTGGAAAGGAAGAAGTAAAACTATCTCTATTTGCAGATGGCATGATCTTATATACAGAAAATTCTAAGAAATCTACTAAAAACTACTATAATTAATACTTAAATGTAAGTGTTTAAGTAAAACGTATGTATTTAATTATAAAAATGTAAGTTTTTACCTATAATTAAATAAGTTCAAGAAGTTTTCAGGATATAAAATCATTACACAAAAATCAAGTATATTTCTATCCTCACAATAAATAGCCTGAAAATGGTACTAAGAAAACAATTCTATTTATGGTAGCATGAAAAAGGATAAAATACTTCAGTATACTTTTAACAAAAGATGTGTAAGTCATGTACACTGAAAACTACTAAACATTGTTGAAAGAAAGAAGATTTAAATAAATGGAAACATACCCCAAGTTCATGGATTGGAAGATTAAAATTTTTTTAAGATGGCATTATTCCCCCAAACTGTTCTTAAATTCAAACAGATTGAAGACAATTCCAATGAAAATCCTAGCAAAAATTTGACAGGCTGATCTTAAAATTCAAGTAGTAATGCAAAAGAGCTTAAATGGCTGAAACAATCTTGAAAAGAAGAACAATTCCTGACTTCAAAACTTACTGTAAAACTATAGTAATCAAGATGGTATGGTACTGGCATAAGGGTAGACATTCATTTCTATTCCATTGATGTGTGAGTCCAGAAATAAACCCTTACACTGATGGTCTTTTGATTTTTGCCAAGGGTATCAAGACCATTCAATGGAAAAATAATAATATTTTCAACAAATGCTGTTAGGGCAACTAGATATCCACATGGAAAAGAATAAAATTGGGCCTCTGTCTCTTACCATAAATAAAAATTAACTAAGAATGGAATACTAAAATGTAACAACTAAAATGAAATAACTCTTAGAAGAAAACATAGGAATAAGTTTTTCTGGCCTTGGGTTAAACAGTGCACAAACAACAGAAGAAAACGTTGATAAATTGTACTTCGTTAAAATTTTAAAATTTGTGCTTCAAAGGACACCACCAAGAAAGTGAAAGACAATCCATGAAATGGTAGAAAATATGTGCAAAACATATATCTAAGAGACTTGTATCCAGAATATATAAAGAACAACTCAATAATAAAAAGGCAAATAACAATTTTAAAATGGATAATGAATAGACATTGTGGTATGAAAATGACGGTTCTCCCAAATATGCCCATGTCCTAGTCCCTGGAACCTGTGAATACACTAAATAATGTAGAATTGTACATTCTAAAAGGGTAAATTATGCAGTGTGTGAGTTTTATTTCAATAAAGCTTTTTTTTTTTTTTAGGAATAGTTTGACAAACTCCCATGTATGCTTTACCCAATTTCATCAATTGTTTACATTTTGCTCCATTTACATTTTCATGTTCTCTCTATATATGCATCTTTTCTGAAACTATGTGAAAATCATTTGGGACGATTGTGGAATACTACTCAGCAATAAAAAATGAACTATTAATACACACAACATAGATGAATCTCATAACAATTAAGCCAGACCAAAAAGAGGACATGCTGTATGTTTGCATTTACATAAAACTGTGGAAAAGTCAAACCAATCAACGATGTGAGAGAGCAAATCTGTTGTTGTCTGAGGGATGGAATGGAAGGCTGAGAGGGGCAAGAGAGGAATTACAAAGCATTATCTTGATTGTGGTGATAATTTCATGAGTATACAAGTAGGGAAAATTTATCAGACTGTATACTTAAAACATGTACAGTTTATTGTATGTCACCTGTACCTCAATAAAGCTGTTAGAAACTTTTAAAGTTGTACACTTTAATATAAGCAGTTTATTGTTACGTCAATCATATCTCAATAAAGCTGTTAAAAGAGTCAGAAGACAAATGAAAATTGCAAAAATACTCTAAAATCAAAAGAAAAGGGCTGATTTTCTTAATATCAAATCTTCACCAAATCAATTTAAAAAATACCAAAAACACAACTGAAAAGTGAGTAAATGATATGAACAGTTCATGAAAAAGAAAATATAATTGGCCCTTAAACCTAGAAGACACTCAACCTCACTCATAAAAAGAAAAATTCAAATGAAACAACACTGACACTTTTTCTATTCTTAAATGGGCAAATAGCCACAAATTTCATAAAACACTATATTGACGTGAGTTTGGGGAAACAGGTGGTCTGCAACATAGATGGTAAGTGGATGGACTGTTGCAATACCAAAGAAGGATAATTTGATAATGTGTATTTAATGGCTGTATCCTTCCACGGAGTGATTCCATTTCTTAGAACTTTTTCTGCAGGTATATTTATGTAAGTGCAAAATGACCTATGTTCAACATTATTCATTAAACCTTTATTTGTCATTGTTAAAGACTGGCAATAATCTCAATCCCTGTCCATAGGAGAACAGTGAAATAATTACAGTTCCCCTGTTGAATGGAGTCCTGTGTATCGGTGAAAAAGAATAAGAAATCTCTTTATACATTAGAATGAGAAAATCTTACCTTAAGTGAAACGAGCAAGGTGGAGAACAGTGTGTATCATGTGCTGTGGTATGGATGAAAAATAAGCCTACAAATGCATACTGTCCACAATACACATAAGACTGTAAAAGGACACACAAAAAACTGGTTAACAATGGTTGCCTCTGAGGAGGGGTTTGAAGAGAGGTTTGGGAATAAGTCTTTTCCCTACCTCTCTTTTATAAGACTTGCATTTTGAATGATTTGAATGTATTTCCTACATTAAAAAAAGCTCCTCCATTGTTGATGCTAATAAACCCCTCTGGGGCTGCTGAAGTTTTAGCTCATAAATGAATTTATTTTGTCTTATATTTCTTCCCCTCCCCCCGTTACTTTTTTCCCCCAGCATTTAAAAAACTTTGTTTTTAACCCAACGTTTCTGGGTATTTTGCAGCAGAAACATATTTCGTATTTTCAGGCTACGTAGTTCATATTCCTAGATATTGAATCTTCATTATTTCTTACCATCTTTCTTGAGGCAGAGGCTGGGTGGAAAAGGTCTGAATATATATTTTTTAAACACTTTGGAAGAATATTGCCAAAGTTCTCCTTGAAAGATTATACCAATTTACATTCTCACCTGCAGTTAATGGATGTGCCCCTCTTCTTGAACTCTTATTGGCCTCTGTACAATCATTTTTTAAATTCCAGTTTTATGGGCTAAACTCATATCTCATTATTTGAATTTTCGTGTAATAAAATTTATTTAAAGTGTAATGAGTTTGAACACGTTTTCCAAGTTATATTGGTCATTTGCTTTTTTTATTACATAATACATTGATTTCATTTTCATGATATATAACTCAACCTACATGGAAATACGCAAATATATGTTAATATATGGTGTTAGCCGTAGCAATATTTTTCCATAGTTAACACATTACTTAAGCTGCCATTCATTAAAAGTCTACTCCTTCTGTATTGATTACAAAAGGGCTTCACTAATTCTAAACCCTTGTATAGTATTGCATGTATCACAGAATTTAGAATCTGTTTCATTAACCTACCTGTCTAGTATTAGGCCAGAACTACCTTGTCCAGTTGTATTTGCTCAGGAGTTTTAAATGCATTCTTTATTCTTCTGCTGCATAATTCTGAAACTGGAAGTCTAAATCTAATTACATTAAATTTATAAATGAAATTTAGGAGATTTGAAATTTTACAACATTAATTCTTCCCACCTGAGAACAAAGTACTTGACTCCATTCATTTGCCACGACTTTCATATTCCCCAGTAAAAGTTTGTGTTTTTCTGCATGTCGGCACTGCATATTTCTTGTTAAGTTTACTCCAAGGTATTTGGAATTTATAGCCCCTTCCCCAGTGATTAGATTACTTTATTGTGCTCTTTCGACTTTTTCATATTATATCACTCAGCATCCCTCGGTTCCCCTGCCGTTGGAGTAGTTGACGGGGATGCCATAGGTCTGATGGATATTATTTATTCTCCTTGGGCTTGAATTGACCACCTCCTAGTCTCCTTTTATGGCCTGTAGAGAGCTTACAGTGACCCACTGCTGGAGCAAGGACCAGGACCCGCAGTAGCTCTCCTTCACTTACATAAACAGCTAACTGGTTGGCTGCCAGCTTTCTCATGCCCCCGCCCCAGAGAGCTCACCACTTGTGCTTCTGATCCCTGCTTGAATATCTGACTCCAGGCCCTTCCTTCCTCACAGGGTTTATCCCCACAGGGCTTATCTGCACTAGGAACAGCCCTAGAAAAAAGGCAATTGCTTATTTCCATTTGAACCCAGAGAACTGTTCCTCTATCGAATAAACATCTACATAGGATCACAAATGTAAGTCAGCTGGTCCTTAATCAGAAAATTTTAAAAAGAAAGAAAAACAAAGACAATAGCCCTTTTCTCTTGAAGCTGTCTATACCATGCACTCTCCAAGTGCTTTCATTTTTAAAGGTAAAATAAAATCTTTTATTTAACATTTCTTCTTTTTCATTTTTTTAAGAATTGTAGTAAAATATACATAACCCAATTTACCATCTTAAACATTTTTTAGTGTACAGTTCAGCAGTGCTAAGTACATGCACATCTTTGTGTAACCGACCCCCAGAACTTTCTCATCTTGCAAAACTGAAACTCTATATCCACTGTACACCAGCTACCCACTTCCCCCTCCCCCCAGCCCTGGCAACCACCATTCTACTTTATTTTTCTGAGTCTAACTACCCTTGATACCTCATATAAGTGAAATCAGACCATATCTGTCATTTTATTTCATTTAGCAGAATGTTCTCAAGGTTCATCTGTCATAGCATGTATCAGAAGCATGTTCCTTCCTTTTTAAGACAGCATAATGTATCACTGCTTGTATATACCACATTTTATTAATCAGTTCCTCCATGGATGAACATTTGAATGGCTTTTACCTTTCGGCTATTGTGAACAATGCTATGAACACGGGTGTACAAATCTCTCTGTGAGACATGTGCTTTCAATTACTTTCTAAGTGCTTTACTAGATTTATCTCATTTAATCTTTACTACAACTTTATGAAACAGGTATTATCAATACCCCAGATTTACAGATGTGAAAACTGAGGCACATAGAGGTTAAGTAGCTCTAGAACTTCCATGTTTAATGCCGCACTAGACTATTTTCCAAAAGAGACAACTAGGTATCTTATACCAAGAAATGGAAATCAGAGAAATAAAAATCATGTTTGCATTGGTTATTTATAAAATAAGAAGTAGGCATCAATGTTTTATCATTTGTCATATTTGAAGGACAGTATGGTAAAAAAAATATTCAGGTTATTTCTATTCCAGCAGAATAAATTATAAAGTTGAGTTATCCAGATACTTCAGGAAAATATCCTGCTTTTGAGTTGCCCATCCAATCAATTTGCTTTGATATGAGTAATCTAGAGAGGCTATTTCTTATATTCAAAATTAAATAAGCTCTCAATTTCTTGTCTGTATAAACACAGCCATAATGAGATAGATATGATGAAAATTAAAAAGGAATAGAGATGACTGGTCTGTGAAAATGTCATGAAATGCCTCCGAATTTAAACTATGAATATTGACAAGCATTACTTTTAAGGTGTATCTTACACTAAGACGTCTTATACAATGATTTGAAATATTGCTCTAGGAAGGAAAAATGAGCCTGAATAAGAGACTTTTCATGGTTAAACAGGCAGTGTGGCATGGAAAAACTGGTGATGGAGTCATTCCATGACCTGTGACTTGGTGATGCCTTAACTTAGGCACATTCTGTACATACTTTTATAGTATAAATTCCAAAATCTCAAGAGAAATGTAAAAATGTGTTTGGGGGAATGTTTTTTTAATGAGTTGTCTATAAAGTGTGTGTGGGCATGAATTGCATATATATTGATATTTTTTCTTTTCCATTTTTTTCAACTTAGCTGCAAGTTAAAATTACCCATCTTCTTTAAGGATCAGAACACTGCTGTATTCTCAGGATCAAGAAATAAATAGTTTTATTTCCTGCCCTCCAAAATAAATTATTGGAGTTGTTTTTCTAAGCTAAATTGTATTTTACTTCCTTTGAGATTTTTTTTAAGTACTGGACATTTTTTTTTCAGTTACAGTAAAATTTATATCCTGCAAACATCTTTCTTTAAAAAAATGTAAAGTCCTTTCTAGAGATAGAAATCATTGAATACTTTTATTCCACAAAATTATCCTCAAGATAGATGAAGAATGTTTTACTAAGCCTGATGAGTTTTGGCTGTACAAAGATAAATGCAGCGGTGGATAAATGAAGAAAATACTTGAGGAAATTAACAAATGGCTTCAATTTGAAAATAAGTAAAGCAAGCCCTACTACAGCGGGAAATACAGAGATCAGAGCTGAGGTTTTCATGATTGCTGCTCTACACTGATCACATATGGTGGGACTCAGGGTGAAAGTATGGTTATCTCACCACAAAGATGTAGATGATAACATATAATAACATTAAAAGTCGGGTTTCTTCTGGCTATGTGGCAGAAACCCAACTTAAATTTGTTGAGACATAAAGGTGATCTTAATTGCTCATTGAGTCCTAGATAGGACTGAATAGACAAAGCTGGGGCCTCAGAAACAGCTGAAACCAGGGCTTCCGTTGCTGCAATAACTCCGTCTTTCTCTGAAAGTCCGCTTCTCTCTCTTTCCCTGTAGACTCCTCCACGTGGCAGGAAGCACAGCCCACCGACAAACCCTAAAACTTCCTCCATTAACCACTGGAGCAGACACTGTTGCTGTCCTAGCCGTGTCTCCTCGGCCCATCCATGAGGTCATCTACAGTTGGGGAACTGCTCCCCTGTCTGTCCCAGACTTCCTACCTCAATCACCTGCATCTTTCTGCCTGAGGACAGTGGCTGGTGGACGGGGATGGGATAGCAGGTAGGGCAGGCCAAAAGTGCCAGGTGGTCAGTAAGCCCAGGAGTAGCCTTCAGTCAAAGAGGGATGAGAATTGGTGCATAAATACCTTACTTTCCTCATTCTTTGGGGGGACAGTTCTGAGTTTTCTTTTATAGGTGGCTTAGAGGACCCCAGCAGGACTTGACACCTTTTAGTTTTGCTTCCTTCCTTCCCTGTCTCATTTTCTACACTCTCTTACTATGCTTCCTTGGATCATCTCCCAAATAAACTACTTGTACCCAAATCCTTGTTTCAGAGTCTCTTTTTTTTTGGTTGGGGGGTGGGGGGAGGATCCAGATTGAGACAACCACCAAAGAATAACTGATTTAGGTTTCTTTTGAGACCCAGTGCAAGAAGCATGGATTTAATTCTTAGATTGGCCCATTCTGGGTCAAGTGCTTACCCATGGGCAGTAGCAGTCATGGGGGCAGGGACATGGTAGCTATAACATGGGTAGAATAGGGGATAAAGTACTTGGAGTCAAGGCTATAGGGAGTGGAGAGAAGGAGCAGGTCTAAGATACAGGAGGACATTATTTGTAGAAGATAGGACATATTGGGATGATGCTTTGGTTGGGTATGTAAAACAATAGGTTTTTACCCATATGATAGTTAATAGCATGTTTTTTAAAAATGTTTGTTCTGAATCAATTTTTTCTTGGTAACTTTGTTTTAAAATAATTTCAAACCTACAGAAAAGAAACAAGAATAGTAGGAGGAACTATCACATACCTATTGCTCAGATTTACCAATAGTTTGTTTTGTCCCATTTCTCTTTAAATTTTTTTTATTCGATACAACATTGACATACAACATTATATTAGTTTTAGGTGTACAATATAATGATTTAGTATTGGTATATGTCCCATTTGTTTTTATAATATTCTCTATACGTACATACCTACATATACTCACATATGTCTTTATGTGTATAGATACATACTCTCTATATGCATATATGTGTAAAAATGTATATTCACATATTTTTTCTCTGAACCATTTGAGAGTGTGTTAGAGGTATTATACCCCTTTACCCTTAAATACTTCAGTGTGTTTTTGCTAAGCGTAAAGAATTCTCTTACACAAATTTAAGTACAATCATAAATCCAGGGAATTTATGATTGATTTTATACTATTATCTAATCTACAGTTGATGTTCAAATTTTAGCAGTTATTTCAATAGCATCCTTTATAGCTATTTTCTCCCTAGTCTAGGATCCAATCTGGAAGCACACATTGCATTTGACTGTCGAGTCTCTTTACTCTCCTTTAATCTGCAACAGTTTCATCAACTTTTCTTGACCATCAACCTTGACATTTTTGAAGAGAGCAAGCCAGGATGTGCTTTAATTATAAAACCAATATATTTTAAACCGACGGGTATGTGGGAAATGGAGAGAGAGATGGCAGCAGGCAGGGGCCCCACAGAGAGCCTTGACAGTCCCTTCATTAACTTTGAGGTGGCTTCCATTCTCCCTTATATCTAGCTCAGGATAGACTAAAACATGAAAGAGAAGGTTCTTTGATTTAAGCTAGACAATGCAGGATTATTGGAACATGTTGGAACATGTGGATGTAATCAAAATGTCAGTGATGAATTCTTCAGATCATTTTTTTAATAATACTGTTCAAAGGTGATCTCCAACCAAAACTTCTACACAGTGAGTGGATATGTTTGAATATATCATAGAAATTTATAGCTAAGTGGAGCTAGATATTATTTAGTGTATTTTGTAGAACGAGAACTTCAGATTTACTGAACTTAAGAAATGTGACTATGGCAGTCAGTGGAAAGCCAAGATCAGATCCCGCATCATCCTGATTCCTTGCCCAGTGCTCCTTTTTACTTGGCCCCGAGTGATCACAACTATGCTACTCACTATAGTTGTCATCTTAAATCCCATTTGTGATTTGGTGGTAATCCAATTTTCAATGTATTTGATTCATTGCTTTATTAAACAAAACAAATGAAGCTTTACCGGTAAAGTTGTCACTTTAAGGTCTACTACCTAAAAAGCATTACTAAAATTAGCAACTGTTTTGTACCTCAAAACATTCATTCTGCCAACAGAAATGCTTCCATAACAAAAATGAACAATTATCTTGACATATTAACTTCTGATGTTTAAACTTTTGTATTTTAGTTATGGTTTTTAAGAAAAAAAAGGAGTCTCCATTAACCGTTCTAATTTACAAACAATGCATTCCAAAGGAATGTAGACTGGTTCCTTTCCGCTGGGCTGCACCTTGCAGGTCTACACAGCCTTTACTGGCTCAGCTTCAAGACCCAAGAAAGAGCCTGGAGTCAGTGACAGAGATGTCAATGGTTTAATGGAATGGGGAGCTCACTTGTCTGAAGCAAGGTCCTGGAGCAACACCTGGTCCGTGTTGGGCAGGGGTTGGCAGGCATATCCAGGTGGCAGGCTTCACTCCCAGGGGCAGGGGCAGGGTTGGTTAGCGGTTAAAGGGGGAAATGACATCAGGTTTGCTCATCAGTTACCAGGGAAACTAGCTGAGGGGCATGCTTCTCATCACCCCTTTGATAAGAACAATCGCCAGCTAGGGTAGGGGCAAGTATGTAGGAAGGTCTGCTATGTGAGTAGGTGCAGGTGAAGAAGGCGCTGGTCGAGCAGGGGATGAGCAGACAGCAAAAGAACAATCACCTAGAGGGGCTTGACGACCATACACTCTCGTTAGTGACAAAAATGGTGACACAGAGCTCTCATCTTCCACAGGGAGAAATGGTTAAAAGACAGTCTGGTGTAGCAGGAAGAGCATGAGCTCTAATTAGCCAAATGGAGTTTCAAATTCTGCAGCAGACAGTACCAGCAGTATGGCTGGGGCAAGTTCAGTAATCCTGAGCTTCAGATTCCTCATCTATGTAATGGGAGACATTGTATCAGTTATTTGACTCTCCGGTACTGTAACTTCATATGCTTCAGGATGACAGAAAGATGCCTTAAAGTGTTTAACATGGTGGAAGTACTCAATTATGATTATTTTCAGCTGGGTAACTGCCCAAGTCCTGTGCTATAAGTAAGTAGTAAGGAGCATCATTATAACGTGATCCCACCAGCTGGTGCAAAAAATAATACAAGATTGTCATAAACAGTCCATACATTTATCCTTTAAACATGCTTTGCCTGAGATTTGGGGTTAGCATTTAGCAACAGTATTTTATTTCTCAGTCTCACTTTTCTGGGGAGTTAGTTGCACTAAAACAAAGAAAACATACATTCTTCAAAGCTGCTCCATATTTTAATTTTCATCAGTTTTCACCAGCATGAAAATGTTTGGGGATGGAGGTCCTTACAGCAGGGCTTGTTCTGCACTCCCCTTGGGAGTGTTCTGCACTGTGTTCACATATTCCTTTCTTAATTGAAAACATGACCCAGGTGTCCTTAATATGTTAATGAAACTACACGTGGAAAGGAGATTTCTTGAAATCTTAAAGCATCTCTATGTTTTTAATTTTTCTATTAGTTTTCTCATCTCTAAAGCAAATTTGTAAAATAAATTTCATAGTCTTTCACAGGAATATTCATCCCCTATTTGAAGTCGGCAATGTCAAGGAAAGCATGAATTACAAAGGTCTGAAATGGGACCTATAATGGAAACTACCACTCAAATACATAATGACAGTATTGCAAATGTGAAGCTGATAGACAGTCACTATCTGAACGGATTTCTCCCAAGTCCCATGGAATTGCTCCTCCTTACTCTTCTCTTCCTGTTTGAACAGAAAAGATACCAACAGCATTAGCAATTATCTGCATGAATCAGTGCTTCTGAGTTTGACAATTTTCTTGGAAAACCATTTTAAAAGGAATTTATCCAGCACATGAAGATTATAAAATGGCTAATTTGAAAGGAACAGGAGAGCCCACAGGTCCAACTCCCCAGCTGTAGTAGGCATTCTCTCTACAGTCTAATAGGTGGTCAACCATACCCTTCATCATTCAAAATAAAAAAATAAAGCATCTTAGGGGAAAAGGTGAATTTTTGTATTTTGGGCTTCACAATCCTTTTTGTTTCATTTTTATCATCGTCTTTCCCAAACAGAAAATACAAACTGAAAGCCATCCACAATATTTTATTAAAAAAATCTCTACACAAACAAAAGAAGACATGGTGTTTTCTCTTCTTCTTTATTGCAACAGTATTTATTCTTTATTTCCCCAAAGGCATATGCACATCCACACACACCAATGAAGAATACACACATGTTCATATGCTTCATTTCAGGTCACCTCAACTTATTTTCATAAACAGTGTTAACAATATTAAATAAAAATGTGCAGGCGAGACTGCTGAGCCTGGTAATGAGGACTGGACATTTTACACATGGCAGGCACGTGCTAGATGTAATAGCCTCTCAGTCCCCAGGTGTGATTTACCTATTCTTGCAGGCAGCTCTGGATCATAAGCTGCACTGAGCTTCCCTCTCCTGGTGTCTATTTCAAAAAGAGCCCAGCAGGTGAAGGGAAAGCTGTAACAGCTGAAAATAGAACCAAGTATGATAAAAAGTACTAGCAGATTTTGGTGGCATTAAGCTTTATTTCTTGGGGCTCTTATGTAGTTTCTTTTCTGCTTGCTTTTCTATCTTTCCCTTGGGAGACCCTTTGACAATCAGCCCTGGTCTGATATTGAGCTTTCCTGCCAAAGACTATACTGTGCGTGGTGGGCGGCAATTTCCGGAAGTGCCTCATTTCCCGCAGGGCTGGTGCTCAAGGTGGAGGAATGATGGCTAATGGCTCGGAGGGAACAGCTGTCTGTCACATAGTAAACAGGGACGGCTGCAGATCAAGGCCAAGCTGGAACATATGCAGGCTGCAGGGACAGAGCAGAGCTGCTGAAAATTGAATCCTTCCTCCTGGCTCCCGACCCTATCAAATCACAGAGCAGGAGTTATGCTTGCCAAGCTAGTGTTCCTAATTTTTATTTCACTCCACACATTTGCTTTTGATTTTACTCAGAGGAACCAAACCAAAAGAAGACCTGAAAAGCAAAGAGACTGGCATTTCAGGAGGGCAAAAGTCTCCACTGAAACCTCCCTGATGCTAACAGAATTTGGTTATATTTTCCACAGCTTAGTGTCTGCCTTTGGAATGAATGCTCTTATGCCATCTATTATTAAGCGTTGGGTCTACTTTATGGTTACTGTTGATTATATGCCAGTGGTACATAAAAATGAAAGACTAAGGTCACTATATGTTTAGTACTTGCTTTCAGAGATAATTTAAAAAAAACAAAATCAGTGGCCACAGGAATGAAATGTTTAGTCATTCCTGAGCCTCAATGTGGCCAGAGCAGCCTGTTTTCTTGGGTTTTAGACACTGCCTACTTTCAGGACTCAAGAAATTCTAGCTATTAATGCTGCTTAGAGTTGGTCCACTTATTTATAGGGCATTTCTATCCATCAGCCACGGTTTGTTGATGATTCTTTATGTGCCAGACACTCTACCAGGTACTATGGAGCATTATAAAAAAAGCAGAAGACATGCACTAAGTCATAAACTCTTGAGGAGTTTGTGATTTAACCAGAGAACCAGAGAAAACACAAACAAATAGAGACCTGTGAACATAACAGACAAAACAAAACTCAGCTCTATTCCCTACAGTGTCATTGGAGCCCTTGGTAATAGAGGTGTTGCTCCTGTGCCAGGGGCACTAGTAGTGTTACTACTGGGTATTCTGGAAATAAAAGTCTTCTTGGTATTTGTCCTCTCTTGTTCTAAAACTGGTAACTGTAGTACCATGGTTTCATAGTTCCTAATTCATAAAGTATGCAGCACAGCTTTGAGAAGTAGGGATGTTCTCAAGTGTCGAAAATGATGCCTCTATTTGGCAAAGCAGTCAGTCCCAATCATGTAGTGAACATGCTCTGTTTTGGAACTGCATGGCCAGAATAGTGGGTGTAGGATTCCGAAGCTAGATTTTGTGATCCCATGGATCCAACCTAGGCTTGTCAATTTAGTTAATCCATTCAAGAAACATCTGAGTGCCAACTACCTGTCCAAAACTTTTCTAGATGTTGTGGATTTAAGAATGAGTGACAAAGAGGCCTTTCTCTCCATGAGCTCATAGTGTGGGTGTATGTGGGTGGAGAGGGCAGTGTGGGTGGAGAGCAAGTCAGCAGAAAATTGCATTAGCAAATGACAATTGCTATAATGACTTTTATAATCTATTTTTGGATTCAGGAGTGAGGTCCAGACAATTGGTAGCTGTACAGTTACTATATTTTCTGTAGGAAGGGACTTGTGAATTATGGACCCGTTGCTGGGTATAGGTATCAGAGGATTAAGGAACAAAAAGAGTTATGCTTACTGATGGGATTTGGATATTCTGAGGGCAGTGAATGTCTCAGTTATGACCGCAGGGTGGAAGAGTCTGTAACAACTACTGCCAGTGCCGGCCCATTTCCTCTCTGCCTTACCATTACAGTAGCCACTGTGGCTGAATTCCGAAGACCTGAAGGTTTTCTGCGGCAGTGTGGGCAGGCTGGATACACCAGAGGATTCATGCCCCCTTCCCCACCCCCTTGTCCCACCAGTAACTAATGGGAGTAGGTGCATGAAACCCCAGTTTCTTCACTCTTCCAGCAGGATAACTCTTGAGACTTGACCCACAGGAGTTCTAAAGAGTGATTATGGCAGAAGCTTTTAGTTGCTTTTAAACAGTCAGTAAGGTTAATTATGTTAATCCCTGTCCATCCCTCAACCTTCTATCTATCTATCTATCTATCTATCTATCTATCTATCTATCTATCTATCTATCTATTTTACTGAGTTATAGTCATTTTACAATGTTGTGTCATTTCTGGTGTACAGCACAATTTTTCAGTCATACATGAATATACATATATTTGTTTTCATATTCTTTTTCACTGTGAGCTACTATAAGATCTTGAATATATTTCCCTGTGCTATACATATAAACTTGTTTATCCATTCTATATATACCTGTCAGTATCTACCAATCTTGAACTCCCAGTCTGTCCCTTCCCACCCCTATCTTCCAACCCTTCTTAACCAAGCCAATTTTGTTTTCTTTGCTGGATCCAAACA
Organism: Vicugna pacos; assembly: GCF_048564905.1. Lineage (NCBI taxonomy): Eukaryota > Metazoa > Chordata > Mammalia > Artiodactyla > Camelidae > Vicugna > Vicugna pacos. The sequence continues at coordinate 44,530,045 of NC_132988.1, forward strand.
AGGTAAGGAACTTGCCCAGGTGAATATCCATAGATGAATATTCATGTTTTGAGGGCTAGTCCACAGACCCCTGCTGAGCAAAGCAGACTTCCACATTGATTTATTTAAAATTCATTTAAATTTTATTTAAAATTCCATAATTGGTTAAGTTTTAAACCATGCAACCTTCTTAGCTACAAATACAGATAGACCTGCAGTGGGCCAGTCCATGGATTGGCCTAAGTGAGGCATCCATTCATTCATTTATTCATTCAAAAAGTACTTATTGAGACTCTACAAAGTGCCAACTACTATGCTAGGTGTTGTGTAAAGCCATGAACAAGGTAGATCTAAATTCATCCTTTATTAGGCTTTGCAGGCAATGCCTGCAGAGACAGTGAGCAGGAAATTGTGGGGAAAACTGGAGGTACACAATGAATATGTCACACAGAAATGCAGAAACTACAGAAGGGAGAGAGTTATGCCCACGTGGCAGTGGGAGGAGAAGTTAAGAGAGACACAGAAGTAGAAAGCGTGGCAAAGTCATGGCAATGTTAAGACTAGAATCGGCACCCCACGAGCCTGCTGACGCACTCAGCAAGGTAAGTGGGCCATAAAGGCTGCATTGGATTCTGAAGGACCACCCAGTTCCCAGACGCCACTTGTCTCTGAAAGCTGGCTCTGTTGTAGGCCCTGTTTGTCCATGTCTCTGGGGTCCAAGATCCTGGTTTCTTATTTCCTAGTGTATTACTGTGATTGTAATGATGATAATTTTATAAAAATCCTTCATTGATTAAGAAAACATGTGGCGAATTCTTCTTCATTCCAAAGCCAACTAACACAGAGATGTGAACATGGAATTAAATTCTCCCTTTTAACTGGTGAGGAGCCTGAGGCCCAGTGAAGCAAAGTGATTTTCTGGTAATGTGAAAACCGACCCCAAACTCACAACATTTTAGATCTGTCAAGAGCAAACAGGAATAACCTTGATTACTGTGAGGAGGCCTAGAAACAAGAAAATTTCTTGGGTAGCCAGCATCCTAAACTGGCCTCTGTAACTGGCCTCACTGTGCATGTTTCACTAAATTTGCACTGGTCCAACCCATGTTTATCAGTGCCATTCTCTGATCTTCCTGTCTGTTCTTTTGTTTTGTACTACTCCCCATATTTTTAAGCCAGTAGCTTTAGCATCACCTGGGAACTTGTTAAAAACGTAAATTATAGGGCTCATCCAAAAGCTACTGAACCAGAAGCTCAGGGGTTGGCGCTCAGCAATCTGTTTTGCTAACCCCCCTGGGTGATTCCAATGGCATGTTAGTGTTTGAGAATTACTCCTGTAGGATAAGAAAACATCTGATTCCATTCGCAGCAAATACTCAAAGTGTTCCTACAGACTCCCATGGAAAGGTTTTTAAGAGAAGAAACACTATATCCTTTAAAAAATTAACCTCTCTGTCTGATGCTTACGAGGCCTGTTTTGCTGTTGTCGGTGTTGATGAGGATGATGTGCATTTGTATATGTGTGTGTGTTTCAGTTCTGGGTACATCAGTTCTAGTGGTGTGCTGGTAAATGCTTAACAACCAGCTCTCGGAAAAAGAAAAGGAAAGACCTCATTTATGGAATTTGCTAATTTCTGTGTTATAAATACTCCCACTATGGTCTATTTCAAGGTAGCAACATGACATCATTGCAAATGGAGGTGGGAAGAGATGAGCATAGTCAACTCTTGGAAGCCAGGGCTGGCTCTACCTGTCGATTTTGATTCTTCACATTTACACATAAAACCCAGGAGACAGCTGTACTTATATGTTTGGTGAATGAATTCTGAGAGAGAAAACTAAAGAATCTAGGGCTGGAATTTTATCTTTTCAGTAGGGAATAATTTAGTGTAATTGAAGACTTTGATTAGCGTCTCAAACCATTCTCCCTTGATTTTAATGACTTTCACAAAAGTAACAACAGAAAGAAAACTGAAATTAAACAAGTATTTATTTAAAATATATTCTTGAAATAGCTCTATTTATTACATACTACAACAAATCAGGCTATTTAAATACAGGGCATTTTCAACATAGCACTTTATGGCAATAAAACACTTTGCAAATCAATTTTATTGTTCCTCTCTGCAACCTCAAGAGGTAATAGATATGAGTTCCCTATTTTTACAGATGAGGAAAGTAAGGCACAAAGAGATCTTCAAACTTTCACATAGTGTGTTAATAGAAAAACTGGGATTAGGATGCTAGTCTTGGAATTTCCCAGTTGTAGTTTATTGGGTTATGTTTTTTGAAATGTGAATAATTAAAAATGAGATCTTAATTGTATTTGGTCTGCAGGAGTGGCTATGATTTCTGCTGGCTCAACGTACCAGACCAAAGGTTCACCCTGACGCTAGCCAGCCCCTTCTCGCCAGCCCTGACTTCCCAGAGTCCCTGCCGAGAAGCACCTCGGAAGGCCAGTTTCCTACATATTCCTAAACCCATCGGTCCTCCAAACTGTAGCTGGCTGGGTTAGATGGACACCAGGCCCATAGGTGGCCGATCAATAGGTTGGCCTGTGGCCTAAACAAAACAGGACAGACATTCCTTTTCTCCAGAACTTGGAATAACAAAGGATGAAAACATTAGCATGGGAACTGAAAGTTAAAAGCTATGATGTTAAAAGATGCTGGAAAGACCACGGTGGGTTGTGGGAAAACTGAAATTATGAGATAGCAAACATTACTAGTCAGTAGGAAGTCTGACTTAGAGAATAGATACAGTGATCAGATAGGGAAGCAAGTAGAGAAAGGAAAATAAATAAAAGTTCAAGGAAAAAATAGGCCATAAGAAACAGACCACGTGGCAGTTGGAGAGGGGAGCGAGGGAGAGAGCAGCAGTCAGTTCCTGGGGCTGCTGCAGGGCCTGGCAGCTTTCCAGCTCTGCCCACGTATGTATGTGTAAGTTCTGCTACATGGAACAGGAACTCTGCATTAGTGACTTTGCCCAAAGGGGGTTTGTAGTCTTCTCGTAACAGGATGTCTGAGACAGACGATTCAGAGCTGGAGCAGCGGCTCCAAATCACGACAGACCCAGCTCCTGGAGCTTTCCTCTTCACTGTCCTAGACGTGCAGCTTTCATCCTGATATTGGCCACCTCACGGCCTCCAGCATCACATCCATTTCCGTGCCCAAAGAAGGAAATGATGAAGAGAAGTGTGTTTTCCACATATGAATACCAGGAATTCAAAACTTGTGCTTTTATCTCATTGACCTGAACAGTAACGTGGATTCCTGCTACAAAAAGGATAGGAAATAGAGCCTCTCTCTCTCTCGCCTCCCACCCTGCCTCTCTTTCTTTTCTTTTTCCTTCCTTCCTTTCCTCCACCCTCCCTTCTTCCTTCTTCATCCTTGGCACATTGCTTCCCAGGACAGAACTGGGAGTCCAGTTAACAAGGAGGAAGGTGAGGACAGGGAAAGCAGCCAGCAGCGTCTGCCCCAGGATCCTTACACCTAGACCGCTGCCATCTGGGTAAGCTGAGTGAGTCTCGAACAAAATTAGAACCAGCATGGAGGTAAGAGGTGCTTGGCTGGCCCAGGAGGAGGTATTTTGGCCATCAGACATCATAATTCTTCTGGCTCCCATTTTAAGCGAATATAACTGACCTACAAAATGCTCAAATGTTAACTGCTGATAACGATATGGATTTGTTAACAAAGTCCTGCCAAACTAACTTCATGACTTGAAAAAAATTTTTTTGAATTAGGTTGAAAAGATAGGGAAATGCTATAGATACAGAGAGGGTCTTGCTTTCTGTAAGGCATTTAATAAACTCATTTGATGTCATTGCAAAATGACGGAGCCATTTCACTTGGGGCGTTCCCTCTTCAACCTCTTCACAGGCACGTACTAATCAGTCTCAGCCGAGGCCCCTCTGGAGGGAGCGCCTGCACGTCTCCAGAGCTTTTTCTCTGTGCAGCGTCTGCTCTGCGAGTTGGCTCCGTGTGCCCTTGCACTGCCTTGGCCTCTTTGGACTCTCAACTCTGTCTCCGCAACTCAGGAGGACCTCTGAGGTCTGTCTGTCTTCTCCGTCCCCGTGCCTGGCCATGTCCAGGTGGGTAAATCCAAGTCTCAGTCTTTGCTGTACTTGGCCTGTCAGCAACAGCTGGGGCATCCTCCCCTTGATGCGTTCTGCCCCTTGGCTTTCATGACGGCATATTTCTTTATCTTCCCCTACTGTACTGGTTGCTGCCTCTTGGTCTTCTTTTCTGGTTCTCCCTTTCCTCCCTCAATCTCTGAATATTTGAGTGTCCCAGGACCTCATCCTTGGGCTCACTCTTTACCCAGTCACTCCTAGCTGATCTCCTTGAGCCCCTGAGAGGTAACCCAATTTACGTCTGCAGCCAGGACTTTCTCCCCAGCTGGGGACGTGTGCACTTACCTTCCCACCCTACCCTTAGGTGTTGTTAAAGCTAAAACTCATCACGTTCCAAGTCTGATTCCTGTTTTTTCTCTCCCAGCTTGCTCCACTAGCAGCTTCCTCAGCTCCTTGATACAGCTCCACCCTTTCGGACTGTTCAGGCTGAAAATGTCCCAGTAATTGACTCTCCTCTCACACTTCACTTCTCATTCACCAGAAAACGTTCTTTACTCTACTCTTAATATAGACCCAGACTCTGACCACGTCTCATCTCCGCTGCTGCCAGCGTGGTCTGAGTCACCATCATCTTTCTCTCAAAATATGGCAAGGATCTCCTAACTTGCTTTTTCTCAGCCTGAGGGGGGAAGGAATCTGATTAGATCAGCATCCAGAATGATCTATTTAAAATACAGCTCAGATTATTGACTCTTCAAAGCCCTGCAGAGGCTCTAGATTTCCCTCAAAGTCAAGTCTGTTTCTCCTCCCTCCCCCGACCCCCACCACTGGCTCTAAGTGACCCACCCCGTTACCCAGGACTCTCCTCCTACTGCTCCCCCCTTACTCACTGTGCCCCAAGCCACAGCAACCTCCTTTTGTTTTGGGAACATGCTGTGTGGGTCCCACCTTCGAATCTGTGCACTGCACTCCTGGAACCCTCTCTTCCTGACATCCCAAGCATGGTTAACTCCCTCCCTCACTTCAGGTCTTTCCCCAGATACCACCTTCTCAGAGAGGTCTACCTGATGACTCTGTTTAGCACAGCACCCCCCCAACCCCCCAGATCACCAGTTCCTCCATGTGCTCACAGTAAGGGGCAGGATCAATAGCTGTTTAATGAAAGCATAAATAACGGCTGTTAAGAAAGCAAATGCAGTTTTCAGCTACTTCAGTAGAATCACAATTTCCCAACAAGGAATGTGTCGTCTCAGTGTGCTCTGGAGTAATGATAAGAGTTAAAATATCTGAGCGCTTACCATGTGCTTTACATATGTGATTATACCACAGATTCACAGCAACATTATAAAGTGGTACTCTGTCTTGTTAGTGAAGAAAAAGGAATATAGAAAGGTTAAGCCAATTCCCTGGTTCCCACTGCAAAGATCTAGTAGAAACAGGACTCAAACTCAAGAACTGACTCCAGCACCCATACTTTTAACCATTCAGTAGAGCTGGAGAGTATCGGGAGCAAAGTGACCCGATTCCAAAAACACGTCGTGTGATAAAAGGTATTTTCCACAGAAAAGAGAACACTTATGAGGATGGGACATGTTTTCAGCGTGTGAAGGGATGAGGTGGAAGAAGAATGAAATTTTCATATTTCTGTAGGAGGGGAAAATGAGAGCTTGCGCCGGAGACAACACAGAAAAACAGATTTTAGCCTAATAGTAAGAAAGAACTTTGTAACCAATAAAGTTGTACTTAATTAATGTGCTCTGCTATTTATATGGATATGCTCTACTTCTTTCACAGGAAACTATATTCATTATCTTGTAATAACCTGTAATGGAAAAGAATCTGAAAAAGAATATATATATATGTATAATACATATAACTGAATCACTGCTGTACACCTGAAACTAACACAACATTGTAAATCAACTATACATCAATAAAAAATTTAAAACTGACTCTAAATATCAAAACTGCAAAAACAAACAAACAAAAGAACCTGAAAGTGACTATTTCCTTTTCACAAAAGTTTATGCAGACTTGTCTTGGGGATAAAGTTCTTCAGGTAGAAAGTGGCCTTTTTAACTCACAGGTTTTGTGATTCACCTGTCCTTTTCCTGGCGGCTTCCTTAGGCACCCAGAGCAGTGCCAGGGAGGGACAGTGTGAGGCTGATTCACCAGTGTGGGATAGAGAAGCCATGGCTTTCTGTTCACCCCCATCTCCATTCCACAGGCATCCTGGAGATGAGGGAGGGAGTGTTTCTATTCCCTAAATGTAAAATTGTGTTTCCAATATCCCAATGCAGTGGGATTAAACTCACATCCCATTGTCCCTTGCCCTTATTTGGAATCAGGCACATGTGAATTGGACTCATAGGAAAACTTGTCATTTCTCAGGATCAAAGGAGCTTAATTAAACAAATCATCTAGCTTAATTTGAAAGGAATTTGAGGAGACACTTCTGTTTAGATGTGTCAAAAGAGGGCGTCTCTGGAGGGTGAATGGGTTGGAAGGATGGTGTTGAAGCAAGAATGGGGATCTTTTCCCCCACTCTGTACATGGTTTCTATTATTTACATAATACAACACAGCATCAATGCTGAATAGCATGATTATGTGCAACACATAAATATGAATTATCTATACACATCTACAGACCTAACACAGAACTAAGGTACGTAAAACTGAATACTTAGAGAATAAAAGTGAAAACAAAGATTAACACTGCAATAAATCAGTAGTGCCTCATGTGCTTCCTTAACTATTTACAGATGAAAACAGGAATTACCACAACACTAATCTAACTATACTCATTTATGTACAAAAAACACAAGTTTCATACATCACGGAAAACCTTCCATTGTAACACAGAAGTGGTTATCACCAGACAAGTATACTGATGCTCAGAGAACCAGACCCTGTTCCTGCTTCACAGATGTCCAGAGCGCTGGACCTGCTCTGTGCCTTCTCCTCAGTCCAGCGTGGCGTGGCCTGCAGTGTGTTTGGGGACCGCTCAGTTCTGAGTTCTAATCCTGCTGTTCCACTTACTGGTTAAGAGTCTGGGGACCAGACCTTTCATTAGTCCCTGAGTCTATTTCAGCTTCTGGATTAACACTCACCTCAAAGGGTTGTTTTCAGGATCCAACAGCACACAGACAAAGCTCCATGTGGTTCTTTTGTCCAAAATTGTTAGTTCCCTTCCCTCTTCTGGATCCGGGGAAGGGAATCTTCTAGAATTGTACTGCTCAAAGGGTAATCCGCAGCCTGTTACTAGTCCATGAGCTGTTTGTTACTGGTGAGAGATGAGATAAGCAGCTTGAGCCAGGCCACATCATCCAGGAAACCTACCAGAACAAAAAAAAGTCAGCTGAACTGAACGGTGACCTGGTCCTTATGTTCTGGGCAGGTGCCTCGCTCTCTCATTGTGGACCAGTAACAAATATTGCACAGACCAGCACTTTGGAGGAGCATTGTGTCTGGAGACTTACAATAAAAATTAAGGACATAGTAACGAGCACCTAGAATCGGAACTGCCTAGGTTCAAACTCTGGCTCCACTGCTTAGTAATTCTGGGCAAATAGCTTACCGCCCTGTGCCTTAATGTCCTCATCTGTCAAGTGGGCATATAAATTGTATCTGTGAGTTAATTTATGTGAAACCTTTAGAGCAGAGCCTGATGTAAAGTAAGTAGCATGTAAGACTTTGCTATTATTACTATCGGGGAGACTTTAAAATTAAGTTTTGGTCTCATAGGAAGTAAGGTGTTTGTTTTCACTCTATTATAGTTTATTTGCATTTTGTGGGTCTTTATTTTTTGTCCTTTTTCTTTTTTTTCCTTCCTTCCTCCTCTTTCTCTGCCCCCACTCTTGCCCCCTCCCCACTCCTCTCTTTCTCCTGTTGAAATCGGTGACATCATGACCTTTTCAGCTAGCACTAAGGTTCTATTGAGCCCTTGGTGAATTCACTCATCAATGTTAATATTTTGGAAGCTTGGGTTGTAGCAGGTTCTGACTTAAAGTACTCATCCTGGGAAAGAAAATCTCCACATCATGTTTTTCAGGTAACAGAAAGAGGTTCTGTGGTTTCCCTAAGGGAAGCAGATCCACTGACCCCTCTCATCCTTGTTGATAAGGATGGTGATCTCTGTTCTTTTGACGCCACTCGTCTGACAGCAGCTCTTCTCTCTACCTGTTAAAAACCACCAGGGACAATCTTTTGTAAGTTGGTTCCAAGAATGACTAACACATTTTCACATTTGTAAAATAATACCATAAGAACAAAGAGTTAAACACTTTTGTTAAAAAGTAAGTAAAACTATTCTGCAGTGTTTCAGGGCGGTCGGAGTGTGTAGCCTTTTGCATCTGTGTACACTTCTGCTAGATATTTCAACTCGCCAGTTCCATATTCTTCCACATGGTCAGCTGGGAGTAATATCCATCTTTGCCCATGTAGTCAGCTTCTTAGACCATCTATTTTTGTATATTGCCATCTCGGAACAACACTTCAATTACTTGGCTTGGTTTGTTCTTCCTGTGTGTGTCGTTTGGATGACATTGTCCTAAATTTTAATTCTTTCTTCTTTTCATTTTGTAAGTGATTAAAGAATCAGCATTGCATTATTTGGGAGAATTATTTGTAGAATAAGAAAAAGCACTCATGAGCTGTCCCCACTCCGCTTGTATCTTTCCCTATCATGTAAGGCGGAGATTTGAGTTCTATTCTAGACAGTTCTCACAAATAAATTGATTCCTATAATGACATCGCTGGAGTTGACAACAGGCATCATGAAGCCAATCTTAACAGTGACTTTGTGTATATTTTTAGGGAAAATAGGGTTCTTGATGTGCCAGCTGTAATCTTTCACTTAATTTTTCCCACTCGCACATCTGATCTGTAGGAACTTCTACCTACACTCAGAAGAAATGGCAATTATCCTATTAATAAGTGTGCTTTGTGGGGTCACTTCCGGTCTTTCTCTCATACCAGTCCCTTACTGTTCTTACAGGGCTAATTTTCAAGTTTTAGAAACTGACAGGAATAGATTTTTGCTGGTTTTTGAAATAAGCTCTGCTGGCTTCTCATCAACGTTCGCTTTGATGATGCTATGAGCATGATTGCTAAGCCACTAAATACTTTTAAAGAGTCTGCTCATTGGATTCTTAAAATACTCAAATCATGTATTTCTATGATTCCTGATAATAATTCAAACTAATGTGAGAACTCAAAATACCTGAGGAGCAAAATAAGACAATTTTAATGATGAAGTATATGTTAGAAAAATACACTCATTTGGAAGTCATGTCTTAATTTCTATTCATGCTCTCATACAAGGTTCAGATGAGGCCAAGAAAAGAAGTAGAAGTAATTTTTTATAAACTTTTTTTCACATGTGAAATGAAGATAGTGCTTGCTCATTAACTGAAAAGTGCTTTGAGTCTTCCTCATTGTAGGGACCCTGGGACTATCTTCCAAATGAAGAGCTAAGACGACTGAGGCACAATATTCCAGGAAATAACACTGTGTTGTGAGCAGAGCAATCTAGTTTGGCTCTCTAACATAGTCATATCAATCAGACAACTGTTGAAATCTTGATTTCTATCTCTCCTACAGCTCTCCCCCACCCTCCACCTCCCATGGTTCAATCTGTCCCCAAGTCTTGATGACACTACCACATCAGTTTCTTGAATGCACTCCCTTCGCTCCTCTTCCCTTCTGCATCTTAGTCCAGGTCATCATTATCTCCAACCTGGATTCTTGCAATGGCTTCTAGCTGATCTCTCTGTCTCTAACTCTTGCTCTGTACTGAGGCAAGAGTATTCTTAAGACATGCAAATCTGATCATGCCACCAGCCCTTTTAAAGCCTCTAGACTCCTTCCCATTGCCTTGAGGGTAAAGTCCAGGTTTCTTAATTTGCTTAAAAGAATAAAATAATGTCATCTGCAGCAACATAGATAGACCTGGAGATCGTCATTCTAAATGAAGTAAGCCAGAAAGAGAAAGAAAAATACCATATGATATCACTTACATGTGGAATCTAAAAAAAAAAAAAAAAAAAAAAGGACACAAATGAACTTATTTACAAAACAGAAACAGACTCACAGGCATAGAAAACAAACTTAGATTTACCAGTGGGGAAAGGGAGTGAGAAGGGATAAATTGGGAGTTCAAGATGTGCAGGTACTAAGTATTATATATAAAACAGGTAAACAACAAGTTTCTACTGTATAGCAGAGGGAACTATATTCAATATCTTGTAGTAACCTGTAATGAAAAAGAATATATGTATGTATATATATGACTGAAACATTATGCTGTACACCAGAAATTGATGTTGTAAACTGACTACAATTCAATTAAAATTAATTAATCAATTTAAAAAAAAAAGCCCTTTTAGACCTGGTCACTGTAATTCTTCCAACATCCCTACTAACTACTCTCCATCTTCTATTTGAGCTCTTTTGACTTTCTCAGACTCACTCTGCATTCTCATATACTGTTTCCTCTGACAGGGCCTGTCTGCCCCGACATTCCACCGGTTGACCTATCCTTCAGGCCTCAGCCGAAAGGCTACTTTACCATGGTGGTAGACCCTCAGTTAGATAGACCCTTGCTATAATGTTTTCCTTCAATGTTTGTCTTCTCTACTAGACTATTGTCTTCATGAGGAAGGGCCTTGTTTGTCTTTTTTGAGGAAGGGCCTTGTTTGTCTTTTTAGCTCCTACCTACTTAGTACCTAACCCAAGTGCCCGACATAACAGAAGCGTTCAACAAATATTCGTCCAATGAATGAGCACAGTGATTTGCACATTGCCTGGCATATAGTAAGCATTTAATGAATGGCAGCTCTCTGCATCTATATCTGTGTCTCTATCGATGCACACATACACACACATGTGGGGTGGTCAATATTAATAGTCTTGCTGTATATAATAGACCCACAATGAAGACTGTGCTAGGAAGGATACAGTCTATTTATTTATTGAAATTATTGAAAGTGTGTAAATTGGCTCTCCACCCAAACTGGAAAATCATCTTATAAATAAACATATTCCAGTGCTGCTAAGACTTAAATTTGAATGGGCTTTCTGTGCAGGAGAGGTGGTAGGAGGGTATATATGTAGTGAAATGTTAGTAGCCCATATTATTTGAACGTAAACAAGGTTATGGTGAGCAAATGTTTAAGTTATTACTATTTAACACGTATGCGTGGTACTGAGAGCTCACATTGTAGCTGGGTACAGTGTATAATTTAAAAGGCGAAGTCATTCCTTGCCAGGTGGAGTTCCACGTGCTGATTTAGGAAGGGATAGAACAGATTTAGATTCTGTTAAACCTTAGCTTTACTACAAAGCTCTTCCTGGCTCCCTGGCGTATGTTCATGGCATTAAAGGTGAAGACGACGGTAAAGGGAGAGGCGATGAGGAGTGTGACATGAGAGCAATGACTGAACAGACTAGCCCTGGGCAGCTGGCTTCCAGTTGCTACTTCCTCTCCAAAGGAAACAGTGGTATGCATGAGGAAAAACAAATCAGGGAGTTAGAGCAATGTGGCTGTGGCATTTGCGTCACCTTCCATGATTGAAATGTTGAGAACTGAAAAGTAACTTTCCCAGCCAGTTTCCTATTGATAAGCTCTGTTCCAGGAATAGCTAAGCCACATGGAGTCAATGAATGTAATTCCTTTCCTTTATTACTTTATGATCTCAGTGTCAGCAGAACAAAAATTATATGTTCAAGAGGCTCAGTAAGTCTACAGCACGTTTTCTTCAAGGCATACACACTTTTAACCGCTCAAACAGAGAAATATATGTTTTCTTTTTTAAAAATTAAGAAGATTTCCAAGTCACTATATATCCAAATTGGATGAATATCATGATTCAATCATTCTCTTGAGCTCAATCAGAATCTTTCAGTTGGACACCATCTTGAAAGATTTTACTCTAAAGTAGATAATGAGTGTGCTCTAAGTATCCGCTCTGCAACTCAGCCATTTTGATTTTGTGGAGGTACGTCTTGCTCTAGGCTGTCTGTTGGCTCTTATTGTTCTCTTGGATTTTAATTATTCTAGTGGTGTTATATGTGGCTTGAGCATTGTGAAAAGATGTGAATAAGACGTCCTCTTGGAAATCCATTTACGTACAATCAAAATGAATAAAGTTGGCATACACAGTACCTAACCTGATCACCTGCTTCCGGTTCCTAACTAACAGCCGCGTGGTACAGAGAAGTATAGAAGTCAACTTTCTTTCTCTTCTTGAATTCTTCCTTGAAGGAGTTTAATAGATCACTGTTTTGGCAAAGCTGTTTTAAAACACACACACGTGCGCGTGCATGCGTGCGCAACCCCCCCCCCCCCATTTGTTTGCAACAGGGGCAGCCATGGAACAAGGGGAGTATTTCAAGATGTATGAGTGACTTGGTCCCTGTTCCCCAACAGTGCCTGGACTGGAGCTCAGGTCACCCTGTTCCCGTCTGCTACCCTGTGGCCTTGCATGTGGATTCACAGCTGGAGTTGGGCTGATTGTCTATTCCCTACTGACACTTTTTAGACCCTGATGGAATTTCACCTCATGAGTTTAGCTAAGCCCACTCTTTGATTTTAGACAAAAGTTGTGAGGTTATGTAAAATATTTTTATATGGCACTTTTCTTCCAAAGAATTAGTTTGGTTTTTAAAAAATATGTCATAATCATTTCTTCCTGCTAATGATCTGGTGAAAAGATAAACATGTTTTGAAATACAATTTAAACACTGAAGCAAAATCTCTTCAGGATATAAATATTTTCAAAATACATTAGCTATTAAAATAATAGTCTATCAATATGCATAGCACACAAAAGCATTTTCTTTCCTACCACAGGGAAAAAAGCCTATACTCATGACATATATAGTTACACATATTTACTTTTTATTTATGAGAAATAGACTTAATTTATTGATAGAATAGTTCTATAAATTATAAATGAGTATCTCTCTTCTTTTATCATTCTTTTTTGGGGGGGAAGGAGGTTTAATTAAAACATAAAATCCACACCCCGTGATTTGAATAAGAAAACAATTCCTAAGAATACGTGTAATGGCTGTTCATAGTCCTGCACAGCTGTTATTTTATTTAAATATCACAATTTTAAAGAGACACCGTCATCCTGGGACATATGATGCACGCGTGCATGGTGGATAGCTGCTCTAGAAAGACTCAAGGCAAATCCCACTTTTATGGCTCTAGTTTTTAAATCCCAGGAAGACTTTACAGAAGGAGACTGACAAGAGGGACAGGTGGATATTGGCTCCAACTTGGTGACAAGTTTTCAACCTCAGCTGCATTCTTACAACAGGGGAGTGAAGAGCAGCTGGCAGCCTGCGAGCCCCTGTTCTACAGATGGAATTCTTGTGGCAGAGAGAAGAATGTTCTCTCTGGCTCCCCATGCTTTATGAACAAAGAGCACAACTTAAGAGATTGAAGCTACTGTTTGATCTAAATGGTGGAGCTTTATTCCTCCTTCCCGCCCTCCCATCTTTCGTATTACAGTGAGTCCTGGTGATTTGTGTTTGGAAAAGAATATAAAGTTTCCCAAGTTACCGTTAGTCAGGCATTTCTCTGAACTCAATATGTTCCTCTAAAGGCCCACCCCTCCCATTTGTGAGGTTTGGGATAAGAATAGAAATGAAGGCCCACACATCACGTGTCTAAATGTTTATCAGTTATAAATCAAGTTAACAAACTGTTAAATAGGTGATGTTCTTGCTCCTAACCTGGACTTTCCTGCCAGAGCACAGACGTGTGAAGGAAGTTAGTGCCCTTCTTCTCCCATCACTGGCTCTGGTCCGTACAGCCAGGGGATTCCTGTGCTCATGTGTGGATGCCCCAACTCACACATCTAGGCTCCATCTACACCTCCTTGCTGATAGCTGCCCCTTGGCCACCTTAGGCCTAGGAATTCTGGAAGCAGGTTGAGGACTCTTTGGGCTTGGAGTTCTGTGGTCCTAGAATTCAGAAAGTGGTCCAGGGGAAAGCTTAGGCTCTGAGGGGACACATCCACTTCCTCTGTGATACAGGGAGGGGGAGGACTGGACAGAGCCAGAGTAGGGCCCTCTTCAGCATAAAGCTTGGGACAAGGGGCCTTTTACCTGGGTCTAAGGACAAGTCTTTTCTTTGGAACCTCAGAGTATATAGTATTGTTCCCCCTATGGCCAGACAGGGAGGAAGACATTGTGGTTCACTTCTCAGCTCTCCATTTAATTAAGAATGGTTAAAGCCAGTAGTTATTTATCTGGTGTTTATGGCCCATCTGGTCTCAAACTGGAAACACTTTCACTAAGGACAAGGTAAACTCTTTACTGCTGCACATAAAATATGAACCTGGTGGTTCGACATGGGGGTCATTCCTCCTCTGCATTTCTACAGCCTCTGGAAGGGTGACTGCAAACGTGGGACAACCTCCTTCCTGTTAGTTATACTTGACAGGACTTTAGTCTGAGAGGTCACTGGTATCTATTATTCTAAAATCGTGTCAATTAAAGGGAACTTGGAAAAGCCTTTCACTTTATGGTTACCCTAAATGCACAATAAACTAGCAAAGGGGCCAGTAGCAGATGCAAGAGTTCTACCTGTGCTTAGAAATCAGTGAAATACAGGTTTTGATAGAACACAGAACACAGAAGCAGAGAGATCTGAAAGATACTGTCTCTTGGTATATCCAGTAGATCTTTAAAAGGAAACGCACAGGAAAGAATCCCCATTTGCATTATTCACACAGAATCACACATAAATTAGTGGCACGATGTAGGTGAAAAACCCCGCACGGTGCTAGTAGGAAAGCTAATGTTTCATAGATTTTTACTTTAAGGTCCAGGGGGACCCAGCCAAGTGGAAAAATAGTTGAGTTGTGGTGGAAACCAGTCACCTTGTTAAAACTGAACCACCAGGTGTTTAGGAAAAGAATAGTATGAGAGACTGGTTTCTTTCCTGCTGAGCACAACCATTCACTGTGAACACAGAGAAAAAGAATCTCTGTCACAAGCACAGAGGAAGATAAAAATTTGTGGATTTGAATGTTTAAAAACTAACCTATGTCACAGGCCCATTCTGGGTTTCATGATATGGTCAAGGAAAGCTGTATTTTGGGCTACGGTTATGCTATATTCCTTGGAACAGTCTTATTTAATTTAAGGTATTCATTTCAGCACAGAGTCTATAGCAATTCAAACTAGGATCAGTTTGCATAGGTGTAGGATATATTCACTTTTCCTATTTGATATTTCTCCCCTAAAGAAAAGTGAATTAAAAAAAAAAAAAGAACGGATACAGATCACTCTCATCCTGAAAATAAAAACCTTTTGTGAATGTTGTGACAGTGGATAAGAGAGGTTTAGAGTAAAAGATCCACAGATCTTGGCTTTAAAAGAATAGTATTTACCAAAAATACTGACAAAATTCGATCTGAAAAGTACAAAGAATGCTTATATTCATAGATATGAAGTAAATACTCATGAGTGTTTCCTGTTGCTTTAGGGAGAAGAAAACCCCGTATGACCTGATCCCTCCCTGCCCATTCAGCCTCGTCTCCCAGATCGCTCTGCTCTGGGTGGACCATGTGTTACCTAACCTTCTCTCTGCTCCTCCCACACTGCTCCTTTCTCCCTCCTGCACAAAGTCTCATTTTCTTTGTTCTCTTGCCTAACCCTTTCTCCTTTCAGTCTCAACTTCAATGTTTTCCCAGGGACCTTTCTCCATTGTACCAGTCTGGTAGCTGTTCCTATTAAACACTTAGATGAAATGCTGTAGCTTTCCTCCTGTGCAGAGATAAACATCTCTACCACAGGATGATCCCCAACCTTTTCTCTCTCAACTCCTAAAGCGTGTGCTAGTTTGTTTCTTCCACTTCCTCCATCTAGGGGGATTTAGAGATACTATGGGGGGAAAGCAGAAGTGGAGAAGACAACAGGGAGGTGAGAAGTGGGGCACAAGCAGAAATAAAGGACCCACGTAGCCTCAGGCTGGGGACTGATGCTTTGTGGCTTTCAGGAATGAGGCAGGTGACAGAAGAGAGGGAATTTGTGGACGTATTGCTGAAGATAAGTATTTCCTCCCCATTGTTTTGCTGGAATTACCTGTTAGTTCCTGGACTATGTTCTTTGCAACCACGCTGACTGGATCACACGTGTTCCTGATGTGAGCGACACTTCTTATGGTGTATAGCTGTTTGTGTAATTGTTTTATGCTTTTCTCTTCCTCCTCACCCACAAGACCAATGGGCAGGGCTCATGTCTGTGTTGTTCAGAGATAAATTCCCAGTGCCTAGGACAAGGCCAGGCCCATGGTAAACACTCAGTGAGTGGTAACCGAATACATGAATGTGTCAATCCATTGTTTTAGATTTCTTATCTCTAAATCTCCCCCTTGGCCTCAGTGACAAAATTCTGCTTTCCTCAGCCAAAGTTTTCAACATGTTCTGAGATGGTTTCCAAATGCCTGCCATTAGAAACTTTTAAAATAAGCTATTTTTTTTTCTGTCTCAGCACCTTCCAATGATATTAAAATGTACAGGGATTGAAAATTAATATGATTCTTATAATTGAAATGAAACTCACTAAATTCTTACATTCTTCTCAAAGTATTAAAACATGTACTGAAAGAATCCTATCTTGGGACACTTGTTAGCTAAGAGTTTCTCTCTGTTAAAGAGAAAGAAAAAGCTGGGGAGTACTCATCATGGCTGTCACTTACTGAGAACTTACTGCAGGCTTAGCAGAGAAGTATTTGCTAAAGGATGTGCACAGGCTACATCCTTTGAACACAAAAACAATATTTTGAGGTATGCATTAGTTCCTGACTTTTACCAATCAGGAGACTAAGGTTGAGTGGCTTGCCCGGGCCTCCTAAGTTAGAAAATAGTGGATCTGAGGTTCAAACTGAGGTCTGCTGGTTCCAAAGTTTCATGCTGGTGAGCAACAACATTCATTTTTTAATTTTGAGGAATAAGCTGCCTAATTGATTAAGAGTTCAGTGAGCTTGTAATTATAACAGCAAGTCTCATTTCACTGTCCTGCTCTGCCTTCCCTTTTCCAGAGATCACCTCCACTCATCCTGCCTCCAGTCTGCACTGTCAACTCTGGAACTTTTCTCCTATTTACTACATGGCTAGATAAGGATGATGTGTAGTTAATGAACCTCACCAGGAGTTTTATGGTAGCCGGGTAACTTGGCAGGAGTCCAAAACAATACAAAAAACCCCACTTTCATCCAGCAATTGCTGGTTGTCACTTTGGTCTACTAGCTACTCCGCTGAACCAACGAACTATTAGCTTCTATTTTTGCTAAAAATCCACTTTGGCTTTTGTAATTTCATCCTCTGTATAATTAGCTCTCTGTGTTCATCTAGATGATCTAGAAAATTTTTTCCCCATGGAAAGGATCACCCCATCCTCTTCTTAAAGACTTCAGGAACAAAATACATACATTGAAGGCAGCCATATACTGGTCCTTGGAAAAAATTGGCTTATTATTTTATGTACCCACACACTACACATGCACACACACACAGACACTCACACAAGTCAAGTCTTGTTATTTGTGGTAGTTTTGTCCTATCAGGTCACCACAAACACTCAGTTAGTACAGAGCCAAAGGGAAACATAGGGCTAGGTTTCTGGGAGCCTCTGGTCACATTTTCATCAATCAAGCAATACTTCACTTTGTTTTGTGTGTGTTTCTGTTTAAAGATGCTTTATTTAAGATGAATCGATTTATTAACATTCAACTATTTACCTTCATCCGGTAGTTAAGAGTGTGATTTCTTTTCATATTACTTGGTTTTCTTTTGACATGCACAAGGAAACAAATGTTAAGGAATCTCTACAGGTGGGTTTTAGTGTTTGGGACAGAGAAAATAAGCATATGACTAGGCCCAAGGAGTGGTAGTGAGAGTGGCCTGGAGAGCTGGAGGAAAGAGGACTGAGTAGGGATTTTTCACACGACTTAGCACATCTTCCATATTTGACCCTCACCACCACTCAGTGGCTTAGCTAAAAAGAGATGATCTCTTTTTGAAAAAGTTTATTTGTAAACAAAACAAAACTGAGGCCCAGATAGGGTTAAGTAACTTACTAAGACAGAATGGCTCAGTAGGCTAGGCCAAGAACAGGAAATAGTAGATCTTCCCCATAATTATTGTGTGGCTAAGGGCAGACCACTCTGCTATCTGTGGCTCATCTCCTTTTCCTCCTTGTGGTGTAAAACAGTCTGAGAAACACACATTGAAAAGTTCTAGAAATCCTTTAAAAATATTTTGCATAAAATATTAGTAATCCAGCCTTCTAGTCCTTTGGCTAGGCTCAGCTGAGGTTTATTTCTCTTTCTGTCACCTAAGGCAAAAGCAACGGGAAAGGCAGGAGGTGACCTGGGAGAGAGTGATGTTGAGGAGGACAGTCGGATGGAACCAGGGCTGGAGTGTGTTCAGACACAGCCTCACACTCTTCTAAGAACCTCTGCTCCTTCCGATGCCTGGACTCTGCTGTGAGAGTGAGCAACGTTCCTGTTTGTCTGGGACTGGGGGAGGGGGCTGCCCAGGATGTGGGACTTCTATTGCTAAAACCAGGAAAGTCCTAAGAAAATCAGAGTGAGCTGGTCACCCTACTCAGTGTTCTCCCTCTCTCTTTCTTTTTACACAAGCTAGTTTTGTTTTAGTTTTCTCTCCAACTTTGAAAAAGATCAGTGTTTTTTCATTAAGAACCACATTCAAATCTAGAGATTATCATATTCAATGAAATAAGTCAGACAGAGAAGGACAAATATTATATGATATTACTTTTATGTGGAATCTTAAAAAAATGATACAAATTCTTTTTATAAGCCAAAAACAGCCTCATGGACATAGAAAACAAACTATGGTTACCAAAGGGGAAAGGGCGGAGCGTGATAAATTAGGGATTGGGAATTAACAGACATATATTACTATATATAAAATAGATAAACAACAAGGATCTACTGTATAGCACAGGGAATTATACTTAATTTCTTGTAATAACATATAATGGAAAATAATCTGAAAAGTTAAAAAAAAGTATGTATATGTATAACTGAATCACTTTGCTGTACACCTAAAACTAATATTGTAAATCAACTACACTTCAATAAAAAATTTTTGAAAAAAGAACCACATTCAAGAGTTGACTTGCATTTAGGGGCTATTATATGAACAACATGTATCTTAGATAACAGACTTATACTTAAAAAGGTGGGATGCTCACATTTTAAGAGTGTCAAGAACAGAATGTGGCCTAGGAAACAGCAGATCTTATTCAAGTCAGGCTTACACAGGGTTATAAATTCACTGAGAGGAATGGCCACAGAACTGCAGGCATTGTTTAAATTATTTATCTTTTCACGATCCCCACCCCTTACTTCACAAGCATGTATAATTAAATTCACATAATTTAAATCCCTCTACTGAAAGAGGCATCTGGATGTAGAAAAAGACTGATCTAGCAGTCAAAGACCTCAGGGAATGTGGAGAGTGGCTTGGAGGTGAGCAGTTGTTAAAAACAAGTGTGACACAATGTGATAGGACACTTCCAATCACAGTTTTGGCTGAGGCTGCAAAGGCTGAGAACAAGACAGTACATGGCCAGTCACAACTATGAGCTGAGGAGGGTACTGAATTGTCCCTTCAGGACACGCTACATGATGGAGGGCAAAGAAGCTGGGAGAAAAGATTTTTGGGGAGAGGCTTGTGGTATAAGTAATCAGTTCTCCCATGGGAGAAGGGAGCAGGTGTGTTTGGGCTGTACACATTCACACCAAAATCTATGTAAGAGAGGCTTCAGGGAGCCCACCCGGAAACTTGTCCCTTGAAGTTGAGGATGCATGTTTGCTGATACTGACACACAACTGAGAAGACTAAAAGGAAGAGCCATGTCCTTTCACTTACTGCAAGGAAAGGACTCAGGAGTTTTTCTCTGAAGCACGTGAATCCATTGGGATTGGGGACAGGGGAATAGACTCAGCCCGAAATCATCTCAAAGTCATCTTGCCATGAAGGTTACTTGGAGAGTGATGAAACCGCAATAGAAGAGTCTGGAGTGTTCTGGCAAGTGCTCAGGGGATTAGAGTTGGGGTTATCAGTGACCAGCAGAGAAAAAGTCCTCTTCCTTTAAAAAATGTAGACTCTGAGAAAACTTCAAAACTACTCCGCTAGAGAAAGTTGCAGTTCTAATCAACTGCCAAGCTCAGAGTGTTTCAATGTCAGATCACAACTGCTCCAGCCATCATAACCATCACTGTGGGCTTTCCCATAATACCCTCCCCCCAGTACAGACTTCAGAAAAGTCAAGGATGCTGACAGGATGCTGGGACAGGAGGAGGTGAAATTAGGAGGGAGACCAAAAACTGACCCTTCACATTCTCTCCCACTCCATCCACCACACAAAGCCTTCCAGGTCTAAAGGGTTTTGAACTGATAGAGGAAAGTCTCTGTATTAGATAAAAGTTGGACATTTTGATGATTTCACACTACTGGATATCTTAATTATCCAAATACAGTTTCTTGGGACAATGATTGGAGTCAGGAAGAAAATGATGGAAACATTATAGGACCAGTTCATGATTTCATCCAAAGGATAGGAAGAAACTAGTTCTTAGATTGGATTTAAAGGGACTGTGTGTGTGTCTCTGGGTGTGTATGTCTGTCAGTCTTTGTGTGTGTGTGAGAGAGTGACAGAGAGAAACCCTGATAAGTTCAGCCTGTTTAACAACAGCTGACATTTATATAGTGCTTATTATGTGCCTGACACTGCTCTGTTTCATGTGATAAGTCATTTAATGCTCACAGAAAGTCTATGAAATAGGTACTATTATTTCTTTCATTTTACAGAGGAGGAACTTGAGACCCAGAGAGGTTAAGTAATTTGCCCAGGTCACACACCCAATAAATAGAGAAGATGGGGTTTAAACCCAGAGGTAGAGTTCAAAAGTTCATATCCTAATCACAATGTGCTTTGCTTGTTCTCTGAGAAAATTATTACAAAAGATACTGTAGGACTTCTAGGAAAAGGGTTTCTGAATGAGCAAGTTAGAGCAATGGTCTGGAAGCACCTCTTCTGTAGTAGTAGGATGCCAGCGGCCAGCACTTTGGAACTCTAACTGGAGCTTGAGTGAAAGGTTATTCTGGGGCTGTTGTAGGTTTTCACCCCCAGAGGACTCTCAGTAGACCTGGGAGGGGTCTGCCATTTCTCTCTTTCTTTCTTTTTTTAAAGAAAGGCAACCTGCCACATGCAGTGCCTCATTTGGATGTGTCCGGAGTCTTGGAAGCTTGACTACCCTATGTTCTCCTACAAATGGACCCTGAGAGCTTGTTTTGAGGTTCTAGCAGGGGAGCACAGCTTCTCGCATACCCTTGACGGAGAAGAACGGTCCTCCCCTAACGGGGATGGTCATCTTCTTCCACCCAGAGCGCAGCTTCTGGAGGGATGCACGTGGAGTGGGGAGGGAGGAAAGGGACACCCGCCTAGCCAGCCAGATCAGCCAAATCAACCCTGGAGATCAATGGGGTGACAGATATCACAGTCAGATCACCCTCACATCCGGGCTTGTCATTTCTGACCAATAGAGAAGACTTTCTTAGATAAGGGTCCACTGAAGTTTTTTTCTGTTTGAATATTACCTATTCTATCTTTTCCCCTTTTGAATTATTTTGCTTCTGCTTTGGCCCCCACTGTCTGAGCCCTTTTCTCTCTCGAGTCATCAGAGGACTAAAGTTAAAAGCCATTATTTCATTATGATCCTCCTTCAACTCCAAGACTGAACCTAAACGCTTTTCTGATTAAGTAAGTACTAAGCACCATATTTAGTGCCTAATGCTCAACTTTGTATGCAAGGACTCCAGATATCACAGCTTCAGAATGTGCCCCAAACTGATTAATTATTCTAATAAAGGACATATTTCCATAATAAATCAGACATCATGGAGAATATATTAATGAAAAAATCTGTAGATACATTATTGCAGAGTTAAAATTTTCCAACCTTGAAAGCCAGTGAATACAATCATTAACTCTATTTCTCTCTCATACTTTTTAATATCACTACAACATAAAGAAGATTATTTTATTGCATCCATGCAAAATTTAATGTCAAAACAATGAGGTTGCACTGAGGCTTACAGCAGGAAAACTAATGAACTTGAAAGCTTTTTCCTTATTCCATTCATTCTGGCCATTCTGTCTGAAGTGCCTCACCCCATCCTGCCAGTCAGCTGTGAGAAGAAGGTGGCTGAAAACAGGAATCAGAGAAAGAAAAGAAGACTGGGAAGTCAAAGCAAAGTCACTTGGGAGGGGGCTGGGTTCTCCTTCTTTTCCACTCTAACCTCTCATCTTCCCACTTGGAGTCGAGCTCTTCGGAGAGTAAAACTGGGACAGTTTCAATATGAAATTCAAGTTTTTCCAACTTAATTTTTACTTTTATCAAACTAACATATGTACATAGTTAAAATGCAAATGATATGAAATCCCACATAAAACTCTAAACTGAGTCTTAAAAAATTTAATTGGTTATAAAACTGGGTGGCAGTATTGTGCAGGTAACAAAATAATTAGGATGAGTCTAGACAGAGCAGAGGAACCAATCACCAATTTATTCAGTTACATTGGAATTCATGTTTTTGTGGGGTGTGTCATCAGTGGGTTTTCCCACAGTTCAGAAAGTCATAATGATAAGCAGCAATTCCCCTCTTATCCTATTATATCCCTACTTCCAGAGTCCAGACATAATCTTCAACATTTTGAGCTGTTCCTGCCGGTATTGACAATTATATTTTCATATAATATTTCAGGATAAAGCAGATCAAATTATTGTGATATCTGAATATTATTCACTGAACAGCTAAGTAATAGACTATAATTTTGGCTCATTTTTGCATAATGTTTTTTAACTTTTACATATTCAGTTTATCACCTATTTATCCTCAATTCTTTCCACATGTGCCATCAGACTGGTCATACAGAAATTTCATTTTCTAAATGTTCAAATAGATCAGAATGTCATTCTTTTATAATGTAAAGTTTAAGCTTACCTTCAGAGTAGCAATTCATCACTGGGTTTGCTATACTCTGGCGTTATGCAAAAAAAAAATGAAGACAACAGAGACTAATCAGTTTTAGTTTTATTCCATTAAATGATTGGAAAAACTCTATTGCTTAATGCATATTTTTACTACCTTAACCTAATTACTCTATATTTTTAATTTTTGAAGATAGAGTAAAAATTAAATTCTAGACTTGAGACATCATTCATTCATTTTTTTAAAACATGTTTTCATCATACAGTGTTCCAACACTTATTCAACTATTTTTTTCTTTTTTTTTAAGAAACCCACTTTAATTAATTAATTAATTAACTATTTAATGGAGGTACCAGGGATTGAGCCCAGGACCCTGTACATGCTAAGCCCATGCTTTACCACCGAAGTATACCCACCCCCTCTTATTCAACTATTTTTGACCTACCAAAATGGCAATTTCATATGAGTCAAATTCATGCTTTATGTCTGGCACTCCACTAAGCGCTTCGTCAGAACAGTCTTTGCCAGTCCCTCACTTTACAAACGAGAAAGGAAAACAAAGCTGGCTTGTAAAGTCCATCGATAAAGCTATTATAAGAACAATAAAGAATAATACATTTCTAAGAGTTAAACAAAAATATGATTGTTAGCACATGAATTGGAGGTGTAGCGTTACTTCCTGCAGATTTATAGTTCCTATGGCACTGTTTATTTTCCTGTTACTTTCTTGTTCTAAATTTGAACATGTTGCTAGAGTCCTATGTCATAGGTACTTTAAAAAATGAAAAAAACCTCCCTAAAGTGTAAACAAATAAAAACATTATGAAGTAGGAGAGTCTGAAAACATGCCTATTTATTTTCATGTTAAAGTGGAAAACTCTTTAGCCTCCTGGGTAAACATTCATTATCTTAATTGACTTCTGGCTAGTTAAGTATTCAGGAGGATGAAAAATAGTCTGTGGGTAAAATATATTTGCTGGGAACTACAGGACTGGAACGAAAGCAACATCTGAATTTCACTCTGAAACCAGAAAATCTAATACAGTAGTAATGATTTCGTCATGCTGGTTTTTCCAGAAATGATCAGTAGAAGAGGGGAAATCAAGTCCTACTTGGAGCACTGGAGTTCAATAAAGAATAAAGTATAAGAGCTGAAAAAGAAATCAGAACTACATTAATTTGGAAGCACATGCTGGTAAGAGAAAGTCCAAACAGAGGAGTGTGAAGAGGAATGGAAAGAAACAAAACTGTTCCATTAAAAAGGTGTTTAAGAGGCTTATTCTTCCTCAGCGTGCATGCATATAAATTCCATTAGTGTTAATAGGAGCTAACTGCATGACTCAAGGGGAGAATAGAGTGACTTGTGTGTATGCGGTTAAATGAAGTCTAGGAAAAGTCAATTAAAACCCACAAATGATAGTTCAGGAGTCTAATAGACTTACAGATACCTGCCAGAGAGGCATTAATTTTAATCAATGGAATAATGTGTTTTTCTTTGGCTAAAAACAGAAGCTATAGAAATGGCAAAGGGAAAATAAGCCCAAATTTAGCTCTCAAAATCACTGCTTAAAGTTAAAGGATATATTCTTGCACTCCAGATGGTAAAATTGACCCCTTGTGAAAGATTTAAAATTTGCATTCAAATTGGAATATTGAGTTATATAAGGAATTTAAACCACTGCCCATTTTTTCCTAGCCTTCACAGTCAGAAAGAAGAGAAAGAAAGAGAAAAAGAGAGAGAGACAGAGACAGAGTCAGAGAGACAGATTCATTTACACAGAAACAAAACTCTGGCCTTTGGTTATTTACGAAAGAAAGCATAATCAAACCAGATTTTTGAGAAAATGCATAATGGTATACAAACTAGTAGATGGAAATCTCAATCAAGGGAGAAATTGTGGCTGGAAGAAAACTTGCAAATACTTTGCTGTAGTTCAAGTGAATGATAAAATTCTTTATCCAGAGGAGAGAGAAAACTAAGGATATTTTTTCTTTATAGAAAACAGTTAAGGGTTACAAATAAAGGTTTTCTTTATGAATATTTACTACTTATGTCCTATAAGCCAAAAGTTATTTGAAACCAGGCATGTTGTAATCCTCTACTTTATTCCTTATGACTCTGTGAGTATTAAATAGGTGCTCTAACATTTAAGCAAAGAAGAATAAATGAACATGAAGGTGGATCTGAAAAGAAAATAAGGTCTTACCCAAAGTGTTTTCTTTGAAATGTCTTCTTTTTCTTCTGCTTTTGGAAAAAGTTGAATTTAGCACTGAGAAATGCTTTAGATGGAAATCAACTACGTAAAAATAGACGTGATCTCTTTTCTAGTAAAAGGAACTACATTTAGGAAGAAGAATGTGAATGAATTCTCTTTCAGTTAAGTTTAATAAGAAGCAGATCTTAGAGGGACTTGATATCATGCACTTGCATTAAGCTTTAATCCTTCCCTCTGTAGCTCCAGTATTATTGGTGCTGAAGTCATACTTCTTGTCGTAAAGCAGTAAGTCTCTAATATTGCCATCTCCTCCCCATCCACTTTACTTTTAATCATTTCAAAGTGTTCTTTATATTTTAGCATCTAATACAGCAATATTCTTGAAATAAAAGGTTTATAAAATTTGCACGTTCACAGCACTAGCACCAGATGTATATACGTGACTTTGTTTAATCAACCAACTCCAAGTTAGGAAAAGTTAAATGTGGGAAGTCTAAGAAGACTAACAGTGCAATATTATTTCTTTACATATAAGGTGATACCAGACCCATGAGTTGTGAATTTAGTTTTGATGTAAATACTAACTAGTACAGTGATGCTGCTAAGATGGGGCTACTGGGGGTTCAGCGATAGAGGGTGTGATGGGAAGCTGAAAGCTATCTCAGTGCAGTGGGAGGTGGGTGAGCTGGGCAGCACAAATTTAAAGGGAATTAAAAAGGGTTCTGCAATACCAAGCATAGGGGAAGATGTAGAGCAACTGGAACTGTCATGTGTGGCTGGTGGGAGTGTAAATTGTGGTGACAACTTTGAAAAGTGATGTGGCAGTGTCTCTTAAAGCTGAATGTTTACAAAGAAAATGAACCAGTCATTTCCTAAGTACATACACAGCGGAAATGTATAGATAGTTATTCACCTAAAGACTTGAGCAAGTATATTATAATAACAATATCTGTATCAGCCAGAAATTGGATCCAACCCAAATAGGCATCAATAGCAAAATGGATAAACTAACTGTGTTATATTCAAGTAAAGAAATACATATGGTAACAGGAATATATATGCATACCACGTGCAACAATATGAATGAATCTCACAAACACAGCATTGAGTAAAGAAGTCAGGGAAAGACAAGTCTGTACTGTTTGATTCCATTTATGGAAAGTTAAAAAGAAGTAGGTCAATTTAAGCTGTCAGCAGGGTGAGGTATAGCTCAAGTGGTAGAGTGCATGCTTGGCATGCATGAGGTCCTGGGTTCAATCCCCAGTACCTCCTCTAAGAATAAATAAATCTAATTACCTGCTTCCCCCTCCCCCATAAAACTATCAGATGGTAGTTCTAGAATGGGGAATGGTGGAGGGAGTTGTGACTGCTTCTTTATCTGGGCATAGATCACACAGCAGTGTTCACTTCGTAAGAATTTATGGAGCTGTGCACTTGTGATTTGTGCAAGTTTTCATTTTTGTATACGTGTTAACTTTCAGTAAAAAATTTGCCCTCCTCCACAAGTAATAAGAGGCCCCACAGAAGCTTGAGAACTCAAGTCCTAAAGGGAGAACTTTGGAAAGGAAAGGTGATGTGGAGCTTCAAGCAGGAATAAAAGTTGGGAGAGTGTTGTGGTCAGTATATCCAGTCTATAATCACTTAGGGGAATAGAATTAGTATTTGTATTAAATACTAATGAGGTCATGATAAATAACACTATAGACTCACCATTAATATTCAAAAAATCTGAGGAGATCCAAGCTTGAGTCAGAACAGACATATATGAATTGCAAATCAGTAAGACCAGAGGCAGGGCAGGTTGAAATGCCAGTGTTCAAAATGCAAGGTGTTGAGGTATGAACAGCGTATCACGCAGTAGCTTGGAAGGGCCTGTCAAACCCTGCTTGGGTTTACAGTTCTCTTGTCTACTGGTGAGGCCTTGGTAACTTGTAAATTTCCCAATTTTTCAAACTATGCTCTGATTTCTACATGTAAAACATGATGTAACAAGTACAACGGCTTTTATCTATTTATTTCATTCCCAGTCTCTCATGGAGGAGGGATATAGTTAAGACTGGCAAAGACCCCAAAGAAAATTCTTACTAATTTATGGATCCTATGTAAAGTGAAGCAGCAATAAAACCTCTCAGTTATTGAGTACTTGCTATATGCGAAGCACTGTCCTCAGCATTTTACATATATACAGTCTTGTTTAATCCTCACGAGTATCCTGAAACTTAGAGGAAAAGGCACACAGTGATGAGGGGGCAGAGTTAGGGTTCAAGGCTGGGTTAGTCTTCACCTCCAATTGCACGCAGTTCTATTCTGTCAACTATATTTAACCATTAGACACAAAAATGCTTTGAAATCTCGATGAATGTACCTGTAAGTCTCTCTTAGCTCAGCCCTTACCAGAAAGAGGCCATCCTCACCGCCCCACTAGATCCCTTTTTTCCATCATGAGAGCTGGAGCATATCCACAGGAAGCGCTCAGATCAGAAGGTCACAGAGGTGGGGAGATCTTTCTCATGGAAAGGCTGGTGCAGAAGACACCGCTGCACACTTGAATGGAGCCCCTTACACTAACACCCCCCTCTCTGCTCTGTGGGGCTGGCCTTCAACACTTCCCTGCTCACACATGCTGTGGCCAGTTTCCCTTTGATCATTCTTCAATACAAGCAGTTCTCTTCTTTTCTTCCCCCAATAGTCTATGACAAATAGAGCCCAATGTTTGTGGAGAAAAAGGAGTGGGGAATCTTTAATACACCATTTCTTCATCTCTGTGGGGGCTGGATCAATACACAGATATTATAAACTTAAATACCTACAGAAAGGATATTTATTTAAGTTAGTGACTAAAAGTGGTGGTGGTGGCGAGACCTTATTGTCTACAATGTCTATAGAAAGAAATAGGGTTAAAATGTGTGTGTGTGTGTGTATAGGGGGTGTAGATTTGAAGGCCTAAAATTCGCCATCTCATTGAAAGGCAAAGTGCTGGAAGCTGCATTTATACAGCGTTTTTCATTAGACTGAGAAAGTGAAACATGCAGGGTGTGAAGGGTGATGGCGGGGGACTGATGGGAAATGTGACGAAGTGAAGAAATTAAGCTCTCCCCCAGGACCCGCCGTCTACTGAGCTCCGGCTGACGATTGCCAGTTGGCAATGAGAACCGTTGCCAGATCTTCTGAGTTTTCAGAACATGGAAATACAGATTTTTAAAAATGGGAAGGCTCCTATTTTTAAAATGCTGTGTGGGCCAAACCAAACACGATTGTGGGCTGAATTCAGTCTGTGGCCTACCATTTTGAGACCTTTGATTTATAGTCCTCACAAAACATGACATTTCTATTTCAATTTGTAATCTTGAGGCTTGGAACTTCCAGACTCAGTTCATTTTCTGTACGTCACCTTCCTCCTTCACTCCTTTATTATTTACGCACATCTGACTTCCCTCCTCAAGGTGATATGTTCTTTTAATGGCACAACTTGCATCTTTTTCAATCTGGTATCCTCTCCGTGGTTTTCTATAATGGTTTAAATAGAGGAACACTCGATGAGTGAGGGTTAAACAAGTGTCTGTTAAATCATGCGTTCTCAAAGCTAATCAAGGGAAACTTGAAGCTCTACGTGGGGTCCATTCGCTAAAAACACAATTTGACAAAAAACAAATATCTCAAAGCCATTTTGGGATTTCCACTTTCAGCTATAGTCAGCCCTACTTTCTTGTAAAATAAACTAAAATATCTGGACAAAACATAGAAAACATCTTATTAAGAGCATCAGAGACTTAAGATAGTGAGGACTTACTTTGCGAGAACAGAGAGAGTGTAAGCCCACACGTTGGTGAACTGATACATCTTTTATTCTGGGGGACTTTGCCATCAATAGGAGGTGACAGAGAGGAGGAGGAAGAGATGTATAAGTAGGGTAGGACTGGAGAAAAGATGGAGATTTAGGAGACTCACCCACTGCCCCTTGGCAGGGACTCTGCCCGTGTCCTGCCTTCCCTGCACCCAACATTAGATATGTGACCTTTCTTGGGAAAGAGCTTTAGGTTTTAGAGAGACAAGAGTAGAAGTTCAGAAACATCTGAGGTCAGAAACCTCATGGGACATGCCCTTTGCCCTGGGACAGATTGGTAACTTGACTTCTTAACCCATGTAACTTCCTTCCCTTGTAACTCACTCTGATAAGGCTAATCCTAAGTGAAATGACTCTTGAACCTGTGCTCAATGGAACTGTTAAAACTCTCTAAAGTGTGCTGAACATTAGCCTGAGGCAATACTCTTCTTATTCTCTGGGCTCACCTTTTGAGAGCCTCTGTGTGCATCCTCCTCAGAGCGAAGGTCCATTGGGCCAAGATCATGCACTGCGCAGAGCTGGTTCTGTACTCTCCCCACACCCTGCCAACCAAGCTCACGATACTGAACAGTGGGATTCCCTATCAAAGGATCCAAAGCCCATTTCCCAAGCCCCCATGGGCTTCTTCCTTGGGCTTCTCCTCCAAAGGGCCTATCATGCCATTGGGTGTGCATCTCCGGGCTCTGGGGGCCGAGGGGTAGGTCATGTGTGTATGTGTGTATGTGTGTCTGTGTGATTGAGGGGGAGGTAGTTGTGGACAGACCTCTGCCCACAAGACTCCACCTGGTGCTCGACTGTAGGACTCACAGCAGGTTGCTGATCACTAGTCACTGAATATGCTATAGTTTTGAATGGTGCCCTGACTAGGGGAGGGTTCAGACGCACTACTTTGAAAGCTGCATATAATTATCAAAATGTGGGGCTTGAGTTCTTTAGCCACTTGAATCAGATTTACTTTCGTAAGTGACATTTTTCTAACTGTTTTCTGGATAGGTTTTATATTTATTATATCTAGCCTGTAATTTGTATAAATTTACCATCTGTTGTCATTAAAAAAGTGTTAGTAAGGTTAAAAAAAAGTTACTGAAAAGAAACAATCAGTCATTCTAGGAACTCTGGGAAGCTGAGTTTGTGTAAAGTTGCCTGAGTTGGACTTGTTGCTATGATAACATGAGAGTAGCCAACTGATGTTGATAAAATTGTACTTTACATCAGTCTTATTATAAGACTTGGATTCCCCAGACAAAGTTCCTATTCAGGTGCAAGATGTGTAATAGAGGCCTTTATAATAGGTGGCCTGGAAAACTTAATAAAAGAGGTGATTAAAATATATAGCCTACCTGGATCTTTGCCCAGAGCCCACTACCAGACTACCCCCCACTCCCAATGCCACACTGTATCTACTTGCAAAGATTTTCATCTAGTACTAACTTCTAGGAATTTACTTAATCATGTGTCTTAGATCCAGACATGTCAGTGACAAGAGTAAAAACACGTGCATCATGTTAACAATGAGCTAAATATCCCTTCTTAAGTATAGTAAATGGCATCTCAAAAAGTGAGACCTTAGATATTCTTTGCAATGTCAACATACTCAAGGAAAAATTATTATGGCTTTTCACTAACAAGCACTTTTGCTTTTAATAATAATTATTTAGTGATGTTGGAACAGCATGTCAAACACATCAAGTTGGGGGTACTGAGTCATGTTTCTCTGATGGCTAAGATGCTGTGCATCTTTTCATGTACTTATCAGCAACTTGAATATCTTCTTTGGAAAAATATCTCTTCAGATCCTTTGCCCATTTTAAAATTGGGTTCTTTGTCTTCTTATTACTGAGGTGTAAGAATTCTCTGTATTTTCTAAATGCAAGTCCCTCACCAGATACATGATTTGCAAATATTTTCTACCATTTTGTGTCTTTTCACATTCTTGATCTTTGAAACACAAAAGCTTTACATTTTGATGAAGCCCAATTTACCAGTTTTTTCTTTTGTTTCTTGTACAATTTGATGTTGTATCTAAGAAACCATTGTACAAACTAAAGTCATGAAGATTTACTCCTGCGATTCTTCTAAGGACTTCATAGACTTAGGTCTTTCATTATTTTGGGTTAATTTTTATAATAAAGTGTGAAGAAGGGTTCAATTTTATTCTTTTCATGTGGCTATCCAAATGTCTAAGTGATATTATATCTTTTTTTTCCTAAAAATATAAACTTTTCCCCTAATAAGTTGTTTTTGTTTTTATTTTGCCATACTTCCCCATTTATGCCAGGGTTAGCATCCCTCTTGCACAAACTGGAAACCTGGAGCTACTCATCTTCTTTCCTTGAATATTTTAGCCTTGGGCTCACCACTTTCTATCACTACTCCTTTCGAATCTTTTAATGACATCAATGTCCATGCAGATAATTATTCCAGTATCCTGATGTTTCAGTTTTTATTTAACCTAATGATCTTGTTGTACAGCTTACCTCAGTTCTTTTGCCTCCAAGGCCATATTCTAGATCTGAAGTCCTCAATTAGAATTAGAATTAGCTCTTAATTAGAATTAGCTGGGGAGCTTTTCAGTGCTACCAGTGACAGTCCTCCTCCAGCATAATTATATCAAAATCTCCTGGGAGATGACCTGAGCATCATTATTTCTACTGTGATGAGAGGATTGAGAAACACTGCCCCAGACATTGCCATCATCAATTCCTTATATCCACTCTTAGTTGCCACCTGTTAATTTTTCATCTTATAATTTCAAATAGACTAATTCCAGTATATCTTCTTCTGGGATCTACAATCCACCCATCTTAGCATCTTTTCATTGCCCTTCAAACCCCTAGTGTCTATACTTTCTTCATGTGGTAGTCTGTTATACTGATGGCCCCCAGTGAATCATGCTTCCAGAATTCATGCCTTCATGTAGTGCCCCCATCCTCCTCGAAATAGTGTTAGCTATGGGACTTGCTTTAACCGCTGACATGTGGTGGAAAAGACACTGCTCCTTGAGAAGAAGACCAGCTACTCTGCTTGAGAGGCCATGTGAAAAGACCATACAAAGAGACTAAGTGGAGAAGAGGCCCTGAGGGAACATGAAGTAGACCCAAGGAATTCAAATGACAGGATCAAGGCTCCAGACAGTTTAGGTGATTTTTGTGTGTAGCCAAGGTTGAGAACCAAAGACTTATAAACAGATGACTCCCAAATATGTACTTCTATTGTGCAACAGAACTTTCTATGAAGATCTAGAAGGTCCTTTATGATCTACCCTCTATCCCGTCATCCCTCTAACATCATCCATCCTTCTCTCCCCTTGTTACTCTATTCCTGCTGCACTGACCTCCTTGCTTTTCCTAAAACACACCGTGTACACACCCTCTTGGGGGCCTGAGCCTATTCCCACTTTCTGCAATAGTTTCCCTCCAGATACCCACATGTCTCACTCTATCATCATCTCCCGGTCTTTGCTTAATGTAATGCATTAAGTGCTGTAATTGAGTAAATTTAGCTAGTCTTGCTGAAATGCCAACTAACATAAATTAGAATATGTGAAGATAAGCAAATAAAAAAAAGTTTTATAGTACTCATTTTGGTGAGGATATGGAGAGAGGGAAACCATATGTATTAATGCTGGGTATTTAAATTGGTGCAGTAGTTTTGGAGAGTAATTTGGCATTATCTAGCAAAGCTGATGATGTATACATCCTGTATGAAGTAGGAATATAGCTTTGATGATTTTAAAATATGTTAATAAATTCTTTGGTACCCCTAGATGGGGCTTAAATCTCCACACCTTGAGTAAGGGCTGGACTTAGAGACTCACTTCCAATTAATAGATATGATGGAAATGACAGTGTGTGACTTCCAAGACTAGATCATAGAATGCATGACCCTCTCTCTTAGATCATTTGCTCTGTGGGGAAGCCAGCTGCCTGTCATAAGGACGCTTAAGCAGCCTTTTAGAGAGACCCAAGTGGCGAGAAACTGAGGTCTCCTGAAAAAAGTCAAGCAAAAGCAATTCTTACCAGTATCCATGTGAATGAGCCATCATGGAAGAAGATTCTCCAGCTCCAGCCAAGCCTTCAGATGATTGTAGCCCCAGCTGACACCTTAACTGCAACTTCATGCAAGAGCCATCCAGCTAAGCCATTCCCAAATTTCTGTTCCACAGAGACTGTGAAATAATAAAATTGTGTTCTTTTAAGCTTCTAGGTTTTACGATAATTTGTTGCACAGTAAAAGATAACTAATATAATAGCCTAAAGAAATTCTTGCACTTGTGTAAAAGTAGATGTACAGAAGAATGCTTATAATAGCATTGCTTGAAATAAGAAAAATAAGAAAAAAAAATCAGAGACACCCAAAAGTCTATCAACAGAATAGACAGATACATGTGGTATAGTCATGGTATGTGTAGATTAGTAAAAATGTTTGACCAGAGTTACAACTAGAACAAATCCCTCAAATACAATGTTGAGAAAAAAAGGAAAACATTTATAAAAATAGTACATTTATATAAAGTTTAAAACATATAAAGCTAAATAATATTGTTTATGAATATATAGGCATGTGGTAAAATTAAAGAAATGCAAAAGAAGTTAAGCATCATATTCAACATGTGGTGTATTATCTATATCCACAAGTGGCTTAAAACAATGAACATTTATTATCCCATAGATTTTGTGGGTTAGGAATTTGGGAAC
Source organism: Vicugna pacos (assembly GCF_048564905.1). Taxonomy (NCBI): domain Eukaryota; kingdom Metazoa; phylum Chordata; class Mammalia; order Artiodactyla; family Camelidae; genus Vicugna; species Vicugna pacos. Next base: position 44,563,904 of record NC_132988.1, read on the forward strand.
AGATTACTTGAGTACTTCTGGTTCTAGATCTCTCATGAAATTTCATTTAAAAGATTGTCTGGCACTACCATCATCTGAAAGCTTAAGTGGGGCAGGAAGATCCACTTCATCTACACCAGGAGTCACTGGTCTACAGAGCTTCTGAAATTCAGCTGGGCAAATGTTAAAAGTCATTCAATTAGAACTGAGGCTGATTCCTTCCTGGGAATGATTCTCCAGGACTCTGGGCTTTGCCTTCTGACCCTTTGGTTCTGTGCTGTAAATTATTTCTTCTTTGCCATGAAAGATATCCTGTGTTAGTACAGTTTTTTTTAGCCTGCTTCCTGCCTGCAGAGGTTTCAGAGTCCAAAGGTCTCTTCTCCTTTTGTACTGTCTTTTCTTTCAGATCAAGTTGATGTTTTTGCCAGTACAATTTGTGCTAAAAGCCTGTTGATCTCTTATAAATATTACTGGGGTTCACTTCACTGAGATAAGCCATAATCTTCTTTGGGTTTCTGCTGACACTACTGAGGGACAGCATCCTTAAGCTTCTTCTATGCTCTGTAGTTTGATTAAAATTTTTTCTGAGGTATCACTTTAGATATTTCAGAGATCTTAACGACAGATTTTACAGTTACATCCTCAGATTTTCTGTTTTTCTGAAAGTCTCTGGATTTGATCTTGTCCAAAAGCCATTTGTGAATATTATTATCAATTGTCATCTGAAGAAGATGGGAAATTTCAATCCCAACAATTCCTGGCTTCTTTTTCTCTAGGAGTCTTTTCTGTAGCTTATCTATCTCCTTTTATATTTTACTACATAAAATAAAAAGAAACCTGTTGGCACCTTCAATGCTCTAAATGGAATCCTCTTGTCTAAGACACATAGTTCATTATGTACACTTTTCTACTTTCCACATTACTACAGGCAATAGTGTTGAAATGCCTGCCCCTATGTAGTAAAAATCTGTTTCCTTATAGTTTCCAATGACATTTTTACCTTTTTTAAGTCCTCACCTGAAGTCCCTATAAGGCCATTTGGCATCTTCTTCTAATAGAGCTTTTTAGGCCCTCAGACTTTCACTGTCATTCTCTTAAAAAACCCTTCTACAGAGGGTTTGCATATGCTCAGATTTACAGATAGTGCCAATTTTCCAAGGTACTTATGTAAATTTACTTTTCAACCAGCAGTGTGAGAGTTCCAGTTGTTCCGCATTTATTAGATTTGTTATTTTCTGTCTCTTTCATTTTGCCATGGTAGGTGAATAGTTATATAATGTGGTGGTTTCAATATGAATTTTTCTGATTATTTGAGGCTGAGCTCCATTTTAAAATGTTTATTGGCTATTTTAAGTTTTCTTCTTGTAGTAATGCTTATTCAAGCTTTTGCTCACTTTTCTATTGAGTTGTCTGGATTTTTCTTAGGAAATATATCTATATATTTAGGAGTTCTTATATATTCTAGATTGTAAGATTTTTTTCAGTTCTATAGTTTGCAAATATCTTTCCCATTAAGTGGCTTGTCCTTTCACTCATGTTAAGATTTGTTTTCTTTTTTTTTTTAAAGAAACTAATATTCTTAATTTAATGTATCCCAATTTATCAATCATTTCCTCTATGGCCAGAGCCTTATGTGTCTTATTTAAAAAACCCTGCCTTAATCTAAGGTCATGAAGATATTCTCCTATATTATCTTCTAAATGCTGTATGTTACTATGTTTTATACTTAGGTTTATAAGCCATCTCCTTTTAATTTTATGAAGAAAGGATTCAATTTTATTTTTTTCTTTGTGAATATACAATTGTCCCAGCATAACTGATTTAAAAGCTCATCTTTTCCTCACTGCTTTTTTTTTTTTTTGGTGGGGAGGGGAGGTAATTATGTTTATTTATTTATTTTTAATTGAGGTACTGGGGATTGAACCCAGGACCTCGTGCATGCTAGGCACACACTCTACCACTGAGCTATACCTTCCCCCAACTCACTGCTCTTTAATGTCATTTCTTTCCCATATTAATGCCTATGGGTGGGTTTGTTTCTGGTCTATTTATTCTGTTTCTTTGGTTTAATTTCTGTCCCTAGAGCAATACCAAATTGTGTTGATTGCTATATCTTCATAATATATTTTGGTATCTGATAGACACCTCCTTTTGTTCTTTCTCATGGAAAGTATCCTAGCCATCTCTAAGTGAAAACAGTCATTACTTATGGTTTTTACAATATAAAAAATAAAAAACTTGCATATGAAGATTCACATAAGCTTCATTTATATAGTAAAAAACTGGAAACAATTCAAATGTCCACAAACATGTCAATACATGAACAAATTGTATACAATGGAGTATTACTCTACAATAAAAAAACAAAATAGCATTATGTAAACACTATGGATAAATCTCAAAAACATTACGTTGAACAAAGGAAGCCAGATACATAAGAATACATACCCTATTCTTCTATTTATATGGAGTTTCAGAACAGGCAAAACTATTTTAAAATGACATAAAACACATCAGTGGGTGCCTGGGGTAAGGATGATTCTTCAAATCATTCATAGCTGAAAGGTTGCCCTCATGCTGTTCTGTTCTTACACACCAGATTAGGACTAAAGTCATAACTAGGATATACAGGTGTCCCATGGTATAAGAATGTACATTTTCTTGCCCTTCTATGTCTATGGATCAGAAGATTTTAAAGTAATAATAATAATAGCACCAGTAAAATCTAAAATTTATATTGCATCTAACATCTACCAGGCATTGTAAAGCTTTACATATCTCATCCCATTTATTGACTGCAAAAGACTTTCTGGGTAAGAATTATTATCTTTGTTTTATAGATGAGAAAACTGAGGCACAGAAAAGTTAAATAATTTACCAAAGCCACACAGCTATAAAATAGCAGAGCTGGATTATGAACCCAGACAGTCTGGTCTTGGAGTACTTGTAACCATGATCTGAATCAATGTTACAAACATGTTCTGTCTACTTAGCACTATAAAAAAAAGTTGATTTGGAGAGTTCAATGAAATGTTGCTTCTTAGACTTAGCAATATAATTGGCAAATTTGGGGAGAAATCTCTTAAATGAGGTTATAACCCAATTAATAATCTAAGGTTTAAGAAAAAATTCACCTCCTCCCTCCCTTCAAACAAAACAACACAACAAACAAACAAACATAAAACTGACTCTGCAGAGAGGAATGGGGTTTGGAAGACGTGTATTATCCAGATTATTGAATTCATACAGTTATAAGCCCCTTGCTTAACCAGGCTTGTGTAAATGAGATCATTTCTTGATCTGCCTGAAAGGGAATTTTTCAGCCTGTCACTAAGAGCCAAATTCTTCTTTTCTGCTCTTCTCCTTCTGAAGGTATTTCTAATTTGTTTGTGATTTATTGAAATTTGCCTGGCTCTGGGACAGCTGCATCTTTTAAGTTCACTTTACTGCTTACTCCATTCTATTTGGGAAACTTTGTCTTCTTAAAAGATGTCTCCCTGGGAGCACATTCTCACCTGAAGTTTATGAAATAGCATGCTCAAATACTCAATATGGCACACAATTTATTCTACCATTTTCTTCATTAAGATACCGAGAGGACATAGTTGGTGGCTGTGAGTGTACACAAATGGCCACAAATTCCCCTCATACATTTGCTTCTGTTTGATAACTCTGAGGGTGAACTTTGGTTAAAATTGTGGTTTTATGAAACTAACCTCAAAAATTAATGGTGCTAAAAGATATTTTCTAACCAAACAAATACTTTTCTGTCATGTAATTAATATCTAACAGCAGTATAACATGATTATCCCAGCTACTTATTTTGGTCAGAGGATCTTTCTAAATGCACATAAGACATCAAAATTTCAAGTGTGTGTTAGTTTACCTCTATATCCTCTGTTGATAAGACTCTTAGAGGCTTATAGGTGTGGATTATGCCTTTAAAAAAAAATAACACTTTCAGCTACTTGAAAAGTTCTTTCTTCTATCTTCTTCATTTTTTCTCTTTATTCTGTTTTTCTCCCAGTCATGTTCTTTCTCACTTTAACTTTTGCCATGTCTCTGTCAGAAGTCTCTGTTGATTTCTTTTTTTGGGGGTTGGGGGGGAACCTGGAGACTGGGGACAGGAGTTCTAGCCGTAACGCTGAGTCCTGAGTCAAGATCCTGGCTAGGCTAGTACTAGTAGGAGAAGATGAGAGTGACTGGACAGCTTGACTTAGTTTAATGTTTTTCAGTTGCACCAATGGGAGGCATCAAGGAAACAGAACATATTTTATTCAGTTCTATATACCTCAATAGAAGGTATACTAACTTTACATGACATGGGAGAAGGCATATCTCCCCAGTTCTTTCCCAGTGGGCATGTCAGTAAAGTAGGAATGCGTAAACATTTGAGAAACAGGGATTGTTATTACAGGGTCTGCTTGAGTTTCAGGGCATTATGGGGGTTACAATACCACTCGTGATGCCGTAGCAGATGAAGACTTGTGACTCTGATTCCATTCATTTTCAGTGCTGTTGTAACAGATTACCACAAACTGAGTGAGTAAAACAGCACAAACTTATTAGTCATAGTTCTGATGGTTAGAAGACCTAAAATCAAAGAATGGGCAAAGCTGCATTCCTTCTGGTGGCTCTAGGGGAGCATTTGTTCCTTGACTTTTTAAGCTTCGAGAGACTGCCCATATTCTTTGGCTTCCATCTTTAAAACTAGTATTCCCATCACTCTGACCTCTGCTTCTGTCATCATCTCCTCTTACTCTAAAATCCTGCTTTCCTCTTATAAGGATCCTTGTGGTTACATTGGGCCCTCCTCATCTCAAGATCCTTAATCACATCTGCAAATCCACCTTGTCAAGTAAGGTAACATTCCCCATTACTAGTTTTGAGGACTAGAACGTGGACATCTTTGGGAGTCCATTAGTCCTGCAATCACATACCTTTCTACAACCAGCTGCTTGCCTTTTACTGCTATTGAGATCATTGATTTCATCCAACTGACAAAATGGAGTCAGCTAGACTCTACCATATTTAGTGCTATTTTCACTTTTTTGAATCCTTCTTCACATAGGAACCAAAACAACAACTGTGCTCTGATGAATCTACAGAATACCATGGGTTCAAATGCCCAGAGCCTTCTTGATCCTCACATTCTCTGTGCTTAATGCAAAGACTCTACTGGGATTTGAGAGCCTAGCACTAATGACTAGTACATTTCTAGGGTATTGTGCCCACCAAAGAAATAAAGTAAAAACTAATCCTCTGGATAAAGATCCCAAATCCACAAAATTCCAATTCTATCTACTAAGAGCTGGCATTCCTGAGCGCCTGCAAGAGTTGTTAATGTACCTTCTCACGGCCAATTTCCACAAATATGATATAAGAAAATGGTATCATCCAAATTAAATGTGTTGGAGGAGGGTATAGCTCAGTGATAGAGTGTGTGCTAAGCATGCACAAGGTCCTGAGTTCAACACCCAGTACCTCCATTAAAAATAAACAAATAAATAAGTAAACCTAATTACTTCCCCCAAAATTTTTAAAAAAATTAACAAAACCCCAAATTAAATGTGTGACCTACTGTTCAGCATCAATCAGCATAGAAAACGGTCTTTATACTGAAATTTAAGAAAGTGGTGCCTTACCCCAAAGAAGAGTTCTTCATACTTTTTCTTTCCAGACTTTCATTAGAGGAACTGGTGTGGAGAGTGTGAGGGAAAAGGTGAGAAAGGAGGAAGGTGAGATGACAGACCCCAAGTGGTGACTTGTAGGAAACAATTTCTACCCTCAGGACAATAGAAAGTTATTGAAGGAATTTATGTAGATGGGGAGAGGAGGGCATGGGAGAAGTTGAAGGTTATTACTGGGCATTTTGGCTTGGGAATGCTGGCTGGATGGCAACTCCATTTACTGAAATGGAAAATAAAGAAGGAAGAGCAGAGTTTGGATATAAGATGTGGGGCAAGTTGGAACTGCTTATAGGATATCCGAGTGGAACAGCTATATGGCTTAGGAGAGGGGTTTAGGCTTGCAATATGGGCTTATGACTCATCAGTGTAAGGACAGTAATTGACAGCACTACTGGAGAGAGTGTATGGAGTTAGAAGAGAAGATGTCATAAGATAGAGTCCTGAGGAGCACCAACATTTAAAGGATAGGCCGAGGAAAAGCCTGCAAAGGAAACTAAGAAATGTTTAGAGAGATAATTAGAAAATCAGAAAGTGTTGACATATTGCAAAATTTGTACCCGCTCTGGTGCTATTATTGGAAATACATTTAATTACAATTGAATGTGACTTGAAAATTGTTTCTTTATATATATATGCTAATTACTTACTTGCATCACAGGGTTATGAGGTTCCAATGAAAAAATGCACTTGAAAATATTTTTTCAAGTGTTACCCTTGTGATCTCAGATTTTAATGTTCCTCAAAATCTTTAGGAGGATGTGTTAAAATACAGATTGCTGTGTATCTGAGTCAGTAGATGTTGGATGGGGCCTAGAATTAGAATTTTGCATGAGTTCTCAGATGATGCCAAGTTGCCCATCTGGGACCTGTCTTTGTGAACTGTGTAATGCAAATATAAGGGATTAGGCTTTTGATTTTATTAAAATAATCACCATTTTCCTCCGATCTGTGTCTATTTCATCCCCTAATTTTTTCAAACTTGTGTCCTCTAAGAGATGTTGAAACATTTTTACTCTGCTCCATACCTAGTAATATCCGTTTATGTTTATGAAAGATCAGTTTAGTGTAGTATTTTGTTGATTGTTTATATTAATGAGCAACAACTTGAGGTTAGCTTGATTAAGGAGAGGAAAAATAGATGATATTTCTTGTGGGGAGAAGGAGATAAGGACTTCTTTGGATTAAGAGGTGAGATTTTTTTTTTTCTTCAAAGTCAGTTAGATGTAGAATGTTACTTTTTACGTACTTTCAAAAATCCCATTAGGGAACTTGTAATTTGATCCTGGGGGAGAAACATGAGGAGAGTCAGGTAAGAGGAAAAATTGACCTCATTCTTCAGTCCTTTCCGAAATCCCGAGAAATGTGTGTACCTCAACACTCCCTTCTTCAGTCCCACAAAACAGGGAATCAGGAAAATGCATTAGCACCCTAGTACAGACTAGGAACACAGAGCGGGGAGGAGACTCAGCCCCGTCAGACAGAAGGAAACCGGGGGAGGGGAGAGCAAACTTCCCCCAGTCGGAGACTGCAGCGCGGCCGTGGGAAGAGAAGGGAAGTGGGGAGACGTACCTCAGGCGTCAGCCAGACATTTGGCATCTGGGCATGTGGGAAGGTGAGGGAGGAGGGGAAAGGGCTACACCAGAGCAAGATGGCAAGAGCTCCCGCCGCTAGAGTGAAGACCTGGAGCGCTAGAGCTTTCTGCTCCCTCTCTTCCCTCCTGGAGGCCATTTCTCCATATTTCACTGGGATATAGAGGGGCCGCTGGGCCGAGTCAGAACTAGCCAGCGTTGCCGCCACCCCACGGCAGACCCCGCTTCGGCCCCTGGCCCAGGCGGGAGAAGTGGCCTTAGGGGACGCTGAAGTTACTCCGTGGAGGGGGGAGGGGTCGCCAAGCTCCTTTCCAATCGCAGTGGCCGCTCCAGCTATTCGCATATATTATGCTAATAAAAGCCCTCCGGCTCAGCTCCCACCCAAGCTCCCCGCCCCTCGGGGGGTCTCCCAGGCCCGGCCCGCGGGCTGGGCGAAGGTGAATATATTATGCTAATGAGGCGGGCCTCTGCCGGGGCTTCGGAAGGGGGGCGCACTGCGGCGGGAGCGCGGGCTGGAGGCCGGGCGCTGGGAGAGGGTCGGGGGAGGGACACCGCGCTCCGAGCGCGCGCGCACTCACACACTCTCTCTCTCTCACACACACACACACACACACACACACACACACACACACACACTCACACACGAGCATCTCGAAGGGTATTTAAGGCTCGCACACGCGAGGCTGCGGAGATACATCGGGCAGCCGCGGCTTCGGTTTCGCGACTCGCATTTTCTGCTTGGGTGTTTCGTTTTCCTCTGTCCTCTCCCCCTCGGCCACCCCTTTTGCACTGCGCTCTGGCGGTCTCTCTCAGCATTTTTGCCGGGAACTGCAGCCAGGTGGGAAACACAGGTCGGTGTGCGAAAAAACACCGAATAGGCAGAAATAAGGCAGGCTGACAGAGGCGCAACAGGTCCGGTGCTCTGTGGAGAGGGCGAGCGGCGGCCCCTCACAGCCCCTCGACCGCTGTCCCTTGGACCCCGCGCCGCCGCTCTGGGGACCTCTGAAGAGGTGTGCGTCCTCTGAGGGGCCAGGAGGAACACCCGGGAGGGTTTCATTCCGATTTTTACCTTGCTGCCATCAGTCCCCGGACTGAGGGTCTTTTTCACTCGCAGCTGGGAAGGGGAAAAGAAAGCGGAGGATGGTCCACGTCTGCCGGTCTCGGCGCTGAGGAAAGCGGCGGTCAGTCTCCGCGCCCCGGCTCCCACTCTCCCAACTAGTTGTGCAGCCACTTGGACTGAACTTTGGAGGAATCGTCTTTTTTCTTTCTTTTAAGATTATTGGAGGTGGTAGAGGGTAGGAGGCAAAGCCCAGACAGCCGACCCCGCCACGATGCTGGTGAAGAAGCACGCAGGGAAAGAAGGGGGGCGGGAGCCGAGCTCCAAGGACCCGAGCGCATCCCCTCAGCGTTGTGCCGGGACGGTGCCCTCTTGCGCGGCCCTGGCAGCCCTCCTGTCAGTGGTGGCCGTAATGTCTTGTCTGTACCTGGGGGTGAAAACCAACCACCTCCAGGCGAGGATCGCAGCTCTCGAATCCGCCAAGGGGGACCCTTCCATCCGTCTGCTGCCTGATTGCCTGGATCAGCTCAAAGCTGTGGTGCAAGAGAAAGTGGAGCGACTTCTGGCTCAGGTGTGAAAGCTTGGGGTATTTTGCAGGTGGATAACATCTTGTACAGGCGTGATTCTGTGTACATGATCAGCCTCTACCTTACTGTATGCATACTTGGTATGGCTGTGTGTACATATATGTGCTAGGCCATCTGTGCTCACTGTAGCATGTATTTGTATATGCACATCCTTTGATATCACCCTTTCTGTCTCTGTCATCTTCCCTTACTTTTCTTAATGTTTGCATGATAAACACATATGGAGGCCTAAAAGGGGGAAGGGTGGCCAGAATGTCAGGGTGGTGGTTTACCTCTTTTTAGCTTCTGGAATCATGTGTGAGTTTTTTCCAGTGTTGTGGAGTATATTCCTTGCAGAGATAACATCTGTTATATCCTTCATTGGGTGTAAGAAGGTTAGAGCCATAGGTGTTATCAACAGACAAATGGTAATCACTTTTAAAAGTGAAATAACTTTGCAATGATTTCAGATGAATTATTTCGCACACTGAATGTTTTCATTCAACGTTTAAAAAGAAAAAAACCCAATAGCTTCAATTTTTGTAAAGGATACAGTGGCAGGGGTATTTGTGAATGCAGAGCCATTGGAGTTGAGAGTTGAAAAGAATCTATGTTATGTTCATCAAAACCAGGGGTGCTTTAGACTACAGTTGGGGGGTTTTCTGGAACTTGCCCTTCGAATGGAGAAGCTATTTGGCAGTAGTTGCATGATAAGCCGTTGACCTTTATGTATAAAATATTGGTTGTTTTAAAACCTATAGCTTACCTAGATCTGCAATATGTTCATGCTGTTTTTTTGCATTGACTGCATATGCTTGAGCTGAGACAGAGAGTGGTGGTAGTTGAAGAATGGAGAAAGATGTCCAGCAGTCTTGATATCATGTCAATGGTCATTTTCTTTTTTTAGGGCTTGGGTACTGTTACCTTTTGACTAAAGTCCAAGTACATATGTAAACGTTAGTTATGTAGGCTGGTAAATCAAGCATATGGCCAGAGAGTCCCTAAAGAATCCATTTCTCTAATGCTACTGATGATTGTTAATATCTCTTCTTTTCCTACAGAAATCCTATGAACATATGGCTAAAATAAGAATTGCAAGAGAAGCACCTTCAGAGTGCAACTGCCCAGCAGGTAAAATGGAACTTACTTAACAAGGTTTCCTCCATAGCAGAGCATTTTGAAACAAAGGTCCTGTGTCTGTCAAGTCTGCCTGTAATAATAGTAAAGAAAGAATGCAGACCCAACTTACTTTAATAAAACCAACATGTCTGAGTAAAAGAATGGCAAATAAAGTCCCAAATATTATTTTAAGAAGCATACCAAGGTCTGTTAAGGGAAAGCAAAGAAGATAGAGATAATCAGCAAAGAAAATACAGGCAAGGTGTTGTCTAAAGACAACGTTCTTAGATTCATAGATTGAAAATTATTCTTCAATTTTATTCAATTTTAATGTGTATGGTGAAAAAGACTGCAGAACATGTTAGTTTCTGAATTGCTTAGTGGTTGCATTAGTGCAGGTTTCTATTTGTTGTTTTTGACATACGATTGTGTTAGTAAGCCACCTTCACTTCTTCAAGTGCTTTTATTTTTTATCAGAAAGGTTCTCTCTCCTATTCTGTAGCTAAAGATGCGGATTGAAAGGAAATTAGTTCTTTATGTTAAGCTTCTCATTACAAACTATTGCATTCTCGATGACTTCTCAGAAAAGGCTCATATATATATATATATATATATTTTTTTTTTACCATTTTTCTATGTAGCTTGAGGGAACTATATGATGACAGCATACTAGTAGAAGCATGGGTAAGAGAGACATCAATGAATAAAAACCCCTGGGTAACCATGAAATCTTCCTTCACAGACCTCTGAGGCTTGGTAGTTGGTCATCTACGGGCCTCAAATTTAGAATATGGAATAGAAAATGGAATATGTCCATTGGAAAGTGTCTAGTGGATTCAACTAATAGGTCATGAAAAACTCCAATGAGTCTTGAGATTGTTGTTTCAGATAAATGTTGTTAATGTGTTTATGAACATTTTGGTTTCTTTTATTATCATGTATAGAAAAGTAAGTGTCTTACTTTTTTTTTCATGTTCAAGAACGTGATATTTAGATACTTATACTGCATGGAAAGACTAATTCCTTTGTTTATTTATTTTCACATTCTGAGTTTTTTTTTTTCCTCATGATAATTTGTTTTGACACAGCTAAACTAGGCACCATGTTTAGAAATTTCAAATGTCAGCTCCTGGTTGTACATCATAAAAATTTTACTATTTATGTTCTGTTACATTGATGACCATAATGGAACAGTATTTTTTTTTTTCTTAATGAAGCCTTTTCAGTTGAGAACACATATCCATTAGGTAACAGGAAGACAGAGTTAATGTTTGAAATTATAGGTTTCATTCTTAGTTGTTTTAGGTTGGGAAAGACCTCAGAAGTCAGAAATTTAAGGAAGGCACTTTTCCAGTGTGGGAATTAACTCACAACAACCTCATCAGCCTGCAGGGATTATTTAAATTCCCAAGACAGTTGGTACAGGACTTCACTGATCATACCACTTAGAATCCAGCGTTTTCTGTATGCAATACTCTTGCCAGCTGTGTGAAAAATAACTAGGGCTAATTAATAGGATTCTTAGTGAACTTGATAAAGAGTAGAAAAGTGACAGCCATGGCACTGAGTTCTGTTTTTTGGGGGATGTAACTGCTTTATGATGTTTGATGTAAGCTGGCTGGTGAGGTCTAATTTGTAATCTGTAGGAAAGTCTTTACATTTGGAGCTCACTTCATGTTAAATCTTCCAAAATATCTTCCATTTTCTTCTTAATATATTAATTTAATAATAAATGTTGATTTCACCTTAATAACAAATAAATAAATAAATGGTGATTTCCTCGGTTTTTTTGTTGGCTCTGGCTAATGGCTGCTTTACTTTCTTGCCACCACTAGAGCTCCACATTACACCAGTTTTCACCAGGTTACTCTAGAGGTAAACTTTTGAAGGTGCACATTCCAACACACAGAATCAAACAGGTTTCTTGCTGACAGATCTCTAGCATAGAAACACTCTATTCTGCTTGTGGAATAATTAGACAATATCAGAATTAAGGCATCATGTTGAAAATAGTATCCTGGGGAAAACCAGCTATTTTGAATTGCGGTCGGTGAGGTATTGTTTTAGGGAATGAATGGGCTGGCCAAGAGGATTAGAAAGGAGATATAGCACTTCCCACCTGGTTTAGGTTTCACCCTGGTTCGCAATGACTAAGAGTTGTCACCCAGACATCTGTTTGTAGGGCAGAGTGAGACAAGTTTGTTACCTCAGCCCAGTTCCTGTGGACAGATGCCCACCCCTTGAAGTTGACACTCTTGTTGACAGTCTCCGTCACAGAGCCAAGGACTGATAGCAAAGGCCGAATGCTGTGTTGTTTGTGTTCACTTTAATTGCTTTTGATAGAACTCAGTCCCAGTGAGGTTTATCCAGGTAGGCTACAAGGAAATCATAGAACTGAAAGTTTTTTTTTAAACACTAGAAAGAACTTTTGTGGGAGAGGTATAAGGAAGGCTATTATTGAATGGTTTTTCATTATAAGGGAAGTATTCTCTCGTTTAATCTTCACAACAACCCTGAGAGTTAAGTATTAATAATCTCATTTTACAGATAGAGAAGCTGGACTCAGAGAAGGTGACTAACTTAACATAGTAAAGACAAGGTCAGATTCATTTCCACATCTGTCAGAATCAAAAGCCCGAAGTCTGAGGAGGAATAGAGAGTGAGTATAGGTTTTGGAGCTGGACAGTTCTGGACTGAAATCCTGGGTCTGATACTAAATAACTGTGTGACCTTGGTTGCACTATTAAACATCTCTGGATTCCAGTTTCCTCATCTGCAAAAACATGGCTAATGCTACCTTCCTCATCATAGGTTGATACTTTACCTAACATCTGGCATAGTAATGGCTATTAATTGGGTAATAGCAGTTACTATTCTTTTTAATATCTTATGTGTTACTTAACGTCAATCTGGTCCATGGGGACACATGATATAGGTGGGAAAACTGAGACTCGGAGATGCATAACTTGCTCAAAGCTCCATGGCTAGTTGATAGTAGGCTCTGGACTAGAATGCTGTGCTTAATTAAACAACTATATCTGTAGAACATTCATGCAGATAATCAAGGAAGTCAGTATCTCTTGGTGCTACATCAATGAAGATGGGTTCTTTACAGATATTTGTATTAGTCTACTAAATTATTTTTACCAAAATTGTAGGAAGAACTTTTGACCTTGTAGGTAAAGCTTAATCGAAGTAGATAGAACCTATACTAAAAGAGTATAAAGGGATAAAGAATGTCTTTACAGTTTTGATACCAGATGTTTTCGAAAAGAAGTACTTTAGTTGTCTGACTCATTTTCACACTTATTTTTAACAGCTTTCTTAAAGTATATTTTATAATATTTAAATCTATGATTTAAAGAGTGAAAAAAAATGGAGCTGGGCAACCATCACTACAATTTTAGATCACATCATCATTCCCCCAAATTCACATTTACTTCTTTCGTGTGTTCAGGAGAAGCTCTATTTTTTTAATATTTGCTTTAAAGAAACCTCAAAATAAAATTAAAAAAACCCCCATACAAATTAGAGTTCTATTTAGCAGAATATTTGACTTAGCAGTAGCTGAACTGTGGAAATCCAGCCGGCATCTGTGGCTTGGCCTCTCTAAAGCTTGTCTTTTGTAGGAAAGAATAAATTGGTTCTTTCCTATGGCTGTAGAATTCCATTTTGGGTTCTGTTCCTGGAGTCCTACATAAAGTACATACAAAGCAGGCATATTTATGGGAAGGTTTCTATGATCCAGCTGATAAGGAACACTGGGAACCAGGCAGCCAACCAAAAGATGTTTAGATCATAGAGTTTTCTGTACCTTACTCATGAGTAGTGTTGCCTGCCCAGGGTGTGAAATATAAGAACCTCTGTGGTGTAAGGGACAGAGAATGTGAATGGGCAATAAAGAATCTGTAGTTCCAGTTATGATGACCAATAGTGGGCATTCTTCCATGACAGCATTTCTGGAGGAGCAATCAGGATCGGCTAATAGGACTGCTTTAATGATAGACCCTGTTACATTCAGATAAAGAACTTTTCCTGATCAAGGGCTTGCTTTAGTGTCATTGGAGTGATAGACTATAGATCTGTGAATCAGTTCAACAAAAAATCCTGAAGATATTATGTCTGACAAATGAGTGAAATTTGGGGGAGTCCCAAAGAATGTATTTAAGCTATTCTTAAATCTTATTTTTGAATAAGGTATATTGATTTTCTCTTACAACAAATAGAATTTTGGTAAAAATAGGGCAAAAAAAAAAAAAAAAGAATCCAGAGTTCTAATCCTGGCTTTGCCATTAACAATCTTGGGGAAATCATTTCCAAGAATGACTTTTACAGACTCTATTTTCATATCCCTAATATAGGAGTGTTGGGTTAGAGTGATTTTGAAGGGCATTTGTCAGTTCTCCAGGTATGAAGAGCCTATTGTGTGCTAAATATCTAGATATGGGGAAAATGCTGATGAATAAGGCAGACTTGGCATCTGCCCTCTTGGTGCTTACATTTCAATAAGGATGACAGACATTTTAAAATGACATGAATTTACAGGCATGACAAATACAACCGAGAAAAAGTATAGTATGCTTTGGAGTGCATGACCAAAGCTTCTTCCATACTGTAAATATTATGGATTTTTTTTTCTTTATTTGGTAGAGGGCAAGGGGGAAAGAAATTCATAGTAGGAGAAAATCATTAACATGAGAAAATCTGGCTTCTGATAACATATGAAAGCTCTAGCCATGGATAAAAGCTGATCTGCAGAGCCTCACCTGGCTTTTGGTTTTCCAAGAATTTATGGCCAAATGAAGGTACACTGATACTTGGTTTGCGTACACTGATACCCAACTGAAATAAAAAGTGGCTCTAATATATGAAAGATTGTGTAGATAGGATGGTGACCTGTTTTTCTACATTACTCCTGCAAACAGTGAGGTTCAGGTTGAATAAGAGTTGAAGCTTCCTGCATGGTGGGACTGAACAGTTCCACCAGACTTGGTCCTCAGCCTTCACAGATGATGATGAAAGTAGCACATCTAGTCATCTGCTCAGAGAGCTTAATTAGAGATAAAAAAGACATACTGTATAATTTCTGAGGTCCTTCCACACCCTCCAAGTCTCTGATAGTGATTATATACAAAGTAAGGTCAAATGTAGGCAAGTAGAACTATGTCTGATTCATAAATATGAATGACACAGCCTCTGGTAACTGGTTTTGTGGCATCTTCTCAGTTGATGGTGGGAATAAATTTTAACTGTAGCTTTAAGGTTGTGTACCCTTTCCAATTATATGAGAAGACCTTTAAATTACCTTGCTAACATGAATTTGCTTTATCATATAAAACTTGTATTTCCTACTAACATGGTTTTTCAATTACACTGTACATTTTTCCTACCCAATGAATGGAAAGAGTGCATAAAGTAAGGACATAATAATGTATAGATTTTCAATTATGTAAGGTAAAGAATTGTCAGAAACGGGTTGCAAAAAGAAAGCAAAATAAAATGCCGTGTTATTTAAATGAGAATACAGGCAGTCCCCTCCTCTTGTAAAGCCAGACAATACAGTGTGGCATCTGAGCGCCTCAAAGCCTTCATGTTAAATGGTTTCGTTCCTACTGAGTACAGCAGTTTGGGTGTAACACCTTTAGTTGGTTCAGTAGTGACAACTGTCAAAATGCCCTGTCACCCAAAGGACCGGGGACAAATTACCTCTTGAAGCAGTGTTCTTGTATCTTAGCTTCTCTTCTGTATCTCTTGTCTGAAAATTACTAAGACGCAAATCCTTGAAGTACTCTTTTCTCTTTCTTACCTTAGTAATTCTGTTTTTTCTGAGCTGGGAATTATTTAAGAGAAGGGCATAAATTCTGCATAGGGATTAATTTTTTCTAGCTCATTTGAAGGATGTATAGATGCAAGTAGCCTCTCAGGGCCTTAGTAACCTATTGTGCTTCTGATTGGTTTGTAACTGTGCAAAATCAACTACATAGCATATTAAAAATAGTATTTGAATGTCAAAATTAGGTCTAGGAGTGGAGAAGGGCATCCTCCCATCAACAAGATTAGGTAATTGACAACTTGTAGGGAAACATGCCAGAATCAGGACTGTCTTACAGTTCAGGGGGGCACTGTGTGCTGCAGGGGGAACCTCATGAGGTTCTCATCAAATAATATCAATCTATGTTGTCTTGAGTGGAAATCATCCAAAACCTATTATGAAAAAGCATTTTTATACCATCCTTCCACTTTCTAAATACCACTTGGTGGTTTGTTGGAAGCTGAGGATGTGAAAACAATGTATGAGTCAGTCTGGGCTGCAGGCAATAGCCCAGTAAGTGACCGCTAAACATAGAAGCATCTCCACCCTCCCTGGTTTGCCAGTACGGGTGAAGTTCCATGCCGTGGTTTAATGCACCATGATATTTAACAGTTTTTTTTGGAATTTGTGTTAAAAATGACTGTGACACACCCGCATACTGAATTCTTAGACATGCATAGTTACTGTTTCATTGGGGATGTGTTCAGCAACCTTATAATTAAAATATATTTTACAATCAACTTTTAAAAAGGAGGAGATGCAGGAGAGTGGGAAGCAGAAGTAAGTGGAGTTCACTTAAAAATTAAAATTGAGCACTTTTCATTGGCATCATATATTCCTTCACATGACTGTTCTGTGTCGTTTAAATGATAGGATTCCTTGAAGAAATGCCACCAGATGGCAGACATCTTCCCTTTGTGACCACAAGGAGGAGGAACTGAGCTGAATGGTGGGACTTCTTCTGTTCTGTCTGCTCCTCCTCAATTGAATTCCTAGACAACTTCTATCTTTTGACTTCTGTTTGCTATGGAAAAGTTTAAATGAGGGAGCAAGAAATTTCTTCCATCTATATTTGAAGACTAGAATATGCTATCAGCTTTAAGATATTTAAAATAGTTTAATAAATTTCACATTTGTATTAGTCAAAAGTGCAGTTATTTAGTGGATAAATTCACATATATAAACTTGAGGCTGGTATTCCAATAACTAGAAGAAATTAACTAAAAGTAATTGAATTTACCAGTTGGGGATTTTGTGCTTATATTTTGAAATTTCTCAAAATCAAGAATCATTTGGCATCATTATCATGCTTTTGACATGATTTCATCTGGAGTCTCCATTTCAACTTCAGTCACCACATAATTTCATAGTTGGAATGCATTCTTATTTTTTCTCATACTGTGTTCCTTAGTCTAATTGGATAGTCTGAATTGTCAGGAATGCCAAAAACTGTTCACTTGGATATTCATAATTTAGAACTTTAGGCTTCTGGATTATGTACATAAAATTTTTATTCTTATATTTTAAATGTCATCAGCAGATATTTTAAAAAGGTTCTCACATTTAGGCTAAGTGGCTGAGTAAATTTGATGAATTGTACCCAGCTCTAGCTTGTATATTATGGTAATATTAGGAGTCAGAATATGTCTAACTAGAAGTAGACTTGTTTTTGACAAAAGTAAAATTTATTTATTTTGAGTTCACATGTAAGGAAAGTGAAAAAGGGGAGGAAAAGCCATTCACATCCTGTAATCTCTTGGAATAATACCTCTTTACCATCATATTTAGCAAGCTTGGTAGCTTTTAGAGTTTCTATTATAGTATAAGTCTGGACAATTGTTAGAGAGTCAGAGGAATTCTCCATTATAGCTCTGTCTCCAGCATCCTCTTTTGCTCTTGTAGTAGCTAATGGGAGAGAAAAACCTTATAGGAATCTCCTTCCATAGGAGTCTCTATTACAGGGTCAGAAAAGTGGTATTATTTTTGATCCTTAAAATGCTAGAACTAAATACACATGGAAAATTGACCCAGTTCTTTCTCAACATTCCTGTATCTTAGCTCAATTTGGGCAGTTATTAAAGGTAAGTGGTTTATATTATCTTTCTAGGAATTATGAAACTCCGATTTGCCTCAGGGGTTCCAGAATCCAGCTGGCATTTTTAAGATGTACATGATATGATCATAAGATAAAAACATTTCCATAAACCATGCATGAAAACCAACCTTTTGACTTTAAAGTCAGGCTAGAAATGCTGGCAAATTTTAGGCCCTTGCCAGCAAATTCTGGAATACTAAAAATCATTTTTTACTGAAAAAATTAGGGCTCAAGGTCAGAGCCAATGAAATTTGAATGAACACAAGCTAATAGCTGCCTTTCTGAGAATGGTTATCAATCTGGTTGGGCGTCAAGTGAGTTAAGTATGTTAAGGATCAGGTGGCCCTCGTGGGCAGATCCTGATACTAGCTGCTAAGAGGTCTCACAGAGTAATGGCACTTCATTTCCTGAGGGAGTGGGTTGGGAGTCCATTTCTACCAACTTCGTTTGTGAGCTCCACGTCCGGGGTTCTGGTTTGTATCTGTGTATCTCTAGGGCTTGTGGTAGAGTTCTCTATAGAAAGTTAGCTATAAAGGTTCATAATGATCATAATGAAGATCTGTCAACTTGACTTGGCTGAGAATTTTTATTGTGGTTTATCTCTTTACATACACTAATATCCTTATCCCCATGGCTTTTAAAACATTTTCTCTGAGGACTTTGTGAGCCAAAACATATTAAAGCTAATACAGATCTTAGCGATCAAGTGGTTCAAGGGTTTTCCAACGTTTCTCAAAGAGGCTCAACCTTTAGAAAAAAATGAAATCTTATGAGAAAAGTCATTATATGAAACTGGTTACAAAGTTAGCTACACACACAATGATTGACCTCGGAGGTCAGAGAGGCAGAGGCCAAAGCCCTACATGTTCTTTCTTTCTGCTGCTCACCCCACTCCCCCATGATGGCCCCTGAGGTATCTCTGAAGAACTTCAGGACTCCATAGGAAACTGTTATAAAATTACTGAAAGTTCAGTCCCCAGTGTGATTCCATTTCCTCTGTCTTTAGAGATACTGTATGCTTGCCAATACAGAACTCATCTCCAAAATTCTGGAACTAGAAACATTACAAGGAATGGTGGAAGCAAAATTATTTATTAAAATGAATGGAATCCGGAAATGACTGCTGATAGTATTGTTCTTTAATGAGTTGTAATAGTCCAGCAAAGGAGATATAATAGAAGTAGTGCTGGAAAGCTGGAAAAGTGCACTGTGTAACTGAGCATGGTACTGTGCATCAGGAAATCAGCATCTCACTTCATCCTTTTTTTTAAAGTTAACTTATTTTTAAAGCTTCCAAGTCACAATATTGCTCTTGTTTTTTATGATAGTTTTTGTGTTTTTTTTTCAAATTTCTTTGTATTTTTACTTAGCCTTTAATTTTAGATACTAATGTGGGGCTTTCTCACTAAGTTACAGCAGTCCATTGCCTTTTTATATATTTATTTAAAGCAATCGATTTTTAAACTAATAGTTAATACTTGGTTTGTGAAGTAGTATACAAAAAATAACTATTCCCAAATTATGCTATTCATATAGAAAATTTATAATATGAGAAAGTTGTTATTAAAGATACTTCTAAGATCTTTGAGACTTTCTTATTGATCTGATTCTTATTTCTGTTAAACTGATGATGTTTATCTATTGAAATTTAAATTGACAGTACAATGTGAATTTATGAATTGTGCACGTGTGTTTAAATAATAGTAGGAAAAATCTTCAGGAACTAACAACACTTTAGCTAATATTGAAGGGATATATGTAGTACCTTTCAGAGTGAAACTGGAAATCTGGGTACAGTCATACTGTCAGAAGTACTGCAAAAGGAAGCTTGGAAAGACAATACTCTTCCTCCCACTGGAATGAACGTCCACTGTCAACAGCGATGCTGTTTACTGTATAGTTGTAGACAGTAGTTTGGCCAAGTGCAGCACCTGCCTTGACTGTCTTATTGGGCAGATAATAGAATGACAACTGTACAAGTTACTGAGTTTTGACAAGCAGTTAATTTCTTCCTTAATACACAGTCTTAAACTATGGATTTCCAGGAAGTCTGGAAGAATAAAATGATTTTTCTTTTTAAAATTACTTTAGTTACTTTGCCTTTTGAGGGAAGACAATTATTAGTAAAGCAGCAAAGCTAGATTGTACATATACTAAAGGCTGGAAAGATCATATATGCCAGCCAAAGCTATTGTAAGCTGCAAAAAAGAGGTTTAACCGAACCAACTGTATCCCCTAAATTTACTGTCAGAACGCTACAGACTGACGACTGCCCAGGAGTTTAAGCAGCGAGCTTGATGGCGTGGCTTAGTACTACTATACATGTTATGCATCTGGAAGTTTTTCATAAAAGAAGAACTCCAACATTAAGAAATTACATCTGTAAAGAAACCAGGGCTTTATGTTCTTGTATATAGTTTCTTTCTGTACATTGTTAAACACTGAATTTCAGCTACTTCTGAGAATACTTTCATGAATATTGCTTTGGTTCTGCAACCAAGTTCTGTATGAGGCCTCCTATGTGTTGGTGGCAAAATTTATGTTACCATTTTTGGAATATTAAAAAGAAAGTTATTTTTATGGCAAAAAGTATCCTTGAATTGAGAGATCTGAAGTATACTTTCTATTTTCTGTGTATGAGCCCCTGACACATTAGACTCAGAATGTATTTTATTCTTTTAAGCTTTCATCTGTTTGAGCAGAAAACCTTTGCTTTCAGCCTCAATCCTCAAAAAAGGAATTCCAGATAGAGGAATTTTGTAATCAGTAACATTTATCCCCGAGATATGTGTATGATACATCATTTTTCTTATTTGCAAATTTTTTAAGTCTCCACTTTAGTTTAACTGTGTCATATGCCACCAATTTTTTTTGACATTTTTTATTGATTTATAATCATTTTACAATGTTGTGTCAAATTCCAGTGTTCAGCACAATTTTTCAGTCATTCATGGACATATACACACTCATTGTCACATTTTTTTCTCTGTGATTTATCATAACATTTTGTGTATATTTCCCTGTGCTATACAGTGTAATCTTGTTTATCTATTCTACAATTTTGAAATCCCAGTCTATCCCTTCCCACCCTCTACCCCCCTGGTAACCACAAGTCTGTATTCTCTGTCCATGAGTCTTTAGATTCCACATATGAGCGATCTCATATGGTATTTTTCTTTCTCTTTCTGGCTTACTTCACTTAGAATGACATTCTCTAGGAGCATCCATGTTGCTGCAAATGGCGTTATGTTGTTGTTTTTTATGGCTGAGTAGTATTCCATTGTATAAATATACCACATCTTCTTTATCCAGTCACCTATTGATGGATATTTAGGCTGTTTCCATGTTTTGGCTATTGTAAATAGTGCTGCTATGAACATTGGGGTGCAGGTGTCATCCTGAAGTAGATTTCCTTCTGGATACAAGCCCAGGAGTGGGATTCCTGGGTCCTATGGTAAGTCTATTCCTAGTCTTTTGAGGAATCTCCACACTGTTTTCCATAGTGGCTGCACCAAACTGCATTCCCACCAGCAGTGTAGGAGGGTTCCCCTTTCTCCACAGCCTCTCCAGCATTTGTCATTTTTGGATTTTTGAATGACGGCCATTCTGACTGGTGTGAGGTGATACCTCAGCCACCAATTATTTTTTAATTTTTATTTTTTACTCTTCAGTATAGTAATGGTTGTTTGTTTTCTGTCTTTATCCAGGTTCTTATCTTGTGGGTTATGTGGTACTCAATTTTCTTATTGTTGCTAAAATTACTTAAAGGACAGCTCCTTTCAGTTGGCTTTATATACTTTGTATACTAGACCCTTGAGGGTAGTGCTGAGAGCTGTGCCTGTATTACTGACACGATTTACATAAGTGGCCTTTAAGATGGTAGCACTGAAAATTTGTCTAAGGTAGAGACCACTTTGGAAGACTCAGTTTCCTGTGTCTGGGTATCAGTGAGTAGTTCTGAACATAAAAGTAACTAACATAAAAGAGAAAAAATGCTGACCTTGCCCCTGTGTTTTGGGGTGCTGTGCCAGGCCCTTACTTTATTTACATAGGCCACATTTGCCTGGTGTGAGCATGAGGCTGCCTCTGGGATTCTGTGCTGCTCTTTTGTCCATCTTGGCTTTGGCTTCAGTT
Organism: Vicugna pacos; assembly: GCF_048564905.1. Lineage (NCBI taxonomy): Eukaryota > Metazoa > Chordata > Mammalia > Artiodactyla > Camelidae > Vicugna > Vicugna pacos. Next base: position 44,585,945 of record NC_132988.1, read on the forward strand.
ATCTTACCTACTAGTCTGGCTTTTAATTGGACACTTTCACCCAGTTCCCATCATATTCATTCATGTGTTACCACTTCAGACGACTTGCTTTTGGTCCATACTCTAAGATTTATTCGCCTGTTCTTGGCCAGTTACCTCTCCCATTGGTCCCTGCCTTGTTAGATCTCCTTCTCCTGCTACCTACCCACAATGTTCGCTTTACTAGCATCCCAAACAGCTCAGCCCTCAGCTGCCCAGGTATATGGATACTCTTCTCTGATCCTACCTGTTTCAGTTGTCTGAGCCCACTGGGATTTTGGCAGAAGAATGGCTGAAGCTAGATAATGTCCCTGCCCATATATTCTAGGAAGAAAGTATGTTAGAATGGGGCGAGGGTAGGTGGGGATACATTGAAACTATACAGTCATTGGTGAGTTTTTTTGTAGGGAAATATTTACCTTCTTCGGAAGCACCTTTTGTTCTGGTAGTCTCATATTGCCATATGAGGAGAGAGTTAATTATAAATATTAAATATTTGGGATATTAGTATCTAAAATTTCTATATTGTGGGTAGTAACTGATCTCTGGTATTACTTAACTCCAGCCAACTCTGGCAAAGGTGAAGGGGTCATGTGTGTAGTAATCTGTTTAAAATCTTTTATTCAATTAATAAAATATTTATTGTGATTTATTATGGATGAGACCGAGTGCCATATGCCTTACTGTTTAAAGAAATAAGTAGGCTGCTAAGTTCTTATGAAGGAATAATGGTGTCAGATATGCAGACTGGACTGCAAGAGAAGTAAAAACTACAAAAGTATATAGCCTGTAGCCAACTGTATCCACTTTTAATGGGTTTAAAACTACAATGATAATTGGTATTTGAACTCATAATTCCAGTTCATTTACTTTTCATGATTTCAAAAATAGCAACATGTTATTACAGAAGTTGCTATTTGAATTTTTAAAAAACTTTTTTCTAGACAATCGAGAAGTTCTCTAATGAGTATTGTGATACTTTGTGGAAATACCACTTAGATGGTTTTTCCAAAAATAAATGAACTCTGTCAGTTGTTAGGTCAGGTGTAACATTTTTAACCCCTCACCAGGCTACTTTCCATGGCATTTATTTTTAAGGAGACCAGCAGGCTTTCTTAAATGTCCGTTCAGATTCTATGGTCATGTTTTCTAATGAAGACAGAATCTCTGGGTCTTGGCTAGACTCTCTTGGGTTTTAAAGAACAGAGATCCACTTAGGTAGCTTTAAAAAACAGTGGTGCATGGAGTCTCAGCTTTGTCACTGTTGACACCTTGGGCTGGATAATTCTTTGTTGTGGGGGCACTCCTATGCATTGTAGTACGTTTAGCAGCATACCTGGCCTCCTTTCACTGGATACCTGTTGCATTCAGTTTCCACAACAAAAAGATGTCTTAGCACTGTCAAATGTCCCCCAGGGGTCAAGATCACTGCGAGATGAGAACCTCTTTTCAGGATGCCCAGTGAGTGAGGAAGGCAGGAATATCAGCTCTGCAGCTGGCCCTCTGGAAGAACAGGAGGTGGAAGGTTGTCGGAACAGTCAGGACGAATCGTCATCCCCTTAGCAGGAGGCGTCCAGTGCAGTGCCTTCTGAGCTGAAGAACTTTATCTCTGCTTCTACCACTTTTGTCAAGGCCACTCTCCTCTCCTCTCTCCCCTTGTGGTTGCTTCTCTTTTTGACCTTGTTGTCAAGGTCAGCCCAAGGTTGACCTCTTTTCTTTGTGTTTGATTACAGCTTTGTCATTATCGTTACTAAAATAATACAGGCATATGACAAAAAAAAGCCAACATTTGTATTAAAAGTGGTATACCAGGAGGAGGAGGGATAGTTCAGTGGTAGAGCGTGTGCTTGGCATGCATGAGGTCCTGGGTACTGCCAATAAATAGAAGCAGCTGTACAGTTACCCATCATGAAATTCACCTCACCAACTCATGAAGACTACAAAGCCATCTTGGATTGTCATCTTTCAGTCTTGTAAAATCAAAAAAGTCTTTTTAAAAACCTACTAAAATTTCTTAATAATAAATGCGTCATTTATATGTAAAATAAATAGATAAATAAATAAATAAATAATTAAATAAACCTAATTACCTCCCCTCTCCCAAACCTAAAAATACAATAAATTTTAAAAAACCTTAAGAAAAAGTGGTACACGATATCTCTTCCCAGAGGAGTCTACTGTGAGTAGTTTCTTGTGTATCTTCCCAATACAAATGGATTTATATCATTCTTTTTAAAGACTGTATTCTATTGTATACATGTACCATAATATATTCAAATAAGAAGGCAAATCACTTTTAAAAGTCCAAATATTGCTTCCTATTTCTGATTTTCCTGTTTTCCGAGGAAGATTGCTTTGATTTTATACTTCTATTCCACACAGTCTGTATATACGGGAGCTTAATGCATACATGTTGACGAAATATTATTATTGATGTGATATGCCGATGATAAATATGAACAACAGCTCTCAAAAAACATGCCCTGATAGCCCTGATTTGTAGCATTTGCAGATTTTCAAGGTGTAAATATTCTACAAGTGTCAATTGCAGCTTAACAAAGTGACATTAGGAAGTGATAAGTTTGAGTGTTTACTAGCTTTGTTTTTGATATAATTTATTTCATTGTACTGTTATATAATTGAAATTTAAACAATGACTGTGTTTAATGCTGGGCTCACAAAATTCTGAAAAATGACAATCAGATCTCTCAAGTTAGCTTCCAGTACCTGCTGGCACTGATATCCCCGATTCCATATAGAGTGTGTTGCGTTGTTCGTGGTAATGTATCCAAGTAGTAATCCTGTCTCTGATAGGATTTTAGAATCTCAGTGTTGGGAAGGTCTTTAAAGGTTATCCAGACTTACATTGCTTCTGGTACTTGAATTCCCTCAGTGACATTCTGGCTCTGTGGTCATTAACTTATGATGATCTCTTGAATAGATCACTCAATCTTTGGACTGGTCTGTTAAAAAGCTTCTTTTTGTTAGGTTGAAATTCATCTTCTTCTGGGCATCTACCATTTGATTCTGTACACCATCCCTGCCCTGTGTCATAAAATAAATACCTCTGTCACATGACAACTCTTCAAATACTAGAAATCACCTATTATATTTCTTACTAAGGTTTTATTTTTGGAATAAATGCCCTTGGCTTATTCAGGCATTACAGTTTGTCTGCTTCTTTCTTAACATGTTGCACATTGATTTGAATAAAGCCCCAGATGGGGTGTGGGGGGCATATATGAGAGGGACAGTGAAGAGAACTCCTCTAGTTCTTCTCTACTGCTAACTAATGCAGCCTAAAATTACAGTAATTTTCTTGCTGGCTCCATAAGTCTATTGACTGACACTGATGAAAACCCCTAAGTGTTTTTCATATATGCAGCTGTAAAGTCTTGTTTCCTCTCTCTGGATTGTACAGTTTTGTTTTTTGGCGGGGAGAGGGAGGCAAATGAAGACTTTACACTTATTTTCACTAAATTTTCATCTATTTTAATAGAACCCAACTCCAGCCTTGTCACGATTTGTTGGGATCATGATTTTTTCCATACATTTCCAACTCTTCTTGGCTTCATATGATTTGGAAATTTGATGAAGTGACCAACATTGTTTTCTTCTGATTTTGTGATGAAATGCCTGAACTTACAAGAGCTCAGGACAGAATCAAGTGGCTTTCCAGCAGTCTTTCCCTTTTGGTTCCCATTAATTTATTTACGAGCACCTTTGGAATTGTCTTTCTACCAGTGATCTATCCACTCAGTTGTCTTTTATTTATTGCAATGCGTCCAGTTGTGTTCCTTAGAACACCATTTCTTTTTCATGTTAACAAATGTTCTGAGGAAGAAAGTTTGAAGACAAGTTAGAGGTGCGCTGGGTTAAACCAATACAAGCAGATTTATTTACTGTAGGATTTGTGCATTGTGAATCTTCAAAATGGTGAATATAATGTATCATGTTTTAAACAATTATGGTCATGGTACTATTTTTTCTGTTTAGGTAAAATAATATGTCTAAGAGAAAATTGTTCTTTGAGTTGATAAATGTTTTCCACCAGGGCAAAATATGGAGAAGTAGTTTGGAAGTTTTCAGAACTTTAGCTGAAATGGTCCAAGGTTAATTAGGAAAGTGGCTCCCAACTTGTAGAAGTAGAGTTCCTGACTTTGTAGGAAGGAGGAGATGGAGGAGAAGAAGGAGGGCAAAATATAGTGTAACTGGGGATAGATACTCCAGGGAGGGCTCAAGTCTAAAGCCAGAAAGCAAATGTGTGTGTGACGTTTACTAAACTGGAGACTCCTGTCATCAGGAGGGAGTGTAAGACCTACCTAAAAGCGTTCAAATTACTTTTTAAAGCACTTTGCCAAACAAAAACCAGTATTTGGGTGCTACTTAGTCTGATCTGAAGGCTGAACTTCTTGATAGCATGCATCTAATTCAACTATACACAGAGATCCTCCTTTTATTTTTTGGAGAAAAATTGAATACCTTTTATTTCATATAATATTTTTCATCATTAATACAATTATCCTCCTTAGTTAAAGTTGTTTAGTTTTCTTTGTGACATATTTCAGGGTATTCAGACTATTCTTATATATAAAAGGTTTTTTTTTTAACACCTTTATTGTGGTATGGTTCCTGTATAGTAAACTGCACATATTTCAGATGTACACTTTGATGAATTTTGATGGATGTATACAGCACTGACACTGCTACCATTATCAAGATAACTAACATTTCCATCACTCCCAAGAGGTGCAGTTTTCGAATTTTCAATTTATCCCTTTTCACCCCCTTTAACCGCTGGTAACCATAAATTTGTTCTCTGTGTCTGTGCAAACTGTTCTTATTTTGATTAAAAACATTATAATATTTATATTTTCTTAAACATATGATCTTCATCCTTTGTTTCTTCAATGATCCACCATGAATAGAATAACAATAATAGAACTTAAATAATATAACTAGATATAATGAGAAACAATAAGTATTTAAGTTATATCAAAGCCTTTTATGTAGAGTATGAATCAGGTAGCTTAATAATATATAGCTTAAATGAATGTTGTCAAGACATCAAACTGTATCAGCAAACTTAAATTCTTTTTCTTGTAAAGGTAGAAAAAATAGTTTCTTTTTTTTGGGGGGGTAATTAGATTTATTTATTTAGTTTTGTTTTTTAATAGCAGTACTAGGGATTGAACCTAGGACTTTGTGCATGCTAAGCATGTACTTTACCACTGACCTATACCCTCCCCTGCAAAATAGTTTCTTATAAAGTTAGTACACACTCATTATAAAACCATGTTAAATTTTTGCATGATATTCATATGGATTTTTCATAATTTAACTACTTCTCTCTTTTTTTTTTTTCTCTGTGATACTTCTCTCTTTTTAATGCCTTTTATGCCTACTTTTAATGCTTTTATAAATAACTTCACAGTGAATAATCTATGTGTATGTCTTTGTGTGTATTGCTGTTAGTTACCTATAAATGGAATTAAAGAATCAAATATTACAAACATTTCTACATCCCATAATGCATACAAATTGCACATGAGAAAGTGAATGAAAGTACTGACCTCTCACCTTCATTGGCAAGGTAGGGAACTCTTGAAAGGGGTGTGATACAACCATAGTGTAAGGAATTAGCAATTGATATTTTAAAATATTTTAAACTGTTCTTGAATCTGTAGTTAAGTGAAATCTTCTCACAGTTCCTTCCAAAGTCTGTTCATTTTCTCACTCTTTAACTCTGGTTCAGTTTTTGTGCTGTAGAGGGAAAAAAAGTATTGTAGTCTTCTAAGTACAAAAGAGTATTCTGATTATAATAATGATTTCTGAAGCACTTGGCTGTTCTTGAAGTTTTGCCCTGAAGACTTTACAGAAACTTTGGTTTCTGCTACACTTATTCACTAGAGAGAGAGATTTAAAATGCAGCCAGAAATCTATCAACATTCTACTGTATTTTTGGAGTAGCTGAAGAATTGCTTAGTATGAACTTTAGTCTTCATATGAAAACACGATTTCAAGGAGCCATGAACTAGTTTCAAAAAACATCCTTGAAGCAAAAACATAATTTAACTATGTGACTTCTCAGTTTCCCCATTAGGTTGGTTTTCTGCTGTCTGTAAGATGGCATATTGACACATTCTGTAAACTCAGCGAGGAGAATTCATGATTATATTAACGATAATGCTTTTGACTAGCTTCGAAAGAACAGTCCCTGTTCTAGGGGTTTTCAAGGAGGGGAAATGTTTTCAAAAATTAAGTTTAGTAGGGGGACTAGCAAATGGGCTTATATTGCTGCAAATACAGCTATAGTCTTAAAAAGAAAACACCCTCTGTAGCTCTCTTTACTATAGTGCTGCTCCTTATTAACTAGCAGGATATAATCTTTTAAACCAGTATTTTGGGGAAAAAACAGATTAATAATCATTACATAACCATTAAGAACTTGGAAGTGGCTTTTCCTGTTCTCGAATGCTATTGAGCTTTCTGTGTGTAAAAATATGCTTTGTGTAGATTATTAGTTGTTAACCACCATTAAGTTGTCCCTTTAGGTCACAACCAACTCATATCCACGTGCCTTCCAGAACAGACCATCTGGCCACTTAAACATTCTAAAGGCAGCTTGAGATGTGGAGTGTTAGTCCTTCTGTTACCCAATAGGAAAGAAAAGATCCCACTCCTTATTTTACCTGAAAGATAAGATTACAGGAGGGAGACGAAGTACGCTGTGTAGCAAAAGACTTTAAAGGATTTAGAAGTGCACCTCCGAGGACGGGAGGCGGGCTGATCCAAGGGGGAATCGTGGTGGTCTTTGTCTTCCCTTTCTCTTATATCCTTGCTTAGAGGTGGTCTTTTGATTGACTGATGGCCCTTGCCCCTGGGATGCTTAGTCATGTTTGGCCCCTTTGTGCATGTCCTTACTCATGGAGTATACAGAAAAACCCATGGAGAGGGTTTAACAATGTTAATTATACTACACTGAGCACTGGGTCCTGTCCGGTCGAGTCCTTCTCACTACCAAGAAGTAGTGGCTGTCGGGTTTTAACCGGTTTTCTCTGTTTGTTTGTTTTTTAGCTGACACTCATCTAGAAGAAGTAAAGTCCCCTTATGCTGGAGGCGGGCATGACGCCATCTTCCAGACCATCCTCCCTCTCCTCCATCTTATCTGCCTGTGTCCCCATTTATCTAATTATCTAACACTTCCTTGAAAAGTTAGAATTTCTACTGCTTGAGTAAAAAGGCACCTAAAATGTCAAAATAACTGCTCTTCCCATCCCTCCCACTTCTAAAAATACCTTATTTATTTGCAATCTAGGTTTTCTTTACTGTTTTTGGAAAAGAGAGGAATTTTAAAAACAGCAAGCTGATGTCGGGGATTTGTTCAAGATAGCAATTTTCAGGTCATAACATAAACTCAATTCATAACAACCTTATACTCTATAGTTGCTTGATTTCATACTTAATAACAAAAGAAAAATTAAGCAATGTCTTGGAAAGCTTTAGGTTTTTCAGCTTTACTGAGGTATGACTGAGGAAAAAAAATACACATTTAGCTTGCACGATGATTTTTTTTTTAAGATGTACAATGTGACGTTTTAATATATGAATGCATTGTGAAATGACTACCACAATCAAGTTAATTAACAGTTTTAGTTTGAAATATAGTTTTGTTTTTTGAAAACTGGTGAATGGTGACTAGTATGTTATAATTCATAGTTAATTATGTTTATTTAGAAAAGCACTTCTGTACACCATTTTGGATGAAGGTGGAGCTCCTACAGATAAATATCATAAAATGTTTTCTGGTACTGTTTCAATGAATTAATTTCTTTTCCTGTTTAATATTCTAAGTCTGATTTTTTCCTGTATGTGCTTTCTTTACCTGTCTACACATTTACATCTCTACATATGCATGCATGTTTTGTTGAACCATTTGAATGTGAGTTGTAGACATCATGACACTTCACCACTAAATATTTCAGCATAAATGTTCTAAGAATAAAAAGCTAACCACAACAGTGTTATCATACCTAAGAAAATTAATACTTTTCTAATGTCATCAAATATCCATATATTATATTCAAATTTCCCCAATTTTTTGGGAGGGGTCAAAATATCTTGAGTTTTTTCATGTCAATCTGTTATATTATAAAAATATCATTTATTCTAAACTATATTAGTCTATATTTTGAGAGTAGTTGTGATTATTATTGTTATTAACAAATATATAGTGAAAGTACTATAATTATTTTAAATATTTCCTTACTGTTGTATGTTAGGATCAATTCTGTTTTTTTCTTCATGATGACCATTGTTCCACATTGAGAATGTCTTTTATAGCTAAGTTTTTCTCCCCCAAACTAAAATCAGTTTAAGATTTATGCATTGCATTTGGTTGCTATGCCTCTTTAATTCCTTTTAGGGTAGAATATTTTCTTCCCTGACTTAAAAAAAAAAAAAACTTTTTGAAGAGACCAGGCCAGTTGTCCTATAGAATATCCCACATTCCAAATTTATGTTTCTTTTTCATAGTGTTATTTCAGTTGTTTCACTCTATTTCTTGTGTTTCCTGTAAACTTTTTTCCCCAGAAAAAAGACTTTATTTGTCACCATTAAGTCTGAATTTTAAGCAGATCCTTGCACTCGTGGCTTGTATCCATTGGCTTACTCAGCTTTAGCACCTGCCTCATTCCCAGGAGCATTTCCAGAACTACTACCTTCACAATGAAGCTCCATGAGTTTTTCCAATTCAAACTTATCATTCTTCAGCACTTTAACTTCTCTAAAGAAGGCATTACAAGTCGAGAAATAAATTGGGAAGGCTTTTCTTTGCCTTTTGCAGTGCTCTCCAGAATCAATTTATTGGCGATTTATTAAGTCATTTGTCTGCACCTCTTGGGTCACAATTTCCATCATCTTCTTCCCGATTTGGCAGACCTTACTGGTGCTTAACATAAGAGATCTTCTGACTCTGATTTTGAGACTTTTAGTAAAGACAACACAGAATATGTGAAGTAAATAATGATCAGTAGCCTTGACATCAACATAAACTTCAATCATGGTCTGCCATTTTTCTGACCATAGAGTACAATTTTTCATAAGTAAGATCCATACCACAGAAGTTAGTCATGCAATTTTTCTCCCCTGAACATCCTCAGTAATTATCTTGAATTTTCTAAATGCAACTTTATAATTCTGCATATCAGCAAGGCTCATTTCAAAAACATGACCCCTGAGGCCATCAGGTCAATTTTGGTTCCTTGAGTTCTTGTGACTAGTGTTTTTCCAATAGTTCTCATAGCTAGTGTTTCACATCCTAGCAATCTTTCTTAGAAAGCAGACCAACCATTTTCTTCTTGGCTCCTTCTTTGCTACCTTCCATAAGGCTTCTGTTCTTGCCAACTGTCACAGTGCTGCTTGGAGAGCCAAAAGGGAGTGTTTACTATAAAATTGATATGATTCAGGTTAAGCATTTATGGCAAGAATATTTTATAGGTGATACTGTCATCCTTTGTTGCTTTTACAGCTGAATAGAATTCCACTGAATAGATGTGTAATTGAAAAAATACTGTTAATAGATGAACATTTGGGTTGTTTCTCATCTTAAAACCTCTTTTAAACATATAGTAAAGCACTTTGGTGAAAAGAAGGAAATAGTGAAAATTTTGCTCCATATTTTCATCTTCCTTATTCAGTCCTGTTGAAGTGCTTAATATTTTTATGTTTTCTTTGGTCCTAAAGGAGACCGAGGGAGTTAGCATTCACTTGTATGGAAGGCACCAGTTTAAGACCAAGGCAAATACTTGAATCTCAGTGTGATTATTCAAGCTATTAAAAGGATTATCACCAAATAGTGAAGTGTTCTTGCATTGGCTCTGCTCTGACGGCTTCTGAGAATATGTTTGCTCTGAAACTAGGGGTGCAGATCAGTTTGTGGATGAATGCTAGGAACCCTAGCTTCCTCAAATGATGATGTAGACCCTTTGTGAGCTGCTACAACCTGCCCATCTTTCAATATCCTTAGAATCGTTAGATTGAGATTTCCTTATTAGAGCTGACTACTCATGTTTGTACCCTTAATTGTAGAATTTTCAGAACTCGTCTGGTCTGTAGAAAACTTGTTTTATGAAGTATCTTTTATATTGGTTGTTTGTTCTTATATACTTTTTTACTTTTCAAGAAATCATAGTGTGTTTCTAATTATGAGAGAGGTGTATTTTTAAAAAAATCATAAAGTTACATTCCTTATGGCTAAACACTAAATCAACTGCATTTCTTGGTCCTTGACTACAAAAGTCTTACAGATATAATTAAAGCAGAATTTGAACTTGAATATTAATCCAGTTGTAACAAATTGGAGGATTAGTTTACTTTCTTAAGAAAAACCATTTGTCAAGAGAGTTCTTCAAGGGAGGTGAACCTTTTGTCCAGGTCACCAATTCTTCATGAACAGAATTGAAACTGAAAGGTGTTCCATGGGGAAAATATTTTTATTTTAACTACATCATTAACAGAAAGCAATTTTTCACAGTTAGCCAGACCTAAGTACTCAGTGTAGCATATTGTAAATTTTATAAGAAATGCATTTCTTATGTATTTGGTAGTATATTTAATTCTTCAGAATACTGCAGGAACCAGTAAATGGCCATTCAGCTGTACAAATATACCTTTCATAAGAAAAACATAAAAAAAAAAACCCAAGGAATTACAGGACTAAATTCAATAAAAATTAATAGTTTAAGCCAACCAGCCTTTTCCTTTGATGAAACTGCCAAATGTTTCTTATTTCAATATACCATTTCAACATATATGAAATATGAATGCTAGATAGATGGTATAATCATTGTACATTTATAAGCCCCATAGTTGCATGCTGTCTGACTAGCAGATTGTACAGGGTTTGAAATTACATAGATCAAGTTCTATTACTGTGCTGCAGAGAGGTGGCCTGAACTGATGTGCTGATTCAATTCAAGTTGATTAAAATAATGGCACATTATTACTTTTGAGAAAATATTTACATGCAAGTCATGGTGTGACATCATAATAATAAGGTATATTAATTTGGCCAGAAAACACAAATATTGGGTTGTACAAGCAGAATCAGATACATGGAAATGCTATATAATCTAAGTTCTGTGAAAGATGGTTCCAAGGTATTTACTATTGAGTGGAATTTCTCTGTGATCTATCTATGTGTTAATATTTTCAGTAAAGACTCATTTGTTGTTTAAGTGTAGGAAAGCAGATTTTCTTGGGACATTGCTCTGATGTTTACATGCAGGACAAATCCAAGTTAGTTGCTAGGTACTTTGAGAGGAGAAATTTTTAAAAAATTCTGTTTCAAAACTGAAGAAATCACTAAGATTTCCCCTCCTCCCTCTCTTGCCCTACTCCTGCCTCTCGTCTTTCAATCAGGCTAATTACTTGAAGCAACTTGGGCTTTTAAGGAAAGTTCTAAATTAGTACAAATGTGTGGATGATGATGGACTTTACACAGGGGTTTTCTGTCTGTTTGGTTAAATATATTGTCACTGAGAGAACAGAGGTCCTAATCCCACTGAAGTTTTCAATCATCCCTTTCAGAAGCATGGGTGGAAGGATACCAAGGAGAAGGCGAAGGGGGACCTATAATGCTGCATTAGTGACAGCACTATGCCTGGAGCAAGTAGGTGGTAGTTCTACTGTGTGATGCACAGTTTGAACCATACACACAGCATTTTGTTTAGCTCTAAAGGAAATACTGACAAATTAGAGCAGTTCTAGAGAAAAGCAATGAGGATGAAAAACATCTAAAATTTATCTGTAATAACAGCTGAAGAAAATGGGAACATTTAGCTTGAAAAAGACAAGGGCTAAAGATGGTGGTAGAGATGTTGAGGAAAGCGGAGCAGTTGTCATCGGATGTGTGGTGGACCATGTCTACTTAGACCTGCAGGGCAGAACTTGAATCTGGGCAGAAGGTAACAGGGAATGAATCTTGGTGTCCCTCCTCCTCCAACAAGATTATTTAAAAATGGCTTCCTTTTGATGTGGTGGACTGTCCTTCATTGGGAGAGTTCAAGAATTACAGTACGAATAGTTATTAAATGCATACTATGTGTCAGACTCTGTCTTAGGTGTACAAAATAATATGACATAATCTTTATCCATGAGAGCTCACCATCTAGTGAAAGGAGACAGATGTGTAATAAGCACAATGAAATGTTATCTGTTCTATGAGAGCAGTACAGATGGAGAAGCGTGAGCCAGGCAAGACTGTAGAAGAGATTGTCTTTGAGCTTAACACTGAACATTGTGTGGGTGTTTGCCCAGCGGAGGGAAGTTGAGAGAAAGGAAAAACACTCACATGACTTCCTAGCAAAGATTTTCTAGGAAGGCTTTTACTGCTCTGGCATCAGGGTGGTGAGTAGATCACCCCCAGGGCCTGTTACAGTTCTGCAGCTCTACCAAGTGATTGCCTTCTAAAAAAAAGTTTACAGAGAGAAACCTAACATTGTGCTATATTCTTAATTTTGCCTGGAGTTGAAGAGAAATTGTCACTTCTATTAATATTTCTTATATAAAGAGTGAAAGAAACAATTACTAAGACTCTGGGAAAATGCCTTTTGGCATTAAAGAGCACTTGTTTCCAAGTGAAGACAGATGCCCTCTCCAATCCTCTTTTCTTCTCCCTCAGACACGTCTGCATATTCTACAGTTGACTACATTCACTGTTCTCTATTCTGTGTGGCAAGATGTTACAAAGAGGGTCACTCATATCTCTGTCTTGCTTTGTGCCCAGACACACTAATCTTTTTGTTAAGCCATGGTTGGTCACCTCAGACTAAACCCTATGAAACCTCTGGGGAAAAGTGGCTTGTGATGAACTTTTGTGACAGGCAGCCATCCGTTCAAAGCCCGTGTAGTGTTAGGGTTGAAGGAAACCATAATGGTCCATGAGAAGAGGCTCATAGGGGTCCTTTTTCAGGGCAAAAGGACAGATGATTTTCTCCACTTGAGATTGTACACAATGCACAATAGCGCCAGTCCTTGCTTCCCAACCACACCACATGCCCGCCTTCTTCACGATGGGAACATACACTTTTTATAGACCCAGCAGGGGGACATTTACTCGTTGCTACTGTCTTTTCAGCTGTTTTGTTGGGATGCTAAGCCTGCCCTTTTGTAGAGTGACAAAAAGGTATTTAGTAAAACATTGGCTCCATGAAGAGGGCCATTGTAGATACATGTCCCTTCTGTGTAAAACCTAATTTTGTATTTTAAACACAATCAAAAGAAAGTTCAATAATCAATAACTCTGGGTCTCAATTATTTGTGGTAAAATATAATCAATGGTTTTTACTGTGCTAACACATGAGGAATAGTTTCATAAAGTTAATCTACTGTGTATTATGTAAGATACACAGTATAATGGTTCCAGACAATTTGTAAGTATTATAACCATATGTACTGTACCAACCTACTTAAATATCTATTGTACCAGTTTTACTTGCTGAATTTAGTAGTCATTTTCCAGTTATATATAGAATATGATTTTTCTATTTACATTTTCAAGTCTTAAGTACTTAATTTAACTATAAAAAAAGATAGTGTTATATATTTCTCTGGATTCTTAAACTATTTTAACAGAAATAAATTGAGATAATTTTTAGCATCTTTAGGTGATTCCTCTCTCCCTTAGGATTTGGCATATTTTCCACATATTCAACAATATTAATATAAAATGTTAGATGAACGAATCTTTCTGTGTTCACTAAATGGAAGATAATAATCTGCTTTCCATAGTTGTCAACTAATCTATGGAAATGATTTCTCCCTCTGTAAATCAGTCTAAAGCTAAATAGAATAGCTGTTTAATTTATTAGAATCCTGTTAAATTATTTAAATTTCAGCTCTCAGCAGATTTTTAATTAAATTTTGATTTACAAGATTTTTTTAATCAAAAAAATAAATAGAACATTTGATTGACAGGAAAATAAAAGATGCTTTGAAAAATCTGGGATCCTGTAATGTATATACAAAGAAACATAATACATGATTGATTTTTTAAGGTGTGTGGTACTGACTGTATATGCTATTCAGAGGAAAGAGGAGTCAGGTTTGTGTGTCAGGCAGTCCTACTTTTTGCCATGTGAAGAAGAAATGTCCTTTAACAATTCTTTATTTTTACAGTCATTTGATCTCTGTAGCACCCTGGACAGCAGATATGACAGGCATTACTGTCACAATTTGCATAGAAGAAAACTGAGACCCAGAGGTAATGCCACTTGCCCAAGGTGGAGGTGTTAGCCTTTTCTTTTTCTAATTACTAGGATGGGTCTCCTGCTGATGCAAAGAGTAATTATTTCCTTTAAGTAGGATTGCTGACGCACTGGAAACGATGGCCTTTACTACTTTTGATAATATTGGAAACCTTTGGCTCAAACATAATTGCTTTCAACCAACTAATTATGTCTATTCAGAAGTAATAATCATATGAAAACACATTATTTTGAAACCTTGGCCTTTTATTATCTTCTGGCAAGCAAGAAATGGAAAGGTTACATTAATTTTCTGTATATTAATAGTCACTCAGTGGCCCAATTTGCTGATGTAGTTCAGTGCCAATTTAGTTCTTCCACACAACTATATAAGATTCTGTGTGGCACTTGGCTAATTTGAGGTAAATTTAAAATTTCAGTGATTAGCATTTAGTTTAATAAAAACCTGGAGATTTATTTCTTATATAGTCAGTTCACTTTCAGTTAAAAAAAATCTTGTTACCTTTTGTTGTAAGACTTCTATTTAGTAATTTGGACAACTGCAATAATCTTTGTTCTTGTGTAAATTGAGACTCTGGTAAGCATGGCTTCTTTTAGTGGGCTGATGGGTTGGGGAGCTGGTTACAAAGGAAGTAATCCAGTGGAATGTTCTCCATTCTCCTCTGCCTGGTATATGCCTGCTCACCCTTCAAGACCTGCTCAAATGTCTGTTTAGATGATATGCCTCCTCCCAGATCTTCCAGACAAGGTAGAAGCTCTATTGAGGACTCGCTATAGCACTCTCATAGTAATACCTCGTCCCATCTCAAGTATTTGTTGTTGGGCCCGTCGGGCCTACACAGTGCCTCCCTCACAGCACATGCTCAATATATGTTTGATGGAAAACCCCCTGCTTTCAAAGAGCTTTATGAAGAGTTGGGAAACAAATACAAATATCAATGAATTCATATTACAAAAATGATTATATGGCTAATCCTAGATAATGCTCTCATAATTAACTTTTTTTCTGTATCCTTTGAATAATGGAGTGGGATTAAATGACTTCCAAGGTATATTCTTGCTTTAAAATTTGGCCATGTAAGGGCAGTAACAATTTGATGTATTTTAGTAATGGCACATAGAAAGTGGTGGTTCATTTGCACACTGTTGCACACATTAATGAAAAACTTCAGCCCCCTCTATTTTATTGTGATGCAGCTGGAAAGAGACTTCTGGATTCTTAACTCAACTTTTAAAAAATTTACAAAAATGCACTGCATGCTAAGTTAAGTGAGAATTTCCAGAAAAAAAAGTGTTTAAAATGAAAACATTGATAGAATTTTGAGAGGATTTGGGATTTTTTTTCCCTGCCAATTCTTTGAAAAAGTTTAGCATGAATACTGTAAAAGTTATATACTTTCTCTGCAGGTTCTCAGCTCCATCTTAAAATTTGAAGTAAAAAGTAACTCATCAGTATGAAAAATAACTATGGTGACCAGGGTTGAAGTTTTTTATGTAACGAACTCCCTGGAAAGGTGCTGGTCAAATTTCTCTTCTGCATAGTTCATGGCATGCAACTGGTACTCAATAATATTTAATATAATGAATTACAGAGGCTTTGAAAATTTAGGCCTCACAAGACCAAATCCAAGATGGTAGATGGGATTTTCACATTACTGTGAAGACAAGGTAGAAGTTGACATAGTTGGTCTCCTGGGAGTGTTTCATCACACAAGTGAAAGAGCTATATTCACCTAATTTATTTTAGCGAGGGAAAGACTATTCTTTTTAATAGCCACTTATTTAAAGCCACAGAGAAAAGAAGGCCAGAGGAAATAATACCATTTTCAGCTAGATAAAATAGCATGTAGTACACTATAAAATCTGACATTTTCTCTCCCAGCTTCCTTTAACAGCTAACATTATTTTATTTGCATTCACTAAACTTACATTTCCCCCTTGCTTTTCTGTTATTAGGAATTTTGCATGTAAGTGTTTTTGAGTAAAAATAATAATAAAAAAGAAAACTAGCACTGTATTCTAAATTAATGCAAAAAAGGATGTTGGTTATTTTCCACTGAGGCAGCAGTGGTGTAGCCAGTGGGCAGAACTCAGGCTTTGGAACCAGATAGAGCTGGCCCTAATGCTGATTTATCTACTCATCAACTGCTTGACCTGGGGCAAATGACTGATATCTATCCAGCCTCAGTTTTCTCATCCTTAAAAGAGATATATTAATCTCCATTAAGAATTAGAAACAACGTATGGTAGGCTTCTATCATAATGCTGGCACGTAGGAAGGTGTTCAATAAATGGAATATAATTGTGCTGGCTAAGTCTTAGGTGCCTTTGGTCTTTAAATGCTAGTGCTTATTGAAAGAATGCTATGCCGTAGATTTTTCAGTGCATCAAACATGGCCTGACACATGGAAGAGTCTTGATAGATATTTACAGAGTAAATGAACCAGTGTAATTTTGTGCAAAAAGGGCCTGGTCACATAAATTGTTGGAATCGTGTAATATAAATGTGGAATAGGGATAATTGAGAAGAAGCTCGAGAGTGGAGAAGTAGCTCAAAACGCCTGAGCTGTCATGAAGCAGGGCTGGACTGCCTCCTCCAGGGGAAGGGTCCAGGAGAGGGTCCTGCCCCTCAAGGCTTTACAGATTTATATGGAGGGACAAAGGGGTAGCAAGGGTGAGTCACTGTGAGGGAGGGAACCAGAAGGAGGTGGTCTCCACAGCAAGGGATCTTCGGATCTCAGAGGCTGCAGAGCTTGCCCTTCTGTTGAGCCAACTCACACCTGTGAGGCCAGCTTTTATCCCCCCTGAGTGGTGGAAGTAGTCCTGTTTAGCAAATAACCTTTATGGGTTCATTCATATTAGTTTATCATGATTGGCTTGTAATCTTTTTGTTTCATGAACAGCAGTATTACATTTGTGCATGTCTTTGGTTCTACTTATTTCACTTTAGAATATGTTGTTGGTTTTGAATAAGTTACACAGGTTCACTGTACAAGAATATAAAGATAAAAGAGGTCTTTTTCCCTAGAAAACTGCTCATCTAGTCAGAAGAAAGCACACTAACCTATTTCTTGTGAGGCTTATGCATGCAAGTATATATGTTCCATATACTTTATTAATTTGGACAGTGGTCACCACTTTTCGACCTCATAACAGCAGTAATCTGCAACATAAAACACAAGCATCATGATTAAATGTGTATAAATATGTTCCCTAATTGTAACATTTCCTTGAAATGAAAACAAAACAAAGGGGGAAAGAAGCTCAAATAACTGCAGACATGTCCTTTGGTCACCCAAATCTCTTAATGCTATTACCTCTTGTACTATTACCTCTTGTACTATTACCTGGGGCAAAAATAATTGAGTTTTGTAAAAACAGTGTTCTCTTTGTAATACATTTCAGATATTCACACCTTTCTTTAAAAAAGTTTTTAAAGGTGAATTTTAATCAATGGGATGATTTACTTGCAGTCCAGATTTTATGGCAAATTAAGTTCCGCATTTTAAAGTTTTAGATTTTCCCCCAAATAATCTTTCCCACAACGCACAATTTTTCCATATTAACAAAATGATCTGGCTGAATGGATGTCATAGGTAAGATAAGACAATGTGAGCTAATCCAAACCTCAGATGAAGTCAGGTTTGATTAAAGCTCTTCTAGGCTGTCTTATACTGTGTTATCCATAAGGGGCATATACAAAGCTATACTGACTAAATTAAAAAAAACAACAAAGAGTTAAAATATATTGGTTGATTATTATGCTGAAAACTGACAATGGAGTTTTGTTTAGCTTGATCAGGGACGTTGAACAGTTTTTAAAAATTGGGTTATTTTCTAGTTTCTTTGATTTGTTTTTCTTTCTGAGATCCCTGGATCCTTGTAAATACAGTTGAATGGGGAAGAAGATTTAATGTTTTGAATGTGAAAATGTTTTTTGTTTACTATGATTTTGGAAAACTTTTATTCAAATAGTGGGTAAATATGGGATTTAACCTGATATATTAGGCCTTCTTATTTTGCCATTTATAGAAATGAGAATTTGTGCTTGTATTTGCCACCAGTAATGCTAAATAAGTGGGGGTTTCTGATAGTATATTTGGAAAGGTGACTAAATTGACAATTTTTAACAGACCTACAAAAAACCCTGTAGACTTTCCCATCTGATTTTAAAGAGCTGTAGCTCAGCATTAGCTTCTCCACCATGTGACTTAGGATGATCTCAGATTCAAGTGATGCAGTTTAATCTAATTAAGACATAATGCAGAATAAGCTTGAAGTACAATAGTAAAGGCTCTCAGAGGACTCCCAAAAGGCTGACACAATAAAAGTCATGGGTTTAGTTTATAACTATAATTGCTACTTGGTTTTCACATGAAGGAAACATGTAACTCAACTCTACAGGAAAAGATTTGTAACCACACTTTATGTCATTTTTCCTGTGGTTGAGAATAATCTTTATCCTCTCTCCTACGTTGAATACCCATTTTATATATATATATATATATATATATATTCCACCCCCCCCCCCCAGAGAATGCCTTTTTAAATGGTAGTGTATTGGTGTAAATGTTACAGACTGAGGGAGTCATGCTGACTGCTCAGGAGGCAACCATTTATTTATGAAATAAAGTCCTAGATTATTAATACATTCTCTCCTGGTCTCCATATCTTGATAAATTTAGTGCCAACAACATTAGCAAGCTATAGAGTATATTTTGGGGTCAATGGGGCGTTTTTAGAATACTGGAATTCATGCTTAAGGCACAAGCTTAATATTGGTATTCTTTCTTTGAAACACTCCATTGTCATGTGTGGGTTTCTGAAGGTCATTTATCTTCACTTCTTTATTTCCAGAGAATAATTGTAGCTTGTCTACTTCCTCAGCTGCTCTTCCGTAGCCTTCCAAGCAAATGACACAAGTAATAGCTAATATGCATTATCCCAAGTACCAAGCGTTGTCTTTTTCGTTTAATGTCTCGTTAATCCTTACAATAACCTATTATCTCAGTTTTACAGATAGGATAAATAAGCCCCCAAAAGGTTAAAAAACTTCCACAAATCATATGACTAATAAAGTGGAGGTTAGCGCTGTCTTATTCTGGAGTCCAAGCTTTTAGCTCTTAACCGTTATACCGACTACTCCAAAAACAGAGACTGTTAAAAAAATTTTAGCAGAGGAAATGTTTGGAGGTAGTAATAGTAGCAGGGAGGATGGGTAGGAAACAGAAACATATCTGGGAGAATAGAAGGAGTGTGGAAAAGCATTATGTTAATAGTAGAGGAACACAGAAAAAGGGCTGTATTCACTGATACAGCTTGGTTATAGTTTCTGTCATTTTAAACAAGTATTCCAGTAAAATTTGATACATCATTTAATTCTTTTTTTTTTTAGGTTGATTTTCTGAGTACTTTCTTCTTAATGTTGCCTGTTTTTAATAACCTTTTAGTAGGCAGATGATTAGAAAAAGCAGATGAATTATTCTGAAAGTAAAATTTAAGAAGGTCTGGTGGTATGTAGCATAGAGCCACAACAATGGCTCTTCTTCTATGGAAGAACCATGACATTCATTCGTATTCTTTGTTATACCTTTAATTCCTTGTATGGTTCAAGTAATTTGAAAATGCAAACACTTCCTGCTCCTCTTTAGTATATACTGTTATTACATCAAGAAATTGCATGTAGGAATAGGTATCTATTGCCTTAATTATATAGGTCATTTTAATAAAAAGATTACAAGAAAATATAACGATTAGTTGAGAAATACTGAAAAGAAAGCATTCTTGGTTTGTTAAAGAAAGCAGTGCTGTTTAAATTGTCCCTTGGCCTTCAGTTCAGTGTGTTTATTACAGATATGATCATTAGTCCAGAGTTTTAGCCCATGCAGAGTACCTTGCAGTGTCTCGGTTCTCTAACTTTAATAAATAGGTTAATAGATTTGAGCAGGAGAGTTGAACTGATATAGCTCATGGTTTGCCCTGAAAACTTGAGGATTTTCTAATTAAATCCCAGATGATCAGTGAGCACTGCTCAGCTTACTAAATCATGACTTTTTCAATCTTAGTGACATAGTTAAAATTGGAAATGTCAAAAATGTCTGAACAAGAGTGTGATTCATGGACTTGAACCTGAACTTGCTTTCAATTTTTTTTATTAAAAAAAGACATTATGAATAGGTTAACTAGAAATTATGGTATACACCTATTAACCTGTTTTTTTAGCAAGACTGTTTCTAAGTTGGAAAACATTTAATTCCTTCAACAAAGGTGATGTTGTTCTCTATAAAATATAATACAATTCATTAATTACTTAACATCAGAGGCAAAAACCGTATGTTGCTGGATTTCATTTGAAATCTCTTTTGAGGAGTTTGATCAGCCTGATCGCTAGTTGGGCATCTCAAACTCAAAGTAGCTCCAGTGAATTTATTATTCCCTAATACATAAGAAATAAATAAAACCTAATTTGTTCCTCCCTCTGTACCTCTCTCAGTGAATGGCACTCACTGTCCAAACAAGACACTTGAGAACTATTCTTGACTCTTTCTACACTCTCTATAATTTTTCATCCACTGAGTCCTGTTTTCTCCCTAGATTTCTCAGGTCTGTCTGTTCTTTGCTCCTTCTGCTACTCCTCTCATCCTGCCTACCAGTATCTTTCCTTGGGTGAGGGTAACAGCCTACTACCTGGTTTCCCCTACTCCGTTATTGCTCTCCTCCAGTCTGTTTTCCACACCGTAGCCAGAGTACTCCTTCTAAGATAAAATCTGGTAAATCCCAAGCATGTGAGCATGTTCAACAGGAACTTTGATGGGGCCTCCTCCTTCAGCCTTCTAGCCTCATCACTCCCCCTTCTGGTTGCCCTTGAGCCACACTGCACTATCTTCTGTTCTCTCCTATTGTGTGCTCTCTTTCAACCTCTGGACCTGCCTTTGCTCATAATGTCATGGGAGACTCTTCACCCTCCTCAGCCTGCAGTTCCAGCTTAAACTTCACTTTCTTCCTGGAGCTTAAGTTTTCCTGCTTACGTGTTTCTGTCTGGATTCCATAGAACTCAGTACTTAAACTTTCTTTCTGCACTTAATAATCCTTTTTTTGTTATTGCTTGTTAGATGGTTTGTCTGTTCCATTTGACTTTAAAATACATGTTGGAAGGGACTTTCTCTTGCCCATCATTGTATGCCAAGGGTTTCTCATGGTGTTTGGCCTATAGAGGACACTTAGCAAATATGTATTTCATGAATGAATGATTGAGGTGTGCTTTTTTTTTTTCTTGATAGAACACAATAGCTCTTATGTTACTCTGCAAAGTACATTCTCAGAGTAGCGTGAAAGAAGAAAATTTAGAAAATGTCAGTTGTAGACACACAGGGCTTGGTGCAGGAAAGTAAGGCAGGAATATAGTATAAAATTCCAGAGCTAGAGAGGACTTTGTTTTAAACAATGTGCAGATTATCAACCTATCCATCAATCTCATAACAACTTCCACTGGAGGAGTCTGTAGTTTTCCACAGTAATGGATTATAGGGACCAACATACCTCAAATTAGACAGTTCTTTCTAGTATCTAACCTGAATTTCTTTTTGCTGCAATATAAACTCATTTCTGATCTTTCTTAGGTGAAATTAAGAGATCTATAACCTACTTATGTTATTACCAAGTTTTTCTGTTTTCCTCCAATATCTAAGTTTCCTCCCCTCTTTTTCATATCATATCTTATTTTCTAATCCTTAATTATTTTTATTGCTAGTATTTGAAACTTTCTGAGTATGCCATCCTTTATGTCATAAACCAGGGTTAATCAAAACTTGATTAGTACTGAATACAATGAAAGGATTATTGCTCTTAAGGCTCATTATTGTGTTCTTTTGAAATATATCTCCAGCAAATCTCTGCATGATATATTGTAAAGGATTTCATAATTTGTGATTTAAAAAATATTGCCCTTAGTCTAAAAGGTTTTGATGGACAAATTGCCAGAAAATCATTCCTTCTGATAAAATGCTATTGTCACAAAGAGCTTAAAAATATATATCTACTTCGGAATTTTGTCCATATTGGGCTTAATTATGATCCTTTTGTCAAAGAAACTCTAAAGGAAGGAATACACACTTTGCAAGTTTAATGACTTTTTTTTTAATTAATAACTTTTGCTAATAAACTGAAAGAAATGGCTCTTTCTGGCCTACAGTAGTTATAAATAGAAAAAACGATGCTGTATTATATAGCACGACCTTTTTTTCAATAGGTAAACTTGGTTATGGCTAGGATGGGAGAGTTTTAGAGCTTGCATTATATCATGTATTTAAGAACAGAGTAGGTAAATGTATGGGAAAAGGGGGGAAATGCTCTGAAGATGTACAGTCAGAAATTCAGATCAGCCTAAACTTAAAGGCATGTTCTCTTACTGTTCATCCTCACGTTGATCAAAAAGGCCTCGTTATAGGAGAACAAGAGGGAAATAACATGAGCCCAAGATACTTAAAATTACTATGTATCAGAATATTAGATGATTATACTATTATTATGTTAATGATGATTTGCGATGACAGCACCCTGACAGACACTTCAGAGATGCTCAAGGGGCGTAGCCACCCAATAGAAGGGAACATAGTTAATTTCTTTATATTAAAAGCTGATTTCCATTCAAGAAATACTTATTTAGCATCCATAACGTGTCAACATTAAACTGTACACTGTGAGGAGTGCTATTTAAAAAACATTTGTTTTCTTGTGATGAGAACTTTTAAGAATCTATTCTCTTAGCAACTTTCAAATATACAGTATAGCGTTGTTAACTCTAATCACTATCTGGTTAAGAGTTTTAAATTAGTTTGCTCAGTGGTTCAATTAATCCTCAGATCCTATTTTAACAAGCACTGCTTTATTTTCCCCTTTCCCACCTCTCTAACAAAGCCTTCCTGACAGACTAGCCATACTGATTTCTTCCTCATGTTGACCTCCTATACAGCCTTGAATAGTTTATCTTTTTGCATTGTTGCTTATTTTATGTAGTTGTATCTCAGTTCTGAACTAAATTGTACACTCATGTCTTAAATGATGGCATGGTAATGTGTAATAAACATAAAATGATATTGGCATTGAGGAATGCTGTTTTTGACTTTAAGGAGTTAAAGATACTTTGAAATACTATAATTTGAAATAAGGCTGCTTAAACATTTTTATGGTTTGTATTACCTCCTAGTTTTCATAATAAATCTCCCTTGGTTGCTTTATTTTTGCAATGATAACAGTTATAACAATAGTTTGTATCATTCTTTATAAATTTACAGATGGCATTTAGATATAGAAATGAATTGGGTTAGTACTTTATGTCTGAACCAAATTTTGAAAATCTTTTTCTTTTAGTGTTGATTTCCAACCCTGATCCCAGTTATGAAGGTAATACTATAAGCTTGTTGGGGGAAAATGTAGAATATAAGAAATTATAGGAAAGATAGTTCTACCAACCCAAGACAATGGCTGTTAATGTTTTATTGTTTCCTTTTTAAAAAAATGTTAAATGTTTTTACATAGTGGAGAGGATGTGCTATAGATATTTTATTCTATTTTTTCACTTAACATTATTCAATAAACATTTTCCATGTTCTTAAAAATCTTTATAAATGTTATTCTCAATATTTACATGGTAAAGATATACCATGATTTCTATAATACTTCTACCTATTTCATATACTTCTTTCTTATAATCAGAGATTTAAAAAATAGTATAACTTTAAGATAAGACGTTTGGAGGGGATAGGATATGTTCAAAGCAATATTGGTTATCTATAAAATAGAAACATTTACTTGCTTTTTCAGTTTCAAAACCTTTTGTCCTTCCCTATTTTACCTAATTCTTTTAATTGGATCGACTGTGTTCCCTGTTCACTTTGCTATGTAGCTCTCTCCAAGTTAAGGAATCAATTTATTAGGAAAATTTATTTTCTCTTGTCCTCTGTTGCTCTACACTCATTGAATAAAAAGATATTTTTAAGTGTTTAAAGTATGATATCCAGCAGTTCAAAGGAAACATATTTACGATATTGATGTTGACAATGTAGGAATCTTTGTATAAGGAACTGGATTGAATGAAGGAGAGGTTTTTTCACCTGTTCTTGCTTTGTACCTGATGCAGCTGCACCCTTGAGTCATAAATTGAAATTTTAGTTCTCCAAGGAAAAATTTCAGAAGGTGTTCATTCATCTCTTGTTAGTCACACACCAAATCTTTATCTTCAAAACTCTCCCTTCAGTGCAAGCAACGCGTGAATGATAAGGCAGCCTCTGGCTGTATCGTTTGTGTCTTTTCCTTTCTGTTTTTCTTTTGTTGTTGTTTTGAAACTAGCATTACTCTAATGTGGTTAAATGGAGAAAGATGTCAGAGATAGCTATAAAAAATGAAAGTAGATAGTAGTTCTCTGCCTGCATACACATCAAAGATTGTTTATATAAATGTAAATATTTGGCCGTATAAAAATAAATATATGCCTCACATTTGAATTGATGCTTTTGGTAATCCTAACTGCAGTCTTTGGGGGATTGTTCAAAACCATTTGGAAGATCCTTTTTTATAGTTTAATGTGGCATTTCTAATGCAACAGAACTAGGACAATGCCTTCTGAAATTGAAATTAATCAACATAACCTTTGGGCTTTATATATTAAATCAAAATAAAAATGTAGGAGAGGAAAATGTCATTAGCCCCAGTGACATAATTGTAGTGCCTGTCTACGGATATTTCTTTTAGTCACCATGGCAATGAAGCCCCATTTTTCTAGTAATCAAGAAGTATCAACAGTATGTTTAGGAGAATCAGATGATAGTTTGCAGCCACAGGCATTTCAAATGAAAACTGATTATTTTGAAATTAGAAAACTATTTCTTAAAGTAAAAACAGGATTTAGTCTCTGAACACTTTGATTGATTTTTCTCATTGTGAAAGTTAATTTTTTTCTCAGTCACTTTGTTGAAACTGCTTGCACGTGGGTAACCACTGACTCCTACACCGATATCTACAGGGATCTGTCCTTTGACAGGCACTGTACCTAGTGTATACTGAAGTGGCTCAGAAGTTTAAGTCCCCACCCCTGCCCTCAAGGACCTTAGCCAGGGAGATACAACATAAGAAGTTGATGTGTTTGAAAGTGATTTGTTAGCTTTTCAAGTAATATGAAAATATAGTGGGTTATAATTATAATTAAAATGTATAATTAAAAATTATAATTAAAATTAAAAATTTTATAATTAAAAATAATTATAATTAAAATTATAATTAAAAATAAGATAAAAGTGCAGATGGAATTAAAAATTGTTAAACCATAACTTTTGGCTAGAAAACTCAGAGAAGATATCTTGAAAAGGGCCCTAACTGGACTGGATTTTTAATGATTTAAGAATTTGATAATTTAAGAATGAGAGGATCCTTCAGATAGCAGAAATAGCAAGAACCCATGCTTAGGGTTATATTTTATCTGATTATTTCTTCATGGCATTGCAACATAGTGTTTAAAGCATAACTCTAGAGCCAGATTATCATGTGTTCAAATTTTAATGTCTCCAATGCCGTTATTATTTTCATTACTGTTAATACTGTTAGTAATATTTGTGTTGTGGTTTATACAATGTTTGGCTGAAAGGTAATAAAAACAATCATTTAAAGTGATAATAATGATTGTTAATGTTTATTAAAGACTTACTGAGCAGTGCAGCCTCTGTTTCAAGTGCTTTACATACATTAGTTCATTTTATTTTCAAAATAATTATATGAGTCAAGTATTATTTTTTTATATTATTTACCCCCATTTTACAGATGATAAAGTGTAGGCACAGGTTGATTAACTTGCCCAAAGTCCAACAGCTAATATAATGGTCACAGAGTGTACAAGGTTGACTAGGGCCAAATTGGGGAGCAGTTCATATATTTATGCATTTATTTTTTTCAACTCTTAAAACTTTAAATTTGTTCCAGTTTTATTGAGATATAATTGACCTAGAAGTTTAAGATGGACAGCATAATGGGGAGCAGTTAAATATAAGACTGCATATGGATAACAGAACAGAATATGAGGATGAATGTTGTATGGTTAGTGGAAAACGATTTTGGTTTCTGCGTCAGAGTTTTGGAGAGATTAAGCTATAGAAAGTTTACAGAACACAGACTGGAAGATGTGAGACCCAACTACTGCATGTTTCAACTGTGAAATTACAAGGGCCTGAGGTTGGGTGGGGGCAGGAAGAATGGAGAGGATTGCCAGAAAGGAGGATCCAACTGGGCTCTGTGACCAAATGGTGAGGGGAAGATGGTGTCCGTGATGACTTACAGCTGTTTTACTTAGGTTAATGGTGATATCATCAAAAGGTAGTCTGTCCTCATATATAACCAACTTCCAAGTGCTTAATATTTCAACCAACCTTCTTCAATTCTCTTTCCTTCTTTATGCTGGTGACTCTTGTTGAATCTTGGTTCTCCTCTTAGCTACTTCCTCCTTCAGAGTTTTTTCCCTGCAGTGCACCGTCTTCAGCGTCTCAGTCTAGAACTCATTTCTTTTTCTTTTCCATGCCCGCTTCACTATAGAGTGGGTATGCTGTCCAATGACCTATAATCCAGAGACAGTGTAACCTCACGGAGGGAGACAGAGCTGGGCCTGAATCCCAACTACACACTAGCTGTTGAATAGCAGTATCTTGGATCTTAGCTTGCTCATTTACAAATGGGAACGATATCTACCTTACAGAGTTATTATGAGCACTAAATAAGTCCAGGAAAAAGGCTCAAAACGTGGTAGTCCCTTACCAAATGTTATTTGTTCCTTTTGTTCCCGGTACTCCTATTCAGATATTTCCCCTCAGTTCAAGTTGTTTCCCTGGTGGGGGTGCTTTCGACGTTAGGGGGAATAGCCATGATTTTCTTTTGCCTGCCAGATGTTAAGCTGTGCATTATCATCTTTCATGGTTAAATAGCACAGTGATTGCCTTTCTGTTTTAAACATGGAATGAGTTAATAATATAAGATAGGAACTACAAAGAAATGTAATAATAAACTGGTTTTATGTGAAATTACATTTCAGACTGGGGGTGAAAATTTATCTTCAAATTGGATTCTTAAGAGCAGTATGAAGACAGGCTGTGGAAACATGATATGTGAAATAGAGAGTTTTCCAAATCCCTTTACCTATCTAGAAATTTTATTTGTACAGATGTTATGAATGATACAATGATTGTTCTTTTATGTAGCAATTAGAATAGGAATTTCATTTGACTGAACATGCTGTTGTGAAGAGAAAGTATCTCAGCAAAAAACCGACTTCAGACAGGACGATATGAAGCACTTCCTTTGTCGATAGCTGAGCCTGGTAGTATTTGCTGCAGGGGAGCTAGTCAGCGTGGTCACGTTAGCTAAGCTCTTACTAGGGATTTGGAAATGACCCACAGGAGGCTTCTCCCTGATTCAGTTAACTTCTGTGGACTCCAGTGTCTCAAGGGTAAAATATTAAAAATAATTTCAGAATGTAGAGTAGGAAGATGATTTAGGTATGATCTAGTGCACACCCTTTTAGAGAGGAAGGAACTGAGGCCTAACGATTGAAAGGGACTTGCCCAAGATTCCCATATGATGCTGGCAAGTCAGAGGTCAAAACTAGGTCTCTGAATTCCCAGTATTCTCGCCACTCTGCCACAAACCCCCCACGAGCATTAACATTATATCAGCCAAACACTGGTCTAGAAGTGAGGCTTCTGAGAAATTGGAAAAAAATTGAGAAATTGGTAAAAAAAAAAGTTCTGGAGTATTTATAAACTTGAAACTAAAACTTCTTCAATCTTCTTTAGTTATTCCTGACTGCTTTTTCTATTCCATGTTTTTTAAAAAATAAATGGAAAAAACTTAGGATTACAAAAATTCAGCTATCCCTCAACTATTCACATGAACTGAATGCTTTGGGAGTATGCATCATGTTGGTACCCTGTGCACTGATATCCCACTGAGGGATGTGAACTCCAGTTTGAGAAGATGCCTCAAAAGTTGTTTGTGATCAAGCTAGTTGCAATTGTACACATTCACCCAAGGTGGATTTGATCTGCAAAAATTAATTTTACTGTCTACACATTTTCTGAATGAAAAAAAACCTTACCATTTAGCTGTTGATCAAATTTTATTTTATTTTGAGAATTATTGGAAATATGGGTACCAGAAGTGGCCTTCCGGTACTATACAATACGGTGAACTCTTTTGCTTTCCTGCCTAGTTTAAATGCATACCAACACACACACACACACACACACACACACACACACACACACACACACACACACACAAATGCATGTGACAGTGCTTAAAATGTTCATGTCTGTGTATAGTTTCTCTATGTGGCTCTTTTCCAAAAACCTTCAGGTTTCTGTGAGAGGAGGTAAGATTAAAATTGATGAACAGACAATGTGGAAACTTGGTGTGCTCTGTTCTAAAGCCCAGTTGTGACTTATTTTAACTTAATAAAGGTAAAAGAGCAGAATGGATGTGTCCAAAACTCAAAGTAAGTTTGGTTAGAGTGTATAACAGATGTGACATTTGTTTTGAGGTAAATATATATGAGATTGTCAGAAAGCATCAATATTTTGAAGTTATCAGTCATTTTAATGAGAGGAATTTATTTGTTGTTGCTGTTTTGATTTTTTATCAGCTTCTCACTTCTGCTTTCTTGGTTTAGGGAAAAAAACAGAAAAAAGGTATAAAGCTTTTAAAAAACAGTCTGGTACATAATAATAAAGATTATTTGAATGAATGAATGAGCAGTGGTTCCTATTTTGGTGGGGGGTGTATAGTTGAGGGGCGGGAAGGGGCTGCATGTAAGAATTCTCTAGGTAGCCTTCCCAACCACATTCACCCTCTTTCCCATTTGAAGATACTCTGCCTGGGAGGAGAACCATAGCTTTGGAGCAAGAAGTTAAAATAAATTTGGAAATCACCCAAACCACAAGGCCTGTGAGCTTTGCACCAATTTTCAATCTCAGTGGACTCTGGGTTTGTTTTAACAATGTGGTATTTTTTTGGTTTGATGCTTTAAGTTTTATTTTTAAGTTAAATTGTAGTATAAGATGAAGTTACTCGAAATATATGAGTTCAAATGTTATAAGGATACTATTTATGAGTAAAATATTTTCATTCTGGCTAAGCTCAGAATTCTTGAAAAATTGCAAAACTCGTATTTTTTTTCTTTCCAAGTAACAGAGCTCTCCCATCAAGTAAAAATTTCATTGAGAAGAGATTTTTTTCCCACCTAAAGAAGATACTTTTTTTTCCCCATTAGTTCAACTACCATGTTTCACCTCAGAAAAAGATAGCATTTTCTTTGCCCAGTGACTCCAATTCATCCCTTAAGAGTGAGATTTTGCAAGCTTTGTATTTGCATTAGTTCTCTTTGAAACTCAGAGAATTCTGCATAAACACTTAGCACAGTGCTTGATGTATGGTAGAAGCTCAAGAAATGCTAATTTTCCATTTCCTTTCTTCTCAAGAGATATCTAGAGAGATATAAAATTCATTTCAAAGAATTAATATAATTATTGGTTTGGAAAACCTATCAAAAAATTAGAAAAATCTCTGCTGGGCAATGACTCATTTTCAAGTATTGATAAAAATATTGTAACAGGCAAGCTTACTAAAGTAATTCTTTCAATTCAGCTATGACTCATTTTCAAGTATTGATAAAAATATTGTAACAGGCAAGCTTACTAAAGTAATTCTTTCAATTCAGCTCAATATAACAAAATTTTATTTACTATCTACTATACATAAGGCACTTGTATAGACATTGTAGGGGATAGAAAGATGAATATAACATAATTTCTGTGTTCAAGGAGCTTATGATCTAGGGTTGGTGAAAATAAGGGGGACAGATTCAACATAATGTAATATAATATATACACACATACATACCTTCACATATATAATATAAACATATGAATATATATACATAGCACCTTGTTGAATCCAGGTCTCTAAACTTCTAACCTATTATCCTTTCCACTATACCATACCCAGCTTCTTGAGAAAGGAAATGGGTTTTAATTTCCATCTCTCATTTACTTACTTGGTGTAGCCCATAAATGCTTTAGTGTATTTCCAAAACTTTAAGTTTTTTCTCACTATTTAGGGCATTTGAACGAAATGTGCACGATTTAGCAACCTACATGAATTATAGATTATTTATAAGTAAGCATAAATTTAAAACTTTATTTCAAGTGCACACAGTAACCCAGTTTTCTTGCTAACAAATGTTTTATGGATAGAGGGAAGTAGAAATCTTATTGGGCCTGATCAATGAACATATAAGACTCAAGTAATTAATGTTCTAAAGTACTTAAAAACAGTTCACCTAGAAAGTTTAAGTAGATCATGCATATTTACTTTGATAATTTTTTTCTTTTTGATGAACATTTCCTTTAACAGATGCAAAAGTGAAGTTAAATCTCATCTTAATCAAAGTGCGGTGGATTTAGTATCATTGGCATTAAAATTATGACTACTGCATTGCACATATATGCACATAAATATATAATCTTTTAAATTTTTGTCTCTCCCTCTAGGTTTTAAGATTATTTTTGCCTGTAGAGAATAAGACAAGTTTTCTCCCCAACTATCTAATAATTTGTGTTGGGCCAAGGTGGTCAGCAGGTAGCTCACTGATACATTTATTGTGCAAGGAACTGCATTATGCCCTGAGGGATAAGAAGATGATGAGGATGTTAGGGTGACATGACTCTTGGCTTCAAGTTACTTATAGTCTATCAAGAGGTGACACAGAGAAATAATTACAATGGGAATTATCATGTTCCATAAAAGAGGTCCAAATAGAGTGCTGTGAGAATTTAGAGAAAAGAGTTACTACTTTTGCCTAGGAGACTCAAGGAAACCTTCCTATAGGAGCTGGCATTTGAGCTGGGATCTTAAAGGTGAGCCTAGATTTGAACAAAAGGAAGATATTTCTAAACAGTTTCTACCATGTATATCAGTTAGTTAAGATGGTCAAAATATCTAGTTCTTACTACAATGTCTGGCACCCCTAGGTGTTCAATAACTGATACTGAATAAGTGCGTGAACCACAGGGTTGACTGTATGCCACTAGCTAACTGTTTTCCTTATATGAATACTGTCAGAAAAGTAATTGGAAAATTTTTGCCCAGATGCTGACTTGAACAGTGCCTCTGCACTTTTCAAGGGCTTTAACTGCTTAGTTTCCCTACATTCATCTTCGTTAACCATCAAGCTTTGTCCCTGAAAAATGGTGCAGCTGCTTGGTGGCTATTTTACCCACCCCTCACTAATCAGCTGTTCACCAGAGATCTGGATTGATGTCTGACAAACAGATGATCGTCTGCAGGGAATGAGAGGAGTAGCCCAGCTGCTGGGAGGTGACTAGTGCTCTGATTTGGCTTTATTGCATCTCATGGGTAGAAATTGATGGATGCTTAATTTCAAGACAGTAATAAAGATAGGGAGATGCTGATGATTTTTGCTTGGAAAAGCTCTGAAATGCTGTGTTTATAGAGGCAAGCAGAGTGCAGAACCTAGTACAGTGCAATTCTAGATTCATGTGTCTTCACTGCTTCTAATCGAATGAGTAGGTGGGGCAGAGGACTTGTTCAACACAACTGCCTGGATAACAGATGAAGATTTGATCCTCCATGTAGGATCAAGATATATTCCGGACACACATGTTAGCAAAATAAACCTTTGCCATAGTTGAATATATGTTTATTGATAGAAATTATGAGAGTCTGAAAAAAGGAAATATTAATCACCTTTTGACTAATCACAACTCTGAACAAGATAGATGTAGAATAAAAGGTTTCAAATTACACTGGCTAAGAACTAGAGAATAAGTAATTATAATCATAACAATAAATTTATATAGGGCTGTGTAGAAGGTAAAACGTTCTTACATATTATCTTGACTGTGGAACAAGATGGCCTGTTCTCACTTCTCATTTTTTTCAACTCTTTTAGCATTTGATTACATCTCCTTCTGTGAACTTCCTTTTCCTTCGCTTCCATGACAGACAACTCTTTTGATTCTTTCCTTTCTCTGATTTTTCTATTCTAGATCCTCATTTCTTTTGCTGGCTAAACGTATCTCATGATATTTTTTACTTGGGTCTTGTCTCTTATATCTTTATATTTTTTCTCTTGGTGGCATCTGTCCAGGTGAATCCCATATCTTTTCTTTCAGTTCTGATCTTTTGAGCTGAAGCCCCATGTTTTACCTACCTGGTGGCTATCCACACAGAATGCCTTAGTTTTACTTCACACTTAGCATGTCTAAGATTAGCTTCATCTGCTATATCTGTCCTGTTATCTACCTACTGGTTTGCTTATTATTGAGAACATCCAAGTCTTCCTTTCTTGTGATTCTCCTGTTTGTTGATTTTAAAGTCCCTGCAGTTGTACCTAAACAGTATTACATCTACCCTGTTTCAGGCTCCTGCAACAGTCTTTTAGCTGGTTGTGATCGCTGTCTGCTTTGTCACATAAAAACATTAACTGAGGTGGAGAAGATATAGCTGTGGTAGAGTGTGTGCTTAGCATGCACAAGGTCCTGGGTTCAATCCCTCTGTTAAAAATAAATAGATAAATAAATAAACCAACTTAATTACCCCTCCCCCCAATAAATAAAATTAAAAAGACATTAACTGACTTCCTTTGCCGCATCTTTCCTTACCTGACATTGAGAGCCTCCCACGACCTGACTCCTTTCCACCTTTCCAAGTTTATCTCTAATTACTTCCTTTCCTCTGTTCCGTATGCTCCAGCTGATCTGGACATTTAAAATTTCTCAAACACACAAACATAAAACCTTCTTATTTAGGGCTTTGATTACATTCTTCTCCTTTATTTCCATCTTTTAGATCCCATTTCAAAGATCCCTTCATTATCTGGAACCCTTACAGCACCTATTCTGTTTCTTTTTTTTTTTAAAGTAATTTAAAATAATTGAGGTAACATTGGTTTATAATATAAGTTTCATGTGTACAACATTGTATTTTAATGTCTGTATACACCACAGTGTGTGAACTGTTACACCACAGTGTTTCCATCCGTCACCATACATTGATCACCTTTACCAGTTTTTGCCCTTTCACTCCCTCCCTCAGAGAATCACTGTCTCTCTGTTCTGTGTATCTAGGTGTTTGGTTGGCTGGTTTGGTTTGTTCATTTATTTACTTTGTTTGTTTCTGTTTCTTTTTAATGGAAGTTATTATAATATGTCTTGCACTCCAGTTTTTATTTCTGTGCATTTTTTCATGTCAGATTTTAAAAGGTAAGCCTCATATGTGGTTTCATCTTTGTACCCTCACAAACCCCAAAACAAAAGCCTCTTCCTAGATGACTTAAGTTTATAAAATGAATAAATATATTAACGGAGAAGTTTAACAGAGAGAGAGGAGAGAACAAATAGGAGAAAGATGGTAGACTCATATATAGAGAAAAGTGAGCATAATAGAGTCAACGCTAGGATTAAATCGGAATGCAAGAATACAATTTAATTCTAAAATATTTATATAATTTTAAGATTGTTGAGTGTTTGTTCAGACATATTTTGATTTAGCATAAAGATACAGATATGTAGATGTACTAATTATAATAAATACAGTAAGAAGGTTTACCCAGTATGATCTCAAATCATTTCTGAGAAACAAGAGTGCCTTGAGATGTAATGGAGTACTCAGTCATCACCAGTTAGGGTACTGTTTACTTCCCTTTCGTTGTTTGAATATCCAGTGGTCAGAATTTCATTGATGTAAATGAAAATGATTTTACTTTAACGATTTGCTTGCTGCTGGAACTAGCAGTTTTCTAGCTCTCCCATTATGCTCACTATACAGGTTTATCAGTTGCATTTACTATCTCTGCTTAATTTAATAATAAAATGTGAGTAATTGCATGCACTATGTTAAGGAAAATCTGAACACTGATTTTTATTAATCACCACTGTTTTAAAAAATGGCTTCGAGCAGACTTAGGGAATTTGAAATACCTGCCTGTGATAATGTCTATCTTCCTGCTTAAAAATGATTTCCTGCTACTTTGGATGCTCTTATTGCTGTTAATATTTTCATTTTGTGTATTACTTAATGCTTTTTCAGCAAACAATTTTTTGTTACTTAATAAAACACAACTAGGTGATCACCTATTAAAACAAAAAACAATAGCTCAATCCGACTCTGCATACCTCCCCTCCCACCTTGGGCATAGTTCTCAACGTAAGGCTTCTTTATGTTTTTCTTTTAGATTTAATTCTTGCTTTGTGCTGTAGTTTTGGTAATTATCATCCGCTGTGTTTTTGCCCAGTACCCTGTCCTGGTGACCTCCACTGTGCTCTAGCTCCTCGGTCCCTGCAGCCAGGGTTAATCCTACTGGTGTTCACTTAATGTCTGCATAGTGATTGGGTGAATGGACCCAGCCCTTGATTTCTAGTCAAACCTGCTGCTTGCTGGTTGTGTTCCCTGCTTGTCTGAGTGTTTTCTGCCTTTTCTTTGACCGTCACTACGCTCCACACATATGGTAGAACATCTCTGTTATTGCAGGTTGGGCCTCTATCATTGCTGGCTTCGCTGGAGTGGGCTTTCAGTAGACGCTTTGACCTTTGAAATAAACTTTCTGCTCCTTCATGCCAGTTAATTATCTCGTACATATCAGTCCCAACCCAGAGG
The DNA here is from genome assembly GCF_048564905.1 of Vicugna pacos. Classification (NCBI taxonomy): domain Eukaryota; kingdom Metazoa; phylum Chordata; class Mammalia; order Artiodactyla; family Camelidae; genus Vicugna; species Vicugna pacos. Next base: position 44,620,939 of record NC_132988.1, read on the forward strand.
GCCAAGTCCCTGGAGACCTTGCAGGCTTCTACCTTTGGTTGTAACATACAGGATCACGTTGGTCTATGAGAAGGATGTCCCTATTTCCTGGTTTACCTAGGACAGTTCTGGTTTTTGCCTGCTATTCTGGTTTAATTACTAATAGAACCCCCTTCACTCTCATAAGTAAATTATATAATATGATCACAGCTTCTTCCTAAAATATGACAGTAGCTGAAATTAAAATTTTTGCCTTATCTGTATCAATTTTAGTGCCATACTGAGAAAGTCTGAAGTTTCGTTTTTAAAATCAGATAACATAAGCTGTCTAGGTTATTAAGTGATTTTGAGTTTATAGCTATTTGAAAAAAGATTATAAAGTGTAAAGATATAAATGGACAAATCAAGACAAAAATTTTTCTCAAAGCCCACACATTTATTTGTATATTATATTATCATAGGCTTAAGAATTCCTGAGAAGACAATTTTAAAAGATTTGTTTCATTCCCCTTATCAAATAGTCTGCAAAGCAACACACTGTCCAAGACACTTAATTTTGCATGCCTAAAATTGTATTTGTTTAGTTATGTAAGCTCTTTTGGGGACCATATAGCGAAATCCTGCAGTTATTGAATCACTTAAGTGAGGAATGATAACAATTCTAAAAATATAGTATCTCACTTTTTTTTAAAGTGATAGCATGCCATTCATGTGCAGTGTAGCAGAAAATGACTAGGCCCTGGTAATTATTCTCAGGGCTGCTGTCTGTGAGTTAAGGCTTAAGTGCCTTGAATTGCAGATGCTTCAATTCCTTTTTATTCACTTTGTAAAGTCCCCTAAAATTATTGCAAATTACAGCAACAGACAGGGAACAGTGGATCTTGTGAATAAACTTAAATGAAACACAATCAGAGTAAGGTCTACAAGGTGACACAGCAATTTCTCTGATAAATTCTATAAACTGTAAAGATAGTATTATCCTGCTTTTCCTAATATTTCAGTGGATACTGAGATACTGGAAAAAAAGGAAAAGATAATCCACCATATAGACACTATGCTTTTCCATTGTGCACACCTAGTTTACCATGACAGGGAGTTCAGTGTCTACGTTTGGGCTATTTTTCATGATGAGGAAACAAGTCTGCTTTTGTTTCTTTTCTTCTTATATCCTCCTGCCTATTTCAGGATAGGTAAAGAGGATAGTATTTTAATATGATTATAAAGTCAAGACAAGGGGTTTACTGTAGTCTGGGGCTGCTTTGTGTAAGTTCTGAGAACCTTTATGTAGGAAAGAGGCTTTATCTCGCACATCTCTTTTGACTTTGACTTCTAACTTCACTGCCTCCAGTAGTTTTTCATACAGTTCGTTGTGAGTTAAAATAGATATGAGAGACTGTGACTCAAAGTCATCAGTTTTATAGGTGTAAAAGGGACATGAGAGGATTTATCCTTCTGCCTTCCATTAGCACCACAACTTCCAACTCAAGAGATGGTCATTTGTGTCAGACTTGAAGACTTTTAGAGATGATAGTCCATTCCAACATTAAACAACGCCACTCTCTGAGACATCTTTCTTCGATCTAACCTGAGTCCTTCTTCATATTGGAATTTAAGGCTGTCTCCTTTGGTTCTGTCCACATTGTAGACAGAGAACAGCTGGTCACTGGAATAACTGATCAAATACTTTAAGAATGTTATTAAATCATCCATCAGTCTTCCCTTCACCAGGCACAATAATCTCAGTTCCTTTAATCTTTCCTCATAGATATTACTTTCCAACCCTTTAATCATCTTTGTGGCTCCTCTCCACTTTAGTAGAGTTAAATTTGAACCCTACAAATTGGGTACAGGTTTTAAAAAACTGTTCTTTTTAGAATAAAGAATAACTATCTATCTGGTCCTACAAAGCTTTTGGCAAAGTTACAGCTGCACTCAGAGGTCTCTTTCATCCCAGAGGCAGAGTTGGTTCCTAGACCTTTTCCTTTCAAGTTCACGGAACAATTTTTTCCACGTGTGTTGATGGCGTGAAGACTCATGGGGTCAAAAAGAGATGAAGGCTTAATTTTAAGGTGACATTCCTTCTAACTCCTATTTTCTTCCCCCTCCTACATTGGAAATTTTTATTTCATTTATGACTATTAGTTGAAGGAATATTTTAAGTAGGATAGTTAATATTGAAAAATCGGAAAATTTAAAGGTATCAAAAAGTACTTAGAGAAAACTTCTTTTAGGTTAATGAAAGAAATACAAATATATTTGCTAGGTTAACAATGAATAATTATTTTGTGTTAATTGTGGAAGTAAAAGAGTTAAGAAAGTTTTCATGAAATAAAAACGCTGATCATGTCCATTTGTTTTTATGAAAGTGTGTGTCTAAATTCAAATAATGTCAATATCCAGGTAACTTTTCCATAGAATGTGGATTTTAAGTAACAAAGGAACAATTCAAATATAGTATGTGACTTCTGGTCTCCTGGCTTTATGCTATAAGCCTTGTCCAGTTCAAGCTCCATCTTATGCACACTAATATTGGCTAGTCTCCCAGACCATAAAACTACCATTCTTAATTTGACCTTCAACCCCACCCCTCACCTCTTGGAAAACTTTGACAAATTGTGTGTTGGTGTGTGTGTTTATTGCAGGGAGTGAAGGGGAGTGCATATGGATTAAGAACATTCATTATTCCAAGGTCAAGGTTTGCCTTTTAAAAATGAGGCTAAAGACTTTCAAGCAGAATTGACTACTAGAAAAATTGTTGGTGGAAAATGACTTATTACACAAATGATATAAAGCTGAGGAAATGTGGCTGTGACACACAGCAGCTATTGGAGTTTTTGTAGGAGAAGCAGGATGACAAGCATACAAGCATGTGCAAAGCAAGCAGTATTCCACTTTATGAAAGCTCAGGACACTGATAATCACAGACAGAGAATGTGGTCTCTATGAAAGATGAAGCCCATCATCCATTAATATTCCAGACCCAGGGCTCTCAGTCTTTGTATTCAGCTCCCATTCCAAGCTTGACACAACTAAAGGACACGAGGTGGAAAAAAGTCAAGACTTGATATGGTGTCTTTATGTCAACTTTTTTTTTTAAAGTGCAATAGAAGTGTATTATACTTGCAATAAAAAAGACTTATGAACATATCAGGAATCTGTACAAATGAATTAAAGTCATGGAGGTAGTTGTCTGGGGGTAAGGTTGGGGTTACAAGGTTCCACTAACTCTACTTCAGCAACAAATTCTAAATGTTTCCTGTGTCGTAAATTAGAAACTACTTGTTTTTAATTAGGACCATCTGTAAGCTCAAAAGGACTTGAGGACTAAACGGGTGCCAAGGTGAAAACTGGTGGTGTTTATTCCACACGCCAAATATTTTCTGCTAGACAAATATTTCATAGATTTGAGTTAGCATGTGACCTGTTTCCTCTAAAGGTCTCCCATTAAGTAGATAACAGGTGATTAAAAGGTGGTGTATAGAAACCATCGAGAAAATAAGACCAGCTTCCCTGGTGTATATATGATTTAATATAATTTTCATCAGTAGATCTTCATGATTAAAACAAGGTATCTGTTATTTTAGGGATTAGACAAAGAAGATGAAAATGAAGAAACATGGCACTCCAGAAAATATAGACCACATAGATGACATTTTGGAAAGAAATAGGTCATTTAAATGAGAAAGCAAAGAAAGCTGGCAAAGCTTAAAAGGAGTAGCTTCAACACAGAGCAAGAATGATTTGGCTTTAGTGGATATTACAGATTTCTAGAATGTGAGAGTTGTAAGACATCTTAGAGATTGTACAGCTCAGTCCTTTAAATTTATAGATTATAAACAAACAAACAAGTAAACAAAAACACTGAGTTGCAGAAAGGTCTTCCTTTCTTTTGTCTCTGTATTCTGCTGAAAGGCTAGTGAGATGAATCTAAGATAGTGAACAGTTATTCAGCAAATAAATGTGGGAGGCATTGTGTAGTGTTCTGGAAGAATGGAATTCCATTCAAATTAAGAAATAATAACATCAATTTTAGGAAAAGCCATTAAGGACTCTCAGGAAATTATTGATACTCTGTATCATTTCAGAAAAGATTTATAATTAATATGAGATAAGAAGATGTGCAAGTGATCACAATTTAGTAGCAGTAGTTGAACTTACTGGACTGCCACATTATTGGGCAGACAGATGTATTATCTAACTTAACTCTTATCTAACTTAATTATCTTCTGTATTTTATAGCTCAATAAATTGAAACATAGAGAGATTAAACCATTAGCTCAAGTGACAGTCTCAGGGTTTGAACTCAAGTCTGCCTGCCTGTAGAGTCTGTTCATAACTGTGATACCACTGTGCTTTTGACTATACAAAGCGAAATACTGGTGTACTGCAAGAAAGATGTATATGGACTTATATGTGGAATTGAAGGATTGGAGAAAATCACTTGGGCCAAGGTGGAAGGCAGGGTTGAAGGTAGGTCTGATGGAGATGGTGGTCCTCATAATGGCCTTTGAAAGATGGCAGATTTTAGATAGATATAATGAGAAGCATGTTCCTGAAAGTTTAAGGATGCCATATTTTCTTTTAGCAATGATGGGATGGATTCCAGAATAGTTGGTTCAAAGATTGCCATAAAACCATCCCTTTATCAGTGTACATTCGGAGCATTAATATGAATGGGAATTTGCCAGTCTTGGCTTTAAATAATCCTTAGGATGACTCCCTTGTTTACTTATATAATTTTTATTTCTCTTTTTACTGCCTTGGTTGAAGGCTTATACCATTGTAAACCTTGCATTTGAAAAGTTCCGTCTGGGTGAAACCTAATTTCCCCCACAATATGTTGGGTTCTGAAAGAGAATTTTTCAAAATGCTTCGGGCATAAGATGTTTTATTCATCTCTGTTGACAGATGAATTGCCCTTGCTTTCTATTTCCTTGGTTGTGCCATTTATTTGAACAGCCATGCCTCAGCACTTATTTTTTTGTAATATGTAGATCACATAAGAAATGTTTTTATATTTCCTTTCTGGTGATCCATGAAGAAGAGCAAAGAGCTGCTACTGGGATGCTGATATATATATATAGCATTTTAATAAAATAAAGTCTATTGTAAATTACATCTCTTGTACATAATTGATTCAGATGACACTCAGTTACTTAGCATGTTCAACTGACCAACTGGAAGTATAGCTGTCATTAAACAAACTTCTTTATCAGCTTTAATATTACATGTTTCTAACACTTTGAAGCCATTCTTTCATTTTCAGTAATCATTCTACAGAATTTAAAACCATATAGCAGTGTTCCTAGAAGATTTTCCCTCTATACTCAAGAAAACTATTTTTGAGGCACAAAAAGAGCCCACTGCAGTCTGGTTATCTTCCATATCAGTTCCTGTTGAGAAACAAATATAATCAAAAGGATTAATATTAGTAGATTTTAACGTGTGCTATACATTGATATTTGGAAAATATAAATCATCAGAGAGAAGTATTAAATCAAAGAATGTTCTCAAAACAAACAAGTTTATTTTAAAGTGTTGTAAGACAATAGATAACAAGGTACTTCTAGGAAATAGTTGTTTGGAGGAGAGACAGGGTTAAAATGCCCTTCTTAGATTAGGATAACTTTTTCAATATAAATAATATTTAGCAGTCAACTATATTTTGTGCCAGGCATATAGACTGAACATAATTTATTCATTTCCTGAAGTATTGAATGAGGGAAGTGGCCATTTACGGTTATACCTGTAAGTTGTATGAGAGCTTTTAAGAATGAACTGGAGAAGTTATAGGTGTTTGGGGAATGACTGAGTTTCCTCCAATTCAAGACTAATATTCTCTGCTAGATTCTATTGCTTCTGATGCCTGGTAAACAAGAAAATTCAGAATAGCTATTACATAGACAAACTCTTAGTTTCTTAAGTGTATCTTGCTTTATTCATCAGATGTATTCTTGAAAAATTTTGTGTAACATAGAATTTTTTAAATTAGATGTTTTAAATACATATTGGAACTTCTCATTTAAGTGATATTATGAAAGTGAAGAAATGTTTGGCAAAATTTCTCCTAAGTTTTATATTCCAAATTTTTGTACGTTGGTGATTTTGTTGAGCTGTTATTATTTTGCAGTAGGCTATAACTCTTTTATCTTCAAGCAATTTTATGAAGAATACAAATGAAATAACTACAAAGTGTAAGGAATATACAAGAAATCAATGTTACATATTTAAGCACACAGAGAAGGTTATACCTATAGCTGACTGCCCAATCGGTGCCAAGTCGCAGATTATACTTAGAAATAACTTTGCCATAAATAATAAATATCTTTGCCATAGAGGAGATTACACCTGAACTCACTGCAAAATCTGTGCCACACAAGAGGGTCACATTGAGACCTATTTGCACAGTCTGTGGCATAGATTGAGTTTCACCTATACCTTGATTGTTTTATGATTTTACTGAATGAATTCTGTAAGGTCTGTACTCTTTGAAGTCTCTGCTCAGTTAGCTTAACTGTCAGCTAATGACTGTGCAGAGATTTTCTTAAATGCCTTGAACCAATAAGTCTCTATTTTGAGACAAGTTTCTCTCGTAATCTAAGATGGCTGCCAGCAGCAACTGGGACAACACATTCCTTGGGGTGGGAGGGTAGAATCGGAGGATGGGGGGGATAGAACTACCTTCTCTGAGCAAACCAGATTGACATAGACTAACTCTTGCCTGAAACATGTTAATTGCTGGCAAAGGGGAGAAAATTCTCATAGTTGGCTTGATTTAAACATTTGGAGTGGAATGAATGTTGGAGAGTTAACCACACTGCTAGCAGAGTTACTTCTGGAGAATAACTTTAAATAAGGGGAAGGCATAGTCTTGAAAGATAAAAACAGCTGGGAAAGGGAGGACTGGAGACAATAATTGAGAATTCTTGCCCAAGCTTTGTCTTCTGCTTTTGACTTCGTCTTTATTTATGCAAAGATGCACTTTGATGTCGGAAGAATGTTTACTTTAGCCATACTAAGATTAATTTAAAAAATTTGTCTATATAGACTTCTATTCACTTTTTAATTTTCTGTACTATAGTAAGATTTGTATGAGGTTGCTTCAGGGGACAGTGTGGGGCAATGAATGGAATATTGAAAAAAAGTCTTTAAGGAGTAAGTAGGTAGGAAATCAGAAAATATCTGAAGCTGAGAAGTGTTCTGTTGCATTTCTGTTACTCAAGTTGGGGACCATTGTTATGTTTGGAAGCAGTAGCTGTGATCTGAAGAGCATGAAATTATTCAGTAGCTGGAGAAGGGTGATAGAGTTGTACCTATCAAGCGGTATTAAGTATGGTACATTATGTTCTTTGGCCCCTAGAAGCTTATAATTACCCACTGCAGAACATCGCAGCATGAGTAATGGAGCTTCATGTTCTATATAGTAATGTTAGATGGCTCATTTATTAGTCATTCTTCACAATATCTTTGTGAAGTGGACCAATGTTATTATAATCATTACCTGTCTCCTATCTGATGAATAAATTGAATCTCAAAAATATGAATCACATTACTAAAGATCACACACATAGCTTATGAGTAAGTGTTTGAATAATTTCTTCCAGTGTTTGTTCAGTGCTCATTCAGTGAGAGTTTCCTTCAGTAAATGGACTTAAGTATTATTTCTTTCAATAGTCAAGAAAAGAAAAATATCCACAGACTGTCTTTTAGTCTCTGTTTCCTGATGTTCATAAGGTGAGATAGTTTTGGACTAGTTGAACCAGAATAAAGACGGCAGTCTGGGTACTATAGAAAGAAACCCAGTGTAATTAACATGTAGAGACAAAGAAAGAACAAGAGAAAGAGAACATAGATTTAGCAGCCTCAAAATAAAACTATAGGTAATACATTTATTAAGTACTTAATTATGAGAGTGATTATATTTTCATTAGGCAGCACATTCCTTTCTCTTGCTAAGTGAATTGGAATGCTCTACAGCTGATTAACATAGAAAAGCTGTGTCTCCCTTAAAGAAACAAAAACAGCCCCGAGTCCTTCAATTCATAATATGTAGGTTAAAGCCATATTTGATAGGAAGGAAGAAGGCAAAATTCATTAAGTACCCAAAGATAGTTGTTGCTAACATTTGGTCTCATTCCAACATTTTGGACTTCCTCTTTTCCACTGCAGATAGCAATTATCACTTTTTAATGTGGCTTTGAAATTTTAGAACAGAATCCTTGTGAAGTGCATCAAACATTCTTGAACTGTTTTCAGAACATTCTTTTCATGGAGCCATGGAACCAGCTGCTCTTCTGCCTTAGTCAGTTAGTATTTTGTCATTGATGCTTTTAAGACTGTGTGTATGATAAAACAGAATCTGAGACATTGATCCCGTTGCAGCTATTTTAAGATGGCAATTACAGCAAAATGAGACACTGATTTATAATGTATTGTTTGCTGGTCTAGACCAAATTACATGATTTGTCACAGAGGTTACCTATGTATATCACTCAGGAAAAAAAAATACTATGGATGTAACTGCAGTACAACTGAATAGACTTTTTTTGTGCTAAAGGAGAATGCAGTCTTACATTAGGGAATTATGGACTAAGGTTCTTGATGTCCTTTATAGCTACACGAGCACATTGAAATGAGGACACAACTAATAGGATAATTCAGTCTGAAAGTCCTTCTGCTGAAGACAAAGTTTTACTCGTTCTATATGTGTAAAAAGTGAATCCAAATTTCAGCCAAATTACAGGAGTGTTGCTTAGCACCAACATTCTTGGATCCAATATCTGAAGTCATCTTGTAATTTTTATTGACTAAAACAGTAATCATCTCACTTCTTTTCCTGTGTGCATTTTAGAAAATCAGTTGGTATAATGGGCTCTGAGTATACTGTTTCAGAAACACATAGGGGAAAATTGTCAGCGTGGATTATGATATGTTCTCTTGCTCATGTTTGGCTTAGTGATAAAGTATTGATGTTTGTACTTATGGCTTGAAGGTACATTTCTTTCTTTATATACACTTACTCTACAGATTGATTGTGTTTAGAACTGGGTGACTTTTGAAATCAACAGCAATCATACTTGGATTTTTAGTAACATCTGGGCTAACCCAAGAAATTGAGTTGATGACTTCAGAATTCTTTGACATTAATTATTCTATGCCAAAGAACGATCATGTGTTTAGTAATTATATATAACTAAGTTCTATGTTAGATGCTTTTTATACTTTAACCTGTGTACTTTTCACAGCATAACATTTTGGTTAAGGATCTAATTTCCTTATTTTGCACTTAAGGAAATAATCTCATCAAGTTTCTCACTTGCCTAATCACACAATTCGTACCTGGGAGAGCTAAGGTTTAAACCAGGTCTGTCTGAATTGCAAGGCCATGCCTTTTCATTCTGTCATGTTGCGTTTCAACCATAGAGAAACAGCTACTTCAATACATGCTAATCAACCTGTCTAGAAAATCTCATTTAGCTTGGATCATCAGGATAGAATTCATAGTATAAGTATAAAGTAAGCAGAGCTACAGTGCCCATTCAAATAGACTTCTTTTATCACCTCCCTGACCACACACCTCATGTCATGTAAAAAGAGCCACTGTCTTCCTGCAGTTGTCTTTCCTGGATTTCTCTGTGAAATTTTGCCCTCTTTGATATATAATATCACACTCCACAAACAAGAATGTGGTGCAGCTTGAGACTGGCTTAAGCTGAACTGGTGGTCACTAAAGTCTTAAGTGTAAAATGAGGAAGTTGAACGAAATAATAGCTAAATCTTGGAACGTCTACATTGTAGAATTCCAAGAGGTATCGATTAGTTTTTCACACATCATGAGACTGGATTATGAGTGGTTTTTGAAGACTGCAGGGTAATCAATATGTAATAACAGTAGTTATATTGAATAACTCTCACTGACCATGAGTAATTTTACTGATTAATGTTTAATTTTTATCAACATTTTTGAGTTTGTATTTTTGGTAGTAGAAATATATTTCTGTGTCACCTAACCTCAATTTCTTCTCTATGCCACTGATTTAAGTAGTCTGTTTGAATGTACTTTTTCTATCTTTAAATTTTTTTTAATTAGTGCTTTTGAAATAGAATCTTTGGATTGGCATACTGAGTTTGGTGAAGATGCTCCCCTTTTTGACAATTTAAACAGCCTGTGTTTGACATATCTCTGGTAAATTTTATAGCCTCTTCTAGGCACTTAAACAATGTTAAATACACATGAATTAAGACTGAGAAATTTTTGATTAGATGCCGTAACTGTTGATTGTCCTGAGGCAAGAAAGATGTATCATTGAAAATGTTATAAATAACACCATTTATGGTGCAATAATGTATTTTAGTACAGTATTATATCATTGAAAAAGGAGCTTAGAAATGCTGTTGTGTATATATCAAACCTAAGGTAAGGACTTTCACCTTGATAGTGAAAATACAGTAGATCCTTATTATTTATAGATTCTGTATTTGCATTTCACCTACTTGCAAAAATTTATTTGTAACCTTCAAATCAATACTGTGGCACTTTTGCAGTTTTACACAGTTTTACACAGACATGCACAGAGTGATGAAAAATTTGAGTCGCCCAGCACTCACATTTCCAGCTGAAGTCCAGTAAGGTGATGCTTGGCCTTCTTGGTTCTGCTCTTAAACAGCAAACAGGTTTTCTTTTGCAGTTTATTTAGAGCCACATTTTTGTTTGTCTGTATTTTTGTGCTTTTCGTTGGTTGTTTCACTGTTTGATATGGCCCCCAAAGTATAGTGCTGAAGTGTTGTCTAGTGTTCCTCAGCATAAGAAGGCTATGATTTGCCTTATGGAGAAATTATTGTAGACTAGCTTTACTTAGTCTTGAGTAAATTGTATGTATGGAGAAATTATTGTAGACTAGCTTTACTTAGTCTTGAGCCTACATGTTTGACATTAATGAATCAGAAATATCTATTAAATACGATACCTTTAAACAGAAACACCCATAAAACAAGGTTATGTGTTGAATAGTTGATGAAAATGATGTGCATCAGAGGCTCACAGGAACCTAACTTTGTATTTCCCTTAAGAGCAACGGTTCAGAATTTGCTAATGTAATGTTTGTGGAGACTTTATCAAACTTAACTACTGAAAATGACACTAGACTATAGTCAGAGTCACAATAAAATGGCTCAAAAATAATTAGGAAGATTTTTTCAAATGTAGCTACTTTAAAATCAATTTTTCTTAGGGGAAGGGGCAACCCCACAATTTAAAGTGATTGTATATTTTTGCCAGATGCTTCTCCTGGGATTTTCCTTAAGATGTACGTATTAACTCTTATATAATTTTATTCATTCTCACTTTCAAATTTTACTACTTCTTTAGACCTATACTGTAAATTACTGTATAATTATACAAAAATGACATTTTAGTTAGTAATGCAGGTAGGCTTTTAAAAAGGGATTTTGTTTAAAGAATGATGCAGGTAACCCCAAGATAGGCTATTCATAAACAAAGAGAAAGAAAATCTTCTTTACATCCTACTCAGCTACTGAACTCTCAGGAATTCCGATGCTACAAATTCTAGTGGACCCTGCACATAAAAGGATCATGGTCCTAGTATATTTGATCTCTGGTTAAGAAAGGGATCTGCAGAGTGCTATAGCAAGTTTTCACATTATAGGAAAAGCCTTGGTAAAACTCAATTTCACCTGCTCTGATGGCCTAAGAAAGAAGGGTTAGTCCTGAGCTTTTTCTTGGAATTGTTAGGAGATGAGGCTTGATTAATACTGAACATATTAGTTTAGTATATTAGGTAGGGATTGAGTGGTGCTTTTCATGAATCTCTGCTATTTTTCTGTGGGCAAGTTAATATTAAATATTTATTTTACTGAAAACTGTTCTGTTAAATTAATTAAAACAAAGTGGCTCTGATGCTGTGGGCAGCTTACCTAAGCAAATCAAAGTCTAAGCCCATCAATACCTCAAGGTTATGAAGTCGAAGCCTAAGGACAACCGATCACAAATAGCCAAGTAGACTTTAAGCTTTAGTCGGTCAGTAATTTCCTTGCTTCACTTCCACCTTTTCTCTGTAAGGCTCTCTATACGGGTCCTGTTTTATGCACTAACCTAACCTAACCACTTCCAGTTTGGCTCAATTAGAATTGATTTTTGCTCAAATAAACTTAAAAATTTTAATATGCCTTAGTTTATCTTTTAACAATTCTTTGTGGATTATTTTAGAAGTAGTTGTCAGACACCTATTGATGTGGTCATATGATTGGAGAATCCAACCTTCCTGAGAGCTGACTGCTGTTTTCCTCAAAGTGTGGTTCCAAGATCACCTGCATCTTGATTAGCTGGGGGGTTATAGAGTTTGCAGATTTCCTAGGGACTCAATCTAAATTGATTTTATTAGATTTTCTGAGAGTATTGACCATGTATCTGTATTTTTTTTAAAAACCATGCTGGGTATACTACAGTTTGAGAGAATCACTCTCCTACTGAGTTGGTGAAAAACCAGAATTATTATCATATTTTAGTCAAGTAATTTACATTCTTTGCCTGAAATAGATTTTTTTTAATCTCTAAAAAGTAGAAGTATAGCCCAAATTAGGTAAACCTAATATGTGAAAATACAGATAAACTCTAGGATGATATGTTAAATTAAGGTGACTAATATTCAAACATATATGCCAAACTTAGAAATATGAAGTCTTGTCTCTTTAAGTGCAGTCACTCAAGGTACCTCCATATATGGTCTTCCACATGTCCTTCCACATATATTTTAGTGGGCAATGCCAGTGACTTTTTTTTTAATATTTCAGAGTTTCTCGGAACCTGATTGATAACTCCCCCACACCAGTCGGATTTCTTATCCCTCCTCCTCCTTCTCTTTCTTTCTTTTTAATACAAATCCATCAGGCTCATCACTGTTATCACAAGTCCTGGCTCAGAATAACTGTGAATATTACTAAAAGTCATTAGCACTCTTAAAGGATAAGAAAAAACTGAGGACATTAAAAATATTAAAAATTCCCAAACAGGAGTTTAGAATATGTTTAGAATAATGAAATGAATATATCAATATAACACCTTAAGGTTTTTACTTGGAAGAGGACAATATAAATTCTGAGATGTATATTTCAAACTTAGTAGATACAGATGTACTTCCTAGATATGTAACCCGTATATCCTTATTTATACAAACTTCTTACACTCAGCACTAGTCACAAACTAGTTGGTATTCTATGCCTGGCTGCAAAAGACATTATTTAGTAATAAATATGGAGGACTTCATCATGTCATACCTCTACTGAGGCCCTACTAGATGCAAGACGATAGGCTGATGAATAAGACTTAACTAGTAAATACAACAGATAAGACACAGTTTCCTGTGCTCTGAGGAGTTCTGAGTCTGCTAAGGAGCTTACAGTGTTATAGGAAGAGAATCATCATTTTCACCCAAATAAAGATACAATTTAATTTCCCTGTTAATTAAGATCGAGGTAGAGGTGGGAGAGACGTGCCCTACACCCTTTCTCTCAGAACTCTTTTCTGCCTGGGTTCTGGGTGCTGCTAACTGTTAAAAACGCTCATCAACCAATTTCCCCCTACTCCAAAACTTTGGAGATTTAGGGTTTTAAAGTCAGTGTTTAGGACACAGAATCACCTTTAGTGCAGTTCTGTTGGTGAATCTGGAATGTAATAATAATGTCTGACATTTTCATGTAAAAATGTACCCTAAATTTCTAAGGGCAGTTTAAGAATAAGATTGAGGACTATCTGGTTGCAAGACTGTCTGGTTGATGTATTAGAATAAAAATTATTTTGGGGTAAGGTCTGCTATGGTGGCCTGATTAATAGGCTGAAGCAGATTAGTAATATGCAAATATCTATAATAATGTAACATTTACATTTTTATTTCTATAGATGACATAAAATTAAAAATTACAGCATGAGGAGATTTAGCCTGGGAATAAAGAAGCATTTCTTGATAATGTGTGGACCTAAAGCACCTTTAAGAAAAGATACTGAAGTATCACTCCAAGAATTAATCCTTGGTCTATTTGAGTTGGTTTATGTATAATATCAACTGAATCAAGAGGATTAGGTTCTGTGGTACCATTTAGCCCTCTGAATACAACCTGCATGTGCCCACATGCTCATATACATGCAACCACTCACTTTTAAATTAGTTTATTAGTACTAATCATTTTTATTTAATTAATTAAACTAATCATATTTCTTTCCAGGTCTATGCAAGACAGAGTTATTAAAATAATAAATTAGATTTGTAGAGAGTGTTTAGTCAGGGAGTTATTTAAAATAATGCAAAACAGAAAGCAACAATGCAGCTTTTCCATTCAGCAATGTAGATTTACTTCATCCTGAGCCCAGGACTGACAGTCTCCTTTGGGAATAGGTCTGGTTTATAGCTGCAAAGACAATATAACCTTTTAAAACTCTCTTGGGTCACTGAAGAAATAGTTGACTAGGTGTGTGAATAAGGCTTCTAAATTCTACATTTAGCATTAACATAAAGGGAGTGGAATTTATAAGTTATCATATTAAAATGTTTTTCTTTGTAGTAATTGTTAAATTGATTGTTAAATAGCTTAATATTAATTATTGAGAAATAAATTCTTATAAATACTTAGTAGAGGCCCAAAGCTTATAAAGTTGAGTTTTTAGTTTATCAAATTTCTCTTAAAATCAGCTTTTTAAAAATATGATTGTTTCAAGTGTTGAGAAGTATTAGAATTGAGGTTAAAGAATAAAGAATTATTTAGGCTGGAGAGGCTGTGGAGAAAAAGGAACCCTCTGTACTGCTGGTGGGAATGTAAATTGGTACAACCACTATGGAGGACACTGTGGAGGTTTCTTAAAAAACTGAAAGAAGACTAACTCTATGATCCAGCAATCCCATATCTAGAGAAAACTATAGTTCAAATGGATACATGCACCCCAGTATTCATAGCAGCACTATTTACAATAGCCAAGACATGAAAGTAACGTAAATGTCCATCAACCAATGAATGGAAAAAGGAGATGTGGCATGTAAGTGTGTGTGTGTGTGTGTGTGTGTAATGGAATATTACTCATCCATAAAAAGAATGAAATAATGCCATTTGCAGCAACATGGATGGACCTAGAGATTATCATATTAAGTGAAGTAAGTCAGACAGAGAAAGACAAATATCATATATCACTTATGTGTGGAATCTAAAAAAAAATGATGCAAATTCTGTTTACAAATGAAAAACAGATTCACAGACGCAGATGAAAAACCTTTAAGACAGGCTTTGTGTCTAGTTGAGTTGCTTTTGTTCAAAAAAATCTGTTTTGTAGAGTTACTTCTGAATATCTCATCAGTTGAGATAAGCCACAAATACCTAAAGTAAACTAACTAGATGTGAACTAAATGTCTGCCTAATCTGAAGGAATCTTCAGGTTCAGAAATATAGGCTCACTGAAGAGCAAAATCAGTTCATCTTTAAAATAAAATGTAATGAACCAATAAAAGAACTACAGTTCAGTTCCTGACATCACACTAAATGTCTTCCAGAAAACAGAGATTCTTCTCACAGTATGATTTTGATGAATTTTTCCCTTGTAGAATATACAGAGACTCAATTGATTGAGAACTCAAAACAATTGGTGGCTATGATATGGGTCTGTTGCCTGTATTAGATTAGAAGTAAGGCTATAAATGACATATGGTACCTTCTAGTCTGCTTTCTAATTAGAAAACAAATAATATATATAGATTTTCCATTGCATAGTGAGCACAGTACAAATAAACATGACTTGTTTTTCAGGAGATTATAATAGTCTAGAAATGAACATACAAACATTTTTATTTTAACACAACTTTTTCAAAACAGAGTATCAAAAGAAGTTGATTTATTAGAAGCTAAATTGACATTTTATAATTTTATGTCATATAGAAGGAAATCTGAAGAAAAAACTAAAATTATAGCTATAGCATGGACATCAAGGAATTATTGGCCTTTTCCTTCAGGCTGAGCTAAACTAAACTCTCCAAGTCCTAGGAGGCTGCTTATATTAAGATATTTGAGGAGTCTCTCAAGCTCATTGAGAATGACAGAAAGGAATTGGTGAAAATAAAGACATAGTGTAGGAGAGGTAAAAAGAGTAATTAAAAACTCATACCCAGCTTTACGTTTCCTTTTTGGGGGGATGGCACAGAGAATTGTGGTGCGGGAGGTTAAAGGGGAGAAGGAGAATAGAAGGAAGAGGCAGGTAGCATGGAATGGATAGTAAGGTTAAAAACTAGTAATTAAAAGACTGAAATGATTTGTTCCTAGTCTTTCTTTATACCTTAAAAAAAACCCAAACATAAAACCTCATCCTCTGTGTGACCAACTGCCTTAAGATACAGGCTTCTGAGAAGTGAGAAACAGTAGACAGTATATTAGGCTAGAAATAAAAGAACCCAGAAATCTAATCATATGTCAGTCAGAGTCTTCTGTGGCCTCAATTTTATCACCTGTAAAACAACACACTTGTAGATTATCTGTACAGTGCCTTCTAGTTCTATCTCATTGTGATTTGAAACTCTATAAATAAACTAGACTGGCTTATTTGCTTTTTTCCTTGAAGGATTCCAACTAGACAACTTGCCAAGGAAAAGTTTATATTATCTCACTCATATAAGTTTAGGTTTGTTTGCCCCTGACTAATTTCTAGAATTTATAACTAGTTAGTCAAATTTCACCTATGACTAGGTTGACATTGTTGAGATCCATAGATTACAGAAGTCTAGTTGGGCATTTAGAGTCTTATATTCTAGCTATGAACATAGTAGGTAGAGAATATTATAAAGGAGGAAGAATGATCATTTTGGTTTTAAATCCAGATGTATTTTAGATTTAAATTGTAGAGATCAATATAATCTCACTAGATTAAAAACTCTTGTGAAAATGTTGATAATTTGCTGATTTTTTTCCTGGGTAAATCTGGTGCTTACATATTCAGAATATAAGTTTAAAGAGTAATTTTTTTTTAAAGTGAAGGTGAAAATTAGTGATATATGTTTTAGGTTCAAACCAGTAAAAGTTGAAAAGTATTTCAGAGGGTAAAAATATGCACCCAACATTTTCCTGAAGTTAAGAGACTTACATGGTTTCTAGCCTAAGAGCTGAGAGAATACAGACTGTGTAATTTGAACAAAGACATGGCAGAATGATGAATTATATCAAAATCTGAAATGGGTGGAGGCAAAATTTAGACAGAGGCTGGATTGTCCTGGGTTTGGATAAAGTTTGGAACCTTCATGGGGCTTCCCTTATTTAGCTGTCATAGAGAGTAAGTTTTGTTCAAAGCCAAAAAAAAACCAACCAAACAAAAACCAAAGGCAATTGATTCTGCAGAACTTTCATATTTAATAACACTTTCCACTATAGTACGATAAATCACATCTCCTAATCTACACAGTATTATGGAGCCTTCAAATCACATCTTGTCAAACAGAACGACCTACATTACAGGATTTATCCTAAAGATGAGTGTCGTTTTCATCATTATTGGCAACTGAGAAATGATTTTACCGCACCACTTTTACTTGAGCTATGGCACTTCTGTCAGTTATCTATATGAGTAAGCCAAGTTTGGGAAAAACACGTATCTCCAAAAAGAGGAGATGAAGATGATGTAGAGCAGTGCCTAAGAGCTCAAGCTCTGGAGTACAAAGCTGGCTCCTCCACTTGCTGGCTCTGGGAATGTGGACAGATCACATGTGACTTTAACATGACTAACCTTCTGGCTTGTCACATCCTACCCATAGCCAAGGTGACATCCTTGAGACCATTGCATTACACATTTCAAAGCTTCAGTGTTTCTATCTGCTAAATTCATATATTAATATCTTTCTTTTAAGGTGGTTTTTGAGGTTTAAGAGTCTAATCCAAAAAAAGATCTTACAAGTGTATCTAACACATTGTAAGTGCTTAAAAATATTTGTTATTACATTATTATATCTGTTGTATGTTTCAAAGAAATATTACATCAACGGTTACATAGTCAAAGGAACAAAGAGAATTAGCCTTAAAACATGGCCAAAGAAAATCTAAATCTCATTTCAAAGAATGTAAAGAGGACTGATTGTTACAGTCATTTTATGTACAAACCACGCTAAATGTTCCTTTTTTTTTTTTAAATCATGGTGGCAAAGTATAGCTAGGAAGCCTGCTTCCAAGCACAAGAGAGAACTCCACATCAATTGTGATTATTTTGCTTGAAAGAAAATAGAGTTCTTTGTTAGTAAGCATCTTCTCATGCATTTAACTGTTTATGTGTATAATATCTTTGTAGAAATATTATTCAAATTCTTTGCCCATTTAAAAAAATTTGATTGTCTTTTTATTGTTGAGATTTAAAGGTTCTTTATTGTGGATACAAATCTTTTATCAGATGCATGATTTTCCCTCCAACAACCAGAAACCACACCTAACATTTCTCCGATTCTGTGGGTTGTCTTTTCATTTTCTAATGGTGTTCTTTGACTCACAGGTTTGTTTTTATTTTTTTTAATGATGTCTAATTAATCTATATTTTCTTTTGTCTTTTTTGCTTTTGATATATTAAAAATGTTGTCTAATCTAAGGTCATGAAGAATTGCTTTTTTTTTCTTCTATGAGTTTTATAGTTTTTAGTTCTTACATTTAGGTCTGTAAGCCATTTTGAATTATTTTTGGTATATGGTGGGAGGTAGAGGTTCATCTTCATTTTTTTGCATGTGGGTATCCAGTTGTTATAGCAACATTTATTGAAAAGACTGTCTTCTCTTTAAATGTCTTGTCTTTAAATGGTCTTCGCACCCATGTCAAAAATCAGTTGACTATAAATGTAAGTCTCATATCCTTTTTATAATCTAGACTTTGTCTAATTTGTTCCAGTTAAATGGAAAACTGAGAGAGATTTTTCTTAAAGACGTTTCATAATAAAGTCTCCTTTCCTTTCATTCAGTTGATAAATCATTTCCATTGGCAGTTTCTTTGTTACGACTATACCAAAATTTTTATGTCTCAGCTGAAACTAATTTTTTGTTTCCATAAGTCAGATAATCTTTGTCTTCCTTGCAGTAAATGACTAAATTAATCTATTTAGATGTTTCTTATATTCAGAGGAAAAATACTAATTTGAATTGAAGTTGTTTGTGTCTAGCAAAAGACAGAATTTGAATTACACACCCATTATATTTCTAGTTCTATAATTCGTTTGTTGGTAAACTAACTTGAAATTTCCACAAGTATAATATTCATTTGAAGTAGTATAGTTTTTGTTAGTTTAAATTCTTGAGTTTTTTCTTTACTGTAACCTTTCCATCTAGTGTATATTTCTTTTCTGGTTAATATTTTAGTTACATGGGCTATACCTTAACCTCACTGTACAAGTGCCAAAGCTTTTTTAATTGAATAATTAAATAGAAGGGTAAACTATTTGCTTGTAGTGAATTAGAGAATTAAGATGTTAAATTTTGTCAGAAATAAAAAAGAAAGAATAAACATTCCCCTCCAACAACCAGAAACAATAAGCACTTTAACACTAAGATAAAAACCAGCAGATACCTTTAGTAGTCAAAAAGGTAATACTGTATAACTGAAGAGACATGTGGAATAATTCTAATATTAACAAAACTTGAGAGAGGTTGAGAGAACTTTCATAGCTCTCAGAAGAACACTTATTTAAAAATCTAGTATAATTTCCAAAAGAGAAGTAAAACTTACATAAAGAAATTCTCCATTGCCCTTTCTATAAACCCAGTACACTCAAATTGTAAATTTACTATTATTTCCCAGAATTTCCTTTTTATGAAATGTTATCTTATCTGGGTCCTGCACAAACTATAAAACAAGTCACATCTATTTGATTCAGTTGCCAAAATTTTGGTATCACTTTTGCAGTCTGCCATCTTTTCCCTTCTTTGTCTGTTAGGCTTACTAAAATCAGTGTCAATTACAGACTCTATCTAACTTAACCTCTAATACTTTCATGTCATGACATGCTAAGGCTATTGGCAAAATTCCATCAGGTATTCAGATTTTGTGTGGATTTGGGAAAAGTGAAAAATGGAATGTGAAGGTAAGTTAACTTTTTTCCTATTAGAAACATCAATCAGTGAAAAATCTAAATAAAACAAAGTTTGCATATTCCCCTGCCCTTTTGTTAGCAATATCTTGGAACTATTAGATTATATGGGATTTTATTCAACTAATTAAAATTCACTTCTCCAAACACCCTCAATGGATTTGAAGAAGCTGATGATAAAAGTAAACTCAAGGACCTCATCAGCTAGAGCTAAATGGGCCTGTAAACCTAGGTCTCTAGTTTCTCATTTCAATCTTGATTTTCTCTTCATGAACTTGAGTTATCTCTTCCATCTACATAATGGGTCTGGTAATGGCAATGGACTGACTTGAACATGTGTATGTTTCATGTTTGTACCTTACTACATACAGTAGTGATATTCATGAAAGTTGCAAGTTAAATTTTTATAAATAGAATAATTTAAAATATATCAGTGGAGTTTACCACTCAGAGATTAATATTGTAAAACAAATCATCTTTTGTAAAGCTAGCCACCTCTCGATTTATCTATTTAAGGTTATATTTTAGCTTTTAAAAAGATTAAATGTAGAGACCAAGTATTTTTATAGTAAGTAGCTTGAAAAATAATATTTGGATTTATTAGTCTGGCAAAAGCTTTCTAAGATTTAACAGAAAATAATTTCAATGAAATATAACATATCACCAAGTTGAGGGTTTCTTTTTTGAAACATTCATAACAGCAATGTAGTGAAACTAGCAAAATGATAAAAGTAGCAATAATTAGTTATCTGCAGTCTGAAGAGTTACACTTTGTCATCTGAGTTAAATATTAGCTCATTGATAAGTTGAACTTCATTGTCAGACTTTTCTATTTCTTAAGATCTCAGGAACCACAAATAAAACATTTGCAGTAAAAATTAGATTTTTTAACTGAGAGATTAAATTAGTAAACTAAGAAAAACTACTAATTTTTAAAAAGAGTAATTTACCCTGTTGCTCTCAGAATTTTCTTTTTAAAATTCCTAGTACATATTTTATTAGTTATTTTGGTTCAATGTAAGGGAAAATGTCTTAGGTTGGCAAAGTTTCTGTTCAGTATTTTCCATTTCTCTTTGATATACCCAGTTGTATTAGTTTCTTGGGGCTGCTGTAACAAAGCACCACAGACTATGGGCTTAAAACAACAAAAATTTATTCTCTCCCAGTTCTTTGGCTGGAAGTCAGAAATCAAGATGTTGGCAGGGTCATGCTCCCTTTGGAGCCTGTGGGTGGTGGTGGGGATCCTTCCTTGCCTTTTTCAGTTTTTGGTCCAGATGTTCCTTGGCATGTGGCAGCCTAACTCCAATCAATGCCTTTGTCTTTACGTGGATGACTTCCCTCTGTGTGTATCAGTGTCTCAAATTCTCTTCTTTTATGAGGATGACAATCATGTTGGCCTAGAGCTCACTCTAATCCAGTATGACTTCATCTTCATTTGATTATATTTGCAAAATACCCCATTTCCAAATAAGACTGCATTCACTGGTATCAGTGATTAGGGCTTGAACATCTTTTTTAGGGGGGACACAATTCAACTCAGAACATCCAAATATTATCTTTAATTTCCTACACTCTTCCATGGAAGCCCATTCAGTTGTTTATTTTCTGTTCTCTTTGAATCATGTTTGTTCCATCCATCCATCCAACAAATGAAACGAAATTCGCTGTGTGTCAGGCACTGTCATAGACACTGGGAATACAGGATAGAATGATACAAAGTCCCTACCCTCATGCACTTACATTCTATTAGGAGTTGACAGACAATCAAGACACTAAAAATATAAAACATTTTTCATAATAACTGTTACAAAGATAAGTAAAGCATAGAAAGAGGATCAAGAGATATGGGGGTAGATAAGCATGTCACGTGTGTGGGAGCTACATTCCAGACAGTATGGTCAGGGCCAGTGCCAGCTATCTACTCTGATGAACAAATATATCTCAACCTGTTCCTGGTTGTCAATAACCCGATGTGTTGACTCACTCATGTAATATATTAAACAGATCTTCCTAGAAATAATTCCTTACAGTGGTCAAATATACATTTGATTTTAGAAGGTAGGAAAAATGGCTTTGAGGAGTGTCTCTTGCTGTATTCATTCAACTAATAAGTCTTATGTGTATTCAGTGTGCCAGGGGCAGAAGATGCAAAATGTGGACAAGAACAAGAAAAAGGCATTTCTGCCCTCATGGAACTCTGTGTTAGAGCACTGCCCCTCAAAATCCTGATATAATCTGGAAATTATTCTTGGATAACAAAGAACCAGCAGCTGGTTGATATATGGGGAAGAGTCAGTGTAAATCTGACTTTATTTACATATTTTCTGCTGATCTCTAAGCAAAAGAATCGAATGTAATTTCATTAGTTATTTAAAAGGCATTTCCTAAATATTCATAGCTTATTGACTAAAGGCCATGTATCAAAATTATAGGGAGTAAGGAAATTTTTAGTATGAGTGCTAATGGCTGATGCCAGATAAACTATATTGTTTTCCTTAGTTTAATATGTTTTAGGGTTATTTTTACAGCAGTATTATAGTGGAAAATATTGTGAGCTGCATAGCCCAGATGTGAAATATGAAAGCTGGTAGAGACCAGATTTTATTTGACGATTTGTTTATTGACTTTTAGAATATAAAATAAAAAGAAATCATGTACTTTCATTTAAGAAAACAAATCTTCATTTCATAGAAGACAAATCAAAATTTGCTGAGTAGCTCACCTAAAAAAATGACCCAAGTTGTTACCCTGATTTCCTGTAGACTGTGTATATCTGCCAGCTATTGTTTTACTAAGATAAATGAATCTCTGCCAGAGGATTTAAAAGCTCTTTTAGAACTATAAAATTCCTTAGTGTACAGAAATAAAATTTGCTGAGCTAAATGTTCATCAAAAGGCAATGCATCAAGCTAAGAGAAAAATCTCCAGACACACAGGCAGATTGTACATTTAGATTTTCTTGTATATCATGTTAAAACAAAAATTATGGAATGCATCTGTTACGAGTCTGAAAACCAGATTAAACCAGAATGGAACCCAACGAGATCTTTCTCACCAGTGTAATGTTAGCTGTACTAAGATCCAAGGGCAGCCGTGGCATTCACTGAGCGCTTAGTAAGGGTCCTACCTGGCATCTTTGACAGACTAACATCATCAGTTCTGAAGCTCTCCAGCTTTACTGAAGCCAAGGGTAGATGCTTCCTTGCTTCCCTTTTGTGGCGTGTTTTATCTCAGGTTGATACTATTTTTTCCCCACTTGGCCCTCATCCAACATGTCACTTGTTTTACAGATTTTTTTTTTGATATCCAAACTGAGACTGTCAAAGTTCTGTTGTTAGAAAATAAAAAGCATACATTTTAATAATTGTAAAACTACTGTTTATTAGTTTTTCTAACAAAGTTGATAATCTAGGACTTTTCTTAGTCTTAGTGGTCTTACACATAATGTAGATTGATTTCCTGGCCACTCCCAGTTTCCTGTAGACTATATATATGAAATATTAATTATAAAGTCAGGGAATAATGCTATATACATTCCCTGTAGAATTTTTTGGTTTACTACAATGGAATCTCATTTTAATGCTGTTACATGAAACAGCATAATTAATATTATGAAATTTTTGATATATTTTGCTGTTCTTTTTTTTTTTTTTGGCTTGGGATTAGGTTGGTTAAAGTGCACCATTTATGAGGCTGAGGAAACAAATTTAGTTCCTCTGCATCTGAAGTTTTATTCTCTTTCATGACCACACACTGTCCCTTTAATCACAGATCAGCAGTCTCACCAAGATGTGTTATTGATTACAGAGAGAATCCAGGCAAACGAATGAGGATGGCTTGAGGCTAATCCATCTTAACTGTGGGACATCAGCTTCTCATGTGTGATGTAGGGTTACTTTCAGGGATGAAGATTATCGTGCAGAGTATCCTGTCTATGTGATAGAATGCCATGTTATAACAGAGTTCTGCTGCGTTGCTTGCCATAAAATAAGATGGTGGATTCTCATGTTAGATGAAACTCATTGTCTTTAATTTATTGAGGGACAAAGGCAGCATTAAAGTAAGCTTACCATTTGGACAGCTAAAGTTAGGACATTGTTCTGGTTATCTATTTTTGTGGAATAAGCCACCCCCCAAATAGCAACAATCATTTAATGTGCTTACAGATCAGCAGTTTGGACTGAGCTTATCTTTATTCCATGTGGAGTCCACTGGGAGGGCTCAAATGGGGCTTCAGAATCCATTTCAAAGAAGATTCACTCATATGACTCGCAAGCTGGTAGTGACTGTTGCTGGGAGGTTAACTGGAGTTGTTGACCAGAGTTCTCATTTCCTTTCCACATGAGCCTCCTTGTTGGGCTGTTTGGGCTTGTTTAACAGCATGGCAGCTGGATTCCAAGAGCAAGTGTTTGAAAAGACAGGAAATAGAAGCTGCCAGCCTATTAAGGCGTGGGTCTGGAAACTGGCTCAATGTCTCTTGTGCTATATTCTATTGGGCAGTTAGTCACAGAGCCCACTCAGATTTAAGGTGAGGGAACATAGTCCTCGCCTCTTGATGGGAGGAGTGTCAGATAATTGACAGCTATCTGTAATTTACCCACCACATTTCTTATAGTGAGTAGAGAAGACTGTCACTATCTCAGTAAAAATACAGGTACTTGGGCATTTCTGTAAACTCGAGATTGGAATCTGTTCATCACACCTCAAAACAATGGAATCGAGTCAACAGATATCATGATCTGACAGTTAGCATTCTAGAAATCCACTGTAGCTTTTGAGTATTTTTTTTTTAGGTACATACCAACACATGAGTCCCCTGTAGTCAATTTGAAGTCATTACTATTTCCAGGCAGAAACAGGCCACCTTTTGTCAGTGGTTTCAAAATATTTTCTATTATACATCTCTATAATTACTTGTAAAAAATATTTCTTCTACTTCCTTCTCCATATGGTGAAGAATGTTAAGTAGAGACTATGTCACTAATTCTTATACTCTGTCATTCCTGAAGCAGAGGACAGATCTTCCTTGCCTCCCTCTCTGTTAATGAAAAGTTTTGAGCATAGATCATTTGTACACCAGACTACTAACATTTTGTTTCCTTTATAAAAAATAGAAATCAAGAAAGTAAAAGATTAAAAAATTAAGCAGTTATAATATTTTATTTATATTATATTATAATATAATATTTTACATGCCTGGGTTCATGCACCTCATTTTAGGGAACTCTAGAGTGCATTTTTTTTCTCCTTCTTTGACTTCCCACTTTCTTCTCTATCTATTTGTGGCAGATAGTCTGAAAACTATTCCTTCTCTCCCAATATAATATTCCATTCTTCATGTCAAGAAATGGAATCTAATTCTCTTCCCTCTTAATCTGGGCTGGCTTTGATCATCTCTTGATTAATAGAGCATGGCGGAAGTTGTGTTATGGAACTTCTGAGGTTCTGTGAAGGTGTGCAACCTCTTCCTAGGCTTTTAGAATGCTGGCTCTTGGGATGTTCCCTTTTGGAACTCAGCCTCCATGTTGTGAGAATGCCAAGCCATGCAGAGGATCTGTGTGTAAGTGCTCCTGTTGCCAGTCCAGCTGTTAGCCGGATAAGTGAGCCATCTTGGATGTCCAGCCCAGTCAAGCCTTCAGATGGCTGTAGTCCCAGCCATCATCTACAACCATGTAAGAGAACCACCCAGCCAAGCCTCCAGAACCATGAGACAGAATAATAAATTGTTCTTTTAAGTCACTAAGTTTACAGGTAGTCTGCTATGCAGCAGTAGATAACCAGAACACCATTCTTCCTTATTCTCTTGATTGGTCTTCCTATTATTAATGCCCTATGAGTCATGAAAATTGTCATTAAGAACATTAAAATTTGAGTATTATTTTATAGACAAGGAAACTGAGGCTCAGAGAGGTTAACTGATCTCTTTAAGGGCAAACTGTCAGGAAATAAAGAGTCTAGAATTCAAAATGTAGGTCTTTAGGATATGAAAACCCATGTTCTTTCCACTACAGTACTCCTCAGGTCAGACTGCATGCCATTGTGAAATAATAGGAAATATCATTCATCGTGGTTGCCTGGGGTTCTAAACAGACCATAGCAGGTAGAAGCTCTTGTTGAATCCTTGGATTCCTTGGAGCTTGGAAAGAGGTAAAGCAAACAACCAGATTAGAAATATATTTTGCAAGGTCAGGATCCCAGCAATGAAGGTGTCTCTAAAAATCCACATAAGCACCCTGCAAAAGTAAAAGCTTTTAAATATCTTCCAGGTTAATAGAGTGAGATGTCAGTTAAATAAGATCGTTTGTGCCACCGATACCTCTCCTCGCTCCATAATTAGGATCATCCATTTCCCACCCAATTCTGGAAGGGTCAGAATGAGGAGCTGTCATGTAAGACAGGAGATGAGCTAGAAAGAGACAAGTCCTCTCACCCCCCCGCAGGTGGTAGGCCGTATCCTGGGGTGGTGGGATCACTGGGCCATGGAGTGAAGCTGGCAGCCTAAATAGTAGTGTGTGACGGACTTTCTAGGTATCAGATTGAGATATTTTTCAACTTAAGGAAAATACAGGCATTTTTATTACCTAAGAGTTATCAAAAAGGTCATGATTGTCTGAGTTTTAATCCAGGGCAAGGGAAGAATTTCACCCACTTTACAAATTCTAAAGAGACAGTGGGAGACAAAATTATGTCATGTTGCAGTTTTATCTATTTACCTATGCTGGTTCAACTCACCTGTCACCTAAAGTATCTTGCAGGTAGATGGCACTGTGCAGTGTTTCATATGGTGAGCAGCAACCAAATGGAGACAGCTCGTATATCGAACGTGGTTATATTATGAGCTCTTTTGGAATGGAAGTGAATTTTTAAATTTTAAGCAAAGGAAGATCCCTTTGTGGAAAGAACAGAGACAGAGACTGTACACTTTTTAAAAATTAAAATTGTGAAAATTTGGTACAAAATATTATAGTTATTCAGTATAAAATGGAGTTTTCTAACGATCGTATTATGTGGCTTGCAATTTGTTTTGATGATTATGCTATTAGAGAACTTTCAGTTATTAAAGTGATTTTTTTGAGGCTTCTCTTCTTTATGTTGCTCCCTCTCTCTTTCCTTCCTGAAATTGTTTCATCACTAAACTACAGTAAAATCAATATATAACAAGGCACAAATATTGTACTTGAATACTTATTTTTGAGAGCAAGTGTTTCTGTTGAAAGATTAGTATTAGTAAAGAGTGGAAATATCATATAATCTCTTCGGTGAGATAGACACATTATGTAGAAATGTTCATAGTTTGTATTGCAAGGATAATAATTGTGTTTTATTTATCAAGGTTGTTAAAAGAAAGCAAAGGACAGTTATTAATGTTATTACTGATAAACACTTTCTATTCTATTTTATGGATTTTAAATGAAATATTTTCCCCCGAAGACACTGAAGTTTACCACCACATATCCGGAAAGAAATAGAGCTTATCGGTTAATCTTTTCTGCTTTATTTTACATTTTAATGCTGCCTCTATTTTTATTGAGTAAAATACTCTTACTGAAGGAGTTCACTGGGTCATCCAGTCGAATGTGAACACATCAGGACCTCTCATTTTTTCTGGCATAATCTCCTATTGGCTATTCGGTATAATAACGTCTCTACCATTCAGTTTGTTTTGTGATTAGCTTCACCTGCTTTTGGAAACAGAAACAGATACGAGCTTATTCTGAATATGCATGGAGCAACTGACACCCATTGTTTTTCTGGCCATCCTTTCTTGGATAGAACTCTCAATTAGGTTGTTAAATTATTTGAAAATATGAATAAGTCATCTATCTTTAACAACAGATATCTAGAGGAAGGGGATCTGCAAAAAAAGATGCCTCTATTTAACATTCTTTTTTTTTTCTTTTCTTTTCTTTTCTTTTTTTTGCAGGGGGAAGGTAGTAGGTTTCTTTACTCATGTGGCTTTTCAATAGAGGTACTGGGGATTGAACTCGACCTCGTGCATGCTAAGCATGCGGTCTACCACTTGAGCTACACCCTCCTTCCTGTTTAACATTCTTCATCATAAAAATTGAAGGCATACTCACTGAGTATAATCAATAGTGCAATAGTAAAATATATCATTCAGTTAACTGCTGCTTGTTATGTCCTACCTGTTTTCTCAGGTCAGTGCTAGGAGCAGGAGGTAGAAAGTGTGAAAATAGTCTGGTTTGTGTTGTGTGCTTAAATGAAAAGAGAGAAGATGGAGAAGGAAACGACCCTGCTCAGGGCACCTTGAATTCCATGTGAGACGATTTTATCACGCCTGTAGTGTAGAACTCAGGAAATCCAATGTGGTATGATGAAGGAAAGCCATGCAGACTCATGATATATGTGTGCCTCTTTCTCTCCGAAACAGAAGCAGAAATATTTGAGTTATCACTTTCCTCCGTAATACGATTCTTTGTAGTGTCTTCAGTAAAATTATTAGTCTTTTCATAAAACAGTATATTGGATTTAAAAAAAAACCTAAAATCACTATGCTGATTACCTTTTGAGAAAAACTCCTGTTTTTAAACTACCTGATTGAGAGCTAAAAATGTAAAATTTTCCTCTGGACTAATATTTTTTTCCCTTGGGAAAAATTCTGACTGCAGGGTTCTGCACGGTCTGCTAGGCAGAGTGAGGTAGAGGCTGTAGCTTCAGGATGTGGAACAGTGTCTGCTAAGAAGAAATGCCTCTGTATATGTTTGCTGAATGAATGCATGTAGACCACAAGAACGTAGTATACTAAGTGATTTTATTATTTTTGGTGTACTGAGTTACCTGTGTTCAGAAGCAGAAGAGCTGGAGGAACTCATTTCTCCAGTCAGAGCGATTTTTCCCGGACTGATGCATGGTAAACGAAAGGTCCGCTTCAGAGCTGTTAGGGACACTTTAGCTCTCCCAGGTGTATGATTTTCACATTAGTGGATGTTATGCTCTAATTAGCTGAGGGTACACACATAAAGGGTACACACGTATAATCTCTTTCTATTTTGATCTTTTAAGCCGCAAGACGCCTAGTTCATGATCACTGGGAAAAGCAGTGATTACAAATGAGCCTGCTTTAGAGACTAGGCAAGGTGTTTCAGTGATTCTGGAAGAAGTTTAAGAATGTCTTAGTAAATGGTGTCATGATGTCATGTTGGAAAGCTGTTCTTTAATAGAGCAAGTTCTGCTACTGTTACTGGTAACGCCTTGTGGGTAGGATGGATCTGCAAAACATTACTAACTCTATAGGTCTATTTGAATGATTGTCAATTAAATATTCCCTTTCTTTTGTTTCTAACTTTTTCAACATCCTGAAGGTTCCCTTTCATGAACCATAACAAATATGGTTAGTAATCACTAATTCAGCATAAATGAAGTTAGGAAAATGTCATGAGTTACTGGGCGATGTTTAGTGCTTATTTCAAAACAACAGTTAGCCTGTTTGGTTTTTTTTTTCTGTTTTCTGTTTTCTTCTTCATTATCTAAACAGATAAGCTGCTATTTTTTCACTAATGTTCACTCAAGGAAAAACCATGCACTAGAAAAGTAGCATTCTGAGAAATTTCAATGAAAAGTGACATTCAGCACCTGAGTTATATCCTAAGTATTTTGTCAGAGATAGAAGCCTTAGGGACAAGCCATCAGCAGTGAGAATGGAACTGTACTGAGGACCTAGAATGATCCTCTCACAATTCACTCAGACTCTGATATTACCTTACATCACTACAACTATGCTCCAGGAAGACTGCCAATATGTTAAAGCCTCCCTCTCCAGCCCCCAGAGCTAACTGATGACCTGATATGGGAGGCCTTGACTCTGCCTTATCACATATACACACAGTGAGGTCCACTGGCAGCTGGCATACTCATTGCTGATTTCTTTGTTTGGCAACTTCCTAAAACAGTATAGGGTAGGCAGAAATACTTGGCACTTCACAGAAAAGCAAAGAAGTCTGTTAGTGAACCCCAATGTGAGGGTAAACAGGATGTTAACTAGGGTCACTAATGTTTGTTAGATTTCAGGTTAAGGGCTATAATTTATGGATTGAATTGGTAAAATTCTGGCTTTTTTGTTTGCAATAATAAATTTTATTTCTAAATTCTCTGCAGAAA
Organism: Vicugna pacos; assembly: GCF_048564905.1. Taxonomy (NCBI): domain Eukaryota; kingdom Metazoa; phylum Chordata; class Mammalia; order Artiodactyla; family Camelidae; genus Vicugna; species Vicugna pacos. The sequence continues at coordinate 44,651,132 of NC_132988.1, forward strand.
TTAGATACCTAAATCAGATTTCTGTACACAACTAAGGAATTTTAACTAAAAGAACCCCATTTGGTTGAGTTTGAGGCCAAGTTCAGCTGATTGGACGGGTCCGCAGGGGTTGCTGATGTATTACACCAGACAGTAGACATGAGGGAGTTGTCAGACTGCCACTGAGGCTTTCCTTTTCCCAGTTATCCCCTCCCTGGTTCTTGCCAAATCTGCTTTGCATTTGAAGTTGATTGAAATGGGTCTCACTGTTAACCTGTCAACTGAAACCCCTGTGATTTAGAAGGCTTTTTGTTCATTTCATTGGTGCAAGAAATTGAAGTGAGAAATCTGGATCCTTTTAGAGCACTGGAGATGACCAAACAGAACAGCATCTGGACTTACCCCCAATTAATGGAAAAGTGTTGTCAGGTGCAGGGGATGAAATTTTTTTTTAGAAAGGTGGTCCTTCGGTGCCAAAAGTTTGTTGTGGGTAATGACCTCTCTGGAGCTGTTCAGAAAGTCCCTGAAAAACATTATGAAGAATTATACCATCTTGGATTTAGGTACATTTATTCTTCCTAGGACCACAAAATGCTTTCACATATAGGTTATCTCATTTATCTTCATAACATCAGCATGAAATAGTTTGTGGCAAGTGTAATTATCCACTCTTATGGAGAGAGAAGTGGGGTGCCAAGGGAAACCAGACAGTCACAGAATGTTTATGTTTTGTAGTGTTTTGCTTTCCAAATAGATGAAAATACTCTAAAATACTCTTTATTACATGAGGAAGCTATTTATTATCGGTGAGCTGTGTACAGTAGAAAGATGTTAACCATTTTGTACCCTAAGACAACTTTAGGGAAAAGCCATAAGCTGCTATATTAAATCACTTTATATATTATGCCTGTTTTTGGTAAATTGAAAGGACTATGAGTGAAAATGAATTTGTCTGGAAAATGGGTTAAAATAATCTTGTTCTTGGTCCTTGCAAACTGGAAATTTAACTTGTACAGCAGTAATGAAACAGAACCAGATGTTATTTTCCAGGGTAGAAAGCAGCCTGACATGAACACCTTGGTCATGGAGTCTGGGGGTTGAGCCAAATGTAAAGCATTGTTGCTGTATTACATCAGAGATGCTGTGAAGAAAAATGATGTAAAATTATGGAAAGTGAATTGGATTCTTCAGAAAAAAGAAGGTGTTTGGTAAATTAAGTATGTTGTCAAGAGCCCCTGAAGTATATTTGAGAAAGGTGTTAGATGGAACTTTATTAGGTAGAATAGGAGATTTTCTAAGGCAACGAAGAATCTAAAAATATAGTGACAATCCAGATAGAAGATTTTATCCTCTCTTGTAAGTCAGGGTAAGTGGTCAGGGTGGTCTGGCAGGTTGACAGTATCAGGAACCCAAGATCCTCTGTCTTCTATATTCAATGGGGAGCCTTTCATTTTGTGGTCCATGATGACTCTTCTTATTTTCCCTTACCATGTCGGTATTCCAGTATATGGGGAGGTGGGGCAGTGTGCAAACCAGAATTCCTACATATCAAAGTCTACCCACAATCCTTTGGCCAAAACTTTTTCCTGTGGACACGTCTACTTTCAGGAGAGTCTGGGACATGCAGTCTTTAGCCAGGCATGCTTGGCTGAAATGTGGAGGGCTGATACTAAATCAAGAAGGAGAGAATGCATGCTGAGGAAAACCCAGCAGTCTCCAAGCACAGAAACATATTGTTGCAAATTTTTAATCTATTTTAAGATATATCAACTTTATGATTGTTTTAGAGTTAAATGCTATCCAGTGTGCTTTCTGGACAATATTGCTGATGAATACATTTTCTCCCATAGATTATCTTTAACTCATTTGAGATTCATGATGTAACAATCATTAGGATAATGAATTACGTATTTCTTATATTACATGGCAAATATAAGTCCATTGCTTTGCTGTGCTCCTTGATACTTTACATTGGAATAATCATTGCCTGATAAAGAAATTCCTTTACACCCCCCGCTTCTCCCCAACACGTGCACTAAGATAGCAAAGTCTGGAGGTAGTAGTAAGAATTTACTTAACGTATCTACTCTGTGTTACAAAATCAAATTTATCAGTCATGATAGAATCAGAAGTACTGTGTAACTCCAAGAGAAGGTAGTGAACAAACTCCCAATTGTTCATCACTGGTACATAAGAAAGCAACCGTGTTTGTGTGTTAACTTTGTATCCTGCAATCTTGCTATAATTGCTTACTAGTTCCAGAAGTTTCTTTTTTCCCCCAGTTCTTTGGGATTTTCTGCATTAACAACTTGCCACCTGTGAAAAATCTATATACTTTTTATATCCTTTTCTTGTTGCGTTAGCTAAGACTTTCAGTATGATGTTGAATGGGAGTATTAAGAAGGGACATTCTTGCATTGTCCTAGTATTAGAGAGAAAGCTTCTAGTTTCTCACCATTAAATATGATGTTAGTATTTTTTAGTAGATGTTATTGTCAAGTTGAGGAAGGTCTCCTCTCCTCCTAGTTTTCTGTGGACTTTTATGATGAATAGATGCTGGATTTTGTCAGATGCTTTTTCTGCATCTATTGATGTGATCATAGGAATGTTCTTCCTCAGCCTGTTGATGTGATGGGCTACATTAATTGGTTTTTGAATATTGAACCAGTCTTGTATAGCTGGAGTAAATCCCACTTGGTTGTGGCATATAGTTATTTTTACACATTATAGTATTCAATTTCTCTTTAGTATTTACTCTGTTCTTTGTGATAAATTACTGAACCAAATCATACCAACAAAAAATGTAGCCTTTTTTTCATAGTAGTCTTGTGTTAAATTAGTACTGAGTACAGATAGGATTTAGAAACTGATTGTGGTCAGTGAGGAAGAGGAAATGATTAAAGATCACTCTAAATTGTTGAGATTTGTTGAGTATATTAATGGAGAAGGAAAAGACAAGAGGAGAAATATATACTCAAAAATATAATATTTTTGCAAAGTTATTAAAAAGTATTTATTTTTGTGGTTCTAGTGGTGTGGCCAGGAGGAGATATATATTAGGTAACTGAATACACAGAAAACAAATTGAAGATAGAGGATTTTTGGAATTTTCTGTGTATTAATGACAGCTGAAGCAGTACAAGTGAATGATGTTGTTAAGGGAGAGATGGAAAAGAGATGAAAGATTTGAAAAGGGAATACTTATACATAGAGAAATAGAGGAGTAACAAGAACCAACAAAGAGACTGAGAAGATGCTTCTCAGAGGAGAGCAAAATAATATAATATCATAGAAGTAAAAGGAGGAATTGCAAGGACCAAGAGTTGTAATCAACATTGAATATGAAAGAAAAGTTGAAAAGATGAGGACCAAGCAGAGAGTTATGTATTCGATAATTATAAGTTCATTGATAGAATTTTTTCCCTCAAAGTATAAGGAGGGGAAATTAGGATGCATAAGGTAAAATAGGGAGTGGAGGTAATGATTGTAGACAATGCTTTCAGAAATGTTGACAGTGAAAAGAAGAGAGAAGAGAAGTTAACTGAAAGGCATGGCAACACTGAAGGAGGTATCTCATCAGCAGTGAAGTTTTAGCATGTCTGATTGCTGGGTCAGAGGAGCCACTGGGGAGAGAGATTGAAGATTCAAGATGGAAAGGGAATTTTAGATACAATGAGGTTACCATTTAATATATTGCTGCTTCAAAATTAGCCATCTATGTGATTGGTTACTGAATGATTTAGATGTCTTTTAGAAAGCTTTACACTTTAATATATAAAGGTGTATATCAATTAGTTTAGGTGAGGTTGTTCTTCATCATCCAACCTGCAATCCCCAAATCTCAGAGCTTGAAATCACTAAGGTGCATTTCTTGCTGACACTCCGTGTATATCATGTAATAGGTCAGCTGGGGATTTTGCTGCAGTTCAGTTTTACTCCAGGATCCCGGCTTATAGAGCAGCTCTCTTTCTGAGCATTGCTAGTCACTCTGGCAGAGGAAAAAGAGAATGGTAAATTAAACACTGGCTGTTTAAACTTCCAACTGCAAGTGACTTTCAGTCACTTTCACTCACATTTCATTGGTCAAATAAAGTCACAAGATCATGTTGTCTTCCCAAGGGTGGGAAGTACAATCTTAACACATGCCAGGAAGGAGATCTAACCAGAGTATTCACAAACATCCCTAATGACTACCATAAGGAGTATACTCTGCATTACTATATTGAGTTAATGTTATCAAAAAGCTAACATTTATGTTCATTTCTGTAAAAAGTTGGGCAATGGACTTTTCTTCAGGAAAGTAATCCTATATTACAACTTTGCTTCTAAGGGGAAAATATGATTGAATTATAGCTCATTTTCAGTTACAATGTCATTTTCAGAAATGACATTGCAACTGTGTCCCAGAAGTACATAATATGGTGATAGAAACATGAAAGGAATGCATTGGATTTTTACAAATTACCTAAAATTAAAGTTTGAAATAACTAACTTTGTTAAATAAAATTAACATTTTTCTTAGTATTAGTTGACTAAAGACCCTTTTCATTCTTTAAAAATTCTAGATAATTCTTTTAAACAACAGCATGCTCTATAAAGGAAGAAAATAGATGAAACAAAGATGTGACCAAATTCTCAAGCTAATAGTTCAGCTCCTTTTAACTGTACAGTCACAGTTTAAAACATTCCCTATTATTCCAACAGGAAACATTTTCTTTGTACAAGTGACCATGCACATTTGGTTTAGCATAGATTCAGTTCCCAATTGCAATTTATAAATGCTGTATGGGGAAGTGTTTAGTGTTCAAACAAGAGCTATGCTTTATTATCCTAGTTTCTAGTACCTGCATAATCTCATGAATCTGACAGATTCTTCACAAATGTACTTATTAGAAGTCTTCAGGGAAGCATCCTAGACATTTGTAGCATTAATAAGGATTTAAATTGTAAACCATTTTAAGTATGGGCAAGGCAGGTGTAGTAAGTTTATGGATTTTGAAACATTTTTCTCATCACAGCTGAAACAGATTTATCTGCAACACTTTGCTGTGTCTGTTAAAAAGTGAGCCTCCAGTGCCAGCATAGAATGCAATCAGGGTGTTTTTACTGTTGGGTGACATCCATTTCCTTAATGTCCTGTACAGTCTCTTTGTAGGACTTGATTATTCAGTGAGTTTTACCTGGCTATCAGTGAACTTAAGAGAGTAAAAGGAGTCTTTCGCTACAATATAAATAAAGTTCCTTTGGAGCATTTCAAAAGAATGAAATCAGATGTCAAGAAGCCTGCCAGAGAGATAAAACGCAATGTGTTTTAAACATTGGTTTTCTCCTGATTAAGTGCATAGCGTTAATATTACATATCAGTTGTGTGTGTGTGTGTGTGTGTGTGTTTTTGTGTGTGTGTGTGAGTAGGTAAAATCTGATGTGGTTAAAAAAGTAGACTTGACTTTTCAGGGAGCTGAGAAGAAATGAGTTATTTCTCAAAAGAGCCTTCCTGGCCAGTATCGTGTTGGGTTAAAAAGTCTACAACAGAAGTAAGCATTGGCTCGAGACCCACACTCTTTTTTGAAACAACTGGAGAAAGATAAAATGGAAAAGGTTTAAAGTAAAAGCAAACAGTTAATGTAAAAGTACAAGGAAAAATTAATTTTAAGACATACATTCCAAGAAGAATTTAAAAATCTTATCAAGGATCAGAGCTTGTTTAAAATAGATTTTTATTAATGAGAAAATATGTTGCATGTATCTAACACTGGGAACAAGTTAAAGTTTCATGCACATTATGAATAATTTTAGTTAATACTAAAGTGGCATTCCACTGATACATGTTAATTATTTAATTTACTGAAATACAAAGTATTTTGACAGAATGAGTAACTTATTAATCTGTTGAATCAGTCACCTTGAACCTGTAGTAATAGTCAGCATATTGTCAGGTATTAAGTCTTAGAACTTATTAGTTGATGTTGAGCATTCTGAATTAAGATGCTGGCCTGCATTTTAAATGGAATAAAGGTTGAGAAACAGCCTGTATAATATTGGTTTTATGAAAATAGGATACAGGCTTGTAGCTTTATGTGTTTCTCATGAATGCTTGCAAATTTTAATGTAAAGTTTTAAAATATTTCCATGTGACTAAATATTTAATATTTGAGCATATAGTTTTACTAAATATATGTGTTTGTAAGGATTTACTTATATTTGGTTAATAGATTTTAAATGGACTATGAGTAATAAAAAATAGCAATGCTATCCATCTAAAAGTCTTCGTATTTTAACATTTCATGATAATCAGGTTAAAGACTAGCTTCTCTAAGATAACTCTGGCACTGATCAGTATTTACACATTGATAAAAAAAATGTCTTAGCAATATACTGATTTTCTGTTCTACTTAGGAGAACCATAGCTTTCTTGTTAAATTCATTACAGAGGTAGTAGTTTTGATATATCAGATTTATAAGATGAAATACATTCATCTGTTCTTAGTTCCTCATGTGCAGAAGAACGCTTTGAAATAGCTTCACTTTACCCATGAACTGCACAAAATTTTTATAAATAAAAGACTCCATATTTCTGAGGACAAATTAAAAAAACCTCTTGAAAGATTAGAAATGGAGAATGCTGTCATATTCACAGTATAGAATCCCAGGGAGATGTGAGTGAGAATATATGATTTGTGTCTGTGATTACAACTATATTTGAATATATTTGTATGCTAAATATGTATGTATAATATACATACACTTACACATACATATGTATATGTTATAGTAAATATAATATGCATATATTTACACATTCCTAACTATGAGAAAAATGTCTTTTTAAAATTTAAATAACTAAGATTAACTAGGCACCCATACTGTGTACATATCACTAAATGTTGCTTTGGACTTAAAGAAGAAGGCTGTCTGAGTTTCCCATAAGCATGGCAGTAGTGATTTGCCAGAAATCTCATCTCCCTGTAATGAAGGTACATTATCTTTTCTCAAGCAGATCCCAGCAACCTGAGTACAATACACAGAGAACATCTTTGTATCAGGCATGGAGCATGAGTCCAAACCCATTACACTAGGAAAGATAAAACATTTACTCCTTGGTGGATTTTCCTTCACTGCTGTTGCTATTTTAGAGCCAGGACAGAGGGTAATACAGGGCTCTCTGTAAATATGAAATTAAAAAGAAAGGCTGGAAGTCTCTATGCTGGGAGCCAAGTACACTATACCACATTCACTTCCTTTTTGGAATACCAGAAAATGAAAAACATATGGGATGACTTGTTGAATTGATTTTTGTTCTGTGCTCTATTCTTGTTATGGATTCGTCTTCAGAATCAAACATTCTGCGTGCTTCTTGGTGGATGCATGTGAGTTTGAAAATATCACAGCATGTGGGACCCAGTTAAATACGAATTTCATTTGTTTTCCTTGGCTTCTGTATGTCATGATCTGTTCAATATGACAGTCTAGGAAATAGTAAATTTTAGCAAGGTCTTAGGGCTGAGTCATGAACTTCACTTTGGTCAGGATAAGAAGTCTGGTAATGAGAAGTGGACGGATGTTCTACTTGGTTCTTTCATTTATGCAATTCATATTAATGGGTTTTAGTTTCTCACTGTTGATTTTGGGACACCTAACTATATGTCCAAGCACATCCTACTACATGTTTTTACTCTTTGTGTAGTGCCTATTCTGTTGTATCAGATGAACAGAGGGTTAGTAAGATAAGTGTGTATAAATTTGTATCAGTTATTGTTACAATAATGCCATGTAACAAGCAGCCAAACTATTTCAATGACATGAGACAAAAAGCATTTATTAAGTTCATATGTCTGTGGGTCACATGGAGATCAGGAGATCTAGACTGGGCTCATCTGGGGCTGCTCTGCTCCACAAGTCTCTCTTCTCCGACTGGGACAGTGGGCTTCACCTGGCATGTTCTTCTTATGGCAATAGTAGAGTGTTAGGGGGCAAGCTCAATCATGCATGTGCACATCATTGGTTTAAATGGTGGAGAGGGGTCTCATTATACCCACTAGTGGTCTATTGCTCAAAGAATGTCACATGGATAAATCCAGAGTCAGGGAGCAGAGAAGTATTTTCATTCTCTCTACTGGAGGAATTGAAAATACATGGATATAGAGAGTGGTGAAGAATTGAGGCCCACAACACAGCCTACCACAAGGGTTATTGCTCATTGTCATACTCTTGATGAGAATGGAGCATACAGATAGAATGGATTAAAGGAATCAGAGGAAGAAGTTTATAAAGTAATTCATCCCAATCTGTTGCTTGATTAGGTTTTTAATTGCCTGGTTGTATAACTTTCTCCTCCTCTCACTCCTTCTGTATGCTCCATGGAGTAATGATGACATCTTCTTTATTCATCATTTATGCTCAGGCTCTAGAAGAGTTCTTGGCATGAAAGCTCAGTGTATATTGTTGCAATGAATTAGTGAACTTTACCTAAGGTTAGGCTTCTCCTAAAATCAATTGGGATAAAAGAGTAATTGATATTTTAATTGAGATACAATTGATATATAATGTTATATTAGTTTTAGGTGTACAAAATGATTAGATAGATAGAGATAGAGAGAGAGAGAAAGAAAGAAATAAGTTTAGTTACCATTCGTTACCACACCTCATTACAGATTGTTTTTCCTGTGGTGAAAACTCATAACATCTACTCTTTTAGCAACTTTCAGATATACAATACAGTGTTAACTATACTCACCATACAGTATATTACATCCCTAGAAATTATTTATAACTGTAAGTTTGTACTTTTTGTTGATCTTCACCCATTTCAGCCACACTCTGCTTCTAGGAACTACAAATCTGTTCTCTGTATCTATGAGTTTTTTTTTTTTTTGAGAGTCCCTGTATAAGTGAGATCATAGAATCTTTGTCTTTCTTGATCTGATTAATTTCACTGAGTGTAAGATGCCCTCAAGATCCATCCATGTGGTCTCAAATGGCAGAATTTCCCTCTTTTTATGACTGAATAATACTCCATTGTACAGGTATACCACATTTTCTTTATTCATTCATCAATTGATGGATACTTAAGTTGTGTCCATGTCTTAGCTATTGTATATAGTGCTGCAATGAATATGGTGGTGCAGATATCTTTTTGAGATACTGATTTGGTTTCCTTTGGGTAAATACCCAGAAGTGGAATTGCTGGATCATATAGTTTTATTTTTAATTTTTTGAGGAACTTTCATAGTGTTTTCAATAGTGGCTTCCCCAAATTTGTGTGTGTGTGTGTGTGTGTGCGTGCGTGTGTGTGCATACTTTTGTTGCTTTTGCTTTTTGTGTCACATTTTAAAAATCATTGCCAAGACTTATGTCAAGGAGCTTGTGGTCTATGTTTTCTTCTAGGAGTTTTATAGTTTCAGGTCTTATGTTCAAGTCTTTAATCCATTTTGTGTAGATTTTTGTGCATAGTACAAGATAGGGGTCCAGATTCAGTTTTTTTGCATTTGGCTGTCTAACATCATTTATTGAAGAGACTGTCCTTTCCTCATTGTATATTTTTGGCTTTTTTGCTGTAAATTAATTGACCATGTATGTGTGGGTTTATCTGGGGACTCTATTCTGTTCCACTGATATATGTGCCTATTTTCATGCCAATATCATAGCTTTGTAATACAGTTTGAAATCAGGAAGAGTGATTTCAGCTTTGTTCACATTTCTTAGGATTGCTTTGTCTATTCAGGGTCTTTGTGGTTTCATACAAAATTTGGGATTGTTCTATTTCTTTGAAAAATGCCATTGGAATCTTTCTAGGGATTGCACTGAATCTCTAGATTGCTTTGGATAGTTTTAACAATATTAATTTTAACAATGGACATTTTAACAATATAAATTCTTCCAATCTGTGAACATGGAATATCTTTCCATTCATTTGTCTCTTCATTAATTTCTTTCATCAATGTCTTATAATTTTCAGAGTACAGATTTTTCACCTCCTTGGTTAAATTTATTCTTAGGTATTTTACTCTTTTTGATGCAATTGTAAATGGGATTTTTTTTAAATTTCCAGATTAATTGATCTGTAGATTTTTATTGAGCACTTATGATATGTGATACACTGTGATTAGTGCTATGTGGGTGTGACATTATAAAAAACTTATGTAAACTCTGGCCTTAAAAGAGATAAGATACATGTGCAAATATCCATTTTTACATTGATTTTTGTCAAAACATTCTCTTTACTGTTCATGGAAATGTCTAGCAGGATGAGGAGTCATGGCTTTCCTGCTAGCAAAATTATTCTGTCTTGATCAAATATTTGAGATCTTGTCATTAAGGATTCTGATAATAAACTAACTAGATATAGCTGAAATACTTTAACAGTTAGTTATTAGAACAAATTGCTCATTTGACACAAATAGTCTAATTTTTGAGGAAAGAGAAAGGTATTAGTTAAAGATTATCTTCATCAATTAATATCTTTATTCTTCAAGTCCTTCCTTTCACCCTTTTCAGTGATATCTCCCCCTAGATATAAAAAGGGATCAAGTTGATTTTATCTTAAGACTTTGATCTGACTTCTTAAAGCTACCATACCATCTCTCTTCTTTCCATTGTTAAATTTTTAAAAGGCATTTTGTATACTTATAGGCTATTTCCAATTCCTTAGCTTCCAACTCCTTTTTTACCTTCCATATTCCAGACTATGAAGCCACTTCTGCCACTACTCCCTAAGGATCAAGTTCTTAATTCAAAGCTTTTTCTTAAGATGTGTCATCCTTTGCCTCTCTATAGTGGTGGCCACAAATTACTATCCCTTGGACCTTTTTTCATTCTGCATATAAATTTATTAACCACTTATGTCTTCAATGCTATGCACGCTTCTTGGAATAAACAGATGCATAGAACATGGTGCTTGGCATACAAGATTTGTATGAACAACTTGTTCATTGGAGAGTCACAACTTTATAGGAGTACCACCATGAAACTTTTAGAATGTTTCCAGTCACTGCCTTCAATCTTCAGCTGAATTTTCTTTTTCCATTTCTTAATGATATCTTGAAAAGACATAATTTTAGCTCTTTCCTGAGCTCTTCTGTTTCATTTGTAATTACCCAACTTATACATCTTGTCAGAATTCTCACTTTATATTTTTCAAACTGAATGATCATTTTTCCTCAAAGCACCTTCTTCTAGTTTCCTAAATTTCTACTATTTCTTGTATTTTCTGGCCTCCTGAACTCACCTCTTGTCAGCTTTTACTCCTCTCCCTTTTTTCCTTCTGGTTGTTTCCCACAGCTCTTAATTAGTCCACCCCCAGATCTCTCACATCTGCTCTTCCTGCCAGCATTGATTTGCTGAGGCTACCATAATAAAGAACCTCAGATTTCTTGGCTTAAGCAACAGAAATTTATTTTTTCACAATTCTGAGGGCTAGAAGTCTGAGATCAAGATGTCTTTAGGATTGGTGTCTCCTGAGACCTCTTCCCTTTGCTTGTAGATGGCCATCCTCTTCCTGGGTCTTCACGTGTTCTTCCCTCTGTGTGTCTGTTTCAAAATTTTCTCCTATTATAAGATACCAGTCATATTGGATTAGGGCCCACCCTAATGACCTCATTTTAACTGAATTTCCTCTTTAAAGACCCTCTTTCCAAGTACAGTGACATTCTGAAGTACTGGGATTTAGGACATCAACACATGATTTTGGGGAGCCATGCAGCTCAACCCATAAAACTGCACATTCCTATTAATAAACCTTAAGTCAACTTATTTCTTCTTGGCTAGGCTTTTGCAAAGTTTATTTTACTACCCTCTTTACGCCCAATATTTCTGCCTTTATTCTTTTACCACTTTACTATACTTTATCTTTTGATTAATCTTTCTAAAGCAAAGATTTTTGTCATCAGTGACACCATGATCATTCTTAGCCTGACATATGTGGTTATCCACCATCTGGCCATGTCTGCCTTTCCAGGTTTGGGTGTCACTGTTCCTCCATGTACCCTCTGTTCTAGTCAAGCTAAATTACCACTATGTCCCAAGCAGATTCTCTATTTCTCCTGGCTGTCCCTCTCTATTTCTAATCCTACCCACCCTTTAAGAATCAGCTTAAATGGCTACTTAACTTATGTAACTCTCCCTGTCGGAATTAATTCCTCTCTCATCACCATTCCCACTGCACTTAATTTTGTTTTTCTTAGAAAAGTTGCCACATTCTCCTTGGATTGTAGTCATTTATATGACTCTTCTCTTTGGTACCAGTGTGTAAATTCCTTAAGCATAGAGACTGAATCTTGTGTTTCCCCCAGTGCTTTCATATAGTTGGTAGAACAGAAAGTCACACTTAGGGGTACTCAGATACTTTTCCTGTGATGTCTTATTTGGGTATTCAACAATTTGGGGTATATATTTTTTTAAAGCTGAGTATTACTGCATGTTGAAGTGCTTCTCATAGTTTTTATTGCTGTTAGCATTCAGTAAATGATTTAAACTGTAATTTTTTGGACAATAAATATTGGTTTATTAACCCAAAATGTATGGAGACTCATAAGGCAGAAAGCATTCCCTGTGGAAATTAGAGGAGTACTCAAAGCCAAAGCTGCTTGGTCCCAGCAAGCAGCTCTCAGGAACGTGGCCTCCTAAGCCCTCGATCTTTTTGAGCAGCTGTTGAGCTTTCTGTGTTTCGTGTGTCCCTTTCTTGTGGGTGACAAGTACCAAATCTCTAAGGCATGCAAGGGAATGAAAATGAGAGTTTGGGGTTCATGGCCTCAGCTGTTTGAATTTGTCACCCTGGTCAACGAACACAAATTCTCTTCTCCCTTTTGCATTGTCCTTTTTGGTTTCCCACAAGAATGTGTTTTCACCAACCTGATTGGCAAATGCATAATTTACTTCATCACTGAATTTATTGTGAAACCAATTGTTTTCCTAATGTGTGGAACCAATGTAAGCAAAACCAAGGAGCATGGTTTGTGGCTTATTTAAAATACTGCTTTCTGTATATCATTCCCACAAGCTGCATGCTTTAGGATAGCGATCTGGTGTATATTAGCAACCTTGCAAGAAAACGCTGAAGCAATTTGCTATCTTCTCTTAAAAATAACATGACTATAGCCCAGGACGGTGATATGCTTTTTGCAACAGATGCAAAATGGTTTCAGAACTCATAAATTAAAGCCATTCTCCAAGTCTTATTTTGGATCACCATTTTGCTTCCTTATGTGAAACAGCAAATGAAAGATGGCTCTCTGCAGCTCTAAATGTCAGGTTTGATGTTGCGCCCAATTTTATTAGTAAGTATTAAAATCTATAGGCTAATAAAAGGAAAAAGATATGGATTATAAAAGAGTAATGAAATTGCAAGATTTAGAATATTTAGTCTCTCCTAAATAACTAATCAATTTCTATTATACCCATCTATTTCATATTTTCTTCAAAGAGAAATTGAACCAGCTGCTCAGATAATTTCAAGCCTATAAAAACTAAATTATGTAAAAAATTTTCATTGTACCCAATCACATCATTAAGTTTGCTAATAACACACGTGAATTTCTCTTAAACACTGACCGATCTGCTATCCTACTTATGACTTCAGTCTCTCACCTGCTTCAGCCAAAGTTGCATTGTTAATGTTCCAGAGAGAATCAGGTGATCTCCACATTGGAATTGCCTAGATCTTAAAGAGTGTGGATACATATTTGGGCTGTATGTGTGTATCTGCCTTCTGCCCCTTCCTTCCTTCCTACCTTCCTTCCTTCCTTCTCCTCCCTCTCTCCCTTCTCTATTTGAATGCTTAGTGAATATTTTCCTTCTTCTTGTGATTGAAATGTTTGTCAGTATGTTTTTTAGCATTGGTCTCTTTCCATAGATTTTCCTGGAAATGTGGTGCACCCATTCATTTGAATATCTGTGATTTGTTTCAGTCTAAGAAAGTTTTTCTTTGATTTGTCTTTTATTATTGTTTCCATTCCAGCTGCTTTGATGAAATACCGCAATAATTGGACGTCTCTCTATTCTTTCGTCTACAAACATGTCATCTCCTCTCTCATTTTTTTCTTTGCTTATTTTCTTCTGTATTAATAGAGAACATCTGAAATTTCTCTTTCGTATCACTGATTATAGTTTATGAAGTGTAAATTTTGCTCTTTATTGCCTTTATGCTCAATTTATTTTATTCCTGCTTTGTTAGTTTTTTAACATGAAATTTTGAAATACCACTTATTAAAACAATACCACAAATAAAATGAAAGACAAAGGACAGATATTTGGTGGGAGAAAAAAATCCCATCAATATTAAGGTTTTTAAACTTAATCTGAAAAAGCTCTTTTAACTGAAAAGAATATCAACACCTGTTTTAAAAAGCCTACAGTCCTTCCCTCCTGTTTTTCTCCTGTGTGTCTCCTTTACTATCACACAGAACATTTCACTTTTGACCCTTCTGGTCACCAAATAGGTGGGGGTTTTCCTCACACACCACCTAGTAATTCTCTGCAACACTAGCTGATTGTCCTACAAATTAACCCCATTCTGATCTTATCTACCTGGAGATAGTGTCAGATCCCACAGGCTAAGGGCTCAGTCTTCTGAGACTGTACCTCCTTCAGATGCCAGTCATGAGTCCAGATTGTCACCTGTGCTTCAGTGCTTCTGATCAGCTGTAAATCTGAGGTTTCCTAGACCCCCTCTTTAGGTTTGATTAATTTGCTAGAGCAGCTCAGGGAAACACGTGTGTTTACCAGTTTATTAAAGGATAGGATAAGGGATACAGATGAACAGCCAGATGAATAGGGCATAGGTCTGGGAGAGTCCTGAACGTAGCTTCTGTCCTGAAGCATTACCCTCCTGGTATGTGGATATGCTTAGCAATCTGGAGGCTCTCTGAACCCCATGCAATTGGGATTTTTATGGAGGCTTCATCACATAGGTATGATCAATAATTAACTCAATTTTCAGTCCTCCTTCTCAAGAGAACCCGGGCCAAGGCTGAAAATTCCAAGCTCCTAATCAAGCTTGTTCTTTCCAGTGACCAGCTCCTGTCCAGGAGCCCACCCAGAGTTGCCTCATTAGAACAAAAGACACTCCAAACAACCAGGAAATTGCAAGTGTTTCAGGAGCCCTGTGTCAGGAACTGGGGTCAAAGACCAACCTATGAGAACAAAAATTGCTTCTGATACCCTTATCACTTAGGATATCACAAAGATTTTAGGGGTCTGTGCCATGAACTGGGGGCAGAGACCAATGAATTTTTTTTCTGTATTTTTCACAACACTCTTAGGGAAAAACTAGCAGAGGCAATTGCAAGAAATTAACAGAAGATGACAAATAGACAAATTCAGCACAAGTGCCCAACCTAATTAGTGAACATTTTTATCCAACATAATACTTTTAAATATGAAAATTTAACATTAAAAAGTAGATACAAGACTGAAGTAGATTTGGTAAATGGATAACCACAAATCTTGCTGATAGGAGAGGAAACTGCAATAAACTTCCTGAAATCAATTTGTTAATATATGTCAAGAAACTTAAAAAGGCAAAAAAAATCCATTCATTCAGCAATCTTACTTGTGGAAATTTATCTTAAAGAAATAATCAAAAATCTTATGAAAATTATAAGTACAAGTGATGCTTAATATGCTTTAAAATTGGAAAGTAAAAAAACCTAAATATCCAACAATAAGAGAATCATACATGATAGAACACATACATGGTGTAATATTATACATCTTTTAAGAAACCTGTTTTGAAAGAGAATTTATTGATGTGGGAGAAACATTCATTTAATGTTAACTGAAAAAAAGAATAAAAGTTGTGTGTGATATTCATTAACCAAATAACCTCCTCTTTTTCTTTCTTTCTATACATACACACACAGACGTGTACAATCTTCACCTATTTATTATGATTACTTTTTAGTTCATTCTATGATCTTTTAATCACACCCTATTCTCTTTGGGATTTCTCTTCTTTCTCCATAGGTTACATACTGGATTTTTTGTTTGTTTGTTTGTTTGTTTGTTTTTCAGTGTGTGTAGTCTTGAGATGAGAGATCAGCCTATGATTGATGATTGCCAGTGAGTTGCCTCTGGCCCCATTCTTGGACCACTTGGGTGTGATCTCACTCTCAAATCTACAACTCCCTGGAAGTTTGATACATATATCTTCTTGCTCAGTTTTTCATGTCTGATTGACTTTTATCTCTTAGAGCTCAGCTGGGCTAAAATGATGTCTTCTCTTGTTTTTTCCCCTCACCCCACATTTCTCTAAATGGAATCATGAAAAACTACAATATGGAGTGCATTGCTTTTAGAGATAGTGCACCACTTGTTCCCAATCTTGTTGCCCAATTATTTGTAGCTCAGTCTATTATGGAAGGTGAGTTAGCTCAGTATATTATGGAAGGTAAGTTAGTGAGAAGAGAACAGGATAGGGCAGTATTCTAGCTGGCTTGAGAAGCAAGTAGGAGTTTTGTTTGTTGTAGCTCTTGTGTTTGTGAATTGAAGAAGAGATGGTAGGGGAGGACCATGGGCTCTATAATCCCACATTAGAGTTGATGCTGCAGTTATGATCTATTGATTGTGATTCCTGATTTGTTTCATTGGCTTTGTAATTAGTGGCAAGTTATTCCAGATTCTTGTCATAGGTCTCCCATTACTCTCATTTTTTATTATGTGACTTTTTTCCTTTTGGGAGGCTGTCTCCATAAGTGCTTTAACATGAAGTTGGAAAATATTGCTTCAGGGGCTGCTTAATCGAATATAATTTTAAGTAGGAAGAAGGAGGAAAGATGTTTTTAATCCTTACATCATTTTTTCTTCTGTTGATGTACTTTACTTGCTGTAGAATGAAAGGGAAGACATCATACCACTGTAGCTTGGGCAAGGAGTTCAGCTGGTTTTAGAAGAATGACCACATTTCTCCATTGCAGTTGGCTTTGCCACATTATATCACTATAATCAAATGAAGATGCCAATCACAGAGGGTAGAAAAAACATAATTATATGGAATTATACAGTAGCTTCATTTTTCGAAGCTGTGCCACAATGTAAATGTATGAATTAATAGTGCTAAATACTGTAGCTCTTACAGTGTACCAGATACTATTTAAAATACTTCTCTATATTAACTCATTTAGTTTTCCCACTAATTCTATGAAGCAAATAGTCTTTTCAGAGGCTTACAGGTGAGAAAACTGAGGCACAGAGACGTTGAGTAACTTGTCCTAAGTTTTATAGCTGGTTAGTGTCAAAGGTGGAAATCTGAACTTTTTATCCTAAAATCCCAAATTCAGGCTTTTTGAATTTTATTACTAATCTAAATAGAAGTAAAGAAACCTGGAGGAGTCTTTAACTGAGAAGAAGACAGGGTGGAAAAGTTTGTTAAATATGTATATCTAGAGAGAGAGTACACACACACACAGAAACACAGAACTTTGTATGCTAGTATTTAAAAAAGGTGGTATCTACTGCAGTAATTTCTTTCTATAGTGTCTCTTTTCTTTCAAGTATTTTGAAAGTAATTTTTATAAATTTGCCTTTTTTGGTATATACAAATAACTATGGTGATTTCCCAGCATCATACCCTTAAGAGTTTTTCCCTGTAACAATGGTAAAATTGCATTGGCCCATTCTTTATTTTTTCATATCACTTTCCATAGACCATCAATAGTTTGAATTTGTGAGATGGATGAACACAGTTTTGAATCTAAGTTTTGGCCACAAAAGGCTGCAAATCATACAGTGATGTTGAATACATGACTTTGGATCTTTTCAGAAACATTCTCTAGTCAAATCAGCTTCTGGGAGCAGATTATTTGCATCTAGAAAGCAAACATTATGTAAATGGTTCTTTCCACATTTGTTTAGAGGGCCCCAGAATTATCCCCAGGTGGAGAAGTCTATGTTTTATTGTCTCCTGGGTGTAGTAACCATGTGTAGTTTGTTGGACTATGGAATGAGCTACCCTTCTGGAGAGGACCACTTAAAAGGGTTACCACAGAAGGGCCTCCATTGTCTTTGGTGAACTTTTTTTTTTTTTTTTGCATTTTCAAGAATTCCTGGATCTACTAGAACATTCTTGGGATGCTTTTTTTTAAAAATTGTGTTGGGATGTTTTTATAGGCATCATGCAATAATATAAAATATGAGGTATGGCATGCATTCTCAAACAAAATTAATTTTGAAGCCAGAGATCCTTTTCCTCTCTGAAAATTTTGACCATTTATATCAAGTGTTTCTTCAATTTTTTTACCTTAAAAATCCAAAGACATAAGAAATATTTGAGAAAAGAGGAAAATGGAATCAATATGCAAAAATGATCAGGGTAAATGAATAGAGATTAGAAAAATTTTTGTTTTCATACATATAGGACAAAGGAGTGAGATCTTTCAGTTTGCTGAGAAGACTGAATGATGAAGAATTGAAGTGATTTCTCTAAAGTGACAGCTTGTGGGCCATGGGGAGGAGACTGCAGTGTAGCTGTCTTTTGTTCCACCAGATCACAGCCATTTGAAGGTTGGCATAATAACCAAAGTTCTGTTGAGAAAGATGCTCTTCTCTCACATATTTGGTAGATTAATGCAAATGGCAGAAAGACCTTGCATTAATCTGCTTAGGCTGCCGTAACAAAACACTATAGACTGGGTGGCTTAAATAACATAAATTAACTTTCTCACAGTTAGAGGCTAGAAGTCTCAGATCAAGGTTTGTCAGGGTTGGTTTCTGATGAGTGGTGTCTTTCTGTCTTGCAGATAGCCACCTTCTTGCTGTGTTGTGTCCTCACATGATAACGGAGAGAGAATGAGCCCTCTGGTGTCCCTTCTTATAAGGACACTAACACTATTAGTTTAGGGCCCCACCCTTATGACCTTATTTAACCTTAATTACTTCCTTAGAGGCCTTATCCCCAAATACAGCCACACTGGGGTTTAGAGCTTCATATTGAATTTGGGGGGGAACAGAAACATTCAATCCATAACAGACCTGTAGTGGTTCCTAATTATAGTGGGAACGCTATATAAATTCTTTATCTAAATCATAGGCAAGAGAGAAGAAACTTAGGTTTGTTATTAGATCTAGATTTGAACCTGTGGCTCCTCTACTTTGTACCTATGTGACTATGGATACATTACTTAATCTTTCTTAGTTTTCTCATTTGTGAAATGGGAGTGATAATTCTTTAGGCCTATTGTATAATACACTTAGCACAGTGTTGTTTGTATGTTCAAATGCTCAATATAAGAAAATGATTATTATTTTTAGCCCATAGATTTAGTATAGCCCAAAGATTCAGTTTGCCTTGTCCAAGTAAAGCAAATATTTCCTAGAGTTTAGACTGTCTTATGATATGAATAATCTTAGGAGAAGTAAAGCTGTTATTATGAAGTATATAACTAGGGAAGCAGCAAAGCTACATATACTTCTTTTTAATGGCTTTTAATTTTAATTTTAATGACTTTCTTTGGTCTTAAGATTCTTGACTGTTTATAACACTTTCTTTTTCTCTACAAATCTTTGAATTTCAAATCTGTTTATACCAGTGAAGATTTTCCACTGACTCATCTTCTTCTGGGGGCCCCAGAGGGCAGAATCAGGACCAAGAAATGGGGTTTTATGGGAGAAAGATTTAATCTCAACTAAAGAAAGAACTGTGGAACAGTTTGAACCATTTGAATAAGGAATGAATTTTCTCATGAGGTGGTGAGTTCCTCATCTCTGAACAAGGACCTCTTGGCAAGAATATTGTAGGGTTTCAAGAAAAGGACAGGAAGCTGCTATATGTGACCTGAGAGATCTCTTCCATCTTGAAATTCTGACATTACAGAATGTCACTTTCAGGAAGTCTCTCTCTTTAGGAAAGGATGTACAAATGGAAATTACCTCAGTGTCTGGCTTATGACTTAGAAAATAGAACTCTGATTGGCCTGTTCAGGCAGCTTTGGAACTTGAAATTCTTTCAGATCGTACCTTATGTCTTAAGGCTACTGACCATGACTGTGGAGCTAAATATAGCCTAGAAAGTACCATTGTATCCGCCACTATGAGCCAGTGCAGCCAGACTTGCTTCTTACCTTGGTGTCTAACACTTCATTAGGCTCTGGACACAATCCTTTTGTTAGATGCCAGCACAAGCATTTCATTACAGATTCAGGAAATGATGAAGAGATAAATGTTAAAAAGAATGTTTCCAAGGAAGATATTAATGGAGTGTTAATGCATCTCACTCTCTTCCCAGAGTAGAATTCTCTAGAGGATTTTGGGTTTATGAGAGAGAGGATTAATCCCCACTAATAGACTCCATTGCTTCATTTAAGCAAATATGAATATTAATTAAAATACTGAGTTTAACACTTCTTTGTAAGCAAAATTCCTTGATAACTTCTATCTGGAACAAAGCCATATGCTTGCTCAGTCATGGAAACCTAGAGCCGAAACAACTAATATATGCTTTCCCTAGCTCTGGTGCAAGACAATAACAACATTGTATTCTCCAACCTGAAGAACTTTAGACAGCAGCATTTTCTTCATGAAGTGAGCTTCAAAGGAAACTTGTGAAAAAACGTTTGAAAGAGTTTCCCGAGCTCAGTCATTTTTTAAAAGCTGCTGTGTGTTTTCAAGGTATTAGTAATATGGGCTTCATAAATATTTTAAGTTTAAAATTTAATATAGTCTTCACCCTTTTAGCTTGGACACTAAATCACAACGCTATTCTGAATTTTCTCGCTGTCTTACTAAAAAACAGCAAGCGAGATATACAGACCGGCATGTGTTGTGCCCTTCTTGAAGTTTTTTGCTTTTAGGTTCAGCATTTATTTCTAGCAACAAAGAATGCTTTAAAGTGCATACTATTTTTCACACTAGAGTTTCACATGTTTTTGAGATGCTCTAGAGAATCTGAAATGTCTCATACAGTTCATCAATATAAAGATGAAAAACTGTGCTTGCTGTATCTCTGAACCACCCTTAAAGTGACCTATAAGACTTGAAATCACATGGAGTAGGGCAAAAAGAAAGAGAAAAGCACAGAAAAGTGAGCCTGCAAAATGAAATAAAAGTCTTTGCATTTGTCCCACTAATTACCAAACAAATGGTTGTTCTTTGCTTCTGGGACTTGAGATGTGGTTGATGAGTGGAAACCTTGGAGCTTGACTTTTGTTCAACATTTGGTACTGGTACAAACTTCATCATTAGTTTTTCTCTCTCACTCTTGCCTTACATTCTCTTCTCTTTCTCTCCTTTCTAGATTTATGGCAGGTGGGTATGGGTGCAAAGGATCAGAGTCCTTGATATTGTATGATCAGGATGCGGGGGAATGGAGAACAATCTGGTCTGGTTAATTTATTTTAAAGTCTCCTGTAATATGTTTGCAGGTATGGGAGGGGTGAGGCGCTTCTCTCTCTCTCACCATATTACTTGGGTTAATGGTCCTACAAGATTAATACATGATGGTTTTAATAGTTGCATGTAATGCAAGTAACTAGGCCAATCCTTGTTTTAAATATTCCTGACACCATGTAAAAAGGTTGCAGTATAATGAACAGTGAAATGGGGACAAAAAGGATTTTGATAAAGCTAGGCTGGTTCTGTTTTTTTTTTTTTTTTTTTTTTTTAATGCTGTGACCTCTATTGTTCTCAGAAAAGCAGCTTGAAGCTTGAAGGGCTAATAGGAAACCTTTTCTGTATTATAGTACAAAAAGTTCTCAGGCTGCCAGTTTGCAATTTATCCTAACACCTGCTGGGGTAGGCACCAGGGCTCTGAATCTGCTTCTGATTCCAATGGCCTTATGTTGTGTGTGACTTTAGTCACTTGCCCATGAGGTGAGGAAACTCTAAATCTCTAGAATCTGAGTTTTGTTTAATAGGAAAGTTTTTATAAAGTTTACATAGGGCTATCTAAATGAGTTTTGTTTTCAGCTATTACCTGGGCATTCTTAGTGCTTTAGCACTCTGTTAGAATATTGGAAAAATGCCATAGCACCTATGCACCAAAAACATTGCCCAATCTTTTACCTTGTTTATCAAATGTTTTATTTTTAAACAGTTATATTGATTTTTTTTAAATGAAAGCCATCTTTATTCAAACGCTATTATATATGGTTGTTGGGATCACTATAATCATGCCGTAGTTCACTCTTTCGGGTTCCTTTTGCTTAGTGTTGAACAAAACTTACCCTCTTGCCCATACATCCTGCTCTGTACTTTATACAGATAATTTAAAACAATAGCAAGCCACCTTGAAAGTAGTACAGTACATCCTGTTTGAACAATTAGCAATTAATTTTTACTTTCAAAATATAGATCACAGCATTTTAATATAGGTAATAATATAATCTCTCTCTGTAGAGATTACATTTATGTTATTTAATATAATCTATATTTCATTTGGGTAAGTGATTTCTTTATGAATTATTAAATTTATTTAATTTCATGGTGAAATCAAACAGTCACCATTTGGAGTAGGGAGTTTTATGGATGGAACTCTGGTCTGTGAAGCCCCTGGAATTTGAATGTAAAATGATATGTGTATGCTAATTTTCTGGGGAGAAGTTTTACAATTTTTGTCAGGTTCTTAAAGAGATTCTGTCCCCGACTCCCAAACACATACAAAATTCAAGAAACAAAGGATTAATATAAAGTTAGAGGGGCTACAGACTTCAGACAATACTGTAGAGCTACAGTCATCAAGACAGCATGGTATTGGTACCAAAACAGACATATGGATCAATGGAACAGAATAGAGAGCCCAGAAATGAACCCACAAACTTTTGGTCAACTAATCTTCGACAAAGGAGGCAAGAATATACAATGGAATAAAGACAGTCTCTTCAGCAAATGGTGTTGGGAAAACTGGACAGCAGCATGTAAAACAATGAAGCTAGAACACTCCCTTACACCATATACAAAAATCAACTCAAAATGGATCAAAGACTTAAACATAAGACAAGATACAATAAACCTCCTAGAGGAAAACATAGGCAAAACATTATCTGACATACATTTCAAAAATTTTCTCCTAGAAGAAATAAAAGCAAGAATAAACAAATGGGACCTAATGAAACTTACAAGCTTCTGCAGAGCAAAGGAAACCAGAAATAAAACAAGAAGAAAACCTACGGAATGGGAGAAAATTTTTGCAAGTGAAACCAACAAAGGCTTGATCTCCAAAATATATAAGCAGCTCATACGACTCAATAAGAAAAAAATTAACAACCCAATCTAAAAATGGGCAGAAGACCTAAACAAGCAATTCTCCAAGGAAGACATACAAATGATCAAAAAGCACATGAAAAAATGTTCAATATCACTAACTATCAGAGAAATGCAAATCAAAACTACAATGAGGTATCACCTCACACCAGTTAGAATGGCCGTCATTCAAAAATCCAAAAATGACAAATGCTGGAGGGGCTGTGGAGAAAGGGGAACCCTCCTACACTGCTGGTGGGAATGCAGTTTGGTGCAGCCACTATGGAAAACAGTGTGGAGATTCCTTAAAAGACTAGGAATAGACTTACTATATGACCCAGGAATCCCACTCCTGGGCTTGTATCCAGAAGGAAATCTACTTCAGGATGACACCTGCACCCCAATGTTCATAGCAGCACTATTTACAATAGCCAAAACATGGAAACAGCCTAAATGGCCATCAACAGGTGACTGGATAAAGAAGAGGTGGTATATTTATACAATGGAATACTACTCAGCCATAAAAACCGACAACATAATGCCATTTGCAGCAACATGGATGCTCCTAGAGAATGTCATTCTAAGTGAAGTAGGCCAGAAAGAGGAAGAAAAGTACCACATGAGATCACTCATATGTGGAATCTAAAAAACAAAAACAAAAACAAACAAACAAACAAAAACAAAGCATAAATACAGGACAGAAATAGACTCATGGACAGAGAATACAGACTTGTGGTTACCAGGAGGGTAGAGGGTGGGAAGGGATAGACTGGGATTTCAAAATTGTAGAATAGATAAGATTACACTGTATAGCACAGGGAAATATACACAAAATGTTATGATAAATCACAGAGAAAAAAATGTGACAATGAGTGTGTATATGTCCATGAATGACTGAAAAATTGTGCTGAACACTGGAATTTGACACAACATTGTAAAATGATTATAAATCAATAAAAAATGTTAAAAAAAAAGTTAGAGGGGCTGGCAAAAACTTGGTGGGCTGGTGAAAAGATTTAAGGATTTATTTCCAAGATTGTTGTGATTTAATGGCCTGAAACTCAGTGAGGAAGTGATTCCTAATGTACAGAACTTGCATCCTTCAATACAGACCTTTGGAAAGACCTTTATGGAAACTTGTATTGCATGATGATATTAACGTTGGGATTTATGATAATATATGTTCGGTTCTCTTTCCTTATGAAAAAAATTCTAGAAATGTTACAACCATGTGTATCCAAGTATTATTTTAGTAGCATTTTTACAAACACTAAAAAATTAGACAACCAGCCTTTAATTTTTTCATTGAAAATTTAAGTAACTTGCAAAGACTGCTTTTATTTTCTGAAATTGTAGCCATTTATGACATTATTTCAAAGGAATCTTTAAACTTCAAAAATAGAAATTTAAAGTTTGTTTTACAAACTTCTCAATGGAAAGCTTCTTAATATAAGAGATTTTTAAAAGAATCTCTGAATTCTGAAAGCCCTATATGTAATCATCACTATCACCATCTGTGCCAGGCTCTGTTCTAAGTACTTGTCATGTGTTAGTTCGTTTAATTGTAATTCTATGCAATAAGTACTACTATTAGCCCCATTTCACAGATAAGAAGACTGAAGCAAAGAGAGGTTAAGTAACTTGACCAGCATGCTTTTTCCATATAATTTAAATATGTGAAAAAAAAGTATGGTTACATTTTACTGTCATTCTGGTTTTTCTTTATATCTGGTCATCAGAGCTGGAGTAGTAAAAGGCTGAACACTTATGCATTTGACTCCTTATTCGGGCTTCAAAGTTAAATTTATCTCATAATTTAGCTTTGTATTTTGAGGTCGCTTTGGCATTGTTGCCAAAGATCTAATGTTATGGTCATTTGTGGGTATTTACTAATTAGCTTGAGATTTACAAGCAATTTATCTATATTTTAATCTTCCTACATTTCTCTCTAAATAAATTTTGAGAGTAAGATATTAAACATTTGCACCAAAGTGAAGGCCTCACTCTAACAAGGCATGTTCCTATCTTAACATGTTTATCCTTCTAACAACATACACTAAGCACAGAAAGTTCACATTTTACTAAAACCGCATGGTGCTTACTGCATTGCAGCATCTGTTTGACAAAAGCCTTGGAACACAATAATTAAAGTATGTAAATCTCTTCATAATGGGCTGATTTTACAGTCATTGCTCATGGAAAATCCCTTTTGATTTCAGATGCAATGCATTTTGTCATTAACTTTTAATTGTTGATTAAATAATAAGAAACATACACAGAACTTTCTAGACCTCTATTTAAAAATAAAGCAACTGTCTGATAAACTTTTCTAGTAAGTTTCCAAGTTTCCAAACTCTAGAGAAGACTGAACTAACAAAAATACAACTTTAAAACTTAAAATTTGGTTTTGTGGAAGATCTGAAAAAATACATTTATAGGTTTATAGCACAGGAAGTGTTGATTAAGTGCTTTTGTGACTGGTTATTTCAAAGAATGAGATTTGTGGAACAAATTGAGATAAAATTACTACATACTCACATGGAAGCTACCTTTCTCTACCCTTGCCAGGGACGTTTCTAACAGGGAGTTTTGTTTCTGAAATTCAGAGAAATTGAAGTGAGGAGCAAATGTTTAGGATCATGAATGCATATCTGGGGTCTCAGATGACTGTGTGTCACAGGATGGGATGGACATGCATAGTTGGACGGGACAGGCTTTGAAATCAGCAGCTCTTGTGGGAGCTGCCCAAACAGTTGCTGTGTCAGGTGCAGCGAGGGGGGGAGGCGAGGACAGTTCAGGCAGGTTGCTTGGGAGGCTGTCTGTGACTCAGTAGAGGGTGTGCAGCTCTTGCCAGTTCAGAAGAATCTCAGAGATGTTGATTTAATAGAGTGGGACACAGGTGGTGACTGTCACCTTGAAGGTCCTCTTGTCATTAGTGGCAGATGACTTGCTGTGCCTTCAGATCAGGAAGTGGGGGTATGATTTCCTGAATTCTTCCTCAGTGGCAGACAAAACTTGGAAAAACATTTTCAAACAACTTTCCCCTCACCTTTTAAAAAATGAAAGTCTGACATTGCTTCATTGAGTATATCTCTTAATGTTACCTGCTTGAGTGACCCCCTACTGTCTCCTATTAAGGCCTGTTGTTACGGAAAGCTCTATATAATATTCCATTAGATTTGAAGCTCAAAGCTTGGTTAGGTATTGTTTTTAAAATCTATTTTTTGAGGTGAAGAAACTGAGGCCTAGAGAGATTCGTTTGTCACAGCCACAACATAGTTAACAAATACAAGGTCAAATGTCAATCTGAATTGATTGGCACCACATTTAGTTCAGTGTTCTTTCTACAGCACGATGCTCTGTCTAAGTGAAAAGTTCTGGTTATTGTTATTTTGCCCCTTAATTCCGCAATGTTCAGGCTAAAACAACAGCTCGTGGGCCCATTGTTAAATTAACCCTTACCTAATGTAGTTGAGAAAGTTTTGGAGTTTCATTTCCTTGGGGAAAAGGTACTTGACAATTCCCTCTTTTAAGGAACGTTTCAGGTATTTGAATTTGTTATACTGTATTTGAATCACTGGCATGGGGATGTATAAGGACAGAACATAAACTGCCAGAATGGTAAAAAGAAACTTATTTAAATAGATAACTGAATTAGGGCAAGAAGTTAGGTCCCCAGAAATTGTAAGATCAGTCTATATTAAGCCTAGTATAATGGACAAAAATAGATATTTTGCTTGTGTTTAATTCACTTACCCATTTTAAAGCACTACCTTTGAAACTCTACTCAGTTCTTTAGGAAGCAGTGGTTCATGATAGCTCAGGTCAGCTTTACCCACCCAGTCTTGCCTCACAAGATTAACATGTCTCTGCTCTTTTGCCTTATTTATATGGTTAATTTTGATAACGGGCAGCTTGTAGTCACTGATGTTTGTTGAGGAGGGCACCCCCAGAAGCAGATTTAACTGGGGCCATAATTACACAATGAATCCCGTTATCTGCCAAATCATGCTCTAAAGTTTTAAATTATTCAAAACTGTTTTTGTTGTGGGCTCTGGCACATCCTCATTAGCATGGAGCTGGCCGGCCAGGCTGAATCAATCATGCAGGGAGAATTCATGTCCTGCCAGGCTTGTCGCCTCCTGTTAACTCACAAGATAAACTTGGCCTGGGATTCGTCTTGGCTGGGAAGAGTGTCGGCTGTATGGATGGCAGGTGGTGCCCGCGCCACTGGGTCTAAAGGTTCAGCATCAAAATGGAGGAGCAGGGTCTGGAGATGAGGGCCAGTCCTGGAAGAACCCTGCGGGAATAGAGCTTTGCAGCCTACTGTGGTCCCTGGAATAACACAAGACCCTCCGTTTAATGTTTTTGAGTGTAGATTTTTACCGGCAACCCCCAAGTGCTGTGATGGGTGAGTGGTTCTCCAGGCTGTTTTTCAAGTTTTGTTTACACTACATTTTTAAACCTTAACAATTTTTACCTCCATCTCACTCACTCTACAGACAATGAAATTGAAGCTCTGAGAGGAATGTGTCCAAGTGACATAGTGAGGCAGTGACAGATGGGGCTTCTGATTGAGGACAATGTGGACCCCTCTCTTTCCCATCTCTTGTCATTATGAAGGAGAATGTTATTTTCCAATTTGGGAACTTGATTTTGTTCGTCTGCATATTTGTGTCTGTTATTTGTTCTCAGACCAGGAAATCTACCTATAGATACCCAACCTGTACTGATTTCCCAGGGCTCTTGTTGCAAGTTACTGCAAACTTGATAGCTGAAAACAAATTTATTCCCTCATAATTCTGGAGGACAGCAATCCAAAATCTAGGTGTCAGCAGGGCAGTGCTGCCTCTGAACTCTGAGGGAAAATCCTACTTTGCCTTTTCCAGCTTCTAGGTGTTTCCTGGCTTGTGGCAGAATAACTCCAGTCTCTGGCTGCCTTCACATGGCCTTCTTCTCTTACTATAAAGACACTTGTCATTAAACTTAGAGCCCACTTGGTTAATCCAGGATGCTTTTGAGACTCTTCATTAATTACAGCTGCAAAGACCTTTTTTTCCAAACAAAGTCTCATTCATGGGTACTAGGGCTAGGACTTGGGGGCCACAATTCAACCCACTGTACCATTCTCAGTCTATCTTAATTCACTCAACACTTTATTTATAGGAGCTTCCCTATTTTTACTTTTATTTTTTTCACTTCAGCCTATATTTATTGACCCTTCCTCGTCTCTGGGAGAAGCATTAATTATCAGCACTTTCCCTGGATCATCTTCTCTGATGAGTCAAGTCCCTTCTCTAGATTCTATGTGAACTCCTTGAGGACAGGGCTATATATTTTATATTTGTAGTTTCAGTGGATGGCCCTGGCAGGTGTCTAATAAATGTTGAATAGATGAATGGCTGTATGACAATTAGTAGAACTTTTCAAATGTTTGTGATCTGTTATACTATTCTCTAATGCAGTTCTATCAAACAACATTTTCAATATAGGGATTGCCTCTCGCTGGAAAAGACATTTGGTAGTCATGAAATATAAGGTAAAAATAATTTAAAATGAGTTATAAAATGCTGATACCATGGGCCCCATATAAGGATGGAGGAAAAAACTTATTAGATGCAGTGCACATCTGTGGGTCTTGATTAGACAGGTTTGACCTGAATTTTTAGCTTTACCGTGGCATTTTGTGTGGCTTTAGATCTACCTATTGAATGGCTACAAGTTCAATGGATGTTGAAGTATTTTATTCTCAAAAAAATTGAGACTGATTATTTGTAAAAATTAAATATAATGGGATAAACAAATAAATAACATTCGTGAATACTTGGGTAAATTGACTTTATGTACCAGCAGGGAAATATTTAATCTTAAAAAGTATGAGGAGAAAAAAAGTCACATGTTTTTAAGGTATAATCACAATTGTATATTTTGTATGAAGAACTCTTACTGGAATACTGTATATTCACCCAATCTGGTGGTTTTATTAGACAAGATTCCCCTGGACCTACACTAATATAAACTAGTGGTTAATAATGATTACTTCATGGAATATTTGTTAAGTGGTGAAGATTCATTCTCAAAGCCCCAATTTTCAAATTAAAATGTACTAGCTGCATAAAAACCCAGGTTTAGATTTGATATTTGCTTTGTAATGCTAGAAACTCAGTGTCATTTTTTCATGACTTTGACCATGAGTAGAGACCCCTGGAAGTTTCCATTTCCTTTTCTGGTAATAAAGCTTAACACTCAATTAAAATGATGGTTTATATGGAAAAAAAAGAAAAAAGGCAAGTCTGTGGTTTTGTATTAGAACAACCAATAAAGTTGCCGTTTTACTTGCTTCCTTTCCACCCCATTGGTGAAGGAAGGATTCCTGCCCTAGATTTACAGGGATGGCTGAACTCACAACACCTGACATTGGACAGAGGCAATGGATAACAGTTTCCTAGTCACATATTCTCATAGCTGGGGGAGGAGGACACCACATGCCATGCCAGGTCACACAGAGTTTGCATAACCAAAGGCTGTGAGAGGCAGACTTCATAGTATCAAGAAGGTGGGGTGCCCTTGGTTCCCATGGAGGATATGATTGGCTTGCTTGAAAAATTCTATAGACTGACAGGGAACTGAAACCTTCTGCTCATGGATAAGTAGGGCCCCCTTGATAAAAAGGGTTGCTGGCTAGGGGACTTTACCTGTGGGAGCGGGGGGTGGAGGGGAACTTGCAATTAGACCACTTGAGGCCCTCCCAGTTTCACCAAATGTCAGGGCAGCTTGTAATATTGGGCCTTAATTTTAGTTCTTGTGATCTCACTTGTTACTTGTGATTTGCAGGGTTTTAACATTTTTAGGTACAGAACTGTATTCATTTCTCATAAACGTCAGAGACTCAGGGGTGATAAATTTTTACTTGTAGTCTATGGACAGAATTTAGAAAGTGGCCGAAGGGTTATGTTTTACAAGTTCTAGCACCTCTCTCAGCATCTAGCTTTAAACGTTTTGAAATTAGAAAATTTAAGCTATTCAGTATATGAAAGAATTGTATCTGACAATAATTATATTTTTGAGTTTATGAATGATTTATTTAAAACCTACTGTAAATTGTCGTTTTTGGTAACAAAGTGAGTTCTTCCTCCATGAGAATTTCTATACAGATGATCCCTGACTTCTGATGGTTCAACTTAACGATTTTCAACTTTATGATGGTGCAAAAGCAATACACATTCAGTAAAAACTGGGATCTGAATTTTGAATTTTGATCTTTTTCTGGGCTAGTCATATGTATATGATACTCTCTTGAGATGCTTGACAGTGTCAGGAGCCAGAGCTCCCAGTCAGACACGTGTTCAACAGGGTAAACTACTGATAGACTTACAACCATTATTCACCCATACAGCCATCATGTTTTTCACTTTCAATACAGAATTCAGTAAATTACACAAGATATTCAACACGTTTTTATAAAATAGGCTTTGTGTTAGATGATTTTACCCAACTGTAGGCTACTATAGTGTTCTGAGCACGCTTAAGGTAGGTGAAGCTATGCTGTGATGTTCAGTCTGTTAGGTGTATTAGTGCATTGTCAGCTCATGATATTTTCAGTTTACCATGGTTTTAGCAGTACATAACCCCAAGGAAGTACATAATCAAGGAAGATTTGTAATTGAAAGTTTTTGCAGCAATGTTTTTCCTAGCTTTGGCTTGTCGTTTGGGTCATAGAAGAGACTTGTATGGAAACAATCACTTCAAATTTCTTACTAAAAAAGAGTGTAACTTTGCATGCCCTTAAATATAATTATATATTTCTTTAATGCAACTTATTAATATACTCAAAATAGTATTTCCTATAATATATCAGTTAGATAGGACTAAAAGAAGGACATTTATTTTATTAAAAAAAAAATCTCTCATCTCACTGCATGGTTTTTACCATGTTCAATTTTAAGAACCCCAGCAACTTCTAGCAGTACCTTCTTAAGGATCAAGCTTTTCCACATTGAAAGCTACTAGGTAGAATGTTTATTTACAACCTAAGGCATTTTCAGTGCCTAAGAATGACATTTTATTTTAAGTATTTTCATATCTTGTGTTTGTAGATTGTTGACCAGTCATGTTTACTGTTTACCTCATAATGATCTTTCCATGATATAGATTTGATTTATTTTCCTTTTCAGTGTAGGTACAGTGAGTGCTTTACAGGAAGAGGGATGGCTGACTTCAAGGCCCACAAAACACTGTATTGCTACTTTCAGCCTTAAGAAATGCAGGGATGCTGTTTACTCAACTGAATTGCATTAACAACAACAAAAAACTCTTAAGTGTTGGTCTCAGAGAGAGCTTCTAGATTTTAGTGTTCTAATAGGACCAAAAGAAGTCCAGTCATTAGCTGGAGAATTGAAATAGTTTGTGGCAAAGTGGTATAATCAAAATGGATTATAATCACGATGGATTATGGTCCTGCAGGCAGGACCCTTAGACCTACAGGAGGCAAGTAGGATCAGATTGTGGTCAGGACATGGATTTGTAGAAAGGCTTAAATCGATCAATTCATCTCCAGGTCCCAACTTAGGCATTACTGCCTCAGGGATGGCTTTCCTGCCCTCTGCTCCCACCCCTTGGTGCTGCGTCTTTGCCGAGTGCGCTGTTCGTCCTCTATTCTATTTTATCACATTTTATTGTATTTACTTCTTTACATATCTATTTCCTCTGCTAGACTATGAACTTTTTGATGGCAAACACTGTAACTATATTGTTTACTGCTTTTAATTCCCACCCCTTAGCACAGGCCTCACACAATAAGTATTTGCTGAACAGTGGTTGGAGAGAGAAGCAAAGGGAGGTTTAAGTACCAGAGAATGTTCTCAGTGAGCTCAGTTGCTCAGTCCCTACATAGACTCCGGCTTCCAGCACTGAAGCTTCAGGGACCCTGAAGGACATATTAGACCTTCAAATGCCTGGAGCTGTTTTGTCAGATTCTAATCCCTTGAGGGGAAACTATCTTTATTTTCGTGACCTCAGCATAGTCATGTGTGTGTGTGTTGAGAAGATTTTATTTTAAGATCTATCCTCTTAGCAAATTACAAGTATACAATACAGTATTGTTAATTATTGTCACCATGTTGTACATCAGATCTCCAGAAATTATTCATCTTGCATAACTGAAACATTGTACCCCTTGACCAATATCACCTCATTTCCCCTTCTTCCCAACCCCTGGCAGTAGCAAGAATTCTCACTGGATATGGGTTTTGAAACGCCTGAAAAAGATGTGAATTTCATAGCCTGCAATGAACTGTAGTAAATTCAGCTCTCTATTTGAACTAAACAAAACAGCTTGTGAAGACTTATTATAAAATGTTTTTAGAAGGACCTGGTGCGGATTTCCTATTTTAAGAACTACACTTTTTAGCATATATGCAAAATTTAATCTGTAATTTTCATCTTTCCTATTAAGGAATTTTCTTCTCCCTAATAAGTAAAATATCAAAAAAAAATATAGAACACTGTTTAATTTCCTCCTTACCTGCATTTTTTCCTGTGGAAAATAAAGTATTGATTTAGAAAATGTTATGGAGTACACCTTCTGTTCAGATTAGTTCTGTGACATTTATTTTCCTTTGAACTAATGTTCATAGCTAGAAACACCAAACTTTTTATTTTAAAATTTATTTTATTGATTTGCATAATTAATATGGAGGTTAATTCATATACAATATACTTTGATATAGATGAATATATGAAGCTACATTATTTTCAAATAAGTCATAGAATTTTAAATATTGAATACTGTAACTTGTGGTTAATTAGACAATATTAGTATAACAATGTATTGCTAGGAGATATTGCTCTGTAATAAGAAAATTAAAAATTTTTTTTTGGTATTTTTTGTTTCTTCCCCTTTTGGAAGGGGAAAACATTCATATGACTTTAGGTAAACTTTTAAAAATAAATCCAAATAAATTAGTTGAAGAAAAGCTATGCTTCATTATATTATGATGGAAACAAGTTGTTAGATTAATTTGGACTATTTAGTCTCAGTTAAAATCCCTGGAGCTGTAGTAGAATCTGATCAACTTAGCCGAAATGATTCAGCTCAGTCTAAGTATGCATTGAGAAAATTCATTTTTTCAGCTGTCATTGAGTATATTAAGCATCAGGTAGGTGATAGGTGGCTATAGATAGAGATATGGGTATATAAGCACTCACATTAGGATAATCAAGACATGGTCTTTGCCCTCAAAGAATATTAAGGCTACAGCAAGTGATGGAGGTGGGAATACAGACGAATGTGAGTACGTGTCATAATAAAGGTGAACAGATTACTGTGACAATGTTGCTAATTATTCCTGGCTAAATCAGAGAAGGCTGAGAATGGAGGGAAAGGAAATTTTAAGGAAAGTAAACAGCATGTACAGGACAGGATTTACCAAGGAGCACATATGGGCAGAAGTGAGGTGTTGCGTGTAGCTTGACAGGCTGAGTGGATGAAGTGGAATAGTAGTTGAGGCTGGAGAGGTAACGTGGGAATAAATTTGTATAAGGAAATTTATGCCAAGTTAAAGAACTAAAATGTATCCCTTACGGAGTGGGAAGCACATGGAGGCTTTTAAAAAGGAGGATGACATTGTTAGATTTTTAGTGAGGTGACTTTCAGAATGGTACAATGAGGCAGAACTTGGGGAAGAGGAGCCTAAGACACATGCAGTAGTGCAGGTGAGAGGTCCCCAGGGCAGGGCTCAGCCCCCAGGTGTGGGGATGGAGAAGGGCAAACTTGGACATTCCACGAATTCTTATCAAGAGGTTATCAAGAGATTTAAAGAAATTTAGTTTATAAAAATACTTGATTCTCTCCACAATGGTTAATATTTCATTTATTTTATAAGCTTGTAATGCTTTCTGAGTCAAAATTTAGAGTAGTTTGGATCACAGCTTGGTTTAGTTTTGTCTGGTTCCAGATTAAACTTTTGGCACAGCCCTGAAAAAGCATCCCCTGCAAGGAAACTTTAATATGATATATAACAGCTCCTGAGAGTCATATATGTCAACAGGAACTAGAACTTCATAGGCATATTTTGAGTTTAGCAAAAGATATACTATAAATAAAAATATAAATGTGTGACTCATTTATGACTGAGCATTGTTTATGTGTATGTTTGTGTGTAAGCTGCATGAAGTAAAATGCATTGGCATGATAAAATAATTATCTCTTCCTATTTGTAACTAAAAGAAAGAACCTTAATTTATAGAGAAACTGCAAAGCAAGAGAACTATGTTGCATTTGCAAAGTGAACCAGCAGAAACTTCCATTCTTACTGGTACTTGCTTTTGCTCTTTAATTAATTTATTTGGTAGTATTTCTTCAGTCATGATGGTGAGAGGGCTGTAGTAAATTTACTTAAAATCTTCAACATTTTAAAGCCAGGATAGAAAGCAAGAATGTGGAGGGAGAGTTCAGAGGGATATCACTGAAATTTCACAATAACCTGGAAAACAACCCTGGCCAAGGGACGGTCATGATTCATTTAATATTTCATCAAGATGCAGAGCGTCCTTCTGAAGAAATGATGAACCACTGTGGGAGAGTTGGATTCTCAATTCCTAGTTCATCTTTCTTGGTATCCTCAGAAATGGCAGTCTGAAAGCTTGGCTAGTTGCTGTTACTCCATGCTCTCTCTGCCCAAGCTGACCGGATTAAAGAGTTGAGGATATATATGAATGGAGGGCAAGATGAACAGTTTTGTCTAAATCGTTTCTCTAGTACTAGAAATCATCCATCAACCTTCCACCTCCATCTATCTGAAATTGTTGGTGAGTTGTGTCACTGTAGAGAGCTCCCTCTGTTATTTGCCCCACAATATCTTTGACTTCTTTCACTTTTGCTTTTTCAGTGATGGCCTTTTCTACGAGACTGTCAGAGCCTGTATCCATGTTGTCCACAGGGTGCCCAGCTCCAAGCTAATGTACATTAAATATGTCTCAAAAGAAAAGTAGGAGGGAGAGAGAAAAAGAAGAGAAGCTGGTCTTAGAAAGTAGAGGACAGGGTAAAATCTCATCACGTCAGTTATCCTTACAAACATAATTATACTGACACTTTTCTTAAAATGCTAAAAACATTATGATGATACATTTTTAGAACAGTGCCTGGTACAATAAATATTTGTTTTTCTTGAATGTTCTCAAACTTGTTCTTTGTCCATTCAGTAAGCTGTGGGCAAAAAGACTTTATTTTGTGCTCCATAGGTGGAATTAGTGATCGAAAATATAAAGGAGTTATGGGGCATAACTCAGGGAAAACTTGGCTCCACTCTTGATGTGTCCCCTGCCTCACTTTGCAGCCATATATTGGCTAGGATTTGCACACATGTTATCTTGAATGGGACTCTTGAGAGAGAAAGATGACTTTTATAAAATGTACTTCTGGTTCAATTTCAAGGATTATTTAAATCTACTTAAGATGTTATACAAATTCCTATAGGGTTTTTTTGTTTCCCCTTACAAACTTTTGTCTAACAGGGCAAAGTTTTCATTTTCCTTCCAGTTTATGAAATTCAAGAAGAGTGTATTTGTTTAAAAAAATTACTAACAAAGACTTCATTAAACATATCCATTTAATAGAAGTTTGATTAAAATTCATTTTCCAATTTCAGAGGTGCATTATTTATGTAATACTTTCCTACTACTTATAAATAACTTTATTCTTGCGGATTTCCCAGTCACTCACTGGAATGAAAGGAAACTGTCAGATATATCAAATTCAGTAGAAATGTCTAATATCACTCAGCAATTAAAAAGAAGGAATTAAGAATTCTTGGAAAAAGCCATTTGTCACAAGGTATAATTTGCATATTTGATTCATATTAATTAGATCATTACTTGACATTACTTTTTGGAGACAAAAACAAGGGCCAAGAGCGACAATTAGAGCCTTAATAAGACTTGTGTTCTCACAGCACCAGCACCATTTTCATTGGAAATATGCTTCACTGTGACTGACTTGATATGCTTCACTGTGACTGACTTGATACAGAGTGCAAAGCCCATTTCACAAATATTTTGATGTTTAGGCCCTAGGAAGAAATGGCACCTGTTCCAACTCTGAATGCGGAACCCAAATAAACAGCAGAGTCAGAGCACCACTAGAAGATGGCTTAATTGTTTTTATTTGTGAGCCAAAAGTAATAGGGAAGATTGGAATTCTACACACCAGATTTGTTGGAAAGCTGATTCAGTTGAGTTCCCAGCCAAAATGAAAGCAGGAAAATGACACTTACTTGGTCGAGGACATAAAGAGAAAGAAGGAAAAGTGACAGAATGATAGTTAGATTGGCAGAAAGGAGCTAATGAGTCCCAGCTGTATTTAAAAGGAAGGCATAGAGTTTTTTGAAGCATAGTGATGGAAGGAAGGAGATTGGGATAATTGATCTAACAGACATGCCAAATGAAATAGGTCTGTTGTCCGTTGGGGAATCTGGAATATGCCACTGAATACCTTTAGCTCATCTTGTAAGTTGTGACTAAAAATACACACACTTTCACACACTCATAGATAGTTCACATTGATTTGAACTGCACTGATTTGAAGTTCAGGTACTATGTGTGTCACTTGTTAAACAGAAAATTTGAGCTAATTTCATTTGTTGTCCCAAGTTTTTAAAAAGTGAAAATGGAAATCTAAAATGAAAATTGTCATCTTTTTAAAGCAAAGGCCTAAGAAATCAGAAGTTTTTAATGTTGAAATTCCAGATGCTGAAGATGCTTCAGTTCAAGAAACACCAATATTGAATAATATGCATGTAGTCACTAGAAGAGGGCTGTTCATGTACAAGCCCTCTTCTAGTAGCAAACCCTGTGTTAACACAATGTTTATACTACATTAAATTTATTTTTAAAATTTCTAACATTATGGAAATAACATATGCTTACTGTGAATTGTAATTTTTCTCACTAGTTTTTTACACCGTTGTGACTACTAATCTTTGTTATTTTTTTAACAGAGTATTTGAAATTCCCTTTAAAGATCTTTAAAATTCGCGCCTATGCTTTAACTTTAATTTTTCTTCATGTTCTCTTGGTTTTTTTTTTTTATGCTGATGGTTGGAAACTATTAGAGATGACCCTGTTTGGGGACTGTTGTTAGAGTTGAGAAGTTGTTTTCTGACTCAGCCTAATGCATAGTGGCTTTGTGACAACATGTTCATGTTCTGCTTGGAAGTTATGAAACTTTGAAGTTTTTTAAAGTTGCTGTTTCTTGTTTATTAATTATTGAAATTAAGCTAAACTTAATGTATATACTTGAATTCTTATTTTTGTTAATTCAGAGAATGTACAATCTTGTTCTAGCTGCAGATGGTGTTACATGACTACCATCATATGTTGTTTTTCTAGTTTTTATTGCAAACGTTTGAAAGATGCCTCTCTGAGTTCAGGTATGGAGTCTAAAACCACAGAATGAAGTGGAACTAAAGGGTTCAGGGATCCCATTTCTCTAAGCCATCCAACCAGGCTTAGTAAGAAATGAATTATTAAAGAGCAGGAAAGTGCTAGTCTATCAAACAGGACCTAATTGTGATTATTCACATAGAGACTGGGCTGAAAGTTTCGTATTGATAATATATAAACCAAGTTGTTGTGGAAATGCTTAAAATATTTAAGAGAACAAAAAGCATCCACATACGAGGTAGAACCATTTAGAGAAACTGATTTGCACAATTACTCATTAAAACATGATTCCTAAAGACCTGTTGAATAGATGAATGAATAAGATGAATAATCCTTGTTAAGTAAATGATTAAATGAATGTTGTTAATCTAGGTTAAATTACAAATCTAAAACTGTATTGAACTAGTCACAGTAGGCTCACTGTTTTAACTGACAATTTGCCCCAAATCCAATCTCTTAACATGAAAAATTGTATTGCTTGCTCAGGTCGTATTCCAATCTGGGGAATGGAAGTGTAGGGGTGAAAGAGATGTCTCTACTTTCATTCATTCAAGAATTCAGGATCCTTTCACTGTCCCTGGGCTAACATCCCTTCAGGGCCTTGTCTTCCTTTCTTATCACACAGTGGCTAAGGAAAGAGCAAAATCATGGAGGATTTGCATAGAGGGCGTTTTGTACAAGCCAGGGCTAAAAGCAGTCCACATTACTTCTGTCCACATTCCATTATGTGCCCAAGAAAAAAAGAAAACAGAGTTTGGTGAATACAGAGCATTCTCTTCCACAAACATTTCCTAAGAAAACATTTTGCAATTCATAATTTTCACTAATTAAAACTGAGCTGTACCACTAATGAATCCATATTACTTAGGTTTTACTACTTGGATTAGGTAATTACTTAGCAGAAGTGTTGAAGCAATTTGCAATTCTGTGATCATCAACATAGACCAATTTCACTTTGGCTCTAAGCTGAAGGGTCAGGAAATCCCCATGAATTATTTATTTTACTTTTATAATTAGAAATGACTCTTTGGTGTATTGCAACAGATCAGAACCAGAAACTGGTAGGATTTGATGAACAGAGACACAGGTGGCTTCTTATAATGAACCCGATATGAGGAATTTGGAGTAGTTCAAGAGCTGAGCTGGCTTCCAGGTGTTCCTGTTCCCAAAGTCAGACTTCGGTTACCTGCCAAGGAAGTAAAGCCTTATTCATCAGAAAACACCTTTAGCCATTTATGCTGTTTAGGCTTCCAAAGGCTGCTGTGCAGCACTCGTAGCAGAATTTCCTGCAAAGGGGACATAGTTGATCTTCTGCAATTAGTCTACTTCAATTTCCCCACTGCTTCCCTTCTGTATGTCGCTAGCCCACCTCTCTCTCACCCTTAGTTCTTTCATATCCCATCTTGCATATCCTCCAGTGGTATAAACAAAACACTCTGGAGAACTGATTACTACATGGCTGTAGCAAAGGCAACAGTATCCGGTGGAAACAATTTTAGGCTGATGAACCGGCAATTTAAAGTGGATGCCACCAACTTAATAACATTTTACACATCTCTAAGCCTTGCTGGATTTACTCAAATAGATTGGAAATCAATACAGCTAAGTGCTTGGGTTGCATTTCATTTACTAGATAGGATAACTTTTGTCTTAGCCAAGGATGGCCAGGAAACAGCCTGAGTGAGAGGCTTACATGTTAGCATTTTACTGGGGAGTGCAAGCGCAGGGAAGCAGAGGTGAGGGGAAAAGCAGAGCAAGGGAGGTAGCGTGGAAGGTACAAGGGAGTGCATTTCCATCCTGGCCACAGCTTTCTAACAAGCTTCCCAAAGATTTCTCAGACTTATGGGTCATCATCTGAGAGGACATATGAGCTACTGCATGTCAGAATAGTCTCTCAGGGAGAGGAATAGAGAAGAATCTATCCACTGGCTCCCTTCTTTAAAATTAGTTAAAATTAAATTTCACACCCCCAGAGAGCAGGGTACTAATTCCTCTGCCCTTCCAGGTTGTGTCACTGGCATTTCCAGGCAGTCACCGTGATACCAGTTCCCTGTGATTTTGGTCCAGCCAGTCTCTGTCAGACAGGGCCTTGATGGGCCACTGCATCTGAGCGGGTGCATCAGCTGTGGCAGTGATCTGGCTCCAAGACCTCTGGAATTGTGGCTGCTGAGGCTGCTCTGGCCAGAGAGCAATGTTCAGATTGGGTGGTGGGTGGGAGGATGGGATGAGGGCACGCAAACTGAGTGCAGTAAACTTGATGCTTTCATCTAATTCTTTTCAGTCATGCCCATTCTGATTTCCATAGCTTTCATAGGCCAACTCATATTAAAGTGGTCTCCTTGATTCTAGACATTCATCATTGCAATCCAGACTCTCAGTGCATTGAATTTGCATTGCACTTTGGGAGACCAACAAAGTCAAGTAAACAAATGAATACGATCATTCCATGGAGTAATAAGTACCACGCTGGAAACAAAACAGGGTGATATATAGTAATTGCAGGTGTCCGGAGAATCCATACAGCTTGGCACTTGGAGGTTTTTGACAATTCTTTTCCCTTCTATCCATTGCCTTGCTAATCTCAACAAATTCATCTCTGATTCCACAACAATATGGTCTCCCTGGTCCAGAAACCTAAAACTATTTGCAATCTTCTCAATTTGATTTGCTAATTTCTAATTTGGGGCTTTTGCTTATACCAGTCCTTGAATAAAAATATCTTCTACCACTTCCTAGTTAATTTTTCTCCTGTTCATCTTTCAGACTCTGATTAAAGACTCACCTTCTACAAGAAGCCTCTCCTAACGTACCTTTCCTTTGCTATATCTTCAATTGCCTTTGTTTATATCAACTGCAGTATGTTATGCTAATTTGAACTGAATTCTGTAGTGTCTTAAATGTGTTCTCAAGTGCTTTTCAAAGTTCTCTATTCAACATTGCTTTCCTAGCCCCATGTGCAGAGTCTTGGACAAAAGTATTGGAATGACTAGCAGATTCCACTAGGAAACTTCAGGGCCCTGTAGAGAGAAGGTTCACTAAAATGGTACCTGTTGCCTGAGGTTTGAAGTAAACAACTTCTTCATACTTTATCCTGGTTAACATAAGATCCCTAGTTAGGTCACTAACTGATCTGTGACCTCAGGCACTTCTCATCTTAATTTTCCCATCTATAAAATAAGTTTTAAAAGTGAACTCCAACAACTTTTCTAGCTTCAGTATAACTTTAAAATATTAATATTAATGTAGTAACTGGAATAATGATTTTTTTTGAATTGTGTAAGGAAATGGACCATAACTTTTGGAATTTGTATGGAAAAGAAATTATTATATAAAATGAAGAAAATATTTGATCTTAAAATTTAGAGTGCAGGAGCAGTAGGCTCTGGATATAAGTACAAATTCCCTTATCCCTTCCCTAACAATGCAAATTCAGTGTCAAGAGTTCAGGAAGCTTATATTTAAACAATCAATCCAGGTAATTCTGTTATAGATATGATATACTATTACTTGATATAGATAGTTAGGGCTAAAGAAAAAGAGAATTGATTTACCATGTTGTAAGGCAAATCAGATAACAAAAACTAATATGATTTTCTGTCAACTAGAACTACATTGTCTCTATTGACATTTTGGATTGGATAATTCTTTGTTTTGGAAGGGCTGTGCACGGTAAAATGTTTAGCAGAAGTCCTCAGCCTCTAACCACTAGAAGCCAGTAGCACCCTTCATTCATGAGAAGCAATGTTTCCAGAGTTTTTCAAATATCCCCCGGGGGCAAAATTACCCTAACTGAGAAGCACTAAACATGCTCTAGTTGCAAACCATATAAAGGAGTTGAAATATGTAAAATATTATAAATATTTCTCATCTATTGCATAAAATGTCCGGAGTCTAACAATATTTAAGTTTATATAATAAAATGATTTATTGTAATGAAAGGAAATCAGCCACTTATATAGTATGCAGAATGGTAAAAGGATTTGGGGGTACACTTATGTAAAAACTTTATTTTTTGAAATGCAGAGTTTGAAAAACAGTGAATCCTAATGAGAATTTTTAGTTCTTTCCTCACTTACAGGTCAGGCCAACAGGTCACTGGCTGTCCCTTGGGGTCAGTGGTTGGGTCATACAGCTCTTCCTGCTGACCTCTGGCTCACAGGCTGTCTGTTGGACCAACAATAAGCCACTCTTGCAGTAATTAGAACAAATGTGTTAAATTGTGCAGATGGACAGAGCCTGGTCACAAGGGAACTTTTGGGCGGAGGTGGCTTATCCACGATCAACTGCAACAAGGCAAACTTAGATTAAAAAAATATGAAATAAGCAGACATCTCCTCTGCTTTCCTTTACCTTCAATTTGAAGACAATTTGCCTTCTACATCCTTAAAACTGACTAACATAAACTCATGATAATATTTATTATTTTAGGTTAATTATGGCCAATTTCCAAGGCAGTTTTACTTTCTTCTAATAGTTTGCTGTATTTATAAACATAACTTAAAATGTTTGATTGACTTCATTTTAGTGATTCAAACATTTCTAAAAATGAACCAGCAAGCTGTTCTTTTCTTCTCTTTGACTTTACACATATGCTCAATTTTCAGGGAGCTCTGAGACGAGCATCGGAATTATACCTTCACTTAGACCTTTACTTATTCATGGACACATCTTGACCCTAAGTTAAGAAAAACAATGTAAATTTCTTT
This sequence comes from Vicugna pacos, assembly GCF_048564905.1. Taxonomy (NCBI): domain Eukaryota; kingdom Metazoa; phylum Chordata; class Mammalia; order Artiodactyla; family Camelidae; genus Vicugna; species Vicugna pacos. The sequence continues at coordinate 44,693,419 of NC_132988.1, forward strand.
AGTTAGAACAACCAACATGGATTTTAACCCTTGTGTTTAAACTGTAGTCGTGATTTTATTACACTCTTCCCACTCCAGCCTGATGTCTTTTTGTTTGTTTTTAATTTACAAATTCTAAGAGAAATTGGTTTATTCACAATTTTTTTTTGTTATTTGACACTTTGACCTCTTTGAAAGTGCATGATTTTAACTATGTATTTCCATTTATACTTTGGTAATCAATTTTAATTCCTACTTTGCTACCAGTCTCTTTGTTCTGATTGCGTTATTTTATGTAGCTTGTTCCGTTTGTTTCTGATGACTTCCTTTCATGGCCCTCGCAGTTAGCCTACCAATATTTCTTCTGTTCCTGAGGATTCCACTCCTCACTTTCAAAATGCTACACTAGTTCCCAATGTTGATAATACAGCAAACCAGCAATCATTCCACCCCCAGGTCCAGAACCCTGCCTTATGAATTTGGAATACCTAAGATTAGGTACTTTTCCTGATCCTTTTCTTCACATTGAATGCTTTCCATAGCTCTTTCTTTTTCAGTCATCTATTCTGTACTGCACACCCTGCTTCATACTATCCCATTACTTAACTGTTAGCCATTATATTTGTTTAGAAGAAAGCCTGAGGGGAGTTAGTGCAGTAGCGGGAAGGACCCAGCAAAGGATGATGAGCTGGTGCTGATGGTGAGAGAAGTGGAAGCAGAGGATTCTCCATCACACTTTGGTGTTCTCATGCATGTCTCTAGAATGAAGAAAAGTGAGAACTGACTCATTTTATAAATTATATGTTTTATTTCTTCTAAAAATTGTCATCAGAATCCCCACTATTAGCATTAGAAACATTAGGTTAGATTGTAGTAAGAGCCACTTGAGTAATATACTCAGTTGGACTTGAAGAGTATCTTTAGATTTAATTAAAGCCCCATATAGTAGAGAATACTTTTTACGATATTCTTGCCATTTTCTTTTTTCATCTAGAATGTATTTTATATTTTCTTTTATTTTGTTCCTGTTCATTATCTTCCTCTCTATTTTGGAGTACTGTAAGAAATTTTAGCACATAATAAAGATTTTTTACTTGATATTTTGTAACACTGAAAGTCTATTTTTCTAGATTGTTTCCCTTATTACAGAGTTGCATTTTTTTTGTTCAGCTTTATTGAGATAAAGTTAACAAATAAAATTGTAAGATATTTAAAGTGTGTATCACAATGATTTGATATCCATATACATTATGAAAATTATCTAGCTAATTAATACATGACAGAGTTGCTTTTAATTATACAATAAAATGCATACTATACCAATATATAATAAAATACCATAGACTTACGAGAATGTTGTTGGTAGCCTAAGTCTTTATCAAGCAAAGAAGCAGTATTTGGGTCTTGTAAGAAACCTCTGTGTTAACACTGGATGTTTATAGGGAGAACAACTAGGTGACTAGGGATAGGTGTGGCAAGGGAATTTCCGCCGTATCGTCACTTGTTCCTTTTGAATTTTGAACCAGGTGATGATATTGCCTATCAAAAAAAATCATATTAAAACTTTAGAACTTAGAGTATTCTCTTCAGAATTCTAAAGCTTGTTCCCTGTAAAGCCTTCCAAAAATCACTGAAGCATAACACCATGTACATACCTCTATGAATCCACTGATTACATTTAATTCCAGTAATTGTGAATAAACATCTAGTTTAATTGTCTTTTCTGTTTATTTCTGCCTTGCCTTATTACCATTGTGCTATATATTCAACATATTCTAAATAGAAGACTATGCAGTATAGCATAATGCAGCTTTCTGGTAGTATTTCCTAGAAACTCTTAGTGGGGAGAGTTAGCAATGCCATTGAAAAAAATTCATCTGTGTGTGTGTGTGTGTTTTTTTTTTTTCCCATTAACTTTAAAACATTGCCAAGCACAGGAAGGCACACAGATTGGTAAATAACAAGGATAGTTCCCCTGCCCCACCTCCCCTCTCCCTGACAGCTTTAAAGCATTTTGATAAGCAGGAACTTAAAACTTGTTTTTCTCTCTTTCTTTCTTTCTTTTTTTTTTCTTAATTTAAATGGTCATGACTTTCCATAGGCTGGATATTGCAAAGCATTTAAAATAGAATATATGCATTGAAAAAAATCAAAGAATAAATTTTATATGAGCATATAGGGAAAAGTGGTGCACAATTTATTTTTTTCTTTAGTCCAACAGGTGGTTTGTCAACATCCATGTAGTTTTATATAGAAGCATTCAGGGGCTTTAGCGCTGTAGATGATGGCATGCCAGTTATGTGCATGCCTTTGATCCTGTGTGTGCTTTGGTGCCGGGCAAGGCACGACGCTCCACGCCATGCTCAGCAGCAGTGGCCATGGGACTGTGTGCTCAGTGCCAACAGGCTGGCTTCAGGTGTCAGCGACTGCTCCTCCTGGGCAGGAACAGGCTGCGGGACTTGTAAAAGATGTATTTTTTTATACTACATGGTTGTCTTGTTACCAGTAGCCTTTGAAATTCTTAACAAGACAGGATTGGTGATTTTAAAATAAATATGAAATAAAATTGCAGCAATGGTTTTATTTTGCTTCAGCAGATTATAAGTAAGAGTATATATCAGGAGCAGCAAGAGTATTAAAATGCTTTGGAATTTATGGCCACCTGTCTTTAGGGAAGTTAAAACACGTTGTACATACTGTCTTCAAGATTCCCTTGAGGAGTTATGAAATAGTACAAGTGAATATATTGGGGAAACCCCACAGGAAGCACCACGACTTGTTTCGTTGACTAAATTATGGAACAACTTGACTGTCTGCACTATACTCTGGAGGTCATCTGCCAAGGACAGTTTCCTGAGCTGAGTTAATTGAAAATGGTTATGATCTTGCTGGAGTATGCTCTTTGGATTTTAGTTGTCTTAACTTATATTTTCAATTGAGACTTGATCTCGAAGAAAGGGGCTTTTTAAAAATCCCAGTAATTTTTATTGAGTGAAAATTCATGTTGTGAACTTTCATCTTGATTTCTTCATCAACTGGGAATATCCATAATATATGGCTCCTAGTTTCCTCTAATCACTTGGCCCTCCCTGGCAGTGCCCTTGAAGTTCTTCAAATTCAGGAGCTACGTGTAAGAAAATTGACTGTAGGCTCATGATCTTGCACGAGATCTTGTGCACTTGTCTGCCAGATGCTTTTGCTTTTGTCAAGCTTAGGTCAAAAATGAAACAGGTGCTCTAGATATTATCAGAGGTAGCTAGAATCCACATGCAAAGCAGAGTAAATAAGAGCAGTGGCTACTAAATTTACTGGGTCACAGACTCCTTTGAGAACCTGGTGAAAGCTATGGTGCCTATACACAGAGAAAAGTGCATATGCAAAATTTTTTGCATGTAATCTTAGGAGGTTCAAAGGCTTGCTGGACTGCAAGAACCCTTGATCTGTGGTTCACTGGCAATAAAAACTGGATAAAACAGAGTGAATTTTTATTTTGTTTCATTCTATTTTCTTGTTTCTGTGTGATTTACAGTTGAAATCCTAAATTATCCTTTTTTTCCCATACCTCTTACCCTCTTAAATCCCCAAACAGACCCTAGTTTTTGTATCTCTACAGATCAGTTTGCTTTGTAGTTGATGTAATACCAACATAGTAGAGATTTGAGGCAATTCCAAAAGGAATTGTCAGTGATGGCAAGTCTACATGGGAAGCCAGATTTAAAATCACTTACAGATAAATACTCTTCATAGCTTGCTGTTTGACCATTAAGAGTTAAACATTTTTAACTAGCTAATTTTGCTAGAATATGACACATAGCTTGCTGTGGTACTCCTCAGTTTTTATAAGGCATACCAGGCAGACATGGCAAAAAAAAAAAAAAAAAAAGGCAAGCCAGCTTTCAGTATTTTAGTTGTCCTCATTCTAGTCCGGGGAGGCCTACTTCAAAAGCTGGGTCTCAGAGGTCCTTAGCTTTTATCTAGAATAGACAACATGCTTGAGAAAGTTCCTTTAGTTTTTTGTTTCAGTTGACATTGACACACTGGGTCAGACTTGTCCCAAAGCACCATGTCTAAATGGCTTCCTTTATATGTTTCTAATTGGAATTCTTTCTCAGGAGGGTCAAATTAGAGCTCCTGAGATTGGAACTACAGCACCGGCAGTTGACAGCATCAGCTCAGTTCTACCTCTTGAGACATGTAAGACAGCCACTTAGAGTTTGTTCCTACAGTCTCTTGACAAATGGCCCTACTCTGACTGTGTACCTAATAGACAGTTTTTGTTTTTCTTCTGGATCAGTGCCAAAACCATGGTTTTTCTTTAAGCACTTTGTTTCTGCTTTGTCGTCTTTGCCTTTGCCTTTTGTTTGCTGTGATTCAGTTTGTTCAAAAGCATTTGCTAATTTTCCTGTTTATGTATCATATCTAGCGTACTTATGTGATGGTGCCTGGCTTAACCAACCTCCTGAATGTACTGACGTCTTAGGAAAATTCATTCAGCTTGAGTGAACAAAATAGAACTTTCAACAACTGAATTGTTCTGTTGGTCTGTTGATAATCTGTGATAGATTAGGTGATAATAATTGATATTGAACATTCACAACCAAAATTAATTGATTAGCAAAGACAGGGTATAACCTAAGACACCTTCAAAAGATTTATTGATTGTCTACCAGGGACCAAGACTTTTTAGAGATATGTTTGGTGCATTTATTTTAACCTTATTTCTGTAGCATTTTGGTGCACAGATTTTCTAGGATTCTATTTTAGGGAATTCTGAAACAGGAAGTTTTTATAAAGATTTTAAATTGTCTCATACATCTGAGTTCAGTTACTGGAATTTAAGTGCCTTACAGTGTCCTTTTAGAATCCTGTTGTTTTAAAGCCTGAGAAGTAGTTTATGACTGTGAAAATTGAATGATAAATTGGAAACCGAGGTTTGTGTTGCTTTTCCCCAATTGCCTGAGGGATAACAAGGGAGGTCAGACAACTTGTCTGTTTCTCTTTCTTGGTTTCTGTAGTGTTCTTGTAGAAGAAGGAAAAGAATTGTTTCTGAATAGTGGAAACCAGGGTGCCAAGTGACTCTTATCTTTAAGTACTGTAAAATTTGATTAGATTTCTGCTCCCTTGACCAGAGTTGCTTAAGAAGAGAAACTTTAATATTATGAATATACTTAACATCATGAACATCTTCTCTGCCTCGCTTTAAATACCTTGAGTAATATCAGTTTCCTTTGTGGTCAGAAAGATCTAAGTATACGGAGGATAAATATAGAGACTAAGAGAGGGTATAATAGGATCATCTTTTTCCCCTTGCTGGTTAATGATACATTTGCCAGGTCCTTCTCCTGTCCACTAAAGAAAGACAGTATCTAAAAGATAGAATGGATTTCCTCTGATTGAAATCTCAAGAGTAGAGAAGTTAATTTAAAAAAGAAACTTTTGGTATACTTTGCTTAAGTTGACACACTTTGGGATTTTAATTCCTCACTTCCTTTTGATTTAAAAGTCATACTTTCTCTCAAAATTACCTATTCATATAGAGAATTGGTAAACTTGAAACTGCAGTTCTTCTAAACACATATGTTTCATCTAGGAACATCATTAGGGAATATTGGGCTAGATCTAGTCAAACATTCAGTTAAGTGGAAGTTTAACAACCAGCCTAGATGTCAGAATTTTCAGTACAGACAATTCATTGTAATGAATACCTTCTTGTGCAGGCCGAGTTAGCATTATCTGCCAGATAGGAATCATTTTTAAAGTCTTGGCCTATATTGCCTGTCATAGTTAGATCAGATAAGAGCATAGTCATATGTCCAGAGCAAGTTTAGAAACATTAAAGATTCTAAGAATCAGTGAGAGATTAGCCAGCTTTGAAGTAATTGAAAGGTAAGTCAGAGAATGTTGGTTTGTGTATCCCAAGAGTTCGAGATTTTATTTCCAATATATCTAGGATTCCTAGAGCTTCTTGGAACTGGTTGATACTAACTAAAGAATTTTTGATGTTGTTGCTAGATTTTGTTTTTCAGGAGAATTAAGAATTTTTAAAAATCAGGTTACTGGGAAAAATATCTATATCTATCTTACATAAATTACTTCACCAACAAATTTTAGTAAAACAGTAATACTGAGACTCTAATGGATATAAAATATTTTTTCTGTGGTTACTCAGTAGTTAAGGTAATTTATATTATTGCAGAAGAGTTGATGAAGCAAATGCCAACTGTCTAGTGTGTCTGAGAAGAGCCTTGAAATAGCAATTCTAGAAGGTTCTTTATGATTAGGAAGACATCATTCGTTAGAACTTTTATTAATTTGTAAGTAAATTTCAGTGGGACAGAAATGATCCCTGTTAACATTCATGTATTTTTTCACTGAGATAAAATTCACATAAGAAAAAATTAATCATTTTAATGCATATAGTCCAGTGGCATTTTGTATATTCACCATGTTGTGAAAACAATATATTATTTTTTACTAAGTACTAAATAATAACATCTATTGACATTCGTAGAAACTACTTATGCCAAGTTAAAAACCTTTTGAAAAGATTTCAAATTTATCTTTTTGCAGGTCATATCTAATTAATTTTCAGCCAACCAAAATAGAAGTCAAGAAAGCAGGGATTAATATCTAATAACAGTTTCCCCTTGCATTTGCAGAGCTAGCACAATTGGAAATATTAAATTAATAAATGAATAGAGAACATAATTTGCAATTTCAAAGCTTCAGTCAAGAAATACAATCTCAAGAGTAAACAATTGTATGATTTCACTTACATGTGAAATCTAAAAAACAAAACAAATGAACAAACATAACAAAACAGAAACACACTCATAGATACAGAGAACAAACTGGTAGTTGCCAAAGGGGAGAGGGTAGAGGGTGGGTGTAATAGATAAAAGGGATTGAGAGGTACAAACTTAAAGTAAATAAGTCACAGGCATGTAATGTACAGCATAGAAAATATAGTCACTAATATTGTGATAGTTTTGTATGTTGACAGATTGTAACTAGACTTACTGTGATGATCATTTGTAGTGTATAAAAATATTGAATCACTATGTTGTAAACCTGAAACTGATATAATATTGTAAGTCAATTATGCATCAATTTAAAAAGAGTGAAGAGTTTCTCAAGAAACTCAGTGACATTTTGGTGTATAGATCATCTTGAGATCTAAAATTAATCATTCAGACAGCAGAATGGGAAGAATATAAATGTGTATATAATATATTCCAGTGTGGAAATTTGTCACTAGACATGAAGGTCCCAGTATCAAGTTTAATTCTTATAAAATAGTTGTTTCATACACTTTCACTTTAGAGGCAATTTTCCTATCTTTCATAACTGTTGATTCTATTAATGATAATTATTTTTGAAACATGCTGTTAAAATAAATTAGATAGCTGCAAGAAACTTTTCACCACATCTCTGTATTTCTTCTTCTTCTTTTTTTTTAACTCCCAGACTGAAATAGAACTTCTTGCTATGTAACATCCCTGGGGTTTGTTCAAAGTATAAATTTCCGTGTTCTTGACAGTCTAGAAATTATGACCACAGTTTTTGCTCATCTCATAAGTACCCTTAGGAGGTATTACTTGATTAACTAGACAGGAGAGAACTGCCAAAGACCTTAGAAACTTAAGAAGCCTAATAGATTCTCATTTTAAGAATCGCAATGGGGCTTGACGGCTTTTAGAAAAGTCACAGAAAAATAGATCAGAATGTGATCATTCATAGTATTGCAGTGGCCTCTGTGTGGCTGTACTTTCCTTATTTCAAGGTAATAGTAACCAATTTTTTTGAAGTAGCTTAGATAAATTAGAGACTGAGTGTGTGTGTTTACATTACATGTTCATTAGATGTTCATATAAAATTATTTCCAGCAAACAATCAATCCAAAACCTTTCATTAAGTGTGAAAACCAGAAATAGCCTCTTGATCATTTATATGTATCTGCATTATCATCCATCTAATCCTGTAGAACAGTGGGCTATTATATGCTTCACATCATTTTTCATAAATGTATACATTACATCCATTAAAATCCTAATTATTTAAGAAAGAAGCTGCAAATAAAATAAAATATAGGTAGCACTGAGCCAGATATTTCACAATGATCTCAATTCAACATCCATATAGATGTCTGATTTTCTGTGTTTTCTAGACTCATTTGTACTTAACAACTCCCAACCTCAGTGACATAACATATGGCTTATGGCTTACAATCAGAACTGTGTATGTTGCCAATGTCATAATTTTTAGATTGTAAGCTCCCCTGGGAAGAGATTATATTTTATTAATGATATTTAAAATCACCTCAGTGCACAGCACCGTCATACACTTCAGTTGGCTCAATTAATATCAATTGATGAACATTTAAGAGTAGTGTAGTTTTCCATATATTTCAATATTTAATTGCTGAAATTTAATATATATTAAGTTATTCAGTATTTTTTAACTTCTGTATAATGATGGCAAATGTCCCAGTAGGAAATAATTTCTGAAATGACACGTGGTCACTGTCTATTGACAATTAATGAATTTATTGCCAAAGTGATTCTACATTTATAGAATACTTTCTGTATACAAGCACTGTGCTGGAAAGGAAGGCTACAAAAATAAATAGGGAGCTGATGCTTTTGGAGTGTATGTGGAAGTTGAGGTTGAAGCTATTTCAGAGGGGCAGATATGATAATACAAATAAATGTGCTGTTATAATAAACTGTTGTGGGGGAGTAATCAATTGATTTATTTTGTGTGTTTTTGAAGAAAGACTTCAAAGAGGAGGTGAAGTGAAGATGTATGAAAATATGCAAGATAGAGAAGGGGGAGAAGAGAAGTGGGTGGGAAGAAGATTCCAAAAGAGTGAGAAGCATAAGCCAAGACATGGGGGCATGAGTATCTGTGGAGTGGTGAAGGCTGGTGCAGCTTCACCCCCAAATGTGGGAGGAGGAGGGGCAGCAGAGGAAACTGGTCAAAGGTCAAAGCAAGAGTGTAGAATGTCCTTGAATACCATGCTGCAGGGGGGTGATAAGGGGCCACCAAAGCTTGGAAAGTAAGGGAATGACAAGATCAAAACTGTAGATGAGAAATAATTATTGCAACAGTATGGAAGATGCATTGGAACCAGGCAAGATGGTGGCAGGGATATAGCTGGTGAACTCCTGGAAGAGCAGGGGCAGTGTGAGTAGAGACCAAGTGACAGACTCAGGAGACATTTTATGAGTGGTGACAGATAAATAGTTATCCAAGAGAGTTTCATATTTTCTAATTTGGGCATCTGGCAAGATTGTAGAATAGAAATTTGTTTCAAATAAATTAATTTTGAAGTTCTTTTATAAAGGTAACAATAAGCTACTCTTTTTGCATGTTAAGTAATACTTAGGATTAATTACAAAAAATGTATAAGTAAAATCAACCTCTTAGAATTTTAAAATATTGTTATTAAATCATTTCTGTAACTTCAATTTTTTATCTGGAAAATTATGTGGTTTGGGTTAAGAACTAAATGATCATTAAGATTTGCTAAAGTTTTAAATTCTGTTATTATAAATTTCTGTTGATCTAGTTTATTTGAACTGAAACATTTCCGTAGTACAACAGTAATAGTAAAAACTGGTATGAAGTTCAATTTTTTTTTTGTATTTTTTAAAAATTAAATCACTCATAATTGAAATTTTTATTTTATATACAAGGAATTAGCATTGTTTCTGCATAAGGTAGATGTGCTGGACTATGCATTCAAGGACGTTCACTTAACCCAACTTGATGAAGCCGATATCCTTCGCGCACTGGCGGAAACACTGGCGGCACATACTGAGGCCGTATTTCCGGATCAGACCGTGCCGGTTTGAGCAGACGCGGCAAGAGCGAGAACACTGGCCGAATTTTCTAGGGTGGCTCCAGTACAGCTGCTGGTGACCCATCTTGCTTCCTCGGATGCAACGAGGCAAAAGCTTTTTTTTTTTTTTTTTTGTATTTCTTGATACCTTATCTCTACAGTGTTTATTTTCACTTTAATTTACACCCCCATACGCTTTTAAAACTGCCTAGGAAGTGAGGAAGCTTGTCCTAACAACCAGTTTAAAAAGGATTCGTATCTTCTGACCTCTGTTAAAGAAAAAAATATTCATGACACTGTTAAAAACTGTAAGACAGACTTTATTCAGGAGACTATTGAGATATGTATAAGGACCACTGCAATGGAGTTTTGCAGTGGGAGAGAGATTGGAGTCAGCTCCACGCACAACAAGGAAAAGTGGGGACTTATAGCCAAGGTGCAGGGTGGAAGCCACCAGGTAGAAATTACTAAGAAACCTCAGGCTTAAGAGGAGTTCTGGCTCAAGTGAACAAACAAGATTCTTGTTAAAGGCAGGGCTAAGTGATCCCACATCGCCTGGCAGATCAGATATTGAAGGTGATCAGATATCAAGGATGGGGGATTCTGGCTAAGCCAACTTAGCATGATTCTTGCTAAAATGGGACAATGCAGAGAAGAACATGGAACCCCAAAGTTGAGGCCTACTGGAAAAAGAAGTCAGAAGAGCTTGCCTTAAGTTTGGTTATGAGAAGAATCTTTGTCACCTCTTAGCTCAGAGTTCTTGACCTGCTATCTACTATGATAAAAATAACTTCTTACAACCTGGATAACCTTTCAAGCAATCCATTGATAGAGGTAACACATTCTCATTGTAAGACTGATTTTTTAAAATACACAAATAGTAATACTCTACTCCATTTTTCAATGAATTATCAGTACAGATTTAATACAGGATGGATTAAAGAGGGGAAAAACCCTAATTACAAGTACTGTCTGCAAACAAACATTTGAAAGCAGTTTCTCCTTAACCAGTTTTCCTGGTGCAGGACTCAGAGGAGTGAGCAATTCCCTTGGGGTCTTGTACAGGCTCACAGTGAGCAACGTGAAGACTCTTTTTCTAGTGTTAGTGGGTCTTCAATGGGGAAGCCCAGAGCCTCATGTCAGGTCTCCTTAGGTTGGAAAAGAGTACCGAATTTCACTGATTTAGTGTTAATCTGTGAATATGTTTGCAATTTAGAAGTCTGCATCTAAATTCTGTTCATCATTGGACATTTAAAATTGAATAATAAGCTAAGATGTAGACTCGGATTACAATTAGGAAAATGCAGGTAAGAAATGCAAATATTGCCAAGGATCTCTAAGTGCAGGTTATTCTACCCTCTGTCTTGCCATGGCTTACGCTAATAACAGAGTACTGTGATCCTGTCTAGGGCCACACAGTTTGAGGCTTAACACAGTTTTCCTGGTCCTCATTCCAGTCTGTGTTAGGCCCCTCTGAAGTTCTTTATTTCCGGTATACACACAGGTTTGGTCTGAAGACATTAGCAGATTCCAGGGACACATTGGTTCAACCTTCTTCAGCCCAGTAGTTACGCAAGTATAAAATTTGAAGGTCATTAATTGAAATGAAATAATGGGAAATGAGAAAAGGAAACTCCATATTCTGCAAGAATGGAAACCAACTTCTCTGTCTTGAAGGAAAATTGCTGGAGGGGGACATGGACTGCATCACGGCTGCCTCTTGACAGCTTCACCTTGGAGAGACACAAATTAAATCCTTTCAGTTGCTGTTTTGAAGCTAAAAGTGTTTGACCGCTTCAGCCCCTGAATGGTGTTTAAGGAATAAAGAGAAAAGAGCAGGAAGTTCTAATTGGCAAATTACTCCTTGTTATTTAGTTTGGCTTCCAAGTTGGAAATTCCAATAATGAGGAGCTTTGTGGGACTTGCCCTTGAGCAGAACCAGGGGGCTTTTTGTTCAATTACTATTTAATGTGAAGATATTCAAGAAACATATTGTAGCATTTAAGCCATCACTTTCTATTAAACAAATATTGTCATATAATGATTTTTAAATCTCTCTCCATGGATGCTTTTATGATTCATCTAAGTGAAGTGTAAATTGCAAATAAGACATAAATGAATTTTTCTTGTTACATGGTATTTAGAGGGGTGTTATTACTTAATGACAGTTTCTCAAAATGTTAGAAAAATGTATGTTTACGGTTGTCTTAACTGCATCATGGTTATTCTAATCCTGATTAGAAAAAAACGCAAAAGATTTTTGAACAGTCATTCTAAGCTGGATTTACAGCAGGATGAACATTTCCTTTTGATGTTAATATTTCAGAATGTTAATGAAGAATTTATTTGATTATTTACTTAATAAGTTACAAAAGATTTTTTGACATTGGTCTTGACTTACATACTTAAAAAAAAAAAAAAGAGTGTCAATTTGCAGAATTACCTTACAGACTAATTAGTATTACTGTAGGATGTAGGGTTAATTCATATTTGGAGAAAAATCAAAATGATTTTAAAAAATGTATTTTTCACTTTCTACCATGATGGTACCTCTGAATTTTAATATTTGATCTTGTCAAATGTTATAGAAGGAATGAAGTAAATGATTAGAGTTTTGCTCAGTGAAAGGCAGCTTTAAGAATAAATGCGTGTATTTTTTCATTAAACTTCATGGCTACATCATTTAGGTAAATAAAAGCTAAGATTTTAGTTGAACGCTTCTGTTAATTTTTATTGTATAGATAGGGTTGTTGGATTTTAGAGGAGAAAGAGACCTTTGCTTTCTTGATTATTGGAATTTTCGATATTCACTTAACAGTTTGTTACTTGGCTAAAGGATTTTATGACATCAATATTACTTGAAACAATCATGCAGTTAAAATGACTGTGAATTAATTACCAGTTTCCTTTTTATAGTTAAATGTCTCACACAGGAACAATTCATATAATGCTTTTGGAAATGCTAATGACTCCTGAGGTACTAATCTTGCCTCCTTTCTGAATACTTACAAAATAGTGTCTCCCCAAGTGGGCCATGGGCTTATCCTGTGTTGTGAAGTGCTACACAGAAGTGTCAAGCTGGTAAATGGAACAGCTTTCTGATGAGATGTGAGTCTGAAATTTTTTCCCAAACGTGTTTGGCTTCACTGATCAAAAAGAATGAAAGAGCTTTTTTTTTCCCCTCACAGTATTTTAATTTCTCTAAATTGGAGCATATATTTGAAAGCAGTGATAACAATCAAAAGTGCTTCAGCATGTGACTTTTTCTTTCAGATGCACGTAGGACAAATGTACTTATTGATTAATGAGTTCAGCTCTTTTAATTTGATGAAAAATTATACTAAGCAGATTTTTTTTTGAGCGCCTACTTAATTTGGAGTATTGTAACAAGTTGTGATTTTGGAGTTGATACGGAAGAGACAGGGGCCATGTCACTGAAGCATATGTATGACTTCCAGAGCAGATCAAATTATTTCCTATAATCTGATGAAGTATAATGTGATTATCCTGTGATTAACCCTCCCTTTTAAAACCCCTTTGGGCTACCCTTTTTTGCTGGTAGTTTGGAAATGGATTGGAAGGGCACCAGATTCTAGATGGGGAAATGGTTAGGAGGATATTGCCAGTGGTCTAGGTAGCAGATGACAGAGGCCTAAATTAAGCCAGTGAGCCAGTGGATCTGAAGAGGAAGGGGGAGATTCTCCAGTTTTTAAGAAATAGGTTGATTGTTGACTGATTAATTTGAGTAGTGAGGTGAGTGTTTTATACAGGATATTGAACTTAAGAACTAGAATTTTGTAGCAGAAACTGTTATTTGTTTAAATGTTTATTTTCATGGGTGGTTCTAGGTTATTCTTTGAGGCTTATTGTGACAATTTTACCGAATGTCTAAAATTGCAAAAAGGGACATGTTTAATGTTCTTTCCTGCTTAAAATTCTTTAACAAATTCTCATTCCATTAGATTAATGCTCAACCCAATTTTTTAACATGGCATAGTAGCTATCTATTACTGTGTTAGCAAATTACCCCAAAGCTTACTGGCTAGAAGGAACACACATTTATTATCTCACAGTTTCTCTGGGCCAGGTGTCCAGGTGTGGGTGATACTGATTCATGGTCTCTCACGAGTCGCAATCAAGGTGCCAGCCAGGGCTGCAGTTGTTTTAAGACACGACTTGGAGAATTTACTTCCAAGCTCACTCATGTGAGCCTCAGAGGACACGTGGGCCTCTCCAAAAGACTGCTTCATGACATGGCACATGGTTTTCCTTCAGAGTGAGAGATGGTTGAGTGACCCAGAGGGAGAGGCAGCACCTAAAACAGAAGCCACAACCTAGTCTTGGAAGCAACAGCCCATTGCTTTTGCTGTATAGCCATATCTCATTCTATTGAGCTTTGAGATACTTTGGTTTTTACAAATTGAAGGTTCATGGCAACCCTGCATCAAGCAAGTCTACTGGCGCATTTTTCCAACAGCATTTACTTACTTTGTGTCTCTTTTTCACACTTTGGTAATTCTTGCAATATTTCAAACCCTCTACCAGCAAAAAGATTAAGACTCACTGAAGGCTCAGATGATGGTTAGCATTTTTTTAGCGATGAAGAATTTTTAAATTAAGGTATGTACAATTGTTTTTTAGACATAATGCTATTGCACACTTAATGCCTTATAGTACCGTGTAAATATAACTTTTATATACACTGAGAAACCAAAAACTTTGTGTGACTTACTTTATTGCACATTTGCTTTATTACGGCTGTCTGGAACCGAACCTGCAGTATCTTTGGGCTATGCCTGTACACTATTCATTAAAAGTGAAGCAGTAATTCAGCTCGTATTCAAGAGCTGAAAGCTACACAGCTGAGGAACTTTGTGGCCTTGTAAGAGGCTGCCTACCACACGTGGCTTACCTCATCTGGACCCTAACTACCTGGCTCTGCAGTTGTGTGCCGTGCCAGGTTTCCATTCACACTAGACTTCAGCCAAATCAAACTTCCTTCATTTCTGAAATGCTCCATGCTCTCTCTTGCTTCTAGACTGTCTCCTCTTTGCTTGGCTAACTTGCATGTGTCTGTAGATTCCAGTTTAAGTACACTTCCTCAGGAAGCATTTCCTGACTACTGTGTCCCAATTCCCCAATTCCCCAAATTAAAGTAAGAACTCTTGCTCCATCTTCAATTTTAACATGTGTCAGACTTTAAGATTATTGAATTTTTAATAGTGTGCCATTTCTGCCAACTATAAGCTATATCCTTAACAGGGCTTCTGCCTGGCACAATACTAGATACTTACTAATATTTGTTGAATGAATAACCAATTGAATACCAAGATGCATAAGAGATGGTCAATGTGATCAGTAAGTTTATGGTGCCATATATATGGATCTATCAGAAAGCCACTAAGTGTAACTTCCTCTGAATACATTTTATTAAGCTATATCTCAAGTTTGTTGCTAAAAAAATCCAGTTTATATTTTATATAACTTTAGTCTATTTTCTTCTCTCATTTTTATGACCTAATAAGTAGACCTGTGATGCAGATTTAAATTGGAATTTAGAGAAAAAGATTAAGTAAAAAAAGCTTCAGTTGTTTGGCAGAAACCAGTCCTTGATTTGACTTAAACTGTCCTCACTTGTTTTCAAAGTTGATAGCCAGCTATGCCAAGAATCAAAAAGAATTTAGTTTGAGCGTGGTATATTTGCTTCCAGTCTGGGTAGAGTCTTAAGTGGTTTTAAAATTTTTGCACTGAAAATGTGGATGTAATGGTTTGTATTTTCTGGCTTCACAATTGGCACAAATTTATGGGATTATGCATTTCTTTTTTAATTAAAAAAATGAGCACAGATTCTTTTTAGTGAGTGAACACAATACTAAGCAGTGCAGCAAGAAAGAATTAATGGATTTTAACTTCTTCAAAGAGTAGTCTCTCTGTACCTTAGTCATTTCTTCAATTCCTACTCATTCCTCAGTCCCATATAACCCATCTCCTACCTCCATGTCTTCACGGAGGAATTTCTTCTGGAAAATCTCACAACACTAGCTTACGGCCCTACGCAGGGGGCTTTGGATGCTCATCTAGTTGAAATTTCCTGCTGTGTTTCACTCTTGATCACCACCTCTTTTTTGAAACTCTCCTTCCTTGGGGGTTTCAGGAGCACTCTCTTGGTGGTGGTGGTGGTTCTACTTCTTTTCTCCCTTTTTCTTCTTCTGTTTTATTTATTTAATTACAATTTCTTCTCAGCTGTTTTGCTGAGCTCCTCTTTGCCTACTCTTTAAGGAGGACTCTACAAGTTCTATTTTGACTCTCCATTTCTTCTTGGTCTACAAAAGATTCCTTTACTTGCATCGTATCTGCCGTCTATATCCTGACGACTTCAAGTCTCCAGCTGAGATTCTTCTCATCCTTTTATTTCCAACCTCTACTGACCTTTCTGCCCAAATGTTGTACAAGCACCTCAAACTCTAAACTTGCTTCTCTGCACCATCTTGCTTGTCTTAGTTGATGGCTCTATCACAGCCACCCAGTTCACACAATGATTCTAGCTTCCATTGTCCACTCTTTCATGAAATTATTTAATTACCTAGTCCAGGTGATTTTTACCTTGTAAATATGTGGTTCTCAACCTTTTTCTCACCCAAACACCTGAAAGTTATGACATGCTTGTAGATGTCACTAATAATAGGTCACAGTGTCAGTGATTCTCATTTGAAATGGGAGTGCACTCCTTGGGGGAATTCCTTAGAGGGAGTGGAGGTGCCACAGGTAGTTTGAAACAGGCCTCTGCATGGTTCTAATAGTCTCCAGAGATTGAGAATTGCTGTCCTAAGCATTGTGGGAATTAGATGCTCTCTTGCTAGCAGAAGCTTCTGTTTTAGTTCAAGCCCTTAGTCTCTACTTGATGACTGGAATACCATTTCACCTTCAGTCTAACCTATCTTTTACATAGTTGCCACGGTAATTATCTAGTATAAAAACCTATCATCTCCGCTTACGACTTTTAAAGGCTCGCCATTACCCATAAGAAAATAAAAACAAGTGCTACAGTCCTGCTTCTGCCTTCCTTTCCAGCTCTCTGCCTCTCATTTAATCCATAGCCTTGTGGAACTTGTCCTCTCTGAGCATCTCTTTCTTTTTCTCATCTTCATGTTTCCCTTTATCTGAAGTATTCTTTCCTTTATTTGGCTGACAGTTACTCATCATTTAATGTTCATATCTTTCAAAAAACATTTCCTGACTCTCATCTCTCTCCCCACAGTCTTCCCAAGATCAACGTGTTCTATGTGTTCAGTGTGTGCACATAGAATTCTGTGAAAATTGAAATCATCACACATGCCATAGTTCACTGTTACTATGTTTTTATTTTCTTTCCATTGGCTGAGTTTCTTGAGGTTAAAGACCATGCTTTGTTCATCT
This sequence comes from Vicugna pacos, assembly GCF_048564905.1. Taxonomy (NCBI): domain Eukaryota; kingdom Metazoa; phylum Chordata; class Mammalia; order Artiodactyla; family Camelidae; genus Vicugna; species Vicugna pacos. Next base: position 44,710,658 of record NC_132988.1, read on the forward strand.
TTAGCTCTAGGTTCTACATTGTATCTCTACATGTTCATAAATGTTTGTTGAAGGAAAAGGTGATTAATAGATTTAAGCAGTTTACCCATTTTTTCACTTAAAAAATATATTGCATACCTACTGTGTGCCAACCATCACTCTGCACACAGATTTCTATAGCAGTAATTTTTTAAAAAGGTAAAAACTTTCCTGCCTATGTAGATCTTACATTATTTTGCTTATACAGGTTAATATTATAATAAACATTGATAGTTGTATAAACATTTTGATAAGAAGAGACTTTCCTGATAAACATTAAACAAGTTAGGCTCTTTCTTGGTGACTAATTGAATCTCTGCCAATTATTTTCTTAATTTGTACTTTGGATATTTTTTCCTTCAACATTTCCTCATGGGCGAGCATTTATTAGGTGGAGTTATGAAAAACACCCTGTAAGTCATAATAGCAAATACTAATTAGTATTGGATGATAGTAAAAAGTAATATTAAAATAGGATCTAGTGTTTCAGTTAAATTTTAACTTCCATTACTTGGGTCACAGCAGTAAACCTTTCTTTAATATCATATAATTACAAGATGTATTATTTCTCCAACATTCACACAAATTAAGGTTGTAAAATTAGTTTACTTACGGATATTTTATTCTAAATATCATGTCAAGAAAGAGAGGAATTATGTCTTTGAAAGTAAGATTGTAGAACAGATCTGTTGATAGGTCCATGGCTCTAGCCTAATGGTAGATGCTGTTCTAATTAATATTATAAATGGGCTCTTTATTAAAATTTGTCTTTCTAAACAACGGAGAATATAGTCATTTTCAGGAGGAAAAATTCAGGTCTATAAATCTAGTATTTCATTAGGAAAAATGTAAATGAACATGTAACACTAATACTCTTATTTTTGTGGCATGGTATTTCACCATGAATTAATCCTCACAGCTCTAAATACTACTATTCAGTATTTTCAAGTGGAAAAATCAAAACAGAGCATATTTCAACAAAGTAATGGCAGATCCTGGAAGGTTTAAAGAATTATGCTATTAGAAGAGGATTTTAAAGTTTTTGTTTCCACTCTCACATTGCCTAAAAATGAAAAAAAAAAAACCCGTATATCATTAATTCCTTTTTTTAAGAGGATAATGAATAACCCCCCAACCGCACTCCAACATATCAAAATCTTTGTTTTGGCTCCATAGGTTTTCCTAATAGCTAATCAAAATTTCCTCTTTTACTTGTAAAAAAGAGATTCTAGGATTAAATTAATGTGATACGATTTATTTAAAATATGGCTATTGAGTCAAATTACCAAACTTTTTGAGATTTTATTTAAATTAAAATTCTTTTACATATTGTCAAGAATGAAAGTGGGTAATAGCAAATTTGAGATAACACCCTTATTTCATACCTACCAGTCATAGCCGATCCAACAGCATTAGGTTACAAGAAGTTAGTTCTTCCAAGAATGTTGGAAGTAGCCTCCTTGAAAATTTTTCTTCAGAATCTGGGAGCAAAATTGCAATAAGAAACTAAAACTATAGAGAGAGAGACTCTAGACTATTTAAAATCTAATGACTTCTCCTTCCTGACATACTGCTGCTCGAATGAGCACCAACTGTTGTTTCTCTATCTGACTCTGTTTATCAATGTATTTTTGAACTATCCATCTCTTTACAACTTCTTTTTTCTTTTTTTAGATCTAGTTTTTTTAATCTTAAAAACTCACTGACACTTTTCAGCACCATGAGTCTCCAAATCTAGTTCTGATGAACTTAATTAGTGATCTTTATCTCTTTCAAAAGATAGTGCTCCTTCCTATCTGATCCCATGGTGGCTTGGTACTAGGGGAGAGCTGGAGGCATCACTCTGTCTCTCTGTCTTCCATTAAATGATGTCACTGGCACGTGTGCTGACATTGTCTGGCAGAGTCATGTGCTCCCCATCTGGCACAGCAGTGTGTCTGGCCTTGTGTGGCCACTATTCACACACTCTGGCTGAGCTCCTGGTGAAGGTGCAGGTGAGGAAAGCTGGCTTCTGTGATGGATTTGCCTTGGTATGTGCTGTCTTGCCTTTCCATGTGCACCCCACTCTTCATCTCCCAAATACAGATTATATCTGGATGATGATTTGTAAGAAGGATTTTACTGCCCTCGTTGGCTCTATCTTTCATCTCCCTGTACTGTTCTTATTATAGACTCCCCTCATCTTTTTTTCTGTGTATATTCCCCTTAAATACTCATAAAATATGTGGTATTAAAAAACAAAAATATATGCCTACCAAAGATAATCTGATTAATTCAGACAGTGAATACAGCAGTATATATATAACTGAAAAATTGTGCTCTATGCTGGAATTTGACACAACATTGTGAACTCAATAAAAAATGTAAAAAAATACTTTTTTATTTTTTATGTTAATATATTTAACATTTTATTCAGAATAATCTGGCTTTCAATCATCTTTCACAATTCAGGCACCTAGTATCAGTAAGGCAGTAGAGCAGCACTGTCCATTGAAAATACAATGCTAACCACCTGAGCAATTTAAAATTTCCTGATAGCTACACTTAAAAAGGTAAAAAGAAACAGATGGAATTAATTTTAATAGCATATTTTATTTAACCTAGTGTATCCAAAATATTCTTTTCAACCATCAAAAACATTACTGAGAAGGGGAGTGGTATAGCTCCATGGTAGAGCACATGATTAGCATGCACAAGGTCCTGGGTTCAATCCCCAGTACCTCCATTAAAAATAGACAAATAAATAAATGAACCTAATTACCACTCCCCATCGCCCCTCAGAAAACATTACTGAGATGTTCTCATTCTTTTTTTCATATTAAGTCTTTAAAAACAGCACAGCCACCTATCTCCTCTTAAGAGCTCTTTGTCATATAAGGTTAAATGTGATTGTCTAATCAGATTTTATTGCCAAATAATCTAAAATAAGCGAAAAGATTGTTACAAATATGAACTTCCATCACTTTTCAGCCTTTTGGCTAAGATCAAGTGAAATATGAACTTTCATTTGCTACCATTATGCTGCAGCTCATCCCCAGAGCTTTTGTGCCTTGAGATATTAAGTCATGATGGTATGAAACTATCATGATTAGCAAGATATTTTAAATTATTTTTAGTTCTTTTTACATTATTTTTAAGTCTATTTTTGTATATGAATTATAATCTAATGGCTCACTAATATACAATTTATAAGTAAATATAAATATATTATGAATGCAGGTTCCAACTTGAAAGGGGTACATGTTAAAAAATATTTGATGACCACTAGCGTACAGGATAAAGTATAAATATTTCAACTACTTTTTGAGGTTTTTCTCCTTTGTCCACATATTAACCCCGTTGAAATCACCAATACTTTCCCCCATGGTTCCTCTAAATTAAGACCACCAATGAAAACCAGATTCTCCTCCTTGTTTGCTTGAACACAACATTTGATTTCTCATATCCAGGATTTTGCACAATCTTACTTTCTTATTTGCTTCTCTCCTTCATCCTTTCAGCTTTAAAAATAACATTCATCCTACTGGTTTCAGCACAATTCTTGCTTCCTGGACATCATACTTGAACGATCACTTTATCCTATCCTAGTATCTTTCTGGCATGAATTCTTACATATTTTTTCTGTGCCATTTATTTTGACATCTGTGTATAGACTATTTATTATTATTATTATTATTATTATTATTATTAGTGTATGCTCTTTTTTCTCAACTAAATTTTAAGTATTTTGAAAGCAGGAACGTTATATGTCTTTTATGTGAAATTTTAGTGCCTATTACAGTGTACAGAGCTACATAATATTATATAACTAAATACTAGGTGGAAATAAAATTAAGATTTAGATACTTCTGTTCTTAACTTTAATTTTCTTCATCATTATGGCCTATCTTAGTCTCTGTGGTCTAGAGAGATTTTACTGATTATTGTGTATGTCTGTGAAAAGATGGCTTTAATAAAAAATTAATTGCTTTGTGAAGCCAAGGAATTTTCTGTTCTCTCATCTCATCCATGTTTGTTTGTTTTTAATCCTTAAATAACGTTATGTTTGTAAGAGATAGGGACAATTTAGAGACTTTCCCTGAAGGGCTTAATAAACTTGTCCAACTCTGTACAATCTCCCATAACTTGTCATTTTAGTATGATAGTCCAGCAGGATTGGAAAAATATGGTGTGGTTTATTAGCAGAAATGTTGTCACATGGTACAGGTGAAAAGATAACATTTGACATCTGTCAAGGGAATGGGACAAATTTCACAAATCAAAACCCAGCTTAGCCCAGGTGTCAGCGTCATCACATCATACAATCACCATTTAACTCAGATTTCACCTATGTTAATCATAAATTGGCCTCTCTGAAACATTTTTGTGTCATCTCTCTAGAAGATGTTATTTTTTAGTTTTGAAGAAAATAAGTTATTTTATAATATATGTTAGATTTGAGCACAGCAATTGGGATTTGAGTGAAAAATTACACAAAAATTATATAAAATATTTGACAAAATAAAATAGTACAACTAAATAGGGGGAAAAGGGAGTTACTGTTTAATGCGTGTAGAGTTTCAGTTTTGCTAGATGAAAAGAGTTCTGGAGATGGATGGTGGTAATGATAGCACAAAAATGTGAATGGACTTAACGCCACTGAGCTATATACTTAAAAATGATTAAGATATTATGTGTATTTCATCACAATTCCAAACAAAGTAAAAAAAAAAAAAAGAAAGGAGGGAAGATACAACTAAATAAAAACATGCTTTATTTCATTTATTCCCAAACTTGGTTGTACATCAAAAATCATCTGAAGAGTATTCATAAAATGTGTACCTCCAAGCTCCCTTAGCCTTGGAATCTGTATTTTATACTCTCTCCAATTTGGAAATCCTCTGCTCTCCCTGTTCCCAGTTTCACATGTAGTTATAGCACAGTGTGCTTCTTACAATGATTTTAAAGTTCTAAAAGTAATACTGGTCTGGGGCAGACAAGCCAGAAGGGAACTTGGTTACAGCTTCTCTAATCCTCTCTTCTCCAAAAGAGGCTTTGGTGATTAGAAAGCAGACAGTCCCCTGAAATCACCGTTTTGAGGTTTCCTACAGTGTATGTACCATGGGCCCTTGTTTTAGTCCTACACTAATGTAAAGTCACTGATCTGCTCAGGGATGCACAGCAAGCTAGTAGCAGCTTCATCATGCCCAGTTCCCAGAACTAGCTTCACTGTCAGGCTAGGCTGGATGTTCCCTGGCCAAGGCTAAGCTCTTAACCACAGATATTCAGTATGTTTCGGGCACAGAGAAGCCAAATACCATTTGGTATAGAGCCAACTGCAAAGCTAAGTCCCTACCATGATTTATTGGCAGAGATAGATTGGAGAGGTGGGGACTCAGTTGTTAGAATAGAATACAACATATCTTTAGATACTGGAGGAGGCATATCAGGGAATAATTTTGTCATTTCTTATTATTTTTGACAATTTCAATACTATTTAAGTTTATTTTACACAAGGTTTAAAATCACTTAACCTGAATAACGTAGACTATGTGTGTTACCATACCTACCTTTTGTTTACACAGTTGTCTGGGAGTTGTGTTTAAGGATCACAGTTGTCTGTGGTGTGGAAAGGATCAATCTACACTGTTCCCCACTCAAAAGCTGATCATGCTCACCACAACACCATCACGTTTAATAATATTTCTTTACTAACTAGATCCATCTTGCATATAAGTACATAATATAAATACATAATGTCTCACATAAAAGGAACTAACATTTACTGATTACTAAGTACCAAGTGATTTTTAGTTCACTTAGTCCTCATACCAGCCCTTGGAGGTTGGTTTTGCTGTCCTTTTTTTTTTTTCTTTTAACAGTGAGGAATCTAAGGCTTAGAGAGTAACTTACTTGAGGTCACCCAAATAATAAATGATGGAGCTATGTTTCTGTGCCACATATGTCTGGATCCAAAATCAATGATTTTCCTACTTTAGCATACTGCTTCAACTAGAACTTACTTACGCATCAGTAACTAATCCTCTCTTTGAGAACTGGAAAGAATAATGGACCAAATATGATTAAGCAATCTTGAGGTTTCATTATGCCTCATAAATGTTTAATTTAAGCAGCACATACTCAGGAATGAAAGCATGGTCCTAATGTGCAAATGTATCAAAGCACTTTAGAATGTTTTATGGCTAGGAAATAATATGATGCACCAATGAAATGTTCTGCCTGATCATGAGTGATTCTTATTCTGTACTTTGAAGCTTTTCTCTCTTTCTCCATTTCTCTTATCACTCTCATCTAATTCTTTAATGGATGAAAAAATGAGCTGGGAAAGTGAGAATGTAAAAGAGAAAGGAAGAGAGAAGTATCCTGTGAGGTAGAATCCCATAGCTTATAAAATGAAAGTTATCAAGTCATTTAATATTTGAAATAAATGCAGTAGACTTTTAGACTGTAGCAGATATCTGGTACAGTTTAGTTTCTTTTGCCCTTAAAACAAGGAGAGCTGCCCTTAAAACAAGCATTATTAAACTGTGCACTGATTTGAGTTTATATTACATTCTAATGTCATTATTGTGTTTGTTTTTACTGTCAGTACAGGACATGGTGATATGGCGATGAAATATTCTTGAATTCTTGTCGCAAATCAGAGCAGATCAAGCTAGGGAGTTTTGTTCTACCTTCTTGTTTCCAGAGATAAATTTAAGATATGAATCTTACTGTTCGCAAATATGTTCTGATTCCTTGAAAGAATCGATATAAAAGAAGGTGTATACAAAATGAAGTAAATTGGCCTCTAATGAGTCAATGTGTCTTGTTTTAGAAAGGATGTTAGAATTTATCAAGAAATTATGTTTTTCATTTGTGTGCTTTACTTTTCTTGTTTACCACAAGACTTATGAAAAAATTCTAGACTTTTTGACCTCTTCATTTATTTCAATTAGCAAAATAATGAAACTTTTCTGCATACACATTTTCTTTCTAAAAAAGAATACTATAGCATGACAAAACATAAATGACCTCATTACAGAGCTTGGTGAATGAGAAGAAGACTTTGTGTTGGAAAATTAATTGGAGTTATTATGTGAATTTCTTCCCACCATTTTTTTTCCTTCAAAAGAAGAACCATTAATAGGTAGTATCCACTGGGGGAAAAAATGCATAACCTAACAATTGAGAGTTAAGTTTTATTTGGAGACCTTACTGAGACTATAGCCTGAAATACAGCCTCTCAGTTAGCACTGAGGGCTGTTCTAAAGAGGTAAGGGAGGAGCCAGGATATACAGGAATTTTTGCTGAAAAAAACATGTAGTCAAACATCAAAAGATTACTGCTAATCACAAGTTAATGATTTTAGTGCTTTTCTATGTATGGGAAAATGCAAAAGTCTGGACTCATTGAAATTATTCCTTTGATATGCATCTTAACTATCTAGGTCCAGTGTCCTGTTTTTATCCATCCTGAATTCCTCTCAGGGCAGACTGTCCAAGGGCGGCTGCAGTGGCTGATGGCTTGATAGTGGGCAACATTTTTTTGTCCACAGTAGTATTTTTTTAAGTCACAAATATTGCTTACTTTATTATCTTACCAAAGAAATGGCACAAGTAGTTTTTTTGAACAAAGGTTATGTTCAGTTACTCATTCTTTCTATGTTTAGATCTACTATCAATTGCAATTTTCATCTTATCAGCCCTCTGGGGCTTCAAAAGTGGGACAACTGTCACCTGTTTCCTACCAGAGCTGTTCCATCTCCAGTTAACTCTTTAATGGACATGGATTACAGATTCCAAGTGCTGAAAATTGATAATGATGACAACAATAACAATGATGTTGAAGTACCTTTTCTAACAACTACTAACGTTCTCAGCCAGTCATGGGCACAAAAACCATAGGATTAATAATTTCATAGTGAAATGAAATGAAATATTGAGTTTTATACTCCAGAAACACTTTGTTTAAGAAGATGTATTGAAATTGCCTATTTTAGTCTCAATTTTTTTGAGGATTCATTCAGGGCAGCTTCAGACTGAGCATGAAAATATACCTATTGAAAGAAATTGGATGTTCAGCACACTGCCAGCTGTACTTAGCACAAAGTTCCTCTAATTTAGAAGTGTTACTTCCTGAGAAAGCTATTTTTCCTTTTACTGGGGATAAATCTGTGTATTGAATGGCCTACCTAGATTACAGCAACTGACTTGAAAAAAAATCTTTGTAATCATCAGTGATGTCATATCATGATTTTTCCCCCTAAGGGATAGCAATTTGCTACCTGCTTTCCTTCCACATATGCTTTGTAGGAATAAAATTTAAGTTCAAACATCCCTTTGAAAGCTGTTAGGAAACAGTTTCCCATCTGCAGACATAGGTTCTGTTGGAAAAGTAGAGTCCTGTTAGGTGGAATTACATGTCAGAATACTTCTGTTTGATTCCTTCTTCTTGTTATTCTAGGGGGAAAAAAAAGAATTTTCTTTGTTTTTAAAAATTCTGTAAATATTAAGCAAACATGATAAACAAATAAGCTACTTCAAGCTTTCAGGACACTCAGCCAAGTATCAAACACAGTTAAATGTATTTATCAGGAAATTTCCAATTATAATAAAAGCGAGAATAAAAATAATGTTTTTAATCTTTTGCTATGTTTTTCTGTCCAAAGAAGAGAATGAATTAATAGAACTGAAATATTTGGCTATAAAAATCTGTGTTTTGCTTGTTTGATTTTGAGCATGATTCTTCCTCTTCAGAAATTAGAACAATTCAAGTTGAGAAAGGCCATTTTGCAATTATTGTTGAGTATCTGTTGTAGAAGGGAAACCTGATTACTTTTCAACTGTTAACACACTTTTTTTTTTTTAAAGGTATGGTAACTATTTATTCTCTACCAGCAATACAAGATTAGACTCTGGAAAGAAAATAAAGAAAACATTTCAGTTTTTTGAAGTTTTTCTTTGTGAGTTTATGTGATTTTTCTCTTTAAAAAATTTTAGAATAGAAAAATAAAATGAATGTATCATTAAGGAAAGGTTGTAGCTGGAACAGAAAATTTCACAAAATCATATATTTTAGACTTTTATTTTAGAGAATGATTATAGCTAATAAAGTCTAGCCTCCACTGAGTACTTTGCCCACATAATTGCATGGTGTAATTTAACATTACATTTTAGGACATTAATTAAAACCTTCAATTTAAGTCAGGATAAAATGCTAAGAAATATATGGGAGATGGGAGTGAGAGTGGAAGCTGAGTAACTATCTTGCTGCATAAAATTAAACACTGATTAAATCAGGAGCAGAGACTATAAAAAAGAAAAATACCATCTTGCCCAAAGTAAAATGCTGATCTGATAAGTTTTAAAGTCAATGTCAATGCCTGAAACAGCATGATAAAAATGATCATAGAACGTATTTTCCCTCTTGTATGTCTAGTTTTGCATTTTGTGAATTTCTTTTTCTTCATGTATCAAGCATATTCTGAAGTTTTAATGTAAAGTCATCAGTGTAAACTCTGGGACTGGGGAGAGTGTGTTGAAGCAGCATGTAGATGTTATATATTGGTCCTTCAACTTGTATAAACTTACCTTGCTGTTTGTTTGCCTTTGTGTGTCAGAGGCCATGAGCAAGGATCAGGAGATGCAGGGGGTTGAAAATGAAGAAGTCCTAGGGAGACAGAAGTAATCCATGATGGCTTTAGGGCCCAGGCACATATCCAAAAACAACAGCTGGCCCCATCAAATGCTTTAGAATAATTATAAATATATCATGGTTCTCTACACAAATGTGGAAATAATTTCGGTTTTCAATTTCAATGTCATCAACAGAATATTTTTTCTTTGTAATTGTGAAATGCTTTATTTCTTAATCTTTGGCCCCCAAGTAAACATCTTACTATATACATATTTTGTTAGGGAGAAGTCTGATATACTTTATTGTCTGTATTTCCATATACTTATTGATTTACATGAGCCCTGTTTTTGCCGTAATTTAATTATAGCAGCTTAATCATTTATTCATCCATTCAACAAACTTTATTAATATGGACTAGGAACTTATTTGTTGGCTTAATATAGATCATATTGTGAAAATAATGAAAAATGAGTTTTCACTTAGAAAGACACAATTTATAGACTGATATGATTTTGCTGTGTTAAGCAAAAATCTCTAGATTTAAACTTAAAGGAAAATGTCTATGGTTTGAGGTAGTAAATCTGGTATCACTATTTTTCTAGCTTCTGTTCCTTTTTTGAGGAAGGAAGACATCTTATTAAAGTTCTTGTTAACAGCAAAGTTAGACACCTCGCACATCGGTCGTTATATTCTGCTGTGCATTTGAAAGCTGTCCAATAAATATCATTGGAATCTCTGAGAAGTTTTATGGCCTCTAAATAGTGGGCTTAATTATAAGAATATTTGCTTTCTCTTTCATTGACTTAGAGAGTCTGCAGTGCTAATTGCAGATAACTAACTTCGTCACTTGAGGATGATGAACGTTCGTAGTGATGGACCGCTCAACATACTGTTGTTGGATAAAGTAGACATCCATAGACATCAATTATATGAAGCTGATTGATGGCGCTGTTAAATTCAGCTGTGTCCTTACTGATTTTTTCCTGCTGGATCTATCCATTTTAAAAGAAGGGGTGTTGAAGTCTCCAATTATAATAGTGGATTCATCTATTTCTCCTTGCCACTCTATCAATTTTTGCCTCACATGATTTGATACTCTTTTGTTAGGTGCAAGGGTTGTTATATCTTCTTGGAGTATTTACCCCTTTATCATTGTGTAATGTGCCTCCTTATCCCGGGTAACTTTCCTTGCTCTGAAGCCTGCTCTGTCTGAAATTAATACAGTTACTCCAACTTTCTTTTGATTAGTGTTAGCAAGGTATATCTTTCTCCATCCACTTTTTTTTAATCTAAGTACCTTTTTATTAAAAGTGGGTTTGTTATAGATAACATGTAGTTGAGCCTTGTTTTATGATTATAGGTGTGATTACATAATTGAAATTTGATGTGAGTATTGATATAGTTGGATTCATATCTACCATATTTGCTACTATTTTAGATGTGTTGTGCTTGTTTTTTGTTCTTATTTTTATCATCTGTGCTTTTTCTGCTTCTTAGGTGTCAATTGAGCTTTTGTATGATTATGTTTTCTCTCCTTTCTTAGCATATTAATTATAGTTCTTTTTTTACTTCTTTTTTAGTAGTTGCCCTAGAGTTCACAATATACATTCATAACTAATCCAAATCTTCCTTCAAAGAGCACTTTACCATTTCATGAGTAGTATAAATACTTCATATTAACAGAATAATCTTAATTCCTTTCTTTCATACCTTGTATCTTTGTTGTCACTCAGTTCAATTATACATAAGCATATATAATGTCCATATGTACATAATCATACATACTTGAACATATTGTAGTCATTATCTTTAAACAAGCTATTATCTGTTAGATCAATTAAGCATAAGAAAAATAAGCTTTAATTTTACCTGCACTTATTCCTTCTCTGATGCTCTTCCTTTTTTATTGTAGACCTGAGTTTCTGAAATATTAATTTTCCTTCTCTCTGTAGAACTTATTTTACCATTTCTTGCAAGACAGGTCTATTGGCAACAAATTTCCTCACTTTTTTTTTTCTGAGATAGTCTTTATTTCTCTATCACTTTTGAAGGATGATTTCACAGAGTATAGAATTCTATATACTATATCACTATATCACATCTATATACTATATACTATATCACACTGCATCCTATTGTAGTTGGTGGGTGAATTCAATTTTGAAGCATAATTTCAAAGGGTACAGAATTCTCCACACTGTAAGTATTTCACTCTACTTTCTTCTTTCTTGCATGGTGTCTGAGGTGAAGCTGGGTATAATTTTTATCATTGATCCTCTATAGATACGATGTTTTCCTCACCCCTACCCTTGGCTTTTTCAAGATTTCTTTTAATCTTTGATTTTCCAAAGTTTGAAAATGATATGCCTAGGTGTAGATTTTTTGATGATTTATTTTTTTCATGTTCTTTGAGCTTCCTGGATCTGTGATTTGGTGTCTGACTTTAACTTGAGGAAATGCTCCATTGTTATTACTTTAAATATTGCTGCTTTTCCTTTTCCTTCTAATATTCCCATTAGACATGTGTTACACTTTTGTAATTACCACTTAGTTCTTGGATATTTTGTTTCTTTCGTTTAAAAAAAAAAACTTTTCTTGCTTTGCTTTTCAGTTTTGGAAATTCTATTGTCGTATTCTCAAGCTCAGGAAATTCTTTTCCTCAGCCATGTCCAGTCTACTAATGAGCCTTTCAAAGGCATTCTTCATTTCTGTTACAGTGTTTTTGAACTCCAGCATTTCCTTTTGATTCTTTCTTAGAATTACCATCTCTCTGCTTGCATTATCTGTCTATTTTTGCATGTTGTGTACTTTTTCTATTTAAGTTCTTAGCATATTAGTCATAGTTAAAAAAAAAAATTCCTGGCCTGATAATTCTAACATCCCTGCTGTATCTGATTCTGGTTCTGATGCTTGTTTATTCTCTTCAAGCTGTATTTTTTGCCTTTTAGTATGCCTTGTAATTTTTTGTTGGAAGGTGGACATGATGTATTGGGGAAAAGAAGTGTGGCAAATAGACCTTTAGGAATATGGCAGTAAGATGTGGGGGGAGGGGAAGCATTCTGTAGTCCTATGATTAGATCTCAGTCTTCTGGAGAGCCTCTGCCCCTGAACTGTCAATTCACCAGTGATTGTCTGTTTTTCTTTCCCCGCTGTTAGATAGGAGAGGATGGCTAGATGGGGCTGGCATTGGGGATTTTCCTTTCTCTGCATTGGTTAGTCTCTGATGTAGCCCCAACAGATTTTGCTGTAGTAAAATTATTTCTTCTGAGTACAGACCTTATTAAGAAGAATAGAATGCTCTGGCATATTTCAGAATGGTTCCTTTTCCTCTCCCACTGCTAGAAGCATGAGAGGATTTTTCTCCAATACTCACTGTAAGGACCTGGTAGAGCTCCTAGAGATAAAACTCACAGAAGTGAGTGGGTGTCCATATGACTGAGTCCCCCTGGAGTTTTTAACTCTCAGACTTGTCCACCCCAAGCCTCCAGCAATCCATCAATTATACTTTAGATTTCCCTACCTTGGCACTAGTTCTGGTGGTGGTTTCCACTTGTGGGTTTCTGCTCTAGTAAATTGTGAAAGTTGTGATGCTCTGTTATCTGCCTGTCTCTCCAATTTGGGGGTAGCAGTTTTCTCTGTGACCTCACTTCTCTGAAAGATTTTTAAAGAGTTACTGATTTTTCAATTTGTTTAAAGCTTTTTACTTCTTGTTGAGACAGGGTAGTAACTGCTAAGCCTCTTTATATACTGAACTGGAAACTGGAAGTTACTTATATTTCTTGAAAGCACAAATAATACCTAATTCATCTTTATATATCCCCTTACATGATTATCACACTGCGTCCTACTGTAGTTGGTTCTCAATAAATGCTCTTAAATGAATGACTAGATATGTGTCTATACTTCCATTAATTTTTCTACGATTCCTTTCTGCTGTTGAAATTCTGTGTTTTTTTTTCCCCTTCATCTGTCTTAAAGTGTGTCATTTCCATAGTTGCAAGTCTCGACAATGAATCTACAACAACTGAAATATGTAAGTGGAATTTGTCCCAACTTCAGTCAGATCAACTACCTCTTATCTTTTTGTATGTAACCCTAAGGTCACCATCTCTAAGATACATGTTAAGCAGAGGGGGTTTCATGTGTACTGTTGAGACATCATCTTGGCAGCAGATCTCGTGCTCTTTTTGCAGATCTAAGTGCTGCTGGGGCTACTTCTCACATTGACACATTAGGAGTTAGAATTCTGGAACTAGTGATTCCTTGATGCAATTATCCTACCTTGGCCTAAGGAAGGGTTTTTTGTAAGAAAAGCCACAATTCTTTTTATTGTTTAATATCTTACCCATCTCTCTGCTGGAACCCCCTCATGTCTCCACATACCATTCTACAGCTTTCATCAACATTACCCAAGGAATGGGAATAACTGATGGAAGTTAGAACATAGAAAAAATAGATATAAAATTGATGTTATGACTGTCTCTTTAGTTCAGATGAAAAGAGCTAAAAATGTTAAGCCCTACCCATTTTGTTTTCTAGTTTTGCTGTGTGACTTGAAACCTACTCTGACTTTTGACAAAGTCTTCAAAAACTTACATTTTGACTCTCTCTAGGAAATATTATGGGAAGTGATGAAGCTCCAGCAGGGGGGTCTAGGTGGGCTTTTCTGCTTAATTCTGCGTCCTTTTTAGGTCTCCCTGCTAATACAAAGTATTGCTCTGCTTCTCCATTCTTTATGATTGTCAAGTGGCCAGCTACTGGCTCACACAGACTCACTTGCCCATACACATCACCACACGGACACCTTTCCCAAATATAAAAGGGATTTTTGTTAAAGAGCAGTAAAGAGTCATACTAACCAAATATATTTCCCTAAATATAACCCAACCTACAGATTCCCATGCCCACCACACTCGTACTACCATTTCACTCTCAGAGGTCAGTATTGCACAAGGAATGGGTCCATCACCACGCTCTTTTTGAAGTAGCAGGTTTATGGATTACCTGCCACTTGATGGCTGCTTCCTAGCTGTCTTGGCATGGTCTTGAAGTTACTCTTTCCTGTCACATATGCCATCTCAAATTCTGAGTTTTGATCTACAATAATCTCTGGAAATGGAAAGGAGAAAAATATAGAGATCAAATGTTCTGTTTTTGTTTAAGCAAATCCCACAGAATTTGGGTGTAGGTATTCGTTGAGTTGCTGTTTGAAATCTACTGGATAAGATGATTTATAAGAAAACTTTTGATGTATATTTTTGATTCTAAATATTACAGGATTGTTTTACCTTATTTTGAATCTTATTTAAACATGTGAATTTGCTTTTGGACCAAAACCATTTCAATGCATTTTTTTCTATTTTACATGTATTTCATTGGATGCCTATATTCCTAATTTTTTTGTAACATCCTGCTTCTTACTGTTCTAACAATTAGTGGTCTAGGTGTCTAATTTGACTGCAGTTTGATTTTACCTGAACAAATAGTTTATTAGAGTTGTTCTTTACTATGATGGCAATTTTCTTATGCCTTAAATATATAGCTACTTCTTCCTTCAGAAGATCAAAAATTGGGTGGTCCTGATGATGCAGTACTACCACAATTTAAATTCAAGGGTAATTTTAGAGCATTTGGATTGCCACTTCCATTTGCTACCAGTGCTGTGCATGCCTTGCATAAAGAAAAGACCCTGTTATCTAGCATTGGCGACTTCACACTCTAGTACCTGCCAAAAAGTACATTGGTAAATGTGTTTTGAGTCCTATGTTCCAGCCTTTCTGAGGCACTTTGAATTCCCAGGATACAGACTGCTTTCCCATGTCTTCCTGACTTTCACACACTGCTCCCATAGCCTAGATGTCACATTCCACCTCTCAACCTCACTCTCCATCACCTTCCACACCTGCATAACTCCTTATCCATCAAAACTCAGCTCAGATGTCATATCCTTTGGGAAGCTTTCCAATCTACCCTCTCCTTCAATCTGGATTGAATGTCTGTCCTGCAATCATATTTACATATGATTATCTGTCTTTGCACATATACAGTTTTGTAAATCTCTCTCCTAATTTGTGAGCCCAATGATCTTAGGAACTAATGCCATTTATGTCTATGTTACCAGCACATAGTAGATGACCAGTTAATATTTAATGAACTCCAAAGAATATTACTTTTGGATACTTATTTGAGTATTCATTTGGGTTTTTCTGTTGTACCTGGATGATGTATGCAGAGCTTACTTTTTTTTCTTTTTGTATATATATATTTTATTGAAATATAGTCATTTTACAATGTGGTGTCAATTTCTGGTGTACAGCATAATGCTTCAGTCATACACGAACATATATATATTTGTTGTCATATTCTTTTTCACCATAAGTTACTACAAGATATTGAATATAGTTCCCTGTGCTATACAGAACTTATTGTTTATATATTTTACATGTATTAGTTAGTATCTGTTGTACTAAGTGTCTCACAATTCCTGTAGGAAGACCCTTTTCATTTTTGAATATATTTGGATCTTATTCTTGAACTACTATCATTTGTATGTGTGTGTGAGGAATGAACATTGGCAATTATTGGTCATCTATTATTTGCTAGATCTTCTGCTAGGTGCTTAATATATTTTCTCATTTTATGCTCATGATGATCCTTTAAGATTGGTTTTTATCATCTTCATTTTGTAATCAAGAACCTAGACGTAAGTGATGCTGAATAAATTTTTTTCTATTTCATTTCTACTAAATGGCAGAGCCAGAATTTGGATTCTAATTCTGTTATTTAGAGCTCCCACTTTTTGCACTACACATGTTGTACTTATTTAGATGCATATGAAGTGCTCATGAAAGGTTACTGTGAGAACACTTTCATGTATGGAAATAACATTAAAGGAGTGATTCATAGAATGGCTAGCTCAGTCATGAAGACTTCTGTACTGCATAATTTACCATAAATAGCTATTTAGTTTTAAGTATACTTGGCTTTAAACATTAAACATGTCCATTAAACAACAACAGAGTAAGCATTTTCAAAAACCATACTGCTATAAAAATAAGTCTCCTGGATACTTAGAGAATTACAGCAAATTGACAATAACACTTAAACCAGAAGTTACACTCAATCTCTCTCTCTCTCTCACACACACACACACACACACACACTCCATACATGCTAAACCATCAAGACACAGCTTTACGTTAAAAAAAATCTCTTGTGTTATTAGGGGATCACTTTGGAATTCTCTAAAAATGTGATATTACATCTCTGCACAGCGTCCAGGATACAGGATCTGCTTTGCACATTTGTGACAAATCTCTTCCCAAAGCTGCAAAACAATTTGTTTCTGTCATCAGGGGGTTAAAGAAGCAGTTTTCTTCCTGTGCTGTTGAGAGACCTTTTTTTCCTAAAAGATCAGGGAAATACATCAGAAGAGAAGATTACTCACATTTGCCCCAGTGCTACTAAAACAGTTGTTTGTTTTTCTCTCTCTAGTATAGAAGCCCTTCTTATCCTTCACTTATCAAAGAAATTGAAGAAGTGCTTCTATGCCACCACTGCTGATTCAGTTCTCTGGTTTTTCCCATAACAATTAGATTTTCACTTGACCATATGGGGGTCTTTAGTTCAAAGTCAGCTGAATTTGGTGGTCCTTCTTCAAGTTTTTGTGGACATTTGCCAATTTTGTAAAACTGTTACAGAGTTCAACAGACTTCTGCATTCTTGGCAAGATTCCACCTCTAAGAGATCTGGGATAAGAACAGAAATAACACTACACAGAGAATAGAAAAACCTTTGTGAAAATGTGATGGAGTAGTGTATATCATATACTTACTCATTTTTCTCTGCTCTGTAATATGATTTTTTCAGGTTATATTAAATATAAAATTTACTTTCTTTGGGACTATGCTCATTTTTCTTTTTTTGAGAATAGTTTTTTAATAAGGAAATATTTGTGTATTAGTGTTAATTTAAAATTTAATATAGACTGAGAAGAGATACTCAAGGGATAAAAATAAAATTGACTTTTTTAATAGTTAGCATAGCAAAATAGAAATGTTGGCTTTTGTAATTTATTCATCTCTTTAGATAACCTTTGAAAGCAACAGGGAAGAAAAAATTCTAAAGTTTCATAATCAAATTCATGAATAGTAATAATGACAAAAAATTAAAGTTAAGCATTATTTAATTTTTATAAATAGAAACTTTTTTCAATATTTTACATATATCATTTTATTTAGTCTTCACAAGAATCCTGTGAGGATTAATTAACTTATTTACCTTTTACAAAAGAGGAAAATGAAGCACAGAGAAGTTAAGAAACTTTCCTAAGGTCACACAGCATTTCAGTTAGTATGCTTTTGATAATAAGTAAAAGAAAAGAAAACAATCAGGACATTTATTATCTTACCAAACTAGAAGTCCAGAGGTAGAGCTACTCTAGGGTTGATTAACTCAATAACATCATCAAAGACCCATTTTGTTTCCATCTTTCTACTTTGTGGTCTGTCCTTATCAAATTGTCTTGTCCCCCTAAACCAGCTGCCCTTTAAGATGGTTGCTATATTTGCAGACATCATAGACAGAAAACTGTCACCAAACAGAAAGAAAAGGAGAGAAGCGCTTTTCTTCTCTCTCTGCTTAAGAAATATAAATCCCTTGCCAGAAACTCTACAGGCAGTCTTCTCCTGAGGTTTTTTTGGCTAGAATCACACTATATGCTCAGGCTTAAACCAGTCACCAGGAAAGGAGACAACTATCACAGGATTGGCTTAATCCGGTGAAGATTTACTCCCTGGAGGACAGGGGCTCAACTTCGCATGAAAATAGACCCTCAG
This sequence comes from Vicugna pacos, assembly GCF_048564905.1. Taxonomy (NCBI): domain Eukaryota; kingdom Metazoa; phylum Chordata; class Mammalia; order Artiodactyla; family Camelidae; genus Vicugna; species Vicugna pacos. The sequence goes on from NC_132988.1 coordinate 44,729,131, forward strand.
TGGAAAGTGAACTAAATGGGACTTTTTAAGCACAGATTAGTGGGCAGGGGGCTATGGCTGGTGGAAAGGTAGCCAAAGTCTGCCACATATAGCTAAGGAGTCATGGCCTGAAATCCAAACCCGAGCAGGCTACCTCTTCTTAGCCTGTGCTCTTAGCCACCTTGCTGTGAAAAGTTTGATGTTAGCAAACAGCAGTTTTCCCTAATCTTTCATAAAATCACATATTCTAAAAAGCAAATGAGCATAATTTGCAAACAGAGGAATTCGGGGTAAAGGAAATTTTCACTCCATAGTTCACCAAATTTATTATGAACAGGCAAGCTTTAGCTTGGAAAGAATATATGTGCCTTAATGTACCTTAAGTCACCATCTTTAATCCCGTCTACTTCCCATGAGAATAAGTAGATCACTACAGAATGGGATGGGAGAATGGGCCTCATTTAAATATCCTGAAGCTCTTCCTGAAGATCCAACAGAGATGATTGTCCATGCTTATTCATAAGAGGATGGGGATATAGTGAGATGATTTAATTTGTACTACTAAACCATTTCAGTCATTTCTTTACCATTTCTTTAATAAATACATATTTATTTAGTGCAGATGAAAACAAAAGATTAGGCAAAAGGGAGTAAGAGAAAAACAGACAAACAGAAGCTGGAGAGAATAAACAGAAACCTAGGGGAACCACAATCTTAGTCCCAAAGATTAAATACAAGATTCTTTCAGTGTATTGAAACATGAATTTCTTTAGTCTTAAGGGAATATTTACTGTAGAAAAATGACACTGAAAAGTCTTTTTTCAATCATGTGATTAAATATTATGCATCTACTATATTCCTGGCATCATTTGGTATTGTTGATATGAAATAAATACTACATCCTTCCTTTAAGGAGCATATAGCCTAATGAAGGAAAAAGGTAAACACTTAGTTATAACAATATGAAAGCTATATAATGGAATTTATTCAAAGCCTAAGAGTTAATGACACTGGGAAGGTCGGGAGTAACTTCACAAAGGAGTATAATGTTTGAGCTGAGCCTTAAAGGCTAAGAAGAATTTTGCCAGGAGATCTAGCCATTTCTCCACTGGATGAGGCCACATCTAGGCTGGAATCTCTGGGCTATACCCAGCAGAATGTTCGTCAGAGAAGCTCCAGAGGAAGGATTCCATAGCCCAGACAGAGAGGGCACATTGCTGGCTTATTACTGAGCCAGATAAACATAAACAAGCTGTGACATAGGAAGTGAGGTGGAGGGTAGAGGGCTGAAGAATTTGTAAAGGAAGGAACCAAAGACAGAGGCCTAAAAATGAGAGAGACACCAGAAGGATTTATTGGAACTTCAAAGCAGGCTAAAGACAACTGAAGAGTGACTGTGACATAGCATCATCTAGAGTCTATTTTCCTGGACTGGATTCTGACTCTTACCCTTGCAAAGCAGTTGATTCCTTCTGAATGCAGAGAAGTAGAAAGGAAGACATTCCACACAGAATGAACAGTAGTTGCAAAAATATAGCACAGTACATTGAGGAAACACAATTTATGGCTGAATAAAGATTCCACATGTAGATGTACAAAGAAAGGTTGGACAAAAGTATGGAACAGTGGCCAGGGAAAGACTGAACTTCCAAGTGTGCCAATGGAAGTTCTGAACTGATCCTATATAGAAGGGATCCTTGAAGAATAAATGTTACTAGCTTTAAATTTTAGAAAGGCCACTCAAACTGATTTGGAAGCAAATTTCAGGGAGATGAGATTGGAGTCATGGAAACCAGGTAGAATGCTCTTGCAGTAGTACAGACAAGAGCAGATGAAAGGCCCAACAGACTGAAAGGGAAAGGGGGAGGGAAATATATGTTATCCAGACTCTATTGGTTTGAAAGATTTATCAGATGTATGAGGTGACAACTGAGGTAAGGATCAAGGATAAATACCCAATCTCTCAGTAGACAGTGGTGTCATTACTCTTGATTGAAGTTACAGGATGAATCAAAGTAGGGTAAATTGGGGGAATGTGAATTTAAGGCAGGGAATGGGGAGCAGTGAAGGAATAATTTGAAAAATTCAGTTATGTGCAGATTACATTTGAGGCTTTTGGAGAATATGCCCAGGTGAAATTGGTAATATTTACCTGGTGATCAGCAATGATATGTGAGTTAAAACTATGTATTTGGGAGGCATGAATATTTAGGTTGAGACATAGAGGCTGGTAAACTCCCACAAGAAAAACAGTTAACAAGATGAGTGTAAAGGATATGAACTTTGAGAAACATTAACATTCCAGGGACAGTGAGAAAAAGTGAAGCCTATAAATCACAGAATGGGATTATGGAAACCAAGAGTAAAGAAATTTCAAGGCGACCGCAAAAGCATAAACACTAGAGAGAGCAAGGCTTCCTGGATAAGTACCAGCTGAATATCAAGCCAAGGGGACAGATCGCAAATCACTGATTTGGTACCTTTTTAGGAGAACCTGGTTTTCTCCAGTCTTGTGATGATTCAAGAGTGATAGGAAGCATGGCCACTTGTTAATATAAGAAGAAATAGTAATGAGTACTATTTTAATTTTTTTAAACTGTCATAATGAAGGATGGAGGACTGAAGGGGAGTTATTTATATTGTAACATAAAGGACCAAAGTTGAATGGTGCTAATTGTTTTGGGTCAACAGAAAATAAATAACAAGTAACTAAAGGTTGGCAAGAATAGAGAAGGGAAAAATGCAGTGGGTGCTCATTTGAATCTCTCAGTGCTCCTGTAACAGGGCTTGTAGTGCCTCTGGCCTTTGTGATGGGGGTCCTCAACATTCTCAGTAGCACACTGTCACCACCGAATGGTAGAACCAGGGGTCTCTTGCAATGGGTACCTTAAAGGAAGCAATGTAGAATGAATAGAAGGACAAGAAATACAGAAGGCATGGATCTGGGTTGATCTTTGATGCTTCCAATGATCAGTAGCTACAACTTTCTTCCACCCTGAATGATGATGAATTCATGCAAAACTTTAAAGGAAAAGCTTTCCCCAGCAATTATTTGTTCTCTGAATCTATAGCACATACAGAGTCTATCTGTATCTTCTCATATTATTCAAGGTATATATATATATATATATATATATATATCAGAAATAATTATTTGGCCTTTTTACTACCATATGTATATATTTAAATATTTCTATAATTTATGCATATATATGTATGTTATGATTTAGAGTCTGCATAGAAATAAATATAACCTAAGCACAGTATTTCATTTCTCTGTCCAAAGACAAAAGTTGGCATTTTTAAACCTAAAATGTAATATTTTTTAATAAGTTTCCTACCATATTCTATAAATAATCATCTGTTTTCTCATGTAAGGTAGATTTTATGAAAATTGGCCATGTACATAAGTAAGTTTTTAAGGCATGTTGAAAACTTAAGCTGATACTTTTCAGATTTGTATTTTAAAAACAAAAAAGTGGGAAGAGTTGATTACACAGAATTCAAAGCTAAAGGAATTTAAGAAAGAAATGTTGTTATGCATTGATCCCTTTCTCTGCTCAATAGTAAGCAATTTGTCCCATGAGACACCCACAATGAGAAAAAGAACAAAAAGCTTGGATTTATCTTGGAGTATGTCTTTGTTTTAATAAGTCATTGGTAGTCGTATTGATAGCTCAGCTTTGTATGAAGTCCATCAGTTTCTGATACTTGTTACTATGATTTTAGAGGTATCAGCATTATTCTCTGAATAGGTGCTGGTACCTCTCTTTTGTCCCTTTATTTTAGGTGAAGTTGCGTGATGGAGGGGGAGGGATACATGACCTTCATCTCTTCTGTTTTTCTCTCCCTACCCACAACATTTCCATGTCTCACTTGTCAACAGTGAAAACAAATTAATATCTTGCTAAATGACAAATGGTTAGTTTTCTTTCCTCAGTAGAAATGGATGAAAAATTTTATATTAGCTCAAGGGAACTATAATATAGATTACTCACTTCTGAATTGTTACATTGGAGTCTGAACTTTAAAATACCTAGTTATCTTTGAGGTGAGATAGAGGGGGAAATCTGCAAATAATAGACTTCGTGGGAAATACCTCTTGGAGACCTCACTGAGGTACATTTGGAAACCTAGAAAAAGAGTCTTTCTTTGGAAATTTCATGGGGAAAAGTGTTTTTAGTAACACTTCTTTAATATCACTACTGACTCTATCATTAATATTTACACTAAACTAAATTAAGAAAAAACTTTTGTTGGAGCACTTACTAAATTTTAAATGGATATTGAGAATTATACATGCATGTCGCCCCAAAGTGATTGTTGGTCTGAAATTTTGCTCCGTTTTGATGAGAACCTTTAATTTCTACTATTTAGTATATTCTGTCCACTGTTGATAAGGCATAGGGACAAGTGGTTTTAGCCTTACCCTTCCTGGATAGCATTTTTTATTTATTGATTTTCTGTGGCTTCTGAAATAGCTGAATACCTCTTCAGGATACTCATGTGTTATGAATAATGCTATAAAGTGGCTGTGATGGAAAAGCACACCCATCTTTATGGTCAGTCTCTCATAAAATAAGTTTCAGAATTTCCTAGATTTCCCCTTTCTGGGGACACATTTTAAGGTAAAGAAAAAAATACCCTTTGCACTCTCAAAGTAAATATGAATGTCAATTTATTGAGTTCAAGTAGGTGTAGTTTGTGTGAAAGATGGGGAATGAAGAATTGAAGTAGAATTTCACTGCCCATCTTTCTCAAAATTTAAAAAATATGTCATATGTCACCATAACAATAATATTTAATAGGAAATTCTGGGATGGAACTGGGGAGACAGAGAAGAAAGATAACATTGTTTAATTCATTGCTTGTTAGAAATTTATGTTTTATATATGGAGATTAAGAATGCCCCTTCTCCTGTGTTCTCATCCCAATTGTATAAGAGATCACTCACACTAAAAATGTAGAAGTTCCAAGCAGTTCATTTATTAAATGTGATAGCGGATCATGTCTGACACCCTGGGTAATAATATATTCTTGAATAAAATTGGTAATTAGGATTGTTATAGAGTAAGATAGTTTTATATATGTGTATATAGTCTAGTTTTGACAGAAATTTTACTCTAGATATTTCTTCTAGAATTGACCATATTCAATAAACAAATAAAATTCATAGGTTTTTTGGAAGAAGCTGAAGTGTATTTAAAAGGAGAAGCTGCTGCATGGTACATTAAAATTTGCTGAAGAGGATTTGGGGTTTTATTTAATATCGTTGCCTTCTGTTTCCTTGAGAAAACCAGCCTTAAAGACAAGTACCAGAGCTCTTCCTAGGATCATTTTACACTCTTTAAAATAGGGAAAATGGCATATTTCCAAATGGTGAAGACTTACTTTCATAGCTCTCCATTTCACCTTTTCATAGCTCTCCATTTTTTGTTACATATTATTAGATTATTATAAATAAAATTATTTATGGGTTTCTTCCAATTTATTTACCATTTAGTTTGAATAAAATAAGGAGCAGGATTTTTCTTTATTTTAGAATTTTTTTTTGTCATAGACAATTATGAACAAAATGCAAAAGTATTGAGAATAGCTTAATGAAATTAATTTATCCTCAATCAGCCTGAACAATGATCCATATATGGCTTCTATTCCTACCCACTTTCTCCCACTGCCAGGCTTACTTTGAAAAAAATTCAAGATAAAGTATTATTTCATATACAGATATTTCAGTACGTATTTTTAAGAGTTTAGGGCGCTTTCTTTGCTGTAACCACAATACCATTATCACACCCGATAAATAGCAGTCATTTCTTAATATCACCAAATAGTCACAAGTATTTTCATTTCCTTGATTTTTTAAAATAAATTTTTAGCATTTCTTTTGTCCGAACTAGGATCCAACCTTTTCACAGATGGTGATATGGCTCTTAAATTTTTCTTCATCTGTAGTTTGCCTCTCTATCTCTTGTTTTCTTTGCTGCTATTGTGAAGAAATTAGGTAATTTGTCCTGTAGTTTCCCACAGTCTGGATTTTGTTACTGCATTCCCAAAGGTGTCTTTTAATGTGTCCCTCTGTTCCCTGTATTGCCTTCAAATTGATAGAGCTAGAGGCTTGATCAGAATTAAGTTTATGTTTTGGCAAGACTGTGTCATAATGGGAGTTTGGGGCTTCTGCTGGGAGATAAATAATGTCTAATTTTTGCTCTCTCTCTCATTTGACTTTGATGAACATTCATTGGAACTGTCAATTCATTAGGGGTTGCAAAAAGTGATTTTCTAATTTTAGTCTTTCTTTTTCACTTATTAGCTGGAATATATCTAGAAAGAGAAACTTCCTATCATCATCTGTTTGAATTGCACTGAGCTACAGTTTTATAGAAAAGGAAGGCTTCATGCCCAGTTCTTTCCCTTTATTTATCAGTGCTCAAAATAATGAATGGATTCTTAGCATCTGCCCAAAATGATCAGTGTGTGTGTATTTTAATGTCATTAAAAGCTCATGAATTTAATATGTCAATACTTTGTAGTTATTATCGCTATTAGTGCTTAAATTGCCCCATCTTTTATCCAAGTTGGCTTCTGAGCACTTTGACAGAACTGTGCTGGTCTTGACAACTTCCTTGCTACATAGTATGACAGAATGCTACAGGTTCCTCTTGATCATTTCTTATGATAGACCTGAATTGAGACATTTCTCCAAGGAATTATGGTTCCTTTCAGTGGGAAATGGTATTTCAATATCACGGTTCTGGGGAGTTTTTTTTGGTGTGTGTTTTTGGAAGAGCAGTTACTATGAAATTTGTTTGCTATTTTAAGAGAAAGTGGATATGTGATTATGTATGCAAATAAAAATATTGGTACTTTATAGGCCTGATTGCATGACTTTAGGTGTGATCCTAAAAGGGAGGTGAGAAATTAATTTTTGTTTTAATGATGAAACAATTGACTAGCACAGACTTTGAGTGCATAATATAAAGTGAGGCAGAAAATAAAAGCATTTGATGATCACGCCAAAAGAAAGGTAGATTACAAAGTCCTGCTGAATTTGGCTAGAGTTAACATTCTGTCATGCAAATTTGATTGTGAAGTCATCAGTCAAAAAGTATAATTGGGTGATAAGAAAATGAACTTTCTATGATAACAAATATTTTGATCACGGTCTCTTACTTGTTTTGCATAGTGATGTATGAACTTAATTGAAGTTAATGGAATTAGATCTCTACTCTCTGGGGACTAGAATGGGAGTTTCAGATTGTCAGTTTATTTCTATGGCTCTTAATTAAAGTTCTTTGTGTTAAGGGATCTTTTGTTTCTTGAATGGTAGTGCTGTTACCAAACTAGTGTGAGAGTTCAATATTTACATGACTTGTAAGTTTTTACTCAAATGCCTAGCAAAATGGTAGATTTAAACCCAAACATAATGATAATAACATTAAATATAAAGAGTCTAAACACCCCCAGTTAAAAGGCAGATATTATCATATTTGATAAATAGCAAGACTCAACCATGTGTATGTTCAGAAATTTATTAGAAGTATAAAGAAAACTGGAGTGGCTATTTTAATATCACACAAAATAGGCTTTCAAACAAGGAAGATTATCAGCGATACAGAGAGATATTTCACAATGATAAAAGGATCAATTCGTCAAAAGAACATAAAATTCTGAAAGTATATACAACTAGTAACATAACTTCTAAGTATATGAGGCAAAAATTGATAGAAAAATAGAAAAATTCTACAATTTTAAAGATTTCAACACTCCTTTCTCAGAAATTGATAGAACAGGTAGGCAGAAAATCATTAAGGAGGAAGAAGACCTGAAAAACACTATCAACCAACTTGATTTTATTGATATTTATAGAACATTCTACCCATCAGCAGAACACTCACCAGGTAGAATATACTCTGCGCCATTAAACAAGGTTCAATAAATATAAGAGGATTGAAACCATACAGAATATATTCTTTGACCACAGTGGAATGAAATCAGAAATTAATAAAAGAAAGATTTCTGAAAATTAAATGATATATTTTTAAATTACACAAAGTTTAAGGAAAAAAAACCCCATAAGGTAATTAAATACAGGTTTATCCACCTGTGTAATTATTTATACATTTATAGTTTTACATATCCCATTTTATGCATAAATACACATATGCATGCATGCATTTAAAGTTAAAAGTTTTATACATGTTTGAGCTTGTTTGAAATAAATGGAATTAGAATAATTAAACATGACATTGATTTCTAGAGGGCAAACATGATAATCATGCTGCAGCTCTGTGTAATGGAAAATGCTCTCCTAAAGAAATTAATTCCCAAAAGGAACAAACTATCACAAAAATAGAAATGCAGAGTATTTCAAGTTACTCTTTAAGTTTTTTATAAAAATGATAGCCTGGATAATGTGTAATGGGTTATTTATTTATAGAATGAAGTTTACTGAACTTTTGCTTGTGGGTTTTCATAAGGGATAAAGAACAACTTTTCAGCAGTAGCTCAATCAGTTCAGGGTGTGTGAAGGGGAAACCTAAGAGAAGCATTGAAAGGGTCTCAGCTCTGTGAAAGAGACAGCCAGATGTCAGCCTGAAGAGTAGCCTTTGTCTGCCTTCCATGCTGGGCAGAGTATGTCATGAACAAGATGATCAGCATATGGAGTGAATTACTGGGAAAGGCAGTTGGTGGAGCACATAGATGAATTCAAGAAACACCTAGACTTGTTTCTGGAGAAAGGGAATTGATGAGCATTATGGGAAAGCAGGAAGGTTGTATTAGCTTCTGCAAACAAAGTGATTATACTGAGAAAGATTGTTTTCCTTTCATGCACTTTTTACATTGTTGTGTATCTTCAATCTCTATTTTAAGGAATATCCCCTCCACCCCTGAAGCACACTGTTCTTTTACAAACAATTTCTTTTCAACTTTATCTTCCAAGAGGTCAGATGAGCTTAGGTTTGGGGCATCAAAACTATTTACCATTTTTAGCAAACTTTGCTGCTTACTGCACTTTTATTCACTCACCTAGCCCTTCTCTCACCTGTAATCATCAGGGGTTTGACTTTACCTGTGCATTCCTCCTAAACCTCTCCGTTTTCGATCATTATTATGGCTAAGTCACATAGTGTTTGACAAAATATGTTAAATATTTGTGGCTCTTCCTGACTCCTTTGGAATTCTATTTTGAAGTATTCTCAAATCGTCCAGGGCAATTTTGTGACATAAACAATATACTCTCATCACACTTTAAAAAGGAAATTATAAGTTGTTTCCCATTCCTCTTACGGTCCACTTAGGGCTTCATTTAAAGCCCCTCGGAAGTAGTCACTTTAATTTCCTTACAGTGCTGACTCTAGAATTTTGAGACCAGGGGTAGCTATACAGTGTATAGCATGCAACATCCTTCTCCAGTATTACATCTGAAACTCTGCACCCTGTGAAACAAATCTTCCCAGGGTTATTTGTATGAAATTCATGACTAGCAGAATTATGAAAGGCTAATATTTTTCTCTGGAGAAGATAAGCTTGGTGTTAAAGGTGTTAAAGGTGTTAAAGAGAGTTTTATAAACATTTTTATTTTTTAGATTTAGAAATGCTAGAGGGAAGATAAGCAGCCACCTTCATTTTCCAATATTTTCCAGTTTCCTTAGTCAACTTTTAGGTGGCTGCATATAATTTAAATCTCATTAAACATCAATTTTATTGTAAATAGTATTTGCCATCGTAGATGTGATTGTATAAGCTGCATTTCAGCCCCCTCCCACATATTCCTTTATATTGCATGCTTCTTTTACGCTCTCATAATTCCTTGAATTTTTCTCACTTTCATGAAAGTTAAACAGAAATTTTGGTGAAAATAGAATATTGTAGTTTTGCCATATGTTCTCTTTTATATTAAAAAATAGCTGCATATAACATTAAATATCTTTGCTTCTTGTCTAGAAATTCAAGTACTTTAGTTGGAAATCTGCTTAATGCTGGCTTTTCCAAGTCAGTTTTAACTAACCTCTATGTTATCATAGATTTCTAGTTCCTTATTTATTGTTAAATCTACCTTTCCCAAACAAAGCAATCATTCTTCTGACTATCTTTCTATAAAATTCTACAAAAGATTCAGGTTGGAAGTTTTGACTTGACTATATTTTTTTTACTGTACACAAAACCTCTTAAAGGAAAGCATCTTATTAAAGATATTTAGATTATTAGAAAATAGTATAAAATAATAATAGAGTTAACATTCATCATGCATTCACTGTGAGCCCTGAATACCCAGAGAGCCTTACAAGGACTACCTCCTTTGAAGTAGTTTATATTATCACACCCATTTTACAGATAAGGAGACTGAGTTTTCACTGGTTGAGTAACCTTTCCAGTATCACAGAACTGATAAGTACTCAAGCAAGAAATGAATCAAGGCAGTCTGATATCAAAATCCATGTTTTTAATCACTAGCTAATACAGCCTCTACATTATTTCATTTGGTATCCTAACCTCTCAAGTTTTGTGAATAACAGTGATTATATAAATGTCCTGTGCTTGAAGTAGGTTGGGATGTAGGGGTCCTTTTGTTTTTTAAGCTTCTTGATGAATTAAATTTCTTGCTATCAGTTTGAATTATCTGACCTAGACAGTACAGTTGTATAAATTAGTAAAGAAAACGATTGTAAATAAAAAAGAGTGATGATGACCTTAAAGATTTAAGATAAGTTTTGTTTTGTTTTTCTCTGAGAATAGGAAGATTTAGTTATTATTTAGAGAGTGAAAATGATTCACAATATCAAAGATGTTTGAATTATATTTAAAACATTTTGCATTTGCCAAATAGGAAAATATTTACTTAACTAAATAGGACAGGTTGCTTTATCATCTTATCCAAAATGTTACAGCTGCATGGATTATGGGACTTCTCACTTAAAGCAAGTGCTGGTATCACAAACAGAAAAATTCACTTGTCCAGAGGTATGGATTCTTGGTCCCCGGTCTTCCTGTATTTTAGAGCACCTCTGCTTAACCGTCAGGTTTTGCATCAGATTACCCAGGGCCTTCCTGCGGCTCACAGCTGCTTATCTGCAAGACAGCTTGGATCTTAGAAACTAGGTATCAGCATAAGTTATTTAGCACTTCTGTGTCTGCTTAAAGAAAAGTAGCACACCATAAATCAAGAAGGCTTTCAGGAAATATATAATATTGATGAAAAGTCACAAAAATACTGTCTAGAGCAACAAAAAGGCCTCCACGAATGTGCATTCAGATAGCGATACTGAAGCAGAGACTTTCACAATATGTCGTCAGTCCCCAGTGAAAGTTCTTGCTCCAGTATTTCATGAGATTGTTATTTACATATTTAAAAGTGAAATTTATTGCTTCTTTAAGATAATATACTTCCAGTGAACATGGTTTACCTTCGGCAACTGCTCCCATAATTAGGCAGGAAAAAGAGCTGTTTGCTAGGGCTGTGCAGCTGAGTGCCATTCTGTCACAGGCCTGTTTTCTGGTTGGTGTGCTTCTGTAAAATTAAAAATAGAAGAAGCTGAACTTGTAAAAGGCTTCTATTAGTTTAACCAGTTGGCAAATGGAATTTTAAATGTATAGAAATTGTAATAATAATAACAATAATAGTGTGACAAAGGAAGTCTCTTAGTAGAGAACTAGATGGACAAGTTTTATTCTCTGCTGAGAAAATGATAATAGGGCAAATTTGTTTACAGTCAGTACGCTGTTTTGCTGTGTATGAGGAAAACACGCATGAAATGTCAAGTGATAATGACAACGTTCATTTGCTGTCATGTCATCTATCAATTGTTTTCTAGAGCTTCCTAACCCTTCATTCCAATTCCAAACACGTTTACTCTGTTTAAATTTCCTAAGCCTCCACTCAGTTGATGAATTCGTCTTCAACCTCTGGACAAATATAAATCTTTAGGTATGTAAGGACCAAATGAGTACTTTTGGTAAATCATTTCTATTGCTATCTCTACTTGATTCATTCTGTGCATGTGGACATGCCCAGCAGGGGTTGCCAAGTATAATGTGATAACTTGATCTCCTCTCCCATGTCCTAGATAAGAGCCTCTGATAAGTATGAAGGTCAGCTTGTTAAGTCCAACTAGGCCTTGTTTTACAAATACCCTGGTCTCCCACCCCATCATGGTTCATTTTACAGTTTTCTTATCCAGAAGAAGACTTCAAAGGCTTTTCAGAAGGGCAGCTGATTTTCACAGTCTGGGAAGACTTGGCTTAGGATCCTCCAAGCTTTCCAAAGAGAGCATAAGCCGCTCATGCATTGTCTCTGTAGGACCTCATAGTATGAAGCCTTTGGGCCTGGACATATTGGCCATCCATGTGCTGCAGTCCTGTATTATGCACTTGGGAAGATAAGTCAAAGAGAATCCACAGTCTCAATCCATTTCTTGGCATTTTGGTTTTACATTGTTATGCCCTCTTCCAATGAAGAATAATGAGGTGAGTTTCCTTTTTTCCTCAAAACATATCTGAGCACCAAATTTTTACTCTTCCTAGGTTAAAAAAAAAAAAACCCACTAGCATATTTTTAGAAGAAAAATACATTATTTACTTATTTTGTCTAATGGAAGTTGAGCCTTTAGAAAGTGTGTATTTGGTGTTCTGACCATAAAATGGAATGGATTCCTGGTGCACTAGAGTCACTTAGCTGAGTGATTAGCATCAGTATAATGATTTACTAATTCTGATTTAATGATTCACTGAGTTAGAATCAGTTTAATGATAGTATGTCTATTAATTATCATTTAAAGAATTAAGATTTGAGGAATATCAGAAATTTTAATAAATCACTTTGCATAGTTGAGTAATTCTTTTTGTTTCATGTGCTTGAAATTTCCAGTGTACTACAAAAAATATTCAAGCTAAAAACAATTTTATTTGGAATAATGTTTTGCCACATCAACCATGAATGGTGCTGGTTGACTATATGGGAATAGAATGAAGTGAATGATATTCCTTTAAAAACCTGAAAAAATTAGATGAGAAATATGGGCCAATGATTCAAGTGCATGATTAGCATGTTTTTAAGCTGATTTGTTCTTGTGTAATTGTTAGAAGTCTCTGCTTTAACTTCTGTAGTTTTTGAAAAACCTGTTTCAAATGTAGTCTTTGAAACTCATCAGATGACTTAAAGGAAGGCTTATTTTGACTTTCAGAGGAGGATTTGCAAACTAATCATCAACAATCCACATTTCCACTGATGAATGTCTAAAATCCTAAAGTTTTCAGACATGTGGCATGAAGTGTATTGCCAAAATGTAGTATCTTAATGCGGTGTGATATAAATGATATGATTAAGTTGACAGTCAACTACCAAACATAAGAACCTTATGTCAAGTACTAGGTATGCATATGAATCACGCTAAGTCCAAAAGAAAGTTGCAGTGACAAGTAAAAGAATTGAAGATTACTAACTTAGTAAATATAAAGACACATTATTTTTAAGGAATCATTTTTAAAACTTTTTTTTTAAAGGAAGGAAAGAATAAAAAAAATCATGGCACAAAGTGAGCTTGAATGTTCAAGAGGATTATGGTGATGTATTTAATGGTTCTCTTTTGATGGAGTTCAGTGTCTGTGCCAAGCAAATGTAATGGAAATGAGGAAAATTAAATTCAAGAGTTTACTTTGTGAAACCTCAGTTCTTCTGGCAAAATCTGAATGAGGACTTGTTTGACTAGTCAGCCTTAGATATTATCTCTTATCCAACATGTGCCTGTGGTTTGGATGGATTTCCTTTGTATTTTTATGCAACTGTCAATGGAGAAAGTAAGAGCTCACTGTCCCCCACTGGAAGGGTATTATACATAAGTAGAAAGATTTTCAAAACTCTGGAAGACAAACTTTAGTCATTATTCGTTCGTTCATTTATTCATTCATTCATTCATTGTTTCATTCATTTATTGTTTCATTTATTCAATATTTATTGAGGCACTTCTAGGCAGTGTGCTAAATTTGACTAGACATATAATATTAAAAAATATTAAAAAAAATTAAAATTATGCCTCCTTTGATTTGTTATGGACATCTTCCAACTAAAGTTTCTGAAGTTAAAAACATTTTTGCAGTGAGATACACTGAAAGAAATCAGTTAAGAGTTCCTCTGGATTTAGAAAAAGCTAAAGTCTTTTGATAATAACTTTGAAGTAATCAAAATATTATCATCTAGATTACATGAGTAATTGATGCAAAAATATGCTATTAAAAGTTTTGGTCCTGATATGCTTTGTCTCAGACATAATTTTACAGAATTGTCATTAGTTCTGGAAATTTTTCTTCAAACGTGGTCCTTAGAAGACAGCTGTGTGTTTGTGTATGTATATGTTTGACTGTGTGTATCTTTTAAGAGGAAGGATTAAATTAGTCAGTATGTCAGAGGACTTTTTAGTTGTAATCCACGAAAGGGTTGGAAACTCTATCTTGTCTTGGTGAGGGGTACGGGGATATAATTTTTAACTTCAGTTTATCTTTTTCAAAGCATTATTAAAGTCATGCTTGATAGTTCCCTTTTAATCTATCATTCAAGTTCTGCATTCGAGTGCTTGGAAAATCACTCAAGTCTAATGTTTCTTCTTTTATTCAGGCCCAGAGTAGGAAATTTGACCAGCATTCAGTGTAACTTTCCCCAGTGAGGATAAAAAAGTGACTGTGATTTCAGATTAATTTGTAAAGTAGTTGTTAGTGTTAACAATTTTTTTTTCTAACAATATTTCATTTAACCTTCAACTCTTATGCTCAAGGTCATCTAACCTCAGTTGGGTGGAGACTCGAACTAAATCTCCTCATACCAAGTTGTATACTCTTTTTCATACAACTTAGGTACCTCCAAGAAATCTTGGGAATTAATAAAAATGCTATGAATATAGGAAGAATTAGAATACTCTCATAAATATCGTTATTTACCTATGCAGTTATCAAATTCTTATCTAAGTTTTTAATTGACAGTAAGGGGAACAAGTTTTAGCAGTTCCATCTTACCCATCATTTAATACTTTAAAATTCAAGGTAGCTTCTAAAAGAGTAAGAGGGTAAGGGAATAAATCTTCATTTTCCCAAAGGAAGTCTATTCTTTGCTGAAAGCAATATTTATTCCACTGTGTGTGTGTGTGTGTGTGTGTGTGTGTGTGTGTGTGTGGTGTGGTATGTGTGTGTAAGCATATGTGCATATGTATGTTTTAACTTCTTTTCAGGCTGTGTGCCTTTGTCTCAGATCTCACTGTGGACCAGTGGTAGTAGCCCTTGTCTTATGGTCACTTTCCCTGGGTCACAAATAGCTTTCTTTATTGCATTAGAGTGCTATAAATTTTTCGTGATCCCAAGCTGAGTTTTAACCAGTCACCTCAAGGTGAAAAGCTCAGTATCACATTACTGTTTCTTTGGGCTGTCATCCATTGCTCCTGACCAACATGTCATAAATGTTTTAAGAGTCTGCAGCTCCTTCAGCTTGGTTCTAATCTGAGTTATACAGCTCAGGCTCACATCTCAATGAATCTTGGAAAACTTACTCCTGCACTTGTGTGTTCACGCAGAGCAGCCAGACTCTTCAAAATAAGTGGTGATGTGTCCTGGCCTATTTCAGGTTAAAATGGATTCCCTGTGAGTCTAGTGTTAAGGACGACAGTATTGCACAGGGCTTTTTTTCACCCAGAGAGTTATTAGTCAGACATATGAGCCATTATGCAGGAAAGGCAAGAATTGTCCTGGAAATGCTTTGGCTGACTTCTGAAAGAGCTCTCAGGAAGTGATATATGCTCTTGAGCACTATATTGTGAACTCTGTGTTAAGTGTTGTGGATATGTATTAAAGTACAGGATGGACTCACATACACAAGCAAAAACAATTGGGATTAAAATAATTTATCAGCAACAATATAGGACACCTCAGAAAGAAGTGCGTGATAATTGTATAGACATTACTGTAGAGTTTATGAGTGCAGAAAAAGTACTTTGCACTGAGGAAGACCTCCTTGATGACATAAGTTTAATTTGCATCTTAAAGAGTGATGGGATTTGGAGGGACCAAAAGAAGAGAGAGTATTCAGGAGCAAAAACACCTTTTAGAGGAAGAGGGAAATGAATCGAACTGTATTTAAGAGGTTACAGGAAGGAGAATCAAAGCAAACAAAGTAGAAATTGAGACTGTGAGCCAGAATATTAGAAGCCAGGCTGAGTGTTCGACTTTATCCTGAAACATTAAAAAAAAAAATGCTTTTACCAGCTTCCTTTTTATATAATTCTTTGTCTTTCAGGGGATGTTGCCAAATTTGTATTTTGCCCTTTATAGTGGGGGAAAAAATGGAAGAAACTTGACACATTTAGATTCTTTCTGTTCCTGTACACACACACACACACACACTCTCTCTCTCTCTCTCTCTCTCTATATATATATATATATGTAGGCTTCACTGAAGAGAGGACTTTCCTCAGGCCATTTCATGAAACAACAACAACAACAACAAAACTCTGTTCAGTCCAAGCTGTAAATATTAGTAACCTTCATTTAACTTTGGTGATGTGTATTAATCTTTTAAAGATGTCCATCACTAAGGCTGAGTCCAGAAGAGTTTCCTTTGCTGTTACATCATGTCATACGACTCACTGTCATTCTCAATGGTGTTAATTCGGAAAGTAAGCTTTCAAGTGGAATTTAAAACTGACAAATTCTACTTGGCCTTCTGACTTAAGAGTAAGCATATGAAACATAAGGAGTAAAAAGGATTTTGTTTTTTAAAAAATAGTGCTTACTTATATTATCTCTCATCAGACATTTAGACATAACTACATTTCGGCACTTGCAAGCAGTTTGTTTAGTTCTGGTTGCTATAAATTCTAGAACTGTATATTTTTAAATTTCTTTCTGAAAACACTTTCAGGGTTTCCTAACAGCTTCTTGAATTTTTGATAAATGTAATGAAATGACTGATGATAGATGCCTTCCTCTGTGTTTCATTAAGATGCAAAGTCATTTACCAAAGGGAAAAAAATTATTATGTGAGGATAGAATGTAGAAGAAAAATAAAGAAAACTTGTTAACAAGGAAATAGTAGAAGATAAAGACTCAGATTAAGCTTTCATGGATAAAAATATCAAAGGCTTGTTAGAAAAGGAATTATATAAAATTATCAGCTCCTTATATTTTTTTGTAGTTCGTCTGTACTAATTTGAACTTAAACTCTATTTAGAGAAAAAGAAATTTGCTTAAAGAATAACTTCATTTTATTCTGAAATAGAAGTGTTTTACATTTATATGTAATGAATTTTATAAACTCAAATTTTGTGCAGAAAATTTTGTAAACTCAAACTTAGTGCTTCATATTTTTGTCAGTTCAATTGAATCTTTGGGAAAAATTACCTATTTAGCAATTATTGTTCTAAAATATATTCAAATAAGTCGCATGGTAGATGTAACTGCACTAAATGCCTCTAGTAGATCTGACCTCACTGTGCATGATCATTCATTTAATGAGGTGAAGTTTATCTTTGCATTTTTTTATGAAAGAACAGAGTAAATAAAATCAGTACAACTATATGTGAGAAATTACTTCCTAGTGCTTTTGAATTCTTCACTTCATAGAAAGGAAAAGAGGCAAGTATTTATTAAAAAGAGGTGCTGCCATGTACCTTCCTTACATCCTGTGAAGTAAGGAAGCAACTGAAGATCAGAAATAAAACTGACCCGTCCTAAATGGGTTGAAGTTGTTTCACTGAAAGAACATTTCTTTCCTGGGTTTTTGTAGGCATGACTCCATTATCTCTTATTACTGAGTTTTGTCATGGAGAAGGGTGAGGTCAGTCTGATTTTCCTTTCTCTCTTAGTAATGATCTAGTCTTCCTGCCAGGATGATAGAATGACTCTTTATTTGTAACTTTTTTAGCTTATGTCTCCAATTTGATTGGTCTGTCAGATTTTCCTGGGAAGTAATTCGGGTCTTCTTTGGTTTAAGATTTCCTCGAACTACTGCTGCCGAGTCTCCCACTGTGCCTGTCCAGCCGTCTTCTTCAGGTGCCAGGCACAGCTCCCTTTTCAGTCCTCTCTGAAACTTTCTATTGGTAAAGAATTGTTGAGTTTCATGAGGCCAAGCTGAATGCAACAAGGTCCCTGCTTCCCAGAAGTTGAATGGAACAAGGTCCCTGCTTCCCAGAAGTTTACAGATTTACAGGGGAGGCAGACAGTAAACCAGCCACTTTAATACAGTCTGATGCTTGTGATGATGGCGGTACCCAGTGGGTTCACTGAAAGAACAAACATCTCAAATCTATTCCTTGAATATCCTGAGAACTAAAACAAAACAAAACAAAACAACCTGTTGATGGTCACTATTGTTTTTATAGTAGATTTATTTTCACATCTTAATGCAATTTAGATTAAAAAAGAACTGGATTCTAGTCTTGGATCTGCCCTCAAGATCTAGTGAGGAATTCATCTATCAAGAGGTATTTACTCATCCTTAGCATGGGGAAAAGATACTTGGTCTGTCCTCATTTGTGGGATTATGGCAAAGTTAAAATGAGGTACTTTAAAAATTGAGTAGTTCTCTTCAAATGTACCTTAATGCTTTCTTATCTTTGGATTCATTATTATTTCCGTTTCTAGAGGGTAGGGGAGACTGAACTGGCATACATTTTGTGATTTCTGTAGATAATGAATATGAAACTTAGCAAAGTACCTGGAATATTACGGACAATAAATATGAGCTATTACAAAATTTACTAAAAGTAGCAGCATTTTCATGAAATGACAAAATCATTTACCAATGTAAAATGTCTTTCATCTTGATCCTCCCCATAAAATCTGACAATGCAAGGTTTTCTCACTTATGCAGTTTGAATGCTGTATTTTTGGATCAATAAAATTGGGAAAGTAAACTTTGATCTTGTTTAATAATTTCTTCATTATGAATCATCTTCATGGTGAAATATTTATTAGCAGGCTAGGAATTTTCTTATATTTATGGATTGAAAACAACCCAGTCCTCTGACTACTAGCAAGTTTTAAGAATTTATGGTTTCATGTGGACTTTTAAAACTTGAACTGGTTTGTGCACTTATATGTGGTTAAGATCTCAAAACGGCTGATTTTGACTTTGTTTGGCCACAGTTGGCATTGGAACCTTAAATTGTGCCTTAATGCTTGACTCTCATTGTGAAGCCATAACTATTCCAATTTTTATCACATTCAGAATTATTTTTTGTCATCTAATGATATTAGAAATGTAGACTCATGAAGCTGAAAAGATGAAAGATTTTTTAGTTTACTTTTGTTTACATTTAACCCTCATTTGGGACCTTCATCTTAACCTTTTACGTAGGGAGATTGGGGAAAAAAATGTCTTTAACAATGCATACCTGTTGCTTATTTTTGAAACTTAGAGAATAATGAAGTTACAAAACCTAGAAAACAAAGTCACAGATATTAGCACTAACCTTGATAATTATGGATTACATAAAATACCTGTGATACTTTATCTAAATTGTATGATATACCTCATTGTCCCCAAATGCCTTTTAATAGGTGTTTTTATGATTAAAATCTAAAGTTTTCTTTTAAGGGCATCTTCTCTAGTTTATACATCATCTTCTCTTTGTATCTGTAGAATAGTGTTTTGGTGAACACCTATGTAGAGCACTGTATAAGATACTCTTCAGAAATTAAACTCAACTGAGACAGACCCTCAACTGTGTTAACTATCGTTCTCAAGTATCAGACAAAATTAAAAGATTAAGACTTACAAAACATTTATCTAATACTAAGATAAGCAGCATAAACTATGCCTTTCCATGCATGTCGATTATTTTTTAATCCTATTTCAAATTTTAATAAGTTTCTTGTAAAAATGTATTTTCAATTAAGAAAAAAGAAACTTAGAGTCTACTCATTACCCCCAGAAACTTCAGAGTATTAAATAACTCTTGTACTAACTTTTTGGATGCCAGTCAAGTTGTGTGTTTTTTTTTTTAAATATAAGGATATGAATAGTGTATGAAATGAAGCTTAAATAATAATCAGAGAACAATGTGTATCTCAGTGCACTGCAGCTATTTGACCCAATATTTAACTATTTGGGGAATTCTAATTATTCAAGAAAAAATACAGGTAAGACATAATATGCAGAAAGCAATAAATTTTTGAGGAATATAAATCCTAATGTATGTACTTCAAAGCCTGTATTTAATAACAGAGCTTTTTAAAATAAAGAAGGCAGAATAAAAGTAACATACTTTCCTAGAAGTGTAGCAATGGGCACAGTCCGTAATGTATTAAATAATCTTAAACCTGGAGTGGTCAAAAAGAGCGGAAAGTCACCATATGTGAAACAGGGGCCTTGCACATGGTAAATGAGTCTCTCCCCTAGTGTGTGCATGAGTCCCAGTCCTCTTCTATCTTTCAGGCAAGGGTAGTACATGGATCACTTCGGAGAAGGCTGTTACACTTCAGGGCATAATTTAGGCATTTTGGTGTTAGGAGGGAGGGGTTGGGGGATAGGTAATGTGGTTATATTTATGTTTAGGGGCAGACCCTTTATTTGCTCTGCCCAGTCACAGGGTGTTATGAAACCTAAGGATGCTAAGGTACTTACTATCTACATGATTTCTGACTGTTGATATTGACCTTAATCATCCGGTATATGCTGTTTTCCTCAAAGAGACTTTTGGTTTTTGGTTTTTGTTTTCACTAAAATAAAAGAAAAAAAAGTGCTGTAGCATGAATACTAACAGTAGCATTATTGAAGGCTGGGATTCAGCCATGGCTCTTGGATTACTCCAGTGTTGTGATTCCCCTAGCTTCTTGGAACATTTTGCCCACCCTCTGGGTGGTTGATAGTCAAGTCCATATTCAGCCCTCATTATACTCACACGCATTCTGAATAGGAGGAATTCCACACCAGCTAGGTGGCAGCAGGTGTCCTGTTATCCACTGTCTGTCAGACTCTTTTCTTGTCCTTCCTTCCCACCACCATGCCCAGCTGAACCATATATACAGCCCCCTGTGCCAGAGACCCTATCAGAGAACTTCTTTGTAGTATTTTTATTTAATTAATAAGCTTATTTTTCAGAATGGTTTTAGATATTTACAGAACAACTGAGTACAGAGAGTTTCTATATACCCCAACCACACTTCACAAGTTTCCTCTATTATTAACATCTTATATTAGCATGGTATGTTTGTTACAATTAATGATCAGTATTGATACAGCAATGTGAACTGAAGTCCATACGTTGCTTACATTTCCTTAGTTTTTAGCTAATGTCTTTTTCTTGTTCCAGGATCTCATCTGTGATACCCTGTCACATTTAGTCATTGTATCTCTTTAGAGTCCTTTCAACTGTGGAATCCTTTCAACTTTCTCAGACTTTCTTTGTTTTTGATAACCTTTGACTGTTTTGAGGATTACTTACTGATCAGGTATTTTGTAGAATGTCCTTCAGTTGGGGTTTTTCAGAGGTTTTTCATGATTGGACTAGGGTTATGGATTTGGAGGAGGACGATCACAGAAGTAAAGTACCATTTTCCTCACATGGTATCAAGGGTACTTATTATCTACATGATTTGTGACTGTTATTGACCTTAATCGCCTGGCTGAAGCATTGTTTGTTTGGATTCTCCATATTTGTGGTATTTTGATTATTCTTTGGGTACTTTCAAGAGATGGTCAACTCTCTCATTTAAGTTGTGTAAAGAAATCCTGATCTTTTGATAAAGCAGCTTTCCTAGGCTCCTATGAGTAAGAGGGAACTCTTCCGAGAAGAGTTAACAAGAATTTTATTTGTATAGCCAGGTGCAGATGATGAATAATTAATAACCCAGAAATAATTCCAACAGTCAAGCATAGGGCAGGGTATAACATTGCCCTCTTAATAGACAATTAAGACCTCATTTATTATAAAGACAGAATCAAGATCACCAATTAGAGAGGAGCCCACACAAATTCTCTATTTATTTTTTAATATTTTCAGTGTTCTGTGGTTCAAATCCTATTACAAAGATCTCATCACAAAACCTTTATCAAAGTATAGAAAGGAGAGAGGTTATCTGGAATATAGTCATTTAAAGGATAACTCCCCCCCCAAAATTCTTTCAACTTTATCATCATTATTAGACAAATTGACATCTATCCCTTCAGTTCTATGAATGTTGAGAGTCAAACATGCAACATATGTTTTAATTTACCAAGTAAGATTCTTTTTTTTTTCTTTCGGTACCAGAATGTTTCTGAGTTGAGCATTCAGCATCCTTTGTGTAGTATGTTAATTATGCATTATTCATAGTGAAAGGTTCAAATTTGTTATGCTTCAACTGTTCAGTCCTTGACAAATGACTCTGATAGGTCACACCCGTTTTCAAGTAAGTAAAGAACAGCAAGAACTGTATTTCTTCTAAAAACTGTGTAGTACTGGGAGCTTCTTTGGCAAGTTACCATTTGCCCTTTTACATTAAGTCTGAAAAACTCGTGCTTTCCAGCTAATGATATCTTTAGAGGGAGGGTCCTCCTGGGCTTCCTTAGTAGCTTCCACTCCCATTACTCCTTTAGCTTACTCTACTCTCTACATTTGGTAAAGTTTATAATAGTTTCTACCTCATTCTTATAAAATATACTGGATATGTTTTCAGGGTAAGGGACTCTTATGTGTTCTCATGTATTCTCTTAGCAAATTTTTATTGAGCATTTTTATGTGCTAGGCAGCATTCTTGGTGTTGGCAGTGCAAAGATGTACACATTCACTTGGAGCATGCACAGAGAAACTTTAGCAAGTCGGTTTTGCTGAAATGCCAAATACCCCAAAGGGAACAGAGGACGAGAAAGTTGGAAAATCATAAACATTGCAGCGGACCCTGAATGCTGAAGTTTTTGCATTCTATTCCTTGATGGCTTTGGTGCAGTAGAAATATATAACCAGAGATGTCCTTAAGGAAGATTAATTTAAGAGCAATATATTTATTATCTTGGAGAGGGGAAAGAAGCTAGGAGTTCACTTGGAATTTTACAGTTGTCCAGGTGGATGGAATTGAAGATTTAAACTGAGGTGAAGTAAGCGGAATCAGAAGAAAGAATTGGTGCAAGATATGTTGCAGAATAGACAAGAAAGAAAGAGAGTAGCCAACATTTCTAAGGTTGGAACCTGAGAGAAAGAGGGTATAGTATGGCTGTTAACAAATGAAATCCAAGGGGTATATCTGAGGGGAAGATAAGTTCTGTTTCAGAAAATTTGCATTTGAGGAGTTTGAAGGTTATCTAGGTAGACATATAAGACAGTTAGAAATGCAGGCTTGCATCTAGTATGGGGCCCAGGGCTGGCACTTGAAATGCAGGACTGGGTCAAGTAGAGGTGATGGAACCCAGGATGCAGAGGATGAGAGAGAAGACAGAGAAGGCAATGGGACAAGGACTGCAATGTGGAGAATAGGCACACTGATATCAAAGAGGACTGAGAAGCAGAGTTCAGAAAGAATGGAATGAGAACCAGGATGGCCAGAAGGAGAAATATAAAATGCTGCTGTGATGTCTAAGGTTAAAAAAAGAAACAGGACATTGAGTTTGGAAAGTTATAGGTGAATATTGAGAGAGCTCTTTTTGGAATTATCAGGGTAAAAATAAAAATGCAAGGAAGAATAAGGCACATTTTAAAGTATTATTGATTCCTGTTTGAGAAAACAGAGGTGCATCAAGCAATATGTCCCAGAAAACAAGACAAAGTGAAACAAAACATTCTGATAATCAACCAGGTAGCTCTCAGATGTGAAAACTGCTGATACATACAAAGTGAGAGATTGGTCTTGCATTATAAATAAATCATGCTGGGCCCACAAGACATAATGGAATATGGGCTTGGAGACTGGGCATAAAAACCTGGTATGTGGTTCTTGGTATACCATTGCTTATATACTAACATTCCAGAATCATTTCTCAAGGAATTCAATTTAATTTAAAAAGCAGTTTAGAACTCCCCTGTAGTGTTAGAGAGAAGAAGTATGTGATATGAAAATAAACATGCTTCAGCCATCTGAGGCACCAAGATTTATCATAGCTTGAGAATTTTCAGTAGAAAATATATTTTTTCTGCCTTATATTGCTGATTTTTTTTTCTTTTTGAGGATAATTTTAAGCAGGGAACTTCATTACAGTTTTGGTTTTTAAATTTCAACTTTTCAGGAAAAATATTAATACTATGGCCTTAATTAGGAAAAGGCATACCTATATTGTATTCCTTTTTTACTTTCACATAGGTTTTTTTTCATCAAATGTTAGTTAATTAAATCCCTTCCAGACTCTGTACTAGGCACCAAGGAATCAGAGCTGAATAAGATGTGTCTTTTGCCCTCAGGAACCTTCTAGCCCTGTAATGGAGACAGATTAAACAAATTAATGCGGTAATCCGTTGTAGCCTCTAAGACAAAGTACATGATTTCAGGAGGACATGAAACAAGGGAACTCTGTTCTACTTGGGGGCAGGGTCTTCAGGAAAAAGCTTGGAAAGTTTCTGACACTTAAGATGACTCTTGAAATATGGGTAGCTGGGTTGTTCTTGTCTCTTAAAAAAATACATGTCTTTTCCCCTTCAATTTAAATCATTTTTCTATTGCTGAATTTAAAAGAATAGATAAGAGGGAGAAGAGAATATGGAAAGGAAACCAACTTGAAAAACTGGGAAAATGAAAGTAGTCTTTTTTGGTCCTCTTATTTTAAATCCTTCTGGGAGGTTACTACAGAAATCTGTCTACTAGTGTAAAAGTACTGCATAAAAATATTTTATTTTAGTGTGAAAATTTTGGTGTTGCTATGTTTTGGTCATACTGAATATGTAGCTAAAGAAGGAATGGAGCAGTCTGAAATATATGGAGCAATCCAAATTGTTATATTTGTCTTTAGAAGTTATTTTTCATTTTTTAGACTTTCTTTTTAGCTTGTTACAATTACATTTTTTGACTTTTAGAAACAGTAACTGAACAAACTAATGTTTATCAATAAGTCAAATGGATAACTATTTCAGAGTTAACAATATCAAGAATTCCTAGACTAGATTTCCTAGGCAAATACTTGGATTTGTTTCTCAAAGTGTCCTGAAAAAGATGAATGTGTCTTTGTTTGAAAACCCTATTAAATTTTCATTACAATATCAGATTTTTTTAACTGCTTGTTTCCTTTAGAAAGTTTTATTTTAGAAATGGCTGTGTAAGACTTGTTTTATATACTACCATTTTCATAAATTTCCTTCTCTGATTGTATTGTATTTCTCATCCAACAATATTCCATGAGAGATTCTTTTCTTCAGGAAAAAACATTATTTTGTTTAAAATATCACCCCTGAAAACATGGTGTAGTTAGATCTGTTTGGGTTCATCACTAATGCTTACTAAATTTTATAACAGTAAGAAATGAAAACAAATGGAATTAGTTTCTATCTTTCAAATCTGAAGACATCTACCCAAATTTTTTTTTCCTGAATAGATGATCCAGAATATATTTATTTGATATGAGGCAAAAAATCCGGTGGGTGACAGAATATTGAAAGCTAAGCTGTAATGAAATAGTAGATTGGAAGGACTCTGTCCATTTTTCCTATTTGGCCCCCAGATGTAATAATCAATTTGTACGTATGAGACAGAGGAGATGCTCAATAAAGTAAGATGGTGTCTTGGGAAAAATATGGAACATACATGAAACGGTTTGAGTTCTCCCTGCTGTACCACTTACCCATCATGTGACCTTGGGAAGTTACTTAACGTCTCTGGAACTTTTCCTTACCTGTTCACTGTGAATACTATTACTCTGCTCAGAACTTTCATGAGGATCAAATGAGGTAAAATATATTATGCTTCTAGCACAATGAATAGCATATAGGAAGAGCTCAGTAATTTAAGGAAGTTTATTTCAATAAATCAAGTGGGAGACGAAAGCTAAAAAGAGAACACTTTCATGAGGATGAGAAGGAAGGCAAATATTTAGGAAATAGTCATAAAATTTAAGAGATGAAATCTATTAGTACAGTTGTGAAAGAATAGTAATAAATAGGAGGGAGTTTGACTTTGAGATGTCTAAAGAACATAAAACATGTAAGAATCCAATGTGATAGTCATTGGAACTCTGGGTTTGACATCTTTTGATAGTTACACAAAAAAATGGCTGTTCCTCACTGTCCTTAAGGTAAGTTTAATGAATAACATTTTAAAAGATTAATCCTAAAAATTCTGTTTAACTAGGTGAGAAAAATAGATGAGTTTTGGGAAAAAAACTGACCATTTTTTGCAGTGGGATGCATTTGTGTAAGGGTATCACAGACTCAGGGAGTCCCAGAGGTGATTTATCCCTTGCTTCTTGTGTATAAACTTACATTTTTTCCCTACTGGGATTAACTCTCTGAGGCAAATACTATATTACTATATTTATTTTATAGTACTTTAAGAATCTATAAAGAAACAGTTTATTATAGTAGTTAAGAGCTAGAACTCTGGAGCCAGACTGCCTGGGCTCATTTCCCAGCTCTGCTACTTACTAAGTAGTTCAGAAGTTACTTGACTTCCCTTTGCCTCGGTTTTCTTATCTGTAAAGAGTAGATAACAATAGTACCTATGGCAAAGCTGAGGTGAGGATTAAATGAGTTATTATTTGTAACGGCACAGTGCCTGGCGGAGTGACTTGCGCTGTGCAGGTGTTGGCTATTGTTATTGTGGTGGTGGTGATGATGACAACACAATTTTGTGATGACGAGCTGGCATGGTCCAGTTTTCTTGAGTAAAGCAAGTTCTCCCCTGCTGTGAGTATAAACAGCTTTCTTTATACTGACTAGGAAGAAAGTCCTCTGACTCACTTCCCATTTCTATTGCTTTTGTGATCTGAGCTTGAATTCTGTATCATTGATTCCTAGTCCACGTTGCCCCTCTCTTGTCTCTAGTTATTTCTTTAGATGTAATAATGATCTCAAAACTACCAGCTATAGCTAACTTCAACTCTTGGAAATGTAAAACAAAACTTTTTTGGGAAGATTGGAAGCATGTGACACAAAAATTGGTGTGTCAGCTCCAAAAGGCAGAAAACTCTGCTCTAAATAAATAAAAATCTTTTGTCTTATTTTTTTTGCAGTGGAAAGTGACATAGACTTTGCCTAGCCACTGCCACAATAAGGCAGAATTAAATCCTTTTATTGTGTGCACCTTTTAGCTCTCAAACTTGAATTTTTTATGGCTGTTACCATCATCTTATCATATTAGTTGTTTATGCGTCTCCCTTTACATACTGGGATCCTCCTATGGATAAGGAAATGTGTTATTTTTCAGCTTTTCACTCCCCTGCACTTAGCACAGTAAGTACCTAGCCCAGAAAGTGCCAACATTTTTGCCGTTGTTGAATAAATGTATGAGTCAATCCAAAAAGATTGCCCAAAACATTATGAAGAAAGTTTTCAGTTAGTACATACTAAACACTGTATTATACAGTTAAGTGGATTAATAGTGAATAATGGGGAATACTTTCCAAAATAGAACAATGAGAGCATTCATCTGACTAGCAGGGGAAGCTGTCAGGACACCAAGAAAAAACGAAAACAAGTGAAAGTCTTGGGTAGAAGAAAATCCACCTAAAAGATTATGAGGTTTTTCTTTAGTTCAGTCTGAGTCTCAAAATTATTATGAAACCATATTTCAGGATGATCTGTCTCATTTAACATCGTTCTTTTCATTCACCTCCTGATGAAAAAAAAAAAAAAAGACACAGTAACCTAGATCATCAATCTGTTTCCAGGAGCATCAGCAGAAATAGTAAGATCCCTCTGACCACAAGCCTCTGTAAACTTGCCAGTGAAAACATGCATGTTTTCCTTCTTGCCTTCTGCATTTGGTGTGCCATGCAGTAGCAGAAACAAAAATCAGGTTTCAAAAGCCCTGTGGGCTTGTCTTCCACAAACACTCCCCTTCAGAACTGTCCCTAGGAGCCAGCTTGTTACAGCTGCTGCAAACACCAGGGGGGTGTTTCGGACTTATGCCAAGGGCCCATAGGAAAATTGCCCCCAGGATTTCCGCACATGGTTCCGCACAAAGTGGCCTGTGGTGCTGAGTTGCAGACACTGTGCAGTGTGCTGCTCCCACCACAACACAGCCTGCACTACACTCCTGCCTTGTGATTCTGCTAGTTAAGTTTCTTCCCCTATGGATTTTAAAATTTCACTTGAAAATAACTCTTCCACATGTTAATAAGCCCTGCTTACACATTTGAATGGGGTTGTGGTTAAATGGTGTCTTTTTTGCCAGAATCCGCCTGAATCTCGATCTACTCTATTTCAGTATATGTCTATTTTTAATCTGATGCTGGAAAGCTGTGAAAAACAGCTTTATGATAAATACTTTTTTTTTAAAGTTGGTTTATTAGTTTTTCTGTTTTTGAGAAAAGCCTACTTGACCATTCTGATGATGCAAGTGCTTCATGTCTTATTTTATTCAGTTAAAAAAAATTTAGTTTTGAAAGTGTCTGGCAATACATGATAAATAGATAATCTTAAAAATTACATAAAGTAATGCAAAAGTTCTTCAAATCAGCATGATTGATTTAATTACACCATGATAGACGCTCTGAAGGAGAATCATAAATATCAGGCTACTTTTAAATAGTAGCACAAACCCTGATTCTTGTTTTAGAAGCAAAGCAAACAAAAACTTTTATCATGTCCCAGAAAATGAGTCATGGGTGATAGTATTCCAATGTTTCTCTGAGTTTTGAAGGGTATAGGAAAATTCACAGAAAATTTGTTTAATAAAGAAACTCAAAGATTGCAAAAGCTTCTTAGGGGACAAACAAGTCAAGAGGTTCTCTGGAAAGACCCTAGAAACAGTGACATTCCAGGATCAGCCAAGAAGAAAAGATAAGAAAACACTCTACCACCATGTGCTATGATCAGACCACATCCATCGTCTTTCCCTGCCAGAATTACCCTCTATGGGTGATGGCCAAAGAGTTGAATATGTATCTACCAAACTACTCTAAATGTGAAAATTTCGGTCACCTAACACACAATGAGTGGGGAGACTACCCTTGTCAGCATAATAAATGACTTCCTCACGTGGAGGATTTTGCTTTCTCCTCCCGTCTTATCCTTCGGCACTTGATCTCAGTACAGCTTTCAACACCATTGATTATGATGTAGTTTGAAAATGCTTGAGGGAGTTTGCCTTTTTTGTCTGTTTCCGTTTTAAAATGGTTTTATTCTTACCCTTCAGACAGTTGACATCATGTATCAATGGCTGCTCATTGTCCTGGGGCTGATGTTCAGCAGGGTTCTAATACAGGCCGGGGGCTGTTTAAAATCCTCAAGCTGCCTTTAGGCCCAGTGACTGCTAGACACGGTAGTGGCTGTCAGTGTTAGCTGAACTGTTTAAAGATAATGCTGCTGCTTTTGTTTCTTGGTGGGAAGAGGCAAGAAGTGGGAGGCTAGTTTTGTTTTTTTTATGGAATTATGGAAATATAAATCTGGAAAGAAATTCCACAAGCTGATAGTTTATCCCTTGTTCTCCAGAGAAATGGCTTGGCCTTGTGCTTAAGTATTGCCGTGTATATTGATTACACCATCTCTTGCTCTCTACTACATTTCTGTTCTAAAAATGTATTGTTTTAAAATTTCTCTCTTACATGACTGTAATGCTCCCTGATTTGGTTTTCCATTTTTATTTGGCCCCTATTCACTCATCAAACTGTTCATTTCATTTGTGGTAATGTACCAATTAGCCTATCTGATGATTTACTCTAAACATAATAATAGCATCATTTCAGGATCCTCTGGCTCTATTTATTAGTATAATACACATGGGCTTCGGAGCATTTGCTCTCTGATCTGGGGCCAAGATAATGCTGCTGCCCAATCACAGATGATGCAGGAGCAGATGACTGGAGCAGCCATGGCCATGCCCGCAGACGCCAGCAAAGTGTTTAAGGTGCACTCACTTCTTCCAGCTTCACTGAAGCCCCGAAAGGTGTTACCAGTTACTTTTAAAGATGGATTCCTTGAAGTGAGCACAGTATGTGTGGTTCTGTGGTTTAAATTTAGCAAACATGTAAAAAAAAAGGAAAAAATTTTATCTCTAGGAATGATATGTAAAATTTTTTCATCATTTCCTCAGGAGTCTGTAGAACACAGGGTTAGGCACATAATAAACACTCAATAAATGCTGATTGATTAATAAGTAAACAAGTTACTAGGGTCAGTTAGAGCTGATAGTGAGACAAGAGAGCTAGTTCCACTTTAAGAGAAAGTTATAATTTCACTGTGATGTATAAAGCAGATATTGCTTACATAGGTAAAATACCTGAAGAATCATATCTATGTGACCCTTCCTTATAGGAAATTCTGCTAAATGCAAAGTATAGAGACATATTTATTGTGACTGTTTAAGCCTTTAAGTTTTACACTTTTAGTACTCCCAGCAAGCATGTGATGTTTTGGCATTTAAACGGGCCTTCAAGATCCTGAAGATTGTTGATTTCACTAAGTATGAATGGATTATGTGAAAGGTAAAATATACACAGAAAGTGAAACACATTAACATTCTTAATATATTTTTATTACATATTTTGTTCACTGTTTTTCCTTTGGGGCTGTATTTTTCTATGTTAATGAAAATTTTTGAGGGAAAATATAATAAAAATGTGTGTTCTGCCGCAATATAATGGAGAAGATCTAATACATAAAATACATAAAAAATGAGGTTTTAATACTTTCATCTTTTGTCTATTTTTTCGTTCTGTCTTTTTTTCAGATCACATAATGCTAATTCTTATGACTATTTCCCCTTTCAAACACGATTCTGGTCATATCTTGACTTTACTCTGAAATTTATGGAATAACTTAAAATTTCTTCTTTATATGTTAGTATGTACACCTAAATGAATGTGCGTCTAGTATATACATCCAAAATGTTTCCTGTTTCAAAGTATATACAGACAACTAATCTAATAGCTCAGTATTTTACAATAGGATAGAAAGTGTCTATAAATCACTTGAAAATTAGGTTTCAAAGAACAAAACAATGGAGCTAATAATGATATTCTGTTCTGGTTATTAGGACTGCCTCCATAGACACTAGCACTCTGTAAATGCTGGTGTCTTCTGGATTTTGAATTGATATTTGACTATCATATTCCCATCATAAAACTGTGAGATGATATATGTTACCAGCCTTTAGAGGGTCTGTCTGTATCTACTGAGAAACTCAATCATCTGAGAAACTCAATCGCCTATTTTGATGAGAAATTATATTTTCTTTTGTCTTTTTGCCTTTTTTGTTAGGGATACATATAAGAAAAGGCCTACCTCACTTTAGTATTTTGGTCTTAGGGAACTATTTTGGGTAGAAGTGTATGAGTTGGGGTCACCAGTTTTTTAGTCATGTGCATACCCCTTTCAGTCTTATTAAGAAAGAATTTTGTGCTTTACTAGGGCCTGAGTAGTAGCAATGGCACTCTAGAAACTTTATTAAAATTTGCTAAAACAAGCATGGTTTTATTAAATGAAACATTTGTGATTTTCTTGAAATATATTGTTCCTTTGAATGCCTGAATGATGGCACTATTGTAGTGGAAATCATTTAATCATATTCTCATAATTAATGAGAATAATACACAGAATTCCCTTTGGACCTTATGTGAATTTCATTACTTAAACTAAGTCACATCGTCAGGAATCCATCTATCTGTAAATTAGATTTGGATGCAATTTAAGTAGCTTGGGAGAACACTTTGGATTTTATATGTTAGCTAATCCTGTTTAACATTTTGTATCATTTGGTACATCTCTGTTGTACGTTTTGCTGTGTGACAGCAATAGAAATTTTTGAGTAGTTGCCTATTTCCTCTTCAAAGCAAAAAAAGGTGGTAATACTCCGTGTATGAGGGTAAGGGATGGGAGTGTCTAGATCTGGTCTTATTCTGTGGAGCTACTTTGATTCATCTTTCAATCAGTCCAAAGAGCTACATAAATATTGACTGTTGACCCTGTTTGGTTGGTCCACATCTTAGGCTGAATGATTAGTGTCTCAGCAAAATGACATTGTTTTGGTTTTTCTTTCTATATATTAAACTACTATTTTTAGTTGTGGCTATTGTGTGTCATGAAAATGACACTAAAAATTAGTAGAATCAAAGGGTGAACAGCAAAGTAATAAAGGCTTGAAGATAGGAACTATGAGAAGACATTAAAGAACTGAGTGTTTCCAGCCTTGACAGAAAGCAACCAAGAAAGATATGATAGCATCTTGAAGCACATAAAGTGATGCTAGAATGAACAGAAGAACATGGGTTATCAATAGACCACAAAAACAGATAAAGCTGCAATATTCTAATGCATATATTTTGTTGTGATGCAGAGCTACACCTTAAATATCTAGCAACAGAAAATGAAATGCTATATTATGAAGCCAAAATTCCAGGGGACATTCACTAAAGAAGATCTACTGCAGTTGTGTTGTTCTTTTTGAATAAATACACATCAGGTGGAGGAGTCAGCCCAAAGAATGGAAATGGGTTTTGTCCTTTGGACTCGTTGGTATGATAGATCTAATCATCTCACAATGCACACATGAAGGTTATCTCTGTAGAGTGATTTCCATATCCTAGAGGGATTTTAATACAAGATTGGCAGCAGAAACTATGTTCAGGAGTTAAAAGCTGTGTAAGGAGTTTGTTTATTCTAAGGGAAGAGGCCCAGGTCTTGGTTTCTTTTCTTCCTAAACCACTCCCCTGCTTCTGCCATCTACCAGACACACACACACACACATAATTTATCAGAAGTTCTCTGAGATAGACCAGATTGTGTGTATCACAACAGAGTGATCCCATCTGGAAACATAGTGATTCGTGGTAAATCTGTCCTCAGAGAAAAGGCCCAACCTGATAAAACCAGATTGCAGGTATCAGCCCCAGGCCAGAACACCACAGTAGAGGAATGGAATTAACCATTAAACTCTACACTGTCTTGCAGAACAGGGCAGCTCATGTTGGGGGTTGAAATAGGGTGGTGCTGAGGAGTGTAAAGTTTTATGTGGGCCCCCTATAGAGTTATGTAACTGATTTAGCACATCTGGGTGAGGAATAGCTTGGCAGCTATAGTATAGATTGCAACATTTTTTATTGAGAAATAAGACATCTTGGTGAGGTTGGGGATCTGTAGTGGTCATGGTGCCTGTCATTTCAGAGTAATCAGAAGCTTTCAGAAATTAGACATAAAACTTTCAGAGGGTTTTGCAAGCTGAGAATGTGGGTAAGTCTATATTATTGACCTCAGGATCAGGAGGGAAATGGTGAAATTACTATTAACCACCAAATTTGATAGACTCTTATTGATCCTCTCATTGACAAAGTGTGAAGTTCCAAAATCTGGGATTCTTGTAATATGACTGGATTATGCTTTAGTCTGGAAGTAAAACTTTAGTGATAATAATAACCTCAAATGCCGATTTTGAACATAACACAAAGAACTTTCATTGTTTTGCTCGCTCTCAAAATTCACCCATATAAAAGACAGAAACTAACTTTATGAAAGAGGAGATTTAACTAGTAAATAAAAGATGTTTACCCTTGTTAGTAATGAAAGAAATGTGAGTTAAACTGAAGTAACATCTTTCATTATTAACTTAGAAATTTCAAAATTAATGGCATTATATAGTGCTGGCACAGATAAGGATCTTTGACTTCCTTAGCTCAGGAGCCATATTTCTAAGACTACGTCCCAAGGAAATAATCTCTATTAAGGGGAAAAAAACCCAACTGGTCTATTCAGGTTGCTAAAACAAAATACCATAGATTGAGTAGATTGTAGACAACAGAAATTTATTTTTCACAATTCTGGAGACTAGAAGTCCAAGATCATGGCAT
The DNA here is from genome assembly GCF_048564905.1 of Vicugna pacos. Taxonomy (NCBI): domain Eukaryota; kingdom Metazoa; phylum Chordata; class Mammalia; order Artiodactyla; family Camelidae; genus Vicugna; species Vicugna pacos. The sequence continues at coordinate 44,762,987 of NC_132988.1, forward strand.
CAGCATAGCTGGGTTCTGGTGAAGACCCTCTCCCTAACTGCAGACTACTGACTTCTCACTGTGTCCTCACATGGTACAAGGGGCAAGGGATCTCTCTGGAGCCTCTTGTATAAAGGCCCTAATCCCATTCATGAAGCCTCCACCTCTCAAAGGCCCCACCTCCTAATACGTTCATCTTGCCGCTTAGGATTTCAACGTATGAATTTTAGGAGGATGCAAACATTCAGACCATCACAAATCATATGCACAAAGATGTTCATTATGATGCATTGTTAATAGCAGTTAAAATGTGTGGGCAAACAAAATGTTTAACAGGATCAAAGATTATGTAATTTACTCTAAAATGAAACATCTACTTACCCAAATATGATTAAAGATAATGGTTTTGAGGACTGATGCAATATGGAAAGTGCTTCTTATATGAGATTAAGTAAGAAACAAAGATTTAAAATGTTATGTATGTAAAACAAGCCTATCAAACATACAGCCATGAAAATACACTGAAGCTAAACAATAATCGTCTTAGGGAAATGAGAGTTTTTTTAATTTGCTTTAAAATTTTTTCTAAATTGCCTATCTTGCTTTTATTTTTTTAAACAGCATCTTTTAAATTTTAACTGTCTAAGGTAATCAGCACCATGCCTATTTTATAAGTGAATAAATAAAATGAGTTTTCAAATGCTTAGAAGCCAGAAGCTTCCACATCTCCTAGACAACCCCAATTCTCTTGCTTTTTCCCCAGAAAATAGAGCCATAGATAGATTTCACTTTTCATAGAACCCCAAAAGCATGCTTGTTTTGGTTTGCACTAGGTTCTCTTTTCCTTCCTTCCTTCCTTCCTTCCATCCATCCTCCATCTCTCCCTCCCTCCCTCCCTCTCTCCCCATCCCTCATTCCCTTTTAGACTGGCTGTCAAGAATGATAAATCTGTTGCATGTGCACCAGACCCTTAGACTAAATATCCTATTTACCCATTACCAGTATTTCTTCATTGAATTTATCTTTTCACTCAAATACAGTGATCTAAATGCTGTGTTGAGTTTGGGGAGCCTTTAATATGTTGTTAGGAAGACATTGATAAAAGAAAAGGGCAGGTGTCCCACCTGTGAAAAAGCAATAATAGAGCAGATTAGTTTCCCAAGTCCAGCATGGGGCTTACTGCACTGGCCAGCTTCCAAGCTACTGAAGATATGCACAGCTGGCCTTGGAGGAGCCACCGAATCAGCAGCACGTGCCCCAGTAGACTCTTGGGTATTTCGTAGAATAGGACCTAAACTTAGAAGACAAGTTTGGGGTTTTAGATTATTGTTGAACTCTTCTGACATTACTGTGGTGCACCAGGCTAAAGAATACAGAGTAGTGTTTACTTGATGAAGACCCTATCCCAGTGTCTTCAGTTTTATTTAGGATCTGACTCTCCTCTCGGTTTCCTAAGACATCATTTAATTATGTTGAATTCGATTGGGACTTTTTTTTTACCTCTTCTTCCATCTTCTCCTTCTATTCTGTTTCGCTTCTTTCTCCCTTAAATCATTACCATAATCTTGGCCTCAAAAAATCAGCATAAGCCAAAATCAGTCTCATGAGGGAGATATTACTTTCATGTGTGGCCTAAACATAGCACATCAACTACTCCCTGGAAAAGAAAACAAAAATTGTTCACCAGGAAGTGTAGAATATATTCTTCTGTAAAGAGATTTTTCCACTGTGTGTCCTGATATCCTAAATGTTCCCCAATGTGATGAAACAGAATGTGGGTTCCTGTCTGGCACCAAAGCATTAAAAAAAAATTATATGACTCTAATTTTAAAGTGTTGTGAAGATAAAATTTTTTTTCAAGGTTTTCCCCCCAAAAGTCAAAGAGTTACACTATGTTTAGATGATGAGCTGCTTATTAAAGCAGGGAAGAGGGGGCCCAGGAGCAAGGTGGAGTCGCTCAGGAACTGTACACATTCCAAAAGTATGAATATTTGAATAATGCAAGTTCTTAAGATGATTTCTATACTGAATCAGGTAAAAGAGGCTTTACTTTTTTTTTTATTTTTGTACTCAGGCTATCTTTTATAAACCTTATTATACTTCCTGGAAAGTTGCGGGAATAAGATAAAAAGCACAACTAACTCAAAAGAGTTCTATCTTGGGATTTTTAGTTCATCGTTGCTGTCTTTCTATGTGAAAGTCAAAGAAAATTTAAAGGCACAAATGTCTTTGCCTTTGTGAAAATCCCTATAAGAAATAAAGAAGACTGTGTAAGAATGAGAATTATATATCTATGAATGTTATATTCTCAAAGTGACATGATGAAATTTGATTTTTGCATCTTATTCATTCATAGACTCACCACACATCTATTAATATGAGTCATTCTCCTAGGCACGAGGGCTCAGAAATGAGATAGACTGATTCCCTGCCCTCAAGTGCCTGAGAATAATAGATGGAAGCCAATTTGTACAGGAGTAATTGTGATACCACACAGCAAGTGCAGTAATGGTGATGGAGGTGGGCAAGGTATTATTCAAAATACCAATCAAGCAGTATGGTACAGGCATCAACGAATCAGAATATATAGCAGCCTCAGTGCTGGAACAGAGTTTGCGAGATCTCCTGCTGGGCTAGGTCTTTCCTCCATTTTGTGTGGAGATCCAGAGGGCTTCAAGGAAGAGGTTGGGATGGCCAGGGTATTACGAGGAGAGGTGCTTGGCGAGGGGGCCGGGTGAGAGGGCAGGAAGATGGCTTCAAAACTGACTAATAGCCAGTGTGGTAATGCTGATGTATACCAGAAGCAAATCAGCTCCAGATCTGGAGTGTTACAATTCATTTAAAAATGAACGTTCAGATAGTTCCAGCACTATTATTCTAGATTGCTGTCTATTTTAAATTCATTGAGTACATTTCTGCAGCTGTCACTAAGCTTTGCTTCAAATGATGTATGTATCACCCTTGGGCAGGTGGGACATGGAGAGACTTTGATGGGATTCTGCTCAGCTTGAGGTTCTGGATTTAAATGACTGATAGCATGTGTGGGTTCACCAAAGATATTACTGTTACAAAAGGGTAGTTATGTACTACTTTTAATCTCACCATATTGCATTTCATCATTGGTGGCTGCAGTGAAATGAAAAACCTTGCCATACAGTGAATACTTTAATCTATCATCATAAAGAAGGCCTTGTCAATCTTGGCTCAAAAATCTAGGCTTAATGACCAAACTGAAGATAGTCTTTAAATAAAAATAGAGGTTATTCAGTAATCTTCATATGATTTCTTTTAAATTAATATTAGACCTTTTTGGTTATCTCATCCAATAGAATAAAAGCAAGGAATAAAACTGAGAAAAATGTATTCTTTAGACATACACACACATCTGTAAAGCACAAAAAGGTATTTACAAGCATTTTGGCATTATTTAGGCTATTGCATGAGTATTTTATATTGCAACAAAATGTTCCTGTTAGGTGGCTATAGAAGACAGTTCTCCACATTCTTCCAAAATGTAGAACTTATCTGATTAGATTATAGTTGACAAAGTTGAACAAAGACTGGCTATTGATTTATTATAGATTTATTACAACTTCTGTTGCAGTCGAATGGGCGTGGTCTTACTTCCGAACATTTCTTCACAAGGGAGTCAGGGTGTGTAGCAAGATCAAACAACTGCTTCATGATTGTGTGTACTCAGGCAGAATGGTTAGGACTCCAGAGGGATTTGTGTGCCTGCATCATGCCCTGGGCACTTCCCCTCCTCAATCCCTGTGGAATTTCTCAGCTGCAGCCATCAGTCCTAGGGGTTAGCTGAGCCTGAAAGAAGCAGACCACGTTGCTCTCATTCATTAACACTGCCTGGTTCTTGCCACAGTTCTGAAAGGCCAAAGAATTGTGGGGTCTGGCTGACCTGCCTAGCACTGCAGTTGATACAGCACGGCTTTCCCTCTGCCTTACACCTCCCCACGACAGGACCTCCACACTCTGATACAGATTAGGATGGCAGTGGCTGCTCTTACTATACCCACTCAGTGGCGTGCCTACCTATTTGATGTGCAATCAATTGACTTAACTGGCATTCTTTTATTTACTTTGGTGCACCTAGAGTTACTACTTCTGTGGGTACTAGAGAGCAGTTGTGGAGACTTGTTAGGAAATGAATTTTCTGTTGTTTCCCATAGAGCATATTGCTGGAAGTTACTCTGGTACAGTCTTTTCTTGGTAGAAGTCTAAGATCCTGCAGAACTTCATGACAACAAGATATAGGAGGTCTGTGTTTCTCAATCCTGCTATCTTATCCTGCTAACTCTTTATTTCAGGGATGATTCAGATCAATGGTCCACTGATGGAAATCCTGAATTAACTCACTGTATGTGAATAGAAATATTGAAAAGAATTTCACAGATTCCAAAAGGAATCAATAGAAAGATACAAATAGCACTATTTAATAAGTTTGGTGGCCTCAGTTTTGCAATTTGTTGATATAGATTCTGTAATATCATCATCAAGTAATTATCTGTTTTACTTGGGTGGAATTTTTCATTATGTCTGTGAAACTCACCTTGAATACTATCAGTGTCCAAATACAAGAGCAAACTTTTCCTAGTTTTTGTGTTTGCACCTTCAATTGTAAAGATCTGTGCATCACATCTTGAAAGAAGAAACAAAGACTTTGCAGAGGATCTAACTCATATTAACATGCCAATATTCTGATACTGTTTCCAAGGCCCAAGACTGACATCTGACTATTGTGTTAATGACAGAAGAACATTTTGTTTTATCTACCTACTAATATATATATATATATATATATATTAGTTTATATATATATATCAGTTATATATATATATATCAGTTATATATATATATATCAGTTTTTTATTCTATAAGGCTTAAATCCTTGGAGCCATTTTTTACTTTCAACCTCTCCTATTCATCCCCTACATCTGATTAAGCCTCCAAGCTTAAGTCTGTTTATCAGATTAATTTTAGTATCTAATTTTTGTCTCTACCATCACTGTACTCCTTAACTTTATGTCACAGCTTTTGTGAGAGATCCAAATTGACTTTGCTAACTTCTGCCAGGTTAGTCTTCCCAAAATATATACCACTTTCTTCATGTCAGTATGTTGCTACTCAGTTTATAATGGCTTCCTATTATCTATTGGAAAATTTCCTAACTTCTCCTGTCCTTTGAGTTCTTCTGTAACCTAGACTCACCTTACTTACCCAACCTTGTTTCAAACAAAAATTCATGTTCCATGAAGGTGACCTCATGGTTAGCTGCAGTGCACGTGGCTGTTTATTCCTGGCTTACTCTCTCACCTGCCTTATCCTTTTTTTAACTACTCTTTTAAGTCAGGCTAACGTTTCATCTCTTTGAGAAGCTTCTCCCAATTCTCTTCTGTGAGCTTCTGTGGTATAATCAATGCCATATACAGTGTAACACTGTATTGTATACTGGCTAACATTGTTCTTTAGTTGTTTTTGTTTTAGGCCTTGTATTTTTAACAAGCTCATGGGATCTTTTCAGGAAGAAACCATACATACACAGTGCTGATAGCATAAGACATTCTTACCTATTCTTTAACTTAAAATGTTTTAAAAGTTAGCAACTGTTTTAGAAATGCCCACCTATATTTCAGCAAAAATATTCAGAGAACAATCAACTCAAATCAGGTATCTAGAGATTTATTTTATTTATAGGAATCCTTTTTCACCTTGAATATTAACAACTAACTTCAAAGCTTACCAGTAGAGCTTAAGAATTTCTTAACAATGATTGTGTAATGAGGAGGCTGAATATGGAGAATGATTAATGATGGATGACCTGATTAATTCATACATATTCACAAATATGCATGTGGATGGAATATAGGTAGTGTCAAAACTGATTAAGATCTCAATCTCCTTATTTTTGTTCACATTCAGATATACATATGGAGAATCACTATAAATGAAAATTTATTCTATTGAAGATTTTACACAAAGCTCTTTGTGTAAGAAATTTATTTTAATTATATTGTACAATTGTCTTATTCAGGACACCTTCTTTTGTGTTTTGAAAGACACCTAAGGAGCCCACTTATTGGCACATTAAAAAAATAAGGGCGTTTTACTAGGGAGCATAAAATAGATTTCATACTACCAATTTTATTTCTGAGCATCATGGTTCCTTCTGTATTACTACAGTTAATATTTTCCTTGAAGGCTTTCCCTCTAATGTTACCTGGTATCAAAATAAAATGCCGTATTTTAAAACTGTTCTGTCCTATGAAAAGCTCTTAGGAGAACTAGTTGCAAAATAAAAGAACTCAAATTCTACTTTGAAATTACCCTGTCCCTCATATTCTAAAGTTGTGAGTCTTGAACTTTTACCCCTGATAGTTAGTTCCAGGATTCCTGGTCTAATTTTTCTGGGGTCTTTCATAAGCCCTTTAAGGATAGTTGGCATTTGTAGTCAGGTCTCAGACATATTATGTACTAGCACATCCAAACCTTGGCATGCTCCAAGGTTCCCTTCTTAATTAGAAAAGATGCCAGATAGGAAGCCAGTAAGATTTTGGTATATGTTTTTCTTTATTATTTAAGGACCTAAGAGTGTGTGTCTACCAAAATAAAAGGCTTTCTATTTTTTAAACTTTGTGTTAGCTCATATAAAGCATAAAAAATAAATTCAACTTCCAAAGTTAAAATCGTATGTCTTGGACTGGCCCTTCTGTAGTTTCATTGGAAAATGTTTGCTTCTCGTGTGATGGAAATAGCAGCAGTAAAGTGCCAGATTTATTATGAAATCATATGGGGAAACATTTTATTCATAGAAATCTGCCCATACCATTTTTGTATTCTAGGGAATTTGCTTGTCAGGATGAATCTGAGATTTAACTGTAAGGAAACAACTGTGTTTACTTTGAAGGAGGCAATGAAACTCTGTGGGGTGGTTGGGAGATTTCAAGTATCTTTTTTAATAGCCAAATGGGACGTGATTTTCTGGTGAAGATCACCTGTATTAGCATTTCTATGGGAGGCCAGCCATTACCCTAACTGGCAATGCTTTTTGTTCTCAGTTAGTTTAACAAGATAATTTGACATTTAGTAGAGCACTTTTCATATGCATGACCTTTCAAATACATCATAACATTGAGCAAATTAGTTCCTTATATAGGCAAATAGCTGTTCCTCCTTTAAGTATGGTACGAAGTATGAAATGCCATTCCTATTGCTTTAGGAAACCAAGAATAATGTATTTTATTACACACTTTTTAAAGAATTGTGAAACTTTTAACAACTCTGTTAAAATGATTATTAAGCTGACAGTAATATTGCAAAGCAGAATTTATATTACAACAGAATCAATTCATGGGTATGTTGGAAAAAAGATTAGCGAACAATGGGCCAAATACATGCATGACAAGGGAAAAAAGGATAGCCCTATATTATGTCTTCTTGAAATTAAATTTAAATAATGAAACAACAAGAATGATGAAAGACCAGGGATTAGGCAAAGGAGATTCTTATGTAGGATGGAGACTTGGGGTTGAGTAATAGTGGGACTAGGTTTTCTTAGTGTTACCAAACCAAACTTGGGTCTGCTCACCCACAGCACAGCAAAGCCAATCTACTGACACCAGGTTGTCAGTATAGCATTTATTGCAGGGTGACAAGCAAGGAGAATGGGCAGCTCATGCTCAAAAGACTCAGACTCCTGAGTGGATTTCAGGGAAGGTTTTTAAGGGCAACATTTGGGAGGAGAGTTGCAGCTTGTGCACTTTCTTCTGACTGGTTGGTGGTGAGGTATCAGGGTGATAGTTCAAGAATCTAAATCATCAATATTCTGGTTCCAGCCAGTCTGGGATCTAGGGCTTGTAGTCTGCATGGTGTCTCATCCTCCACCTAAGTGAGGGTCTTTGTTTCTGCAGAACAGCTCAAAGATATATGTTAGATTGTTATGTATATCCCTTGAGAAGGAACTAGCACTCTGTTTTATCACTGAAGTATTTGCTTTTCCTTTTTTTCTGCATTTCCTTACTTCCCTAATTAGTAACTACTTGAGTCTGTTCTTTGGAAATCAGGGAAGGTCTAGGAGACTAAAGTCTTTTTCTATAAACAAGAGATGGGGACCATGGAGGGGCTTTTGTACCCAGAAGGAGCACATAGGGTCCTGGCTCAGTTTCACTAGTAGGAAAACCTTGTATTTCAGGCAAATATACTTTTTTCCATATTTATATGGAAGCTTACTGATCAGGGACATTGCACAATGAAAATATATTAAAATAATATGTCTCAGTTTGGTGATCTGGGGTTTGGCATAAGCAACTCCATTTGGGGCCAGTTGTGTTTCTATAGGCTGTTTTAAAAATTGTACTGTGCTGTTTTTTTCAACCAGAAGAAATACTGTAAAACTATTATTCCCGCTTTTAAAACACATAGTCATCCATTTAACTAACATTTAATCATGTGCCAAGTACTGAGAATACAATAGTGAGCACAATAGAAACTATCCCTCATTTCTAAAAGATCCAGGATGTTTCTTAGTTGTCTCATTCTAAATACTTATGTGTGAACGACTTATTAAATCTGGTGTGCATGCTATAGTTAACAAGACTGTGTTGTACACTTAAATCTTTGTCAAGAGGGTAGAACTCATGTTAAATGTTCTTACCATCAATAATTTTTTTTAAAAAAACTAGCATGCATTGTATAAGAGTGTATTAACTGAGCATATACATAAATATGTGCTAGTCACATCCCACTAGGTTAACCATGAATGTTTTCAGTGTATGGAGAGAGCATAGTTCCTTTTTAATTTTATAAAATTAAGGTTTATCAACTTTGAGCCAGTAATTTCTCATGATTACTTTACACTGAAAATGAGAAGGCAAAAATAAGTCTATAAACTGTAACTGTAAACAGAGGCTTTCAGAGATGCTCGTGAACCTCTTCTTTCCAAGTTTATTAAAGCTCCTATTTTCCTTAATGGCAGCCCTATGGGTTTGTATTAGAAAATAGAATGATCCATAGTGTGCTTGGTAAACAAGCCAGTCTTTAGTTTTGGAGTTCTCAATTTGGGAGCAGACTCTCTGGTTATAAATTCCTAACCCACCACTTAACGAGGTGTGTTGAGCAAGTCACTTAATCTCTTTATACATCACCTTCCAAAATTGTATTGCTATAGCACAATTAGTATAAATAAATAAAATGATGCTTGGGCAGTGCTTACCCCATGCCAGATGGGTGATGAACACTCATAAATATTAACTGTCATTATTACCCTTTTTATTATATCCAAGTATTTTGTGTTTTTTTCCCCATGGCATTATGTGATCAGGTTTGCTGACTTCCATGGACATGCTCCTATTTTATCTTTCCTGTTCTAATTGCTTTAGTGCCTTCATGCTTGTTTCATCAGATTTAGACCCCCATGTGCCCTTTCCCTCTGAAGTACTCCTACTCCTATTTTGACTTTTGTTTATTCATTCTCCATCACTAATTTTCAGTGTTAAGCCAGTTCTGTTATGGTTATTTTTCCTATTGGTGACTAATTTTGGCAGTAGACATCAACAATTAATTTAGTATCAGCTTAAAGACATGTGGGCTGTTTACATGTGTGTAATGGTGTATGTGCTGCTGCTGTGTTTAAGTCATCCATCAGCTATTTGGCAAAATCATGCGACATTGCAAAGCCATTAATGAAAACATTTCCCAGTTTCCATTAGCCCACTTTCTTTTCCATTTCCCGAAAGGAAGATTGTTTCAATCCCTGATAAACTAAGAATTAACATTATTTAAATTTATTGAGCATGTGACAAACTACACTCAACCATTGATCTTGTCATTTTGGGGGGCTAGATTAAAAATTTTCTTTATCTTTAAAAGATCTGTTTACCACTCTACATTCCATTACAAACATGGACTCTGGAGAGCTCATTTAAATTTTTTTGCAAGCTTGGGAATTGAACTTTATTTTCATGTTAATATATGACATTGTATATGTAATAACCACTCATTGTATAGCAGATAATCTCACACAAAAAAACACATCTTTCCTATTTCCCAGCCCCTGCTCTCTGACATCTTGCAGCCCCCTCCTTTGCAAGTAGAAGTTTTTCAAAAGGCTGTCATGACAAATCCCCTGTAGGATCATGGGGTAAAACATTCTAGTGCTGTAATAATGAAACACTTTACGTGTGGGAGAAGAATGATAGAAATAACAACTGTGCAACATCAGACCTCATTAAAGTCAATGAACTGCAACACTGGCTATTTGTAGTCTTGACCAGTTTCTACTGAATATTCTACTATATTTATTATTTAAATATTGAAAACAGCAATAAAGACAACTCCATATATGCTAGAATTCCATTTCTGGAAACAAAGCATCTACACAAAACCCAGAAAATGTTTCACTGCCCTCGGTTTGAATATCCCTTTCTTTTACTGTTTAAGTGCAGTAGTTTCCCAGTATGTTCTTGTGAGAGTCTCCAATTATCTCATAAATATGGTCATTTCCCCCAAATTATAAAATTTACAAATATCAATTAATTCTTGGGTAAACATGAAATGCTTCATCTAAGCTTGGCACAAGCAAGAACTGAACTTAACAATGACATAACTGGAAAGAAGGAGAAGGTTTAAAAGGCAATTTTGACCCTGTCTTCATGAGGAGGAGAAACTCGACCAATTTAAAAATTACCCTACAACAAGGATCTATTGTATAGTATGGGGAACTATATTCAATATCTTGTAATAACCTATAATAGAAAAGAATCTGAAAAAGAATATATATACGTAACTGAATCACTTTGCTCCACACCTGAAGCATTGTAAATCAACTATATTTCAATTAAAAAAAAAACCTCTAATGATCAAGTAATGTCAAAAATTAGAATCACCACCACAATTTGATGTAAGTAACTTTGACTCATTTAAAATATTTTAATAACAATTATTGAAATTTCCCTTTATTTAAAATTGGAAAAATACAGAAGTAGCTAGAATGAGAGTCCTGCTCTCAATGTATTTCATGGGAAAGATAGAAACATACTTTGCCAGAAGGGCATGCCTTGCTGCTTAAGAAGTCTCCTAATGAGAAGTATATTCTGGAATTACTAGCCTATTTTCTTCTAAACTGTGGCTTTTAACTGCTTTGGCTACTACCCCAAGGAAATACAGGAACACCTCAGAGACACGGCAGGTTCGGTTCCAGACCACTGCAGTAAATCAAATATCACATTAAAAAGAGTCACACAAACTTGCTGGTTTTCCTGTGCATATAAAGTTACATTTATGCTATACTGTAGTCTATTAAGTGTGCAACAGCATTATGTCTAAAGAAAACAACGTACAGACCTTAATTAAAAAATACTTTATTGCCAAAAAATGCTAACCATCATCTGAGCCTTCAAAAAGCGAGTTGTAGAAGTAACATCAAAATCACTGACCAGAGATCACCATAGCAAACATAATGAAAAAGTTTGAAATATTGCAAGAATCACCAAAATGTGAGACAGAGACATGAAGTAGGCAAATGCTGTTGGAAAAATGGTGCTGACAGACTTGCTTGACACAAGGTTGCCACAAATTTTCAATTTGTAAAAAACATAATATCTGTGAAGGATAATAAAACGAAGCACAATAAAACAAGTTGTGCACATATGTGTTTTACGTTTAAACTGGTGTACCCATACAAGTCCACCCAGCTGGCTTTAGATGGCCTCATGTGCACACTGTTAATGTACTCAAACTATTAGCCACTGCAGGAAGTTCTTTTTCTCTTTTTATACCTTCCCTGAGTCACACTGTTTTATCCTCATTAATTGAACACATTTTCTGCATGTACTTTATGCATCATAAGTTTTACTTGGAATTATCAAATAGTTCTTGGTATAAAAGCTAGAAAATAAGCATGTTTATGAAAGAAACACTTATATAGTTATCTTAAAAATTTGGTTTTTTAATTTGATTTTTAAAAATCCCCTCTAGAATTTGACAAAACAACTTTAACAACTAATCTTAGGGTGCCAGTACATTATAGATATTCATAGTCTATTAAAATTATGATATGGCCTGGTCAGGGTATGAAAACAAAAATTTAGCAACTTCATATTTGTTGTTTATAACTAAAATACTAATGAACTATTTTTGCTAACTTACTGTTCATTTTTATATTTTGTTTTACTCTGGTAACTTGTAAGAATAGAATCCCTGAAACATTTGTAATTATATCGTGTTGTTAAAAAAAGAGGGGGAAATACTTTTTACAACTTTTCAGTGGAATTCATTGCCTTTAAAATAAATGCTATATATCTGGAAAATACTCTGTAGTGAGAGTTATGGAGCTTGGCTATTGTAAACTTAAATTATTACCTATTATTTATTATGATTAACTTTCTTTTATAAACTGACATTCCACAGAGATTAGAAACTTGAGGAAATTTGAAACAAAAACACACACATAAAAGATATTTAAAATAAACAAGGCTGCATGTTACAGTGCAGTACATGCTGATTTAAAATATCTTGGGAAATGAATCTCCTGAATAAGAAAAATTATTTCTTTGAAAAATTAATGTGGTATGAAATAACGTTGGTATGCATCAAATAGCCTGTAGGCTGAATTCTATAAAGGTTCATCAAGTGATAAGCCCTGTGCCAGTTGCTAGAGACATAAGGATGAACAAGATAATCCTACCCTCAAGAGCTTACAGTCTAGAGGGAGACTGTAGCGAGTAATAACACATCTGTCTAAGTAGCCTGTTGGAAGAATAGGAGGGAGGCCATTGATAGAGTGAAGCAGTTTGGAAAGTCCGCTCTGGTTGTATCCAGTCTCTCAGAAACTCGCATGCAGTGTGAGTTCAAAAAGGAAGGGAAACGTGGTGATTCAAAGAGCACTGAGTTTGGAATCAGGAAGTTGGCAGCTGCTGTGTGGGACCTTCCGCAGATTGTTTCCACCTCTCTTGTCCTTAATTTTATGTCTGGAGGAATATGATTTATAAAGTTATTTTAGCCAGCAAACTTTTACTGCAAATATGACAAATTGGAGCTGCTCTGATAGTTGGTATGAAGCACAGGGTGACAACCTTTGGCCTGTATTACCTCCTGGGGATGTTCTATTTATGAGTATGGAGAAAGTAAATTTTAGGTACTATTCTACTTCTACCAGGCCATTTGCTGTTTAAGACTTTTACTTCTAAGTGTGGAATGCAAAGCTTTGGTCTCTGTTGAAAGAATTTTAGTCATTAAGCGAGTAAGCAGGTGGGAGGACTTTGGGGAAGGCTCTGAAATTAATCTGTGCCTACTTGTAAGGTTAATCCGGAAGATCTGAAGGTAAACCTGGCTTAGTCTTCTGAACGTAGCTGGACACTGGGGGAGGATAGGTGGTTCAGAAAGGATGATCTGCAGTCTCCTCTGCACCCAGACAGGTTTCTCCCTCCCCAGAGCCATCTGCAGCTGTTGGACACTCATTCCTGGGATCAGTTAGGGTGGAGGGGCATCTGAGCTTTGCATACACTCACCTCTGGGGCTCCCTACCCCCGCATCTGTCTGCCCAGGGGCTTCTCCATCTGCTCACTGCTTCTTACTCACTCTTTCCCTCCCTGACCACAAGCTCAGTCTCCTGCTCTTTCCTTTGCCTTATCATTTCCATTTTTCTGCCTCCAGAATGGAGAAGCTTACAGTCAGTGCTTCATATCATGGGTTCTGTGGATTCAAACAACCACGGACAGGAAAGATTAGGGAAAAAAATTTCAGAAATTTCCTAAAAGCTATACTTGAAGCTGCCATACACCGGCAACTATTTACATAGCATTTACATTGTATTGGGTATTAAAAGTACTCCAGAGATGATTTTAAAGTATGCAGGAGAATGTGCCTGGGTTTTATGCAAATACTATACCATTTCACATAGGAAACTTGAGGATTCGAAGATTTTGGTCCTTGTGAATACCAAGGGACAACATTTGCTTTTTGGAATATTTACTGTTGTTTGCAGTAGTTATGGTATTTTCTCTGATGTCCTCTGGAGATGAAACTTCTGACTAAGAAATTTTAGCTTTTTATTAAGATGTGTAAAATTGTTTAGAATCTCATTTTCATTGACAGTATGACAGTAATATGGCATGGAAATAGTTTATAAGCTTTGCTGCAATAATAAACCTGGTAGAGCTAGTACAATTTACCAGATTTCCTGGCAGACCAAAGTCAAAGAGGTTAATTGGAAGTTGGCTCACTTCACACATTCGTGAAAACCTGTAAGTCTTTGAACTCTTTATTCCAGATTCTTTTCACTATATTAAACTGCCTCTTTGATACGACCATTGGAAGGTGATGTTCATCTCTCTGTTTTATTCCCATGCATATTTAACATTTCTTATCAAATACTCAAAGATATTATGATCACTTAATGACTGAATATAACAAAAGAGAATATAAATAAAACAAAAGAAGGAACTAATATTTATTGAGCCCCTAGTTTGTGCTTTCATATGCATTCATTACCTCCTTCATGGAAATTCAGTCAGGAATTAATTCCCTGATGACCCATGTCGTTAGTGACCATTAGGTCATTTGTGTAATGAGATGGCTACATTTCTCCCTGTTCTTGGATTTTTATGACAGCACACCTAAGCACAGTCACCCAAGCCTTGAGCCTCTTCTTTGTTTTAAAGCATTTTATTGAAGTACAATTGACGTGTAAAAAGCTGTACATATTTAATACATACAACTAGATGAGTTTGGGATAGGTATACATTTGTGAAACCATCACCATCATCAAGGCATCGATACACCCCTCATCTCTGAAAGTTTCCTCCCACCTCCTTTATTATTATTATTATTATTATTATTATTATTATTATTATTATTATTATTGTTAAATAAGAACACTCAACATAAGATGTACCCTCTTAGCAAGCTTTAAGTACTGAGTATAGTATTGTTAGCTATAGGTTCTATGCTGTATAGTAGATCTCTAGAATATATTTATCTTGCATAATTAAAACTTTATACCCTAGACCATCACCTCTCCATTTTCGCCCAACTCCTGTCAACCACTCAAGGAATTTTTTCCCTTTGTTTTCTTCTAGGAGTTTTATGGTTTCAGCTTTTATAGTTAAGTCTTTAATTCATTTTTCATTGATTTCTTCCCTTTGCTTCTGTCCACCTTATTTCTTCTCTCCAAAACAGCTGACATAGCCAAAAAAGTATGCTGAAATAGAAAGCAAGAGGTAAAAACAAAACAAAATACCCAACCAATTATGAATCCTGAAACTTTTCTTGAATATTTCCTGTGTGTTTAGTTGCAAATGTGTGTAAGAGGTGAACACATTTTAAAAATACAAACAGAATCCTAGTGAAAAGAAATCTCTTCTCAGAGTACCCAGAAAAGTTATGTTTAAGCTCACTTTGAAATACTTGTAGGAGTGGACAGTGAACAGATCCAAGTCATAAGAGAATTGACAGGGTGTGGTAAATTATATGATAAACCAGATAAGGGTATTCCAGATACCTGCAATAACTACTCACCCTCAAGATCATGAGAAGACCTATGTATAGGCATATGTTTATCTCTCAGCATGTTTCTGACCTTAGAGGCTAGACTTATCACAGGTAGGTACATCATTAGTGAGAAATAGAGTGCTCCAACAGTGTTGGTTGTGGGCCAAAAGAACTGGCTTGGCTTAAGAGCCCTTGCTATGATGTGTTTTGATGACCTTGATCTGCTGCAGTTGAGGTTGTCAACACTGGTCTTTAAAGCATTGCCATTATGGCTAATTTTTACTAATTTCTGTCTCAGGCTGACAATTTGCACCATCTTTCAAGTGAAAACTCTTTCTGAAGCATGAACAGTATCAGTTGTCATGAATTTTCTCATCATGAAGAGCAATCTGGTTTTACAGCCTCCCTCTGTTTTCTATAATTTATTCTTTCGTTCATGAATTCTCTGCTTGTAAGTTTTCACTTTCTCTGTTGCTGATAGCTTCTGCTTTTTCTCTTCCCATTCATATTCTTGAACCAGCTTCTTTTGCAGAGTCATGCCTTTCTGCTAAGAGAATTCCTTTAGAATTTCTGCTACAAGGATCTGGCCAAATTCAGTGAATAAGAGTTAGGTTCCAGCTTCTATGTTTGTTCTTACAGCTCATGCCTGGCTGACACATCACTCAATTTGGAACAGAAACGGTCACTGTCTTTTTCAACTGTTAATTATTGTTAACATCAGTTTTGTCTGAGAAACATCTATTGCTTGACTTCTCTTATTTTTCACTCTGGTGATCTGCTAGCTGTCCATGGTCAAATTCATCCCATGTATATCATTTTAAAATTTTTTCTGCCTTTAGATTCAAAAGCAGTATCAAATTGTCTCATTTGCAGGTAGACATCTTCAAAACTTCTGTTCATTCTCTTTGCAAGCAAAACCTTTAATCTCTGTGAAACTGTGAGTTTTGTGTAATGTACTAGTTCACAAGCTCCCGTATAATGCTCACTCCAGTCTGCTGTTTCTAATAGCAGTTAGAACATGCTCTTCTCAAATCAGGTGTATTCTTTGTAAATCCAATAGAGTTTAGATTCTCATCTTCTCACAACTTAGTTTAGCTTCATTTTTTTCTCTCAAATATTATGAAATTCTTCAGAAAATTTTGTCTTGCCAAATATCTCTTCAGTTTCCTTAGATTTTATTTCTTCTCAGTTCTCAATATAACAAGCAAATTTCCCACAGCATTTGATCCATTTCTTTAAGTCTTCTAATTGAATATTTAAAGCAGACATGTTCAGAAATATTTTAATTTTGTTTCTTGATTTCTTCAGAAGATATCATTGCTTCTCTGATTATTTTTTCATGATCTGCTATCTTTTAAATATTTTTTATGTTTATTTCAAAATATTTTTAAACATTTATGCAATCCATTGTTTTTACTTGATGATTTCTACTATTTAAAAGGAATATTCTTCAGAGGGACAGTGACAAATAAACTAATTCCAATAAACAAATATAATTATAGGCTTCTAAAACTCATCATAAAAATCAGGACTGGGCCCTTCTGGCACCTTTGTTGTGGATGAGACAGCAGTCAGTTTAGGTACCCTCCATTGTAATTTCCCTTTGGTAGTTCCTAACATTTTCTCATTGACCTTGACCATTTCTATGTTTCTCCTCCTGTGTGTTTAAGTGTGATTTATTTTTACTTGCCACTTGGAGTATAAGTTCAGTCTTAGGGCTCCTATGTTCAATTCTAGAAAATTCTCATCTATTACCTCTTAAACAAAGGCTTCTCTATCATTTCTTTCAGATTCTCTTTCTAATATAAGTAAAAGTTTTCTTCTTAACATAGATGAGAAGATAGTTCAATAGTTAGATACATAGATAGATGTTGAATCTGTCTATCTGGGCTACATCCTACAGCTTCCACATCGATTCCTTCTTCAGCCACATCCAGGCTAGCATTTAATTGGTTTATCCTTTTTTTTTTTTTTCTATCTCAATGACCATTTTCAAGATTTCTAAAGGATTCTCTTTCAAATCTACCTGTTTTTTTATTTTTTTGTTTGCATTAAAATCACATCCTTTAACAGATGTTACTTCTTCATTTATTTCTTAAAGCATAATTAACATTACTAACATTTGTCTGATGATTTCTTTAATTAATTTACCTGGAAAGAATTCATGATCTTATTATTGAGTGCTGCCTTTCTTAGCATTAGTTTTCTTCATATGTTTTGAAATTTTGGTTTCTATATTCATTATGAGTCGGAGGTTTTGTTTGTGTGTGTATGTGTGCGTGTGTGTGTAGTTTTCTATCTGTGTGTGTCTACCTTTCTTCCCTAATCATTTTATGTTTGTCTTTAGCTGACCTCTCAGCCTTCAAGACCAGACTTGTCTTAGAATGGCATTTCAATACCCCTGTCCCCAGATTTACATGGGGAATATCGCAGAATTAGGCATCAAACGATTGGATGCTTGCTTCTTTTTCTGATTCAGAGATATATCTGTACTCCTCAGCCTTTAAGCCAGAGATCTAACTTCTCTTCAGCATTTGCAGGCCCCCAGCCTTTGGAAGTGAGTTTGGTTCTGATTAGTGAACTTTTGAGTGTTTATTCTTCAGGGATAAAACCCATGGCCATCATTACTACTTCTAGAACCAGAGGCCAGCAGGCTTATGGTGTATCTCTGCTCTCCACTTTGCTTGTCTGGTCCTTTTCTGTTCAGTGGACATGCCCATTTCTTTTCTGAATACAAATACTTACAAAAAATTTCCTCTTTTTATAACTGTGTGTTTAAAGTAGAAGGAGCAAATCAGAGCATACTCTCCTTGTGCCAGCTCCACAACATACTACTAACAAATTTTTCATGCATATTATTTTAATCTTTTTAACTTCTTTGCTTCAGGGCAGATATACATCTTATACATGACCTATAACTCCTACTATGCAGACCACAGACATCATAAGTATCTAGTAGTTGCTAAATACTTCTTAGTTTAAGTAATTTTGTAATTAAAAAAAACTGATTCCTAATCTTAAGGACATTGTATATTATATATTGGAATATATCAACATATATTTCAATGTGTGTGTTTGAACATGTGCATAAATATTTTTCATACCTATTAGGACCCCACGGGTTTATTTACCTATTTATATGATTGTATTTCTGCTCACAATCTGGCCAAGGATACCTGGAATATGATGAAAATCTCTCTTTATTCCATAATACAGAAGGAAATCTAAAATTTCAGATGACAATCTTGGACTCTGCTACAAAGCTGCTTCTCCTAATATTTTCAATTGATTTTATTGCTTAATTGCTTTTAACCTTTTGCAAAACACAGATGGGTAGACTTACTCTGTGTAAGGGTTTAAGGGGAAACTGAATTGGCCCACTGATGTTTTTTATTTCTCATGACAGTGTTTCCATGTGGAAATCAGTAGTTCAGGATCATACTGAGGTCAACTGAGTGCTCAGTCCGTGCTGTTGTGCCTTGAATTTTCTAGGAGTTTGGAAGTCATCAGTCCAACATTACAACTCATTCTTCAAAACCAAGCAGTTCTGTATTTTCCTTGGCCTCTTTTTTCCAGCAAATATAATAAGACCTCGGTTCTCATTGTGGGCTAATTATTCTGTTCTGTTTGCTGGGATCATAATTCAGTGGGAGCTATTCTTACCCAAGGAAACGAGAGCAGAAATTATATAATGGAGAATAATGGCTTGAAAGCCATGAATATCTAGAAACTTGTGCTAAGTCTGATACACACTAGCTTGGTGGTCTTCATAGGCAACTCACTAAAAAAATGCTTTTCTCCATTTTTAAAACAGGATCATCATGAAGACTAAACATTATTGAATGACAAAAATAAGCTAGCCCTTCAGAAAAATGAGACCAGTAGTTAACTACCTAAACACTTTCCACTTAAAAGGGTTGTGATTTTAACCCAGCTGATTTTCAATTAAAGAAATTCCAGTATATGAAAATTCACATTTAATAAAACAGAAATATTTGTAAAGATTATTTCTGTTATGAATATATACATTTACTAACTGCCAACTAAATATTTTCAAGGGACTCATAATGGACCTGACTGAAGAGAAACTATAATCATTTGTACTTAGTCTTTTTAATTATTAATATATGGAAACCTTCAGAAAAGAAATGTTCCTAAGAAACATGAAATCTCAGTACCACCAATTTACTTAGCAAAGCCTTTCTTATTAGTGAGATCCAGGCAGGATGAACAGAAATTTTGAATCTTTAGTGTTTCTGAGTAACGCTAGATGATCAGAGATCTAGTACAGCTTTTGTAATTAAATGAAGATTGAGAGTTATGCTGAAATACCAAAGAAGATGTTGGCCTTTACAAATACCTGGTCCTTTTTCTTGTTAGCTAAAAACAGTGAAAAAATAATATAGAAATCATTTACTAGGTATTTTGGAACCAAAAATTATTCTTTGTATTTCAGGCCCTCCGGGGAAACGAGGTAAGAGAGGCCGAAGAGGAGAGTCTGGTAAGTCTCTCGTTCAGCTGTTCTATGTCCTTCATGTTCTGAGCAGGTTCCCACATCTGTTCCTCCTAATTAACGATTATGTTGTCTTGTTGGACATTGTCTGTATGCGCTCACATGTGTGTGTCTGTGTGTGTGGTGTTTAAATCTTCTCTGCTACACCTAGAAATTTGTTTGTGATTTTTTAAAATCTTTTTCTTATTTCCATCAAATTATAGTTTGCAAAGAATTATTAATTAAGTTTAATAACCTCTAACACCCAGTTTTGGCTTATTTATGGTGTCAAGGTCAATCTGTCCTTTCAGTGTAGTGTGGAGGATTTCTTAGCCACACGCAGTGTGACAACATCACCCATCTTTCCATCTATGTATGTGGTCAGTAGATGCAGGGTCTCTGTGAAAACATCTACCTTGGAATACTGGGGCACATGTCTTGGAAAGTTTTTTTTTTTTTACATGTCTTGGAAAGTTTTATAATTTTTTTTCCACCTGGTACAATTTTGTCATTCTTTTACTCTCATTCTTTTCAAAATTGGAGAATTTAGATTCCTCTTGCATAACCATGAAATTTTAGCGATGACAGGAGCCTGAGTAATCAACCCAGCTTTTTCATTTTGTGGTTGAGGAGGTGGTGGCCTAGAGCAGTCAGGTGGTTCAGCCAGGGCCACACAATTTTTTATGAGTAGAACTTGAAACACAACCAATTGTCTAACACCCATTTCAGTGAGATTTTGCTTTCAGGCCAAGTCCCTATATGTAAAGTCAAATAAAAACTATTCCTTTGAAACCAAGATATTCAAATGAATGTGTTCACTTACAACTTTACTAGTTTTATAAAGTCTAAGACTCCAAAAATGTAAATGACCATATGAACTCTTATCAGACCATTAATTCTTCCTTGCAAAATAAGAGGAAGGTAATTTAAGGTTTGAGTCTAGAGCTAAGAAATGTTATTCCCCAGTATTTTCTACAAGTGTTTATCAGTATTAGAAAAAAAAAATCAATTACTGAGGGTTAAAACAGCAGAAATACTAACCTATCAAAAGAGCAGACAGCAGATTGGGTTATTTTGTCTCAATTTCCCTCCCTTTTGGAAAAATGATGTCAAAATAAAAAGATTTTATGAAAGTGTAGCTACTTAATTCCTTTAATAGAATTCTCAAAAGTTATCTTTAAACCCTATTGCATCTAAATAATTGGAAAGTTGTATAGGTATCCTGTTCATGAATCGCAAAGTTTTATAATAGAGGATGCTTTATAAATTTGTTTTGAGGAAATGGAAATGACAAAACACTGGTGGACCCAAATAATCACTGAATTGATATTTGTGTCAAAAGAAAGAGGCTGGAGAAAAAAATGGGAAAATTTGTACTTATGCAAAGTTTTATAGAAAATGAGTCAATTCCCAACTTCCTGGCTACTGAAAACTAGTGTTTTAATTGAGCATATGGTGTGTAAAATATTGAAATTTTCTTAGACTTTGCCATTGTGTTTTGATGAGAATACATAGTTTTAAAGAAAAATATACAAACATCAGGACTTAATCTCTTCTATATTGACAATACTACCAAATGAAAAACATTCTTAGAACAAATAATGGGCACATTTCTGATTTAGCCATTTTACCAAACTCAAGAAAGTTATATATCAATTGTCTGTAATTAGTCTATTATAAATGCCCAAAGATCCTCCTGATTCATATTTTATCTAAATTTTTACGTATATAAAGTAGACAGCCTTTGCTTAAGATATATGAACCTCTCATTAATTCATATACAGGCTTCAGGGAATCTGATTATTCCCTGAAATTTTATGTAAAGTTTTGTGTGCACACAGACATAAATGCATTTTTCTGATATGGTCTTACAGGGCACATGATCCAAAAAAGGTTAAGAATCACTGAATTCTTAAGCTACCTGTGTATTCCCTGTACTGTGCTGATAATTATGATGATGCTGTAGTCTTTTATTTCATCTTACTATTTTGCATATTCACTAATTTATCTCTCCCTTTTTTCTTGTTCTTTCTACCCACCCCCCACCCTAGGTCCTCCTGTAAGTATATTTGCTGCATTTTGGCTCTTCTACGTTAATCAGGATCACGTATGTTAAAACTTTGTTAAAACATCAAAATATGGTATATTCCAATTATGAAAATGTTGCTGACCTTTTAAGAGTATTTGACTTTGGGGAATTATTTTTTAAATACGCTATTTTGTGGTCATTTGATATGTTGGAGTACAGTATGTATCAATTTAAAAAAAACTTCTATTTTTAATACGATCACAAACCAATTACTCTCTTGGGAATTTTGGAATAACTTATGAAGCTCCTTATATTAAATTCTTTTCCTGGAATTCTGAGGTTTCTTTGGGAGCAAACCTCCGAGATCTTTCACACTTCTTTATTCATCTGTTTAAGCTTGTATCTGAAATATTTGCATTTGCCAGTCTATCAAATGTAGATGGCAACATGATCGTGGAAGTGATACCCCCAGTGGGCTTGGTCCAGCACTCCCTCCATAAGCAACATTCCCTTTGAAGTCCCTTGGAGTTTTGCCTGCATAAAGAGCTTGAGTTGGATCCCTTGGAGAGCTGCACTTTTTTCTTTCCTTGAGTAGGTCATAGCTGCAACATTCCAGTCTGCTTTGCACTCACAGGAACAGATTATCTTGTCAGCTTTGAGTTAGATGTGTTTTTGAGTAATATCCTGGATATCTGTTGTCTGACCCCAGTGCTGCACTGTGCACTATATGTTTACAGTAGCGATGATCATTGGCCTTAAGATATTTTCTCATCCCAAATAGCCAGTTTGCTCCAGGGTTCACAGATTCCGTATTGGCAACTTATCTAACAGGCCGGCATGGTCCAGGGAGAAGGGCTTAGCATATACTCGTTTACTTTATTCAAAGGAAGCATTGGCTTCCAAATATCTTTTGCAGTCTTCCTGCCACATTCAAGGATGGAACATAAATCATGTTGGAAATGACTTTGCTTCTGTAACTGACTTTCAGCTCTTGCTTAATGCTAGGCAGATGGCATGCCCCAGATCTAGGAGGCATTATTATTCTTTGACTTCATATTTAAGCCTCTGTTTTTAAAACTGGAAACAAACCACCACTATTCAGAGGAAACTCTAGAGATTACATCCAGAATAGAGTGTTCGAGGCTTCTTTTTGCGGATGTAAGTTTTAGGCAGGCCAAGAGGTAGTTAAATCCATTTCTGTCTTATGATGATGTTCAGGATTCTAGTATTTCCTCTCTGGCCCTTCACAAATTTAGACAACCATATGGCTCTTGCTTTTGGGGGGGGGGCATCTATTAGTGCAGGTTCTCTACATAGAAGATTTCAGTTGTTCTGCCTTTTTTTTATTGGATATTAAAAAAGAGGACTAATATGTTTTATGCACCTAAGCAATATTCCAGGCCCTTTACGTACATGTATATTTATTTTGTCTCACAACAACCTTCTGATGCTACCATTCCCATTGTTCAATGTGAAAACTGAGGCTCAAAGATGCTAATTATCAATGGTTACACAGCTAAAGAGACTTTGCCGAATTGAAATTCAGTTAGGTATATGTGATTCTAAATGCTTTCTGCTTACCACATTATCCATCTTCCTTGAAATCATAAGTATATTATAACATGGATAGATGTTGCACAGATTTGGCAGGTCATGGGTCAAATCGTATTTCTTTTTTTTTTTTTTTGATTGAAGTATAGTTGATTTATAATATTACATTAGCTTCAGGGGTACAACATAGTGATTCAATATCAAATCATATTTCTTGGTATAAATAATTACATATAGTAAAAGCATGACCAAAAAATGTAAAATGGCTAATTTATACAACAAGCATTAGTAATATAGCATTTCAACTGCATTTTAAGGAAGTTATAATGTGTTTAGCAAATTGCATCAAATCCAAGAAATAAGGTTTAATTATGAGTTTTAATACTGACTAGAAGATAATTCAGGTTGCTCACATTTGTTAAGGTAAAAAATCATTGATTGTGAAAAAGAGAAAAAATTTATATTGATTATGCTACCTTTACTAATAGGATGGAATCTTACCATGGTTCTTGTGACCCCACGTATATCATGGGAGCCCTTCTGGGTGAAATACTTTGTATTGAAATCCTCTTAAGCCTTCAATTTCTAAACCTCTGTATATGATTTTCAAGAAGTATTTGCTTTTCATAGAACCTTGCTTTAGAGTAGGTGGCTTCATAAAATATTTCCATTATATTTCTTGCATCTGAATAGAAATGAATGAACAGTGGTGTTATTATGATTAAATAGATTGATCAATTTTGTATTTATTTAGATGCAATATCCAATTTTTGACAGTTGTAACTTGCAGTGACCGTAGTCCTCTTATTTTTAGCATCATTTAATTTTATGTGTATTTTTCCTTCCACTTTTTCCCCATAAACTAAAATGGGAATGTTTCTATAGTTTTATTTTTAGAAAATTTTATTTCCCTAAGTTTATGTTTAGCAAAAAATGTTTATTTCTACAAGATATGTCATGGTTCTTGGCTTATCAGCGCTTATGTGGCCATTTTAAATGGCCATTGCCCTTGCCTCCATTCTGTAAATTAAATGTAAATGTACAAAGGTAGTCTAAGAAGTTAAATAGTCTTGCTTCTAATGAGCAATCCGTGGCATAGAATCTGTATCAAGTAAATCTTGCCAACTTCCTTCCAGCCATGAGCTTCTGTGGTCTTGTGGTTTCACATGTGCAGAAAGATTGTGAAGTATAACCTTGTTGTCCTGATGTATATTTTCTTGTCATTCACTTTCACTTTGTTGTGAAATGTGCTCAATAGTGCAAAAGACAGCATTAGGGCACTCATTACAACAAACAAACCAATGAAAGATTGATTTTCCCTGAGGGACAATAGCAGATCTCTTTTGTCAATGAGAGTCACCTTTTTTCATTTTCCTCCTGAAGTAATACTCTCAAATAAGATTAAAGAAGGAAAAACACTTAATAATAAAATGTAATTTAGGAACCTTACATTTACATCTTTATTTGATATATTTTGGAAAACTTGGCTGTATCACACTAGAATTATTTGTAGCTACATTGTTATTGTTGTCAGTTTCTGCGTCTCACATATTGAGATCATTTATAATTTAAAACTTGAAATACAACTTGAATTAGATCCCACATATCGATTTACTCTTTAGGAAGCTGTTCAGCTTATTACTCAGCCTTATCCATTTTGACAAAAAGGTATTGCTACCACAGGAGGTTTCGCTGTAAATGGCCACAATGGAGCAATTTTATGATAATGTATGTGATTTATTTCTATGTGAATATCAGGTATTTTTTTCTATTTTTTTCTCATAAAAGTAATACGTATTAAAACACTGGTCTAAAGAAATCCATGCGAGTGCTTTGTGCGCCTAGCTTGGATTTCACAAATGTATTTGCTCAGATGATTTGCCTGACTGTTGTGTTATCTGACTCCAGATGGCATGAAATTGTACCTTCTATTCTGGATATCTTAAAAACACATTTGTGTTTCAAAAACATGAAAAGAGCATGAGCAAACGTTACAAAATGGCTTCAGGATTTTTAGAAGTAGGAAATGTTGCATTAGTTTTAACCTTTTTAAGAGTCGGCTTGGGATGCACTCTCTCTGTCCTTTTGTCCCCAAAGGAGGTACCGTTCTAATATTCATAGGTAACAGAATCGAATAAGTCCTATAACTGTAGCCAGAACAGAGTCAGGAGATCTGTTTTACCTGGCTTTTTATCTGAATCAATCTATTGAGCCCTATAATTGTGCTTGACTGACAGAGATATGATGTTATTATTGGTAGTGTAGAACCCTCCGAGGTGTGAAATACGATGCCGTTGTGCAGCCTGTTCTGTTCCATCCCCTTCAACCATTGTCAGCTCAATTTGAAGCCCAGAATCTTGCTGACAGATGAGTGAAGCAGCCTTAGCCAAGCAGAGCTTACAATGCTCTTTCTGCCAATGTGGTAGATGAATTAGGAAAAGAAGTCTCTGTAGAACTTTTAGCTGAGAAACTCTGATATTGTTAACTTCTTATTGAAATGAACAGTATGACTTTTAAGTCAATAGTAAGTCTTTTCCAGATATATTAATAACTACAATTTGCAATAACTGCCTAAGATGTGTCATTTTATATACTAATTCTCATACCAGGCCTGTGAACTAGAGGTATATTATACACATTTTACAGAGGAGGAAGCCGAAGGTTAAGCAGGTCAAGTAAGTTAGCCCAAGAATTGTATTTAGTAGGAGGCAGAATCAGAACTTGAAGCCAGGTCTGTTGCTCTTCAAAGCCCATTTCCCCCCATATTCCTACAAGATATTTTTTAGGCAAGTAAGCTTTAAGTGTCACCTCCTTCTTTCCAGGTATCTTCTTTGTTGTGTCATCTCCTACCTTCTATTATCGAAGGTTCACTTTAGGCTTTTCTTAGTTATCTGGAGATCTTATAACTTATATGTTCTCTTTCTTACCACTGCTTACTCAAAGCAAACTTATAAATCATCTAATTCTCATCTAACAGCAGTAAATTGTGTGGAGGTGTGAGCTTTGGCTCTTGGGCTGAGAAAACTGACCATGAAATTGTAATGGAGCTTTTCAGCAAATGTTCCTTTAACTGCTTTTGTTATAGTCTTGCTTAATTATTAAAATATTTTGATTTTTATTTGGGCTCAAAGAGGATACTTCTGAATGTGGGGTTACACTTATTTTTTCTATAATAATAGGATATCATTGTTGACACAGGGCACAAATCACTTATCTTGTAGGAAATGATATCACTACAGAATGCCAGGATGGCTCAGTAAATTCAGATCTGGTCACTGTAACAAACCAAATAAACAGACTAAACAAACCTGCAGAATTAATTTGTGTTTAATGGCTGTTTGGGGACAGAGTTATAATAGGGTTACCATAGGCTGTCACAGATGGGTAGTTCATTTTGGGACCCTACGCACAGGTCTGTCTCCTGTAACAAAAGGTAGAAAAAGAGACATAATCATAATTCTTACGTAGAATAGATTCCCCATTGTCTTTTCATGTCTTCTGTTTTGAGTGGTTCAAGCTGCCGTGTCTGAAGAGGGAGCATGTGTTCAGTGGCTATTTGTTTCAATGCTTCCTCTGATATTGTTTACATAGATTTAGTGCCAGAGAGCAGAACTTTGGAATTCTTGATAGGGCAGAGTAATGAGTAAAGAACCCAAAATTGAGATAAATAAAGGTGTTAAAGTAAAACAAGGGAAAAAAAAAGGAGGAAGAAGAACAAGAGATACAAAAATATTGACAATATATTTTTTGCAAGATTATTTTTTCTTGTGGTCTATTTCTGGATACCATCTGTTTTAGAATAATGTTAGCTGTTATAACAGACGAACTCTGAGATGTTAGTGGCTTACCACAAGAGATACTTATTTCTTATACATGGTGAAGGGCAAGGCTTCTTGAAGGGATCCAGACTCACGGAGACTCTCCATCTTTCATATGTGTGCTCTGAGGTTACCCTGGGCAGAGGCATTCAGCCATCAGATAAGAGAAATAAAGATAATGGTCAGGTGGGAGGATTTTTTTTCCATCAGTGCTAGGAGTACAAGATTTTATGGTTTATTTCACTTCTGACCACATTCCTTTGGCAAATGTCAAGTCACATTTTCACACCAAACTGCAAGGGTGAGAGAGAAATGTAGCTGTGGGCTCAGAAGGAAAAGTAAGCAGAGTTGGTGAACAGCCAAACTCTGTGGCTCTGTCTGGAAACAATTCCTTAAGAAATAGAAAGAACCAGAAATCCCTGGAGAGATGTACATAGGTATGTCACTTGGGGAATAATATGACCTTTATCCTATTGAAAAATTTTAGAGAAGACAAATTTCATCAAAACTATTATCACTAGAAACTTTGAACGGAAAAAGAAAAAGGAAGAGAACTGTTTTTTAAAAGAGCAACATAAAAGTTAGGGGGTGTTTTGTAAGAAGAACAGAGTGTTACTACCTGGCCATGAGCCCCAGGCCTTCCCAAGTTACTTCATAATTTCATTGATAATGAAAGGTTTTTATCTTTAAGCACTTATAATATCTTCAAGCACCAACAGACACTGTTGTGTCTTTCTCTTTCTTCTTACTTTTTCTCATGCCACTCAGTAACTTCATTACCTTGTCCCAGGATGACTTTCTCAACTAGGAACATTTCTGGTTACCTGTCCTGTTTCATATTCTGAGTTGTCTCACATGAAAGTTTACTTTTTAGTAGTGCTTTTGTGAAAAAATGACTTACTTTGAGAGCCACTTTTATAAGGCTTGAAGAGTGAGCAACTGCCATTCTTATGGTGGGAAACCTGATTAAACCCAAAAAGTAAGAGTTTAGGGATGTATCCTCTCTCTTCCAAAGATTCTTGGAGAATGAAATAAGGATGAGCTTAGGAAGTATTTCTTTTTAGACTAAAACAATAACAAAACAGGTAGCACTAGGCAGTCAGAATTATTAAAAAGGAACCTCTCAGTTTTAAAGTCTTTGGGTTGCTGATTGGACACCTGCATATTTTTCTAATATCCAGTGTACAGACAAATGGGGTGTCATGTCACTTCTTACTGCTTACTTTCTTCTGACCAAAATACTTAGTTGTGTGGCTGAATTCCTAGCACTGTCTGCTTATGCAGAGCTGTAATGCCTTATGAGACAAATTAGAGAAGTAATTATATGACTTTTGTGGATTTGTGAGTCAATAACTAGGCATAGTCGTGAAAACCACTCTAAAATAAAGTGCTATAAGGAAGCAGTTTGGACACATTTCTGAATATTAATGTTTTGAACAAGGTC
This sequence comes from Vicugna pacos, assembly GCF_048564905.1. NCBI lineage: Eukaryota > Metazoa > Chordata > Mammalia > Artiodactyla > Camelidae > Vicugna > Vicugna pacos. Next base: position 44,791,798 of record NC_132988.1, read on the forward strand.
AAATGAGTGACTTAAGGGTACATTATTGTTTCCTCATGAATGGCTAAGCTTCCCTTTAGTAATCGTTAACAGCAGATGATTGCAGAGAAGACCTCACTGTCCCCATTCTTCCACTAGCTACTTAAAATGCTATGATCTCCTCTTACACAATGAGTGACTCCTGCTTAATTTCTGATCATGTGGTCAACATGTCATTGGCCTACATTTGACCTAAGTTAGGTAAGTGACTTGTCTGATTTGAATTGGGTCCTGGACTATAATATGGAAATAATTCCCTCCTTTAGTTATTAAATTAACTTTAGTTCTTGTTCTGATGTAATTAAAAAAGACAACAAACCCTGGAATCTAAAGTGTCCCAGGTTACCAAGAAGTTCTTACTGGGTTATTTTTTCAGTCATTAGGAAAGATATTTCTAATACACTTTTTACCTTCACAGTCCCAGTGCTTAAGTTTTGCTTAGGGTTAAATAAAATAAAACTTGTTTTCTTATTTGCTAATACTCTTAGTCTCAAAAAAATTATATGTATATTGTGTTTCTGTAGAATGTGTTACTAGAAAGTATTTTTGTATGCTTAAGGAAATGAATAAAGGATGGAATCATGGTATGTAGACTAAGGAGGGATTTTAAAGGGTTAATAATTAGTTCATACAGTTATTTAAAATAGTGCCCATTCATTCACTGATTTATCCATCAAACTTATATTGAGTGTCTTATATGTACCATGCCCTCTGCTATATATGATGGGGTTAAATAGCAAGCAAACATAGCCACTGTCTTCAAAGACTTTAAAGTCTAGTGGGAACAAAACAAAACAAAACAAAAGCATAGCAATCTTATGTGCAAAGTATGCTCAGGATGTGTCAAAGTACAATGGGAGAACAATAGAGGGATAAATCATCCAGAATTGGATGGGGAGTGGATCCAGATGCTTCTGGATCTGAGGTAGGTTGTTGAAGTGATTAGTAGATCAGGCTGTTCATCTCACTGAGATGAACCTTCCTATCCACCACACCCACTCTCACTTAAGAGTTTATCATTTAGGAAATAGGTGGAAAAATTGGAGCCCTTAAGGGAAACTGAAATGAAAGATGTGGAGAGGTAGAAGAAGAATTAGGGAACATTACTGTCATGGGAGACTCAGAGGAAAAAGTCTCAAAATGTAGAGAGTGGGAAATAGTGTCAAATACTGCCAGTTGGCAAATAGGATAAAGACTGAGATGTGTCTACTGTATTTGCAATAAAAAGGGCCCTGGTGCTGTTTTTCAGAGCATCCTCATGCACATTAATTAACATTACTTTGTTCCTTGACTGTGGTAGCCAGGGTAGGTAAAAAGGATGTAAAACAAATCAACCACCACTGGAAAACGCATGCACCCTCAGAACAGCACATTTTATTGAAACGTCTCTTTTGATTATTCCCACAGTGAGAACTAAGAAGTCTAGCATTTGAATGAAAGGTACACACAATGACAAGTTGCACCTTGCAGCTTGTGAGCAAAAAGAGAAGTCTCCCATTTAGTTTTTCCCTCTCTCCTTTCTTTCATTTCTTAAATTATTAAAAATAAATAAATATATACATGTATATATTATATATAGTCTCTGTCTCAGACAGCTTCCAATCTGGTTGAAGAGGGAAGTCTTCATCTATGTTTACTATTTATTAATAATACAAGTCATGTTATGCTTAAATGTCAAATGAATAAGCCAGCTAGTCATAGCACTGGTTTAGAAAGAGGAAGTTTCATTAAACATATGATTGGCTAGGAAAATTGGAACTCGAGCTGAGACTTGAGCCATGGGAAATAACTGGATCAGTGAAGAGGAAGAGGATGGCCTGAGAGATGGTATGCAGCCACTGGAGAGGCCAAGATGTCTGGAGTGGAAGACTCCTGATAGAAGAAGTAAAAGTTATCCTGGGAGAATTGATCAGGATTCCACATGATGAGCCTTGATTGCCAGACTGAGCAGTTTAAATTTTACTTGTAATAGAAAAAACAGTGGGCAGTCAGAAAGCAATAAATGAACGCCTATTTAGACTGATTGGTCTGAGAGTGATTTGGAGGATAGCCGCTGGAGGAAACATGAAGATAGTCTGGGCTGGACTAAAGGCATGCCCAAAATGGGCTTCATCTGAGAAAAGTTACCAGGTAAACTTTATAGGGTTTATAGAGTGGATATGAGGAGTAAACCAGAGGAGAAGGGAAGAATTAGTCTACAGTGAAGATAGAGTTGGACGCTGCAGGAGCAGCAACTTGAAAAAGAAGACTTTTAGGGAGGGAAAGATTTAAGTGTGGAGTATTTTGAGTTTGAGTTACTGGTAAGGTATCTAAGTGGAGATGTTTATTGACTTGAAAAGATACCAAACTCTTCTTTCTGGGATCAAAAATGATTATTCACTTGGGCAATATTCTCTCTACATTGTATTGCCGGTGTGGCTGGAGTGCAGATGCTCCTGCAAAATGGCAAACAAGAGAAAGACTGAAAAGAATCCACTGGATTTTCCAGTAAAGACAACTTTGGTGATTGCATCAGCTAGCATTCTCCAGAGAAGCAAAACCAATAGATAGTTGCAGAGAGAGAGCTTTATTTTAGGGAATTGGCTCACATGATGTTGGGGGCTAGTAAGTTTGAAATCTGTAGGGCAGGCCAGTGGGCTGGAAACTGAGACAGGGTTTCTGTATTACAGTCTTGAGGCAAAATTACTTTCCTCTCTTCATCTGATTGGATGAAGCCACCCCATATTATTGAGGGTAATCTGCTTTACTTAGAGTCAACTGATTGTAAATGTCGACCACATCTATAAAATATTGTTACAGCAACATCTTGAGTAGCTTTTGAACTAAACAACCAGGCAACATAGCTTAGCCATGTCGACACAAAATTAACCATCTCAGTGTTGTTTTCATATAAGCACTTCTTCAGATCCCTGCCAAGCATGCGCGGGTATCCCCTCACACTCGTCCTTAATTGCTGTCTCCTTTCTTCTCTATGTATCCTTTCTCCTTTGTCCCTTTCCTTGATTCAGTTTTTATGTTCTGTATCTAGCCTTAAACCTTTGGCTGCAATGTGTAAATACACATCCTTCACTTGACAAACATTCTTGGCTAATAATTTTGTAATATATTTGATCAGAAGTTAGAGATCAAAAGCCCTTTCATATAGATCATTTGTTGCAGCAATCCTGTGAAGGAGGCAGGGCTGAGAGGATTGCTCTGGTTTGCTTACTAGCTATAAGAGAAAAAGGAAGTGACGTATTTGAATTTCATGGCTCACAAGTGGTACGTGGGCAGCACTACGTTCTAGAATGCTTGTATTTGTTCTTTCTGTAGTAAATAAATACAGGCCTGAAAACTTTTAGAGAAAAAAAGAAAGAGAGTCTCCTACTTGACACATTTGAGGATGAAACACCTATGAGCAACACTGGCATTCAGAAGCTATGTAAAAGAAAGCATTTGGTGCTAACATTTCTGCTGCCCAGAGCCCTCATCCACATTGAGGGAAAGGACGAAAATGGAGCAGCACGGGCTGGCCAGGGACTGAGCAGAGCAGGAGTCAGGAGGTCCAGGAGAGGCAGCCTGGGCTGCAGACCAATACAGAGGCAGGAGGCTTGCTCTTCCGAATCACAGCCCCACTGTGATCTCTCTTCCTCCTAGCTTTTGACCGGTCACATTTTACAGTGTCCTGTAGACATAGAACACTGAGGCATCTACACAAAGCAGCTGAGTCACCACTTCCTTCTATTAATAAACAGATGAAATCCATATTTGTGTAGCTAACCCACAGAAAAGAAAGGAGAATGTTTGGCAGGCACAGTAGAAACCCAATCTGAAAACTACAAATTTAAAAACAATTATTTTAAATTTCATATCACAAACTTTCCTTTGGAAGCTTCCGTTAGCTACATCTCTGTTAGGATTGTCCTCTGGGAGTAGAAATATAAGCACCCCAGAGCTTTGTGCTGCCCAGAGCCATGGATTTTAGAGGACACATGAAAGCATACTTTCGTCCTGAACTACAGCAGACACGGTCTTTTGTTCTGACATATCATTTCATTCAACAGCAGTAGACACACATACTTAGTCTCTTGATTTGCAGTTTGGGGAACAATTTCAACTTGCTCCCTCCCAGAGCACATTATTAACAACCAATTGGCATACAGTTTCAGACTTTTTCACAGGTGAGAGTGAAAATTGAAAGCGTGGATTAGAGGGTTCTCTGCAGGCAGCCTGGATAATTTATTGCCCTTCTGTTGTAAAGGCTGAATGTGTATGTCTTTCACCATATGTAGCCTTTCATTTAGACTCCTAATCAATGGTAAAGAATAAGAGCTGGTTTTTAAAAACCATCCCTTGGAGTGGAACTAATCAGCTTGTGGTTTCCCTTCAGGTAGTCTGACCATTATCCATACGCCCTACGTATCCTCCGATAGGAAATGACCTAAACTTCCACTTTCAGTTGTGTGGATTATTTGCCCTGATGGACCCCCTCCATCTCCATCCAACCCTCTAGTCTGCATATTAAAGTTAAGCCTCTAATCATTGAATCTTCATGTCTGGGAAGTTGATCTGGCTTTGCCATTGCATACAAACTTACTTTGTACCTTACACGCATGAGTTGAAAAGAAACTATTTTTGGATTCTTGTATTGTTTACCAGTTTGAAAGTTGTGTGAAAGATGAGGATTTATTCCTTTGCCTGACTAGATCCCCTGGGTTTTATTTGTTAAGAATGTTATTTTCCCATAGGCATTAACTTCCCCATTTCGAAGGAAAAAATACTTATTTTAACTTTAGTTTGGTGATGTTAATAGAGTTTAGGGGGAGAGACTTTGAAGAGCATAAACAAATTGATGGCAATTTCAGATTGTTGGAACATTTTGAACAAAATGGAAAGTTGCTTGACTTTCTATCAAAAATCATAATTTGTAAGAAATTCACTACAGAAATTATATATTCCCTATAATATGAGGTTTCCTATGTGTGTATATTTAATCCAAACCACAAGGCAAATGAATTTGGACTGGGAAACCTTGTCCTAGTCATCATTGTAGGGCGGGGAAGCTTTTATTTTGCCATTAAAAAGTATCATTAAAGAGTAGGCAATTTCACTCTTATTCATTTCTATAGCTTCCAATACTTTCTAAAAACTCTAATAACTAGAGCACCTGAATCATTTTCTAGGCTTGTGTTCTGTTAAAAATAAATTAAATAGAAAGCTTGCATTTATGTAAATTATTGAAAATTGACCTGAATTATCTGTCTGTAGTAGTAGGAACTCAACCTATTGCCCTAAAGTACAGTGATTACCAAGGTGTGACCTACTCTCGTACTTCCAGTGATTTATAATATCCTTATTCTATTGTCAGTAGATTAGACTCCACGGACAATATAAGAATTTCTTTGGAGAAGAGTTTTGATAACAGTCAGAGGGGATGGTTATATCAGAATGTTTCTGTCTGGGGACTGGAAGTCAGCAGCATTGCAGGTGTGAAATGTTTCCTTGCTATATCCTGCTTTGCTTGCCTACAGTAGCTGCAGCAAGTGGCTTACTATTAAAATCAGCATGATAAATCTCTTAGAAAATGATGTTTCTTTTGTTATGTATTTGTTCCCTCCTTGTCTCACCCTGTGCTGGCTAACCTTTTAAATACCTTAGGTTACCAAGAATGGTATCTAAATAGTATCTTAAATTACAGATCTTCAAACTTCTTACTTTTAAACTGTAACCAAAGGTAGTTGAATGTTTGGTTTTATCCAACAAAGGCATCATCATATGAAGCCCAGTAAATGAATATTTGTACTTATTAAAACTAGTTCCTTGTCTAACATCCAAATATATATGTAATGAGATACTGAAAGCCCCACAGTGAAGTATTAAATTTCCAATATTTGGCATATATAGGCTTTTAATTTCTTTCTAACAAATTTACAAATAGTGCATCTCTAACAATTGACCAAGGTATTGACTTTTCATTCAGAATGTCTTATAGCTCGAACTTTTCTGTTAAGTAGAAAAACAAAGTATTTTTAGAAGAAAGGTCTTTCCCTGAGATTTTTAATCTTTAAATTATGAACAGTTCAGAGTGCATAAAATATGAAAATTATAGAATTTTAGTTAGTGGGAACCTCAGAGATAGAGTCCAAGCCTTCTCTTTACTTTTTAAATTAATTGACAAAAAGTGAAACCCAAACAGGAATTTGAAGGAAGCCATTGTCACTCTGACACAGAACTATTCTGCAGTGATGAAAATGAGCTTATGAATAATGGTATACAATATGTTCTACCTAAGTTAATTTATTTCTAAGGGAATGTCTTTTAACATGCTCCATATTTTTAAAAGTTCAATTTATCAAAGCCATCATGTCACATCTGTTACAAAGATTAGTCCCTTGCTGATCTATAGCTAACTAATTTTCCAGAAATGACACTTTTCACAGTTTATTGTGTTCCCCTCATCATGGCACAAACCAACATCAAATGTATTTCTTGAGTGACGCTCAAGATGAATTAGCCACGTGCCTTCTGTTTCAGCACAGAGAGGTTTCAGTTTCTAAAGAGAAATAAGAACTTGCAGGTAAAGATGTCTTTCAGGTTTCAGTCAGCCATGAAGTTTTACATTTTTGTTTTTTAAATTCGTGTGTGGTTAAGAAATAGAATAACACCAAGAAGGAAATCCATTTTCTATTTTTAAATAATATTATCTTTCAATGACTTGAGTTAAATTTCAAAACTTTGTCAATCTTTCATTGCTTATGTTTTTACCTTAATTTAAATGAAAATAGGGTTAAGAGAAATTTTGAGAATCTACTTACTATTGAATGGAAGTATTTGAATAATTGGCAGAATTTATGAACTTTACTTTTCCTTGCTCTTTTGGATTCAAATATTATTTAGACAAGGTTAATAGTTGTGCAAGTGAAAGAATAAAAATTCATTATGGAATGACATACTACTGAATGATATGTGTGTTTGTTGTAAAGGCTATTGCTGCAAAAACAGATTATGTTTTTTTCCTACAAACGTTAGAAGAAAACATGATTCTACCACATTGTGAAATGGCTTTAATATTTCTCATTATTCTTTACTACTTTGGGCTCTTGATGAAAGTGAGATACTAAAGAATTTAGAAACCTGGGAGATGTCCACACCCGGAAATAGGCAGGTTGAAACTCTCTTCTCTGGGTTCACAAGGCAAAGAAGTTTCAAATATGTTGTTTCCTTCAAAAATTTGAAAATGTGAATCATGGTTTGGTTAAGTTGCTTGAGCGCTCTCTTCTGATTGGGACCGCCTTTCACTGTGCCTGTGGGCAGTCGCAACATGACTGTCCTAAGGGGACCAGGTTCCATCGTGGTACAGATGGTTCATGGGGGAGTAGACACGGGAGCTAAAGGAACCCAGAACCACACTACACCTGCCCTCTGACATCGGTGAAAAATCCTCTCTCAGCTTAATAGCAGAACCAGGGCCCTTGATTTCCTCTGTGAATAAGGACAGTGCTACATAACTCTCATGTCCTGGTTCATGCTTCATACACCTGTACTGTGTATGTGCATGTGTGTGCGTGTGCATGTGTGTGAGCTTAACTGAAACTTCTCCCTAAACTCTCCTTTCAATGCGAAAAGTAATAAATGGCTGAGGTTTGCAGTTTGTCAAAAGCTTTGAAAAGATGGCTTTAGTAGACTATTTCTGGAGATTTGTATTGCCTCTCCACCTCTTTAGGAAGGACCTGGTGGGTTAGCTTAATTTACTTCATGCACACCAATTATTAATACAAACGTCTACCTGGGCCTCCATCCTTTCATTTATACAGTTTCAAGGACGGCCAGTCGGCATGCTCCAGGCAGGACACAGAACCATTCATGCATGGGGACTCGTGCTTTATTCTCTCCCCAGTAGGCTCCTGGCATGCTGCAGCTACAGCCCGAGGAACGCTATCTTTTATCCCTCAGCAGTTATTTAGAATCATTCAGAAAGAACCTGCCGAGCCTCATCAATAGAGGTAATTTAGCCAGTGGCTCTAAAAATGCTAAGTTACATTCTCTGCCTCAACTGAGAAGATTTCTATTATAGAAGAAATGAAATGTATTCAGGAAGCTCTTGATAACATTACAGCCTCTAATTTAGTCCCAGCATCACTTAACTGCATAACGTTATCTGTTAAAATAAATTAAGATAGTTTATTTTTCAATACAATCATTTTTACTGCAGTGAGAAGAGAGGATTTTAACTAGTTTTTTTTTTTTTTTTTTTATCATTTAAGCCTTTGTGAGAAGGTCTTCCAGCTGCTTGGGAAGAAAAAGCCCAATAAAACATGGGAATCTGAAAATGTAGTAACTTCTCTGTGTCACTTGTGACTGCAAGTTCCCCCACTGAAGGGTGCATGCCTTATTTTCCCTTGTTCCTCTAGCACCATCACAGTGCCTTGGCATTTAGTAAGTTGACTGAATAAAAATTCGTATAAAGAAGAATTTTTAAAATATACATATAATATACCTTCCACAGTCCAAGGTGCAATATAGCATAATAGTTAAAATTATAGGCTCTGGAATAAGACATCTGAATTAATATTTCAGTGTTTCCACTAACTAGCTATGTGACCTCAGGCAAGTCACTTACCCTCTCTTGTCTCAGTTTTCACAACTCTATAGTGGAGCTGATACTCATACCTACTAATGTCTGCAAGACCAAGAGCACAGTACCTGGCGTAGTGTAACAGCGTGTAAGTGTTAGCAGTTCAAGGAGCATACCATTGAATAGGAGGGGTAAGGCACCGCTAGCTGTAATTTAAGGTGGAATGTAACATCATAAAAGAATTAAGAAAACGATCTGTGGCCACTCAGAAGAAATAAAGTTCGTATCTGCTGTGGGAAAGCAGGCAAATCTCTGTGAAAGAGATGAAAGCCCTAAAGCTTGGACGGGATTTTGACACGTGGAGAGGGCGGGAGGGCACTGGGCTGAGCAGATGGCAGGAGCAAGCCTGTGGGAGGGGTCGGGAGGCTGGAGCCACTGCAGGGAGGTCACAGTGGCCAAGGGGCTCTTCAGAGCTGAGCCAAGGGCTTTGACTGCCAAGTCTAACTGAGCCTGGATTTGGGCACAACTAGATGTCATTACCTTTGATGGAGCAAAAATGCAGTTTTAAAATCGGGTCAGTCCATCCTGCTGGAACTGCCTGAGTCCTCTAGCATTGCAGCAGCACTTTGTTTACCAACCACTGTACCCCTTAAAGTTCTGTGACTTGGTAAACTTTCTTTGGCCTTGTTGCAGAAAACATAGGAATGGGTGACTCATGGCAATTCCGTGACAGCTCCTCATGAACAATTTCTAAAGACAAGAAGGATTATAGGGAAATTCAGAGTATTGTAGGCAACGTATTTTGCATCATTACTCTATGCTTTCAATGATTTTTGAGTCCTAATTGAGTAAATATGGATATACTATCTCTATGATTGTTCAAGTATATGCTATTGAAATTGAATTCCTGCAACGAAGCCTAAAGAGATAGGAACATAATGAAAATAAACTAAAAGTATGATTCAAAAACTGTTAAAACATCACTGGTTAAAAATATGATAATAGATCACACCAGACATAATGTGGATAGAATAAAAAATTTATCTGACAAAGAAATAGAAAACACTGTCCCACAGACCTCCTGTATCGTCACTTCCCTCCTTAACAGATTAAGGGGCTCCATTGCTCCATCACGGTATTCATGCTCTTGCATGTGTACATCTCTGTAACTGCCTTCCCCCTCTCTCCTTCTGTCCTGGCCTGGGGAGGCCTCAAACCTACTTAAATCTAACTCACCCTCAGTTCTGAACCTGCACCCACACTGCTGAATTTGGATGGAGAAAAACAACTCTGCTAACTGGTCTCATTCTAAACTCACCACCACTCATCTCAAGAGGATGCATAGTGCTTTCCGTGTCCGTGACCCAGTCACTCTGTCCCTTTCTTAGCTATTTCAGACCTTTTTCTTGCTCTTGAATCCTCCAGCATCTCTTTCCCACTTAACTTTTCAAAAGTATTGTTTCTTATCTCTCTGAGAAAATAGAAGTCATCAGACTATAACGTCTAAGTAGTGAGGTCTTACTGGATAGCACAGGGAACTATACTCAATATCCTGTAATAAACCATAATGGAAAAGAATATGAAAAATAATATATACATGTATAACTGAATCACTTTGCCATACAACAGAAACTAACACAATATTGTAAATCAACTACACCTTAATTAAAAATTTTTAAAAGACTATAACTTCTATACACTCCCACCACCAAATCTGATAATTTACTCAGATCTGTACCCTCCTTTCCTCCCGCTACAAGGAGTGAACTGTCCCTTCACTTGTGCAGTTGAGGCAATCTCCTCTTCCTTGCTCAAGGTCATTGCACTTGCAATTGCCTCTCTCCTATATCATCGATTTTTTCCTCTCTATTGGATAATTCTATTAACATAACATAAGGTTGTAATATCTTCCATCTTAAGAAAAAAAAACAACGTCCTTGACTCCATATCTTTCCCCAGACAGTGTTGCTTTTATTTACTCCCACTGCCCTTCACAGCAAAACTCCTGGAAAGAATTGTCCACAGTCACCAGACACTGTTTTCTCCCTCTTTTGACACTCACTCTGCTGGAATTGTTCTTGTCAGGGTCACTGAGTACCCTCACCATGACAAATTTAGGGGTCAAGGTTCCGTTCAAATTTTGGTGGACAATATTCAACACAGCCAGTTGCTCCCTTCTTGTTGAAACAAAGTATATGCAGAATCTAACCATTTTTACCTTCTCCACCGTTACTATCCTGGCCCATCGCATCATTGACCTTTTACTTGAATGTTACAAAAGCCTCCTAACTTCCTACCAGGCTTACGCTCTTGCCTTCTTACACCCGTTTCCCCACAATGGACACGATCCTTTTCAAATATAATTCAGATTATGTCAATTCTCTGTACAAAATCTCCTCTCAATGGCTTTCTGTCTCACCTCAATTAAAAACCAAGTTCTCATCAGGCGTTACAAAGTTCTATAAGGTCTGCCTCCTCCATCTCCATGACTCCACACCTTACCCCTTTCCCATCGCTCCCTACAGTCCAGACACATTGTCCGTTACGGTAACACCCTGTCTCTTTATGGGCCATTCCTCTTGCTGTTCATTTCCCCTCTATTCCTCCCATGACCATCCTATAAAACAGTGCCCTCCTATTCTAGTTTCCTTATCCTTATCTATTTTCCTTTTTAGCCATTATTACCACCTGCCATGTGGTTATAAACATTCTCTCTTACAGTCTGTCTCCTCCAACAAGTAGATGGGACTTTGTTAGCAGGGATTTTGTTTTACTAATTACATTACCCATATTCCTAGGACTTGAAGAATGCCTGGCACACTTTAGTGGCTTAACAAACACTGATTGAACAAATAAATAATCAGTCAATCTTACTTTTCCCACCTCCATCCTGCATTCAGCAGACTTCTTCTTCAGGATGCCTTGAGATTTAGGGCTTGGAACACTTCCATCTTCTGCCTCTGTGGATCCAAATGTGTCTGCATCTATCCTCACTTCCTTTCTTCTCTTCTTAGACAAGAGGATGCCCTTTCTCTTCACCCTGATTCTCTGACAACACTTCCTTTTGTGTTCTCCTATACATTTATTTTGCTCTACAAGCCAGTTTCTTTCTTTTCAGCTAACAATTTTCTGCCACTTTGCAAACATTTTCAATTCCTTTCCACCTTACTGCAAAAACAAACAAAAAAAAAACTTCTCTTCAACTCTGTATCCCTTTTAGCTACTATCCTGTTTCTTTTCTCCCCTTTACACATAGTTACTCAAAATAACTGTCTACTGAGGCTGGCAGAGAATTGGTGCACAGGCTTTCCACTTTTTGCCTTCTGCAGACATTGCTGATTAATCCCAGCGCCCTTCCCTGAACTCTCTAGCCCAGCCTCAGAACCTTCTTTTCACACATTATTCCAAGTGGCCATTGGCAACCAGACTTGCCAGTTCGGGTGACACCTGCTTGCCACCCCTGGAGCTTATTCTTAATGTTCTCACCCACTGCTCAAACAATTACAGTAAAGATTCTAACTTCCTAATGGTTAAATGCAATGGATTCTTTGTAGTCCTCATTTTAATTTCTCTTTTCAAAATTCTCTCTACTCTTTGGCTTTATAAACTCGAGTTGGTTGTTGTTTCTAATTGTTTTCCTCCTCAGTTTCCTATTGGGGACACTCTTCTTCTGTTGCCCCTAAAATGTTTGTATTTGCCTACCCAGGGGTTCTTAGCTGGGATGGATGATTTGCTAGAGAACCCACAGATGGACTTGAGGGGTTTTTTGTGTGTGTGCAAAATATTGTTTGATATATAGATGTCTCTAGCTAGAGCAGCTACAGCTTTTAACCAATTCAGAAGAAGGTTAAGAATGATTGCTATTTGCTTCTCTTGGATAATCTCACCATGATTTCAAACACCAGTGTGATACAAATGAGAGCAAAAAAGCGTTCAAGACAGACAACCTCATGTCCATATTACAGCTTCACATTTTAGAAACTGTGTGACTGGGAACATTACCTCACCTCCCTGAAACTTGGTTTGCTCAACTACAAAATGATGGAAATGGCCCCTAATTTGTAGCGTTATTGTAACGGAGATGTCATTTGTAAAGCTCTTGGTGTCTTGTGGTGGTCAGTAAGGGATAGTTGCTATGACACAGCCCCAAACATCTTGGTCCCTAAAGCACATCAGCCTCCCGGCTTGCAGAGCTTCTCCTCCCCAATTTTGAAATAGGTTTTCACTTTTAGTGTTCTATCTCACCAGAGCAAAAAGCATTATGTAACTCGTGCATGATCAATTAATTGACTCTGTTGGCACGCATTTATTAATGCAAACGTCTAATACAACTGCAGAGAATACTGTCAAGTTTATCTTTTTGCACGATATTTAGAAAATTGGAATCGGGCACTTATATAAATTTAATCAGACTCAGAGATATTTGCAAATTGGCTTCCACTATTTATCTGGTGCAATCAAAATAGCTCTCTTTCAAAGATGTTAATAAATATGGCAGAAAACAAATTATTCATTGTATACAATTTAAGAAAAATTGGCTGGGCAATAAAAATTGCCTTTGCATTCTTTAAAAGACATGTATGTGTTTTCAAAACAGTGGAAGTTGAGCAGGTGTCTCTATTCACATGTATTCCATGTATTTATTGTATCCTATTAAACACATGTTTGTAAACTTGTCGTTTATTTACACCTTGCTGATTCCATGCCAGCTGGTGAAAAGACTTGGATATGAGGTATATTTTAGAAGTCTGATACATATTTATATCCAAAAGTGTAAGTTCTTTAAATGACTCTGTAGAATAATACAGCTAAATCCCCAAACCCAAATATTTCAGCCTGCAAAAACAGCAAAGTTTCCAACAAGCTCTACTGAACAGGGATCCCTGGTCCATGTGGAGCCATGACTTCCTATACTCAGTACTTGACTCTAGAACTCTTCTGCCTCTGTCTCTGCCCGAATCTATTCCTAGAAATGATGTGGGGCATACACAGAAGGTAAATTAAAACCTTTACTTATTGAATTTCAAAGAATAGTTTTAAGAATTGTTCAACATTCTTCCAAGTAATTAAAAACACCCTGAATTGGGAGAAAGTTGGAAAATGGAATTCTAAATCACTGACCTAGATCTCTGCGTGAATGAATCTAGTATGGAAAAAGTTTAAGACTTAATTAAGGTTCTGCTCAGAAGTTTTCTGCAGTGCACTCAGGAATCATACTAAGTATTTTTTTAATCAAGATGTGGACCTAATAAAATTTTGTGGAGTATGGAAAATTCTAAAGATAGATATAATCGCTCACAATTCCACCACCCAGAGATAACCACTGTTTTCGTGTACTAATTTTATCCTCTTCTCTCTCTCCTTTCCCTTTCCCTTCCTCCCTCCCTTCTTCCCTTCTTTTCTTCTTTCTTCTCTCTTCCTATAGATTTACAAATATATATCTAATTAAATGCATACATATACACATGTAGAATTAGATCCTAGAAAATAAATACTCTGTTTTATATACCGTGATATAAATAAAATAGATGAAGTTTATAATTGGAATTGCACTGCATTTTCAGTGTTATATCAATAGGAAATAATCAGATATAGTCAAATATTTACATAGAAAGCTGTAAACATTGTTTAGAATAGCAAATATCTGAATCACCCTCAGCGGACTATTAGGCATCCAATACATTTTAATGATGTAAATTAATGCATAGAGTCTTTATCTTTCTTATGCGCTGTATGTGAAAATTTAATGACAAAAATGCACATAATAAAACTATTTTTTTACGTACCCGTTATGAACATTTAATCATAAGAAAGAAAAGATAAATATAGTATTGTATTAGAAAATATAATAACATTTTAAAGTTATTGTGGGAATGATAACTGTTAATCTGTTTAAATATGAGTAAATCTCTAAATACATCATGTTATTTATTTATGAAAGGCGAATATCATGAAAGAAATCTTCCAAGTTTTGAATGAATTTTTGTTTTCTTTACATTGAGCCCAGCAAAACCATCTCTGTGTTCTTGCTCTCTTTCTCTTTCAAATAATTAAAAAACAAGAAGACATTCATCATGCTTGAGACTGTAACTATTTATTTTCCTCTCAAGAAGAGTATGACTTTTCCACCCCAGAATTAAAACTACTGAGGATTAAATATTTTTCAAAAGAAAACCTTAAATTGAAATACTCTTAACTGAGTTATATTATGTGACTGTGGCTAAGGTAAGAATTATTAATATCTATCCTATAGGGTGACACAACAGGCAATATAAATTATGAATAACATTTATTTCAGCCAAGTGTGTAAGAATCCTTGGAAGCAATGAGCAGCTGTAGACACTGAGAGATTATGCAGTCTTTGCAAAGCCATTTTTAAATTAATACACATAATCTGTAATGCTTTGTTTATTCAATTGCTTTTCTCTGTACTTTATCATTTACATATTAATTTGTTTTTAAAATTAATAGACACTTTTATCTAAATTTGAATTAGTTAAATGAATTGTTGGTGTTGGTTTTATAGCCTACTTTAAAATTGCCATGCTCAAATTGTATAGCATTTTATAATTTACAAGGCAATTTGATATAATATTCTCACATTAAGTAGGTATGGAGGCTTAATCAAACTAGGGAGTGGTTTTTCTTCAGGATAGCACTCGCATGCTTTTTGTTCTGAGGCATGCATATAGGTATCGGAATCCTCCTCTGACACCTCTGCAAGCTTCTGCCTTGGTTCCACTCTATTATCTGAAGAAGATTCCATTGAGGGAGGAGACTTCCTCTTTGACGTAGATGTGTTTATTCTGCCGTGAATAGAAACCAGTAGAACTTGTTCTGGGTTAGACTGAGAAGCTACATTTTAAAAATATTACCCTGTAATGTAAAGGTGGTCAACTTTCTAATGGTTCTCTAAAAATATTGTAAACCATCTTTGGACCAGTCAAAATATTCTCACCTTTCAGCAATTCAGCTACTATTTCTGAAACACGTTATAACTTGGGCACTGGGATATTGGGAGTTAAACGTGAATAGATTCACAGTGTAGGGAGGATGAGCAAGAGTCCTGCTTCCTGGTGCTGCAAACGGAGACTGCATCCGTTCTACTTAATCACACAGACTTGAGGTCAAACTGCAACTCTTGAAAGGTTAGGGGAACCCATTGAGATGGCTCTATAATAGGATTCCTGTGGGTCCTCAGAACCTCTGCCAGCAGAACAGTCCTGCCCCCACTCACATTCCTGTGATGCTGCTCTAAAGTGCTACCTGGATGCTTGCTTCAGGTGCTATTTTCTCCTGAAGAGGAAAATAAGCTTGACATCCACATGTGTGGACTGGAGAGTTTTCAAGAGACAATGAAGTTACAGTGATCATCTTCAAATGATCTTTTTAGATTGTTAAGTGTTCTAAAATGCACAGCATAGAAATTATTTATTGAAGTTTTATTTTTTCAATTCAAGACAGTGAAATGAATCTGAATTTGAGGGTACTACAAGTGGTGATCAAGCTTGGGTTTCTTAATGATGAGTTTCTAAGTTATTGAAGTGATTTCTTTCCAATTACCTCGAAGCAGAGGTAGCACCTTTTAGAGTTGCATAAACAATACTAATATTCCCTCAAGTTTTTGAAAATGAAAGTGATTTTATTTACTATTTATCGCCGTAAAGATATATGTGGATCTGCTATCCTAATCAGTATTTCAAAGTAAGGCCGTATTTTAAAAGTACAAATTTTGCATACATTTCTGTGCATGTGCTCATAGAAAAGCAGCATTTGTCCCATCTGACAAGGAATGACACAGAATTACCAGCCATAAAAAAGTATCATGTAGTGAAACTAATTGCCTCAGTCAGAAATCTAAATGACTTTGTCGATTTAGAGAAGAGTGTTGGTACTTTCTGGCAACCATACTTGCGATAACAACTTAACAAAGAATGGCTCACATTGCTCTTCAGTTGCCTCAAGGAACAATACACACTCCAGTGCCATGTCATCTCATTTATCATGTTGCATTGTGGTTTACTTGCCTCACGAAACTTTCAGCTTTCTTTGAACACTTCGCTGTCAAGCATCAGCTACTGGCTGATTGTTTTCCACCACACTGTTCTGATTACCACGTTTTAAAGTCAGCTCCTCCTGCTGTTTCTTTTTCTTCACGCTGGTGCCTTCGCTGCCTGGAGGGCATTGCATCGAGCTGTTGACTACAGTAAATCAGCAACTCAGAGTATTCAGCCTTCTCCATCTTTACATATATGTTCCAAACTTCACTGTTTCTGTGATTTCATTATTTTCCTTGGCATGGCTCCTGATTGTACTAGACTCAGGTTTTTATTTATAGAAATGTTTTGGTGATCTGCTTGGGGAAAAGTTCCTTTTCAAAAATTCCATTTTTAAAAATTCAGCTTGAGCTGTATTTTGTGAACCTTACTCATAATTTATTACTACTAATTTAGAATGTATTTTAGAAAACCCAAAGAAATTAGGTTTTCCTTTTGACTACTAATAATGTTCACTATGTATACATTAGAATAGATTTGAAAAATATCCATTAATGAATGAAAATACTTATTTTTCACAATGAACTATTCAGAGACAACTTAGAGCAATTCTGAGATACTTCTTTAGGTGATTTGTCTGTGGGGAGGTCTTCCTCACACAGTGCCCTCGGTCACCAGGGAGTTCCTGAGATGCTCTTCTTGGGCTCTCTTCTCCTCGCCTTCTATGCTCTGTACTCCCGTCAGGGAAGCTGACTCTGCCATGCCCACGGAAACCTCTCCTTTGATCATTTCTCCTACTTGGCAGATGGCTCTGTTTCCAGAAGTACAAGGCTGCAGCTGCTAGACTGTTTTCTTACAGGTATTCTAGGGGTCTGCTAGTGAATAGTTTGTTACATCACACTGAGTGAGGAGACTTGGGGTCAGCAATCCTGGAATCTTGTGTAAGATTTGTAAGGTTTCCATTGTGTAATCTACGTTTTAAGGAGAGTTACCAAACTTGTCATGTTGTATGCATCGTTTTCTGGGAAGCCTCTCTACCAACCTACTTCCATCTCTCTTTTTCACGTTCCCCACCCTACACATACGCACCTGCCTGCGCACACATCATGCACATCTGAAATTCATAACACAGGTTAGGGTAATCTGAGTCCTTGATACTATATACTTTCCAATGCCGACGTAAAAGTCGACTTTTTAATCTTACCATTATTTACTATTTGTTCACACTATCACTAACATAAAATTCATAGTGCAATGTATATTGGTGTATAATAACATACACATTTATACACACATTGTGCTAAAATCATTTGTTCAGTGTAATGGCAGAAATGCCACATATTGAAGATAAACAGAAAAAGCCTGTAATTTGTAAAGCAACCATAGGAATCAAAATGTCTTAGCAATGATGCTCAAATATATTCTTTTGAAGAAATTCTTTCTGATCTTAGAGAATTCTACATTTTAGTTTCCACCAAAAAAAAGTATATAGGAGATGTATTTTGAGTTTCTATGAAAGATGTATGTTTGCATTCCTGAGTATGTGTTAGTTTAAAACTTCAGAAAGAGAAGCTTAAAGCATCCAGAGACAGAGTGAGAATGCAAGTGAGAGTAAGCACACACTGTAATTTCATCCATTATGTGGATCTGGGAAGATCCAGATTTACATATAGGTGAACAGCCCTGTACTTTGAGGCTCTCCATGCTTAGGGCTGATGTCAGGGCTGTCTGTTACCCTCTAGAATCTTTGCTGACCTGGTTTCTATACAGGTATCAGTTAAGAGGCTGGATGCCTGCTGGTCCTAGGTCTGCATCTAGAAGCAGAGACTCACACTGTTGAAGCTTGGGAGTGGTTGGGAAGTTTAGTGTCGACTCACATGAAGAGTGCTCTGCTACAGACAGAGACAGATATCATATGATACCACTTATACATGGGATCTAAAAAGTGACACTAATGAACTTATTTATAAAACAGAAAGAGACTCACAGACATAGAAAGCAAACTTATGGTTACCAAAGGGTAAAGAGAATGGAAGGATAAATTGGGAGTTTGGGATTAGCAGATGCACACTACTATATATAAAAGAGATAAACAACAAGGTCCTACTATAGAGCACCGGGAACTATATTCAATAACTTGTAATAATTTATAATGGAAAAGATTATGAAAAAGAATATAAATATATATAACTGAATCACTATGCTGTACAATAGAAACAAACACAACATTGTAAATCAACTATACTTCATTTTTTAAAAAAAATAAGAGTGCTCTGCTACCGTTGTTGATCTGAGCGAGTATGCATATAGCTGTGAGCTTAAACTTCCAGAGTGAAAGGCAGAATAACCTGGTGGAAAATGCATGAACTTTGGAATCAGTTTTGGGTTTAAATTCTGGCTTTTCTATCCATAGACTGTGTGATTTTTAGCTTATTTCTATGAGCCTCAGTTATTTCACTTATAAAATGCAGAGTAGGTATAAGGAATAAATGGAGGAATGTATCTAAAACTTCCTGGAATGCAGTAAGAAATTAATGAATGGTATTCTCTTTCTCCCTCCCCATCACTTAAGAGTACAGGAGTTGGGTGTGTAATCCTGGTTTGACTAGATAAAACCAAGCCACCCACATTTTCATACAAAGCTCTTGAAAATCATTTGTTCTCTCCCCAGTCAGAGAACAAGTACCTAGAGAAATTCCAAGCCTGGAGAGGGGCTGAGAGAGAAAGAGAGAGAAGGTCTTCTTTGGGAGCTGTATTAGCGCCATTCTTTCATGTAATACCCAGTAAGCATGCAGCTGATACAGTGAGATTATACGTTATTTATTTTTTAAGATTCTCTAACTCAGTGTGAACTTTTTCTTTCATCTCATCTTACACAAAACCCAATTGGAGATTTTAAGAAGGTGATACGTAATCAATAGTTTTATTCACAGGTGATTTGCATTTGTGAGAAGCATTTGCAATTACTGCTGCTTTGAAATTTTTATCAGCTTAAGCAACAAGAAAGTGACATTTAAAATGAATCAGATTGACCAGAGGTTACGTAATCTATTGATTGTGTGAGGAGTTATGATGCACTGTAATTGAGCCAAAGACCTCTTATATCCTTTGGAAATGCCCTTAGGTTGAATTCTGTAGAGTACAAGATATATGTTTATTTTTAAAAATCAATAAAATACTATTGAAATAGTGAGAAATTCAAAGAGCTACTGAATTCTAAAACTAAAATATCTGCCTCTTTTTTTCTTAACTCTGTGCCATCTCTGAATATGTAGCTCATAATAATAATCTGTGCTATAGCACAGATGATGTAACCCACTCATCATGATAATGTGAAGTGTATTTCACCTTTAGCCTTCTCCTTCTCCATTTTAATTCCAGAACATACTAAAACCCTTGAGTCATTTTGGAGTTACATATAACAGATCCTAGTGTCAAGATTTTCAAAAAATAGGATAAGAGTAAAAATATTAAGATACAGTATAATTTTTCAAAAAAAACACAAAGTGAAGTTTGTCAGTAGTTAGGTATTATTATCTTCAGAAATATTTTGAAAAGATATTCAGAACTAGTTTAAGTTTTGGGAATGAAAATATTCACTTAAGAAAACAATTTTGTAATTGTTTTCCTTTTCTCTTTTTTTTTAATTTCAGGGTCAGCCCGGTCTGCAGGTAAGTGAACTCTTTTCTTAACAGATTAGTTCCAATTTAGGATTTTCTCAGTGTGGAGGTTTTACTGTAATTTTTTTTTCAAAGGATATAAAAAAGCTAATGAACCAGTAATCATGACACCACACAGGAGACCAAATCTTCCCCATGAGTAAAGCTCTGGGGCCTCTTCAGGGTTTTGTGAGCCACGTCAGCTGTTGGACCAGGTGGCAAGTGTGACAATGTACTGTCATATAAAATAAAACTCTTAACTGATCTGAAACAGTGCCACAGGAGTTAAATGTAAGATAAAATGGCTTAGCAGTAGACGTCAAATATGAACTGGTTTGCGTTAGGCACTGATTAATCTTGTACTAGTCATGTTGTTGTAAATCCACACAGACTGATTATTTAGATTGTGGTCCTACCAGCTACTTGTGGTTCATTATAGACAGATATTGAATCCACTCTACATTTTCAGTATGAACTAACGGCTGAAGACATGATTTATAATTAAATGTGAAGGCAGTCAGCGGACAATCTTTCGAGCCCTAAGTCATATTGAAGAAAATGAGGAAATACAAGAAGGGGAGGAATGTGTATCGAGCTGAAAGTACAAAAGAAGGGAGTTGTCAAAAGTGGAGATTCGGTAAAAACTAAGAAACTCAATATTAATACCTATTGTAGTCAGTAGGAAGCTAGAGAGAAGGAAACACTGTTGTTAATGTTTTACCTTTAACACTATAATGCCTATAAATAACATAATGATTTATTGAGTGCCCCTTGTATCTCTTTCCCTCGGTATGCTGAATGCTGTTTCTGTCCCAGATTGTCTTGTAAATAAATGATTTTCATGATCTCCTTGTTAGTCAATATTCCAAATTGTCTATTGCATGCTAATTCTCGTACTAGACCATGATAGTAGTATTTATAGTTTTTATGAGCTCTGAATATAAGGAAGTTTAACGGAACAAACAGAAACCTCTACTTTCTTCAGCAGAGCAGTCCTCTTCATGCTACTCAAGAGAAATAGCTTCACAAGTAGTTAATTTATATTCATGTCAGAGAATACTCTCATTATTTATAATTTTCACTCTTAAGAGTCTAAGTTGCCTCAAGGTAATAATTGGAGAGGAAAAACAAAACAAGAAAAAGTTATAACCTAGTCCCTAAATTTCAAACTGCTGTATTATAATGAGAAGAATGAAAGTAAAAGGTGCTTTGCATGCTTTACTGTATTTAATGCTTACAACAGCCATGGAAATATTATTATCCTAGATCTAGATCTAGATATATAGGATATATTTATAAATCTCTTCTTATTCTGTATTTATGTGTATATATATCTATATACACAGAACCTATGAGAACCTGTATATGTGGAACATATGAGGGACCCACAAGAGACAGCATAGAGCATGCCTCAATTTCCCCACTGAGAGGCACGGAAATTGATGCATTTATGCACTGATTTCCCACTCTACATTGTTGAGAGTCATGCCTGAGTGTGGACTCCCTGGCACTTCTGGCTTGCCCCAGAAGGTACAGCACGCTCCAGCTGCTTGAGGAATGCAGGAAGCCATAGGAACACCTGCGACCCATATTCTAGCACTGTCTTGGAAGGAGGCAGTGGTGTGGGTTGGCATGTATATCTACTACAACATCCAAGTGCAAGTGTCCTATAGATAAAACCTAGTGGAAAATTCAGATATGGATATAAAGACTTGGAAAACTGGACAAAATGCTTTACAAGTACATTCGTTAATGAGATATTGAAGAGGATAACTGTAAAAAGAAGAACATGATCATAGTAAGTCTTGAGTACACAGCCACAGTGAATGAGCAGAAGAAAGACAACAAACCAGCAGAGGAAGCCCAGAGTGGTCAGAACTGGGAACATTGTAGATGAATCACTGCCGCTAAGATTTGAAAGTGTATCATGGCACTTCAGAGTACCTTCACGTCAGGTCTTATATTTACTATGGCTCTTCAGAGAAATCGTCTGCTCAACTGCCTATACTTGAACGTTTTGGAAACTTTCAAGAGGGATAGGACTGTCATTTCCAAAAGGTGACCTGCTCTGGTATTCCGTCATTTTGGCTACGAGTTTGCCTTTAATGGATACCCAAGTCACAGGATCATTTCTTTCAAAACGCCTTCCTCATGTCACACAAAAGGAAAACAATGGATTCAGGAAGGATAGGTAGATTAATAGGATTCCAGATTAATAGGATGTTATTTTGCAGACCAGTGGTAAAAGGGGAAAATGTCTAATAATCAAGGAGTTCTGACCATCTTTCTAAAGCTGAAGATGGCTTAGATGGATTTGACTTAGATTGTTTAAAAAAATAATTGCAAAAACTGGAAAGTGAACCCTGTTGCAGCGATGCTATGAAATTAACTATGAAAATAGGCCTTAGGGAAGAGAGGTAAATCTAAGCCCTTACCTAAATTGGTGAGAAAATGGTTCTTGATAAGGGAAATGCAGTGGTGAAAGGGTATTAGAAAGAAAAAAGGCAATGCTGGCATCTGTGGTTAAGATGGGAAAAGAGGCAGGGGAATGAATGGAGAGGATATTGCTGTGAATCCACCAGTCGAAGGAAATCAAATTCTTAGAGAAGAAACAGGATGCATTAGAGTGAATAATATCACAGAGATCTGAAAAAATGGTTGAGTAAAAAGAGAAAAAATAACGGGAGACAACAAGAAAGAAAGAAGAAAGAAGAAAGAATTAGAAAAAACACAGATGAGCATTTGTATTTCAACCTAGAGGTAATAAGAATTATTCAGGGGGATGGGGCAAAATTAATCTATTAAAATGAAAGTCACCCTGATATTTTTTTCATTAATTCATATTAACATAATTCAGTCTAATAACTCAAGTATCTATTTTGCCCCTCTTAGGTACAAGACACAACAATAAGGTTGTAAAATTGTGGTGAACAAGACAGACTCAGTCTCTGCTCTTTTAATAGTTTTCATATTGGTAGTAAAGTACAGTTGCAGGCCCACCATTCTGAGGGTGACTTTAAGCCTCCTGCAAGCCCTGCTCTGCGTCTGCACATCTGCTTACCCCTCAGGTTCTGTTGGGACCTCAGACATGAGGCATTTAAGGATCCCTTTTTCTCACATGCAGGTGACCCAGCCTCAATGCCACTGCTCTAAGTGTGGTCCTGGCACCGTGCCTTAGTTCCAGTCATTGGGTTTCTGCCCAGATCCAGGCACCCTTGTTCTGGTGACTGAGTCCTTTCCTGGCTCCCCAAGCCTCCATTCCCTTTCTGCATTACTGTCTTCATCCCAGGTCCTCTTTTTCTCTTTGCACTCTACTGTCCAGTATTAGAGTCATGGTGTGCATGCTCTGTGCAGCCTTGCTACTGACTGACAGAACAATTAGATGCTTCTAGCCCATTGCCTACTTGAAAGGACTCCACGTTTCTTTCTTTTGACTCTGACTTCCCATTGCTGTTCTTCACACCATGGAAGACTTGCCTGTTGCCTGGCCAGTCACTGCTGTAGAGGAGCTGAGTCAGGAAAGTGAACATTTAGCTTTTTCCTGTCTCTATAATGGAGATGTCAAGAGTTGGGATTGAATGTAGCATCAACCAGTATCAACCTATCTATGTCTTCCAGGTAAAGTTTTTCTATCATGGTTCTGATTGTCATTCTTCTGACCCCTCCAAACTTTGAACCTCAATATGATTACCATTTAGAGGGAAATAAAATCTAGCTCCTTGCCTGACATTCAAATCCTTTGATTTGGTCTGTTTTTGTAGCACTATCTCCCACCAATTTTTTATTAATGTTCTTTCTGGACACAGTGTTTCATCCAAACTGAATCAAACCAGTTAATCTTTTTTCTCTTCAAATCTGTTTTTCTTCATTTGTCTTTTCTTAAACTACTCTTTTCTCCAGAACTGCTTCCTGCCTAGCCCCTAGTCATGCTCAGTTTCCACACATCCAAATATAATAGCCCTTCATACTTACACGTTGCTTCTTCCATCAGGATGCCATTAGTCTCCCTGAGCTGAATGTAATTTCTCGCTGTTGCTGTATCCCCACAGCACTTTATCTGTACAGCTTTTTGTATTACTTTACACTTAAAATAGAGGGGGCATAGACAGCAAAGCCAGACAGACTGTAAGTCAAATTCTAGCTGTTCCACTTACAAGCTTTGTGATCCTGGGCAAGTTACTCAATCACTCTGAGTCTCATTTTCCCCATCTGTAAAAGCAAAGATAATAATGTCTTATTTCAACAGATGGTGTGAGGATTAAAATGAGATAATACATGTATAACTTCTAACACGGTGTCTAGTATGTGTCAGGCACTCAGTAAACATTAATTTCCTCCCTCCCTTTTCCTCTTTCTATTGTATCATAGCTATTTATAAACATCCTTTCTCTCTTTACTACTAGCTTTCATGACCTTCAAGAGTGGGATCTATGCTTTCTTTAATCTTTAGTATCCTCCACAACACCTAACTTAGTTCCTTGTCTGTAGCAGAATTTCAACAAATCTTGTTGAGTTGCATATAGTACACACAAAATCTTAAGGAAAGGGAAGCTGAAAAGGAGAGAAAATTATCAGCTTTTCATAATTCTAAATGCCAGTCAGTAATACCATGTGTCATCAGTAATGCCAAGTAAAACAGGTCTGAGGTTTCTAAGCTCTGAGATTTTACTGAACATTTATTGATGTCAATGTCTCATATCCACATGGTTTGGAGGGTTTGGATACCTTTGTTTCCCTTCATTATAGTAGTTTATTCATATATATTTAATCTTTGATGAAAATAAACAGATAGCCTTAGCCCAGGGTCATACCTATGATATGTTACTTTATTTTGTAACAAGTTATTTGTAGGGTTCAAAGTTTAGATTTGATTTTTAACAATCAAGACAGCTATAGAAAGTAGTTCGTGGTGGTTCTGTGTAACACCACTTGCTAATGCAATAATGTTCCTCCACTAATAGATAATTTAATACAAATTATAAAAGCTAGTTTTTAAAAAACCTTCTCAGGGTTCAATTTTGTACACTTTATAAAAATATATTGGCCTTCTCTTTGCCCTAAATAGCTCCATAAGTATATCAGGATAATGAAATAGTGGAACCATTATATTAAGTGAAAGGTACCCCTTCCATAACCAAAGGCATTTTCTTTTGCATGAAAGTTTTAGAGTTTTAAAGTCCTCCTCATAACTCCCCTTTGGAGTTGCATGTGAACATAAAGGAGGTATAATTCTCTTAGGAATTTGGAGGACTAAAGTTGTGTGTGTGGTGTAATTCTGTATTACTCAGTGAGAAAAAAATGCAAGAGAAAACCACAAGCAAATACCATCAGACAACTGCACATGGAGGCGTGTGGCTTTCATTTGTACTTGTTCAGATGCACTTGAGAAGAAGTGGACCATGTCACTTTGCCTTTTTCCCCAAATCCTTTTTTACTTTGTTGTTGTTGTTCTGATATCATTGTTGCCATTTCACATTTTACTAAAATTTATGAAAAACAAGCTCTGTGTGCCTTATAAGGAATTATTCCTGAAAAAAATACATTTGGTGGCAGTATTTAACTTTACGTTCATATGTTTTTAATTATATATTAAGCTCCTTCTAACCTAACACTTTAGCAATTCCCATATTTCATGTTTGTGCTCCAGTCCAGCCTTTGTCAGATCCATGTAATCTGACTTGGGGGCAAGGAGAGGACAAATACACTCTCCAAGAAATTTGAAATGCATGTGTTGGTGTGTGCATGTGTATGTGCATGTGCCTGTGTGTCTGTGTGTGTGTGTGTGTGTGTACAGAAAGTCCTTATTTTACTTACCACATAATAGAACTGTCATATTAAACTAGTAATGTATTCCATCCTGAATAAATCATGTCAGACTTAATAAAGTATTATCATTCTTTGTATATCATATAAATAATTGATGTGGTGGTTATATGATGAAGAGAATGATTATTAATGTCTTAACGTTTTGGGGTTTTTTTTTGTATTTTATTAAGTAAATGGTTAACATGATAAAAGACTCCACTGTACTCCAAATAGCTTCTATCTTTAAGAGTACACACAATAGAACAGCTTATTTATTTTACTATAATCCATATTTCTTTATTTTTACATGGTCATTTGTATATTGAAATGGTTGGTATAACATTATCTCAAAGTTTAATTTTAGCTTAGAATTCTTTTCTACTGAAATTAATTGAAGACCTTCTATTGCCAATTTTTTGTGCTTTGTTTTCTACCAAATATATTCCTTTCAATTCTATCTGAATAAAGGTGACACCATACAGCCTTTCATGAATAATTAATCTGACATTGATCAGCGTATGTGGAAGATGTTATCATTCCCAAACTAACTCATTTTTGTATCTCAGTTTTTAAATAGTGTTGATATATAGAAGATGCACAAGGTTTTGATGAATAAATGTATATATTTAACAATTCAGATTTAAAGATAATTTTATATTCATTTGGTGATGAAATGACTGAAACAACTGAAAATATCAGCTTTTAAGAGTTAATTTTTAAGGCAGTATATGGAATACATTGGATAGGGTTAAGGCAGGGTGGGCTCCACAGGCAGACACTGGGGCTTAAATGCTGGCCTACCACTTGGAAGCTGTATGACTTTGGGCAAGTTATTTTTTTCCTTCAGTTTTTCAATATAAAACAAGGATGGATGGTTTGACTTAATACATGACTTAATGAAGCACTTGGAACAGGGTATGGCACACAAAGGTGTTATTGTTTAAGAT
Organism: Vicugna pacos; assembly: GCF_048564905.1. NCBI lineage: Eukaryota > Metazoa > Chordata > Mammalia > Artiodactyla > Camelidae > Vicugna > Vicugna pacos. The sequence continues at coordinate 44,818,778 of NC_132988.1, forward strand.
GTATTCATGCACATATAAACACCTACATACATACCTTCTCACATATGCATTCACACTGAGACAAAGCCATGAAGACATATTACCCTTATAGTAATATTTCTTCTGCTGGATAGATAGCCTATAGAATAATGGCCTCAGAACATACAGAGATTTAGGATAAGTAATTCAATCTTAAAATTAAGAAATTCATTAAAAAGTGTTATCACTCTTATATTTATTGTATAGATTCTCTATCTAAAACAAAGATTTATGTGCACATTTGTATGTGTATCTTATTCTTTTTAAAGATATCAAAGAGTTTTAGTTAGAAATATTGTTCTTCAGTGAATTCAAACTAATTCAGTTTGAAGTGTTTCAAATTTCAAAATTTTGTTTACAAATTTTCTCAAATTTATTATATATGGACATGTAATTTCACAAATAATGTTCTTATGGATTTCTTTGGTAATTGTGATATCCAGCAGAATTCTTAATTGGGTAAATTTATTTTCTCTCTAAATATCTCCAGTCGTATTTCAATTGATACCACGTTTTTAATACAAAATATATTCCTTTGTTCATGTAGAGATTAAAACAGTGGAATGCTATAAAATAGTAGGTAGAAAGATAGCTCCAGAAACATTTTATTCTATTTTTTCTCTTTTATCCAAACCGCATATAAACCTAGTCTTAACAATGACTGTAGGAGACCTCACTACCTCCTAAGTTAATGTAAGCCTTTGCATTTCAGGTTTGTTTTTTACAGTCAGTTCATTCAGTATTAATTATTTGAGATCTTAAACCAGGCAGAATCTATCACAGTAATTTACATTCAGGAAATATTTTTCTAAAAAAATACATGGAATTAAAGATAAATCAAAGGTGATACATCTTCAGTTGATATAGTTGAATAAATATCATCAATTATCATTTTGCTTAAAATAGTTATGGCCCAGCTTCCCTGAAACTTCTTACCTGGCAACCTGAGCTATGGAGCTATTTGTAAAAGAAAAATTAACACAGTGAGGTTTTGAGTTCCTGAAAGAAATGTTACTTCTTGCAACAAACTCAGGGCCACCATTTACATTTGTGTAGGTTGTGCACTGCACAAGGCTACTCGGCCAAGGGGCCGGTGTGGTCTCAAAGTGAAGCTCATGCTTCACTTGCCAAGGCTGTGTGCCCTCTTGGGGGCTGCATCTGCCTGGAGGAAAGCCTCCTTATGTAATTAGTACAGTCTCAGTTTGGGTCATCAGAACTCTGAATGAAGTGCCTGCAGTTTCGTCTGAAGAAAATTAACCAGCGTTTTAGTGGTGGGCGTCATGATCTGAGATGAGAGCTGTACATCTAGGAGGAAATGTGTGGGCGGCAGGAGGCATTGTCCTGGAGGGCAGCCACAGCTGGGCATAGGGTGGACAGATAAGTAGTAGCTGAAACTGTGGCAATGGGTGAGATGCCCAGGGGAAGAGAAGTCGTGGGGCAGCAGGGGGGCGGGTTAGTTATGAAGTACAGGAGAGGAAGAGGAAAAAAAGCCCTATCAGACAGTGGAAGAACCAGGAAGCTTTGCCAAGAAGCTGAAGGAAGAGTGGTCCGCATGTGAACTCTTGTCATTGGGTTTGCAATCGGGAGGTCAGTGAATAACTTTAGTCATCTGTGGTTTTCAAAGCAGTATTGCCGTGGTTTCAGGAGTAACTCAGTGTTGAAAAGGTCGGGAGAGTGAAATTAGAATACTCCTTTTCTAAAAGTTTGGAGTCACAGGCAGAAGGGAGAAAGGAGCCAAAATTGTCTGCCCGTGTTTGCAATGTGAGAAAAAAATCTTTCATTGAATAGCATTCATTTCATCTTGAAGAGATTGTGTGAAGTTGTTGATTTCTTTTGCTATTAGTCTGTACTCTTCTGAACTAGAGTCATCTGAGTCAACAAATGAGAAATGGTAGTAACCTTGAATGGCACAAATTCAAGCCCAAGTCAAATAAATCCTCATAAGCATTAATTGAGAGTGTGTTGGACATAAAATATCTGAATTTTTTATTGTCTACAGGCTATTCGGGGAATATTAATTTTAGCTCTGATGTCTTGTTAGAAACCTCTGTTGCAGGAAATACGCTAATACATTTATTGGACACCTACTATGTGTAAGGTACAAGGCTACACATTTAAATTAGGAAGAGAAGAGGGGAAGGGGAATAATATTTATAGAAGACCATATGTCCTTTTAATTATGTCCTACTATTCCCATGTGAGGTAACCATTGTTTGTTCCATCTTACAGAGGTGGAAACTGAGGCTCAGTGAGGTTAAGTGACCTGCCAAAGATCACGTGCTAGTACATATTAAAACCTCCAACATTGGTGCTTATTACCTTTCCCTCTTTTATCTATACCTCACCTCTCTTCCTGCCCTCAAGGCTCCTGCTAGTTCAGCGTGAAGCATACATCTTAAACCTAGCAAGCATGCACTAAGTTTTACTAAGAGCTACAAGTCCTTAAGGAGTTCAAAAATGAAGAAAGAACATACCCAGAAGAGGGTCAAGTAAAGCTTAGGCCAGAGAGGTCACTGAGGTGAGTCAACAGTGACTGGCAGTAATGATAGGGTTTGTACAGGAGGTGGAGATGGGGCTTTTACTGCAGGGACTAATATTTCTTTCAGAAACTCAAGTTCTTACTGTGGTTTTTCCCAGTTAGCTCCGTAGCTCAGGTTGCTAGGTAAGAGGTTTCAAGAAAAGTGTGCTGAAATTATTCCAAGCAAAATGATAATTGATGATGTTTATTCTGCAGAAAGAATGACATGAGCAAAGATATAGAAAGTGATGAGAGTGAGGGGAATTCTGACAACAGCTGGTGTTCAAGGCTGACTGGAGGAGAGGATCCTTATGAGGAAGGAGGCAGGGGTGGGTTAGAGATAAGGCAAAAAAGGAAAGTTAGAAGCAGATTATAGAGGACATTGGACACAGGCAGATTTCCCACAACGTGTCACCTATTAGCTTTTGCATCCACGGAGGATCATGGCCTGTAACAACTTTTTCATTGCAGATTACAAATGACCCCTTGAAATTTTTTAAGCTGAAGAATGATATACAAAAATGCGCTTTAGGAAACATAGCCTGACAAAAAGTATGTAGGATGGAGTTGAGTAAGGGAAGACCAAAGAGGCTGGTGGGCTATTCTTGTTTTCCAGGAACAAGGGTGCTAGCAACAAATATGGAAAGATAGATACAAGGGATTTGAGGGAGAATAAAATCTATAGGACTTGCATAGGATTCCATTTACCGAACCAGACATAACACTGAGGCTTTAGGCTTGGAGGAGCAGTGGTGTGTTAAACAAAAGTATGGAAGTCAGAAGCATGATTGGCTTGCAGTAGAAACTGGGAAGTTTGAGCTGATGATGGCGTATCTTGGCTTAGACATCTGGTGAGCAGTTGTAAATGCAGGACTGCAGCCTGGAAAAGAATTTAGGACATAAGTCAGGTAATAATTAAAGCCAAATAGTATATTTGATAGCTGATGAAGGGAGTAAAGTGAAAAGACAAAAGGTTTAGACACAAATTTGGGCAATCCTGACATTTATGGGCTTTGTTAGCCCTCCCTCCTCCAAGCTCCAGTTTATTTAGTTTTATTTTAGCCCAGGGTAACTCCTTTCCAGAGCCCCGTCCACTGGCTCAGCAGTTTCCCTTGCTATAGCTCAGCTTTCTTCTTCCTAATGGAAAGAAATGCCCTCAAGACCAATATGTATTTCAACTCATGTTACTTTATTTTTCCCCAAACCAGAATGTAAAAATAGGACTTCTACTCTGCTACCTCCTTCCTCTTTGCTCAAATTCAATTTCTGTTCTTTCTATGACCAGTCTATTATTTAGGGCAGTTTGATGGAGATGGTAAGAAGTTAGGAACTTAGAATGAGGGTATAGAGGGCAAAGACAACTTTTCTTCCCTTTGACTTTAGTGGGGAGTGAATGAACATGTTTGGAGACCAGGGGTAAGAATCCAAGGGACCCATAATTGTTGAAGAGACAAGTGAGAACAATGATAAAGAGCAGGGCGGGGAGTGGGGAGTATGTACCAACATTACCTTCAGTCCCACGAGAGAGGAGGTAAGGATACAGGAAAATCTGGAGATGGAGAGCATGGTGATTGTAGAAGCCTGCATTAAAATCTTTTGATCTGTTTAGTCATCAGCTGAGGAAGAGGGAGATCAGGCTTCTAATTTACACGGGGAGCTCGAGAACTACAGACAAACCTAGCCCTTGTTTTTTCCATTCCATCTGCCTATCCCCTTAGACTCAAAGGGATATCCTAATCCTCATCCCTGGGTTGTGTTCAGTTATCATTCACAAAACCAATATTGCTCTGTAAGAAACTACCAGTGAACATAGAATCAAAGTAACCTTCAAACCAGGCTTTCTTAAATAGTGTGGGCAAAATTATTTGGGGACACTATATTAGGAAAAATGCAGAAATAGACAATTGCAAATTAAACCCATCATTTAAAGATGACCGTACCTCTGAATACATTTGAATTATATTGAGGACACTAAGGGTATTGTAGGATAGTTTACACCATTAGCTGTAAAATCACAGGGGCTACTGTGGGCATTTAGAGAGCAAGTTGATACTTTCTTTCAACAGAAGGAATGTTTAGGATTTCAAGTCTTTCACCATGGAGTTCATTTTATTTGACCTCTTAAAAATAAGTTTTTTTTTTTTAAAAAAAAAAGCAAAGTTAAACAACAAAAAAATAGTTTTAGCAATCTCTTAAAATATTTAGATGTAAGGAATGGTTCTACAAAGAAGGGACCTCTTGGTTTTGATTGGCAGGAGCAGTAATTTGGCTGTATTTAATTTGTATTGTGTTAGAAAAGAAAGCCAGAGTGAGCTTCCCTGATTCCTGCTGTTTTATAAGCCCTTAACTCCATTGAGCTACATCAGCCTTACTTTTGAGAGACCTTTTTTAATGTTTGGTTTTCTAAACTTTCTTTTAGTGCTAGTCCTCACTAATTGTTTCCTTATGGCAGCTGCTTATGATTTAAGACTGATCATGGGTACATATAGTCCCTTGTCCAAGGCTCAAACTGACATCACAAGAGAACTTATAGTTACAATCTTACTACAGAAAATGTCTAGAAAATAAAAGCTGTAAAAATTAGTTTTGCAATAAGTGGGGCTGGTTTTCAGATTTTAAGTTTCTGTTTATACCAACCCCCTTTTCTGCTGGATTTCTTTTAATCTTCAATACAAAACGAAAGGTGTAAAATCTGAAGCTATAAATCTGTTTATAGCTATAATTCCCTTCCCTGGCTTAGCAGAATTTGACACTATAATAAACACAGTTTTTCTGCAGCAACACTGAATTTGGTTCTTGTATAATTCTTTTATATGTTGCTGCTTTGAACACTGAGTTTTATGGCATTCTTTTCTTTCTGGGTGTTTCAGTTCGGCAAGAATTGAGCACCTACTATGTGCTAGGGATGACTAGATAGTTCTAAGGCCTAAAGTTTAGTCTTGTTTCGTCATTAAAGTGATGTGACTAAAAGGACAATGAAGTGTTTTTGTCTTGCTTTGTTTTTTTGGGAATAGTCCTTGAACACTGAAGTAAATTATATTAAACCTGTGTATTCTCTAAAAGTTTTTGATCATTCACCTGATACATTTCTCACCACATTGCCTTTTGAGTTTAGGAAATCAATATGTTTACTTTCTTAATCCTCAGGTCAAGTATCTGAAAAATAAACTTTATTTTGTGTTTTCCATGATTTAAATATTTAAAATATTGAGTGTGTGCTTCATAATCATTACCATTGGTAAATCAGGCATTCTACAAGTTGCTTTGTGGACAGTGTTCCATTTTAACCTAACAGTAAGCATTGTTTTCCCCGTTTTACAGATGAAGAAACTGAGGCTCAAAGAGCTTAATGAACCTGCTAAAGATCACACAGGTGATCACAACCAAGATTTCAGTCTGGATCTGTTTTACTTCAAACTTTGAGCTCTTAATCACCAATATAATTCATTTTATGAACTTAATTTTTAAGTAACTCCCCCAAATTATACTTTTCCTTATTATTTTTACTCTTTTCTGAAGCATTTTAAAAGAGATTATACATAAATCTACACATACACACATACACACACACACACAGAGTGACCTATACTTGTATATAGGAATGCCTACATTTTTACATCAGATTTTCCATAAAAAGTTTTAAACTTCCAAATTACTAGCTGAAGTTATTTGCAAAGTTGGGAGTCTATGAAACAAACAAAAGATTGATGATTTGAGGAGGAAATGTCCCTAAAAATATATTATGCTAGTAAAGCAGAAAATGATGTATATGAGTTCAGTGTTGAGGTGTATACTTCGAAGAATACATGTTCACATTTTAGTTAGAGGTGAACCTATGCTAAATGCATAAAACATTTTATTCAGAAACAAGGTAGATTTATCCACATGTAAGTAGCTAGGGTCCCTACTTTTTGAGTAAATACTAGATTTTTCCATGATTAATACTATTTACAATATGATTTTGTGTAGTGTCCGATACATGCTAAGAACCACAATACCAAATTCAGTTTCTTCATGCCTGTACGGTTTGAGTATCTATCTCATTGGCACAGTGGGCCAAGTTAGTGGTAGAGTCAGGGAGAAGACGGAAATCTTACAATCAGCAGGATTGAGGCTTAGTCATCAGCTTAAACAACAGAACACTGGATAGTTCATGTTTCCTTCCTCCCTGGGAGACTGTGAACTTTGATAAAGCAATGTTTGCAAGAGTGCCTGGGCACATGGACATCAAACATGCAGTGACCTCTGAGGTTGTGCTGGGCTCCCAGAGGACAGCTGTGCAGCACACTCTGACTTCCTTATCTTTAAAAGAAGAAGGAAATTGTAGCTTTTAAAATATAGTAAGTCCATGTTCAGTTTACAGTGGAAAAGTGGAGTGAGGGAAATGTACTTTGTTCATAAGTTAACATAGAAGGATGGCCTGTGTGTGGTGGCAGCACAGCATGGCAAGCGTACATCATCCATGCTGCTTTTACCCAAGAGTGATGACAGAGAATTCTCTCTCCTGTCTCTCAATCTCTCTCTCTCTCTCTCTCAGCTATTTCTGATTAGGTCAGCCAAATATGCCAGCCCTCTGTTTGGATTTGAAATGCATCCCTAAAACTAGATTTTACACTTGGCTCTGGAGCTACTGTGTTTATCAGGGTTGAACCAGCTTAGGCCAACACTTTTCTTCAAATGCACTAAATTGTGAGGTTCAAATGAATAGGACTTCTTAAACTATGTTGATCATCTGTCAATAGCCCCCATATTCAATCAGGCAGCCAGTCTTGTTCGTTCTGCCTCAGAAATGCCTCCTAAATCTAGGGCTTTCCCTGTGTCTCCACTGTTGTGATCTTAATTCAGGTCTTTGCCACCTCGTTCTTGGACCAAGGCAACAATTTCTGAAGAAGAGCAGCATTCCATGCTCTCAGAGTTCCATAAAGCACACTTGATCTCACAACCTCCTTGTTAAATTGCCAACAGAATCCAGCCCAGGGACCTGGGTATTGTTAGCCAGTCTTCCCAAATCTCTCTTTCCTGCTATTCCCCATCTTGACTCTCCACACCACATATGTTCTGACCACTCTGAACTCCTCATCTTTCTCTGATCCAGGACGCCTTCCACACATCTGCATGTTCATTCCTTCTGCCTGAACTGCCTCACTCCTCCCCAGTCCCCTTTATCCCTGGATAACTTTCAAGAGCCAGTTCCAATGTCATCTTTGTAAGTCCAGCTCTCCTACCTTTATTCCTCTCTGTACTCCCACCACACGGCATTTACTCCACTAGTTATAATTGTATTTGCATGTCTGTCCTCCAGACTCAGAGCACACCGCCTGGCTGATATTTGGCCATAAATGCTTAGAAAATGAAACTAGCTTGTCCTTATAATTCTATAGTAATGAAAAGATTAATCAGAAAAAGGTTTGTTAGATTTCAGAAATAAAAATGATCTACACTTTTCTGGAATACAAATGATGACCCTATTCTTATTTCAACAGCTATGGCTGCCAAGAATTTCCAAGGTTTGCTCCTTTTCCATTTTTCTACCTCTAGCAAATTGAACTTTGTTTTTTTGATTGCTGTCTTTTAAAAATCATTCCCTCTTTAGCTTTTGCCAGTTCAAAGGAAGCAAAATTTACAGTTCTCGTGAATAAAAGGCCTTTACTGAGATATCCAACTCCTAGGAATATATCTGTCCTTTCCAGCTACATTTCAATAACTTTTATGTAGATTGAAATCCAGTATTTTCCTGAATTGCATTTATTGTGCTTCTTATTCATTGTGCTTTTAATTTGCTTTTATCATTTAATTCAAATAGATAATAGAGCATGGAAAAAGAGCTAAAACCTTAGTTATTTGGACAGAAATAGAATTTGGGAGACTAAAATTGTTACAGACCCATGTTAAAGGCTTGTTACAAATAGGCGATTACTGTAAGTTCTGTACTTGAAGTCATTTGAATAGGAGTTAATTTGAAATTTGCCAGTGAAATTTGTAAATACATTGGTAGTAAATGAATAACACTCTAACAGTGCTCTAAAAGAAGCACTCCAACTACTGAGTAACAACACTAATAATAAAGACTTTGTTAGCACCTTCAAATTTTGTGTGATTAGAACTAATTACATAAAACTAATTAGAAATGTAATTTCAAATAGTCTTATTTATTTATTAAAGTGGACATTATAAAATATCTGACTGCAACATACTAGACCAGACAAAAAGGACAGGAATCCCAAAAGAAGCCTTCTACGAAACTCTGGCTCACTATTCACATATTTATAACCAGTAATTTTACCATATTCCTTTCCCACTGATCTCAACCCAGTTTTAGCAACGGGCTTTTACTTTCAAATAGTTACCAACCAGCCTTTGACACTAATACCTGAACAACATATATGTCCACTAAATATTAGATTGTTAGCTTGATGTAGTTGGAAGCAGCAAAACACCATTGTTAAATACTCTCTAATTCAAATAACTCATTAATTTGTATAGCTGCCTATTCTTTAGTTAATACCAGTGAGCTTGAGGGTGGTTTTCTTGCAAGACAAAGAAAGTAACTTAAATCATGACCCAGCTTTAAGTTTAAAAGTTAATAATCAAAGATACCTTTTTTTGATTATAATATTTTGACTGAAAAAGAATCATGGCTCCTAAATTTTGAAATACTGTGTTTACTAAGGTAACATTTTTCTACAAGTTCAACCCATATTTGCAGTGAAGAGGGTCCAGTTTGAAAAAAGAGTGGGATTTCAGTCAGACCAGAAGAAAACACCTGCCATTAATCCCGAGAGCACAAGTGCGGTCTGGAGTGTCCGAAGCAGCCGCCACAGCTGTGAATGGAGGCTGACCTCTGCTTCCGTTCTCTCTTGGGCTGGCAGGTGCCGGGACGCCATTCTGTCTGCTCAGAAACACCCGCTTTTGAAGCAGCAGTCTTTATTGCTCAATTGCAAATGCAGATTTTCACGTGTTCATGAATTAAGCGTCCTTGCTTATGGCAAGCTATCTTAGGGCTCTAGTGGACTAATGCTTTGGCATTAGTGATGGGACTGTGGGGAAAAGATTCCTCTCTGTCCTCCTTAAAATAGTTTCATAAAAGCTTTGACCTCAAACATTCCATATCACCTAACTAAGTGCCTTCAGAGGACTGATACAATAAGAAGCTTGGCCTCTGAAATCTCACCAGCAAAAACAAAATGTTAAGACGAGAAGCTTTTCCAGGGAGGGGAAGCTGGGGACAGGTCCACAGTAACTGTGAGTGACCTTACAGTAGCTGGATTTTCTAGGCGTCATTTTTCTTAACACTAGTATATAGAAGTGTCTGACTTTGGCGCTAGACTAGTTAGCTTTTCCAGAACAGACTGTTTAGCTTTTCTAAATCAGCATATCCCACCATATTCTCCACCAGTGCATAGAACATTGCCAAACTCTTTATAGGTGTTCACCAAATGTATATAAAAATCTAATTAGAGTTAAACAGCATGCTACTTAATTAAATCAAGACTGGAATCACCATTGTATTTCTTAAACTCGAGGGTTAGTATCCTCTCCTTCTTTTCTTCGGGTTTCCTCTGCCCCACCTAAAGTAAAATCCTACTTGTAGGGCATTTGTGAACATTTTGTGTGTGTTAAAAATGATCAAATAAATTTCCTAAACAATTTTAAGAGGTGTGCAGACAGACTGTACTCATTACTCACTACTTGATTCACTGAAAACATTAATAAAAATGTTAAGAAAAATCATTTTCTTAGCTTCTCTTTTTTTAAGGGCAAAATTATTTTGGAGGGTAAGAAAGAAAAGAGTTTGTCTAGTTGATTCCATTACCCTAGCCCCCTCTCTGTCTCCCAGATTCTCTATAATTCCTCTTTCTCTGATTTTGAACTTGCGATCTTGAGGCCACTGTCCATGACACCATGAAAAATGCAACCAGGGGGCATTTGAGAGTAGGCACAAGGTACACGGATAGCAGCCTCTCTGAGCGTCTAGTTCTGGAACTGCATCCCAGCACTTAGCATCCCTTAGACTGCACTCAGTCACACCGATGAGGTTAGAGTCCCGGCTAACTCACTTACAAGAGGCCTAACCTTGATAATCTTTGAGTTTTATTTCTGGCATCTATAAAAGGAATATCATAATACTTTCCTCGTTAGTTTGGGAGAAGATTAAATGCAGTAACAGGTGAAAGTTCTTAGTTGATGGCAAAATACACAAAATATGACATGATGTTATTGCTATTATTAATATCATGATAACCTCACAACTGTTACCAGACATGCTGCAACCAAGAATGGGAATTTAGTACAGTTCCTCTGTAGCTGGTATTAGTAGCAGATGTGTTGGTAGGTGGAGCACTCCTACATTCCCACCTCAAGTGACAAAGCACTCTCCACTGGGAACTCAGAAGCAGTACTTTGCTAGGACCTTGGCTTTACTCCTGTCTAGACTTGTCCTTGTCCCCTGACCCTGCCAAAGATGAAGGTGAGAGATTGAAGGTAACTCTGAAAGGCTCCAATTCCTCAGGTAGGCTGAACCCTGAGACATGACTTCATCTTCAAGAGCCAGAAAAAAATATATTGATGCCTCTAGAGTTTGTATTTTCTGCTACTATTTCTGTCCAAAGACAAAGAAAATCTTACTATGGCTCAAGAATAGAAAGCTGCCCAACAAAATAGAAATTCCTTAAAAGATCCACTTATGAAAGGTCATCTGATTTATGAGAAAGGTACAGTGTACTATGATGAGGAAAAGAAGCATTTTCAATAAACGGTGTTGGGTTAATTTGATATCCACATGGGAAGACAAAGCATCTTGACTTCAACCTCACATCCTACCCAAAATCAATTCTCCATGAATTCAGACCTAAATATGAAAGATAAAATAATAAAGCTTTTAACTTTTAGAATAAACATAGAAGAACCTCTTTATGACCTTGGAGCAGGCAAAGATTTCTTAAGTGGAACAATAAAAGAGATAACTATAAAGAGAAAAAATGTTAAATTGATCTTGAGAACTTCTGTTCATCAGAAACACCTTTAAGAGAATGTAAACACAATATGCAGCATGGGAGAATATATTTGCAATAAATATACTTTTGTAACAAAAGACTCATTCAGAATATGTAAGAAACTTTCATCTATCTACCTATCAATACAATGTATAATATATACAGAACCCTAGTAAATAATAGGGCAACTCAATAGAAAATAATATGAACAGATACTTTATGGAGGATGCAAAATGGCCAGTACATTTATTTAAAAAGAGTTCAGCTTAATTATTGGAGAAGTACAAATTAAAACACAATGTGAAATTACTACACCTCCCACCAGAATGTCTAAAATGAAAAAGATGGAAAATACCAAGTACTGGCGATGATATAGGGAAACTGAAAATTCTCATACATTGCTGATGGGAGTATAATTGCTAGGACTACACTGAAAAACTATTTGGCAATATCTACTAAATCTCAATGTTTGTGTATTCTCTATAACATAGCAGTTCCACTCCTAGATATACACCCAACAGAAATGTATACAATTTTTCACCAAAGGATATCCACTGGGATGTTTTTAGTAGCACTATTTGTATAATCAAGACCTTAAAACTCCTGGAAACAAACAGCCATCAACAGTAGGATAAATAAACAATGCTTCACTCACACGGTGGACTACTAAAACCACTCACAAAATTTGGCATGAATTTCACACATGCTAAGCAGAAGAGACTAGACACATGATGGATGGTTCCACTTGTATTAGTACACTTATATAAAGTACAAATGCAGGTAAACTGATCTATTCTGTCAGAACAGTGATTGCTGTTGGTGGTGGGTAGTGACAAGGAAATGGCACAACAGGAGCTTCTGGGTTTCTTTAGTGGGTTTCTACCTGCATTAAATGTGTTCAGTTTGTGAAAATTAATTCAGCGTGACATATACTTATGACACATATACTTTTATGTTTATATATGTGTGTATATATATACACACACACACATATATAATACCATTTTCACATTGTAACCATATTATAGTTTAGAACCTAAAATTCCTTGAGAAACTTCATTGACAGCTGTAACCCCGTGTCCTTTGTATGAATCTTGTGACCAGTCTTGGCTGATCTATTCAAGCTACAATGTTTTTTTCAATTTATTAAAAATTTTTTTCTCTTTATTTCAGGGCCCTCCTGGTCCAAAAGGTGATAAGGTAAGAAAATGTGTAGCAGAAACAAATTAAGTTAGTGGAAATCCATACTGGCATGACTTATACTATGTAATATTTTTATCTTTTTAATGAGCATTACCTACAGACTTTGTGCTAAAACTGTCTTCTCATTTCCAACTCTACAGGGAGAACAAGGTGATCAGGGACCTCGGGTAAGTTGTACTCTTCCAGTCCTGGGCAGAAAATTAGTTTTCAGCTCCAAACTCATTGCATTAAAATAGCCCTGGCTTCACAACTGTGTTTTGTCATGTGGTTTAGTAATGGCTGACAAAAATACAATACCACTTATAACTGAAATAGTCTTAATTATAGCTAATGTTTATATCTTGTTGCATTATCTTAACTTGATACCTGGAAACAAGAGACTCTTCAATAATTAGCCCTACTCATTAAGGGCCAGAATCACTACTAAAAGTCAACAACAATCACCTTTCCATTGGCTGTTAGGTCCTTCAGATTTGTACGCTCTGTTTTGTAATATAGAGGTCATGTGGACTCCTATTGAATTTTTCTGCAGTTAAACTTTATGTGCTATTGCATAAGTATGTTGTATTATAGACAAAAATATTAATGCATTTTATATTTTTATTTTTCATTGCAAGTTTGAATAATATTTTTTTGAATTTTTAATTCTTTGTAGATTTTTAAGCAGATAAAAGGTATAATATAATTTAGTATTCCAAGGAGGAGGGGCATTTTTTATTCTTCTCAACTGTGGCTCTTTCAACCATTATAACACAATGGTGAATGCTTTGTTATTACCTTGGTAGTGCCAAGTCCTCTGCTTCACATCTGTGCCTTATTACCCAAATGTTCAGACATACTGTTCCAATGATGTAGTGGCTCCGTGCAGACATACCTCTCAATTTTCTCATGTCACTATGCACAAAAGCAAGTATTTGGTTGAAGAGAGTCATTTTTTATAGTGGAAAAGCACATTGAAAACTTTCAGGTTGAAAACAGACCCTGTGTAGGCTTTTTGTAAAATGCACTCTGTGGGGTTAATTACTGAATTCATTTACACTGTAATAGAGGTTTTGTTGCAAAAGATGTAGTCAGTGCAAACTTGAAAAGTTTAAAGTCTTATCCCTCATGTTTATTCAACTAGGTGAAAGTTATGCTGTGATTTACTTTCCTTTCTATTCTTTTCTTCAAATAGAAATAATGATTATGCCTCAGAGCATTCTGTTTCCTGTGGTAGTTATTCTATCTGATGACTAGTTAAAAGCTCATCTCAGTGGTCAAGAAGATTAAACATTATGATATCTGTCATGGATGCAAATAGAATAGAATGATCATAACCTTAAATGGTTAGAATGTAGCCACTTACTCTGTATGTGGTGATTACTTCACATGGCATGTCTCCATGTATTGAGTATCATTTCTTTCTACATGCAATATCAAAATCACTCAACTTGCCCTTTCCAGGTAAGAGGGAAACTGTTTCCATTCTGAGAAATCTTCCTTTGGCAAAGGAAGTCAAGGGGTGGTTCACAGCTTAGCTGTCATCAGTATGCATGCAATTCTCATTTTCAAAAAGCTGTGTTGGCTTTCATCGTTCCAAAAAGTGATGATTGATTATAAAGCGAGGCCAAATTTTTAGGATGAAACCCGAAACCATGTGAAATTTACCTGGTTTCATGTTGCATTACAAACTAAGACTTGGACCAGGTTCTTCGCAAGTTTGACCAAAGTTCATGAACTACTTTAACAAACCCAGACTGCCTTTCATATAGATTTCAGCCAGTTTTCACACTGACTGGGGCCAACTTTCACACAATTCAGGGGCCACTTAGCATTTCAGATGGAAAGTGACAAAAATTGATACCATTTTCTTCTGGATTTTTCTTTGTATTGAAAGAATTTGGATTGAATTAATAATGCAGGATGAATCTTTATGGATAAAAATTTAAATGTCATGGGAAGTACATGTGAATGTGAGAATGAAAACTTATCAAATTGCCTATCTTTTCTCAGATTCCTAATTTAAAAAACAAGGCAGATCACAGTGATCTTAGAATTTTAATATAAGGATTGTTAGCTACTTATTAGGAAATTCACATACCAAGATAGAAAATGAAGATTTTATATTTCCAGAAAAGTCGTAAGTTAGTTAGAACCAGAAAACTCTTCAATTTTAATAAAAATTAACTTTACCCACATCCTCCATGGGCACACTATTCCAGCTGATGCTGACAGAGGCTTTCTTTTTTAAAATGTAGATCTTTGTGTTTAAATACCCTGTCTATTTTCACCCTATCATAGATTTTGAATTCCACTTTTTATTATTTGTTCCAAGTAATTTATTTCTTTCCATAATTAACAATTTGATCTTCAATCATTTCAATTCTTTGTTAGCTGACTTTCCATTATGGGATCTATACTATTTTCTTGAATGTGAGATCCTTTTTGAATTTTTGGATCCCCAAATGCCAGACAGGAATATATTAATCCATAATATGTGAATCAAAGGAGGAAAAATTTGAAGATAATATAGAAATTAAAAAGATGAAATTATCTCGAAACACTGGGACATATATTTATCAATATATATATTTGGTTTGTTTTATTGGAGGGACATAATTTAGGTTTGTTTATTTATTTATTTATTTTTAATGGAAGTACTGGGGATTGAACCTAGGACCTCGTGCATGCTAAGCACACACTCTACCACTGAGCTGTACCCTCCCCCATCCATATATATTGAGCATCTACCATGTTCCAGATACCATGCTTAATACTGCAGAGACTATAAATGTGTTAATTTCTCTTTCTCTCTTCTACCACCACCAAATTCAGCCTAGTAATATCCCATGCTCTTGATCACTGCAGTAGTCTCTCAATTCATCTTGCTTCCACTCTTATCCTGTACAGTCCATTTCCTAAACAGCAGCCAGAGAACATTTATGCTATAAATCAGATTACATTACTCTCTGATTTAAACCTTAGAATGAAATCCAAACCACTTTGCTTGGTCTCCAAGAACCTTCAAGATCTGGTCCTTGCCTACCTCTCCCTCATCTCACACTAGTCTTCCCCTCCACCCACTGCACTCCAGCCACATTGTCCCCCAGGTGTTCTTTAAATACAGCCCACTCCCAACTTGATGACTTTCCATTTGTTCTTTTCTAGTCTTCTTGTGATTGGGTTCTTCTTATCATTGAGATTTTATCCTAAATACCTCCTTGGTGAAAATTTCCTTATTCTAAACCCAATCTAAATCTGAGATTATCCTATTTTATTTATTTATTTACTTGCTTCTTATCTGTAAAACATTCTACTCCTCAGAACTTAACTCCATGAGAGCAAAGACTTTGTCTTGTTCAAGCCTCCAACACCTAGAACAGTAAGGAGTCAATAAATGTTTGTTGAATGTTAAAACAAAATATTATTTCATTATTATTTCTCTCACGGGTGCCTGAATAAGAAGACTATGTGGTTGTATGTTATATGCCTTAAATAGCTCTAAGAGATGCTAGATAAGTGAACATACTTCCACTTTAAATAATCACTGGAGACTGTAGAAAAGGTAACACTTGAGCTAGGATTTGATAAATGGGTAATCTTTAAAAGATAAAATGAAGAACAATAATATTGCACTTGCCAAGGAAATGGGTTAAATATAGAAAAATTGTATCATATATGGCTGAAATTTTTTATTGAAGTTATGGAACATTTTGAAGTTCTTGTGTGGTGGACAATAAGGAACAACTGAAGATTGTTTAGTATATAATTTGCTGTATACTACCACCAGACTACTTGGTGTTATTACCAAATGTTCTTTATGAAAATCTATATGGTAATAGTGTCCAATATGGAAAGAAGTTCAAAGAGACTGAAAGCAGGGATACCAAATAGGCCAGAAAACTATGTCAGTCATCTGGACAAGGTCATGAAAGTCTGGGCTATAAGGATAATATCCAGTCCTCAGTGGAGAGGTGAGCAGAGGGGATGGGCTGGCTCAACCTGGAGCATCAGGTATCATGGAGGTGCAAGCCATACTGAGCAGAAAGTTCAGTGGCAGAATGAGAAGCTCAGCAGTGGAGAGGGACTAAATTGGTGAGCCAAGCAGAAGTTCCAAAGGGGTCACCAAAACATTAGAAAAAAGCTCTGTGTTTTCAATGGTGTTGAGAAGGAAAGTTGGATCATCTCACCAATAGGGTTCACCACAAATACCAAGCAAAAACCTGGGCAAAGAGGGAGAAACAGGGACTAATAGAGGAGAAATCGATAAAAGTGAAATCTTGAAGCAGAAGGTGAGAGATGAATTTGATCTCTCTTGGATTTACATCCAAAATCTGTGACCATGGATGGAGTTGTGACCACATTACATTTTTTAAAAAAAGAAAAGAAAAGGAAAGACAAGGATGCCCACTATCACCACTCCTATTCAACATAGTCTTGAAAGTCCTAGCCACAGCAATCAGGCAAGAGAGAGAAATAAAAGGGATTCAAATTGGAAAAGAAGAAGTAAAAGTGTCGCTATATGCCAACAACATGTTACTATATATAGAAAACCCTAAAAGGTCCACACAAAAACTGCTAGAGCTGATCGAAGAATTCAGCAAAGTATCAGATTACAAGATTAACGTTCAAAACTCAGTTGCATTTTTTTACACTAACGATGAATCAACAGAAAAAGAAAGTAAAGAAACAATCCCCTTTACAATAACACCCAAAGTAATGAAATACCTAGGAATAAATCTAACCAAAGAGGTGAAAGAATTATACACAGAAAACTATAAACCATTGATGAAGGAAATTAAGGAAGACTTTAAAAACTGGAAAGATATCCCATGCTCTTGGATTGGAAGAATCAATATTGTTAAAATGGTCACACTACCCAAGGCAATCTACAGATTTAATGCAATCCCTATCAAATTACCCAGGACATATTTCATAGAACTAGAACAAATCATAATAAAATTTATATGGAACCATCAAGGACCTGGAATTGCCAAAGCATTACTGAAGAGAAAGAAAGAGGCTGGAGGAATAACTCTCCCAGACTTCAGACAATACTATAGAGCTACAGTCATCAAGACAGCATGGTATTGGTACCAAAACAGACATATAGACCAATGGAGCAGAATAGAGAGCCCAGAAATGAACCCACAAACTTTTGGTCAACTAATCAATGGAATAAAGACAGTCTCTTCAGCAAATGGTGTTGGGAAAACTGGACAGCAGCATGTAAAGTGATGAAGCTAGAACACTCCCTTATACCATATACAAAAATAAACTCAAAATAGATCAAAGACTTGAACATAAGACAAGATACAATAAATCTACTAGAAGAAAATATAGGCAAAGCATTATCTGACATACATCTCAAAAATGTTCTCCTAGAACAGTCTACTCAAGCAATAGAAATAAAAGCAAGAATAAACAGATGGGACCTAATGAAACTTACAAGCTTCTGCACAGCAAAGGAAACCATAAGTAAAACAAAAAGACAACCTGTGGAATGGGAGAAAATTTTTGCAAATGAAACTGACAAAGGCTTGATCTCCAGAATATATAAGCAGCTCATATGACTTAATAAGAAACAACCAAACAACTCAATCCAAAAATGGGCAAAAGACCTAAACAAGCAATTCTCCAAGGAAGACATACAAATGATTAATTGGAAAAATGAAAAAATGCTCCATAGCACTGATTATCAGAGAAATGCAAATCAAAACTACAATGAGGTATCACCTCACACCAGTCAGAATGGCCATCATTCAAAAATACACAAATGACAAATGCTGGAGAGGCTGTGGAGAAAGGGGAACCCTCCTACACTGCTGGTGGGAATGAAGTTTGGTGCAGCTGCTGTGGAAAACAGTATGGAGATTCCTCAAAAGACTAGGAATAGACTTATCATATGACCCAGGAATCCCGCTCCTGGGCATTTATCCAGAAGGAACCCTACTTCAGGATGACACCTGCACCCCAATGTTCATAGCAGCACTACTTACAATAGCCAAGACATGGAGACAGCCTAAATGTACATCAATGGATGACTGGATAAAGAAGATGTGGTATATTTATACAATGGAATACTACTCAGCCATAAAAACCGACAACATAACGCCATTTGTAGCAACATGGATGCTCCTGGAGAATGTCATTCTAAGTGAAGTAAGCCAGAAAGAGAAAGAAAAATACCATATGAGATCACACATATGTGGAATCTAAACACACACACACACACACACACACAAAGCATAAATACAAAACAGAAATAGACTCACAGACATAGAATACAAACTTGTGGTTGCCAAGGGGGCGGAGGGTGGGAAGGGATAGACTGGGATTTCAAAATTGTAGAATAGATAAACAAGATTATACTGTATAGCACAGGGAGATATATACAAAATCTTATGGTAGCTCACGGAGAAAAAAATGTGACAATGAATATATATATGTTCATGTATAACTGAAAAATTGTGCTGTACACTGGAATTTGATACAACATTGTAAAATGATTATAAATCAATAAAAATGTTAAATAAAAAAAGAAAACAAAAGGAAAAGCAGTCAGGGAGTAAAGTTAAAAGATACTGAGATGAGAATTCAATACAAGTCTTATAACTATTTGGATGTAGGGGCTGAAGTCGAAAAAGAAGATAGAGGTGAGATTTCTGGCTTGATTATTTATTGGTAGAAGAGAGTTAGAAAGATAAATGATAAGTTGAATTTTAGTTAAGTTGAATTTGTGATCTTGATGAATTATTTCATTGGATTAACGAAGCAGACAGTTGGAAACCGAGACTAGAATTCTGAGGTGGTGTCACACCTGGAGGTAACAGTTACATAGCTGAACTGTCACAGAGTAAGAATTGAAACCATAAGAGTAGAAGAATGGAGGGTGAAAGAGTGAAGATAGAACCACTTTAGAAATATCCACATTTAGGGAGTAGGATGAAAAGGAGAGTCAGAAAAGAGAGTGAGCATTCAAAGTAAAAAAAAGGACACTGCCATGTTTGAACAATAAAGCAGATCAACTGAAAAAAAAGTGAGGGTGGCCAACAAAATGTTCTTAATAAAAAGAAATTCACAGGGATGGGACCTACAAAAAGCTCTTGGATTTGATGTTCTGGAGTCTTGGGATATTAAGGGATGCATTGTGTTCAGCCGTGAGAGTGCAAGTCAGATGGCAAGAAGTTAAAATGTAAATAATAGGAAAGTTGACTATCTTTGAATATTGTTGATGGCATATGATTTAATGCAGAAGAAACGGCTAACTTTTTTGGCATGAGCTTTCTGTCAGTATACATTGAACCAATTTCAAGCCTACAATTTTAGGTATAATATAACAACCATAGATATCATTTGCTTTTATTCTACAAGACACTGAGTGTTAGAGTTCTGTAGATGAATGCATCCTGACATGAGAATTGCATTTCTGTCCTTGATTCTTAGGGAGACATCGTTACAGATTTGCCATTAATCTTCAATTCGTTTTTGCCATCAAACACTGCACTTCAGCAGTTCGGCCTTTTGGCTGTATGGTCAGGAGGGTGCTTTTTCTGTGCTGTCAGTTACCGTGTTCATGCTCAGTTTTCTTCATTTCATCCTCATAGATTCGTATTTCAGAATTTTGAGGCTAAGGCTTTACTCTGTATTCAAGCAGAGATTGGAGACCCGCCGTAAGGGAGTTGTAGGGGGATTCCTAGGCTGAACAAAAGTTGGACTGAGAAACAATACCTCACAAAATAATTATAATTGCTAATTACTGAGAGTCTTACAACTTGCAGAACATCTTTCTAGGTAAGTTACCCACATCATCTGTAAGCCTTACAACAGTTGAGCAAAGTAGATTATTACGGAAGAAAAATAGGAAAAGTGAATGCAATAGAGTGAGATGATTATATCCACATGGGCTGGGGTCAGGCTGGACAGGGATCAAATTCTAACTCTGTCATTCTCTGTCTTTATGGTTATGAGAATGATTAAATAAAATAATGTATGAAAAATCTGTGATAAGCCCTCAATAGATCATAACTAGCTATTCTTCTCAAGTTTCACATGAAGAATCTGGAGTAAAGTAACTTGCCCAAGTTCACCTAAGTTGTTAAGTGGTAGAATGGGATTCAAACCCAGCTCTCTCAGCCTCTGGTTTGTGCTTCTCCCAGGGGATCATGCTGCTTCCCTATCAGTAAGGTAGTTAGTATAGTCATCAACCTCACTGTGGAACACAAGAGGTTACCAAAATTTCCATGGCTCAGTTTATAACATCAATAATAGCAATAAATAATTCTTTGTGAGTTCTTAAATATGAACTCCAGCCACTCTATGAAGAGGTGTATTATTTCAATAGCTCTATGAAATAGATAGTTTTATTATTTCCATTTAATAGGTGAGGAAACCAAGATTTAAGAAATTTAAATATTTTGTCCAAAAAACAGCCAGTTAGTGGCAGAGCCAAGATTTGAGCCTCAGTACTTACAAATTACATTTCCCATGGACTCCCTCATTCATCCTCAAAAGTAACTCAAAAGTGAGATAGTACCACACATTTTAATATGACCAATTTTTTTTTTTCTGATGAGGATTGAGGTCATGCAGGTTAAGTAACTTATTCTAGTTCTTTCACACACATTTACCAAAAGACAATGCTGGGACTCAAGCACAAATGTCAAGCTGCCCTCTTTCCACAATGCCAGGCTGCCTCCAGATAGCTGCTATGACCCTTCTCAACTTTAAGATTCTGTGCCTCTGTGAATCAGCTTGGAAAGTCTGAGGAGCACAAACAAAAATAGGTGAATCATTTTCCTTGCAATCATGAAAGTCATGGTCTTTACAATTCATGCACTGTCAACCCTCCAGCAAACAAAAGAATGGATGAATACTGGTTAGTAACACCCTAGAACCTCTCTACATGGAGCGTAGGGAGACAGAGCAATGCTGATTCTTGTCCAAGGCACATCAGAACACCTGATTAGCTTGTTATAATACAGTTTCATGTCTCCCCTCAAGGGCACCAATTTGAAAAGTGTAAAATATCAAGATCCTGGTATATTTGCTATTAGTGATTTTTTTCTTTAGGATAATCAGATGAATAAAGTCTGTTTTCTGCTGTTCATAATGCTGTCATTTACATGGTCTACAAGGTATTTTGTTGATTTTACATTTATTCTGAGCTTCTCATTGCAAAAGATTGAAGTACATTTCTTGATCCATAACAGAACCCAAATGTCAAGTATAAACCACTCAGAACTTTTCAGGATTTTCCCATTGTCATCTGCACCCATTGCTACGATCACTCTCTTCTTTATGAAAGAGGACTTGTTGCCTAGTTCATAAGGGCCTCTGCCCTCATCATGAACCACAGCCCTGGGCTTTGATGTTAATGGCTCAGATTTCTTTCCTCTATCCTAGTGACTTAAAAACATAGCCTTAAAAATAAGCAAAGCTATTTTCATGTTTAATACTGTCTTTTTAAATTAGAATATCATTTTGTTCAGAAATTGTGGTAAATTTGTTAATCAAACTTAGGCAATAAAATGAACAAACATCATGAAGTTATCTTCTGACCATAAATTAATCTTCTAATCAGTTGGCTACCATCACCTTGCCAAATAACACAGAGGCCTGATAAAAGATTTAGTGGTTATTGGTCTCAACATCATCAGACAACAGCTGGTTTTAAATGAGTCCTGAGCTCTCACAGTTTCAGTAAGCCACCCAGGAGCTCTGCTTAAATACTTTCATAAAATTCTTTTCTCTTTCCAGTATATGCAAGTAAATTTTCATAACAGCTGGGACTATCCAAAACTGATAGCATCTTAAAAACATCTTCGGCAAGACAGATTAAGTTCCAGAAAAGGAAAGCATTTAGAAGTTTATTTTATTATCTTAACCTTTGTTAACTTGAATGATTAAACAGATTCTTTGGCTCTGCTAAAGCATTTAGGTCTGGATATTAATTTGATGTTCTTATTTACTTAACCCTTGCCTTTCTCTTTAGCCCTAATGAATACACTACTCATTCGGTGCTGAATGTATTGCCTGTGAAAAGGGAATGGCTATAACACAATGGAAAGAAAGAAATTGTGAGAAAATTATTGTAATGATTTCCAGATTCAGCAGAAGTTGGCATGGAAACAGCAAGCTCGTTAGAATTTGCAAACGTTCTTGTTATAGTTTATAATCAACGTTCTCTTTCGAGTGTTCTGTCATACTTCAAACCACTAAGAGCCAGGAGCATTTGTAAATTTGTCCTAATGTGGGTTAATTTTAAAAATAGTTTATTTTTGCAAACAACCATTGATGTGTAGACAATACTTCCCTTGGAATTCAGTGTTGCAAATTATATCTCAATTATTGCTTGTATAGCTGAACCCATTAAGGAAAAGAAAAAGATATTACAAAAAGTTGAGGAAGTGACTCTACCTATTTTACATCACTTTAAATCTTGACATGTTTGTCTAATGTAAAGTATTATGTAAGGGAATCTACACATATAGTAATCCAGCAGGATAAGCTTTTATACAAAATATTTGGAAGTTAGAGTGAACATTTCACAAAACCTTTATATTTAAAAAAGAAAAACACACAATAGGCAGAAGCCTGAGATTTGAGCCCTCAACTGAAAATTCTTTTAATGACCATAGATATATTAAAATAAAACCAAGATCCAACCCCAACCATATCCTCTGACAAAGAATTCTGGAGAATGATGCCAGCTAGTTTAAATAGTGGCTGGATTTCCTTTTAATCTTTTTAATGGACTGACCTTCATGTTAAAAATAGCTACTCATTATATTTTATGAAATAAGGGAAAGATTTCATTTGTCCACAGTTTTGTACTTATTGCTCATTTCAATTACACTGTTCTTTTTACTTATTTCACTTTTTTGTGTGTGATTTATATATCTGGATATATACCTTGTAGTCTTTTCAGGCTAATATACACCACTTCATATTTTTCTTGAAAATGAGTGGAATGAAAGATTTTAGGTAAGATATATATATATTTTTTTTAATGGTATATATATATATATATTTAATATTATTCCATTTATATTTCTTTGTTTTAATTTTGCAAGTGCTATTATCTGTGAAATATTTTCTAAATAAATAATTCCTTAGTAGAATAATGATCTTTTCTCAAACACAAAGTTATACAGATAATTTTATTCTCTTGTCTTGTACTTAAACAAGATAGTTTACGCTTGAATTCAGTTAGGTTTATTAATCCATATGATGTGGAGCTATGATTTGTATTTTTGCCTGCAACTGAAACATATAATAAAATGTGGAGGGAAAGACAGATGTGGGGTTGGTGATTTTATATAAGAAAGAGGAAATAAGCCTTTAAGTGAATATATTAAAATCTGTATTTGAAATGCCCCCAAAAATCCAACATCCTATAGTTGGTAATATCTATAAATAATGAGCATACTGCTAATAGGAAATACAGCAATTTCTATGCAATTTATGCCAACAGAATCCAACACAATTACCACCATTCTTTTTCTATCACTCCCAAATGCAGAATTATAGTTGCAACAAAATGTTAATGAGGTGGATTAACCAAATAGGAATGAAGAAAGTATGAAACAGTAGATTTTTAATGGTACATCAGGATTTGCAGAAGGCACTAGAATGCAAGACTGGATTTTTGATTCATCCCTTTAGAATGAGTGGAATAATGGCTTATGCATTGACAAATCATGCTCTGGGAGAACAGTTCCTGTAGGTCTAAATGATACGGGTCTCTGGAAAGTCATTTAGTGCCAGACAGCAGCATCCTTTCATAAGCATACCTGCACTAATGTGTCCAGCAGTTCCTTGTAGCAGACAGAGCCTGTAAATCACAAGTGGCAAACAGGACTGGCTTTGTAGGAGAAAGACGTCAGTGGCACTGTCCTACTTCACATGCTATTCTAAAGCAGCTTTGGAGGGAGTCAGGAAGCTTTGAGTTTCATTTCTTAGAAGTTAATTAAGTTTTGTCTGAAAAATGTTGATATTCAGAGGAACCCTTACTGACAACTATTATTTTACTAGCACAAGTAGACTTTTGAATGATAATACTAATAATAACAATGCAGCACTATTGTTTCTATATTCCACATATCAAGGAAACTTCTGGGCATTCTTATCATATTTTACTACCTTGTAGTTGATAAGAAAAAAAAAGTCCAAGTGACAGAGAAGATGATATCAAAACCCTCCAATGAAGGCACTCAAAATACCAAAGAACTAGGAGCATCAGGCTCTCTTGCTACGACAGAAACTATAGTTAGCTATAGGCCTGAAGAAATTCTTTACAATCAAGAATTAAGTTAGGGAAATGGTGGTGAGTAAGCAAGAGGAGAGAGAAATTGATGCTGCAGAGTGTCACTGCTGTTCTGGCTCGAAGCCTATGTGATGTGATGTGAACTAGCAGGAACTAAGTATAACCCTAGGAAGTACAAGGGGACAACAGGTGGCAATTCTTGCCTCATTCACCGTGTCTCCAAAAGAACACATCAGCCTGAATATTTCAAGTTCATTGGCAGGTGAGAAAAAAGGCTACAGGAGACACCACCAGATTTTTAATTAAAAATACGTTCAATTGTTTTTTTAAATAGCTTTATTCTTTGGGCCTTTCATCAGGCTTATTTTTAGAAGTTGAGTTAATCTATTTTTCTAGCCTATGGAAACTGTGGCCCAACTTTGAAATATCACACCCAAGTCTTGACCCCATCATGACTTAGAGGAGGACATCACCATGTGAGATGTCTGGATTGCTGAAAGGAAGTTCTTTCACTGGTGAAGCAGGAAGTACGGAATGCAGGATGTGACTGAAGGAGCTATGCCCAAACCCAGAACACACCACAGAGTTCCAAAACACGCCTATTTCTAAGTTACATGGGTTGTGTTGTTCTGTCTTTTTCCAGATTTACAAGTGGTTTCTCACATCAAACACTTGCTTTTTTCACAAACAGTTGCTGAAAATATTATACAGTATATCATTCTGTAGGTAGATGTTAGTACATATGCCATTCTCCTCAACAGGAATTACTCTATCTCTAGAGACAGATACATACACATATGTGTGTGGGTGTTGGCTTACAATTACACTGTCTATACTGTCTTAATGAAAGAGTTCTCCATAGGTATAGATTAGTATTCATGTCTACAAGACCTAAACAGGTTCCAACCTGAACCAACCTTCTCTTGTTTATACTCTGCCTCCTATTAAGAAAAGATGGGTAAATATTCAAAGCGATTTGTTAAGTTTTGGGAGGGGGATAAAATTGACATATCTTCCTTAACTGTTCATTTAAAAAGCATTTTTGTATTCAGTATGGGATTTCAGAATTGTTTAAAGACAATATGGATTAACTTTTAAAAATTTAGTGCTTAATTTTTCTTTGTGCATGACTTTGCCTGCAGGGAACACCATTTTCAATGTTCCTTAGCAAAGTTAGATGGAAATGATCACGGTGACGGTCCTTGACTATCATATCAGATTGACTCTGACTTACTGAGTAAGCTTTTCAACAATCATCTTTGAGGGGCAAATACATGTCTTGACTTGAAGATCAGAGAAAAGTTTGAGACCTAGTTTAGAACTCATTACCATTTACTAGCTATCTTATTTCTTTATATTTCTTAGTGGCTGAGGAAGCCAGAAGTTTCTAAAATGCCAGCACCAGAATTTTCTTTTCAGATTGTAAACTTTTCCATATGGAAGGGACTCAAACATGTTCCTGGCATTTAACATAAGTCATGGCAGCACCTTGTAACTTTTCAGCCTTGATTCTTCCTTATTTTTAATTTACTCTTATCCTACTGAGATAAGTTCTTTGAGAAGGTAAATGCTGGAAAGATTGTCAATCATTAATATAGTTTCACTGGATGTTTTGAAAATCGGAAACTCTTTTGTCTTCATTAGCAAGGCTGTTGATTAGCACAGCATGGGACACATCATCTGGCCAAAAGCTGCTAGCTATAATTTGACCACTTTTATTATTTTTAATTTCTTTGATATTATGTCTTGTTTAAAGAATTTATAATCTCTATGACAATCACAATAAGCTTGATAATGAAAATAATAGTAAGGAATACTTAACCTTTTTTTATAACATGTTATTTTTTCTCTGCCAAATAGGTAACTACTGTGTTTAAATTAAGAACTTCACCTCTTACACACACCACTGTCATTTTTGGCATAGATAAACATAAATTATTCCTACTTTGAAAAAGTGAAGTTTCTAAAGAATCTTCAGTGTTAGGAAATTCTAGAGTATAACATTATAAAGCCATTTTTGTTGCTTTTTGGCTCATTATAAAATTACTTTTCAGTCTCATAACCTTTTGTTTCATAGTCACTCACAATTATTCAATAATATTGTAAAAGGAAATGAATTTTGAGGAGTAACAGGAAGAAGGGAGTATTCAGAGATCTATTAGACATTTTGGATTTGTTCAGAAAATTAATGTAGGGATTTACAACTTCACCTTTCATTTTACACTTTTAGGCAGAAAAGTCAAACAAAATCGAAATGGGAAAAGCTTTCTATGTCACCAGGACAATGTTGAACTTTAATGCTGTAACTCTATACTGGTCTTTGTTATTACTTCCACTTTGGAGCCCTGTCGTTCTAATAAAATGTGTCAGAGAAGAATGCAAAGTTTGAGTCATGGTATCTACCCAGAATTTTATATAGTAACTGTTAAAATAACTCAAGATTTTTAGAATGTGTCAAATGGCATGTGCCAACAGGCCTGTAGTTTGAGAAACTGTCACAACTTATGTGAGATTTCTGTTGAGGGTAGAGAATAACTCCCTCGCTTGTAGCTGGGGAAAGGAAGTCAATGTCTTAATTTTTCCTTATTTTTGAAATGTCATACACTATTTCATACAGCCTTCCTTCTCTGTTTTGTTTGAATCAGTAATTCTCACAAGGCAAATTTGACGCTACAAACTGGTAGCCTGTGGACAGATTACAATAGTAGACACATTTTATTTGGCTCACCCAAATTACTTGCTAATACTTTAATATTGGGCAGTTTCATACAAAATCTTATTTTTTTAGTTCCTTTTGGAAAATCAGAGGCCCTGACACCATTAGGTACATATTCTTTATAATTTCAGTTGGCTGAAGATGGATGGAATCTATCTGCTTTAGATGGGGCATACATTCCACATTACACACAGTGACCCCCCCGCAGCCCACTTCAGTTATTTACATAAGTGCACAGTCCCTGTCAGCATTGGAGTTTCCAGTGTGTGAATTATAGAGATTAAGATAATTTTGCTTCTGATATTATGATGACAAAGTCCATCAAAATATGCGGACACAGGTAACAAAACAACGACAAATCATTTATCTTCTAGGAAGAAGACTAGATTATTGCCTTTAATTTAATTTACATATAATTTGTTTTAAAATTACATAGAATTCTTCTTGCACTGGTGATTGTCAATCTGTAGCATTATAGAATTTTTTTTATTAGTACACCAAGTCTGTTTAAAGGATAAATTAGGACTAGTTCAAACTTGATAGTTTTATATCAAGATGTCAATATAATTGATGCTATTTTTATGAAATATGAATTGTAAATAACAGAATTTTTGAAAAGTTACCCCATTGTATATAGAATAGAATAACAATTCAATAACATGCAAATAATATTTAAAAGATACATTTTAGCCCTTTAGTTATATATGTTTAAAATTAGAAACAGCACAGACATTGAAGGCTTGTTAAAGTCTTGCTCTTCAGAGTCATTCCTTTGAGGAAAAATATAGCCCCTAATTTCAGAATTTCCTCTAGGTTTTTCTTAAAAGCATGTAGTATGTTGGTTTATTACTTAAGATGATCTAGCTTAGACATCTATGCAGGTTATAGCCAAAGTTCATAGATATTTAGAATCATAATACAAATTTAGTTCCATATGTTTTTATTGAACCCAAATAATTTCCTTTATAATATTAGTCAGTATACTTCTAGAAACATTCATATTTTAAGGCACTCTGTATTTCTTCTGGGTTTTTGTTGTTCTGGTTGTATGGTTAGATTAATGGAAACATCTCCCCTTATAAACCCTTCTAAGGAAATTGCCCTTATGGAGCACCAATAAAAAAAATATGTTAACAAATTGTTTCGATTTGTCCTTTATAGTTATGCTGACAAATCTTAAGAAAAAGAATTAATTTGAGTCAGTATTATTTGATCCTTTGTTCTCTGTTTCCTCCTTGATGTAAAAATAAATTGAAAACTGATTTCTCTGAGTGTAACAAATACAGAATTTGAGGGTGTGGTTCCAAGAATTAAAAAAAATATATCATCAAAAGGATCCCATAAAGTAGATCATATTTCCTTTTATGGAAAAGAGTTGTATGCATTGGAAACATTTTTTTCTTATAGTGTTTTTAGCTGTTGGATAATATAGGAATGAAAAATTAACTTTTTATTAGAATTATAAAATCTTTTGGCAATGTCAGAAAGGGTTTCTGATAAATGTTGATTGTCCTATTCTAAAAGGGTGGTGAGGGAGGAGATGATATGGGTAAGAGAAATTCACTTACTGCTCTATTAAATTTTCTCTTATAACTGCAAAATAAACCCATTTTATAGCCAGCCAGTTGACTAAAAACTCATTCAGGGTATCCTAAGTTCATGGTTCCTGAGTTTTATTCAAACACCTTTGATGGCAAGGAACTCACTCTCTTGAAAAGCAGACTATTCTAATTATGGACAGTTCTAAATATTACAAAGTAATATAATCATTCATTCATTCAACAAATACTTATTGTTCCTTCTTTTGAATTAACACCTGCTGTTCTCTACTTCCTGTCATTCAGTCTTAGTCCATTCCTCTTCCACATGACAACCCTTTCGTAATTTTATAGAAACACTGAATGAGGTTCAGGGTTGGATTGAACCCTAAAGCCCTGCTTGTCCAAAACTTACTTCCCTCAACAAGCAATGGTACAGCATAAGCCTGGATACTCCCTGTGATAGTGGCGGTGGTAATGCTCCCAGGCAGTTCTGAGCCTCTTCAAATTAGCTCTCCCATCCCAGCTCACTTCCTCCTGCTCCCACCCCACCTCCTTCATCCATTCCGCATGTGACACTTACTTTTTTTTTGATGGAAGTACTGGGGATTGAACCATGCTAAACATGTGCTCTACCACTGAGCTATTACCCTCCCTCAAGTGACACTTTTGTTATCTTCGTTCTCTCCTGGTTGTTCTCTATATATGTTTCTATCTATGTCCTCCTTAAAGGGTAACTCTCAGAAATTAAACATATTAATTCAGGTGTAGGCTGGCCTAAGTGAGACAGAACCTAACTGCTTATGCTTCTGTTTATGTTAATATTGCCTGGAATTAGATTAGCTTTAAACCACATTGGCAATCATGTCATACGTTTATTATCAACTTAAATTCTAAAGTCTTTTTTTCCCATTGTTACTAGCCCTTAGCTCCTCAGTTGTGTATCTAGATGGCTTGTTTATTGGATCCAAACACTGGTCTTTAGTTTTATTCCCACATTATTACTATATTCCATCCTGTTGAGAGCCTCTCTGGAGTCTGATTTTGCCACCCAGCAATTATTACATCTCTCTTCTGTCCCATTTTCTAAAGATTTGAGCCATAGATATAGAAACATATACACACATCAGGAGAAACCATTCTCAGACCCAAAGTTTGAGAAAACTAATTCAAACCATGATACAATGTTGAGTGGAATAAAACTGAACATGAATTGTAGGACCAGTTAAGCAGTATTATTCAACCAGTTATAAATCCCCCTTTTTATTAGCTTTCAGTTCCTATTTCTCAACTTGGTATCTAAGAATAATATAAGATTTACATACCTCTTGCTGATATCCAGTTATATATGTACATCCATCTGCTAATAACCCTTTTTAAAAAGGCAGTAAGATTGTATTTTTAAACTTCACTTTTCAAAATTTTCACTAACAATCCTTTTAATAATCTATTCTAGTCTTAAATCAATAAAATTCTACCAAATTGTCCATATTTTGCAAGATTAGCCTTCTCTTTTGTTTTTTTCCTTTTATTATTTCTCTTGCTTTCTACAGTTTCTGAAAAACAATCTGAATGGTTTGGTAAATTCTTTTGTCAAATGCTCAGTATTTTGAAACTATTTCTTCTAACTTAGATGCTCAGTATTTTGAAAGTCATTTCTTCAAACTAATTTATCTAAAACTTAAGATAAGTTTTCACTTATAGTCTCTTCCCTTGGCATTTTATACTAATATTTGTGCCAGTTTTAATCCAAATATTTATGTTTGTTTTGTTTGACAGAGAATTAATTAGAAACTAAATAGGAACTGGCTGCTGTTGACTTCTTCTGTCAGTTACTAACATTGTGCTCTCAGCTGACTGAAGCGGGGAGGAAGGCCTATTCTTTTATTCTTCTCTTTCTGATTCTAACAGCAAATGTTATTCTTGGCCTTCATGTTTTCCCCGAGACCCCAAGGTGGCCTTAGTATTCCTGACACAGACCTTACTGTTCCAGGCCACTCTTCTATGTTAATCCTTACTTTAACTGTCACCTCCTTTTTCCTTCCCTTCCTTACACTTAGGTATGATAGTCAAAACAAAGGAAATACTGCAAGGAATAGGAGAGTAGAAGGGAAATTAAGGGCCTAATAATTTACAAATTTGTTAATGAGTCCTTATACAAAAGTCAACTCGAGCAATTTCTTTGAAAATAATTTTTTTCTTAGTCATATTTGTTTCATGCCATTTTCCCAACATTTAACAACTTTTCCAAACGTTTCACAAGTTGAGAAACATGGACAGTTGTACTGCTAATGTTTAGGAAGCTTCATCTCAACTGTAGGTAATGTTGCGAAGCTTCATCCCAAAGCTGGAAAATGGTATATTATTCCTCTTCACTTTTTGTTCCATAATTGCTGATACTCCATAGCACATGAGGAGAAGAGCTGACAGTGCCTTATGAGTAACTAAGTAATTCAATTTCAATAATGATATGATAGGCATACATCTTGTAATTCTTTAGTCACATATGGGAATCATAAAAGTTGAGGCTGATGAGGTGGTAGAACTGGTTACTTATCTGAGTATACCAGATGCTCCCTGGTTTTTAAAATCTAAACTTTGTTCTTTATGGGTACTGAAATTGGAGACCCACTGAATTAAAAATAAGACTGTTTTTATTTTGGAAACTGGACTATTACTTTTATCTTTTAAGCCATCAGAAATATTTTTTCCTTGATTTTGCTTATGTATAATACCATCATTTCATGGGTTCAAACACAGAATGCAGTTATTCACTGTTCTCTCTTTTTTACTATTATTTTCTAATAAATAAGGCAAACATTTTATTTAATGTTTATTAAGTTAAAGGACAATGTAACACTTTGAGTTAATTCTTAGAATCATAGAAAGAAAAAAATCTTGCTTTTGTTATATGTGGCAAGTTCCTCTGATACATGGAATGTTAAGTACACTTAAATAAAGAGAGAATTGATCCTACCAGAAATTTCAATTAC
This sequence comes from Vicugna pacos, assembly GCF_048564905.1. Classification (NCBI taxonomy): domain Eukaryota; kingdom Metazoa; phylum Chordata; class Mammalia; order Artiodactyla; family Camelidae; genus Vicugna; species Vicugna pacos. The sequence continues at coordinate 44,851,004 of NC_132988.1, forward strand.
AGCTTATTTTGAGCTCTCATTTTCAGTAACTGTCCAAGACAAGTTAATATTTACTCTTAACATTTCTGATTGGCTTATTATCAACTAATTATTTGAAATTGGGAGGTATAAAGGGCAATTTGACATAAAAAAAGAGTCTGAATTTTGTCAGTGTAGTTATTTCAGGTAAATTATATGTGCAAATGAATATCACTTTTAAAGAGTAAATATAATAAACATCCTAGCATGTTACAACTTAATATTAAAAATGTATAGCATTTCATTAAATAACGTCATCACCAACCACAGCCAGGAAATGAAAACCAAAAAGTAGAAAGTTCATATCATGATTTCTAATATCCGTATCATTATAAAGTTTAGATTTAATTGTACAGAAGTCAGGAAATTCTGTTCTGAGATTCCCAAAGAAACCATAATTCTGACATAGATTACAACAGCCTCTTTCATTAGGGGCTCAAATCATGGGACTCTCCCGAACGAATGCATCACTATGGGATGGAGTACTTCCTTTTCAAGAAGGAATTACACCCTGTTCTGCCCTTCCCTCTAGAAGTCCTGTATAACAGTCGTATTTTGAAGGTTTTATGATTGAAGAACCAGTGGTCTGAATTACAACAGGTGATTGATGCAATGAGAACTTGTAGCCCTTTTTTTCAAATGTTACGGCAACAAAATAAACTTCCTGCAATGAACTAACTGCATGACTTCCTTTCCGAAGCAAAGCCCTTCCACACTTGTCTTGTTTCTAGTTCAGCATTCAGAAGCGCTAGATCAGAGATCTTTACCTGGGGCCCTGTGGGCCAAATTGTCCCCTCAAATGTATTTTCGTTTGGACTATAAAATATTTTAAAGTAAATTTGAAGCGGGGAGGGCATAGATCAAGTAGTAGAGCTCATGCCGAGCATGCATGAGGTCCTGGGTTCAATCCTCAGTACCTCCTGTAAGAATAAATAAATGAATAAACCTAATTCCCCCAAAATAAAAAATTCTGCCAAAAAATAAAAATAAAGTAAATTTGAATTGGTAGCAAATGTTTAAAATATGAAGCAGTCATTTAAAAAACAAAACAAAACAAAACAAAACCCTCAGATTTCTGGCTTCTCTTGAAGCTTGTGAAGATGTAGCAGTACCAGATAGGCTCTCTCCTGCGGCCAAATAAATCGAGTCCTTGTTTTCGTTTAGCCCCAGCTTGACTTCTATTCAGCCAAATCTCTCCACTTCCTTTTGTCTTAAACCTGCTCCTTTATTTATGTTATCTGCCTGGTCCTTGTCACCATTTGAGTTCACTCCATACGCAACAAATGACATAAAACAGAAAGATAATTATAGGGCATTCAAACGTGTCCTAAATTGCAATCAATATTTTAGTTTCATGTGAAAACATGCAAAATTTCAGGGATGCTGTCAAGTCACAGGCTGTTTTAGTTTTGTGTAGTTGAACAGACGCTGGGAAAACACTAAAATTTAGCATATGGACTAAAGGGGGGCATTAGAGAATAGAACCAGTTAACCAGTGGAGGAAGGTACCTGGAGTGGTACTACTCCAAGTAACATTACTCTCTGGTGAACTCTTCCAAACACTCCTTTATCTTTTGTTGCAAAGTTCATTTTTGAAGACTTCCATTGTCCCAGAGGGCTATCAGGTGTTTCCTATGGGATCAAGTTTATTTATGGGGGAGGGTGAACTTCAGAGGTAGATTAGGAAATACAAGGATCACTGTGCACTTGTTATAGCTGAGGCCAAGGGGACTCTCACCAGCTCTTTATAGGCTGGCTTCCAGCCACTTGCCTCTTCTGTAGAAGGAGAAAGGAGGCTACCAACCAGGGAGCATGCCCAAGGAATTTTAGAGTCAATTCAATTTAATATCATACAAAGGAAGTTTAGCAAATATCCATTAAACCAAACACTGAAAAGGGTCTCTAGGGAATGCCAGGGTACTTCCACTTTTCTCCCAGATGAAGAAGGCAAAAAAGTTGAGCTTATGTCACAGGGCAAATGCCGATTTCCCCTTCGGTATAAGGTGCCCTTGTCAGCAAATGAATCCCCTGTTTGCTTCGTGCTATTCTTCCCTGTTCCTACTGTGCCTCCTCACCCAGATGTAGACTGCTTCCTTCCAGAAAATGAGTAGAGTCTATTCAAAGTGAGGTAAGCCCTTGACCTGGCAGCCTCAACTAGAAAGCACCCTTGGTTTTATAGAAGTATAGGTGCAAAATATTATTGTATTGTATGTTATCATGATACTGTACCATCTTTGAGGGAAGATTCCTGGAGAATTAAAAGACTATTCGTTTGGGCTTCAAAATTCAGAATTTGTATTTCAGATGCAAATTGCATGAAAATCAGATGGGTGGAATTAAAGCTTGCTTTTGCATGATTTATTTTTTAAAGGGGGATTGTTAAGCAAATTATTATGCAGGGTTTAGTAATAATATTGATGTACTAAACAAGACTTATAGATTTTTTTAAAGAATTTTATTTATTCATTCACTCATTTTTTTTTTTTTTTTGGTGGGTGGAGGTAATTAGGTTTCCTTATTTATTTACTATTAGAGAAGGTGCTGGGGATTGAACCCAGAACCTCATGCATGCTAAGCATGTGCTTTACTACTTGAGCTACACCCTCCCCCCTTAGATTTTTTAAAATTCCCTAAAAGAACAAAATTTTCATGGGTCTGTTTTTGCATTTACTTGCAAAACATATATGCTGATTACAATGTGCTTATTCATTAGAGCAATTAATTAAAAGACACTCGATAATAGCTGATTAGGCTAGTTCTGATTAATATATAAAATTGAAATCATAAATTGAAATTTATTTATAACTACTATAAACTACCATAAATTATAATGTATAATTCAGATTACCATGTATTTAGAGAGGCCATTTGCCACATGGCCTATAGTAACAAGTTTCATTGTTCAAAATAAAATTCCTTGCCTTAACTTCAAAACTTACTATTTCTATAATTTTTAATTCTGTTTAAGGGATCTTTCTCATCAACTCTGGAACAAGCTTACAATCTTTTCTTGAAACCCTCAAAGTCAAATATGTTTCAGAATTTAGAGTTTAGGCATTAGAAAGTTAATATTGTTCATACACCACGTATTGTCTGACAGCCTTAGAGAGGCCTGAGGCACCCTGTAATCAAACCATCAATTTCTGCAGTGAAACACATGTGTGTCCACACTAAGAAGGATTATTAGTGACCATAAATAGCCTCACATCTGTTCAAATATGTTGTTTGCTACCAAATGAATTTGCTCCTAAGTTAGAAAAATCTTTAGTGAAACTTATGAAGAAAGATTTTATTTTCAGGGTGTTTGGCTTTTGGAATTGCAGATAAAGGATCATGGACTACATCTTGATTTCTAATCTGTTCTTCATAGTCTTGCCAGGGTTGTCGTCCTCACACCCAGGCGTTCCATGGCACCTTCGTTGTGTCAGCATCTTCATGGTTTCCCACTACTTCCCCCTGTAGGCTTCTTGGAAGACCTCCCACATCCATACCCTATCAATTTTTCTAGGCTCTTTCCTAAAATCTATGTGCTTCACTCCAACCCAGCTCAACTTACCAACAATTTCCACGTATACCTTCCACCTCCTTGTTCACTACACTTCAGACTGGAATGCCTTCCTCCAGAGACCCCCAAGTCCACATCCCACCTCAGATACTGTCATCCTTTTCCTCCTTCCTTGCCCATCTCACATCCCACCTTTATAGAAGCCTTGCTCCTTTCCCCAGTCAGAAGGTGCTTTAAAAACATACTGCCTGCACCTCTAAATACAGCACTAATTTATTTTCCATTTGAATTGCTATTCATGTGATAACCTCCCCTCCCACTAGGTTTAAACCCCTACAGCTTCTTTCACTCCTTTTGGATTATAGTATGTATTTAAGAGTCGTTAGTTAGATGAAGGAGTGAATGTCTTAGTTAATCTCTCTTGATCTCATCAATCTAACCTCCCATGGGAATCCCACACCCCAAAGTCATTGCCATTGCCCTTATTCTAACCTTCCCCAAGTGGAGAGCAGGGTCTAGACCTCAAGGGAATACCTTCAACAGGACCCAATCTTTGTGTACAGGTTTTGATTCAGCATTTCTTTGGAAAAGAAAAATACACTTTCTCTTTGGTTGCAGTATTCACATTGATGATACTGTCAGGAAGGAAGGCGTCATGCCGTCTGAGACTGGCAGGCACTATCGGCTACTTCATTCTGCAGGTCTCCACTTAAACATCACTTCCCTGGAGAAGTCCTCCCGGACCGGCTGACTTCGGTCAGGTCTCCTTGCTGTGCACTCTCATAGCTTTTGTCTTGTTAACAGTCATCGTGTTCACATTGGGAATATGACTCCCAGTCCAAGAACTCAGATGAGTAAGAAATATAACTTAATTTTCTATAACAATTTGACTTCTGAATCTAAACCTCCATTCTTCTGAGCTGACAAAACAACAAACATCAGTCTTCTTGGGATTTCCACACTTTCTTCCTCCTTTTGGATCGATTCACATTCCTGGGGTCTTGTAGCATCAAAAGGTCAGGAGGTGGGAATAGAGAGGCACCCGGTCTTCTGTTGCCAGTCCACACAGTTTGCTGCTGAGAAGGCAGCGTGGCCTGGCTAACCTGCATGGCCCTTCAGAGACAGTGTGTCACTGCTGCATCTCTGGGACATGGGGAACTCTCTGCTGTTTCTGTGCTACACTTCATACTGAGAACACATTTGTAAGGCTGCCCCTGATCTTGTGCATCTAGACATGTCACATAGCCATTTCTTCTTTGAGATATTGTCTTCCTGGAAGGTGCTGCTGGAAAGGAGGGTTTAGGCTCCCTCTGCTCTTGGAGACCACAGATTTCTTTCCTCTCTTTCAGTTTGGGGACATACTTTCCTAGATATTTTTGGTTTCTAGCTATGTTAGCAAACAAGTTTTGTTTTCCATCCTGCCGTCTCATACCTTTTCTGAGGCAATAGCAGACGGCCAACAAAGAGCTTGATTGAGAGGCAAAGGAAATGGAAGAGTATGAGAGAAAAAGCATAGATAAGTGTATGAAAAGAGATCCCAGTCTCATTTGTAATTGCTTGTTTAATGTCTGCCTTTCTCGGTTATAGTCTAAGCTCTATGAAGCCTGGGATAAGGCTTTCTGATCTCAATGTCCAAATATTCCCTTTTTATAGTTAACATAAATTCTTATAGTAGTATAAATTCTTCTTGAATAAGTGAATGAATAAATAGGAATGAAATTCAGAGACCATGAAGGATTTATGGAAAACCTAATGGCTAAGAAGGTGGACTCCGGAGCAGATGGCCAGGTTGTGAATCTTGACTCGGCTACTTACAGTTAGGTGTGTGAAACCCATAACCTCTTTCTGCCTCCAATTCCTCATCTGTCAAATAGTTGTTGTCAGGATCAAAAGAGTTAACATTTATAAAGCTCTTGGAACTATACCAGGCACATAGTAAGTGTCATATGACTGTTGACCACTATCAGTACCATCATCATCACTATTTGTTATCTCATTATTATTAAGAAACCCTAAGACAAGACTGGTCCAAAGATAGCAAAGTCTATATACATAAAATTTATACAATGTTATTTTTGCACAATCTCCCATACTGCGAGGTTGTTTTATTTTTCTTCCTTCTATCCCACACCTACACTACTCTGGTTCCATCAGGCTGGGGCAGTACTTCTCCAGGAATCCTACTTCTTTTCTCAGGGTCACATCTTTTGTTGGCATTTCTTAGCTGTACGTCCTTAGGAAACCTGACACCCCCCCAGAATCCCTTCTTAGATCGTAAGTAACAGGGAGAGCCTTTCTCAGTATGTGTAATTCATGTAGTTTTTCTAATTCTTTAACTTGTCAGCTTTGGAGTTTATCCGCCATCTTTCTGCTTATTTGTAGCATGGGTCCTTTGCAGTTTGCCTTTGCTTCCTTAGCATTACAGTAGATATAGTATTTAATGACATGACTTTGTCTCTGTAGAGATTGCATTGCTCTCTTTCTCTCAGCAATTATTTATGAATTCACCTTTATCATTTACATATAAAAAGGTAATTCCTGGAGTGACTGGGGTTAACATTCATGATAGAACACAATAGCATGGGACTTTCAAGTATCTATAAAAAAGAAAAATTAACTTTTTGAGCCAAGTATTTTGTTTAACTAGAGAGTTTATTCCTTCCATAATCATCATAAGACAGCATTTTTCAGTCAGCTATAAATTCTGATTCTCACAGGCTCCACTGCTCATATTATTTGGTTGTTCAAAGGATTCATTTAGCTATTTAGCTTCATACAGTTGATTTTTCTATTCAGATAGATTATACCATCTACTGCAATATGGAATGATTTAGCAGCAAATTTCTTTCTCTTTCTCTTAATTTTTTCCCCTTATTTACCCTTCTAAGAGTTCCTGCTATTAAACTAAAGTTATTCTTTTACCTAAATATTTTTGCATTCTATTTGAATATTTCCCCATCTGGTCTCTCTTAGTTAGAAATCATTTTATCAACTTCTAGGAATATTCGTCTTTATTTATGCTGCACACATACTCACTGTAATGGCTGTATTGCAATGCATGATATATTTTGGGCAAACAGAATTATGATACTGTTTATATTATGGAGAAACTCAGGGATTCTTATTTCTCAGCATAACACGTATCTTTTCTTCCAATACGATTTGCCGTTGGGGCCCCTTAACCACCTTTGTGATTAAAATGATTGTTTATTTTTTCCTCCAGACCTCTACCATCTCAGGGACACTCCCACATGCTTATTAGTGAGCATCCATTATCAGTGACATTGGCCATTGTTTGCCTTTTCTTACTCTGGGTCATTTATGTACATTTATTCGGCACAATTAATGGTGCAATAAACAGTGAAGTCAAGTATGTGTCTAACATTTTGAGTCATTCGCCTGTGTAGAATTTTTGTGAGGAGAGTTGGCATTCTTCCTGTTTCTACAGCCACTTTCTATTAACCCTTTTTGTAGTTGCCTCTTCCTCTGATCATCCCTTAAGTCAGAGTCTTTCCAAGGGTCTCCTCCTAGGTCTGTTCTCTCTACAGCCTCCCGAGGTGACTCCATGCGGCCCCGTGATTTGTGGCTCCCACCTCTCTCCTGACTTTTTAAACGCATATCCAACGGTGGCCCCTTGGCTGTCCATAAACACCTCACATTCAGCAAGCTAACTGAATTCATCATCTGAAACCACCCGCCTGCCCCCAGAAAGTCCCCTGCGTACTAGTGTTCCCCTACCATCCTTCCACTGTTCAAGCTAGAAACCTGGGACTGCCCTCTGCTCCTCTTTCTCCCTTATGTTCCCAGCCAAGCTGCAAGTCCCATGAATCCTACCTCCTAAATATCGCAGGAAACTATGCATTTGTCCTCCTCTAGTTCTAGGACACTGTCCCTCAGCTAGACTACTGTAACCTTTCCCTGAATGTTCTTTCTTTGGTTCTACTGTTGCTGTGCCGGCCCCCATCCCCTCATTCACCTGGCTAGGAGGTCTTCCAGAGTTCTTGGAACCTCACACTAGGTGCATGTTTTACTTCTGTGCAGCCCTTCCCCTTCTCCATCATAATGGGGTCACTAATGATCGTTACTGCCTGCTTATTTTAACCTTTTCCCCACCACACGTTAAACCCTGTGAGCTAGGGGTCTAGCTCACCGTTCAATCCCCAGGGCCTGGCCTAGTAAAGCCTGCACAGAAGGCATTCAGTAAATACTTCTTAAATATTGTTGTATGTTAGTCAATTTTTAAGCTTTCTAGTGTTTAAGCTATAAAACAAATAGAAAGAAATTATAAACACATAAATTTCATGATGACAACGTCTGGAATTAGAACTCCTGGATTAAGTTTCTGGCTTTCTCAGTGCCCTATTGAATATTTTTGACAAAACATGAAATTTTTCTCACTATAATGTAATCATATAACACTCATCATTACTGAGTATACGATAAAAATGACGATAACATCTTTAATTTATGGTCCGAAGTAGTTAGAAGCATTTCTTATGAATTATTTATTTGTTCAATGTCCCTTTGGGGTAGGCCAGCAACTTTCCTTCCAAAAGGCAGTGAAGGGAGATAGAATTCCTCCTGTAATGATGTTAAAACACTGGTCCTGGATGGTTACCTACTTCACAGAACATGGGGAGGATTCGTGAAGTTATCTGGGTCTTCATGCTAAGGATAAAGCAGTTTTATCCTCTTGTATATCCAGTTTCTTAAGAACTCAAAATATTTGGGGGTGAAAATATATACAAATTATTTCAGTATTTCAGCTTATTCCTGGACTCTGTCTCCGTGTTTTTCTGGAGACACTTTTTTTTTCCACACCCACTCGAACCATCTGTGTACCAGGCAAGTTTTCCGAGATGTAAAACCAAGTGAAATATGTCCATTCCATTTATTTAGAAAGGACTATGACGAATGATACTGGAAAAAATGGCATGGTTAATGAAAAAGCTCACTCCCTGTGTGAACAGCAAGGGCAGCCTGGCAGTTATGGCCACGCAGAGCCTAGACACACAGACAAATTCTCAGCACCGATGCTTTTCAAGCTTATCCTCCAAAGACCACCTACAGGGAGCAGAGTCGCTTCAGTGTCTCTGTGCGATCTGGAGGTAGCCCCCGTGAGGTGAGGTTCTGTACCACCATCAAACAGTAACAATTTTAAAGGTTTGTGCAAGTTTTGCATTCTACCCCAAGTTATGTCAATGTTTGCTTTATATAAAAAAAGACTTCAAGTTATGTATCATCAATTAAAATGGACTCCAGGGAGGTGAGTATAGCTCAGTGGCACAGTGCATGCTTACCATGCACGAGGTCCTGGGTTTAATCCCCAGGACCTCTATTGAAAAATAATGGACTCTTAAGGAAGAGGTACCATATTTATTATTGTGTTTAAACGCTCCCCAGGACACTGGCATATGCCCTTGTTCAAACGTTACCATAGTTTGAAAAAGCACCCAGGCCATGGGATTTTTGTTAGAATTTAGAAGAATTTGTCCAACTGTCCCCTTTCTATTTTGCTGCATGTAAACTCCTGAAGTCTTTTTGGCTGGCTCACTAGTGAATCTTTAGAATGTTTGTCTAAGCACCTAACTGGTAACATGTCCACAGTTAAGATGATTGAGGACTATAAAATCAGCTTCCTCAAACAGAGATTTTCTGTTTGAGAAAAAGGATCTATCTGAGATGAGCATTACCTACCCACTTCTCTCCTTAGGTCTCATTAGCACTGGAAGCCAAACTAAATTCTAGAACTTCATGGGGTTTTTTGGATGTGTGTGTGAGCAGGCTGGTCATGCTCAGATATGAGTACGAGAAGTGACTTATTTATACATGCAAATTGCAAAACTTTTGTAAGGCCTGCCATGTGTGCTGTTAAAAGGTTTTTACTTTTAAATGATTTTTGTTAGATAATCCTGTTTCAAGTGACACTGATTTATCGCCACTAATCAAGATTCTGATCCCTCATAGACTTCTTGTTTGTATCTGTTTTTGTTCTTTGTTACATAAATATGAGGTTTATATATAAAATCCTGACTGTGTAATATAGGGCTAATGAGTCACAGATGGAAAGATGCTGGCACATCACCATCTAATAACATTTCAAACTCATATTCCATAGTAAAACAAAAGCAAATTGTACACATCTGTTTTCCAACTTGCAGCGTTTCTGAATTGGTGGAGAGTCAATGTTTAAGGCACTTTTGCTTGGGGAGAAGAAAAAGAGGGTACAGGTCACCTCAAAACTGTCCGGCCTCTTCATAGCCTTATCAGAAAGGATTTGGCAAAAGGGTTGAGATTCCCTCAGCTTTGCCTCCTGAGAAGTCCCAGCTCTAAAGAACAAGAGTCAAAGGCATTATGGCTGAAGAGGTGCCTCCAACTACAAACATAATTTTCTTGGCTCTCTTAAAAAGAAAAATATATCCCTAATAAGGGGCAAAAAGGGAGAAAAATATACTAGAACTAATGAAATTTAAAGACAAGAAAATTTCTGGCTTTTTCTAAATATATCCTCAAAATAGATTTGAGAGGGAAAGGGGGAAGGAAAGCGGGGAGGAGAAAACACAGGAGGGAAGCCTGCGGACACTCGAGGTCATGTATTGCTGTGGTTGCTATTTGGTTTTTTGTACGGTAAACGTATTCAGTTTGGGGAAAAAATTGGAAGAAAAGGCTCTGATAATCACACGTTGTTGGGAAAGAAAGAGAACACAGGCAAAATTTCTCTCTCTGACCCACACGATTGATAATGCCTGTGGGGACGAGTTAGTACAAGCTGGGGAAGTACCATCTCTCCCATCTTCTCCTCGGTGAGGAAATTCTAAACCACTTTTCTGCTTCAAGGGGGTGTGTGAACTGTCAAGTTCTTTCAGAAAAGTTACGTGACACAAGTGATTACTGCAGAGTATGACCATAAATCCCTCTGACATGGAATCCGCATGTTATAAGAGACAGGTTTCCATCTGCCACCTCTGCAGGAATTCCTGAAACAGGAAAGACCTGAGACTCATCACATGATTGGAGAGAGAAATTTTGATGTGTGGGTGGTAAAATTCTATTTTATGAGGCATACTGCATTTCTTCTGAGGAATACGTCTGATCTGACTGCAAAATACTGTTCACTGTTGTCCAGAAAAAGATTTAATACATGTATTGTATGTCCTGAGTCATAAACAGAATCTGAAGAGAGGGAAATTACAGTGTTGTGTTTATAACAGAGTCTGCAGTTATCTCCATTTTGTACTAACATTTTGTTTGTAAGAGTCCAGAAATCTTAAGGGTCTATGCATGGAGCCCGATGTACCTGAGTTCTCGGCCTGATCATTCCCTAAAAGGAATGCGTTTGGCTTGGGGGCTTCATGCGTCTGGTTTTGTTTAGGGTGTGTCAAACGAGGCAAGACTTAGAGCCGGGATGGGGTGGCATTAGGTACATGCTTGTTTTGTTTGTCCGCCAGTGGAATGTCTGTGTGACGTTTTGTGTCGTGTTGTTTTGGTGCTGTGCCGTGTCCATAGGGTCTGCCAGGCTTCCCCACAGTTGCTGCTCTGCACAGTAATCAGATCCTCACCGTCAAGGTTTGTGGTTGGCACCCGTGCCTGCTCGGTCCGAGCCCGCAATCAGCATAAGAGTGAGCAAGAATAGCCAAATTGGCTTGCAGAGTCCAGTCACTCCCTTTCCTCACGCAGAACATCAGGTTATTGGGCACTTAGGACCTTAGCTACATGGATGAGGTCAAATGCATATTAAGAAGAAGAATCCTGAGCATATTAAGAGAGGAGGATGTTTAAGTTAAGCAGGAGCAATGAGGTACGGCAGGCAAGCTCTCTAGGACTGTGCCATGCCGTGGTGGTTTAATTGGCATGCATGGTAGTGCTCTGTGATATTTTTCAGTCAATTAAGTAATCCTAAGTACTCCGGAATTCAGCATCAATAAAATGGCCATGGCGTTCGTGCCCTATTATGCTGGTTGACGAGCTGACGGAAATTGAACTGGCGCTTTGTCTCTGGACTTTCTGCTCAGAGTGCAGGAGGCGGGTGATGCAAGGTTACCTGCTTCTTTAATACATGGCACTAAAAAGGCCCAACACCCACAGCAAAAAAGATTCATTTCTAACTAAAAATCTGGTCCCACCTTCCCGTTTCAAGGTTTGTATTCCTTTCAAGAAGAGCCAGAGGGTCTTATGTCAGACACAAGTGCCAGTTCTGTTTTGTTTGATGGTTATTACAAGTCTAATGTGTATCTTTATTTCTTTCTTGGGGCCTTCTGATGCCTATTCTTCAACTCTCTCATCTCTGAACTCCAACCTTTGACCTCACCTGACTGATCAGATGGTGTTTCCTAAAATCAATCATGGGTTTCTCTCTGCTGATCAGCAGCTCATTAAACGCCGCCTGATTAAGGTAGTGCTTATTCTTGCTCAAGTCTGATTTCTCCTTTGCATTCAATTTTTACTCTGTATACTGTTGCTTTGCCGTTTACCTCTCATGGGAAGGGATGGGGTGTGGGCAGTGGGCATTTATCTTAAAATATCCTAGAGCAAAATTATGCCTAATGAGCTGCAACTGTTTGAAATATATATGAAAATATCAAAATCAATAGGTAGAGAAAGCCTATCTAATTTTTTCTTAAACAAACCAAAAAAAAAAAGCTTAAAAGTTATATCCAGTGATAGATCCAGTCTCTAAGCTCTCTAGCTTCAGTAATTTATAAATTATTACGCAGCATGACAAGAGCCTTGTATGCTTAATTTTATAGGTTATGAAAAAGTAAATATTTGTCCGACTATAAATGCAGCCACTTTGCTAAGCAAGATGAATATAACTGATGCAGCATTGTCATAGATAAAATTATGCAAAAGTTTTCCACCGGCTCTGAGTGTGATGATAACACACACACTGTTTCCAAAAGCTGGGAGTGCTGGTTTCTGAGCGGCTTTGATGTTAACAGCGTCTGCCCCGCTCACCAGCATGAATATTTATTTGCTCCCCGCTGGCAAGCAAATTGCCTACAGCCTTTACGTTTCTGGTTGTTCTGGTTCTTTTCATAGTGTAAATGTGGATTAGATAATACAATTTAAAGTGTTGAAAAGAAGACCTGGGTCTTTACCTTTCATGGTTATTGTTGGTCTGTCCCCTCCTCCACTGCAGGGCGACCAAGGACAGGCGGGGCCCCCAGGCCCTCCAGGCCCTCCAGGCCCTAGAGGGCCTCCTGGGGACACAGGGAAGGACGGCCCCCGCGGAATGCCAGGAGTGCCCGTGAGTTGCTTTTTGAATCAGTTGTTCTCATGGGTTTTGTTTCATTTTAAGTGCTGAGAATTGGGATGGAGTTGGGGGAGGTGAGGCAGAGTGGAGTGGGTTGAGGGAAGTGGGATGATAAGAAAGTCCCCAAGCACAGGAGGCACTGCCAGAAGGATTCTGCTTTACCACCCACCCCATGGGGCACCCACGCCAACCACAAAGAGAGGCCTGGAGACAGCAACTGACCTGGATCAAGAAGTCTTCCATTGGAGGTGACTGGTCTCACTTGTGACCTGAGTACCATAGTGTACCTCAGTGCCTTTGGTGTAAAACTAGGTGGGAGACTGATAACATTTTCCAAAGGATCAATAACAGAGACAATATAGTCCCATGCAATTTATGGAAAGTAAAAGAGGTAAGTCTTTCTACTACGTATTCCCTTGTAAGTAACTTGACCCGCTAAATTGCTGATAAAACAGTAAAATTAATGGTTAAAACATCAATGGGTATGGTTTGAATATCATTTGTCCTTCATATGTGAAGTTTATTAATAGAAATGACTTAAAAGTGATCTCAACACTTAGATTCAAGTTACTTAGTTACTAAGATTGGCCAAGTGTCAATAATAGAGTGACAGAGGACACTAGATAAGTGGTTTGGTTTGTTAGAGGCAACTCAGCAATTTAAAGAAATACATGGAAAATGTCAAAAATTTGTACACTTCAATTATGACTTTAGGACTCGAAATTCAGGTTTATTGCTTAATTAAATTATTTAATGTATTGCTTTAACTTAAATTATTTTCAGTAGTGTTTTTGTAATACAAAAGTAGTAATGAAATTATTTATCTACAAAGTAGAAAAACTTGAAAATAAAGACAACTAGAAAAGAAAAAAATCAGCCATAGTCATTAATGTTTTGGTATATTTCATTTTATATTCCTATATTTATGTATTTTGAGTGATTCTTTTCTAAGTATATAGGGTACTTCAAAACTTTTCTGAGACAAAACTTTTTATAAGCCCCTCCCCCACCCACCCTTAAAGCTGCTATAAATTTGTCATGTGAAATAAGGAATTGACTTTCCACATGATCTGCTGGTTGTTAGGACTGATTTCACTGGACCATCCAAGGTAGTGGATTCATCCTAAAACTGCCTTCTAGGATCTCACATTTTCTCAGGATGAGACCCCAAGAGACAGAGAAAGCTGTAGCTTCAAGGACACATAAAGCTCTCCAGTTGATTGCTGGTTGCCAACAAAGATATAATGAGTGTTTCTTCAAATAAGAATAGTTAAAACCACTGTGATGGTACAAAATCAGTCAGATCCTTGGGCATTGTATACCTCACAGGAAACTCAAGGCATAAATTACTTTTAAGAAACAAAGGTAAAAGGTATGACAAACTGTAACACATCCAAATATCATACCACCCTTCAAAGGAATAGAGTTTATTCATTTAAGTAAGAAATGACTCTACAAAGGTTCGTGAATATTTTTTAATTCCACAGATATAATTTGAACTGGATTTATGGTCTTAGAGTTAATTTGTATGCACTATCACAACCACTAGAAAAGGATTCTATAAAAATAAACTGAAAAGTACTTATTTATAAAGTCCAGCAACATCTGTATATATTGGCATTACAAGCATAGTTTTTCCAAAAAATATCTGTAGCCAATGGCTACCATTATAATAAGATGACAGTGAAACATGATAATGAATTCTGTATTAATCTGAGTGTTAGGAATTAGTATAGCAATATGGCATGGCAGAATTTTCTCTATCAATGTTAATAAAACATGTTACTTCAACCATTGTTAATCCAGGAGGATCAAAGTTCAAGATCAATCTCTGCTCATTTTATTATTTAATTCCTGCGTTAAGAGCAATTATCTCTCTCTCCTGTAATGTGGCGGTTCTGAGTTCTCATAAAAGAACATGTCATCATCTTTATGTCATCATAAACAGAACATAATAATGAAATGTTACTGTAATTATCATTATTAATTTTCTAGGACCATTTGTTCATTTCCAGTATAATATCTCCTACTAGCTTTATTTAAAATAGCTTCTTGGCATAATTCTTAAATCTCTACTGTAATCTGAACTCATTTTGTTAAATCCTAAAATTTTATAAAATGCATTTGGAGAAAGAATATCAGCTCGCTCTAATTTTCATTGCATTTGCATTCCTCTAGTTAGCCTGAAAAGTATATATTTGACGTTCATGAACCCAAGTGGATATTTTGAAAAAGGAAAAAAAAAGATTGAAATTGGTTTTTACTGTTTAGAGCACTAATAAAATTATCACTATTCTTTTTTAAGGGTGAACCAGGGAAACTAGGAGAACAAGGCTTGATGGCAAGTATTTCAATTTATCTTTTTCTACACTGAAATGAGTAGAAGGACAAGTTATTCAAAACTGTGGTCAAGATTTTGTGTAATAAATGTGTCTGTCATGTGACCTATGACAAAAAGAATGAGAATCAGTTAAAGTTTAAAAATGATAGGGCCTGTCCATCATATGGTAAGGATCACATGACAATGCATCTGCAGAACTGATACAGGAAGGAAACAGAAGGAGGTTCCAGGTGGAGCGAGTAACAGAGAGACCCTGAGGAAGACTCTGCTATAAATTCAGGGATAAGCTTGTTAGCTTGAACAAAAATGAGTTTTCAAAGGATCCAGGAGTGACTACCTGTGCATTAGTACAGCACATCTTCCACAGTGATTCCAGGAGTTTTTCTTTTGCTGAAGGTCTACAGCCAGAGAGAAACAGTTGTGCCTTCTTGATCCCTGTCATTACAAAAAATCATGAAGTGAGTCCTCTTGGGCTTTCCCGTAGACCTGCAGGTCCCAGCTCCTCAGGATTGTGTGTCCTTTGCCAGTGAAAGAGAAACTGGGGCAGCTGACTGAGCCCCAAAGAGTAGAATTCCTTCCACCAACTTCTCCCTGTCTCTTCCCCTCTGTCTCTGGAGCCACCTTTCTGACCTACTTCGTGCCATAAACAATATTGGGGAACACAGAGTGATCCTCTCTAATAACCCGAATCCCAGACACAGCTGTATCTCACACTCGGCCTGGGTGCAGTGATCGCAACTGGCTTGATCACATCCATTCCACACGATGCGTGGCATGCAGCCTGCAGGTGTTCAGGATACAAAATTTATTTTTAAAAAATAGTTAGCTAGTCCTAGTGAAATGAATGCACAGGAACACGCTAGTCGGTCAGGAATTAAAACAAATGTGTGTTTGGGTTAAATGTCAAAGGCTTCTCCCCGCACAGGATGCCTTCAACAGCCCTCCTGGGGAGACACTCAGCAGGCTGCAGTCTTAGCTGTAGGGTAGCTCCCCTGGAAACGTCACTGGTGGGATGAAAGCGTCCTGGGACCCAACCTGACCTACCGCTTGGAAGTTCTCTGTTCCTGACCTGTAGTATCAAGATAGATATTTGACAGGGATAATCAGGGGTGCTATAATGGATTCTCTTTTAAAAGAATAAAATGAAAGAAAAAGAATAACAGAAGGACCATATGTGAAAATTAAATCCATCATCCGTGGTAACTTCACATACAAGTACAGCATTAGCTCTCAGGGTTATAGGATCACAGTGGGTGGAGGATTTTGGGAGAACGACAATATAAATTTTGAAATTGCTTTAAGCATTTGAATGCACCTGTAGTTTCTATCGTGGATAATGGTCAAACCATATTCCTCCCATACTTCCTTACACTGAAGGCTACTTGGGATTCTCAGGAGCCCTCGTTCGTTCCCAGGCATGCAGAGTCCACCTAGTCCTAAATGAATTATCTTATTATCTTAGTTTGCTCCGATTTCCCATTTCATATAGCAACTTTTCAGATAAAGATGATCCTGGATATTTTTTCTCTAAACTTTTTCTTCTCCCTTTAAACTAGTCAGATTTAGTTCATACTCTCATTTCAAAAAATGCAGCTAAGAAACTCAATTGAAATCACAAATGTTCAAAGCCTTGTAATGTAGTGATCTTCTAAAGTGCACTCTACTGTTTTTAATTATATAAAAAATTCTTTTTTAAAAGAAAATTTGTAACATATATAAAGAAAAGTAGACAAATCATAAGTATACATCTTAGTGAATTTTCACAGTGAGCATAACTGTAACCACAAACCAGATCAAGAAATAGAAAGTTATCATATCCTAGGAAACCCCCTTTATCCCACCCTCCGTCACTACCCCCTCTTCTGCCTTTGCCAATGTAGATTAATTCTGCGTGCATTTGAATTTTATATTGATAGAATCATGCAACATGTAACTTTTGTGTTTGGCTTCTTTCGTTCAACATTATATTTGTGAGATCATCCACCTCTGTTTTAATAGCCTTCACAGCTGGTTAAAAAAAAATTAAGAGGAAGAACCTTACTTCCTTGACTACCCTGTTAAAACTACATCACTCAAATAGCAGTAAATGAATGAATAGTCTGTCTGACCTTGGGCAAGTCACTTAACCTCTCAATTTCTCATCTGTAAAGAAAGGATAGTAATACCCTCTCTGCCTCCCTTATAAGGCCGCCAAAGACAAATGCAATAAATTAGGAGAAAGCACTTTAAAATATATAATGAAGAACTACATGAGTATGTTATTATTATTATCATCACTCAATTATTCCCTCTAGAATAAATTACAGGTGAGCAAAGATTTATATAACAGATGTATTCCTGTAAAGTTCTATATGAATCAGATTTTCATAAATCAACATATCTTAAATGTACTGGGGAATTTTGCTATTAAAGCAGTCCTATTCAGAGTCTTTTTGTAAAGCAATGTAATCCCCTAATTTCTCATTCCAGCAAAACTGAGTTTTTATTTATTATATTTGCTTAAAGTGAAATATTTCTATTATTTTAAAAAGTATCATTTTAAAAATATCACTATGTTTGTTAACTTAAATAGCACCTGTATATTTTAACCCATCTCATAGACAGAGGAAGGTACTGCAAATATAGTCACATCTGTTAAGAGGAGAAAATTTTTCTCAGAAATTTTCTTTTTTCTTTCAAATATTACGTGTGTGTTTGTGTGTGTCTGTGGGGGTGTGTGTTTTGGCTCTAAGTCTGGTAGAAAGAAAAGTACATTGTATCAGTAATCCTGGCCTCAGAACAAATTAGGAGTTTGTGACTGTACTCTGTGATCCTTTTTACTGATCTATAAAATATAGGCAATAATTCCTCTTCTATCTGTCTCGCTTGCTATATGGTGAGAAGCAAGTGAAATAATAAAAATATGAAAATGCTTTGTGGAACGAAGACTTCCATAAATGAGAAGTATCGCTGTTAAGACAGAAACACCAGATGACGTAACCTGGTGTGCTGAAAGACCTCTGTAAGGGCCAACAGCAGTGTGATAATATCTGTCAATTAAATTAGAATGTGTCAAATGCTGCGACTGGTAGTGCAGCTTATTCCTTTTGTCCTGTTTGTTGCCATCATTTTGGCCTTCTGTATATCACATCATCTTACATTATCAGCTTTTCATATCGCACCCCTATTCATCCACCAGTTCGAACAAGGGAAGAAAGATAATAAGCATTACTGCTCTCATCTTTTCCATGATGTACAAAACCCATTACATTTATTGGTTTGTGTTGTGGAGGAGTGTTTGCTTACTTGAGGATCTTGAGAGGCACTGGAGAATGCTTTAAAATTTAAATTGTCTCTAATGATGGAAAAAACTAGGAATGATCTAAAATTAGCTCTGACAAAACTGTTTATGAGTGTGTCCGGTGGGGAATTAGTTTTCATAATCCATGCTGTGTATTTTATACTGCAAAAATAGTCATCTGAAGATTAGCAGCATCTCTGATAGAATGAAAAAGAGGTCCTGCCTCTCAAGCAGTTTCACATTTATTTAATCCTGCTGTGCCTCTATTCCGTAAACAAGACCTTCGGGTTTTCTGAGAAGTTCTAGAGGAGATTTTAAAAGGCAGAATCTTGAGCTAAAATAAACTGGACTCCATCTAAATCAGGAGAGAATTGTTCTGGCTTATAAAACTTGACTCAAAAATCAAACCAAGAACTAACCCACAATTGGAAGTGCTAAAGTTCTGAACCCCAGCAGGAATGATCTTTATTTTTCAGTTCTTCAGAAATTTTAATAGTTGTTAAAATAGTATTTTTTTTATCCCTACCTCCGCTTTTGTGATAATGTTGCTGCTAAAGCTGCTAATAGTTGTTAAAACAGTATTTTTGAAAGTATCTTTCCTTTTCATGTTCTTACTGTTTCTTTCTTTGACAAATTAGTAGAAATTCCCCAAAACATAAAACGTAGATGATGTATATTCAATATACCAACTAATCCAAGTTTCCTGGAAATTATTTTTTCGCCCAAAGTGTCTATAACCAAGATTTCATAGACCGTATCACTTTCCCTACTCTGAAACTCTTCCTTCCTCTCCCTCCCCCCAAATATATGCAAGCTCCATAGCAAATCCATACGTCTCTTTCTGAATTATGAGTACTTAAAATGTCACTCATTGGGCCCTGGTGGTGTCTGAGAGTTCAAAACTCAGAAAAATGCCTCTGTTATTGCTCCTTAAAGTGAAATTTGGGTTGTGTCCAAAGAGGTTATAGATGTTTTTTAGTTTGTTTTGATTTTGCCTGCAAACACATTGAATACATTTGGGTCAAGTGAATATAATGTATTTTATGTTAGCTAATAACATAAGCATAAATAGTTGCTTCTGCTTCATTTAAGATAAAATTGAATTAACCAATATATGAAGATTTACTTTATCATATTTAGTTATAATGCATTGCTAGCCCAGAGATTTGATAAAACTAATGATTTTACTTAACTGTGCTTTGCTCTGCCGGCCATATTAATCAGCAGGATGGTAGACATCGGAGACAACAGCAGGCTTCCCTTTGTGACTTTAATCTGGCGAAGAAAACAAAACTTCAAATCACAAATAACCAAAACAGCCCAAATTATCTTAGGATATTTCGTTATTAGACTAGATTTTAACAATGAAATCTTCTTTGTTAAAACTGCGTTAACTGAGTTGTACGCACTGCCCGCTGGGACGCCCTGGCAAGCGTTCTGGTGCTGCATTATCCTCACTTAGTCTGGTTGTCCATGAAGCACGTGCAATGGCCGCATCAACGGAGCCCTTCAGATCTGCTTGTGCTTTTGTCCAGAGCCTCCAATACTTGGTTTTGCAAGTGGAGAATAACGCCTCCCCTTCTGCTGCTCTCCCACTGCCCCGTCCCGTTGCTCAGCTCTGGTGGATTCCTGTGTGCACGTGAACTTCTGCAGTGGTGTCTCAAGGTCGCGTTAGTATGGGGACAGAGAGGAACACTTGACTTTCCTTTAAAGTTGATTTAGTCTCTCAGAAATAAAAAGCTGACTTGTGGGGAGCATTGTCAGGACCAATTTAAGAACACAGTCAAGTAACACAAATATGAAAAGATAGTCTAAAAGGCTGAATAGATGACTGTCTGTAGTCTTCCCTAACTCATTTTGTTTTTCTTACCAACTTCCAGGCTGTGGATAAGCTCTATTTTTAATATTTTTCACTGGTTTCAGTCAAAGGTCTAATAAGCTATATCATATTAGACATATTAATATATCTAGGCCTTTGATTCCTCATGTATAAAAGTGGTGAGACTAAATGACATCTGAGCCCTGTCCAGCTCTAAAATCTTGTTATCCGACTATATTTTCATTATAAAAGCATAGACATATATTAGTCATTTGTCCATGTTATATATGTACACCACTGTATTCTATAAATAATTAGATGCAATGAATACAGTCATATATTAAGTTTTAATGCAAGAAAGACTTAAAAATTCTCTTTCAAATCTATAACCAATGTCTCTAATTATTATTTCTTTTACAGAATCCAACCTACTGTAGCTAAACTAATGCAACATATGTCACTTTTGTATAAGAATATTAATGAAATTGTAATTAATCTCTTTTACCAAATTCTCATATCTTTTCACTAGATTAAGAAGAAACTTTTCAAAATAAAGCTGGGTCTGTGTTAGTCCTTATACCTGCAGATTAAGGGCAAATGTACAAATTTCAGGGCAAGAGTACAAATGGAAATCTTTATACAGTAAGTCTAAATATTCAAAAGGCATAAACCAAATGAATTAAATGGTACATAAAATACATTCTTTCCTCTAACCTCGAGGATGTGTCCTCACAAGGATAACCATGAGACATATCCTCATAATGACTCAGAAAGTTCAAATGCAGAATGGTTGCCCTCCTTGGAGATCCAGGCCAGAGTGTGGCTCTGTGAAGAGAGCCTTAAACCAGCCCAGCTTCTGGCCATGGCCTGCTTCGTTGGTCCCTCACACCTCCCTCCAACCCACATCTCTGTGAGACTCGAGCTCTCATGTAGACATTTGGGATGCTCACAGGATCCAACTCCATCCACACACTTCAAAATGCCCACCTCTTTGCCCCATCTTCCAGTTTATTGTCCTGCACACCTGCAGTGTGGTTCTCCTTCAGAAGAACAAACCTGGGAAAAAGGCAATTCACAGTCTTTGAAGTGAGTTCCAGTCACTGGGGTAATGCATTCCAGGGTCCTTCACGCCCAAAGCACAGTCTCAGGTGGGGGTGGGCTCCCACAGGAGGAGGAATGCAGCCAAGGAAGAATGCCCAAAAGCATGGGCCCCAAAGCAAGAGCGCTCTTGTCCAGGGCTAAGGACAGTACTGGGCCATGTGTCTACAGGGACTCTTAAAAAAATAGACTTCTATTTTGACCACATCCTTGGAAAAAGCTTCACATACACTCATTCACAGATATGCAGACTCTTCCAAGCTGAGATAGAAGCTGTCTTCTCCTCTCCTCCACAGCATTTATCACATAATATATTGTGTTTGGTGCCTAGTGTATTCAGTAAACTGAGTAACTGAATGACACGAATCAATAAATCAATACATCAGGTACTAATGCAAGGAAATCCAGTTTATATTCTCTCTCATCCAGTATCATTGCACACCAGGAGTAGGATTAGGCAGGATAAATCCAATTACAGAACTCCCTTTTCTTCTGCATCTTTGTATAGTCATTCACGTATTATAGATTATTTAAAGTATAAGTGTGTTCATGAATATATATGGTGTAACTAAGAGACTGATTTTCATGGGGACAGTGGGAAAGTAACTGTGTCAATTTTTAGTCACACTCTGTGGCTATTTCTACAGTAAAGTGTAAAAGATTTAGAAAAAAATCTTAGGAATCATCTAGTTAGTCACTTCACAGGTAAAGAAACAGCATCAAAGTGAATAAATAACTTGGCCAAGCTCACAAAGTAGTCAGTGGCAGAATGGGGTCCAGTTCACCTGCCTGTAGCCTTATGCATTCTTCAGACTAGAGCTCCTACATCTACACTTTCCAGTAGAGTAGCCACTAGCCACACATGGCCATTCAAACTGAAATTAAATAAAATGAAACAAAATCTAAAATCTAGTTCCTAGCAATCGCGCTAGCCACATTTCAAGTGCTCAATAAACCACATATGGTTAGTGGCTACCATACTGGATTGAGCAACACAGACCATTTCCATTATTCCAGAAAGTTCTGTTGGTGCTGGTCTAGATAGAAAACAAATCTAAATAGTAAATAAGTGTATGTTATGGTCCTAAATTTCAGTCTTCCTTCTACCTGTCGTGGGATATTTACATTTTAGTAGCTAATGTTTCTTAGCATTGCTGATTTAAAATAGGAAAAGCACTTACACTTTCTTCAATAGAAATATGTTTTATTGAGCATCGTGTAGGGTGATAGACCTTTGCAAACCACAAATTTATTTCCTTTATGGTGCGCTAGGGGAAGCATGCTTAATCACAGAGGGCAGAGAAAGCCTGTTAATTTTTCTTACTTTCCGGATCATTTCCATTTTGGATGCAGCAGTGAGAAACAATTTATTAAATATTTAGAAGGGATGGAGTGAGCTAATTTCAGCCCTGGATATCTGGTGAGAGGTGACAGAGTCTCTGTTTGGGGACCTAATCGGAACATAGATTCTCAAATACCTAGATCTGTCTTTAATCTGCTGGTGGTAGTTAATGTCCAAAATTTAGTCTGGGGTCCTGGTTTTGTCAAGTGGTAAGAAAAATGAATAGCTTCTTTAATTTCCTGAATGTTAAGAGACCTCTCTTAAAGAGGTCAGAGCATGATTTTGAGAAATACCAACAAATAAATCATCTGGGTTTAATATTTTCCCCGAAAGTCAGCACATGAGATAAAGAAGTCAAAAAGAATTTATTCTTTTAAAAAAAAATTACTGCATTTAAAATTTCTTTCATCAAGTATTCATGAATTAACATAATAATGTGTCATCTAACTGACAATCTCTAAAGGAGACCTGTTTTAGAGGAACTTCTTCAAATAATAGAAATTATGGAGTGATCTTATTGAAACAACAAGAACAACAAAAAATACCAAATACTTAAACAGAAATAACTATCTCAAAACTAGGAACTCCTTCCAGTGATGAGAAGTATGACAGTTTGAATGGCAAAACAATGGAGGAAATTCAGAAAGTGGAATTGAGTAATTTTCATATTCAATAATTCATTGTTTTAATGTAGTCATAATTATTTATTTGCTAGGCACTGACCTAGGTGCTGAGGATGTAAAATATACGGCTTGAAGAATCTGCTGCCTAGTCAAGCAGATTTTATAAATATGCAAATATATTAAAATACAACCAGTTAAAAATGTGCTTGAGAAACATGGAGGACAAAAACAAGCCCTGTCTGGGTGCATTGGAGAAGGTTCACAAAGGAAGTGAGTTATGGCCACTGAGCCTCGAAGAATGATTAAGACCTTTACATGGAGATTAATTTGAGACTGGTTGGGAAAATACAGATGCTTCAGGGTGACTGAAGACAGAGTCCATAGAAGACTCGAAACCAGAGATGAGGCTCTCCCATCTCAGCACGATCCCACTCTTTTCTTGTTTATGCTGTGTTCCTTCATACCCCGTTCAACTAAATCATGGGCTTTTACACTGAAAACATGTCAGCACACTCTCTTATATTCTAAACATTTCCCAATAGTTGCTAGTTTGGCATTTCCACACACTTAAGCTATGAAATCTGAATCTTGTAAAACATCGCTTGAATTATACTCCAGACATACATATAATAGGGGCTAGAGTTTATATTTCTTGACCTTCCCTCATCAAACATCCAAGGAGAACATGGAATTTTATATAAGTACATCTTAAATGAATCTTTCTTAAGTAAGACAAATTTCCAGTCTTTATTTCAAATTTCCTCTTACTCTTTATAAACCAAGTTTGTGTATTTTCTGATCTTGTGACAAGGTTAATAGCTTTCAAAAAGTTGTAATTAAAGTCTGTTGCACCAAACCCTTGAGAAAGTCTGATACTCACATTTTATGACTCCAATAAGTTAGATTACATGTGTTATCATTTTCCCCATAGAAACAGACTTTTAAAAGTATTTTCTTCATTTTGCCTAACTTTTATTAAATCATGGAAAAATTCTTAACTCAGAAAGGAAATAATTTTAAATGGCTTAATAGATTGGGGCTTTTATTTTCACCTTCACAGATGGGCCACCTCTTTTTCGTTCCCTGTGTTTTTTATTACAGAAGCTGGTTGTATATTCTTGTATGCAGAAGTGACCAGCAGCTTTCACAGCTTCAAATTTTACTGTTAGCCATCAGGGACAGAACAGGAACTATGTCCGCCCCCTGCTCACACGAGCATCATTTCCTAATAGCAGGCAACCAGAACTTACCTTAAAACACCTCCCAAGAGGCACCCTAAAGCACATCATTTAGAAACTCTGCATCCTGTTTAAGTAATTAATACCTCAATCAAATTTGTGCTAACATCAGTAGTGTCAGAAAAATTCATTATTTTTTCCCATTCCATGATCTATCAAGTGAAAGACTTTTTTTTAATTAAAAAATGTTATTTTTACAAACTGGAAAGTGTAGCCAATGCATAATGGTTATAGCAACATCCATTTCCTAACTGCCTGCTTTGAAGATTAACGTGGATTGATAATTCGACCTACTTTTTTCATAATGGCTTTCTGAACTGCATTAGAAACCTTAGACCTACATCCACATCTACAACACGCTCCGTGTTAATGAGACCATGTAACTAAGATGATTTCTGCTTTGCTGTTTTAATACAGAAGTCCTAAACTGAATTCCTCCACTGGCTCTTGTACTGAGAGGTAATCTCGAGGCCTTTAGGGTAGGACAGTAGCTCTAGGATGACTCAAGTGAATGCCCATGAAAAATCTTGTCATTCCTATCTTGAGACACCACTGTCTAAGGTTTGAGGAAAATCTTGATTTACTCTATGTGTTCATTATTCATTCCTATAATTTTTATCATACTCAAAGTCAGCACCATTGTGCCTACAAGCACCTACGAGGCCATTCTACTATTGCCCTTCCCTCTCCACATGCCCATCTTCTAATATCTACCTATTGCCTCCTCTGTGCTCTTTGAACACACTCAGCATGTGCCTGCCTCTTGGCCTTCGCACTTGCTGTTCCCTTGCCTGGAGCATTCTTCCCCCTTCTATATGTCCGGCTCTCTGCCTGACCTCTTTCAGAGCTCTATCCAGGAGTCACTTTTATCCTAAAGCCCTCAGTGAGCCCCTAATTTAAAATATCACCACATCTACTCTCAGTCCCTACCCCCATGTGTCACCTGACACAACTTTATATTTTACTTGTTTATTTTATTTTTTCACTGTCTTTCCCCATTCACTAGAATAGGATGTCCAGGAGGGCATGCTTTTTATTTATTTTGTTCACTACTGTATCCCCAGTGCCTAAAACATTGCCTGAAATTCAATGGGCATTCAATAAACTAAGTGGATGAATTCATAAACGACCCCAAAAGGATTCACTGAGCAATTACTCTATGCCAGCTCCAGTGCATGAGAAAAGATGTTTAGGGTACAGAAAGAAGTAACCCGACAATTACAAAACGGTTGGT
Source organism: Vicugna pacos (assembly GCF_048564905.1). Lineage (NCBI taxonomy): Eukaryota > Metazoa > Chordata > Mammalia > Artiodactyla > Camelidae > Vicugna > Vicugna pacos. The sequence continues at coordinate 44,876,755 of NC_132988.1, forward strand.
AAATTCTGGGAAAGAAGTGCTGTCATAGGGGTGCTTTGGAGAACAAAAGAGGGGGACCTAACCCCAGGGGCAGGGGCACTGAGCTCTGAGTTATGGAATGGGTGGAGGAGGGATGACTAGACAGGAAAAGCCTACTAAAGGGACAGACTGTCAGAGGGGCAGAGGGGCAGAGGTGTCTTATGTGGCGAACCATAACTACTGCAAGAGCTCGGGCTTTTCTCAGAAGCCATGGAAAGCCGTGGAAAGATTTTCCAGCCCAGGAAGGGTATGTCTTTTAGAGATTAGTCTTTTAGAAAGCTCTCTCAGGCAGCACTGTGCAGAAAGGACTTAAGAGGACTCAAAACACAGTGGCTTTTTAGCTGGATGTCACATTAGCTTCCGTGAGAGAGAAGAGAGTTTGAACAAGAGCATAGCAATGCAGCTGAACAAGAGGGCTGGACCAGAGACATATGTTGAGTAAGTACAGGATCTGGTGGACCTGGAGCAGGAGGTGTGAAGGAAGGATCACTCTCAGGCCCGAGTAACACGCCTTTCGTAAAGGCGATCACCAAATAGGAACTCTCATATTTCTTTAACTTACTTGCTTGTCATATTCTACACAATATTTTACATGATGTTTAGAAATGAAATCCAGCAGGGGCGGGGGAAGACAGGAAAGGAAATCAGTGCACTGTATGATTTCTTACTTATTTCCAACTTTTAACTTTCTATAGCTCTCCATGGTCTTTTCTGAGAGATCATGAAAACTTAGGTGTAAAATTTTATCTGCAGATAAGGGGTGTTACTACACACTTAGAATTTTTCAGTGGCTCGTCTGGATTTTATCTTTTGAAGAAACTTATTGCCATTATGCAAAAACCCTTTAATGAAAAAGTTAATACATTCTACATTTCCCAGGACCTATACTGAAATGAGTATATTTCATGGTTTAAATGATAGTTTAACACTTATGGAGTTAAACTGAAAGAAATTTAGTTTAATATGGTGAGATTTTATATGTTACACAGTTCTCAGTCCTAAGACATATACAAAGAATTGATTACATAAAATAAAGGAGACCAGATTATTCTCATCTTAATTGGTTGTATACAAAGAATATGCAGATATAAAAGTGCCCATCAAGAGAATAAGAAAGAACAATTCATTGATTGATAAAAATGGACTAAAAAGATTGACTCTTTGGTTGGAAAAACTATTTGATTCAAACTTTTGAAGGCATGGGGATAACAATAACAGAATTATTTTAGAATATTAGAACACAAGAACAATTGATTTTAATTTTAAGAATAATAAGCACTAGCTTGACTAGTGAATAATGAGTTTATGACATTCTTCATTCAAGTCACTATTCAGGCTGAGAATAAAGGATTAAGATAAGATTAAGATGAGAATACACGATTAAGACTAGATAAATCAGTGAATGGTTCTGTGGCATTTGCCCATTATTTTAAAAATTTGTATGTGTACTAGAAACTGAAAACTAATCAAATGTAGGTATCTTAACCAACTGGTAGTGACAACTCTAACCTTAAAATCAATTTTTGATCTGTGAAGCTTTCATTTGTAAGCTTAAATCTAATGACTTCAATGTCACAGATATATAATGGGATTATTAATCAGTGGATACTCAAAAGAAAATACATTTAAGCAAAATATTGATTAGTAAAATAGCCCTTTGGGGAGTGTGTGTGTGTGTGTGTGTGTCTGTGCTTTAACTCGAATGTATGTCTGTGCCTTATGTTCAACATCACTTTTTTCCCAGTTCCTTCCTAGTAATGGCTGACACTGTCTTTGGTTTGCTACCATCTTTCCTGCCAGTGAGATCAAAGGAGCATATGCACATTTTTGGTAGCGGAGGCTATATTCTTGGCAACATAGTTATGAACAATACATGTATTCACAATGCAAAATTAAAGTTATATCTTAAAATTTGCTTTTATTTTTGGAGTTTAGCAAAGATGGCAATAGTTTTCTAACAGTGATAAATATAGTATATTAATTTTTTAATAGCCATCCCTTGACTTTTATTAAATATAGTGTTAAAATATGCAACTAATGTAATTTCACAGATTTCAGAGTTATAAGTAGTCTTTCTAAATCTCTGACTTAACTCTGATCATGCAACAAAGACCTAATTAAAAAATACCAGATGTTTGTCTCTAGTTAAAACATTTGATTTAAAATTTGCTCTTATTTTCATCTGAAATATTTCTTTCCAGGGTTATACATCAATATAATGAAATGTCCAGTTTTAGTGAACAATATTTTTTCAAGTGACAGTTAGGTTTATAATGGGAAACAAACCTTTTTGAATTGAACATACACATTCTCAGTCTAAACACTGAATTAATGTACTTTTGGTTATATGGTTTCCTTTCTAACATCAACATTTTCAGAAGTGAAATACTCTGGAGACGCTTGGAAAAATGGAATCATAGACACTAATAAAACCCAAGTCTTTTCTTCACTCTCAGATCTCCTATCACTACAATTTCCAAATTCTGCCTTTGCTTAGCATTAACATTCACTTCCCAAACAATTTACCCAAGTGAGGAAATGATTAAACATGTTTATGTGCTAAGGGGAAGGAATTAGCCGAGAGCAGACGGTTCTGATGCAGATGTAGGGATAATTGGTTGAGATAGATCCCTGAGGGCGGAGGCGAAGATGAATTCCAGAGTGGACTGGATGCATTCGCCCTGTCTGGAAAGAGAGCATCTTCTTCCTCTGCTGTAGTGAGGAGGTCCACATGGGTTTGAATCGATGAGAGACATGGCATCGGGGGAACTTATACCTGAAAGCCTCTGTTTTCCCTGCAAAATCTTAAACAGGGAGAATTTTAAATGGAAGAAGTGAGATAAGTGACGAGAAAGTCAGACTACACATATATTGGATCACAAGCTCATTAAGAAGGTGGTTGGTTGAGGAAATCCAAAAGGAGTATATATAAGGGTGATATTGTGCAGTGTACTTTCAATAACCTAAATCTGACCATATGAGGAAATTAATAGTCTTCCTGTGAAGATTATGAAATAATTTATGAGGAACAGATTCTCAGAATGTTCCTAAACATTGTGTATTTCTAATTTTTAAAAAATGTTGCATGACCAATTCTTCCTCTAATTATCACCCTAGTACTTTATTTTATGGCAGAGTCTAAATGTAAGGTGCTGCTTATACTGAAATATCACACATGGAAAATAAGTTAGCCATTAGTTTAGTGTAATGGAATAAAGAGTTTTTTTGCATGGGATGATAGGGAATCTATAACTTTGTTTAAATACACTAAAATTAAAAGTAGTTTTTAAAGTATTAGAAGAAAAGTGCTTAATGTTTTTATTTTAAAATAGACGTCAATAGTCAGAACTATAGCTCTCTTTGTGTTCTTTTCCACTATTCCAAAGTGTGCCTTGCTCTAAATAAAGCCAACAGAATGCCAACACTGAATTTGTGGTCAAAAACTGCTAACTCTCAGAACTGCCACATTTTCATTTTAAAAGTAAATATTCCCATTCATCTTCCTAAATATTATATTTCTTCTTCCCCTCCCTCTCTGGCCCCAGTGTCATAGTTTATGCAACAGCTGACAGCATCTTTTGTTCCCTTTTCTGGTGCACACTAGGTGTCACAAATGACCTTGGCACCCCCTAATTTGTAAACAAGTTTTTGTGCAAGTCAATTGGCCACGTTTCATAAGAGGAAGAATAGAACAAAACATGTTTCTTTGTAATGCCATTCAATCATTTCCTTTGCAAATCTGCATACTGAAGTTTTGCAGATGTCCTAGAACACGTCCATTTGCTGGGAACTGCATTGCATTTTAAGTGCTTCTGGCAGCAACATATACAGCCTTCTAAATGAGATTGATGTGATAGATTTGCAGGTATTTGAAGAAACAGATGCGCTGAAGCAGCAAAGATTGTTTCTCTTTTCAAAGGACAAATCAGAATCCTACTGCATATGCTTAATTTTCTTCAAAAGAGAATAAGACAACAGGTTTATACTGTACAGCACAGGGAACTATAGTCAATATCTTGCAGTAATCTATAATGAAAAAGAATATGAAAACAAAAAAAGACAATAAGAGAAAAGATCCAGTGTGTACTTCCAACCGAAAATCTTCGTTTTCCTTGATGCACAAAACATAAGCAATATTTCAGCGTGGTAAAGAGAACCTTACAGAATAGGATGGTTTTAATTGATCATTTAAGTTTAAATGGTTACGATATTATGGTAATTGAATTGGTTTTCTTTTTTTAGGGTCCTCTGGGGCCTCCAGGACATAAGGTAGAGTATAAACAATACTGTGAAAGTAATTATACTCCCATCTCCTAATGGCTAACCTGAGAGGGGAATGGAATTAGCTACTGTAAGCCACGGCGAAGCAGTCTGGCTTGTGCAGTCTGCTTTCTAAAAATACAATCATATAATGTGAATCATTAGATTTCTAATCGACTCCAGTATAGAAAGTAAATAAATCCAGAGCACACTCTTTAAAATAAGCTGTCTGCTCAACTTGTAAGTTACGGAGTTTTTAATTCAAAGACTGGTAAAGCATCATGACAAAACTTAGAATGTGAAGGGTCATACAACATCGCAAATTAAATGCATGTTCTTGCACAATATGTGATTGTCAAATGAGGATTAAACATACCAGAACAAAGGATATACTTGTGCTTGGTGGCTGTATTCAAGTGGCCCACTAGTGTCTTCCTTTACTGAGGTAACCTGAAAAGTGGCTTCCTGATTATCATTTCAGCATTATCCACTGCCATCAAAATTGGCCATTGCATTCTGATGGAGAGGGTCTAGCACATCTAAAATTCCATCAGTCCTATAATAGTGAATCTATCAATAGCAGGAAGATGGCCCTTTGCCAGCAAAATATCACTAAGTCCCCATTCCCCATCACACCTCCCACCCGACAAGGGGGACAAAAAAGGATATTTAACCTGCGGAAAACTAAAGAAAACAATTGTATTACAACAGGTGGAAAAGTGATTATTCTTTATCTTTGGAATCCATCAAAGATAGAGACTTTTTATCCCCCAAGCTTGGGCATGTGGCATCTGTTGAAACATAATCCTACAAACCAAGTAAGAGCCAATGCATTGTGAGACAACTTGTGTATAGGAACACGTTGTCCTTCGCAATAATGTCTCTATTAAGCATGGTGTGAAATTGTAAAGCTACCCTAATCCACATGCCACCAGGATAAAATTACTGCCTCAGGCTTCGGGAAGTCCTTTAATGACCCACTCAATATAATCACCGAGAAAGCACTAAGGAACTTGCCATCTGATTTTGCTTTGCATATAATGACTACATTTTAACAGATTTTATTTTGGGGAACAGTTTTAAATTTAGAATTACTATTTTAACTTTTTTCCCACTGTTATTAAAGAAATTTCATATCATACATCTACGAAGAAAATATCTGTTTTCTAGGGCTAAACCAAAAAGAAGCACATTCTATTTAAAAATGGTTTCCCCAGAACCTAAAATGGAACTGTATGGAGGGAAATGACATCACTATTTGAAAACATTCGTTAATGTTTCTGTATCCAGTTGAATGTCAGATTTTCTCAAGTAATAATTAGCTTTCTTACTCTCGGTTTAACCACATATGTCCAACCGTTCTAATCACCCCAGTGCATGTGTGCACACATCCAAGCAGGTGTGCGCGTGCACACACACACACACTCTTAACATAATGCTTTATGTGTAGAAGTTGTGTTGTTCCTACTCAGTGTTTAAAATTTGTAACAGCCTTTTTAGTCTACTTTGGAAGATCTATTCACACTCATGTGGTTTAAATATACTCCCTGAGAGTCTGGGAGAAATACTTCAAATACAACAAATTTAAGTTTACAACATGGGTTCCTTATTTAACTAATTATGTAACAAGCGGTTGTTATTTTAGTTACCTTTCATTTTATGGTATTTAAACCATAAGAGTTACTGCTACTGCTGGGCTTTTTCCAAATGAAACTAAGCCTATTTAATTCTTAAAAGCACCCAAATTTAGTGTCATGTGACCTTTTGATAGATACGGATCTCAATTTATGATATGTTTCTTTAAAATCATAGTAGGATTAAGCAGATATTTAGAAATATGTTTAAATTTAACTTCATGGTTTCTGGAAAAGCTTGATAAATCTGTTTGTTTACATTATTGTGTACTTGAACACAGCAGATAAGGTCTGAAAAACATAGCCTCCCAGACATGTTTTAGCAATTTAATGAAGTAAATTTATGGCTGATATAACTAACGCAATATAAATTTAGAATTGAAATATTTTGTGATTATGATATCAATTTAATATAATCATGTCTCCTTAGGGTTCTATTGGAGCACCTGGAATTCCAGGGATGAATGGGCAAAAGGTGAGTTCTATCAAAAATGCTATTTTTGATAATTTGGAGAGGATTAAAAATCAAAAAATTATTTTAGTCAGTGATGTTGGCAGTAAGTTTATCTGCTTATAAAAATATTACATATACTTTTGAAATATAGGAAAATTATGGTGCAAATGATCAAATTAGTTTAACTTTTAAGCTAACGCATTAAATAGCAAGAAATTCTTAGACATTTCTCCATTTTATTTTGCTGTGTATGAGATATAACTGTATCTTTCTCATAAATATATGTGGAGTGTGGGAAATGCTGTATTTACTATCAATTATAATAAACAATATGTGTTCTAGTTTATTCTTGCTATGGCTGAGTAATATGTATTATTTCTTTCATTAATGAAAGTTATTCCTACAGAAGGACTCTATTAGAATCTTGTGAATTCAGAAGCAAGCTTTTCCCATGTTAAGCAAAATTAGGAGTTAAATGGACTTGCTAAGCTCTGGTATTACACTTTTATTGTACTGTTTATAATGAAGGGAAAAATAAAGTTAAAAAAAAAAGCCAACAGCTCTACACAGACATATCTAGGTGCCCATGTACTTTTATTCTTGCAACATACCTACCAGCTGGGCAAAGCATCCAGCTTTATCCCACAGGTGGCTCTGGTATTCTGTGCTCTCTGATAGTGCTGATTGGCTTTTCAATCTGGAACCTCTACAGAGACCAGGAAAGCCATTGTGGTGGCTACCGAAGCCACTATCTGGGCCAGTTTGCCAGGAGCCAGAGAGCTGAGCTGGGGACTTTCCTGTCTCCCTCAGAGCTTTTGGACTGGCCCTTTGAACTCCTGTGATTCATCAGCTTGCTTTCCCTGAGGACTTTAAATTCATGCACTCTGAATTGAATTCTAAACTCATGAGGAGTCCAACCCTTCCGGATAGAATAAACCTCCTGGTGACCTGTTCCATCCTGTCCATCTTTTCTTCTGCAATGAGATGTAAACAATAACCATTCAAAACCTACTGAGTCTGCCACTTAGAGTCTATGTGAATTTTGGTGAAGTCCTTGAATTCTTCAGCCTCTATTTCCTCATCTGTAAAAGGGAGACAATAGCAATCCCTACCTAATAAGGTTAATGTGAGGATTAAATGAGGAACTAGGCATAAAACCCTTATTACATGTTTGATATTACTATTAAATTTTCCTTCATCTCATTTTACTGAAATTCTGGAAATTTGATTGATCTCTGTTTTGAGAGATGCTCTATTTCCAGAATTCCTCTATTCCCAAGTGAAATTAGTATTCTCAACCAAATCTTGAGGTAGCTTGTAGTCCACAAGTCAAACACTGGGCATTCCTCAGTAGTTAAATGCCCATGTCACAGCCCTATTTTCCACTTAGTAAAACGCATACCCATTTGCCTCACAAATCTTGGGAAAGACAGAAGATTAACTTTCTGTTTAGAACATTGGAGATCATGGAGGGAAACATAAGCAAACATTTGAAAGTGTATTCATTCTATGATGGATTTGAACATCATATAATCCAAGATGATATTTAGAAAGGACGAAACATGGATATAACATAAATGTTGTTTTTAACATTTGATGAAAAACAACCCTTGTACGCCTAAGGTTAACATTTTGCTTTTTCTTCTTTGTTCCTTTTCTTTTTTCAACACTGAGACAATCATGAAAATTTATAGAAACCTTTAACCTGAAACAAAACAACTTTAAAACTGTCACATATATACTTATGAAGACTGCATATTCTTTATTTTTGCAAAGGAAATATGCAATTTCCTTAGCAAGAGAAAGGAATGTGACATTTTCTTGTCCTAGTCACCGAGTTTAAATTATATTTCAAGGAAATAGACAGTTAATACTTGCAGTTTTATGTCTTGTTATACATCTTTATGGCATTTTAAAGTGTTTTCTGTAAAACCAAGGGAAGCTAAATGATTTCATACTTTTATGAAGGTATCAGCAAAATGAAGTTCAAGATTTGTTTTTCCTATTTAACCTAAAACTTTGTGTATGGAATTTCTGTTAATCCTAGCCATTATCTAACATTTGTAATATTTGTTGTATCATCTTTAGGAAAATAAGGTGTAAAAAACATGAGTCCAATTCAGTGAAACAGCAGGACACCTAGGTAGTAAAAAAAAAAAAAGTTGAAAATAGAGTAATCATTCTATACTTAGAGCTTTGGAATGTGGCTTGGTTCTCTAGAATTTATTTTTCTAGAAAGAGAGTTTACAATGACATTAGTAATTTTTAAAGCACCTTGATGTCCTTAAACTGTCTTGAGAAAATTTTTTTTTTGCACATTACAATTTCACTTTTCCAAAGAAGTACTTTAGATGCTTAGAAGATAATTTTCAAATAACAGTTAAGGTAGGATATGATTTCTAAGCTATCAGAAACATGACAAATAACAGCCAGAAAATAAAAAGATTTCTCAATTATAAAAAAAGAAAGAAAAGTAAAGGGTTTTAAGCAAATATTGTATTTGTTTTTTATTAAAATATTTTTTATCCATTCAGATTGATAAAATTGGTGATTGGTTTTGGCCAATAACTTGGTGGTAACATTTTTTACCCTATTTTCCTTTAAATTTTGGTCAACTTGATTACTGATCTGAATATTTCTTATTTTTGTAATGGTCGCCCAGTCCTCAGACCATGTTAGGAAAAAAGACTCACATAAGCAGTAACATGGTATTAAACTCCAGTCTAGCTTCTTCTGGTCTCACGATCTATCGAGGGCTACTAAGCACCCTTCTGTGAAAGTGGAAGGTGGTGTAGAACATGATCTCTGCAGTCAGAGAGAATTCTTCAAGTCCTTGTCCTCCCCTGGGCAAGTAATGTAATGTTTCTAAGGCTCAGGAGTAAAATATTAATAGAGACTTTGGAGTATTAACTAGATAATGTATCTAAAGTGAACATAATGTAATAGGCGCTCAATAAATATTATCAAGTATCTGTAATAGTATTAACACACTTTAAGAATTTCAACAAATGAGCCCTAGACTTACCCTCAGGCAGCAAGCAAAGCAAATTGAATTTATGATTGGAAGAAAATGAATATGCAGTTACGCATGAAGTACAATATTTCTCTGTCCCCTAGCTCTCTCCCCACTCAAGCACCCCATTCTCAGTTGCTGGAATTCAAGTACAATAGATAAGGGAAAGAGAAGGAGAAAGAAACATGTCACATTATTTCTTTTTTTTTGTTACAGTTGATTTACAATGTTGTGTTAATTTCTGGTGTACAGCAAAGTGACTCAGTTATAAGTATATGTATATTATTTTTCATATTCTTTTTCATTATAGGCTATTACAAGGTATTGAATTTAGTTCCCTGTGCTATACAGTAGGGCCTTGTTGTTTATCAATTTTACATACAATAAAGCTCAGTCACCAGTGTGGGGTCACATAGGAGCGCTGTCCCGGAGTCAGGATGCTCAGTGCTCTTCCACCTTATGTGCAGCCTTTGAAAGTTCCTTTTCCTTCCTGGGCTCAAGGCAGCTTTATTTTTAAATGAGAGAAAGGACTTTACTAATTTATTTTCTAAGTCTCTAAGAGATATGGTGCACTCACAGAAAATCACCTATGTCTTTTTCCAATTCAACCAATTTCTAGCATCTTCTGGTCCCAATTCTGAAAGCAGTTGTTTCCAAAATTTGGACTTGTTTCCAATAGCCAAAGCATTTAGAGCAAATTTAAAACTAGGTCTTACCTAAACATATGAAATATTGCCTTCTTTGCCTCTCACTAATTGTATTATTGGGTACAAAAACTTTTGTAATTCTCATGAGTAGATCTAGTTGATTCAGAGGTATAATAAACATTTTATTTGTGCTCTGTGATTCATTCCCTCTCTCTCTCTCTCTCTCACACACACACACTCACACAGACACGTGCCTGAAGAGATATATCTGAATATTTGTCAATTAAAACCATACTTCTCAGATATACTGGAGAAGTGGCCTTTTAAAATAATTTTGTGGTAGAAGCATTTTTTAGACTAAAGAATCCTTTGACAAAATTAAATGCTGTCCATAATTTTTGTTTGTATTTATATATATATACACAAATGTGATATATAAATTATATATCACATATATACATATATCTACCTATATATCAGAACTTTAATAATTTTAATTCTTAGTAGGTGTTATTAGAACATTGCATTTTTCTGCTTTTTCCACATTTTCACATTAATTGGCATCCGTAAGAATAAATCATTACAATGACCCTGTATTTGAATAGCAAGCAGTGTCCAGCACTGCGCAGACACCATAGAAGAAAAGGTCTGGGAATAGCGATAAGGCACATTAAAGGTCTACTTTGTGCAGCTCTTAGTTCATATCCTTAATGTTAAATAAAGAGTTTCAGGATTAAAAACAAATTATTTTGTCTAAGCAAGCTAGAATTTTTCTGAGGACCCAGAATCAAAGGTTTGTTTCCAAAGCAAAAGATAAATGTCAGATGATCTTCTTTCATGTATTTTCCAAATACTTTCTGGAGTTTCATTATATTTAAAACTTCAAAATACAATGTAAATGAAATACTGATGTTAGTGTATCATCTTTGAATCTATCCCAGATAGCCATGTGATTTTTAAGTAACATTAAAATTTTATTAGTTTATAGTTATGGTATTTAGAGTTCCTTTTCATCTCCTACCCATGAATCTCACAGTTCTTCACTGACCTTAATCCTCACAGCATACTTGTAATGACATTTTTATCGTAAGCATATTTAGAGAGCAGATAAATGGAAGCTCTCAGACTTCCAAAGGTCAAGTTGTTTATTCAAGCCTGTACGGTGGGCTGTGTGCAGTAAACTCAGCATTTTTCATTCCTGATTCACTTTCTCTAGCCACTAAGTACACTCTTTTCTTTTGCTGCCTTGGCTTTATCATTAAAAAGTCTGAATTAAATTCCTGAAGGACTTGAATATGTTGTAGTTCTTATTTTCTGGTTAATTAGCTTAAATTTACCCAGTGATCTATTACCCAATATATTTATAACTTCCCAACTTTTGACTTTAAGAAAAGATATCTAGAGTAAATGAAGTGATTGATTTTTTATTTCAGAGGAGTTTAATAGTTTAGGGAAAGTATCTTATGGCAGTTTAATCCTTTGGGGATTAAAGCTGAGAATTAAACTGTTTTTATTAATTTTTCTACCTTTTAAAGTTAGTGACTGTGCACATAAGAATTCTAAGAACGCATGACTTATTTTCTCCAGTAACTATGATAATAGGATGCTATCTTTCTTCTTGAAGAAACACTATCACTTCCTATTACTAGGTATTTCTTTTTTATCCAGTTTTATTGAGATATAATTGGCACATATCACTGTATGATTTTTAGGTGTATAGCATAAAGGTTTGACTTACATATATAGTGAAATGATTACCACAATATGTTTAGTTAACATCTATCATCTCATTATAGTACAGTAAAAAGAATGTAAAACAGAAAGAAAAAATTTCTCCTTGTAATGAGAATTCTTAGGATTTATTCTATTAACAGCTTTCATATCTGTCATGCAACAATGGTAGCTATAGTCATCATGTGTACATTACATCTCTAGTATCTTATAACTGGAAGCTCTTGGCTTTGGTGCAGGTCATCTTCCTGAAGTGCTCACCTTCCTTCAGTTCCCTACACACAAAACCCCCAGTCCTACACCACTAGTGACTACAAGTCTGATCTCTTTTTCTATGAGTTTTTGTTTGTTTGTTTTTTGTTCATTTGCTTTGTTTTTTTAAGATTCCACATAAAGTTGAGGTCATAAAGTATTTGTCCTTCTCTGTCTGACTTATTTCACTTAGCATAACACCCACAAGTTCCATCCATGTTGTCGCAGATACCAGGATTTCCTTGTTTATTATAGCTGAATAATACACTACAACTTCTTCATCCATTCATCTGTGGATGGACACTAGAATTGTTTCGATGCTTTGGCTATTGTAAATAATGTTGCTGTGAGCATGGGGTGCAGATGTCTTTTTAAGTTAGAGTTTTCATTTTCTTTGGTTATATTCCCTGAAGTGGAATTGCTGGATCATGTGGCAGTTCTATTTTTAATTTTTTGAGGACTGTTTTCTGTAGTGGCTGCATCAATTTACAATCCCACCAACAGTGCACAAGTGTTCCCTTTCTCCACATCCCCACCAGCACTTGTTACCCTGTGTCTTTTTGATAATAGCCATTCTGACAGGTGTGAGGTGATATCTCACTGTGGTTTTGATTTGCAATTCCCTGATGATTAGTGATGTTGAGCATCTTCTCATGTGCCTGTTGGCCATCCATATACAGAGTGTTTCATATAGTAAAATCCCATGATCTCTAAGTTTGATTCATACATCATCAGGTATTTTTATACACAAGCTTACTCTTGAAGGGACTTTTCATTCAATTGTACTTATTAAGCACAATTATACTTTTATATAATTAATTTTAAGTTCCTTTAGAAAGGAATAAAAAGTTGGTTAAAAGAAGTAATGTAATGCTGGCTTGAAATAAAACAATTCTAGCAGGTTTTTAAAAAAAAACCTATTTCCCCCTGACTTCATTTGGGCATGTTACTATAATATTTAATACGAGTTATCATTCTACTAAATGCAAATATTGGGGAGGGAAGAATAAATAGTTGAGGAAATGAGATTGGTGAGGGAAGGGGTTTGAGAGGAAGGAAAGTGATCACAGGCTGTTGCAACAACAAAGCAAATGTATTTGAATTATGACATCACCAACTCCACTTGTTTTCCATTTTAACTGAAAAGACACTATATTTAATAGACAGAATCACCAAAATATTTATTTACTAAATCTGATTAAATTACATATTTAAAAAAATCTGGTGTTTTTTTAAAACTTACTTTAAATGTATTCATTGATTCATCTACCAGTTTCTTCAATCTTCCATTCGACAAATCTTTATTCAGCCCTTACTACTAAGTCCAAGACACCATCTGAGCACTGACATTAAAGCTGTCTCTGCCCTCATGGAATTTCAGCTAACTGTAGGATAGGAATATTACATGAACAGTCATACTAAAAATCTGTTAAATGACAGTGCTTTTAAGCACTACAGCAGAGAAGCACAGGGCATCCTGGCCTGGTGCAGAAAGGTCAAGGGATGCTTCCCTGAATAGGTGACTTCAGGTGAGACTTAAACATTTAACGGCAGTTGGCAAAGGGAAGAGAAAATATTACTATGTTGCAGTACTTACAGATTAACATAGACAATCTTGGTCTTAGCGTTTTGCTTCTAAAACACCATATTATGAACCACTGTAAGGTTTTTGTATTCATCATGGACTACTCTTCTTTCCAAGTTTCTGACAACTAAAACAGTAAGTCAATATCACTCACAAAGCCTGTTCTTGTATCATTAGATCTGATCTCTAAATGACACTCTTGATTCTGAATTTTGCACTAAATATGAGGCTGCTATGAAATAACTTATTGTAACAATCAGAACAGCTTCACGTTACCCAGTTCCATCCGTTTGATACCAGGCCAAGTTGCCAAGGGGTAGGAACCATTATCCAACTGTGAAACAGCATCAGTGGAGTTAATTTAGGAGAAACTGAATTTCTTTCAGGATCTTCTTCTCTGTCTTCTCTGCACGATGCAGAGAATAGAAGAGTGCAGTGTGTAATAATTACTGACATGTATTCAGCATTTACTGTCAGGCACTGTCCTAAGTTTTGTGTACCTGTTACTTCCCTTATTCCTCACAGCAATCCTGTGGAGTGGGTACATTTTATTAATGAGGAAACCAAGGCACAGAGAGGATAAATATTTTGTCCAGGGTCACCTAGGTGCTTGTGGTAAAGCTCAACTTGAAAGCCAGTCAGTCTGCTCCAACTGTTAAGGAGTGTAGGTTTTAAATTCAGAAGATCCCAGCTCTGCTATTCAGTATTTCTATGACCTCAGACCAGTTACTTTCCTTCTCTGAGCCTTAGTATCGTCATTTGTCAAATGAAGATTATAATGTTTACTTTAAAGTTTAATCAGACAAAACAAAGGAAGTAATGAATGTAATTGTTTATTAAAAGACATTATTAAATAAGAACAGACTGTTTTCCTCTTTGAATTGGGGGCATTAAGAATGCCAAGACTCAGAAACCTCCTGGGTGTACGAGTGGGTGTTAGTAAGAACCATTGTCTCTTTCTACTACTCTTCACTGATCTTTCAAATTTTTCCGGCTAGACATAACTATTTAACATTTCTATGAATAACTAGGCACATTCTCTTCCCATGTGAAAAGAGTAATTTATCATTCAAACTATACATAGATCTACTACTAGGAACTATACCTTAGGAAAGAAGAAATTAGCTGGGTTTTTAAACTTTAAAAATAGATATATTATCAAGGGCACATTATAAGTCACAGAATACTTAACAGAACTAGTCTTTAAATAAAGGTATTTACTGGCCAAGTAACTTGAAACTCCAGCCCTGACTCAGGCTTCAGCTTTGTGTTGCCCTGGCACCTAAACCTCACCACTGAGAACCCGGTTCTTCCATCTCTTCACTCCATCTTCCACATTGCTGCTTCCATCCTAACTCCTCCTCTCCGCTTGGTTGGAAGGTGGCTGCCAATCCACCTGGGGCTTCATTCTTTCCTGTCTGCGTCCAGAGAGTGAATGAGGGTCTTTGCGCAAACATCCGACACTCCTTTTGAGTGTCTTTGTCATTGGATACACACGGGTCACCGCTTCTCCCTCCTTCCCTTGCTGGGGGAATGAATGTCGGATGCTGATTAGCTGCTGCCACTGCAGTTTCTTTTCCAGCAGCCCCAGTCATGCGGAAAGTCGCAGTAAACACTAATTATCTAATTTAGAAGAGTCGTGTAGCACAAGGGAGCTGAACGAGTGTGCTGTTGCTGACTTATCCCAGTCCTGACAGACTTTTCATTTCACATACATTCTTCATCCATTTTGCTACTTTGTCTTCCTAAAACATGAGTCTTTGTTCTTAATCTTTTTTTTTTTTTCCATAAGAGAACACACAGAGAACAATTTCTTTGCTACACAGAAAAGAGAAGCCCTCCACCTCACCGTGGCATCATGTTTCCTGGCTGGTTTTTGCTGACTTTTGCGCCTTTTATACATTATTTAAAAGGGAAATACTGGGCAGTGTTTCCCTTAAACCCTCCTCTGCCCTGCTCCTCTTCTGCCGTCTCTAAGCCCTCTTATGGTGTGACCCTCCCATGGGGTGAGGAGTCTAGAGGGCCAAGAAGACATGCCCATGCAAAGCCCAGCTCCCCACTTCTAGATTACAGCCCAGGTACCCAGGGCCCAAGAATTCCTGCCTCCACTGTGCTGAGTCCGCTTCTACTGCCTGTATTGGCCTCTCCCCCAGATCTGTTTTCCCGCAGGTGGACCACAAAGCAGGCATGTGCCCTGGTACACCTGCAGGTGTCCTGGAGCAGCTGCTGGTGGGAGCTGTGGGCAGAGCTTGCAGGCTGCAGGGTCCACACGCAACCTCCAAGGCCCTCCCTCATGAATTGGAGAACTGTGGTAGGGACGAGAAGGGAGGACTGAGGCAGGGAGGGTTGAGATGGGAGGTCATCCATGAGTACTTCTCCCCAGACCTTCGCTTTTTAAGGGAGGTGTACTCAAGGCAGATAATTCTTCTCATTTGTGTAAATTTCGACCAAATAAGCTCAACTTAGCTATTTCCTGTGACCTCTAAATGCTTAACTATCTCTTTGCATTTTAATTTCTTTGTTCAAATTATATTTTGTACATTTCTGTCTACATTAGAAGTATAGAAAACTCGGATAAGAAGTATTAACAAAAAAAAAAAAAAAAGAAGTATTAACCAGCAGACTTATTTCTGAAATAGTCCGCACTGTAGTATTAATACAGCTATCATGATTTCTTATTTTACATTTTTATACATTTATACTTTTAAAAAAAGCATAATGAAGGTTTGGTTATTAGATTTAGTTAGATATTACTTTAATCAGCTTAAGACCCATTTCAGTAAATTATCTGAAATAAAATATTTTCATTAAGTTTCTGGCTAATAGAGCTGTCTGCTTTTCTGCTAATTATTATTTATATTACCAATGTGGACAAAGAGATTTTAATTTTTAGAGAAGGAGTTTGCTGATAGAATAAATGAGGCCAACCTCCCCTGCAGGGATACCAGTTCTCTGATGCATAATCGAACCTAACTGCCCAGGCTGGGTTTTCTGTTTCTCTTTTACAATGTTACAAAGACTCTGCCTCCAGGAACGAAACAGAAAAAGCATTAGGTGCTGAGTATGCAAGGAGGAGCTAAAAATGACCGAATTGCTCCACATTAGAGAGAGTGAAGCTAAATTCCCAGGATAGCCTAGGAAGGAGGGAAGGAAGAAGGAAGGGGAGATGGAAGGGGAGAGAGGAGACAGCAGACATGACAAGAGACTGCATGCTCCATGATGGGACACCTTTCAGGGACACCAGAATTCAACCTTGAGCTCACAAAAGGCCTGAAGAGAGTGGATTTTGTTTCTTTCTTTTTTTGATGTAAAAGTAATATATTTTTATAGAAGAAAATTTGGGAAATTCATAAAGCATAAACCAGAAAAATAAAGTCACTCACAATCAGCTTCTTAGAGATAACTATTGCTAACATTTTAGTGACATTTAGATATCTCTTTTTGCCTATGTGCAAATATAGATTAGATACTGAATTTTCACTTGCATAAGATTATACAAAGTATTTTTGTAATCTGCCTTTTTTACTGAAGAATATGTAGTGGATATACTTCTATATTGATAAATAGATATCAACATTAACTTTAATGGCTACATGGCATTCTACAGTGTAGATGTACTTAACTGTAACCTGCTTGGATGATCACCTATTGGTGTATTTTAAGTGCTTTGTACTTTTGAGAGTGGATTTCTTGAGGCAACTGGTGAAGACCTGAGTGACCCATCTGAATTGGTCTGGAACAAATAGATAGGATTCGTACAGATGCAAGAACCCGAGCAGAGAGGCCCAGAGAGCAGGTCCTGAACTTCAGGAGCCTGTGGAATTAGAACTTGAGGCAAGTTTAACCAGATGTCTGAGGAGTAAGGAGCCACCAGAGACATCTTTAGTCCAGCAACAACAACAACTAATCATAATCATAATCATAATCATAATACGAAATCTTAATCCTTTAGAGCTGGGAGAGGGCTTGCATTTAATCTATCCCTACCCACTGCATAGAATAAAAGCCATGTCCCACAGAAGCTCAAGAAATTTGCTGTGTCCCAAGACCAGAAGTAGAAAAACCTGGGATTAGACTGGAGGCTTCCTGAAGCTGCTTTCCTATTTTATGTGAAAATTAAAGGCAAAAGAAACATAAGTATGAAGGAGTTTTTAAGAAGCAATTACTCAGAAGGAACACAAGATAGAGAATCAGAAGACCTGGATTCTAATGTCACATCTGCCTCTTTGCAGCTCTTTGCTTCTGGAAAAGTTACTTCCCCTCTCTGAATGTGTTTCTTCATCTGTTAAGAATGACTGGCCTGGTTCCTTTCAACTAAAACATTGCCCTGTTTTGTGAGTGCTTCTGCTTAGGGAGAAGCAGGTGTCAAAATGAGTTCATGGGGTAAATGGTGATGCATGTAGGTTCTGAAAGGGTCTGTGGGGAACTTGAGATGATGTGATCATTTACACAGCCGGTGTTGCCCCAGCTACTGCTCACCCTTCATCCGAGGCACATGGGGTGAGGGAAGGAGCAGATGGAGGTGGGGAGAAAACCAAATGCATGGAAATATTTATAATGGCCTGGTCTCTGTACCCACGGGCAGCTGTTGCACCTTTAGTCCTCTAGGCAAACACTCTTCCCCTGATATAGTCCTGGAATGACTCAGAGCTTTTCCTCGGAAATAATGAACGTTCTGCTCATTCCCAGCATCCTGCCCTTCACGGGCTCCTCCCCCAACTAACCGCGACCCTTCACTTACCTCTGCTTTTCAATTCTGTTTCGGTCTTACCTGCAGGACTTGGATGCGTCACTGCGGGGTTAACATCTCTCCCATCTTCTTCCTGGGTCCCCGTCCCTTTTCCCACCACTGTCTTTTGCCACAGCTGAGACACAGAACCATCTCTTGCCACTGAAATTATAGGTCTTTTCCAACTTCCCAGTAGAGGAGTCTTGCCATCTTCATCTCTCACCAGAGCCATAAGGGCTTCATGTATTTGCCTCTCCTGTATTCATTCATTTCTGTAACATAGATGTGCTGGACAATTATTATGTGCAAGGTATGGTTTCATTTGGAAAGAGGCATGAGCAAAATAAAGTTCATATTCTAGTGGTGGAGAGGGTGTGGGGCTGGGAAATGGAGTAGCCAAATAAAACATAGAATGTCCAATCAAATTTGAATTTCAGATAAACAACCCATAATTTTTAATATGATATGTCCATTCAATATTTGGGATATACATAACTAAAAATGACTTGTTTATTTGAAATTATAATTTAGTTGTGTGTCTTGCATTTTTATTTCCCAAGTCGCAATCCTAGTGGGGGACATAGAAAAGAAACAAAAAATTCTGCCTTAGGTGGTAATTAGCGCAATAAAGAAAGCAAAGATAGTGGGCATAGGAAGTGGTGCTGTGTGTGGCGGTTGTGGGGTGGATTCCAGGCAACCCCTGTAATAAGGGGACAGTTAAGCCAAAGCTAAGAGGATGAGAGAGTAAATCCCTGGATATCTGAGGGACGGTGGTCTGCGGGAGAGAACCCCAGGTGCACAGGCCCTGAGCCAGCTCCTGCTTAGCATCTTGAAACAGAGTTCAGTGTGGCTGGAGTGGGTGAGAGCGAAGTGGCAGCAGGTGAGCTCAGAGAAGCAGCAGGCACCAGACTAGCACGGGCCCTGCTGAGGATTTTGACCTTCTCAGTGCAACGGGTCAGACTTGGAGAGAACTGAGTGAAGGAATTCTAAGCCTGACTTGTTTTTAGGAGAATGCTGGAGATGGGTGAGTGACAAGGAGATGGGTTAGGAGGTCCCTAAAGTCAGCCGCTAACCTGCACGACTGTGGCTCCCTCGGCCCCTCAACATCCTCTACTCCAGAGCTGTCTTCTGCTCTCGACCTCACACCCATTAACCTACCTTGGAGTCCTGTGGTGGGTGTTAACTCCACAGTGGTGTCTCCATGGTGAAGTCTCACTGGATGTTGACCTGCTTGAATACCGATTGTGTGCCTTCCCTGCTTTTAAAGGCTTTTGGTTGATCACATCTCCTAATTATAGAATTTCATCATTTAAACCAATGCTGTTTGATAGAAATATAACACAAGCTCCAAATACAAGCCACATATGTAACTGAATTTTCTAGTACCCACATTTTTTAAAAGCTTTTTTTAAAAGCAGGTGATGTTAATTTTAAGACTATATTTTATTTAACTCAGTATATCTAAAATGATCATTCCAACATCATATAAATCAATATTTCAAGATTAATAGTATTCACATTAATGAGATATTTTACCTTTTTTTTTTAACAACTAAGTCTTCAAAATCAGTTTATGTTAAAACATCACATCTCAAAAACGAGCCTCATTTCCAGGGCTCAAAAGCCACACGTGGCTAGTAGTACCATACTGGACAATACAGGCTTAAACTCTGCCCATTTTCGAGGGTTAGCCCGTGTGTAGTCTTTATGACATGGAAGAAGGGGGACAACCGTCCAGAGAACAAATGGAATCAAATAATGTAAGACTGAGGGCATTTTTTCATATAAATTCTAAATACATTGGTGCTAGACATCTGTAAAATGGTGTATATTCCCAACAAAAAATAGATGACCAATTTTGTGATTATTCAGTTTATTTATACAGTATAAGAATCTACTATGGGCTACTCTGCTTTCATTAAGGCTATGTGGCTCGATTTCTGGTTTTTGATTCCAACTTGTCCCTCTACTTTGTGCTACTTAATACCAAGCTGCACAGTCCTAAATATGTTTAACTGTAACGTCAACAAAGATTTTGTTTCTTATTGAATGCAGTGATTGGCAATCTCCAATATACCAGTGGGTTGTGTTTTAGATGTCACGTCTGTATACAGACAACACATACAGACACAACTGTTCTAAGGATGAATTAGTTCAGCGGGCCAACTCACACAAACTTAAAAAGATGGTGGAGCTAAACCGTAGTATTAATGGAATAATCTGGATCTCCCTTAAGTCAAATTTCTTAAACTACGGGTGTGTATTCCTGGGAGCTCATGGAAGAGTGCAGGAGCACAAAAAGCCAAAGGGATTATCCAGGGCATTGATGACACTAAGTTTGGGGCTAGGATTCTTAGTTTATATTTTTGTGTGGTAAAATGCTACGTTTCTAGAAATTTCAAGGTAAAATATGTTGGTCATTTTCTGCCTCCTGCCTTCACCCAAGTTTATGTTCATACACACTTGCCGTTATGGGACTAGAGTGAAAGCCTAAACTAAAGTAGAGAGAGAATAAGTACGAACGGAGAACAGAAGCCCCATTTTTGTGATTCTTCCCAAATAGCTTTATCTGAAAGCCCCTGTGGATGCCTCACTGCCTTCAGAGACTCCTCCCTACCAAGGGTTGTTTACCCAGTAGCTGCCAAAGCCTCTGAGGCCCTGACACCTTACAGAGGGTCGCCCCACTCCCCACCATGCCTGCCTGCAAAAGAGGAGGGACTAACAGCCGGTCCTGCTCACCGCTCAAGCCACTGCAATCCTTCTGTGCACTGTCACTGTCGGGAAGAAAGGCCCAGTCCACCCAGTGTTTTACACAGTTATCAGCGACCAGTGCTGCCCATCTTCAGTCTATTTTATTATACATACGCATCAACCCCACTCTCTCCAGAGGTACGAGAACAACCTGAAGACTGATACCATATTATGCTCAGTATCACTCCTTCCGTCTGCGGCTGGTTCACATTCCTTATAGAGCAGTCCATGCCTTGTCCACCAGGAATATGTTCAAAGACCCCCAGTGGATGCCTGAAACCGAGGACAGTACTAAACCCTATACATACTATGTTTTTTCCCTATACATACATACCTATGACAAAGTTTAATTGAGAAACTAGGTACAGTTAGAGAACATCCAAACTGCCAGCATTCAGGGCCATTATTAACTGAAATAGGAATTACTTGAACACAAGCACTGTGATACCGTGACAGTCCATCTGATAACCTAGCTGTGGCTACTAAGTGACTAACGTGCAGGATATGCTGGACAAAGGGCTGATGAATCACGTCCTGCGTAGGAGGGAGCAGGGTGGCACTGGTTTTCATCACGCTACTCAAAAGTGTGCACAGTTTAAAACCTCTGAATACTTTGTTTCTGGAATTTTCTGTTTAATATTTCAGACCTTGGTTGACCACGGATAGCTGAAATTAAGGAAAGCAAAATCTGAGGATAAGTGGGGACAATTGTAGTTATTTTCGTCTTCTGTTTAGAGGAGTGCTTTCTGAAAATGCAGTGCTTAAGGGAAACAAATCTGTATCGGCAAGGTGAATATAACATTATACTATGCTAAACATTTAAAGCTATAAACCATTTTAAATTCCCATCACCAGAATGGAAAGCAATTGTGATTGAAGTAACAGTGAGCCATATTACTGTTAAAGACATTTCTCTTTAGCACTCAGTTTTGTGAGAAAACTACATTCCTTTCTATCTTTAAGTGTTCTTTCAAGCTGCACCTGAATAGCAGTACCTGAAATAATTGTAAGAGTCCTGAGTGATGTTTTACATTAGAGTTCTAAAGAATGTCTGATCTAAAAAAAGAAAGAAAGAAAGCAGTAGCATCATTCTTAAAAGTCAGTCCAACTTATTTTTAGCTTAAATGCAAAACTTGTCATTTGGTACTAATACACTAGGAATAGCCTTAGAATTTAAAGTATAGTACAGAAAACCCCATCAATCTATCTGTAGTTAAAAGGTTAGCTGCTAGTTTTCTTTATTCCTATCTTTGAAATGTCCTTGGTACTTGTGAATACGAGATGTATTCAGAAATAGATGAACAGACTATCCAATTAACATGAGACTAGCTCTCCACACACACACAATCTTATTCTCATTTTTTCTGTACTTTTCCGATATATCTTTCTGTAGGTGTACATTTTTACTAAATTGTGTGGTAATATATCATTGTAACTTTATTTGAAGAGGCATCACGATAATATTTTGTCCTCTTACACCAGAAAATATTCATGCCTCCATGACAAATGCTTCATTCTTCACTGAGACTTCCCTTTGATTTCTGTTTATTGGGCCTCTTCATAAAGTGCAAGAAAACTTTGCTCAAAGGAAAAAGTTCCATCCCATTTAGATGTCTCCTAAGTTATTTATGCAGATATCTTTTTTTTTTTTTTGCAATCAAAAATAAGCTCTCTGGGCACAGGCACCTATCATGTCTATTTCATCTTTATGTCCCATGAAACACTCAGCCCAAAGTAAAACACATAATAAATTTTCACTAAATGTTAGTTGAATAAATTAACGTCTTCCAGAATCCCACTGCTTGGCCTTAGTACTCAGAGTTGTATAGCATTTCTTATTTAACATTCTTTTAATACAACCTGGGAAACTACATTTGAACAATCACAGAATGTTCCACAACCTCCTAATCTGAATTTGAATGTATTTTTCTTGACATAATTTATTGAAAAGGTAAAATGCTTTGAGTCATTTTTCCTTCTTTCCATCTTCCCTGGGCTCACTCAGGAAACAGCCTTATTCAATTCTTAGCTTTAAAATCTTGCTAGTTACCTATTTAACCTTCCAAGGGATAAATGTAAAACTGAGCACCAGTAAATTCTCATTTGTGCTTATTAAAGTAGCCCCAAAAGTAATTAAAACTGTGATATACAATGCTGACGAAGTTGTGAAAAAGTAACAGAGTAAGCGTCTAGAAAAGCAGATAAAATCAGATCCCCTTTGGAAAGCAATTTAGAAATATTTACAGAGGTGTTTATTTTAGTTTATCTTTAGTAGCAAAAATTAGAAACAGCCTAAGTATTCAGTGATTTGGGACAGATAACTACAAAATGTTCATGCCTGATTTGGATAGCTGATAACCTATTCACAAGACAATGACAAATACTGTCTAAAAACAAATGTGTGGTATAAAATAATAAAAAATCAGCATGTCAAACTATGTAATAAGCTTACAATTGCTTGAAATATGTAAGCATAAATTTAAAAGACTAGAAGGAAATAGGACAAAATGAAAACAGTTATTATAGAGTGATGGGATTATGGATGCAATTTTTTGTTTCCTTTTATGTTGAAAGATTATTTTAACAAAATATGAAATCAAAGGGAAAAAAGGATCAAGTTTTAGTCCCTCGATGTTCATATTTTAAGAAGGATGTTATGCAGATACCTAAGCAACGTTTGTCTTCCTTGTTTCAAAATCTCAGCATGTATTTCGTCTGGTTCCAGGGGCTTAACTATTTTTTTTTAAATAACTCTGGCTACCATAGTTATTCTTTGAAAGTCTAAACAAAGTGTGTATTGTTCCCTGGCAGCATCTCTTGTTTGCATTAAACCATGAGTTATGATATTAGTGCATCCTGTTGCAAGTTCTTTGAAGAAAGCTCTTTTTCTGGCCGCTTAGTAGATGATAGTCGTCTTTCAGGGTGTATTCAATTTCCAATGGAGTTCTTACCCTTGGTTTTGTACAAATGATACATCAAAAATTTTCTTATAATGGCCATCGTTACTCCAAGTCAATATATTTGCCATTTTACCAAGGAGCGTGCAAGAGTTATGATTATAGTGTAACTTTTTAAACTTTATATATGAAGCAGAGTTTCTTCCATGAGTTAAGACTTCAGCGATTACAATAATCTAGTATAATAGTAAAATATTTTTTGCTCTTCTAGAAAGATACTGCAAGCTTCACATTGCTTAGTTTATCTGATAGGTGTACAAAAATCATCTTTATGTAAGTTACTTTTAATTCAGGTTTCTGTACATTCTGAAAGGTCATTATAAATGAGGAGTATAAACCAAATGACAATGAGGATAGAAAGATTCAACCTCGACTCCGAATTTCTATATGCATTCATTCATCCAGCAGTGCATCATTGTGTTAAAAGCACAATGCTCTTAAGTTAGAGTTGTATAAATCTGGAAAAATTGCTTTACCTCTCTGTGCTTTAGTTTCTTCATCTATTAAAGAGAGATAAAGATAATACTTGCCTCAGAGAAATTTGTGAGAATTGAGTTAGTGAGCATAAAGTTCCTGGCACTTAAGAAATGTCACTCTTTTACTAATGTACATGTTTTTGAAGGTAAGAGCACAAATATTAAAATGTCACAACTCTTGCCCTCCAGGCAACTTAGAAAGCATTCTTAAAAGTCAGCTAAGTTTGCTGTGAACTTCAAACTGCTCTAAAAAATAAAGTCTAATTTTTAAAAGTCAACAAAGGAGCAACTTTTTAACTGTCAGTGGAAAGAAACTTGTCTAGGAGTTGAAGTGCATAGTAAATGGCTTTGGGAATATTTTTGAATGAAAATGAAATTCTAGTTGCTCTAAGTTTAGCCACATGAAAGTGTTAAAAGCCACAATGTCTTTCTTTTTTCTCCTAGTTGTACTGAGCTACAATTGACATACAACACTGAATTAGTTTTAGGTGTTCAAAATAATGGTTTGATATATGTATATGTTATGACATGATTACCACAGTAAGCTTAGTTAACATCCAAAATCTAACATAGTTACAAATTTCTTCCTTGTGATGAGAACTTTTAAGATCCACTCTCTTAGCATCTTTCAAATATACCATACAGTACTGTTAACTACAGTCGGGGTGAAGACTATCTTTCCTTTACTTCTGAGCACTTCAGGGGACTTTTCCTCTTTGGAAGACAACTGCGGGTTCAGAGTCTAGAAAGACTGATGCACATCACCATCTTTCTGAAATAGGAAATTTTTCTAGCTAATAGCCACCATCTTTTCCCCAAATGCCTGTCACTCAATATGACAATGGAAACCACAAATCTGGAGGTTTATTTTAATTATCTTTACAGTGAAACTGGAAAGAGAAATCAAAGCTGTTTTTCACTTTTGTGTCAAATGTGTCTCAATGAATTAAATACATGTTCAAAGATGTGTATATTCTTCAAGATTTAGATTTGGAGATGCTCATTTGACGAAGTCTAATAAATATGATTTAGTCTCTATTTTCCTAAGCTGATGAATCATTTAAATATTCTCCATCAAGAAAGTCTTAAATTTCCAGATTAGTTTTATTCAATCTTTTACTAAGTCAACAAATACTTATTTGATGTCCCTAGCACCATGCTAGCTATTAATTTCCATTGGTAATTTGCTTTCCCTTTCTTAGTGAGAGAAGACTGAATACAGGAAATTAACCCTGTTGTACCCTTGGTCCCAGCACATGAAATTTTGGACCAAACAAGCTAACGTGTGTAACGTAACCACTTATATTCTGTGTGCAGCCAGAACATTATTGGATGGTTATATCCTCTGATGATCTATATAATGTGTTGATTTTGTCCATTTTATTTAGTAGTATCTATTTTTCATTTTGAGGGTGAGCCTGGGTTGCCTGGAGCAGTTGGACAGAATGGAATACCAGGGCCAAAGGTTAGTACCAAGAAAACCAAGCAGAATCATTTGAGACATGATTTTTCATGATGCTGTAAGCTATTACAACTTTTTTATATCCCACTGATGTTACTTGAATGGAATCTTTGTCAATAATGTAGTGTGCTATAGTGTAAAACTTTGTGACTAAAGAATAAATTATGTTTGTAATTCTCATTAGCATTAAGACTGTAGAGAAACAAATGGGATATGATTCTCCAAAATTTTATTTCTGGTATACTTAAATATATGAGAAAGCCTGTGTTTAAAGTATGACTGTTATCATTTTACCACCTAATGAGCATATTAAAATGTAGGCCATGTCCGTACTGCCAAAATTTGCATGATTTTTATAAGACATACTGAAGAAGATGTTCACAGTGCTTCTGTGACTTTTCCTCAAGATTTGGCCACCTCCAGGACTGACACAACATAACCAGTTAATCAAATGAAAAGCATAATAAAGATGTGGCATGTCTGAAATTTAAAAATGGATGTAGTCTGAATTACTAAGCAAGGAAAAAATGTAATGAGGATTTTTTTTTTTGGATTCCAAGTTTTCTTTGTTTCTGAAAGAACAAATGAATCTGTTAAATATAAAAAGATTGGTGACAGTTTAGTTTAAACCAAACAGGCAGACAAATCTGAAATCCTTTGATGAGTGACCATCCCTTGAAGTACAAAACTAATGTCTAATCCCATCAGCTGTGCTGGTGTGTATCCATACCCACAGATGCCTGTCAGCTGATTTTTCAGATCACATTGCTATTGACAGGCACCTAGGACAGACTTAAAATTTATAGACCTGTCCTTTGTCCTTCAGGAGAGGAAAGAAAATACTCCTTCTGGGGCTACAGCCATTTTCCTGTCTTCTTCCCTCTCTAGCTCCATGCTAAAAAGCCAAATGATAGGCGTTAATGCTTAGTGCATGTTCTCAGTCCTATTCTTCTGTTGCCTAGCGACCATCAGGAGGGATGTTGAGCAGTGCAAGGTAACCAGAAATTCAGAAAGCCAAAGGGTCAGGCCGACTTTCAGGGAGTGAAAAGAGTGTTGCCTTCAAACTGACTTCTAGAGTGGATTATAATTTTAAAAAACACAGTAACCACCTTAAAAATAATTCTTAAAGCAATCTTATCTTATTACAATGCTTTCTTAAGCTGTCCTTGAGAGAATTATTATTAGGATGTGTGTGATTTGCTTTAGAACTCTCTGACTCCGTCTCCTGTCCCTTCCCGGGCAAAGTGAAAATGAGATCCTTTCCAGAACACAATTTTGCATTTTAGTCCTCATACTGTCATGGTCATCATTTTGAGTAAAGACATTTCTCCTAAACTCTCTTAGATTCTGCCCCATTCTGGTATCTTTTCTGAAAGAATCAGTGTCTAATAAAGGACCCCTGATTTGTACATGCTGGTTAACAACAGGTTGAAGATAGTTTGCAACATTGGGAAGGGGGCCAAGCTGAGGCTTTAGCGTTTATGGTCATGTCAGAGGAAGACAGGTAGGCGAACTACACTGGTACTCTGGACACCTGAAATAATCCATGCACCAGGGATTGCTTTGAATAAGATTTTGTGGAAGGATGTGCTTGTTCACCTTATTGAGTCTGAGTTTGGTCAGAATAGAAAGTCATCTCAGAAGCCTCTCGAGACGTTGAATAGCCACAACATTGTTCTCCGTAGGTCCCCAAAGCCAAATGTTGCCTGATAATCTTAAATATCTTTCTTTAGCCTCAAAAGCAAAGAATAAAGGTTACATTTGCTATGGATATCCATACTCAATTCTCCAGGAAGCTCCTCTTACCATTTGCCATTCCCAAAATAGAAAGTGTCACATATAATTTATCTAGTATGTTCAATATCTCATTTTGTTTGGTGTTGCTTAATTAGGAGTTTTATAATTTAATATATCATCCAATCTTTGTTCTTTTGCCCAGGGAGAACCTGGAGAACGAGGAGAAAAGGTGAGAATGAGTCTGCGTATTTTTATCTATTTTCCCCCAAAGAGGTATCAAAGTGAACTTTATTCAAGTATGGACGCGTAGATAGAGGTATACAGGCGTACCTTGGAGACATTACAGGTTGGGTTCCAGACCACTGCAATAAAGCAAATAATGCAATAAAGCAAGTCACATGATTTTTTGGTTTCCCAGTGCCTATAAAAGTTGTGTTTACCCTGTGCTGTAGTCTGTTAAGTGTTCAATAGCATTATGTCTAAAAAACCAATGTGCTTACCTTAATTCAAAAAATAATGCAACGCAAAGTGGCCACAAACCTTCAGTTTGTAAAAAGCACAGTGTCTTCAAAGTGCAATACAGCAAAGCAATAAAACAAGGTATGCCTATATATATAGATATAGATAAATATAATGACCACCCTTTTTTTCAAATTGTTAATTAGTGGAAGGAGAAAATAGTATAATTCGTACGTGAGTACCGAAGTTTGGGTAGAAAGATTTAAATGAATGGAGGGGAAGGGAGCAAATTTAAACACTCTATGTCAGGCTTTTAAGTGGCTTTCAAAAATCCCTAGGCCTGCAAAAGTTCTGTTCTACCTGTTCGCTAGTGCCATTCCAAACCTTTTCTAAGCATCCATGTCTTTCTCTAGTGCTTCTTAGGTCACTGGGTTAAAGGGATACAGATGTTTACCTGCAGCAAATATACTGATAGTTGCCCCACAAAGAATTCCCATAAAAATCAGAAAGAGAAACAGCAGGAGAAGTAGAGTGCATATGTTCAATTTCTCTTAGATGGACATCCTTCCTTACTACTTTGGGGGACGGTCTCATGCTGTTTCCTTTCACAGTGTTTGAGAAGGGTGCTGTCTGTGTAGGAAACTACCAGGGTATCACATAATGCTCTTCATAAGTGATACGATCTTTCTGACAAATCAGTATTCATCACCACTAATCCCCAAAGAAGTACATCTACAGATCCAGCAAACTTCGTGAATGTAAATGTATTTTTGTATTTTGTAACACAAAACTAAAAAGACATTCATTTAAAGGGAAGGAGAGCAAAACAGAGGGGCAGCTCAGTCAAACCTTTCACCTCAGGACCACTCTGAGCCAGTTTTCCTAATAAGAAAGTTTGTCTTGTTTGTTTTGTTTTCTAATAAAGAGATTTCCAAGCAATTTTTTAAAGTGTGCTAATGGGCTGCCTATCAAAGACCCCTCACAACTGGTGATCAGTACATTTATTTGGCATCCAGCCAATTCATGGTAATTAATTTGAAATTCATTAGTCATCAGATGGCTCTTTTGTATAGAAATTAAGGAGGGAAAAGGAACAATGCCAGCCCCATTCCAGGCACTCATCAAATACAGTGGCTCAGGCTCCCGGGCCGCGGTGGTGGACCCGTCACCGTAAAAGAATGCCTGAGCATTTAGCTTCATGCTTATTTGAAACGAGAAAAGAAAATGAAGAGAAAAAGTTAAAATCTCCCTCCCTCTTCATCCCTCCCTCTCCCAGGGAAACTAATACCAATAGCGTCTCTGTGATTTTATGGAAATTTTTAAATGATAGAAAAGTGAGCTCTTATGAAGCTAGACAGAAGGGTATCCCAGCTTATGGAATGTAAGAACAATATTGCATTGTATTGCTAATGGCTATCATTAACAGCTTCTGATGTGTCAGATACTTCCCTAGTTGCTTTAGACACAAGAATTGTTTATTTCTTAAAACCCCATAATATATTCTTGCCCTTACGTTACACAAGTGAGAAATTTTATGTGAAAAGAATTTCATTTGCCCAGTAGGTGCTGGAGCTGGGCTCTGTCTCTCTGGCTCCAAAGTTCATGATTTTTCCACTGGAACAGGCTGTAAGACTTTGAGAATTCAGAATTTAAGGAAGCAAACATGGCTAACAAACAATGACTTTTTTTTTTTAATGCACTGCTTTATGTAGAAAAGAGAGCTCAGTGAAGGGAATAGACATAGAAACTCTCAAAGATAACAAAGGAAGTATAAACTCCTCAATTTATCTTACTATGATTGTTTTAGGTTTTCTAATAAAATGGAAAACATTTATTTCACAAATGCAAAACATATAGGCCCAGATAAATCAATATTCATGCACCAGTTTTGAGGGCTGTGTCATGACTTTGAGGGCCTGGAGATTTGAGATGGACTAGGAGACAGAGTAGGATTTATACAGAGTTGTGGGAAGGGAGTGGACAGGAGTCCAGGAGGCAGGAATGGCGGGAGGAAGGAGACAGAGATGGTGGCATAAGGAGAGAGTCAAGAGAAAGTCTTTGTTACAAGTGAAGCTCTGAGCAGAGGAGAAAAGAGATAGAGTTAAGGAGGCTCTAAGTGCCAAAAAAGCTATCAGAAGTCAGAGAAATTGCTTTCTGTTAATATTGTGGAGTACTTTAAAACTGTTCAGCTGCATTCATTGTAATAAAATTTATTTGGACCCGTTGATATCAGGCAGCTGGTCAAGTAACAGTCCATTAGCTCTACAGGACATGTACAACAGATTTTGATATATAGTGCCTATGAAAGAAAAAAAATGAAACATATTTTCTGCTTAATGTCACCAATATATTTTACACATATTGCTTTTTTTCCCTCCTTAGGGAGATGCTGGAGAGAATGGCCCCAAAGGTGACACAGGCGAAAAGGTACAGTGTTGTGAAACATGAAAGAGTATGTGTATGGGCAAGCAATATTGTTTTCGTGTATATGAAAATGGCAGATTTTGAGTGAGTGAGTGGTAGTAGCTTAATATGACAAGATCAGAGATAATTCTCCAGGATTAGGAAACATAAATATCTAATTTATAAAAGATGATTATTCCACAAGCTTCTAGCTACAAATTTAAATATTTTAAAAGTAAAGTGGTATGTCAAAAATTCTAGAAAGTGTGAAGTTAGGTTTCCTGTAACATGGCTTTCAAAGAAAAAAAGACACTTATTCATGTGTAAATGAATACTCCCTTTATACACAGAGATATAAAAATTGAGTTCCTAAAATGATTGCATTTGTCCCAATTTTAGGACAGAAGATTGCAGAGGATTGGGATCAGATGTCAAAGTTAGATAATAAGTTAATGTCAGTCGCTTAGAGCCTCTAATGCAGTCTTGAAGAGTTGCCTCAACTTAAAATCTCTAAATTCAAATATTTTGTCAGCCTTTGTAGTAGTAGTAGTAGTAGTAGTAGTATTTGTCTTTTAAACCATTATTGGCATTTATGTTGCAGTGGCCTTTGGTTCATCTTCCTGTCTCCTCTTTTCCCCCAGTCCATCACGGCTTTCTGCTTGGATTCTTACTTCACAGACATCTTAGACATATAAAGAAATTTTTATTTCATTTGTGCTATATGTTAAGAATTAAGAAAAAGAGCTTCTAAGAAATTAAAAATAGTATAGTCAGATTTTAATTTAAGTCAAGCTAAGTGACTAAGTGATTTTAAAAAGTGATTCATTTAGGCTTATAATTGAGAATGAGAATACTCTACTTTGAAAATTATTACACTACAGGTGGATAATTGTTAGTCATAAAAACATACCCATAAAATAAAAAGAAATTTATCTTTCTCATTCTTATAAATATTAATACCAATATGGCCTAGGTGGTAGGAATAAGTTAATGTCACCAAGTAGCAATTGTGTTTGTAGTTTGAAGAGCAGTCTAGAAATTTGAGTGGACTCCCAGTTTCTTGTAGACCAGGGCTTCTCAGCCTCAGCACTGCTGACATTTTGGGCCAGATAATCCTTCCTGGGGAGGCTGTCAGATGTCTAGCATCCTTCCTGGCCTCTGCCCACTAGAAGCCACTAGCATCCTCGAGTATGACAACCAACCTTACCTCTAGACATTGCCAGTTGTCCCCAGGAAACAAAATCATCCCTCATTGAGAACCACTGCTGTAAACCCATTTTATTCAACTGTCAAATTTAAGTATCACACTGCAATCCAACATGGCTTGAATATGTTTAATACTGACAGGACCAGTCGTATACCTGTGTTAAGTCATGAAGTCAAAATTTCAAACCCCAGTTCTATAAACATGACTGTTACATTTAACTTTCTTGTTTTTGCTTAAAAGCACAGGTTAGTAAACTTTTTCTGTAAAGGGCTAAAAAATAAATATTTTAGGTTTGGTGGACCATATGGTGTCTGTCACAACTAGTTAACTCTGTCATCATAGCATGACAGCCACCATAGACAATATGAATACAAACAAGAGTGGCTGTATTCCAATAAAACTTTATTTCTGGACAGTGAAATTTTAACTTCATGTGGTTTTTGCATGTCATGAAATAATTATTCTTTTGATTTTTTTAACCATTAAGAATGTGAAAATCATTCTTAGCTCATGGGCCATACAAAAACAGGTGGCTAGCTGGATTTGACCCTCAGACCACAGTTGCCAGCCTCTGCTTAAAGAAAGAAATCTTCTAAACAGAGAGCAGTTTCTTCAAGTGGAAAAAATATACACCAAGTTTGAACTATGCTTATGTGGATTTGTGCAGAGAATTTTATGTTTTAGAAGATGTATTTTTACAGCTTCATTTTTTGAACATTAGCCAATAATTGTTTCTTTAATCACACATTTTAAAATTTTAATTTTGCAACAGTAAAGCAACTTTTTTTCTTTGTAAAGGCTAAATTCATCTCAAAGGAATACTATTCTTACTTTTTATACTAATGTAAATCATTTACCATACCAACTCACATACAGTAAACTCTCAATAAATGTTAGCTTTCTTACCACATGGAAGTTGAAATCAACTAGATTGGTTTATTTTTCTTTTTTATCAAAAAGTTTTATTAGTAAACTGAAATTAAGTACAAGAAATGCTTTGGTTAAAATGGAAATCATTTCTACAAACTTTCAATGGATCTAAACAGGGAACTGTAAATAGGAATCTGTAACATATAAAAAGTAATCTGACCTGTAGCATTCATCCCTGGGAATGCTGTAATTGGAATATAATTTTTGATGTGTTTTTTACATATTTCCTGCTTCTGTCATATAATTTGTTTCCAGCATGTTGGAAACACTTCTCATGGCCTTTGAGTTCAGTATGTGAAACTCATTCATCATTTACCAAGTCTGAGATGTAAAATCAAAAATTGCTTCTTTTCTGCCATTGATGTAGTAAATTACGTCATTGGCTGATTCACTTTAATAGGATTTTTTTCCTTTTGATCCAACTCAGTGCCTTTAAATGGTAAAACAATCTAAGCCCTTCCAGAGTGGTCATCTGGAAATGCTGTGGCACTGTAAAAACCTCTGGGCTGGGTTGTCTCTGTGGCCAGCAGCTACGATGCACTCTAGGATTAAGAATGACCTGCCAAAGACTGATTTCAATCATGTGTGGAGTTACTATGGAAAGGTTATGTTCTACTCTTTAGAGTGTTAATCCCACCAACAAATATAGAAATGGATTTCTTTAACTGTTTCCCCCAACTTGCAAGAAAGTATTGGTGCCAACCGCTGAATGCTGCTCTGTTGTTCACAGTGCTACTTGTTTGTTCAGAAGCTTTACTTTCTTGGTATTACCTGTCTGTGTCATCATTTTCTTTGCTCCCTCAATCTTCATTTCTATAAATACGCTGCCTTCTTTCCTTACACCCACCTACAGAGCATCTTTGATTTTCATCCTCTGAGCCTTTCAGAAGCCACACCCATATTGGGAACCACCCACCAAATTGTCTTCTTTTCTTATCTCCGTGGGCACAGGGCCTTCTCCAACTTAGCACGCATGCTGATTCCCTTGGCTTAGAATTCTCTTGCTCTCTGTCCACTTCCTCACATTCTAATCCTATTCTTCAGTTCACTGAAACCTGAATTGATACGTCATTTCAGTCTCCTGTGGATTGGCTCGGTTACCTGCTGTGTGCTCCCAGAGCACTCTTTATGATCCCTTTCATAACCCCTACCACAATTTATTGTAATTCCTTGTTTCATTGGGCATCCAGCTCACTGGAAAAGAAAAAAATACACAAACAAAGACTGTATGTTACCAAACTGTTCTATTCCCAACACCAATCCAAGTTCCTGGCACATAGTAGGAAGATAATAAATATTTATTGAGTGAACTGCCTTTTAAAAAAATTATTTTTTTTATTTTCACCTGCTTCTTATTTTCATTGAATGGTAGAAATTTTTCCTATACCAGGCATTTGTTTATCATGTTTTCTGTGTATATACAGTGACACAGAATTTTCCAACATGACAATTTCTTCCTAACCCAGATTTTTTTGTAAATGGAAAGAAAGAAAAAGAAAATATCTTTTATGCTTTCAATCAATAATGTTTTTGAATATATATATATATATATATTCCATACACATATACAAATGATTTCAGTAGTCCGTTGGTATTCCCAGGAAATTGGCTCCAGGATTCCCACAGATGCCAAAATCCTACAATGCTCAAGTTCCTTATATAAAATGGCATAATATTTGCATATAACCTACATACATCCTCCCATATACAGTTGACCCTTAAACAATGTGAAGCTTAGGGGTACTGAAACTCTGCCACAGTTGAAAGTCGGGGTATTATTTATAATGAGCCCTCCTTATACACAGTTCCTTCATATCCCTGTTTCCTCGGTATTATGGTTCCACATCCGCCAAATTCAGCCAACTGCGGATCATGTGGTATCGTACTATTTATTATTAAAATAAATCTGCATATAATTGGACATTTGCAGTTCAAGCCTGTGTTGTTCAAAGGTCAACTGTACTATAAAGCATCTCTAGGTCACTTATAATACCTACTACTATGTAAATAATTGTCAGGCATGGAGAAATTCAAGTTTTGCTTTTGGGAATTTTCTGGAATTTTTTTCCCCAAACATTTTTGATCAGAGGTTAGGTGAAACCGCAGATGTAGAACCCAAGGAAACGGAGGGGTGACTTTGTCAGAAGCATAGGACATGGGCAGGGTTTGAAACTGCATTGTTCACTTTGTCTCCCTAGCTGCTAGAATCCCAGTATCCAGAACAAGGCCAGAACAGAACCGGAGCTCAATAAAATCTATGAATGAATTAATGAAGGATAGAAATGTCACCACCTTCACTTCATCTATCCACGTAAACTTTATTAACACACATAAGTGCATACCAAGTGTTGTGTTTGAAAATCATCACAGACAAAAACAAAAACTCTGTACTTGAATGGTCAACAGCAAAGTCAAATTCATTTACCTCAGGTATCCTCTCAAAGTGTTTTTCGCTTTATGATTTACCCTGTGGAAATGTTTGCTTCCTAACCAACTGATTTATGAAGCTAAGAGTATACTTGGAGAGACACAGTTGGGTTTTTTCCCTGCTTTAATCCTGTATTCATTTTCACTTTTGAAGGAATAAGGATTATAAACATGGACTGTTTTATTTTCACTACTTGCAGTATTATCCTTTTAAATGTTTAACTTATTAATGTCTTCCAACAGTTGCCTTGCCATTTAAAAGTTGTAAAAATTCCTTGAGATTTCACAGTTCTAATTTCCGAGAAGAAAACTGAAATATCACTCATAGTTGTCCATCAAATGAAACTGCTCCAGTTTCCACAAATAAATCAGCCTTTCAGGAAACTCCTTTTCTTCCTGTCCGCTTTCTGTGAGAACTAAATTTAGTCCTTACTCTCATTAGTGGATTTATCCAGTCAGTTTCTATTAAAACACTGAAAAAAAAAGTTTTTAAACTAAAGTTAATGCAAGAAATTTCCTTTTATTTACAATTTTACTACCACCGTTATGCTCGGGTGTTAAAATAAAATAGACCAATAATTCCTTTCTTATTCCAATAAAAAGAATATGGCAATAGAGTTTAGGAAGTCCAAAATTCACTTAGCCTCAAGTTACTTCAATTTCCTCATCTATTAAGTGAAAATAGTACTATCTGTCCTATCGCTTGGGAATCTCGTGAGGTATAAATAAGATGGAAAAAGGGACTTGGCAAAGCTGAAATTACTTTAGTGAAAACAAAGGTCTTTTTGTGCAAAATATTGCAAATTTCGTTCATTGGCGTAGATGGCTTTCAGACTTGATTTAGTAGAAATAGAAGTAAGTATTACTTTATTAGCCACATTTATTTCACTTTCCATTCAGAACTCAACTGAATGCTAATGATGGGGAAAAGAAACCAGTCTCATCTCACAATTAGACAGTATGTGGGATCCTCTTCTATACATCTCGTCACGTTTATGTTTTAATTTTTCCTCAGGCAATAGCAGTAACAGATGTCAACAAAACTCGAATATGTATGTTTCCTCAAATAAGCTAATTTATTATTTCCTTCTCCTTCCTGAGGTTTTTTTGGTTTTCTTCCTAAAGTTTGTTTTGCATTTTGATTCTTGGTGGCCTGCTTAAAACATTATTTTTGAGATTTGTTCATTCATTCACCGTATATGTATTGAGCATATTTTATTCAGACAGTGACTAAAAATAGGCACTGAACCTGCCCACATTGTGGCTGATTGTCTAATAGGGACAAAAAAAGAATAGGCAGAAAACATACCTACATGATACGCACACAGTGAGCTTTGCAGGACGTGAACAGATGCTACAGGGTAAGATGTGCACGTGAAGGCATGTGTCTAGGTTGGTCGGGGAGGAGTTGAGGTAAAGCCACTTAAGAGCTAAAGAAAGAAGGGGGAGAGTATAGCTCAGTGGTAGAGCATGTGCTTAGCATGCACGAGGTCCCAGGTTCAATCCCCCAGTACCTCCTCTAAAAAATGAATAAACAAAAATCTAATATTCCCCCCTAATATTTTTCTTAATCTGAAGAAAGAAAAGGTGCCAGCCAAGGGAAGAGGGGAGAGAAATGGAGGGAGGGGCCAAGTGCTTCATGAACAGAGGCCTGAGGCCTTACCTCTGTCTCTGAGAGACTGATGAGAAACTCTTTAAATCTAACACAAGGAACTCATCCCCTGGAGCTCTCTGAGTGCTTGCACCGCTCAGGTAGGACCACTGAGGAAACCCCAATATGTGCCTTACCCTTTCTGGCTGCTTCTATTTTCTGGACGGTCTCAAATGACTAAATATTCTCCCTTTTATTTTCCTAGAAGCATGTTTGTGGGGCGGAGGGCTAGAAAGAACTTGAAAATCTAGGCCCTGGGCTGGCCTCATTTCAGAAATAAGCAACATCGTCAGCCACCCTCTGTATTCCTTTCTGCTTGTCCCCATCTGCACATTTAGAACAGACTTGCCATAGAAATGTAGTCACCCTCCATGAAATCAGGGTGGACTACAATGCCTTTTAGAAAACCAGATTCCATCTCAAGATTTTCTCTCAGATCTTCCACGTGTCCCTGTCACCCACAAGTCATCCATCATCCTGCAACTTTCCAGTGACTGCCTTACAATGAAATAAGTGTAGAGCTAGAAAAAACATGCCGGTCGTAACTGTGATGGAGCTTCATGAGGAAAACAAACTAACTGGCTGCGTGGCTTTTTCCAACTCAGCATCATTAACCCTTTGACTCATCTGTTGAACCCTGACTTTCTGAAGTCAGAAAGGGTCAGGGAACTCCTAGTAAATGATAGCCAGTGACATTAATAAATTCCAGAAATAGAGAAAACTAAAATTCCAGATCTGCTAATGATAATGTGTTGCTTTAGAATACAATTTTAGCGCTGTATCAAGGGAAGAGATCCATATTTATATATTTATTTCCAGGAACGTGGTCCTTATGTATTTTGCATTCAAAGTAAACCCATAGTTTTAGAAAATATGTTGTTTATCTTGGAATTGTTGACATCTTAACAGCTGACATATTGATACAAATTCTTAGGGAGCGTGTTTTGCCCATTAGTCGTGGAGTTTCCTTGAGTGCTCCTGTCCATAATGGCTCTCAGTATGTTTGTGTGTTTCCTGTTCCTATAACTTGTGGGATCATCTCTCCTGGGTTTTATTTTAGGGTGACCCTGGATCGTCTGCTGCAGGAATTAAGGTAACTATAGCCTTACAAGTGTTTGTACCCCAGGAGTTACAGTTTTGACTTTTATAAGCCTCTTGTTTCTCTTCCCACTT
This sequence comes from Vicugna pacos, assembly GCF_048564905.1. NCBI lineage: Eukaryota > Metazoa > Chordata > Mammalia > Artiodactyla > Camelidae > Vicugna > Vicugna pacos. Next base: position 44,914,711 of record NC_132988.1, read on the forward strand.
ACCAACTTTGATGGTTCTGACTCTGTGCCTATTCTCCTGCAATAATCAGCTTCCAAACAACAGGCAGCATCTGCTGGAAATCTGACAAAGGCTTAAATGAGAGGTCTTGCCTTCTCTTCCCTTTCTGATTGGTTTTTATGGAAATGTGGATTTGTATGTGAGCTTTAGGTATATTCGCAGCAGGGGGAAAAAAGTTCCTATGTCTAGTAAGAGGCAGAGTAACAGAATAAAGTGCACGAAATGCATGTCATCAGGGAGGCTGAACCATCTCTGTGAAAGTGCCCAGGGCCCTAAGGGTTTTGGAAAATTCTTGTAAGACTGTCCTTTTCATTTTTGGTTTTCTTTGGCCAGGGAGAACCCGGAGAATCTGGTCGTCCTGGGCAAAAGGTAGTATCTCTCTCGTAGTGTGTTCTTTGTACTGTCTCATAGTCACCATTCCATTATATCTACTATCCACTATGTAACATGAAATGGATTATTGCAAAATGATGTAATTTTCATGCTTTGTATGCAATGTTATCGATGGTTTTGCATTTTAAAAGGGTTGATGACCACAGCAAAAGTGAAAACACACTCTGTACATGTGAAAAGACGCTTAATGAACTAAAGTCTGCACGTATTGAGCTGTTTGAGACTAACAAAGATCATTTGGGTTAGAATGCCAACAACTTATCTTGCATGTTTAAAGACACTGCATGTTTCTATCTTTCATGAGAAGAAATGATGTACTTACTAAACTATCTCAATAGGGAATGATGGACAGTTCTTTTAAAATTATATTCCCTTCCTTTCAATTCAAACACTTCCCTAATGATAATTTTTATGTGAATATCTACCTATGCAGTGAATATTATGTTGTACAAAGAGATTTTTTCATAAGTTAAATTTTAATTGGAAACAGTAGCCAAACCATGTTAACCAAACCATAGAGACATACATTAATTTTTTTATCATTTGTGCTTTACTTCAGTGATAAATTAGAGGACAGGCAGTGGATATGTTTAGATTCATAGTCTCATTTAAGTCTGAAGCAGGAAACAACTGTTAGTAGTTTATCGTCGAGCATCTGGATATCAATGCCCTGTGCAGTCAGATTTCAGATAACAGATGTATTGTTGCTAACAAGTAAATGTGAATTCCACATTAGGTTAAATCTCTCAAGATCATGACTCTGTCTTTGTCTAGCAGTAGCTGATGGTATAGGGCAAAAAATATGAATAAAAACATAGAACATCCCTGGTTTTTATAAAGGGAAAGAGAATAAATCTTATAGTAGTACTTTGGAACTTTAAAATATGATATAACATAAAAAAATATTCCCACATTCTTGAAGTCATTGAGAGGAGCCTTGCTTTCTTTAAACACATAGGATTAGAGTAATTTTTAAGAAGATCTTTCATATTCTTTTAATGTTTCTCTAATTTAAAAATAGATTTTTTTCTCTTGAAGTTAAGAATCTAAGAGTAATAATTCATCAGGCCCTGTCTCAGGTAAAGTTGAGACTTTACCAAAGAGTCCAGCAGAACTCTGCAAATTTTGCTATTCAGTTCCTGAGATTTCCTACTGATTCTTTATGTAAGAAATTTGAAATTAGCAATATCACAGAGATCCATGATCTGCTTTGGTTTGAAAGAGCAATTTATTTTCTCAGTTGATCTAATTTTAAGTCCCTTAGTGTTTAAAAATTAAAGGCTAAATTTAAACTGCTCTCCAAATCTGTGATAAGCTGAAAGAAATGTCTGCAAAACTGTTATGTCTTTTTAAAAAATAAAACAAATCTGCTATCATTTCATATAGGTTCCATGGTTTTCAGAGTAGAAGATCCAAATTGATTTTCAACTGGTTAATAAAACTTTATCATGATTATTTAAAATATATTTTAGATTCATTTCTGGAAGTTTATAGGTGTACATATGGAATCATTGGCTTTTTTTTTTAATATTTCACTAAAAGCCTCTTTTAAATTATATTGAGAGACAAGGTGGATTCTATCTGAAAGAAAATGTGCCCTGAAATTAGCAGTCTCTTTTTCATTAATATTTAGGCCAGATTCTGCCCTTTGATGCAATCTCACTTTCCCACAATATTTATGTCTTCCTTTGTTTAATATCTGGATTTGGCAAAACATACCCCATAAATGATTTAGAAGTAGAGTGCTTCCTTGCTTGCTGCTTACTTCAATTGGAAAAAGACAAGCAGAACTGAGTACAGAATCCATTTAAGAGGTCTTTCGTGACGTTTTTCTCACCATTGCAGATCTGTGCTGTGGGTTCACTGGTACTTCTGCTCCTGTGTTAGGGACATTCCCACAAAAGTAGAGAATATCCCGATGGTACGAAAAGCGCACTGATTAGCTCTCTACTGTCTGGTATTTTGCAGTATGAAAGTTTGTTATTTAGAGTAACATTCATAATGTAGAATGATTTCATTATTTATTTTTTCTTTTTTATAGACTCAACAGGAGATTGTGTGTTTGATACGTGAGTTAGGGTATATATGTTTGTAAAGGGAGTGTGTAGATTTGTAAAATAGGTATTGTGTTTCATCATGTAATTCTTTTCTTCCTAACTCTTCCGTATCTTTTTAGAATATATTTTTTTAGTTTCAGAGGCATTAAAAGGTCTTATTCTCCCATTGGAAGTGACCTGCACAGTTGAAATATATCTAGAAATACAGGCACTCTCAAGAGGACATGGGGTAAAAGCAGAGAACTGACTTTGACAGTAGACAAGGGTCTCCTATACTGGAGAGTAAAGAGTGAAAGGGAAAGAAAAAGAAAACCAGAAGTATAATGTATCAATGTGGAGTTTAATCTACTTGGACAAGTATTCTTCGAATAGAATAACAAACCAATTTTTAATTATGACCCAGATCTGGCCTTGGGCTGTTGATGCCCAAGAACTCAGCTCAGTTCCAAGAAACAGGCAAGAATGGAGAAATTCACTGAAAAGCTATCTCTTAATTAGAAGATAAGCCTTCATAATGTAGAGACAGAATTTATATAAGAAGAAATCTTTGTAAAAATGTTGAAATGTTTCACAGAAGGTAACATTAAATATTTTATAACCTTTCATTATGTCAACTTTTAAGTAAACATAAATTTGGAAAGCCAAATTTATAAAAATATAGAACTATGGAATATGAATTCCTGAAATATTTGTTCATTAAAAAGTACATTTATAACCCATATACATACATAATGTCTTATACATCTTTCTTATTATGAGAAAACATGCACGTGTTTATAAATATCTTACTTTAATGTAGTCAGAGGATCCTTTTAATTTGATGGGAGGGAAGGCTATAGTAAAAGCTCCTTTCGGAAAATAGTATTATAACTTGTATATTTCCTTCCACACATGGTTTTAAATAGGATCTATTGAGTTGAGGGGGGCTTTTCTAAAACAATACAAAACTATAAATTTGTCACCAATATGTTTACTTTTATTGATTGTATATTCTGCGGCAACATACAGTGTTTTCAAGGGCCTTATACTTTTTTCTTAGTAAAAGAGAATCTTCAGTGAAATATCAATACAAACCCTTTTTACTAGATCTTCCTAAATTTATTGACTGAAAGGAAAAAGGGAAAGAAAAATAAAAATCAAATGTACTACACTGTATCTGTGTAAAGTTTAACCTACTTATACAAGTGTTCTTTGAGTGAAATGCCAAATTCTTAATACTCATTCTTTCTTCTCTGGCTTAATCTCATCTTAGTCTTTTTGTTCCCAATGCAAACTTTCATTTAAATAGTTTCAGACAGAATAGCTTTTCTTTTGCATTCCTGAAGCACCTTTGACCTAAACCATCAGGAAAGTCATTGTTCTTTCTATGTTTAACCATATAGCTTAATATAAACAATATCTGAAGTCATTGTGTGACAATCCCAGAGCAAATTATAGCTTTCCATAATTTGAAAGTTATAATATGAAAGATGAAATGTCTAGTTGATCTTAGATTTTCCTTGGAATAAGGATTGTTCAAGCATTTAGATTTAAAAAGTGCCCTCCTCTACCATTTTTATTGCAAATTTGATGCTTCTATCTCTTTTGGTATAATTGTCATTGCACTGCCATCATCATGAAACAGTGTGACCCTTTTACCTTCAAATGTTATTTCCACAAATATTAGTCACCTCAGTCCAACACTGGATGGACTTTTATTTTCTCTAGCAATCCCTTTATGCTTCTTTAGTGGAATTCAGCAGATTTTTCTAAGCAATATAACTTCCTGTCGCTGTATTTTGTTCTTAAAATAATGTGGACAATTCTGTGAAAATGAGAAGATTTAGCTTGACTCCAGTGTGCTCACCCAAAATGTCCCACTTAATCTCAAACCTGTATTCAGAAACAGCTGCATGGTACCATTAGCCCTTAAATTGCTAAGCAGGGTTACCCAGACTCAACAATTGTCAGATATACGGACTGGAGTTAAGTATAATCTTAACCATGCATTTATCTTCTCATCATTCAGGAATGGAAAAGAAATCTTATTATACTTTTAAGTGAGCAAGACTTTTAATGTATATTGTTTCGATGTGACCATCTGTTCACACAGCCAACTCTTGATTATCTGAGGTAAGAGAGCACCGGAATAGGATGCATTATTCAAATGCACATGTAATCCTCATTTCAGCAAATAGCTTCAGCCTCCTTAACAAATCATTTGCCAGGAAGTAATAAAACATAGGAGCTCCTTCTCCCTTTACTCCTCTTTCTCACCTTCTGGTAGAGATGATAATGGGCAGTGAATTGGAAGCAAAAGGGAAAATTCTGAATCATCTGCCAAATGGTCAACCAATCCCTGAATCAAGAGTTGACTGAACTATGCAATCTCACCAAACGTCTTGAAACTAGACAGTATGTATATAATAGACATATTTATATACACACATACAGCAAGAATTCATCTACATTTGCCATGTTTTTCTCAGATACTGTGACTGAGTGAATATTGCTCTATAATGCTGTGTGATTTTCCTACGTAGGGTGAACCAGGGCTTCCTGGGCTTCCTGGACTTCCGGGGATAAAGGTAAATACTTGGCTTCACAGAACTGTAATTGTGAGAGTCACAAAAATGGAAAAATGAAAACTAAAAACAGAGTGCTGTTCTTTAAATACTCACCAACCACCTCAATCAATTAAATTTTTTAATTAAAAATGAAGTGCAGGTATTTCTAAAGTTTGCCGTGGCTATCTGGACTGTGTATCCACTGTTTATTCCATATATAACCTACTCTGCCCCTTAAATAAGTGTAAAAGTCATTTCACTTGAAGTTATAGGAATTATTTAAAGTCTAGAATGCCTATCTTCACATTTGAATCTTACTCTTAAAATCCTGTCAGATTTTGGCCAGAATTAGAATCTTAACATCCCCATAAATCTAACATTTAAGCAGCTGTTTTTGTGATTCGCCCATTATAATAATCCCTCTAAAATGTTTTGTGCTTCCACTTCCTGTCAGTAATTCTCACTGCAGGGTACAAATCATATTACTAAACTATATTGACATGTACTATTCCCATAAAATTTGTATTTTTTGAAATACTTGCTTAAAGCTTCATTTGAAAACGTTGTTATACATATTTTAAATCATCTAAAAATGTTAAGAAACATTTTTTAATTGTTTACATTTTCTAATGTAGCAACTAAAAAGGCTTAAAAATTCTACTAGCTTAGCTGTAGTTACTCCCTTAAATTCAGCTTCTTATTTTAAAGTTTTTTTTTTAAACTCTAGAACTGTTTGACAGGATAGCATAATGCAAGTAGATTTTTCTTTACATTGTTGTCATCTTAAGGAATTTTGAATTAACCTCTAGCATGATTAGACCATTCTAAAATTTATATTCCTAGTTTCAGTAAGAGGATTGTATATACTGCTTTATGAAGGTTGTGTTTGAAATATGTGATATGAAATAATATGATTACATACAGCTTAATATAAACAGTACCTGTTTATATGAATTAATATGATTTTAGAATAAAGATATTAAATTATTGATTTCCCAGACATCCTATGGTATCATATGTAATATTTTATGAATATATTTGTTATAATTAACAGACATGAAAGCTATGGCTTCTAGGTTGGCACTAAGAAATTTTGATACTGGTTTTTGTTTGATGTTTCCAGATTAGTATCATAGATATTTGGATATGTCCTCTAAATATTTTTTTTCCCCTGACTCTGAGAGACTAGTTTTCTGTCTTCCTCTTAATTTTTTTTTTAATTGAGGTATAGTCAGTTTACCAATGTTGTGTCAATTTCTATTAATATATTTTTAGTCTTTGGCTTCTTCATTGAACAAGTACACTCTATGACAACAGTTTACTCAAGAGTCAAAGTCGTTTCCTTATCATTCGATATTTAGCAAAAATAACTTCATAAATTAATGTGATTTCATATTGTAGCGTTTATAGCAGTTCCTTAGTAATCTCACACATTAAAAAAAAGTTTTGCAGATAACTGGAAAATCACAGATTTTAAAACAAATTTAAGAAAATTATATGCATTACTAATTTAAAAGAACCTGTTAGTATTATAAATGAGGGGGAAGGCATTAAAAGAACTTGCTTGTAGGTTAGTTGCACAGTGTTGCCACCACCTGGTCATGTGGCAGGAATCTCAGTGTGGTGTGGAAATCCAGTTGCCCTTTCTCCTGAGTGTGAGGTTTCCTGGTGAGAGAGAGCACCTAAGGGTGAAGGTATTGGGTTTTTTCCCATCCAAAACAAACAAACAGAACAATTGCAATTACTACTATTTCTCCTCACTACTTTTGTCTTATGTCTTCCACCATGAAAAATGTCCCAGGGCATTTCCTGGTCATCTGTGGACTAGCCTGAAGGTTTTGAACTTTTTCACATTGGGAAGGATGTTGATGATTTGCCATCCCCAGTAAATGTTTTTATTCCCAAGGTCATAGGAAATTGCCAGACAAATTTTTGTCAAGATATTAAACCTGACATTTTCCTTTGTTTTTCTAATCTGACTAGTGACTATAGTGAGAAGAAGCTGTCAATTGACAGAAACCTTTCAGTCATTCACTAGAGAAACTTTTCTATGTAATTATCAAGTACTGTTGGATAACTATCCAGTATTTTATTTAAATCACAGATTCTATTTTTGAATCAATAAGCTCTGTCTTCTCTCTCTAGTTCAGGATGTAAGTGATAAGCTTGCCTTATAATGTAGTAGGTGCTCAGTATAAATGAGTAATTTTGTAAAGGAGACAGTTTAAGAACACATCATAGTCATTAGTGGTCTTTGGATATTTTAAAATGTAGAGTTAAAAGTTTATGAATTTATGATATAGCTTCATTAATTTGGGATAGCCTTTATTCTTTTAATATGCCTTGCTTCTATTAGGTAGCTAACCCTAGGACAATTAATCTTGATTTCATAGTTTGAATGAGTAATGTTTATTTGGTTTTGGGGGGAATGTAATTAGGTTTATTTATTCACTTATTATTATTTTTTAATAGAGGAACTGGGGTTTGAACCCAGGACCTCAATGTATGCTAAGCACACACTCTACCACTGAGCTATACCCTCCCTCTGAGTAATAGTGTTTAAAAGAAACCACCATATATGGATTTAGAATGTGTGATAGCAAAAGCATTAGTCATAACCTCCCCCGACTTGTGTGTTTGTTTACACTTTGGAAATACTTCCTCTTGCTCTTCATCTCCTTCTTATCGGCTGGTACTACAGAGAGTGTGCAGATGCCATCCGTTATTTCCAAGACGTTGAGGAAACCAGCCATGACATAGCCGGGAAGCTTTGATTTGCCACCTGTTGCTCTCGGGGAATGGTTGGAAACTTAATGAGCATCCACATGCCTTCCACGCAGTTCTCCGGAAATGAGCAAAGTGCCTAAATACAGACAACAGACTCATCTGTCTCTCACCTCAGGGTCCCACTCAGACAAAAGTGCTAATACCTTAGGCCTACATAAAAGTCACTAAGAACAGGCATCACTTAATTTCAGATTACACTTAAGCTTCCTGCGCAAGTATTGGAGAGTGCTCTCGCCATGTGGAAGACATTTGGAGTTCCTATTTCGTGTATTCATGGTTCATATAGTGTTAAGATGTTCAACTGGGAAAATTAAATTATGCACAATGTACCATGAAAATACTGGTCTTCTGGAATAAGATTTGAGCTGGGAAAATTATTTTTATAAACAAGCCTTTAAATATATTTTTCATGGGTAAAACTTATTGGGACCAGCTTTTCTGGTATCACATAAAACAGTAAGAGTCCAAGCTCCTATTTTCAAACATTTTTTCTTTCCACACATTTTGAAAAATTGCTTACCCCTTTTATGATTACATTATCCTGCTAATTAGGTCATGCAGAGCAATGATCAAGAGCTTTGACTTTAGAACGAAACCACCAGTGTGTAGATCCTGGTTCTATCCTGCACCAGTTCAGGAAGCTATATCATGACATTGAGTAAGTTACATAGTCTCTCTGTGCTCCTGTTTCCTTGTAAAATGGGAATTATTATTGTACATAACTCAGAGGATTGTTGTGGGGATTAAATGAATTAATATAGGTGCAGCTCCTAAAAGATTGCCAAGCTTATAGTAAATGCTATATAAACCTTAGCTATTGCGATTTCTGTCGGAGCAACTCAGAACTTTAGGAACGTTGTTTATGCTCCTATTCCATGTAATCTTTCCTCCTGTGAGTAACTTCAACCTAGAGATCATAAAGCCATTTATACTCCACAGGGTCATAGATGTAAATTCTGAAAACTCTTTTGCAGTGATGGTAGAATGTTATCTTTAAAAGCAGTAAGATAGCCTAATTTCTCTTGAAACATGACATCACACTATTTGCCTTTTCCGATAACCCAATAGATTCCAGAAACAAAGGATGAGGGAACACAACGTTTTGGAGACGTGGTACTAAGTTCTCCTTCCCCAACACTGTTCACAGGAAAAGCAAAAGGAAAACTAGCCATGTAATGATGGAAATCTCTAAGCCCCAGTCATAGTGTTGCCTAGCCCAAGATATTTTTTACAAACGTGGATTTTTAATGCTTGCTTTTCTCTTTTCAACATTGACTACTAGTTTATCACATCATATTCAGAAAGTAAGTTGGAAAAAATTTACATCAACAGTAAAATGAATGCAGTAGGGAGACATAATACGGAGACATAATACAGTAAAAATTACATCAAATCAGGAAAAAAAATCATTTAGATGTGAAAGAAATTTTTACAGTATTTTCCCTCAAAACTTGATATTTTTGTTCTGACTTCCACATTAGTGAAAATTTGACATTCACATCAACAACTTGAAGATCAGGAGACAGCAACTAACTCTTTATAGACCTCGTTATATAAAATCATCCTCAACACTAAATCACATAAGGACCAATATTTTTACAGATGGCAAAAACATTACTTTGGCATTCTTAGGACTAAGTATAGAGTTCAGTAATCTATAGAAACTTAACTTCTAAATCTGCTGAAGATGAGGTTCCTTCCTCAGAAACATCAAATCACATTTTAAAAAATAGCCAAAGAAGGTTTTTGGAAGTAACATAGAATGTTAAATGACTTCCTAAAAGAAAAAAGAAAAGGAAGAAATACTGGTTAAAAGGATAACATTGTGTTATTGTTACTTATAATTATTTCCTGCTTGCACAAAGTGCATCTAAGCAGTTGAGTAATTTAAGAGTCCAATTAGGAAACTCATACAACAGAAATCAGAGATTTTTAGCAGCCATAATGAAATCTCGAATAAATACACCGAATGTGTTTTCATGATGTAATCCTGTTAAGAAAAAAAAAAATCAGAAAGTTATGTTTTCTGGGTTTTAAATAAACCTGCTATTGTAGTTCATTCTCATCATAGCCACCAAGATGTTTTAATTTATACTCAAATGTGATCCATAAGGGAAATAAGCGTTTTGGGGACAGACTCTACTTTCTCATTCTTTTTTTTTCCCCTCAATAATTTTACAAATCAATCATTACCAAAACTGGCTGCCTGGAGGTTCTTATTACAACAAATGTTCTTGCTGTAATCCTCAAAAGTAGGTATCATGCTGACTTGAATTCTAATTATCCCTTAAGCAAGAAGAATATTGTATAGCTAATGCATTCAGTGTCAAGACACATTAATCAAAATTATCGGTGATGCTTTTAGCACCCAGGCAAATCAGCACATATTTTTCAAGTTCTGTTGTACTATTTTTTGGGCAGCGAAAATTCGATCTGCTTGGGGTAATAAATACCATGGAAAACATGACTTGATTTAAGCTGGTATATTAGAGGTTTTTTAAGACAGGTTAAAAAAATAACATCTTTTACTCCTTTAATTGATAATGACTTAAAAAAATAAAACAAATGGTAATAAGTGAAAAACCAGAGATTTTTCTGTGGGCAAGAGCTAATCAGTTAGGACTTTCTGGCCGCCATTCCATTTAACAGATGGTAGGTTGTGGAAGTTTAGAGGGAAACACCTGGTAAGCCATTTCTGTATACATGAAGCTGTCTCTTGATTCTTACCTTGACTAGTAATTCCAGCTACCTATTTGCTGACTCTTCTTACCTCTATGAAGGACATCCTTCACGTATTTGGAAAAAGAGCATTGCATGAACTACCCCAATAGCCATTTAAAAGATAAAGTAAGGTCGTCTGAAATGCTTTCTTGCCATGTATTAAATGTGGGTTTGAGGAAAAATCAATCCAGATTTTATCATGGAATTCTAAGACTTAATGAGGCCTTTGATAGTCATTGTTAGATTTCAAAAAGATCATGTTTTTAAAGAACTTCCTAGCTTTCCCTTGCCTTTTTGTAATATAGAAGGACAGGAGTTTTTTGCCCTCTTGGTTAGTGAAGATGATAATTGTTTGCCTCGTTCAGAGGTTTTTTGTTTTGTTTTTCAGGGCTTTTTGGCCAGAATACGCAAAATTTAAACTATCTCAATAGGCTGTTCAAATTTTTAAAAAGTAATATCAAATGAGTTTAGCAAAAATGGCTTCAATCAAAAATCTTATCTTTGAGGCATCTTCCTTTTATCTTAACAGAGTGAATAGATCCCACCTTCCCATGGCTAAATCTTCTTGTAGTTGACTTCATTTCTCTATGTACATATTGCCAATTCCTAAAAGAAAGCAGAGGAAAACAAAGAGGCAAAGAGAGAAACTCCAATACTGACACTCTAATCTATAAGGGAACTTTATATTTAGTTAAAAAAAAAAGGATAATTTTTCAAATGTAGCCTGTATTAGCTACTGTGACTTATTTTCACTGAGCTTCACACTACAAGATCAAAGTTGTGGCTCCCAAAGTGCTTAGCTATAGTTGGAAAGATCAGCGTGAGGCCATTAGGCCCTCCAAAGTGGGTCATATACAGACACGCCTTTGATTTCAGCTATAGCTATTCTTCGTAGACTTGGTTGTCCCCCTTTCAGTGCCCTGGCTATTTAAAGCTTTCATTCAAATTAGCAGCCTGTGTCGGATGTTCACAGGCTGCTGCTGCCGGCAGTTTATTACCAGGCCTACCTAATTGTGCTTTATCCTGTGTATTTCTTCTGCCCAACTTGAATCCCAGTTTAGTTGCCAAAACCACAGCCACTCTATAATTCACCTTTTCCACCAGCTCAACAAAGGAAAACATGTTACAATCTTGGTATTGAGACCTAGTTTTTGAATTCATTGGTGGTGAGCTAATTAATTACTGTTAAGAATAAGCAGAGGACAAAACTCATAAAACAACTCGGGAAGAAATCAAGTGCGATATCTAAGACAAGACCAGAAAGTTAAACTAATTTTTTTCATTTTGAAATTTGAGACTGCATTAATGCCGTATTACCGTAGCATTAACAGAGCTGAGATTTCTATTTCTCTGACAACCATTTAATCACTGGTAGGCGTGTGGTCTGGGTAGCAGAATTTGGTGCCAGCCATGAGTTGTGTTTCAGCAATCAAAATTTTGAATTGTATTAAAGATTCTGATAAATAGAGTTGTATGTCTTCTATTTCCAGGTTCTGTTTAAATCATAGCCCTGAATTTATTTTAAGAGTTAGGTATTACCTTGTATATATTTTTCTGTTTGTCACAAGGGTAGATCTCATTGGACATTCCCAGGACAAGTGAAAACAAAACAACAACAAAAATAGCAGATTATCCTGGATTGAATTGTTATGATCATGGCGGAGGCACAGAACACCTTAAGATGCTGTTCCTCTCAGCTCTTCCTCTCTCCTCTCTTGTCTTTCTCTCTGCCCCTCCCTGCATCCCTCCATGGTTCCTTCTCCTCTTCCTTCTCTTCCTTCTTTTTACTTTTTTCTCTTCCTATGTGGAAGCCTGACCTTTGAAGGCAATGACATTTTAACTCTGTCAGTTGGTTGCCTTCACTATAAATGGAATCCCAACTGCTTTGTAGTGTTTTCCTCAACGATAACAAAAGTAAAAACCTACAATGCTATCTCCCTTGAGATAGTGAGTGAATAGGTAGAGAGATGAAGGAAAATTTAGAATATATATATATATATATATATACACACACACACACATACACACATATTTATATGAAATGAGAGAAATATATATATAGAAAAGAGAAAAGCATTAAAGTGGCTCTGAAGTAATCAGTGCTCTCACCTTACTTTTGTGCTATTCATGGGTGCCCTGGTGTTCGTGACAAACCAATGTTTAAAGCCTCTGTCTTTCCTGCATTTTTCGTAGACATTTTTTGTTTGTCATTTTTTAAAAAAGCACTGACACATCATAAACTGAAAAGATTAATGTTGTTTTCAGAAAAGGTCGTATTTTATTGTTTTCGCTTCAGCGGTACAGCTATTTCACTTGCTGTTTACCTGTGTAAATCCATATGCCCCGATTATGACCGGCAGCATCTGCCTTTTTCAAAGATCTCTGCCTTACGTTCCCATGTTATTCCTACAGTGGCTCACTGAAATTATAATTGGGTTCTCTAATTCAAGTAATGGCCTTGTAAAAAAGAAAAAGAATAAAACGCTAGATTTAAACTGTTTTAATTGAAAGTATCATAAGAGCTTAACTCCATCATCGTCCCAATTTCCTCTATTGCATCTCTCCCCTACCTTGTCTATTCAAGCAATACATGTGAATAATTTCCAATTTAGCCATCTCCTATTTCCCATTGATTAAATAAGATTAGATATGTAAAAACAGCTTTGAGAAGTATCGTACAGTCCAGTACAGTTACTCCTCCAGTTTATTGTCCTGAAAAGTTATGTAACCTCATTTTTGTATAGTCTGATTACTTCAAAGATGATTTCCTAGAAGTGCCTTGTGTCTGAATCATATTTCAGCTGCCTCCCCCTACTTTCCTTTGACTCAGTCTCTTTCCTCTAGCCTGGTTAACTAGAATTGTGACTAAAGTAGAATAATCACTTGCTTATTTTCTTTTAATCACATTAAAGTATTTCTAGAACTATAGGTGGTCATAGGTTTCTCCTAGACATTTTAGGAGATTCTAGGACCCTTGAACTCTACATCAGTCCTTGTCAAAGAGGCAGGACTCTTTTTAAGGATTACATTTATTTAGGGAAATTTAATAGGTATGATCATTTTCTCCTTTCCCTTTCTTACAGGAAGAAAACTCATTCTTAGTAAACCTGTCATTTCTCTACTTTACACACTTTTGATTTTGCAATCCTAAATGCTCTGGCAGATGGATATTGTCTCATAAAATGATGATATATTCACATGAGAAAATTTAGAGTTACTTCTTGAAAGGAGTTGAAGGGGTATTGAGTATAGCTCCATTCAGGTTGTAAAGAATTAAGGAGTTGCCATGGACACCACTAATTAGCTGCAGAGATGTAATATTACTACTGATGATGATGATGATGATGATGATGATGATGATGATAGCTAGCATTTTTGAGCCTATAAGGTAAGAGCAACAGTAATAACAATACTTATTCACTGATTTTGTTCTCGAGATGGCACTGAGTGCTTTGCTTGCATTATTGTCTAATAAGTCATGACTAAGCCACTCCTTAATGACACCAGAATCTTCCATTATTTGGCACCTCAAGATTCCAGCTTGCAAAGTCAAGCTTTAATTCAATTCTGTACTTTTGTACCAACAGTTCTCAAAGATTTTTGACTCAAAACCCTTTTACACACTTAAAAATTAGGATTGAGATTGAAAGAGCTTTCATTTATATAGTTTATATCTGTTGATATTTCTGTGGTAGAAATTAAGACAGAGAAATTTAAACAACCCATTATATGTTAATTAAATAATGTTTTTATGAAATATAACTGAATTTTATAAAACAAATTTAAAAATTAGCAGAAAGAGTGACAGTTTTCTTTTTTTTTTTTTCAAGTGTCTCCAATGTCTGGCTTAATAGAGAGCAGATGGACTCTCATATCTGCTTCTGCATTCAATCTATTGCAGTCTGTTGTTTTGGTTGAAGTATATAAAGAAAACTAGCCTCCTATGGATATGTAAATGGGCAAGGGAAGATTATTTTAATAACCTTTTCATAAAATTGTGGATAGTCTTTTTTTGATACTACCCTAATCTCTGCAAGTGGTAATTTTAACTGAAAGATTAGGTACAATGTGGAATCTGAAATTATATCAATGAAGTTTTCCTCCTCTGTACACTAACTAGGATAAGTGGAAAGGCACCCTGAGAACCTCTTCCTAGGTATAAGCCTAGGAAGGTAAGAAACAGCCCATCCAGCTCTAGACCATGAGAAGACATATTTATGCCTTATTTATTTTAATAATTGTCTTTCAACCCTGAGACAGAAAAGAGCAATGATTATTTCCTCCACATCCTGCCAAAATATAGACAGGATGGAGACAGTGTCTCTAAAGTAATTGAGAGCCCTGGAATTAAATAAACATAAAACTGTGATCCTAAAGTGAAGTATGCTATTTTCCTCCTTGAAAAAAACTGAAATAAGAAATGAATGTATGGAGATGGTAGATTCTTTCTTAAAGTGGCATGATAAGGCATAGCTAATCACACCCAAAACCTTTAGAATTAGCCAGTATTAATAGTGCTAAAATTATTGTGTCCAATGCATTGCTAATTTTGTCTTTTGAAATAAAAATTTTCACCCCAAACATTCTGTTCAAAGGAAATTACATTTAACTCAGGAGAACTTACTATATATTCTGTTTTGAAAAAGGAAGAAAAAAACACTTTTGTCTAGCCACTAAGATCACAAAGCCTTATTTATTTATTTGTGAATTATGAAACTGCATGCTTCATCTTTTTATAAACTAAACACTAACCTGAATAAGAAATACATTTTTTGCAACATTTACTCTTTTTTCTTTCTTTTATTAGTATGCTTTAATGGTGCTTCTATTTGCTTTGCTAACAATGAAATCATTTTGTTTCTACTTGAAGATATGCAAGAGTCTTGTCTACTTGTAAACTTTCAGCCTATTAACTTGCATTATATTTTCATGACAGTAAGTCATTACTGATGATACACATTGACTTTAATATAGCTTTTTTCTTGTGGGTGGAGAGGGACTATGTATTTGTATATATCAATTTTCTTGGAAGAACTATCTTATTTGTAAATAAATACATTTCTTATTTTTTTCTGTTGTTGCTTAAAATAACGAGTTGAAATTTTTTTACAAGAAGTAGAATGGCCATCATAGATTTTTCTGAATGTGCTTGGTTTTCCTTTTAGACCATTAAGAGAGCCATCTGAAATTATTTGTTTGATTTTCCTCGTTATGTGGAAGATTACAGAGACAGATAGAATAGAATTATAAAAATTTCACAAACAATAAACCTAAAGCATTAGTTCCCCTACACTTTTTTTTTCTTAAACCAGTACCATGAGCATCAGAGCTAGAGATAAATCCATTTGAGTTATTTATCAATAGGATACATTTGGTGGTGCTGAAATCCTTTCATTCCCTACCAAATACCCAGGGTTTTATACAGCATATTTTTAAAACTCACTTATTTCAAAAATGTTTGATGACATTCTACCACTTATTAAATATCCCCTCTGTATCTTTCTGCTCAGCTCCAAAAAAAGAAATGTTGAAATATAGCTACCTTAGAAAAAAATCAAATGTATCAAACAACATTAGCAACTGCTCCAGAAATAATCCAATAGTGGAAAACAAGTAAACAAACAAACCCCAAGACATATGGGAACAGAGCCGTTACGTTTTGTTTTATTTTGTTTTAAAACTTCATTATAGATTTCAGGAAGCTAAGACTTTTACAGTAGAGCCCACATAGTTAAGAAGAAAATAAAACTTTATAGTTTATATTTGAACACTGGTCTCAGATGTTTTTTAACACTGAATACATGGTGTCTTTTCCAACACCAGTTCTCCAACTCTAATTCTCTGACTCCAACTGCATGTCCTACAATTCAGTCCTACTGTGACACCAACTACTCAGGGTTACCATCGGATTCCACCAGTTTAAGGGTTCAGGCCTTAACCTCACTCCTACCCTTTACCTGCACTTCCATCTGACTTGTCTACAAATTCCAGGGTACTCACAGCCACTCCCACCCCAACTCAAGTTTGATAATTTGCTGCAATGACTCACAGAACTTAAGACAATGCCATACTTACGATTACAGTTTATTAGAAAAAAATAAAGATGAACAGCCAAATGAAGAGGTACATAGGGTGAAGTCAAAAGAGTTCAGAGCGCAGAAGCCTCTGTCCCCATGGAGTTGAGGTGCACCATCCCACCAGCACGTGGATGTGTTCACCAGTTCAGTAGCTCTCCAATCCTAGTTGGTTAAGGGGTTCGTGGAGGTTCCATTAAGTAGGCACAATTGATTAAATCATTGGCCATTGGTGATTAAACTCACTTTCCAGTCCCTTTCCCTTCTCTGGAGATGATAAGAGGAGGGAAAAGGCTGGAAGTTTCAACCTTCTTCCTACAGCCTGCCATTCTGAAGCTGTCTAAGGGCCCATCAAGAATCACCCCATTAGCATAAACTCAGGCATGTTTGAAAGGGACTTGTTATGAATAACAAAAGATGCTCCTATTACTCTTATTACTAGGAAATTCCAAGGGTTTTAGGAACCAGGAACAAGACCAAATATATTTTTTATTCTACCACAACTGGGTTTCCTTTAGAAAAGAGATTTTGGAAGTATGGCAAGGAGAGGTATTTTTCCTTCTGTACTGAGCATTCCTGAATCTCTTCCCCAGCCACATCCGGTTATCTATTGCTGCCCACCCTATAACCCCCAAACTACAGTGGCTTAAAACAATTCTCTCACAGTTTTGGAGGAACAAGAATTTGAGCATGGCTCAGCTGGGTGCCTCTGGCTCAGTATGTCCCATGATAAGGCAGTCAAGCTATCAGCCATGGCTGTGATCTCATCTGAAGAGTCTACTGGGCTGGAGCATCTTCCCCAAGATGGACGCCACAGTCTTTTTATAACTTAGTCTCAGAAGTGATATCCCATTACTTCTGCCACATTCTGTTCACTAGAGGTGAGGTGGTAAATCCAGCGCCCACTCAAGCAGAGGGGTTATGCAAGGGCATGCATACCAGGAGGTGGGATCATTGAGACCCTTCTTAGAGGCTACCTACCACATCCAGCCAAATATAAGGGATCTTAATTCTTAAAATTAAGAAGCATTGGACAACAGATGAGAAAGGAAATTGTAAAGACTTTTATCTGATTTCTTTGTCACTTTTGCTTTCTGAAGCTTCTCCAAAGCTTTGTTCAAAGTATGTTCACTCATCAAAACCAATTCGGATTCATTTTATAGTCAGTAGCTAGGTCTCAGCAAGAAAGCTGTATATAATCAAAGAAGTAAAATCCCAAGAAAAGGAAATCAGTTTAACTTTAAATATTTACTGTCAAATAAATAATGATCTTATATGCTCATTTTTCTCAAGGGAGAACCAGGTTTCATTGGTCCTCAAGGAGAACCAGGCTTACCAGGATTACCAGGAACAAAGGTAAAGACAGTCTTTTCCCCTGCCTTTCCTTCTGAAATTTTTTGTCATATAATTTTAGTTCATTGTGTTATTTATGTGACCAGATATTTTTGCCTAGTGGAGAACTAAAGCAGCTTACCACTCATCACTAACATTTAAAATGGGAATCTAAATTAAATAGAGTAACAGGAAGTTAACTCCAGAAAGCCTTAGACAAGAAAACAGTATGGTAGAATACACTCATTGCTCCAGTTGTCCCCAAATTGCACCTAAATCAATAGAGTGCTATTTAGTCTCCTGGCCATATGGAAAAGCGAGGGAATTTTGAGGAGGAGAGGTGGAACTCATTAACTCCTGTTCCTCATTACCGATTTTAAGACATACGTGTAAATCAAACATTATTACTATTCCCCCATCAACCCCTAGATTTCAAAGGCAAGTACTGATATCATATAAATTCCTAAGTGCTTCCTCCCAAAAGGATCTATCCTGAATAACGTCTACAGAAAGGTTCTATAATGAAAACCATCTCATGATCTTCTCCTTGGCAACCTGAGAGAGGACCCTAAAAGCAAAATCTATATGCCGCCATATAAAAAAAAAAAAAATGTTGCTGCGGATACAGTCAGACCCGTAGTTCCCTTTTTATCTACCCAATAAGACATAAAAACGTACAGCTCTGACGATGGAACTTTTTTCATGACAGACTCATGAATCAAAGAAGGAGCAAAATTAGATCAAACTACATTCTTTTACTTTTAAACCATAGCAGTCTTTGCCTCAGTGTGCATTACATTCACCAGAAATAAGCCAGGATGATTTCCAAGAGCTAGAGAAAAATGTTCATGGTCTGTTCTGAAGAGAAGTCCTCATTTCCGCTGGTCACAAGAAAACAGCTCTAATCCTAGTAAATGGAAACTATGTGTGGCCTAAGGGGGACTGAAACTTGGTCAAACGTATGCAAAATTGCTGTTTTCTCAAGCAATTTCTTTTTCACATAATGAGCTGACAAGCTTATTAACAAAATATGAGGAATGCCTGTTTTGGCCTGAACAGATTTAAGCAAGAAATGCACTTTCTGGAATTAAAAAAAGAAAGAACAAGAGAATAATGAGCATTCTGTGTCTCCATCAGAATTGTTGTATTTATATAGGCTTACAGACTCAGAGCCAGGTAGAGAAAGAAAGGCAACGTGGTGAGTAAGTACAAGGAAATGGGAAACCTGGTCAGTGCCAGAGAGGGCCAGGCATGCACATGATCTCTAAATGTTTGTGGCATGTTGTTTGCTAAACAAGAGAAAAATAGAAGAAATGCAGACCGTGGAGAGCGGAGTTCATCCCTACATATCTTTTCTTTAGCTCACTTATTTTAAACTATTTCGTGTCAAAAAAAAAAATCCAAATGTAGAGCCATAAAATCAACATTAATTACTGTTCTTCAAGAACCTGACCTGATTTTACAGACCAGATACTTTTATAAGAGGTACTACTCCGAACCTCCAATGAGAGTAAAGACTGTGCTGTAACTGTCTTGCATTTCCATAAGAAGGCATGTGAATAAGAAATCCACTTAACAATATTTTGAAGTTAATTTTCAGCTGAATTACTTATCTATCATGAATACGGTATCATAACGGAAAAATCATGACTATTAAAAATCTCTTTCAGCCGAATACTAGTCTTTTTCCAGTTGTATAGGCAGTCTGAATTTGTACCACTAAATTCAGATTTAAAAAATAAACTAACTGTATGTCTCACCACCAACACAGTGAAGAGAGATCACAATGAAGAAAATGGTTTAATGGCATTTAAAAATCTATTTTATGCACTGCTGTATTCTCAGCATCTATTTCAGTGCCTGGGGAGAACCTACATCTGTCTAAAGAAATAGGACTTTATTACAAATAATTAAGAATACTTTGAATAATATTGTTTATTCATTAATTCCACACATTTTTTGCTAGACATTTTTCTGGTATTTGAGAATGGAGAGTAACTGCAAGAAAACCAGTCTCTACTGAAGCTTACATTGCAGTATGTGTGAGAAAGGGGAGAAAGAAAAGAAAAAAATAAATAAATAATGTAATTCCATAAGGTAATAAGCAACTAATTAGGGGCGTGGTTTAATAAATGATTTCTAGGTAAATATTTATTGACTCCACTCCTGTGGTAATTACTACAGAGAAGTGACTTTCTAAGGTTTTCATTTTTCCCTAAAACAAGATTATAGTTACCATTTTAGAATTCTTCTGTAAAATATTAAGAGAAACACCAAACATGGTATCTATATTTTAAATAAAAATTCCATATACCAGCAGAAGTGCTTCAGTCTCTAACCCCTGGAAAGTCCCTCCTGGAGCATCTTTTCCGTCACCTGCATCCAGCCAAGTCCCTCGCCTTTCTCCCAGCCTCTCCAATTCCCACGCCCTTTTGGATCATGCCAAGAAGCCTACTGAGTCTTCTTTAATCCTGGCACTAACCTATCCCACCTCCTCTGCAAAAGCACAAAGGCTTCCCAGAGTGGGCATGATACAGATAAAGATCTTGGGATTGAAAACCCTACATCACCCACCACAGACCCAATCCTGTTTTCTTTTCCTTTCCAAGATGAATCAGCCCTTCAATGAGGAGGATGCCTCCCTTATCAGTAAACATGCCATCATCAGTCTGAAATCAAAACTGGTTTGATTATTGAAATTCTACCCATGATGCAGGAAGCTGGACACTACTCTATGTTCAGGGAGTGCAAAACGGTCTTTCTGGAGGATGCTTTGGCAAGCTTTTCAAATGTTTATACTTTTGACACAGCCATTTTCCAACTAGGAACTTATCCTAAGAAAATAAGAGATGAGCAGAAAATTTGCAGACAAAAACATTTATGCAAAAATTGAAAACTGAGTGCAATCAGTTCTAAATTACAGCTCTCCTACTTTAAAGTCTTTGGGAAAGTTACTTAACCTCCCTGCGCTTCAGTTTCCTTATCTGTAGACTATGGATATTAACACCATTCTCATTTGTCCTGAGGATTAAATAGGATAATTGAAGTGTTTTGTTCAGTTCCTGCACTCATCAATAAATAACACAGCCATAAACAGTAGTAATTATAAAATACACCCTACCCATCCTTCAGGACGTGACCAACCAGAATTCAGTATGAACCGTTGAAAACCCTACGGGGTTTCCTCTTCTCTCACATATGGCCTTACATTACACCTTAATTCCTAACGGTTTTGTTCATGAGGATCTTATCTGTCTAACTAGATCACTAGCTCCTTGAGGGCAATGACCGTGATCTTCCTTCCCAGAGCTATAAAAACAGTAAAAGCTTTAACACCTAAGTGTCTTGTACCACACTGAGCACTCTTCATTTCTAAGTTATGAAATTGGTACTGTAATCTTCTCCATTTTTATAGAGGAAACTGAGGCTTTCAGAACTTAATTAACTTTCCCCAAAACAAGGAACTTGTAAGTAACAAGATTAAAGCCAGGATGTGAAATTACAAGCCTGGCACTTAGTCATCTCACCATGCTTCTTCTTGATAGATCTTAAAAAGGGGGCTGCTAACTGAGAACTATGTCCATTCCTGTCCTTTATCAATTCTCTTTAAAGGTCTTTCTGTTTACCAGAACATAGATATCTGACAGGCATTTACCAAACCATTTCCTTGTCTATAAAATGGAAATGAAAATACAAACATTGAATAATTGTTTTGATTATTCAATGAGATGATCCCTATTGAGATTAATGCGATGTTGAGAACATGGTGGATATATGGTAACTTTCTGCTTTCATTGATTTTATTCAGCTCACTCATTTATCTACAGGGACCAGCCTGGCAGGGAGGGGAGTTGCCATTGACCTATTTTGCAATTTGTGACAGGGTGAACGTGGAGAGGCAGGGCCTCCTGGAAGAGGGGATCGAGGGGATCCTGGAGCCCCAGGACCAAAGGTCAGTGATTCTTACATTGAAAAACAACATTCTTCGGTTTGGAAGTGTGCTTACTTTTACTTTCTTCGGAACATGAAACTAAAATAAAATTACTCAACGGGTATTAAAACAGCCAAAATCACAAATAATTTGTTGAAATGCCCACTAATTGGTTTCTTTTCTAAAAGGGATTTTACAATTCAGCTTTTCCAGTTTACTCTCTTCCATCCAGGCAGCAAATTTAATAACACATCTCACTGTAAAGAGGGAGGTACTGACACATTAACACGTTACCACTCAGTGTATATTAAAACCTACCGAGGAAAATGTGGATACATGCTGTGTTCGTTTCCATGGTAACTTGATGGTGTGTAACACCTTGAAAATATGAGCACTAAGGATTTATTTGACTGTTTAATTTATTCCTCTAAACATCCTGCAAACTAATATGGTAACACTTTATTTTAGTAACTCATCCTAGAGACGCAGGAGATGATTTACTCTTTGATGTAAAGGAAATTTATGCAAACACCGTTGAGACTAATGAGAATTATTTGCAGAACTCTTCCCATCCACTGATGGGTGGACAGTCTTCAGACTTATAACAGAATGGAGTTTGGTGGAGGGACCAGGGAATGAACTAATGACATGGTGGTAATACTTACGTTTAATGTTACAACAGCCTACATTATATACAGCCATATATTGAGGCAGTTAAAGTGTTTCCATTTTTCTTCACTATTCTGAGTCACTGCTAATTTCTTTTTTCTGTTCTTATCTCCCTCTGTCATTTTCTCTTTTTCATCTTTGTGTTCTTCTATAATAGGGGAAACAAGGTGAATCAGGAACTAGAGGCCCAAAGGGGTCAAAGGTCAGTAACTGGGTAACCATTTTAATGTAACAGGAGGCCTTCAAGAGCTGTGTTCTCTGCCTCTTCTGCAGAGAATCATGTTTTAGATTAAACTCTCACGCGCTGGAATTGCAGTCCTTTCGTCCCTATGATGATATCTCCATATCTCCAAACAATCAGTTTGTTTATTTCATCTGTTTGTTTTTGTGTCCTTGTGCTTCAGACCATTCTTTAAGAGAAATTGTATTTCCTGTTTCATAAGAGTAGCTAATTCAGAAAAAATTAAATATTTAATTTATGAATAGTATAATCTTATTTTTTATTCCCTGGCTATCCTTGTGATAAATGTTCAAATTATGCTTTGCTTTAAAGTCAGGTGCATTAAAATTTCACCACCAATTTAAATTCTCTCCTTTATTGTGCTCTCTATAGTACCTATAATAATATATATACTACTAGCAGAAGCATGTTATTTAAGATGCTTTTAGCTAATAATATGGAAAAGTGGAGAAAACTGAGAGCAGAAATTATTAACTCCCCATTCACAGCAAATTTAATTATTAGGGTCAGTGTTATTAGCATAATGTGGATGGAAAAAATTATAATCCCGTCTCCTGCTTATCTTCATTGGTCCTTATCCAGTTTATAGGAATATTTAGAAAGACGTATAAAAATGATTTGTACTCTATTTAGGAAAAGGGCTCTATAAATTTCAGGCTATTTCAAAGAACCTTCAAAATCTACACAGTTTCAAATCTCTTCTCCAAAATTCCTGTTTAGACTTCTGAACATTTTGAGTGTTCTCAGAGAGATGCATGTGCAGTTTGAGGCTTAGACGATTCCTGGTGTCTTTCCAGGGGTCGGGGTGGGGAGCAATAGCACCATAAATGGAAATTTAGAGACTCTTCATACTGCATTGAAAAAAAAGAGAGAGCTGAGTTTGCCCTGCTCTTGACCTTCAGCCCTGCCAACCTGGTCCGTGTAGCTGCTGTCCACTTCAGCGCTTCCTGAGGGCTAAGAGGTCGGTACCTGCAGGGAACTTTTCCTTAGATGCTCATCATCAGGGGGAGGCCAAATGGTGACCTTTCCCTCCTAAGTCTCCTTAGAATGAGCTCTCCATTGATCTCTCTATTTCTTCCCTGTCCCGATTACCTACATTTTCCTTCTCAGAGAACCCAATTAATTGTTGACTCTTGACCCTTTGCCCCAAATCTCTTCATATAAAGATAAGAAGAAGGCTCAATCTAAGAGGTAAAAGCTTACTTTGGGTGTCATAGAAACTACTTGTTTTGCTTTTGAAGATCCCTGGTAAGCGAATTACCATATATATTGTTGTTTCAAGATACTCTGTCATCTGAAGGGGGAAATTTAATTTACTTTAAGGTGCATCTTAAAGAAGCATTTGCCATGTCAGTGGTTATTGTACTTCTGGTTGTTATCTTCCACTTCGGAAGTTTATATTAAAGGTGTTGCTTGTATGCCATTGAATGCATCCTTAGATTTAAGATGTTTCTAGACTGTTGGCCCCACTGCTAATTAGATTTATTCTCTTTTCACTGGGGAAAGGGTGATCGTGGCGACAAAGGGGACTCTGGAGCCCTGGGACCAAGGGTGAGTGTGTCTCATCTATGCTTTTCACCTCCAACAAGCCTAGATTTTAAGTATGTACCTATGTGGATTTTCACAAGGCACTCGCAGTAATAGTACCCAATAATAGCACTGGAGGTGGACTTCTGTGATTATTCCTGATACTCCCCTCTTCTTATTTTTCACTGTAGTCACCAACAGCAAAGAGTGTGTAGATTCTGACACATGAGATAAGCTTCATAAGAAGAAGGTCTGGAGAACTCTTTATATCTATTTCCCCCCTGGTAAATGAGCAATAGCAGGCCCACAGCCATCCACCTAATAGAACTTTCCACTTTTCAGTTCACCCAATTATAAAGAAAGCAATAGCCCACATTTTCAGCCTTTTAAAAACACAGTCAGGGAATCAGGACAAGACTAATGGAAATTCAGTGGCAGAGCTACTGAGTAAGGTAGACATCTTGAAAATATTTGTTCTCTACTTGGTTCAGTTGTGATGGAACTCTGTTACTGTTGGGAAAGCCAAGCATTTCCTACAATGCAGTGTTCTGTCTTCTTGAAGAATGAGGAAGCCCTCTGTGAGCTGTAGATGGGGAGAAAGTGGGTAGGGGTTGCTTTAATAAATATGGGTAAAGCCAACAAAATCTTACAAGTCAAATCAGGTTAGCCTACATATTATAATTCTCAGAAAGTAGTTTTCAAGATTGAACCATCTTTTTTTTAATCCAATTTAATATCTTTAATTTCCACAGATAGGAAGTTAGAAGCAGTTTGCCTCCTTTGAAATAAGGACAAACTCTGAACACGATTACTTATTCTAAAAAGCAGTTGGGAGCTGTTGGGAATTAGTTGAGAGTTGATGGTCAGAGAGAGCTGCATGTTGCTATTTCTGTTTTTGCCTCAGTCCCTTATATTTCCTAATCTAACCCCTATGATTTTCCCTTGGTTGATTTTTTCATAGGGTCCACCTGGTCAAAAGGGGGATCAGGGAGCCACCGAGATCATAGACTACAATGGCAACCTCCACGAAGCCTTGCAGGCAAGTGACCGCCCCCTCCGCCACCGCCAGCCACACACACACACACACACACAGAGACAATGAAGCTGATGAGACCCATGTAGTGTGTGTTAATATCAGCTTCGTCCCCCCACCTCAGATCAAAGGCACTCCACTGCTCAAAGCACACCTTCTCCCTGAACTCCTTAACCCATCTTCTCCCTGCCCCAGTTTATCCTCTTAATTTCTTGGCATTTTACAATCTTTTCTTTTCTTTCCCCTCTACCTTCAGGTTATTCTTTAGTCTTTTCTGGTTTAAATCTTGTATTGGTTTTGCCAATCTTTGTCTCTTTGCTTAAAAAGTGAGCCTAGCAAAGCCATTTAGAGCCCCGTGGCTCTGGACTTGGAGCTGCCTGGGTTCAAATCTCTTGCTTACTAAGTGCATGAGCTAGGGCAAGTTATTTAGTTCACTGTGCCTCAGTTTTTTCATCTGAAAATGAGGACAACAGCAGTATCTGCCTCAAAACACACATAGGGCTGCTATGAGGAATAAATGTCTAAATACATACTGTGTGTTAGACAGTGCCTGGCACATAATAAACCCTCTGTAAGTGCTTCTTACGACTGCTGCCATTCAGTGCTTTTTCTTGCGTTAAGTAAAAACACATAGACTGTGTGGCTTGTCCTCATCACCTTTGCTTCCTCATCATCCTTTTCATACTTAGATCCTTATGTTCTAGCCTATATCATCATTTTGTTGAAATTTCTCTTACAGAGGTCAGCAATAAACATCTAGGTCAAGCCCACTGTACTCCTCACTCCTGAGTTTTATGTGACGTTTGTACTAACCACTTTCCTTCTGAAAGTCTGTCTTTCTGGTTTTTCGTACCCTCTACTCTCATGTTCCAGTTTTCTTCTTTGACGGATTCACTCTGTTTTCGTATTTCCAGTTTCTCTGCCCGTTCCCTAATTTGGAGTATCCTCAAGTCTTTTCTTGGTACAGTCACTCCCTCTGTGTTCTCTCGTGTTAAGGCTTGCAAGTCTATCATCTCCAGGCCTGATCTGCAGACACGCTACCTGTCCAGGAATATTTCCGCTGTGGGTGCAAGACTGCCTTGTCAACTTCCACCAGTACACACAATTTACTGGTTACCTTTCCCACCTACCAAATGACTCCCTTTCCTAATTCACCAGCTAATCATACCATAAGTTTTCTGATTTCTCATGGTGGAAACTTCAGAGTCATTTTTAAACTATTCTTAGTCCTTCATCCATTGTATCTCACTGAAGCTACTGTTGCCTTTTTTGAAGTATCTGTCAAGGTTGCCTCCTTCTTTCCATTCCCAACTAGGTCCGCATCCTGATAATTTCAGGTCTAATGTTGCAATAAGCCCTTAAACATTTCCTCTACCCCCAGTGCCTCCTTACTCCTCTCATCTATCCAGTATATCACTCATGGCTAATTTTCCTAAACTATCACTATTTCTGATGACTCTAATCTGTTCAGAAACCTAAGTGACCCCTTTGCCTACCCTATTGAGACCAAACTTCTCCATCTGATTTTCAAGGCCCTATAATCCTGCCTTTCCTGAATAGAATTTTTTTATTTCTCTATAATATATTTATCATATTCATAAAAATCCTCCCTTTTTTTTTTCCTGGTTCATCCTTTTTCTTTCTTTCTTTTATCCGTCTAAATCCCATCCAGCAATCCCCTGCTGCCACCCAGATGAGCTCCTGTTCTTAATCCTTTTAAACAATTAGCAGTCAGGGCCCAATAGTTTAACATTTAATTATTCTTAAATCCCATAATTTACTTCAATGTTGCCCCTTACCAAAGTGTAAATTACTTGTTGACAGGAAACATGTCTTATGCTTATTTGCATCCTCCAATGTGCCCCACCTAGGTCTGGACATCTAAATAGTAATTAAACTGTTACTGGTTGAGTTAGTGAGTATACTTAGTTCATATGCACAATTCATTTCTTTGCTTGAAAGCTATATTAGTTGTTTTAAATATTTTCCATTTTGCACTTGTTTGAATGTTTTTTTCCATCCATATGATTTCACTACCATTATCTAATGATGGTAGATCTACAGTTCTATGGGTTCTTTGTTACAACTATCATTTTTAACTAGTAAAGCATTTATTAAGTAGTTTTTACAGAATCTGTTTTCAGCTTAGCCTATTTTTCTGTTCTTTTCTTTCTCTTTTCTTCTGGTAAAGCACAAAGCAAAGCATGCTTACTGCTTGGAGAAACGTTGCGTGGGCAGTATGTTCAGTCAACAGCTTGAGTTACTACTCCTCAGTATAGTTTGTTTAGACACAAGCAGTAGCCTCTGGGCTATTGTCAAGTTCTAGAACCAGTTTTCTAAGTTGTTCCCTTTCTCCACAAGTTGATAACTGTGTGTGTAAAGAAAAAGAGAAAGAACAAGAAGTTTTGTTTACCTACGATGTTGTCAAAGTTCTTACTTAAAAAGTATAGGGACTTTTTTTTTAACTTCATTAGCAATATTGTAAATTTCCCTTAAACTGCTTCCATTGGCACCATAGCTCTTACTACCACCTTTAAGAGGCATCCACTCTCTTGCCTTCCGAGCTTTGCCCCAATGTTATGGGCCATGGCCATTCTGGAGAAGTTGTGGAAGGGTTTTAAAGCATCATTTGCATGAAAAAAGCCTGGCATGAAGCAAGCTACTCTCAGTCTAAAACCAAAATCTGTTTTGATTCCCCCTCTGCTAATAACTAGCTGAGTCATTTGGGGGATATCACTTAATGTATCTATACTTCATTGACCTGATCTGTAAAATGAGGATGTTTTTGGAACAGATTTTTTTCTAAGAGTCCATAAACTAATATTATGCTTAGGGTTATTTTTTAGGAACTTCTGAATTCTCTTTGTTGATGTGCCTAAGCACACTGACCTTTAAAAAAAAAAATCTCACATTTACATCTTGATATGAAAGGATAGATGTGCTCAGTTTCTTTTTTCACCTCAAGTTCTGTATGAGTGTAAACTAGTCAGTATCCATAACCGTCAACTAGTTTATGTTTATATCTCAACCTAAAGATTTATTCTTATAAGGTTGCTTAGGCAACTATATGTTGTGCTTATAAATAGCTTATAGATAAATAAATAAATAAATAAATAAATAAATAAATAAATAAATAAATACCTATAGTAATTTTTCCACATCAAAACTATTTGTTTTCCCAACATAGTTGTCTAGGGGATTAAGAGTCCCTAACAAAATAAATTAAGCAAAATAGCCACTAGATTGAGAGGAAGTAATAGACATTTGTTCTCCTAACTCTCTAACCAGTGATGGATATTCACAGTTTTGCTGATTTTATTTCACTACTGCCTCCTCTTAAAAAAAAAAAAAAAATCTGCAACAGAATCTGGGGTAGTTAGATAAATAAGAGTATATTACAGTTATAAAAATATCACATTAAAAACATAAAATTTCACTGATAACACTATTGAAAATTGTTACGGGCATATCTCCTTTCATTGTGCTTCACTTTATTGCACTTAGAAGATAATGTGTTTTTTTTAACAAATTGAAAGTTTATGGTAACCATGCACCTAGCAAGTCTGTTGGTCCCATTTTTCCAACAGCATTTGCTCACTTCATGTCTCTGAGTCACATTTTGGTAATTCTCACAATATTTCAAACTTGTTAACTTTTATTACATTTCTTATGGTGATCTGTGATCAGTGATCTTTGATGTTACTATTGCAAACAGATTATGACTCTGTGAAGGCTCAGATGATGGTTAGCATTTTTTAGCAATAAAGTATTTTTTATTGAAGTATAGTTGATGTGCAGTATTATATAAGTTACAGGTGTGCAATGTAGTGACTTACACTTTTTAAAGGTTTACTCCATTTATAGTTACTGTAAAATATTGGTTATAGTCCCTCTGTTGTACAATATGTCCTTGAGCAGTAAAGTATTTTTTAATTAAGGTATGTACTTTTTTTAGACATAATGCTATTGCACTTAGTAGACTATAGTTTAAACATAACTTTTATATGCACTGGGAAACCAACAATTTCTGTGACTCACTTTATTAAAATATTCACTTTATTATGATGTTTTGGAACCCTAACCCACAATATCTCTGAGGTATGTGTGTATTTACATGAACAATTGTTGTAAGTCGTTTATTTTGCTTTTTATTTAAGGTGGTTTCATTTCCACAATTAGCACTAAAACATTTTCATTTCCTAACTCAAGCTTTTAAAATTTCTCAACAACATATAAACTAAACCTGTTCTCTAGTGTAAATCATGGGTGATTTTAAGCTTGCATCATTATGAGAAGTGAAAGAAAATAACCTTTAATTCTAAAGAGATTCACATAAGCATCTCAGAGAAAAAAAATCACAAAGCAGCCTGCTAGCCCTCAACAATTTGCAGTTGCTCTAACTCCTACTTCCCATTTCACATTACCCCTCAGTGGAGAATGACGTGTCTTTCTCCATCACTACCAAAAATTCTGGTTTTCAAATCATAACTGAAGTTCAACAGAGAATCCTGCTGAGTTTATGTAGAGGAACCAGATACAAGAAATCCTGAATGAGCCAACATCTTTAGGGTGTCTCTGAGTGTCTGCACACTGGTTCTTCAGGATAGCAGTAAAAACTATGTTCCTGAGAAGTTAGCTTAGTTTTCTGTCATTTGTTCTTCTATTAACAGTGTGAAACTTGCCCTGTGTAAACTTCAGATCTCACAAGTATGCTTATCTAACAAGATTATTTAAACTCCCTCTGTTAGATAGTTCAGTTACCAATAATAATATTCTTTTATTTATGCAATTCATTATAAAAATGTTGCTACGCTTAAATTTTAGAAAAGACAAACTAGTTTTGTATTTAGGTAGAAAATGAATCACATATGGCTCAGGGTGGAAAATCTTTGAGAGTTCGAATTTTAAACCCCTTCCCTTTCTAAGGTTTTATGATTTTGCTTTCTAGTTAAAAATGTAATATGTAATTGGAAGGCAATAATAAAGAAATTATTTCTACTCTATAGTTTTCTAATAGGCTTTTTAATGTTTATTTTTTATTGTGTTAAGGACATTTAACATGAGATCTACCCCCTTAATAAATTCTTAAGTGCACACTACAGTTCTAATAGCCTTTTTTAAATGACTCATCTACCCATATAGGAGCAAAGAAGTAACCTTCTCTTAACCATAAATTCAACTCTTACTCTAGGTGAATCCTTAAGGAAAGTAAGTGGGGTCTTCTGTTACATAGATACGATGGTATAAAACTCTGGGCCTTGGTTTTTTAACTATTCTTGCCCCCAGTTTGTGACCATTTTGCCTTTTATCTTAGAAGCACTGGTTGTTTTTTCGTACCCTGTTTTCTCTGAAGCTCTAATGACTGTGGCTGATTTTATTGCAGAATACAAACATGAACCATCTGTATACATGCATAAATGCATTGTTTTCTAAGGATGACACCATGTCACTAAAAACTCAAGTGTTTGAAATGAGATAGATAACGTAAGATAATTTTTTACAAGAAAAATAAAAAACAGTACCAGCAACTTGAATTAGAAATTGGATTGGGATATTAGAAGGGAAAGTAATGGTATTAACCGATATTCACAAATATGCACAAATTCACAAATTGACTAACCTCTAGTGTATATGCAATTTTACTACATAATTTTAAAAAATACGGTCAATGAAAATTTTGACATTTCTTTTTTCTTTATCCATAGATTTTAAAATTCTAAAAATAATTTTTCAAAGAATCTTTACAATCTGTGGTATTTATTTGAAGATAAGATAATATGTTCTCAGTATCTTGTCAGTTCCTTATCGGATATCAGTCTTGCCAAAACATAGTCAAAACGTTGATTGTATCAGAAATGTATACTTGTACTTTGGCACACAAATTAGGTAACTCTGTCTTTATCAATACATTTTCCCAACAGAGGATTACCACCTTAACTGTCACGGTAACTCCTATTGCATGATTTCTGTGGTTTGTGACTGTATTTGGTGTTGATGCATGCTGGTATAATGGTACTAATGTAGCAGTTGTTTTTATCTGAGATTTAATTTTACGTTTTCTTATTTTAGTAACCTTTTACAACATATGTCCCAGTTGGATCACTTTGCTTAGTGAAAAGTCAGGAAAAAATGTTATTATTTTTCTTAAAAGTCTTTGGCCTTATCTTAATAATACGGCTTTGTTCTTTAGTGTTTGGGAAATCAAAGTCTTTGTTAGGGGAGGGGAGAAGTGTTTCTAGAAACACAGGTAACATTAGGAAGCTAATTCAACCCGAAAAGATGAGGATGGGACACGACAGCAATTTTACATTGTCTTACAGATCAACTCTAAAGCATTATTTTGACCTAAGTATGTTGCAGTTTTTTGCATGCAAGTAGGTAGTTTTTATAATTCTATAACCAGTGAAATGTTTCCTCTTTGAAAATCAATACTAGAGAGTATTTGATTATGATAGAAATTAGGGAGATGTGTAGTGTACTTATTATTTAAAACATACATTTTAATACATTTACTTGCTACTTTTTAAAACTTTGTCTTTTCTGAATTTAGGGTCCCCCTGGACCACCTGGACCTCAAGGACTACAAGGGCCAAAGGTTATTCTTTATTTTACTTGTTTCCATTTACAACATATGGTGCAGAGAATTCCATATTAAATGTATGTGTCTTTGAAAAATCAATCTTATAAAATACTGAAGGAGCTGAGATCACCAATATTGCTTAAAAGAGCTTACAATAGAAATTGAGGTCTGGGCTGAAGGAAGAGGGATTCAGAAAAAAGAAAAATTAGGAAAGAAGGGAGGGAAATAGAAATGGCATTAAATTTCGAGAGGAAAACAGAATATTAAACAAGGGAAAAACAAGTTTCACAGAAATCATAAAGGTAAAGAAACACTAAAGGTGGTGTATGGAAAAAGGAAAATATTTAAATAGAGGAGGACTGAAGGAAAATTTACTCTGACACTAAAAAGATCCTTTCTTTCAATTCTTTTGTAATTAAAAAAGAAAGGAAAAGAAAAGCCTTAGCATGATGCATTCACAAATGACAATTTTAGGAAACATTTTCAGTCATTTTTATAACACATCCTGTTACATACATTCAACCATTCCACAATTTAAATTTCATCTAATAAAACATAAAAACACTGAACAGTAGAAACTTAGAATTACTTGAGTATATCTTAAGTTTGTTGGTTGCATTAACTTTATCTCTCCAAACTAAAGATTATTCAACCACGTTTGATCAAGTAACACATGGCCAGTGACTGGCTTTTCAGAGCTACACGTGTTGAAATATGACTTTCATCACTGGGTTTTTTTGTAGGTGATTCAAATAGTGTTGAAATCCATCTTTTGTTTATGTCTCTTATAGCAGTTTATTTGCCAAGTCTATCTCTCACACACATACACACACACCAGCTTTTGTACCTTTCTCTTTCAAGATACTTACAATAGAATGCTAGCATATAGAAACAAGTATTTTTCTGTTATAAAAAAGAATGTATAGTACAATGTTACTGAGGTCTTCAGCTATATTTAGAGATATATTTAGAACATAGACTCTAATTCAGACACATTTCATGTACAGCATTAATGTAAGTTTGGGGGAATTTTTTAACTTTCTATTTCTCCACCAAATTCTAGTCCCTGGGAGATATAACCCAAAAGATGCTCCATTCAAATGCAGTCTTTATTCTTGGCAAGCAAGTTGGCCTGGATCCTTATTCTTTAATATCTTGGTCAGCTGGGCTAGAAAACCCAGAAGGAAATCTGCAGATTCCTTTTTCTTCTGTGTGGAGTCAACCAAGACATAAGTTCCTTGCTTTTTCCCACTCACTGGACTAAGTCTCCAGAACCAAAATTGTCCTCAATGCTAAATATGTACCTTATTCAGTACAAACCTCAAAAACTTCAGGGACTTGACTCTTCTTTGCAGCCCAAAGGCCTACAGAAATCCAAAAGACACTTGAGCCAAAAGAGGCAAGAAGGACTACCTAGCCAAGAAGGCTGTATCATTAAAACCTGCATCCCCTGTGTTTTATAATGCAATTGCTATTCACTTATTAATTCTACTTATCAATAATTAATTTGAGGGTCTCTATTTCATGATAAGTACTATATCTAGTAAAGATACTAGGAAATAGTAAAGGGTTTCAACAAGGAGCTTTCAGCCTACAGAGGGAGAAAGGCAAGCAAACGCATAATTATTAATGAATAGAGTGAGTGCTTTGGTTAAGATGTATATGGAAGCTTCTCTCAGTCTTGGGGTTAAGGATGACTGAGCTGAAACTGAGAAGCAGGGGGTAATTGGCCAAATGAATGTCTAGACAAAAGAGATGGGAGGAGGGGCTTAGTCCCACTACCTCACCTCTTACCCCTGCCACTTCCCACTGTGCCATCAGTCTACCCCACCTCACACCCCTGCAGTGACCTTGTAATTGAGATCTTGGGTCAGCTGGTATAGTCCTTTATGCTTTCCATGATCATTCCTTGAGAAGTTTGAGATAATCGAGGTAAGATGTGCCTATGACCAGGAGTCAGCAGATGTAGCGAGAGTCAAATATAAAACCCAGTCTCCCTCGGGACTCCCAGCCTCAGACTGAATGGGCACCTTTTCAATTAGCGTTGCTCCTTCCTTTATCAAACAAGGACTGCTTGACTTCTTATACATCAAATGACTCTTAACAATATTTTTGGTGGGTGAAGGATAAATGAATAACTCATGAATTATATTTTTCTTTAAAACATTTGTGGGTCACATTTTGAAGGTATAAACTTAAGCAACTATTATTGGACCCAGAGTGCTTACAAGTATTCATACTGAATGAGCCTAAGGCTTAGCCAGTTTCATCCAACCTCAGCAGACTTGTTTGTGACAAAATAAACGTTGTTACCACAAAGAGCAGGAAATCTGGAATTTTAAAAAGGTCTTTTTTTTCTTTTTTTCATTTGTTTCTCATGCCTTCCTTTAACATTTGGAAGGCTCAAATTTCATTGTGACCAATAGTTCTTAAAGTTTTTACCAAGGAAAGGAGCTCTAGCCATTTCAATATTGTGGTTTATAATATCATCAAGCAAGCCCTTCTAGAAAAATGCAGACTCAAGTCAGCTCCCTTGGAAATCTGTCTGTGGGGCAGGCCATTCACACTCAAAAGACCTGTTTTTGCAAAGTTTCCATAGGGTGAGAAGCAAAAATGTTTATAATGGGATCTACACATAACTCATTGATATAAAATAATATCTTGCCTTTCAAGCAATTGGTTTGTTCAGTACCTTTCTGACTGAAAGGTAATTAGACATTCGTTGTTTGAGTAAATCTCTAACATATTGTTTAAATTTGTTTTCAATGGAACATCTTCAGTTAAGAAAAAATAAATCCGTATATTTTGGGTTTGTCAAGGGTTCTAATAAATCATTATATTAATAGTAAATTTAGTTCATTCCTAGCATAGTATAGGAAATTGAATTGATCCAAAAGGAACTTTATGAGGATTAAGATATTATCTGATTTATTATTTCCTTCAGTGAGGCTTGTCCGGAAATAGCACATTCACAATCATGAATTTGTATTTACTGTTCAAATGATGGCAGTTAAAATATTATAAACTTATGGGGCTTTGCATTTTATTCTTCCGTAAAGTTAATTTATCATGTTTTGCTTTTTTCTCAAGTTGGAAAATAAGAGAAATCATATAGATTTTTTTTAAGGGGAAAAAAACTGACTGAGGAATATAGGTTATTGCTATAGGATATGGTCAGGCATCAAATGATATCAGTTTTTTTCACCATTTTTTTTTATAGCCTGCATCTCACATGGGGAAAAAATAAAAACACTGGATCTTAGCTACATACAAGTAGTATTATACATGATATTCAAATATGTTATTTCACTTTTTATAGCTATTTGATATGATGTTAATAATGCACTCTTGGGCTATGTTGCATTTGCTAAAAGTTAAATTGTACTGTTACCAACTAGCATCATTTTTGTCTAGTATGCTATGCTCCCAATAATAAATAGAAGCTAGCTATCAATTTTTATCTTAACAGGGAGAGCCAGGATCTCCAGGAGTCCCAGGAGTTGATGGAGAGCAGGTAATACTGAAAAATATATACTGTCACTTAAAGAATCATTGTTATCACCACTTTGATTATAGGTTTGAAGCCCAAATGGCATGAGTATTGATATATAGTATCCTCTTCTTTTTTTAACTTTCTGTCCTTCTAGAGACTACATTAACTCTAAAAAAGTAATTGGTTTTAAATTAGACATCTGTTTTCTTTGTCAAAACATACAAGCTATATGATGCTTTAATTTTGTTTTAATACTCCCCATCAATCTACCAATGACATCTCTGTGAATTTTTAATAGGCTTGTAAGATCATTACCAATTAAGTAAGGATAGCCTAATTTCAGTGAATCCAAATAATTCAAGATTAAAATCCGTGACTATAGTTTCTACAAAATTAGGTATTATTTATATGGGTTATTTTGACAATGTTTTCTTTTTCCAAATAAAGATTACACCTAATTTTCTAGATCATTAGAAAAGACAGAAATAAGCAGGGCACTTGTAGCTTTGCAGAATTTGGTAGTATCTCCAAGGGTTTCCCTGGATAACAGAGGTTGGCAAACTTCTTCTATAAACGAACAGATAGTAAACATTTTAGACTTTGCAGGCCATGTACAGTCTCTATCCCATTTTTTTAACGCCACTTTAAAATTTTTTTAAACATTCAGGCTGTACAAAAATAATCCCTGGGCTAGATTTAGCCTGTAAGCCGTGGTTTGCCCACCCCTGGCAGAAAAGAATCTGACCAGGAGAATATGGACAGTATTCAGAATTCAGATTCTAATCACAGGGATTAGTTTCATGGTATTTGATGTTTCTGGGCTTCCATTATTTACCCAAGAAATGGCTAAAATCAAGAAGATCGTAAGAAATCAAGCAGATTCTTGATCTGGTTTGTGAAACATACTCCTCAGGAGATAGTATTAGATAAGAAAATTAAGTTTAAGAGAAGGGTTACTTTAATATCAGAGCTGTATGTTGAAATCATATAACGACACACTAAATAAAGTTGTGGTTGTTAAAAAGGAAAAGGACTTTAGATGATCTGCTGTATCCATCAGAGATCACATTAGTATGTAAAAATCTGGGTGTATTATCTTTCCCACTGTTAGTCATTATGAATAATTTGACATACCACATGGTCCCTACATATGTAATAACTGAATTTTTTTCCTATGGGCTTTACAAGCTCTTCTTCTTCAGAGGGTTGGCTATTCTGCTGATCACTATCACTGGTTTCCTAAAACCAACCAGGGCCTGATTAACCCTAAGATTCATCTTATCTATTTAGGTACCTACCCACCCACTCGTGCACCTAGTGGGTGATTCTGAAGTAGATGCTGTGAAGTATCCATAAGGAAAAAGAAAGAACATGCTCCTGTCCTTGAGTAGTTTTTAGTATAGAAAAGATGAACAGGTTAGTGCAGCCAGGGAGCCCCAGATCTAGAACTAAAATAGCTATGATCATCTCTGCTGAAGAGTGGGCCATATGTTTATAGCGCAGTGAGCCTCCTTGGATGAAAATGCTTAACCATATAAATTAATCTCAGTATTAGTGTCACAAAATTCAGATTTGCTTGCATTCAGAATACACATACATCTATTTCCTCACTGTAAAAGGAAAAAAAATTACATCCTAGATCACCTCATAGAGATGTCATGAGAACAAAATAAGAACACTGTGGAAAAGTGGAAGTATTTCTAAGCATTAATTGAGCCTTTGTGTTCGGTGAATGATCTACCTATCTGTAGACTAGACCATGGGAAACTGATAGTGATTGGAATTTCTCCCTGCGTTTACGCGGGGTGGACTTAGTGGGTGGAGATGGGAGAAATTTATTTGGACCTTTGTTATTATAACGCTAGATCCGGGTTCAAAATGTGTATTGTTCTATTGAGGATTAAATCCAATAAGTTGTTTTCAGGACTGATGATATACAATTAGCTGCCAGGTAAAAATATAGAATTGAGAAAAATGACATGAACACCTAAGTTCATGTTTTTCATACATAAATGGCCTAAGTGATAGACTGTAACCCCTTCCTTTATAAGGGGAAATAGTATTGATCAATGTAGAAGGCTGCTGTGGGAGATAACTCCCCCTAAAAATGAAAATCAGAATCATATCTGTGTAGGACCCACCTAATGACAAAATTGATCTGAAAATCTGTTTTCCCTAGGATGTAACTATCATTGGTCAGTATAACTCTTAAATGCAAACTGAATCATTTTTAGGGACTCAAAGGCTCCAAGGGAGACACGGGGGACCCAGGTATGCCAGGTGAAAAAGGAGGAATTGGACTTCCTGGATTACCGGTATGTTTATACTTTTTATGATGTGTTCATATTAAGATAAATTAAATAATCAGAAAATAATTGTATTGTTAGCTGTGGTCACATCTAATGGTTCATGTAATATTTTTATTTTTAAATATTTGAGGTAATTATTGGTTAATTACTACAACTAAGCCTCTAAGACAAATTTTAAAGCATCCAATCAAATAAATTATAAAATAAACTTTTATGCTTTTCTCAATTATTTTCACTAGAAGATAGCAAAATAAATACAGTTGGCCATTAACTTAGTATGCATAAGGTGGTGGTAACTAATCATTTAAAAATAAACCATAATTAAAAAAACCCAAAATATGTAAAATAATTAAAAAACAAATTACTTGGGAAAGTGTTCTCTTTATGTGTACAATATTATGGGATGGTGTTTTTATGGTTTTCTCCATAATTTTTACTGAGAATTTGGAGAGGGACATGTAGAAAAATGTAGGGGAAAAAAGTGTAGAAAACGTCACTGCCCTAGATCACTTTTTAAAACAAGGAAATGTATAAACAAATGTCAGTGAAAATCAAGTTAAGGGAGTGACCTTTGCTTTTTAAAGTGAGCACCACTATTAAAAATATAACATTAATAATCTGATATATTTAGCTTTGTATAAGTTTAACCAATCAGGCATAGCTTAATTTTCATTCACTTTTTAATTTATTTCACATCTCACCCACAATCCTCAGGACCTGAGGAAGGTTGCTGTTTGAGGCTAAAATGCAAGGGGGTAAAACATATCATGTGCATGATTTTATAAAAATGTCAAGAGGATGATGGATTTGTGGAGAAAATTCAGCTGTTTCTTACACTTTGGAAGTAAATGGACCAGCTCACCTCTTGATGGTTATTTGTAGGGCGCCAATGGAATGAAAGGAGAAAAAGGCGACTCGGGATTGCCAGGTCCTCAGGGTCCTTCCGTAAGTCCGTGGTGGCTGAACTTGCATGGTTCCCAAAACACTCTAAGATGGGCCTATTATTCACCTGCGGCAGCCTGTGCCAGATGGCTTATCAACAGTAGAAAGACCATGAGCCTCTTGGTCTGTCAAACTGTAGAAGAAATATCTGTCGGCCCTGTACAGCGAGAGATGAAAGTGTCTCTGAGGTCTGAGTTAGAAGCAATTTTTCAGAGGACTGTCTAACCCTGAGGAGAAAATCAGTGGTTTTCCCACGCTGCTTGCAGATGGAGCTCTGTGGCTGTAGAACCTACGTTCTTTTTCCCTCCAGAGCCCTGTTGTTGTTTAGTGAAATATCTGAGCGTTTAATGGCGGCGGTAGCATTATAGCGTTTCTTGGTAATTGGTTGCTTCCTTTTCTTTTAATGTGCTTTTGATTTATTCTGGCTTTTGTAGAACAACTGTATTTTTTTAAGTTTTTTTTTTGTTCTCACCAAGGAATTTGTAAATGTAGAGAATCAAATGCATCACTTCTTCCAGTATCCGTCTTCCTCTTCAACGATTAATGGCCTTAGCAGAGCCCCAGCATGAGATTCAAGCCTAATTGCCTTATCTAAATGAAGTAACCAAATCCATGTTTATTTTTCGGACATGCAGATCATAGGCCCACCAGGCCCACCAGGTCCCCATGGCCCACCAGGCCCCATGGTAAGTCTTCCTTCTCTCCAAATTGTAGTCATTTATTTAAAAGCATGCTATCTGAGAAAACAGGAACACCTCCTCAAAACAGCCAGCTTGTATTGTGTACTACTCTCTGTGCGAAGGGCCAGAAAATAGGAGGCGCTTTTCTGATTTCACAGTTTTGACTTTCACTCCTCCAAACACATCCTTTGGAAAGAGAGAGCGTAGTTTTGTGACAGGAAAGTCAAAGAAAAACAAACAGATTTGGCAAGCTTTACTCCACCCTTCCAGTATGAACTTTGGAAAATCGTTCTAACCAATCACCATTCTAGGCCATTAATAACATAACGAGATTAATAACTGTAGCCATTAATGAATGTTTCTAACCAACTTTGAGGTTGAAGACCCTTTAATGAAATGTTCAATAAGAACATTTATAAAATAATATGATAAAAATTGAAGCTCACTGCTACAGATGACATATATTGTTGGATCTTTTTCTTTTCACTTGTACGTACTTCGGTAAATACAGTGTTTACACAAGTATCTGTTGGTGATCAATGAAGACGGTCACCATGTCCTCATAGAATTTACGTTCAGTGAAGAAGGTAGCCACTAATCTAGCATAATTCTTCAAATGTCTGCCTAATGGCAGTTATGTTAAAGCTAAAACTTTGTAGAAGGCAGAATGCTTCAAATGCTTTTGACTGGGCCAGGATGGGAACAAGTCACACAGCCTCTAGGATCACATTCATCTAGAATACAATCTCAATTAATCACATGACTTCAATCACAGAGATTAAATAAACTGTGGGTCACTCTTTCCTCCTTTTGTGGTCCAAGAAGGAGCATCACTGGAATCATCTAAACCACAGAGCGTAGCCCCAGACCCAGTCAGCTGTTTCTTACTAACTGCCATTTCTGTTTCATACCACAGAACAATTATAATTAACCTTATTTCTTAAAACTGAACAGTTCTTTAAGACTTAAGCAAATGGCATACTTTTGGCTTTTTTATACTCCCTCCGCTTTAAGTTAGAAAGTTAAATTTTAAAATGCTATACCCATTTATATCATAAAATTAATTAGTTTAAATAAATTTTAAACCATTACTAAAGTAAAATAAGAATACTTGATAAAATGGCCATTTCCTGAAAATGTGTATCCACAACTTATGTAAAGGGAAAATATTGTTCCAACATAGACATATGTAACAAATATCTACATAATCCTTGATAAAAAAATAAAAAAACTTTTTCCTACTGTTATATAATTTTGCTGATGAGTATTTAAATACTCCTATCTCCAAATAGTTTACTTAAATGACTTGAAAAGTTTAAAGCAATCCACAGTAACCTTTAGTTAATTCAGTTTGGCTAATTAGTCTCTATATTTAGATTTTCCACAAAAAGCAGGGGAAAGACCCTGACTCATGAATGTATTATGACTTCCTTCCATTGGTGGTTGTTGTAAGAGCCTTGATGAATTCATCTTTGTGAAAATAAATGCATTATGAATAATAATGCTTGATGCCCCTGTATAGAATCCTTTCCTTAGCCTTAAATTAAAGAAACTATGCAACAAAGTTCCAAGCTTGACTGTCATCTCCTCATTTCCTCTTCCTTTAGATTCCTCAACACTTTGAGTCTACAGGAGTTAGTAGTAGAAAAAGTCTCCTCTTCACTGGTACTTGAAGTTTGGAACTTTCTTTGGCAAACTTCTGTCTTTTAAGACCTACCTCTATTTCATATTAATTTGTAATGTATCTCACATATTCCACCTAGTTTTTTTAAAATACAGATTTGAAAAATAGGAGTAGTGGGGCTCACAAATACTTTTTTTTCTGGGTTTTTTTTCCTTACATATAACCCTGGCACATTGCCCCCTCCCTTTCATAGGTACTTAGCAAAAAAGATTGCAATTAATGAATTTCTTATTACCGAACAATCCAAGAGTCGAAAGGAACTTTCACTAGGTATTAACATCAACTGTCTCTAACTACAGCACAAACAAAAAGATTCTCATTTTACATCTCTTTTGCTACCCTGTATGATAGTCACTTCTGCTGGGAAATAGCGAATCAGTTCTTAATTAAAAGTTGTGTTTTTCATTTCCAGGGACCCCATGGACTTCCGGGACCAAAGGTAATTCAACAAATCTCTTGATTGTTTGATGTCTGTTTCCTTGTTAATCATGGAGAAGCATGGTGGAAGCATGTCTGTCCTGTCTTATTTATTTGTCAAGTGATGTTGATGATCTTTAAGCCTTTAAGTATCCAGATGTTTAAATCTCACAACAACAAACGACTTACAACAAATTTAAGTGGTATCACCTGGAGATGAATTAGTCCTCATTTTGCCTTTTTTCTTGTCACCAAGTGAGTTTCTTAGGTTACTAATCATAATATACTCAGAATCAACCATTTGGAGGTGAATCTGATGAGAGCCTCAGACTAGTCCAAATTCTCTTTCTTAATATGGTGTCTTTAGTTGTATATTCAGACGTTATTCATTGATACTTTTTGCTTGTCATATAGCGCTGCTGTTTCTAAACACTTTCGGTATCCCATGTCTTAATTTTTTATTCCCCCAGAGGTCACTAGTCTAGAATTGGGTAGGGTGTATCAGGTGTGCTATAGTGAAGAGATGGTTACATCACATGTATTCCATAGTCTGGATTAAAAAGAGAACAATGGAGACTGGCCCTTCCTTGTCAGAAGTAGTGCAGCTTGTATTGTGAAGATAGTCTTCACCTGTTGTTGCCTTCGTGTAGCCCAAGAGGACATCTTGGAGGATTAAAATGAGCCCTGAAAGGTGAGCTTAATCTTCCAGTGAGCATATGTGATGAGGACCCATGTTCTAATGTCAGCTTTACCACTGACAGGCTGTATCACATGGGGCAGAATACTTACACTCTCTGATCCTTCATTTATACAACAAGGTGGCTTACCTCAGAGTGTTGTGATGATTTAATGACTATATGATTATAAAACACTTAGCAAAATACTTGGTGCAGCTGTTAATAAACACCCACTAAATGTCAGTTGTTGTTGTTTTCCTGTGTTTTGATACTTTGTTCTGAACAAGAAAATTTAGCTAGTCCTCAAGCCTGCTTTAGACAAGGTTCAAGGACTCTTGAAAGCTCCTCAGTAGTGAGTTGGTGCATTTAAATGGTGAGGGGTGGGGGGACACATAAGTGCAATGTTGGCATTAAGAATCAGAAAGTGTAGAGGCAGCCCCCTCTCTCCTCTGAGGATTCCCCTGGCCTACCCAGCTTTAGGGGTGATGGAGGTACTGGTCTGACTGCAGGAATCTGAGTGTCCTTTCCGAGGTGAAGCAGGTGACTCATCCAAGAAAAGGAAGAGTTCATGACTCTGTTCTTCTTAGAATCCCTCGCCTTCTGATCAGGCCAGTGAGGGATAGTCTCAGAAGCATGGATCATAGTTGGGGTTGAGAGCATT
Source organism: Vicugna pacos (assembly GCF_048564905.1). NCBI lineage: Eukaryota > Metazoa > Chordata > Mammalia > Artiodactyla > Camelidae > Vicugna > Vicugna pacos. Next base: position 44,957,483 of record NC_132988.1, read on the forward strand.
GCTGTGGGGGTCAAAAGAGTGCTTGTCTACCAGCTTTGTGGTGTTGGCAGTTATCTAACCTCTCCGGGCCTCTTTGCCCACTCTGGACTAAATGATATTTACCACTCTTGGCTTCTCCTTGGATTTTAAGGCACCACTAAAGACCAGACTAATTGTAATGATTCAGATCAAAGCCACCAAAACTGTGCTCAGTTATCCCATCACCATTAGATTCATAGCTGCCCAAGGTCCTTTTGATATCTACAAAGCAGTGGTCTATTTTGCCTGCATTTAACTTCAATTGTTACTTAAACCATAGATCGCAGAGAATTATAAAGTTGAAAACACCTCAAAGATTACCTATGCTAGTTCCTTGATTTTTATAGACGATAAACTATAGGCCCAGGAAATTTAAGTTATTTGCCCTGAATTACACTGCTAGTTAAATGATAGATCTGAGATGTGAATTTAGGGACCAGAGCAGAAATTTGAAATTTTTGCCACTGAATCTGATTGTTTATAAACTCACCTTCTCAATTAATGCCCACTCCCATCAGTATGTGATTCCTCACCAAAAAGTTTCATAGCTTACCAAGGCTGCCATGCCTGTCCATCATCTTAAGATCACTTGCTGAATCGAAGTCCACATGCATGCAAAGCCAGAACTCTCGTTTAGACCAGGTAACTGAAGTTGATTACTGAGCCTTGGCCTTAATCTCACATCGAAACTAGCTCTGTGACATGCCCACAATCATAGTTTACGGACCAAAGCACATTTGGATTTCCTATAGTGGCAGCATTGCAAACTTCCTATCACCAGAATCCACTAGGTCATGCCAATGTGTTTATTATTTTGTGACCCCTTTGAAAGTTCAAGGGGAAGGGTATATCTCAGTAGGTAGAGCATGTGCTTAGCATGCATGAGGTCCTGGGTTCAATCTTCAGTACTGCCATTAAAATAAATAAATAAATGAACCTAATTTACCTCCCCCCCCCCAAAAAAAAGCAAACAAACAAAAAACAAAGTTCAAATATATAGAATGGTTGCATGGATAAGTCTAGCTCACGATTTCCAAAAATTTCTGGATGAGAAGAATCACCTGGGAGGCTTATTAAAAATACCCGTTCCTGTGCTGCTATGGTCTAGGTGGGACGCTGGACTCTAACAGGCACCACATTGACTTTCATCATCAGGCAGATGGGGGGAAATACTGCCCAGGTTAGCAGTCCCTCCTGCCATGTAAGCATAATCTCTCTCCTCTCCAGACCCCACATGCAAGGCTCTACAGGGCATTTGAGACTGAAATCATCTTCCTTTCACAAGTCTTTCAAGATTTTCTTGATGAAATTAACATCTGTACTTAAAAATTGAAAAGGGAACAAAACTCTATTTCTCTGCTGCTGCTGACAGAAGAGAGTGTCCTGTATTCTTAGGTTTTTAAAAATCAGAGTCAGCAGACTTGATCACTTATCAGGACGTTTGTAATGTCACCTTAAGTTAAATTCAAACCTCCTTTATTCTAATATTGGGCAGACAGACAATTTGTAAATTGTAGTTTGTAAAACCACATTTAAGTCCTGTGATCTTCACATTCTCTCACATTCTCTTCTAGGATTGGCTATTTGTTGTGTATTCTATTGATTAATCCATGTAGGGACCTGACTTGGCAATGTCAGTGAGTGAGGATTCGCTAACTGGCATTACTTCAGACATCAGCTGCTACATTTTTGGCTCATTCCCCTGGGCAAAATGCTTAAAGGCTTAAAATATCTGTATATAACCTGTCCTGCATATTCCAGTTTTCCATTCCAGCAGAGCGGGTCTCTCCTCCTGAACCTCCCTGAGCATCCTCCACTCTGATTGTCTTTGATTTGCTTGGTCAGAACAATGTAGGATTCCACCAGTTTCCTTAAGATAGAACTGAAAAATTCAGGTACTCAACAGTATACATTTTGATTGTGAGGAGCACATTTTCTCAGGAGTTTTGCTTCCTAGAACATTATTTAATTGTCAATTTGTTTGCTCATCTTTAAAATATTCTAAATTAATTTTGAACTGATGGAAGACAAATGTAGCCTGACTCTGCTGTTACCTAAAACTGGAATCTGCAACCATTTCAGAGACTGGCTCTCTTCTCTCGCAGTTGAAACACCCATGATAGCAACCAAAACTGGCATTTGCTTTTGCATTTAGGGTGAACCAGGGTTAAATGGTGTTAAAGGATTGAAGGGTGAACCAGGTCAAAAGGGTGACAGAGGACCCCTTGGCCTTCCAGTAAGTAAAGAAAACTTTCCATTTCAGTGCCAATCTCACTTTTCTTTCTGCCCTAAGGAACAAACTCTGGTTTACTCGGTGACTGTCTTACAGTTAAGACTTCCATAATTGGAAAACGCATTGTGTTCGAGCAGAGCTCATCCCAGTTTTGTTTTCTCTGATGTCTGCTCTTGTGTCAGAGGAAGACCCCATAACAAACAAGGCCACGACTGCCCTGTCCTTCAATTACATACATGCCAACCTTCCTCTTTTAAGGCTGACAAGTCTCTCCCATCACCCTCCCCTTTAAAGAAGTGCTGTGCTGATTATTTCATCATTTCTCCTGAATGTTTTTATAATTTAGGGTAGTTTAAAATCCTCCCCCAATTTTTTTTTCTTTTTGATACCAAAAACCATAGCCCTCTGGTGGTGGCAGGTGTACAGCTGGCCATTGTTGAAAGCGTGAGGTCAGTGCGGTGGCTCCGGACATTAATCAGTCATATCGTGGTCTACATGTTGTATGTCGTTTGTGTTGGAAATGCCCTCTTATGAGGTTCTTGGGGCAATCATGGAGAGTATGGAAGCAGTATTTTGCAGCTGTTCTGAGGTTTTTTTTACTTTTAATGAAAAGAGATTTTCACCTTTCATACACTTTATCTAGTCTCCTTTCCACAACTAAAAAGATGTTTTGAAATGATTATTAAATATAAGGTTTTAGTTTCAAGCTTTTAATATGCTGTCTATTCACTGAAAGCAAACAGAAGTCAGCAAAAGACATTATAGATTACATTTTTAAAATGTGACATGAAATTGGTAACAGAATATAGTTTATACACATATTTTATGCTTAAAAATGCTGGTGACCACTTTTTTAAAATTTTTCCCATGGGTACTGTACTCTAAGTACTGAAGTATTCCTCTTGATAGCAAATGCCTCACAGAGATCAGGCATGTAGTGGATGCTTAATGTGTATTCACTTATTGAATGAATGATACAAGCCTTAGAGCATAGGTTAAATCACACCAATTAGATCATGTCACACACATTGAAACCTCTATAACGTGTAAGTCTTTAATTCACATTTCAGGTAAATATAATATAATATTATCAGTGCAAAACTCTTATCATCTCCTGATTATTTTTAAATATTATAATAATGATGACTCTGAAGAAAGTATCAAAGAGCAAAACAAAGTTGGGATTTCTATTTTATCTAAACTTTCAATCTGATTTTTTTAGAGTTTGCCCTAATATCAAATCTAGGACTAGTGATAATTTTTATGCAACATTTAGCCTAAAGCTGTATATATGCTAGCATTAAACAAACAAACAACACACATTTTTTTAAAGTTTTAATCATTGCTAACTGAAGACGTATCTTTCAGTTATAATCTGACTCAGGATTATACAGAAGGAATTGTAAAATGAAAAATTAAAGTACTCCCCCTTCAAAAAAATATGTTATAGCAACATTGGTAGAGTATGCAGCTGGAATAGATTTTTTTTCTTCCATTTTGTATTATTAACTACATCTGAAGCATAAAATGGGGAAATAGTTTGGCAACCTTGCCAAGAAAATGTATAGAACTAGTGCATTGTCTTTCTTAAATACTCCTTGCTGTAATCAACATTTTTAAAGGACTATAAATAAACATTTCAGTTTTGAGATATAAAAGCCATGTCAAAAAAGTAATTGCGCTTATTCTTGAAACAAGAATTGAAAATGTCATCTATCAATCATACGTTATACATAGCTAAGAGTTCAAGGTAAAGAAAAACGTTCATTGCCTGAAAACAACATTAGATTTTTAAAGCATTTCCCATTTAGACTTTGATGCTTGACTACTTGAGGTAAAGTGAGGAACAATTTTGTTTGGGACAGTTATTTTTTTGTTTGGTTGCATGACATTTTTCCAGCATTTTCCTGCTCCTAGAAGTCCCCCTAGTGGTGACTAATGTGAACACAGTAAGAGCAACCCAGAAAACAGAGTATTATTGTTCATGTGAAATCCAGTCACCTTGACATGTTAAAATTCTGCATTTGTTATTCATAAATGCTCTTTTAACAAGTAAAACTAGAGTTCTTTTCTTTTCCTCTGAAATTCTAACCTTGATTGATGATTATAATGAGCCCTTTCCTAGGAGATTGACCATTATTTTTTCTTCAGAACTTTAAGAAATATATCGTGAAATATATTTTACAGTCTTTTGAAATGAATTTCATATAGAAATTAGCAACCCAGACTGTTACTGGTAATTATTTTAAAGCCTACTTTATAAACCTCATTAACTTGATTTCTCAGTAAGAATTTGTCGAATGGAAATGTCATTAAAATGCCATCATCTGTGGGGTGTTTATTGTCATGTGTTTGTTTTTTTTTTTTAAACTAACAATTTGTAACAATGTGATATTCATCCCAGAACCCTGTGACTGCGTATTATGTTGTTTGAAGTGTTACATTTGTTCATCGGTACCTCATACTAATCTCTGTTCTTGTCATTCGTGTTACACCCACCAACCCTGCTACCAACCAAATCACACAGGGAGCATCTGGCTTAGACGGGAAGCCAGGATCCCGGGTGAGTCAGTACCTCATCTTGCTCCAACATGTTTTGTGGCTATGAATTTTGTGCTTCAGGACAGACTCTCATCAAATGATGAGGGCTACACAGGACTGGAGCGAAAGGAGAAGGTGGACAAAGATAGTGACAGAAAAGGGAAAGGTAGACAGAGTCTGGGTGGCAGCTCTGTTTGACGTCCAGCCTAAACTACAGAACATCTTTCTGAAGCCCAGGTTCAAGTCTGGAGAACTTGCAAGGTGGGAAGAATGACCAGTCTAATTGGCTTCACTGTCTTAGAATCCCAGACAGGTTTTTCCATCATTGATGGACATTTCCTGCAATTCCATGATAGAGGCCCTCTGAAGGAATTAAAGTCATGTGAATTTATTTGAATTTGCTTTTCCTTTTAATGTTTATGTGCATATTAGAAATGTAACTTCTTCCTTGGGACTAACTTTCAAATCTCTGTTCATCAAAATGACTTGTCTGTCTTCTGTCATTTTGTCTCTTTTCCATGGTTCTTAACAGTGCCATCTCTTACATTTCAGCTTCAGATCCTCAATATTTAGAAGTCTTCTGAAGATGAACTTTGAGCTCAAGCAGTGAAAAAAATCAAACTGATGATGATAATTCACCAATATTAGAATGAGTTTAAAGCCCTGAATATTTCATATCACAAGGTTCTAATAGAATAAACAAGGAGGGGAGGGTATACCTCAGTGGTAGCACTCATGCTTAACATACACAAGGTCCTGGGTTCAATCCCCAGTACTTCCACAAAAAAAAATAATAATAATAAGTAAACCTAATTACTCCCCCTAAGAAAAAAAATTTTTTTATGAATAAAAAACAATAGTATAAAGAAATAGGAATACTATAAAGTTCGTGCTGGGATACTTCCTTTGTTTGCAAATATCATTATAAATTATTTGCAAATCTAAGCCTAGTATTCCTGAAAATGAGCAAATATACTTGAATTCCCTGCTACATTTTTACAAATCAAAAAAAATCCAAGCTCTTTAGTTCTAAAAACCTGCTTCAGGCAGTCATTATTTTCACTGGACCTCAGTGTTCACTATATTCATTCAGCTATTACCTCGTCTGCCACAGAAATCCTAATCCTGAACCAGGAGGCCAGAGGGCAATTGTGTCATTAAATCATCCAGCTGCCTGGTTTGTGCCTTGTAAGCTCAGTGACTTGAGCCACTGCAGCAGAACGTGTAAGAATAAATCCTTCCTTCTAAGCCCCCTGCTGCTTCCCACAGAGCTGAAGAAAGTTTAAACAGTTAAACACTGTTCTCATTTATTCAAAAATATTTTTTGACTTGTGTAACTGTTCGAGCCTCTTAAACAGCTGAAAACAAGGCTTCAGAGTGTTTGTGGCCAAGAAGAGTAGGGGTAACTGTGGGGGCAGAGAATGGATGTAAACAAGAGATGATGTGACAGAAGGACAATGACATTTTTCTTCTTAAGATTTTGGAGGCAAAGTGAAGGTGTTCCACTTAGGGAGGAAATATCTAATTAAATATGGTATACAGGTTTTGTGTGTGTGTGCCTTTCATTGAAATATGCAGTTATATAATTCATCCCTTTTGCATGAGTTTCTTGAAAACGACTGACCTGAAAGAATCAAGCATAAAGCAGTCTGAAAGGAGATGTGTTGTCTTGCTTACATTCTAAGGCATCATTCACCCAGGAAAAAGTCCAGGAAAAATTATAACTGCTTGCCTTACAGCCCTTGGGATATGTCTCATATTATCTTATTGTTATCTTTTTTAGGGTACAGATGGCCCTGTGGGACCCCATGGCCCTGCAGGTCCCAAAGGAGAAAGAGTAAGTTGCTCCTGAAGTTATTAAGCTGTGATCTAAAGAAAACACAGCATATGGCCTTTCCATTTGGGTTGATCTGAAATGTTCACTTCCCGGAAGAAATAAAGGGCCATCTAATAGTGCATGGAAATAGATACCGTCTCAGGTTCTATTAAGAGCCCTCACACTGAGAGAACCCAGAATATTAAAATAGAATATGGCTGCCTTAATAAAAAACAATGCATACATTTTCATAGCTAAAAGAAATAGTCATAGCTAAAAGAAATAGTTCAGACTCTTCCTTCTTAACCCATAAGGAAGATATTTTCATTTGGCCTTAATCCAGAAAGTTGAAGTCAGTGGAGCTAAAATTTCCAGGACTACGTTTTCTGGTTGATAATCTTTTATATAAAGCTACTGTATTCATTCAGAGTAAGTTATAACTTTTTTTAAAGGAAATTACAAAACCTAAGTTACACGTGCTCTTTTTTTTTTCAGCCGAAAAATAGTCTGTCTTTCTTTAACCATAAGGAAATAATTTCAGTGCATTACAAAACAAAAACCTTTCACAAACCTCTCTATTGCTAGGCCATGTTTCCATATCTTTGGGGAAAAAAAAAGACATCCAGAATGGAAGATAAATATCTGCCACAAAAAAATGTACTGCAGCAGCAGCAGCAGCTGGTCATCTGTCTGGAACTTCTCTCCCTCTTTCTCTGTTTTTCTCCCACTTTTTCTTTTCCTCACCTTGGAAAACGTAGGAGGTTTTTTGTTTCTGAGTGAAATTGTGTCAGCCATTTCCCCACCATCCAGAATAGGATGTAAAGAAAGTATCCTAATAGTGAGGGCTTCAAAATGTTGGAATGATTCGTTGTGCAAGTTTGTGGTCTTTTAAAACTAGAGTTTCATCAGTCTGGGATAATTCGCTTGAAAATACAGGGCCACATGGTGATTTCTTTGGCGTACATCCCAATCCCATAATTCCACGTTCACTGTAAGTGAACTCATTCATTCAGTAAATATTTATCACATTACAATGTACAAAACACGGTGTACTCCTAGTGTGAAATGGAAACACTCTACACCCATTTATGGATTCTATTTTGCTAATTGCTCCAGTGAATTCAATAATATCATTATAATTGATTCGTCATCCTACAACCTTTTATTAATACACTGTGTGTATTTACTCAATACTGTAAAGGAAGCAGCTATTTTCCCTAGAAAAGGAATCTAGAAAAGGTTACAATCTAATTGCAGAGAAAAAAAATCTGCAAGACATAACCAGATAAGGAGGCCAAAGTGAATACAAATAGTACCAGCTGTGCATTCAGTGATAAAGGAAGGTTGGCTTTATCCAAGAATGCTTCTGGAAAGAGGTGAGTTCTAAAAGAATGAATTATCTGAATCTGCAACTGTCTTAATTCGAAGGTCAAACCAAGACCTTCGAAGATCATCTGAATTAAAAATAATGAAAAGCGAAGAGCCTCACGCTGCTGATGCATTCAAGCATTGTATCAAGAAACCCAGCACATGTACTAAAAATGGAGCAGCAAATCTCAAGTAGTCTTTTGGCAGAAGGCCCCGGGGCTCAAGAGGGTTTACCGTTTGGTAAATCAGCTGCTACTTCCGAGAGCTCCGCAGTGTCACAAGAGTATCAGGTCTCAGCCCTGGGGTAGATTAACCAGGAGAGCAAATGAAATGGCTAAGAATTTGTGAAGGCATAGTTTAAGTCAAATGGTGCAGTGTAAAGTGTTACACTTGTATTTACGCAGCCTGTTAACCATCTTAACTGGATCATATATCTGACTCTCCAAGTGCCCCTCACCCTAAGAGCTAAACTGGAGTGTGATTCTCAAAGTTAATTGACTGAGGTGCCATCTGGAGTCTCTTGAAAAAATTTCAAATTTTAAAGAGGCAGGAATCAAGAAAGGGAGACATTCTAGAATAATTCCTCATTGTAGATGTGCAAATTGATGAGACTGAATGAAATAAGACCAGACCAAAAGAAACCAGGCATTTGACAGACAGTTTTATTCAAGAACTGTCAAAGACTTGACTGACAGCATTGGTATGCAGCTCTCCAGAGCAGATGGTCCCTGCCTTCAGCTGATTTCTCCACCTTGGCCTTGTAACTACTTAGGAACTCGATAGCTTATGTTAAATTTGAGAGGCTCAAAAGCTCTTTTGGAATTAATTAATCCAGGAAAAGAAGTTGCACATTCCAAGCCCTGTGTTAATATTTCATTCTTAAAAGCGTTCGAGCTGGGACCATTAGGATGCTTTGGGCTCTAAGTCATAGAACCCCAATGCAAAATGGCTTAAATAATAAAGAAATGTACATTTTGTCTGACAAAATATTCGAAGGAGGATCTCTAGGCTTTGTTTCTGTGCCCTTTCTATGAGCTGGCTTTGTCTTCTGACCGCAGGCATGCTGGTCACAGTGGTTCCAAACCTCCCCTGTGGAGGGGGCTCAGCAGAAAACAAACATGGAGACTGTCTTCTCCTGAGTCTTCCTTAGCAGTGAGGAAACTTTCCGCAAAGCATCCCGGAGACTTCCCCCATGCGTCATGGACCAGAATCGGGTCATATTTCCACTTCTGAAGCAGTCAGTGGCGAGTGAGATGAACTGTCATGATTAGTTTAATTATTTGGAATGGACAATTCTGTAAGAGGAGGTCCACAGACAAATGCTTTAGTGACAGCTTAATTCAAATAAGCCATGGTATATTTATTTTAAAAACAAAATAAAGCTGAGACACTCAGTCAGATGAGGAAGAAGGGAGGAGGTATATCAAAATAATCTGTGGAGGTTTTTTAAATTAGATGTACTCTAATGTATTGAGTTTTTATAGATTAGACTGATTCCAGGTTATGAACCCTCCTTCTAAACCCCCATCCCCCACTACACACACAAACACACACATACACACACACACACTCACCACCAGCACCACCACCATTTAGAAAAATCATAAATAACAGATCAAACTGAAAGAAATTTATTTTGAATTGGTGCTCTTTGGGTTGCCAAGCCCTTTTTATTAAATATGAGACCTCTAACTGTACAATAATGATGATAGCTGCTATTTATGGACATATTATTAGGCAACGTATCATTGTATATTTTATAATCACATTTAATCTTCAGACAAATTATTGCAGAATATGTATTATTATTCTTATTTTACAACCAATGAAACACAGGCACAGAAAGGTTAAGAAAGTTACCCAAGATCACACAACCAGTAAACACCGGAACTAGAATTCAAATGTAAGTCTGTTGCATTTCAAAGCCTGGTCACTTTACCAAATGCAATTCCTGCTGTTTCAGTAATAAACATAAAATAATAATGAGTAAAAGTTCAACAAACTTTTATCGTATTTATTCCCCATAATCTCCCTATACTATATGTGCCTCTAAGTGACAGTGCTAATTAGCACCTACAAACCCCTAAATTTAGATTAAAGAAGAATGTTAACAGTGACTTGAAATTTGCTCACATGGGAATTTGCAAGAGAGAGAAACACACATAATACTTGGATCTGCATGCAGTTATCAGCTGAACTTGGCATTTTACCCATGAAAAGGTTTTGGGACCCTTTAAACTTCTTCAGGGGTGTGATAAAAGAAGGTAACATTTGCTGTTTGGCCCCTCCTATAAACATCATCATACTCCTGAAGTTTTCATGCTAAATACTGACAGTTTAATTTTGGAGATGGCAGCAGCAGAAGACACTATTTGAAATGCCAAACATCTTTTTCTTTATTATCACAATTATTTCATATTCCTGGGACCACCTCCAATTACATTTACTTTTTTATAAGCATTCAAGATTATCGTTTAAGCAGGGACCAGCTATTCTACTTGAATAGGTACATGGAAAGAGAGTGATGAAAGTAATCAGTTCCTACCTTATCAGGCATTGAGGAGAAGGCATAAACGTTTTGAAATCCTTTTTCAGAAAGAAAGCAAAACGTACATGCTTGTATTGATTTGATTTAATTTATTAATGCAACATATATGTACTGATGTGCCAGACACTATTATAAACTGGGGAGGCAGTAGGGAAGGAAGCCAGAGCTGGGGCTCCCTTATGTGCATCTTCTAGTGAGGGGCTCAGCAGAGAATAAACAAGTTAAAACGTGGGTGTGTCTCCCACTGTGTGAGCACCATGAAGTAAAATACAGCTCAGTGAAGGATGGAGACCATCAAGGAAGGAAGAGCTTGCTGAAGAGGAGACACTTGGTAGGGGGACAAAAAGCAGTTCATTCTTGTATTTTTTAAAAGATTAGTAACTTAAAATAAGTAGTAACAAAAAAATTTTCACACTAATGCCAAAGAAACCCAAGCACAGCATCCTAGATATGCAGACCCTTTTGCACAGTTGTGCAGCAGCGGTCTGACCCACGGTCTTTTCGAAGGTGATTCTCTAAAAACGTGAATGTGGATTTCTTTTGCTGTATCTCTGACAGCGACCCTGGAATAGCCTGACTCTTTGGAATTTTAATCAAATGGTGCTTCAAACAGAGGTTTTAGATACAGGCCATTAGGGAAAGTGTGTGAATATAGGCATTTGTGTATAATTTGAACTTTCGCCTTTCATCACAGGGTGAAAAGGGAGCTGCGGGCGAGCCGGGACCCCGAGGACCGTACGGCCTGCCGGTGAGTTCTCCTCGGTCTGGCGAAGCTTCCCCTCCCGCATGTGTAGACGCCCGTCACTCGCCAGTTAACCCTCGCCTCGCACGGAGGCTAATCCCTCTAGAGCAGCAAGGAACCATCCACTAACTCTCTACAACCCAGCCTGACCGTGTTCTTCAGAGACGGGTCATATTCGTGTCGCTTTGTCGCGCTCGCGTACAGACACCACCCACACACCTCACGAGACTGAGGATCAGAGCTTGTCCGGGAGACAGACAGGGCTCACCCGACGGCGGGAGTCGGGCTGTCCGACGCGCCCCCCCAGGCCGTCCGTCCGACCCCTAACTGGGCCTTCCTGGGAGGTCCCCGTACCAGCAGTGGGTGTGCAAGCTTTATTGAAGACAGCTCTTCAGACTTTATCTGTTCTCACAGGTTACTTACTAACACTGCTCTTGCTAATAAAAGTTATTTCTCAACTTGACGTTTAAGGTGACATTGATGTTTCTGGCCTTTCTAAATGACTGTGACAGCCAGTGATCTTTCAGAGCAGAGAATGTTGATAGTGTTCTGTCTTCTGAAAATTCTCAGTTACACCTGCTTCAGATCAAGGCCTCAGGTTCGCTTCTGAACAATATCTCAATGACTCAGTAGGGTAGGTAGGTCTGCTGTGGAAGCACATACTGTCTCTAGGTTTTCAACCCCTAATTACCTTCCACATACCTGTACTTGCCAGTTTTTATGAACTGAAATAATAAACTATGATTATTTGAGTGCTTAAAGAGGTGCTGATTTTGAAATCTAATTGATGGAATCAAAGTGACTTCTCTAAATTTTGGTAGATCCTTTATATGGCTGACACTCGTCACTGCTCTGAAAATCTGCACCACAGGGGTGAATTTATCATCCTTGCGCAAAAGTTTTCTACTCTTTTTATAATAGGGGGTCGTGCACTTACAGTTTTTAGGTTGTGATCCTCAGACCCTCAATATTAATAGACAAGGTACACATCTAGCCAAATTAAAATTATATGTAACAATAGACAGTTTTCACATTCTTTACTCATTTACAAGCTAACTACTAGATTTAGTTGTCAAACTAAAGTAGCATTGATTTGCATACTCTATTAGTGCTGGTGTGTTTTTATATTAACTAAACAGTATTTTTGTTTTCAGCTTACTCCTGGATTGATAACTTGGATACCAAGGATTAAACTTCAGCAAAATATCAGACTACTTAACCTGATAAATAATAAAACATTTTCATGACCCTTAACTGCAACATTAACAGTCACTTCACTTGATTTAGTGAAAGAAATTTGTATTACTAATCAGTAAGGACTCTTCCTCACATTTCTGAAGTAGTTGTTCTAATACTAGTGTTGCATGTCCAGGCAGCCTTAAATAAAACAATAACCTCTTCATGGAACTTAGGAACACTAATGTAGCTACTATGATTCTTTGGCAGGGGAAAGATGGAGAGCCTGGTCTTGATGTAAGTAATGTGTACAACAAACATCTTCCCATTATAATAGATGCTGATGGTCTCCATCATCAGTAAGAGCAAGAATACTTCTGTTTTTTTCTGTGCACATAGTTATGCATACTGCATACACTGCTGTGCATGTGGACAGCAGTATGAAATACACCACTAGCGTCTGCATGAAATAAATGTAAAAGCAAAAATCATAATTATCTGGTATGAAATTAATAACCAACAAGTGACAGTGTGGCACTTCAAAATACAATCCCAAATTAGAGACACTCAACATCAGCAGTTGAACCACTTATTTTAAAATATGCATGAAATTGAAATCTATGTCACACGCTACCATTAGGGAATGGCTAATTATGTTTATTCTCTAAACTGTTATGCAGTAGTTCTCTTTTTAGCACAAAGTCCCTATATATCTTATAGTAACATAATTCCAAAAAAATAGAGAATATCAAAAGTCAAGCTCTCTTAAGATGATTACTTCTCATCCTGTATTACGTAGTTACAAAAGTAATAGTAGTTACCGTTTATTGGGCACCTGTTGTGTGCAGATGTCATTCTGTATTTCATATATAATCATTTGCATTTAACACTCACACCAGCAGTTGTGTGTGTAGCAGGTATCATTAACCTCATTTTATAGTCAAAGGACTAAAATGCTGAGGTTATTTGTCCGCGGCCACACAAATCAGAAAGCTTGCCAGGATTCAAACTAGGATCCTGTTATTCTTAGGCAAAAAAAGGAATCTGTTGTTTATAGATACTTGAGATGCTAGGAAACTGTTATTTCTAAGCGCTACTTCACCCATCTAAGTTTTGAGATTTAGGGGCATGTCATATTTCTTTATATTTGCATTCAGATACATGAAATCTTACTCTTTTTTTTTTTTTTGATGTGGTTTTGCCAGAGTTACATCAATAGATCTTTTTGGTTTGCTTTTTATCCTTTAGGGTTTCCCTGGTCCACGAGGCGAGAAGGGTGATCTGGGAGAAAAGGGGGAAAAGGTGACCTCCCCATCCTAGCATGTGCCTGTTTGATTTTCCTGCTTCTGTCTGCTTTGCTGTTCAACCTGTCCAATTCTTTCATATGCCTGATCTTTTCTGTATCCTGTGCTCCAAAAACACACTGATGTCTGATCTGAGGAACCAGGCCTTCACAGAGGAATAAAGAAGGCTACATGGCGAGAAATAAGGGCACAGTTAGCACAAAAGAAAAAAAAAAACCGCAATCCCCACATAGCAGGGCTGCAAGCTTTCTGCTGCCTGACACCAATCAATCAATGATGTAGTTTCCAGGGGGTTTTGAAAATCAGGGTGAGGAGGAGGCATTTATTACATTAAAGTAAAATTAAATAGCACAGATCTGCAACGGTCTTCTGGCAGAGCTCACCTAGCTCTGTACAGCCAGCATCTCGTTTATCTTTCCAGCATCCCCAGTGGAGGGTCAGAGAATATGTCCTGTATCTTGATTTTTTTGATTGGGAAATGAAACACAAGCAGTGTGACTGATAAACCCCAGTGAGTCCATTATATAGGGACCAGGACTTGTTGCCTGCAGATACTGTAGATATTTTTAAATGAAGATATTAGTGTATTTTATGAGACTGGTTTCAGGTTCTATCTCAAGACCATCAGCTCCAGGGGATAGAGGAGCCAGTATCGGGCAAAATGGTTTTATGTCTGGAAGGAAAATTTGGATTATGGATTTTTTAAATCACTTTTTCCTTTCCGCTCCCCTTTGCTTGGGTCTTTGAAGAATAATTTTTTATATTGGATGTAACTAAAGAAGGAAAAACACCCTCAGCACCTCAGTAGAATAATGAAAATCTTAATGTGGCTGAATATGTACTTTCACAGTTCGAATTTAAACCGATTGTATTTCTCAGATTAATTTATGTCCTGTTCTACTTAACACACTGTTTTCAAAACCCTATAAATTCTCTTTAACAGTGAAGTTCACAACTGTTGAAAAGCAAGGCCAAATGAGAGTTGCCAAAGAAAGGTGATTAAGCCTGTTGTGTATTCTTTGGGCCTTAAACATTACTAAGCTTTCCCATTGCTAGGAGAGCTCATGTGAGTGGTCATGTAAAAGCACCGTCACCATCCTCACCAATATCATGATGTTTATTGAACACTTATTATGTGTTTTTTCTAAGAATTTTACCCACGATAAGTCTTTTAATCCTCATGACAACTCCCTGAAGTTGGTGCTATGTCCCCATTTCACAGGTGAGGAAACTGAGGCATTAAAAAATTCTTTTAGTGGGGAGGGTGTGGCTCAGTGGTAGAATGTGTGCCTAGCATGCACGAGGTCCTGGGCTCAATCCCCAGTACCTCCGTGTAAATAAATAAACAAACAAACAAACCTAATTATCTAATTCCCCCAAAAAAGAACCAAAAAAAAAAGTTCTTTTATTCTTCATTGTACATTCTAACTGTAAAATATACATGTTTGGAGATAAATTATGCATGTGAGCTTTTAACCCAAGATGTGTGTGTACTTTATAGTTATTTTTAAAAAATTATAGGCATTTATTTTATATTTACCTAATGGATTGTATGCATCTAAAACCTTATCCACTCAAAAGTATGTCACCACTATGAAGACATTCATTTTAATGATCTTTTAAACAAAGAAGTTACCAGTATTATAACTTATGAAAACCTAAAGCTATACATTTAATCCTCAGAATAATGTTAATTACCCCCACAAAAATATTTCCATATTTCAGATTCCATGATTAGAAGTTTTATATTCAGGAAAATTAAATCCAAATGTGAATACTTTACGTATATCATTCTTTGGCATGGGAGAGAAAAATTAGCAAGAGCCCTCATGTGCTCACGCCCACAATGACAGATAGTTTTATCTGGCACAGGGAATCACTAGCTGTTACAAAACTATGCGGATTAATAATAACACTGACACATTGCTCTTTGTACAATAGTGTCTGTTTTCCATAAAGCTTGAGGGTCACTAAAATATTACTGAAAAACGATTCTCATAGCCTGTACAGTCAGCATTCATTTGGCACCACTTTTCTGTTGAGTGATTAATCTGAGTTGATTAACCAATCCAAAAAGGAATGGAGTCTTAAATTAATAATACCCAACCCACCTGGTGTCAGTCACAGCCTTGCAAAGAAGAGTCCACTGCCTCCCAAACAAGTTTAAATCAGTTTGATGTCACAACACTTGAAGCTGTTTGTTGAGGAAAAGTGTTGGTTCAGCTTGTATGACTGAGCATTTACCCCGGAAGCTCCTCCCGGCTCACTTCCTATCACTGAACTTGCTCTCATTTCTCCCTGGCTTCTCGGGGCTTTGTTTTTGATCATGATCAACTAAACCACACAGAATTCTCTCTTTCCCTGATATTAGAGAAACCCACGTGGTTTTGATTCTGAGCCTTCTGATGCAATCTTTTTGGCACACAAGAGATGAACATGGAGCTTTCACTCACACCGTCAGAATGGATGCATTCATTTGAATGCATATCTCGTCTATGTCTGTTATGTGTATGTCTTTGAATATTCATGTTATTTCGCTTCTGAAATTATTCCATTTTATTGTATCTGCCATCCTGATTGCAGAATGAATACACTAAATATGTATTGCATGGTATTTTGTATTCTGCACTGTACCAACTTCTTGTCTATAAATATGCAGAGATATTTATGTTAATGTGAAACAGCTGAGGTGCATTCCTTCCTTCTCCTCCTTTTGCCTCCTTTCCTTAATTCCTCCATCCCTGTGATCCATGCAGATTTCCACAACCTTTACCTTGATTCCTAAATACTAATTTCCATGGCTACATTCCCACTATGTAATTATCCTGCCTACTTCATTTTTAGTGTTAGCTCAACTGAATCCAAACTGCTTTTCCTCTCTTGAACAGAATTTTTTTTTTTTGGCTTTTGTTACCTGTGAGTATGCTGGAAACCCATTTACCATTGTGAACACTTGGCATGAGATCAATAAGGGTGAATTAAAGAACATCTTCCGGTTTATAGATTAGTCTGTTTCTCCAATTGGCATTGCTGAGAAATCTTAGCACTTTTAAAATTTGTTTATCTGACTTAATAAGGAAAGTATTTGCTTTCAGTTTCCTTAAAAAGAATGTTCAAAGAGACGTGTATTTTTTTTAACACATTGAACATGTTTTTAATGAGAGCTACAAAGCATTAGGTCATAAATTTGGATACATTTCAAAAAATATAGAAACTATTAATATTTTTTCATCTTCCTCTGGCTCAATGTAGCTTTCATCTGTTATAGGATTAGGAAAAAAAGCAAGTTGGCAGGTATTGAAAATCGGGTGAAGTCTTTGTTATTCCTCTGAACTTCACCTGTCACTGGTGTCTTCAATACAGTTGGTATCCACCATCTTCACCAGATCAGTGGCAGAAACACCTCATTCACAGGGACTACAGCCTTGGGATCTAAGTCAGCACTGACCTTCCTTTCTGACGTCAGCCTTTAAGTTCCCCTTCTTTCATCCTAAGTACTTTTAATAAAACTCCACATATCGCTGCCCAGCATCCATTGCCACTCTGAAAGTCTAAGTTATTTTTCATAATATCATGCCTTCCCTAAACCAGAAAACAGTGGTAAATGCCCTTCCAGACTTTATTGGCTCAACCATCTTTTGAATCACTTTTACTTCCCCCTCAAATAAAACCTGTCTTTTATTTAAACCCTTGTATCCACAGGGGGAAAAGGGAAAGAAAGGCAAAAAGGGGCCTAAAGGGGAGAAAGGAGAACAGGGTGCTCCTGGATTAGATGCACCCTGCCCGTTGGTATGTCTGACTCCTGCAACCATCTCCAGATGTCACATGTGGAGGGCTGAGCTGGGAGAGGAGCAAGCTGGAGGGGGTACCAGCGGGCGTTCTGACTCAGGTCTTTTAACATAGACTTTAAGGTCCCAGAAACATCCATCTCAGCTCATCCTGGTGTGTTCCAGACCTTGTCTCTGGCCACCAGCTCTGCCTAGTTTGTCAGTACTCAAGTATTGATGTGTATCCAGGACAAGAATGCAGAATCCAAGGAGGAGCCAGGGCTCCTCTGTGCCATTCCAGAGAGCCATCCCTGTTCCCAGTCAAGCCCTAGTTACAGGATCCCATCAAACTGTTTTATTTTGGCCAACCTCACTGGCTGTTACTTTTCTCTTCAGAGTTGCTCCTCTCCCAGCCTTTTGTTACAGTGGTTATTTCTTTAGCAGAATGTGTGCTTAAGTGATTTCTTCTGTTAGTAACATTATGAGTTAATCTTTACAAACAGGGATTCCGTGGCGTTAAGGGGGAAAAAGGGGAGCCAGGCCAGCCTGGCCTGGATGGGCTGGATGCCCCTTGCCAATTGGTACAGTATTTCTCTTTCCTACCACCCTGCATGCAGTTCCTTTGTTGATTACATATTCATCTCTATCAGTGTAAAGTGGTACTTGTGGAGCCAGCTTTACATGATAAACACACTACATGCATGTGCATGCACAGCTCCTTCGGGGACTCTGCAGAGTGAAGAGAGCAAGCACGTGTTTCCATCAGTGACTGCAAATTAACCTACTGACAATGTTCTCACAGCTGACACGGCCGCCATGTCTGTGCTCTGGGGAATGTCAGTTTATTCAATAACTATTTCAAGATGACATTAAAATTACATGAAATCTTCTATGTAAAGGTACCGCTAGGCTATAACTTTGGGTTTTACCCCTAAATTTAGCCTTTTTTTCATTAAAAGAAATAAAGTCTTTTTTGCCTCTTCCACTAAATTTCTATCAGGTTGAAAATAAAGCCAAACCTACAGAGCTAAGCTTCTGTGGGCAAGAGTTAACCCACTCAAGGGAATGCTGTTAAGAGACCATAGGGAAGAAAGCCAAGCTTCTCGGAGCTTCTAAAAATAATAGTCTGCAGCCCAAACCCTCCTCTTTGTCACATAACCTTTTCAATTTAATGGTCTCTCCTTTTGAAACTCACTTTCCTAAAGTAGACAGATCTCCCCTATCTCCATTGGCATGAACTCAGAATCCTCCTTATACTAAAATCTAAAATTCTACCGGGTGATCCTTCCCTTTGTACCAATCTGGCATTACTGAATTTTTCCCAAATATCTTATAAAGTTATTTCAGAGGTTTTTTTTTAACACTTAAAAAGGAAGTATATTCATCTTTTCTGAGGTATAAAGGAAAACTTTTTATGGTTATGTTGATGGTTATACTTGGTCTGCATGTTCTTATATTATTCTTAAGTACTAAGCATGATTCTGTAAGGATAAATTTATGTTTTTCAAGTCTTTTAAGAGATTGTATTTATAGAAAAAATGTTATTCAGTCAATAATTACAATTAGAAAATCTTAATATGATGTGCCCAGTCTTTTATTTTGTTTGCTTGGTATTGATAATGAATAATATTTTACAGTCATTTTGTTGGAGGAAAACACAAGCATGCTTCATAATATATCAACTCTTCCTGTCCTGTTTGTATCATTTGTATCTGAAGAGTGCTCACACCTTAGGTGACAATAAATTTTTCAACATTTAAGAATCTCTGATGTATCCAGAATTTGTTCATTGGCATCTGAAGAATTCTAATTAAAATATTGACAAATGCTGTGGCTAACATTTTAGATATTGACTGGCTGCCTATCTTGTAAATCAATCAATTTAATATGTTCTACTATATCTGCTTTCAGTATAAAAAAGTGAAAGATACTGGTACTTGAAGAGCTATAACCTTCAGATAGAAATGGTTCATCACTGATTATTCATCATTATCATGCACACAGCCATAGAACGCAGTGACCAGGAAGAGAACTTATTTCAGTGTATTGGATAAAGATAGTTGTAAAATGTGTTTTAATGAAGTTAGGAGAAATAGTGTAGACTTATTATATAAAATTACAATTAAGTAGACCACTAGGCTTTGTAAATTACTTTTTCAAAATTAGGTGTAATTCGTTCTGTATTTTGTATATTTTCAAAATGGGTACTCACTTTGGGAAACATTTGAATTTTCTTCATTTCTAACTACTGGGTAATTTATTGGAAGTTGATAATTAGTAAAAGATGCCTATAACTAAAGCCCCTTAACAGGTAGAAATCCATTTTTAAGCCTCTGAGCATGTTAATTATGAAGTGTGATCACTTTTGTGGAACCTGAGAAATTCTTCTTCTTTTTAAAATAGGGGCCGGATGGATTACCCATGCCTGGCTGTTGGCAAAAGGTAGGCTTTACAGAATTATTTCTAAAAGAAGCACTCTCCCTTTCCTCTTCACCCAGCCTAGCCTTTTCCATGTAGAACAGAATTTTTTGAATTTGACATTCCTTCAAGTTGTTTGGGTATTAAAAAGCAAAAGATTCCATCTCCAGAATATCTTTGGATGGTGTTTAGTGCTGATTTCTTCCTAAATAGATGAGTGAAAACAGCTCTCAGCAAACACGGTAATTCGTGGTTCCCTATCTAATCCTTTCTTTGGAGTGGAAAGGGGCAGTGCATCTTCACAGTGGTTTGCTTGTCTCTCAAACTCCTTGTCCTCCTACTGTTCAAAATTATTCTTAATTGTGATTCTTTTTCTATGTTTACTCAATTACTTAGAATAACGGGCAAATCCATGGTAGAACCCTGTCAATATTAGTCACAAAGCTCAGAAAGCAGAAAATGTGGGCATGATTTTTTTTTCCTTCCATGATGTCTTGATCTATTTCAGAGAATCAGGCTATATTTAAGTCAGTGTCCTTTATGATATCGGTTCACTCTAGCCTCTACATGTGGCCACCCACAGTCACTGTGTATGTATTCAGCAGGGAAAAGAACTTATCCTTCTTAGAGAAGCGTCTGTGTACAAAGGCTGTGTGAGAAGCCCTTTCCTGTAGGGGACATCCCTTTATTTGATCCTCATAATAGCCCTGTAGAGTATTATTACCCTCGATGATGCTGATGAAGGAAGTGAAATTCAGAGAAGTTAAGGAACTTCCAAGGGCACAGAACTGGTACGTAACAGAACTAGAAGCAGACAGTGGAAAGCAATGGCAGAACTTTAAGGAGGGAAGAGATCTGTATGGGCTGTGCTGTTCAGAGAATACCAAACCTTTACACAATAACGGTGCGAACCTAATTAGAAAAGACTGAGTGTGCTACCGAAAGTTAAAGGAATTCCACTGATGTGAAAATGAGCTGGGGGGAAGTATCCATGCTGCTTTCATCAGTTTGAATTTTTTTCTTTAACATCTTGTGGCTTAGTTAGTCATTTTTGACAGGCATGCTTCATTGGCAAAGCTGCAGCGCAGCTACGTAGGACTGCAGAAGGGTGAGGAGAGGCTTGGCTTTTGTTTGCCTCTCCTTTCATCAGCTCCGTGGGTGTGGAGATTCTGTGAAGCTCCCTCTCTTGCTTAACTACTCTCACCCTACTTGGCCAGAGAAAGCAAATCCTTCTCTCCCAGTAGCGTCATTTATTTAACAGCTTCCCACACTCCCCTTTCAGCCTGTCGGATCATTAGCTCCATCCTGGCTGAGGTCAGGCGGTCCTCAGGACGATGAGCCTATCACCATATTCCTCTTCACCTGAGAAAACTATCCTTTCACCATCATAACCCCCGTTCTCAGAATTGTTAATACCACCCTGAGCTGGAATTACCGCCTGCTCTTTAACCTTTGCCCTGTAATTGAATACTATAATGATTTTTTAATCCAGTCATTGGCACACTTTACATAGAGGGAGATGTGAAAGGCTCACTTTATCCAGCCTCTGACACTACTCAGAACTTGGGTTCACATCGTTTTTGGCTGCTTCTAAGTCACTTCCTTTTGGTGAAGGCATAAAACATAATGGCAACAAGCAAAGGATTCATCATCTTTTGGGTTCACAAATTAGCCAAACCTAGTAATAATATGAATAGCATCAGAAAATCAGAAATTTACACTTTAAGAATTCTACATAAGAGTGAAGATCTCTTAAATCTAGCATCTTCTTATATAAAGAATAATAACTCAGTGATTAAACTTCACTATTGCCTACCACACTCCCAACACACTCTAATGCAAACCCTACTGCTCATCCTCTCCCAACACCTCCACCTGCCAAAAAAAAAAAAAAAAAAAAAGAAGAAGAAAAACAAGAAAGAAAAAGATTAGAAAAATGAAGTGTTCTCAAATCTCTTATGTGGTCAGCTTAGGTATCTCAAACACACTGTTGGTCAAATCAAATTAATTTTTAAATGATATTTCAAAAAGAAGGCCTGCAGAGTGGGGAGGGGTATAGCTCAGTGGTAGAGTGTGTGCTTACCATGCACGAGGTCTGGGTTCAATCCCCAGTACCTCCATTTAAAAAATAATAAATAAATAAATAAATAAACAAACAAACAAACCTAATTACCTCCCCCTTCCAAAAAAAAAAAAAGCTGAATTTAAAAAAAACATTTAAAAACAGACAAATTTAGAAAAAAGAAGGCCTGTAGATGACTTAGTCCTGTTTTAGGGGACCCCTCTTTCAAACAGTATGTTTAGTAGTCTTGAGAGCACAGGAGTAAATGACCTGAAATTCAGATTGTGGCCACAGGGAAAATCACTGTGATTAGCGAACAAGTCCTGTTGCTCATGCTCCTCTCAATAATAATCTTTTCCATGTAAAACCACTTGATCTTTGTTTAAATTACTTTTCTTTCTAGATACAGTTCAGTCTTCTAAATTTTTGAAGAATGATAATGTACCAATTCACACTGTAATTCATACAGTGAGGAAAGAGCAGAATTTATGGTTGAGAAAATACAGGCTATTAAAGTTACCACCCATTCTCACCCAGAGATTAAAAATTATTTAATAGGAAAAATACTGTGAAACTTCTTATTTTTTAATGTTTCACTAAACTTTGTTTTTCCAGAAAGGGCTGACAGGTTTGCAGCAGAACCTTCCACAAGCAAGGGGACAGATTTTTTAAATTAAGTTTTAAAATCTGGGGTTGGGGGGGTTGGAGAAGCTTAAAATTCTGTAGATTACTTGCAAAACCCTGGTTTCTCAAAAAAAATGCATCTGTTTGAAATCTGAGATAAGTGGGAGTTTGGAGAAAGGACTGCTTCCTACAGACACAGTCCCTGGCCTTGACATGACATGCATGAAGATTGAGAGAACTCTGTCTCTAAAGATCACACAGCACCCAGCCTCTTAAGTACATTTAATATAGTGTCTATTTTTATTGGAGAGAGAAGAGCAAGTATTTTTAATGATTGAACTGAGAGATGACTGTGGAGGTGAGTCTGCTTTGTGCAGGGGAGATGAGGAGATCTGTATCATTCTCCTCCTCTGGACACTCTACCTTTCTAACTGGTTTTTCTTTGAGCAGAAGTCAAAGTTGTCACCAAGATCTGCTCTGTAAGTTACACCTCAAAGACCACTGTTCCTCAGTTCTTTCAGGCTTAACTTCAGTTCTAGGAAAACCTTAATCATGATGGCAGCTCAAAACAAGGAACCAGACATTTCTAGTTTCTTAGATCACCATGGAACCTACAAGGCAGCTTGCAGACCTGACAGCCGGCAGACAGGTCTACCCTGCACGCCATTCACAGCAGGGCATGGCCAGCCAAAAGGGGGAAACCAGAGCTGAAGCAGAGTAGAGACTTCAGGCATCGATGAAGTGAACAATGCCACTGAGGTCAGAATCCTCAGCATTTTCCGCAGCTGTGTTTTAATGCTTGAAGAAAGTGACATAAGCCATGAATAGGACATGCATTTTAATTACAGCACATAGGTGATAAAATCCTAATTTTCTGCTTTCCCAGAATATTTACTGAGACAAACACTTTCCACAAACTTCTCGGTGGCAAAAGTAAATTGTGGGCTAAACCTAGGATGAAAAATGTGATAAGTTTTAGAAAAGTGATGTATTAGACATATCAATTGGCTCACTGATTTAAAAAAAAGACTCTATTCAGGGTTCTACCAGTTTTCTTAAAATAAATGTTACTTTGGAATTTTTATCCTAGACTACTAATTCTATATATGTCTTTTTTGTTGTTTGTTTTTCTGCAGTGATGAATCTAACCTTCCGAGCATGAAGTTGTGTGTATAATGGTCCACTTTTTATATTTATAGTTGGAAACTGTATTGCAGATTTTACAAGTCTGAGATATGTTTACAGATAGCTGCTTCTTCCTGTTTGCAGTAGTACACATGTCCATCTTTCCTTCACTTACATATGAAATTGGGCAATCTGTGAAAGCAGTGAGAAGCCTGCAAAAAATATTGATCAGTATCTCTTTATCTTGTGTGAAGATACGTATTTATATGGACATAGTGATAGAGCTTGATTGTTCTTGCTATTTTCTTACATTTGGGCTTGTCAATTGCATGGACAAAAAGTGCCATGAGATAGTTTACATGAAATTGTGACCAAATATGGACTCGAAGCTATGGAAATGTACTATACTGACTGATTATACAGTTTACCGTCACATCCCTACTCACCTTTGCTAGTCACACCCATGGCACCCATTGAAACTGACTAAAAATGCATGACTGTGTGCCAAACCTGCTTGTCATGCAACTTCAGATGCTAGCATGCTGCGTAATGAGTACTTTGATCACATCTGAGCTTTTATTTCTTTTGTCATCTCAAGGGGGTTACACCATGGCTTATTGCCAAAAAGAGATAAAATGGCGGAGAGCACACACACAAATGGTCTTGTATTTTGAGGGAGTTGCAGAGCCAACTGCAGATCTACAACTTCTGCGGGCTCACGTGGCCTCCTTGCTTGAAATGTTGAGGGGCTGAGCCGGTTGCTGCCGCCAGGTTTCCTTGGGCTGCCTTTGGCAACGAAGACAAGGAAAGAGGACCAGTTCAGCCTCCTGTGCTGTCTCTCATGTGACCAAGTGGGAAAGAGGTTTACAAAGGCGGGCACCCGAAACAGCAGACTTTTCTTTTTTTAATAAACTGAATTCCAACGACTGTTAATATGGGTGCTTTTCGAAAATGACAGAGGCACACAGCATTTCTTTGGGGTAGGAGATTCTTGGAATGGCAGCCCCTGTTCCTGAGGACAAAGGGTGTACACATCCCACCGAAACTCAGGTTGCTGAAGAAATAACACGTCCCAGGAAGGGGCTGGCTGAAATGACCTCTCCCGAAGACATGGGGGAGCTCACCCTACAATCTCTACCGAAGCTGATGTGGGAGCTTCTCTTCCTTCCAAGAGCCAACCCATGTAAAACATTTTCTACAAAGTTCTTGAAACAGAAAGATATTTCCCATTCTTTTTATTACTTTTTTTTTCTTTTTTAGTCCCAGGAATATTCAGGAAAAAAATTTTTTTCTGCTTTTATCACATTTATTTTGAACAATTTTTTAAGAAAAGTCTTCAAATCCTAATAACTTGGTACCAGCAGTCAACATTTTTTGCTAACTTTTGCTAACTTCTGCTAACTTCTTTCTTGTTCTAAGTAACTAAAGAGAATATAAAAGAAGCTCCACTTACAGTTCAGTCATTGTAAAGCATCCCAGTTAAGCAATTTTTTCAGTACTTTTTGATTTTCTTCATATGATGACTATAACATGCATAGTGATTATCAGTTAACATAAAGCCAAATTTGGTCACATTTGATAGTATTAATTCATTTCTATTTCTTGTAGTTCTATTTAGATCTAAGTTTTGTCTATATTTAGATTTCTTTATCTTTTTTACATTTCTAAATGTTTGTCTTATACACAGACCAAATCTGAGATCTCAGAAAGCTGTGAAATATAGTCACCATAAAGAGATATTTTTCAACTACTTGCTCAAAAGTTACCTGATTGTATTAGACTGAGCATTTCTTTGCACAGGAAAGAGTTGATAGCATGTTTTGAAATGACTCCTTCTAAGTGGAAGGAGTACATTAGGAGAAACATCACTGATGAGGAATAGTCACTCTTTAAGCCCATTGGACAATATAATTTCTGATTTCATGCAATTTTATGGGAAATTTTCTGGTTTCATGTATAGGTTTTCACCACCAGAGGGGAAATTACCTCATCATTGGCTTATGGTGACAACAGTTAAGATATGATTATAAGACAAGGATCCTAAGATCCTTATGGTCTCTTTCACATCATATAACCAAATGCTCAGTTTTACAAAATGCCTTCTTTTTGTTTCCATTAAGTTTTCAACAATGGAAAGATATTTGAACTAATCTGTCAATCTAATTGGTAACATTTCTAGTAACATTCCACACTCCAAAACCAGTTTAGCATTTTTAAAACAACAGAGGGCATTTTCTACCCATCTCTTGTATGACCTGGTCAGGATAAGGTATTATTCAATGTCTGAAACAATTTGTCTTAAATGGTTTGGAAAAATGAACTAAAGCATGTAAAACTACAGTATCTTCAAGAAAACAAACAGTAGTGTCTTGAGAAAAATCCGGTGGCTATATTTCTTCCTATCTATCTTTCCTTTTACTCCTCTAGTAGAAAGAGGTATTGAGATGGATCACTATTTAAAACATGCACAGCTTCATAAGAGAATACCTCATCATCAAAAGAGAAACATTTCATGTGAAAAAATATATGTATATTTTTTAAACACAGCCCTTTAAAAATACTGTTCTGTCCTATGTGTATATTGAGATTTTGCTCAATAACTGATTTGACAGTATTGACTTTTATTCCATGATTAAAGGAAGCTGTAATCTTCCATTACATTTATTTCCTTGTGGAATACAAAAGGACCGTGATACTCCTCTTTGTTCCATGGAATTACTAGGTCTTAACCGTCATGCATAATCTTCAGCTTGTGTTACTGAAATATTTTAAATCATCCATTTTGTTATCAATATAGAGAATCCTCAGATAATTCCCTAGTGAACTAATGAAAGTGTCTGCTGATACATGTGTTGGCAGATACATTTTTTAAAGATTTCTTTCTTTTAATTTATATTATTGGATAAAAGATTAAGAAAAAAATCATGAAAAACACATGGGAAATAAGTCAAGATCAGGTCCTATGTCTGATAAGCATCTTTTAAGGATGCCAAATTGATATGTGTTTTAGCTTTAAAATTCTTTTCCATTTATGTTTTTGCTAATGTATTTCTTTTCTTTTTCTTTATGGGCAATGCAACTCTACTATGGATAATTTCATTTCTCTGTTTAATAGCATTCCTAAGCTGTTAGCGTGTGATTTTATTTTAAAAGTTCATGGATTTATAATTATGGTTCAATGACCAGTCTTTCTTAATGTAAAGGAAAACAAAACGGTGTACCTGTAGATGCTGTGTGTTTACTTGGATTGTGGATCCTCTTCTTTCTAGTTCATTTCATATGCCGTATGTCTTTTCCAACTTTCATTCTCACCTTTTAGCTTGTATGGTTTGATTAAGCGTGACAAAATCAACGTTGGATAGATCTGCACACATTCGTAGAATACCTGACACATAAATTTGCCTAAGCTTTTCTTCTGGTTTTCATTTTCATTATGAAAAGCAGTCTTGAGGGATTTTTCTTTCTTATTTGATTTCATAGAAAACATGAGAATGTCTTGAATTTCCACCAAAAAAAAAAAAAAATCTGTTCTTGAATCCTGTACATGATGTTCTGTTGGGACAGTAAGGACTCTTGTGCATCCAGTAGTTCATTCTGTATGTCCTTTGTCTACTATGCATATATATCTGCTAGTTTGGAAATGGCCATATAAGCATGTCAGCACCTATGGAAAAATTAACTGCTATCTTATATTTTTATCACTTAGAAATTATGCTTAATTTTCCAAGGCTTTATTTTTAATGTTCATATTGTAGCATAAAAAGTTAACACCACTTTTCATCCTTTTTTTTTATTTTTTTGGCCACTATATATAATCTTACCCAGAAATAAGTTATACTTGAAAGGTGGGTGGTGTTTTGATATCTTCCAGTAAGTTATCATAGAAACATGCAGATATTGATATTTGAAACCTTGTTTTTCTCCATTTTTTGATAATCACATTAGATTAATAAATAATATTATGCAAAATGAGCTTTTCTAATTTCTACCAAAACGAACCAAAAAAAAACCAACCTTGCTATCTCTAGAAAGTTGAATCCAAAGCAAACTGATCTTATATTCTCAAAAACAGTAATTAAGAACAATCACATGTGATTCTGGCTGTTAAAACAATTCATTCCTAGGGGAATTAACATACTTGACCAATTATGATCCTGCTAAATTATTTTAGAATGTAAGGACTTTCAGTCCCTACTTTTCCCCATTTTTATTGAAATATCTTTGTATTGGTTGAATTTACTATATACCAGGGCAGAGATACCCTTTCAACTTATATTCTTAGTGGATTTTGTTTTTGCTAATCCAACACAGAAGCATTTTAATGGCATTTCTGATTTTTTAAATGTATTTAAATGCATAAGATTCCCTTTGCTGCTTATAGACAGAACTGTCCTTGTGGGAATATGAAGGCTTTTTCAACCTGATCTGTTATATTTGATTTATTGATAACAAAGTACCAACATTTCTCAAAATGCTATGGATAATCTCAGAAATAGTAATAAATTGGATTCACAAAAGAATGTCTTACATATTATTGACATTTATGTGAATATTCTTTTTATTGTTGTAAATGTTTCATGCAATCTAATAACATTTTTAAAAGATGTATGTATCTGATTTTCCTTTAGAAAATATTATATTTTTATTTGTATTTTTTACATTTTAAAGTTCATCTCTATGTGCAGCTATTTTTATATTGCCAAAAAAATCACGTAAATACAAAATAAGAGAAAAATGCAAAAAAAAATATTTTGGCAAGCATTACACTGCATATTTTTCTTGACGTTTTGTGGGCCAGTCTCATGTAATTGATTATTCTAAGAATGTGTTGTGTCTTATCACTGTAAATATGGCACAAACCTGTTTTTCTCAGTAGTGTAAATAATTGAAAGATTGAATTCTCCCTGTCTGACTTCTTATTTCAATTTCATTGTAACTTCTCCAGCTGACATTGCTGAATCAAAGGACCCATGTGGTTTTTGATTTGCAGCTTGGAGAGAATTGCATTCTGTTCAGTTTCTAATTTGTTTTTATTTGCTTTTATAAACTTGATTTCAGGGTTCCTAGTTTGTGAGAAGTTGATCTTCAGAATTATTTTTACACTATTTATGACTTATTTTCATAATGTAAAAAGTGTGTAATTATTACAATATTAATCCAAACAATGGTAATGAATTGTATTGTTATAAAGCTTTATTGATGTTCACCAACACCTTGGTCTGTTTTCTCTGATTTAAACACCGCCTGTAAAGAATTTTATTCTTCTCTTCTTTTTCGTCAACTTTTTTATTCTTTTTTTTTTATTGATATGCAGTTGATTTACAATGTTAGTTTCAGGTGTACAGCAAAGCAATTCAATTATACATATACATACATACATATATATTTTTTCAGTTCCTTTTCCATTACAGCTCATTACAAGAAATGGGATATAGTTCCCTGTGCTAGACAACCTGCCCTTGCTTTTCAGTTCTTCAACCAGATTCTTCTCTGTCACTTCCAGATCCTCTCTCTATCACTTTCTCATCCCTTCTTTACCTAAAAACCCATTTTACCTCTTTAACTCCTACCTATCTTCCGTGTCTCTATTTAGACATCACTGCTTCTGAGTTCCCTTTGCATCTTGATTTCATTTATCGCAGTGCTTTTTCATGGTTCTGCTCCATGGAGAGGTATGGCTGTGTTGTTTGCTCTTATGTTCTTAATGTCCAGCACAATGCCTAGCAAGGAGTTGGCACCCAATAAATATTTGCTGAATAAATAAGTGAATGAAAGCAATTACTCAGAGGGATACAGAACAAGCCATCCAAGGGTAATATAAGCAACTGGGTGTGAAAATATGCAACAGTGAGCATATAATCCTTATGAAAATTTGCATGACTGCTCCATTGACTCAGAAATGATAACATAATTCTACAGGCATGTTCTTTTCTGTTCTCTTACAACATTTACATCAAATCAGTTTCAACATCAAATAGTGATAGCAACAATGACTTAGGGGAGCGATTCCTTACCTCTTTTGGACCAAGTCGTATTCCCTTGAGAACAAATGTGCTATGAAATCGTAATGGGTAGTCCACAAATAAAATCATTAAGTATAGAATATGTACTGGAATGCCCATCAAAGGGATAAAGGATACAGTCTCCACAGACCACAGTTTGGAAAATGCTGCTCTGGAGTATTATATGATCTAATTCAGTCAACACCTGCCATAGCTTGGGTGTGCAGGCAGCCAGCATGCCTTATGCCTTTTTGCTTGGTCAGCATTCCTATCATAGGAGCCGCTCCAAGGAGTGGCGCTATTCCAAGCTGTCTTCATTGGTGACACCTCACTCTTTGACACTTGTTTCCACTCCTCCTTTTCATCTTCATTGCTCCCCCAATCCCCCTCACATCGCCACCTAAAATGTACTAGGATTCACTTCTTAACCGGAATTGGAATGTGATTTCAGTGTCGACCCAAATCCGTCTTTCAAGGCAATGACAAGATCCAAGAGTAAGAAAGTCCCACTTGGGAAGTGTGTGTCAGCAGAGTGCAAAGCTAACTTTTCTGGCTAAATTATGAGTTTGTACTTGCAAACTGAAGGGGAGGTTGGACTATGAGAACCAGAAAAGCAGGTGAGCCACAGTTATACTGAGCCTAAATATCAAGTCACAGGTTGAGCAGTGAGGAATGCTGAGGTTGTCAGACTGTGGAAGAAATAGTTGTTGTCTCCACCTGGGGCTGAAATGACTGGTAGGTGGGCAAAGTATCAAACAGCCATATAGTGTTGAATAACTATGATTTTCCTAGACTGTTCTGTCTCCCTTTCATAAAATAAAAACAAATACAAGCAAAAGCAAGTGATAATGGAAAAACTGAGTAAAACTGGCAAGAGAATTTATCTTTAGCTAATTTCAGCTACATATTTTGCACCATTTGCTGCTTTAAACTTACTGCCCATAATCTACTGTCCACAATTTATTGCCATAATTAGCTCTCAATTTTTTCTTTTAATTCATCTAATAATTTTAGTGCTGCTCTGTGAATGCCACAACAGTGAAGGTGTCTTTTCTACTTTCAGGGCTGAAGGATTCATTGATTTTAAAAAAGTACTTTCCTCCCTGACTCACCACCTTTCCCAAAAATACAAGAAAGGGGAAAAAGCCTAATTATGTTATGTTCTTGATACAAAAAAGGGGGAGGGAGGTAATACATAATACGAAAATAGGGAAATTGAAATACAGCATTTGAGAAAATTCAGTAAGTACTCCTGATAAAAATTGAAATAGAATCAAGTTTCCTTGACCTGCCATAAAGATAAATACATTAAAAACCTACAGCAAACATCTTTTTTAAAAAAAACACTTTGAGGTACAATTAACCTGTAAAAAGCTATACTTACTTAGCATATGCAACTTGATGAGTTTGAAGATAAGTATACACCTGTGAAACCATCACCACCGTCTACAAACATCTTTCTTAACAGCAAAAAGTTGGAAACGTTTCCTTTAAAATCAAAAACAAGAAAGGAATATTTACTATCACTACTCCTGTTATTGTATGGAATGTCTCAGCCAATGCAATTAGAAAACAAAAAATAAAGTAAAAGGGTTGGAAAGAAAGGAACAAAACTTCCTGTATTCGTTTTTTCAAGGCTGTTGCAATAAATTACCAAAATTTCATGACTTGAAACAACACAAATATATTATCTTACAGTTCCATAGTTTAGAAGCCCAAAATGATCTCACCGTGATAAAATCAAGGTGTTAGCAGGGCAGCATTCCTCTTTGGAGGGTCTAGAGGAGAATCAGTACCAGCTTCCAGCGGCCACCTGCATCCCTTGGCTCGTGGCTGCCTTCCTCCATCTTCAAAGCCAGCAACATCGGGCCGAGTGCTGATGCTGCCATCTCTCTGTTTCTTCCTCTTCTGCCTCCCTCTTCCTCTTTTAAAGATCCTTGTAACTTCATTCACCCTCTTGGATAATTTAGGATAATCTCCCTAATTTAAAGTCAGCTGATTAGCAAACAGTTTTTCTACAACCTTAATTCACCTTTGGCATATGGCCTAAAATATTCACATGCTCTAGGGATAAGGACACGGATATCTTTGTGGGGGTGTTATTCTGCCCCCTACACTGCCGTTATTCACAGATTATTTGATTCTGTATATAGAGAAACCTAAAGAAATGACAAATTATCAGAATTTATAATATTTGCACCCTGTACAAATTATAAGTAGTTAACATGCAGTGATATTTTTGACAAAATAAAAATGCCATTTACATCTCATACCTTTCACATGCTATACTAGTAAGAATACTTGTAACTCTTCTCATCATGATAATACTTAAATATTTCTTGACTTCTATTTATCTTCAAAATATTAAGCTATTTGAGGATTTCCTGAAAGAGCATGTGACAGGACAGTGCTGTTACACACTGTCACTCTGCATCTCACAATGCTGAGAAGTAAACATTATTCTCCCTCTTCTTACAAATAAAAAAGCTGAGACTCAGAGAAGTTGGATCAGTGCTTATCCAGAAAATAAGTGACGGAGTGAGGATCTTAATCCAGGACAAACATTATAACTCCAGAAAGTTCTACAAAGGTACGGCTCTACCTCTCTGCCCCCGAGGAGGTACTCGGCGCCTCTACCATTTGTTCCAACTTTGAGATGACATGATTCCATGTGTGACTAGTGATGGTAAACAACAATAATACCACCTTATATTTCCATAGCATTTTGTATTTTTAAATCATTGTCATAACAATTATATCTGATTCTCCCAGTAACTAAATATGATGAATAACAGTATATTAATATTTCATTTGAGAAAAGAATTCAAAGAGAAAGATTAGCCCAGATGACACAGCTTTTAATAGCAGAGCACAGAACCAGAGTCTCCAAAGTCTTAGAATATTGTCTGATCACCAAGAAACAGAGCATGTTAAACCCTCACTACCCACAATGTTCCCAAAGCCTTTTTAACCTGTATTTCCACGAGATGTTTAGAGCTGGGGAATCGTTTATTCTCAAGTCTCATCATTTTTCTTCTGATTTAAGCTCTTTCCTTTAGGTGGTAATATTAGGAATAAATCATTTCTAGAATGTTTTCAACTAACGTTTGCAAAGTCTTTCTTGGCAATCCAAAGGCAAGTAGTTTAGTGTTTAAGAACTGAGTTGCTGGAGGCAAATGGCCTGTTTTTAAATCCCTGTTTGACCACTTACTAAGGCAACTCATCTCATCTCAGTGTCCTGGCTGGTAAAATGGGAATGATACAAGTACCTATCTCAAGGTGTCAATTAATGCAAATATCTAGTGAGTCAATACATACACACACTCAGGTCAGGGCTGGTCCAGAGTCAGCACTCAGGGAACACGAGCTCTTATCCTCTGCAGAGCAAAAGCCCTGCGTTCTATTATCTTAGTGGAAAGATGGCAGTGATTAGAAGGGTCCAGTCTGTGTTAAGACAGAGAGGCATTTGTTCTTAAAGTCTAAATCCTTTCTCTTGCATTTCCATGATGGTTTTACTATCACAAGAGAATCTGTATACACTGAGAGAAAAGCTAATGAGAAAGATAGTCTTCTTCCCCTGCTCCCAGGTTTACTGAGGTACAATTGACAAATAGAAATTGTATACATTTAAAGTATACAGCATGTTGTTTTGACATATGTATACACTGTGAAATGATTACCAAAATCAAGTTAATTATCATATTCATTGCCTTACATGGTTACCATTTATGTGTGTGTGGTGAGAATGCAGAATTATTAACTAATAACAATACTGTCATTAGACTGTATATGAGACTATACACTAGATCTCAAGAACTTATTCACCTTACAGAACTGAAACTTTGTACCTTTGGCACTCATTTCTCCCACTCCCCAGCCCCTGGAAACTACCATTCTACTCTCTGCTTTTATAAGTTCAACTTTTTTAGAGTCCATATATAAGTGACATCATGCAGTGTTTGTCTTTCTGCATCTGGCTTATTTCACTTAGCATAATTTCCTCCAGTTTCATCCATATTATAACAAATGGCAGTATTTCCTTCTTTTTCATAGCTGAATAATATTCCTCTACCCCCCATATATGTGTGTGCCTGCCTGCGTGTGCATATGTATGTATATCACATTTTCTTTATCCCTTCATCTGCTCATGGACACTTAGGATGTTTCTGTATCTTGACTATTGTAAATAATGTTGCAGGTAGTTTTCCTCTAATAACTTGAGTTCAAAAATAGTGAATGTCACTACCTCCCAAGATACTTAGCAAGTTTCCTTGTGTAAAGATAGTTAAATTAATTATTGACAGGAGAAAGATTTGGGACTCTCAGGAATGAGCAATTAGAGAGAAGGCCATCAAAAGACAGTTGTATTAAGAACCACTGAAGTAAAGACATTTTGCTACATTTTCACCCATGCTGTATGCACAATCCATTCAAACCACTGGACAAGCTAGAACTCCAAGCGTCTTTCTTAAGGAGTTCCACATGCCAAAACACACACAACCCTGAGCTTTTGTGTTCCAAATCTGGTACGACACGGCGTACTGTAATATTAACAAACACAAAGAGATAATTAACACCTAGCTTAAGGTAATGGGCTTTCCAGGAACTAGTCTCTTCCTGCTTAAGTTAATAGTACAGAATTTTATTGATGATCCATAAAGGTTAACTCATAAAAACACTGGCACAGACAACGGCAGCACTCTTTCTTCTGTCAGACAGCAATTCAGTGCATGGTTGTGTTCTCTTAAAGACATTTGCATTTTGACTAAAATCCAGCCAGCACCTGAAGTTTGGCAGGAAATCAGTGGATAAATCTCATGATGTTTCCTCTCCGGAGGCGATGCCTCTCACTCACATGCACTTGAGCTGTTTTCTAAAAACACAAGTGATAGGTCTGCAATGCACCAAGAAAATGCTCTTGTTCAAGGTCCTCTGAGGCCAGTGGTATGAATCTAAGTGACCCACCAACACACACAAATCTAACTGGTTCCTTAGCTCTATATGTTGTGGGCACTATGACCAAACTCCAGCTCAACAGTCACAGAGGGCTGCTGCCAAAGTCTGTGGACATAAGACACAAAGGAATTCATGAGGGGGAAGGCATAGCTTAGTGGTAGAGTGCATGCCTAGCATGCACAAGGTCCTGGGTACAATCCCCAGTACCTCCATTAAAAATAAATCAAAACCTAATTACCTCCTCCTCACCCCCCAAAAAAACTTAAAGCTTTAAAAAAAAATTTTTTATAAAAAGGAATTCGTCATCGACAGGTAAAGAGGTGATAGTAATAGACGTCATTGAGTGAGCCTGGACCACATACCATCACATACATTATCACCTTTATTTCTTATAACCACCCTGTGGGTTAGATACTTACTGTTCTCAATTTACCTATTAGAAAATTAAAACCCAGAAACCTGAAGTAATATCCTCCAGGCTCACACGACTAGAAAGTAGCAGAGCCAGAACTTGAAACTAAGCACCCTGGTTCCTGACGCGCACCCACAACACTGAAACTAAAGTTAGAGGTGTGTTCAGGGGACAATGTGGCGCAAAGAAGAGATGTTCGGCCAAACCAACTCCATTTCTCACTCTACAACTCAGGGATGCTAAAAAGGGATGTGGCTAGATTCATAGGAAGACTCCCAAAGGTCTGCTCCCAACAGTTGGAAACTGGAGGGTCCACACCCCACTCCTCTCTAAGACCAGAACCAAAATTAATAATCACGCTACTTGCTAAAAAGGATTTCTGTCCTTCCATCACGCCTGTCAAATCCCATAGTAAATTGGGTCACTATCTCGTGATGAGTTTCCATTTCCAAAAGCTAGCCATAGTCCAATATGCCATTCCTTCTATAAAATATAATCTATTTCTTTGCCAGAATAAATCTGAAAGCAGAAAGAAGCCAATTATGGTGGTTAAATTGACAAAAACTTCAAATGCAACTATGGACCCAGGCATCAAACACACACATGTATGTAAGTATAAATGTAAATACTGTATATAAATACATAGGTGTTTACTTTGGGATCTCAGGACAGCAGGAAACACAAGGACCAATCCTGTGGTATAGAAGCCACTGATTCATATTCTGAAACATACAAAGATAAAATTAAGACAGAAAAAAAATGAGCCAAGAACACTACATACTTAAGGTTCTGCTTTTGTTGAACTTACTTTACTCTAAGAAAATGCAACCATTTATACCAAAATCACTAATAAGAGACATGAATCAGGTAATGACAAAACTGTCAGCATAAATGTAGGTAATGCTTAAAATATTCTGAGTTAGAACATTTCATAATAGAATGACTCTAAGATTCTTTTCAATCAACAGTCTTTTCCCAGGGAAGAGACAAGAATCAAAGTACACACGTAAGGCAATGGATCACATGAGGGTGGTAATTATCGTAAAAGCGTCCATTTAACAGTCCTCCCTGGTTCAGAGCACTTTCTGAATAGTGTCTCCTAAGAATGACTACATTTAAATTTTATATTGTACTTCTTTTCTGAAGCGCTGAGGGCACCTTCACATACGAAATCTAAGTAAGCAGAACACACCTGCGGAAAAGCAATATCGTGTCGGTGAAACGGAAGCAGGAATGATTTGCAGTGTATCCAGCGCACTAACCAAGGCAACATTCAGACTTTCAGAAAACCAAAAACCTGATTCACAGAGAAATGGGGAAACAGAAGGTAAAAGATGTGACTGGATGTTGGGGTACTTGCAGGGAACCACAAAGTAAACAGATTAAACAGAAAGCTGGCATGTTGACAGTTCAGAGGGTTCCTGGTTTCTGGCATCTTCAGTTGTTCTTTGGCTGGCAGGTGCCATTCTCCTTGTGTCTTCACATGGTCTTCCCTCCCTACACATCTGTCTCTGTGACAAATTCTCCTTTTTACAAGGACTCGGTCATATTAGATCATATGAGGTTGGGGCCCACCCTAAGGACCTCATCTGAGCTTGATCATCTGCAAACACCCTATTTCCGAGTAAGACCGTGCTTCTGAGCACTGGGAGTTAGAAATGCAACATCATTTGGGGGGACATAATTTTGCAACCCATAACAAGAGGGTAGAACAAACAACAACAACAACAACAACAACAATAATAATAAATTGAATACAGTATAACAGGTACCATCCCGGGAGCTTGGCTTTTCTACCCCAAAAATCATGGTACCCAGCAAACTGCTGTGAAACTTCATTTTCTGGGGGTGGTGCTGAAACTGTAATAATAAAGCGGCTGGCATTGCTTCTGCTAGACTTTTTTTTCAAAGAGAGGGCTTCATAATAAAGAAACTTTGGTTTTGGTATTAAGTTTGCTAATTAATAACAGATTTTTAGGTAGCTGACACAGGAATTTACGTATACTTCAAACTGCACCAAAGTCTACAAGCTAAACAACTGGGACGAAGAGGTAGATAACTTACAACTTGGAATAGTCATTACTAAAGGCAGTTTTTAAATTATGAACATGTCGATGTGTAAACCCAGTGACGGCCCAGAGCCACTCATTTAGCTCCTACGAGTAATATGTTACAATGTGTTTTCCTTCTCCAAGACTTCTCACGTGTAGCAAATTTTAATGTGAAAGAAAAGACCACATAAGAGATTAACACAAAATAGCATAGAATCTTATTTTTTGCTTAATGATCCATTAAACTTTAATATTTTAATGAAGTTATATTATAACTTTGTTTCATGAAGCTATAATTTCATTGTAAATGAGAAAGCCTTAAATTCCACAATGAACTAGAAAATTGTGTATCTCAAAATATTTAGAGTCTCATTAAAAACGAACAAGAGCACTGGGTTTACCATTAGGGAGGAACAGATCTATAAAAAGAATTAAGACATATTTATGTAAAATTGTAGTGTATCAGGTACATGGAGAAAAGTGAAGTGGACGTTACTCCTGCTTCAGTAGAGGTGTCCGATCCTTCCTTTGATTCAAGATTTCGAAGTGAATATTCTTCTAAATGTGAAACCGGAAATTGTCTCTAATTTGTCCATTTTCTTTTGCATCCCCTCAATCCTTCTTCCTGCGATAACTACAGGTCCCAGATTAAGAAAAAATTATAATCTGATTTTGAGTGAGTGAAGTGTTTTCTACTTTATTCATACCCAGCTTCCCATAAACACTATGCCTCATCAATAAAACTTATTTCAACCTAGTTTGCAGAATTCTGAGCAATAAAGGCATTTTTTAAAGCACATCTCACCAACAGAGGGCAGACCCTGAATGCCCAGAAAAGTTATGTATCCTTAAATGCCCTTGGGCCCAGTTTCCTTAAAAGCTCACATGATAAAGAATTTTAACTGCTCGTTCTTCTGGTTATATTGATGACCTCAAATTTAATTCACATTTTATCTCTCAAATAAAGTCCTCTTGTTTTTAAGAAATCAGCATCAAAAAAAAAAAAAAAACAAATAAGCCAACCACATGTTTCTACAACTTCCCAATCCAAATAATACAAGTATTAGAATAAAACTTACATATACGGCCAGTCGGTTTTTCCAGTAAACCCAAGGAAAGATGTGTATTTGTTAAAAATGAGAAATCTGAGGCTAATTACCATAAAGATTTATATTTCAGTTAAAATAAATAAATTGTAAACAAAATATTTGCCCCAGAAGGGCCCATCTATTTGAAAACTGACAGGAAGAAATTGCCTGAGTGTTAATAAATTCTTGACTTTAAAAAATTAAATGAATTAAGGGGGTAAGTACAGCTCAGTGATAGAGCACATGTTTAGCATGTACAAGGTCCTGGGTTCGATTTCCAGGACCTTTACTAAGAACTAAAATTTAAAAAATTAAACCTAATTATCACTCCCCCCCAAATTTTTTTAATTAAAAAAAATTAAATGAATTTTTAAATTCTTTTTTTAAACAGTAACATTTTAAAACAGTAACATTACCTTTTATAAAATCTTTTATTGATTAGATAGCAAGTTCTAAAAATTTAATTAATATAAAATAATTTGATTAAGTTCAAAAAGTGAAAATTGCTTTTCTCTCTCAATCTTTCTCAATCTACCTTCCCCATCTCCACACTTGATATTTAAGTCAAAAACACTTTAGCACACAACACAAAGCCTCAGAATAAGATAAACAAACCAAGACCCCTTGCCTTCAAGGTACATGCAATCTAGACGGACAAAATCAACCCGTTGGAAAGCTCCAGGTGGCAGACAGTAAATGCTGTAACAGTGGCACAAGGTGTTGTGGGGGAAACCAAAAGAAATACTCAGTAGTTCTCGAACTCATGGTTATTTTTTCATTCAACTTGTATTTTTAATGGAGGAACTGGGGATTGAACTCAGGACCTCACACATGCTAAGCGTCCACTCTATCACTCAGCTATACAACTGCCCCCAACCCCTCTCCGAAACTCATATTCTTAAAACAGAAGAAAAGTGCTTTGTTATTACAGCCATGGTTTTAAAGTCCTGAATCAGGTTTTTCTTAGCAAATGAAGACATTCTGACTGGAGTGGAACAGATGTTCCGGTACACTTGCAAATGAGGTTGTTTCTGCATATGGACCTTTTATATAAAAATTTTTTGTATAAGCAAGGATAGAAATAGAATTATTCACATTACTGATGGACGCTGTATAGGCAGAGCAGGAACCTGTAAGGGAGCAGATTTGAGTCCCAGGGCTGGTCCCTGAAACCAGGGGTGGCGACCCTCAAAGTCAGAGGAATTCGACATGGGGTTTCCCAGCACAGGGAGCAGCTGGTTGTCCTACTCAAACTTAGGAACGTTACAAGGAAGAACGCAGTTAGACTAAGGGGAACAGAGTGTTCTCCGCTAAGTACTCGGTATGTTCACTGAGGTGCAAATGAGCAGGTAGACTGAGGATTCCAAAGAGAGCAGACATTTGGAAATAAAGGAAAACATACTTCCATTCATTTCTGAGCTTGAAAGCAATGATCTATAATATAATGCCTCAAAATAAGCCCCTTCTGCACTCTCCAAAGTTATCCAAATTTAAAGCACACGGATAGCTTAACTCCACTCAATAATCCCCCCACAATCCCTGTTTTCCTCCTTCAAATCATACACTGTGGCTAATAGTTAGCAAAATTTGACTAACATGCATTTCACAACCTTTCCTGTGTACAGAACCTTGCTCAACGTTACCACTACTGTAAGGAAAGGAACCAGATGGCTAAGCTTGCCAGCATTATGACTAAAAGAAGAAAAAACAAGCTCCAGATAAGCCTGGGTATTTATTACTATAACCATTATCATCAACTTGTTACAAAAGAACATGTTTTTCTAACATTTCCCAATTTAAAGATCATTTTGCACTGATCTTGTCATCTGACTCTTATAGAATCTATAAAAACAAGCTGGGGAAAGTGACTATTAATTCTCCCCCAGACGATGAGGGTTCTAGAATCCTGCCCCAGGCAGAAGGGCTTCATTCACCTGGGAAGATCTCGCCAGAGCTGAGGCTGCCAAGTAATGAGGAGTCACGATGCTGCTGTCAGGAGACTCAGAACCATTTTATTCAAGCTTATGACAGTGTGCAGGGAGGTGTCTTTTCCAGGCTGGGGAGTATGACCAACCACCAGCTCCAAACCCCTCCCGGGATTTCAGCCCTACTAGATCGCACTACTTCCCCGAGTCAGGGATGGGAAAGGGTCCGGTTTGGGGCCTGAAAACTTGACTAAAGTATCCTCGCCATTTACAGTAAAAACCAACACTTGTGGGACATTTACCATCTGTCAGGACTATGTAGATAATTTATTTCCTCTCGCTCCCTCCAGAGCCAGCTACCCTGCTTTGCCTGAGGAAACCAAAGAAGAGAACATGTAAGTGATTTGACAGCTCAGAGCCAGGCCCTGAACTCACAGGCTCTACCACCAGCGTCTGATTCCCCCACCGAGCTATGCTCATCCCAGGTGGGGTCAACACAATCGGAGCAGTAAATATTTCTGCTCCACAGCGACGGGGGGCTGGAGAGATTCCTTTTCCAGGACGTGCCTTACAAAACCCTTTATTTAGTATGGCATTCAAAGTCTGGCAGGTGGATGGGTGCTACAAATATAATGGAAAGTTGGTAGCAGTCAACCAAAAGCAATAATAGGAAAACACACTGAAGTGTAAGAAAGCTGAAGAGCATCAGAGGTAGAGCAGAGTCTCCACACGGAGAGCGTGAGGACTGGCAAGTCAGATTACAAGAGGACTGTTGACGTGTGAAGGAAACCACTGGGTATATGTTTTAGGACAGACAGCATTGTTTTCCCAAATAAAAACACTTGTTTTTATTTGGCATTTTCAACTTCCTTAGCCAGAGGTCTTTATATAAAGTGAGGAGAGAAATGTTTAAAGCATCTATAATCTTCATAACTGATAGAAGTGATCAGTTGATTTTCTTTTAGTTAATCCCTCTGGGAAAAAGAAGGGTTGGTAGCACAGGAATTCTCAGATCTTGTATTTCTATAAAATTAAAGAGCAAAAGTCGTTAATCAATGTCCATTCCAGACCAGACATTCTACGTGTATAATAATAAGAACCACAACAATGATGGCTAACACTTATTAAGCACTTGCTGTAATGCCAGGCAATGTTCTAAGTGCTTTACTGTATTATCTCATTTGATCCTCCCAACAACCTAGTTTTCACCTTACTTTTCACCTTACTTTTCATAAAAAGGGGTTGAATAAGCTACCCCAAAATCAGAAAACCAGCAAACGGGGGTGCCAGGGTTTGAACCAAGCAGTCCAGACTCCAGCATCTAAACTCTTAACCCATGTATGATACATGATTTAATTTAAGCCTCCCTGTAATCCTGTCCCCTGAGAGATGCTTTTTACAGCTGACAAAATTGCGGCTCACATGGGTTAAACAATTGAAACAAAGCTCAGTTTCAAATTCAGGTCAGTCTGTCTCCAAAACTCCTGTTCCTTCTACCACGGGTTCCCTGAAAGGAAAAGAGATGCCAAAAATGAAGACGAGAGACGGGTCTGGGAAACGAACTCTCTACAGACGCAAACCAGATGTCAGCCGAGATTTCCCCTGCCTCTTGAAATCATGTCTACAAACCCCTTTGTACATTTTGGGAGAAGTCCCAGGCGTGGCCCAGGGCTCTGTTTCAGCCCCCACCCCACCATCCCTGCCTCCAGTTCCCGCCTCTGCTGAACCCTCCTTCCCACTCTCCACTGTGGACCCGGCTCCGGAACTCAGCCCCAGGGGGGAGATGCACTGGACGACCCTGCTGTTTAAAAAAGCTTTCCTTGGCCTATTCTTCTACACAGGGGCTGCATCTTCTCCTCTCTCTCTCCATCCTCCTCTCTACGCCTTGAGCCCTGCACCCCCGAAAGAATTCCTCCCACTTTCCCAGGCAATTCAGTCCCAGGACCCCTCGGATCCAAGACCCTCCCCAAGGCCTACAATTTCACATCCAGAAAGCTCCTCGAGGTGTGTTACTCTGCATGGCACCTCTCACTCGCAGAGGAGACACGACTCCAGCTTTTATAGGAGCAACCACCCCCACTACAAAACCCGCCACAGATCTTTGTAGCAAGAAAACTGTGGGCTGGGGAGGAATTTCAAGGCAACAAAAACAAAATGTCATGAAAACCTCAGTATACTTAATTTCTTTGAAGTTTATAGTATCAAGGATATAATATCAAACTAGACACCCCTTTACTTCCATTTTCAAAAATTGAACATACATATTACATAATCTCGGCTGCCTGGTCAGCACCGTATCCCTCATTCTAAGCGGCTAGTCTGGAAGAGAAGAATCCCATTGGCCAGGCACCCGGCAGCCACGCGGCTCCTAAGACCTGCCAGTTCCCGGGGAGGCTGCCTGCTGGCCGCCTGCCTAGAGGCCCTGGCACTCCCATGTCCCCTGTCTATTCTTGCAATGTCATCCAGTAGGTCTGTACTCAGTCACCTCAAGACTCTGACATTTCCAAACTTTTTCACATTAGAGGACAGTAAGACACCAGCCTAATGTTGCTGCATTGATGGCTTTAAAAAAATTTTTTTTTGCATTCAACTGTAACCCTCAAACATAGACTTTCTCCAGGAAAAGCAGCTGATGCTGTCAGTTCCAGCTAGACCTGTGAGGTGTTGTCCATGTTAGCAGAGACCGGCTTGGCGTGTTAAGAAGAGAATAAACACAAAATTCCTAAGAGAGGAGTTTTGAGAAGAAGGCAGGTAACTACAGCAGCAGCAGGGCAGAATGGAAGGGGTACCAACTTTAGATCTTGTCCTGAGTCCACCCCAGAGCAGCTCTGTGGCCTGGAGCAAAGCAGAGGACCTTCTGGGTCTCACTTCCCTCCTCTGAAAATGAAGATAATATTATCCACCATGTTGGTATGAAGACGGGGGTGGTGTAAGTCAGAGCACGCAGCATATACCAATGGCGTGCTGGGGAGTAGCTGAATTGTTATTATACTGGTTATTAAATTTGATATTTATTTTTTAAATATTTTTGAGTACCTACTATGTGCCAGTCCCTGGACTCAACACTAAGGATACAGTGGGAAAAGGTAGGACCCAGTCTCTGGCCCACAGAACTTTAATTTGGGGGTAAAAAAAAATAAGCTTTAAATCCCACTAATTTATTGATTACAATCGTGAAAAGTGCTACAAAGGGAAAGTATGGGATGCTATGAAAATACAGAACAAAGACAGGCTGGCTAGTGTTGATTTCCTAAGAGGGGATGGGGAGGGCGATGGGGGTGGGAGCCACCGCCAGCGAGCTGCGTTGGGGCTGCGACCTGCGTGGCGGGAGCGGCGGGCATAGGCTGGGCGCCAGGACGGCTCCACGGCCGGCCGGGGCCGCAGGTGAGGCGGCTCCCAGGAGCGCCAGTGCGCCTTGACCGGAGCAAAACACAGGGAGATCGCGAGAGGTGAGGCTGGGAACACTGGGCCGGCAAGCTTGGCTCGGGATCGTGGATCGTGTTCCTAAGAAGA
The DNA here is from genome assembly GCF_048564905.1 of Vicugna pacos. Taxonomy (NCBI): domain Eukaryota; kingdom Metazoa; phylum Chordata; class Mammalia; order Artiodactyla; family Camelidae; genus Vicugna; species Vicugna pacos. Next base: position 45,001,172 of record NC_132988.1, read on the forward strand.
GTGGGAAATCATGAGGAAGCATTTGCAGGGTGTGGGGTGATGCCGCTTTCATGTCATACGTGTCACTCTGGCCGCTCTGAGGGCCGGCACTGGAGGACCCCAGAGGAAACCTGCAGCCTGCCGTAATTAAGAGGCTGTTAGTATCATTCAGGCGAGAGACGGTGACCTCTTAGACTAGGAATTACAGAGATATGTTGAAATGGCCCTGTGACTCTAGCCTGTCTCCTATTAGAATGTTTCTCAAACTTGCCTGATGTTAAGAATCTACGATGTTTGTGGAATTGAAATCCTCTCCGGGCTCCCACTCTGCATAGGAGGCGGAACAACTCCTGGGATCATGGGGCACCCCCAGAGCACGCCACCTTTCACCTGTGTCCAGGAAGACTGGGAGCCGCGCGTCTTGCCCTCAGAGGAGAGCCTCCCATGACCCGCTGCCTGCACGGCGCCCACTGGCTGCCCAGCTGGCGATGTCCTTCTGCCTTGAAGCCTCGCTCGGTGCATCCAGAGTATCCATGTGAATGAAGACCTCGTCAACAGCCCGCGGCCACAGCTCAGCGCCCAAATGCTCCCCAGAAGAGAAAGGACAATCAGACATCGGACCCGCAGTTGGGGATTCCAGGCAGGTACAAAAGAGAAGTCAGGATGCGGTACAGAGAGTGGTCAGGAAACAAAACAGCTTCCCATGCCCCAGCCCCCGCCCCGAGGCGGAGCGAGACCGGAGCAGCACACCAGCTGGAGTACCTCTGTGAAGAGACACTTCCCCATCACCTGTCTGATTCACCTGAGGTACACATCTTAAAGGAAGGGCAAGAAAAATGCTTCATTCTTGCCCTTTATTTATCAGTCTTCAAAATAATGGCTTTGTTTTCCAGCACCCACCAAAGATAACAAATTAAGGATTTTTTTAAAACAAACTTTTTAAAATACTGAAAGGTTACTTTCCATGTACAGTTATTACAAAGTATTAGCTATATTCCCTGTGTTGTACAAGACATCCCTGAGCTTATCTTATACACAGCAGTTTGTGCCTTTCACACTCCCACCCCTGCATTGCGCCTCCCCCCCGCCCACTGGTAACCACTAGTTTGTTCCCTGTATGTGTAAGTCTGCTTCTTTTTTGTTATGTTCACTGGTTTGTTGTATTTTTTAGATTTCACATATAATTGATATACATTAAAAAAATCTATGATGTTTGTTAAAAATATAGGTTCCCAAGCTCCAATGCAGGTGATTCCATTTCAGTGGGTCTGGAACGGAGCCTGGGAATCTGTACTTTACACAAACTTCCTGAGGGATTATTTTCATTAAGCCAGTTTATCCGGTGCTACCCTGCAGTATACGCTGAGAAACAGACCTTCCTGCAAAACTTCCAGGAACAGCAGGAGTGGGGAGCAAAGGATGGAGTGAGAATCTAGCTCAACCTGCATCCTATACAGGTCCTACAGAGCTCCTTGAACCTCCCCAGCCCATCAGTTGCTGACCTGGGACTCTGGTACTTGCCCCCAATCTCTGCCAGCTCCTACAGAGGAAAAATCAAGACCTTATATGGATTTTGTCCTTGGGAAATTCTTTTTAGGATTAGCCTAGTTGTATGTGATCCAGGTGGAGTAGAAGAGAAGCTTTTTGCACTCTCTCTATCTGCCTATCAGTCCCTATCAGCCCACTCACACCCAGGCAGCCCAGCACAATAAGTAAGAGAACAAATTTAATAATCAGTCCCCCAGTGTTCGAGTTCTGGTTCTTTTACTTACAAAGAGAAGTTACTTAATCTTCCTCAGTTTTCTCATCTGAAAAATGAAATGATTACGGAGTGTTAGTTTGCTAGGTCTGTCATAATAAAGTACTGCAGACTGAATGGCTTTCCACAACAGAAATGCACTTCCTCGCAGTTCTGGGGGCTGAAAGACTGAGTCACAGTGTCAGCAGGCTTGGTTTCTTCTTGAGCCTCTCCTTGTCTTACAGATGGCCGTCTTCTCCCTGTGTCTTCACGTTTTTTTTTCCCTCTGTGTATGTCTGTGTCCTCGTCACCTCTTCTTTTAAGGATACCAGATATATTTGATTGAGGTCCACTCTAATGACCTTATTTTATCTCTTTAAGGACCCTATCTCCAAATACAGTCACAATCTGAGGTATTGTGCATTAGAACTTCAACATATGGATTGGATGGGGCCAGGGTGGGGGAGGTTGGCAGAGGGAGACACAATTCTGCCCGTAAAAATGATATCCATCCACTACGGTCATTGTAAGGATTAAAAGACCTAATACATGTGCTTGGCATAAAGTGCGTGCTCAGTAAATGTTGTCTACTGTTATCCACCCTTTCATACGAAGCAACCGTTAAGTGTATGGTACCACGGTTAAAGTTTTGGGCATGCAGAACACAAGGACCTGAGGTCTCTGTCCTTGGGAAGCTTCCATTCTAGTGGGGGCCAACAAATCAGGCCAACAAAAATGGAGACAGTGAGGGGTACTATGATGAGACTAAAATATAGAACTGGAAAAAGCAAGGTGGGCATATTTTTTTCTGTAAAGGGCTAGAAAGTAAATATTTTCAGCTTTGTAAGCCACAACTACTCAACTCTGCCATTACAGAGCAAAACCGGTCATAGATAATTCATAAACAAATGAGCAAGGCTGTGTTCCAATCAAATTTTATGAACACTGAAATTTGAATTTTATATAGTTTTCATGTGTTGTGAAATATTATTCTTCTTTCGACTTTTTTTAACCATTTAAAAATGTAAAACCTCATTCCACTCCTGGGTATTTATCTGAAAAGAAAATCAAAACATTAACTTGAAAAAATACATGCACCCCAATGTTCATAACAGCATTATTTATAATAGCCAAGATATGGAAGAAACCTAAGTGTCCTCAACAGATGAATGGATAAAGAAGATGTGAGATAGATATATATAAATAACAGAATACTACTCAGCCATAAAAAATAGAATGAAATTTTGCCATTTGCAACAACGTGAATGGACTTGGAGAGTGTTATGCTTAGTGAATAAGTCACGTAGAGAAAGACAAATACTGTATGGTATCACTTATATGTGGAATCTAAAAAAGAAAGCAAACAAGTGAATGTAACAAAAAAGAAACAGACTCACTGATATAGAGATCAAACTTGTGGTTACCAGTGGGGCGAGGGGAAGATGGAGAGGCAAGATAGGGGTAGGGGATTAAGAGGTATGAACTACTATGTATAAAATAAATAAGCTACAAAAATATACAGTACAACACAGGAAATATAGCCAATATTTTATAATAACTATAAATGGAATATAACCTTTAAAAATTATGAATCACTATGTTGTACACCTGAAACTTATATAATATTGTACATAAACTTTACCTCAAATGTATATATATATTTGCCATTCTAATCTCATGGGCCATACAAAAACAAACAAGTAATGGGCAGTTTAGCCCATGTGTCTTAGTTTTTCAATCTTGACAAACTAGAAAGTTGACACTATCTGAAAGGGAAGAATTATTCTTTACCCATTTAGGTTCATTCATTGGGGGCCTGCAAATTAAACTGACAAAAGACAGATTAATAGGATAAAAGACAAATTTTTATTCATTTATGGGGAAGCACACTGAAAAATGTGACTCAAAGGGGTGGTTAGAATTTGGAGCTTATATACCATCTTAATAGGGGAAAGGAAGAAGAAGAAATGACATTTATGGGAAAACAACTGACTTTTAGGAAAGGTAAATGACACTTAGGGGAAGAAATGGCAGCTATGATAATTTTATGACTGTGTCTGTTCAGGTGGTCTCATATCCAGGTGAGACGAATCAGTCATCCCTGCTTGTGAAGCTCTGGGGAGAAGATCTGTGATAGTTGAGTTCTTTTGGGAGGCTCTGCGGTTACCAAACTCAGGTTCAACTGCTCACCTCTAGAAAGCCAATACTCAAGAGCCAAATGTTAGTTGGAACGGAAAAGTTGCTTTATTCAGGAGGCCAGCAACCTGGCGAGAAGGGAGACACATGTCCAAAAACGAACTCTGCAATTCTACTGGACCATGGAAGTTTTAAAGGGAAAATCATTTGAGGAGGCAGTCAGAGTCTTTGTTATTCTCTACTGTGCACAGACTTTCTTCTGACTGGTTGGCGGTGAGGTAACAAGGAGATGCTCCAGCAATCTTGTCCTCAGCCTGAAGTTACCATCCTCCACCAGGGAGGGGGCTTTAGTGCCCACAGGAAAACTCAAAAGCATTGCTGTGCACTACTGTTTCTTGACTGCTCTTCCTTTACTTCTGCACTCTCCCTCTTCCCTAATTAGCTAGCAACTGTTTGAATCTGCCCTTTGGAACTCAGGGACGGTCAAGGAGGCTGAAGGAAGCCTATTTCCCACAAGCAAGAAACAGGAGACACAGAAAGGACTTGTACCCGGGAGGGCCCCACAGGGTCTTGCTCTGTTTCAGTCCCCACTTTTCTTTGATATCCCTCAGTCTTGAGGAGAACATGTGTTGGACAAGAAAGCAAATCACCTTTGGGGTAGAAAGGTTAATCATAAACTCGGCAGAGGAGTTCAGTTTTAGGGGGACTAGGTACTCCCAGGTACAAGAGCCTTTCTTGTCCCCTGTTCCTTGTTTGCAGGCCTTCCCTGAGTCCTAAGGGGCAGAGGCAAACAGTTACTGATTAGGGAAGGAGGAACACAGAAACAAAGGAAAAGCAGTCAAGAAACAACAGTGCCCTGGTAAAGCAGAGACCAAGTTCCCCACTGTGGATACATGTAACAATCTCATGCAGGTTTCTGAGTTCTGTGGGAACGAAGACCTCCTCCCAGGTGGAGGATGGTAACTTCAGGCTGAGCACAAGATTCTGGAAACACCACCCAATCAGAAGAAAGTCACCGATCCTGCAGCCCTCTCCCTGAAAGTTTGCCTTTAAAAAACTCTTCCCTGAAAACTTCCAGGGAGTTCGGGTCTTTTAAGCATGAGCCACCCATTCTTGCAATAAAGTTTTTTTTTGCTCCAAACTCTGACAGTTCAGTTTGGCCTTACTGCGCATCAGACACAAGAACTTGGGTTCAGCAACAGCCAGAGAACCTCTGCTGCTGGGGCATACAATGCGCTCCCCTCTTCTTGCTTCTCACCGACAAAAAAATTAAAACCTGCCAGTTAGACTCTTCTCATCAAACTATTGACTGGACTTCTTTAAGTCCCAAACTCTTGTGGGCTGTGCTTTCTTATTTCAGTCATGCACCAGTTTGTTTGACCAAGCATAGATGGTTGAGAAATCTGTGACCTTCAGGTCAGAATCCATTCAACCAGGTGAGCCAATCAATAGGGTCAGGACTAAAACTGAGCAAATAAACATCAACTTCTGGGGAGGAGAGGTCCCCCGGTTCCCACTCCTACCAAATAGTCATATGATGGGGAAGGACATGAGAAAATATATCAAAAATACCTTTGTTTTTTGACAGTGTTGCACAAGGTGACCTGTTGACTTTATTTTCCTTTATTTTGGTGTTCTTACGTGTCTGTCTTGTATTTAAAGACCACCTTTGGTACTTAGTTAATATTATATATTCCACATTGTGAAATAAGTCAAACAATGGGGAAATGATCTTTTATGTAACAGTAACTTGCTTTCCCATGAAAGATAATGAGTCTAAGTATTTTTCTCCTAAAGAAATGGTTAAAATGTAATCTGCAGTCAACAGGCAAGGGCTATATGCCTCATAAGAACTTTCACCTTCAAAACAAGGTGTTCAGTCTTTAAATGGGCTTCGCCTTGCAATCAGTCAGTCAGTCAGTCAACAAAGATTTACCAGTCTACCACATGCCAAGGGCTGTACCAGTGTTGGGGTGCATTGATGAACAAGACAGATAAAGACTAAACAAAGAGAGGATTAAGATTGAGGAACAGGGTAGAGATTCATTTTTTTAATTAATTAAGAACTATTTGAGACAGAATAGTCAAGAATGACCACTCTGAGGCTGACAGTAATATTTAAACTGAAACTGAAGTAAATGCAGACTTTGAAGTGATTAAGAACAAGGGACACAGCCCAGCGTAGCTCTGTTATCAACCTTCTGGGGCGTCTTTACATTGTTCATTCAGAGAGTTGCGGGCAAAAGACAGGTGATGTAGCACTTCTGTTTTTAATAACAGCTTAAATTATCCAGTAATTTTTAGTCCTGAAAAGGGATCCAGGAAGCTACCCAGGATTCCTGAGAAGTCTCTCCATCTAATGAGACAGTCTGGTAATTTCCTAGTTTTGTATTGTTGGTTCAATAGAAATATTTCAAAGTGGCATGTGACCACTTGATGCAGAGTCTGGGTTTCTCTATAATAAATCCCTTTGCCAAAAGCAGGAGCTGCAGGCTTGCTGCTGGAAAGAGTGAAGCAGATGGGTGAGTAAAGCCATCCTCATGTGGGAGCAGTTTCCTCTAGGAGCTCAGTCTTGATACAAGGCACAGTGTGCTCCCAGGAGGGTGACAGTGCCACCTGACAGGGCCTGCCAGCCGTGCCTGGGCAATAACGTCGGCATTATCTGAGGTGGCTGGCAGGATGCCTACCTTCTGGTGTGTTTGGGTGAGTGGCTGAGCCAGCCAAGGAGAGGTTGTATGATTGAGAAACCAAGGATTCTTGGTTAGACTGAAGACTCCATTTGGGAATCAAAAATCTTAAATAATCTGTTGGACTTTAGCCACATATTTCCCCTGAAGAGTAATGTGCTTTTTTCCAGCAAAATTTTATTGAGGGTTATGTTATTAAGGAATGAACTGATATGAATATCTGGAAATGTTATTTAATGGCATACTGTCCTAAAAATCTGAAGATCTGCAGGAGATTTAAAAATCCTAACCCGTGTTACAACTTTTTAAAAGATTGTGAAATTATCAAAATGCACATGAATCAAATTTTAATATACTGTACGGTGGGTGGGTGAGGCTGTCTGTTGTACCGTTTCTTTCTCCAAATTCTCAGGCATGGTTTGGCACTGCAAGAACTCTATGACGTTAACAAATTCAATAAAGTAAATACATGGAAATTTTAAAAAGGGGGGGGTTATGGGTATGGTGTGTGTATTGGGTGGGAGAGGAAGTATCCAATATGAGCCTAGAGAAGAAAGCTGGATGTCATTGATGGGTTTAAGGAGGGAGAGGATGTGATCAACTCCCCAGGGCAGGAAGGGGAAGGAAAGAAATGAGTTACAGAGCGAGTTGGCATAGGTCTTGGGTGAGAGGCAGAAGGCTTACACAGGCTGGAAGCAGATAGGGCGTTACCAGATAGATTTAAATTGTATTTTGAAGTGGAGGCAACAGGGCTTAAAAATAATTTGACAGGACATGGGAGGAGATAGCTCAGTGGTAGAGTGCCTGCCTAGCATGCACAAGGTCCTGGGTTTAATCCCCAGCACCTCCACTTAAAAAATAAGTAAATAAATAAACCTAAGTAGCTCCTCCCCTGAAAAAAAAAAATAATAATAATAATAATTTGACATGGGGATGGAGCTGAGAAAAAAATAAGAATTATCCAAGACTCTTAGGTTTCTGGCTTGGGATCATTTCCCCTAGTTTATTTCCTTCAAAGCACTTATCAATAATTAAAGCAACTTAAGCCATTATTCTGTTAATTTTTTGTTTCTCTGCTCACTCTGTCCATCTAGAATAATGCTGTCCAATGGAAAAGTAATGCAAGCCACATATGTAATTTTAAATTTGCTAGTAGTTACACTTAAAAAGATGTGATACTAGTTTTCATGATATTTTACTTAATCCAAAATATCCAAAATATTATTTCAATAAGCAAATAATAAAAAAACTTAATGAGAGGTTTTACTTTTCTTTTTGTATTGAGTCTTCAAACTACAATATGTATTTTATACCAACAGACATCTCATTACAGACTAGCTGCATTTCAAGTCGTTAATAATCACCTATGGCTGGTGGCTACATACTGGACAGTGAAAATCTAGCATAGGAGCCATGAGGGCTAGTCCATTCAGTCTAGTTCAGTGTTTCCCTCCAGCAACAGGAAACATTCATTGACACACAGTGAACGTTTGATATATTTTGAATGAATGAACAAATGCCTGGTGATGGGGGTAGGGGCTTAGTGCAGGTAATAGTTTTGGGGGTGGATTCAAAGCTTCCATTTTGGACTCATGAAGTCTGTGGTGTCTATGAGACCTCAAAGTCGAGATGTCAAGAAAGGAAGTGAATATGAGAATCTGGGACTGAGATGAAAGATCTGGGTGGACATATAAATTTGGCATCTTGATGGATTATAAATCCAAGAAAATCATTGTGGATTACCTCGGGAAAGAGTGCGAGAAAAGAAAGAGCCTAGGACCCCTCCCTCAAAGATACCAACATTTAAATGTTGAGTGACAGAAGAGGAAAATCAGGAAAGGATGGTGGTATCAAGAAATTGAAAGAGGAAGTGTCTCAAGGAGAAAGGAGTAGTCAACCCTGCTGAAAGTTCTGGTGGAGAAAAAAAGAAAAAAAGAAAAAACCAAGAAGACAGGAGCATTGAAGTCTTAACAATAATCCTGACTCACATTCCACAGTCATGATCTCTTTTTAGCCCTACTTGTAATGCTCTGAGTTACAGAAAGATTGGTGTTTTTTTTAAATTAAAAAATTAAAAATTTTAAAGAAGGTTAGCCTCCAAAAGGTCAAGAAATCCAGCTAGTTTATGGGAGAACCAGACGGACATAAGACTCTTAGTCCATTACTACTTAAAGAACATATTTTAAAGCACCGAGACTAACAAGTGACCATGGAGGTTTACGGAGGGAGCACGACTAACTGTGACTTCACCAAGCCTAGGTAGTTTGCGAGTAGATGTACCCTTGGCAACACCCTTCATGTATGGAACTAGACCAAGATTACATGATTGGGATTTCTTGCAAGTTTCCTAACTGCCCGCTGCCCTTTATAACACTTAGAATTCTCACCACACTGTTCCTCATAGAACTTCATTTCTTAACCTATCTTAGGCAGTGTAATTCTATTACTCCTGCAGGACATTAATATTAATTAAGAACAACTTTATTCAAGACAAAGGTCAGTTATAAACGTTTACCAAGTGCATTCTTATGGGTAAAATAGACTTTCTCAGCTGCATTTCAAAACACAGAAAGAATGAAATGATCTAAATTCTATGGCTAAGTAGTTGCATGACCTTGAATTAGACTTTACTTTTCCGGTGCCCAGTTGTTCTTACCTACAAAACAGAAGGGCTGAACCAGATGATCTCTAGTTATCAGAATAATGTACGATTTAATGCTATAGCTAATTAGGTTTCCTTCTGTCCACATATTTAATAACTTCAAATTTGATCAGTGCGAAAAGATCATCCTAAAGGAAGTCAAGAAACCTAGGAACGAATTCTAAGCTCACCACCAGGTAGATCTGTAATCATGGAACAGGGTATAATATCCTCACTGTTCCCATATGTTAAAAGGGATGGTAACTCTCATGCTCATCTCCAGCAGGGTTGTTTTGAGGACTGAACCAGATACATCAAGTGAATGTGTTGTACTCCGTACAGTTCCAGAGAAATGAGAAGTACAATTATTTTTAAAGCAGATGTTCAAAACACAGTATACATTATCACTCCCAACAAACAGCAGGCTGAGTCCCTGTCATTTACCCTTAGGGCATGTGACTTGTTACTTTTGTTGACTAGATTATGGTATTGGAATTATACTCAACGTGAGAATGGAAACAAAAATCCTAGTATCTCCAGAGAGGGCCTATGTTTGAATGTTTACAAGAAAATAATGGGACATACACACAAAAAGAAAGAAATTTTTAAAAGAAAAAGTGGGAAGGAGGGAATTCACAGGCAGAGGAGGAAGAAAGGCCATGGCAAGGCAAACTTAGGAAAATAAAGGCGAGTTAGAAGAAGTAACAGGGATGGGGAGGGTAAGTGGGCAGCAGGGAAGAACCGGAGCCAGTTAGCCTGCGGGCGGCTGGGTGTGGCGAACGAGTGGCTAGCCCAGGGCCTCCCCTGGCAGGCACCGGGCGGAGGTGGGGAGGAGGAGGGTGGGGCTTGGCGAAGGGCAAAGGCAGGGCTGGACTTTAAAAGGGGGATGACCCTAGCTAGTTGATGCCGCGGGTGACCTCCGACGCCCAGGGCGAGGGAACCCAACAAGGGAAAACTGGAGGAAAGGGCCGCCGCTGAGGCGCACGGACTGGAGAGGGGAGACCCCCGGAGCGCCCGGCACCCCGCCACCATGTGCGAGCTGTACAGCAAGCAAGACACCCTGGCGCTGAGGAGGAAGCACATCGGGTAAGGGCTCCCCAGCCCCGAGGAAAGGCGCAGAGAAGAGGGGATCACCAGCGCAGGGGGCGAAGAGCCGAAGGGGGGCGGAGAGCTGAAGCGGGGCGGGGAGCCGGCGGCGCGCGGAGTTGCCCGCGGGCGGTCAGACCCGCCGCTCCTCCGCCCAAGGGGGCCGCCTCCCTGCCCGCTCCCGCCGGGTCCGCGCGCTCTGCAGCCCCGCTGGGGGGCTTGACCGTGAGGCTGAAATAGCCACTGGAGGAGAGCCACGGGTAGCTCTCCCACTCCCGCCAACGAGAAAGTTTTTCAAAAGTATGAACTCAGAAATATTTTTGACGATGACTATGAAAACTAATTCTGACAACTCTTGTTTAAAGTGGACTTTTTCTTCTTGCACTCCTGGTTAAGAAGTAAAAGGTTAATCCAGCCAGTTTAAAAAACAAAACGAAACAAACAAAAAAAACTTTGAAACCACTGTCTTAAGGGTGAGATGCCACTTACCTTGGTCTGCCCACTTGTGTCCTCACTTCAGTTTAAAGTGTTCTCTCCGGTCTGCTTTGTTTTGCTCGTATTATAGACGACTTAGTAATATACTGGTGAGTACAGGACCGAACCTGAAGTAAGACCTGGGCTGTGGTCCTAGTAGCGTGTCCAGTTACCTTGTGACCTCTGTCAAGCTACTTTAATTTCTTCTAGGAAAGGAGGAATGACATTCTGCTTCACAAGAGCAAGCAAATGAGATTAATACGTGTGATCTGGCTTTTTAAAAGTTACATGTAAATAGCTGCGGCCATGCGCGACCCCTAGCCACTCCAGTACTTACCTGTGACTAACAAGAGCTGCAGCAGTGGGCCCGACTGCGGGGAGCGGGCGGGGAGAGGGGTAGTGCTTAAGAAAGAAAATGATACCCCGGCTCCTCTTCGGAGCAATGCTGGGCGGTTTATGAGGACTTGATCTCCTAATGTCAACCCAGGAGGTTCCAGGAGGTGTAGGAGGCTAGTTAAATCTCTGTCAACCCGGCAATAGTGTCAAAATGGTCAGATTCCTTCCTCATTACCCGATCACCTCCTCACCTTTATGTAATCACCACTCATTTCTGTTCGCTTTCAATCCTATGTGATTAAATTCCAGTGGAAGCCTAATGATTTCTGATGTGAGCAGAACAAATTCTGTGAAAGGAGGAAAGGTAGCCAAGGACTGACCGAAAGAATTTTACCTGAAGTCTGAGTGGCGAGGTGGAAAGTACACTAACAAGGAGACACAGTGAAGGCTGCAGTCTTCAGCCCATGTTCACAGCACAGGGTTTTTCTGATTTTAACTTATAGGTGTAAACTAACAGCTGAATTTGAACCAATAAGAAAATCTCATTAAATATTAATTTCATTTTAGCTGATCTTAGTTAGTTTAGCTTAGTTTAGCTTAATCTTAGTTTTAAAATTCAAGATTACCTATTCACAATAATCACAATACCTTCTAAACATTTGCATATTCATTTAATGTATAAGTATCTAATTACCTTGTAAACTACCTCCAATGCATGTGTTATGCAACATCACCAAAACAAAAATAATAAATTTTGTTTTAGTTTCTAAATGTGCATAGAGCCCAATTCAGAAATCTTTGTGATGTTTCTATGTTGCTAAAATTTATACTCCAGACAACCATTCAAATAACCAAAAATATGAATGATTTATTATATGCTCAAAAGACTGGGTTAAAGGGTTAGAAGAATAATTGGATTTTATTATTTAAGGATGGAAAATCCATTTGATGCAAAACAAGTACCAGTCTAAAGACATGAAAATGATCTGTAAAATCACCTGCATAGTACTTAAGACTGAGTTATTTGTATTTAGCTTTTAGTCCTATTCATTTCTTTACAAATTCGATTAGAGGGAGAGATTAGATTAGATTAGCAAGCAAGCTGTATTCTGGGCTATAACTTAAGACAGTCTACTTTCAATTCTGGTTTTCTCATTTATTCCCTGTGTAATCTTGATCAAGCTTCTTCATTTTTCTGTACCTCAGTTTTCCTCACTTATGAAAATAAGAATAATAATAACCCCTATTATACACTATTGTTGGGAGGATTAAATGAGATAATACTTGTAGTATCTGGCAGTTCCTAACACATAGTAAGCCTTAAAAAAACAAAAAGAAAGAAAGAAAGAGAGAAAGAAAGAGAGAAAGAGAGAGAGAAAGAGAGAGAGAGAGAGAGAGAGAGAGAAAGAGAGAGAGAAAGAGAGAAAGAAAGAAAGAAAGAAAGAAAGAAAGAAAGAAAGAAAGAAAGAAAGAAAGAAAGAAAGAAAGAAAGAAAGAAAGAAAGAAAGAAAGAAAGAAAGAAAGAAAGAAAGAAAGAAAGAAAGAAAGAAAGAAAAAGTTTGGGTTTTTTCCTGGTAGAACAAAATTTCCCAGAGGCAAGTTGGTTATTGGTTTGTGTAATTAGAGCTGTCAGAGTTGATCCACAGATCTCCAAAAAGAGTTGTCAAATCATGGCAAATTTAATACAAGAAGCATGACATGTGAGCAGTGTCATTGATGGGGGATTAAGGTAAAAGGTTCTAGGCTAATATGAAATTAAAAAAAAAAAAAGTATGTCACCTCGGTTGTGTTTCCCCTTTCCTTTATGTAATTGTAATTTTCCACTGATCGTGACCTTCACTGACAAGGAAAAACACGGAGCAGTCCTGCCAGACAAAAGTGTTTCCTTTCCTTATTTCTAGGCCGTCATGCAAAGTTTTCTTTGCTGCGGATCCCATCAAAATAGTGCGAGCCCAGCGGCAGTACATGTTTGACGAGAAGGGTGAACAGTACTTGGATTGCATCAACAACGTCGCCCATGGTAATGTACTGTCTTTGTTGTGTCTTGAAAAATACATTTTGGGAGTCAGGCGGGCTTGGCACCATTAATACTTGTCTCAGGAATTGCAGTGGCTGCATTATTTGGCTGAACGGGACCCATAGTCCTAGGCAGGGACGAGCTGGAGCGAAATGCGGAGAGGAACAAGAAAGATCAACTTTTTTTTTTTTTTTTCCTCTTTGCTACAGAATCTCCCTCACTTCCCAGGCATTTAGAATTGTGACTCATTTGGGGGGCTTTTGTCTTCTAAATTTTAGTGGGACACTGCCACCCAGAAGTGGTCCAGGCTGCCCAGAGACAGATGGAACTGCTCAACACAAATTCTCGGTTCCTCCACGACAACGTTGTCGAGTACGCCAAGCGCCTGTCGGCAACCCTGCCGGACAAACTCTCTGTTTGCTATTTTACAAATTCAGGGTATGTTTCGAGGTTTCCCACCCATCCTCATTCCCACCAACCTCTTCGTCTCCTCTCTCACACGTCTTTTCTTTTTGATTCCTGGTACAGATATTTTAAAAGGTTTCCTGAGAGTTTTGCATTTACTAATGACCCCACGTAGGGGATCTGACCTTTCTGGTTCTCTTGCCCTGGTCCGCCAGCCCGCTGTAGTAAGACACTGACAGCATGTTCCGAGGCTCTCGACACAGACTAAAATAATAGCCTGACGGTTAACAAGTGCACACCACTCAACTGTTAATTGCCTTGGCTTCCTTAATGAAAGATGGGGAAAGCACACCCTTAAGTATCCCTAAAGGACAGATGCTTGGGTTGTAACCACGTGAGAAAACCTGGCTAGTCAAATGGTAAATAGCTAAGGACTGTAGATGAGCCTAGATAGTTCTTTCAAAGCATGAAATGAAGAATTTTAGCAGAGAAAGAACTCTACTAAACAAGCTGTATAACTTTTGTAAGATTTTTAATTGATTTGTTGCCTTAGGCAATTAAATGTATTTTCCCAACACAAACACGAGGGAGGAAGGAGTAAATTTAAGTGAATAGATATGTCACAACTTTTACATTCTGTAAATTTAAATTATTCTTTATCCATATAGATACAGAATATCTATATCTATAGAAAAGCTCACAGTGCAATGTTGTACGGGGAGGAAAACTGTATATACAGCATAAGCTCATTTTAAAATGATACATATGTACATATGTACTAAAACTATTAGAGATTCTGCAAATGTTCTATTACATGATTCTGTGGTTCACTTTTCTCTTTTCAATGAAATATTTTAAAACCAAATTTGTAAACAGAAGATCGTTCTTTTTTCTTTGTAAAGAAGTAAGATATTTTAGGATCTAATGTGTTGTTCTAAAGCACTCTTGCCTTCAATACATTAAATATCATAGCATTTGACTTTCACTTCTAAAGAACCTATACTGTCAAAGAGAGATTAGCCTTAGAGAACACTGTCACCCAAGACTGGAGGTGATAAAGGCTGGAATAACCTTGAGGTTAAACAGGCGTCAGTCTGAATGCTGGCTCTACCTTTTCTTAGCTGTGAGAACTTATTCTGGCAACTTAACCTCTCTGAGGCTGTTTCTTCACCCACAGAAAGGAGATGGCAAAACTTGCCTTACAGTGTAGTTATGAAAGTAAATAAAAGCAGAACACACAGTGTGATTTCTGATGTACTAAACATTCCACAAATGATTATTTAAACTCTCTTAATCCAGATAGAAAAATTATGATCTTCATTTTATAAATAAGGAACTAGCCACGTACTGGGTCAGGATAGCATAGTTTAGTAGCCAGGTTACTGGGCCCTCGTACTCCCATTCCTCCCATTGAGATCAGACTTAGTGCAGGCTTCCTGGGCTCCTCAAAGTTAGTCACCTACCAACGTGGCTGAATTGGGCTAGAATTTAAAATAAGCATAATATCCTCAAATTTGTATGGAGCTCCCTCTGTGTCTCACTGTTTATTGAAGACATCTAGGGGGCTTAGAAAGATGAAGTGAGATATCTGGGTGGGCAAGATTGAGGGGAAAGAGAGGACCTCAACTTATTTCTTTATCTAGCCCTAAATAATTAGAATCCTCAACTTCGGTAAATAGTATTTTGAAAGATTTTTAAAAGAGCTTATGTCACATTGTCCCTTATCTCTCTACTGTCTTAATAGATCTGAAGCCAATGACTTAGCCTTACGCCTGGCTCGGCAGTTCAGAGGCCACCAAGACGTGATCACTCTTGACCAGTAAGTCTTGGACACAAAGCTTCAAAGCAGGAAGCTCTTTCAGAGATGAAAGTCTGTTGATCCTATCTAACTAATACCATAAGCACATCTGGAGGAGGCTGGGTATATGGCACAAGGGTTTTTATTATATATTAAGGTTTCAAGGCCAGCCCAGGCCTGGAGGACACCCCAAGTATCTGGAGGCTCTTTTGGGTGCTGTGGTCATGGCTTCATGGGCTCTGCATGAAGCAGGTTTTACTTTTAGTTTGAGGCATTTCAAATATCTTTTCACAATCTATCATCTGTCTTTTAACTTTCTTCATGATATCCTTCAACAAAAATCTTCCATTTGATTAAATCAGATTGTTGCCATTTTCATCTCATGGTTTGCATTTTCTAAGTTTTGTTAATATCTCTCTCCTTGACACCCATTCCCAGCCCCCAGATCAGAAACATGCTCTTCCTCATTTTCTTCCACTACTTTTATAATAACTCCTCATATTGAATCCACCTGGAGGCCACTGTGTTACCATTATGCATGGCTGTGTCTCTGAGCTCGCCTGCTATCCCAGTCATTTCTTTGTTCTTATTCCAATGCCATACTAATTTCATTATTATGGCTTTGTAGTGTGTTTTAATTTATAGTAGGGGAAGTCCTCCCTCTTTGCTTTATCTGTTCATGGGCCATTTACAATTTCTTTTCCAGATCTTCCAATTATATACCTCTGGGCAAGACACATAAAAGAGAATATCATAGCCACCTGTATTTTAAGTGAGAGAAAGGAATTTCTTAGCCACTTGATCACCATTCAGTCTTCGTTTTGTTTTATTTTGTTTTGTTTTTAATAGAGATAGTGGGGATTGAACTCAGCATATGCTGAGCATATGCTCTACCGCTGAGATATACCCACCCCTTCAATCTTCCTTCTTTTTGAAAAGACTCCTCCTGTTCCTGACCAACTTGCATTTGCCCAATATGTGCAACTGGACATCTTTTAGAAACCGTCCCAAACAGAAACACAGCCCATTCCATGATATAAAGTTGTTTTTAAAACTTACTAGAATGTAACTATCAAATACATTTAAAGAATATATAGATAAGTTTCTCATGAAGCTATAGAAAATAATTTTTTTACATTTAGACAATCTAATTTAGCAGATCTAATACAATCCAAAGAAATTAAGTTTTTTTCCCTGCTGAAAAGTAGCTGTCTATGGGGATACATACTTGGATTTCTATGTGTTTTATTACATGAATCAGGAGAGCTGGACAAATTAATGGCCAGACTTATGAAATATTAGCTTCCATATAGTTAAATCTGGCACCAATGTTGAGATTCTCCCTGGATGACATGCTGTACTATTTTTCATATACCAGAAAAGCATCCTTCTGTGAGTGATTTTGGTTACTGTTTTTTTCTTTTCAGTGCTTACCATGGTCACTTATCATCATTAATTGAGATCAGTCCATATAAATTTCGAAAGGGCAAAGACGTCAAGAAGGAATTTGTGCATGTGGTAAGTATCTTGGAATTCAACAATTAGAATGTTAGGACTAGAAGAGTGCCTAATGGTAATCCAGTCCAGTGCTTTCATTGAAATGAAACCATGAAAAGGAACTCAGATCTAGAGCAGTTGTGTGGCGTGCTATAGTCAAAGAGCTAGTTAATGACAGGAGGTGGTTTGAAATTCATCGATGAGTATCATAATGGGCAAATTAGTATAGTCGTAGCAATAGCTGTTATTTACAGCTATCATTTTATTTTTCTGGCCCCTTGATCTTTAATTATTTTTTCTATCACTGAAATCAGGTCAAAATTCAGAGTTGCATCAAGTGTGTGTGACTGTCTTAAAATTAAATTACTCTCTGCTAAATTATTATATAGGTTTATTAAGTAAAGTAAATCATAAATGAAATAAAGAAATCAATCAAATAGTTGAATTAGTAAAACTCATTTGGCTTAATTAAGGATCAGTAGACTTTTTAAAGAGAATTATTAATACTTTCCTCCAAAATTTTAAGATCTGAAATTAGTGCCAAAGCACTCTAGTTTTCTGAATGATTACAGCCTGCTATATAGTTGGTAAGTGTTGGTTTATTTTCAATATAGGATAGTTAGTAGTTCCCATTCATTGAAATTTTCAAATAATATAATCACACTTGTTTGCATTTGTTCCTTATGTGAATAGGGATGCAGTCTTCACTTATAAGAGTCTAGGAGCAAATCCAAGCTCCTGTTCTTGGGACAAAGATATCAATTCTCACAGAATTCAGAAATGTTAAGGAAAAAGAGCAAAAGAACCTAGAGTCACTTAAATCCCCAGATCATCTTTCTGATACGCTCTTGTGGGGAAGTGCCTTTTTTAAAACGCTCATTTGTCCAAGAGGCAAATCATGAGACGCTGTTACTTTTGATGTCTTCAGGCACCAGCACCAGATATTTACAGAGGGAAATACAGAGAAGACCATGCAGACCCGGCCAGCGCTTATGCAAGTGAAGTGAAGAAAATTATTGATGAGGCTCATAACAGTGGAAGGAAGGTTTGTATTTATAGCTTTGGAAACACTTTAACATCTTATATAAGATGGATTGAAATCATTGTGATCTGTTGGAGAGGTGGAAGACGATTAGATCTCAGCCCCCTTTCTGTTCTTCTCTGGTTACACGCTCACTTGGTTCATATTTCAACAAGTGCCTTGTTACATTCATGCCTCTAAGACCATCTATTTTAATTTATCCTGGAAATGCAATTACTATGCCTGTTCGAGAACTGGTGGTCTAATGCTGACCTTCCCAGTGGGAGGCAGACTCTGGTCCAAAGGGATAGGGGAAAGAATTAAAAAAGACAGAAAATTCCAACTGAGAGTAGCACGGGGGCTAATACAAGGTGGGAAAGGGAAGAGGCAGAGTGGCCCTGGGGTCTTAGGACCAGTGCAGGCTCCCAGATCCGGGGAGCCCTGACACCTCCCTAGAACTGGTTCAGCTTTCCTGAAGCCATGCAGCCTGGGTAAGCCAAGGCAGGAAAATGCTCTTCCAGCCTGGGCCTGCTTCTAAGACAAACCAGAATCCTCCTAAATAGGAAAAAGAGTTTCCATTTTCTCAGTCTTCACCCTACTGTCTACAGCTTAACGTTAAATATTCAGCCCATTTAGGGGTTACTTACTCAGAGTTTGAATGTGATTTGACACATGCTTTGCCTTTAAACTGGCTTATTGCATCAACATGGCAATAAAAAATCTTAACTGAGATAAAAATGAAGACTTTGTGTTTTCTGATTCAAATATTTCTATCTTAATGACTGGAGAGTCTTTGCATTTCTTAACTGTTCTTTTTTTTCCTATCCCATTTGTTTTGCATATCTTAATGGACGTAGTTTAGACTAGAACCTTGGTTCTCTTGACCACTTACCTCATACTGTGTCTGTGCTTTCCCTCTTTAATTTAGTGTTACCTGTTTTCTATTTTCTTCTTTCTAGAACAAAGTAGTTCTACTGTGAATTGCCTAATTCTGTTAAGTTAAGCCTGGTTCAGGGCAAGAACCAGACATACAGCATAATAATTAAGGTTTGTGGCCACAAGTCACAGTCCTATCTCCTTGGTGCAAATTCTGGGCTCGGGCAGCCCTAATTCAGCATGCTGAGGAAACAGGCACTACAGTAGTAAGTGTAGAACCTGGGTAATTTTTTAGAAGTTCATATCAGAGACTGTTCAAAACATCAGTCTTATTCAGTTGATCCTAATGAACACACTGCATTTAAATTAATTATGGAGAAATGGAAGGCGCCGTCTCCACCATTTCTCATGGTGGTTTCATTGGTACCCTAACATTTCGGAAACTAATGCCTCAGATCAGTTGCTTTTTCAGCACAGACATCTGTTCTTTTCTTTTTAATCAAATGGCCAGTTTGCCTCTTGCCACAGGTCCATTCCCAACCATTTTTTAAATCACTTGCTCTCTAAGAAGTCCTCTTTTTTAGGAGGTATGGGAGGGGGACCTAATGGACTTTGACCCCATCTTCTCTTGTATAGATTGCTGCCTTTATTGCTGAATCCATGCAGAGTTGTGGCGGACAAATAATTCCTCCAGCAGGCTACTTCCAGAAAGTGGCAGAGTATGTACTTGACTTGGGCATCCTTGATCAAACTGAAGGCAATGTGACAGTTCTGTAGAGCCATCCTGGTTGTTAAAATATTGAAGTCCTTCCAGACAGGCTGGTAAATAGCCACTTTGGAGTGCCTGCCCCCCAGGACTCCTGGAACCCCTCCTCCTTCCCAAGATCCAGCAAGTAAAGGGTTTGCACATGGTCCAGCAGAGGGGCCTCCAGGACTCTGCTCCACTACACACATGGCATCTCTCTGATTGGTTGGTGTCCAAGCCTTACTAATTAGTGAAAATCTGAAGATTAACCCTGCTAAACACTACTTCTTGTTCACTTCTTTCTCTTCCCACTTGAAATACTGCAGTAGAGCTTATTTAAGCAGCACAAACCCAAACAATGTTGAATATATTCTATTCATTTCTAATCTAGAAATGAAGTGATTGTATTGCAAAGTCAGTGGCATCACGTAGATGTCATTGGGGATCTGAACACTGAAATGTGTTTGTAACAAAGATTACGGACTTCAGGTGAACAGCATTTTTTTAAGTCCTCAATAATCTGTATCTCTATGGGAGGGTTTGGGGACTCTCAGGAGCCTGAAGGCATTAGACTGCCATTTTGCTTTTCAGATATGTACACGGAGCAGGAGGTGTGTTTATAGCGGATGAAGTTCAGGTAGGCTTTGGCCGAGTTGGGAGACATTTCTGGAGCTTCCAGATGCTTGGTGAAGACTTTGTTCCAGACATCGTCACAATGGGAAAACCCATGGGCAATGGCCACCCAATGGCATGTGTGGTAACAACCAAAGAAATCGCAGAAGCCTTCAGCAACTCTGGGATGGAGTATTTCAATACGGTAAATTTGGGCCTCCTACTTTAATGCTGAGATGGAAAAATAATGTGTGTTCTTCTTGCCAATGTAGTAAAGAATAAATCTCACTATTGCCAGGTAACCACCCTAAGACCCTAGCCAAATGTTGATTCTAGCCATATTTCATTCTATCTGGCACAATTCTTGTACTTTCCCTTGTGTATCTTTCCTGTTCCTATTCATTGTTCCAATGATAGATGGCTGCCCTGCTAAACTCTGGAGGTTAGGATATTTCATTAACAGATGATATGATCTTTTTTGTTTTGTATCACATTTAAATTCCCAAAACCCTTCTAAAGTGTTTAGATGATTCAATACTATAAATGTTACATGACTGTCATAGGAGATACTAAATTTCTATCTTTGGGAAATTTTATTTCCTTGGTTTTACCCACAAAAGTTATAAGCCTTAAGCTTGGAAAGATTATTATCGTTTTTGCAGTATGTAGACTAGGACTTGTAACAGCTAAAAGTAAGATTCAAATCTAAGGACATAAATTATTTGGAGAAAATGTCATTGCTTAACTTTTTTCACACAGCTATTCAAGGGCTGAAACCCATATCCCCCTAACTAAACCACACTCTGAAATCCTTAATTCCCAACACAATGTCTGGTTTTGGTTTGGATGAACTAATAAATTCCCCAATAGTCCCTCATACCAGTTATGCATATATATATTATATATAATTTGTTATATATATATATCAAGTTATATATATATAATTTGAAATTATATTCTCAATCCTAAATGAATAGAATCACGCTATATTCTAAATCTAAGGAACTAATAGCTTAGTGCCCTTAACAAGGGAAAATTTTATTAAAATTATATCTTTATTTATGTATAAGCCAAATTTCTCATAAATGAAGCAATACCACTAATTTAACTATTATGTTTTCTCATTTAACTTTTTTCTGCAGTATGGAGGAAATCCAGTATCTTCTGCTGTTGGTTTGGCCGTCCTGGATGTAATTGAAAATGAAGACCTTCAAGGAAACGCCACAAGAGTAGGGAATTATCTTACTGAGTTACTGAATAAACAGAAGGCCAAGCACACTTTGATAGGAGATGTCAGGTAGATTTACCATGGAGTTGTCGTGTAGTCATTTGTCCAAACGAAAATTGATTATATTTTATCTTATAAACTGAATGTAGAAAACACTGAAAAGCAAAAAACAACCCTCATCTTTAATCCAGAACCCAGGTATCTATATCTAACCCACCATTAAATTTGGGTATATATCTTTCCTGACTTTTATACTTTTTTGAAAAAATAAAGCTGGGATAATCTCAGCAGCTAAAGGATGAAAAGAAGGAACTTAAAGTAACTCTAAATGATCTATGAAAAATTATTTAAAACGACATCTAAGAAAACTCGGTATTTTTCATATAAGTATACATATAGACATTAGAGATTTATCATCATGAGTGTCCTGAGATGCTAAATAACATGACAATGTTGTTTTTAAGCCTTTTCCTTTTATAATTAACTGGAGAAAAAAATGGATGGAAAAACTAGCTTGATTCAAAAACTATAGGAAGTCCTGTGGACACTGGATTGGTACCTTGGATTAATTAGAATCAGTAACAATTACGCTTTAAAGAGAATCACATTCAGCTTCAAATCAAACTGAAGTTTGAGGACAGTGCAGTGCTTGATAGAGTGTGTCAAGTTTCCTTTCTTTACCTCCCTCAGGGGTGTTGGACTTTTTATCGGAATTGACTTAGTGAAGGACCACCAGAAAAGGACCCCCGCCACAGCCGAAGCTCAACACATCATCTACAAGTAAATGCACCCCTCACCCGTTTGGTATCTCATTTGGTATCTCGGCTTGAAAGATGCCCACCCACTTGAATGCTTCTTTTATTTCCTCTCATCTCCCCAAATAAGGAAAGTTTAAAAAGTCTGAGCAATTTGTAAATGTGGGCTTCTTGCATGCAAACACTAAACTGCTCTGCTGTTCACATCCTTCTGAAATAACTTTAATTATCACTTGTATGCACATGTTCCTGTGCTAATTAGGATGAAAGAAAAGCGAGTGCTTCTCAGTGCTGACGGACCTCATAGAAACGTGCTTAAAATAAAACCACCTATGTGCTTCACTGAAGAAGATGCCAAGTTTATGGTGGACCATCTTGATGGAATTCTAACAGGTCTGTCCAGAGATCTTTAAAGTAGAAGCTCCCCCGCCCCCTGCTGCCCAACCCTTACCCTGGTCGTGCACGACAGTGTGTTTTGCTATTCGTGGCAGAAATGAAGGAGGGTGGAAATGAATGTGTACGTTTATATTATTACGTATTTTCACTTTTTAAAAAAACCTGCCTGTCTTTATTGTGCTCTGCACCACAAATGCTGGCAGTGTAGTCCTTCAGCTTTGTATCATGAAAATATATGAAACATTATTAATAAAAATTATTGGCTGTGGGTTAACAGTTATTTGCTTTATGCTGAATCATTTGACTTTGTGTATATTTCACTTATTACAATTTAATTTTTGAAGACTTTTGTTTGTCATTCAGAATTATAGCCTGTCATAGGAATTTATCTTTTGTTTACTTACATTAAATGATTAGGTTAATTTGTTTTTCTGTTATGAGCATAAATTGAGATTAGAAAGTAAAGGTAGCAATGTTTGTAAAACCATATTGAAAAAACATAAAGCTCTGTCAAATGTTAGAGTATTTTTGATGTTGCTTTAGTTATGTTTTTAAGATCCTACTTCTCTGCTCCTCTTCAGCCTCTTAGGGTTAGGAAAAGGCTGATAAGCCAGGAATCTGTACAGCATACAACATAGATCATTAATATTTGGAAACTTGAGAGTCAGCCCCAAGTTATTAGCAGTACCATCACTGTCTTTGGACCAAGAATACGCTCACACCCTAACCTGGCCAGTGTTCCTCACACACCTGTGTTTCCTCCGGTCCTGTGAAAGGCCAGGCGGAAGAGAGTATGGGTTGGTGCAAATCTGTCACTATTACTTAAAAATCATCTCAGAGCTTGAGCATTTTTAATGGTGGGGCTGAATAATTTTTTTTTGAATAAAGTGAGTGAAGCAGAGCTAACACAGCTTCAGCAATGATGAAATGCTACGATGAAATGCTACATTGAAAGTCTAAGGGAAGGCAGTATAGCTCAGTGATAGAGTGTGTGCTTAGCATGTGTGAGGTCCTGGATTCAATCTGCAGTACCTCCAGTTTAAAAAAAAAAAAAGCCATCTCTACCATTCATTTTTCAACTTTAAAAAATGTAATTCAATTAAGAATTTTTTTTAAGTTTAAAAGCAGCTATTTTAATAGTGACATTTTTAAAACACAGGTACCTCTCTATTCTGTTTTTAATAATAATTTTTAAAGTTTATTTATTTTTTAAATCTTTTTCAGTGGCAGTACTGGAAATTGAACCCAGGACCTTGTTCGTGCTAAGCATGCATTCTACCACTGAGCTATACCCCCCACAACTCTGTTCTTTGTTAAGGGTATTCCTATAGTTACCAAAATGCTTTTTTTTTTTAATTTTTATGTTTTTCTGTCTTTCCCATTGTATCTTCCTTGGTATAGGTTTAGAAGAAGCCATCGGAGATAAAACTGAGAGTGTTATCACTGAGAATATTCCATGCAGAGCCAAGGTAAGAGTCTGTTACTTAATACTTAGGGAGATGTTCAAAACTGGGGGAATTTAAGAAAAAAGAATGCAAATTTTTAAAAATTGTACAATGACCTTTAGAGTAAAATGCACCTTTGCTAGACTTGGCTTATTGTTGCAGTTTTGAGTGCAGAATTAAATTTCAAGTTAAGTGTCATACCACTTGACAATCTGTTTCGTTGTTGTTGTTGGGGATGGCGAGGTAATTAGTTTTATTTATTTTTAGAGGAGGTACTGGGGATTGAACCCAGGACCTCATGCATGCTAAGCATGTGCTCTGCCACTGAGCTATACCCTCTCCCCTCATACCACTTGAAAGGAATAAAGCCAAAGGACCATTTGTACAGGATTATTCCCATACCAAAAAAACAAGAACAAAAAACTCCAAAACCAAAAAAGACCCCTCAAGGTTGCAAAGGGGGCCTTCAAAATACATAGAGAGATGATACCAAATGTCCTGAGCCCCTTCCTTTGTGTCGGAGGGCCACCTGACCCTGCCTCGAAGTCTCACACACTGTCTCTAATCAGCAAAAGCATCGGCAGCATGGCTCCGGAACACCAGAGTGTGGTGCTGAAGTGAAGTGAAGTATAAACCCTGACTGGCAGCCGGGGCCTGGGAACCATCTGGCACGGAGTGGCCTAGTTTCTGCATTTGATGTGCTTCCAGCAGAGGCTTCTCCATTCTCTCCCTGAGCTGCCCAGGGTGTGAGAAAGCGCTCCCGGGGTCAGAAACTGCAAGGCAAAAACTTGAGAGGCTTTGTTGCATAATTTGTTATTTGTTTATGACTTCGATGCAAAAAGGAACACTCAGTGCCTCCAGCCCGCCTGCTCATCCAGTGTAGTCAACAGAGTCCCTTTCTTGATTGAAAAACTTTAGGCCCTTTGAAAGCAAATGATTTGCTAGCAGAATGCTTCTGTCTCTTGGTACAGCACAAACCAGTGCTAGAAATCAATTCCTGTCTGCTGTTCTCAGCATGACTTGTGGGGTCTAGGACGGAATCACAGCTGTCAGAACTGAGCAAGCATTAGACAAAGCTTACACAAAAGGGAGTTCATCACTGGAAGTCCCACTTTGGGGTTAGCAAAGTTAGCACATGTTTCTGAAGTTTTGGCTTAGAGTCCCAAATTTTATGTCGACATCGCATTTCAGATTTCTATGGAAGATACTGGATGATACCAATCAGGGTTGGGGAGGAACAGCTGACAGTGTTGTGCTGTGTTGTGCTATGTTCTCCTGTGCGCCATGTCACCTGTTGGCCTGGCGAGTCAGCCCTGCGGAGGCTGGCGGCTGGGTAGGTTAGAGGTGGGGTGCCCACAGGAGTTTGTGCTCTTGTCTTGCAGATGTCCGACGAAGCACACTTGGAATCGCTCAGCGATGGCATCCTGGACCCCAAAGAAAATCCCAGCAGTAAGAGAAATGGATTGTGCACAGATAAACATTCTCTGCTCAGTAAGAGGCTCAAGACATGAGAGGATGCAATGTGCAGAGACATAAATGAGCAGAGTTACAGAGAATGAATGGACAGGTCCCTTCTGTTAATAGCTCTCTTGAACCCTCTAAAGGAAGAATTTGCATTCCACTCAGATGTGTAAATAAAAAGGTAAACGAGTAATAAGAATAACCCAAATGATAATCAAACCATGTCAAGATTATTAGCTCAGCCTCTAGCCTAATTCCTGACCTGAGATTCCTGAAAGTTCTTTGTTTATTCTACTAAATTTCAGCGTCACATCGAATATTGACTTAATGTTGGCAGTTTTACTTCTCATGTTTGAATGTAAAGAGCAAAGTACAGTAGGTTCCTGAACTTGAAAGAGTTAGTGCCATAAGATATGAATTCTTTAATGATTTAATTTATACATATTTATGGACTATAATAAAATAGAAGGTGATGTAAACCAAAAAAAATTTTACTAGAAAAGTGTTTACTCTTCTCTTGCAGAGAATATTAGGGTTGGAGTGGCAAAATCAAAGCCATTTGGGAAAAATCACATGCAGCAAATATGTAGAAGTGTGTGAATAATTTGGGCTTCTGCTGGGGAACGAGGTTACTCATGATCCTGCAGGGACTGGGGCTGGGGGTTGGGGGAGGGAACAGGAATACACCCAGAAACACTCAAGCATGCGGCTGGAGCAGCAGCGGGAGCCAAAGCACCATTCAGTCAGGAGACCTGGGTCCTGGCTACTCAAGACGGTGTCACCTTGTCAAGTCACTTACCATCTTCCTCTTCTCATCGAGTTGATCGCCTGTGCACACCGCTCTCACACACAGAGATATACACGTTTCTAGCCAGAGATTGGCAAAGGGAAGTGAGGAAACCTGAACGGTACGAGCCTGTCGTTAAACGTGCTGGTTCCACGAAACATCCACTTGGCGGAAGAAAGTGGAAGAAATTTGACTTTCTTGACTTTCCATTATCCCTGTTGCTCTCCTAATGGTTATTAAACTTTGTGTTTTGGTTTTTGTTCTGCAAAAAAAAGAAATAATTTTGCTGTGGCTGTTTCAATATAGCTGAGAAAGATGTTGGGAAGAAAATTAAATGTAAAAAGCTGTCTTTCTGAGTTTGTCATAAACTTAAAATGCCGTGAAAAATGCAAGGTCTCTTTATTAACATGTAACTGACTGTGGATCCAAACTGGATAGCGCTGAGATTGGTACCCAGGAGCTGGCGAAGAGGAGAGAGTCTAGAGGTCTCTGTGGTTTGGTCCTAGGGAACAAGATAATTCCAAGACAGTCAGGCCTTTCGCCATGCCCCAGCTCAGCCCACCTGTGAGCGTTCCCCCGGGGGCTTCTCAGAAAGTGCCTATCTCCTCTTACTGTTCATGACAGGAAGGAGAAGACCCAGAGCTGTGTTCTGAGTTCTCCAAGTATAAGGAATAGAAAATAGAAAAGTAAGGCTTTGCTCTTCAACATATTCCACTCTTCTTCATTACATAAAAATTAGTGTTTTTTAAATTTTTTAAAACTTTTATTGAAATGTGGTTGGTTTACTATGTTAGTTTCAGGTGTACAGCAAAGCGATTCAGTTCCCTGTGCTATACAGAAGGTCCTTGTTGTTCCTCTATTTTAGATACAATAGTGTATATCTGTCAATCCCAAACTCCTAATTTATCCCTCCCTCCCCTTTCCCCAGAATTAGATTTTTATAAGAAGGAGAGAGAAATAAGTGACTCCTTCCTCAACACAACAGAGACGGCCTGTGTGTGAGGTTCCTGAGAGCTGCCTCATTTCTGTGGTGTCAAAATAGAGGCTGTGTCAGTTTGGCTCCCCTGGAACTCAAGATAGAGCCCCAAGATCCAGCTAACACCAAGGCAGAAGTGCCAGAGATGGATAGGGGGGTGATGCCTATGGAAGATAAAGGGCTCACCAGGACACACTTCCGGCCTGACGTCCGTGAAAGGAGAGGAACCAGAAAGGAGACTTGAGGAGGGAGAGCCACAGACGGAGGTGCAGCCCTGGGAAGTCCGCCAGCAGGTCGGGGAGCTCCGGTGCCGGGCCGGTCTGCAGGCGCAGGTGTGACTCGCTGGCGGGGAGCTCGCGGGGAGGACGCACCCAGCTTCGGTGGATCTTGGAGTTGCCGTGGCTGGAGTCGGCCAGCCGACCGCCCTCCTCACCACAGGTTCCCACTTGAAGGGAGGGCTGAGCAGCCCACCCAGGCCTGCCACAGCTCACGCACGGTGCGGCGTGGATCCGCTTGCCCCCGTGTCGTGGGGAGACGCTCTTCCATGGTTCCCATGGCTCTCTCCTCCTGAGTGAGGTTCATGGAGCAAACTCCGACTCCTGTCACTTCAAAGAGTCTCAGGGCCACAACTGGTCCTCATCATCTCCCTCCTCTACTATGGGGGGGGGGGGGAATTAGGTTTATTTATTCATGTTTCGAGGAAGTCCTGGGAATTGAACCCGAGATCTTGTGCGTGTTAAGGAGGCACTCTACCACTTGAGCTATACCCTCCCCACCCTCCTCTACTGTGAAAGTGCCGCTCACCCTCAGCTCTGACCTCCGGCTGCCCTGGTAGTGGTGTGAGCCAAGCCCTCATTCCTAAGGAGTGTGAGCCCTGGCAGCCAGGCCCTCTTCAGGCCAGGGCTGAGGCTCTTGTCCGTTTACAGTTTCTACTACGCAAGGAGTACCACGGGACACCTAGCATAGCGTCTGAGTTCCACACATGTTCCCGCCTCCGCTCCCCCGCTGGGGAACAGCGCCCTACCTCCTCCTGCTGACCATGATTTACTAATCCCGCCAGTACAGTGACCACCGGCTGCTTCCTAGACGCAGCGAGTCCAAGGTGCTCAGGTGTCAGTTGTATCTTGTTTTTTAATAGGACTCCTGCTTTGTCCCTTGGCAAAAGTGCACCCTTTGGGGCACCAGGGCCTGCAACCCTGCAGATTCCGAAGTTGTGGGAATGGCAAGAACAAAATTCTCCACTAAGTGGTTGATGGCAATGGGGCCATTCCTGCTTTCACCCGTTAGATCCAGGATCCTACTGGGACACAGTGCCTTGCAGAGGTCCCTGAATAGAACTGCATTCTGAAGGATGGCACCCCATTCTTGCAGGGTATTACCTCTGAGCTTCAGCTGCACCTTCTTTCAGGAAGGTATTCCAGGGCCCTATCAGCGTGGCAGCTTCCTCGGGGAGAGCAAGGAGAAAAGCTCTGTTTCCAAGATAAGACGTCAAGCTAAAGTAGAAGAGCAGAGAATTCAAGACCATCTCCTAATTGCTCTGAAACAAGTGATCTATTCCTCGCTGAATCTAAATGTTGTTAGGTTTTATTCAGAGGTATTTGGTACATTTTGGTGCCACTGTAAACAGCATCTTTGTAAAAATATTTATTTTCTAATTGTTCTTGGTGTTTAGAAGTTCAGTTGATTTTTGCATAATTAACTGATTTCAGCAAACTAGCTAAACTCACTTGCAAATTCCACAGATTGTCAACTCTTTTGGATTTGTACACATATAATTATATCAGCTGAGAATAGTGGCATTTATTTCTTTGTGATTTCTATATCTTTTGTTTTTTCTTTTTGTTTTACTCCATGGGCTAGGACATCTAATATGGTCATCACCAAAACTGGTAAGAGCAGACACCCTTGTATTGTTGTGTCTCAAAGAGAAAGTGTTCAGCATTTTACCACTAAGCATGATACTTGCTGTAGACTCTGTGTGTGTGTGTGTGTGTGTGTGTGTGTGTGTGTTTGAATACCTTAATAAAATTAGGCATAATCTCTTCAGTTCCTGCTTGGCTACAAGTTTTTCTCATGAATGGACAATGGGCCATGAATTTTACCAAAGAATGTTTGTATTTATTTAAATGATTATAAGATCTTCTCCTTTATTCTGTCAATGTGACGATTTTAATGATCTCTTTATTCTTTTTTAAGCACATGACTTACTAACTGCCTATCAATGATTCCAGTCCTCTCTTTGAGGAGTTCCTTTCATTGTGTATTTTTTTAAAGCCACTTTATCATTTGGATTTCATTGTTAATTTCCTTCACATCAGTAGTCACTTTATATTTTGTTATATCATTTTTATTGTATTTTAAATATCTTCTATATAATTTCCCCCAAGTTTTTATTTTGAAAAATTTTAAACTTTCAGGAGAGATTCTCATAAGAGTACAAATTCCATGTATCCTTCATCTGGATTCACCAATTTTTAATATTTTGCTCCTTTACTTTTCTACCTATGTACCTACGCATGCACTTTTTGGCTTTGGCCAAGCCATTTGAGCCATTTGGAACTTAATTGGTGACACTAAGGCAATTCATCCTAAATATTTTACTTTGCCTTTCCCCAAAACAAAGACATTCTCCTACAAATCAATGATCATATTAGGAACATTTGAGATTAATTCATAACATTACCTAATCTACAATTTATATTCAAATTTTAAATTATGTCAGTAATGTCCCTGATAGCCTTTTTTAAAGCTTCAGACGCCAATCCAGGATTCTGCATAGCATGTAGTTGTCTCTGCTGCTTAGTCCCCTTAATCTAGACTATTTCCTTGTTTTTTTTTTCCTTTATGAGATTGATATTTTTGAAGAGTCCAACCAGTTGGACGTTTTGAAGAATGTCTCTCAATTTGAATTTATACAATTTTCCTCATGATTAAATTCATGTTAAACATTTTTGGCAGGAAAATTACATAGGTGATAAATACAGATTTAGTTTCAAATGTGAAACTAACCTGAAATTAACTCAACTTGTTCATAATGAATTACTTTATATAGAGAGATTATATATACAATACTCTATTCTATATATGTCCTATATATTATATATATGCAAAAATCCTAAACAAAATTCTGGAAAACCAAGCCAATACTCATTAAAATCCAACATTGCAATATTGATTGGGATTTTTATCCTCTTTCTGGTCAATGCAAAGACTTTAGAATATCTCTGTTTCATATCTCCCTCTGAATGTTACTGTTTTGTATGTTAAGTCTGTAATCTTAGGCATATAGATATAGCTTTATATATACACTTTTTATTGCTCTTCATTTCTTCCTTCCATTTGGAATGATTTTTCTTTTTTCTTGAAAAACACCCTTTTAGTATTTCCTTTGGGGTGGGTGTTTGGTTCAGCTTCCTTGTTTGATGGATAAACTGAAGGCCATAGATGCTGAGTTACTGGATGAGGTGCCCATACCTTTAGAGGCAAAGCTGGGAGTGACACCAAGATAACTCTGACTCCTGGGCCAGTGCTTTTTCCTCCACATCATTTCTAAATGTTGGGGTCAGAGGCATAAAAGAGTAATCAATGACATAGATGGTTAAATCTGCTAATGAAATGTTGTGAAATGAGTCATTTTGATAAATTGGCTTTGAACTACTAGCAAGCAAAAGCAAAACACAGTTTATCAGTCAGTGACAGACACAAAAATATTAATTAGGAAAACCCACCCAAGTGATGCAGTAACAAATACACAATAATCCTACTAGGTAGTATTGACCTGAATATCATGGGACATTGGCCACCAAATGCTGGCTTATGCATCCTTGCTACTCTTTATACCAATAACAATATCATCTCTGAACCGAAATAAATTGCTACACCGAGGAAAGTAGAAATCCAGAATGCATTTTCCATCCCCTGGAGAGAAGAAAATTGCAATAATAACACAGGATTTGAAGTGGAAATGGGGCTGTGGGAGCAGAAAATACAGATTTAGAAAGCAAAAACGATTTGCAGAGAGCCACAGTCCCCCAACATTTGTTCCTTCAGAACACCCTGAGGACTCCCTGGTTTTAAGCAGATCCCCTGATGCCTCACACATACTTATGTTCTTCTTGTTGCAAAAAGAATTTAAAAGGTAGAAACAAAGAAGATTGAGAGAGAGAACTAATCACTCATTCCTTTCATCTATTCAATTATTTGCTTTTATTCTTCACTAGTCCCAAAATGTTGCTCTGTGAGATTCCTAACCTATGATATCTATCTTGGGATTTCCAATTTGTTTCTTTTTTTTTTTTTCCTTCCTGAACTGCTCCTTTATTTATACTTCTTTTCTAAAGGGTTTCAATTCTGCAGATTGCTTTTATAGAAACACTAACTTCCCAGTGATGATCAGACTCAATCACCTAGTCACTCCTGTTGTTGCTCAATGGGGTAATGAAAAAAGTGGCCTTAGCAGCAGGAATGGAGGTTATGCATAGACTCAGCAATAAGGATTTCTACTCCCCAAGGTCAACCAGGCAGCAGCCACTCCTGAGTGCCCAGTGTACCAACACTCCCACACGGCACCATTCCCCAGGGAATCAGCCAACTAGCTTGTGACAGGTTGCTTCCGTTATATTGCTTTAATCATAGAAGGGGTAGTGCTTTGTTTCTACTGAAGGAGACAGTTACTCTGGATACAAATTTCCCTTTCCTGCCTGAAATGTTTCTACCATAATTTGTGGACCTACAGAATCATTTTCAACTGACGTGGTACCACATACTGCATCTCTTCTGACTAAGGAACTCACTCCGCAGAACATGAAATGTGGAAGAGGGCCGGGGATCATAGCGCTCACTGGTCTTCCCACGTTCTCCGTCATCTAGAAGCAATTAGCTTACAAGTATGGTGGGTGGCCTCTGCAGAGCTGGAGAGATGCCCTCCAGAATGCAGTACATCATCTAAATTCACGACCAATATATGGTGCTCTTTCTCCCACAGCCAGGATTCACAGGGCTGGCGATCAAGGGCTGGAAATGAAAGTGACTCCTCTCACTATTAAGCACAGTGACCCTCTAGAAAAATTTTTGCTTGCTATCTCCACAACTTTAAGATCTGCTGGTCTAGAAGTTTTGGTTCTAAAGGGAATAAACCTTTCACGAAAAGACACAACAGTGATTCCTCCTAGAAATGGAGGTGCCACCTGGCCACTTTGGGCTCCCCCTTCTCTTCATGCCACTGAATCAACTGACAAAGAAGGCAGTTCCTTTAACTCATGGGAGCAATGGATCCTGATCAATACGGGGATATAACGGTACTAAAAAAAATGTATTTAGTGTTGACTGAAAAAAAAAAAGCACAACTTAAAAGTTGAGAATTATGTTTTATTTGGCAGACATTCTGAGGACCTCAAGCCCCAAGACAACCTCTCAGATCACTCTAAGGGACTGCTCCAAGAAGTAAGAGGGAGCCAGGTAATAAAGGAGTTTGTGCAACAAAAGACCAGCTAGTCGGAACATCAAAACATTACTGTTAATTAAAGAAAACCAGGTATCTCAAGGTAAGGAATTTAGCACTTTCCTATGTCTGGGAACATGCAAAAGTCTAGGCTCATTGAAATCATTTCTTTGATATGCACCTCAGCTATCTAGGCAGGGCCAGTATCCTGTGCTTTCCCATCCTGAGTCTCCTCAGGGTGCACCTTTGGGAGTGGCAGCACTGGCTGAGAGCTTGGTGGCAGGCATCCTGTTTCCATCCTGAGTTCCCTCAGGGCTCACCGACCACAATGTGGTCTGACCGACCACAATGTGATAGCTTGATGACTGTAATATCCTTTGTTTACTGATACGGCAATATTTTCATTAACCCCAGAAAGCAAAACAAGATAATGATGAATACAGGAGGCTGGTGAGGGATGACAAAGGATGGTTGGATAGGAGGTACCATGCGGTCAATTGTCATTTACTGTCAAAGTCCTAGCTTTTCACTTAAGGGTTATGTTTTCTGGTACTTATTGCATTATTTAAATATATCAAATTAAATAACTGAGTGAAATAAAAGGCCATGCATGAGCCAAAGATGAGGCTATATTACAAACTTAGTGTTCTGTTAATTCAAATTTATACACGGTTACATAGAAATTTCTTAAATGGAAGAAAAGAGGGAAGGAAGGAAGGAAAGATGGATAGAAGGAAGAACCCACTAACACAAATCATTGATCACGGTGCCTTAGCCCAGTGCCTTCTACACAGAGGTGGGTGGGTGGCTGTGTGCCATCCCTTAGTGCTTTGCCCCCTCACACCACTTCAGAAAGATGGACATTGATCTCTACTAAAAATCTTTAGAATATATGAACTACTCAAGGTTTCAATCCATTCCTAGGACTGATAACCTCCAAAATTAAAATGTAGCAGGGAGAGTTTGCTCTTGTTTTGTATCCTGTACAAACAGAAAAAAGAATTAATCCTTTCATAACAGCAGTTAAAACAGGTTTTCTCAAATTCTGATGGTATAATAATCACCTGGAGACTTTTAAAATATGCAGATTCTTTGTTACTCATTCTGTGATCTGCACAATAGGCCAATAAATTGGGAGACGAGGTGTTGGGGCAAGGAATAATGATTTTATTCAGAAAGCCAGTAGACCAAGAAGATGGTGGACTAATGTTCTAGAGAACCATGCTCTCCAAGTTTGAATGCAGTCTTCTTTTATACTAAAAGGGGAAGGGGTAAAGGCCTGGCCAGCCTCCAGAGAGATGTGTTAATTTCCTTCTTCCTGCAGCCATTCACAGGTGGGCCTGTTCAGAATGTTTCCTGTGAGCTAAAGAAAGGTATTTTAGCTTAATGCTCATTACCTGGGAGGCAGGGTTCCCAGAGATGGGCCACTATGTACAATTTAAGCTCCCAGGCAACATCACTTTTATGATTACCAACCAATAGAATACAAAGGTAAAAGAAACAGGTCTAACATAGAGCAAGACTTTTTCTTCCCTATTACGTCCTGAAGTCTGCCCTTAGAAATTCATTTTCAGATATCTGCATTTTTAACAATCATCTTAGATAATTCTGATACAGGTAGTCTGAGGATCATATTATGAGAAACATTGGCTTAAAGATTTGAAACAAGAGGGGTGTTCATGTAGCTAAGGAAGCTGCCGTTAGAGGGTCAGTAATGGAACAATTAAGAACCAATTTTATTGTGGACAGATTAAACCTTATAATTAGAATTCAATTAGAGAAATGACTATCGTCCTTTTTATGTGTTAAGTGCATATAATTTCTGAGAATTTATATTGGTCCTTGGGAGATGTATGTAAGAGTGTGTGAATGTGTGTGCGCGCGTGTGTGTGCGCGCGTGTGTTTATCTTCCAGCAGGTACCTCATGGACACTTAAAAAGAATAAACAAGTGTATCTGCACAAGTCACCCTGGCAAAGAGTCCATTAAAAAGAATGGACTTGGGTGGACCAGTAACTGTCCTCTGTGGGTCTTCTGGAATGGCATGCCAAAGCCCACCACACCCCATCCTGAAGCCAAGTAAATTATTCATGGTTGAATCTAAGTTTTTCCCTTTTTACAAAATATAATGGTACAGAGTGACCCTTAAGGTGGAGGGGAAAATTGGCATTTGGGTTTCCAATATTAATAAACTGTTCCCAAATTTATCTTTTCTAAATTAAAGAAACTCATTTATTCCAGGTTTTCCTCATAGAAACCTGTTTCCCAAGAATCAATTTATTTTTTTAATTCAAGTTTAATTATATGTGAAGTATAATTTATACACAGTAAAAAAAATACCTTTTAAGGTATGTGGATTTATAACAGTATATTCATAGTTGACAAACATACATGAAGAATGCAGAAGCAGCCCAAACTCCTTCTTCCTGGTCTGTGGACAATGTGTGTTTGATTCCAGGCACCATGGCTGTACCCATGGAGTGGCTCAGCTTCAGACCTATAATGGATTTGGGAGGGTAGAGAATCTCCTATTTCTACAGAAACACTCAGAGACATGCTATGCTTATATATCAAGCCTTAATGAGAAAATATGAGGGTCAACTGTTTCTGTGGCCAACAAGTGAGCTAAGTGTTTTCTTACCCTTATGCAGGTCAAAGAGTGCCAGGTTGAGACTACACATTACTCTTATGAGTCAAGAGCCAAAATCTCTTCTTTAGAAAATCAGGACCTTCCCAGCTCTTGGAGTCCACAGTCCGATGCATGACAACTCGAGGTT
Organism: Vicugna pacos; assembly: GCF_048564905.1. NCBI lineage: Eukaryota > Metazoa > Chordata > Mammalia > Artiodactyla > Camelidae > Vicugna > Vicugna pacos. The sequence goes on from NC_132988.1 coordinate 45,036,484, forward strand.
AATTTAATCCTTTTTTCTCTAACTACTGAGGTCCTGGTGCATCAGCTTTAAAAGGAGCAAGACGATGATTTTTCTCTGATATTCAAAAGTTATGGAAGTAAAACTCAAAAAAAATCAAGATGGTTCTGATACATTCGAATAAAGAGTAAAGCCTCTATAGCTGGTAATTTATATGTATTTGGCCTTTCCATGGAAATGTGAAGATTTATCATTGTTACCAAGAACTGCTTTGGGATCCTCAAACAAAAGAATCAATTTACATATTCAATAGGAAAAATCTCCAGTGAATAATACAAAATTATAATTAAGCCCTCAAACTGAGTCAATTTATTTCTACCTAATAATAATAATAATAAATTATTAAATTAAAAAATCCATAGCTCTGAAAATAAAACCTAAGAGTTTCTCTAAAGTCCTCTAATGTGATGGGATCCAAATATAAAGATAATTTGAATAAATAAGCTTTGCTCCAAAAGTGCATGAAATCCTTTCATTGTGATTGTTTCCATGTGTCTCTTTGAAAGCGTCACAGGTCAAGAGTGATAGAAAACAGTCTTTTTTTTTTTTAATGGCATGTTTGCATTAGCTAATCCTACCATAGTGTTATATCTGATCTGGCTTGATTCTGGGTGTTAAAAACTTGGGGGTGCATGCTGACATGGCCCCTCGAGAGGGAGTCCCTGCCAGCTGGGGGAAAGAGAAGCAGGGAATTCTCAGTTACCAGATGATTAGAAAAAGCAGTGAGGCTTCAGAATGAAAGGGCAGGGAAAGTTTCTTAGCTCCATCCCCATAATTAAGTCATAAAAGTCTTGAGTTTCCTCAGTGTGTAACCATGTGGTTTTAAACAATGTTTTAGCTTGAGTTTTCCTAAAAATAGAGCCTGAGAGAAGAACCTGAGGGCAGATAGTTTGTTTAGGGGGTAATCCCAGGAAGCAGACGTGAGGAAGTGGGGAACAGGAGCCTGGGAAAGCAGAGAAACAATCATGAGAGAAATACCATCTTCGTGTAGGAATTTTCTCCAAAGTACTTTGAAATCATTAGTTAAAGGCTACAGGTTAACTGTAACTTCCAGTGATTTGGATTTCTTGTCTCTATTCTTCTAAAAATATTCCCATGCTGGGCTTGCTCTTCCTGTGTTTGTGTCCGTATGTACAAGGATTGCACTCAAACAAAGAGCGCCCTTTGACCAGCCTCCCACCCCAGCCTCTCCTGGAGCTTTTCTCTGGCTTGAAAGCCTATGACTTATGGGCTATTAAAACCTATGAAGACATAGGTCTGCCTGATAAATGCCGACTCAGAGGAACCATTTAAAGCCCATCTGCACTATGCTACATGGGGAAAGAGAGAAGGCATGGCTCCCTGGAGCCTGGGAGGTAGGATGGGTGACACAGGCAGGACCATCAATGCCTTGGCAAATATTTCCTGGACTCTTCAGGTGTTGCTGCCCAGGATCAGTGCCTGCGGGGAGAAGCAGATGTGACCGGCACAACAACACAGGGCAATGCATGCTCTGTATCATCAAGGTGCATAGGGAGTGTGTTGGAAACATTGAAAAGGGAGCAGCCACCTCTGTCCAGGGCAGAACTGACATCTTCAGAGTCCAGGAGACACTGGAAGAAAAACATTTACCAGAGAGCAAAGGGAGACACCCCCTTCCAGACAAAGGAAGAGCACTGCAAAAGCCCAAGGTCTAGAGTGAGAACCAATGAAAGGAAAGAGAAAGGGAAGAGAGAGGGCAAGAGGAGGGAGAGAGATGTGGGTGGTGAAGGGAGACCAAGGCAATTGATAAAGAAATTTGGACATTATCTTCTAAACTCTGAGGGGGCTGTGAAGCGCTTTAAGCAAACAGATTTGCTTTATATAAAGATCTCTCTAAGGTGACTACGAGGTAGAGAGCAAAGAGGTGAGTTTGGAAGCAGGGGAAGGGGTGCTCAGATTGTCAATTCCTTTGCTGCAATAACAAATTATCACAAACGTAGTGGCTTAAAACACAGATTCATTCTCTCAGCATTCTGGAGGTCAGAAGTCTAAGGCGAATCCTAAGGGGTTAAAAAGTAAGGTATTGGCAGGGCTGGTTCCTTCTGCAGGCTCCTGGGGAGAATTTGTTTCCTTGTCTTCTCCAGCTTTTGGAGACCACCTGCATTGCTTGGCTCCTGGTCCACTTCCTCCACCTTGAAAGTGCCTCCCTCCAACTTCTATATCTGTCATCCCTTCTCCTCCTTCCTTGACCTTCTTGCCTCCCTCTTATTAGGACCCTTGTGATTACATCAGACCCAGTTGGATCATCCAGGATAATCTCTCCATCTCAAAATCCTTAATTTAGTCACATCTGCAAAGTCCCTTTGGATATAAGGTAACATTCACAGTTCCAGGGATTTGGACAGGACGTCTCTTGGGGGCCATTATTCAGTCCACTACAGTGATAGTTTCCAAGTGAGAGATAAGTCAAATGAACCCCTAAAATACCTGGGAATATCCTAAAATAAAAGAGCTCTAGGAAGGAAGAATATAATGTTTCATTTTCTTTTCTTCAATGAAGAATGAGAAGCTTATTACTAACAAACAATGAATGTATACAGTCAAGCAAAAGGAATTAGCATCTTAGCTGTTCTGGCTTTTTCCTCTTCTTATCCAATGCTTTCTTTACATTTGTTTGTGTGTGTGTGTGTGTGTGTGTTTTCATTATGTAAGTGCTGTGATTCCAGGGTGGCAGTGCCCACGTAACATGTAACATGGTTGTCTCTCTTGAGACTTGGATACCAGCATCAAATTCAGGTCATAGTGTACTGAAAGCACGTTGATGTGTAGGTATTCTGGGGACATATCTTATCTCTGCTATTTCTCTTTGAGGTCCTGGAGAGCACTAGTTGCTCTGATTCATATTTTTATCTCCCATGGAGTGGAAAACACTTTCTATACTAGATGTTTGTTGTCTGCTCACCCAGCATGTCTTTCTCCTTCCTTCATCTTCACTGTGCTGGATTTTCAAATAGATACCCAACACACACGCACACACATACACACACACACACTCACTCACTCGTCGATGTAGTCAGTCAGCATTTTCCATTCCTTGGCCCACAATCCATGGACTATTGGCTTAAGCTGTTTCCAGCAGAGTGAATGCTGGAACAGAAGAGCTCTCCTGTTTTTAGAGGTGAATCTAAAACTTCTATAGACACTCAGCCAGTGTGAGGATAAAAGTAATACCTCTGTGGAGAGAAGCACACTGTTGAACCACTGAAAAAAATCAACCCTAAAGCCTGCTCTTCCTCTGGACATTTCAGTTAAATAAGCCAATAAATCCTTTTTGTTCATTAATCTAATTTGAATTGGATTTTATATTTTTGCAAGCTAACATTTTCTAACAAGCACATAGTCACTCCTTGGTGTATGAATGTGAACACATAAATGGATAACAAGAAAAATACTTTCATTACAACATTCTTCTTATCCTATTCAGAACAGTTTGAGTGTTGATCTCTTTAAAATATCTGCTTTTTTTTTCCCCCTGGGCATTGGCATAATTAGGAAAACATGGTCCCATAACTTTAGAATTATGTATATCAAATAGAGATATAGAAACACCATTTTCCAGGTGCAGGGTTGAAGGGGCAGCGATCCCAATCAGATTGCTGAGAATTAGGGTCCCGATCTTGGAGAAGTTTTTGCAAGGTAAGCACCTTGCTTTTCCTTAGATTTTTGGAGCTTGGAGTTGTCTCTGCAGGACTCGTGAGGATTACAAGGGTGTCAAGGCCACTCCTTGTTGCCTTTATTTGCCCAAAGATTGCTCCTCACTCCTTTTCTAAAAATCATTTAGTGGAATCAAATATTAAATAAATGGTAAAAATCAATTATAACATTATACAGTACACCAGAAATTGACACAACATTGTAAACTGACTATACGTCAATAAATAAATAAATAAATAGGAAAAAATCAATTGTAGAACTGAAAGGGAATGCAGTCTCCAGGTTACTTATAATTATACTTAAAGGCAACTAAGAGAACAAATCTTAAATGAAGGAGAATGTAAGGGGTAGAGCGTTTCACCCTCTAATGTCACCAATTCAATTTTATTCCCTCCATTTCTATGAACATTCATATGGGGCAGGGATCTGAGCATTTTTGAGCCCACCAAAATAACAGAATTGGCCTTAACCACCTACATTTTGACCTAAGAAAGCCCTTACAAAACTGCCTTCCTCCAAGAGTTCAACTTCTTCCCCAGCCTCTTAGCCGTCCTGCTTTTCTGCTTGATTTGTCAGTTTGTCTTACTCTGACTCTCAGAAGAAAGCGCCAAATATCATTTTTTAAAGGTTTAAAATTCCCGCTGACTTTTCATATATGCTAACCACTACTTCTGCCATCTTAACTACTTCAATGAAATGTTACTATTCATTCTTGTGTCCTCACTCCATTTTCTCACTAAAGGCACAATTTGATAACTATGAATATATCAAAGCATATTGAACAAATTTTTTTCCTGAGTAGTTCATGTATGTAAACCTTTTTTTTTTACTCTCCCCTACCAATAATATAAAATACGACTAGCAAGACACAGGCAAAAACTCACTTGCAAACTATAGGATCCCACACATCTGGTCTTTAAACTGTTCATAAGTGGTGGGTTATTTCTTAACTAGGCAGCCTTCTGGAGGAAAATGAAGTTAGAACCATAGTCCACACTTCATACTTGGTTAAATTCCCTTAGGTAAAAGATTAAAGTGTTAAAAAAAAACTAGAAAAAAATTATGGGATAATTTAAATATATATATACATATATATAAAATCATAAAGTGCAGAAAGTTTTCTAAATGTGTTACACAATACAGAAATCAAAGAAGAAAAGATTGAAGAATTCTACCATGTGAAAACCCATTTGTAAAAGCTCTTAATTAAAAAAAAATTTAGAAATAACTATGTTGACAATTAGTAGTAGCAAGCTGTAGTTAGAGCAATGTAATTCACACATTATTCGTGTGTGTGTGTGTGTGTGTGTGTGTGTGTGTCTGTGTGTGTGGAATAGGTGAGTCCCCAGAGTAACTGCTTTCCCTTTCTTTCTCCAGTCACTCCAGAGTCTGTCTCCTCGCACATTGTTAAAAAGTCTGCTTTCCTCCTGCTCCAACCTTGATTGCACTGAGAGGTGGGAGATGAGAGGATATGAGAGAAGAGAATGACTACTGGGTGCTTATTAGCAGGGAGTGAAGTCAAGTTGAAAGCTCACTGCCTTGAGAATCTTGAGGATCTGCAGCCTCTTCTGTAGCCGGAATCCACTGCCACCTCTAGCTGACTGTGAGCCCTTGGGCAGGGGTCTTCACCCATAAAATCTCTCTATCTGACATGGGTTGTTTGAGAAAATTAGAAGACGGCAAGTGGATGAAAGTTGGAAGTGCCCTATAGGTATGCTGCTATTACTATTGTTAACAACAGTTGCCAGACACGGGGCTTGGAAATGGGACCTGTGTTCATCCATCCGCGCCAGGAGGGATTCTCTGACAGTCGCGGGGCCCAGAAATTCTGGGGGAAATCCTGGGACACAACAACGAGTGACTTTCTGATCTGGAAGGCCAGCGGTGGTTGTACTCGCTGAAGTGATTTCCCAGAGAAGACAGAAGCTGCTGTTTGGGGTGGGAGGAACCTGAGGTAACGCCGGGATCCAGGGGTGGGCGGGGCCACCCGGGGAGTGGGAGGGGCTCCGGTGCCCTACCCACTTCTCCAAGCGTGACCGACGGGGAGACTTTGTATTGGAGCCGCACCAGGGTGCGAGCAGCGCCAAGCGTGATGCGACTCAGATGTGAGCAGTGTTCGAAAACAATCTGATGTATGTTAGGGCATGTAAGTGAGTAAATAACTGACCGGGCTGGGAAGAGCCAGGAGAGAGGTCAACTGAGGAAAAGGTTATTTATCCACTTTCTACCTGCTCCTATTATCCAGGGTCAAGTTCAGAATGAAAGCAGATGAACCATCTATTGTCACCTGGCAGGAAGGTAAGACATGCTGCAAGGAAAGGAAAAGCTCACCAGCAAGTGCGGTCCATCAATTCTAATCATCCGCCTGCCTCCTACACGATGTCAGGGACTGAAAGAGGCAGAAGGACTCAAACCAGGCTGCCTGCCCAGTCCTGCCCTGCCCTCAGAGCCACCTTCATAGTTTCCCTAGTCTGCTCCCAGTTTCCAGAAGGAAAATAATTCTGACCAATTGGAGAGGAAAGGGAGTCTTGGCTAAAAGGTGGCAGCTCTTCTGTAGAATGTCCCCCTCATAGTCACCAGAAATGGTGGTTGGGATCTAGAAAATGTCACAGAATGTGAAAAGGAGGGCCACTGACCTTACAGATGCTCAAACTGAAGCTGGAACTGACCGCAAAAAGTGTTTAGTCCCAACCACTCTTGTTATTTAGGAAAAAATGGAAACCTAGGAAGGTTCAGGGATGTGCCCATGCTCATATAGCCCCCTCTGAAGTAGATGTGTTTAGGTGGATCTGTCCAGGGTATAAGCCAATGACCTCCCTTCACCTTCTCTGGGAGTTTTCCTTGACACAGTTTGCTCCCTTGTAGCCATGTGGGTGTTCTGTGAACTTAGCCCACTTGCTGTAACTAACTGGACCAGCGGTGTAAACCCAACTATGTCAGTCACTCATCATTCAATATTTGAAACCATTAGGTGGGGATTCAAAACTCTTTATGTGGCTAGAAATATAACTTATAAATTCAGGCAATATAACTTGTAACTATGTTAAAGAGCCTGTCTGGAAAATGTCACAGAATGTGAAAAGGAGGCACCCTGTCATGTACCTGTGCACAAAGGGGCAGAGACATGGGTCAGCAGAGTGAAGCAGCTGTGCAGATAATGGCAGAAAAACACGAAAAGAGAGTGAACCCTGGGGCCTTCTAGTTCCTTCCAGCCACTCATCGAGCTTAGCTGATTCCTGCTCTTGGATTCCATGACAGGTCCCTGCCACCCCCACCCCCTGTCCCTTCGTGTTAGTTCAAGTTACTTGCTTCTATTACTTGCAATCAAAGAAGACTAATATCCTCTCCAGTAAGTGTGAGTAGATGTGGCTGCCAGGATGATCCTCTCTGCTTGCACTCCTGGCCATCAAGCAGGGAGCCTGCCTGATCCTTCCTTTTCCCACTGGGTGTGGAGGACACCCTAGCAGAGTGGTGACTGGGAACTGCTTTTGTGAATCCAGAAGGATGTAGCATGGAAGGGATGTTGCTGAGAGCACCAAGATGTCCACCTGACAGGGATGTGCATAAAAAGGGATGAGATCACAGATGAGCTGCCTGGCAATCTGAATTACTCCCCGAGATCCTCCTTGGGACGGCCCAGCTGCTGCTTTCTCCTTTTCTCTGTCTGAGATCACCATGACTACTTGCTGTCACAGTCTCCGTGTGTCCTTGGATCAGTCCTTATGGAAATTTCTGCAAAGCCTAGGGAAGTCTGGGTCTCCTGCTTGGGAGCAGACATTCTCTAGCCACAGTTGCTCTGCTGTCCTCACAGAGCCAGGATTGCAGACCTCCAATCCCTGGTTCCACATTTCTCAGGACAGTCATTGGCTTTTTGCCTAAGTCCTAATCTCCAAGGTGTCCCCTCCATCCCCTGTCTTAAGTTGGTTTCCCCAGGAGTAGACCTGGATAAAAGCATTTGTGCAAGTAGTTTATCTCAAGGAGTCCTAGCAGAGAAACAGGGAAATAAGAAAGGGAACAGAAGGCAGCTAACCAAGTATGTGTTATGAAGCGGGTTATCACTCTGGACACCTGGTGCTCAATCCTACCAGGGACTTGGGGAGACAGTGAGAAAACACTGTAGACTAACAATAACTTTCCTACTTACTGAATAGCAGGATAGGGGTAATGTATATAAAAGTTCTTTTTTCCCACCCTAATGCACAAGGAAGCTAAAGTCTATTTCTCTTGCAATTCCCAAGCAGCATTAGCTGATGGCTGTTCCTGGAGGATTCACTTGCCAATACCACTGGCTGGCCCCATACTTGGACCAAGAGTGAGCCTGCAGGCAGAGACACAGTCCGTGCAGGAGGATGCCTTCCACACATGCTTGAATGGTGAGGTCCCAGGGGACATGGGCAGGGCACAGCACTGTCCACTACAGCCTATTTGTCCCAGCTCGTACATTATTATACAAGCATAGCATTGTCCACCATGAACTCTAGTCAAAGACAAATTGTTCAAATAAGGGGACCCTAGGCCTTGTATCCAGCAGAGACAAGCTCTAGAACCTTTTGAACCTCATGCCAGTGCTCATCCCCACCCAGCTTCAGCTGCTGGGGAGCAGAATTAAATTCAGTCCAGTGGAGCGGGTATAGCTCAGTGGTAGAGAACATGCTTAGCATGTACGAGGTCTTGGGTTCAATCCCCAGTACCTATATTTAAAAAAAAATTTTTTTAAGAAAAAAACCCCTAATTACCTTCCCCCTCAAAAAAATTAAAAATAAATAAATAAAAATAAATAAGTAAATTCAGTCCACACAATTCAGTCAGGAAATACTATTTTGTGGAGTTAGTTACATGTGCATAAAGTTGATGGCATTTGTTTTTAAGGAATAGCCTTATTCCTAAGGCTGTTTCAAGTTTTTTATCAAGTCTCTCTCTCCCTCTTTTCCTCCAGAAATATAAATGCAGGATCAAGGAATGCCACAGGACAGAGATATTTGTTCCTCTGCCAAAGCATATTACAGTCAAAACAGCATGGACTTTGGGGCCAACCAATCTAGTTCTATTTCTGCTTTTGTGTCTTAAAAAATCTTTCCCAACCTTGAAGTCATGAAGAAATACGTCAATATATTTTCTAAAGGCTTTATAGCCTTTCATATTTGAATACTTAATCCAATTAGAATTGATTTCTGTATATGGGTTTGTTTGTTTTTTCCCACATAGATTACCCAATTGTCCAAGAAACATTTATTGAAAAAGTTAATTCCTCTAGTGGTCTACAGTGTCATCTTGTCATATATCAAGTATTCACATGAGTGTGAGTCTGTTTCAGGCTCCATTCTGTCCCATTGTTCTGTCTGTCCATGCCTGGAGCAATACTGCACCGTCTTAACCAGTATGGGTCATAAGTTTTCGTATCTGGTAGGACAGGTTCTCCTACCTTATTATTTTTCTTCTAGACTGCCTCACCAGTTCTTGGCCCTTTGTATTTTGGTATACACTCTAGAATCAGCTTCTTAAAGTAATTTTTGGAATTTTGTTTGGGATTGCTGAATTGACAAATCAATTTGGGGAGAACTGACATACATATAGTATGCTTCCATTTATTTAAAGTTAAAAGCTGAGAAAAAACTAACCTATAGTGTTTAGAGATTGATGAATTTAAAATGCAGCAAGGAACTGACTACCACGAAAGTCAGTGGAGTGGTTACCTCTAAGAGGGAAGTAAGGGCCGTGATTGTGAAGGGATACATAAGAAGCCTTTGTTTTATTTCTTGACCTGATGGTACTTATATGGGTGTCTGCCTTATAATTATTTATTAAAATGTGTATTTATGATTACTTACTTTTTGTAGTATAGGTCATAATAAAAATATTTTTAAAATTCTAACTTTGCCTCTTGCTAGTTATTACATTAATCTTTGTTAATTGTAAAATGGAGCTCATACCTACATCACAGATTCATCTCTTCTTACAGCATTGAAAACAGCGCATAGTACAGCGCTAAGCACATAGTAGATCATCAAAAAATGCTAATTTCCTTCCAGCTCCTGGGCAATCTCTAGTCAAATCAGCCAGAGATGAGAGAACCACCTGTATGTATTCAGGAGTCCCCTGCATGCAGCCTTGGACTTGCTCTCTGTCCTGTACAAAAGGAATGTTGACTGGACAGTGAGGTTATCACTTGCTCTTTCTGGAAATCATGACATCTGTCAGTTTCATCACCTTAGGTGTAGGGCAAAGTAAAGCTGGTTCAATAATTCTTATCTCTAAACCAGCCTTCCGCAGAATTACCAATTGGCAGTGGGCTTTCTCCCCACCCCTTTCACTCTGTCCTTGGCTCTAGAGCAGGAGCTTGTAGCCTTTGACCCCTACGCCTTTGCACCACCAGACTGCAAAGGTGGTGAGCGGTGGTGGAGTTTTTCAGAAAACTTATTATTATCTGAAAAATTTTTTATTTGGGGATAATTCATTCTAAATTGAGATCCTTTTAAAATAATGCCATAGAGCACCTATGTTATTTATATTATATATATTTCCCTTGCACCTCCTATAAGTTAGACACCAAGGTTAGTCCTTTAATAACAAAAGTTAAAACAATCATGGTTAAGGTACTTTGAGTGATTGCTATACCTGCCAATCGTTTTGCTTACACTTCTTTTATTTAATCCTCTCATGATAATAAGTACCGTTTTTAGCCCTCATTTTACAGATTAGTAAACAGGGTCTTAAAGAAGTTGGGACTCACACGATGTCTCACAGCTAGCAAATTGTGGATACCTGGGTTGTGCATCTAAATTTGTGTAACGGCAAGTTACAGACTGAAGTAGTGGCTAAACACACACCCTCATGCATACAAACTGACTCATACGCCACGTCTTCCACGTCTGCAATGAATGACCGTCACAATATGTTATGTTCTCCAAACTGTGTCATTTCTCTGACTGGTGGCCACATATCAGAGCAGTAACGAAGAACCATGATGAGTGTCCTGCTCCGACTGGCTCACTGAGTATGAATTTATCATAGTAAAAATGAGGTGATGGAGGAGGACGAGCACACACCTTGTTACCCCACTTGTCACAAGTGCATTTGGCAGCCAAATTGTCCCACATCTGAAGGAAAGAAAATTTCCAACTGCACACAAAATTAGCTGCTTTGGCGCCTTAGAGAAAGTAATTGCCTGTGGTCAAAAAAAAGTGTCTGACTTGAGACCCATAAGATCCTCTGCTGTAAGATTTGGAATTGGAACAAAGAGTGGGTTGAGTCTCTTTGTTTAGCCAGAAATTTAACACATCAACTTGGGAGCTGTGAGGGAGCCATATGCCCTGTGCCCAGAGGAGCAGAGAAATCTGTCCACCAGAGAAAGAGCAGTGCGACGTGGCAGAGAAAGAAGTAGAAAAACAAGGTTAAGAGAAAGAGCTGTGAGGCTTGCTGAGTCCCCGTCCAGCTCCCCCTGGAGCTCCCTGCACACCTGTCCTGGAGTCGCTGAAATGTCCTGTTAATCCTTTTCATTCTTATCCATACTGGTTGATTAGTTGGTTGATTGGCTGGTTTTTGTCTTAAAGTAGTTTGAATGTGGAAAGGGGGTTTAAAAGGAAAAGTCCTCCCTTTTTCTACAGTGAAACTTAGTGAATTTTCATTGTCAATCCTTCCAGCAGAGCCTCCTAGCTTCCCTCAGTGTCTGTCCCTGTTACAGCCACTCTTCTCATAGCTTCCCTTCAGGCTCCTGCACCCGTGCTCTTTGAAGGCTGCTCAATAACAGGTCTCACCAGCACTATCGTGTGACCCTAATCCCAGTCTTAGCATATGGTGCCCATTTTTACAAAAACATGATAGGCACCAGAACCTGACCCTTTTCAAAACAACCAGAAAAGCGCAATTCCTCTCAATTGCTAGAGGTGGTATGACATAGCCATGAGCTATTGTCCAAAAAAGAACTAGAGGGCTCAAGAGAGCTACTGGACACAAGGAAAGGGTAGGGGATGAAGGGGATGTAGGCCAGGTGCACAATGGAATCACCTGGGGAATTTAAAAAATCATGACGCCCTGGTCCTACCCCCAAGAGATTCTGATGGAATCGGTTTAGGGCCTTGGCATCATGGTTTTTAAAATGTCCCAGCATTCCAGGTGGTTCTAATGAGCGGCCAAGGCTGAGAACCACGGACGTAGAGGAGAAACATTGTCGGTAGGAAACTGGGCAGGCTTTAGGAAAAGACCAAGGTGATGAGAATTATGTAGACTGATCTTCTTATTCTCCAAAGCACCTTGTAAGGAACGACCATCTATTCAGCACCCGCTGTGTGCCAGGAACTGTACTTTACATTTGTTATCTCTGTTCCTCACCGTGACCCTGAAGTTTTTCTAGGCGAGGAAGCTAACAAGTCAGGTGAAGTAACTCCACTAAGGACAAACAACCCCTAAGCTGTAGCGTTTGTGTCTTTCCTGAACACCAGTCGTCCTGACTTTCGTGTGCATCAGGGCCACCAGGGGCGCTGCTAACAACGCCTTCCCTGGCCCTATCACACAGCGATGGAATTAAACAGGATTAGATGGCTCAAGTCTTTCTCCCAAGCTCCCCAGGTTAGTCTGATGAACGTGGTTCACAGAACACTTTTGAGAAGTGTCCCAACTATACTGTTTCCCCTAGCACAGCGCTCCCAACATAGATGCTGAAGAAAAATTTACTAGAGAGAGGGGGAGAGAGAGGTTGGGAGGGAAGAAGGAAGGACAGACTTGGAACTATAGTAATAACTGAGTAATAATAATTGAGAAATAATTATTAATTGAGTGAGTAATAATTAAGATGACTGTGAGAGAAGGGTCAAAAATATTAAGGGATGCCCTTCCTATGTCTTTGGGGCTTGTTTGTTAGCCTTTCTTCCTATTTGATGTCACAGAGCTACGATGAGAAACCCTGAAGATGGGGGTTTAGAGGCAGAGGGCAAGCCCGCGGTGGGAAGTAGACGGCGAGGCTGTATCCTTCCGCAGAGCCACCATGGTGGCCCAGATAGCACGACAGGGGCTTCCAGTTCCAAAGACAGGTCTCCCGAGCACAAAGGTGCTTTCTTGCTCACACACTTACTCTATTCAACTTGGTTTTGACACCCATGAATAAAAACATCCGTTAACACACATAAAATTGCAGAGGGTCAAGCCTGCAACTCCAGCTGGCGTTTCACCTCAGCTTAATAAACAGTACCGTCCAGCAAGAAGGATTCCATCTCTAAAGAAAAGACCGCAGGCAACGTGGCAAGAACAAAGGAGATTTGTAGATTAAGTGACTCTTTCTGTACAAGCAGGAGAAAATCGCTGTAAGTTATATACCATTGCCCCCCAAATCTCTGTATTGAAAAAGTAGTAATTACCAAGCCCCAGCAGTACATAATATTTTATCTAACCACATTTGTGGCCAGTAAAGGAATCCGAACAGTCCCTCAGAGTCTGTTCACTGCCAAGGGCAGAGCTATGTCCTAATATTGACAAAGGGCCAAGCCACATCTCTTCCTGCCTCCCCGGCCTCCCCAGTTCTCTACCATCACCATAAATTTCCTATCAAAGCCAGTGAAAACAGCTGAACAGTGACCCAAAGATATAACTTCAGTGAACATTTCTTCTTTCTATCAAACATATTTGGACACAACTCACCTGTGATGGACTTTCAATATGTGTTTGTTGAATGAATAAATAAGTGAAAGACTTAATTAACCTAAAGACAGCCTGGGAATGTAAACCAGGTTACATAGCAGGGAAAAGACAAATGCTTAGCACTGACTCAGAAATTCTGTAGTAGTTGCTCAGTAAATCAGTGTTAAAAGTACTCTTTGAGACTCATATTGAAGCACATTATTCAAAACCCCAGGGCCATGTTTCCAAAATGTACCTAGTTTAAGAAGCATCTAGTGTTTTTATTAAAAATACAAATTCCCCACGCTCCTGCTACACAGATTCTATTTCTGCAAAGTCTGGAAATATATATTTGCAAAATTCCTAAATACCCTAGGGCCAGCATGTTAAGGTAGTTGGCTATTTTTCCTCAATTTAGTGGAGTTTGACCTATTCATTCATTCAGCCAACATTTATTGAGTTTCTACTGTATACCAGACACAGAGGTAGGCACAGGAACACAGCAAGACCAAGAAACACAAGGTCCCTGTCCTTACAGGGCTTACCCTGAGGGAGATTCGAAACTCATCCTATGAAATGAGGTCACAGCTCAAGAGCATTTTGAGATCAACACACCCTTATTAAGTTCCTGTCTGGTGGAGGAGAAAAGGGAAAGGACAAACAGAAGAAATCTCTCAAAAAAAGGATTAAAATTCTAGTTTAGGAAGATGCTGGAATGTGTGGGAATGCCTACTTTCTTTGTTTTTAATTTTACTTTAATTTTTTAATTATTTTTATTTTTTTAATTCTTATTTTTTGTTAATGGAGGTACTGGGAATTGAACCCAGGATCTCATGCGTGCTAAGCACAAGCTCTACCCCGACCCCTGAAATGTCTGTTTTCTTCTCCTCGCCAGCACCCAGGGTGGTGCGGCCTGAGAAGGGAAGCATTCCTGTGGTTTCCTCAGGGTCACTTCAGAGACCAGAAGTAGCCATGGGGCCAGAGCGAACGCTCCCTGCCTGACATCCGCAACAGGAGTGTGTCCCTCCCTGGGGCCTCTGGGACTTGACTTAGAAGAGTTTCCAGAAAATAAATGTTGTAATTACTGCAACAGATGAGTGAAGCTTTCACTGCTTTCTGAAGAGCATTCACTGTGAAGGTCTCCTCAGGGAGGCAATGGGGAGCCTGGGGCCAGGCCTGCTTCCATCTTTATCACCAGTAGACAGTAAATGGGGTCCAGGCCGGAAGTACCAAAAAGCCCTAGTTTTGGAGTTAGGGGGAATAAGCTGGGATCCTGGCTTCCCCACTTATTTATTGTGTGAGTCAGGGTAATTCCTTGAGTCTGTTTTCTTATCCCTCAGGGTCGTCACGAACATTATATGATCAAAAAAATATGAAGTGCTTGGCAGAATGACTGGGCCATAGTAGGCAATCAACAAATCACTGCAATTATTATTTTCAAGATGTGCAAAGAAAAGATAACAAAGAGCTGTGTGTTATGGATACTGGCTGTCATTTTGACAGGTTCCCTACCTATGGAAGCTCCGCGTTTCCACACTTATCTTCCAGGATTTCTATTCAGAAGACATGCATTAAAAGCTTTCCTCATCCTGAGAGTATAAGGATAGGAGCCCGTGGTTTTAATACCATTAAAGGAGGATCCCCAGCAAAGACCTAGTTGAAGACATGTTTCCAGGATCTCCACATTTATTCCTACCGAGTGAAAATCGCTTCTAGTAAACATATTTTGACTACAGGAATTAAGGATTAAAATATCAACAATCTTGATTTTTAGCCAAGGAGAGACTAGAAAGGGGATTCAGAGTATTGATGGATTGTACAACTTAAACAGTGGGTGAAAGAAACACCCAGGGAGTTGGGGACAGGATGAAAGCAATGGGGATTTGAAGTCCCGTTGGAAGGGGAGACTCAGAGGAAGATAGGAAAGAAAAAAATGATCAAAAAGAGGGCAGAATACCTCACTTAGAACCTTAGGTACTTTGAGTATTGCCTGGGTCTCAGCCTGGCACTGAACCCTGCCAGATCATTTATTTACTGGTTCATTCATTCATTCATTCAATAGGTATTTATTTTGGACCTAATATGCAGCCGCTCATCATAGCAGGTAGATAACAAACTCCTGAAAGGGATTCTTAGGCTGGTCCATGTAATGACCGACTTTGGGCAGGTTACTTATCTCTGAGCCTTATTTGCTAATCAGCAAAATGAGTATAATGGTAGTACTCACCTCCCAGATATGTGATGAGAATTAAATTCATACATGTAAAGTGCTAAGGAGAGGGCCTAGAAAGTGGTAAATTCTCAATGAATGTTAGCAGCTGCTTATTACTAACAGAAGTTCATTGGGGGGTCAAACTAGGAATTCTGTTTTAGGAGATTATCAATTCTTTTCACCTCCCCCCATCCTCCCCAACCCTCGACACTTCAGTTCAAGATCATGTGAGCTAGAGTCAGCTGAGCTTTCCCAGACTTGAGATTTTCAGAGCTTTTTCCTTTTCCTTCTGTTATATATCTCACATAACATTCTTCTGTTTCACCTCATTCTCATGCCTCCCTCTCATTTTAGCAACTCCAGAATTCCTGGTTTTGTTCAGAGCATTCATTTTATTCTCTTACTTCTTGCTGTCTCTAATGAGTCTTTGCTTCTGCAACACCTATGACTGGAGACAGTTTAAAAGACCCAAATAGGAAGTGCTCGATCCATTTTCTTTGCTTTTTCCCTTCACTCTCATCATTTCTTCTAACGTGACCCTCCATTCTTGAAATCTATGATCCAAGTTAGAAACGACGGGTTCATCTTAAGGTGATTAATAGACTTTAATTCATTCTTATGCCCCTAAACCGATGACTCTCACAGGACTCAACGTAAGATTTACTTATATTTGAGCTATGTCTACAATTTTCTTCAAATCTCCCTGTCTCCATTTGCCCACCATAGAGAATGGAAATCTCATCAAATTCCTGCCGACCCCACAAGGGTATTATAAAGGTTAATGAGGCAATTTCCCAGCAGTTCTTTGAGTGCTGAGAGTGTATGAAAATTATTATTGCAAGATTATTGAAGACTTCCAATGCTTGTAAAGTAGCAGACATTTCCCTCAGGCTATTAGATGAGAATTCTTAATTTTAACTTTTCAGATTGTAGTAAATTCACTTTTTCTTTTTTTTTTTGAGTTTTGTTAAACATTTTATTGTTTTGATGAGATGGAATTCTGAAGGTCTTGTGTAAATTAGAGTGTATATGTATAAGTGCATATATGTGTTTATATAAGTGTATAAATACTTATGTTTCGATACCCCACCAGTGGGTTTATGTATAATACTAAGAAAACAATTCTTCCAGACAAAGTTTCTGAAAGAATAAATATTAAAGAGTTGAGAAAGGAACATTTAACCATCACTACCATCTCAATTGGATGCTTGAATTCCCTCAGGATGACACTGATAACTGTTAATCCTACCTATGCTTAAATCTCTCCATTGGCTTGTTCCATTTCACAAACTTCCTAACATGTAGAGAGTTCCTCCTTTTGCCAGTGAAGGGCTGTTTCATGTTGTCTCCTCTCCCCAGAAATCCCCAACTCTGCCTCCATCCTCGTCCAGTGGACAATCTTGCTTCCTGATTTGCTGAGGAAATTGGAGAAATCAGAAGAGAACTTCCAGTGCCCCCCTTCACTACACTTTCTGCCTTCTCCCGGCTTCCTAAGATGGATGAACCACCTGCGCTCCTGGCTAAGGGCATCCTCTCTCACCTACTCTAGGACTCTGCACCACCAACTCCTCTCCAACATTTGTATCATCCATCTTTCTCTTCCTTTTGAATTATTCTCATCAGCACATAAGTATATTGCCAATTTGCCCATCTTAAAATAACACTTCAAACCCAACTTGTCCTTTTAGCTAACGCTCATTTCTCTCCACCCTGTTTTGGTAAAAGTCTTTAAAGATATTGCACATGCCTGCGAATCCGGTCTCCCTGCTCCCATTCCATCGCCAGTGCCCCAGCACGCTGCTGACGCTGCTCTTCTCCAGGTCACAGGGACCTTCTCGTTGCTAAAACTACCGGTCTTTCTCAGTCCTCATCTCACTGAACCTAGTGAAGGCACTCGACCCAGTGCATCACTCTCTCCTCCTTGAAATACTTTCTTCTCTCAGCTTCCAGGAATTCCCCTTGGCCTAGTTTTCTTCCCTCTTTTCTAGCTGCTCATTCTCAGACCCCCTTTGTTTCTGCCTTCGACATAATATCACTTCTAGCCCCACCCTCACCGCGCCAGCCTTGTCTAAACTACTATCATCCCTCACCTGTATTATTGCAACTCCCCTCCCAACTGCGCTCCCTTCAACTACTCTTTGCCAGATTTTCTTATCACAGCAGCCGAACTGATCCTGTTAAAACTTGTCGTTGAGTCATTCTTCTGCTCAAAACACTCCAAAGGCCTCCTATTCTACTTGAAGTAAAAGCAAAGTCCTTGCTGCCCAATGTAATGTAATTTTATGTTGTCTTCATCATCTCGTCTCTCCTGCTACTTTCCCCCTTGATCACTCAACTCCAGCCACTTGGGCCTCCTTACTGAGCCCTGGAACTCTCTGGGCCCACTGTGACCTCAGGACCTTTGTATTTACTCTTCCTACTCTCCCCCCAAATTGCCTCAAGGCTGGCTCCCTCACTTCCTTCTTCCTCCCTCAGGAGTTGCCTTCTCAGTAAGGCCGTCAGTGACCGTCCTATCAGAAATCATAAGCCCCCCCCCAATTAATAGTCCCCTTTTCTGTTTCATTCTCCCTTAGCATTTCTCATATCTACCCATATGTTTATTATCTGTCCTACACACTAGAGTGAAAGCTCCATGAGCCTATATTTTTCTTGTCTGTTTTTTTTTTCCTCTATTTGTTTACTGTTTTATTCTGTGCCTTGAACAATGTCTGGAAAATAATAAGCATTCTATATAAATATTTGCTGAATAAATTATGAATGAAACAAATAGATAGATCAGCTTGCCATCATTGATAAGTTGTTTGGAAAATAAAATTGCAATATTGGCATCAAAGCACCTCTTTGATGAGGATTAAACCACCTACGTGCCGGTACGCTGGTGGGGCTGAGGAAGCTCCCAGCAGACTGACCCTCATCCCAGCCCCACAGCAGCCTGGGCTGACAGCCGTCTTCCTTGCAGAAGCTCGGGATGCTCAGAGAGGACTGGCTCTCCACCAGAAGGAGTTTGTCAAGCTTATCGCTGTCAACTAATCATCGGAGGCAAATAAGATTTTGTCCTTTTTCAATATCCTACTAGGTTATCAGGTCTCAATCTTGGCTTTTGTCTCTTAGTTTTGTTTCCAAATCCAACTGGTGAATAATTTCTCTTCCAATTTAATTAAACTCTTAAGAAACTGCCTGTATTATGGTTGTTCTACTTTTAGAGTTTGACTCTCAGTATCAGCCCAAGCATAAACATTTAAGTAAGATATCATTCATCATTCAACAAACGTTTATAGAGCTACAAAGTCCCAAGCACAGTGTAATGGATGCAAAAATAAATAAATAAGGCCCAGTCCTTGCCTTTGAGGAGATCAAAGTCGAGAAGGAGATGGTGACTTATAGATGAATTCAGCTCAACGTTACAAGCCCAGTAATAGACAAAGGGTTATGGGAACACTGAGCAGAGAGCAAGGGAGTCTGCAGGGAAAAATGAGCTTTGAAGGATGAGAAGGTGCTTGCTGAAAAGGGAAGGTGCGTTATCGTCAGAATCACTGCAGGAGACCTCCCCAAACACAGTCATCCCTCTACTAATATGACACAAAACAAGAGTCACCTCTGCATGTCTTGAGCCTGAACAGTGCTCCATTTAAAAATGATTTTTTTTTTTACAAAATTGTGTATGTTTTGTATTCATGTCATTTGATCCATCCCCAGGAATTCCCCTCTGTGGCGATCCTCAGACTGAATCAAGTACCACAGGATCAAGTAATCTGAGGGGCCTACTTGGTAGGTTGTCCACCTCGGACTCAAACTGTTAGAGCTGTGACTTTAAAGACTAGCTTTGCCCAAACTTGATCCTCCCCATTGCTGAGGAAGCCAGGATCCGGAGAGGGCACTGCCCTCCCCAAGTGTGCCTGGTGACATAGGTCAACCCGTCTCTCAACACGATCTAATTTGAACACATATCAAGTGAATGAATCAGTTCTTGCAACTTACTTTCTGCATTTTCCAAGCCAATCTTAGGGCTCTCCAGACCCAAAATAGGCAACATTGTTCTGATCTATTCCCCTCCCACTTGGCATTCTAGCTGCAAAGAGCCTGTATAGCCAGGAGAATCAGCGCCAAGAGGTCCAACTGACCACCTCCCACATCCACAGCAGTCCTGGAGTCACCGTAGTGCTGCCTTTTAAGAGGCTTCAGCTTGGCTTTCCAGGGCTGCGACTCAAACTCCAAACCCAGGTCTTTGTTGGGATGTTAAAACCTATCACATCTCAGATTCTAAAAAAAGAAAAAAAAAAGCCATGATACAAATGAACTTATTTACAAAGCAGAAACAGACTCAGACACAGAAAACAAACTTATGGTTATCAAAGGGGAAAGGCGGGGGAGGGATAAATTAAAGTTACAGATTCCAACTTTAATTCTCCGCTGACCCTAAATAAACCTACATTTGCTGGAGAAATAACTGGTAATCTATTTGTTTAAGGTCAACACAGTGTTACCTACATATAGACAATCACTCTCAAAATATTACAATATATGACATTTCCCTGAGAAAGTGTAAAAGGGCAAACCATTTAAACTTTCATAAAGGCCTTGAAAAGCTGTGATCAGGTCCAAGGGAGCTACCAAAAAACAGCTAGAGAAAAAAATTAAGTCTAGCACAACCTTCACTTGTCAGTATCAAAAAAAAGAAGAAGAAGAGGAGGAAGAGGTCAACTACATAAGGAAGAATATAAACATTTTCCTAACTTGCTTGATGGCAATGATTACACCGATTGCCAAAAGATGGTTAGGTCCCCAGTATCTAACACCAATTGTAAAAACTATTACCTAGTCAAATAAAGCTATAAATTCCCTTTTGTCAAAAAAAAAAAAGTTTGGGATTAACATATATAAAATAGATAACCAACAAGGGCCTGCTGTATAGCACAGGGAACTATATTCAATATCTTGTAATAACCTGAAATAGAAAAGAATCTGAAAAAGAATAGATTTATACATATATATAAAACTGAATCATTTTGCTGTATACCTGAAATTGACACAACTTTGTAAATCAACTATACTTCAATGTAAAAAAAAAAAAGATAAGCAACAAGGACCTACTGTATAGCACAGAGAACTATATTCAGTATCTTGCAGTAACCTGTAATAGAAAAGAATCTGAAAAAGAATATGCATATATATGCATAACTGAATCACTATGTTGTACACCAGAAACAAACACAACTTTGTAAATCAGCTATACTTCAGCTAAAAAAAAACAAAAACCAACCAAAGAAAAAAGCTATCACATCTCGGCATTGAAGATTTTTTCAGAATCCCCAGGAGTTCCTCATTGAACCAGGTTCCCCCGAGTTTGTCCTGATCTAGAACAACAAGGCGATTGGAAAGAATGACATGTTCTCTGCTCAGGACTTTGTCTTTCCTGCACCCCCCCACAACTTGCTTCTAAATTTTTAGAGAAAATATTGACAGCTGCATGTAGACCAGCTTCCTCTAGTGACATTTGGCTCTTTCAGCTTCAGTTCATAGAGAGTTATCTTAAAGTACAAGGGAAAGGACAGGAAGCCCTTCTAGCAGTGCAATAGTGGGCCAGGCGCAGCCACTCAGGATGCCATGGTAGACGGGCAGGCCAACACTTCCTGAGTCTGGGTCATCAAGCCATCTCTGGTCGGTTACCACTGCTGTTTCCCTCCCCTCTGCCTGCTTACATTAAGACTTTAGCTGCCTTCCTTCCTTGCTGCTGCCAGCCACCAGTTAAAAAATATCCAATTACATCATTTTCCACCACCTAATATATTTCATTTCTGTTAGTCTTGATATAGGCCACTGGTCAGTCTCTAGATAGCTGCCTTGGGCTCAGGGAGTGTCTGCAGATTCGTTGAGCTCAGGACAGCTGAGCTACAGGCCCCAGAGCATGGAGAACCGGGCATAAAGAACTGCCTGTAATCACTTACCTCAGAAGAGGGGCGGTGTGAATGGCAGACCAAATGGACTGACCAGTACCCAGAGTTTCCAGCTCTTTGGTTTCTTTGGACCGTTGCATGAAAACCGGCATCCTTGAGAAAGATGGTGTGGAAGAAACTACAAGAGCTTTGAACGTGCATGAAGTGGGCAAAAAAGTTCCTTATCTTCTTCAGTTTTCTTAACAACTGGGTTTAAAATACCCAACTGACAGTACTGTTTGAAGGATTTAAAAGTGCTGAGCACAAGGCCAAGTACAGAGTCACACTTAGACGTGAATGACCATTCCCTTCCTCTGAAGCATACAATCACGCAGGCAGAGTCTTTAGATGAGATCAGCTCCTCCTTAGCTAAGCTCCTTTGGACCCAGACTAGGGGAAGCAATCATAACTAGTGTTTGTCGAGAGCTTCACCTGTACTAACCCCTTTAATCTCCATCCTTCTTCTGATACGTTTTCCTTCATAACACTTCTCTACCTGACATTACGTATTTGTTAGTTTGGATCCGACTCCCCTTCCAGAATATAATCTCCATGAGGATGAGATCTTTATGCTGTTTACTGTTATGTCACCAGCATCTGGAAGAATACTTGACAATTAGTGGTGTTCTTTACATATTGGTTGAATAAATAAATTGAATCCCCTAACAAGCTATGCCATACTTACTCTGATTACCTCTGATCTCAGATAAGAACCCTGGGCACTGAGTCAAGTCAATTGCCCAAGGTCACACAGTAGGTGGTGGAGGTCTGACCTGAGCATCCCCACGCTCTGCCACTGTGCTTTATTGCCTCTCGGCACATGGCCAGGGGGCTCCGGGAAGAAAGACTTTCTTTCAGCCCCTGCGTCTGTGAATTAGACTCAGACTTGTTTTTTTGTTTTTCTTTCTTTTTTTTTTTTTTAATAAAGCCATTGTTCCCTTTGGAACTGATGCTATGCACAACTTTTGCCCCCCGCCCCAATCCTTGAAAGAGGAACAGCATGGCAATCACTGCATCCAAAACCATGTCTGATCAGGGGCCATGGCCAGGTTCGAGAGACCCATATTGCCAGTGCAGCCCGGGAACCTCTGCTGGACTGATGAAACACCAGCACCTCAGGAAGTTAAGACGGATGATCCTGCACAGCGGTGGCCCAGTGGGCTATAATATGAACTAAGAGGACCTCCTGACTCAAGCTGATTCATGCTTTTCCAAAAGATGAGCCATCAGCTCTTCATAAACAACAAGAAAAACTTGCCCCACGTGGAGGTCCTGAGTGTCAGGCTCCCTTCACTTGCAGTCTGTTGGAACCATCATGCCAAGACTGTCTCAGAGGACAAATCTGCAGGGATGTCTCCGTCAACACAAAACCTTCAAAGAACACAAGTTGCTGGATACAAAAGTGTTACAGTTGGGCAGTAACACTTTTGCAAGTAAACATGTCAAGAGAAGAATTATAGTATTTGAGCTAGACTCATAGAAGACAAGTTCCCTGAAAAATCTGCTTTGCTATTAAAACGCTACTTCTGCAACCTTTATTCCTCCTAAACTTGCAAAAATAAAAAATGGAAAATTAAAAAAAAAAAAGATGACTTCCTTCTCATTTGTGGTGGCTGATGCCTATGGAATCTCAAATGAATGCCGTAGCCCTGGCCTATTAACTATATTCTAATACATTTATTTATTCAAAAAGATTTATTTGTTTACAGATAAATACATATCTCATTATGTGGGATTCACTTCAAATTAATCTGGGATGGGAGAAGGGGAGTGGGGTGGGTAGCGATGAAACAAAATTAGCCCTGAGTTTATAATAGGTGAGACTGAACAATGGGTGAGGAGAGGCTTATTTCCCTATTTATTCCTCTTCTGCTTTTGCTTTGTCTATATTTATTTCCATAACGAAAGTGAAAAGATAAGCAAATAATAAAACAGTCTTTACCCAGATTTTCAAACCCCGGGACACAGCACTATACTGCCTGCAGCGAAGTGTATGAGATCAGGTTCTGCCTCAAGGAGCTTGAAGCCCCAGTGGGGGAAGTAAAGCAAGCAAATCCCAAGTGGGCTTTAACACCTCAGGAGAGGCAGAGGGACAATCCAGGGGGTTCAAGTTCTAGGTGCCTGGTGGGTACTGTGTTCATTGAAACAGTCCTGGGTTAACTGAAACAGACTTGTTATTAAGATTTGAAATGCTATTCTAACCTGACTTTACAGTGCCCAGGACACTAGTCACAGAGAACAAACATTTGTTATCTTGTGTGCCCTGGGATGTGGAGGAAAAGTAAAGAAACTCATTTTCTTCCTGGATAAGACACAGCTGTGCTCAAGTGTACTATTTTAAAATGTAAAAATTTGGCTAGGAGAGAAGCTGGACGTAGTAAGTGCGGTCAGGAGTGTGTCAGATGGAGATAGTTTTACAGTGATTGGGTCACCCTAAAAATGGCCCTCTAATAAGAGTCTGAAGCACGTTTCTCCTTTATTGAAATCATCTTGCCAAATAGGTAGATATATTCAAGTCTGCTGGCCAGAGTCTTCTAATATTCTTGACAGCAGAGGAGAAATCTTGCCAACTGGTTTGGGGATTTTTTTTTTTTTTTCATGGGCTTAGTCAATCCTGCCCCTTTCTTCCCTTGTCCACCTGCAGATCAGCCACAGTACAAGTGGATGAGTATCCAGGGATGACACCTAGACCACCTTGATTGGAGTTGGGGTCCCCAAACTTTTAGTTGTACATCTGCAGTTTCTTGACTCATAATCCAAGGTGACAAATTACCTCTATTATGGAATCACCTACTCGTTAAATGAGTGCTCTCATGCCCCATTCTCCTAAGTTCCTAAGAGGTCTCCTCATTGCTGAAGACATGAACCCCTTACGTGAGCAAATGTCTTGATTCACTCCGCTCTCAGGCATGAATTTAATAAAACGAAATGCAGAAGCTATGTTATGAAAAGGAAGTAAGGTATACACATATAACTTGGTACATAGAATTCATGTAGAATTAACTAACATGCTGTCAAATAAAAATTGTACAACAAGAGTCTTTTCTAAATTCCAGCTACATGAAGGCCGTGTGAAATATCTGTAATTAGTAATGAGCAGAGCAATGGACGTGTGTTCTGTAAGCTTTAAAACAGTCTCCAAAAGTTATTTCTACTTAAGCCCCTAAACATAAACCAAGCTCCTCTTATATGCTGAGAACTGGGTACATTTTTCAGATCCAGACGAGTGAGGCTAAATGGACAAAATGTAAAGTACTGCAGTAGGTGAATATGAACATATAATAGGACATGGTGTGGAAATGTTTATAAAGAAGTAAATAAGAAATAAAATCAGACCTGGACCTCAAGCAGTTTCCAATCTAGTTGACTCATTTTTCAGGAAGAATTAAGAGTTTCCCATTTCTCTGAGGTCAGATAAGGACACGTTCCTGGAATCTCCACCGTGGTAACGAGCACAGGCTCTGGGTTCATCACCTACTGTCTGTGCAACCTTTCAGGAGTGACTTGACTTCTCTGAGTTTCCTCATCTACGAAATGGGCCAAGTACTCCTACGTTACAGCACTGTCGCGAGGTTGCTGTGAGGTGACATATGAAGAATGCTGGGGACAAAGCCAGGCACACCGTATGCTGTCAATAAATATTAGCTATTTTCCACACCTCCCCTTCCTGGAACAACAAAGCTTTTCACAGTAAAAGAAAGTCCTCTCGAGGACAAGAGTTAGGGATTTAAAAGGTTAAAACTCCAAAAGAACGGAGTGTGTACTAAGGCTAGTGAATCAGCACTTTCCTTGTTTACTCCCTGTTGGCTCAGAAACACTGATTAACATGCTCAGAGGAAAAGATCCAAGACAAATTCAAATGACAAGGAAAACAACAAGCCTTCTTGGAACACCGGCAATTTCCTCACTAAGACTTACTTTAGTAACAATGGGGTCACGTGATATTTTAGGTGTTGGGAGGAAGAGGGGACAAAGAAACAGCAGATCTTCACATGTGAGACCCCAAAGACCCAGAGGTACAGTTAGTATTCTTTTTTTTCTGGTACCTCTGTCTGCTCTTCCCAAAGTGCTGACCAGGCATGGCACAGGGCAGAGGACACCCAGCCACGAGGTCCTGACATGGCACCAGCTTGTTGGGAGACCTGCATGGGTCGCTCAAGGCCGGGATGCCGCAGAGAAGAGGCGCTTACCCCCAGCGCGCAGGTGACCTTTCACGCAGGGACGTGTGTCCAAGCTTAGTGAGTGGTTTGTCCTGGCCTGTCTTTGAGAGGTTATTTAAATATTTGACTTTTCTTTGATCGTTGATGCAGTTTTAAGTGGCATTGCCGGCTGCACTGCAGCTCCTATCTTGAGACTTCTCTTACTCAGAAATGGGAAAGTGCAGTGTCAGCACTGCCTGGAACTGACTGTGTGGCTCTTTATAAAATAATAATAATTGATATTGGGAAACCAGAAGAGAGCTTCGAGAGAAACAAAGAGAAAACAAAGTTTCAGAAACATTTGGGTTATTCTACTTCCTATTTTGAAGCATCATGTAGTTGGTACCTAGGGGCGAAAAAAGATGGTATTAGTATTATTAACCCTTTATAGATAACGGATATTAAGTATTAAAATATATGTATAAATTGAAAATATTCTTGAACTCTCTGTGGCAGTTATATCCTATCTGTGATCATGAAAGCCTTAATAAGATCCAAGTTTCTAGCTCCTGAGTCCCTGGGAGATCTTTGAAAGCCACCAAAGGTCAGACATATCAGCTCCTTCACAAGGGAGCCGTGGACTCCTAAGGTCATTTAACTTTGGGCCTCAAATCCGGACACTTAGCACTGGGAGACTTTTCAGTGATCACTCAATCAATTTTCTACAGAGAAAAGTTCCTTCTTGGTAAAATGGTACGTGTTCCTTTGAAAGCTTTACCACATGTGAAAACAAGAATTTGAGACAGGCCTAAGAACACCATCATACAACTCTGAAGCCTGGCCCCTAGGCTTGGCACATGGTAGGCGCTCAATAAATGCTTCTTCCTATTCATGTATCAAGAGCCCCATCTGCTGGTCAAATAGAATTCATTTGCAGTCCTCCAGACACCAGTCAGAAAACCCATGTGTCAGAAAAATAGAAGAGACAAAAGGAGTATCAAAGGTGAGGGGTGTTAGAGATCATCTGATCCAATCCATTTATTTTACAAATAAAGAAGCTTGTTGCAATACTGGTGTATTCCTAACTAAAAGAAATGCACGAAGTCAAATAATTTACCAAAGTTATAGTCTGAAAAATACTCACTGTGAGACAGAGAAGAAGTATGAGATTTTATAAGATGAAAGTAGCCCACATACTGAAGATACTTTCTGGTTTAAAATTTCAACCTATTCTTCTCAAGGAAAACGGTGAAATAGGAGTTTGGATTTGGAGTCAAATTAAGGTTTGAATTTGAGGTTCTAATCCTGCTGTTTTGTGGTTTGAGATATTTGCCTCTCTGGCTTAATATCCTTCATCCTTAAGTTGAGCATTAATACCCCACTCTAAGGATGTGAGATCACCTATCTACAGCATAACAGTGGGCACGCAGTTGGAACCCCAAAATTGGAGGAGGAGGAAGGATGGACGTGGGTGTTGCTACATTGTAGACTAACAATAGCTTTCCTACTTATCGAGTAGCAGGATTGAGGTAATGTATATAAAAATTCTTTGTAAAGTGAAAACATACAGTGCAACCAAAAGTTACAGTTATAAATTCTGACACAGAGATGATGTTTAAAAGATTACATTTTTAATCATTAATTTAACAATAAAATCTTAAAAAAAGAAAGAATGAGGAACATTTCTTTGATAAACTATGTTTTAAAAACACAAGCTTTCATCTGCTATCTGGAAAGACTATTCTGGACTCTCTACTTCTCTAGACTCAGCTCAAAAACTGAACAATTGCTCCTTTGGTTCATCTCTCTCTTCTCACGTTGCATTATATGCTACCTGAGCTAGGAGAAGCCAGTTGACACGTTCTAGTTTCTGCCCGGAAAAGGCCCCAGTTAGACCCATGGGTTCATTAGGTGCCCTTTCTATTCTCTACATTACCTGCTGCCTTTTTTCAGCCTCCAACATCATTTCCCTCAATGGCTTCAAGCCCTTGTCAACACTTCCCTGAGGAACTGTCACCTGTCACTTGTGGTCTCCTCAAAGCCTTTCTAGCCTGCATTCTCCACCTCCTCAAGACCCTGTCTGTTTCCATCCATTACTCAGTCCCAAAGCCAGTGCCACATTTCCATCCCAGTCATCTACACTGCAGAAAAAGCCACCTTAAAATTTATTGCCTAAAAACAATAGCTTATTAATATTTCCCAAGGTTTTCTAGGCTGAGTGGGCTAGTGGGCGGCTCTCCCCTGGGGTGTTTCTAGCAGTTTCCGTCAGCTGGCAGCTGGAGCTGGATGTCCACAAGGGCTGACTCACAGAACTAGCATTGATGATGGTGGCCAGATCAGAGCTCAGCTGGTGTGGACAGGAGTGGCCGCTTCTCCATGTGACTTGGGCTTCTCATGATCTTTAGCTGGGTTCCCAACTGCATCCCAAGAGGGTGCGTCCCAAGAGCTGGCATTCTCAGAGGCAGGAACCAGAGGTGCCAGGCTGCTTAAAACCGCCCGGTGCTGACACAGGCTCACTTCCGCCGTCTTCTGCTGGTTAAAGCAGTCACAGGGCTGGCAAAGCAGCAAGGGCTACGGAAGTCATTGCCACCTCGTCATGGGGCCTGGCAAGGTCACCTTGTACAAAATGAATGGAGTAAGAGCCGTTGTCGCTGCCAAATTTGGAAACTACAATACGCCATGCAAGGATTTAAAGAACAAACGAACTCTATCAACCCAAAAAAGGTGAAAGAGGAGGAAAAAGAAGCATTGAAAAAGTGAGATACATAGTACAAAGGAAAGACATAGAGAAAAGTCCAAGTATGTAATAATCACAATTCCTGAAAATAGGCTGAACTTGCTCATTAAAAGACAAAGATTATCAGAGTGATACAAATAAATAAAGCTTCATGCTACATAGACACCCCTAAAACGTAAGTGCAAAGAAAAGGCTGAAAGAAAACGGAGATAAATATACATGGCCAAGTCTAAGCTGCAGAGAACTGAGTTACTTACATTAACATGAGACTTCATAGACTTTGAGACAAAAAAATTACTATGAAATATGAAGATGGTCACCACATAATGATGAAAGCTTCAATCCACCTGAAAGATACGACAATCAAATTTTATAAAGTTGAAAATAGTTTTTAAAGCTATGATCATAGTGAAAGATAACATATCTGAAAGAATATTTTTTAAAGTTACAAACATAGTAAAAGTTAATTTTAATTATCAATGTGCTAAGCAGCAATTCAAAAGCAAACAAGACTAGATGATATATCATTTAAATAGTCATACAAATGTGCAAATACTATTTTTCAGAAAGCAAAGAAGTGATAAACACAAAATTCAAAGCAGGAGGTTCCTCTTCAGGGAAGGCAGGGATGTGGACAAGGACAGAAGACAAAGGTAGACTCAAAGGCATTGGTAATATTTTCATTCTTATGCTGGGTATGAATCCCAGTGACTTGATTCATTTTCTTATGCTTCCCAATTCACATGTTTGTGTCATATATTCCTTTGAATATATTACATATTATATAATAAACTGTTAATATGAAAAATGACATGAATCAAGCTTTATAGGGGAAACAAAAGAATGTAACAGATCAAAACTACAACTTCATTAAGTTAATGATTTGAGTATTTTCCCACAGTTCAGTCCTTTTTAAAAAAATTTCCTCTGTCATTTTTTTCAACCTGAAAATGTTCCTAAACTGTGTCAATGGATGAAGTACTTCAAAGGGTTCATGAACTCCCTGAAACAGCAGGCAAACTCTGTGTCCATGTGTGTGTGTGCACGTGTGTGTACTGGAGCAGGGAGGGGAGGGAAGAGTCCATTCTTCTGACAAGAGTGTCTAGAGATATGCAGTGTGCACTAGTTAAGGGGATGGGTTTGGGAGGCAGAGAAACTTGGGTTTGAATTTTGGATCAAGCATCCCTTAGTGTGTGATCTTGGTCTAGTTGCTTATCTCTCTGAGAGTTGGTTCCCACATCTGTAAAATGAGAATAGTAATACATACCTCACAGTGCTATGGTATAGATAAAAGGAAATAATATATATACAAAGAGTTTGGCACAGTTCTGGATACAGAATGTGTATGCTCTGATTATTACTCTTTTATTATAATTTTCATCAAATCCTCAATTGGCCCATGACTCAAAAGGTTAAGCAACACTCTTAGAAGAAGCCATTTTTTCCCTTGATTCTGTGTGTTTGGCTCTCATTTATTTATTGTAAGCGAGCAAAACGCACATGAGCTCATGTTGCGCATTGCAACAAACAAATAGTGGTTGATTTGGGGGATAGAGTTCATACTTTTAAAAGAAAAGCTGGCTTAAAAAAAAACCTTTTTATTGAAAATAACATTCGTAAGTACACAGATTATAAGTGTACAGCTCAATGCACTGCCCCAAAATATACACACCCACCAAAGTAGTGCCCAGATGAAGAAACAACATTACCAGCAAATCCAAGTGGCTCTCCACATGTTCCCTTCTGGTTAGTATCCCCACCTCTCAAAGTAACCACTATCTCAACCTCTTAAATCATGGGAAAGACTATTTTTTAATTGAAATATAATTGACTTACAACACTATGTTAGTTCCAGATGCACAACATAGTGATTCAATATTTCTACACATTACACAATGATCACCACCATTAGTCTATACCTCTGCCACCATACAAAGGTATTACAATATCACTGACTATATTCCCCGTGCTGTACATTTCACCCTTGTGACCCATTTATTTTATAACTGGAATTTTGTACTTCTTAATCTCCCTCACCTATTTGACTAATCCCCCCTATTTGTTGCAAATCACAAAATTTCATTCTCTATTTATGGCTGATATACGCACACACACACACACACACACCCCACATCTTCTTTATCCATTCATCTATTGATGGACATTTAGTTTCTTCCATACCTTGCCTATTGTGTAATGCTGCAATGAACATTGGGGTACATGTATATTTTTCAGTTAGTGTTATTTTCTTTGGAAAAATATCCAGAAGTGGAATTGCTGGGTGTTAGGAAAACTGGATAGCTACATGCAAAAGAATCAAACTGGATCACTTTCCACACCATATACAAAAATAAATCAAAATGGATTAAAGACTTAAATGTTAGACCTAAAGCTGTAAAATTCCTAGAAGAAAACATAGGCAGTATGCATCGGTCTTAGCAATACTTTTTTGGATATGTCTCCTAAGGCAAGGAAAACAGAAGCAAAAATAAACAAATGGGACTACATCAAACTAAAAAAAATTTTCATAGCAAGGAAAACTATCAACAAAACAGCAAGGCCATCTACTGTCTGAGAAAAGATATTTGCAAATGATATATCCGATCAAGGACTAATATCCAAAATAAACAAAGAACTCATACAACTCAATAACAATAAAGCAAACAACCTGATTTTAAAAATGGGCTGAGGAACTGAATAGATATTTTCCTAAAGAAGACATACAGACTGCCAGCAGGTACATGAAAAGGTGCTCCACATCGCTAATCAGGAGGGAAATGCATACCAAGGTCGCGTTTTAAAGAATAAATTAAAATATAGGACAAAAAGTAAATGTTCTAGGAGAAAGTACAAAGGCTTTAGAGCTCGACGCTTTAGTCCAACCCAGCGGGTCCCTGCGGAATGGAGACGATCCTAGCGACGAGACTGAATTGTTGTGAGGACTGGGAAGAATGCAGACCAAGCAGCCAGCATGGCACCTTCCTTGTTGACTCAGCCTGCTACTTTTTATGACACTAAGAGACCCAGAAGATGCTTGGGGTCCTTGTTACGATTAAATGAAGTAAGAGGTGTGAGGGCACTTTTAAAAGTTGAAATATGCTGTTATATAAATATAAAATGTTATGTAAAAAGATACAGTTAGATATTAAAATTGTTAGAGAATGTCCCATCATGTCAGTGAAAATAGTACAGCAGTTCTGAAGACTTTGAATTACAACCATTCAACCTATTAACCTGGTGGGACCTTGAGAGCTCTGTGTTTAGACTGGCGCCCACGCTCTGCTGTCAAGAGAAAATTCTTTTTCTGAAGTGGAGCAACTGCCAACATAAGCACTTAATGGCATGTGTGAAGATTCATCCTCGACAGGAAGCGTCTGAAGAAATGGACTTTATGACGAGGAGATGCCGTCCATTAACGGAAGGCAGCTCCTTGGCCATCAGTCCAGGGGTGGCGTTCCGCTGCACGCCGCGTAGCAAGCATTCCCAGAGGCAACAGCAAGCATCAATCATAAAAACACTTCGTTAAGTGGACATAATAAAAGCAGACATTCCATGCTTCAACTATATTTATCACACAGGCCTGTGTGCACATTTCCATCACTCCCATCCCCAGGGGAGAATGTACAACCGTGCATTAAGTGAAACTACAGAATGTGAAGGGAAGTAGAACCAAAGGCAAGTTCAGAGCGAACATTCCTGGAGCACCTATTATGTTCCAGAGGCCGAGCATTATCTCATTTAATTCTCAGAACCTCCCTATGAGGTAGATATTGTTAACTCCATTTTACTTAGAGGAAAACGAGACTCAGAGAATCTAAGCAACTTGTCCATGGTGATGCAGCATCTAGTGACACATAATATTGTCCATCTAGGTCCATGGTCACCATTGCTGAAACCCTGATATTAACACAGCTTATGAGAAGGATGTAGTCACCAAAATGGCTCTATCGGTCTAAGTATAAGCACCTCAAGTGCAATGTGTAATCTTTTGAAGAACTTATTTTTGAGGGAAGGAATAAAGTGGGCTTTATTTTGGTAATCTAAAGTTTGCGATGACTTTATTATATACAGGTAGAAATTCCTACTATGTAGTTGGAGACACAGACTAAAGACTAAAAGCTATAAGGCAGAGATTTTGCAGTTATTAGGGTGAAATGTAGTTATTGAAGTCACCAGTGAGAATGCTCCCAAATTCTCGGGGAACATATTTCTAAAGGACTATAGACAACCGGCAGTGCAGTGGGAGAGGAGTGACCATCAAGGAATCAGACCCAACATTTCGGAGCCTGAAAGCTAGAAGTGGTAAGCCTGAAAAAATGGAAGCTCAGGAGAGCGTTTTACTCTTTGAAATGCTGGCTGCCATTAGATAGTGCAGGTAGATATGTCTAGATGTAAACACAAGGGGTGGACTTGAAACCGAGGAACTAAAAGCAAAACAGAAAATGGCTTTCTGAAAGAGAAAGAGATCTGAAGATGGCATGAGCTGCCCTGAGAGGTGAAAAGATTCCCGTCATTAGCAGGTTCAGCAGAAGTTAGAGGACACCTCATCGTGGATAGTGAAATTAGGACTTGAGTTGTCTCACAAACTTTGTAACAAATTATATGAACTAAATTCCGTAAACTTGGCAACTTGATTGGACTTTGGGTAACCTTGTAAAGAGAGCCAGACCACAGAGCTAGAGGGGTGAGTTAGGGAGGAATGGCCAAAGACAAGGGAAGAGGTAGGAGTTTCCATTCGAGGAGGTGCCCTTAACTATTACTGAATCAAGGAAATTTCCTAGAAAGTTACATTACTTCAGCCAAGTTGAAGCTGTCAAGTAATGATCAAGATAGGTTGGCAGCCATGATTCCCTCTACTCTGAACTAGAGTAATAAAAGTTATTGGTTTTATAGGGAAAAAAGCATGAAGCAGACCCATAGACTGTATCAGAAATAAACAATGGAGTCCTTACAGTATCATATCCTCAATTCGGGCACTCCTACTGCCCAGCATCCCTGTCTTGTATATTGTGACATGCCAGTATCCAAATAATTTACACTCTTTGCTTAAGACAATGAGCCAGTTTCTCTAACTTAGGAGTCTTAGTGTTAGGAGTGGGGGTGGGGAAGGTAGAGCTTAGTGGTAGAGCACGTGCTTGGCGTTCACAAAGTACTGGGTACAATCCCCAGTACCTCCATTAAAATAAAAATAAACCTAATTACTTCCCCACTACCACCCCACCAAAAAAGAAATGCACTTTTAAAACAAAGTTTAAGTAAAGACAATGGGAAAAATAGGAAACAAAAATTATTTTTTAAAAAACATCTTAGCACAAAAAAGTCTTAGTACATAAGGAAAACAAGTAAAAGAGACTTGGGAAAAAGTGTATTTGAAACATTTAGGCAGATAAGTAGTCATTGCTTCAACAACAAATTAAAGGCTTCCCTCACCCCAAGTCTGGGTTTAGGTGCCCCTCCCACGCACTCCTATAGCAAACAGAATCCATGCATCAGTGGCTATTCACTAGATCATACATTCCACATGTGTAATTTCAGGGGCTGCAGTTTTCTTCCTGATGCAACCTAGTATCTGGCATTCCGTCTTTTAGGACTAAGCATATACTTATTACTACATTCAAAGACTGATCTGTATCAGAAAATAGCAGTATATAATGTGAATAATTGGCCTGCTTTGCAGAAGACCCGGATTCTAGTTCAAGCTCTCTAACAAAGAAATTCACTTACTAGTAAAATGGGGAAATAACCTTTATTCCAGCTTTACACTTCAGGAATGTGCCATTTACTAAGAACCTAAGTTACCTCACACTTCCCAATTCAAAATGAATGTTAACAACAATCATAGTACAATCTTCCTTTCATAAGCAAGATATATAGGATTTCCTCTCATTTTAATCCTATAAAGAGGATATTTTCTTTATAAAATCTGTGGCAAACAGAGATGGGCTGCTCAGATCCCCTGGTGGACTTGCTGCCTAGCTGCACGGAGCAGGGCTGGCTGACAGCCTCCAGTTGTTAGCTTTGTCAGGGTTCACCTCAGCTTTCTAGCCAAGATCATGCTAATCTCAAGATGGCACCAGGCCAGAGACCTGACAAGGTAGCAAGTGGTCCAAGGGTGTAGCCATTTCCACCCAACCTATTCTTCTGACAGGCGTTCTTTCTGCTGGAGCTTCTCATCGGGCTGACAGCACCTGTTAGCTGTGCACCACAGAATGACAGCTTCTCCTGGCTAATTCTGCATCCTTCCTTTACCTCTCCCTGGAGTTCCTCTCCACTAAGCCATTTTGCAATTCTAAGTCCATTTTAATATCCATTTCCTGGAGAACACTGTGATAAGACCAAAGACTAGTTTGTTTCCAGTCTAGTCCATTAATTTACTCTCTTTCATTTATTTAACCTCTGCTGTTAAAATGCTTAGCAGGCTTTTTATCAAGCTGTGACATTTTGGCTTAGTGTCCCCAAAACATTTTAAGTCCAGCACAAAGTATGGGGTTTTTTTTCTTCACATAAAACACTGCAACTGTACCAGCGAAATTATTTAAATATATCCCATTGTATTTAGTGAGGATATGTTTATTTTACTATAAAAACAAAAACCAAAACCAAACCAAAATTTTAAGAGCTGCTGACATAGAAAAACACACCAAACCATAACACCACCATCTGGTGGTGCTTAATAGGAACTGTTTACTGCTCAGTCATTCAGGAAAAGATCTTTTGAAACCTTAACACCTTTGTGTTATTGTCTGTCCGTTTGATTTAATCAAGGTTTTAAAATATGACCAAATAACAAAAAAAAAATGCAATTAAAGCTAAATCAGCCGTTAAAGTTGGTGCATACATATAGGCCTTGTTTTCCTTGCTCAGAGCTTTAGAGCAAAGCAACCTCCTCTCCCCACACCAGTCACTCTAGGACAGACTATTAACAAGTCTTGCTTTGTTCTTGTGTATTTATCAGTACCTGAAATTTTATAAACATTTCTTATCTTTCAATTATCTGGCTTCCCTATAAGAACATAAGCTTTATGAGGGCAGAGATTTTACCTGTCTTTATTTATCCCCGTAACCCTCAGGGCTGCCCGGCATATAATAGGTACTCCAAATAAATGAATCTTTTTAAATGTAATGAACAGCTACAACAAAACCAGTCTTGTAATTAGAAAGAAAAAAAAAAAGAAATCCTCAAGAGAAAATTTTACTACAAAGATCTTAGGAAAAGAATTAATCGAGGCACTAGAGAAGTGAAGTTCATGGCCAGTTGAGGAGAACTCAAAGGCCTGGCTAGAAGAACTGGCTCGAGGTGGTTTTAGATGTGCTCAAAGTTGTGGTAATTACTGAAAATGAATACCTGAAAGGAACTTTCATCTAACACTATCACATTTACAACACAGACATGCAACCTGTGCTTGGACATTAGAATTTCCCCCACGTAAGGCATCCTCCACACTACACTTGGAGACTTCAGGCTACCAACTGTAGCTAAGAAAGTCACAAGATGGGACTGAGTAATTATAGACCAAAGAATAATACCATCAGTCAATTAAAAAACAAATTTAAAAGGTGTTAATTAGAAAAATTATTTATTTCTGCTCCTTTCATACAGCTTATTGTTCAGGAAACAGTCTTACATACATATCTGAAATGACGTGCTATCCACACGCTCTGTTTAAAGGCAAAGCACCACAGGGAAAGCTGATCAGCTGTCCAGAGTTCTCAGCTTATGAGCTCTCGCTTCTTGATTTTACATTAATTTCTGAAGGTCAGAAATGTCATCTCCAAAAAATGTTAAGGGGGTTGTAAAAATAATCACTTTATTCAATATTGTTGCTGTAGAAATGAAGTATATTTTCTTTAAGGGAAAAAAAAACGAAGAAGAAAATGCCGCATAACATCGTTGGTATGTCAGTACAGGCCAGCGGGAAGAAATACTGATAAGCTTGTCTCTTTGATATTAAGAAGACCTTCTAGTCCAAGCTTTACCATGCTTCCTATGTTTTCACTAGATGTTTCTTTTCTGCTTTTCATCCTTTTCCATATTTTGTATCAGAGGATTGGTACAGCCTTTAAAACATCATTAACAGGAGCAAATTCAATATCCATGGTTCTCTTCTCAAAAGGCACTCTAACCCATCAGATAGCCCCTGTAAAAAAAATTATAAACACAAAAAACGAAAAGGAAGCAACATTTCAAAGTGTCCCAAACAAATTTTATGATGAATCAAATGACAATCTGAAAATATAGTTGTGATACCTCATCATGGTTCTTATTTCATATCCCCACCACCCTCCTCAATAAATATATACATTGCTAGGCCTTGGGTCCATTACCCTTTCCCCTCAAAGGACAAAGCTACAAACCAATATGCTAAACAACACAAGATGCAGGGGGAAAAGCAAAGGAAGTGTTTGTTATGTGAAAGTTAAAGTTAAGAGTTGGAATCAATTTCCTTTGATTTTGATTTTCCTTTGACTCTCACAACTGCATAAACATTTTTATGGGAAGAGGTTGGTGTGGATTTCCTACAAACCCTAATATTACCAAAAAAGAAGGTGGGGGGATCAGAAGCTGTTCATGCCTGGGAGGTGAGCCCTTGACCCCTCCAGAAACAGAGGTGCAGAAGCGTCTGCCCTGCACCTCTGTTTCTGTAGGAAATATCCTGACAGCAGGCAGGGGTGTTAACTGTAGCTGTTGAGCAAGTCAAACTTCATACTAATCACACAGGAGATCCTTGTTCGAAATGTACAACTTAGGCCCTGAAATCCGCTTCAAATTAAAGCATTAAGTTTGCTTTTATAAAGTTCCAAATCCTTTCTTTTGCAATAAATCCTTGCAACCTATTATTAATTAAAGATCTGCAGGATCAAGAAAAAAAAACAGAAAAATTGTGTAAAGCTATTCACATTAAGAAAGGATTCAATACACCCTGTCTCCGCTGATGCCTTTAGAACTTCTCTGCTTTTGACCCTGCTTCTAACACTTGTGGGTAAGCCTAGGCAGACCTCACTCAGTTTCCTCATCTGTAAAACGGAGTTACATCAAAGGGTTTGAAGTATTATATAAGAGAGTCTACTAACACAGTAACTGCCATTCATGGTAAGAAGCACTGGACAAATGTTAGCTATTATTAGTTCAGGGTCTCAAGTTTCTTCATCTCTAAGGTGGGGATTACAAACTGCTCCAGAGGGTTGAGATCTACTACAGTGCCTGACGTATCAGCAGACACAATGTGATTTTCCTCCTTTCCAGCTCCTGGACTCCCCCAACTCCCTGGAGGGCTCGGATCCACCTGCAGTCAACGTGATCTCCCTAGAACTCATCAGCCCC
Organism: Vicugna pacos; assembly: GCF_048564905.1. Classification (NCBI taxonomy): domain Eukaryota; kingdom Metazoa; phylum Chordata; class Mammalia; order Artiodactyla; family Camelidae; genus Vicugna; species Vicugna pacos. The sequence goes on from NC_132988.1 coordinate 45,074,129, forward strand.
TTTCCTTCTGCTTTATCAGCCTGGCCAACCCACACTCCGAGTACAGAGAGAACTTTCATCTCACACAACCGCCTTCATGACGACTCTGATACAACCCAGTACTTCTCACCTCTACTCACCCCCTCAAAATTGAATAAACAATAAAAAGGCTCTTAGGGTACCTAATGGCTTTGAAGACCTCCACATAAATATGCTACTATAATGCCTGTTACTTCACAAAAAGCATACTTTAAGACTTAAGCTTCACAAGACAAAAAAAAAGTTTAACAAGAATAAAAAAGGGTCGAGAAGATTTTAAGTCAGTGTCCACTAGTACCTGCACCAGTGGAAATTACTCAACAGCTGGCTTCCGCAGTGAAACAAAAGTCCTGAGGACTCTTTAGGGACAGCTGTCAGCGGCTTTTGCTGATATGTGAACGCTGACTTTTGGACATCTGTCTCTTTCTCTTTTTTTTTTGGACATCAGTCTCTTGATACAGCTACATGTTTGTGGTATTCTTCCTTGTAATTAGTGTATGACCTCTACTTATGCATCAAACAAAGCCATGTTTTAATTTGTACAATTGTATTTTCAGCGAAGATGTCAGGTCTTTAAAAAAGCATACAACAGAAAACATACAGCTAGTAGTACCACTCCATTGCTACTGCTTTCCCCTTTTTAAAGGCACCTCTTGCTAAAGATGGTATCAGATTCTTTGTGAGAATACATCCCTGGAGGTTACCATGATGCATTGATTAGCATGGCCATCCTTTATCTCGGATGCTAGCCACTTATTTGATGGGAAAAAACTCATGGTTACTGGTTACTGTCTTCTTGTTGTCATTGCTGTTCCACGTATATATCAAACTGCTTATATACATTGGGACATCAAACAGAATGTGTGCACAAAAAGAAAGACACTTCCCCTCCTTGCTGGTGGTACTAACCACACCCCTATCATGTGCAATATGGAGGTCCACACACTAGGCTCTTTTGAGGCCTGCAAATATTCCAGAAAATACAACATTATTGCTTCCCTTTATTTTCCAAAACTATCCATTGCTTCTCCCCACTCCATACCTAAGATACCAGGCATTAGGAGCTGTAGATGAGAAATCTTACCAAAGAAGGGACCATAGTGGGGGAGGGTATAGCTCAGTGGTAGAATGCATACAGAGTGCACACTTAGGACGCATGAGGCCTGAGTTCGATCCCCAGTACCTTCACTGAAAAAATAAATAAACCTAATTACCTCCCGCTAGTCCCCCTCCAAAAAAAAAAGGGGGGGGACCATAAATTCCTTCCTCTTAGAAAGTTAAATCTTAAGATTTAGCTGCACAACAAGTTACACAAAGCAGCAATTCTTTATTTAGACTACTGTTCTGCTTTGATTACATCTACACATAATTTACACCAGAAACCCAGAGAGTATACTCTTTTTCTTATTGTTATCTTAGTTAACAATCTCAGACACTGGCCTATAGGATGGGGACAAGATAAATGTTTACGTAAATAATTGCAAAAGTAAGATGAAAGCAATCCAGAGATTTAAACACTTCTCAGAGCTTTTTTGTGAGCAGCAGATAGCTGTTATCCTGAAAGCCAAATGCTTGCACTAAAAGAAAAACACACATCCTAAGAAGACTTAAACCCTTAAGGAAGAATAGGAAGCTTAAGTAGAATGGGAACAAATCTGGTTCTGTGAGCAAATCTGCCCACTTCTTCTGCTCTGCTATATGCCTCCAAAGGTTCCTTCTGTTTTGGTTGTTAACTTTTAATAGCCTCTTTATGCTCTCTGGGAGGATATTTTTTCTTGTTTCACTATGAAAAACTTCAGTCTCTTCCTATCAGTCTACCTTTTCCAACAAGGGCAGGACAAAGAGGAACAAAAAGAGGAGGCTGGAATAAATCAGTCTTCAAACAATTTAGCAAATGGCCAAAGCTTTTCCAGGGACAAAAATAAGAGCTATTGGCAGAAGAGTCTGAAAGAGCCACAGGGCCACACAGATCATCAGCTGACAAAGAACACTGCTCTCTTTTCCCATCCTGGAGGGCTAAGACGGGAACACGAGTGCAGGATAAATACTCCTGATTTTCCAGAAGCCTGTTCCCTCTATCCCAGATGTGTTATGGACACAGACAGCTTAAGCCACAGAACAAGTCAACTTGTGAAATTCAAACAAATTCTTGTATTCCCTCTTATCTCTTACAATAAAATCAGAAAGTATCAGTTTTAATAAATAAAGTATAGTTCCCACTTGATATTTAACATATTCCCTAAAAAATAAACTTTCTAAGAGTTAACCTTTTTATGTTTGCCCAAAGTTCCTGTAGTTACTAATGTATCCATAGGTGAAATCAGAGTATAGGGAAATATGATCAGATCTGTCCATATTTCAAACGAATGATCTTAAATAGAATGATAAAAGTTGCCATATAATCAATTTACTTTTGTTCTAAAGACGGTGCAAGTTTTCTCAATCAAAATATTCATTACATATATGAAATCCTTTCCTCAGTTTTTGAAGAGTCAGTAACTCTCCATTCTGTCCAAGGCTTAATGGGTTTTCCTCACATCAATATTCAGAGTATAAATATATCTATGTACATGCATGACTGGGACATTGTGCTGTACACCAGAAACTGACACACCGTAATTGACTGTACTTCAATAAAAAGTAAAAAAATTAAAAAATTGAAACATTAAAAAAAAAAACAGCAGCAGCAACTAATAGCTTGAAAATATTCCCCACTAATACTATTAATATGGGAATTCCTTATGTTACAGATTAACCAAAAAGCACTTTAGAGAAACATCTCCAGCCAGTGATCACTGATGCTACAATAAAATGACTGAATTTTCTCATGAACGTGAATGGAAATAAAAGTCAGGAAGACCTATTGGTTTCAATTTTACTTCTACCTATAACCCTGAGCAAGTCACAAACTCCTCATCTGTTTAAATGAGGGGTGAATTAAGTCTCCTATGATTTTATATGATCCAGGTAATTATTTTTACGAGTTTTCAGGTTAAGTTGCTGATTACACAAAATACTTAACAACTTACGGCAGTTTCATTCTCATGAATACTCTAGCCATGAAAAAACTCAATAGGACACAGACGAATCCAATGAATAGAAGAAGAAATCTATTGAGTTTTGGAATGTTTGGTGCATTGGATCGGTCCAGGATTATGAAACCTAAACCTCCCATTGTAAACAGGAAGCTGGATGCGAGTCCTTCCATAATATACTGTCCATTTACTCTGAAAAAGAAAGACCACAGCAAAACAATAAATGCAAATTTCCAGAAAAATTTTAAAAACTTTCCCTAGATTGAAATTCCTATTCCTGCTAAAAATTTTTGTGCTTATTTTTTATTCTTACCTTTACAACTATTTTCTATTTCTGGATATCATTTCAGCAAGCATCTATGCAGAGTCTATTATGTATCAAGCACTGTTCTAGGTTCAGAGGGTACAACAATGATCAGGAGACAAAAATCTTTGTTTTCATGGAGCTTATGTTCAAAAAAATTTTTTAATTTTAAAACTTCGACTAATGCAACTGTCTCTGTAAAATTAAAACTTATTAAAAGCCAACTATTGTATGTACATGACCCTTTAACCAGAACTTTAGGTTTTAAAATTTCTCCTATTTAAATTTCTACTATCAATTTCAAATTAATTTTGAATTGGTTAGAAATGTTTCCTGAATTTTATAATAATAAATAAGCCTCTTGTTTCAAAGGGAAGTTTTTTCAAGCAAGTGTTCTTAACTGAGGCTTTATGAACCCCACAAAGATTTCCAGCAATCTATAAAGCCTTATAACTATATGCAAATTTTTGCATATATGTGTATCTGATTTTTCTAGGGATGAAAAGCTTTCAAAATTCTTGGAGCTCATGGACCCCAAAAAGCAAATCACTCTATTAAAGATATGATTTACACATCAGCATATGTAAAGAAGAACTAATTGTATTAATTGAAAATCCAACACATATAGCGGTTCCAGAATCCAAACAAATGATGACACTGTCAAAGGTCTCCCTACCAACAAGATCTCCTGGCATCCAGATCCCCTCCACAGAGAATCACAGTAATCCTTCCAGGAATATTCTACACAAGGAATACCATTAATGTAAGTGTAAATACAAATATACGGCTACATTTAGGGAGATAGTTACCAAGAAGTTTTTAGAAGGCAATACAACAAGCATTTCTCAGATGAAACAAACCACACTGCAATGGTGTTCATTGCTGACATAGAACTCACAAGGTTCAAAATCAGTTTTCTCATTTAACAGTTTATTCAGGGATCTACAAATTTTTTCTTAAATAATCAGACTGTATATATCTCAGGCTTGCAGGCCATATTGTTTGTGTCACACTTAACCACTGTAGCTTGTAAACAGCCATAAACAATATAGAAACAAATGTACGTGCCTAATTCCAATAAAGGCTGACTTACAAATAAACAGGTACCAGTGGTTTGATGAGCCCCAGAATAATCTATAAATGTATTTTAAACTGATACCCTCCCTTATATACGTGGTCATGCCAATCACTGTGAAATATTTTATTCCCTAATGAATGAGTAAATGAATAATATACTTCTACTCTTTTTCTTGTCCACTTCCTGCAATCTCTGAATTTAGCATTTTAAATTTAGCTATTGTCTAAATACAGATGGATCCAAGCGGTCTCACTATATTTTTAAATAGGTAGGCATGCCCCAGCAATCTTCTTTCCCACCACCAAATCATTCAGAATGGTACCTTTTACCTGTAGGCCAAGAAAGCTACTGGTCTCTGATGCCCATGTTCGTCAGTCATAGAGCCAACACTTGGAGGTTCGACAATAACATCATAAATTATTCCTGTGTGAAAGACAACAGCATAGATTAGATTGGATTCCAATTATAACACAGAATTACAGTTTTCATCTGTCTCTAAAGGTTCATTTATATTTAAATAGGACTGCTATGATATATTATTGTCATCAAATGAGGCCCAGCTTATCCCTGATAAACCACTTATTCAGATAAACCACCCAGAAATTCAACTCAGTATTTTATTTGTTTTTTTATTGACGTAAAGTTGATATACAATATGATATTCAACTAAGTATTTGAGAATGACTTTTAAACAATACTATCTCTAAAAGAGGTATTTCATAAAAGAAATTTATTCAGTAACTGTTTCTTTTTTTTTTTTAATGGAGGTACTGGGAATTGAACCCATGACCTCATGCATGCTAAGGACATGCTCTACCACCAAGCTATTTCCCTCCCCCAGAGTAACTGTTTCTAAACTCAAGAATGACTCCACAATAAAGGAGATTTAACATTAAGTTCATTTTAGTTCAAGAAAATATTCCACATATGCTTGGATTTGTTTCAATAAATTGAGAGGTAACTAGAGAAATCTTGCTTAAAAGTAAAATGAAACATTTTAAAATCACACCATTAGGCAGACTGGCAATACTAGAGATTCATGATCATTAATGTTGATATCCATCATTGTGTCATAATTATCATGATTATTAATATTAATGTCCATCAACATTAACAGTTTTCCCAGTCTTCCACTGTCAACATCTACTCTTCATCTTTTCCACTAGTTTCCACCATCCTCACTTCTAGCTTTCCCTAAGCATAGCAAGACTGTCTCCTTCGGCCCTGACTAACAATCACAAAGGGATTCCCTAATCACCCCCCCTCGCCAAATCTACAAAGTGGTACCCAGCCTCACCTCCTTCCCTCCAGCTACAACACAGGAAGAGTCCCTCCCCTTATCAATGTGTGATCCCTTTTGCAATAATCAGGACTCGGTCCCCTCTTGCCTCTTCAGAGACTTTGTTCCTTTGGATACCTCAGTCCTGTATTTTCAACCTCTTGTTCCCTACATCAACATTCCCTTGACTCTAGATCCTCCTGGTTAACATCCCATTTCTATGCTTCCTTTCTGAAAAATAGGCAGGTTTCCTTCCGGGAGAAAAATACAAAAACAAATTTGCTATCTCCACTTCCTCCCCCTTCATTCAACACCCTCCAACCTGGCTTCTGTCACCACTGATATTACTCTTGCCAAAGTGGCCAGTGACCTCCATGTTGTCAGATTCAAAGGACACTTTTCAGCTCTCATCTTAGGAAGCTTCCCAGCAGGACTTGATCCAGTTTACTAAGGCCATTTTCTTAGAGGAGAAAAAATGGCTTCTCATGGCCTTTGTGACACTCCTGTCCATGTTTTCTTGCTACCTCTCTAACTGAGCCTTCTCTTCTAGGGAAGCACTAAGTGTATGGCATTCCTTAGGGCTTGATCCACTGTCCTCTTTTCCTACATTCTCTCCCCAGTTGAACTTATTCCTTCAGGCTTTCGACTCTAATAACTCTCAATGTGCCAACACCTATCAAATAAAGTTAGCACCATTAAAATTATATTTTATAATATATTTTATAATAACTATAAATGGAGTATGACATTTAAAAACTGTGACTCACTATGTTGTACACCTGAAACTTATGTAATGGTGTATATCAACTATACCTTAATTGTTAAAAATTAGCTGTAAGCTCCCTAAGAAGAGAAAATTTGTCTATGTTCTTCAATATCTGGCTTGTGTGAGGAGTTCAGAAAACATGTGTTATTGACTAACATAAACCTCTTTTCTCAGTTCTAGACTCCTATCTGCAAACTTGATATTTCCAACTATTTACATTTGGCTATGTCCAACTATGATATATTCCAAAAAGATCTGGATTCACCATTCCCCACCAAAAAAACTTCTTCAGTCTCAGAAAATTACACTTCCACCTACTTGTGCTTAAATCAGACACCAATAAGATTGCTTCACACTTCATTCTCCTCCTACATCCAATCAATCCATCATCAAGATCTACTGAATCTTGGGGGGAGGGTGTAGCTTGGTGGTAGACTGCATGCTCAGCATGCACAAGATCCTGGGTTCAATCCCCAGTACCTCCATTAAAAAAACAAACAAATAAACAGATCTACTGAAACTACTTTCAAAATATCTTTCATTAAATTTTCCTCCATCTCTGCTGCCACCAACCTCGTCTAGTATAAATGAACCACAAAACTCACCTAACTGGTCTCTCAGTCCTATATAGGTCCATACTTTTCCCTCTGCCTAGCATACCATTTCCCCTAGTCTTTCTGATCTTGGCTAACATGTCACTTCCTCAGAACCGCACTCCAATGTAAATGATGTTCCCAACTCCCATTATTGTCTCATAACCTCTTGTTCCTTTCCTTTAATGCATTTGTGGAAGTTCGCAATGGAAAAAAATGTATGTGATATTTAACATGTCTCAACCATGACATTATAAGCTTCAGAAGGGCAGGGCCCTTACCTGTTTCATTCACTGTTGTCCCCAGTACCTAGTGCCTGGAACTTAGTAAGGACTCAGTATACTATTTGCTGAATATTTCTCAGTAATAAATATTGTTTATTTATAAAGGTATACCCACAGTTTTTACAAGAGACTCCTTTCCAGTGGCAAACCAATTCCTTGAATGAGACAGCTTGGCCACTAAAAGATTTCCTTTCACTTTCCCTGGAAATTGGGGCAAAGAATCTCCCCATTACAACAATCCAGAGGGAAAGTGGCCAGAATGAAAACTGTGAAGCTTCTAGCAAAGGCCCTGGCTCCAAAAGAGGTAGAGTTACAGAAAAGATTTCTAGCAGATGAAGACTTATTTTTTTAAATGCACTTAAAATTTTGTTTATTCAATACAACACCTATTAATGTGCCAAGCAGGTGTTAATGCTAATGCACTGCTAGGATAATATCTTACCAACGTAAAAAATATCTAAAATGTAATTTACTTAAATGCAATTTATTTAAATAAGTTAACTGTTACTATTCTAGATTTGGGAGGAGGGTAAATCCAAAGGTACACCCTAGAACCAAGCCCACATAATTTCTGATGCTTGCCTCTTCAGTGCCAACTATTCTCACAAAACATCTATGAAAATGAAGATGTCTATGACTATTGCCTTAAAAGTAAAGCCATCTGCTCTTCCTTTCCCTAATCTATTTTTATAATTGGCAAATTAAATATCCCACTTTCCAAAATCTAAAGGTGCAGTAGCACACAGCTGCGTAAATCACAGAACCGCGGCCTGAAAGGGTGGTGGCTATGAAAAGACTGTAGCTTGATTGCCAGCTCACCACTATACAAAGAGACACCCCTTCTGCAAGGGACAGGATAAGATGATAGTGCAGCAGTGTTCAACAGTAATGCTATTTTCCTTATTCTTTAAATTCTCGACTTCCGCTCTTTGAAGTAAGATAACCTTCCGCAAATCTATCCTCAATCTCAAATATTTATCCAAACCGTGGTTTCAGAAGTTCCCATTCATATTTATTGTTGACTGGGACAAAAGCAACACCAAACCCTTAGGTTTGTTAGCTCAAACCTAAGGACTCTCAACTCTCTTTCAAGGATTCAGGGTCCGTAGACAAAGAGAAGGTAAGAGAGTCCCACACTCTCTCGACCAACCGTGGAAGCAGAATGGGCCAGAAAAGACTTTCCCAGGACCTCCGTCAAACAACTTATGGCATGCAAAAAAAAAAAAAAAGAGCAACAATCTGGGCTTGAAAAATACATTATTCGACTCGGATCGCTTGGCTAAAAGATTAGGAGAGGGAGAGCAAAGGGAGTGAGAACACAAGTCCTCTCAAGATACAGGACAGGGCGGCAGGGCAAGTAAACCCTTGGGCCGTTAACACTTGGGACCCCAGAACTTCCCTCCATCCTCCGAAAAGATCGAGAGCAGAGCGAAGATTTCCCGGGCTGAGAGCCAGACGAGCAGACGCGCCCCCGGCGCGGGCCGGCTCTCCGCGCCTCAGCGCCTCTCGGGACCCAGTCAGGCCGTTACCTCCGGTGATGAGGAAGTAAGACACCACCACCAGAGCGTACACCGTCATGGCCGACGGCATGTGCACCCAGGGCGGCTTCTTCAGCTTCAGGTTGGGGCATTCGAGCACTAAGAACGGGACTCGGTACAAACTCTCCATGTCGGTGGCGGCAGCGGCAACTCGGCCTGGAGCCCCAAGCGCCACCCGGAAACAGGCCCGCCCCTCCCTTTCGCCGGCGCGTGCGCGGGAAAGGGACCTGCAGGTCCGCAACGCTCGGAAGCAGCTTATATGCCGATAGAAGAAAAGGAGAAGCTATAAAAACGTATAAGTGATGAGACTCCAAACTATGTACTACTGAATCTTGAGAAATATTAATTTGAATGAGAAGCTCAGTTATTGCCAACGTATAAGCGGGTGATTTATGTACCTTCAAGGACCTGCAGGGCTTCAGACGTGGCCAAGCTAGAGAAGCAGGAGGAACCGAATCCTTCTGAGCCCCTCCCACTTGCTGATGGTGGGGATTTGGAAGCTGATTGGACGTGGGATGCTCTAGGTTCCCAGAGCGGGAGGATGAATGGGGACGTTTGGAAAGCTCTGCCTTTTGTATTACTGGATTTGTCAAGAGCTTGAGAAAGTCCTACGTTGCTGAGCTTTTCCTTCCTGAAAAAATAGTGGTGATAGTAATGATAACAATCGTCACTTATAATTGGTAAATTAATATATTATAAAATTGAAAAATATGTGCCCAATTTAGATCTATCGCAAATGTCAGATCATCTCCACAAGATGCCTAAAGCGGATACCTTGATGTGACCAAAATACTGTTTTAAATAACCCGTGTCTTCCCCTATTTTCGTAAATGCTATATCTACATTTAAGTATGTAGTAGAGAGGAAATTTTTTTTTTCGGTCAGATAATAAGATACAGTTTTAACCTAGACTTATTTCCAAAGACATTTTGCAGTTTAGATGACAGTCTCTTGAACTATGCTGTTTCCCTCTCGGTTCCCTGTAAGCACGACTATGTTAGTTTCCCCAGCTCAACCAGTATTTTTTGAGGGGTAACTCTATGCCAGGCACTGTGTGAGGTACTATTATGTCTCATGACCTATACAAACTCTTTCAGATGCAATATTAAGTTGTGGATTTTGTCGTTATTGTTGTCATTTTAAACTTTTTAAATTAAAATTTGCAAGTAAAACATAGGTACATGCCCACTGTCACCACAGAGAACACATGGAACAAGTTTCCTTTCATCACTGCTCTCATTTTAGTTCTCCTTCCAGAGGTAGTGAGGACACTGGGATTAGCTCTGGAATGCATAATTGGAATAAACATCCTCAGATATGAGAAGACTCCCCACCTTGGTTTCTGACCCACAGAGTGAGGACTCTAGTGGTGGGAAAAGCTAAATGGAACCAACAGAACTGCCTTTCCCTCCAAAATGATAAATCAGAAGTGACTACACAGGTTGATGCTACCCTCAAGGACTTGAAAGATGCAGGGTGGCCATTCCTACCACATTGCATTCAGTTAGCCAATTTGGCCCTTGTGAAAGAAAGATGGATCTTGGAGAATAACAGTCCATTAATGTAAACCTAGTCATGTAATGCTTCCAACTGCAGCTGCTGTTCCACACATGGTTTCATTGCTGGAGCACATCACATCCCCAATAGCCATTAGGTAGTTATTGATCTGCCAGGTGTTTTTTGATCTACACACTGGTAAAGACCAACAGAAGAAGTTTGTTTTCAAATGGTAGGGTCAGCAGTACAACTTCACAGCCCTATCTCACGACTATATCAAATTTCCAACCCTATGTTATAATTTGATTTGTGGGAAACTCTATTGCCTTTTCATTCACAGGATATCACACTATACCACTGCATTAATATTATGAAGATTAGACCTAGTGATCTAAGTAGCAACAACACTAGATACGTTGGTAATGGTAAGACACACACTTGACAAAGAATGGAAAATAAGCACAGTAAAACATCAAAGGCTTCTCAGTGAATTTTCTAGGGGTCTAGTAGTTTGTAACATGTGAGCTATTCCTTCCAAGGTAAAGGATAGTTGCTGCATCTAACTCCTCCTTCCACTAAGAAAGATACACAATGCTTAGGGAGACACTTAGGACTTTGGAGACAACATATACCTCATTTGGTCATGTTATTCCAATCCATTTAGTGAGTAATCCAATAAGCTGCTGATTTTGAGTAGGGCCCTGTACAAGCAAAGGCTATGCAATAGGTCCAGCCTTCCAAGCAAACTGCTCTGTCACTTGGACCATATGACTCAGCAGATCCAATATCATTTGCATTGTCTGTGGCAGATAAGGATGCTCTATGAAGCTTTTGATGAGTCCATTTAGGTGAATTACAGCATAGAGCCATAGGGTTTTAGTGCAGACCTATGCCATCCTCTGCAGATAAATAATTTCCTTTGAGAAATTAACCTCTGGCTTGCTTAGTACAGACGAAGCTATTGACCAAGGGTGACAAGTTACCATGAAACATGGACCGGTCATCACCAATTTGGCATCATCTGACCTATCAACCCATAAACATGGGTGTCCACAGCAGTATTCCATCATCAAATGAAAGTGTTATGCAGGAGATCAGGCTTGAGTCGGTCCTGAAGGTACATGTAAATTGCATGAGAAACAATCCAGATGCACATAGCCCACATTCCTGCCACACGGCCTCTTCTCTCTCAGCCTATACATATGGCATTATGGAGAGTGCCCTATGATAGGTTAACTGAAGATGAAAAAATGGGCGCCTGTTTTACAGATAGTTCTGCATAATGTGTTGACACTACCTGAAAGCAAATGGCTTTGCATTATAGCCTCACTTGGGGGAAGCCTCACCTGAAGCAAGTGATGAGGGGATATCTCCCCAACTGGCAGAATGTTAACACTGTACCAGGTTTTTCATTTTGCCTGGAAGGAGTAATGGCCAGAGTTGCAGATCTATAGTGATTCATGGGCAGTGGCTAATCATTTGGCTGAATGGATGGCCAGGGAGTCAGGAGGAACAGGATTGGAAAGTTGTTGAGGAGGTCCAGTAGAGAGGCATGTGGATAAACCTCTCTGTACAGGTACAAAAGTGAAGCTATTTGTACCCCACGTAAATAGCCACCAAAGAGCAATCTATGTTGGGAACAGTATACATACTCAGGTGAATAAGATGACCCATCCAGTGGACATGAGTCATTCTTTCCTCCCAGTCACTTGTGTCCTGGGCCAAAGGGTCCACAAACAAAGGCAGCAGAGATGGAGGTTACGCATGGACTTTCACTTGTCATAGCTAATCTGGCTAGAGCCACTGCTGAGTGTCCAACCCACCAACAGTAGAAATCAATGAGCCCACAATCTGGCACCATTCTCCAGGAGGGTGAGCCACCCACTTGGTAGCAGGTTAATCACATAGGAGCACTTCCAGTAGGCACTTGATTCTTACTTAAATAGATATTCACACTGGATACAAATTTTCCTTCCTTGCCCACAATGCTGCTACCAAAATCACTATTGTGTGGACTTGAAGAATGCGTTACTCAGCATCGTAGTGTACCACCAGCATTGTTTCTGGCCAAGGAACTTGTTTGACAGTAAATGACTTGTGGCAGTGGATTCATGTTCATGGAATTCACTGGTCATAGTATGTGTGCCATCACTTTGAAGCAACTGTGTGAAATGGTGGAATGGCCTTTGGAAAATTCAGTTATGATGCCAGATTAATTTCAACACCTTTTGGGGCTGGGACAATGTCTCCCAAGATGCAGCATGTGCTGTAAATTAGTCAATATATGATCTGTTTCTCTTAGAACCAGGAATCAGGTATAAAAGGTGGCAGTGACTCCTCTTACTGCTACTTCTAGTGATCCACTAGTGGAATTTTTGCCTTCCATTTCCTACAACTTTGGGCCCTTCTGGTCTAGAAGTTTTAGTCCTAAAAGGAGGAATCCTTCCACCAAGGGACACATCAGTGGTTCCATTACATAGAGATGAGACTGTCACTTTGCCCCTTCAGTGTCCTCATGCCATTGAATCAAAAAGCAAGTAAGGAGTACTGTATTGACTAGAGGGGTTGATCCTGACAATCAAGGGGAAATTATATTGCCACCTCAAAATGACAATAGAGAAGAGTGTGTCCAGAATGCAGGAGGTTTCCTGAGGTGCCTTAGTACCTCCATATTCTGTGATTAAAGTCTATGGGAAACTTAACAATGCAATAAGGTTTAGGTCAGTCTGGCAGGCAAGGAACCACTGCCAGCTGAGGTTTTTTCTGAGGGCAAAAGGAAGATGGAATGGGTAGTGGAAGACTGTAGTGATAAATCCCAGCTATGCCCATGTGAGCAGCTGTAGAAACAAGCACTGTAATAGTTCCGAGTATTTTTTCTTATTTTGATATGAATATTTTTGTATATATTAACCTTTTTTTTCTCTTTTTGTCTCCCATTCTCCCATCATATATAATATATTGGATGATAGCATTTAACTTCTCAGTATTTAAGATACTGGATATCAAAGAAGGAATATGACTTATCTAAAAGACAGATGATTACCATCCCAAAATGGATAAAAGGTCTTTGCTTTCTCTTTGGAGAGAGCATGTTACAGTTGTATGAGAGATCATTGTATTATGTTAGGAAGAAGTATATTGTTGCTATTGCCCTTAATTGAAAATTAAATTAAATATGGTTTAAAAAAGGTCAACTTGGATACAAAGTTGACAAAGGATAGACTGGTGGATTTGTATCATATCAATTTAGCTAAGCTGAAACTATTTCCCAGAATCCCTTCACTGCATAGTTCTGAATTACTGTGGGCCCCAAAGACACTATCATTTTTGAGACATTTATTTAAACTAGTCAAATAAATTTCCAGTGTTATTATCAGTTACTTGTAAAACATTTAAAATACTCAATTGAAAATAGTAGATTAATGAAATGAATTATGAAGCATCCATATGGTAGAATACTATACAACCATTAAAAGTGATAATGTAGGATTTTATTTTCTGAAATGGACAGATGTTCACAACAGGTTTAAAATGATGAAAGTCAGACCACAAGATCTATGTAGGGTATTGGCCCAGTGGTTATTGTATGCATTTTCTGAGCGTCATACATTGAAAAAAGTGTGAAGGGACACAAATGTGATTAATAGCTAAGTGATGAGTTTACAGATCTTTTTCCCTTCCTTGGAACTCTGTGTATTTTCCAATTTTTCTGCAATAAACATATATTGCTTTCGTAATTAAGATCAAAAATTTAAATAACATTTTGTTGGAACACAACAGATATCTTCTCTCTGGTGTTTCATCATCGGCATATCTGTCTCTGTACCCAGGTATTGTTCACTGCTGTACTCTGTAAGAGATAAATAGTAATGCTTCCCAAATTGGCTTCCATCCTAAGTAAGAGTTGTTGCATGTTTACTACTATGCACCATCAGACAGTCCACTGCAGTATCAGAAACTTGGCATCTGGAAGTCAGGGACAATATGTTTTTCACCACTGAATTCCCTGCACCTCTCACAGTGCTGGCACTTAGTAGGAGTTATTAGTTGAATGAATCAATGAACAAATCCTTGCTCTTCCATCTCACCCTTCAATGTGTCATCTTAACATTGGCATTTCCTTAATGTTTCTTTGGTTTGTTCCCTCCTCTCCATCACTACCATCTGTAGTCCAGACATCATCTCCTGCCCCAGTTCCCTCCAGCTTGCATCCAGGGTGCTCCTTTTAAGAAACTGAACACATCTCAATAGGCCAATCAAGATGCTAACTAGAGAGAACTAAGCAGTTGCACCAGAAGAAAAATTCGGTTTGTTTTCATTCATTCCTGTCTTCTTTCTTTTCTATCTCATAGATCCTTTCCATATTTTAATACCTGTTTTGTGAAAATTGTGGGTATTTTCTGAAAGCATCTGCTTTCTCTTCAGGAGAGGTGGGAACCCATGAGAGCAGGAGGTAGTGCTGGTGATGATAATGTTCGCCATTCACTTCTTTCTTCATCCATCAAGCATTTGTGGCACATGTAGCAGAGACAGGCACTGTTCTATGCAACGGCGGTGCCAGGATAACCGTGCCTGATTCCTGCCCTCAAGAAGCTGTCATTCTAATCAGGAGAGAAACACACACACTGTGAATGGCAGAGCTGAGTGAGCAATGCAAGCTTACTGGAGGTTTGGACCAATTGCTTTGAGAGTCCTGGAGTGATTCATTCTCTCAGGTGGGAAAAGGCAGGCTTACAGAGGAGGTCACGTTTGAGCTGAGCATCGAAGGAGGAGCTGGATTCCTTCAGGGTCAGGAAAAAGCTTTTCGGGCATGAGAACCAGTCTGAGCAATGGCAGAGAGGTGAGAGAGCCCAAGGGAAAATGAGCAGTTGTGTGTGACAGAGAGGAAAGGAAGAATGGCTAGAAACACGACTCAAAAAGGAAAGAGAGAGCCTGATTGTAGTGGGTCTTTCATGACGCATTTAGATTTTATTATGTGGGCAATAAAAAAACATCGAAGGATTATTTTTAAATTGAAATAAGCAGTTGTGTGTTGGAACATGGAGGGATAGCAGAAAGATGTGAGGCAGATAGACTGTTTAGGACCTTGATGTGGGAGTCCAGATCAGAGATGACGAGGGTCTGTGATAGCCTGAGGAAATGAAGAGAGCAGGGAGGTTGGTGGTAATAGATTACAAAGACCTTTCACAGGTAGAAGCAGTTGAATTTGATCAACAGATATGAAGCTGGGTTATTCGGGAAGAGTGGACTCTGGTGAAAGTGAACTGTTTAATAATGGCCCCAGGCAACTGGGCAGCTGTGTCCAGGAGCTGGACCAAAGAAGAAGGCTTTTCCTGGAGCCGGAGGTAGTGGCTGGGGAAATGGCCAGCATCAAGCAATGCTTCAGTGGATACAAGAGCCAGGTCGGAGAAGAGCTTCTTCCCCCCAAGGACTGTGATTCGGTGCACACCCTGCCCATCACCTCCATCCCACACAAGTCTTCTCCGAGGGAGATGCAAAGAGTGGGAGGCTGAGGATCTGCCCTCTGCCTGGTGAGAGCTACTATTCTAGAAGGACCCTCCAGGAGCAGACCTTGGTGGGATTGGGAAAGAAGCCAGGGTTAGAGATCCAGGAGTAGCAGCATCTGGGTGATAGAGTCATGTCAGTGGATGAACTGCTGAAACATGAGCTGGAGCAGGTAGGGGGTTTGCTTGGAAAGGTCATGGATCTCCTTGGGGAGCTGATAAAACCTATGAGCTCCCTTCTCAGAAAAATGCCCATACATACCCACCACTGTGGCTGTAATTATAGGAGGTTCACAGAGTAAAGTTAAAAGAGTGAGAGGGAAGATTGCTGAAGATGATGCCCAAGGAATCACCCACATGATCCAGAGGATACTGCAAAGTTGATACAGCAAGATCAAAGGAGCAGAAGAGCCATGGGAGAGCAGGAGCTAAGAAAGCTCAGGAAGCAGAGTTTCCAGCAAGTCACAGCCACATGGAGTGAAACTGAACAGAAGCCACTAGGTTTGACAATTGGTCATTGGTCACCTTTAGCCAGTAAGTATATTATTATGGTGACTTGAGGACAGATATGACTCTAGTACTAGGCACAGTCCTGGAACATGGTATCATGATGAATACTCGTAAATGTTTGGTGAATTAATTCATTAATTTCAGTACCATGCTGTCAGGAGAAGCCAGAGTGCAGAGAAAAGTGAATGTGGATTTAAAAAATAATAGTAGTGAATTAATATAGGATTTATCCCTCCCAACACAGCTGCATATGAAAGGAAGAGGAGGGCTGAGGTGGTAAGAGAGGGGTTCATACAGATGGTGGGACCTGGGTATGTTTGGGTAAGACAGGGAAGAAAACTGCGGAGAGGGAGGGGACTGAAGATGGCAGAAGGAAAGAGGGTTAAGTAGCTGAGAGTGTGTGGATGGAGCTCACCAGGGGTGAAGTTTACCTTGGAAGAGATTTGAGCCATCTTCTAAAGAAAGAGAGCAGAAAGAAGATTAGAAGCATAAGGCAAAAAACACTGAGAGTCTACCCACAGGAATTATATTAGATTGTCTTATTTAAACCATCTCATAGGTGTTAGTGATTTCATTTTTCAGATGAGGAAACTGAGGTTTATGGAGATTGACAACATGGTCAACTTGCCTGACAAAGTCAGAAAGCAGCAGAGCCCTGGCCTGCTGAGTCCAAAGCCCACGCTTTTACGAGCATTAAAGTTCTGAGGTGCCAAAGAGGGGAAGGGAGCTGCAGAAGGTCATGTCCAGTGGTTTCTATGCTTTCAGATACTATTAGATCACTTGGAGTGAGTGCTGGTTTGGAGAGGAGGTAAAGACTTTGAGACAGCTGCTGCAAACAGCTGGTTACTATGTAGTATAGGGATCCAGATTTTTAAAAACTTAATTAATTAATATATAGTTAATTACCTATGTAATTTTCTGAAATATATGTAATATATATACACACCTTTTTACATTAAATTTTTTTAAGGAAAATAACTGTAAATCTGCACAGTTTTAGCTTTCCTGCAAAGCTGTTGCAATTCAACTCAGTAATTGTGTTTTTATGTAATTCCTTTCTGTGGCCACAGCAGGGCAGGAGTTCTCTTTTATAAAAATTACAGCCCTGTATAATTTTAGCTGCAGCAAAATGTATTTTTGATACCTTGAGATTTATAAGACGTATTCACACCATATATATTGCCTATAATAAAAAGGTAAACTTATTTAAAAGAAACTTTCCTCAATGCTGTGATCAAATAAGTGCCATGAAACATTACACAAATGGAAAAGGCTGCTTCTCATGCTGGCAAGCCTACCTTTAAAATGCAAATGGTTTACTCTTTTAATGATGAAAGAAGAATCTTGGGAAAGCAATATTTTCAGATGAATAAAATATCAAACCCAGGATATTTTCTTTTATATCTAGTTGCTTTGCAAATAATATAGACTTATGAAAGCAAAAAAAAAAAAAAGAGAGAGAGATATGTTTACTTGTCTGGCAAATTTTCATTATTAAATCTTAAAAAAGAGAAGAATTTCTAGTTAAACTTTCTAAAGTAAACTTATTAGATTTTGTTTCTTAATACAGAAAATTTTAAAGAACAAATAACAAAAGTGGCCTACAGCATCATCATACAGAGGATTCCTATTTTTTAATTACTTCATTTATTTTATTGATTAAAAGATAAGGTCACCTGTTCAGTTATAAAATTCAAACAGTACAAAGGCTAAAAACATGAAAATCAAATGCCATCGCCCCCTTATCATCTCCTTCCCTTCTCTATTCCTTTTCTCTGAAAGTAACCATGATTAGTAAATTCTTGTGATGAAGAACATTTTCCAAGGAATATGTTACCCCATGATTAGGAATGGCATTTAAAACAACAGGCTTTAATCTTTTCAAAAGAATCTGAACCAGAATGCAGATTGTAATTTGGTTGCACATGTGAAATGTGGCAATGGCCCCAGAACCAAAGGCTTGAGTAACTGGCTCACCAAAACACCACCATCCCAGCCGCTGACACTTTTTGGAGTGAATAAGAAATCAAAGTGCCTTCT
This sequence comes from Vicugna pacos, assembly GCF_048564905.1. Taxonomy (NCBI): domain Eukaryota; kingdom Metazoa; phylum Chordata; class Mammalia; order Artiodactyla; family Camelidae; genus Vicugna; species Vicugna pacos. The sequence goes on from NC_132988.1 coordinate 45,092,575, forward strand.
CACCACCAGAAATGATCCTTCCAGAGGTAAGGTATCTGGGGTACGTTTGACCAGCAGCTGCTCCTGCTGTCTGCCAGAAGCCCAGAGAAAAGACCACTGTCTCCAGGGCTGTCAATTTGGCCTTTTCAGACACACTTAAGTCCATTTCACAAAACAAAACAAAACAATTCTAGCTTGGAAATGACAAGGGACTCTTTAAGACATTGACTTACCCATATTTGCACACATTGAAAAGTATGTTTTATATATATACTGAATAAAATACCTAACTTTTTAAGAATGTTGTAAAATATTTCCATATGTACATTATATCAAAGTACTTCCCCCCACCAAGTTCGGTTGAAAGGAAATACCCAGAGCATTTGGCCATCAGAATAGATGTCTCTAGTTGTGGTTTTCAGATGCCCTAACGTGCTTCTGCCCAGAACTAATCAAATACAGCTCAGCACTTTCAGGCAGGGAGTGTGTATGTATGTAATTCCTCACAAAGGGAAAAAAAAAACAAAGACAAAAACGGGAGTAAAACATGATAGAAGAGGATAAGATATCATTTGGATTTTTGGTTTATTTCCAGCATTATCAACTGTCTTTAATCATTTAAAGTGAGAAGACTCCATCATGACCATCTGGATGGATGCACTGGGCTTGTTTCTCCATAAGTATATGAGAACGCAGTTTTTGTACCAGAAGCAGGAAAAGGCCATGCAGTCTGTGGTGTGGATAACTTGGGATATTTAATTGAATCCTAAGAACCTCTTAAGTTATATTGTCTCCGATTTATAGGTGAGATGATTAAGACTTAGGGCAAGAAACTTGCTCAAAGTCGCCTAATTGGTTAGTGTGGACTTAAGATTTAAACCCTTATCTGTCTAACACCCAGTTGTACATACAGTTGACCCTTGAACAATGCAGGAGGGTAAGGGTGCCAACAGTGAAAAACTCTGAGTAAGAAAATCTGAGCATAACTTACAGTCAGCCCTCAGTATCCTTGGTTGTGCACCTATAGATTTAATCAGCTGCAGATCCTATAGTATTGTAGTTTTTACTATTGAAAAAAATCTCCAAGTAAGTGGACCTGCACAGTTCAAACCTGTGTTGTTCAGGGTCAACTGTACTTTCTTCCAGGTCTTATGAAAGGACCGTCCAAGATCCATCTCTGTGAGAATCAGATAGGAGATCGCGTTAAAATGCATCGTTCTTGGCCCGACTTTCAGAGATTCTGATTGAGAAAGTCTTAGGTGGGGCTCAAGAATCTGCATTTAAACATCTCCCCAGAAGATTCTTAAGTGAATCTGGAGTGTGAGAATCTCTGTCTATATGGTAATGCTCAGATTTTTAAAACAGAAAGGGAAGTTTCACACGACAAACCTCCTTTGAGTCCCTGATGACCGTTTGTAAAGAGGTGGCAATCCCAGTGCACACTTCACCACTGACCGTGTCCTTGGCATGACCTGTTAGCTCTGTGTTTATATTAATAGTGTGAGCAATCCTGACTCCCAGCGGGTTGAACTACCAGCTTCCCTTGCTCAAAATTCTTCAAGCAGAATTCAGTCTTTCAACCCACCGTTAGAAATTCTAAAACTAAAATGTAAATAGTTCTAGAGGGAAGACACTGACTCATGGTTCACACGACGACTGAGGGCAGGTGTATTCTGAGATTAGGTTTTAAAGAGACATGGAGAGGGACCCAGAACTAACATTTGTTAAGTACCTGCTAGGTGCCAGGCACACTTAATCTTTATAAACCTTGGAAGATAGGTATTTGTACACCCATTTCTGGGGTTCATAAAACAGAAACTCAGAAAATTTAAGCAACTTCTCAAGGCCACGTAACGACAGAAATGGAGTTTATGCTTTGTCCACGACATCAAGACACATGCCTGCATTTGTGGGAAGAGGAGCAAAGGAAGGGAGATGGGAGACTCCAGAAATTCTCCCCAGGCTAAGTGACAGCATGGAGCCTGGTATACACTCAGGACAGTTATTTGTTGAATGAATTGATATCAATTCTTCATGCTATCAAAGAGAACTTTATAAATGCCACTGTACTTAAAGCCCTTTGGTGTCTCCTGATTGCCCAGAGTAGTGGTTCTCTAACTTGTTCGGAAAGCAAAGCGCTTAGAAATCATGGTGCTTTTTTCAGAATGTGATAGATTTATGTATTAAATGACAAATTAATTTACTGTTAATCAGATTTTGTGAAAACAACATTAGCACCAAAGATTTAAAAAAAAATAGAAATCAACACATTCACCCATACATTTGTAGTTTTTTCTAAAAATTGGGAATCCTAGATTACCCTGCAGAAATTCAAAATTTTATGGTTTGCTTTCTTTTTTCCAAAATGTTAAATTTCTCCAGATAATGTTCAGAAGAAAAATATAATCTTCCTGGTTTTACATAGTGCATTCCTGGAAATTTAAGTATTTATTGAAACCATGCAAAAAATATTCCTTTTAAATGGAGTTACCAAGGCTGAGATAACAATAAACAGATTTGCCACCTACATGAAAATCTGGTTGGGTATTGGAAAGTCATTTAGGACTCAGGATGATTTGCTGAGCAGGATGCCCTATACATTACAGAGTGTAGCATCAATGCCTCCCAAAATTTCCAAAATGCCTCATAGGTGCCGTTCCGGCTTGAAAGACTGATTTAAACTAATCTACCAAGAGTCATAGTAGCTGAACTAAACTGTGAGCTCCTGGAAGGCACTGGTGGTATCTTACTCACCCTCAGAGCCCCATCCAGTGCCTGAAGCTTAGTAGATGCCCAGTTCATCACCAGGACGGTGAAATGAAGTAATGAATCCATGAACGGGAGACTTTCAAGGTCACTAAACCAAACTTCCAGAGCAGGTAAGTGACTTAAGATAACAGAAGTTGTTAGTGGCAGAACAAGTGCTATAGCCCATATCTCTTTGCTTCCAGTGTAATACTGTTCCTACTGTATCAGGGATCTTCAAATCATGGTACTTCATACTTTAATCTCCAAGGTTGCCTGAAGACATCCCAAGGGGCACTGGAGTTTCCTTGATATTTTTAAAAGGCGATAGAACAGCTTTTTAAAAAATTATTCATATCTTTACTATGCTGGAAATTATATCCTTTGCAATGACTTAAATTTATAATGAAAAGTTTGGGGTGGTAATCTAAAAATGTGCATGAATCTACATAGGTTTTCAAAATTCTTTAAGGAATATGCAAGCAAAAAAAAATTAAAGACCATTGCACTGTACCACTGTTTTAGTGGTATACTGCTATGTAACTAACCACCTCAAAATTAAGTGTATAAAACAAATTTTTTTTCTCACTGTTCTTTGGGTTGATTAGACTCAACAAGGCAATTTTCTGCTGGTCTCACTTGAGGTTTCTTACGCAGTTATCAGCTGGCAGCTATAGCTGGAAGCAAAGAGTCCTCTAGAGCAGGGAGGGTCCACAAGGTACTACCTACAGGCCAAGTGTGACCCCATATTAGTTTTATATATAAAGCTCTATTGAAACACAGCCAATGACCATTCATTTAGGTATTGTATTGTCTATGGCTGCTTCCACACTCTATCAGCAGAGTTGAGTTGTTGCAACAGAGACCATATGGCTTAAAGCTTTTATAGAAGCTACACTAAGATGCAATAAACATTTGAATTTTCTTTCAAGACCATTTGTTCTACAGGCATGTGAAACTGTAAGCTTATTTCCAACCTGAGAGAGAGAGGGCATATCCCCGAGGCTATTTGGATAGGCCAAGGAATATAGAGGTTGAATGAGTATCAGGGGAATTGAGTCAGTAATTTTGATCCACTTCCTCCTTAATAGTAGGTTGATGCCTAAATTATCTAGGGGATCGCATAATTTAAATACCCTCTAATTCAGAGGAGTGTCTTTGCTCCTAACTGAAATCATTTAGGAAAGCTCTTCTTTCACTGGTCTCCCGTAGGAAGGGACAGGTGGCACAGATCTTTTGGCTCTGGGGCCACACAGGTGGACTAGAAGCTGTGTGCTGGCAAGGATGCTTCTTCTCAGTGATTTCAACTTGCTCACACATATCAGATTTGCAGGGCTCTGAATATTGGGAGTGAATTGAGTTGCATGTATTGCTTTTTATTTTTCTACACAAGCTGTTTCTTTATAGCTGATTTACGATTCATGTGTACAGCAAAGTGACAGCTTATATAGTTCTTTTTCACATTTTGTCCCATAATAGGTTATTACAAGATATTAAATATAGTTCCCTGGGCTATATAGTAGGTCCTTGTTTATCTACTTTATATATAGTAGCGTGTATACAAGCTATTTCTCAACTCAGGGCATTTATACATGTTGGTTCTTATGTCTGGAATGTTCTCCGTACTTGTCACCCAGCTAACATCTCCTTGTTCTGAGCTTCAAGGTGACTTCCTCAGAAAAGCCTGCCTTCACTCCCCATGATGTTCCTTTCTTACATGGTTTCACGGCACTGTGTACTTTTCCTTTTCAATTCTTATCCTAATGGGTGCAATTAAAAACTTGCATCTTCAATTTACGGGTCCCCCAATGTACCATAGCTGGGGAAGTCTGCTCTGATTATTGAATTAATATTTACTGAGCAGCAGTTCCTGAAACATAGTAGTTTCTAATAAATACTTGTTGGGTGAATGAAATCTAAAGCAAGTTACATACTAATGTAAAATGTACGGCAAAAATATCTACATAATCCTTCAAATTGACCAGAAACATTTAAGACTTACCCTAAATTACTGACATGCTAATATTTTGGAAACCAGAAGTATCTTTTTTTTTTGGTAGGGGAATAGGAAACAAGGCAGAAAGTATCTTTTGATTCAGAATTATTATGGATTTTATCCTTTAGAAATTCATGAAGATAGTCAACTTTAATACTCCTGGTTTAGAATACAGTGTTTGTCATACATAATTTTCATTGTTTAGAGATGAAACTTTTTTACCTTTGCAAGATTTTAAATTATTTTCCTCTACATTCACATAACAGGATTCAATAAAAGCTCTGTTTTGTATTTTATAAAATCAAATTCCAGAATACTTATAGATTCAAAGTATAATAAGAGTTTATTTCAAAAAAACTTTAAGTGCAAATCATTACCAAATATGTACCAGATATATGTAGAGCTCCCGGTGCCAACAGCATCATACCTAAGTTGTGATAACAGATTGTAACTTAAATAATATCCAGTGACTTGCCAATAATACTTAGTATCAAGTTTCCTGGGGGCAAAAAGGATTTTGTAGCATTTGGTTTCCCAGGTGTAAATACTCCCACCATGCCAACATCAAGGTACCAAACTGACATCACTGAACACAGAGCTGGACAGAGAAGCACATGACTAACTCTCACAGCTGGGATGAGCTGACTCCACACAACTTGCTCTATTGGTACTAATAATTGTAGAATTCTTAACTAGCAATAAGTAATCTAACTCAGAGAACAAGCATAATATTCAGCCCTGCTTCACAATCTTACTCCACAAGAATTGTATATGATTTTAGTTGGTGTTATAAGCTAGACATAGCCCTATCTAAATTCTGGGATCTCAAGCTCCAAATCAGGGTAAAAAAATGCAGGTATGCTATTACACTGCTGAAAATAAACTCGATTTACTTAAAACATATGGAGATTTTCTGCATTTAAGGGTGAAAAAATCCCCCTCCCCCATCCTTCTAATAGAATTTATAAGCAATTCAATGGAAGGAGAAACCCAAGACTTTAAAAAGAAACCACTGACTATATTCACATGTCTTTTTAGGAACCTGTCAAGAACACTTTAAGTCACACACAGAGAACTGGATTCAATAAAACGCTTTTTTTTAACAAAATCAAAACCTAGAACAGTAAGGAATCCATTTTGGTCACTTGGACAGTGTTGCTATGCTCACACCAACCTATGCTCTTATATATGTACACACCACAAGATGAAATCTCCAGTCCTACAAGAGGTGGGGTGAGAGGAGGGAATTGGACCAAACTGTGTGACAGTGTAAGGTGAAGAGGAGACTTAAGCAAAGGGACCTTTAAGTGTGGTCTGTGATCAAAAACAGTGGCTAAACACAGGTGAAGGAATGGTCAACACTCAGGTGTATTTCACATCCTTAGTCTTATGGACAGCATATTTGTTAAGTGGGGGCGAAAGGGTTGAAAATTTACACATATAGTATATGAACAATTTTATGATGTCTTGTATCTAGAAAACGAAACGGGGGAAGACACCGAACTGTTAAAACTGATTATTTGTTTACTGAAGTCAAAGGGGATTCCCATTCTTTCCCATACTTTCTAAACTGTCTATAGTTTTTGAAAAGTTTTCATTTGAAAAGTGAAAACATTTCAAATTTAGAAAAGGTTAAACCATCTAACGTATAAATTTTTAAAAGTACGTAACTATAATGCTTTAGCTTCCTCAAATTGCTAAGTTAACCCACTTATTTTGCAGAAACCTGGTAAGTCCTCAGCAGTTCATGAAATGGTCTTAGAAGAGTTCAGAAGAGCTTATGTAGAATACTTGGAGGGATGCTTGATATAGTCTAAGCACTTTAAGAATGAGCTTTTATTAAAACCCTTTACATACTTTTTCATTATTAAGAGGCACCAGGATCAATACAACATAGTTTCTAAGAGAAAATATATTAAGGTCCCTATTTTACTGCTGTCTAGAGCTGCCATCAAAAAATTCTAGCCATCATTGTCCTCCAATTACTTTCAGAAAAAGTAATCAACTAAAATCATGGGGGTTTCGTTACCACAGAAACCAAACCTGCACACTAACAAATCACCAACAGAAATTAACAGAACAAGGCTTTTTCACTTTATTACTCAAAAAAGCTTCTTTTTTTTTATTTAGCTTTTTGACTCTGTGCTTGTGCTTTCAATACTTTCACAACGATTTTCTGCTCTTCAATAAGGAAAGCACGCTTGATCCTAGAAAAGAAAATATTGAATGAATGTAGCTTTTAAAAATTGACTAACACAGGTAGGAAAAGTACCATAACTGAGTAAAGCAATCAGTGAAGATACCCAGAAAAGTAAATGAAACCCATACAAATACAGATTTAAAACTTAAGAGCAAGAATAATATGGACAGACCCTTTCAGCCTAAGGTCTCCTCCCTACACTGGAATTTAGAACAGGGTAACCCTTCAATTCTATGCCAGTAGTATCTGCCCTCCTCTTCTGAGCCATGATAAGCTATAAAATCACCCCCACAGCAGACTGCTCCTTATGATAGCTTTCATTTAACCTCACTTCATTATTAGGATCCAGGACTAATGGTATTACTTGATTCGCAATGTGTCTTAGAAATTTCCTATTTCTCAAGGTTTTTAAAAATATTAAATTTGGAAGGATTTGCAATTTCTGTGCTTTGAACCTCCATTTAGAGACAAAATGCACTTTATTGATCACTATTATTATTGCGCATAGGACCTGGAAACAGAAGGTCCATATTACCACTTGCTAACCAAAGCTACCTCTAGAGATAAAGCTCTCATTTAATTCCCACAGAAACCTACCCCACCTATGCTCCCTACTGGTATCCCTGGTTATCTAATAATCTACCCTCAGAACCCTGGGATTTCTGACTCCTTCGAATGTTTGGGATGTAATTACATTACACAAATACAGCTCACTCTTACTCAGAGCAAAGACTGCAGACTCCCCTCAACGTAACAGCCAATGCTATTCTATACGCTATCCTATAGATCTAAACCCAAATATCCAGAAGCTGGGGCCTAAATTGTATTTTTAATAAATGTGGTCATGTGGTTATGTTTAGCAAAGTCTGGGAGCCAGAGACTGGTAAAAAGCCAAATTCCTGTAGCTTAAAACTCACAATCCGTTCATCTCCAACATACCTTTCTGATTTCACTCCTCAATCTTCATTTTACACTCTCAATGTGCCAGATCAAACTATGTTCATTCTCTGCCTGCAATGCCCTCTGTACCTCATGTCCGAAACTCCCCCATCATTCAGATTCCACCTCAAATACTATTTCCAGATTCTCAGCTACTTGAAAGCTATTTCTCCTCTAAACTTCAACCAGTTTTCCTATCTCATGGAAGTTTTATTTAGCTTGTATTTGTATTAACGTTAACATGCCTAATCATCCCCTTACAAATTAACTCCTGAAAGGTAGAATGAACTTGCAACGTTTGGTGTCAGATTTGGTACAGACTTAGCCAGACCACTTGATAGAATGAGCTGACTAAACTGGAGGCAAACTATTCCTCTGAACCAATTTCTTCACTAGCAATGGTCAATCACCTCTCAAATCTTTCCACTTAGGTCTCTGGAGTCAATTTAATGTAGACAGTATGGTTAATTAAGAGTAAGAGTCTCAACAAAATCCGGAAAATAATCCTGATGCTGCCCCTTAACAGCTTTATGAATTTAAGCAACAAGCCTTGGTTTCTCCACAAAAAATGAGAATAGAAAACACCTCCCTGGTGGACTTCTGACAGTTTATCATAAAAATGCTGAGCAAAGGTCACCATTATTAACCCCCTGCTTCCACTCCTACCTATGCTACTACCAGTCCTTTAACAGTCACAAGACCCCGTCCTCTCCCAATAACCCCACCTCTAACCCCGTCCAGCCTTCAGGTCTTAATGTAGGTGTCATTTCCTTAGCCTTCACAAAGTAGAGAAACTCTTCCAACCACTCATCTTTAGTAGAAAGAAGACTTCACTATCCATCCTGCTGCAGTTTTAGTTTCTGGCACACCAAAGGTTTCCCTGCCCTGCTCAAAACCCATTGTTTCCCCTATTTGTAAAGATCAAGCTAAAAACCTGGCTTATGAGGTCGTTCATTATCTGTGACGTTTCTACCTTTCCTGTGTACCATCTCCCACAATGCTCTGTTCCAGCCACACTGGAACTATATATAGCTACGCTGTTCTTAGACTTTCCATCAACCTGACTGACCAAACCACTAGGAGTTCCTTACCTGCCCCTCCAAGTCCTTTTCGTTTCTACATCTAGCATAAAGATGTTCCAAATCACAACTGAATTAATTTGAACTAATATCATTTATTAGTATGTACAGCACCAATTATCCCTAGTTAAGGATTCTAGAATATGCAACTTGTTGTTTTTTTATCAGTCTTCTAATAATAATTAGCATGCAATGCAACACATACACTTGTTTAAGATAGTCATTCATTATTATTTACCTGTCACGGACACATTTAGCACACATGGAACCACCATAAGCCCGACTGACATGTTTTTTTGTTTTAGACAGTCTCATAAGAACTTTAGGTCTCACAGCGCGAACCTGCATAAAAAAATGTTGAGATTGTTTTGAGATGCTTTAACAGAAACAGAAATTGTCCCAGATTTTTGCTAAGTGTTAAGTGTAAACATTAAACTAGGTTACAGAGGGAAATGATAAACTGATTTATCTGAAAGGCATTTCACTGAATTTGTCATATAGGCTTTAAAAGAAAGTCTATGTCCTTCATAGATTTGGATCATGGATGCTTAGTCATTCTCAACCCTCCTAGTGGTGACCTCTCCATCCCTCTCTCCCTTACCAAGGAATTAATGCTCAAAAGCTCAACCCTTGTTATGTTATTCACAGCAAAAGGTTCACTTACTCCTCGAAGTCGGCCTGGGCACACGCCACATGCGGATTTTGGTGCTTTCCCAACTTTCTTGGTATAAAGGTAAACAATTCTATTACCAGGGGTTCGGGACCTAGGAAGTGAAAGAATAGGCAATAGCTCAGCACCTTGCAGAATAAATGATAGTACGTATATTAAATTCTGGAAATACTTACAGCCTAGTTTTGTTAGAGGCTGTATTGTAGGACAGCCTACGACGGTATGTCAAACGCTGGACCATTCTGAATGCCTAAATTGAGAAAAATGAAATAAAACCGCATTGTAGAAAAAATTCAAGTTTTAAAACAGCAACACAAAGTTTACTTATTATCCATGTACATTCTTAAATATAATAACCTTATATTAAGATATTTCATGAAAAGGAGTCTGTATTTTAAAACTACAGTTGGCCCTCTGTATCCACAGGTTCTGCACCCAGTTTCAACCAACCGTGGATCAAAAATACTTTGGGGAAAAAAATTTCATAAAGTTCCAAAAAGCAAAACTTGAATTTGCCACGTGCCCACAACTGTCTACACAGCCATTTATGTTGTATTACTATTACAGGTAATCTAGAGATGATTTAAAGTACACGGGAGGATTTACATAAGGAAACTTGAGTATCAGCGGATTTTGATATTCTCAGGGGCCCTGGAACAATCCCCCAGGATACTCAGGGATGGCTACACTTACATCTAAAGGTAACTGGTAAGAATGCTAAGAGGCAATGTTTGTTTTCCTAATGGTAACCAAATACAGAGCACTTGGTTACAATTACAGGTTTTTCTCCCACTGAAACTGATTCCGTCTGGAGCGGTGTCTGGAAAATTGCTACCAAAAGGCAAGTTTGAGAAACGCTGGTTTTAAAGGAAGAGCACACCTGAAAATTTAAGTTGAATCCTTAGCCATGCCATTTACTGGGAATATAAAGCGCCAGGAGCTGGCTTCCTTATCTCTAAAATATAGTTTTTACCTAGTTCACACAACTGTCATTAGGATTAAATGACAAGAGGCATCCTGACCAACATAGCGCCTGCCCACATAGTAGTTGCTCGGCGTTCAATGTTTTGCTCCTAACAGTACCTGGGTCAAGTTAAGTGCTATTTTTATTAATTTTGGTATTGGACCAAACGTCTCTGGATTATGGCAGCTAACTGGGTCCCCCAGCCCACACTTAACAACTAGAAGTACTACTGAATGATGTTTTTTAGCAAATCGGTTATACAGCTACGCAAACGAACGACTTCGCTCTTCAAAACATAAGCAAGACTTGAGCCAACCTAATTTATTATCCCAAATCTTGTTAACTATTTCATCACGTGTTATTTTAAAAAAAAAAAACTTGCATTTGTTGTTACAAGTTCCTTACTATCATTATACTGTAACTGTCAGAAACCAAAACCAACACGGAAGGCCAGGGCGAGTGACCCAATCAGCCGCTGGTCCGTGTGCCTCTCGAAAACCAAGACAGGAAACTTCCTGTTAAAACTTTTTTTAAAAATTTAAGTATAGTTTACTTACAATGTTTCAAGTGTACAGCAAAGAGATTCAGCTATACACATACATACTTTTTCAGGTTCTTTCCATTAGAGGTTATTACAAGATACTGAATATAGTTTCTTGTGCTGTACAGGAGGTCCATGTTGCCCTATTAAAACATTTTTTATCTTCCATGCTATTGGTCTTGGAAAAGAAAACACTCTGAAATGATCCGAATATGCCAGTCACTGGCCCTCCCAAAGCCTAGAGAACAGCCTCAGACGCGGGGTTAAAACGTGGGCCTAAGATACGAGCACGTTCCGCGATTTCGCTGTCTCAACCAGCCGGAATACAACTCGTTTGTCTCCGAACGCCGCAGGCGAAGGCGGCAAAGTCAGTGGTGGTGAGCTGAGGCCACTTAACTGCTCGGAGTGGAGACTGAAGCTAAAAGCCGGGGAACTGCACACCACCAACCTTCCTTCTGAGCCCTTACTCCCACGCCAGCTCAAACGACTGTGCCTGAGAGATCCCGGCTCCGGCAACTCCTCGGATGGCGGCCGATTCTAAAGGCAGTAGCGACAGGAGAAAGAAAAAGCATCCATACCTCTAGATCGGTCCCCGGAAGAGGAAAAAGGAAGGGCCAGCGAGTTCAAAGGCCAAATATGACTGCGCATGATAGGAAGTTACGTCATAGGAAGAGGCGAGGCGGAGAGAACGCCGCCATGTTGTACGGAAGGTAAGCAGTTCCCTTTAGTGGGCGGGGATTCATAGCACCGCCACGTTGTACGTAAAGCGACGTGCCGCGGTTCCGCGGGCCGGGATGCGCCTCAGCCGTCCGGGACAGCGCCACAGAAAGATCTTTTGGAACAAACGCTAATGACAAAGGAGTTGCATAGGGCAGAGGTGCGACAAAATCAGGTTTTTTCCGTTCTCATGGGCGCTATGACACATTTAACCTAAAGAGCGTCAAATCTGGGGTTAGACCTGGGTTTAAATCCCAATTCTGACAGTTATCATTAGGTGACCTTCGAGGAGTTGCTGCCTTTAACCGCCCTTTCTTTTTCTTGTCATTCATTAAAAGCACAAGCTTTACAAGATCAGGATTTTAATCCCATATCTGCTAATTATTATCTGTGTTACGTTGGGCGAGCCCTTAAATCTGTAAGAAGGTATTAGTAACTACCCTGCAGAGTTTTGTCGTGATCAAAGGTATCATAAAGTTAAGGCACTTAGCACAGTGCCTTGTAGAGAGTGAGTGCTCAGTAAATGGTGGCTAATCTTAAGATTATATATAGAGTTTCTCGAGACTTCACATGGGTGGTAGAGTTTGAGCTGCATCTCAAAGATGTGGAGGAAGGAATAAAACCCACTAAAATAGCATGTAAAAGTTTACATTTCTTAATGCCTATGTGTATTTTTCTGAGGAGAGAGTTCTTAGCTTTCATTATATTGTCAAGGGGGTTCATGACCTCCAAAAAAGTAAAGAACACTTCACCTAGGCTCTAAGGAAGAATGCTTAAAAGGGTCGTTACATTTTTAATCTCAAATTAGGCTCCTTGGAAACATACTGAGAGAGTTATATGCTGGGCTACGGGAGAGTACTCTTAAAAAATGCTCTCGTGAGGAAGTGAGGAACGTAGGACCGGGGGACCCTCAATGTGGTTGCAACTGAGACCTCAGCTGTTCCAACAGGGAGCCCTGGAATTAGGCGGGCTCTTAGTTGTCCCAAATTGGCAGAGAAGCTGGACTTTTGCTGACCCATATCAGCCAGTCTTTGGTCTCGCTGCTCCCTGACCATGGGTGAAGCTGTTTCCTGAATCTGAGAGCAATGTCCAGTGATGCAGTGACCCAGCCAGTATCCTTGACCCAGAAGAGAATTTGAATAGAGTATCCCAGTGTCCACTCAGTTTCCCTTCTAGGTTTTCCAGTTCAGTTACCGAGGTGAGAAAGCAGGCAAGTGACTGAGGGCAGGTACCCTGCCCATCATGCCTCACAGCACTGCCATCTGTGTTGCCACATGGGATGGGAGGCTCTGGTTGTATCCCCCCCTTTGCCTACTCTCACATAGCTGCTTCTCCCTGACCTTGTCATAGTTACGTCTCTCCTTCCCAGTCCTTCACTTTTTGTCCTCTGGAATCCCTTTTGTCTCTGTACCAGGCATTAAGATGGAGGCTGGATAGAGAGTTAAATGTGGCTTCTTAATGAATGAACAAATGAATGCATTTACTTGGAATATATATTCTTTCTATTTCGGGAGAATGCTGGGCAGTTGAGTATAACAGAAGATGGGAGCCCTAAGCACACTGTAGTGTACCTAGTGTGTGCTACCTAGCTTTCCGTGCCCACCTCCACGCCAGTAGATAAAAATAATGGTCTCACAATCAGTTTCCCTTATTATACTTAACCCAGTTCTATAACATGACTTTTCTTCTCTTTCAATCTGTATTTGCATTTTTTTCTTGATCAGTTTTGCCAGAGATGTGGCAATCTTATTAAACATTTCCAAAAACCTCATTTGTTTCTATTAATCTTTCTTTTAGTTCTTTGTTGATTAATTTCTGTGTACACTTACTAGATATTTCATAAACTTTTGTAAAATTGAAATAAGACTAACCTACCTCACTTTTTTCTGTCTTGGGCTGTGAAACTTTGAGGTTTAACACCTATTTATTTAAGGGATTTTTTTGTAAAAGTTATTAATTTTAATATCAAATTTATCTTTTTTGAGTTTGTGCTTTTTGTGTCTTATTTCTAAAACCCTTTCCTACTCAAAAATGTATAAGATATTCACCTAGATTTTCTACTGATGATTTAAAGTCTTGTTACGACTTATTTAGAGTTGACTTTTGTGTATAGTGAGTTAGGGATACAGTTTTCTTCCCTTCCATATGTTAACCTCATTTTTTCCCAACTTTATTTACTGAATAGTCCCTTTCCCCCACCAATCTAATATGTTATCTCTGTCATATACCAGTGTTCCATATATGTGTGGATCTGTTTCTGACTCTCTGTTCCACTGGTCTTGTCTTTGTGAGTTCTATACTCTCTAAATTTAGTAAATCCTGACTGTTGGAAGGGCAAATATGTACTACCTTTTCTTCTTTTTCAGAAGGAAAATTCTTGACTTTTTCTTTTCCAGATACATTTTAGAGTCAGCTAATCTGAATTTGTTTGGATTTGTATTGAATCTATGGATAAATGAGAGAATTGACATTTTTATAAAATGAAGTTTTCATAAGTATAAATATAGCATATCTCTCTGTATATTGAAGTCCTCTTTAATGGCCCTTAATAAATTTAATACTTTGTCTATAAAGATTTGCCTTTTGTTAGATTAATTTTTAGGTACTTGACATTTTCTAATTCTATTGTGAATGGTGTCTTTTAAACTAGATAGTCCAGTTTTTTGTTGCTGGTATATAGAAATCCTGTTGGTTGTATATTAATTTTACCTTCTGCCATCTTGATAAATTCTTCTATTATTTCTAGTAATTTGTGTAAAGATTCTTTTGGACTTTCTAAGATTTGTTTGAAGCAGTAATTAAAAATCTTCACACAAATAATACCCTTACAGTTTGATAAATTTTTCACAAACTAGATGCACCTAGATGAAGACACAATATTATCAGCACTCCAAATGTCCTCTCTATGCCCCTTACATTCTCTCTCCCTGTTTCCAAAGGTAACCACTATTCTGACTTCTGCCCCATAAAGTTTTACCAATTTTAGTTCTTTATATAAATGAAAAGTATTATTTATATCTGACTTCTTTTGCTCAAAATTATGTTTGTAAGATACATGCATATTATTTTTTCTTCCTATTGCTATGTGGAATTCCTTTGAGTAAACATACCACTGTTTTCCTGTTGAGGGACATCAAGTAGTTTCCAAGTTTGGGCTGTTATGAATGGTGCTGCTGTAAATATTGTAGTACTTGTATTTTGGTGAAGATAATGTACACATTTCAGTTGGGTATACACCTAGATCTGGAATTGATGGGTCATGGAGTACATGTGGTATGCAAAGGCAAAGGGTTCTAAGATGGCCCTCAATGACTTCTGCCCCATGTTGGTTCTCTTGTAATTATGTTATATTACACGTCAAAAGGGATTTTGCAGATGTAACTAAGGTTATTAATCAGGTGACCACAAACGAAGCCAAAATTAGAATTAACTTCTGCTATGCTAAATACAGAATTCAAGATTGGCAGGTTTTTTTTTCAGTACTTTGAAAATATCATTTTATTGTTTTTTGGCTACCATGATCTGTTGAGAAGTCAAATTATTCTTATTTTTACTCCTTTAAAGGAAAGTTTGTTGTTGTTGTTTTTTCTGGCTGCCCTTTGTAACATTTTCTCTTTAGGTTGGGCTTCCATTAGTTTTGGTTTCCAGTAATTTTACTATGATGTGCTTAGGCATGCTTTTCTCTTTATTTCTTTTGTGGGGCTTGTAGGATCTTTTATATCTATATATTGATATCTCTCATGAGTTTTAGAAAATTCTCAGCCATTATCTATTCAAATATTGCTTCTGCCCCATTCTCTTCTCTCCTTTTGGGACTCTAGTTACGCACTGTATTCTTATCACTGTATCTGTAGATCTCTTTTCTGGTTATCAGTTGCTGTGTAACAAGCCATCTCAAATTTAGTGGCATAAAATAACCACCATTTTATTATGCATATGGATTCCATGGGTCAGGAATTTCTACATATGGCATAGTGAGAATGGTTTGTCCTTGTTTCATGATGAGTGGAGGTGGACTTGAATGGCTGGAGGCTGGAATCATCTAAACAATTTTTTAGTTAATTCCTAGGTTGAGATACCTTGAAGCTAGGCTTAGCCTGAGACTGTCAATAAGAGCACTTATACATAGCCTCTCCATGGGGATTGGGCTTCTCACACATGGCAGCTGGGTTCTGAGAGGGAGCCTCTCAAGAGGCAGCATCTAAAAAGCAAGTATTCTAGGAGAACTAGTAGAAGCTGCACGGCCATTTATGATCTAGTCTTGGAAGCTACATAGCATCATTTCCACCATTGGTCAAAGCTGCCACAAGCCCCTGACATTCGAAGACATATATCCTCACCCCTTGATGAATAGAGTGTCAGTGATTTTAGGATTATATTTTAAAGCTTCCACAGTTTCCTGTACTCTTAATATTTACTATCATTTTGTTTTTCCATGCTTTGTTCTGTTTTCTTTTGAACTGTCTTCCAGTTCATTAATTCTCTTGTCAGTATCACTCCAATGAGTTTTTCATTTCAGTTATTGTATTTTTTAGGTGTAATTTTTTCATTTATTTCTCTGTTTATACTTTTCATTCTCTGCAGAAATTTTCAATCTTGATTTTTATTCCTCGAGTTCTTGAGTATATTTAGGAGAATTATTTTAATGTTTTGTAACTGATCACTTCATTATCTGAATGCCCCAAGGATGTCTTTTTATTGTCTGATATTTCCCTTGGTTTTTGTTGTCTTCTCGCCTCATGTGGTTGATTGCTTTTTATTGATTTCAGGATATTTTATGTGAAAAATTAAGAGTAATTTTAGGTCGTACATAACTACTCATATACAAATTTTAGATTCAACTTGTTTAGCTCCAGACAAAAACTTGTTGACATTTTTATTATGTTATATTTATGTGTTAACTTGGGGAGAATTGACCTCTTTATTATGTTGAGTCATCCTATCCAAAAACATGAAATCTCTTTCTATTTATTCATCTTTATTTTTAAAGTTTTATTCATATAGGCCTGTGCATTTTTATTGAGATTATTTCTAGGTATTTAATCTGTTTTCTTGCTAATATAAATGGCATTGTCTTTTCCATTGCTCCATTTAACTTTTTTTTATTGTAGGCTGTGATTTTTATTAATTTATATTCTACTGCCTTACTTCATTTTCTTATTATTGGTATTTAATTTTATTAATTTTAGGAGGGGGTTCCAGATAATTATCTAGGTATTTTACCTCTTTCTAATGCTTAAGCCTCTTGTTCAATTCCATTGGCTGATGCTTCAAACATAATATTAAATAGTAGTGTAGGTAATGGCCTTTTTCCTGAATTTAGCAGGAAAGCATCCAGTGTTTCTTCACTAAGTCGTGTGTTAAAGAAATAGCCATTGATTATTATTTCTTAAAAATTTTTTTACTATCAGGAATAGGTGTTGAATTTGCTCCTTTTCTTCTCAGTATCTATTAAGATGACAATTTAAGTTTTCTCCTCAGATCAGTTCACTTAGTCAATAATATGGGGAGGAGGGAAGCAGCACCCTTTCTGATTCACACAAGGGCATCATGGTGTTCCTGTTTCCCTGGCCATTCCTCTGCCTGGAATTCTCTTCCCCTGGTATCAGCACGGCTTACTCTTACTTCCTTTACTTGTTTGCTCAAGATAACTTTTCAGTTCACTATCCTAACTATCCTATTTAAATGGCACATTTCTATTCTTTATTGGCCCTTATAGATCCTCCCACCCTGTTTTTTTCCCCCGCACTTATCATTTTCTATATATTATATATTTGCTTATTGTGTTTATTATGTGTTGTCTGTCTCCATTAGAACTATGCTCCACGAGGTAGGGAGTTTTGTCCTTTAAAAAAATTTTTGTTGACTGATACATTTTTAATTCCTAGAGCAATGCCTGCCAAACAGTAAGAAAATTTTTAAGTGAATGGATGAGACTGGAGCTTATCAAGAATGGTGAGAGCATTTGGACTTGCACCACATACTCCAGAAGAACTTAAAGTTAAGAATTTAACATTATTTCTAGATTATTTATATTAGGTTATATTATATTATTTAAATTAGATTATATTTATAGTCATTGATATACAGGAAGACTGAAAGACTTTCACTATAGAACTTGTATGCTTTGTTCTGTAACTTGGTGTCACAGCCTGCAGGGCTCCATGAATTAATGAATTTTATTAGTACTGTGATTATTTGTGAATAGCTCAATTATATTACACTGTATTTTGTGTATTAAAATCATTAAGTGGTCCAATGTAAACACTTAAAATATGTCATAGTAATCTTGCTTTGGCGTGTCTTCCTTTTTAAATTGCCACTTGAGAACCTCAAGAAAAGTAGCAGGAGTGGCCCAAGCCTTTCTCAGCCTCTGAGAGGCCCTGGCAGAAGACGACTGTTCATCTTACACAGTCGCTGCAAGTCTCCTGAACTACTCCTGAGCCCTTTTGCTAATTGTGTCACCTGCATCTTTGGTTGCTTTGCCAGTTTGAGCTGTAATTTAAATAAAATTTTTGCTAGAAAGAGTTAAAATATCAGAGCATTTTAACCAGTCTAAAATTTAGAAATAGGAATTTGAGACAAATTAGGTTTTTCTAATAGAAATGTTCTGAGCCTAAAGCCCTAAAGGAGAGTAAGGAAACCAATTAACTTTAATTTAAATAATCATGTCTTAAGTAGCAAATGAACCAAATTCTATTGTTAAAGAACAACTGTATTAAATCCCTGAAAGGTTAGCTTCAAAATGGCATTAATGCAGTGGTTTCGTGTCTAACTAATGAAATAAGTTTCTGTTGGTCACTGTAACCTCTGTTTGTTGTCTTACTGGACATTGTATTGAGTGTAGAGGAGGGGAGAGATTGAGAGATCAAGGAAGGAATAATTACCATTGATGTTCCTATTGTTAGTAACCTTTTTTTAAAAGCCACAAACAAAAAGCTAATCATTTTATTCCTGGGAAAAAACAGTACGAGAAAATGTGGGAAAAGCTTATTTTCTTATTCTAAAACTTGTGTATATATATGTATATATATATGACTTTCTGTTTGTATTTGCTATTTTAAAATAATGTATTTATGATGATTGAGATCACTATGACTACAAAGACTGAATTTCAGCCAATGTCTGTAAGCATTAAAGCAGCCATCAACAATGTATTAAGGTATATATTATGCTATACTCTGGCACTGGGTCAGTGCCTGGAGATATATTTTGGATGAGTTTATATAATAGAATAGAGAGAACAGGAGTTTGGCAGACAGACAGTTTGAAGTCAGGTCATGGGAGGGTTTAAATGTTATGCTCAAAGACTTAAATGCTATTTCTCTCATGCATTCTCTATTTCTTCAGTCCTCATGTGCTACCTTGTGACCTTAGAAAGGCCAGGTTAACCTCACTGAGACTGTCTTCCTATGTGTAATATGGGGATAATAATCCTATATTATAGGTATGCCTGGAGAATTAACAGATGTAAAGCATATGACTGAGGCTGGCACACAGTGGAAGCTTAATAAATCTTGGTCTTAGTACTGTTTTCTAGAAATGAAACACTGCTTCTGCTCTCCTTATTAACTAATTTTGCACATCAATGTCATATCCTATGCTCTGCTAATGTTTGTTATGTTCTTGAGAGAACCTTTTTATTCCCTGTGGCATCTTGGGGAAGAAGTCTAAAGAAACTGGTATAGAATTTACTAAAATGGAAATTAGCCTGGGTTGACAGGCAAGGGCAAAAAGAGTTAAAAGGGTTAGTATATCAAAGCCTTGACTTTCTGGAGTTACTTTTTTCTTCAAAACATAGCCTCTGCCTTTGCTGGCAATGTGACCTGTACCTTGTTCCAATTATTTATGCTAATCAAGGTAATTTTTTTTCTGTGAAGGATTTGATGAGATGATGCTATAGAAAAATCCAGTGCATTTCCATTATTGCTTGCTCAACAGCAATACTATTCTGTAGCAAGAGGAAAATAATTTTGCAGAATGCTCCTCTACCCCCGCATAGGAAGTACATAATATCATGTTTGTGTCGAAACTTTCTCTTCCAAAATGTCATAACCCCATACGAAAGAGAATTAAAATCCCATTATTTTAATTTACGTCTTGCCACAAGATAAGTAAAGTTATCATTGAAATTCTAATTAAATGGGATGATTGACTAAGGTAGCACATCAAAGAAGAGAAGTGAATATGATAAGTCGAAGACTTATTAATTAGTCTGCGTGGAAGAAATTCCAGGGATGTCAAGCTGAGCCTGCTGCAAGGAGAAAAAAAGCAGACAAGAAAACGCTCGTTTCTTTGAAGTTAGGAACTGAGATAGTGATGGAGGTAATTGTGTCTGACTGGATCCAGTAATGAAGAGCTGTAAATCAGACCTCAGAATCGAAGGAAAGATTCAAGTAACGAACGCGGCCGCCCCCCCTGCTGCGAAGAAACAGAATGCAGAGCGCACTAATTGACCCAGCCTATTTCCCAGTAGTTCTCTGTTATTATTTATTAATTTTTAATTTCTGAATTATTTACGTCCTGGGAAATTATTCTTGACAGCCTGTTAGGCGTGCCAGAGTTAATGGAGGATGAAAGCACTGGTACCAGAATTAGCAGGGATGTAGTCACAGGCTACTGGATTTAATGATTTTGGAAGGAAAAATTGATTTCACACAGCGTGTCACTTTATACTACTTTAGGGATACACCAGCTATTTGATTAATTGAGGAATAACCAATTCAAAGTATATTTGAAGTGTAAATGAGTCACACTGCTCAGCTGTTTATTTTTCCCTCTTTCTGAGAGATCTGAATTTTCTTGAAACTGCTGATTAAAAGCTGATGAAGACACACTTGCACGCTTTGAATGTACACCTGTTTGATTCGTATTAAACACAGAAGGGAAGAAAACCCTGAAATACAAAAGGAGATATTTTTACTTTTCTTCTTTCTCCCTTCTGATCTCTTTGTGATTTTTTTTTTTTTCACTTCAGCATGTGGTATAGCAGTAGTTGGAACCTGCATTCCTTAAAAACTAGGCTCGGGAAGTTTCTCATTTGTTTTATGGCCTATGAACACAAGTAGAAAGAAGCAATGCCTGCTAATGAATAGAAAGAACAAATAGAAGGAAAACATACTAAAGGGAAACAATGACTTTAGTGAATAAGGTAGAGGATTAATATATTAGGAAAATGAGTGAGGCAGAAATAGGCCATCACTACCCAGCCTGAAAGCTCTGCGTCATTCGTGGCTTCTCCCTTTCTGGGCAACCGCGTTAGCCTTGGTGTGTCTGCTACTCTCACCTTTGTTTATCTCTCTTTGGCCTAGTCCTCTGACTGGTCTCAAGTCAAATCTTCCTCTTCCACTGTATTTGACATCAATGCTTCTCAAAGTTTAATGTGCACCCAGATCACTTGGGGGTTCTGGCTGCTTTGCAGGTTTAGATTCGGTGAGTCTGGGACGGAGGCTGAGAGTCTCCTTTTTTGACAGGCTCCCAGGTGCAGTTCATGCTGCTGGTCTTTGACCAGTCTTTGAACAGCAAAGTCCTTCAAATCTCTAACAGTCTCATTTTCTTTAAAAATATTGCTTTTAAGCACATAACTCTCTCATTCAGAAACCGTAAGTGATTTCCAATACCTACAATTAAACACAGATTCCTTAGCCTGGCATTCAAGATCTTCCTCATATGATCACAGTCTGCCCTCCTGGGCCTATCCTACATTTCCCAGCTCCATGCTTTTGTTTACGCTATTTCTTCTTCCTGAAATGCCCCTGTCTGTGGAAAGTCTACCAGTGCCTCAAGATGTATGTCAAATATCACATCCCCAATGTTGGCTATTCTAACCTTTTCCCATTCTATAAGACGTGTTCTCCTTCAAATGCTTTCTCTCATACTTTAGTTTTACCTCTTCCTTGCCATATGATGATCTTCAATCTTACATTGTTGTCATTAATGTACCTATTTTTCCCTATGCACATACAGGGTTGTGAGTTGTGTAAGGGTAGGGACTGTGCCTTATCCTTCCCAAGTGCAGGTGCAGAGCATAGAGTATACCGCTAACAAATATATCTAGTGAAACTGAACTATTCCCTCCATGGTCATCCTACCCTTGCAAATTTGTAGCATCTCTGGAGTTCTTTAAAATAGCCCACAAATTCTGATTTTTGCTACTTCGTTTATTCATTTATCCACGTATCTGCTTACTCACAAGCATTTGAATGTTTTCTTGGTGCTAGGTGCAGAGCCTGGGGCTGCAGGGAGACAAGTGAAACAGCAGTCCTTGTCCCTCAAGAACCACCCCCCCTACTTTTTTGTCCTGCTTTACCAACTTTATATTTCCTAACTCCAACCCCAAACATATCTAAGCAATATTTATTCACCCTAATTTTTTTAAAAAGCAAAAAATTTTTTGGTAGTTCTTGTAACTATTGTAGGCCCAAGCTTCATTACCTCAGAACATGGGTTCTCATGAGTCCTGAGGATTTTATCTAGACTTTGCATATATTCATTCTCCTCTCTGAAAGATCTGGAAATCCTTAAAGCCTTGCCCATTTAACCATAATTTCCACCTTATCCCCACTCCCCACAATACCCATTTTTCAGCACTGTACCAGTTCTCAAACCATTGCTTCTACCTGTCCTAAACTCCTTAAGGTAAGATTGCATAGCATGTTTAACAAATTTAACCAACACCAAAATTGTTCTCGAGTTCTTTCCTCTTCTTTTCTTCTCTCCTCTTTTTTCTGTCTCCTTCTCTTTATCTCATGCCCTTACCTTCTTGTACTTACTGTCCTTAACCGCTATACCCATCCAAATGTAGAGGGAAGAACATTTTTTTAAAAACCTAATTTCGTACCTACCATAAAGATTCAGGCAAAAATAAACCACAAGAAATTGTGTCATGGAGTGTATGATGTAGAAATGTCCAAGAGTCTAACTATAAATAAAACAGAGACAAAGAAAATTGTATTGTGGTTATTTGATGGCGAGCCAGCTCTGGCTAACCAGCAAGAAGAGAAGGATTCAAGGGTTTCCCAGAGAATATAAGCTAGAATTCAATAGAATTGAATTTAGGTGAGCAAGAATGCCACCCAATAAGAGACGGGTCCCTCAGTGCCCAGGCTAAGGGACCTGCTTGGGTCTGGATCTTACTCTCTTTCCTAGGGCTTGACTCATGAGCAGAGGAACCCAAAGAAGGGAAAAGACTCGAGTCGGTCCATTCTCCACGGGGAGACTGGTTACTGATTCCTGTAACCCCAGAGATGCCTTTATTCCAGTTCTTCTTGAGTCGTCGCTGTTCAGCTTTTACATCAACTGATAATTTTATCACTGGCAACCAAAGAACTCTAAGTGATACCAGAGACAATTATAGTAGTAGGTATTCAGTAGAGGTTTGTTTATTATCCACATGGTGTATTAGATATAAATTTTATACAGCCTACAGGGACAACTCCCTAGCCTCTTAATACGCAAGGATTTTACCTTTGTGCCTTTGCTCAAGCTTTCCCATCTGCCTACGATGTCATCCACCCTGCTCCCCTTCTCTGCTTACTCAATGCCTGCTCTTTTCTTATTGTTTAACATTAATATCACCCAAAGGAGAGAATCAAGTTATTCTAAGTTTTATTATGAAAAAATTCCATGTATATCAAAATTAAAAAACCATACAATGAAACTCACATATCCTCTGCCTGGATTCAATAATTGTTAACATTTTGCTGTAAATGCCTTGCATTTTTTCAAGTAAATTTTTCATCATGACATTCTCTGCTAAACACTCACCATACAATTCCTAAGAATAAGGATATACTCCTATATAACACAATTCCATTATTATGCCTCAGAAAATTAATAGTAATTCCATATTGGATTAATCTAATTGTTTCAAGAATGCCTTTTATGTCTCTTTAAAGAAAAAACAAGATAAATCAAGTTGTTCATTCGTTATATTTGGTTATTAGGTTTCTTTAGTCACTTTCCATATAGAACAGTGTACTACTTTATCATGACATTGACTCTTTGAGAGCTGCCGACCAGTTATCTTGTAGAATGTCTCACATTCTGGGTTTGTCTAATTATGTTCCTCATTTATTTATTTACTTAAAAAAAATTTTTAATGGAGGTACTGGGACCTTGTGCTTGCTAAGCATACACCCTACCACTAAGCTATACCCACTCCCGCCTTATGTTACTATTTAACTAGTTCCTCTATCTCCTATGCTTTTGGTAAACTGAAAGTTAGGTCTAAAGGTTTGATTAGATTCGTGCTAAACATTTTTAGCAAGACTTGCTTCTTGGGTGATGTTGTGTATCTTTCATCATATCAGGAGGTGTGTTGTATCTGGTTGTCCCACTATTAGTGATGCGAAGTTTGATCACTTGATCAAGATATGGCCCCAGGATCTCTCTGTTTTAAAGTTAAAATTTTCACTATTTTTCAATCTTCAGATCAAATATGATACTTTAATCCCTCCACCTATGCATTAATTGTCTCTTACTTTGTTAGAGATATATCTGTATTGTAATACTTCTACTTGTACTATGGTAATAGTTTTGATGTATGTTTTTCATTATTAGATGGTGAAATCCTTAAG
This sequence comes from Vicugna pacos, assembly GCF_048564905.1. Classification (NCBI taxonomy): domain Eukaryota; kingdom Metazoa; phylum Chordata; class Mammalia; order Artiodactyla; family Camelidae; genus Vicugna; species Vicugna pacos. The sequence goes on from NC_132988.1 coordinate 45,116,983, forward strand.
GGGAAGGTTGATATTTTATTAATTTTATTTTATTTAAATTCTCTCTGAGGAATGAAGTGAGGTATAAATGTATAAATAAAATGCATTTCATGTATATTTGAAATTCTAATCTCCAGCATATGGGAGATTCTTTATAAGGAATGATTGAGCCCTAGCTACTCCATCCATCAGAGTGGCTTATCAGTGAATGAAATAATTTTGACTTTACGCATTTGTCACAAATTGCTTTTACTGACCTTTGGAAACACAGTTGCGAATAGCTGGTAGCTGCACCATTTGAAATAGTGGAGTCTGGAGGATACTCCTAAAGATCCATGGTCATTCATTATTGGTCAAGTCCCTACACAAGTCTTATACTGAGAGGATTATTTTACTGGGTTCTGGTTTATGGGGTTCAAGTATTATCCAATCTGTTTGGCTCATGAGACCAGATAACTCTGTCAAAAATGAACTGGCAGGTTTTTACTCATTAACAGTTCTGAAAGACTCACTGAGAACAACCTCCTTAAAGAAAAGGCAGTCAAAGAAAGTTTCAACAGCAGTATATATTATTAATACTTAAAAGGCCAAAGCCTATAGCTGGTAAGACAAAGCAAAGGGAAAGTATAGAAACTCATTGGGTGGGATGTTTATAGCTGATACCAGCATAGGAATAAAGAATGATTCAAACTGTCAGTTATTAAGGAATATTACAGTATGATTCTGGGATAGGAACAGATCAATGGAACAGAGTGGAGAGTTCAGAAATAGAGCTGTGTTTATGGGAATTTGATATATGATAAATGTGGTACCACAAAAAATGGAAAAGGATGCCTTGTTTGATATATGATATTAAGTAAACTGGCTCTTCACCTGAAGAAAAGCTGAACTTCTGACTCAACACTATGCACAGATGAACTCTAGATGGATTAAAAACCTAGGTGAGAAAGGTAAAAATACATAGCCAGTAGAAGAAAATGAAGAATGTCTTTGAGAAGCTTACTAAACTGTGAAAGCACAAATTGTGAATGAAAAATACTGATGGTTTACACTGCTACCATGATAAGTGACCTCCTCCAGCCTGGTCCTATGGTCCTGCTTTTCAGTAGGGCTGCTAGGTCCTTACTGAAGACAGAGCATTAACCTCTATTCTCAGAGCTCAGGCTCAGTAAGCTTCCTGGCTTATCATTTTCATGTTTTTAAAGATAATGATTACCATTTTAAGGTTTATGTGAATTTGTATTATCCATATATGTTGAATTCCAAAGGTACCCAAACTCACATTATTGGTGAAGATCTTTCCACAAAGGCTCAGTCTGATGAGGTTACAGCAGTAGTTGGAGTGTATCATGTAGGATTGGGAGAATTTGGAATGAAAACTCTGTGTAGGTCATTTCTGCCATTTTAAGCAAGTGATTCCTCCTCTGTACATTGGTAACACATCTGAGCACCCTAATTCCCAGGGCTACTGGCAAGGGACAAATGTGGCAACGCAGGAGTTAGGTGTGGATGAGCACTTGATGTATTGGAAAGAACTATGCACAAATAAATTTCTTAAAGTCAAAAAAAAAAAAGAAAAATTGATGGTTTAAGTACATCAATATTAAGGCTTTTTCAATGTTCAATGAAGGATACCAAAAACAGACTATGCTTTAAAAAAAAAAAAAACCTGACAGGGAGCGAATACTTGCAGCATTGAAAACTAACAAAGGATTAATATCTAGATCAATGCTGTCCACTAAAAATATAATTTTAAGCCACATATGTAGCTTAACATATTCTAGTAATCACATTAAAGAATAAAAAGTGAAATTAATATTTTTACCCAATATACCCAAAATATTAGCATTTTAACATGTATTCCAAAAAGAAAATTATTATTGAGATATTAAAAATTTTTTAATACTAAGTACTTGAAATCCGGTGTGTGTTTTACACTTACAGAACATTTCAATTTAGATAATACATTTTCATTGGAAATATTTATATTTCATAAAAGGTAGACTCACATACCTCAGTTGTTCTAACATACTTAAAAAATTTCCAATAAATGTATTAAGTTCCAAAAAACTTTGCCTTTAATATTTATCCATGTTGACAAAACTGGTTCATCTTTTTTAGAATAATTTATTTGACTTTGAAGCAAAAGCATGTCAATTTTAAAACCACATTAATTCAAGTTAAGTAAATTCACTAACTCCTGTTACTTAGAATTATTAAATATTGAGTTCAAAACGGTATTGTATAATTTGAAAAGCTACTCTAAACTTACCAATACTAGCAAAGCATTCTTCAAATTTTTTCTTGTTTTTCTTCTTACAATCAAATTATATAATGCCATTAATTATAATTAGAATCTCCTGAACTTTGACTCATATTAGAAAAATGTATAAAATCATTATTATTGGTTTGTATTATAAAGAGTTTCAGTATCAACATAAATTCTTGTACCTGTCTAGTTAAATCAAATATAACCTCTTTTGGAGTTTTAAATGTAGTTTGTCAATATGTAGTTTGATACCTGTGAGAAAATGAAAATCACACTGTTATTTTCTGCCTTTGGTTATCAGATATTCAGCACGCATTCCTTTCATCTCAGGAAAACCTTAAGTTGGGCTTAATTCCTTCCATGACTATTATCAATGGGCATTGGCAACGAGCACTGACAAAATCACTAAAATCATTGTCTTCTGTTTCTTTAAACAATTCCATAAGTTGGCAATGATTCATAGCATTTGTGCATATATGCCAAATGACTTTTGAACAACTACACTCAGAACACTTTTCATAGAGTCTGCTTCAGAATACTGAGCACAAATATTTTCAGTACTCTGGAACGAAGCAGTATGGAAAATAGCAGTCTCTTTATTTAAAATTCCAATAAATCTGGATTTTTGACCCATTGGAAGTGGACTACCACATGACATGTTAGAAACACATTTTTTATGTCTAGCTGAAATTTTTTGATGGCTGTAAAATATTAAAAAAAAAAAACAACTCTGCACCACAAATTCAATTCTCAGTCCATGAGAAATGAGTGACAGATGGATGCTATGGTTACCTTGTAGGTGGCTTGATCCCATCAGGGCCCTAAGCTGTCTTTGCCCTCCTATCCTCCAGTTTTCTTGCCGGTGATTCTGGCTGATCACAAACGTAGGGCATGTGAATCTGTGATGCAGTCCACAAAGGTCAGCCTCGATGACAGGTTACGGTGTAGAAACAAACTCTGCAGTACACCGTGTCTTTCCCTTTGTTGATTTTTCTCTTTTATTTTGGAGGGACCATCTTCTCACTATCTCCTTGGTAAAGAGTACATAGGAATTAAGTCTTTGAGACCTTAAATATCTGAAGATGTCTTTATTCTTCCCTCATATGCATGTGATAGTTTGGCTGAATCTAGAATTGCAGTAGGAATATTTTCCCTTGGGAATTTTGAAGGTGTTTCTCGCTTGCATTATTGTGATTGAGAAATCTAAAGTTGTACTGATTCCTGATCCCTCGTATGTAACTTGTTTCCCTCTCTGAAAGTTAATGGGATCTTCTCTTGGTCCCCAGTATTCTGAGATTTCACAATCATGTTCCTTGATACAGATCTATTCCAGTCTTTTTGGGGGAGACAGAGGGGTGGTAGGGAACTCAGTGGGCCCTTTCCATCTAGCAACTCATGTCATTAGTTCTGAGAAATTTTTGTTGACTTATTTTATTGACAGATTTTTCACTTTGTTTTCTCTGTGCTCTTTTCTAGGAAAAAAATCTGTTACTAAGATGCCTCCTGTCTGTTCCTTTTATTTTTCTTATGTCTTTTCTCTTATTTTCCTTTCTCTTTTGTCTTTTTGCTCTACTTTCTCAGATCTTTTTTCAATGTTATCTTCCAATTCTATTGAATTTTTAAATTTTTAGCTATTTTGTAATTTTCAGGAGCTATTTTTACTCACTGAATTTTCCTTTTATATAGCACCTTTTAAAAAGAAAGTTTCACAAGGGTAATCTTTTCTGATCAGAAGATACTAATAGTTTTGTTGAAGTGTTCTCTCTTGCTTCTCTCTCTCTAGTCTCCATTTTCTATAAGTTAGAAATATTTTTTAAATTAAAAAAATTTTAATTGAAGTGTAGTTGATTTACAGTGTTAGTTTCAGGTGTACAGCAAAGTGATTCAGTCATACATCTACATACATATATTTTCTTTCTTTTCAGATTCTTTTCCATTATATGTTATTATAAGAAATTGAATATAGTTCCCTGTGCTATACAGTAGGTCCTTGTTGTTTATCTGTTTTATTTATAGTAATGTCTGACTTTTTTCTTTTAACGGAGTTACTGAGGAAAGAACCCAGGACCTTCTGCATGCTAAGCATGTGCTCTACCACTGAACTACACCCTCCACCTTCTCCAGGTTACTTTCTTTTTGTTCATGGGTTTTGACCTCTGTCGTCTATGCTGGAGGTCTTCCTCAAGTTTTTGGTCATACTCTCTTATATGTTCATGATTAAGAATTAGGGGCTGAAATATAATTGGTTGCCCTGAGTACTTTGATGAGGCTTGTTTCCTTTTTTATTTTTTTTTTAATTTTGAGGAGGAAATAATTTGGTTTTATTTATTTATTTATTTAAAAATTTTCTATAATTGTAGAGTCCCTAATTTAATAAATATTACCTATTTCTAAATTCTGCCCCACTTTGTTTTGTTTATTTCGGGGGGGCAATTAGGCTTATTTATTTGTTTATTTAATAGCGGTACTGGGGATTGAACCGAGGACCCTGCATGCTCAGCATGCACTCCACCGCTGAGCTATACCCACCCCACCCCAAGGTTTGTTTCCTTTGAATGACACTGTCAGGTGATAAGGATGGGCTGCTTGCTGGTGAACTCCTGATGTGAGTATTTTCAAATCTCTTCTCTTAGGCTAGTTATGTTTAGCAGAAAAGAATTTTCCAGTCTCCTGCTTAGAGGGAAATGGTCGGCGGCTGGCATTCTGGGAGCCAAGTCAGGGAAGAGATAGAAGTTGTTGGTACTTAGCATTCAGTCATGACATCTCTCTGTATTTGGTATGATAATAATAACATACCTTCATTTATGTTTAATGTCTCACAGTCCAGAGGCCTTCTGTACTTGCTTCTATTATAGGGAGAATAAACTATTATACTATGTAGTTTGTATGTGTATTTATTTAATATAAGTACTATATATATTAAAATATAGCAATGTGCAATATGAGCAAAGATGTAGAGAGCTGGCCTGGAGGAACAGCTTTCACCCAGCCCTCCCTACCTTAGCCTCCTAGTTGCTTTAGCCTCTCCTTTACACCTGCTACACCAAGTAGAGGTGTATGGTGCTGCCGGTTGTCAGTCTGCTTTCTAGATTCCAAAATTTTACTGTTCTTGTATTCTCTTGTGTTCACTTTCATGTAGGTTTATGCCTTTTAAAGAAAATCTCTTTACTCAAGTTTTAGTGGAATTTTTCAGAGAAGCAAAATCAGATGTGTAGTTTATTCTACCATCTTAACCCAGAAAACCATTTAGGTCACTTTTGCTTCTTTTAAAATAAGCAATGAGGCAGTAGTTTCTTGTTACTGAGATAAAGACCAAAGAGAGTGTTCTTCTGTCTCCTTTATTCTCTCTCCATGATAATGCGAAACAATATTTAGATTGTACAAGTACGTATTCATTTAAGCCCTCTGCTGTTGAGAAAACTAGTTTTGAAAGTTTGAACAGTCTGAGCAGCTGCATTTTGGTCCTTGAAGCCGACTCAGAGGGATTTTTCCACAACCTGCGACCAAACTTGATGCACACAATGGCTGTTTATTTAAAGAACAGAGGCATCCATCTCATTACCTCTCCTAGGTGAGAAATGATTAGGGTCCCTGAGAGCAAATTCAAACTATTCTTTCTCATTTGAGGAAATGCAATGTTGTTTTTCTCTAGTAAACACGCTAAACAGAATGCAAGTGTAATTTCTTAACAAGAAATTTTATTAGGTTACTTATTACACAATTACATGTGTTAATTATTGAAATATGGATAACTTGTTTTATGCGAAGGTGCAGTTGGGGATTAGTATGAAGTACAATAGTAAAAAGTTGGAAACTCTTCATTCCACTCATTTCCCATAAAAATGAAAAAAAGAAATCATTAATTGTATTATAACTGTTGTGGATACTTCAGGACTATAAAACAGGAAATTTGCCAAGGATCTCTCTGGCTGACCTTAAGTAACATTCAGCCTTCTTCCTTTTTTCCTTTCTCCCCTCCTTCCTTCCTTCCCCCAAAACATGTTTCTTAATTCTCAGCATGTGCAAGGCTCTGAACTAGTTACTGGAGCCCTAGCTATGAACAAGGCAGACACTGTCCCTGCCTTCTTGAAACTGTGCTTGGCAGAAGGGAAAAGCGTGAAACAAGTAATTACAACATGACTTACTGCGATAAGAATATAAAAGAGGAGGACTTGCCAGATCTCAGGTGTAATGTTTGAGCTGAGATCTAAGAGGAGTAAAAGATGTTGCTTAGGCAAAGGGCAGATATAGGGAGCCCGGGAAAGCAATACCAGACCTAAGTTAACAGTAAGTGTAAATAAATGCCCAGGGGCAGTTTTGGATGGTCAGAACTGAGAGACAGAGACAGAGAGAGACCGGAGATGAGACTGAGCAGAAAGCCAAGTCCACATCGTGTTTGGCTGTAATATTCCCTCAGAAAGAAAAGAACTCCTTATAGCAGAAATACTGGGCAGGGAATTTACTTGCTCAACAGTTTAAATGGCCATCCTGCTTCAATATAACAATACATTTCAATGAAAACATTTTACTGAGAACACGTTTTCAAAAGTATATATGTATATATTTTTTAATAGTTTCGACTTTTATTAGACTACAAAATGAGTTTTCTAATAGGTGAACAAGAACAAGATCTATTCCGGGTACCCAACACCATCTGCTATGTTATGTTAATGTATCTACCTCCCAATGTTTTTGTTTTGTTTTGTTTTGTTTTGTTTTAATCACAATTCAGTATTTAAAAGATAAAGCTTTTTTTTTTTTCAACATTCACTATTGCTTAATAGCTGAATGCATGTGCTGTCCTAGATCATGAGGTTAGTGGTGCTTATTTCAATATTAAATAAAAGGATTCATTTTCATTGAAGCAAGCAGGGAATTAAGCTTACAACTTCAATTACCAATAATTAATTCCCTGCACTGCAAGCCATTGCAGTTTGCATTTAAACTCCCAATGCCCAACGGATAACAAAAATCTATTTTGATCACTTTTTATTTTCATCATTTAAGGCGTACATCTTATTTCAATTAGGCACATGCTTTTCCAGATCATAAGAGAGAACAAATACCCCTTCTAAAAAATTAGGCGATTGGAGTAAGGGAGACTTTTAAGTGTGACAAAGAAATCCTGGGATCTTTTCATTTCTCTTGCTTTTATTGAAGGAGTGCTTACTATTGTGTAGAATTAGCTGCCTCATATACACGAGCCTTTTATTTACAAGCAGGTGGATCATTTCCCTAAATTTGTTTTCCCTTATGCATTAAGCTATTCTTTGGTGGTTTTTCACTATCTGAGGAGAAGAAAGCAATTGAGCACATGATTTAGAATAAGGCAAAATTAAGTCCTGCTCCAAAGCCGAGCCCACCACCTTGGGCAGCAGGCATAAGGATCAGAAGATCTCTTCAGAAAGGGAGACTTGACCTGGAGATTGATGAGAGACTGAGCTCATCAGGATGTTCCACATTTTTTTGGACAAGTTCTGAGCAATAGAAAGAAGCCGCCAGGGTGTCACCAAAGCAAAGACACAATCAGAGCCAGAGTTCTTAAGTTCTTAGAGATGAAAAGAGGTGCTTGGAATTAGATTTCACTGGAAACAGGCAGACCTGTGTGGCAAAAAGAAAGTAAGTTCTAAGAAGCCTTACTTTTCAAGTTTTCAAAACATTAGTTTTCTTCCTGCTTGTGTTAACCTTGCCACAAATATATCTCATAATTCATAATAATTGACCATATAACAATAATATTTTATTTAAGTGGAACTCAGTGAAATGAAACCATAAATTAACTTGAATTAGCTTCTTCATTTGGCTTTCAGGAAAAAGAATGCAGTATCAGTCATTTAATAAAAAGTAGTAGCTACAATGGCAAGTTCTAAGGTTAGTACATATCCATCCCAGTCTTCAATCCACCCTGTACTATGGTGCAAACAGATTTAGAATCTGATTGCCATACCCCACATGACCCTTAGTATAGCAGTAATGCACTAAAAAAAAAATTATACTTCCCATTTTAAGAAAACAAACCAGTATCAACCAATATATTTTAAATGATTCTATTAACAAGGGTTGGAGCAAAGGACTTTCTGGCCAAGTGAACCTCAATGATTAAAAATGGTAATCGTTATGCAGCCTAACATTCAAGCATTCTGACTAATCCATCAACTTTTTCCATCATTAAGTAAAAATATATACTACACTGAAAGAGACCCAGCCATCAAATGAAGTTCAGCCAACAGTTTCTGAATACAAGGAGAAGAATTTGCTGAATATTATTATACAAAACAAACAAAAACAGATGTCATGTTCCTGGAGGCCAAAAGCCACATCTACTAAAATCATTTAAACACAGAGACCCACTGCTGGCCTTGCTTGATGATGCATTGTTAGCACAGCCAAATATTTCCACCCTAGGAAATCAAGTAGAAATGATTTAATAAGTGATTTTACATGACAAACTTAGAGAAAGCATTAATTTTTTTTCCATTACAGTTTTTGTTAATGAGCCATTCTGATAATAGAAAGGTAGAGGAGAAGATTTAATTTCCTGGGAATGAAGATCAACATGTGACACTGATTTCCTGGTTTCTTTCTTCATGATATTTTTAAGGTCAGACCTTCAACAATAAAGGTAAGTCACTCATCTTAGACTCTGTTACCTTCTGCTCCACACCATCTGTTAGACAGAACCTCTCTCTCACTTTAAGCTTTTGGCTCCTTTTCAGAGGTCTGCTGATGTTTTCAGCACAGACAAGCAAATTCGACCCAGGAACTTTATTGTGGTACATACAAATGTAAGTTTCCAAGCACAATGGATATTATTAGCCCCAAATATCCCTACTAGACCACACAGCTCTGAGACCCAACCCCCAGTCATAGGTAGCCACAGGGAACAAAGAGGAGAGAGAAGGCTCAAATTTGCTTGGAAAGATAGGCCAACCCCGGAGGTCTGGGACAAGAAGCAGCTGAACGTCTGATGGATTTGCCATTACACAGCTGTTCTTGCCTGGGAAGAGGAGCAGGGAACACTTGTACTGCTTTCCAAGATTCTGTAAATGGTGAACTTCTGAAGGCAACAGCATAGCCCCAGCTAAAATCATCTGGGTAAGTGTATGAGACCGAGAACTCAAAGTAGACTAGATCAGCAAGCCAGTGAGATCTTTGTTGTTTCCCAGTGGAACTAGAGGCTGTCTCAAGGTTAACAGTCAGCCAAAGTTTTCAGATGTGCTTTTCACAAGTAAAAGAGACACCGTTTATGGCCATCATCTGTCACTCAGGCGTCTGAGTTGTTCTCCCACTAGATGATCTCATGCTTCTCTGCTCTGTGCTCCTTGTTACCAAATTACTGTTTTTGAAGTGAGTACCTAGCTAGGGGTGCAGACTGACAGTGCAACACCACTTTTACTGCACATGCCCAGAGAGTTCAAGTGGCTTAAAATTAATGGAAGTCATAAAACTAGTTAATCAAACACAGGCTTGAACTCAGATTTCTTATCTTCTCACTTTACCATACTTACTATAAATGGTTCCAGTGTTTAATAGACTGCTGTTCCTCACTGTGATAAGCAGAACAACGCCACCCCCCCCCACCATGTCTACACCCTAAACTTTGGAAGCTATGAGTATGTTTTGTTAAATGGCAAAGAGAATTAGGGTTGCAGATGGAATTAAGGTTGCTAAACTGAGTTTAAAATAGGAAGATTATCCTGGATTATCAGGATGAGTCCAGTGTAATCACAGAGGTCTGAAATGTAGAAGAAGGAAGTAGAAAGTCAGTGTCGGTGATGTAATGTGAGAAGGACTTCACACTGCTGACTTTGACATTGGAAGGGGGCCACCAGCCAAGGAATGTAGGCAGCCTCTAGAAACTAAAAAGGCAAGAAAACAGATTTTCCCCTAGCACCCCAGAAAGGCATGCCCTACCAACTTCCAGATTTTAGCCCAGTGAGACTCATTTCAGACTTCTGACTTCCAGCACTGTAAGATAATAAATTTGTGTGGTTTAAACCACTAAATTTGTGGAAATCTATTACAGCAACTGTAGGAAACTAATACACTCTCTAAAGTGTCTAAAAATAAACACATGATAAAAACTCAGTAATGTGTCCTACTATTTTTTAAAAAGGATCTATTCTTCCTTTGAGGTTTGATCTTTAACAATTAGGAACAGCAGCAAATATTCAAGTATAATACCTATTATATGCAAGAACTGTTCTCAATGTTAGATACATTAACTCATTTAAACCTTTCAGAACATTATAAGGTGTTTCTGTTATCATCCGCACTTTATAGAGAAGAAAACTGAGACACAGAGAACTCATGCAATTTGTCCAAGGTCACAAAGCAGGAAATTTGCAGAGTTGGGATTGAACCCAGACTAGAGTCTGTCCACTGCGGTGCTATTCTGCTGCTCTCAATGGTAGTGACTCAACACATGTCATCCTTACCTTGAGTCAACATAGATGATCTTGTCTTTTATGCAAGAACTTAACAAAATTGCTGTTGGAGATTTGTTTTCTAGTTCATAGATTGTATTCTTTGAAATATTTTTAGCTTTTTCTTATAGGTTTCCCATACTGTTACTTCACCTTTTCTCACTTAGCACTGAGACTGTTTTCATGTTAATCACCAAAAATTTCATAGCTTTGCAGATGTGGATTATTCAAGAACTGATCAACATGTCTGGTTTCCCAGCTCAGTTGTCTCTCTTCCTTTTTGCCTCTTGCCCTGTTGAGATACCTTACCCCATCTACTAGTCTACTTGCAGTGAAGGGCAGAGGAAGTGAAAATAAAATCTGCAGATTTAGTTACTTGTAAACAGCTCTTGACAAAAGAACAGTTTTGCCCATCATTGCCCACCATGGATTTTTTTGCTGTTTGTTTTCAAATGAAACTTAAGCTTCTTGTGTTCCAATGATGTCTCATATGTAGACATAATTTTCTTTTAAGTTTTCATTTCTACTGTAGGCTTTTGAGATTCGTTAATTTGATTTGTTCATGCTATACTGTACTCTCCGTTATCACAGATGATCAAGAATTGGCTTTAATCATGTTTTGCTTTGCTTTGTTTTGTTTTGGTCTCCAGACACAGAAAACCAAAATAAGAAGTCAAAGCCAGTTTGTTCTTCAAGGTTTTCTTCCCATTTAAAATATGCTCCACTCTGTGTGATTGCCCGTGAATGGAAATAGATTAGTAATGGCTGATAGATCTGTGGGGACTGTCCAAAGTATTTCTGAAGAGAAGTTTATGGAAAAATCAGGGCTCTATGGAAGAGTTTGATGATCTAGATGTTCACTAGTAGAGGGAGATGTCTGTTTTGGAGGTGAGCTAGGTATTACAGCGGCCACACATTTGCCATACCTCCTGTCATGAGTCAAGAACTGTTTCGCCATAAATTCTTGCTGAGCTTCTGTGTGGACAAACTTAGGTCTAGGCAGCACCATCTGTTTCAACCTTACCATTTTCCTGACTCTCCAGACTTTCAAAAAAATTGAAACTACATAAAAACGCATAGAAGATACTGTGTAAGTCTCTAAAATATAGCCTAAAATGAGTGGAATTAAGATTAAATTAAATACAGAGAGTTTTAGGCTTCAAGTAATATTTTACCAACTTGAAGGATTATTAGGTAATGCCAGAGGTCATCGACAGCTGATACAAACTTTCTTTTTAACATAACAATGGCTATCATTTCTTGAGTTCTTTTATTTGTAAGGCCCTTTGTTCAGCGACTTTATATATTTAACTTATTTTATCCTCATTCAAGCCCACAAGGTAGATATTTTAAATGCCCCTTCTGCAGAAGAGAAAATTGAGGCCAGTGAGGTTAAGTAACTTTTATTCGGTCCCAGAGGAATCTCTCTGGAAAGCTTTGGGAAGATTGCCCTCTAGAGAAAAAACAAATCAGACAGATGCCCTTTGAATGCACCTCAGCCTAGAGATGAAACTGAACCTGCTTCTTACTCTCCCCATTTGAAAAAGTAAGCGTTACCAAAATAGAAACTGAACAATATGTTTGAAGCCATGGAGGGATTAGACAGGCCAGATCTCAGCAATGTCTACCTCTCAGGACTGTGTGAAGATGGAGCAACCAGTCTCTCTCAGTTTCTTTTATCTCTTTCTAGGTCAGTCCCTGCAGGGGTTCAGTCCTGTCAGTTACCCTTCTCTGCGTTGCCTATCAATTATTTGCTGTCTTGCTCTGGGGTTGTGATATTTAAAAGAAGATATATATCAAGCTGTGAGGTTTTGCTTGAATTTTCTGGGAACTTGCCTCAGTTTTCTGCTTAATTTTTGCTTTGGAGACTAGTTATACAATGGGGTGGATTTTCTTTTGCATCAGAGGTCATTGCAGAAAGTTTGGAAAGCTTGATCATTAACAAGGACTCAAATCAGACCTCTGGCAGGAACTTAAACTGAATGAAGTATCAGTTGAGAGACTATTTGGATGTTCTTTTGAGGCTTTGTCTGGATTCAAGCTTTCAAAAATACATAGCTTAAAACACACACACACACACGCATACACACAGCTTCAACTTCAAATTGGTTCATGAGGTGTGCTTCTTAAAACACTAATTTGGGTCACGCAGGCCAGGAAGAAATATTTCAGTGAACTATTTTGATTAATTCTAGCTTTCAGGATTAAAGTGAAGTTAAAGTTACCATGTCTGCCATTTTTGACAGCCAGGTGAGTGGAAAAGAAAAGTACTTTCAGAACTCAAGAGATTCGGAGAATTGCATGGAAAAACTGAATCCTTGTACTTTGAAGAGGCACTTGGGACGATGATGGTTAAATATCATGTTGCATAGATTACTTAGTACCTTTTAGTATTTTATACTGGTTACTTACTCCTTTTAGTTAGACTAGTACTTTCAGTGTCACTGCATAGACTTTGTGTTTACTACTCAGTTTACCACCCAGGTGATGCTCTCTCTTGTTATAAGGGTGATGGAGAGACTAGATTCCTTTTAGCAAGTCCCTGCTGAGGCGATAAGAGGCTTGTGACAAGATCTCTATGTGTTCACCAAAACCTATTTCTTACCTACTAGTAGACAGCCAGTCTACATTTGCCAGCCTCCCCTGTACTTAGTTGTGACCACGTAACTGAGTTGAAACAGTGGTGGAAATGAGGTACGTTACTTTTAGCCCTAGGCTTTCCTCCCCCTGAGTTCCTGCAGTGCTCTTCATAGTCTCTCTCTGGATCAGGCAGTCCATCCTCTGACTGTACGGTCCAAGAGAGAACTCTGAAACCCTCATTAATTTTGAAGCCACAGAGGGAACCATCACACTGGACATTGTGTGTGAGGGAGAAACTTTCATTGTGTGCCACTGAGATCATGGGGTCTGTTATAGCAGCTAGCACTACTTACCCTAACTAGTAAAGAAATGGTTTATACAATCAAGATAAAAGATAGTGTTATTATTAGCAGGCTTGAGTAAATAATACTGCTTCACTTTTACAGGTTAAAGCAGATTTGAGTTAAGATCTCAAAATCTATGCTTTTCCTATTGCTGTAGCATACAGTACCAAAACAACAAATTGAAAATTCAGTACATGGAGCATTGAGTTATTTGTTACCATGTCCAACAACTGGTTTGTCTAATATTTAAATTAAAATTAACAGGTATTTAAATTCAAGAAGCTAGTTGTTTACATGACAAAAAAGTTTACAAGTGATCTTCTTGCTTAAGAACATGAGGAATTTGGAGGGGTTTTTTCCATCTGTTTTCAACACAGTAAAATTAACAGAATTTTAAAATCTTTTTAAACCTTCAGCTTATCTGACGGCATTTGAATATTCAACTTAAAGTAGCAACATTTAATTTATCTTGAGTATCTCAATGCTACCTTAAGCAATTTAGTTTATTTCTGTACTTAATCTTTTGTTTCTTAGAGAACTGTCCAAGTGAATTTAGAATCTTTGGGGGTGAAATGACAGGGAATATGATATAAAACAGTCAATTATTTATTATAACAACCACTATTAGACTGTCCTGTGAAAAGCAAAATAGTAAGAGGATAACAAGTACTTTATGAACAAATGTACTTTCAAATAATCTTAAGCTATGATGGGAGAAAGAAGTGGAATTTTTAAAATCTCAGTGGGAGAGCTTGGATGCTTTTTGGAACATAAATTGGAAGCTACTTATTAAACAAGGGTAATTTGTTCTGAGTCCACACCACAAAATGGCTTCAAACGTTTTTAAAGTAGGTCATCTGAGTGCTCTAAAATGTTTGGCATATGGTAACCTTCTTTAGCACATTCATGTGATAGTTAAGAGTGTATCCCAATAGCATCCTTGGGATTTCTGATCATATCAAAGCATCATCAAGGAGCAGTAATGAGACAGTTTGTTTAATTGAAATACTTTAAATTACTATGTAGTATAGCATGAAAAAATTATTATTTTCACTAGCTGAACTATTTCTGCTAGTCCCAAACTAAAAGTCCTAATATTGGAGCATGATATAATGCATTGTAAAATCTGTTAAACAGCAGGTCACAAAGAGGTATTTATATAAAAGAATTCATCTAAAACACCAAGATTTTTGCCTTAAGCATTACTCTTAGGCATCAATATCCTATTGCCAATTCTGCCAAGCCAGAGGAAATATCAACCAGAAATAGGCCCCATGTATAAAAATAAAAAATAAATGATTGTGATATCACCATTTATCACTCTCTTTGTCTTAGCAGGCAATACAGCTCCTGTGTTAACACACAGGCAGAGTAAGTTGCTCTAGACACAGTCCATTTAAGAGTTTTTCTTTGAGTATTTTTATTACTGAAGATAAACTTATTTTGACTTAAGAACCTATCTATAGTCAAATGGAAAAATTCATATAACATTTGTCATGATTGTCTTTCCATTGAAAGAACTGGCTAACAGCAGAATATCAGAATGAAATTTCCCATTTGGTTAAAATAGGATCTACCTCAACATAAACACTTTAGTTTTTAAGGAGCACCAAAAAGTATCCTAAGAATTGTGCCCCTCACTCAACTAATCTGTTTCATGAGCTAGGTCAAGAGGATCCCGTGGGAATGGATGGAGTGTGAAAGATGTATAAGAGGGGACAGGAATCTCCTCTGTAGCCTAACCTAACATCACCTAAGGATACAGTTTGCTTTATTATGTAAATCGTAACTTACGAAGAGAAAGAACAAGGCTCAAGTCTGGTGACTGAGAAGTGGTTTGATGAATCTTAAAACTTAGATGCAGGGTATTAGCAATTGAAAAAGACATTCTTTGCTTTTTTTGAGTGATAGCAAAGGCTTGAATTATTTGTTTTTGTTTTGTACAAAGGAATAGTTATAATGAGAATATTTGATTTTTTATAGATTAGTTACCTGGAGGCAATTTGATTTTTTTTTCATTTATTTTTCTATAAATTTTTGTGGAATGTTAATTTTGCTGGTCTGCTTTCTGGTTAAATGTTTTAGGTACTATTTTGTTAATTATTATCCCAGTAATCAAGTTAAAAAATTTCCCTAGGTTCATACAGTCAGTATCTATGGACAAGGAGAATTGGACCCAGGAATCCTTGTTTCGTTAGTTGTCTTATATGTCTGACATTTTGTGTATAATACATATGTGATTTTAAGGGTCCTCTTTTAGGGTCCCTGGAGGAACTCCTCTCACAAAAAAGTATTAGTGTATTAATAGACTATGCCAGTTATTTTCCCTTACATGTTATGAACTAGAAAGTTGAATTTTCCAGCTTGTAAAAAAAAAAAAAACAAACAAAAAACAAATGTTTAGATTGTGGGTCCCTTGAGTCCTCTACTCGGTTGGAGTTTTATTTTCCCATCCCTGATCCAATCTGAAGTTCTTTGTCTGCAATTCAATCTCTGTGGCTTTAATCATTTTGGATTGTACCAATGGCTTTTCAATAATAAAAGAAATGGGGATCCAGGCTTGGCATGGGACAAGTCTCTTTAGCTGGAGTAAGACATTACATATGAGTTGTCTACCCACAAAAGGGCTCAGTCTCAGATTAAATTAATGAGCTGCATGTTTTAATCATTAAGGTAATAGCAACATGTGGATTCTTTGCCTCTGTTTTAATCATGTCTGTTTTTACCAGCTAGATCATCAAATGCTTTCTTTTGAGAAGCCTTCCCATTTCATTGCAGAGAATAGCTTCTATGTGGGGCAGAAATAAATGCTTTGGAGACCTAAGAAACAATAACTTTATACATCAGGGTTCAGTGAAATTTATAGCTATGTCTTTGTCCTTCAATGCTGGAATTTGGAGAGACAAGGCTGTAGTCACCATTAGCAAATGGAACCAGCACAGGTTCCAATTTGCAAAGAGTTGAAGCATAAGAGGTGAATCGTAGGTCTCAGCAGCTGAGGTTGAAATGAATCATTTTGTGGAGCATGGTCAGCACTTAGACCAGGTGAGTTGAAAGAGATACTGCTGACTAAGCCAGTGAAGGTGGGGGCTCTGAGTGCTTTGCCTCAGCCGGAAATTGCTTTATGCAGACTTTCAACTTGCAGGCTGGTATCTGCTCGGCAAATGTTGGCAAGAGGACTTGCTCTACTCAGGAGAATCCGTGGTGAGCAGATCAGGACACGTCTCCTAGACCAGACAGACCAAATAAAGCATGTTTTAGGATAGGATGTATGTGTTTTAGCACCATTTGTGTTCTCCTCAGATACTTAGGCTATGGCCAGATGAAACCTAGAGCATAGGTTCAAAATAAGAAAATCCAATATATTGGGTATTTTGTTTGGGTGATGCCAAACACATGGGTTAACTGATTTTTCATGTACTTTGCTAAATTAAAACAACCATCTGTGAGCTCTGTGGGATTATTGCTATCCATTGTGTTACCACAGCAGTTGTTCGTAGCTTGAACACAGCTTGTGCTGAATGTGTTACAGTGGGTCACATCATTCAGCTGTGAGCTTCTAGAGGGCAGGGCCAGTACCACATTGTCTGTGTGTCTTCAGGTCCCACACACAGCTGATGCTCCATTCAAGATTGTAGAACAGAATTGATAGTGTGGGGATAAACAGAAAGTTTCTGCTTTCCTTTCTGGAAATTGTGTGAGTCCAAGGAGCATGGGGCCAGTGTTGGGGTGGGGATTTAGAAATATAAAATTATAGATTAGAGGAGTCTCAAAGATCGCATAGTTCAACACCCTTGTTTTACAGATGAGGAAAGTGAGGTCCAGAGAGGTCAATGATTTGATCAAGGTCACTTCGTTGGTGGCAGAGCCAGGATTGGAATGAATTAGCATTTACCAAAAGCTACTATAGGCTGGGAATGTGCTAGCTGTGCATGGTCCAATATGATAGTGTGTTAGCCAGGGTTCTCCAGAGAAATAAAATCTATATATAGTCATTCATTCTTATGAAATTATGAGGAATTGGCTCACACCATTATAGGGACTGAGAAGTCCTAAAATCTGCCATCTGCAAGCTGGAGACCCAGGAAAGCTGGTGATGTGATTCAGTCCAAGTCCAAAGGCCTGAGAGGCAGTGGGGGTGGGGGGCAATGGTATAAATCCCAGGCCAAGGGCAAGAAAAGATATCAGATGTCCCAGCTCAAGCGGTAAGGCAGAAAAAAGATGGATTTCTCCTTCTTCTGCCTTTTTGCTCTGTTCAGGCTTTCAACAGTTTGGAGAGTGAGAGAGACACCACTTTGGAGAGAGCCATGTACTTTAGTGAGTGCACTGATTCAAATGCTAATCTCATCCCAAATCACTCCCGCAGACACACCCAGAAATGATGTTTAATCTGGGCAACCCATTAGCCAGTCAAATGGATACAAAATCATCTATCGCAGTTAGCGACTAGCCTTGCAGGGATAATGAGCGCTGGAAATGTGACAAGAGAGAGAGATGGTGGTACTGAATTTCAAAGTTTACTTAATTTTACTTAATTTTAAAACTGAAGCAGTGTAAAATATTCCTCCATTAAAAACACCTTTATTGCTTTTGTAGATTGTAATCATTGAAAATTTTGTATCTGAATTGAGATGTGCTATCAGTATAAGGTAAACACCGGA
Source organism: Vicugna pacos (assembly GCF_048564905.1). NCBI lineage: Eukaryota > Metazoa > Chordata > Mammalia > Artiodactyla > Camelidae > Vicugna > Vicugna pacos. The sequence goes on from NC_132988.1 coordinate 45,135,242, forward strand.
TTTTGAAGACCTATCATGAAAAAAAGTGTAAAATATCTTGTTAGTACATTTTTATACTGATTACACGTTGTAATGATAATATTTCATTTGGGTTCTATGGGGTTAAATGACACTCATTTGTTTCCTTTTACTGTTTTTAGCACAGCCACTAGAAATTTTAAGTGACATGTGTAGCTTGCATTATATTTCTATTGGATAGCTTTGTTCTAGGCACTTGACATACATTATTTCATTTAATCTTTACAACAGCTATCTCTGTGTCATTTTCTCCAGTGGCTAGATGAGGAAACTAAGAATGAGGGGAGTTAACGTGTTTGCAGAAAGTCAAACCACAAGAAAATGGCAGACTCAGGATGGTACCAGATCTGGCTGACTTGGCAGCCTGTGCTCCTTCTAGGGACTGTTCTGGCCCCAGCCTTCCAGATACTGCCTCAGTATCCAATGTACTTCCGATATACAGGCTGACCTGTAGATTCTAATACAGAGATTCATCATTCGTTTATTTATTTTCACTGACCACTTCATAGGAAAAAAATGAAAAATTTTATGTACTGACTGACTGAAAAATTTTATGTATTTGACCTTCAGGTTCTTGGGTTCTGCTCTACATGTGTCTCCTAAAAACTGTGAAAACTAAGCATGTGTAATAAATTCATTTTAGAGAATTTTTATATTTTTGTTTGCTTCAATTGTAATACTTAAAAAAATAATTTCCTAACTCAACAATTATGCTTCTGGTTAAAGTCATATATGAAAATTGATTTATCCTTTTTTACTGATTCATCTGTTTTTCTATGACAAGTGGGTCATATGTTTAGAAAAGAATTAACATTATTTTGGAACTAACATTACCTGGAAAAAATTAAAATCAATTAAAATTAAATTAAAAAACTATTTGATTTTAAATGAAAAATAATTAAAATAAATTTTAAAACAAATATATTTTAATATTTGCTTTGGCCTTGTTTCCAGTATAGGTCTGAGTTTTGCCCAGGTAAGAAAAACAAAAAAATAACCTGGAAGTTCTGTGTAAAGCATATTTTCTGCACAGGCAAAGATGCTTCTTTCTTACTGCTGTTTGAGACTTGGAAATTCTATCACAAATTTCCTCTGAGTTCTAATAACATTAGATATATGCTTAAAGACGTGGCAAAAAAGTTGAAATGCATGAACCCATAAACATCACTTTTGGTGAGAGAGTGTCAGATCTTCCCAAAGACTATAAATTCACCCAGAATCTGTATTTGTAGAAAGACCTGCAAATACCTTCTCATCTCTCCCAGCTAGAAGAGACTTTGGAATAATTTAACTGCAATTGCATTTACTGTCAATAGAGGGCTCCAAAGGATGGAAAAGTAATTTTGATGGATTTGGTTTATTTCCCCAGCTCAGTTAGCTATTAAAATTTAATTATTTAAAAAAACAAAACAAAACAAAACCTTTGGAAAGTCATTTTTTCATCTTGAAAAAGGAGGATTCAGTACTGCTGTCCATATGTCCATATACTGTCCGTATGTCTCATCTTTGCCCATCCAGGCATGACCAAGCTGAACAGAGCACCCTGAAGCCAGGATTTGGTGCATGGGTAGTATCAGAAATGGAGAGAAAATTCCTACTTTCTCGCTTTTTTACCAGAGGGCATGGTCACTGTTTCCCCAGCTGGGACTCTGTCCAGCAGCTTGACTTGCACTGGTCCTTTAATTGTTAGCAAATTAAGATCCTTCACAGGGAAGTAAATTGGCTTGGCAAATATTCCAGTTCCTGCCATGTGGCAGGCACTTTGTTAGTTTCTGGGGAAACCAGGTACTAAAACAGACCTGCTTACATGGCGCCTACAGTCTAGTGGGCAACAGGGACATTAACCAATCACACAGACACAGTAAATACTTACCTTGACAAAGTGATGTTTGAGCTGAGATCTGAAGGCTGGATAGGAATTAACTACGTGAAGTAGGGAGAGTTGAGGAAGAAGATTTCAGGTAGAGAGAACAGCAGGGTCCATGTATCTGAGCCAGGAGAGAACATGGATGGATACTCCTGGAATTGACAGTCGGAGTGGCCAGAGCCTGGGAAGTGAGGGGAGAGTGACTGAGGCTGGACAGGGAGGCAGAGTTCGATCATGTAAGGACTGATGGCAGCATCATGCAAGGACTTCGTTGTATGTGCAACACAAAGCCTTTGATAAGTGGATGTTAGGGTTAGGTTTATGTTTTTAGAAAGATCACTCTAGCTATTTCGTGGAAAATGAGTTGAAGGAGGGCAAGATCACAGGGAGGCTACTGCAGTAGCTCAGATGGGAGATTTCAATGACCTGGACCAAGGTTCTGATGTTGAAAATGGAGAAATCTGAGCCTGGAAGGAGATCAGATTGCCTGCACGTAGTTGTGGATGGAGCACAGTGGGGAGGGAAAGGATGTTGTTAAGGTAACTTCCAGGTTTCAGGCTTGCAAAATGCTCACAGGCTAGGTTTTACAAACACAGAAAGCACAGCTGGTAGTGTTTAGGAAGCATTATTATTACTGATGTGAGGTGGGAATCAGAACTTTTAGCATTGGGCAAACTCATTTCAGGCTATTGGTCTTTGTGTCAGACCTCTCTGTCATTAATTAAGTGAGCATTTCAAGAAGAGCTGGAAATGACCAACAGCATTGTAATGTGATATCTAGATAACATCACCAGGACTAATAGATGCATATATATCTACACACACACACATACACACACATAGAAAAAATTCTGGAAGAATATAAACATGTTACTGTTGTTATTTTTGAGGGGTGAGATGAGAGGGAGCACCATTTTCAAGGCTAGATGTTACTGAGTTTTCTGAAAATTTTTAAAGTAAGCCTTAACTGGTCTTCTAATTAGCAGAACCTGTAAATCACCATCGTTACCAATAAAAAGCTTTTCGGCTAGGAAATTTAAAGCCTTTTGTGGAGCCTCAATAATCTCCAACCTCCATTAAATCTCTCTCCTGGAATCTAGAGAGCCTTTCCATTTTGGGACCTTCTAGCCCAAGAGAGCACAAATTTCTCTCACTGTAACTCATTAGAGATGCTCAGAAAATCAACTTGAGGACTAGCTACAGAAGCCCTTTCAGCACCGTTTGATCTTTTCAGTAGCGAAAGTGTCATTTGTAGCACGATGGGTCCAGTTCTTACGTGAGTCTAAAATAGAGCCACTCCAAGATGCTTTTGAGACTCCCCGCACTCCAGCTAACTACCAGTCTTTCTCCCAATTGATGTATCAGTTCTACCATATCCTTGGGGACATCATTTCCACTTGCTTGGTAAATAATTAGCCTGCTGCCTTTGGCTATAGAAAGGATTATAAATATTTTAAGCACTGCAAGTGATTGAAACCAGCTCTATTTGATTTCATCTATGGCTGCAATGCTTTGGGTGAAAACTTACCTCTAAGAATGCAACACCTTGGGCAGATAAATGTTCTAGGTGTGAGAAGAATAAGGTGTTTAGGCTGCTTTGATCAGTGGGCATTCAGAAACAGGTTCTAATAAACCAGCTGTTTTGAACCTCTCCAATTTTAGCCCACGCCAGTCAATTTTTCTTCTAATGAGAGAAATAAATGACCCATTTCTCACAAACATTTTTATACTTATAGGATTTTTGAAAAATAGGCTTTAGAGGGGTTAATATCCAAAATATATAAAGAACTAATGCAACTCAATAGCAAACAGTTTGATTAAAAAATGGTCAGAGGATCTGAATAGACACTGTTCTAAAGAAGACATACAGATGGCCAACATGTACATTAAAAGGTGCTCAGTGCCACTAATCATTGGGAAAATGCAAATCAAAACAACAGTGAGATATCTACTAGAATGGCTATTATCAAAAAGACAACAAATAACAATTACTGGTGAAGCTGTGGAGAAAAGAGAACACTTGTGCACTGTTGGTGGGAATATCAATTGGTGCAGCCACTGTGGAAAACAGTATGGAGTTTCCTTTAAAAATTAAAAATAGAACTACCATTTGATCCAGCAGTTCCACTCTGGGTATGTATCCAAAGGAAGCAAAAGCATTAATTTGAAAAGATACCTGGACTTCCACACTCATTGCAGCATTATTTAAACTAGCCAAGCCATGGAAAAGGCCTTAGTGTCCACTGATGGATGAATGGATAAAGAAAATGTGACATGTATATATGTGTGTGTCTGTGTGTGTATATACACACAATGGTATGTCATTCAGCCGTAAAAGAAGGAAGGCCCTGCCATTTGCTACAACATGGATGGACCTTGAAGGCATTATGCTAAGTGAAATGTCAGACAAAGACAAGTACCAATACGATCTCATTTATATGTGGAATCTAAACAAAATGAAAACAAACTCATAGATACAGAAAACAGATTGGTGGTTGCCAGCGGCGGGCAGTGGGTGAAGGTGATCAAAAGATACAACATCAGTTATAAAATAAATAAGTCCTGAGGATACAGTTAACCCACTAATCACACTGTATTGCCTATTTGAAAGTTGCCAAGAGAGTATATCTTAAAACTTCTCATCACAGGAAAAAAATTGTGACTATGTAGCGACAGTTGTTAATTAGACTTTTTGTGGTTATCATTTTGAAATATATACATATATTGAATTAAAAAATAATTCGTTTTTAGAGCAGTTTTAGGTTCACAGAAAAATTGAGTGAAAAGTACAGTTCCCAAAACCTCCTGCTTCCACACACCCCCCCACCAGAATGGTATATTTGTTACTCTCAGTGAATCTACGTTGACCTGTCATTATCACCCAAAGTCCATGCTGTACATTAGGGTTTGCTCTTGGCGTCATACATTCTATAGGTTTGGACAAATGTATACTAACATGTAGGCATCATTATAGCAGTAGACAGAGAATTTTCACTGCCCTAAAAATCCTCTGTGCACCACCTGTTGTTCCCCAACTACCCTAACCCCTGGCAACCACTGATCTCCATAGCTTTGCCTTTTCCAGCTATCATCTAGTTGGAATTCTTACAGAAATTTAAAAATTGTTCTTCTCACAAGAATATAGAAGCTCCCATAAATATCATTGGTTGTAATCTTTACAGTGAATTTTTTTGTGGTTGCTATGGAAACTCAGTGTCTTACCTGGACCACATCTATATCTAGCTGGTAGTACAGGGACAACCCAGTGAGAACCACTGTCTTACTGGCAGGCAGGATTCAGGAGGAGAGGGCTGATGCATTGGGGTGGTTCTTCCAGTGCCCTGCAGAGTACATGTTCTCAACAATTCAGTATGACTTCTGATGAAAATAGTAGCACGTGCCTGTTGATTCACAAAGTAAAACAGTACAATGGAGTACAAAGTAGATGTTGTCTCTGCTTTTATGTCCAACTGATAACCACTGTTATCCTTAGGTACTCCAGGTGGGCTCATATTATACTTAGTATTGGACAACATGCTGACTTTATTAAAAACAGTATATAATGGGGAAATTTCCCCATGATATTAATTCATAAAGATATCTTTTTAAAGGTAGACAAAATTTATTCAACCAGTTCTCTATTGATGGCCACCTGGATTATTTGTAATTATTTGCTGTGAAATGCCAGCAGTGAAGACGTACATGTCTCTTTGCATATCTGTTTGATTATTTCCTTAGGATAAATTCCTAGAAGTTAAATCGCTGGGTCAAAAGGCAAACATGTTTAAAATTTTGATACATGTTGCCAAATTATATACTCACTGAAAGCAATGAGAGAATACACTTTTCTACATCCAAATCAAGAGAAAGAATATTAATCTTTCATCTTTACCCATTTGTTAGGTAAAATAGTTTTAATTTTTATTTCTTCATTAATATATTAATGAAGTTGAATTTTTATTTCAGTGCTGGTTACATAGGTATATTTAGTTTATGAAAATTCAATGAGCAGTATACTTATGATATGTGCACTTTTGGGGGTTAAGTATTATATCTTGGCCTTTTTTGTTGGGGAGGATTTCTTGTGTATCAGTTAGGCTACTTATGGCTGCAAGTAACAGAAAAGCCCAAGTCATATATATGTATTCTCTTAAATAACAAGAATTCTGTAGCTAGCATGGTACAGGTTGATTAATTCAGCACATCAGTGCATCTCAGTCCTCCTCAGAGCTTTGGCTTAGTTCTCCTCATGGATGTAAGATGGCTGCAGCAACTCCAGGCCTCACATGCAAATGCCGCAATATCCAGTGGGAGCAGAGGAACTGTTTCTCCCTAACTACCTTTATCATTAAGGAAAATCATTCTCAGATACCTCTCTCCTTCCCAAAGTCTTGCTCTCAGATCTAATTGGTCAAAATTCCATTGTGTGTCCACACCTCAGTCAGGCACTGGCAAGAGGAATGAGTACACTGACTGATCTGAAGGAATAATGACTCACCCCAGTGGCTGGGGCTGAGGCCCACCCCCTGTAGTTCATGGTTGGGGGAGGAAATCAGCAGTGTTTGCTAGAGATTGAGGATGTTTAGAGGAACAATGGGAGATCAGATGGGACAGGCAGGTAGGATGGGATTGGGATAGATCTGGGTTGACAGGATGGATTTGAGGGGTGATAACCACAGAGCAAGAGTGCTGTTAGAAAGTCACTTCATAGTCTACATACAAAATGGTAAAAGTTGATATTTACTGAGGCCCCACTCTTTGTCAGATAACGTACTAAGTGCTAGGGGATACAGTGAAGACAAAAGTAGACTTTATGGACATCACAGTCCAACAACTTAACTCAAGGAGGTTATGAATTCCATTGCATTAATAAGCATAATAATAATGAAGGCTAATAGTTACTGAGAGCTTACAGCAGCTGGGCATTGTTTTCAGTACTTCACATATATTAACTCATTTAGTCCTCACAAGAACTTCAGGAAATAGGTACTATCATCATCCCTATTTTAAAGGTGAGGAGACTGAAGCACAGGGAGGTGAAGTAACTTGCCCTAGGTCAGTAAACAGAGAAGACAAGAAGAGAGCCAAGACAGTGGGACTTCAGAGTCCATGCTTTTAACCATTCACTCTACTGCCCCTAGAACCCACACATCAGGAGATGGAAGACAGTACTGTGAACGTGGGCTGGAGTGGAAGCAGTTGGAACAGAAGAGGGAGTAGCTGTGATTACATGCAATATCTGATCATTATTGAGTGCTTACCATCTGATAGGAGCTGTGTTAAGTGCTCATGACACACGATGTCACTGAGCTCTCACAACTCTGTAAGATGGGCGTTGTATTCCACAGGTAAGGAAGCTGGGGCTTCGAGATGTTGAATCATTTGCCAAAGTTTAATATTGTATCTGAGCCTCCAAAGCCTATGGAATTAGTTAATTTTACTATATTCATATTTAAGATATTTTCTTAAAAAGAAAAACAGGGAATTCAGGGGTAAAAGCATGATAGGATGTAAAAGTATCCTAGTATCTATCCCTTTTTTATTGAATAACTTAAAAAAAAATCAAATTGTAAGTGCACTTTTGTACTTTGGCTGACTTGAATTGGCCTTCACGTAGACCATGGTCTGATTGGACGTGATACTTTAGGATACTTGGATTTTTTTTTTTCCTCAAAGGAACCTAAATCCAGAATACAGAAAGTTTTTCCAAACTTTTTTTTCATGAGAAATGTCATGTATATGAAAATGACATTTTTCATTAAATGATTCAACATCTCGAAGCCCCAGTTTCCTTACTTTTATTATACATTTATAGCCTTTCAGTGATACTTTGTGTATATAATAAGCACCTTGTATTTACCAATTTGTTTTAGATGAATGCAAATTAGTTTTAATCTGTGTAACCAACCCGCCAAACCGCTACTGGCTGTTCTCACAAACCAGGAGCTCCACGCCACCCCACTCCACCCTCACTCAGCGGCACTGCCCTGCAGAGTTAGGGAGCAGCAGTGACCTGGAGGATTTTCTCCTTTTCTTCTGTTTTCAGGGAAAGTCCCTCAAACCTTTGTCCAGATGTTAATGTGGCGCATGTGGTGTGGAGTCTTGACTCTTCAAATCTTCTTTTCTTTAGTAGAATGACTGGGTGGGGCAAAGGAAATTGTTAAGGAGTATTATGGTTTCTTTCTCTTCTAAGCTGAGTTGAATCCAGCCAACATCGTCAGTGACCAAAGTCATTGCCATCTGTCAGTGGTGGGTGGCCCAAACTAGCGGTCTCTAGCTCCCAATGGACAGGTAACTTGGATCTGAAAAACCAACACATCACATCTGGAACTTATTGGCAGACTCCAAAGAGAATCCAAAAATGGAATCAGTCACAGAGATAGAATGCCCTGCTTTTTCTTGGAGCTGGTATCTGCTGGGTTCAGGCTTGTGGCATATGGGTAGGGCAACTCAAGAAAAGTTTTCCGATGGTATAGGCCAACTGAACATACTTTTCTGAAGCACAACCTCCTACCAAAAATGGAAAGTAAAAAAAAAAAAGCCCCAAACCAAACACACCCAAACCAACTCCCTCGTCTGGTGTGCCACATGAAATAAAATTGCCTGTCATGAAGATATTTGAATTTAAATTGTTGCCAGTTCTAAGGAAAAGGTAGGGGTAGCTTCTTGAAACATAACCAGCATTCTAACAAAGTACCCAGGACTAACACTATAATTAGTAGACACAGATGGTACAACTTCTTGCTTCCTCTTCCTTAGATATATAGAGATTACCAGGGGAATAAGAATGACAGGATGGGGAAAAAAATAGAAAACACTTAAGGAAATAACTTTATAAATAGTCAGAATATAGTATAGTTTTACACCAGAATGATAAAAATAAATGCATATCTCTTTAAATATTATTTTGCAAAGTTTTATATACCTATAAGTACCTGAAGTTTAATTCATAACTTTGCTAGGATTTACATATTGTCCCTCATAAGTGCTCCAGCTAGCAATATGTGCTCAATTTCAAATATAAATCATGACTGCTTTTATAATAATATTATAGAAATAAAGGTGAGCGAAGGAAATGGGGAAACTGTGTTTAAAAAATACTCTGATGTATCCCTGGAGAGGCTGAACAGGCAGACACTTAAAGGAATAGTTGACCTGCAGTCAGCCAGGGGCTTACATACATACATTTTTCTCTGAAGCTTTAAGCATAGAGTCGGGGGAGTGTGCGGTGGGGGAAACATTTAGGAGCTCCAGTATTAGGCAGCCTTGGACTTACCTCCTGGCTCTGCAACTTACTGGCTGTGTAGCTATGGGCAAGTTACTTCAACTCACCGAGCTTTAGTTTCTTCAGCTATGAAATGAGAGTTGTTAACACCTTTCCAGCAAGCGATTGTGAGGTGTCATAAGATAATGGTATTAAAGCGCATGGGGACTGGCAGGTGCTTAGCCAGTGTTTTTCATTTTCCCTCCTGTCTCTGTTGGTGTAGGGGTCAGTGTTACCTGTGGGTTTCTTGGAGACGACAGTGGCTTTGGCAGAATGAAATCTCATCTCTTCTGCCTTGCATTCCTTTTCCTCTCTTTTCTCTCCTTTTTTTTTCCCCCTTCTAATGATAGTATGATTAATACATAGTTCTCATGAAACAGCATATCCTTTTCAATGTTTCTTTTCCCTAGCCCAAGAGTAGTGCCTAATGTGTACACACCTTTGGTAAAGAAACATTTTCCTAATTGTTAGAAGAAATTCATAAGCCACAGGGCTTGTTTCTCCCTCTCTATTCGAGTACAAAAGAGAAAAGAACAGTAAGGAAGCTTGCCCTGAGGTTATTTAAGGACAGTTAGGAATTGTGCTTCTCTGTCCCTAAGCCTAGATCCCAGTCTATCCCAGAGTGATTGCAATTCATTCCAAATCTGCCTCCGAACTACGAATTTGCACTGGGCTAACTCATTTCCTTCCACGTTGCTTTAACATCGTTTCATCATGAACTTCTGAGTGTGTATGAGTTTTTCGAGGCATGTATGGATCTACGTGTTTTATACCAAAGAGTCAGCTACACATCTGGGCATTCAGGAAGCAGTTGATAAATTCTGAATGAGCAAGTGAATGAATTAATGAATGAACACCTTTAGAATATTTAGAGTATTTCTTCACTTTTTGAAACCTATGCTATCTTTTGATCAGTACTTCCCAGCACCCAAATGTGGATGCCCTTCAAAGGTGTCCTGCCGCAAAGACAATGAATGGTTTTCTGCATATCCCACCAGGCTGAACTTTATTGAGCATCATTTTTCCTATTCCCCAGTCCCCCTGCGCAATTATACATTAAAAAAATACTGTTGGGCATACTCCCTACTGCTCAAGGTTTTGATATTTACTCCGTGTCCCCAAAGGTATCTGCACCATTGTAGATCAGAGGCGCCAGAAAGGCAGGGACATGCCTATTCAAATATCTGCCATGCATAAGATATGTTAGTTGCTAAATAAGTGCTTTTGATAATGACACAAAGGACAGCTTTGGAGAAGCTCTAGTGCTTTACCATCACCGATAATACGTAGCAGTTTAAAATTGGATTCAAACGCAGACCTCCCAAGAGGGTCCCAGTAGTCCAGTCTGAGGTGGAATCCATGGTATTCTTCAACCTCTCTTCCTTAAAATCTGTCCAGCTTATGCCCTTTCATGTGCTTTTGAAGTAGAAAAGAATCGCCCTCCACTAAAACTTTCCCTGACTCAGGCGTTTAATATTAGTAATGAAGACTGAATGGCTGGAGTTTTAATTTTTTTTTTAATACTTTCAACTTGAACTATAGGAGTCTAGGAGCTGAACATTTTGGTCCATGGCAGCTAGAGGTCTGCCTGTACTTTTTGTGTGCATGATTATAAATTGAAAAACAAGGAAAGTGGCATGTAATTTTATAGCAACCAAACACACGGTTTTCCCCTTTCCTTTGGGATGAAAATTCCTTCCTGTAGAAACTAAGGTTATGCCCCTACTTGTGAAGCCCAAGGAGGGACACTTTGATGTGAAAGAGGATCCTGGTAGAGTAACGGATACAGAAACCAGTGTGGGAATAGGAGGAGCCTCCAGAGACAGGAAAAGGCATTGTCCCGAGGAGGGGTTATTTCATCCCTCTCTGTCGTCATTCGGGCTGTCTGGTTTGTTTCCTCCCCCAGGTTGGTGTGAGTTGGAAGGAGAGCCCTTTGTTAATGAGGTCGAGAACAAGACTGCCCATTTTGTGAGGTGGTCAGGGCTGAACTTTCAGATTTTTGATTTTATGAAAAGTGACCAAGAGCAAAATTAATTTGGGTTTCACCTAAGCAATCCCAGAGCGACTGGCTAGGAAGTAAAAACTCCAATCAACTGGTGCGGCTAAACAACATCAAACAACTTGTTGGACTGATTTTCCTAGGAAATGCTTCCATTGGCCCACAGTTTAGGCATTATGTAGGTATAAGACTGAAATTTTGCCCACAGCTGGGTCCCCTGAAACCAAAAATTTGCTAAAATAAAATAATTTTATTTGAAGAGTTGTGTATCGCAAACGAACAGCTGCTGCTCAGAAGCACTGATAAACACAAATCTCAGAGCTGGGAACTTCTGTGAAGTAATTTTCTGGGATGGCATTAGCAGTGCCCTGTATGTGGGTCCCACCTTTCTCAGGGGCTTTCTCAGCACGCACCAGGCTGGACCCCAGCAGAATGTTCAGCCAGACCCTCATCATCTGGGAGCAGGAGGGGAAAGAGCGGCCAAGGCCAGTTCCATCTGGCACAGGCATGGGGCTTCTGGCCACACTGGTTTCACTGTGCTTAGCACTGAACCTTTTCAGGGTGCTTGGGAGTGCTTTGTATTAGTTTTCACGCCAGTCCATGGTGGAGAGCAACGTTAATATTAGATTTCCCATTTTAGAGACCAATGAGCTGATGATCAAGAGGCTTAAGGGACCTACATATCATCACCCAGAAAATGAGCATCACAGCCAGGATTAGACCACATGGAGATGCCTGAGACTCTAATGGCTGTATGGTCAGCAGACAGCATCGGCCTCTGTGCTCAGAACTGAAGGGAATCAATCTTCATCTCTAGGACGTTGTAGGAACCTCTCTCCTCCCAGGGCCCAGTGAAGCCCCAGCTGGCCATACCTCAGGAAGTGAACTTGGTATGAACTGCTAGAGGTGGTGTCTGGCTGAGTTGGACTCAGTCCAGCTCTTTGTTCTAGGTCACACACAAAGTACCATGAGGGTTTGAGATGAGCAGGATTTTGTTCTAATCTGGAATATTAGCACATAAAAACAAAAGCAAAGCACCTTAGGGAGCATAAGCTGAATAATAAGCCAACGCTGATCTTATAAAGCCATTCAATTTGATATGGCAGAAGTATAAGCCACCCTCCATGTGAAAGACACAAACATGAATAAAAATAGTCCTGACTCTCCAGGAGGTCAGCTTTCTGAGGCAGACAAATAGGTATCAGGCTCACCTCAGAGATACTGGGGGTTCAGCTCCAGACCACTGCAATAAAGCAAATATCTAGAAAGTGAGTCACACAAATTTTTTGGTTTCCCAACATATAAAAGTTATATTTATACTATACTGTAGTCTGTTAAGTGTGCAGTGGTAGCATCATGTCTGAAAGACAATGTATAGACCTTAATTAAAAGATGCTTTACTGCTAAAATATGCTACCCATTATCTGAGCCTTCAGAGAGTTGTTATATGTTTGATGGTGGAGGGTCTTGCCTCATGGCTGTTGACTGATCAGGGTGATTGTGGCAATTTCTTGAAATAAGACAAGTTTGCCACATTGATTGACTCTTCTTTTCACAAACGATTTCTCTGTTGCACATAATGCTCTTTGATAGCATTTTGCCCATAGAACAACTTCTTTCAAAACTGGAGTCAATCTTCTCAAACCCTGCCTCTTTGTCAACTTAGTGTATGTAATATTCTAAATCCTTTGTTGTGATTTCAACAGTCTTCAAACATCTTCACCAGGAGTAAATTCCACCACAAGAAACTACTTTCTTTGCACATCTTTAAGAAGCAACTTCTTATCTGTTCATGTTTTCTCATGAGAATGCAGCAGTTCAGTCACATCTTCAGGTTCCATTTATAAATCTAGTTCTCTTGCTGTTTCCATCACACCTGAAGTTCATTCTGCCATGAAGTCTTGAATCCCTCAAAGTCATCCATGATGGCCAGAATCGACTTCTTCCAAATTCCTGTTAATGTTGATATTTTGATCTCTACCTATGAATCACAAATGCACTCTTAATGACTTCTAGACTGGTAAACCCTTTTTAGAATATTTTCAATTGACTTTGCCCAGATTCATCAGAGGAGTCACTATCTATGAAAGCTATAGCCTTGTGAAGTGTATTTCTTAAATAGTAAGATTTAAAATTAGAAATTACTCCTTGATCTATGGGCTGCAGGATGAATGTTGTGTTAGCAGGCGTGAAAACAACATTAATGTCACTGCACATCTCAATCAGAGCTCTTAGGTGACCATGTGCATTGTCAATGAGCAGTCATATTTTGAAAGGAATCTTTTTTCCTGAGCAGTAGATTTCAGCAGGGGGCTTAGAATGTTCATAAACCATGTTGTAAACAGATGTGCTGTCATCTAGGCTTTGTTGTTTTGATTATAGAGTACAGACAGTGTAAATTTGGAATCATCCTTAAGGGTCCTAGGATTTTCAGAATGGTAAATGGGCACTGGCTTCAGCTTCAAGTCATCAGCTGCACCAGCTCCTAAGAGGGTCAGCCTGTTTTGTGAAGATTTGAAGTCAGGCATTGACTTCTCCTCTCTAGCTATGAAAGTCCTAGATGGCATCTTCTAATATAAGGCTGTTTTGTCTACGCTGAAAATCTATTTTATGTAGCCACCTTCATTAATTATCTCAGCTAGATCTTCTGGATAACTTGCTGCAGCTTTTACTACATCAGCACTTGCTGCTTTACCATGCACTTTGATGTTTTGGAGATGGCGTTTTTCCTTAAACCTCATGAACCAACTTCTGCCAGCTTCAGACTTTTCTTCTGCAGCTTTCTCAGCTCTCAGTCTTTACAGAATTGAATAGAGTTAGGGGCTTGCTCTGGGTTAGGCTTTGGCATAATGTAATGTTGTGACTGGTTTGATCTTTTATCCAGGCCATTAAAACTTCCTCCAGATCAGCAGTAAGGCTGTTTTGCTTGTTTCTTATTCATGTGTTCACTGAAATAGCACTTCTGATTTCCCTCAAGAACTTCTCCTTTGCATTCACAACTTGACTAACTAGTGCAAGAGGGCTAGCTTTCAGCCTGTCTTGGCTTTCGACATGCCATCCTCATTAAGTTTAATCATTTCCTAGCTTTTGATTTAAAGTGAGACTCTTCCTTTCACTCGAACACTTAGAGGCCAGTGTAGGGCTACTAACTGGCCTAATTTCAATATTGTTGTGTCTCAGCCAATAAGGAGGCCCAAGGAGAGGGAGAGAGCTAGGGGAACAGCTGATTGGTAGAGCAGTCAGAACACACACAACATTTGTCAATTAAGTTTGCTGTCCTATATGAGTGTAGTTCATGGTGCCCCAAAACAATTACAATAGTAAGATCACAAATCTCTGATCACAAATCACTATAACAAATATAATAGTAATGAAAAAGTTTCAAATATTTCGAGAATTGCCAAAATGTGATATACAGACACAAAGTGAGCAAATACTGTTGGAAAAATGGCGCTGATAGGCTTGCTTGACATAGGGTTGACACAAACCTTCAATTTGTAAAATATGCACTGTCTGCAAAGTGCAAGAAAGTGAAGTGTGATAAAATGAGGCATGCCTGGACACCTGTCTGTGTCACAAAGCAGACCGTGTCATTCTACAGAGGAAGAAGAAACAAAACTTTAGGGGTGTCCACAAGAGGAAGGAGATATTGATTCTGACCAGGGAAGTCTGGAAAGTTTCTGAGAGATGACAATTGACCTGGACCTTGACAAGTCAGACTCCCAGAACCTGGAATGACTGCTGAGGTTCAGGGCAGTGTGATTTGTCTGAGATTGGAATCCAGTTCTGTAGCCATCATTCTGAACTGCGTCACAACCATCATCTGAATGCTGCCAGGGAGATACGGTGTACTGTGAAGTTGAGATGATTTTATTCTTGTTCTATTTTGCTCAAAAACCCCAGAATGAGGTAGTGGAAGAAATGACCCATTTTTCTCATTTTGCATAATTTTGTATTTAAATTCTCACTTTTGGGGACTTTCATAATAATGAGATTTATCCAGAGCCTTGCATCAGTTTTGAAGAAGGACTTTCATTCAGAGGAAAATTTTCAAATAAATCAACCGCACATTTAAATCCATTTAATGTTTTCTATATTTCTAACTGACATTTCCTGAAATATTTGCTCATTACTAAGTTATTTTAGCTAAGACTGAATCCCTTGGTTTTTCTACTTGTTTAAGTCAGGACCAAATGAATAGATAAGGCCAAATCTATTGTCTCCATGGAAAAAGATTAAGAGGTTATAAACATCAGATTAGAGTTAACTATGGTATTAAGCAGGAGAAACTGGTCATAATGTATGACAATGAGTTTTTTTACATACAAAAATAGCATACTTGTCAAAGCACACAGGTATTATACTGGGAGAGGCTTTGTAAATACTTTCTAATAATATCTCCCGTTTAAAAGTGATTTTCCAAGAAATGCATAATGCAAAAAATTAGTTCTGGTTGGACAGATGTAAGTGTGCTTTGTTTTCATGTATCCACTTGTGTGGAAGGTTCTGCTTAAAACCAGTACTTATAACTCAACCTTCAGGATAAGACGTTGGGTACATGTGAATCTGACAGTTAGAATATATATTTGATTTTGTCCAAAAAACTTATTATGTCACTTAATTATACATAGTATTGTGTACAGTGATTTTTTTTGGCTAAGATCCATATGACCGTGTTCTAAGTTTCATTCACCCATTTGATTAATCATTATTAAGCACATATGATGAGCCAAGAATTGTACTACGTGCTGGGTAAGCAAGTCAGATGTACTCCTTGCTCCAAAAAAGCTTATAGTTTTACAGGGTGGACAAGCAGTAAACATCAAATAAATTAGAACCCACAGAGTGTGAAGAATACTGTATCTTATTGAGTAGAGATGCTGCTGGTTATGAGATACACCATTATTTTTTTAGTTGTTAGAAAGAAAAGACCATGGCCAACTAAACTATTATTTATTCCAATCTCAGAGACGTTAAAAAGTGGGGGTGAGGGGTGGGGTGGAGGGAATGTATATCTTAGAACCAGTGAAATCCTCAAGCAAGAGGATAGAGGACCATGAAGAGTATCACTGGGGATCTTTAAATAGGGATGGACTGAGCAGTGAGATATGTTTTGTCTCAGACTTGAAGAATAAGAAAAGTTGGTCCTACTACTACAGCCCAAGAAAGAATATGCCAGGCAGCAGTGACAGCCTCAGGACACAGGGGCAGGAAATCAGGAAATCACTTTGCATGTTTGAGGTGCCCAAATTATACCACATGGCTTTGATAAACAATTGTCCTGGGGTTTCCACCACACCCCAATCTGAATTGCATTATAGAATTCTAAACCACTGAGGCATCTTCCTTTCCACACGGCCCTCAGTGGTGGTTGTAGCTTTCCTGCTGTTGTTCTGTGCTCTCCTTCCACTGCTGCTCACCAGTCCATCTCCTCCCACTGCTGCTGTGTGCTTGGGCCTCACCTCTCTGCTCTCCACCACCGCCATACAAGCCTGTGGCTCTTTCCCGACTGGAGGAACCATCCTCTCAATCAAAGTGAATACCACTCTTTAGAAATCTTGGGTGGTCTGACCTGATATTTTAGTTTAGTGGCCACAGATATTTTAGTCTCCCAAGAGGTTTGTCTTACTCTTTCAATTTTACTGGTCCCACTGTGTAAGGAAAGTGGAACAATTTCCCCAGGGACTGGTCTGGAGGTACTGTTGAATAACACCACAGTGTTTTTCTTCCTTCCCACAAAGGACCAGCTGGTGCCTCAAGACCGGGCATAAACCTTTTGGCGATCTGCTAACTCAGAGTGAAAAACTCTGCTTTCCTTCAGCATTCCTACCCTTCCAGGTCAGGCAAAACTTTTTCTTCCTTTTCTACTTAGAACGTTGAATCTTGATGCCGCCTCTGATTTTCTTTATTTTTCTTTCCCAGGAGAATTAAATACCCTTGTGCCTTAGTACATAATAAGACCTGTAAGACAACCTATGGATTTTCAGATTCTCATTTTCCCATCCCTCCTGCCACAAAAAGAGAGGATCAGTACTTACAACTGCGCTCTTGCTCACTTACCTACCCACAGGCTGTATAACAGCATGTTGGGGCAGCTGCCATCCACCCTTAGCACAACTTTTCTGAGATGCTGACAGTCTCCCTGAGGAAGTGCTTCTAAACTCCCTTATTGAGACAGATAGGAAACGCCATCTGCAAGATAATTTTATGATACATTTGAGCCAAATACACTCAGGAAAGGATTCTAAAGGACAATATCAAGTGTCCATGAACTGGTGAGTGGATAAACAAAATGTGGATGGAACTTTCCAAAACATGGATGCACCTCAAAATGTTATGTTAAGTGAAAGAAGCCAGGTGCAAAAGACTGTGTGTTTTATGATTCCATTTATATGAAATGTCCAGAAAAGGCAACTCTATAGAGCCCAGAAATACATTAGCAGTTGTCTGGGCTTGGGCTCGAATGCCTGTGGGTAGGAGAGTTATTTACACAGTGATACAAATGTTCTAATACTGGATTGTGGTGATGGTTATGTAACTCTGTATATTTACTAAAATTATTGAATTGTACATTTTAAATAGGTGAGTTTCATGGTATATAAGTTATACTTCAAAAAAGATGTTAGAAAAAAGCATGACATATTACATCCATTGTGATATCAACCAGCCATGACTCTAACTCCATTAGTGCTCATGAACTGTGTACTATAAATCACTTCACCAATTTAGCTAGATTTCAAAACTCAACATATAGTTAACCCTGAGTATGTGCCCGCAATCATGTTCAGATATATCCCTTTATATAATTATTACAAAATGAATTTGACTTGAAATGGAGTAGGAGCAGTCTCATTTTAGATACTATCTGTCTTTAGAATTGAAAACAGATCAAGGAAAAAGAAAAAAAAATTAGATGCAAAGGGAATAGAGAAAGTGAACCAAGGCTGCCATATCTTCTTGCACTATTTATGTTCAAACAATGCATCAGTGAGAACAAAGTCTGGAAGGCCAACACATATCCCTCCACAATCCCAGCCTCTGCTTCTTTGTCCATCAGGTATCTCTTAAGTTCATGTGAGTAACTTGAGGAGTGGGTCCAGTTGGTTCTATGTGTGCTGACTACAGTGGGAGGCTATTGGCCTTGGGGGCTGTCTCTGAAGAACAGAAGCCGGGATACATTCCTTCTCCCCAGAGTGGCCCAGTGATAAGTAAGACTTTTTAAGAATAGGCTGATTTACTCCCTCTGGCCAAGTTCAATGAGGAAGCTTCCCAGCCCAAGTGGTCAGGGTCCTCTGGGCTAACACTCTTCCCCAGGCTGCTAAGAAATCCCAAGATGAAGCTAATGAGTTTGATTTTGTTAATTGCCACCAGGCTGGTGGTAGCAGAGACCTGGCTGGCACGAAATTGCTAATGCTCCATGGTTAGTTCTCTCTAGTTAATTCTGGAGGTTAAGTCAGGACCAGGACAGGTAAAACTGCGTCCTGACTGTGACTAGGACTAAGGGAGTAGAGAAAAGCCTTTCTCATTCACAGAAATTTTCCATGGGAAAGTGATTTTTAATTAGGTTATGCTCTGTCACAGAAAATTCCTGGCCAGAATCTGGCTATGGCCTTATTGTTACAGTTCTTAGCAACCAGATCTTTTTGTCTCAACCCACACTGTTGATAAGGATGCAAGATAAATCCACGTAGAGTAGATCAGGGTTTATTCAGTGCTCCTGTTCATACCCAGAAGTACTATCACACTTCTGTCTCAGGCCGGGGCTAGCCACCAGTCCTGTCTACTCCTACAACAGTAGCTTTTGGATCAAGTTTACAAGGCACCTTGATGTATTTTCCTAATTCTACATCTCTCAGAAAAAGAGTGAGAGGTGTTGGATCCTTTTTTCCTAAGGGAACCCTGGCTCCTTGTTCTTTCTCCACCTACTTCTTCAAATCCTAATTTTTCTAACCCCTCACATCCTTTCCTCCTAATCCTCTCAACTATAGCTTCCAAGATCACCAAGATTTATATGTGATACTAGCTAGCAAAATATAATGGCAACATTCTCTTTGATGTCCTCTTACTGACCAATCAGCACGCAGTTAATTTTTCTCTTTCTTAAAATTCCCTTGGCTCCCCTGACATCGTGTTCCTCTGGGTTTTCCTCCTATATCATTGACAGTATTTGTTTTCCTCCTTTTGGGTGTTCTTTCTTTGCTCAACTCCTATATTTCTGATTATTCCAAAGGATTAGTCTTAGTTTCTCTGTTCTTTTCTATCAATATCCTCATTCTAGGCAATTACATACCACCTGAATGATGATGATTTCCAGTTTAATTTCATCAGCTCCACTGAGCTCCAAACTTACATATCCAACTTCCTCCTTGATATGAAATTTAATAACTAATAATTTTCAATCCTAAATTTTTGATTCCCTTCTCAAATCTATCCTTTCTTTACCATTTCAGTAAATGACATTAATATCTATATAGCCATTCCAGACAAAAAACCTAGAAATCAACCTTGATTCCTTTTTTCTCTTATTCCTATTTTTAATCCATCAGCAGATCTGTTCAGCTCACTTTCCAAAATCTATCTCAAATATGACCGTTTCTCTTATTCTCTACTTTTCTCTCTTAGTCCAAGTCACCAACTGAGGTAGCTATCCAGCTGGTCTCCCTGCTTCCATGCTTGCTCCCTCACAAGTCATTCGCTACACGGCAAAGTGGGAGTTTTTTTGTTTTTTGTTTTTAATATGGCTCAGATCATATTCTTTCCCTGTAATTTCAAATAAACACAATCCAGATTCCTTACTTGGTGTGATTTGGTCTTGTCACATAAGCTTCATCCATTTGGTTTCTTTTCAACAGGCATAAAGGTAGATCTTTTATCTTTTCACATAGTTCATTTTGTTCTTCAACTCAATCCCAGTCTTACTGGCAACAGAACACCTCTTGATCTATTAAGAACTGGTTTAGTGCATTGAAAGGAGGGTATATTTCTCTTCCCTTGAATCTGGACTGGCCTGTAACTGCTTTGGCTAATAGAGAATGATGGTTCTAGTCCTGGTCTTCAAGAGGACTGGCAGCTTCTGTCTTATTGTCTTGGAGCAATGTAAATTGAACTAATCTGAACTTTCCTGCTGTGAGGAAGCCCAAGCTAAACATGTTGAGAGACTATGTAGAAAGAGAGAGAAGAGCCTGACAGGCTCCCAGCTCTTCCAGTCCTCCCATCGGAGATCTCAGACACTGAGGAGCAGAGGCAATCTGTCCCCTCTGTGCTCTGTTCGAATTCTTGGAAACATATGGGATAGAGTTGTTTTAAACCACTAAGTTTTGAGGTAGTTTGTTATGCAGTGATATAAAACTGGAACATTTGGGAAGTAATTTGACACCCTGAATATCCTGAACATCTTCATTCTATTTATTACTTATTTAATAATTTGGCTGGGTATAGTATTTTTGGTTGGAAGAATTCTTCAGAACGTTGAAGGTATTGCTCTGTTGTCTTCCAGCTTCAAGCACTGCCATTGTGAAGTCCGATGCCATTCTGATTCACATATCTTTGCATGTGATCTGTTTTGCTTTCTTCTTCATCTGTGGACGTTTAGGTTCTTCATCTGTGGACGTTTAGGTTTTCCTCTCTGAGCCCAGTGTTTTCAAGCATCATGAGGGTTTGTTTTGTTGTGGGTCTTGGGTTTCAGCTTCCTCTAAGTTCACTAAGTTCATCTTATCCATCTAACTCATTGTTTTGATCACTTTTATTGTTCTCCTCCTCTACCAACTACCATTCCTTTGTAGGTTTATGTCTTTCTAAACCTTTTACCATAATAGTAACAGGATTTGGGGAAGCAATGGCGGTAACTGTGTGTGCACTTTCCCTGAACTGCTGTTTTTGCACTACATACTCTTTTATTTATGATTTTTTTTCACGCCGTCTCCCCTACAAAATTGTAAACTCCATGACAGCCAGTATCATTCCTTCTTGTTCACTACTTATCCTCTTGTTCACTGCTTATTAATTACTGTCCCGGTACAGTACCCAACACATAGTTATTTAATAAACATCTGTTGAATGGATGAATCAAGAAATGGCTGAGGGAGGGGGCAGGAAAGGCAGCAGGGGCAGACACATCAAAAGCAAACATCATAGTCTACCTGGTCATTTTGTCCAGAACCATAATATTTAATGGGTGGAGGGGATGGTGGTGACAATTGTCTCCCAGAGGACATTTGGCAATACCTGGAGGGGGAGCAGTTTGCTCCTGGCATCTAGTAAGTAGGAGCCAGGAATGTTGCTAAACATCCTACAATGCACAGCACAGCCCCCTACAACCAAGAATTACTCAGTCCAAAATGTCAGTTGTGCCAAGGTCAAGAAACCCTGGTATAGATCAGACTCAAATATAGCTAATATATATAGCATGGTACCTCTTAAACACATAGCCCGTTTTCAAAATTCCACACAAATGTGTCAAAACTTCCAACTGTATGCCCCTCTCAGTGTGTGGGCTCAGTGGAGAAGTAGTAAGTTTGAATGTCCTATGGCTCACCCTTATGCAGTTTTTTACATAACTTATACACATTTTTTTTGAAAGCTGGGATTAGTGTAAAGAATGGAGTAGGAAGGAAATTGACAGAATCCCTACTTAATTCATTATTTTTCTTTCCAACATGCAACGGTAAGTAGATTTAATGGTGTCTTACATTTTTCCTCAGCTGCTCTTCCACCTTCTCAGAGGAAAGTGCCTACCAGGCTCTTCACAATAACCAAATAATGTAATCATAGCACTCTAGGGCTAGAAGGGGACTCATTTTAAGATAAAGTAATTGCCTCATGTAGCTAGCTCAATACAGAAATACAGAACTAGAATATGAATCCAGGTCTGTCCTGAAAGGTAGCTATATTTTGTTATAGCATGTTCTTTGAATTAAAAATAACAACAACCTCCCCCACCCAAAAAACAAACAAACAACCCTTTGACTACACAGATTCACTTTCAACAATGCAATAAATAAAATGCTTACCTTCACCTACTTTCATCAAAAGTGAACTCACCTGGGGCACCATTCCATGTCACCTAGCCATACCGAATGCTACACCTTAGACCCTGTTGATTATGACTTTGCAGACAAAGCAGGGATTTGTAGCTCTATGTTGTGACATGCAGCCCATTCTGGAGCCTTGCATAAGCTACATTTTGATGAGCGTTATGCTTGCAGAGTGAATTCACTCAGGCTAAACTCAGCGATTAGTCATGGTTGATTATTTAATGCTTAACCACTCCCCAGCTCCACCTCTCTCTTCCAGCCTCACCATTTAAGCCCAAACTAAAGTTGGCACAAAATGGGCTCTGTGCTTCTCCCCTGCTGTTCTTGTTCTACTCAAGATATGTGATATATTTAAGAAGTTAACCATTTTGCTTTTGTTACTCTCTCTATAGAAGCTGGATAATGGCCATCTTCTTCATTTTTTTCTCTCAAAATTTCTGAACATCAGTAATATAACAAAGGTTCTTTGACATTTTCAGATAAATAAAAGCCTTGAGCCAAATCCCTTTGTCTTCCTGCTCCTCCCTTCATGGCTCTGCAGGATGAGCACTCAGTCAGTCCTCTCTTCTTCCACCTGGACTGCAGGTGTCCTCTTCCTCTCGGCCCTGCAGGACTTCTCTAAGTCTGAATGTTTAACTGCACCTCTGGGCTGAGTTTTGGCAGAAGTCACCCAGCCTCCTCAACAGGCTACAGACCAGAGTAGTTCATCCACCATCACCCATGACCGTGCCGTAGATTTAAAGCTCTTTTCATCACCATGGGACGTCTGGATACTGGCTACTTCTGTCAACCCCCACCTGGCACTTCCCTTTTCCTCATTTATGTTCATTTTCTTGTATCATTTATTGGCAGGATTTTCCTCCATTAAACTGTAGTTCCTTGAGAGTAGGGCTCTATCTATTTTTATATTTATATTGATAACATACTGCCTTATTCTCCATGATAGTCAACTCTGGGATTTAGCCCTAGTAAGTTTAATTAGTATTTGTAGTGGGTGATAGGTGAGTCTGTAATTTCTTTGCTTTATGCCATAGTCCTTATTTACCTGGCGACTTCCCTACTGGGGAGCTAGTCCAGAAGACATCCATTTCTTTAAAGAGTTGTCAGGGATGGAATCAGAAGGGGAAAAAAATGCAAATTCTTGGCTTTTAATAGCAAAGTCTTTGTCCTGAATGATAAGAAACATTGTAAATTATAAGCAAATAGGTAGACTCTGTTTTTCCCCTCCCTCTTTCCTTCCTCACCAGATAAAGATCCTAGGAATGAAGGATGGAGGAAGAGTGTGGGAAGATCAAGAGAGCTTCAGAAATTGATGTGTCTCTGGGCCTTGCTTCCTGTCCCAACCCCTGGAGAGCTTCAGGTACCCCTGATCTGAGTTCACCTGGGCTTTGCTGATCCCATTGGGAACCTATCTGTGTCCTAGAGAAGGACAGCAGAGATGGCATTGAGAGGTGGGAGGAGCAGGGTGAGTGCCTGGAACAGTCTCAGGTCCTTTCGGGACCCCAGGACTGGAGATGACCAACCTTCCTTTGGTTCCATAAGAAAATTCCTGGAAGTTAGGGAGAGAGGGGAAAAGTAAGAGAAGGAGGGCGCAAAAGGAGAGGGGAAGGGGAGGAGGGAGGAGAGAAGAACTAGAGGGAGCAGGAGAAAAGAGGGGAGAAGGGACAGGAAGAGGTAGGAGGCATGGAAAGACAGGACTGCTTTCTCTACCTTCTCTGCCTGTCTAACTTGAGCTGAGATTTTCTACACACTAGCAAAAGGTCCTCTGAGAGTAGGTATTAGGTCTAAACTGTATTTTGTTTTACATTTTATTATGGTAAGAGCACTTAACATGAGATCAGCCCTCTTAACAGATTTAAGTGTACAGTGCGGGATTGTCCTCTACAGGCACTCAGTTGTACACCAGATCTCCAGAACTTATTCATCTTCCATAACTGAAATTTTCTACACACTGACTAGCCACTCTGTTTGTAGGTCTAAAATGGTTGGTTCTCAGCCATTTTGTATCATTTAACCAGTACAACAGGCAGGACCACACGGGGACTTTGGTCGGCATAAGGCACTTCTTTCTAATTTCTAATTTAATTTAAGAAATTAATATAATTTCTTTTATGTTGGAATAAAGACAAATATATTAATATTATATATTAAAATATCTTCTTCAACATTAAAGTTCATTTATTTCCTTCTTGATTTCTAAAGAAATAAAACCTTTTCATAGGCCCCTGAAAGTACTGTGTTCCCAGGCACTGTGCCCTCTGTGCCTGCTGGGGATGCCCGCCCTGAGGACAGGACATAACCTGGGCCCGCAGGGCCTGGAGCGCTGCCCTGACAGCCTCCCCCCCCCCCCCCCCCCCGCCCACGCAGCCTGGGCTTTGCTCTCCCTCTTCTCTTCCCGCTCGTGTAGATTCCTTCCTTCTCTGGAGGGGTGAGTTCTCCCACCTTGGCCTTTCCACGGGTGAATGAATCCTTCTAATCTCCAGCCCCGGTCAGAAAGTCCTGCTCATATGATCGGTAAGGATAGTTCCATTTCAACTGGGAACTAACTGCAGGCGCAGGGCTTTGTGCAGCTATGTAAATTAGGCTGGCCCTCAGATTGAGCACCACCCACTGTAATATTAAAAACAAACAAACAAACACATCCCAAAGCATCACCCTCACCACGTAGATTATGACCACCATCCACGTTATCCCTAGTGACCAGGGAAGTGAGCTAACAACTGATCTTTGTAGCCGGTACAGTTACACACTGGCAAGACTTCAGACTCCCCCGCCCCTTTCCCCCTCCACTAATTGCCCTTCTGAGATTGTGGCAGAAAACACACTGGCTCTTGCTTTGAAAACCGCAGGGGCTTGTGTGAGTGAATGACATTTTATTACTCTGCCCTTTAGAAATTAGCCTCTGTACTGTCAGGCCCACCATGGAACTTTTCTCCACTTCTTCGGATGTCAAACACCCAAATTTCAAATAATGCTGGAGAATGATGCGGCTGGGATGATTTCACAGCATATAGATCAGAGCTGCCACAGGGCAGCTTGAAGGAGCCAAGGCTCTGTGGCTGGAAGGAAATGGGGATTAATAGATAACAGATAACTTGAGACAACATCTCCTGAAAGATTCATCATCAGATAAGCTTTGGATAGCTCTGATCCATTAATTGGTTATCTTTGGCAAAACACACACACACACACACACACACCCCTGGTTTTATGAGAATTGGTCTCAAATTGATGTGGGTGGAGATTTTACCCAATTGAGTAATTCTTAGCCTTTGGAGTATAACACCCAGTCTCCTAATTCTACCTTACATAGCGTGCCTATATTTTTAAATTAGAGAGAATTGGATTTGATTTTGTCTCGATATTTGTTTTGACAATTTCAAGATACCTTTTGAAACTATTTGCAGCATTTCAGACTTTTTCAAAACCAAGGCTGAAATGAACTTTTCTAGCTGTTTGTTCCATCTTTGAGTTAAGAGTATGAGTCTTTGCATTTTAATTTAATAGTTGCTTTTTGAAGCCATATGGGAACTTCAAGTTAATTAAATATTTTAATTAAAAAGAATATGCATGACATAGATTACCAGTCCTCAGGAATTATTATAGAATATCTTTGACAGTAAAACTACGCTGAACCCAATATTTAATTGATGATTATGAAGATCTTTTCTGATTGCAAAATTGTGGAAATCAGTTTTTATTATGATATTGATGTGAGTAATTTCCAGGTCAATGAGGATTTCTGGAGACAGAATGATAAATAAAGTAGATCTGTTTCACTCTGGGAACTGATTATAGCACCTGGGAATTATGCACATATTGTTAAATTAAGTGAAATAATGTAAACAAATGAACCAAGCACCAGAGTTGGCACATAGTATATTTTCAGTGAATGAGACCAGAATTTGAATGTGAAATTACTTATATCTTGAGGATTAACTTCCTAGAATTATTTTTCTGTATGTTTTTCTCCATCAACCTCACTTATTCAGTACACGTACCTATTACATCAGTTTTTTTCGAGGAGGGTATTTAGGCTTATTAATTTATTTATTTTTGATGGAGGTATTGGGGATTGAACCCAGGACTTTGTGCATGCTAGGCATGCACTCTACCAGTGAGCTATACCTTCCCCCTATACATTGCATCAATTCTAGGCCAGATATTTATTCATATTTTATTACTCTAAAATTACATTAAATTTTAACATTAATGGTGGGTTGCATTACTGTCAGCTGGAACAATCAATTGTACTACTTGCCTACCATTCCTGGTGGCACAGTTGGATAACTGAGTCTCTTCCTATTTCTGTCACCTGACTTCTTACGGACTATTTGAGAAAGGCACATGAATTGTCCTTTGAAATCTAACACTTGGTAGGATCAACAAGGCTCTAGCCCCCAAACTTGCAAAATGGTGGGTGTCAATGGCTTGAAAGAAAATCCCAGAGATAATAGTGGCACACTCTTTGAAAAAACAGTGCCACACCAACACTCGTGATGGCACAAATGACCACTCTGAATTTAGAAGGTAATTCAGCAGAGTTAGACTCTTGAGTATGAAGAAGTTTAGGGAATTCAAGCAATTTATTTTGCTTATATTTTCTTTTTTACACTTGCAAGAGCTATGATAAATATCTATGACTAAATAATTCTCTTACACTAAATAGAAAAATGTCGAAGTAATCAGAAAGCATAGTGTCATCATTTCAATAAGCGTATGTCATCATTTGGGGGAGGCTTTTTTCCCATTCCCAAGGCGTATTAAATAGTGATGCATCTCACCGTCAGTGGTGCCTTAGAGTCAGTGAATTCTGAGTACCTGCCAGACCCTGTGCTAGGCTTTGCAGAGAGTTAATTAAGCAAATACATTATTTTTTAATATTACATTAATATTAAGCAAAATATTATTGAATGCCTCCTATGTGTCCCAAACCTGCTATATACTGTGGATGAGCCAGAGAAGCTCTCATGGAGGTTTCTCTGGCTGGGAAGACAGACATCATACAACATGTTTCCAGAGAGGAATACATACTCTGGAGGGGCAAAAATGTGTACGTATTACAAAATACGCTGCAATAAACGTGGTGTCTAAGATGCGATCCCTGTTCTCAAAGAATTTACAATCTAATGTCAAAGATAGAAGGAAAATTCAAATTGGTGTGTTAAATGCTGTAAACTCCCAAAGAGTCTGGAAGAAGTGATAGTTAAACTGTCCCAAAGGGCAAATAAGGATTAGTTAGCTGAAGAGTAGGGGAAGCGGAAAGACTGTCCTGTTTAAAAGCCGAGAAGTAAGAGGGAGGCTGGTGAGTTTCCTTCAACTGTAAAGAGTTGGGTGGCAGAGCTTTCAGCGTGAGGGGCGAGAGATAAGCCTAGAAAGGTAGGACTTGGAAGATCTTGTAGGCTAGGGCGAGTCTTCTGTTCTTTATACCAAGAGCAGTGGGGCTTTATACAGAGTACAGGCATGATCGGATTTGTGTTTTAGAAAGATATCTCCTGCTGGAGTGTGGAGAGTGGATTAATTTTCTCCCTTCCCCTTCCCCCCAAGCAAAGAAGCCAATTGTTGCAGTAATTCAGGAAGTTGATGTTAAGGCTCTCAATTTTCCCATCTTGATTGAATCTTTACCCTGCTTGTGTGTGGGCTTTGTAATAAAATGTTGACTTCAGTAACTTATGGTCACTGCCCATGGGGAGCCCTATTGCAGACACTACAATCACTTTAAAATGAAGTCCCATCAAGTTATTTGACTAGAAAAGCAGATTAATAAACCCACTGATCCAGTGAGCAGCTGATCAATAAAAACGCCACCTCAATTACATGATAAAGTCAAAAATCAAAGTGTACGGTTGCCCTCCTGAGCTTCTGTGGGACTGAAGAATTTCCATCTGAGATTTATCAAAGGGTCTTGAAAGCCAGAGAATGGTTTAGATGAAACTCAATTGATTTTGTGTTTCTGCCAGAACTCAAAGCTTTCTACAGGTCACAGCTTGTCAGGTATAAAAAAATCATAATTTTACCAGAGCTTCCTTTCATGGTTTAGAAGGCCCCGCACATGCTGGACTGATAAGCCCTGGTCCTGTGTGTTTAAGCAGATGTAAATGAAAATGCCAAAAGGCTCAAGTTCAAAGGGAGAAATGTCGCTTTATGGAACTCCCTCTGTTTGGAAAAACACTTGGGAAAAAGTTTCTTAAGCACAGCTAGGGAGGCACGGTTTCAGTCTGTTCATGCCTCTCCCAGCCAGCACAACCACCACCCTTTTCTCTTGGAGCCCACGAAGGACTGGACAGCTAGAGAGATGAGCTGTTTACTGAACCATCCTGGAAGGCTCCAGATCCAAGGAGAATGCTGACATCTGTTCCTCAGTTGCCTATGCCTTTTTGATTGTAGTTGCAGTTTTCTAAGCAACCTTTTGCAAGGAAATATGGATGGGCCAAACAAGTCACCTGTAGAAATTTGATCCTCATGTGCTTTTGTATTTCTGGGTGTGCATGGGTTTACCCCTGCAGGAAACCATTTAAAGAATGTAGATAATACCTATCAGTGTTGTGAGTCACCCTGTCAAGAGAGTAATGTACAACTGTGCATCCTTGTAAGTTATTTATCATACCCCGAGGCTCGATGGAACACAGTTTCCTTGATGAAGAGATAAAAAGGAGCAACATAAAAGCAAGGTAAAAGAAGAACACTTCATTAAAACTGAATCTACCTTCTGGTCTTAACTTTTTTTGAGGTTTTTTTTTTTTAATTAGTAGTATTACTGAAATTTATCACCACAAAAAATTTACTTTGTAGAACATCTTTTCAGGAAAAAAGCAACCTTTTCGCTGCTGAAATTAGTAGGAGGAGTTTGCAGAGCTGGACGGGGAAGACAACCCGCCCCCACCTCCCTCCCAAGGGAGGGCAATAGAATGCAGTTGTGGAGAACAGGATTAGTCCTTGGAAGCAATGGACACTAACTTGAGCACACCAGTCCCCTCACCTTAAAAACAAGGGAGCCAAAGCAAAAGCCATGGAGCCTCACAGTTCTAAGATTCTGTTTCTTTCAGGGTAGCTGTGGGTGGCCACTGAGAAGTAGTAGATCCAAGAAAGAGTGGAGAAGGGAGATAACTGACGTTTTATTCCATGTTGAGATTTAGTTCCAATTTGACTTTGTTTACTCTCCTTTCCCATTGCTCTGCTAGAACAGAACATCAGGAGTACATAAGCCTCAGGAAGAGGAATAGCTGATTTTCATGACAGTATTAAGGGTCTGCTAAATAGAGCAAAGCAAGAAATTAATGTTTTAACCTCATAATACTGTGATTGTTTAAAAGGACTTAAATTTAAACTGCATAAGTAATATATGGATACGGTTTCTTTGTAAAAAATGAAAATATTAAATAGAAGACTAAACTCCCCTTTTACCGCCATTCTTTTTTTTATTGAAGTATATATAGTTGATATACAATGTTGTATTATTTTCTGGTGTACAGCACAGTGATACAGTTATACATTTTTTTTCATATTCTTTTTCATTATAGGTTATTATAAGCTACTGAGTATATTATTATAAGCTAGTGACTATAGTTCCCAGTGCTATACATCAGGATCTTGTTTATTTTGCATGTAGTAATTTGTATCTGCTAATGCCACACTCCTAATTTATCCCTTCCCCCCACTTTCCCCTTTGGTAACTGTAAGATTGTTTTCTGTGTCTGTGAATCTCTTTCTCTTTTGTAAATAAGTTCATTTGTGTCATTTATTTTAAGATTCCACATATAAGTGATATAGATCTTTCTCTGTCTGACTTACTTCACTTAGTATGATAATCTCTAGCTCCATCCATGTTGCTGCAAGTGGCATTATTTCATTCTTTTTTGTGGCTGAGTAGTATTCCATTGTAATGTATATCACAACTTCTTTATTCCATAATCTGTTCGTGGACATTTTTAGATTGCTTCCATGTCTTGGCTATTATAAATAGTGCTGCTCTGAATATTGGGGTGTATGTGTTTTTCAAATTAGAGTTTTCTTCAGATATATGCCCAGGAGTGGGATTTCTGGATCATATGGTGAGTCTATTTTTAGACTCATACTTTCATACTGTTTTCCATAGTGGCTGCACCAAACTACATTCCTATCAACAGTGTAAGAGGGTTCTCTCTTCTCCACACCCTTTCCAGCATTTATCTTTTGTAGCCTTTTTAATGATGACCATTCTGACCAGTATGAGGTGATACCTCATTGTAGTTTTGACTTGCATTTCTCTGATAATTAGCAATATTGAGCATTTTTTAAATTTGCCTACTGGCCATCTGTATGTCTTCACTGGAGAAATGTCTGTTGAGGTCTGCCCATTTTTTGATCATCACTATTCTTAATCCCAGTTCCACCCCAGCCTCTCCCAAGGGAATCTTTTATCAGTTTACCATGTTTTCTTCACAGACCTTCTTCTAGGTAGAAGCTATGAAGTATTGTTTTATGTGTGTATGTTTTTAATATAAATAGTATGTGTTGTTTTAATAAAATTTTGCACAAGGCCCATTCATGTTGTCACAAATGGAAGGATATTCTCCTTTCTCATGGCTGAGTAATATTCCATTGTATATATATATATATATATATATATATACAATGTATATGTATATACAATATATATACTATATATATATAGTATATATATAATATATATATATTATATATATATATATATATATATCCCACATCTTTTTTATCCATTCATACAATGAAGGGGGCATTTGGGTTGTTTCCATATCTTGGCTATTGTGAATAATGCTGCAATAAACATGGGAGTGCACACATCTCATCAAAATCTCCTTTTCATTTTTGGGGCAGTATACCCAAAAGTGGAATTTCTGGATTGTACAGTAGCTCTGTGTTTAATTTTTTGAGAAACCTTCATATTTTTTTCCACAGTAGTTGGACCACTTTACATTCTGATCAACAATGTATAAGTGTTAAGTATGGGTTTTTTTAATTGCTGTGTCTTAGAGATAGGTCCTTATTAGTACATGAATTTCACCTCATTCTTTTTAACTGTGTTGCAGAGTTCTGTAGTATAGGTAAGTCATATTTATTTAGCCATTCCCCTGTTATTTGCAATTATGTGGCTTTTGGATTGTTTGTTTTTAGCTACTGGAAATGCT
Source organism: Vicugna pacos (assembly GCF_048564905.1). NCBI lineage: Eukaryota > Metazoa > Chordata > Mammalia > Artiodactyla > Camelidae > Vicugna > Vicugna pacos. The sequence goes on from NC_132988.1 coordinate 45,166,569, forward strand.
ACAAAGACCATCTTTACATAAGCTTCCTTGTGAACCTATGTGATTGTTCATTTCTCTAAGGTAGAAATCATTTGGTTTCTAGCCTCTGGGTCGCCAGGTCTTATAAGGGCAGCTCGAGTTCAGCTGCATGTCACAGAGGGTCTTAAAAATTGCCTCACAATTGGAGGGAAGGGAAGAGTTACTCTTTAATCTTAGCAAAACATTAGCCCATTTCCCAGCTACATCAAATGTCTATTCATTTTCCAGTCTCAATGATTAACTATTAAGAATGCTACACATGTCATCACTCCCCAAAATATTACTTTAATATTCTTTCTCACTTTTGTAGCTTGCATGTTAAATATGCATTTCAGAAGTGAAAAATAGTAGCCATTTTGTATTTATATGAAAACATGTATAAACAAAGACTTTCATCATAATGCAAGGAGCCACTCTGTAAGAATATTGTCTTTTCTTTTACTAAATGAACGTTTAGTACATGGGATGGGAAAGAAAGAAAAGGGGATGATGTCAAAATTGGATAGCACAGTCATTTCTGCCCTGTGCTATTTGTACTGGCAGCGTCAGGATCAATCCAGTCGCAAATCCTTTGAGCAGCTGTTTGCACACCATCGACTAATGAAGCTCTTTGAATGCTGTGTTATCGGTGTGATGGAGCAGGAGATGGAATAAAGAAAGAAAGAGTGGACCAGGGAGAGACATCCTAAAGACAGACTCCCTTTCCCCAGCCACTTGTGGAAGTCTATTTCAGGTCAACTGGGACCAATTGTGAGTTCTGGCCTTGGGCAAAATTCCTATTTGCAGTCAATAAATTAATGGGTGACACCTCGAAATGGGTTGGCTTTAGCTGAATCAATGTCTGATGTGGTAATCTTTCCTCAGGCCAAATCCCCACTGCAGTTCCTACGTTGGAGCTGACTGAAGAAATGGACGGATCCTTCGACTTTCTTTCTTCTTCATCTCTTTTTAAAAATCACTCCTGAAAAAGCAGAATACCGTGTTCTGGCACTAACTGGCATTCTGACTTTCCTGTCCTTGCCCCTCCTCTCTTTAACTGCTGTGGAATAACTCCCAATGTTAATAGATTTCATTTGTATAGAACTCTACAACGTACAGAGTTCTTTCTCTGCCTGATGCTAGTTTAATCTGTTCCCTCTAAGAAAGCTGTCCGATAGGCCAAAGAGGGAACTGTTCCTTTACAGTAGCTCCTTTTGAAAACTCTAGGCAGCAGGAAACAGAGAAGGCTGCTCTGTTGGTTCAGCTGGCTTTTACAGCTGAAGATAACACGAACCACAAATCTGCCGGGGTTCGTGTTTTCTTGGAGGGGGAGGAGAATTGAGGGAGCAAAATAAAGAGAAGTTTAAGTTTAATATTTCATAACTGTGTGCTCTTTCCCAGGTTTTATTCCTGTAATATTCTCTGTGTGTGGCCAGACCCTTCATAACAGCGCTATTGAAGAAGGAGAGGGAAAAGGGAAAGGGAGGAAGGGTGGAGGGAGGGATAAAAACTAGCCTTTGGGGGAAAAAAAAGACCACTGCTTTTAAGTATCAACCGTGACCTTAACCGGATGTAGTCGAGGCCTTGCAGAATTGAGTTGGTCATTCAATTCTGAAAACAGGATAGGGGGCAAGCGTGGGTAGCATTTGTAGTGAGGCCAGAGGAGGGAAGTGACCCATTTACTCTTCTATGGAAAAAGTGGGTTCCTGAGGCATCAGAAAGTTGATGGGCTGAGAGCTTTCCTTTCCCTGAGGGTATGTTGGGTAATGTCTGCTGGGAAAGCAACAACAGTAATAAATCTGAGGAATGAAGATAGTTGAAACATGGGAGCAAAATCTTTTTTGTATTTTGGAAAATCTTTTTGTGGAATTAAAAAATAGGAGAAAGATTTTTTTAAATCTCTGGAAAAAGAATTGGCGTGTCCACATTATGTATGCAACGCTGCTCCTGCCACCAGACTGGGAGTCTAACAAGCTTAGCTGCTTAGGAGAAGCATATTTTATTTTCAGGTTGGCCAAGCTATTTCCTGCCTTTGGAGCAAAACCCAGTGCAGCTACTGTACCCTGACGATATTTTTTTCTCTCTGAATATCATAACCTTTTAAATAACAAGTATGCTGCTCTTTCAAGGGCTCTGAAAACACAGATGGAGAAATACAACAGCACCATTTTATCCTTTCCCTGAAGAAGAACACTCCTTTCTCTACGCCATTGCTGGGGTTTCTGGATGTAAATGTGGAAGATGACAAGTGTTTTGATCACACTTGAGTGAGAAAACATAACCAAAACACACAGTAGTGATTCAGTCACATAGCCTTGGAAAGAGGTGGTGAAAATCGGGCCAGTTACAGTTTCTGGGCTGAGTGGGGGTCTGTCACAGCAGAGCAGGGTGGCTGGGCAGGGCAGAGGAAGAGCAAGGAGACAGTGGCGCCATGATGGAAAGGCTTGTGAATGGTGTTTGGCAGTTGACATCTGTTGACGAATATTTTTCTTCAGTGCACAATTATAAGCTAAAAAGACCTTCGATTTCATATAAACCAATGCCCTCATTTTACCAAATGACTTGCTAGGGCGAGCAGCACAGTTAAGCCAAGATTCCAGGTCTCTTGTCTCCCAGGTTGGTATTTTCCATTGCTTTGACTTGGGCATTTTACTGTTCGGGTTAAAACACACAGTCTCTGTCTTCTAGTAGCTTACAATTTAAAATGTCTATTTCCCAGCAAAAGAAGTAACTTGGGGGAATGAATGAGCAAAGAAGACTGGTTCTAAGCCTGTGTTGCTGGGTGACCATAAGAGAACAACAGAGCGTGTCTGTGCTTGAGAGGGAACCCAGATGGAGAAGGGGGACTGGGGCAGCTTCTTTAGCAGTTTTAAGAGTTAGTGGTTCTGAATCAGACCGACATAGGCTCCACATTGTGCCACGAGGGATGTGAGAGTAGTCAGATGTAAGGTTAAATTTCTCACTTGAAAGCATGATATTGAAATAATCATACTATCTGTTTCTATAGCAAAGGTCAATGTGGGTTCTCACAGTGACATGAAATGCCCTGGCTCTGTGCTTCTTCCTTTACAAACAGACACCACATGTCAGCTTCCTGACTGACTTCTGGTAAATCATCCTAGAACGATTCCTGGCATTCACCTCACAGAGGGTTAAAACTTCCTCTCACAAACCAGGGGCTGCACACAGAGGAGAGAGACTACAAAGGCGGGTGTTGTTGCTGCTTTTATACCAACCAGGAGAAGTGAGCGCCAACAGGAGAAAAATGCTGTGGTATAATTTTAAAAATCCAGATTCATAAGAAAAAATTTTACAGAGGTTTTTTTCTAACTCCATTTTTTTTTTCCTCTCTCCTCTCCACGCCACCTAAACCATCTCTTAAAATGTCCTTATTTGGGTAAGAAAGACTTTTTATGCTATCACACTCTACATTGAAACCCAGGAACTAAAGGTTTGACGGGGGTGGCACAGAGAGGGTTTGGGATGTTGACCCACTGGATTCCCAGCCTTGACCCTGAAAGTGCTTGGGGGCAAAAAGTTTTCTTGTGGGGCTGCTTTCATTCCTCCCGTTAGCAGGACTGGAAGAATAGGATGGAGGTAAAAAGCAGCTACACCCTCAGTCCTCTGCCCCATCTACTTCTAAGAACTAACACGAATAGAAATCCCATCCATCAATGACTGAGAATTCCTGGAAAATGGCAGCAGGGTATATTAAAGCTACCTTGTTGAAGACCAGGAAGAAACCAAGGACACAGGGTCAGGTATAGCTCACATCTATGTGGACAACTGCAGTATTTTCCTTAACAAAGATTTGGGTCTTAACCCCTCAAGAATACTGTGCTGATCAGTATTACACTCTGTAACCTTTTCTGATGTAGTTTTTCAGAGGGAGAATACATGTAATAAAGAATTAATGTCCAGTGAAAAACCAGAATGAGCTGCAGGAAACATTCATGTTATTACATTAGGAAATGCAGACAAGCTGATATAGTGCGTGTTTAAACAGTCCAGAATGAGACAATATTAAAAACATTTACTTTGGGACCCAAAGTGGGTGTTGACATTTATAGAAAGACCATGCAGACCCACCCAACTGTCCTTCTGTGCGTTGCCATGCTGTTTGAGGGGACAACCACCTCTCAGAGTTAACATACTTTATTTACTAAAAATTAATAAAAAAAAAAGGTACCATTTTTCTTTCCGGGGTAAAAAACTAATTTGTTAGCTGTCAAGACAGCCAAGCAGAAGGGAAACAGCTTTCCCCCTCCTTTTTAATCTGCTTTGATGACATGGTAACCAAATAATCAAGCTGTGCTTCTGTACTCAAAACACACTGAATGAGCCTCCAGGGCGGGGCCCGCCAGCAGCACTTTTCTGAAGCTCCTCAGATGGCTCCGTTGTGCAGTCAAGATTGAGAAACCACTTGTCTGAAGTCTCACCAGTTTGAACTGGTATTAGTTAGGAGGAAACTTGATCAGAAAGGGAATTACAGGTAAATGAGCTATGGATTATTAATGTGCTGCTTTACGAATTGCTTTATCAAATTAAGGGCATGGAAAGAACTTAGAATTCGATTGTCCCATTCCTGTGCATTCAGATGGGAACGTACTCCAGGAATCGATACTCTGTTTTCCAGGGCCTTCAGTGCTAGGTATCCAAGTGTCTTTCTGTAATCCATTCCAAAGCATTGCAATAGATGAAAAAGCAAGAGACTAAGTAGACGGCTAGTAAAACGCATTCTAGAAAGAAACTATTTTTCTTGAAAATAAAAAGGGAAGTAAAAGGTTAAGTTAGGATTGCTTTGAGACTATGCACTATGTGTAAGTTTTCATATATGCATATTACAAATGAAACTGACTTCACAAAACCAATATATGAATGCTCTTAGAACTCTTTACCAAAATTTCCCTTCTTAGTTAATGCCAGGGAGGGTGTTTCAGCCATTTCTCTGATCGCTGTAAAGGTACTGGTCTGGCCAGGTATATACAATAACCTATAACTTACCCATATTTAAAAGCTGTAATTATTAGAGGAGAAAATTAAAGGTAAACCTTTCACCTTTATTGCAATACAAGAGGGTAAAAAAGCTTTATAAAAGGAAAGACCAAAGATAATCATATAAATGTTGAGGTTGAAAATAGGTCTGTTTTCTTAATTCAAGGAATTTGGGCACACGAAATAATAAAGGATACTTTCTTTAAACAGCAAATAGGTAATCAGTAGGTTGAGCTCCAAGTCTGATGGTCTCCCTTCTTTGGTTCCATTAGGGTAATTTCCTTTCATTTTTTTCTCACTGCACCCAGGAGGCGGACGGAGATACTTAAGAAAGTTGTGGGTGGCCTAAAGGTGGGAATACATTTAGTTGATTAAAAAGAAGAATTGTGTGAAGGGGGGTTCTTTTTTTCCCTTTTTTAAGTTTAATTAAGTAGATTTATTACAGTTTGACCACACATACACATTATATTGCATGTAAATACATATATACAATATACTACACATATTTTTTTAGTTTACATATGTGTACTGATCATTGTTTCTAAGAACAGATTAGAGCTTTAGCTTTGTTGACTTACGTAGTTATCAAATAAATAAAGCCAACCACAAAATAAGAATCAACAGAATGTGGTAATCCAATCATAAAGGACAGTCAAATGTGCTTACACATACTCAAGAAATCAGTCACCTAAGTTATAAATAATAAGTTGTTCATTTGTGTCCTTTATTTATTTATTTATTTATTTATTTATTTATTTATTTATTTTGTGAAGTGGGGTTCTGAACTCATTTGGGAAGGTGCTGAGCACAAGAAAGGAAAACAGTCACTGAAAATGATGTGTGGGCTCCAACAGGAGATGCAAAACCAAAAAGGAGGGAACGATTCCTTAGCTTTCCCACTTTATGAAAATTTTCACAGTTCCTAGGAAATTTAACCTTTGTGGGTCCCTTCCAACATTAAAAAAAAAATACTACAAACTATATTTTATGACTCTGTTGGTATAAAGACAAATATATTAATATTATATGTTAAAATGTTGTTTTTAACCTACTTTTTTCTTCTGTTTTTAAAATAAATTAAAAGCTTTTGTCCTGAAAGTATTATGGGTCTTCAGCACTGTGCCTGCTGCCTAATGAGTAAGCTAACCCTGACTCGAGTGCAGTAATTCAGGAGGGCTGTAGCAGAATAAGAACAGAACAGGGGGATGAATCACATTAGGCTTCTCATCCATGGAACAACAGTAAGGGTGTTGTAGTTTATTTTCATGAATGAGACGGGATATTTTCGAGGGTTATGAACAGAGAAGTGACATGATCTGATTTATATTTTAAAGAGCTAGTTTCTTTTGTGGAGAATACACTATAGAAGTAAGGAAGAAAATCAATGAGACTAGTTAGGCAGCTCTTCTGATCTTCTAGGAAAAGAGATGCCATGGCTTGCCCTAAGGCAGTGGTGGAGGTAACAAGTGATCAGATTAAGAATAGATATTAAAGGTAGCGGCAAAAGGGTTTGCTGATGGACTGGATGTTGAATGTGATAAGAGAAGATTCAAGATGACTCCAAGCTTTTACTTGAACAACTGGAAGAGTGAGTTTGTCACTTACTAAGATGGCTAAAATTGTAGATAAAGTACATTTAGGGAGGAGAAGCAAGAGTCCAGGGTTGGACATGTTTACTTTTAGATGTTTATTAGACATCCAAGAGGAGATGTCTGGAGTTCAAAAAGTAGTTCAGGCTAGAGACAGAAATTTGGGACCATCTACTTTCAGATGGTATTTAAAGCCAGGGAAGAGGATGAAATCAGAAAGAGAATGTTATGTAGATACAGGAGTGAAAAGACCCAGTGACTGAAATCTCAGATACTCTGATATTTTAATGGTTGGGAACATGAAGAGGAACCAGCAAAGGAGACTTTGTAGAAGTGGCCAGTAGAGTAGGAAGAGATAGGAGAGAGTGGTGTCCTGGAGACCAAGTGAAGATGCTCCCAGGTCCGTACGAGCAGTTGCTTTCAAACTTTGACCATCTCTGGCTGCTGAACACCATGTGAAATGAGGGTAGTCCCACAAGCTTGCTCCCTTGACACAGGAGGAAGCCAACTTCCCACTGCGAAAAATGTGATGGAAAATCAGCATAACGACCATTCACCCTGCCCCCTGTATGACTTGCCACAAATAAACAGATTTAAATAATCTCTTCTGGTTCAGTTCAGGCACAAATATCCCCAAGAGAGTAGAATAAGCCCAGGAGGTTAAGGTCTTTTCTCAAGGTGCAAGAGTCCTTTCTAGTGACAGATGACCTCTTCAGGTCCCATTTGAAGAGGCATTTATCCCCACACCCTAGAGCTCCAGCATGATTCTAGATTATAGTTATGAAGGAAATGATGAGAGGTGTGTGAAAATGGGAGTGGTGAGGAAGCCAAGAATGAATGCTATCATAGATGTTGACCTGGTGGACACACAGACATGATGAGGCAGACTTCAGAGAAAGGAAAAGCATGGCTCAGACCTAGACGAGACAAAAATACAATCAGAAAAAATAAAACAAACAATCCCCCCATGTGCTTTCCTCCAAATAAAATCTCACACAACCCACGGAAAGTTACATTTAAATACGACTGACATAGATTTAGTCAGACATTGACCCTAAGTCAGCACCAACACCCAAGGCTGTTATAGGGTTTTGGATTTTTAAACAACCTTAGAAGAAAGTCTTGGTTCACATTCTATACTGGATATATTGCTTTAATTTTTTTACAAAGTTGAGGAGAAAGAAAGAAATTGCCATTATTAAGGGAGGGGTGTGAGGCAATGTGTGAAGTCCTTGAGTAATTTAGAAATATAAATTCTTTCAAAAACTGCCTGCTTCTGAGAATACATTCTGACACTAGAATGTACAAACTGTCTTCTCTTCAATGGGATTAAAATATAACAAGACAAATAAAATAATAAGATTATGCTAAATCTATATTAATCTTACAATATCTTTTTATATATCAGTATAAAGTAGTATAATCACATTACAAAACTTTTTTTATATAAACATTTTTTATTGAGTTATAATCATTTTACAATGTTGTGTCAAATTCCAGTGTAGAGCACAATTTTTCAGTTATACATGAACATACGTACATTCATTGTGACATTCTCTTTCTCTGTGAGTCACCACAAGATCCTGTATTTATTTTCCTGTGCTACACAGTACAATCTTGTTTATCTATTCTACGTTTTGAGATCCCAGTCTTTTCCCACCCACCATCCCGCTGGCAACCACAAGTTTGTATTTTATGTCTATGAGTCTTTTTCTGTTTTATTTATTTATTTTATTTTTTAATTATTTTTTTAGATTCCACATATGAGCAATCTCATATGGTATTTTTCTTTTTCTTTCTGGCTTACTTCACTTAGAATGACATTCTCCAGTAACATCCATGTTGCTGCAAATGGCGTTATGTTGTCAGTTTTTATGGCTGAATAGTATTCTGTTGTATAAATATACCACTTCTTCTTTATCCAGTCATCTGTTGATGGACATTTAGGCTGTTTCCATGTCTTGGCTATTGTAAATAGTGCTGCTATGAACATTGGGCTGCAGGTGTCATTTTGAAGTAGGGTTCCTTCTGGATATATGCCCAGGAGTGGGATTCCTAGGTCATATGATAAGTCTATTCCTAGTCTTTTGAGGAATCTCCATACTGTTTTCCACAGGGGCCGCACCAAACTGCATTCCCACCAGCAGTGTAGAAGGGTTCCCTTTTCACCACAACCTCTCCAGCATGTGTCATTTGTGGACTTTTGAATGATGGCCATTCTGACTGGCGTGAGGTGATACCTCATTGTAGTTTTGATTTGCATTTCTCTGATAATTAGTGATATTGAGCATTTTTTCATCTGCCTATTGATCATTTGTATTTCTTCCTTGGAGAATTGCTTGTTTAGGTCTTCTGCCCAATTTTGGATTGGGTTGTTTGTTTTTTTCTTATTAAATCATGTGAGCTGCTTATATATTCTGGAGATCAAACCTTTGTCAGTTTCATTTGCAAAAATTTTCTCCCATTCCATAGGTTGTCTTTTTGTTTTACTTATGGTTTCCTTTGCTGTGCAGAAGCTTGTAATTTTCATTATGTCCCATTTGTTTATTCTTGCTTTTATTTCTATTGCTTGGGTAAACTGCTCTAGGAGATACAAAACTTTTAAACAAATAAATGAAAAAAAAATCACCCTACATCCAACCACCCAACACCACCATTTTGGACTATTTCTAATCTTTTTTTCTAAGCAGATTTTAAAATCTATATAATTATAATTATAAACTTTCATATCTTACTTTCTCCATAGAGTATTAAATAAGACATGATTTTAAAAATGTGGATAACGGCTTTTACACTGGAATTTCCTTACAGAGAGACCTTACCTGCCTTTGGGCTGCTACTCTTTTATTGCTCCAAAAATTATTCTCCATCAGCAAATAACAAAAGAGTCTATAGATGACCCTGTTCATCACCTGCCCTACAGTAAATTCTCTTTTTTATTCTGTGCAACCCAAATCCAACTTTTGTTCAGATGTTCACACATCCTTTACTGGCATCCAGTCCTAATTAAAACGTGACTGTGTTTAGCCAATCCCAGTGGTTCATTTCTCTGGGTATGAGCATTCTGTCCAGTGAGATGTGAGGGGAGATCTGGGAACAGCTTTTTATTATTACTAAAATAGTCATGAAGTCATAAAGAGTTGGACATGCACTGGACATTGTCATGCCTGCATGACAGAAAACTCTGGAGTCAACCAGGATGAGAGCCAGCCAAGGACAAAGCCGAGATGCTGGGGTTGGCAGAAAGGAAAGATGGAAGTAACCTAGATTCTAACCTTGGTATTTGCACTCTACTTAACATCCTACTTAAATATTCTTTATTGCTTAAATTGCTAAATTGAGGTTTTCTATTACTTGAAGCCAAAGGCATTGCATTAATGCTGAGCCACTGCCCTCAGGCTGTCTTCTCTTTCCTTTAGGAATTGGCTTCATTACTTAGGTTGCAAAGAGAAAAAGGGCCAATAAGTGGTTGCCTGTGGCCCCTGATTTTGCCCAAGAATTTGGCCCATTGCAATCACTGTTCATTTTTCTCTGATCTATACCTTTCCCCATTCCCTTAATTTCAGAAACGAAGCTTAAAGTATCTCTAGGATCTGGTATTAAATGTTCAAAATCTTATAATTTAGTACTAATTCATTCAGTATGTGTTTGAGCTCCTCCTTTGGTTTTGTATTAGACACTGCAAGTACAGATAAGAATGAGGCACAATATCAGTCCTCAGGTTGGTCAAGCAGTATATACTGATTTGCCAATCATGCGTTAGATGCTGGGGTTATCAGAGTGAATAGAATCTGACAGGAAGAGTCAGGAAGAGACAGACACATCCCTCAAAAACCCAACTTCAGTATAATGAACTTTGTGTTGTAACAGTGGCATAAATAAAATATTCTAGGAGTCAAAAATTGGGAGGTGGCTCATTATCAAAAAGGAAAAACTTTACAAAGGGAATAATATTTGATTATGATGTGCTTTGCTGTGGAAATAATATTGGATTGAATAATATTGAATTGAGTTGGGTACTGAAGAATGAATAAAGGTTTTCTTGGTGTAGAAGTGGAGTGGGAAAGGGCACCTTTGACACAAAACATAATATGAATAAACAGTCATATTAAACATTTGGAGAACAGGGAAAAGTTCAGGGGAGCAGGAGATAATTGTGAGAAGAGAATAGGAGATGAGGCTACGGAGACTTGTGTCTGATTGCATATAATCTGGTGGGCCAAGCTAAGAATTTTGGGTTTTATCTTGAAGCAAGTAAACTTGTATATGAGGGGAACATGGGACATTGCACTAAACATGCAACTGAACGCACAGCATTTTGAAGTCTTGTGGTTTTTCTGAATACATGTGAATTTTTGTAATCCTACTACATAATATATTTATATCTGATAATATAGACGTAGTATATTTTTTTAAATCCTCAAGTGAAAATGATGGCCAAGAAAGACATCTCCAGTTTATTCTATATTTCAGTCCTCCAGCATACTGCCATAACTTTTGGGGGTATGTATTCCAGATTGATAAGCACTCTGCAGGCAATGGGAGGTTAAAAATTATTTTTAAGAAGCAGGAAAGGAATAGAAGTAGGCATCCCCCCTTCCTCAGGAAGGTGTCTCTGGTTTCGGAATAGTGCATGAAGGAGACAGACAGACGGAGAGAAAGCACTCGGTGGGACTTGGTGAAAAGTGGGACTTAAGCTAAAGTGAATATTAGTTGTTTATCTCCCCAGCATCCATTTCCCCTCCTTCCAGCAACAGCCTTGGCTTTGAAGTGTGGATCTTCTCCTCCCGTTTTCTTCCCAGGTTGCCCGCATAGGGTTCTACAGTCCCAGGAGTGAAGCGCATGACTCTGCCGTGAACCAGTCACCATACAGCATTTCCCTGACCACAGAGATTGATTCAAGGGCCGTCATGTGACCCATGTTGGTTCAATCAGAACAAATCATAGAAAATATGCTAAGAATGCAGGGAGAAAAACATTTGCTCTTTCCTTCTGAATTAGCAGCCAGAAAGACGTAGTCCAGAAGCTGTTGGTAACCTTATTCTTATTACCTGGGCTCTGAGAAAGGAGAAAAAAAGAGGAAGAAATATGACTCTTGGCTCAATTTGGATACTTTAATTATGTGAGTAAATACATTTTTGTTTGTTTAGACTAACTTCATTTTTATTTTCTGTCACGTGCAACCAGTATAATCCTAACAGAGACAGAAGGAAAAAAAAAACTGTTCTTTTTCTAAATGTTGTATTTGCCAAAGATATATCACAGGTCATTCAATGAAGAATTTGGAGATTTGAAGAACTCTGTTTTTTTAAGCTTCATTTTTCCTTGCCCTCAAATAATATTTTCAACTACTATAATAATAACAAGCAAAAAGAAAAGGACTATATTTTTAAAATTAGATATTTAAGTGAATACGATTTTCAAAGGCTATGCTGGGTTGTTTTGTTTTTTTTAAAACACGCACACTCACAACTTCAGTTGCGTGGGGAATTTTTGCATAACAATGATTTGGTGGAAATGAGAAACAAAATCTTGCACAAGGTGATGCTTCTCTGGAAGATCCCCTGAAACCAACTTTTGAAGCAACCTGATTTTAAAATCCACTTTCTATGCATTGAACCAGCAACTGAATACTGTAAGTAAAAAAGAAACGTACACATTAAGTAATAGTCTCTGGGCTGTTCTGAGATAGGCTGAATGCAGTCTAGCGATTGGAGGAATTAATCTGGCACTCATTATTGCTTTTGCAATATGTCAAGCTCATTGTCTCTATTTCTTTATTGTGTACCCTCACTGATTCAGCCTGATCCTGGGTTATCTGTTGCGATCATTTGGCACCCCACATGGAAACTTATTGACTCATAGGTGATTATCAAATCTTTGGTCCAGACATTTCAAGTTGGAAATGTATTTTCATCTCTGACAGGGCTAACACCACATCTCGGTTTGCTATTGTAACACCAGCCCCCCAAAGCTCAGAAGACTTATATCCTCACAGTGGGTGTTCCAAATACAGGGTGCAGTGTGGCTAACAGTAACCAACCCACAAAGAAACTGATCTCAGTTTTAGGGTTCTGCAGAACAGCTGAATGAAATTTCCTTCAATAAATGCTCCAAAAACAGACACAGCCCTGTAGAGCATTAAATGATAAGTGGTTTTGGATGATAACTTTGATGGCTGAGTAGCAGATGGGCTAAGTGGGAAATGCTGCTGGAATAGCCCAGATAAGACTTGATGAGAGCAAAGACAACCTGTGTGAGTACATGAGGCTTACGGACGAGGGCCTTACCTTTGACTAAGTGCCTACTGTACCAGGCATTGTGCTGAGTGCTTCATATACATATTAGAATGTAAGCTCCATGAAGGAAGGGATTGTCCATCTCATTGGTTACTTGTTGAATAAATACATGAATAATGGCTGGATTACTTTGTGCAACCAATTTTTACCCTGCTCTCTAATCCTCTTTCCATAATAACCTTTAACTCCTACAAATCCAAATGCTACTTCCTCAGACTACATGACAGTAGCCTGTTGTAGGCTCCCATTGTCCTCTGCACTCTTCCCTCGTAACACACATTACACTACTCAGTGTCTGCTATTCCTGTTAGACTGTAAGCTCCATGAGGGCTGGGACCATGCCTGTCTCATTCACTGCTGCACTTAATAAATGTCTTGAATGAATGACACTCTGTAAGTCTTACTAAGTCAGTCTCCTTATCCCCATTTCACCTGTAAGGGGCTCAAGTCACCAGGAAGCTAAGTACAAGTGAATAAGGTGCATCTTGGAATATGTTGTAGAAATACATGGACACTTCCAAAGTGAACTTTTCTGAGAAATGCTCCAAAAATTAATTTTTTAAATTTCTATGCCATTTTCATTATTTTTTCTAGCTACTTGCACATATAAGTACCATTTTAAAGATAAGTTGAATGCAAGAAATCAGAACATGCACACACACACACACACACACACCTGCCATTCTACTTTTGGTAAAGCACTCTGGGTATTTAAATCTGTCAGTGCCTCAGAGTGTTGAGTTATAAATGAGAAGGCCCAACAAGATAATATATGAACCTGATACAGCTCTCAGAGGAAGTAAAACTCATAAACCAAAAACCAAAAGCCAAAACAAAAGCTTTACATTCCCAACCAAATGAGAATAATAAAAATGATAATGATAATAATAGCTTACATTTGTTAAGTGCCGGAATATGTCAGAACTGTGCTAGAAGCATGCCATTCACTTTCACTCAAGCCTTGTAGCAAAGATATGTGGTAGATCCAATTAATCTTATTTTATAGAAAAGTGAACCACTTTGGAGAGGCTAGTCATTCCACATGGAGAGTGAGAGGCAAAACTCAGACCCAGACATGGGCCTGTGTGGCACCCAAGCCCGTCCTATGGGGCGAACAAAACACTGGTGCTGCGTCCCATTCAAGGCACCTTAAAAACACATTTTATAGTAAAAAAAAAAAAAAAAACTTTGGCCTTGAAGCACTAGAAATTTGGCAATTTTCAGATACTTTTGACTTGATTTCAATATTGTTGACCTAAAGCACCTTTTTTTTTAAACTTTATTTTGAGATTTGGAAGCATGACTAAACAAGTCTTTAAATCCATCATTTGTGTGGCAGTAAAGCCTGGCTTAAAATGAGCATGTTTCTTCTTCCCCATGTAAGGAATTTTTCTACTACTTTCTCTCTCACCTCACCTCCAAGGCATCTCCCATCAAAGTAACTAAATTCTTGGTACACATGTGGTCTGGTAGTTTCCAGTCTTGACTGTGGGCCAGCATTACCTGGGGAGCTTTTTATTTTTGTTTTTTGTACTATTGTTAACATTCAAGGCAAAACAACTCAGAAGCAAAGGCAAACAACAACGAAACAAGCCCTATATTAAGTGTATTACATTAACTTTCTTGTTTAATCCTCCTGACAGTTTTATGAATGAGATATTAGTGAACTGCAGTGCAGAGGATTGTTGCCCATGTTGCACAGCTGTAAGTGGTCCACGCTCTTAAACACTGTTCTGTGTTCCCTCCTTTTATTGAAGATACCAAAATCATTTTCAGAATAACCCCAAAGAGATCCTCCCACATTAACTGATATTCTCTTGGTTTACTCACTTCAAATGGTGAAATTCATCCATCAGTAGAGATTCTGTATTTTCACTATTCACTTTATTCCCATTGTTCCTAAATTTTTGCCAAGCCTGTGCTAGAGGAAAGACTGAAGTATACTTCATTGTTTTTATTTTAAAAAATTGTACAACAGAATTGTCATTCAAAGAGGCAATTAGTGGGAAGGAAAATAGTTCTGTGTGTAGAGCGCATGCTTAGCATGTACAAAGTCCTGGGTTCAATCCCTAGTACCTCCATTAAATTAAAGAGAGAAAGAAAGAAAGAGAAAGAAAGGAAGAAAGGAAGAAAAAAAGAAAAGAAAAAGACAATCAAAGAGTATGTGGTTGAGAAAGTAAAAAACATTGTAGAAGTGTCAGGCAGTAAATTAATAAAAAAAATCTGTTAATCTGGATTTTGTGATATTTATAGTATTTATCACCTCTTTGAAAATATTCTTAACTAATTACCATCTTACCTAATTGTAATGTTGTGTTCTGTTTCTTAAAGTGAGCTCTCCAAGTGGCATAAACAGTAAACTTCACAGAATGAGATCTGTCCCAGGGAAGAGGAATCACATGCATAATCTTGGTCTCTTAACGTGTTGTAACAGTGTTCTAACCTATAAGTAGGGGCAACATACAGCTGTTATCATCTTCTAGGGGGCCATTTGCCATTCTTGAACTGGATTCTAATGTCACAGATAGTAACTATCTATCGTCTCAGCACATGTAGCTGCTACAGTGTCCCACCAAAAGGAATCTGAGACTAAGTAGAAAGTAAAGAATGTCCCGTTAGCTCTCACTTATAAACACTTGGTTTCAAAAAGGAAATAGCCCCAAAATTAGTCATGAAATGACTAACATTTCCTTGACATGACATTTCATTTCATTGACACCACAGGACTATTGGGAGCGTCTAATATGCTATCTCCTTAGATTGTTGTACCAGTTGAATTGGACTTTTTCTATATTTTCCTTGTGAATATTTAATTTGGTAAATGTCCCTTAACCAATCCTATACCAAAATCTATTGGCTCTTAACTTATTTGAAGGTGACTTATTCAGACACATCAGTTTTCTGGAAAACATAAGACAGCTCAGGATAATGTGGAAAAAGACAGTCAGAAGTGTCACAGATTCCATTAATTAAGAGAGAGTCATAGAGGATCTCACTCTTAATTTAGATGCACTTCTACTAAATTTGGCTATATCATTGCCTACCATTAAGTTTCAAAGAAGTAAGCAATTAAGAAATGCGGTTCAGCAGAATACTACAGGAAGGTAGAACTGCTGTGGACGCAGGGAAGAAAAGCCATGAAAAGAGGACACAAGAACTTAACAGGAGTGGGGGGCCATTTCCTGTGGGGCAAACCATCCTAAATATTATACTGGTTACTTCGTATAGTAAGTGATGTTCATGATAAACAATCCTGAGTCTTGAAGAAACACTTAATTTTCTTCAGTATTCCTCTAAAAATAGTATTATTAAATATCATGGTACTTAAAATGTCAATTATCTAGAAAATTTACTTATATGTATAAGTTTATTTTACAGTAATGAGTTTTTAAAGATAATATAACTATAACAAAGAGCCACATTAGAACATTTTTATTTTATTTCATCTAACTTTGGAATGCTCTCTGTGATCTTTTCCCAGGCACTGCTTGCTTTGATTATCTCAGTATTATTTGCATTCCCTGCCTGCACATCAAGAGAGAGTTCCAGAGTCGGAGACCTCAGGTCAGAGACAATGTAAGATTAAACAATTAGATTAAATATTTGCTGTGTATAATTCAAAATGTTTATAATCCGCAAAAGATGAACAGTGATTGCGTGTCACGTGTGAGGATGGACATAAGGTCCCCTTTCTTGTACTGAGGACCACGCTGAGCTTTCTCATTCCTGACGTCGCATTGGAATCCCCCACTAGATGGCGCTGCACTAGCAGGGAGGACTGGACCAGGAAGCCTTGCTTTCTCCTCCCCCGCCCCCATCCTGACCCTCACCTCTCGTTCCGTGTGCTTGATGTTCCGAGAGAGCGATTGTTCAGGAATGTCTAATGATAACAAAACCCCTTTTAAACATTAGACAAGCACAAGCCGAGGTGAGCAAACATCATTAGTAGGCTTCTCCTTTGTTATATTATAAGGAGCGAAGCCTAGTAGCACAAAATGCAAGCTGGTGGGCTTCCAGTTATTGTGTCAATAACAAGGCACCTTTTGAAATACACTGATTATCTGTTTGGGGTGGAAGACAGTAGGAGGGAGGTGCCAGGTAGAAGAACATTTTAAAAGTGTGTGTTTTCGTGGGGGGAGAAGTGTGAATTCACCTTTGATAGCAGACTGGAAGACTCAGACACAAGCAGCCTGGAGTTAGACATCCTTGTGTTGGAACCTGCATCTTCATGCGAGGCTGAACTGTCATACGCTTACATGGATAGCTCCTCATAACAATAAGTGGCACGTATGTCAATACAAGAAATCAATTTTTCTTTCTGATTAAGACCTTTCAACCTAATGCAGGAGGAACGGTCCCGGCTGCCTTAAATATGTCCTATTAAAACAGAAGTCTGTACTTAATCGCTCCTTTATAGAACACGAGTCTGAGTTCAAGCCAGGCAGAAACATGGAGGGAAAAAAAAAAGTTTAGGAATAAAGTAATCTTTGTTTCCATTTTTGCACTGCAGAAAAGCATGAAGCAGTTGATTAATGTCGACACTTAGGTGTTCATTTTAGAGCAACTTGGGAGATCTAGTAAGTTGAAACTAACATCTTACCTTATAAATCTTAAAAGACCTTCAAGTTGAAGGAATTTAACATAAAATAATGGTGTCAAAAAAGGAAGTTAAGCATTATTACTTTACTGTTGTTATTATTGCCAAACCAAGTAGAGCAGAATTTCTTGACCAAGACCACAAATCTACAATAGTTCTTTCTACAGTTGACCAGGCCGCTTTCCTTGTTGCTTTTGCCAGGGAGAAAAGCCTGTGTAGAAGTGTGCATTGGACTCTGTCCTCCAGAGGATTGCTTTGTGTCAGGCAACGCAGGGAATGTGGATGGTGGGACTATTTGGGGGAAGTGGGGAGGGGGGTGGAGGTGTATATAATTCCTGAAGTAGGGGTCAGATCATAACCATAGGCAAGGGTAGCTGTGGGTCTAAGAACATAGGCAGGAGTGAGAAAGGGCTGGGGGAAAGGGGACTGTGGTCAAGAGTAGAAATGGGCATGATGTGTGTGTGTGTTTCTCAGCAGCCCTGTTTTTGAAGGTGAACTTTATTTTACAATGGGGACTGAGGAAAGGGAAAACAGATTGGGGAGGAGGGTAGACACACCAAATTTCATGCCCATAGCAAAGGTCAAAGGACACAGGAAATTGTCCTGGTATATTTTCACTAAGTGCCGTGCTGTATAACCACCAGCAAGGCATCAAAGCTGCAGCTTGGTGTGCGGCTCCCAGGCAGCTGGGCTGTGTGATCACTGATGCCAGCACCGAGGTGCCTCTCTGGGTGCTCCAGCAAGGTTGTTAGTGGTCACTGGACTCTCACCTTGAAAGGGAAAGCCTTGCAGCACTCTCGCAAATGGTTCTGAGCTGCTGGGGCAGCTCACCATTGGCAAATGGCCCAGGTGAGGCAATGGTGAGGAGCAGGGAGGCCCAGTGTCACAACATGTTAGGTATTTATTGCTGCATTAAAATGACCCTAAAACTTAGTAACTTAAAACAAGAAACATTTATTGTCTCATTCAGCCTATTCGGCCAAAAATTTGAGAGTGACTTAGCAAGGTGGTTCTGGCTCAGTTTCTCATGAGGTCACAGTCAAGATGACCGTCAGGGATGCAGTCATCTGAAGGTTTGAGTAGGATTAAATGATTCCTCCAAGATGGTTCATACAGACAGAAACCTGGTTTCTACTGGCTCTTGGCAGAGGGCCCTGTGGATCTCTCTGCCGGGCTGCTTGAGTACCCTCACAGCATGGCTGCTGGCTTCTCCCAGGATAAGTAATGAGAGAAGAAGACAGAGGCAGAGGGGGAGAGAGGGCGGGGGAAGCCACAATACCTCTTAAGACCTAGTTTCAAGTCCCATATGGTCACTTCTGCCACGTTCTATTTGTTAGCAGCCAGCCATTAAGTCCTGTTCACACAGAAGAGGGGAATTAAGCTCCACCTCCTGAAGAGAGGAGTATCAATTTATGGGCATATTTTAAAACCACCAGGAACAGGGAAGATGGCCATCAGAGGGCCACTAGATGGAAATCTCCCAGGTGGCGGGGGCATAGCCTCCATAGACTCTGTGTCTCTCACAGCCCCTGAAACAGCTGCATACTGTCTCACTTCGGAACTTTAAAAAGAAATGCCAGCATCAGAGCCCCAGCCCAGACAGAATAAGAATCTCTGTGGGGATGCAATCTGGGGATCTGTATTTTTAAAGCTTCCCATATAATTATGAGCACAGGGAGTTTTGAGAACTCCTAGCATAGACAAGTGTTGTCCAATGGAAATATAAATTGAACATGTAATTTAAAATTTTCTAGTTGTCACGTTAAAGAAGAGAAACAGGTGAAGTTAATTTTAATATATCAAAACTATTACCATTACTACTAACATGTAATCTATATAAAAAGTTGAGATATTTAACATTTTTCATACCAAGTGTTTAAAATATAGTATTCATTTTACACTTATAGGACATTTCAATTTGGACTAGCCACATGTTAAGTGATCAGTAGCCACAAATGTCTAGTAACTGCCATATTTATTGATCAGCGCAGGTCTAAACCATAAGCTCCATGAAGGCAGGGACCTTGTTTATTTTGTTCACTGCTTTGCGCAGAGCCTGGCACATGGCATGTACTCAAAAAATATTTGTTGGATAGACTAATAATATGCTGATATGAAAGTAAAAGTATATGAAGTATACATTCATTTCAATATGTAGCATTTCTAAAAGATTTCAGTGATTGTCTAGATTTTTCCAAAAAAGACAGAGCTATTATGTACAATGGTGCAGCTCATCACAAGAAAACTTTTTGGAGCTTTGTTACTTGTTGGTCTGGTATTGAATCTGAAGAAATAGAAATTGTTTCATCCTCTGTGTATGTGACTGGCCCCCTGAAGCCTGCATACACTTGTAACATTTAAAACATAGCCTAGACTCATCCCTGTCCCCAGCCCTACCCATACCCCCCAGCTCCTTGTCACTCCAGGTTGGTCTATTCCTGACTTAGCGGTCTGTTGCGGGAGATTGTTTTGGATTTGCCAGTCAGTGGTTTGGCCAGAAGGCACATCCCTTGCTCATCTTCCTGAGCATTAATCAGTTTCAAGAGCAGTTCCAGCACATTGGAAGAAGCTCCTGGCTTCTTATTTGGGATTTTTTCACTCTTCAGAATTGAAAGAATTTCTTAGAATTACAAAACATGGAAAAACATTGATGACACAAACAAACACAAAAGGGTAGAGCTCAACTATAACAAACCATAAATTTGAAAGATAACATCCAGAAGCTGGAGAACTAGTAGCTCTAAATTACAAACTTAGAGGCCTGTTTTTATTCTAAATTGTAAATGCAATGCTTAAGAGAAAACAATATGAGCGCAATACTTTAGGAAAACTATGCGGCGGAGTACTTACAAGTCAGTATTTCAAATGCTTCCAGTTGTTTTTTCCCCTATGCACATATGTATATAAACACACTTTTAAAAATGGAAACTTACTTTACTTACGGTTCTCTATAACTTCTTTTCACTTAATTGCATATTGTGACTGTGTTCTCCTGACTTCACACAGTAATTTACCTCATAAAATTTCATGGAAATATGTCGTCTTACTGATGTTCATTTAACATTATAAATGTGTATTAAATATGCTTGGACAATAAGAGGCAGGGCATAGTCCAGTCTCAGTGGTTAGTTACTACTTCTGAGTATGTAAAGAATGAAGGAAGCTTGAGCAAAGTTCATGGATTTTAATGTTCTACGGGTGAGGGTCTTTAATACAACACATGGCACTATCTATTGTGGAACTTGCACTTTCTAGGCATTCTAAATTATTTCTAGGAGCCAGGAATTCCACGGGTGGGCAGTTAGAATACTCTGCCAAGGGCTGAATTAACAAAGGCACTCAGAGTTCTCAGTCAAAGTCATCAGCCAAGTATTATACTGACTGGTTCCAAACAGAGAAGCAATCAAGAGTGCATCCAGCAAACAGCACAGCTGGCTCCTTACACGCTGGGTATCTGGGCCCAGAGTTCAGATGGGGCAATTTGGAGGTATTGATAACACCAATAAATGATGGAATGGTGGGTAGGGTGAGTCATCACAGCTCCCACTCGCCTCAGGGAAAACAGCAAACTCCAGGCATTAGGAGTAAAGAATCAATGATTCTATGCGGGCAGTCTTTTAGGAAGTATTCCATACTTCCAGATTTGTAGATCTTAGTAAGTTACAAAGATCTCAAGGCAAATATTTCTTAGTGGCATGACACTGGGCAAGTCACTTAAACTCTCAAACTTAGTTCCCTCATTTAAAAAGTGAGGATCATAGCACTTGTTTATCAGAACTTCAGCAAGAAAGAACCAGATAATCCAGGTGAAGAGCTTAGGACAGGATCTGACACACAGAAGATATTAAATACCTGGTAACTGCTGTTATTATTTGAAAGGGAGCTAGGAAGGAAGAAGAACTTGTCAAATCGAAATAGTGTTTCACACAAGACAAATATATTCACCGACATATCAAAGTCAAAGAATGTACCTGTAGGAGGAAAAATTGGCCCACGATTTAGTGGCAACAGATTCCCACTAAATCCACACTTAAACAATGTTCAGCTTTGAAAACATGATGCAAAACTAAAGCAGACATCAGATAGGGTGCTGAAAGCTGCTCAGAGACAATACTTTACCTCCCACATGGATTCCATTTAGCTTGTTAAGTGCTAGATGTCAGTTCACAGTCAGACACTGTACCTTATTTTCTGTCCCCGAGGGCATGGTAACCAACCAGGGCACCTGGCCACGAGTCAATGATCCATGTAGTAACGGCAGCTTTGACAATGCACATCCGTGGCATCTCTCCAGGGATGAACTGAGCTTTCTCATTTCCTGTTTAGTTTCATATGGGTGGTGATTATTTATGGAGAGGCAAGAGGTAAATTTTTTTCTAGATTGAGCAACCAATTGTGTGGGTTTTGAGGTCCATTCCCTAAATAACCATAAAACTAATAGTTTGATTAATCTCAGTTATTCCCTCTACACTTGCTGACGGCAGTGTCTTTGTACTTGGCAATGGGAGGATGTCACAAACACAGCTCACCACGCTGTCCTAGAACTCTCCATAGGATTCTCTCTGACGTCCCCAGTTGCACTGTTTGC
The DNA here is from genome assembly GCF_048564905.1 of Vicugna pacos. Lineage (NCBI taxonomy): Eukaryota > Metazoa > Chordata > Mammalia > Artiodactyla > Camelidae > Vicugna > Vicugna pacos. Next base: position 45,188,634 of record NC_132988.1, read on the forward strand.
AGCCATTTCCTGCATCTTCTCTATCCCTTCTGCCCAAGTGATTGTTGACTTGTTTCTGGCCTGCCACCACTCCCCAGTTCCATCACCCTTCTGAGTTTTCCTAGTTCCTTTTGGACTACAGCCCCTGGGGATCAGACTTTTTTTTTTGCAAGGCTGGTGCAGCTACCTTAAGGCTCTACAAAACAGAGAATTCTCAGTTGTTCCTGGTCTGATGTGGTTCATGAGCCAGCTCCAATTCATGTAAATTTTCTAAAAAATCATTAAGGACTCCAGAAGAATCTCCTATGTAGTTTCTAAAGTCAACTCCCAGTTGAATGCTTCCAGCCAGAGAAGAGTCTTCCTTCCTTAGTCCAGGATAGGAAGAGGTGGTATCTTACAGGTAGCACTGCTTTTTTTTCAGTTTTTAAATTTAATTTATTTTTAAATTGAACTGTAATTGACATATAACATTATATTGGTCTCAAGTGCACAACAGAATGATTTGGTATTTGCACATGTTGTGAAACGATCACCATAATAAGTCTAGTTAACATCTGTCACCTTACACAGTTACACATTTTTTTCCTTGTGATGAGAACTTTTAAGATCTACTCTTCTAACAATTTTCAAAGATGTAATACAGTATTATTAACTATAGCCACTATGCTGTACATTACATTCCCAGGGCTTATTTACCTTTATAACTGGAAGTTTTACCCCTCACACCCTTCACCCATTTTTCACACCCTTCCCCACCTCCCACCTCTGGCAACCACCAATCTGTTCTCTATGAGTTTGGTTAGTTGTTGTTGTTTTAGATTCCACATATAAATTGATCATACAGTATTTGTCTTTCTCTAACTTATTTCACTTAGCGTAATGTCCGTGAGGTTCACTTATGTTGTCACAAATGGCAAGATTTCTTTTTTTTGATCGAAGAATATCCCATTATACATATATACCAGTGTGTGTATACATACACATACACACACACACACACACACACACAAAGTGTATATATACATTTAGCCATTCATCCGTCAATGGACACTTATGTTGTTTCCATATCTTAGCTATTGTAAATAATGCTGCGATGACCATGGGGGTACATATATCTTTTCAAATTAGTGTTTTTGTTTTCTTTGAAACAGAAATGAAATTGCTGGATTGTATGGTAGTTCTAGTTTCAGTTTTTTGAGGACCCGCCATACTGTTTTCCATAGTAGCTGCACCAGTTTACATGGCCACCAGCAGTGCATAAGGATTCCCTTCTTTCCACATCCTTACCAACACTCGTTATTTGTTGTCGTTTTGATGATAGCTGTTCTATCATGCATGAGGTGATAATCTCACTGTGGTTTTGATTTGCATTTCTGTGATGATGGTCCATTCCTTTCTCACATCCACATGGCATAGGTTTCAGGGAACCAGGTCACATGGAGCTAGCTGCATATATAGCCTGGATTCTGGACAGGAAGACACACCACATGCGTATGTTCTTATTTATGTATTTGTTAATTATTTATTACCCATCTCAAACTATATTTCTGTTGGGTTTGAAAATGAATAAGAAGAATGAAAAGAGCATCATGAATAAATGGTTTGGAAAAATTTAGGAATAAGTTTTAAAAATTATTTGAAGGCAGGAGGTATGCCAGCTTCATCTTTAAATCCTGACTTCAGATGTAGTGAACACTATATTCCTGGCATTTATTCCCAAATTCTTTCTCCTCAGTAGGATCCATTTCCACTTGTAGATCATGTGGTTTCAGGGAAGCTAACTAAAGCAGTGGCTTGGGGGTGACACACATGGTCTGGGCTAAGCCTGTCACTGTGTTCCTTCCTCTGGCCACAGTATTGGCTTAAAGGTGAACATGTAACCCAAGCTGGCCCAATCAGATTGATTCTCAGACTTTTGCTGGGAATTACAGGGGGAATGAATCTCTCTGGGAGTTGCTGGCAGCCGTCTTGGGACCAGCAGGGGATGATGCAGAAACCACAGAAAGCAGAGCAGAAAAATAGGTGGCAAGAAAACAGGCTCCTTGTTTGACATCGCTGAGCTACTGGATCAAGCCCAGCCAGAGACCAGCCCCATCTCTGCACTTTTTAGTTCATGAGCCAAAACATTTCCTTTATGTTTGAGCTATTTTGAGTCACCTTTATTTTTATATGCAGCTGAAAGTATCCTCATCAATATATTGTAATGATGTAATGATGAGTGACACATAGCAGGTGCTCAGTAAGTGTTTGTGAAATGGATGATTGATCAGCTATACCACATTGAAACTTTAAAAGAGACTGAAAATATCGTTGTTTTATGTATACTTCAACAAGAATTAAACAATTAGAAAATTAGAAAAATCAAAACTAGAGAAAGTCATCCATTTGTATGAAGTATTTTGGTAGTAGATTTGGTGAAACCCAGTTCAATACATCTATAGAGGTTCTTCTGGATACAAACCCTGGTAACCTTTTAACCCTGAAGGATGTTACATAATAAAGATGAGGATCCTAGCCATCCTCCCTAAAGCTGCAGCCTCCCCGCAACATTCTCCAACACCTCCCTTTCTTTACTTTCATCCATAGCAATTATCACCATATATTTTATTTTACTTATTTTATCCAGGAATATATATATATATATGCACTATTATAAGCTCTATGGGGTTTGGGGTTTTAATCTCTTCTTATCATTGCTGTATTCCCAACCCCCTAGGACAGTTCCTGATACATAGTAAACACTTGGTAAATATCTGACAATTGAATGAATAAATTATAACCTTGCTTAGCTAACAGCAATAAAGGCAGATTGCACATAAATTATCATCTGGAATAATACAGAGTCTTCTGCTTCAGGTTAGCTAAGGGAGTTTGCATAGGACCCAGAGACAGCCGAGGTCTAAGTTTCAAAGAGCTCTCGTTTCACTAAAGATTGGATGGGAGGTTTCAATTTCATTTTGTTCAAAAGCCACAGAGAGAGACAGTTGGTCAAGACATCTCTGCATCCTCTCATCTATGTTCACTCACCTCGGACAGGCCCTGATTTGAGGCTCTTTAGAGCCAATCTCAGTGAATCTTTTAAAAAAAATATATTTTGAACCAAATAAAACAAACACATTTGAGTCCAGAATACTGGCGGTTGCATTTTGCTCTAGGAGTAAACAGTTCTTTTAATTCAGCTGCCATTTTTCAAAATAATCAAGCAATGCAGCAAAATTTAAGGAAGGGTTTTAGCTCTCAGGAAATATTTTATCAGGGTCGTATAGTATAGGTTGGGGTAGACTCAAATGTGAGAGTACAGTCTGTCGAATTTGTATCAGAGATATAGAGACAACGCCTTCTAGAAAGACTTTGATTAATCAAACCAGGAGATACATTTCAAAACATTGTAGGAATTTACTGTATACTACAGTTTGTCTGGACATTTCTCAGCTTTTCCCAAATTAGTGACATTCTTGTTTCTAGAGAAACTGATGCACTTTTACGGGAAAAGCAGAGGAAAACTTTCTCAACAAAATGAGAAAGCCCTGTAACAGAAGTTAAATAAATGAGGGAAGTGTTTGTCAAAGGGTTTTTCCCTCTTGGTTTAAATAACTTTTGACTGGAGAAAAATATCTTCAAAGTGTAGCTCCTGAATGTTTTGTCATATGTTTATAGTCATTAATTACTTTTCCCTTGAGCTTTAAGCAGCAGATCATGCTGGAAACTGGGCAAGATCAGGTGAAATGGAAAGGATGACTTCTTAATCAAACAATGATAAGTATTGAATTGTATGATATGATTTATTATGATTACTCAAAGGCAAATAAAGCATTTATTTAATATAATCTCAGATGGTAAGTCATGATGTTATAAGGTAGTAGGTGTTAACTGGTAAAATCCTGTACTTTGCAGCAAATTATGTAGCAAGGTCAATGAGGTGATTTAATTTATTCTTTCCTGACAAAGAAACATTGTAAAAAGTATTTACATATATACACACATATCTATACAAACACATACATATGAAAAAGTGGATGAAGAAAGTATCAGTAGAGAAACTCTACAGCATCGGGAGAAATACCAGTAGAGATTCCTATGGCATTCCAGTTAGCTGAAGGGGCTTTCAGTGCAATGCTGGGCACGTAACAGGATGGGGCAGGAGCAGGCAGGGAAGAGGCGTGAGTGCAAAACCGTGTCACTACTGTCTCTAATCTGTCATACATGGGCACTGCCTCTTGCAGTGGTATAGCCTGGGGCCTAACTGCATTCATAGTTTTCACCCAGGAGACTTCTCTCTTGGGCGGGGCTGAGGGCATGATACTCCACAGTGGGCAAGGACCCTGGGTTCATGTGGGCAGAGGGACCTGATCTGAAAGAACTCTGTTAGGTTTTACCTGGAGCAGTACTTCAGAGCAAGATACACGTATTTGCTGGCATGTATTTGCACAAGTCAATTGACATCTGCATCGTGGTTGACTGACTGACTTGGTGGGAACAACAAACCCTCAAACTCATGTAAACAGAGAAGAAGTGAAAGAAATGTAGTAAGAAGGAAAGGCTGGAAGAAGAATTTCGTATCTTATCGAGATACAAGCCTTATAAAATGTTTACAGAAATACATTCTTTACATGCTGAAGGCCATGGAGATAGGCTCATTCCAAGCAGTCGGGTTAGGCTAGTCCATGCTGTGGTAACAAACGAACATGGCTCCACACAGTGGAAGCTTGTTCCTCGTTCACACCAAGTCCAAAGTCAGTTGGCAGGGACTCACCTCCTCCCAGAAACGCAGGCATCCAGGTTCTTGTCACTTCGTGGCTTCCAAGGTTGCTGGGCGAGAGAGAAGGGGGAGGCACTCTGGCTTTTAAGCGACTCACCCTGGACATGACATATGTTATTTCTGTTCATGGGCCCGTTGCCCCAACCCAACTCTGAGAGAATCTGGGAAACAGAGAAAAGCACATGAATGCTCAGCAAATATTAACTGCATTAGCCACAGACATGAAAGCAAATGACAGAAAGTGGGTGATAAAGGCAAGGATAAATAAATGAATTAGACTGTTGAGGAATGTAAAGACATAATAGAGCAAAAGACCAAAACCCAGCCTCTCCCTGTGGCATTAGTGGGTGATTAAGGGCTGACTTTAATCTTAATTTGTAAACAATGCTTTTTTTCCTTAATTACAAAGTAATGCATGTGGACATTTAGGAAAATTTTTGAAAAGAACAAAAAGATTGTATATATAGTTTCACCCCTCCCCTTCTTCCCCGTACAATTATAACATGCTTTTTTTCCCTTGCCTTTTTTTTTTTTTTTAAGATCTCCTCAAATGTACCCTTTTAGACAGGATTCCTTATTCTCCTGACTGGAAACTTGCTCTCCTCCCTCTCTAGGGCACATACCACGTGGTTGAACCCAAAGCCTGTCTGTCTCCTTTGCTGGACTTGAGTTTCTGGGCCCCTTTGCTTCCTCAGGGCCTAGCATGGATCTGGCATAGAGCTGAATGAATGAATGATTCTTGCAGGAATAGGCAAAGGAGTGAATAAATGAATGGATAGATCTTTTGCTTGCTCTTTAAATTTTGTTAGATATTTTCATGTCTCTCTCTTCTGAATTCTGTAGTAAAACTCTTAATATTCCTTCAGAAGTCTTCAGGGGGCCCAAATTGGTGGGAAGCTGGGATGTGAGGAGGTCTAAATCTATAAAGGCTGTGAGATACACAGCCTTGTTAAGACATGCCAGGGCAGGATGGGGCCACTGAATGCAGCCAGTAACTCATGCATGTGGATATAGAAGGCTATCTGCTAATTCAGGGGATAAGGGTAGAAACTGGGGGCTTTGCATAGGACCATGGGATAAGAAAAAGAGTAAACAGAGTGGGCTGGGAAGATCCAGGATAATCAAGACTGAGAACTCCACAGAGATAGAGAGGCTGTTCTGAATCCTGAAACCGAGGGTAGTCATCCGTTTGATCCCTTAAACTATAACTTGCTTAATAAATAATATCCTGTAACCAGCCTTCACTGACTAAGCTCGCTTTAATTGTCCTGAAAATTGCATACCCTCCAAGCTTCACGTAGCTTAGACAATGTGTCACAAGACTCTTTTCACCACCCTCTACAGATAACGCCTCTGACGTACGGTCACTTTAGTAACCATTGCTTGAGTTGTTTTTCAGGACCTTGGAGTCAACGCTTGTCCAGTTCAAGTTCCACCCGGTTAAGACTGGTTAGGACCACCGACCCTCCAGTGGGCCTGTGAAAATGGCCAGTGGATGACCTTTTGATGTCAGAGGGCCAAAACTCCATCCTCAGATCATGCTAATGCTGTCATCTTCTGAAACATGCCCCCTGAAGAAACATGTAACTCAGGTACACCTACAGAGTACACTGATTACTTCACCTTTTTCTCACCTCTGATTACCTTTCCCCAAGCCTCAGACCGCCCTGTTTCTCTATCCCATAAACATCCCAAACCCCCCACCTTCGAGGAAGCAGATCTGAAGCTTGTTCTCCCATCTCCTTGCTTGGCTGCCTCGTGAATAAACCCTTTCTCTGCTGCATCTCAGCACTTGGCTTGCTGTGTGTTGAGCACATGAACCCCATAACCAGGTTTGTTCCAACAAGTGAGAGACCTGTGAACAGTCTCAGAAGGCAGACTCAGGGTCCGTGAGGTCTTCCAGGGGAAGGGTTTGCTCCAAAGCTAAGCGGACTGATGTGTTGACCAGACAGAATATACCCTTGTTTTTCCAGGAAACAAAATATAACCTTGGATGAAAGACTAAAAACCTCAGCAAGAATAAAGACAGGATAGTGAATACAAAAGACTAGGGTTTCAGATGGGGGGAGGGACAATTGGGAGAGGGAAACAGCAAGGGGCTGTTTAATGTTTGTTGAGTAGAAACAAATGCTTTAAACTTGTGCCAAGCTAATTGAGTAATGTGAGGCTTTGTGCCTGTAACTCACCTAATCTCTGTGTCACCTGAACTTTGAGATTCTCTTGACTTGTGGTATAAACAGTTTGTACACCTGAACTGATGATACGTTCTAGTTCAGTGGCTACAGTGTGGAAGGGCTGTGTTCACAAGAGAGAAGGGGGTGGGGGAACAGTTCAGAACTCCAGGGAATATTCTGCTTAAAGAAAACAGTCTTGATTCCCTCGGGGAGAAATACTCAGAGAAACGACAGAGGGAGCCCAGAAGGCCATGTTTTTCGTTTGGGCGTTGCTTCAGAGGTACTCACTGCACCTCCCGTTCTCGTCGAGGCGTACCCTGTTCTGAGGAAATAGTCTGATCCTGACTTGGCTACACAGACTTGGCTCCTCAGAGCTGCTGAGGTGAGTCACCGGTAGTGCCTGTTATTCCAAAGCAGCAGGGAGAAAGATTGTGCTAGTCTTGCTACCACCATGAAACTTTGGATGGTCTCCAAACACTTAGAACTTCCCTGATGCTATCAAGAGAAAGCAGCCAACTGGAATGTCCTTCCAAAGGAATTCCAACCTTCATCACGAATCTGAGTGAGATGAGAGATTAAGTAAAGGTATTGTCAGTTCAAATGTAGTAAGGCAGGTTGAATCCCCCATGGAAGTGGAGAATGGCACTGGGCGGGGGATCTTCTGCCAAAAAGTTCACAATCAGAAACCCCCATACTTGGAAATCAAATACTCTAAATCCACATGGTAACACTGTAGAGAAGCATTCCTTATAAACCTGAGTCAATTACAATAATACTTTTCAACAGGGAGCTGGCATTAAACTTACAGCATATCTAACCCAATAATTGAGCAAACTGAGGGCTAAGAAAATGGTGACTGGCTCAAGGTCTTACCATGGTTACAAAGGTGGCCCAGCATGTTAAGATATACAAATGACCCATCAATATGCTGCTATGGGACCTTCAAAAAAATTGGGGCTGCCTTTCTACCCAAAGACAGCCCCTACTGAAAACAAACAATCCCTCTTCCAAATTAACACTCATTAACTACAAATAAAATATCAGCCACCAAAACCATATCATCGCAAAATAAAATGACTCCTTTAGCCCTAAGTTTAATTTTAGAAAACTGATGAGAGGGAGAGAATTTGGCTGTCCAGACTGAACCACCTGAATATTAGACCTTGACCACTCCCACATATTAACATTGACTTGCTGACTCATGTCCACTCAGCCAGGGACCCAGTCTTACGTAGAACCTAGAATGGAGCCAAAAAGGAGTGAGGGGACCTCCAGACTCCTCCCCTTGTTGTCACCTCACTGTGTGCTGGGTCCCTGACCTTCACTATCCTACTTCATCTTCACAACAGCCTTGTACGTTACCTCATCTGCTTTACAGATGAAGTTACTGAGGCTCAGATACATTAAGTACCTGTCAGTTCACCTTGCTAGTGAATACTCAAGCTGAAACTGGAACCTGAATTGTGTTCTTTTCACCGTATAACTCTCCAGTCTTGGCTCTGCTCACAGTTAGAGTCTGGGACACAACAGAGATTCAGCTCAGCTGTTAAGCCCTCACGTCACCCACACGGGCGAAACTGAAGGCCCACCTGTGAGAATCATTCTCTATATTGTGGTGGTTTCTTTCTCTTGATAAGAGCAAGGAAGGGTGTCACTCACTGTGGGTCCCCCAGCTTGGTGATAGATCTGCCCAAGAGAAATGACCTTGTTTATCTGAAAACAGTATCTGGCCTCATGATGCAGTTGGTTCAGAGCCTTTGGCTCCCAGTTCAATAGCCCCAGCTCTCATCCCACCAGGACTGACCAGCCATCAACAGCTCTCTTGCGGGCCCCCTGGCCTCATGGGCACTGACTCTGTCCCCATGCAGCACCACCCTGGCAATGGGGTAGGGGCGAAGGAGAGAGCACACCTGGGGAAAGAGAGGTCAAGACTGCTGCCAGAGAGCCTCCTGGTTCAGAAAGCATCCTTCTTTCTGGCTGCGTTTAAAGGGACAGTGCATGCCTTGGTTAAGCTCTCAGGGATGGAGTCACTTGCCTGTTCTGACAATCTCTCATTCACTTTATTGGTGAAAGAGGGATCTTCTGTCTTAAATAGAATGATATGGTAGAACACGTGACACCCATCACCAGACAGCAGTTCATTAGTCACACATACTCACAGCGGGCGTGGACCCTGGATGCCATACAGGGCCACATGGGAGTTGCACTTGGGAGCAGAGTGAACCAAAGGGGCTGTGGGAGGCAGGCTTTGTGATACCAAGAGGGTGTGGTGCCTGCTGATTCCCGCGGGAGGATGTGATTGGCTTGTTTGACTAATTTAGCAAGCTGGTAGGGTGGTAAATCCCAGGGGGCTGCAGAGCAGGTCAGGGGTAGCCGGTGCAGCTAATAGGAAAACTAACCAGGTTGGGAGCCGTTCCTACTAGGTCAGGATGGGCCTGTCTAGTGAGAGCAGGGGATATCATGTTTAGGCCTTCGGGACCCTGAGAGGCTCAAAGACGTTAAAGTAACTCTTGAAAGTTTAGGCCTCATGATGCATTACCCAGACCTCAAGTCTGTGCTCTACCATGTTCCAGCTGGATGGCCGTCAGCTAGTTACCTTCAAGCTAGTTCTCCCTGAGAAATAACGTATAGTCCTTACCCTGTAGGGCTGCAATGAGAGTGAGTGTAACGAGCTTAGCACAGTGCCTGGCCTGTAAGAAGTACCAAGGAGATGCTGGTTATTGTCTTCATCATCCCTGGAGATAGTAACAGTGAAGGATGATTCCCTCCAATTTTGTTCATGATTGAACAGCTATTTGAGCAAGGTCTTGCTTTTTAGGTTTTGGGTCATTTGATGACCTCATCAGTCGCATGGAAAATGCAGGCGTTGCTGTGTTCACGTCACTGCCTTGACTTCACTCAGGAGCAAATGCTTCCTCCCAGCATTCTGAGGCAGCTGTGGAAGGAAGGGGTCATCCAATGGCTTAAAAGGTTGAAGTGAAAAAACAAGTCTAGCCAAGACCTTTCTATGAAGCTGAAGATTTAGACTATTTATAAGATCTTTCCTTTTACTGTCTAAAAGAAATTATTTTGATCAGAAATGGAAACAAAGGGATTAAAGGAATCAGCAGAGTGATTTGTAATTGGCCTCCAGACTGCACTCCTGTTTCCATTTGTCAAGAGCAAGCTGGTGAATAAAACTGCATGGAAGGACTTCATTAGCTCTCCTCCTGCAGCCTGGGATTAGACGAATACTTTAACCTTGACACATTCATTTTGTGATCACAAAGCCCTTCGCCTATCGGTCTATTTTCCCCTTTTCATATCACCCTGATCCTGGCAGAAGCTCTTAAAATGATCAGAGAATGGTTCTGTCTTTCTCTCTCTCTCTCTCTGTTTCTGTCTTTCTCTCTCTCTCTCTGTTTCTGTCTGTCTCCTCCTCCTTCTTACCTTTCCCCAAATGTACTCACCACTCTTTATTAAGACAAAGAAAAACAAACCCTCCAGGATGTGGGTGTGATAATATTTTTGACACACATTCTAGAAGGCCACTAAGGGGAACATGAGCATTGCCCTCGATGAAGAGTTAAGGCATATAGGATTGATTTCCGAAAAGAAGTTTGTTGAAATGAAACGATTTCCAGGGAAAGCACAAAAGAGCAGGTAAGAAAAATAGCAAGTACATTTAGCCAGCAACTAATCTGCAAGGAACAACATAAACAAGGAAGCTGTATGTCAGAAAAATACACATAAGACATTTCATCCAAATGGTGATTATGAAGAGGGTAGATAATCTTGTTGTAAGAGTCCACTTGAAATTGGTGTGGGGTGGTATGTGTATACATCTCTGAGGTTCAAGTGTAAAACTGACCTGTGTATGTGTTAAAGCGAGATCTTCATCAGAGTCAAATGTTAATTGTAAAACACTTGACTAGTCTCCCAAAGACACAACTATCTTTGTTGTTTGATAGGTGGAGAAATCTACCCACTGTACACCCATTTATTATAATTATGGACTTTGCTTTACTTTTTTCTTTATCCAGCAACATTTTTGACTTGTTTTAGATTAAAGTGTATGTCCCGTTAATTATGGCATTTAGTTCTCAGCTTGTAATTGGTATCTGGGGCTCCTCACTCGTACAGCTCTTAGTGTCGCTGCTTCAAGGGTGAGGGGGGTGCTGATGAATTTGCCTGAGGCAAACTACAATGGAAAGTACCGGCTTTCTTAAATAATTTCAGTTACTTCTTGTAGCTTCCATAATTTATGATTGTTCCAGCATAGTGGGTGGGAGTGGTGAAAGGTAGGCAGTACATCTGATTACCTTCCAGTCAGAGGGACCCAGATAGGGGCTGTCTGTTACTGGCAGGGCTGTGCGCCAAAATGTAATCAAATAGGAAACTGGGTGCCAATGGTAATTTTTTGAAATGTGCTTTTATGACATCCTCCACAAAGATGAAAGCAGTGTTCCCTAAAACAAACAAACAGCACTGGACTTGGGCTGAAGCTCTGATATGAAATTTATTTATGTTTCACCGAACCCGACTTGAAAGTAATTGTACATGATTTGAGACTTTTAATTGTTCTTGTTGTTTCTCTCTGCAAATAAGGAAATCCTGGCTTTCTGTAAAAAACTCTAGATCCTGGCTATTGGTTTCTTTTCAAGGTTCTGCCACACTAATTGCTTTCTGTTTGATTCTGTGCCCTTCTGAAATTGAAGGTTGCCTCGAGGCAGGAGAAAAGCTGTGGTGGTGACTTGTGGGTTTGGGGACTGGGGGAACCCACAGCTGTGGCTGCAAGCCAGTCTCATTATCCCACAGCTCGGCCGGGCAGACCAGGGGGCCCGTTTCACTCCTTCAGATCTGAGCCTATGACTGGAAGGGTTAGAATCTCAAAGCTTTCTCATTGCATTATTTATCATTTCTGACTGATAACAACACCACTTTCTTCTAGGAACCAAACACTGGTCACTATGGTTTTGTTTTAATGTGGTATTTGGTGTTGTATTTCACTGTTCTTCAACCGCAGATTTACAAACTGGGAAGATATGAAAGGATCTGTGTCTCACAGGAAATAGACATTTCACTTCTTTTCAGCAATAATCTGATATTAATGCTTCTACGCCAACATATTCCTAGTATTACTATATGATTGCCTCCTTTAAATCTGTCTAAACTGCAGTGGTGAAAGTTGAAGTGACTTTATTAGTGTGTGAGAACATGTATGTGTTCAGTGAAGTCAGAAACCATTTCATCTGCGTGTAACCCGACGTTTTTGTAAACAGAGTATCAAAAACATAAATTCAAAATATTAATAAGTGAATTGCTTAGTTATCCAGAAAGGTTTACTCTCTGGGGTATACAGGCATCCCTGCTGAATGAAAACTTTACACAAAGTGATAGTTAACAGGAAGGGCTGTGGGTCAGACTGCCTGGATTCAAATCTGTCACTCACCAGTGAGGAAGCTCGGTCTTCTCTGTGCTTCAGTTTCTCCTACGTCACCTGAGAGGTTTAATGTTACCTGGGACTTAGGGTTGCTAACACGTGCCTAGTGCTTAGAACCATGCCGGGCACCTGAGGGTGATTTAATAAATGCGAACTGCTATTATTTTCCTCAAATGTATTAGTACTTTGAAAATTGTACCCATTAAATATTATTTGGCCTTCTGCTGCACACTCTGGGTCATCACTGGGGACTTCAGTGATGACAAAGTGATGCCGTCTCGGTCCTAGGTGATCTAACCTCCTGCCCTCCAGGTGGTGCTGCTGTAGCCTTGAGCCATTAGCGGGAGTTTTCCTACTGTCCCCACTGCCCACCCGTCACTCTGTAGGCCTTGTGGATTTTTATCTTTGTCTTCTCCTTCACAGCTTGCTCTGTTGTCTGCCCTCAGCGCTCCCCTCCCACCCACTCCCAGCCAGATAAACCACAAGTCTCCCACCCATGCTTCTCTTTCATCATAGTCATCCGACTTACAGTGATCTGAGTTGGTCTTTTCCCCACTAGCCGGCAAGTTCCTTGAGTCCGGGGCCCACGTGCCCATCTTACGCCAAGCTCTTCCTGAGGGCTTGGTGGGCGCTGTCCCTGAGAGCTGCTCGCAGGGGGCCTACTCCACTCACAAGCATGTGCTTCAGGGCAAACTCTCTGGGTTCAGGTTCTGGTTTTACAGTTTTGTGGGCCTGTGTGATGGTGAGGTTACTCAAACTCTCCAGCTGAAAGCTGTAGTGACCTCATTAATAAAAAAGATGCTGACTTCCCCAGGACTGTTGTGGAGATTAAGTGAGGTGAGCTAAGTGGAAGGCCTAACATACACTAAGCGCTCAGTAAAAGTTGGCAGTTATTGTAATTGTGGCTAAACTGAGAAAGTAACCCACAACGTTCATCTGTGTACTGCCCCCAGCCTCTGTTGTAGAGGTGGTGGAAAATACTGCAGGACACTAACGTGATCAAGAGAAAGGAGTTAAAGAGACCGGAAGTCTTCAGTGTGATGTTGTGGCATTACAAATAGGACAAAGCAGGGAGTTGAAACAGCTATTCTGTTTTTTCAAATTAAAACTAAATGTAATTCTTTAGCTCTGAAAGCAGCATGTTTCACATTCAAAAGGGCATCTGATAACCTCATTTTTCCCTCGCATTAAACTTCTTCAGTGAGCTATAGGACCTATTTGTCTGTATGGCCCAAATTCATTAGTTAATTGCAGGTGTGGTCCCAAGGGTTCCAATGACCATTCTGACTGTAAATTTAAATAAAACCATTCCCTGGGTTCTCTCTGCACAGCGGTGTGATCTAAGCAAATGGTTTTTGTCTCCAGGCCACGTTGGTCACGGTCATTCTACACTGGTCCTGGGTCATAGACTTACAGACCCCTAGATCTGGAAGGAGCCTCAGGAACCACCTAGTTCAGCCTTTTTGTTTTTACAGGTGAAGGTGAGGAGGCCTAAAGGAGTTAAGCTACTCGTCTAAGACCATAGAGCTGATTACTGGTCGTGGGGCCAGAAGATTCTGTCAACTGTTAGTTGCTGAGTTAAGATTTGGGAGAGTGCAGGTCCTCTGACTTACGTGTAAGCACACTTCTCACTAAATGTTCTAGTTTGATTACAGGTATTAATTTTTTTTTTAATGTGCTTATGGAATGAGCAGTAGATCGGGGATCAGGAAGCCTGGCTTTTCTGATTCTCTCCCACATAAGCTTGGGGAACAACACTTATTCCGCAGTTTTTGTCTGTAAAAAGGGAGCACGCGATGCCTGCCCTGTCGCCTTAGCAGGGTTGCTGTAGGACCAGATGAGCTAATAAAGGAGAAATTTCTTTGAAAGAAAGACCAAATGGACCCTTGTGAGAGCAGGGCTCTGGGGTCAAAACATACTTGCCACAAACCCCAGCTCTACCATATGTTGACCCTTGGTCAGTGCAGTTCATAAATGAGAATAAAGCTTATCAATTTATTAAATCTGCTGGAAGATTTAAGGAAATGGTATATAAAGTTCCTGACACAAGGTAGACTCTCAAAAAAATGGTAGCTATTATCAAATCTTTAAGATACTTGACAGAAACAATGGATCACAATCTACTCTGTCTTATAGGGAGGTGAGGCCTCGTGCTGCCCATCACTGCCCCCATCTTGTGGATTTCAGCGTCTGGGATCCTTGTGTCTCTTCAGCACTGAGAACTGAACACAGTCGCTGCTAGAGATGCACGATACATTCATGTCGAGCTGAACCGAATGAACCCAAAGTGTGTTTATACTTATAAAATGACTTGGGAGAAACCTTCACTGTAGAATTTATGAAAGAAAATGAAGGGCTGTTTTGAAAATCAGTTCTGAACTTATTCAGGTTTTTTCAAAACAATGAACTCATCCACGTATCCAAATTAAACACCTAATAAACACTGTGTATGGGGAGATAAAGTCCAAATCACAGACCAAGAGGAACTTCGTGCCTTCAAACGGCCTTGGGCCAGGTTGTCCCCTTCATACAATGTGTGTGTGTGTGAACGCCTCAAAGAGCCACATGGAGGCCTCCACGGCATGAGTGCCTGGGGCTGAGGCTTACTGGGGAGAATGGAACCGCCACGTGCAGACTGTGCCCCCCATGGGGAACAGGAAGGGCGCCCAGTGGCTCTTGTGCCTTCCTCCAGTTCCACTTCTCCATTTATGGGGAAGTAGAGGGATTGGAAAATTAAGCTGATGCATAGTGGCACACATAAATTCATAGAGTCCTCATTAGAAAGTAAAACCGCAGGGTGGGAGTGATCAAAATAAATTGTATTGTCATAAAGCAATTAAGAGAAAATCAGGCAATCATAAGGTGATAAAAGCCTATTAGTTAAAGGGCCTGAAAAACACAGCGGGTTGTAAAAAATTAAATTTTCACACAGAAAAAAATGCGAATACATGCAATTGTCTGTGGCGAAGAGTCAGATTGCTGATGTGTGTCAAGAGTTAAAATAAAAGCCTTGAAAATGTGAGGTGCAATTTTACATCTCATCTGTTCTCAAATTTGAGGATTTCTGTCCTTTAAATTCTTTTCCTTTCTTCACAATAATCTTACCAGTTTTGTTCTTTAAGAATAAGAAGATACTTTTTTTTTCAAATGACATGTAAGAGCATGCAGTGAATTTCACAAAGATTTCCAATTTTAACTCATTGAGACCATCCTAGAATTAGAGTCTTCAGATGTTCAGAGAATCTTATTCTAATGCCATTATTTGGAAATGAAGAAACCGAGGTTTGAGGAGATTAAAGCCAAGTTTGCACTTGGCTACGGGGTTAGTTAATGGGAGCAGATCTGATTCTAGAGACCAGGTCACTCCTCTTTTTTCCACCTCAGGGCTCTTTCCACTGGGCTTCCTGGCTTTTTGCTATGATGTTAGGTCTTGAAACTTCTGGTCTATATCAGAGGTCAGCAAACTTGTTCTGTAGAGGGACAGATAGTAAATACTTCTGGCTTTGAAGGCCACAGGATCTTTCTTGCAGCTACTCAATGTCTGTGGTTGTAGCTTAAAAGCAGCTATAGAGATACTTAAACGAATGAGAATGCCCGCATTCCAGTGAACTTGTTCACAGCAACAGGCGCCAGATTTGGCCTGCAGGGGGTAGTTTGCGGACCCCTGGTCTTTAACATTTTTTCCCATAATCATTAAGAAGCCCTTAAAATAACCTAAATCAACATTTCTAGATATCATAAGGATGTTTCTAATGGGAATACTGACCTGTCTGGGTGTGTATTTTTTTCTGAGCACTATTCTAGATTCTCTGAGGCCATACTCAGTGAGCCCAGTCCTTAGTACTACAGTGGCAGAAGCCCCAATCTTGCATTAATCTTACTCTTTTCTTCCCATTTCAATAGCGGGTGTTCCTGCGATGCAGTCTGGTGTCAGTACACAATGGCCTTGCAGTCGAGGTTGAAAACCACTGTTTTAGCAGAACTTCTGGAGGCAGCAGCTGTCCTGCTACACACCCTGTTGTCGCCGCACTTCTCTCTGTCTTTTTTTTTTTTCGTTAATGAAGGTACTGGGAATTGAACCCAGGACCTCCTGCATGCTAAGCACATGCTCTACCACTAAGCTATACCCCCACCCCAAACCTCTTTCTCTTAAACGTGCAGAAAACTTATGGGAACCCAGTCTGTGATTTAGGTCACACTAACTTAGTATTCAAAACTTGGATTTTTTTTTTTGGTCCTTTCTGTTATGTTAATCCTTCAAACCCAAAAAGCAATATATCAGAGAGAATTATTTATAGCTCTTAAAAGGGCCACTTCAATGCCCAGATCCCATGGGTTTGTCTCCATAGGGAAATGGCTGTGGTATTTTTGAAGAGTCTGGTAGGAATTTCAACAGAATGAAAAGTACATTGAGTGTTAGTGGAATCGAAGCAATTCCCCGGTGGAATGCTATTGTTGACACCACACTGTATCAGTCAGTCTTTCCAGATGTAGATAGGACACACTGTAGCCAGTTTAAGTAGAAAATTAAATTATGAAGGGACAGGTTGCAGATAGGAGTTGTGCCCACACTTTGTCATGTGATTGCTTCTATGAAGCCCCTGCTGCTGCCATTGAAGGGCCAGACAGGGCAGTTCACACTGAGGATCTGCCCAGCTTTCCATGGTGCCTTCACTACCAACTTTGCTAAATGATGTCCTTTCTCACTGTGCTCTTTTCTGAGTGGAAATCTTAACATTGCTTAAAATTATGCACAACAGCAAGCATTGCTGGGAAACTGAGTAACTTTTTCAAAACTGGGGAAGACATAAAAAATTTCTGAAACATAGGAAGAATGTTTAAAAGTTATAGAGTGGCCTCAAAGAATGACAAACGCCCTTTTGTGCTCTTTTCCTTATCAGAGGTACCCTTGTATGCAACCATTCCTTTTTTTCTTTTTTAACTTTTACCTATTTATTTTTATTTGGCGGGGGGAGATAGTTATTTTTACTTATTTTCACTTATTTATCTAAATGTAGGCACTGGGAATTGAACCCAGGACCTCATGCATGCTGAGCATGCACTCTACCACTGAGCTATACCCTCCCCCACCCCCAACCATTCTTAATAAAAACTAACTGGAAAAGACCTGTTGTCCATCATCTGTATGTTTATGTGAATTCAAAACTCTGGCATTACCGCTCCCTGGAACTTGCGCCCTTTGTCTCTTCTTTAATAATGGGGTGGAAGAAAGGCTTTCTTCTCTGCTATTCTTGTTCTCAGAGCTGTTGGTGGGGAGTGGGCTATAAACTGGTGTGTAAAGAGAAAGAACTCCCCTCTTAACTCTATCCAAAAAAAATCAACCCAGGGAGAATTAGTTCCCTGTCACCCACGCACTTTCATTTATACACAAGGTACCCCTCAAGTCAGGAGTTGGACTTGGCAATTAAAAAGTTTACCAACTACTTGAAGCAAATTTTGAAAGACCTCCATTAAAATATGAGCAGAAAGATTAGCACTTTGAGGAAAGGCTGGTAAGAGAGTGCTGAGAACATAGGAAAACATTTTTCAAAACGGACAGTAGATTTTATGGAGATGCTGGCACTCTTTCTATCAAGGACAGGAAAAATGGGGATTTTTTTTTTTAACTATAGAGTAACAGGAGGGGTTTTATTTAGACCAAAGGAACAGCTCCCCTGCAGCCGCCCTCAGGACACTCAGCCATTCCCCTGGCCCTTCAGTAGAGGCAATTCTCATCTGACACAGATGGCTTCCAGGAGGACTTGCCTAGAGGCAATATAATGACCCAAATAATCTCTCCAAGTCTATTGCAGGTTTTGATGCTGTGAAAAACTTTTTTCCAGTCCTCCAGTGGAAACCAAATTAGTGTCTTCAAGCACACTGGTGAAGTTTATACAGTCAAATGAAGCCTCTGGGTACTTAGTGGAATAAGTAAGTAGATGCATATCTGAGAACCTGCCTGCCCAGTGATCCAGCCTCGCCCTCTCCCCGCAGCACGATCAATTTGCATTCATCTACTCCCCTGTCCTCGTACCCAGGGCAGCCCTTGGCTTCTTGAAAAAGAGCGAAAAGTCTAAAACACAGACTTCAAAGACAAAGGGAAGTCTACTTTAGCATTTTTATATCATTAAACTGGGACCGATTATGATAGGTCAAAAACATGATAAGCATTGGTCCGGACGTCTTCCAGAAAGGCTGAGGAAGGAGTGGCTTTAGTGCAAAGCAAAATGTAATTAAATGTGGGCTGACTGCTGTTGGTGCACATTCAGTTCTGTCTGCACCCAGGAGAGAGTTGTCTGTTGCAGGCATTTGGTTGATGCTGAACCAGTTTCACTGGAGGAAGGAAAGTTGCATGTGGATACACTTACTGTGTTATCAAGCTATGTAAAGATGTTACCATTTCTCGAACTTCCCAGTTCCATTCTGTCCCTTGCTGTTGGAATCCTGTCGTACATGCCAAAGAAGGACTGGAGTATATAAAACAGGGGGCCCAAGGAAACATTTCAAAGGTTGTATTTGTTTCCACTCAAATTATTGAGAAATAAATGAATGGAAACAAAAATATCTTGATATTAACATCTAGCATTTATTTACCAACCAGGCACTGTAAACACATCATCTCAATTTTATCTGCATAAAATGCCTATGAAGTACCTATCGTTGAGGAAAATGAAGTTCAGAGATGTCAGGGAGTTTGTTCATGGCTAAAAACTGGATTTACCCATAATCTTTCTGCTAAACTTTGGCAGGCTTTGCTGCAATCAGCAGCTGTCCAGTGTTATGTTGGACGCAGTTGGTGCCTGTCACATCTTCTTGGCCTTACCACCTCAGTGCATACTGCCCAGCTTCTGAGTTGGCAGTTCTTCACCCAAAGACTTTGTTTGACCTTGGAGTTCATTCTGCTCCTGTAGCAGGGCCAAAGTGTCCGTGCATGAGTGCTCCACTCCTACCCAAGAAGTTGTCAACCAGTGACTGAGAGGAGCTGCTCTACAAGTGTCCCAGTTCCCTCATCCTTCAGGTGGGACCACTTCTACACCAGCACGGAGGTCCTCAGCAAAAGTAAGCTTCTACTATCCATAGCAGGAGCTTGCTCAATAACAAAAGATTCTTTCCTTCCCTCTCTCATTTCCCCACTTTTCTACCAGTGTTTCCCAGCATCACTCTCCAAGTAAACTACTTGCACTTGGATCCTTGCCTCAGGATTAGCTCCAGAGGAACTCAAACACCTAAGACAGTTGGATGTGTGCCTTGCTACTCATAAATGGAGGTTGGGGCTGAGGTAACTTGGTGGTTTGGATACAGGAAAATGGGGTGTGAGAGGATGGTCATGACCCTGATCTTGGTTGAGTCCCTGGGATGTACCCCACCAAGTGAGGGTCCTTGGCTTCGTGCAGGAAAGAATTCAAGAGTGAGCCATGTGGAGTGAAAGTATATTTACTCAGAGAGATACATACTGCATGGACAGTGCAGGCCATCTCAGAAGGCAAGAGAGAGCCACCACCAGGTGCAGGGTTGTTAGTTTTTATGGGCTCAGAAACTTCATAGGCTAACAAGTGGAAGGATTATTCCAGCTACTTTGGAGAAGGGGGTGGGATTCCCAGGAATTGGGCCACCACCCACTTTTTGACCTTTTATGGTTGGCTTCGGAACTCTCCTGGCACCTGCAGGAGTATCATTTAGCATGCTAATATATTACAGTGAGCGTAGAATGAAGCTCAAGGTCCACTGGGAGTTGACTCTTCTGCCATCTTGGTAGCACAGCACTAACAGTTACTGTGTCATTCTTTTAATGGTTGTGTCCTGCCTCCTTCCCTCCTGTCTCAGTTTGATGGCAAAATGGCCCCAATTCTCCAGCCCTCTCTGTATCCATACCCTTTGCAATGTGAGTTTTGAGCTCCTCCCCTCAAGAGATGGAGTATATTTCTCCATCTCTTGCACCCGTGCTGGCCTTGAAACATGCTTTGGCCAACAGAGTGAGGCGGAAGTGACCGTGTGCTGGTGTTGAGCCTAAGCACCATGAGGCTTTGTGTGCTTCTGCTCTTCTCTTTCTGTCTCTGTCACACACACACACACACACACACATTGCTCTCTCGCTCTCTCTCTCCCAGATGTCTACTACCTCCTTATAAACAAGTCTAGGCTGGTGCTGGGGGATGAGGTAACACTGGAGGAGAGCTCCTCAGAGGCTGAAGCCATCAGGGAGTAGCCAGGCCTGGCTGGTGCACCTGTCGGCCTCAGGTACGTGAGCAATGTCCAGCCACTGCCAGCCAGGTCTGGCCCAGATCAGCATAACCATCCAGCAGACCCAGAGACTTAGGGGCAAAAATCAATATTTAGGCTGTATGCCACTCACTGCTGTTTGCTGTGCAGCACTCTTGCGGCATCAGGACACTGATGCAGTTACTGCAAGCTCTTCTGATTTCCGCTCTTCCCACTTCCTTCCTTTCACTGTAGTTTCTATACAAAGTCACTTTCTCTATTCCTCTCTGCTCGTGTTTGTCAATATATTAATAGTTCCTTCTGATCACTGATCAAGCTGGAATCGCTCAGCAATGTGTAGTAGACCTTGCTGTTGATTTTACTCTAACCTAAAATCCAGGAAATCTTGTTAGACCTTTCCTTCAGTTACTCTGTGTATTACAGCTTGAATGCTAATTATATTTTTATTTAACATTATAATATAAGGAACTTTCTAAAGAAGGGAGGGCTGGGGGAACAGAGAGGCCCTCAGAAGACAATGGGAAAGGAAGATTCTTTCCAAAAAGTCTTTTTTTTTTTTCAACCGAAAAAAAGACAATGCCCTCATTTTTTTCATTCAGTGCCAGGCACTGTTATGTGCTGAGGATGGAGGGTGTATAGGTCTCTGCCCTTGAAGAACTGAAGTTCTAGCAAAGGAAAAACTGGAAAGAACCAAGGTTAAGTCATTCTCCATGTTCTGGAGGCTCCAGAGAGGATTTGGTAAATGTGAGTTTCTCAGGCCAGGACGAGGCTCAGATGAATGAGAGTTACTCTGAGGCCGGTGACTTCCCGGCAGGTGGCTTGAGGGAGATCAAAAACCAGAAGACTGGCAGGGTGGGCCTGTACCAGTGGAGGGGGCGAGGGTTGGACAGAGACCCAGTTAAAAATGGTTCCCTACCAGCGCCAAGGTTCCCTGCACAGTGCAGTCCTGCGGACCTGGGTGGCTGATGATGGGGACGTGAATGCTGAGGGCTCTTCTGCCGGCTCAAGAGGGAAATCAAGCTCTGTGGTTGCTGAGGCAAATGGGTTTTAGAGTCACTCGGTGGCTCACAGATTTACGTATCGTCTACCTTCTTAATAGCAATCAATGTGTCATTTGCCGTTTGTGTTAATTAAACTTTTAAATAAAACTTTGGGTTACGAGTGCTTATCTCATATTTCAGACATTCCCAGGAGTGCTTACAAAGGGCCTCGGAGTTGAAAAAATATGCCATTTGGCAATATTCCACAAAACTAATTACCATAAAGAAGTCGTGAAATTTTGCACAGGGGGGCTTGCTACAAATATTTGAACCAGTTCAGAAGATAATTTGCCTTAGTTTTGTCAGATTCTCAATGTATCCAGCCCCCAACTCCCACATGAAACCGGAGACCGTCAATCACTTTGCCTTCCCAAGCGTCCAGCCATATGAACTTGCCCCTTCAAATCTGACTTCCTTCTGGGACTCCGTGAAAGTGTAGATGCTAACACCATGAAATAGGAAAACATATTTTTCTTCGTTCTTTAGAACAGAGTCACCAACGTAAAATATTCCAGTGAAGCTTGAAATTCAGGACAAGCTTTCTGTGTCATCTTTTGAGACAGAAAACACTAGCACCATGTCAGCCACTGGAGTGTAAGCCCCTTAAGGGTAAGGATTTTATCCGTTTTGTTTAGCTCAATGATTTTTCCAGTGCCCACAGTATTTATTCAATAAAAGAATAGAAGGATTACATACCATTTCACACCCAAGAATAGCAAAACCAATTTAAAACAAA
The DNA here is from genome assembly GCF_048564905.1 of Vicugna pacos. Classification (NCBI taxonomy): domain Eukaryota; kingdom Metazoa; phylum Chordata; class Mammalia; order Artiodactyla; family Camelidae; genus Vicugna; species Vicugna pacos. Next base: position 45,210,964 of record NC_132988.1, read on the forward strand.
AATGAATACTGAAAGGGGGGGGGCACTTTTCTAGTAAAAGGAAGAAAGATGCATTTCTCAGTATATGACTTACAGCTGCCTGTACTGAAAGTATACCTATGTGGCCCTTAGAACAGGCCAGGACAAATGTCCCAGGTCTCATAATTTGAAAGTCTCTGGACAGCTACCTGTGTCTCTTTTCTGAACCACATTCTACTATCTGGCCATGTTCAGAAGAACGCACATGACCCATGATGCTGATCAGAGAGGTAGTCTCTTCTCTCTGTTAAGCCCGAGCCATGGGGATTTTGAGTATCAGGGGACCAGTGGGAGGCACATTGAGAAAGAAAACCATTGGTCATTGTTCATAAAAAAGGTGATGGGTCACAGCTTCCTCTTTCTCATGGTCTTCTGTCTTGGTTCTTCGATTCCTTATAAACACTTAATCTGAAAATACTAACATTATTTTTGTTGTTGTTCTTCAGATTTAATTTGGTTCTAGGTGTCTGGGAAGGGTTTGAGATTTCCTGCCTTGTAAGGGACCCCCAGTAAAGCATTCATCGAGGCCCACCCAGGTACCAAGATGGTGACTCCATCAGTCCCAATCGTCAGCCATGCATTGATGCCCAGAGGAAAACTGTTTCAGGAAAAACTGGATTTCTGTTACTGAGCCTATAAGTATAATTTTCTGAGTTTTCTTCTTTGGAAAACAAAGATGTACCTCTGGTATTTGATAAACAGCAAAAGCATTTGGCTTAATTTTAATTTTGTTCTCATGAGCTTCCTTGAGACCAATAAGAAATTCTTGAATTGAAAATCAAGGGTTGAATTGAGGCTCTTGGGCTACTCAGTACTGTGGGAGTGTAGCTTGCACTTTGCCAGGGTGAGGAGCAGAGTCAGTGATCCTCAGCACGTTTGAGCCCAAGTCTGGGTTAGTGAGAGTGTGAAAGGATCCTACCAGTTTTAGACTTTAACCACTCAGTCTGTACTTGCCTCTCTGTTCTGACAGGTAGCCTGTCTCTACTTACCTCCCCCAAGATGTCCATCCCATATAGCAGTGATTGCAAACTGGCAGCCCACAGAGTGTTTTGCTTGGCTTGCCTGGTGTTTAGATGTTTGTTAAATGTAACCTGTAGCATTTCAAAATTGGGAGAGTCCTCAGAGATTTCTAGAATTCTGGCTTCTCCTGAAAATCGGTTATTTACACTGGTTCTGTATTCCTGCAGACATTAATAGCCTGGAATGTAGTAGCCACTCCCCCATGTAGACAAAGCACATGATTTCCAGCTCACCACAGTGTCCATCCAGGTGGCTTTTCATTCATCATGTTGACTCTGTGTGCCTTGGGGTCCCTGACTTCTGTCCCGGAACCCCTCCTCATTGGCTTGACACCATGAGAAATCAGCTCTTTTTTTTTTTTTAAAGGGAATCTCACCTTCACTTCTTCCTGCTATTGTTCATGTTTCCTTCATTCTCCTCATTTGCGTCTCCACAATCTATTGACACTAGTTCATTTGAGTCAAATATTGTTTGGGCTCTCATAGAATCTCCATTTTTCAATAGGTCCTACATAGTTGGGGCAGGAACAAGGAATGAATATGCTCTCCACACAAGCATTAGTAGCTCATTTAGACAAAGTGGAAACATAGACAGTTGAGGCACATGAACATAGGTGAGGTGATAAATAGATCAGGAAGAGCACTCTTGCCCAGCTGTGGAACCCTATCCACTTGCAGAGAGATGCGTCTTATTTGCCACTGGTGAGCTGGTTCTGCCTCTGCTGAGAGGACCATGGAGGGCCTCTCTAACCTTCTGTGCAGTTAGGCCTGACTTGGGAGGAGCAGAATATATAATTGTTCATACGGGAACTGAGTCTAATATCTTTGATTGTTAATAGCATCAGAGCAAACTTCTGAAAGCTCCTATGAGTTTTCTGGACTCACATGTTGTTTGTTGTGCTTAGCTCAAATCCTAGGAAAGCTAACATTTACTTTACATTCATATTCAAAGTATATTGGGATTATGGTTGCTTTTGGGTGGCCTCCTCCAGCTTGGACAGGACTCACTCAGGTCTTAGGAGAGAGATGATCTTACTTCTGAATGATCAGATTTCCACTTGCAGATGAATAATAGGACTCCCTTCAACAGGACCTCTCAGGAAATTTAAATTTTTTTAAATACACATATATACACACATATGCATTCACATGTACACATACACACATATATAGATTCAGAGAGAAATAAATGGGGAAATGTAGTGTGTATTACATTAAAGCCATTTACAATGGGCATTTGTCTGTCCCTTGTCACAAGTGATGGTAGCGAGTGTGTGCTTGACCATCTTACTGAGCATCTCCATGAAGCAGAAGAAGCTGGTCTTTTGCACTGGGCTTCACTCTCTCCCTAGTTGTTTCATACCAATAGACGGTGGCCTGAGCCACCTACATTCACTGGGCAAATCCATTATTAGTTGGGGGAAGAGGAATAATTTAAAGTGAAATAAAGGACAACACAAATCTTTAACACAATTCAAACACTACTCCACTTTCTGAAAGTCTAATCTTTTAAACTGTGGTTTTTTCAAATCTTAACCCTAGTAAAGGGTGACTTAGGAGTGGCATCAGAACCATCACATCACACAGAAGGATTTTTCCTGATGCTATTTCTAGCCTGGTTGGAAACCTGAAACTTTAGAAATCTACCAAGACTATCTAATTTTGGTAGGTTTTTTTTTCCCCCATATTGAGGCTTGTGGGTTTGAATAAAAGTCAGAGAAATCTATGGTAACATCTCAATATGTACATTTTTCATATAAAAATACTGTGAGAAAGAGAGAATGGGGCTGCAAATGTATTAAGGGGGGAGAAAAGGTGATTCCAGTTTTTCACAAGTTCAGATGGTTTTAGTCCTTTTGCAAAGTTACATTGCAATTGAAAGTGAAACAATTCAGATTGCCTTAGCCATGTGAGGTGGTACATGCAGTTCACGTTCAACCTGTATTCCTTGAATTGGTCTAGGTTTCCACAGGAAACAGAGAGCAGTGAAACCAAAGTAAGAAATAGAGACTAGGCTCAATACTGGGATTCAGACAGAGCCTTCACTGGTAAAATAAAACCCCCTTGTACTGAGTACTAGGACCCTGCACTTCACAAAATGGACTTATTCCTAAGACTTACATACAACCGAATAGAAAGGGATTTGGCGAAAGGGATTCATATGGGGAAACAACTGAAAGAATCCTTTGTGGTTAGTTTGCAGAGATTCCTTGGCAAAGCAAATAACCCCTGGTTAATTTGGTTATTTTGTAAGCCCAAATTTTCTTATGATACGAGTTCTTAAAGACGACACAACTGTTGTTTATGGATCCAAGTGGGTCACTTGAAAGGTGAAGTTTGTATCTTGGTTAATTTCTTATTGTTTATCTGTTTTGTGAGGATTTGCTACTCTATTTCTAAAACCCAGTTAAGAGCTGCTTGCTCCTCATCTGGCATCATAGCTATTGTGTAAATAAGTTTTATTTTTGATTTTTAGGAATTTCCTTTGTGGCGTACGGCCTCAAGAAAAGATGACAAACACTTCAATTAGCCTTCCCTCCAATCACCATTCGGGGAGAAGTGTGTGGGGAGAAATTCTCCGACCTCAGTGGAAAACATCGCGGGCGGGCAGGGAGCAGCTGGCAGAGCATCGACACGGTTCACAAACACGCTAGAGGCACTGGCTGTGACAGACAAAGCCTGCCTTTTGGGGAAGACACGTGAAGCCCACTCCTCTAAGTGTTTCCTCTGGAGTCACACCACAGGGCTGTCTTCTTCTTTGCTTTCAGCCACAGCCGCTGACTTGAGGAGATGTGTCAGCTTTGTCTTTCCTGCTGCAGAGCTCATTCGGCTGCTGGGCCATCTTTCGGGACTGGGCACCTGAAGATGGATGTGGCGAGGAAGGAACTGGAGAGCGCAGACAGGCAGGCATCTGAGAAGTCGGCCTCCTGGGCCAGGTGCTCGAAGATGAAGGGCTCGCTTCCCGCACATGCGGTTGTGCCACCTCGGCCATCCCGGTGAGGCCCAACGCGGATTTTCAGGTGAGCGGCTGAAACCACTCGTTTGTGCAGTTCAGCTAATACCCTATTATCTGACAGAATGAAAATGAGGGGAGAAGAGGGGGAAGGAGACCCTCTACTCAGAAGTATGCCTTTTGCTCAATCAACATTCTCATTTATGAAGTGACGATGAGGTTATTCATCCCAAGTGATAGCAGAAGGATAAATAAAAGCAACATATGCAAAAAAGTCCACCAGGGCTCCGGCCCACAGAAGATACGCGGTCACCTGGTGTGAATCTAAACCTCGCTCCTGGTGCCGGAGCCAGTCGCAGCCTGCGGGGGCAGGGGCAGCTCCAGGGCTTGGCGGGAAGCCCATCGTCACTTCCAGCTGCACCAGTTCCCACAGTCACATGTGTGACCCTGTGCCCGAGGCGGCCATCCCGACTGAGTCCAGCATGCTAGTTACTAAGCCGAGTGCCTCTCAGCTTCAGATCCATCCTTCTGTTCTCCAGTCTGGGACTCTGGAAACGGCATTTTTCTCTTGATAGCTGGTTCTCTGTGAGAATCAGCCCGTAGAGAAAACTAGAGGAAGACAGGAAGGCGGGAAGAGGAGAGCACATCCGTGCACGTGGTTCCCGACGCCAGCTTGCCCCTGCGCGCCCCACAGCAGCCTCCGTGTCCGCGCCGCCCCAGCACAGACGTCAGCACCAGCCGGCCGTGCCCCTTCTCAGGTGTCCGAGTGCCAGCTCCGTGGAATGTCTCCTCAAGTTTCTAGGTTCTGATAACCCTGTGTTCTCCCTGTGTTTTCCTCACCTGAGAAACGATGGGGGCTTTCCGTAGTTAACATTGCTACATTATTGTGGTGTGCCCTTTTTGCCTTTTTACTTCTTGAGCCCTTAGAGTACTGTACACACCCTGATGCATGTTGCTTTTTGCACATTACACTGTATCTTGCAGGTATTTGTGCATAGAGGCCTTCCTCAGTTCATTATATTAGCTGCATAGAATTTCTTTAGGTTGATGTCTCTGCGTAGAATTTCTTTAGGTTGATGTGTCATTATTTAACTAGTCTCTTATTGGTGGACGTTTGGTTTATTTCAGTATTTCGCCAGTTCACACAATGCTTCAATGAATGACACAGCAACGTTACATACCCATACATCATTTTGCATACGTGCAAGTTTATCTGTAGGACACATTTTCTGAAGTGACCTTGCCAGGATCTAAGAAGGACATACTCATTTGGATGTTGCCAAACTGCCCTCCGCAGGGACTGTACCAGTTTACACTCATGCTAACAACATATGGGAATATCTGCTTCCCCTCAGCTTCCCCAGCAGAGTGTTATAAATCACTTCTGGAGTCAATAAAGTGAGTCTTTCATTGAGCCTCTGAGGTCATGGCTGTGATATTTAAAAGACTCTCTTTTATAGGCCTTAAAAATCTAGGCTACTTTGCTGATCCATAAATGATCTCTTTCTCCTCAGACAGCTTAGGGTTCACAGGGAGCACTGTACTTTCTCTTAGGCCCATCTTCTTTGCTATCTCAGCACAGAGGTGAGGCTTAGAGCCAGGCAGCACAGGGCTCAGAACTCTAGATTAGAAGTCGAAAGCCTGAGGGTGTCTCTGGAGGTAAGTTTGACCTCCTCCACGTCCTTACCTCCAGATTCCATTTCAGTGTTATCCTGTAAGATTTTTACTTCAGAGAATTTGATCTTACTTTACAGGCGGTAGGGGCCTGTTGAAAGGTTTCCTCTGGGGAGTGGACAGGGAGAATGGACTGATTGGGGAGTAGCTTGAGCCTGGGTGGTGGGGACCCAGGTGGTTCCCGATGGAGGCCTGATGAAGGCAGTGCAGCAGCTGTGAGCTGGAGAGACCCCCCCCAAGAGATGGAGACATGGAGACCAGCTGATAGAATAGGGGAGACAGGGGATGTGAGGAGGAGGGGAGAAGTTACAGATCATGCCAAGACATTTAGCTTGATGTAGTTGGTGAATAATGAATAGGAAAGAAGGAGTACGTGTGAGGTTGAAAAAAAAAAAAGTTTTAAACGTCTATTTACATTTTTGACTTGTTTTTCCTAGCTTTTCAAATGAAAAATTTTAAACACACAAGAACGTTGACAAAGTAAATTGAATTTTCCTACACGTATCATCTAAACGAAAAAGTTATTGATCCTTTGCCATATTTGATTTATACACATTTATATACATACACCTTTGTTTCTGCAGAAACATTTGAAAGTAAGTTGCAGGCACCATGGAAATTTATCCCTAAATTCAACATACGTCTCCCAAGAATAAGAACATTCTCTTCCATAAACACAATACCATTACCACATCTAAGAAAATTTACACTATTTCTCTAATGTTATCTAGTTTAAAGCCCATGTTCAAATTTCCCAGATTTCACCAGAAATATCTTTTATAGTTGGTTGTTTAAAGCATTTTCAATCAAGTTTCATGCATTGCATTTGGTTGTCTCTCTTTAGTCGTTTCATTCTAGAACATTCTCCATTTTCCAAATGATATTGACTGTCATTTATTGTGTTTTTTAAGGGACCAGGCACTTGTCTTAGAGAGGTCTCACAATCTGGATTTGCCTGATTGTTAGTGTGTGGCATCATTCAACTTGGTTCTCTGTGTGTTTTTATGTAACAGAAAGTTGGGTTCTAAAGACTTGATTATGTTCAGGTTAAATGTCTTTGACAACAATAATTTACAGGCAATGCTGTATTTTATATTTTATCCCATCAGCAAAGGTATAATGTCAGGTTGTTGCACGGCCTGTGGAACGACACTACATTTGATTCGTTGATGTGATGGTCATTGTATCACTCCATTGTAAAGATACGTTTCCCCTTTGTAATTAGCAAATGGTCTGTGGAGGTGGTAGTTTGGCACCTATGTATATATTTTAGTACCTGTCTAGCCTTCATTGTAACTTGCATTTTGGAAAGCTGACCTGTGGGACACTAGGTGAGGTTGTCCAGTGGGGAACCAGCGGAACTTATAGAACTGAGGTTCAGGGACAGGACTGGAAGCCACTAGTGTCAGAAGGATGGCTGAAGCCAGTGAAGAAGCTGAGCTCAACCAGAAAGGCGCTCAGAGAAGGGACAGAGACTAGGGGTGAGCAGGGGAAGCAGAGCCAGCAAGAGACCCGAGTGGGGACTGAAATACTGAGCAAGAATATGAACACACAAGCCTGGGAGATTTCAGGTGGGGTGCAGCAAGGGAGCAACTACACCTAACCCTGCCAGGGGTCTGAAGGAGGTCATGGGATGTGGAAAACCACCGTAACATTCTTAGTAGATTGTTGAGCACAGAATCTGCTTGACAACAGCGGCAAGGTCTGAATTGGGCAAAGGCCACCACTTTTCAAGAATTGGATGCGGGGCAGAGACAGAGTAAAAGTGCATCTTCAGAAATAAGGGAATGTGGTCATGGAGAAGATTTTCTTTTGCTTGCTTATTCATTTGTAGGATGCAGTATATTCTATCCTATTTGAGGACCAAAAGCCAGGAACCTGTGGAGAAGGAGAGGACTATAGAGGTAAGGGGATAATTTACAGGTCATGGCCAGAGGAGAGAAGAGGGGACATGATCAAAGACACAGGGGTTTCGCCTTTGGAAAGAACTCTCCTGTTCAAGATGAGAGTTGTACGTGAGGATGGAGGCAAATGTTTGGATGTGCTGGGGAGAGAAGATGGAGGAGTTCTTGCCTGATGGCCTCGATTTCCTCAGCGAGGTAGTAGATTATCTCTTCTTCCAAGACAGCAGGTGTCGGGGTTCAGGGCCTCGAAGAGAGTGGAGGGTTTTGAACAGCTGCTGTTGAGAATGGGAAGGGGAGCTGACACATGTCCAAGCAATAGCAGGGAAGATGGTGAAGAGCCCACCAAAAACGCCAGTGGAAGGGCCGTTCCTTATACATCTGTAGCTCATTAAGAAGACCACAGCTTCCTAAGTGGGCCTCGTTTGCTTCACATCTGCCAATGCCATAGGTTGAAAAAGTAGCGTCAGTGGTGCCTGGAAGCCAGCATGCCCTCCGTGTCTGACAAACCCGCCTCAGATGGACGGTCCCCCGCCCCTCCTCCAGGGCCGGAGAGATGCCTGAGAAGTCCCATCACAGAGACCCGTTGTGGCAGGTCAGAACCCACCAAAAATATTCCTCCTGTGCATTATTTATGACTTTCCTGCATTTATATAATATCCAGCTTCCTGAAAGTAATTTGTTTTGGATTGTGTAGTGCTGGGCAGCACATCAAAGGTATGCTAAGCAGTGGTAATAAAACATTGAGGTTTATGGTCACTGAGGTATTAAATATTGCTCATAAATTACAGGGTGAGTATTTTAAATGAGCTATGGCTCGGGGAACAGTAGGCGCCCCATCTCTGCACATATTAATTGCTGGTGCCTAGCTTATTAATTATCAATAGTTTCAAAGGCTTTGTTGCTGTTGTTTTCTTAAGGAACCACTCTCTGTCCTTACTATGGCTCTGTGAGTGTGCATGAGTGGGTGTGTTGTGTGTGTAAGCTGGCATTAAGCATGATAAAAATGGGAGGCTACTTTGGGATACTGTAGAGTCTGATGGCCTTCCATTTAAAAATCCAGTAGCCCTCCATTTCTACCACTGGCACGCTGGTCGCCGCTTCCTAACAAGGCATGCTGCTTACTGCTTTGAACTCCAAGTGGCAAAGTCAGAAGGACGGTACCGTTCTGTTTCACTTCAGGTTCCAGTCGGTTTGGCTTTCTGGTTCTAAGGTTCTATCCTGGTGATTCCCGCCCCTTTCTGCCAAATCATACTCTGCTGGCAACTGACTATGAATTTCACAGACTCCCTTTTAGTTTGAAGACTCCGATGTCTTTCTTTGTCCACCCACCTCTAGCAATGCCTTATCATCATAGCCTCTGAGTTCCTACCTTCTCGCCAGCATGAGCCTCTGCGTATTTCCTCTCAGATGAGTTTCTTCAGTTTCTTGTGTTTAATTATCCAATCTTGAAACTACCAAGGAATCCCAGAGGACAAGCAAGCACCGAACCTGGAAGGGGGCTGTTATTTTAGTAGAACAGAATGGCTCACACTTCGGGAGCTTAACAATTTGGAATAGACATTCCAGAAACAGAGTCAACACAAAGGTATGGAACCTTCAGGGATTCTCCCCAGCTTTGTTTGCCTAGTGGGAGATTAGAGCTGTAATAGGCAGTTGAGAGGTTAAGGAAGTAAGTGGCTGAGCACGTACTCCAGGCTAGACTCCTGTCATTCAGTGGCGTTGGCCCTTGCTGGTCAGCACTTCTGCTGCAGGTGGTTCTGTGTAGCTACCTTTGTCCAGCAAGGCTATGCTATACTTTTTCAGTTTGATTTCAACCATGTGAAAAGACGAACCCCAGGGAGAAAAGGTAGGTGGACATAGGTTCCGAGGACTGTAAGTTAGACCTGCTGTGTCCAGTGTGGTAGCCAAGAGCCACATGTGACTGGCGAGCTCTTGCAATGTTGTGAGACTAAGGAACTAAATTTGTCATCTTATTTCATTTCAATTAATTAAAATTTAAATTTGAAAACAAGTACTCGATTCAGTTATTAGAAAACGTGTATGTTTGAGATAAGTTGGGTACGTGAATCTATCCTTGCAATTTTAAATTTTATGAAATCTAAATACAGAGCAAGTATTTCTAATGAAAATTTATCATCCAACTAGAGATGCACTCTAACTGTAGAATGCACACCAGATTTTAAAGACTTCGTGTAAAAAAGGCAAAATATCTTATTTACCTATAGAATATTTTGACTATGTTTAGTTAAATGATATCTGTTATCAAAATTAATTTTACCCACTTATTTTTAACTTTTTATATGACTACTAGAAAATTTTAAATTACATATGTGGTTCCCATTATGTTTCAAGTGGATAGCTCTGGGTTAAAACAGATATTTCTTGGAGGGGTATGGGGACCCTTGAATTTTTCAGAAATCTCAGTTGTAGAAATTACTTGGCACTAGTAGGGTGAGTTTCAAGAAAGTGCTGAACAACTTAAGAGAAACTGCCAAGACTGGGAATTCAGACTCGACACACAGATTAAGAGTTTGAATTTCTCTATAATAATAACCACCAGTCATCTTCTTTTGAATATTTTAAAATTTTATGTAAAAGATATTTTTCCTGTATGTTTCCATAGCTTTTTTTTCCTTTTTTCTTTTTGTCCTAAACATTATGTTTTTTGAGAGTTCTCCACAGAGATCCAGAGTAATACTTGTAGCTCTAGTTAATTCAATTTCACTGCTGGATAGTGCCTAGTATGCCATATATGAATACACTCTTTCTTTCTTTCTTTACTTTTCTTTACCTTTTTTCCTTCTTTCTTTTTTCTTTCCTTCTTTCTTTCCTTTCTTCCTTCCTTTCACAGAGGTACTGGGGATTGAACCCAGGACCTTGTGCATGCTCAGCATGCATTCTACCACTGAGCTATACCCTCCCGCAAACCCTACACCACTGTTTTTCAATTGGTCTTCTTTTGATGCACATTTGGATTATTTCCATCATTAGGTAGATTCTTAATTCTTACCATTACAAATGGTGCTATGAACATTCTTGTTCACAGTTCCTTCCATGCATTGGCAAGTGTTTATCTATAGAGTGTTAAGTCTGTAAGTGAAAGGCTGAGCGTTAGTGTATACACATCTTCAACTTTACTAGATAGGATTAAAAGATCTCTCTCTCTCTCTCTCTCTCTCTCTCTCCCTCTCTCTCTCTCTCTCTATATATATATATATTTATATATCTTTATAAAATTATTCTCCTGGGGTTGGTTGTATCGATTTATACCCCAACAGCAGTGTTGCTTCACTTTCTTCTCCACTTGTGCTAGTCTTTAAATAAAAATGCTTTGCAACCTGAAGTGCCTCTTTCCTGTTTCATTTGCATTTCTCCAGGCATCTTTTCATATTTATTGATCAGTAAGACTTCTTTCTTGACGTATGTGTTGATAATTATTGTCCAGTTTTCTATTGGATAATCTGCCTTTTTGTAGGAAGCACTCTGACCGATCATCTTGAAGCAGATACATAGGTGACACCTGAGCTGTTCCATATCTCACTGTTGTTCCTTTTTTCTATATTTGTTTTTCCTTCTCTTTAAGTGTTGATCTTTTAAGGGTGTCATCTGAGATCAAAGAAGGGCCCCCTCTTTCCCCCACCACCAACTTGTGCCATTTCTGATACTTACAAGGAGTGGAGTGAGTGCTCAACCAGCATGGAGCAGTCGTGAGCGTGAACAGCAGGAGAGAGCCCAGAGCAAGGTGATCTCTACTTCTGCACCATGGTTGATAGCTATCTTATGAGTTCTTCCTGCATTAAGGACAAAAGCTGCTGTTCTGTTCACAAGAGAAGAAGAAAAAAACAAAAGAGTAAAAGCTACCACATTTAGCATATGTAAGTATCGAGAAGGTTCCACTGAGACTATAATTAGATAAGAAAAATGAAATAATTTGAAGATCCCAAAATAGCCACTAGCTTAAAAGCAGTTATGAAAACTAGTTTGAAAGACAGCAAAAATGCTTTTAAAAGCATCCCTTGAATCTACAGCTAAATATACAGATTGACTCCATGGGGCTGCAGTTTTTAAGCTGACAGTAAGACACAAAGCTCTCTCAATAATTCTAGCTTAGGGTTTCATTGACACTTGTGAACAGTCTTTGAAAGCTCTTCTGTGGCTTGTAACAGCTTCTGTTTCTTAGGACACTTGGTATTGTAAGTACAGATATGGTCATTAAAAGCTAATAATGATACCTAGTATTTATACAACACCTTTCATCCAAGGACCTCAAAGAACTGAGCAAACATTAACTCACTAATTCCCATAAGAGCCATGAGGCAAGAGTTATTATACCCATTTTACTGATGAAGGGGCTGAGGCACAGAGAACTTAAGTAAATTATCTTACTCAGGGTCACATGGGACATTAAAATTTTAACTGAGAATAGGTCAAGATCTCATGCTCTTTGTTCACGTTTGTCTAAAAAGGTATCTACTTGTTTACAGAGATTTGTGGGGGCTTTCCTTCCCTCCACTCTGTTTTCTCCTAGCGAGTTGTGTTAAACAAACAGTTATGAAAAGGGGAATTTTTCAGAGTTAAACGTAAATTTCCAAAGGGTAGCACAATGTCATGTTGTTCTGGAGACACGTTTATTGAACAAAAGAATACAGGTGTGTGGCAGAAGAGGACAAAAAGTTTATATAAGTTGTATTACCGGTTTATATAAGTTGTATTACCAATACAAGAACCTTCAAGCCTTTCCCTCGGGGAAGTTGCCTCTCATTTCTTTAACACTGACTCGGAAATTTCTGCCATCTCAACTGGTAGTTCTACCAGGCCTGCCCTAATAAGTCTATTCAGACATTCTTCTTTCAGCTTGACAGGGCCCAGGACCCTCATTAGTTCACTTGCCCCCATTTTATTAGGTTCTGAATTTCTTTTTGTGTTAAATTGACACCTGACCTTAAGGTCTTAGTCCTGCCCGATGGCAAGAGATAGAACAAGCCTCATCCCTCGTCAATGTGACAGACCTTCATAGCTTCGGACCAAGACCTTTTGTTTCCTTCAAATCTTTTCCCTGGAACAACCAGAGTTCCGGCAACTTTAACTCATACGTGGTTGTTTCTAGGTACATCCCATCCTGTTCATCCCTGTCTGACACACTCCAGTTGATCAAGGTCTCTCTTAAAATGTGGTACCCAGACCTGAACATCATTTCCAGATGTGGTCTGAGATGAGAGAACAGCTGCTCCCACGAACCACACCAGAGCTCTTCCTTTATTTCAAAACTGCAGTTGACTCCTCCTGCAGCCTTTCTTCTTCAGGCAAAAAACAAAACAAAACAAAACAAAACAAAACAAAACAAAAAAAAAACAACCAACCAAACAGAAAGCAGAAACAATCTAACTTGCAGTGTCATTTCTTTAAGATTTCTTTTGCATGATTTGAATAATTTCTCTGCGTATTTCCTAACTCTCTTTTTCTAATGTATTTCTAAATGTCATAGAAAAAGACATCAGGGTCAAATAACACTTTTAAGCTGATTAAAAATGGTGAGTCTCCAGTTAAGTGAATCTTAATTTTTTTCTTAAGCAGCTGTCAGACTGTAACCTGGTAGATGTGGAAATATGATTGTACCTTTAATATCTGTCATGTAAGTTATATGCTAAATGCAGTAGTCAAAGTTATTGTCTATTTTTAGAATAAAAATTGTGTGGGGGGGGTTCTGATTACAGAAAGAAATGAATTTTAGCACAGTGGTTAATAACCCAAGTTCTAGAATCAGATATTCATGAGTTTGAATTTTGGCCCTGCCATTTATGCGTCTTTGGACTAATTTATTTAAACTCTTCAAACTTTAGCTTCTCCATGTGTAAAGTGAGGAGTATAATAGGACCTCTCTTATGGCGTTATTGTGAAGATACTATGTAATGATGATCATAAAAGACCTAGCACAGAACCTGACATGGAGAAAGCACTCAACAAACACAAACATTTTTACTGTGGAAATATTTGGAATGTACAGAAATAAGGACAAAAGAAAATGAAAGTCACTTGTAATCGTCAGCTTATTTTAGAAATAACTACTGTTGGTGTTTAGAATATATTCTTCAAATTTTTTCTGTAGTTTGAGTAAAAAGAGTTCTTGCAGAACAAACAAGGTTGTGAAAATGAGCAGTGAAGTTCCTAATGTATCATGATAAGCAATAAAACAATAATAATATCAACATTATGACAGACTTAAAACTATAAGAAATACACGATCCATATTTTTAGGTCATTACTATTAGAAGTTGCCTAAAAAGAATACATAACAGATCAGATATTGTCTTCTATAAAAGTAGATGAGAAGTGGACATGAGTGATACAAGGGGCGTGGTTACGGAAAGCATCTCAGAATATATGCACGTGTACACCGGTGTCCGGGCCAGGTGTGTGTATATGTCAAGACCAGAGTATCAGGTAACTTGTGGTTCTCAGAACCTTCTGTGATTTTACATAACCAAATAGAAAGTTATCAGCTTTGATGGTAATATGAAAGCAGTACTTTGAAACTAGTAATATCAGCAGATCTAAATTCCAACAGCAGTTGATTCAAATTTACTTACCAAATTTACTTATTTATCTTATTGATAAATTTATTTAAACTTTAATTAAACTAGTTTATTTCTTTATTTCCTCTAATATTTTCCTTCCCATACTGTGGCCTCTACTCTGGAAAAAAGGGTATATGATTTCCCAAGCAATCTTATTTCTGGCTTCTCTGCTGCACCTCACATGCATCAGAGCGTTACTAGACCTGGGAGGACACTTGTTCACCAGGATGGAGCCTCTAGTTTCATTTCACCTCCCCTTCACACAGCTTCCTGCAACTGCTAATCACATCCGGCCACTACCCTGCAGGGCTGGATTCCAGCCAAAGTGGGGAGAGACTCTCAGGCATCTTTTACCAGCTCTGTGTCAACCCCTTGAGCCACACCATTCCCACGTAATAAAACTTCTAAACTGGGTATGGAGGCCAACGGGGTGGCATTGATTCAAACCAGGCCCTTGCCCTCTCTGGCTCCTGGGCAACAGGTCAGGCCATATCTCGAAGGCAGAACACCCGCCAGACAATCCTGGGAGCGGTGAAGGCCTCCAGAGGCTTGACTGGGTGCCAGGCCCGAAGACAGTGGGGCTGGTGGGGTGTGGGGAGAAGAGCATAGTTCAAGACACCACCGTATTTTATGGCACAACAATCTCAGCACAGAGGCAGATGGTCGGGGAGGCTGTTTGAAGGGCAGCCTGTGACAGACCGAGAGGGTGCGGGCTCTGAGTCACAGCGACAGGTGTGTTATTATCAAAGTGATGTAGGGGGTCTGGAATGTGACTTAAAAGGCAGTAATGAGACATTATCCATAAACATATTAACTGCTTCAAGTAACATGGCACTAAAAAGTGAGGGCAACCCCATTCTTATGAAACCTTGGCTCACTGGCCACGAGCGAGCAGACACAAGTGATGTGTAAGCAGAAGTAAGTGGAAGGGGCAGGGTGTGCATCTTTCTGGAGCAGGCACACGACCCGTAAATCTGCACACTTTTCTCCTGCCCTGTTTCCCCAGCATAATTCCCGAGACGGTTATACATTGCCTCTCCATGTTTGATATCCTGTTAGTTCTTAAGAAACTCTTAACCTTTTCTTGCCATCCTGACCTAAGATATAAAGCCTTCCTCTTTCTTGAAATAGTTATTTATCTTCATACTCTAGGGCAAGGGGTCTGTCATTGTCCCCTATTTGTTCCTGTCTTTCAGGATCATAAAGGGTGTGTTTACAATCCACTTTTCAGGTGGAGAAAGCTTTTTTAGCCTGAGGCCCTGGACGGTAATCGGTAACAGTCATTTCCAGCTTTACAGCTGCTGACAGTCATCCCATGAGATGCGCAGTAACTGACTTCAAGGCTGGCTTCCACTAGCAATTGTAGCGGGTGATGCCCCAGACCAGGATATTCCTGAGCTCTACAAGCCTGTTTCCATCCTCCCACCCCGCAGTTTCACCTGCGTGCCCCTCAGGTACCCCAGGGAACATTTTAGCATCACCAAAATCGCCTTGGCAAAGACAGACTCAGGACGTTGCCCTGACCAACCTGACCTATAAATAGGATGGTCACCTGTTCCAATTTTTCACATGTATGTTTCCACCTTCTGTTTCTCTGCCTGTGGAATTAGGATAGTTTACAACTTGAAAACGGCTTCATTTTGTACTTGACTTTTTCCTTTTTGCAGTACTATCACCATTAATAATGAAAACAACAGTAATAACAGTGTTTGCCCATACTTACTTTTCTAGCGTTTGTAGTTGTATATTATCTCATCATTATTATTATTGACTGTTTCAGGATAACTTGATATACAGTTGACTAATTTTGAACAAATTCAGTACACTTTTAAAGAGTACCGATATAAGTCTTAAGACTGTAATTTACTTACCCCACACAGAAGTTACTAGTTTCTGTCCTCATACATTAGCTCAAACTTTGGCTAAAGTCTGATTGAGACTATTTTTTTCTTAAACATAACTCTTTGCTTAACTGGAGGCATGTTTTCCCTGATTAGAACCCGTATTGAGGCCTAGTACATAAAAGGCACCTTTTCGTTACTGATCTCACTGAGTTCTCCATTGATCCTAAGAAATAGCTATTACTATGTCTCCAATATAGACAAAAACAATACTGTTGCCCAAGGTCACAGAACTAATACGGGGCAAATCCAGAATTCAAATTTAGAATTTAAAGTTCTGTCTGGCTCAAAATATTCCAATAATGAGCCTGAATTTCTGATATTAAATGCAAGACCTTTAGAATCTGAAAACCATAAGTACTCAACATTTTAGCTTATTTGATAAAACCAAATAAATCACGTGAAACACATTTGTAAAGACATAGCCCATAGGTTAGAAATAATCTTGTTTAAAAAAAAACACACAGGAAATACAACTTGCAAACATAATTATTTACTAGAAACATTTGCTTTTCAATTATATCACATAAAGGCTAACTATGAAATGAATCTAAGTTACTGAGGGAATAGGAAATATCAGTGTTAATAAAGAGTTTTCATTATTACATAATTTAAATACCTCCGCTTACTTTTTCTAAATGATTCACCCATATTTCCATTTTGTTTTCAGAATCAGGAGTTGGAGATTCTATGAGCTAAGTCATTCCTGCTGCCAGGTGATAGCCATCTCTCTACCGGTGAGGCCACAAATGCTAACTGCCGTAGTGTCTGCTTTTCACTTCCGTGACTTCTTGAGTTTTTGGTAGGAACTCAAATCTACCAAGTATACATTTTAGATGAAATGTTTAGCTGGAAATTAAGCTCATGACATAGAGGACCACAGCAAACAGTCCTTGACCCTAAATAGTGGGTATCTGTTGTTTGTAGCCTCAGGCCGATCATTAGACCTATCTGCAACTCAGTGTCCACACTTGGAGGATGGAACCAGATGATTACTACGGATGCAGACATTTCAAAGCTCCGTGATTCTGTGGTTCACAGCAAGATCGTGAACCAGGCTTGCTTCTCTGTGTAACTGATGTTTTGGGCTTTCCAGAACCCTTTCCTCCTTCCATCAGTAACAGCACGTGACCCCACTTTTGCTGAGGTAAACTGCCTGCCTCTCCCTCCACCCCAACAGCCACTTGTCCCGTGGTTCTGCTGTTGCAGCTGCTCAGAGCACTTCGCCCACCCGACCACAGGGCTGAGCCAGCGGTGAGCACGTGACCCAAGGAGAGCCAACCCAAGCCTGTCTCTGAGCCTGTCCATGTAGCAGCTGGCAGGGATGTTTATCTTTCCCCTTTGGAACACTAGCCATAAGGATGTGGCCCCAGATCTGCCTGTCCTCCTATCCCCTAGCATGTGAGGGAGCTGGTGAGCAAGAGGCCAGGCCTGAGGAAGAGGCCAGGATGAGAGGAGGGCAGTAGAAGACGGATTCCTGACAGTACTCAAGTCCTGGATCAGTTGACACCGAGGTCCGCTCCATGATTACCATCCTGAGATTTGGTTACCAGAGTCTATCATGACCACTTCTTTGCTTAAGTCATGTAAGTTTGCACATTTTTAAAAAAATTTACGTATGTGTACTGTTCATTGTTTCTAAGAACAGTTTAGAGTTTTAGCTTTTTAAACTCAGTTATCAAAGGAATAAAGCCAACCACAAAATAAGAATCAACAGAATGCGGTAATCCAATCATAAAGGACAGTTGAATGTGCTTACACATATTCAAGAAATCAATCATCTAAGCTATAAATAATTAGTTCATTTGTGTCCTTTTATTTTTAGATTCCACATATAAGTGATATCATAGGGCATTTTTCTTTCTCTTTCTGGCTTACTCCACTTAGAATGTAAGTCATGTAAGTTTGGAGTTTCTGTCGCAAGCAAAAGGGCCCTAAGCAGTACAATTCTCCACCTTCCCCCAACTGCCAATATGCTACATTCCAATTCAGTTACATTAAGTCAAAATAGCTTTTATGACTCCAACAGCTTGACAACTCTCCACATCCTCTGAGCTTTTACTCTTAAGGAGGTGCAACCAAGTGACAGACTTACATGGATGCTGTGAAGCACTGTGATTTCAGCTTTTAAGCACTGAGTTTTAAGAGATGGCTACCTTTCATCATGAACCAAAGAAACCTCTTTCTCTGTAAGAACATCTGAGACCTTCCTCAGTATCTGGATTTTTCCAAAAGAGGAAATCAATCAAGAAGAAAACATCAAACAAATTACTTAGTCACTGGATAGAACTTCTAGAATGAAATTCAGGGGTGAGGGTGTCCTCTGTCACGTAGGATCTGTCACTAGATCAAGAGGCTGTGAGGCCTTTTTCTCATACTGTTGGTGGTCTCCACAGAGGAGCAGAGCGAGAGGGGAGGGAGGAGCAATGCTGGCGGATACCTCTGAAAACTGGCTGGCATCACAGAGATTTTCTGATCAACCCTGGAGAGATTGCTGAGCAGTGCATTGTATCTGAAGGTGCAGATCCAGCCCAGAGCAGCCGTGGCTCCCTATTGAGTGGAAACTGGGGGTGCAGGTTTTGGGGGAGTCGTTCAACCCCTCCAGCAAGTATAGAGACAACATAGGGGCCCTTAATCTAACGGCAAGGGGAGGAAACCACATACAAAAAACTCCAATCTGCGGCCAGAAATGTAGCTGGAAAGAGAGGTCTTTCTGCCTCACTAGTAAGAACAACTCTAGAAAACCCAGAGGAAACCGCCGAGCCTGTGTCTGGTACATGGCAGAACTTGTGAAAGACACAAAAGCCAGTGAGTGGCTGAGACCTCAGACCAACTCTACAGATGCGGGTGGGGATGGCTCCTCAGAGAGAAAACCGACCACAGCACCTCTCCACCACAGATATTCAAAGATCAACAAGGTTGTTTTCCATTTTAAGTACAACTTATTTGCTTTAAATACAAGTAAGCCTGAATCCAAACTGCAGGATGCCATGTATAAATCCCAAGACTTCAATTCCCTTTTTCCTCCTCATTCCACTTCTACAGTCAGAGCAGCGCGTAGTCTCATAGATGGGATCTGAATCACACAAATACAATCAACAGGGCGACACACTGATACTATTTTAGCAAGTAACACTTTAACACTGCCACAAAGAACTGTATAGTAAGTTACTTTAAGCACCACAGTTTTGGTTATTGTAAATTCAGCTCTGATGGGGTTATAGGATTGAGCACTTCACATATATTATTTGCACCTCATCCTTTTCTCCATTTCCTTAAGCATTTTCTAAAGTTACACTTTGGCACTAGGAGTTACCACCGAAGGGACCTCCTTGTCGTTTGAAGACTATGACACCAGGGCTCAAACAGGTGACATACTTGCTCAGGGTCACACAGGTTGTTAGTGGAAGAGCCAGAGCTAGAAGCCAGGCCTCTGGAGCAGCAGATGCTGACTCGAAAGGGCTCTGTGGGCTCCCCTGTAGGAGACGGGCCTGGTGACGGCAGGGTTCACAAGAGGAAGCGAAGAGGACAAGAGCCCCAGATCGGTGTGAGAAGACTGGATCTGAGTCAGCACACCAAAGCTGTCACGAGATAAAAGCAAGTAATTCTTACTCAAGTGAAAACGACCAGGGACTCATTTTCAGCCTCCAACAAGATGTTGAAAAGTTAAAGAGCTGTAATTGCCTTCAAGGCTTTGATAGTAGCTCATACTTGCATAGTACCTTTCATCTGTGAGTTCTTAAAATACCGTAAAACTAGTATGATTAACTCAGTTTTACAGGTGGGGAAACTGAGACACTAGATGGAATCAAAACTTGCCCAAAGTTATACAAAAAAACAAGAGTGGAACTTAGCCTATGACTCACGTGTGAACCGTGGAAGGAAAGAGCCCATACTGGTTAACCAGCTCTGCCCCTGGGCGGAAACCAAGGTGCACAAAGGCCTAATGATCTGTCCGAAGTCACACAGCTGGCAAGGGAGTGAGTGAGTGAGTGAGTGAGTCGCACGAAAACCCAGGCCCCCTGAATCCCAGGGCTGGGCTCTTTTCTCTTGTTCACTCACCTGAGTACAGTCCTGCTCAGGCAGATGTGAAGAGAGCTCCAAAATGGACTTCCTACCGAACTTTCCAGCTTTCTTGCTGCAAGGTCGTGCTTCTTCCCTTATTCCCCACAAGGGATGATCAGCTCTAGGAGTGAGAATAACCCAACCAACTGCCCTCATTTCAACTGGCGAGTGGCACCTCCCAGTTTTATCCGCTGTCGGGGAAGGTGTCAGGCATCAAACCGGAGGTCGAGTGGTGGCCAAAACAGCCTGGTAGCATTTGGTGGCTGCTGACCGGACTTGTTGGTTCCATTTGATTCTTAATGGTGGCTTCTTCTTCAACTTGAAGACACTTAGGATTCTCCCCCTGCAGGACACCCATCAGCAAAAAACACCCTACTTTTCCTTTAAATATGCTTTTGGCAACCACAAGAGATGGCAACCCTGCTACAGTTGAAAAGTCTGCTCCACATCAAAGCCAGCCTTTCTTTTCACCAGACTCACAGAGCTTTTTATTCCCAGCCCTCCTGAATATTCCAAACACCACCAGTGTTTACATTTTTGTCCAGCCTACACGTCTTTTCCTGCTTGAGAACCATATTCCCTATCACTTTAGTCATGTGGCTAACACACCCTGCTTCCTTCCTTTTCCTCCGGCTCTTCTGGCCTCTGACTCAGTTACACCCATCCTGGCTGGTGGTACCGTCGGGAACATTGAAAACATTAGTTCTTGCCAGTGCCCTCTGACATGGGTCCCTTGTTCAAGACTGAAAATACTCCATTCATTCAGTAGCCCAAGAACCACCAGTGTTCCCATCACACCAGATATTTCAAACAGCGTTCTCAGATGGTGACCAGCGCAGAATTTGTCTCATCTGAAGTCAACTTTTACTGCTCCTGTTCCTCGTGAACTAGAGTCAGGAAGTGAGGTCGTGATGATTGGGTTTGGAAAGAAGGTAAAAAGCTAAGAGGTTGTAACCCATGTTTTGCCTCAAAGTAAAAATAGAAACACTGGTCTACCCAGTAACACTGAGTGGGAAAAAAAAACACCAGCCGTATTTGGGGTAGAAGACCATCAGCAGTCTCCTTCCTGGATCCTACGCTAACGTGCAGGAATGATTTTCAAGAGAATTCCTCATTCCTTCATAGGCAAAACGTGTCAAAGAGCAAGTCATGCCGTCTTCTTAGGTTGTGGCTGGACTCACTGACTCAGTCATTCAACAAAATATTTATCTTTGACTACCCTGGCTGGGGAACAATGCTAAGTTCTAGAGAAAGAGCAGTAAGTAAAACATAGACAGTACCTCCCCATGGAGTTTATAAACCTAGTAGGAGACTGTGCATCGATTGCCCACCTCACCCACTAGGTCTAGTCGCTTGGTTGACACTTTCGTAAATTAAACATCCATGGGGTGCCGAGTATCATATAAGGATACAGACTGCTCTGTTGTTGAGACACTTAGTAACAAACCCGGCTAAATCTGAAAGTGGCGAAGCTTCCTGCCTTTGGGTCCACTGCCTCGCTGGCAGAGGGCACCATTGTGCCCTTGACCAGAAAGAGTAGCCACAGCCCAGGGGGTGATCTCTAGGGATGGGACGGGCCAGAGGAGGCTTCTTAGCTGCTTATGAGCTGCAGAGCACTCTAAGTGGGCCCAGGCTGTGCTTTGTACAATGACCCTGTCAAGTAGATTTTGTTATTTCTGCTTTATGGAGAAGCTGAAATTCAGGGAAGGAAAATTACTAGTTCAAGGTCAAGAGCTAATGTCAGGCCCAAGCTCAGATCTGTTGACTTCAAAGTTCTTGCTTTTCTCCCCTATTACACACTATCTCTCAAACCACAGAAATTAAGATCCACAATTCAATAACTTAAAACTAAAAATCTGCCAAACTCATCATTTGTGCAATAGAGGAGATGAATTTTCATAAAGAAGCTGTTTGATTGTTAGATCCGTAAGGCTAGAGTCCCTTCCCTGCTCCTTTTCTTATCCGGGGATCTTTAACTACATATACGTATATATTTGTGTGTGTGTGTGTGTGTGGCTACATCAGTTTCAAAAGATATATTTCACATCTGGATCTACTCTTTCATTGTGGTCCCAGTCTAGACCACAACAAAAAGACCAACACAAAAACATGAGTAAAAGGGAAATGCTGCAGGAGCATTCACATGGGAATTGTTATTTAGAAATCATGTCCCTGAGCTCTACTTGTTTGGCCTCTGAACCAATTTATCCCCAATTCTTGAGACAATGTAGTAGTTTGTCATATCCTGAAGGGGAACCAGAAAACCAAAAACTCTACTTCAAAGCACAGAAACTCCTTACTAACTTGAAAGAAATGATCAAGCAATTTATGAAAATGAGTCAAATTTATTTAAAAAATAAACGTAATTGGAGGCCTATTGAATGAAGCAAAAGAAATAATTAATTTTTTTTAAAGCAGATTGTTTGGGAAGGAAATCAGGCTTTTCTAAGAAACCCTATGCCTGTTGAATGCGGTCAGGTGGTTGCAACATAGACTTGACAATGAAGAATTCATGACCCCCTTCTCCAAATAGTGAATGTCAGATGGACTATAACCTTCTAGAAGAGTCATTTATTAACTGTGCTGTTGTTGGCTATCTATAGCTTCGGCATGACTATTACAATATGATTTTTAAGCTATTGATTCTCATAAGATTATAGAATTTATAGCACAAACAGAATTATCCTGCCATGATATGGTCTGGCTGGTAAAAGGGCACAGTGTGGTGACAACAGTGACCAGGGACACCAATGGAAAGGAGGTGTGTGTTTACATTATTTATATGGAACTCATCACTAATGGGCACATAACTCAGACAACTAGGATGATGCAAGGTCAAGTTTTGGAAGGAGCTAAGGAGAGAGGTGTGGGAAAGAGCTGGGTATTATGTAGAGTCTGAGCTGTGAGCTGAGCTGCAGGAGAAACACAAAACCTGTGTTGGAAAGATGAGCTAGCTATGAAAGGGGAGCAGTGAGGAGAGGGTGGAGACCAAGATTAGCTCGAGTAGGAGTGGTTGATGCGAGGGCTTGGGAGAAGATTCTTTTTCTCCATACTAATAACTCTGCATTATTACTGAATTATAAGTATCCACTAGATTTACTAGAGTCTGGACTGAGCATGACTCTGACATATTCTTTTTTAAACTAAGGGCCTCCCACTCATGGCTTGTTAATCTAATACCAGTGACTGAGTCTCCAGCAGGCGCCGCAACCCAGAACCCTTCCCTGCAAGGGACAGCATAGGAGAGCAGCCATTATCGGTAACGTTTCCCAGAAATACTTAGAACTTTGTGAAGCATAGACAGACAGACCCACCAGGAGCCGGGGAAAGACAGCCTAGCTAGAGTAGGAGCAAATATGTGACACTTCAGCAGAGTTACTATCCCAATGAAGCAACTGTCATGGCCAGTAAGAAACTCAGATGAGTGTGTTCTGTGACGATCTGTGAGTTTGCTTGGTGATGGCCTGATTAAGTGCATTCACTGATTCAGTGCCCTGGCATGATTATTAATAATCTTCAGCTACTACAGACCTCTCTGAGTGCTCTGGGAATTGCCATTTGCGTGGATCCTTGAATGAACGAAGAGGATTCTGGACGTGAAAAGGACATCACAGTCAAAGGGAAACATTCGGATGGCCAAAATAGGTCATGTTAAAACTGCTTACCCAGCTGTCTAAGCTCTTCTTGGAATTCTAGGTCATTCCCTCTCTCCGTCTCGTGTCCTGTGATCTAAACAGCTCTCAGGGGTCCTTTGGTCAAGCATGCCGGCCCTACTTCCTCCTTTTGCTTGGCTGGCAACTCTCACATAGACTTCAATGGCAAAAAGCTGTCAACAGTTCATAAAAGGATCAAACACCTTAAGATGTTGTATACAAGTCCCAGTGATGTTTTCAAATACACTTCCTTTCCTAGTTCCTCACAGATAACCTTTCGGCATGCAGTGAAGTAATCTGGAGGCCGGATAGCCAGTCCCGATTTGGGGAAAATTTTTCCACCCACTGGTTGTCATCATACATGGTTTGGTTGGAGAGACATTTCATCAATGGAAACTTGTAATATTCCTGTTAGCAACCTTCCTCTTCCTAGGGAACAGAGGTCAAGGAAGGGTCTTTCACAGGCGGCCAGTTGTAAAGGCCTGGGCTTACTTTCATGCCTGCCATCACAGTTCTTAACCATTCCTCCTCAAAGAGAAGCAAAAGAAAACCCAGCTTTCCATGACGCCTGTTCTTTTCATGCCAGCCTAGTTCCTCGCAAAAAGAGTTTCAAAATGAAGTAAAGGTTGCAGGGTTTTGGTTTTTATTTTCCCTAAATTTCTAATTCTGAGGCTAAATACTGGTCGAGTGTTTAAAGAGGACTTAGAAGATAAAGAGCAAGCAGAATACTCTGCTGGCGTCCCACCCGTGGGGCTTCTACTGGGGGTTCTTGCTTTCTGGGGCAGGAGGCGGTGAATGGAGGAACAGATCAGGGAAAGATGAGACTGAGAATCACAACCTCTGGTCAGACTATGAGAAATTTTTTCTAAGGCCTCTTCTGAGACCCTGAAGCTTGTCTTCACTGGGGTTCCTCTCATGAACCATAAAATAGAAAATGATGTGTGTGACTCTATTCTCAGTTCTCCCAAGGATGGCAGCGAGCTAGTGTCATTCTGGATGGTACTAGCAGTTAGTTCAGTGTATACAATGGATACCTTACAGCAATCAGGGCCTAATTCTACTTCTGAACTGGCTGATGGAGGTTGTTAGAGAAACTCCAGACCTAATGGCCTGGAGTCCGAAGAGTTCGATAAAAATTGCCTTTTCAGGAAGCACAGATGATTAAAGTGCTTTAAAAATAAATGCACATACTTGAAATTTAACTTTCACAGAGTCACAAAGTTTAAGGAAATTTTTTTTCAGATGAATCCAAGAAAAGCTCCGGAAGTCTTATAAAGCTTTAGGTGGGAGGGTCACAGTACAAGGAAGCAGAATCTCTCCACTTTGGATTCAAATGACCAAAATGAGCACATTTCCTAAGTATTAACTCTGTAGCATTTCATTAATTTCTTCTTCTTCCCCAAAACGGACATTTTGTTGGGCACTATGTGGATGAGGGGCATTAGGGACCTAAGAAATGTTTTAGCTGTAAGTTAGACACTGTTGTTGAGGTGCCCACAGTCAGCGCAGGAAGGAAAGGCACACGACACAGGCCTGGGAGTGACAGACAGGGATGGATGTGCGAGACAGCGAAGAAACAGAGTCTCTGTGAGTTGGTAATCAGCTGTATTTGTAGACTGAAGGAAGGGCCTAATTCGGGTGCTTGGCTTTTGCGGGCCTTAAGAGGGAAAAACACGAGGTAGGATTGACTTGTAGCTGCGCTTGTTGTGGTTGTTACTGTCACGTGGGTGGGGGCGAGATGGTGATGACCAGCCTAGTGTTGGAAGAATCTGAGGCTCCAGTAAGGCACTCGAGTGAAGGTGTCCAGTGAACAGCTGGGCACAGGGCTGGGTTTCAGGAGAGAGACCTCATCCAGAGATGCAGATCTGCGAGAAGTTGTGGGATGTGTTCAGCTCATTCATGGAGGATGTGTTCACCGAGGAGAGGAAAGGTCTTCATTTCTTGATAGCTTGAGAAGCAAAGCTGTATTTTTGGTAGCAGCACTTGTCCTGCACGAAAGAGAATATAAATGCAGCCATCAGAGGAATTCTTGCCCTTGACTCTGACCCAAGGAAACCTCTGTAGGCTTGCTGCTTTAGGGACCAAATCCAACAGCTTTGACACTGTTTTCTGGGACACAACTCCTTTTTCTCCCTTCAAATACTATAATTCTCTAGTTTTCCCTAAGCACTTGATTTCCCTGAGAGAGACCAAAAAAACCATCTGTGCATCAATATATTCTCTTTGCAAATCCATTTGATTATGCTGCCCATTGCAGGAGGTGATTCAATAGGAAGATCAACTAATAGATTTTAATATAAATTAGCATCCAAATAGCCAAAGTTTTGCCAGAGCCCTAACTGTTAAAAATATCTGCTTCAATGCTTATGACAAAAGAGACAACTATGATGATATGACATTTTAAACACTGACCTCTGTCTATAAACCACTGCATAAAAAATCATGCATGACAAATGCTGAAATATTGCATTTATTGAAAACAGTCAAGAAAATAATGTATAGTAACCTGTAATGAAAAAGAGTATGTATATATGTATAACTGAATCACTATGCTGTACACCAGAAACTAATACAATACTATAAATCAACTATACTTAAATTAAAAAAAGAGAAAAGAATGTAATGTGGAAAGCAAATTAGCACAGAGGAAAAATGAGAGGTCACAAAATAGTTACTTTTAAGTAAATGAACGAAGAAGTTATTAGTGATAATATTCAAAATTATATGTAATAATTTATTAATACAGGAAAATCAGTGACTCATATAGATTAAAATAGCAATTATTTCTAAATGAGGCAAAATAGTCAACTTCAGTGTCTTCATAAGCGTACTGCACCTCAGAAAGGGTTCCCTGCTGCTGAGCTGGAAGCCGGTATTGCACTGTCTACAGCAGAAGAGAGGAAGCAGAGTTTGTGAGAAGTCATATAGTTGGTGGTTAAGAAGTTAGGCTCTGGAGTCAGACTGGCTGGATTCAGATCCCTGCCCCACAGCGTGATCTTGGGTAAATTACTCAACTTCCCCATGTCTCTATTTGCTCTTCTGTAACGTGGGGATAACATTAGAACTTTTGGTTAGGGCCAGTATAAGAAACAAATGAGAAAACATGGAGTCTGGGATGTAGCCAATGGTCAGTAAATATTACGGGGCCATGGTAGTGGTCATGTTGACTGAGAGGCGTTTTGAATTGAGACATGACTCAAAACCACACCTTATTAAAACAGGACGTTAAGCAACATTATTAAGTACATGATTTTAATAATACGATACAGATGGAGAGTCAGAGCTGCTGCATATGGCCGCACAGTCTGTGCGCTGCACAGTTCCCTGGGCTCTGTTCAGGGAGAGGGTGACACGCACAGATCCTGCTGGATTTCTGCTGGCTCTAGCCAGAAATTAACCCACTGGGACAAGGACTTCCCCTTTCTTCCCTCCTTGAATTAAAAGAGCGGTTGCCTTTTTTCACCTATTGAATCTCAGAACTCCTAAGCCTATACACAGGTCTTCCTTTCGGCCACTTTACCTAAAGCATGGATCCCAAATACATGCCTCCACAACGGAGCTCGCGAGAGTCAGAACAGAGAAGAGGGCTCCCCTAAAGGTATTCACATTCAAGTCGCCCTGAAACACCGCACAGCCCAGATGAAACATCGGGATGGCTTAGCGCGCTAACCTCTCGTGTGGCCGTGCTGGCGGCATTTCATCTCAGTTTTCTTACTGTAGCAAAATGAAAGATGGGGCTATTCTTTGACTGTGACTCAAGAATGATCATCACAGAGACTGAAGGACTCAGCTCCTGTTCGGGCTTCTTTGTCTCTCTCCAGAGTCACACTGAAGATGCTGATCTGAAGAAGAGCAGCCTCTGCTCTCCCAGGAGTAGCTCACCTGCCTCTTCCCGCTGCTCTCTTTCATGGTCTCCTGTTTATTTGAGTATAACTTTAAAAATGATTTAAATAATATCTGTTTGTTATAAAAGACAGCATTTGAGAAATACAGAAAAGCAGAAAGGAGAAGCCACGTTTCTGAGGGTACACACGCACACACTTGGCTTTCCTTGGGTGAACACTCACGTATCAGTTCTAGGAAATTGGGATCATTCTGGACAGGCTGTTTTATAATATGTCCTATGTGGTTAATATTTTTCTTCAATATGTTTTTAAATTTAAATAAATGTTTCAGTTTGGAATCATTTACAGAAAAGTTGCAAAGATTATTAAAATATTTCCATACACTCTTCACCCATGTCCTCCCTTACTGACATCTTAACATGACTAGGGTACCTTTGTCACAACTAATCAAACACACTGATACATTGTCATTGACTAAAATCCATACTTTATTCAGATTTCACTTATTTTCCCTAATATCCTTTTTCTGCTCCAAGACTCCCTTTAGGAAACCACATTACATTCAGTTCTCCTGTTTCCTTGTTCTCCTCTTGGTTGTAACAATTTCTCAGACTTTTCTTGTTTTTTTTTTTTTTTTTCTCATGGCCTTGACATGAAAGGAGCTGTGGTCAGGTATTTTGTAGAATGCCCAAGAACTTGGACTTGTCTGAGTTTTTTTCCATGGTCAGGCTAGGATTGTGGGTTTTGAGGAGGAAGACCATGGAGGTGAAGTTTTATTTTCCTCACATCATATCAGGAGTACATACTTCGACAGGACTCATCACAGATAATGGTAACTTTGATCACCTGGCTGAAGTAGTGTTTGCCAGGTTTCTTTACTGTCAGGTTACTTTTCCCCTCTTTTCATACTCTTTCTCTTCGGAAGCAAGTCACAAAGCACAGCTCACTCGGGAGGTATGGAGTCAGGCTCCACCACCTTGAGGGAGGAGGAGGGAGGACAATCTATGCATATCATTGGGAATTTTTCTGTGTGGGAGATTTGTCTCTTCTTCATTTATTTGTTTTTCCATCACTTATTTATATCAGGATGGATCCAAGGCTATCTATTTTAAACTTTGAGTTATAATCCAGCACTGCATTATTTATTTTATTGCTCAGATTGTTAAAGTTTTGGCCATCCTGTATCTCTTTGATGTGCCCCAATCCTTTGGTTTTTTGAGTAGTTTTTTTACTTCATGGCACTGAAAAAATGTTCCAGGATCATTTCGTATATTTCCTGTCCAAGCTATGGAATCAGTCATTTCTCCTGGGAGCTCTGGTTCCTTTTTTTTTTTGAGAATTGTATCAGAAACCAAGATCTGAGTGACAGGTGTGTTCATTGCTACTGTGGTGCCATTGCTTCTAGACCCTTGCAGTGGAAGGAGCTAGGAAGTATATGTATGTGTACTGATCCATGTATACGCACATCTATAATTATTCCTGTACTTATTCATCTGTACTTGCATTGAGCTAAACATCAGTTCACATTAATGTCTCCAACTCTAAACCATTACTATAAGGTTTATTCTAGCCTTTCTCTTTTGCTTATCTGTTACCTCTCTCTCCAACCGTAAGAAAATTGGCTTCTACTACCTGGTATCTGTTTATTTGTTCAACTCCAGTAAACATGTACAGCAGTTTCAAAACTGTTAAACCAAACCACAGGAGAAGCAACTTTACCAACTAGAATACAGCGCTTATACTCAGTTCCTTAAGTTTTTTGACTTAACAGTTTCCAGTTAAAACACTGTTTTCCAAAGTTACTTAGGTCAACAGCTTTTTCTCTATTCCCACTTCAGCAAGGTTACCACATGTGTCTGTGATACAGTTATATTATTTTGTCAGAGGCTACATTCTATCTTGAGATCTCTTGACCTCTTCTTAATTTTTAAAATTTGCATATATTAATGTTCACTATGTACTGTGAAGTTTTCTGGGTTTTGACAAAGCATAGAGATAGATAGATAGACCACCACAGTACTGTGAAGATTAGTTTTAATTATTCCCCCAAATTCCTAGCGCTTCCCTGAGTAGAACACTGTCTCCTGGTGTGTAGATAGTCACCTTCGCTCTGTATCTTCACATCCTAGGGGCAGAGGGAGCTTAGGTCTCTTGTTCTTCCTATAAGGGCACTAATCTCATCATAGGGGTCCCACCCTCATGACCTCATCTAAATCTAATTACTTCTCAAAGGCCCCACCTCCAAAGACCATCACGCTGGAGTTTGGGGCTTTAACATATGAACTGTGGGGGGGGAGCACACTCCGTCTATAATGACGATACAATATTAGCAACAGCAATATTAACCTTTAAGGACTAAGCTTAAGAAGCAATTTAGAGTAGTTTTCACTCCTTGAGAATAGTAAAATGGAGAGAATGAAATTACATTTAAGGTTTATCGAACACTTACTCTGTGCCAAATGCTTTTAGTTGTACTTTATCAGTTAATTCTCATCCAAAAAAGCCCTATATAGTCGGCACTTTCCTTATTTTAAAGAGGAAGAAATGGAGACTCAGGTTAAACAACTTTCCCAAAGTTGTAGAGCTTGGAAAAGGTCTGAACCTCCACAAGACCATCGTGAGGAAGGCTGTTGAAATCCTCGAGTTTTCAAGGTAAAAGGGACCTTAAACACCTTCAATGTCCTTATTGTGAGAATGTGGAAACTAAAACCAATGTAGCTTGGTCATTCAGCTGTTTATTGCAGAACCAGAACCAGAACCAGAACTCGGGTTGTTGACTTTTAGTCCAGTGCAGCCTCTACAGTTCTACAGGTGCTCCTGGGTGGGACTGAACGGACAGACCTCAGTGGAGAATGAGACTTGCCTGCTGATGATTCCTGGCTCCGTGTACCTGCCTGTATCCTAAGGACAGACCAGCAGCAAACAGCATATAATGTGTTCTAGCCAGCCCCCTTCCTGGGAGCCAGCTTCAATCTGAGGCTGCCATCCGTGAGTCTCCCTTCCCTGAGATCTCCTACCGCGGCTTCTGTCCCCTGCAGGGCCTCTGAGCAGGAGGTTCAAGGAAAAGAGGAGGGTGGGAGGGAAAGGTGAGGTAGGTGAACAAGACAGAAAACACCCCATGAGGGAGGATGTCTATGACTATCTCAGAGACAAAGGAAGTTAAAAACATATTCTGAGCACGGATGACAATGTAGAAGTTAATTCGAGGCCTACTGAAAGGATTGCATCTATTTCTGTGTTTATAGTCTGGCATCTTTTAAAAAAAGATCCTTATTAGTTGACAGTCACACATCATATTCAATCCCTTATAATGTCAAATAAAAGGGAAATAATAACACCTTGTGTTTATATATTGCTTTACAGCTTACTAAACACTTTTACAACCATGATCTCTTTGACTCCTTACAATAAAGTTGTGAAGTAGCCAAAGAAGGTTATTATTAGTCCCATTTTACAGATGGGGAAACTGAGGTTCAGAGAGAATAAATGAATGTGCTCCAGATCTCCCAGCTAGGAAGGAGGGGCCAAGACTGGAATCCACAGTCGGGGACAGAGTAGTGCTCTGAGAACGACCACTGATCGCTGAAGTACTAAGCATGGCCAAGAGTAGAAATTTTTTTCTGTTTCATGGATTCAGGATTCAAATCAAGTCTCAAGTTTGGGTACTGAAAGAGACTTTGAAGGCATATTGATATGTTGTGACAACATGCAGAGCGATCAGGAGGTGACACTGCTCTACAAATAGGGAATGAGTTGTGCAGCTTCAGGACAGATATAATTGTGTGACATCATTGCTGTAAAAGGGAGGCAGGGAGTGCTAATGAAACGGAAGTCCAAGAGCCTTAGAATGGTCACGGACAGCCAAATAACATAAACCCTGCTTTTTCCTACTCAGGAAAAAAAGGAAAAAAAAAGGAAAAAAGGAAAGAAAAATGGAAATGAAAAAATGGCAAACAGAAAGACATTTCTGGAACTCTTTCCAAAAAAATAACCAAGTATTTCTAATGTGCTCACAAGACACACAAATAATTTCAGAAGAACTAAGCACACACATACTTCTAAGCTAAGCTATTGGTGAATATTTACATAATTTTGGAGTATAGGGAAGTTTTCTGAGCATAATACCAAGATAAAAATTACCAAGGAAAAGACTTATAGATATGATTATATAAAATTTAAACATTTCTCTCTTAAGTCAAAATGAAATGAAATGCCATAAACAAAATTATAAGTTAAGAGCACTATTTCTGTCTTCATTTAAAAAACTCTAACAAATTAATGATGGTGATAATAATAATAAAACGAATTCCTCATTTGAGACATATGGACTTGGAACATGAACAGGAAAAGTCAAATCAGAAAAAATTTTATATATATAGCCAGGAAGCATATGACAGTATGTTATACCAATCCACACCAATATACATGTATTTTATTGCCGTGGAAAAGTGTTATATTAAGTGTATAAAAGAGGTTACTAAACCTTATGTTCAATATTGTTCTTTTTTTAATATACATCTCAGTTCTTGAAGAACAGTCATACTGAGACATTAACAGTGGTTACCTTTAGGCAGGATTTTGGATACTTTAAATGTAAAGTATCTTTTCTTTTTTCTTATTTAATTTTTAAAGTAACGAACATGAATTACTTTTGTGACAAAGAAACCAAATTGGCCATTACACCTGTAAGCAGGGACATAACTCCTCATTACAGCATTGTTTCTATTTAAAAATCACATTTGACTTACAGCATTTGGATTTTCAACCCCCTCTTTCAGAAACACAATCTGACATGAAATGGGAAGGCTTCGTATACTCCACTTGAATAAATAATTTGAGTTGGCTTTTTCCCCACCTGGTGTTTTGCCCTTCAGGGTAATTTGCATAGTTACCTCCTGACCTCCCAGGTATAATTACTCTACTAGGAAAAGAAGTATCCTGATCATTACATAAATAAACAACATTATCATAAATGGTATCTTCTGGAATTTGGGATGCTGCCTCCTCTTCTTTCGTAGCAAAATTAGACTTAGGTATATTTTGTGTATGCTATACCAGAATCTTAGAACTTCTGAGGAAAGCATCCATAGGGTCAGGTGTAGATCCTAAGGCAACAGATTTCTTCCCCATTAGACCGTTCTTTCTTTAGCAGTCTTGCCCCAGATGTCCCCACTCGCTCAGCCCCATTAACAGGCACAACCTGCTGGACACACCGTTGTTTAGCCAGATACAGATACAGACAATGAGAAAACCATTCCCACAATCAGCCAAGGGACATTACCAGAACCCCAATAAAAGGCAGTTTGACAAAACTTTTTTCTGTCTCTAGATGTTCCAAAAAGTGAGCTCATACTCACTGGAGAAGAGAGGTGATCTAATGTATTTCAGGAGACTTTGAAATTCTGAGAATGTTCTTTGTTTTCCCTGGCCCCTGATGGAAGGCAGTTTGGCAGAGGCACATCGTCTCAGTGAAGATAAGGAAGAAGATGGATTTTACATATCCAACTGGTTATGTTTCTCGTATCACGAGAGGAAAGAAAAATTCTCTATAAGAAAGCATCATTACGTTGTACACCATGAGCACAGGGTTGCAGTAGGAGTGGCTTTGCTCCTGCTGAATCACATACGTAGTAGAGCACTCTGTATCCTGGGGCCACTGGGCACTGCCCCTTCTCACGGCCAGATCCCCTGACGGCCATCACCCCATAAATAGGAAAGGCCCTTTTCTAGGGGAAAGTGGTTTCTTTCGTTCTCCACCTCCAGATATTCCACTGAGGCTGTGTGTGCGTGCGTGTGTACACGCGCATGTGCATGTGGAGGGTCTCATTTGGAACCCAGGTTGAAACATTCTCTTCAGTCGGGCAGAACCTGGCTGGTAGCAGTGGAAGAAATTTCATAATAATAATGATGATGCCACCTCACACTTTTCATCTTCAAAGCACTTTACAAAGAGTAATTAATCCCCATAATACTCATGAGGCAAGTAAGTAAACACCATTATCCCCATTTGATGGATCAAGAAACTGAGGTGAAGAAGCCAAGCAAATAGCCCCAGGCCCAGAGGAGACAGCGTCAGAGCAGGGATCAGAGCGCAGAAGCTCTTGGTATCTACCTGTCCCCTCGGGCTCGCAGCCCCCAGGGCCCCCGTGAGGGAAGAGTGGCGGGGAGCCGAAGGCAGCCGGGGCGAGGTGGGCAGCGTCTCCCAGCAGGCCCGGCTCTGGCCGCACGGCCCCGGGAGATGAATGCTGCTATTCATCATGTGGGCAGTTTGTGGGCATTCACTTCAAGATACTTGCAAAATAACAACAACAAAAACCCTGTTGAGGCTCCTTTCTCCCCGGACCACGTATTTCCTGAGTTTTTCCTTGAAATCAGGGGCTGCGTGGTACATACACGCCCTCAGGAAGCAGGATTATTCAGCCCACCCTACAATTCTTGGGAGGCTGCATTCAGAAATGTGACCACAGACCAGGCCGCGCGGCAGGAACCTTCTCCTGCGGGGTTTCTGGCCGAGCTCCTTCACCAGACATTTAAGAGCCATCTGGCTGGCTTCACACTGGAACACTTATCTGGCCGCCTCCTCTCTGGGGGCCCCCAACTCCCTGTGCTCGAGATGGACACATCTCAAGTAGCGGCAATTAGACTGAAACCTTATATTAATGCTGACGGAGGTGGGCCAGGGGAAAACATGACTGGAAATGAAATGAAAATGGCTTATCAAGGAGGCACCTCGTCTCAGGGAAGTGAAAGTTGCTGACCAAACTACCACCCTGCTCCTGACCTGAGTTTTACCCAGACCACCCTGCTAGCCTCTGTCCCCCACCAGCCCCGAGGACGCCTCCAACACTCTCCAAATTTTTTCACCTGCCAGAAAAACCCTGCTACCTACTGCTCCCTCCCCTACGTTTCTCCTCCCACCACTTCAGATCGCCTTCAAGTTGCCATGACCACCCACTCACATGTGTGGCAGATCTAGAAGGTGCTGCTTTAAGCATTATCTACGTGGTGGTGGTGTCATGACTTGGCCCCTCATGAAAGTTAATGGCCTTTGAAGTGCTGAACCAAAGATAACAAATAGACCATCTCAGCTCCAGGCTCCCACTTGGGCTCCACATT
This sequence comes from Vicugna pacos, assembly GCF_048564905.1. Taxonomy (NCBI): domain Eukaryota; kingdom Metazoa; phylum Chordata; class Mammalia; order Artiodactyla; family Camelidae; genus Vicugna; species Vicugna pacos. The sequence continues at coordinate 45,245,687 of NC_132988.1, forward strand.
TTGCCTCCTGCCTGGCAGCGCGCCCCCTACAGAGCTGTGGAGAAAAGGGCACCTTCCCTCCCTTGCCCTCTCTGATTCTGCAGGGAGACCCGACCCAGGGAAGCTGGAAGGGTCTCTGGGAGAGGTTCTGGCCCAGAGAACATAGAAACTGCCCCCAGGAGAACCGGGATGGATGCATGTCAGGCCCAGCTTCACAGGCCCTGCAGAGAGAGGCCTTGGGTCCCTCCAGTGGTGTTTCACTTGCTTACGGGGGATGGCTGCGTGTTTGTCCCACCAGCCGCATCTGCTTCTCACCTGCCTTGGAAACAGGTGGCTTTAGCAGCGTTCAGTTTAGACAGTTGATACACAGCCTTCCAATAACAGTGAAGAACCTCCAGGCAGCAGACCTGCGGTGGAAAGGGAAGCCGTCCCCCAGGTTGAGTGAGGCCCACAGCATGAACATGTAGATGACATTAATCAGAGAAGACAGCAGAGGAGAGAACTTCCTGGTCTGAGGAATTGCAAAAATTAAACAATCCTCAAAATAACTCCCAAAGCCTCAACAGCACGGTTACAATCATGCCTTGGAACTTGGGTCCCCGGTCAGGCCACATCCCCACATCTGACCAAAGAGTCAGTGAAGCTGTAAGGAAGGATTCTTCTCTGTCTGCCCTGAGCAGACACCACCTCCCCGTCTCACTGAGACCCCTGAGGCCCCAGGGCGGGTGGGCATCCGCGCAGCCATCGCACGCCGGGTCCCCTCCGCGGTGACACGGGCCACATGAGGCTGCTAAGTGGGGGGGGGGGGGGGCTCTCCCCACATGAAAGGACCCGGCTCGCTGCCAGAGCGCCGGCTGCGCAGGGACAAGGCACGTCACACCTTGGATTTTGAAGTTCATAAATAGATCCACAATGTTGATACTTAAGGGGGCTGGTGGGTGGGAGCTGAATTTCTGTTTCTCCAACTCTGTAATTAATTTATCCAGCAACAAGGCTATAATGTTGCCAGGAAAAGAAAAAGAACCCCTGGGGGCTGACTGGCTTTTCCTCAGAATGATTGTTGGGTTGGGACGGCAGTTTAGATGTGAATGAACTCAAAACTCTGTGTATGTGAGTGCGTGTGTGTGTGTGTATGGAACATATGGTTTGTGTGTGATGCGTGTGGTATGTATTTGCATGTGTGTGATGTGATTGTAGTGTTGTGTCTATATGGTCTGGTGCCATGTGTATATCCATCTGTGGTGTGTGTGGTATGAGAATGTGAAGTTTGGTATGTGTGCTCTAGTGTGTGTGGTACATGTATTTTTCTGTGTGGTGTGTGTGATGTGAGTGTGCGTATGATGCATCTATGTGTATGGTGTGTGTGCTATGTGAGACTGAGCTGTGTGTGGTGCATGTGTACATGGTGCATGTGTGTTGCATATGTGTGTGTGGAGTGTGTGAGCACGCATAATTTAAAGATGCGAGGTGCAATATGAATGTGCTGTAGCCTATGTGTTGCATTTTTACATGTGAGGTGTGGTGCATGTGGAGGCTATGTGTGTGATGTGTACATATGTAATAAAGGGAGTGAGGTTTGATATGTGTGCTCTGTAGGGTGCGTGGGCTGTGTATGTGGTATGCGTAGTATCTGGTGCGTGGTGTGCGTATGTGATGCGCGAGTTGGAGGTGTGGTGTATGTACTATCTGAGGTATATGAGTGTGTGGTGTGTGTGTTACATGTGGGGTATATAAGTGTGTGTGGTGTGTATTATGTGTGCTGTGGCTGAGTGTGGTGTGTGTGTGTTGTGTGTGCGGCAGGCGCCTGTGCAGGCAGGCCCGCCTTCCCTCTTTGATGTGAGCAGGGAGGTATCCTGCGCAGCTGGCTCAGTGTCCCGACGACGCTCTTGCTCTGAGAGCTAAATCCCAGGGGAGGAAAAAAAAGAAGGCGCTGCAAAGCACCACACCCTAGAGCCCCTCCGGGAAGGGTTTGAACTGAGGCTGTTTGGCTGGGACCCTGCCAGCTCTGCCTGCCCCTGGGGCGGCACTGCTGAACGCGGTCCTGTGGGTGGGATCCGGGGAGCTGGGGCCCTGGGGGCCTCCGCGGAGGAGTCCTGACCGCCCCACGGCCGGCTCCAGCCTCAGCTGTGCCGGCTAGAAAGTGTAAGGACAACGTGTTCCTCCGGTGCGAGGGCTGCACAAACAACGCTGCACTGCTGCTGTTTCCCACCCTTGTCTTCAGTGCGGGTGTGAGTTTGCTCCGCACTCGGGATTATTCTTTGATTTTGGAGGTCTCTGAACTCAACTCAAACCTAAAAAGACCCATCGCCAAAGCTCAGGACGAATTTGCAAATCATAGGCCCGGTAGCTTGCTATTGTCCTCTTTTTCTGCTTCTTCTACAGTGGATAGTGCCACCAGGCCTGGGGACAGTAATTTAGCTTCTTCTGAGGGGGGAGAGGGGTATAAATTCCCTGAGCCTCTAATTCAAATCGCACCCCAGGGCCAGGGCTCTGCCCTGGACCATTATGCAAGTAATGGTTAAGGGCATGGACTTTCAAGGTTCTGCCTATCAACTGCTGTGTGACCTTGGACAAATTATTTAACTTCCCTAGGCCTCCCCGTTTTAAAATCTTTAAATTAGAGCTAATAGTCATACCTCATTCATAGGATTATTTAAGGATTAAGTGAGATAATGAATAATAAACTTAAGCATGGTGCCTAGCACACAGTAAATCCTAAATATGCTTTACAAAGGAATTCCCCTGTTCCGCTGGGTAGGTATTATACCCCTACAGAAGGAGTCTCGGACAGGGAAAGCAGTCTGCTCCAAATCACACAGCTAATAAGCGGTGAACCTAGCTGTCCACCCACATCCATCTTGTTGGCACATAGCGTGGCCACACTCGTTGCCTTGCACTCTGACCACATCAAGCTGCCCGTCCCTGCGGACTTTAGAGACCTCTCCCTGGGGAGACTGCTGAATGTCTGAGACACTGTCATCCAGTTACGCTTTAGTCCGGAAAATATTTATGGAAGAAGCCTAGGAAGAAAGAAGAAAGTGCCGTGGACTGGCAACATGAGACTACTTCCTTCAGTAGGAGCTGAAAAGTGCCCTGGCCTGTATGTGTAGATGGTAGACTCCTGCAGGATATTTTTGGGATAAAGAACTTATTGCTGAGTTAAAACAAACATGAAAGCTGGATTCCATGACTACCCTCACTCATAACTGAGCTTACCATGCTCTCCCAGGGCTCCATGCCTTAGCATAGGCTGTTCCCTCTGAAAGGAACACCCTTCCTCCTCCCACAACCACCACCTCCCCGACCGGACTCTTGGCTCCCTCCCACCTGGAATATACCTCTCGTAGTAGTTAGCACATGGCTCTATTTGTTTATATGGCTGTTTCCTGCCCTGGATCATGCTCGCCCCAGCGCAGGTGCCCTGCTCCACTCCTGTGTCTCCTGACACCGGGCAGGAGCCCCGATGAGAAGGTGCTGCTGGAGCCCGCATAGCGCCATCATTTGTTGATGGAACACATGCAGTGTTGATGGCGCTGACCTTATCCAGGTCCTAGGCTGATGCTCCCAGTGCAGAGCACAGTGAGGCAGGGGCCCAGGGGTGTGGTGGGTGCATCGCCACGGTCGCCAGAGGAAAGAGAAACCACTTCAAGTGTTTACAGCAAAGGGAATGTAATGCAGAGAATTGGTTTCACAGGTGCTGGAGGACCTACGAAGCCAAATAGAAAAGAGACGCCAGAAGTTAGCAATAGTTGGGAACCACTGCCGGTCCTAGGGGACAAAGACAGGAGGTGGCAGTTCCCAGAGCTTGAGAGCAGAGACAGCCTGGCGGAGGGCAGAACCAGAGAGGGCTGTTCTGGGAGTCGGTGTCACCAAGGAGGCAGAGACAGCAGGACCTTCTTGGTTGGTGTCCCCATGGGCCTCTCCCAGCTATGAGGCACGTGCGGCAGGAGCCTGGCAAGTGCCTCGTGCAAGGTCAGCCCCTTCAATACAGAGCAGAGCCTGGGGAGAGGGGGCAGGCAGGGAGGACCAGCCAACACGTTTAGGATGCACCTGTGGGGGAAAGGTTACTCTGGAGGGGATTCAAGGCCCGGCTGAGAATGGGCTAAAAGGCTGAAAGCCAAAGTCATAAAAGCTCACTGGTTTCAGGCAGGTCGATGGGTCAGTTATCTGGGAAGAAAAAATATATATGCATGTATGTGTATAACGGAATCACTATGCTGTTTACTAGAAATGAACACACTATAAACCGACCATACTTCAATAAAATAATAAAATAAAATAAAACAGCATACATTTGTTTTCTCTGGTTACCATGGGTCAGGAGCCTGATCATGACTTAGCTGGGTTCTTGTCGGATCTTGAGCTATGTTTTTTATCTAGAGACTCAACTGGGGGAGCATCCACCTCAGAGCTCACTCTGAATCCACTTCCTTGTGGCCGTACGACTGAGGGCCCAGCCACTGGCTCGCTGTCAGCTGGAGGCCCTCCTCAGGTCCTGGAGCTGCTGGCAGGTGAGAGCTACACGGGCTGCTCCAAGGGGGCCACTGACTTCATTAAGCCCACAAGGAGAGCCTCTAACTCCAGTCTGCCCAGTGGGAGTCTCAAATGGCATAACGTAATCATGTGCATGACACCCCCCCACCTTTGCCATATTCTGTGGGACAGGATCACACAAAGGCACGAACGCTAGAGGCAGGCATCACTGGCGGCACCTCGGGTCTGTCTGGGACGGTACATCTCACACTGTAGCTCTGCATAACTCGGTTCTGGCTTTCTTCTTCTGCGGGTCTGAATGTTTTAGAGTACTCACTGAAGAGTAAAACAACAGGAACAGAAAATTAGCATTAAAACCCACAGACATTGCAATTAGCGAAAGCCCAGAGATACCATGAAAATTTGCTAACGCAAATCTTATGCCAAATTAACCTTAACTTTTAATTTGGACTGTCCAAATACATCTCATAAGCTTTAATGTTCTGCAAGGCTTTTGACCGAAAACAATTTTTTTAATCCAGTTCTAGGAATTTATTCAAAGAAAATCATCATGGGTGCGTGCAAAGATTTAACTACGAGGATGTTCACCAGAACATGGCAAATAACTGCAAAAAACAAAACCAAAAACGTCTCTAAACTACACACAACTGGTTGTTTTACAATAGGACATTAACTAGTTGAGCTACAGTGCATTCATGCAACAGAATATGACGACCCTTTCGAATACAATGTGGAAGAATACTAAGTACACGGAAAAATGTTTACTGTCTAATGATAAAAAAAGGGAAAAAGTCTTAAAACAACACTCACACCGTGATCCCATTTGGTCTTTGTTTTGTTCTAGCACATACAGGCACGGATAAATGACTGGAAAGATTTATACAAAATCGTAACGATGACTTCTTTGGAAGATGAGATTAGATGTGACTTTTCTTTGGCCTTATTTTATTTTCTAAGTTTTCTGCCATTAACATTTATTGCTTTTATAGTAAGAAAAATGTTCATTTTAAATATCTAAGTTTTCATAATCAAATATACGGAACAAAGGGTGTATTGAAAACAATCTAAAAATTACCATTTGGCAGTTTAGTGTTAGAGAACGAGATAACTTGGGGTCATGGTTCTCCTACTTGGTGGCTCTGTTACCTCAAGCAGATCACTTTATCTCACTAACCTTGGTTGACTCGTGTAATGAAAATACCATTTACTCTAGCCAACAGCAGTATTTACTGTAATGATTAAGATGATGGGTAAGTGCTTGCTGAATTGTAAAGCAGGAGTCGCGGAGTATTTATCCCTTTGACATTCAGATTAAGTAAGACACACTCTAGAAAAGTATGAGGGATCTGGTGGTTAAAGTCGTCATTGAACGTGATTCTTTGGTGGAGTTTTCTCCAAAACCCTGTGCTCAATTACAAGTTCACTTGGTGTTTGGGCTCGGTGTGTCCAAGTGCACGTCTTGTCTGCCATTAGCTAGCTGCGCGGTCTTGAGGACATCAGGTACCTCTCTGACTTTGGTTTCCTATCATGAGCTTGTCAGGTAAGCACTATCTTAGGTCTACAGGTTTCTTAACAGGCCTATTTCTACCGAGAAACTGATGCTCTCCAGGGCTTTTTCCAGCTCTGACATTCTGTGATTTGGGGACTGTATGTTTTCAGAGGTAGCGCACAGCCAAAGGAAATGGGGAAAAAGAAGAGTCAAGGTTTTCTAGTCTGAGGAGGTTGCTGTCTAGGCTGGTTACATTCTCAGGTGAGGAAAGACTGAAGGATATTAGCGATCTATTCTATCAGTGATACAACAGCATACCTCCCGAAGTCCTGCTGCGTTGGCATGAGCGGTGGCTTTGGAGAACACTAGGAACATGGGCTCTGATGTCAGGCAGGCCTGGGCTCAAACACTGACCTGGTCTCACCACTTGTGCGATCTTGACAAGTTATTTCACCTTTCTGAGCCTCAGTTTCTTCTTTACCTTCAAATCTCGTATGACTCTTACCTTATGTGTTTCGGAAGAATTAGGAATGAGTACAGTGCCTGGCACATAGTAGGTGTTCAGTAACCAGTAAATTTATTATTTGGGGTTCATTGGAAGAAAGCTATCCAAGAATATTCTTGATTTAATCTCCTTCATTTCTCCTGGATCAGCAGGATGACCTCCCCATCTAAGATGTGTCTTTGTCATGGTTCAAGTATCCTCTTAAGAGGAGAACAGTCAGGGTCTTCTGGTCACCTGGGCCCAGGATGACTGACCAGCTTCCATTCCTGCCCCTTGGCGGGGCTGTTTCCAGTGGTTAGTTTTCTCAGGGACGGCTGGGCACCCAGTCCCTTGGCACTGCAATCCATGGGAATCTTGGTGTGTTGACTGTACCCTCCACTACCATTAGTGAACAAGAGAGAGGACCCTGGAATATATTAAATCACCTTTGTGTCAGATTGTGTTGAAATAGCTGAGAACACTTTGTAGAATAAAATTATATTTCATGATAGGTGGATCTTGTGAGCTAAAAGTTTTGCAGTGTGTTTCTCTTTAGAAAGACTAAGTTAAAATTTTTCCTTCTGTAAAAGACTGAACTTAATATATTTCCTAAATATCAGGTATGTTTGTGCCAAGAAACTTTTTTTTTTAACATGGGGAACTATAGAGAAGATCCTCTTTAAGTAATCACAAGTGAATGTGGTTTAATTTTTTAAAATTTTATTAACTTGTTTCCTTTCATTAGAAAAGCAATGCATGTTCATGTTAAGAAATTTATTTTCACACAATTCGTAAGAGAATAAAACGGAAAGAGTCCTCTTCATTCCCCCAACCCTCAGAGACACTCATTCACCTCCCTAGATGTAACCTCTATTAAGCTGGATGTGCAGCCCACCAGAATTTGGGGAGCTTATATACCACGCATATATGACATAATACATTTGGATTTTAAGTAAACTTTTTATTTGAGAGCATTGCAGATTCATGAACAGTTACAGGAGATAATACTGAGAGATCCTGTGTACCCTTTATCCAGTTCCCCCCAATGGTAACATCTTACAAAACTATAACACAGTATCGCAGCCGGCATGCTGACATTCATCCAGTTCTGTCAAGAGACAGAACATTTCCATAGCTACAAGGACCCCTCATGTGGCCCTTTTATAACTACATCCACTTCCCTTCCATGACAACCCCTTCAGATACCCCTGGCAACCAGTGTTTTCCATTTGCATAATTTTGTCATTTCCAAATGTCATATAAATAGAATCATACAGTATATAACATTTGAGGATTGGCTTTTTTCACTCAGAATAATTCCCTGCAGATTCATCCAGGCGTGTATCAATAGTTTGTCCTTTTTTTTTTTTTAAATTGTTGAGTGGTGTCCCACGGTATGGTTATACCAGTGTTTGTTAATCTATTTACCTGTACAAAGACATCTGAGTTACTTCCAGTTTGGGGTTTTTAACAAATGAAGCTGCTATAAACATTTATGTACAGGTTTTTAATGTGAACACAAGTTTTCATTTCTCTGGGATAAATGCCCAGAAGAGTAATTGCTGGGTCATACCGTAGACCCAGCAGTTGAGAAACACTTTGTAGAATAAAATTGTATTTCATAATGGGTGGATCTAAAGGTTGTCTTTGGAATTGTTCTTCTACTCACTAGAGGTAAGGTTTTGTTTCTCTTGGGCTGTTTTCAAGGTTCTTTCTTTGCTTTGTTTTCAGAAGTTTGATGATGATGTGACTTGGTGTGGGTTTCTTTGGGGATTCTATTTGAGTTTCACTTGGCTTCTTGAATCTACAGATTTATGTCTTTCACTAAATTTGGGAAGTTTTCACCTTTTTTAAAAAAGTTTTTTTCAGCCTCACCATTTTTCTCCTCTCCTCCTGGAACGCTGCCGGCAAGAATATTAGATCTTTGTTTACAGTTCTACCGGTCCTTGAAGTGCTGGGGTTTTTTCCCTTCTTCTTCTTTTCAGTCTGTTTTTGCTCTGCTGTTCAGATTGGATACTTGCTATTATTTGATCTTTAAGTTCACCGTTCCTTTCTCCGTCCTCCCCATTCTGCTGTTGAGCCTATCCGTTGGGTTTGGTGGTGGTTGTTGGCTACTGTACTTTTCATTTCTAAATTTCCACTTGGTTCATTTTGTATCTTCTCTCTCCTTCTGGAGAGTTTCTATTTCCCATTTGATTTAAGCATGTTCATAATCGCTCATCGAAGCATTTTTATGACGGTGCTTTTAAAACCTGGTCAGATAAGTCTGAATCTCTGTCATCTCAGTGCTGTCATCTATTGATTGTCTTTTCTTATTCAGTTTGAAATCTTCCTGGAGCTTGATACAGGGAGTGATTTTCTATTAAAGACAGAGGAGAAAGATAGCGATTTTCTATTAAAACCTAGACATATAGGGCATTATATTATGAGACACCGGATCTTATTTAAACCTCTATTTTAGCTGCCCGTGACCCCTCTCTGGCAGGAGAAGAGGCAGGGGTACACATCCAGGTTTCCCTCTTGGCCTCTACTGACACTCAAGCTGGGGTGCTCCTCGCTATTGCTGAGCAGGGGCGGAGCTGTGCTCCCCACTAGGCCTCCACTGGTGCCTGCCTGCGCGGGCCAGGAGTGCCTCCTACTGCTCTCCACGTGGGCTCCACTGACGGCACTGGGGTAGTGGCCTTGCTACCTGTGGGCAGTGGAGAAAGTCCTGACTCCCCGCTTGGCCTTCCCTGGCACCATTCTGGCACAGGGGTTAGGGCACCTCATCATAGCTTGGTGAGAGTGGACGCCTAGGCTCTCCATTCAGCCTAGACTACTGTGGGGGGAGGTGAGGGCCACAGTTGTTTTCTCCCCCGTGGTTCTTGGCTGGAGCACAGCAGTTATTGTCTAAAAGTTTTCTGTTCTGCTACACTGCCCATTCCCGGTCTGCTGGTTAGAGAGAGGCAACTTATGCTGGGGCTTTTTTTGGTCTGTGCCCACTGGTATTTCCAGTTGCCAACTTCTTCAGCCCCAAGTCTAGGATATATGAGGCAGAAAGAAAACCCAGGGACTCACCACGGCATTGTTTCTGGGGCCCCAAACTCCTTAGCTGGTTTGCCCTCCTGTCTCCCCACCTCTCAGCATCGTCTTCCATCTGCTGTACATACAACGCCGAGGGTTCCAGCTGTACTCAGTGGGAGGAATCGGGAGAAGCATGTCTACTCTATCTTCCTGGAAGCGGAAGCCCATGGTTTACTTTTAACAGGGACTCAAATAGTACAAGTTTTCCCTTGAGCTATAAAACATGCAGTTTTAGCAACTACAAAGAACTAACGGAAGACTACAATTAAGGAAATCTTTAATCTTGAAATTGGCTAAATAAAATCATAGTGTCTGTGCATTCTAATGTATAACAGGGAAAACTGAACAATGATTGTGTGTTAGAGGTCCAGAATTACTGAGTCAGAAGAGCTTAATTAATATTTTAAACCAACAGTGCAAATCCAAGTGTCTCATAAGGTAACACCAACCATCAAAATGAAATTTAGGACCCAGGGTGCTCACAATTTATATCTTACTGTATGGAGCCCATCTTTCTTTCCTTCTTTCTTTCTTTCCTTCTTTCATTTTTCTTTCTTTCTCTCTTTCCTTCTTCCTTCTGCTCTTTCACTTTTCTCTTTTTATTTTAAAGCTTTGCTTTTTTTGGAGTCCTACACTGCAGCTTTCTGCCTTTATTTCTGAGCCAACCATTAGACCCAATCGATTGGAATTATCATTTAGAAAACTGTCACAAATCTGTGGACTATTCTGAACTAATCAGGATAATTCTACAGCCTGCCTCTGTGGTAACTTGGACCAGCACTCCCCAGCATTTTGCTTCCTGACTTTTCCACACACTGCTTAGAATAGGATTTTGCTATATATATATATATATATATATCTCCCATCTTCACAAATTGGGCCAAAGTTTTATCCTCCTTGTTCCGATTTTCACTTTAAATTTTTCATACATCAGCTTAAAAAAATATTTGTTTAAAAAGAAAACTGAAAGAAAGAAAAAAGAAAAAAAGAAAGAAAATCATACTAGTGAAGTTGTACCTTAAAAAAAGAAAATAGAAAGGTTCCACAACATTCCATAGGAAGCAAGTTTCTATCTTGTAAATTTTAGAGCAAGAAAGCAAATTTTAGAGCAAGAAATTTTAGAGCAAGAAAGTATCCAATCTGCCTCCAGATCTCTCACAGCACTTTATATTAATTTCTCTTGGTTTTGTGAAAATAAACCTCACCTTCACGCGCTGATGTCTCACTCTCCAGTGTGCCGGATACATGACCCATGGCAGAGAACCTAAACTTGACCTTATTCTTATCTGTCCTTTAAAATTTCTGTCTCCTTGAATCTTGTCTTCTTTAAAACCCACTCCTCTGCCCCTTGATGAAGACTCAGGCCCTGTGGCTCTTCTGCTCATTCTGGAATAACAAATCACGCTCAAGCCTCAAAACAGTAAAGAGAACATATCCTGGCAAAGGTGATAACCAACTTTTGGGTTTTCCATTGAAGACCAGGCTGTGCCCCCTCTTTCTTCTTCTTGATTCTTGAGGCCTCTGGCTGAAGCTGCTGGCCTCAGGGGAGGGAAGCAGCAGGGGGCTTCTGCTCACCTCTCTGCCACCTCCCCTCCCACTCCTAGCCACTCACGCTAGCTAGGTGACAGTGGTGCACGATAGGCCAGGAAAGCAGACAGAACAGTCCTTCTTTGGTCACTGGTTTTGTACTCTCTGACACTAGCAGATGATTGACGCCCACCCTTTCCAAGATTCCCATCCCTGGATCCGCCCTCTTGCAACTCCTCTGCAGCCTTCCCCTGTGGGTTTGCAGCTGGGGTCCTCTCACTCGCCTGGCTAGTCCTCTTGTGCAGGATTTGTGAAGGTTACAGGGCATTCCTCCTCTTAGATGTGGTCCTCATCTAGTCCCTGCAAGACACTCATGTGTTTTTCACTCTGAGAAATTCCCAGCTCAGCATTACACTCCTGAGTCTGCCATCAAAGCCATTCACCAACCTCCTCTTCTCCTCTAAATCTCCCCCAGGACCAGACCCAAGTCCATCCTGTCCTCTGACCCATCTCCTGGCAGCCCCTCTGAAAAATCCAGCAAGGTTGGACGCACCCCTACTTGAAGTGAGTGGGGATCACAGTGTATCAACAGTTGCCTTGAACGGAAAGTTCCTTACAAATACTTCCTTTTCCTGACCTACACACCCTAGCTCCTTTTGAGCCTCAATCTGGCTGAAGGCGTTCAAGAACTGTAGAGCCAATTCTTAATTTTTTTTTCCTTTAGAGAATCTGCACATGATGATCTGGTACTTCATTTTAGAGTTTCACATCTATATTTTTCTCATTCAAAACTTTAATGGTAACACTCAGCCCAGGAGAACAGCAACTTTTTGTCCCCTCAACTTACTTCTTGGTACTTCAGGACTATTATTAAATCTTCCTCTGGCCTCTTTTTTTCCGAAATGATTTCAGTTCTTAGAGCCATTTCCCTCAAGTCCTTTAATAATTTTGATTTCTCTCCTCTATTTTCTCTAGTTTTACCACATTTCAAGTAATTGTGCATCAGAGAAATGAACATGCAAGATGTGTGCATGATTTTGGTGGCTGTATTTTTATTTCACTTACTATTTTTGGTAGGTAAAACTTTCATATATTTCAAAACCCAGAAGTAACAGAAGGGCAAACAGTGACAGTTTCTTTTCCAATCTGGCCCCAAAGCCAACAGCACCATCCCCCACTCCCAGGAACGAGTGTAATTACTTCCCTGAGAATCCTTCCAGTGATATTCTGTGTACCTACAAGTGATTATGTATTTATATTCCATCCCCTACTCAACCCACACACTTATCCTCTGCTTTTTTCCCCTTATAAGAATATCTTCAAGATCCTCCAGATCAGAAAAGCACCTCTTCATTCTCTTCTGTAGCCACGTTACAGTTGTTTGGCCAGATGCCCTCCAGTTTATTTAACTAGTCCCTTACTCTTGATCCCAACCTCCATCACAAATGATGCTGCGATGAAAAATCTGAATACATCATGTAGCTCCTGTGAGAACATACCTACAGGATAAATTCCTAGAACTAGAATTGCTGGTCAAAACACGTGTGCAGTTATAATTCTAATGATGTTGCCAAATCGTTTTCCACTGGACTTGTACCAATTCCACTCTCCCCCGGAATACAGGAGAGTGCCCCCTCCTCAGACTTTTCTCCATGCCACGCTGTCAAGTTTTAAATCTTTGACAGTCTGCTTGGTGACACTTTGAATCTCAGCTGAGTGAGGCTGAACGAATAATGTTCCTCCATTTCAGTTGCTTGTATTTTCTTATTTTGTGAACTATCTGGCACATGATACTTGAACACTTACCTGGGCAGGTCTGGGAATGGTGGAGGATTACTTTAGTGGCCACACAGGCGAATAGTAGGAGATCCTGTCACAGAGAAAGGGCCAGGGCTTAATGCAGTGAAGCTTCAGGAGCCCGGGCAGCAAGGAGTAGCGACTCTTTGCCAGCGCCCAAGGCAAACTTGGACAGCTGTGAGCTTCAGCCCAGTGCACACAGTTCTAGGTCACGTCCCCCATGCAACCCCTAGGTGGGTGATGATTTCAGAGAGGGAATTATTAGCGATATTATGCTCCAAGTGAACCTAGCAATCAAGAAAGTATAAGACAAGCAAAAAATCTTGAAAATATTTGATACCTACCACGTAAGACTTCATAATCCAACAGCACTAAAGAAGTCTGGTCTTGCAGTTATTGATCTTGGAAGGGAAATGTATGTATGTAAGTAGATGATAGACAGACAGACAGATAGATGAATATACATATGTCGGCTTTTTTAAAAAAATGCACAGCATAAAAGCTATGAGTTGAGTTTATTCAGTGTCTCACCGTGGACCAGAGCCTGGGAGACAGCCTCTCAGTTCTGAGAAACTGTTCCAAAGACGTAAGAGGGGAGGTCAGTGTATGTGTGACTTCAGCAAAGGCGCACCAGCAAACACACGCACATCTCAGTAGAAGGCTGCTGCTGGTCACGAGGAACAGGCATCTTTGTTAACAGCTTCAGTGCTTTTCTAAGTATGGGAAGGTACAAGAGTTTGGGTTCATAGAATTTTCTCCTGAAAACATCTAACCATCTGAAGGCCTATTCTGCCAGTTTTCCTAGAACACAGAGCACCTCATTCTTGATCTCTGCCCTGAACTCTTTTCAGGGTGTGTTAAAGGTCAGTGACTGCAGGGGTTACTGACTCCATCCTTGTAGGGCCGGATGGCTAGTGACATTCTGTAGATGGCATATACATGTGTAATATATAGTATATTTAAGATATATGATAACATACAAATTATATGTAAGTATTCAAGTATTTTGCACCTTTATATTAGGAAATGTGATTTGCCCTTAGAGTTAGCTCAATCAATGATTATTTGATGACAGAATTGTTATTAACTATTTAAAAAATTATGTACCACATCTAGGAAAACAAAACAAACAAGCAAAAAAATATTTCTGCTAGTTAGTGTGTGTGTGTGGCGGGGTGCTCTTTTACTATCAGAGGCATTTGCTTGCAAATGTAGAAGACCTACTGACTTTTGAATGAGCAAATCTGTTTACACCTCTTAAAAGATGTATTTAAAAGGTAGACTTAATTTTGCAGATTACTCAGAGCCGCATGCGATACTTGTAAGGCTTTGAAATTCGACAAGCAGAAAGATTTCTTTCCAGGTCATTCTAGCCCCTTTCACCGACTGGTGGGCAAGCCAACTCTTGAATAACCTGAGGTCCCTGCAGATGGGGATATGTGACTGTCCGACCGGGATGGGTGCTGGTAACATCAGAGGCTGTGACTGATGGCAGATGTGGGCCTTGTAGACTTGAAGACCCTTGGGCCCACAGAAGCCGTAGGGGCCCTGACAGACGCTTTGCCACGTGTTACGAGACAACGAGAGGGCAGCACCTGAAACGTCCAGGCCTTGATTCCAGAAGGGAGAGGGGGCTGGGAGCCATGTGCACCCAGTTAAGAATGGGAATAAGCACAGAACAATATTAACTTTAGAAACGAGATGAAAGTCCATGTGTGCTCTCGCTCGCACAGAAGGGGAGACCCAGCGAGCCTCCCACCCCCTTCAGCACCGCTTTTAGATGGAAATGATCTTGTTGAATACTGACACAAAAGCAAGATACAAACGCAGCGCAGAGCCTCAGCGAAGAACAATTATATGCAAGTAGGTTACATGAAAATACAGTCTCAAGTGTATGATATCTGGTGAATATTAATTAAGGAAATTATTCTCAGAGCAGCTAGGGTTTAAAACAAGATCTAATCTCTGCTGAGTGGGTCTGCCATCCTCCCTCTCAATGTTTAACTTCAAAGGGCTTTGGAGTTGGGGCAAATGAGATTATTATTACTTCAATCTAGAGAGGAAGCCTATTCTAACCAATTTGAGAGTAAATTCTAGAATTACACATAGCAGTTCGTGCAAAGAAGGAAAAAAGATTCCACACTCACCAATGCCTATATGCTAAAATGTTTCTTAAGCTTTTTCATCTGATCTATTCCGCCTGCAAAAATCGCAAATTTCGAATACAGAGCTGGAGAAGGATGTGGGCCACCTGAAGATACAACTTTATTCACCTGTTCTTTTCGTTGACTTGGGGCCATGAGAAATGATAAAACTACCATTAACAACAGCTAGCACTTAGATCTGTGTGTCAGGTACTAAGTGTTTTCCTCATATTAGCTCATTTGGACTTTTTTTTTTTTTGAAGTTTAGTTGATTTATAATGCATTAATTTCTGGCATACAGCATAGTGATTCAGTCATACATATACATATATATATTCCTTTTCATATTCTTTTTCATTATAGGCAATATCCATCTGTTTCAATCAGGGCAGTGGTCTGCTGACCTGTACAACTCAGGGTAGGGGGACAGAGGCAAGACACTGAAAATCCAAAAGCCAAACCGCTCATTAGGCAGGACCAGTAAAATCGAATCATACCCACAGATTTATTTAGGCCTTCCGTATGAGTTTGGCAGATGTGTATTGCTTTCAAGCCTGGGGCAAGATAACCAATGACCTGACGTTAGAATGTTGGCTGTTGGTGTAAGTCCTGCCGCCCCGTTCGGCACTCTCCCACAACCGCAGACAGATGCAGGCACGGGTGGGTGGGTGTTGAAGCGCCCGACGGTTATGGGTACGGTGACAATGGGACGAGAAGTGCAATGCTGAGAAGAGACAGGATGGCTGCAGATGTGGGCTGCACGTGGATAAAGGTGAACCCAACTACGTGGGTTCCCCAACAGTCCTTTAGGCCGCCAGGGTGCTCCTGTGAGAGCTGAGGGGAAGTGGAAGTGTGTTCTGACATTTCTGGGTCCACTGGAGACCCAGAAAAGTTAGGCTGCCCCAGGCAGAGCCAGCCTCATCACCTGCCATTTGCCCCACACTCCAGCCCAGCAAGCCCACCCCTGGTGTCCCAAGTGTGCCGCGCACGTCCCACACACTGGCCCGTGGAAACGCTAGCCCCTCTGCCGTGCTGGCCCTTCATCCACCCTCCCATCGCTCCAGCAGGTAAAACCCTCCTCATGGATTCTGACGACCTCCTACCTCGGAGACTGAGATGGTCCCTTCCTTTACTGTCCTGCTGATCTTTGTCATCTCACCCCATTCCAGGACTTTCTATTTATTAATCTGTTTCTGTACCTTTCTCCTTCACTTAACAAAACATTGAAAATATGAACTATGTCTTTCGCATTTTTATATCTGCTGCTCCGGACACTGTGCCAGGTATACCCAAAGTACTCAGCAAATCGTTGTAGAATGAATGCTCATCTCAGAGAAATCTAAAGTCCTAGAGATGTGTTTTCTTCGGTCCGTACACCACTTAATAATACATATGTTGTTAATGTTGACAATCTCAGAGATTTCCCAGAAAAAAAATGGATTATTTGCTTTAAAAACCAAAGGAGCTTGCCACACTAGGCTTGAATTCCCACACACAGTGAGCTGAAGTTGAGGAGTGGCTGTCCCCTTTGGGTGAGAGGTTTCCTTTGCAGTTTGCCCCAGTCTCTATCCCTAAGTATTTCTGCCTCACACTTGCCCTCTTCACTCATTTATAAAATCCACCTCAGCCTTGTCAGGCACTCGGCACCTCCGATCCCATCAGACCAAGTCATTAGATGGTCCTCTCCTTCTGACCTCCCCTCCCAGCACGTGTGGGCCACGCTGGTTTTCCATCCTCCGATTTTTGCCGTACCCACGCCTCCCTCCCTCAGTCTATTCTGAAAGGGCCAAAGAGGTGGGAGGAGGATGCTTCTCTTGGTTCATGGAAAGAGAGCTAAAGGAAAGATCTGTCTTCTCCTGGCATATCAGGTGTTGGCACTGTGAGAGGCAGGATACTGGCCGGGACGGACAAACAAGCCAGCTGGGAACGGCAGCCCCTCCATCTCAGCCAGCAAACACCTTTTCAAAGCCTACTTTGCATAAGACAGTTCCGCTAACCACATGAGAGTCACAGGGGAATAGTTACCTCTGGAACTTCCTTTCTGCAACAGTAGCACCCTGTTTAGGGAACCAAGGATGGAATACGATCGCCTCATATATATGCTGCCATGAGGTTTCAGACCACCATACTGGCATGAGCTTTCAATGTTGAAAAAATAATAAATGAAAAAAAAATAAATGAAAGCTCTCTGGAAATAATAGGAGCACTGTGTCCTGGAACCCGAAGAATAATAATCCCAGACCATCAGTCATCCAAGCTGAAGACAGTTTCTTCCTCTCTCTCTGCGGTGCCTGGGATGACACGACACAGACCCTTAGCCCAGGAGCCATACGAGCTGAGCCGGGGACACAGAAGAGGCTGCTCCCACTGCTGCTGAAACGCCCAGGAAGACAGGGGGCTTTTCCCTGACCAAAGGTGAGGGTCACTTTCTGTGTGTTAATGCGAAGCACAGTTTGGGAAGACAGATCGTATTTCATGGGCCCCAAGTTTCTGGACTCGAGGGGGACCATCACACCCACATCTGGAGGATTCTCCACATATGGAGAATTCACATATTTGGAAGCCTCCCTACAATCTGAAGCAGTAGGCACTGTCCTTACACCCATTTTACAGATGGCGAAGCTGCAGCCAAGCAGGCTAAGCCATGTCACCAGGCTCATGAGTTCAAGGTTACCGTTAGAACCCAGGTCTGTCTCTCTGGCCCCAAAGCCCTGGCTCCTAGCTCTCACTCTCTGTTACTTCCCTGTTCATTCACCTACATCACAAATATTTACTGAGCACCTACTATGAGCCAGGCATGGCTCTAGGGACTTAGGGTACAACAATGAACAAAGCAGGTGAGGATCCTTGGCCTCAGAGAAGTTCCACTGGACCCAGCATATACTGCAGTGGTGAAGACTGTCCCCAGGTAGGTCTCACTTATAAGGTGCTCAGGGCAAGTATGCAAATTTGGGGAGAGGCATGATCTTAGTTGCTGTATATGCATTTTTTGAAGTCAATTCAAGGGCCTAAAAATGTTCCTGCTCAACTTGAAAATGAGGTTGGGGTAGGTTCTATCAGTTTTTCCTGGAGGGAAAAAAAATCCTCCAATTTTAATTCCCTTCTGAACTCAGCCACATGTTGAGATAAGGAAGGTGGGGTTATAAATCAACTCAGCTCCCCTGGGAGAAAAACTATAGCAATAAGCTTTTAAAAAATGATGATAATAATAATAAGCTATATGATTTCAAAGTGACTCACCATCACTCCCCCCTCCCCACCCCGCCCTTTTTTTGACAACTGAAATTGATTTTGAAAGGAAAGGCTGTGGAGATTTTCATAGAATACAATCCAGACGTTCTAAATCTAAACCCTCTCACCAAAGAGACTGCAGATCTGGAGAGCCTGGACTCTGTTGATAATGCCCTACTCCGTGCCCGACACACTACACCCGCCGCCACATGTCAGTCAACGTGCCGGAGAGCTCGTAGATGAAGGAAAGAAAGGTGGAATGATATTAAGACGGAAATCAATACAGCTTTCTTTTACATTTCCCAATAGTCTCAATAACTTCAAAGAAGCAGATATGAATATAATTAATGAGCAGAACAAACACCAAGTGGAAAATAAATCTGGACCTTGTTTTACGAGCACTGCTGGAATGACGGATTTAGAATTGCAGGCATGTTCGTTGGCAAATCTGACTGCTCACTCATTTCCAAATGGTATAGCCTTTTAGAGCCACTGAAGTTGCATCAGCCTGGGTGCCCCTGAGGAAAAATACTTGCTGGAACCACTTGGTACCCAACTAAACAGAGCCCTTGTACTTTGATGCATTCAGCCGTGTTAAAATTTATGTTTGCATCAGTATTAGGATGAATCCTCCTACCAGCTCTCCATTTGGCTGCTTCTGCAAGCTAATCCTGCTTTAAAATATGTATATTCTTAGGACTCTGACCAAATGAATAGCAACAATGCTCAGAGGAAATTCATTCTTGTATTTGGAAAAGAAATAAGAGCTCTCACTGAGGAATGGGCGCAAAAGCTACCAAAAAAACAAAACAAACAACCATACCAAAAACCACACAAACATGGCTTTGGCTATGGTTCTCGCTCTGTCTCTAATTGTGCGGCTTCTTTTTGGAAATCCCTCAGCAGTGCTGCTCGTTGGTTTCCTCATTAATGGTAGTAATACAAGTATATTACTGGGTGTTCACTACGCATTAGACCAACCCTGTTCTAAAAAGTTCACACACTTTCCTCTTTTAACCTGTTATTACAACAACAGCCCTATGAAGTAGTTCTGCCACACCCCCTTTTCACAGATGAGGAAACTGAGGCTCAGAGAGCTGCAATGACTGGCCTGTGCTTTTAAGAATGTGAAAACCCGCATTTTAAGTGAAGATCCTGACTCCAGGGCCTCCCAAGACTATTTTCTTAGGGCTGGTGGTCAGGAGGCCCCAGATATGAGTTCACTTATACAACCCTGGCTAAGCTGATTCTCTCTGTGTTTCAGCTGCCTGGTCTCTGAAATAATAATACTTGCCCACCTTACATGCTGAACTGAGTATATCTGGCACATAAAAGTCAAAAGAAGACGAGGAAATGAATGGCAAATTGTGATCGTCTCTTTATATATGGTGGAATGAGAAGCAGCTGGGAAAAAAAAAAACAGTCCTTCTAATTTCTGCTGGCCTAACAGCATCCCGAGTTACACAGGCCAGGGCTTACTCGTTCTTTGCTCCTAAGACCTCTTAGCCCACTGGGGTTTAACAATTTAAACAGTTAACTATTCAGGTGTAGTGTAACAGGTCTACATAGCAAAAATAGAAGAGTTCTGGTAATTTTTCATGAATACAAACTATGTGGAATCAAACCAAAGCATTCAGGTCCTGGAGTGAGTGCTAACAAACTAGATTATTAACCCTGACTTTTCCTTGGGGGTCAGATTCGCTACCGATGCTCCACAGTATTGGTCTGACATTTGGGCCCAGCGACAATCCTATTTCTAACACATCTGCCCTCCAAAGACCCCAGGCACTTGAACTTAGCCAGATAATGTCGCGGCAAGCAAAGAAGTCTCATTACAAGACTTACACACAGAGAGAGAGAAATAACAGTTTCTTCTAGTGACTGTCATGAAAGATACACAAATGTCTTGATATTCTCTCTTTTGAACCAGTTGTAAAAAGAAAAACTGTTTACACCTTTAATAGTACAACCAAGACGAGGAAATCTTGATCCAGCTGGCTGTGAGGTCTTCCCGGGGCAGGAAATGAGAGGGAGCTGTAGCCGGGATGGTTCTGTCAGGGCGGGCCTGACTGTGATCACCTGGTTTCGTGGCCCAGACGAGAAGGGGCATCTAGGATGCTCCCGTCTGCTCCAGCGGCAGCAAAATTAAAAACATCGGGCTGGGCCAAAGGGGGTGGGGCAGAAAAAACAAAAAGAAACAACCGCTCACATGAGCGAACCCTTAGTCCTTTTTTAATGTGGTAAGGAGATCTAAGATCTAATCAGTAGCCTTAATTGAAAGGCTCAGTGAGGGGGATCTCTTAAGCTCGTCTTCCTGCCATTAATTTTAATTTTAGCCCTCTCGCCAGTGTATTGACAGGAGTGAAGGTGATGCGTGGGGACCAGACATTGTGAACTCTGAGGGCCCCTGGAGAGAGGGTGAAGAGCTTCCCCTCGGAAATCTGCGAGGCCACTGCGGGGGGCCTTCGGTCCTCGGCTGGGCACACTCGCCCCCGCACCGCCCCTCTCGGCAAAGGCGGGAGAGTGGGCCAGGGTCCTCCCCCAGTCACCTTTCCTGACGGTCTGCAGGGAGGGACGGGCCGGGGAGGGGCGCGGCCAAGGGTCCCAAGGCTGGGAGGCGGGGAGAAAATGAACCAATAGAGCAGGAGCAAGGAGTGCAATTTAGGCTTTAAAGGACTTTAAAAGGACTGCCGGCTACTCTTTCCCCAATGTTTCTGCAATGCTGCTGGAAGCTCCTACTAAGTGCTAAGTTAAAACTTGCATAGCGCTCACTGAGGCTCCCCCTCTGTGCACACTACTGGCTGTTGCACGGGATGAACTGTCTTCTGCGGCACTGAGACTTCAATAGTGTGTCCTTTGTGCTTTCACCTGTTTAAAGCCAGAGCGAAACCCAATTATAGCAAAGGCGGTTAATGGATTAGCTGGTGGCTTTTGCCGCCTGACTGTGTGCCTGTCTTTTCCTCCACTCGGCCGTGTGGCTCCCATCATCTTCCAACAATTTGCTCCTTTTTCTGCTTGACTGATAGCTTTAGAAGTTATAAGGGTATTAGCTGAATCCAAATTAAATTTCTTTCTTTTTTTTTAAAGGAAATGAAAAAAATGAGTAGGTTCTTTTTAGGAGTGTCAACTTCACTCTAGATAATCAAACAGGAAACACATGTCAAAGCGTCCATAGTTTAAAATCTATAGAGCCAGATAAACCCCAGACTAACTCTATCTAGCCCTGCCTGGGGTGCAGTGGGCATATTCAGTCTCTTCTCTCCCTCAGGAGTTCCACCTGAAAAAAAATGAAATAATCACACTTACTAATCTCAGAGTGGCAATTGGTGGATTTAACAGCGCCCTGAAAACGAGACTTCTTTGTTTAATGAAGCATCTCATTCAAAGGTTCATTCGGCTAATAAAACCCCCGTTTTTCACTTGTGTTTGAAGCTAGTCCATTATTCTCTTGCGTGTGGTTTGAACCAGTTTTCCATGAGCTGTGGTCGCTCCTGAGGATGGATATGAATGGCACTTATTAGTAAGGGAAGAGCTCATGAATTCAGATCATCCTTAATGCTGAAATGAGCTGTAATGAAGGCCTGAGATCAAAGTGCTCGAGGAGCAACAGCAGATGAATGGGCCCCAGAGCTCGGGTCTGGGTCGCTGCAGAAAAGGATTAGGAAACTTCACTTAAGTAGCCAGAGAGGTTTCCACAGGCTCCTGCTCTGCATTTAATTGTTTATGGGATTCGTGGACGAAAGATATACAAATAGTCTCCCTCAGAGAAAGCGGTGTTATCAGATATTTCCACAAAGGAGAGGGAAGGCTTTAAATTAGTAACAAGAAGAACAGAAGCAAGGCCATTCTTAACTCCCAGGGACGGGGAGAGTGAAGGGGAGGTCCCCCCCCCAAGGAAGAGCACAGACTCAGAAAGAGGGGAAGAAAGGGAAAGGAGGGGGGAAGAAGAGCGACCATCTAGCCTTCAGAATAAGCAGAGACCCCCTCTCCTGCCCCAGTCTTCCAGGGAGAAGCGCAGCCCTCTTAAGTCCTGAACATGAAGCAAAACAGAGAGCCTGACTTGCAGCCAGGGTCCCTCCCTGCCACGCATTAGAGCCGCAAGATGCTGGGGGAATGGAAAGCAGATGCCGCCGCGGCATAAGTGCTCCAACATTTCACTCTCCTCCTTGAAAAGATGTCAAGGATTATTTGTGTTACCTCCCTGGAAAAAGCAGAGACATTCTCTTCAAGGATGAATGAAAGATGAGTACAAAGAGTTAATTTGAAACCAATCAAGCCCTGTGTTCGTCTATGGCTTCAGAAATCCTTCTATTTTAATGATGAATTTATTTTCAAAGCAGTGCCGATCCTTTTGAGGGGAATTCCACCTCTCACAGCTGCGCGATGTGCCCTGCAGTGTTGAGCTTTCTCGCCCACCTGCTCTTTGTAAAACAGCGTGGACTTCCCAGAGCTGAGAGTATGCCAAGCTGGCTGAGCCCGCCAAAGAGCCATCCTCAGCCTGCAGCCAGCCACCTAAGTGTCAGCGAATTCACCACAAACCCCTGCAAAACAGGCAAAGCAACTTGCTGGAGCCACACAACCACATGGCAAAGCCACAGACGCCCTCTCACCCTGCAAAGGACCCTCTTGAATTTTCTCTGGTTGATCTGTTAACCTACCTTGGCTTCCCCTGCTGCCCTGTTCAAAAGCAATTGCATTGAAAATATTCTTTGCAAAAATTTTTAAAAACATCACACCCGAAAAACCCTAAACAAAATTCCCATTTTGTATTCCAAGTACAACTCTCGAAGAGACTGGAGGATTCTATCTTCTTTAACTGGGACAGAATTGACATGTTTGTTTTGAAATAGCACCTGGCCATGACTTTAAAAGCTCCACTTAATAGCTTTGGGTTCCCTGTTTTTCTTCTTTATTCAAATATATCTAATTGTAATGTTCTGAAATTTAAATGTGGTTGCTATGCATTTGGTTATCAACAAAGAATTTCTGGATTAATGCAGAAGCACATTTAATAGGCAGAATGCCGTCCCTTTGTGGCTTTGAGGGCATCCATAGTTCTCTTAACTAGGAGGATTATGAGAGCTGACCCTAAGCAGTGAAATATGCCCTGTCCTCCTCTGTAAAAAGATTTGTCCTTGTAGCTCATTGAGTCATCTGAGGCCCATTATTACCCACTCCCAATGTTGTAGCAAACACGATAAAACATGGTACCAAAGTACCTCTTTTATAATTATGATCCATTGGAAGAATGCACAATTTGCTCTAAGCTAACTTTAATGAATTGTACATGGCATAACCTTTATTCTTTTCTTTCAACTTCAATATCTAATTTTTCACATCTTTACAGTTCTCCCAAAGTTGGCCAAGAATCTCAAAATAAGGTGATGAACAATCTGTGTGCATCATGGCAGAAATAGTCATTGTGATAGTGACAATAGTGGTAATAGTAATAGGCTAAAGGCGGGGGACTGAATTTTATTGAGCTTTGTTGAATAAGGTTTGTTATTATCACCCTAGGGCATCAAACTTCAAGTGCTTTCTTCTCTGTCAGTCCTTGCTAAGACTGTGACAGAGACAAAGATCACTGTTTATGCTGCAGCATTATATAATTTAGAAATCTAGAAAACGCAGCTCACGAGTGTTACTCAGACAGCAATTTAAAGGTTCTCAGGGAAACAGCATGCTTCAGTGAAGTATATAATTTGTTCCTATTGAATAGAAGGTATGAAGGTAGAGCTTGCATACCCCCAGGTACTCAAGAGGAACAGAATTTTCAGGATGCCTGTTAGCTCTCATCACTTCCATCCTTAATGTCACGGCAGACCCACTAGTGACCATAGTGTCACACGTGCAGGCTGCCAGGTGACCCTGCAGACACAGCTTGTTACAGAGAAAATTTCCAGACAGCTGTGGAAATGGCCACACGGCAGTGTGTTCTCCTTGTTGCTGTGTACCAGCTTGGTTAGGACTTGGGTTTAACACACAAAGCAATCATTTAGATCAACGGTTTAACTTGACTTACCTAAATATTTAAATATATTATTTCCACTAGGGGCGCTTATTGTCTCCAACGGAAAATCTAAAGCAGAATCAAATAGGAAGCTTGTTAAATCCTCATAGTGAACATACTGGTTGTGCTACCTCTAATTCTGGGTCTCAGACACAAAATCTACTTGCTGGGCGTGTAAGTGAACAAGCCAGCTAACTCCTAGACTGCATAGCAGGAAATCAGTCTAGAAATACGAGAACAGCAATTTGGAGTTTTGCCCCACCTCATATTCTAAGAATCGCAAAGTTGCGCTATGAATGTTTTAAAGATCCGCGTATGAGTGTTTGGCTAGACCAGCTTGTTCACAGCGATACCTTCACAGCCTTGCACAGCATATGGAAAACAGTAGGTTAAAGCAGAATTGAGTTGCTTCCCCGAATGCATTTCTCCCCCATTGAGTAGTGGCTGTGTAGTTTGTATGGGATTGTCTATCTCTTCTCCAACCCCAGGGGTGGACCCTAATAACCTAGACCAATCAGTGTAATCCCAGTTCCCTAGCCACAATGATCAGTCTAAAGAAGGCACATGACCCAAGTTGGTCCAATAGGAGTGACGCCCAGAACTTTGCTGATTAGGAGAGAATTTGTTTCTCACTCCAGAGTGGAGTGCAGATATGTACACAGCCTGCCTTGAAGTAAAGAGCCATTTTTCTACTAGGAGAAACACTAGCCTGAGGATAAAGGCAGTACCCAGAGGAGAGCCAGGGCTGAGAGAAGTTTAAAGAAACAGAGCCCTGATTCTGTCATTCTGAAGCTTGAAATAACCCTGAATTTTTCCAGTTACGTAATCCAACAAATTATGTTTATTGCTTAAGCCACCTTGAACTTCAGTTATTTGCAATCGAAAGCTTCCAAATTAACAAAGAATCACTCAATAAATATTTGTTGAATGATTGCACAGTTACATATATTATCATTTAGTCCACATAAAAATGTAACATTATTAATTACCATTCTGTTACTAAACTTTCTATTATCAGCAAGCTCTAGATACATGCTCAGGACTATACTTCAATTAAAAAAATATACATGTATATACCAGCAAGCTCTAGAAATGATCTGAAAATTGTAAAGTATTGTATTTTCCATCAATGGTAATAGACCATTGCCTGGAGAGTTAATGGACAGAAGAAGATGCTATCAATTCCTGAAAGATTACTGTATGTTTCCATAGAAATAAAACACATCCCACGTACTCACTACACAAATATGAAGTGAAGCACAGGGTTTTAAATTAAGGTAAAGTCTTATAAACAAGTCCCCTAATGTTCACCACGAGGAAGACAAGAACATCTCAAAACAGTGACGAGTTTGTTCTAGGCCATCCATCTTCTCACTTGGTCTTCCGATGGCAAAGGGCCACAGCCACCAGGCAGCTCTAAGCCCTCTCAAGACCATATCTATGTGAAGCTAATTGGTCCTCCCACCGATCCTGGAGTGTGAGCTCTAAGAGGGCAGGAACCTGACTTACTCTCCACTGTGTCCCCACACCTAGTATGTGACACATGGGATGTGTCTGCATGTGATCAGTTCATGACACACAGTAGGTTCTCAATCATTATTTGTTGAGTAAATGAATGACGGTTTATGACTTGGGTCTCACTTGCCCTCAGCTTATCCTGAGCTTCATGTAAGAAGGAGGAGGAAGTGAAAGACATTATTTAGTTAATTTGGGTTTTCCCCCAAGCTGCGCTTTGATCATTTTGACATTTATCAGGTTCCTGCATCCATCTAAACACTCTTCAAGATACCCTCACACACCCTCCAGGCATTTTTCTCAACAGAAAATACAGAGTTTGCCTTTCGGAAGAGAAACTGGTGAGTCTTTAACTTAAAGAAGAGGATGTAAGTGACCCATTTTTGCTGATTGTGAGATCTCAGGAAAGTCACTTTACCTCTCTGGGTTTCATTTTCTTCATCCCTAAGAGAAGAGAGCTGAACTATTATGAATAGCTTTTTGAGCTGTGTTTTAGAGAGCCCAAGGTATTTTGTAGAGCCAGAAGAGAGAGGGGTGAGGCCAGAGCCCAGAGTCCTCCACTCCCACATAAGCTAAGAGGGTTCTGAGGCTGACTACCTGGGTTCTAGTCACAGCCCTCCTATTTCCCAGCTACGTGATCTCGGCCAAGTTACCTTACTTTTATGTGCCTCAGTTTCCCCATCCATAAATAGAGATGATAATAATATTTCTTTATAGGGTGTTATGAGGATTAAATTAATGAATATATAAAATGCACTACATGAAAAATATATACATTTTAGAGATTATTATCTGTTCTATATATTGGGGTTCCCATAATGTTTAGACTTCAAGGGTTTAAAGGTCTTCTGCTGCTGCTGCTGCAAAAAAAAAACTTATTTAAAAAAAACACTTGGGGTCTTTAATTAGGATGTATAGGGACTACTAATTACAAAGGATCCGGTAGACTGACATTAACCTCTGCAGCCACTGCCCCACCGTTGTCATTAACAGCACACCTCCCGCCGCCAACCAGGCTCTCCCCAGTGTGTCTAACTGGGCACAATGGGCCGCCGCCACTCGGGCGAGCTTGCTTTTTCTCCCGAGATTATTCTGCAGTTCCATTCAAATGGCCTCTGCGTCGCTGGGCGGCTGCCGCCCGGTGCCAGACAGAGAAGGGCTCCGTGGCTAATCGCCCGCGTTCCTGTGAAGACTGAAGGAAAAGATAAATTTTCTTAACAGTCAACATTTCAAGGGAAGGCATTTTTCTGAACAGAAAATGGTGAATATCTGAAAAGACTGAAACCTCAGGCAGTTTAAAATTTGCAAGGAAAGGGGAGCGCCTGGCAGTTGAACTGCTTTAAAATTCCTTTTCCGAAGATGAATTTAAATGATGAATTAAATAAAACTTGAATGATTATGGTAATTAGCCACACTAATAGCCCTGCTCAGAAACTCCTTTATCTGTCCTTTCACTTCCAGAATGTTGTGGACTTCAAGGCATTCCTTCTTTCCCTTACCTGGGGAAGAGGGTTTCAGCCCCTGGACATCGAGCTGGGGGACTGAGACTTCTGGACTCACCCAGTCTCTTCACTCCCTGACCTGGGTACTGATTTCATCCTTCAGTACCCCCGTTCTCCTCGTTTGCCCCCCAAACACTGAGCTCATATCTCCTTTGCCATTGAGCTTACCTATAAATTTTTTCAATATTTGTTTTCCCTCTTTCTCCTTCCCTTCTTTGGTTTCTCCCTCCCTTCTCTCTCTCTCTCTCCTGGAGCTCACTCAGTATAAAGGAAAAAAGAACTCCTGCCTATTCCTTAGGACTGAGGTTGGACAGGAGCGTCTCTGTCCCAGAAATATGCTAAGATTAATCCAATTTGCAAGGGCATGGAGGAGCTGTAAATATTTATGGGCAACAGAGAAGAAACTGACCCAAGCGCACAAAGTAAAGGAACCGGGCAGAGGAACGGCCAAACCCCAGTGACCCCAGATGTCGCTCCCTGGGCGCCAGGTGCAATTAGCCTTCAGTGCCTCCCTCCTGGGGTGGGAAGTGGCGGGAGGGTGGGAAGTCTACCCCGGCCATCATACCTTTCCTCTACCCCTGGCCCATATCTAACTTCCAGCCGGTTGGAGGTTTTAGGGACCAATTTAGTAGTCAGAAACTTCCTACACCTCCAGTCTGCCTATTCCTGGCGTGGATGACTGACGTACACTTCTGGGAGACGGGAAACACATGTTCACTCTCTGCTTCCCCCACCTCCATTCTCTAAATCTGTTAGAAAATATCAAGGGATCCATAGCTTTTTCCACACTTGCACCCAAGCACATGTGAGTTGTTTCAAGGCCTAGGGTTTAAGAGTGGAAACGTCAAATCCACAGGAGAGTTTCTCGAATATTCTCCTTACAATGTAGACAGAATAATTTAGAAAGAAATACACTGGTAACTAGATGATTTATTACTAGAAATTTATTATTACAGAGGAAAACTTTCACCGAGTGGTCACCACCCTGTCTTGTATTCTGCCAGGAATGGAGAACTCATTATGACTGAAGGCAACTCAATCATGTTGGCCCAGGTTTTTTCATTAGAAACATGTTTTGAACAAATGAGTATCTTCTTCACAATTGCATGTATCTGTCAATCGTTTTCTCAGGGTTTTACACAAGTCACCACAGATCGCTGCTTTTTAGCTGGTTTTGCTTTTTCATTTGTTCATGTCTGCCCTGGACTCTAACTCCTCTTCTTTTGTAATTTTTCTCCATTTTGTGAGTTTTCGAGGGAGGTGGGGACCTACTTCCCATCACGGAAGCCAAAGAGAACTGGGCATTCCCTCTACTCATCTGCACACAGCCAGCGCACGGTCATGTAGCCAACCAGAAGCGCTGAGCGGGATTTTTCATATGAGAGAGGTGGGGAGAGGCAGGCACAGTCCAAGACTATCTGTGGAAGAGAGAAGGGCCACTGTGGCAGCAGCGGCCACAGTGAGGAGTGGAGGTGGTGCCAGCGCGACACGCTGGCTAGATGGTTCTTGTGGTGTTACCACGGCTCTGCCCTCTGCTGCCAGCCTCACCTGGCTCTTGAGTGTTTCCCCCACCAGACTCACCAGTCTTCTGATGATGGTACAAGTCAATAACCTTCCAACGAATTCCTTTTTTGATGAAGTTAGCCAGAGTCAGTTTCTGTTGTTAGCAACCATGAGCCCTGACTGATACATTCTCTTCTAAACCTCTGTACCTCCTCCAACACTTTTCCAGATGGTTCAGTTTCCTGTCACCTCACCATCATCGCTCACCTGTCAACGTGCACCCTGATGAAGCAGGACCAGCAGGGCTATATACTCTCTAGATCTAGCTAGGATACTTCTGGTAATACTAATGTTCTCTAGGATTTGTAGCCACATCACGCTGTTGACATATAATGAGTCAAAGAAAATTCCCACTTCTTTTTCTACATATTATAATTAAGCCATACCTCCCTCATTCCATAGTGTGTGTGTGTGTGTTTGTGTGTGTGAATTCAGAAGTTCTAGTTCACTCATAGGCTCAGAAATTCTGTCATGGGGGGATCCCAAATTCTCTAATAATTAGGTTCCTGCCTTTTTTCTCTAATGAATGAGTCCAACGTCACACTCCACATCCCCAGGGGTGAGTTTTTGGCCTGCCCCCTTCCCTATCTCCAACCCCTCCCCAGGGGACTGGATGACCTGCCGCAAAGTTCATGCTCCAATGCTGAGTCTCCAAATGACACACTGACCGTCCCTCGTGAGAACCACCTGATGGCACAGCCACCACTGAGTCACTTGCTTAGTCTCTGCTTCAAATACAGGTGCTGCATGGCAGGCCCAGGCGGCTTTCAGCATGATGCCCACTCTTGCCCTCTCAGGCTGACTTGCTAGTTCCTCTTGACCTTCAGGTTTCTGTCTCCAATGGCTCAACCCCATATTCCAGTGCCTTTTCGTAATTGCTCTTGGACATGGGGAAGCAGAGGATAACGAGGCGGCAATTACACGTGCTGAGTGCTTATTCTAGCTCCCCCCACGGGGCGAGACTCCTTCCACGCTGTATCTAATTTATCTTACTCACCAGCTCTCTTCAACAGATAAGATGGTCCCAGTCTTCCAGACCAGGCATCTGCATCTCAGAAAGGATAAACATCTCTCAAGTGGCGAGTCGATAATTCAAACCCAGACGTCCCCAAACTCTCCTGGCCCAGTTCTGACACCCCTAACAGAACTGGTGTGTGAACGACAGCTTGGAGCATGGAGCCCATGAAGCAGGACGCAGTCCCTCTCTGAACCCATTTCTCCATGTCAACAGAGTGTCAGTCTTAGGGTGACACACAGTCTTCATGCCACTTCTCCCAAGAAATAGTTTTGCTGCTTCCACAACCCCTCTTATGAAGAATGGCGTCACCGCACTTGGGCAATTCTTCATCCTGGGTGTTCCTCTTCCTCTAAGGACTTCTTAACTCGGAAGGTTATTCCACCAAGACCGTGATATGCTTCGTGCCAGAGTGTCCCAGCTGCTGCCCAGAGCTTTGTGAGAGGACACGGGATCCCTCTGAGGACCGAAAACGCTAAAACAGGAACCGGTCTAACCCTCCTCTTGGCCTCACACTAGCTTAAGCTGGAAGGAACGGGGAGACCCGGGACCTACTTGGCCAAGCCCTGGGACCCCTCTCAGACTTCTCTCCAAGAGGCCAAGCCATTCTTAGGCACACGTGGTCTGAAAACTGAATTTCGTTCAGTCGCTTGAATCACTTCTGCAACCAAACCTTTTCTATAAAGTGCTTACAAATAGAAAAATTGGGCAGTCCGAATTTTGTTTTATTGATTCTGCCAAATAGGAAGGGAAGAATAAAGGTCTGGGTAATCCACAAACTAGAAAATTGGTGTCTGATGAGAGCTGATGGTATCTTCTGGGAGGCAGCGCAGTGCCAACAGCACTGGCCCAGTTTTGTTTTGAAACCTCCCATCCTGGAACCACAATTGCTACTGCTTTGGTGGCAGAAGGAAGATGTTTATCCTTCCCAAAGACTGCGGGCTTTCCAGCCCTTTATGTAATCTCCCAGGCCACCAAGGGGCCAGCCACATGGTGTCTGCAGATGCAGAGAGAGGCCGACAGTCCTCATACCAGGAATTCCTCCACTGTCTTTCCAGTCTGAATAACAGGTCGTGTCCCTTCCTTCCAGCAGCAGAGAACCTGAGGCCCCATCACTGACCACCAACTTCCCACCCAGGCCTGACAGCAGTTTGTAACTCAGCTTACGCAGGCTCTCCTCCCGTCCCGTCTGCATTTTTGTTTGTAAGATGAGCAATCTGCTGTTGGTCGCTTGGCTCCTTTGCGAAGTCGGCCGCCGGGGCGGCTTACCCAGGAGGACAGCTGGTCAGAGAAAGCACAAGTCGATCCCCCAGCACTTGGCCGGCGCCTTGGTCCTCACTTGGATCCTGCAAGTAGTTTTGTCACACAGATCGCTCTCCAGAAGCCAAGCACCAGTTCTCCCTGTGTGGTATTTGCAGCGACAGAGAAATCTACCCAAAAGGAGGAGTTTGGATGAGACGGTTGGGAGGTCTGGGCAAATGCGGTACCCTTCTGGTCAGCCACTTGCTTTTGAAAGAGTGTCTGCTTCTTTGGGTGAGATGAGCCCTGGGCGTGGGGAAAAGAGGTGGCAAGAATTTGTCCTGGCTCACACTCCAGGGGCGACACCAACTCACTTGTCAGGTGATAAAGACATGGTGAGGAAATCAAAAACCACAGCTGATGCTGCTCGCCTCAACGGCCGCGACATTATCTCACCGCTCATTTAGAACATATGTTCGACAGCAGTGTGAGGAGTCAGGGTCTCAACTGTGCTCTGAACACAGAGGGGAAGAGGTGAGAAGCACTGCGTGGGAGAGGCTCGTGTGACAGATCCTCCAGAAATTCTGAGACCCGCCTTCCCTTTTTTCTTCCTCCCGATGCCGTCACCACCATCTCCACCATAAGTGAACTATTTTGTCATCAAGAAGCATAATAAACATATGTGGCTGTTCCAGCTACCTGTGTTCCACGTTTGCAAAGGGGAGGTAATGCCACCTTCCTCTCCTCCATGACCCCTCCCCTCTAGCCTCTCCGTCAAGGGGAAAAGGTGCAGACTCACACTCTTATCAAGCAGTCAAACGATTTCATGGGAAGACCACACTTTGTTCTATTCTGGCTTCCCTCACAAGGGGTGGGGTGGGGCGGCACATCTTCAAACGCTCGCTGGCTTAAATGGTGACAGCTGCATGCAACGGGCTTGCTTACAGCCCGCCTGGTGCAATGAGAGATAACTGCAGGGTAGGACTTCAAAGACAGACCCACTGCAGCCATTCCAACAGCCTGGGGCTGCCACCTCCAGTTGGTGACTCCCTGCATGCAACAAGTGAGCAAAGGGAAACGAAGAAATTAGACCTTTCCCATATGCATTGTGAGTTATGAGGCAAAGCGGCAAGAATGAGTCAGGAGAGGTGTTTAGGGGCTTCTGCAAAGTCCTAAGCACATTCCTCCTAGACAGAGACTTTTGTCTTAGGTAGATAGGAGAATCAGCTCAACATAGCATGTTAGACTGATGCAAACTCTTATTTTTTAACAGATTGTGCATCACATTTTAAAAGATGGAAATGAGCTGAAGTTTTTATTTGGTATGTGTGTGCATTTCTCTGAGGCCACCTGAATTACCCATCTTTGTAGAAATCACTTATTAGAAGTTGGCTCTATGTTAAAATGTCTGGTGGCCTTTGATCTTCAACTGAGGAGCCGTTATGGGAGAAACGGTCACACAGAAGATTCAAGAGATGACTTGAAATCCTCGGTTTCTTGCAATGGGTAGCACAGATGGCTGCTTAAGGAACCACATTAAAGAGCCACCGTGAA
Organism: Vicugna pacos; assembly: GCF_048564905.1. Taxonomy (NCBI): domain Eukaryota; kingdom Metazoa; phylum Chordata; class Mammalia; order Artiodactyla; family Camelidae; genus Vicugna; species Vicugna pacos. Next base: position 45,278,293 of record NC_132988.1, read on the forward strand.
AGGTAGTTATTTCCTGTCTTCTCCATCTGGCAGGTCCTAACGTAATGCACCCAAGGAGCAGACACACTGTGACACTGTGGAGACATATGTGGCTACTGATGCTTTTTGTAAAGATATTCATTTTTTAAATTGCCTCCCGCTGCCCCACCATCCAAATCAGTCTCCATTCCTCCTTTCAGAATGTCAAAATCCTAACTGAACATGGGAGAATTTATATAACCTCCCAAAGCCTTGGTCTTCTCATCTGTGAAATGGGGATGAAAATATCTGATAATAAACATAATAAGTTTGTTTTGCTTCAGTTAGGTTGAATTGGTTTTGCAACTTAAAGGAACCTAATTAATCAATTATGATGTATTCATATGATGGAATATACAAAATTCAAATGGTGGAATTCAGCATAACCAATAATGTCTTAAGACATGGGGAAAATATCACTCTGTGGTTGTTAAGTGACAAGAGCAAAAGTTTTGAAGACTAAATGAGAAAATCTGCATAAAATGGTTAGTATAGTGTATCACGTAGTCCGCCCTTACAACATTTAAGTCATTATCATTTTTACTTTTCCTTTGTGCCCAGATCAAGTACCATCTCCCTTATGAAGCTTTATCTGGTTGTTCCAGCCAGAGATGCTCTCCCCTCACAGCTCCATACTGTCACCCTGCCCTTGGCACTTATCACTGTATCCCTAAGATTACACTAATTTTATGTCAAGTTTTATACTCCATTATAATAAATGTTTCTTCTTCTTGCTTTGCTTCAGTTAGGTTTAGCTGGCCCTGCAACTTGAAAGGGAGCCTAACTAATAAATTTATGGTATATTCATATGAGGGAACATAATATAACCAAAAATGTCTTAAGACATGGAGAAAAATGCTATATTGTAACTCTTAAGTGAAAAAAGTGGCATGGAAAACTTAATACGGTATGTTTGCAAGTAATAAAACAGAACCCCCCCCAACTGTGTACACACACACATACACACACACACATACAGAAAAATCACTGATAGGAAATATACCAAATAATAACAGGGCATATTGTTTTGGCACAAGTTTGAAGCTGATTTTTTATTGCTTCTCTTCATATTTTTTGAATTTTTCCCATTTCTATTAATCAGGAAGATCAAAAGGAATATGCTTTTTTTTGAAGGGCAAATTGTAAAGTATGAATATGGGGTTAAAAAAAATCAAAGGGTTGGGGAGAATGGCATGAGTTTCCAATTTCATCTGTTCCTCCAACAAACATTTTGAGAACAAACTATTAAAAGGATGAGGCGCTGATAAATACTATAGGAGAAAACAGATTGAAGACAGCTCCTGACCTCAAGAGACTTACTATTTAGTTGGGGTGATGAGACATACAAATGGGAGTAATAATATACGGAGCCAGCAGAGGAAAACACAGATGAGTGGTTTTGGCAGCAAGGACAGCCTGGAGGAGTTGGGATGTGTCCGCTGTGCTGGGCAGTGACCTCGCAGGGCTCTCCAAAGGCAAGACAGGCTCCATCGCCCTGTAGACTCGTACTGATTAAAGGGGTTGGGGATGGAATGATTAAAATAAACCCACATAATCTAACATTTTTACTTAAATCATTCATTTCAAACGTTTTCCCCAACAACTTTTTTTCCCAGAGTTGCTAGCAAGTAGCGAAATAGCTTGAGTGTGAATTCCATCAACTTTTGGTTGACTTACAGTGAAATACAAGTAGCCAAAGGAAACAGAGAAGCAGACCTATACGTCCTCAACCAGATTTTCGTCCTCACAGACCACTGAGTTAAGCAATTTGATTTTTTAAATGCTAAAATAGTTTCAATTCTGGGTAAATTTTACATAAATCACTTTTTCTGCGCTGTATCTGAATAGGAAGTTTATCTGATTTTCTCAAAGCCAACAGAAGTAATTGAAATCTCTGTTTTGTGCTAGCCAAAAACTTCTACAGTTTCTGCAAAGCATCTCAGTGGAATTAAGTGTCAAGATACCCAAATTTACCTCATATATAAAGGTGAAAAAAACACAACAATGTTACTTTGATGGAAATTTTTATCCACGCTCAAAGCTTCTAGAATCTCTGTTCTACTAACTAATAGAAAAGTTGATAATCTCAAACCCAGGCAAATCTAAATAGTTGGTTATCCCTTTATAACATACGCAGGAAGGGTGGTAAGAAAGAGCAATGGTATTCTAATGACCCTTTGTAAAGCAGTCAGAGGTGGTCACACAGAAGCAGAACAAATTAGGCAGGTTGGTTAGAAACCTTACCTAACACAATCTACTATAGCAACTTAACCAAAGGTGACATTTGGGCCACAAATTCACTTTCAAGAAAGACAGAGGCTGCTTTGGTCAAGACCAGAACTTTCTGACACTTCCCACTAACTCTCAAGACAGAGATGTTGGCTTTCAGAAGGCTCTCCACATCAAAAAGTCTACTAAGGAAATACGTATTTCTGGGCTCAAGAGAAAACCCGACACCAATGCTTAAATGAAGACAGTGCCACCATTAGCAAGATTTTTTTTTTTTACCAGGTTCTTAGGTGCAATATTTGAAGGTGGGGACTCGACTGATTCTCATTTTCAGGTACAATCAGGGGTCAACAATGACTTCGTTGCTGACATCCCAGCCCACAGTGTCAAATGGCCTCCAAACAGACGCAGTCAATGGAGGCCAACGCTGGTAGCAGCTGAATCCCAGCTCGCAGTTCAGACCTAGTCCAGCCCTCCCCCCTTCTCTGGGGATTCCTCCAAACTTCTGTTCCAAAGACAAGGCCAGAGGCTACCTAGCACTTGGCCAGAAGCTTGGGCAGATGCTGGAGCTGCTCAGCCCAAGAAAGCATAGATTTATGCAGCTTAATCTTATCACTTCCTTGATTTACAGAAATGAAACTAGTGCCTCCAAGGCAGTTTTCCGAAAACATTTTTTCAAGTCATTAAAAATATGCATAATATTATCAGTTACCATTTATAGTTTCTGTATTTCTAGCAACTGGCATTGTTGTTACTTCAGGCAAGCCAGAAAAGCAGCATGCCAGGAACTGACATGGTGTGTTATGTCACCAAAACAAAAGAGCACACGCTAAGTGTCAATTTGGCCTCTTTGTGGGTTTCCCCCTTCCTTCTGCAAGTTGTAGCTTTTGCCTTCTTTTCCACTCTCAGTGTAGGTTGAGGTGTTGACCAATACAAGAAGCTGGACCCTCTTTCAAAGACATCTGCCTTTGGAAGCTAGCAGGTTTATCAGATGGCCACAACTTCAGCAGATACCAGAACTCCAGCCACTTCTTTTGTCTTACATCCAGTAATCTAGTGATGTTTTTAAATAATTGATATTCCTGGGAATCTTGCTTATGTGGCATATTCCTCACATGGGAGGAAAAGATGTGATCTTTTCTTGCCACAGAAGCCCTGGGTGGTCAGGGCTGCCATTGTACCTCAAGTAGCAATGAACAAACAGAAATTGATGTTAGGAGGAAACGTGAAGGAGGAGGGAGGATGGTGATAAAACTCTGAAAGACGAGGTGGCAGAAAGCCTCTTCTTTTAGTTCTCACACCTACCAGGCTCTTCCTCTTGGCAACTGTTTCTTTTACTGATTGATTTAATGCTATTACAGACAAAATGGGAAAAGGCATTCTCTGCTGGGGCCATTTTCAGTGGTTTTCATTTTCCCCAAACCTAATAGATGTTACTGCTTCTGTAAAAGAGGAGCTAGTTTTATTCTTGGGTTTGCATAGGTATGTGTGGGTGATTTGTTTATACTGATTTCTGCTCCGGGTAGATGTTGCCTGAATATAAACGAATGTGTGCATGTATCAGACACAAACAACTACCCGTGGCAGTAAAGACTGCTAGACATTGACCCCAAACCTCTTTCCTTTTCTTTCTGAAGGAAAACCACGTTGGAGGAAAGCCACTCACGCCCTGAGACACTCACCTTGGACAAGAAATTAACTCCTGTTGTGTTTAAACTATAATACAGTTTTTGGTTCTACTTGTTCAGCAGTTTAGCCCAACTTAACAAACACCTCACAGTCACATAATACGAACACACACTTACACTCACAATTTAGACCCACCGCACAGTATCATACAGTATGTGCCTCCAAGACTAACCGTCAACAGGCTACAATGGTAACTTCTATGTCTCCAAAATTATGCGAGCAATTTGAAAGGAGGCTTATAACGGTGCAAAAGCAATGTTTCCTTCGATAGAATTTAAGCATGATTAACAAGCTGAACACATTTTTAGAAGTTACATATGAATCAACTAATCTTTCCTAATTTTGAAAGCTAGCTGGAACACAGATGATTCCCATGTAGGCCAGAATTGTTTTAATCTGCTTAGACTAAGCCAGTTTTGACAATGGGAATGATATGAAATAGTCCTAAATAATTCTGAAATGCAGTTCTGTAAGCGAGCATTAACACCAGTGCACACACAGACACACCAAGCCACGTGTTAATGAGGGAAAAAAGATACCACCTCTATTCTCACCATGAAAAATATCATTCTTTTAATATGTTTAGCCCTGTTAAAGGAACCAAGTGAAGGTAACTGAAATGAATGCTTCCCGTGGTCCCACAACCCTCACATGTTAGAAGAGATGATATTAACCTAGCGTCCACTCAATTATAATAAGGCACTTTCGTGGAGACACTCATTATATCTCCATGAGCCATGGAAGCAGTCCAGCTTAAATCCTGGAGGCTTCAATCCTGGCAGCAGAATGATCAGAAATGACTCTCATCTCTTCCTATCAGAGATCTAAGACTCAAGTAATGCTCCAGCTTCATGAAGGTGGAGGAAAATGGAGGAAGGATGTTCGTCTGCTGGAACTACATGGGACATTCTGAAAGATGCACCATTCGTCATTCGAGGAGTAAAACTGGGAAGGGGAAGAGAATTTTTGCCAATGTTAGTTTTCTAGAACATGCCTTGGGCATGGTTGGGGAGAAAGACGAGAAGGAAAAATCCGCTGGTGAGCATTCCTGGCTGTAAGACAAGAGTCGAATAAGCTGTTTAGCCTTTGGTTTCAGCGTTCCCAAACATCATAAAGATTTCAGCTTTTGTAAGAGGGGAGCCAGTTGTTTACAAAAGACTATTCTGGAGGGAACGGGTGTGTCTCACGAGGCAAATATTTGCTCATAGGAGGTAATAAAATTGTATTAAGCTCTTACCCCACTGCTGTACATGGCCATCAATGTGATTAGTTCACTCAAGTCTATTTTAAGATCCTGACAGGCACAAACATTAACAAGAACCTGGCATTTCTCCTTTAGAATATATAATCGACCTTTCAAGTCCGTAATCTCGTTTATCAAAGCGGATGGCAGGGATTTATGCAGAATAGTTTGCACACCTCTTTGATTTCAGCCCCCTGAGAACCCAAACATGCATCCCACCCAATCCTGTTTTATTTTCGCCATATCCTGTGCTGCTGAATGGGCCTCTTGTAAAAATGCAATGTAATGCCTACCCTCTCCCCTCTCGTTTTTTTCTGAAGTTCTAAACAAATCTTACATCAGTTTTGTAAAATGTGCAGTTCACTGACATTCCTCAGGCAGACTTTAAAGGTCACGGTTCTAAAGAGTTAGGGGAATCTGTCTGCATGGACAGGGATCCACATGGATGAAAGTAAGAAAGCAATTTAACTGATAGTTAAGCAAGTCGTACTTCAGAAAATGGTGGCTAGGGGTGGATGGGAGTATGCAGATCTGGAGTTTTCTTAATCAATCATCCTCTACTTGGGTTACATTTTTTTAAACTAAACCTACTGGCAAAAAAAAAAAAAAAATCCCTGACCAACAGTACTCATTCTTCATCACAGCAACAGTAAATTGGAGTGAGAGACCTGCAAGCTCCTCATGATGGACCAAAGGGACAGTGGAAGAGCCAGAAAATAAAGGAGGGTCAGGGCTTGGCCACCCCCACAGAGCTGAACCCAGCCATTAAAACTCGCCTTAGCATTTTCAATTCTGTGCTTTAATTGTGGAGCTCAGCCCCTTCTCATCTCAGAGTATCTCCGAGCACCATCAGGTGAAATAATTTTCTTTTCATAAACAGTCATAAAGCAATGTTTCTCATAAACGGCCATGCTTTAACTCTAAATGATCTTTCAGGTTAGCTCACGTGCTAACAAGAAACCAAACCACTCTTTGTAAGGGGCTGAACAGTGAGCACAATTCAAAGAAAAACACCATGGAAGCTCTCCGCTCTGTTGCTACAAAACTAATAAATAGTGCAATAAACACAGAACACATTCCAGAGAAAGCCTGAGCTCAGAGGTTAGATGCATGACTCAAAGCAGCAGGCTCCCAATATCAAGAGGAGTCGGAAGACTGGGGTGTGAGGCTAGGAAAGGGATTACATATCATAAGAAAAAGGAAATTATGTTGATAATGATTCCCGGAGTCAATGCCAGCAACTTCAGCCAACTTGCCTGCAGCTTCATCAAAATGTGCCAGTGTAGGTCCAATGCTGTCAGGATTAAGAACATTCTTCACGCAGATCAAAGGAAGACCCTCAGAATACAGTTTTTCATTCAATACAAATATTGTCCCCCAAATATGAGCTCTCCAGACTGTTAGACTTAACACAGAATAGAACAATTTCCCAGGTTACTGTTACAATATGAAAATGGGGCTAATCCTTAATATTACCTGAGACTCATACATTCTTTCACTCACTCACTGTATTTGTTGGGCACTCACAGTGTGCACGGTATTTTGCTATTTCTGTGCAGGATCCAAAGATTGGGAGACAGGATAAATAGCATCTAGCAACTAGAAAATACAGGCTCTGATGGAATTCAGATCTTTGGCTGGTCATTGACTAGATGTGTTATTCAACCCTTCTAAGCCACACCTGCCGCATACGGTCTCTGTAAAGATTAAATGGTTATGTGTGTGAAGCACTTGGCGGAGCCCCGGGCACACAGAAGTGCACACAGTCCATGCTAGCCATTATTTAAAACCAAGATTTCGAGAGTATGGGCAAAGTTTCTGAAGAAGGAAAAATGTTAGGGTATTCGTCCAGATCCTTAATACTCAACCCTATTCCCTCTTCACACGCACACAATACTCATAGAACTCTCGGGCTGTCTTCAAGTAAATATTCGCAATTAAGTTTATTTACACATTTGTGCTTAGAATGTTTCTTCTTAAACAGTCTGGGAAAGGAGCGAGCCGTGTGGGAGGTTGTGTGGGGCCCATTCTGACTGGCATTTGAGCCCCAACAAACACCATATTGTCTGCGCCGCAAAGAAACTGCCGCTGGCATCTCCAGGAGAGTGTTTACTTGCCTCTAAATTATGCCATTGTCCATGCGAGGAGAAAGTCAGTCAGCTATCGAGAGGCAAACAGGATGGGAGAATAGTTCTTTGTTACAGCAAGGGAGGGTTCTTACCCGCTCCTGGTGTCCTAAGGCAAACAGGAGCCCCGGGTTCTGTCCAGTCATGAACTTTCTCGGCAAAGCCTGGGCTCCCAAAGCCGGGACTCGGAGACCTACCTGCAAAACCTTTTCCTGAAGTGATGGACTGGTCTTTTGCAACCAGTTAGCACCTGCTCTCAAAACTTGATTCCCTCCCTGATTTATTTCAAGTGGAGCCAGGGGATCAGGACTTAATTAGCAGCGATATATCTCATACTGATCGGTTCCATCCAGCTTCCCCCGGGGCCCAGATCTGTCTGGATTTGGAATTCCGGTGCTTGCTGGGCTGCGTGTCTGCAGTGATCCGGCAGATGCGTCCTGTGGGATGAGGGGCAGGAACCCAAGTGGTGGCGGCCTGGCGGCCCAGGGCAGGCGGGAGGGGTGGGCAAGTCTCGGCAGCCCAGGCCCCCTCCGCTCCCCCCGGAGCTGCCAGCCACCTGAGGGCCCCTGCCACAGAGGCTGCCTTGAGTGAGAGGGTGACGGGAGTGGAGTCACCTTCACTGGCTGGAGGAAGGTCCATGGAGGCCTCAGCCCCTTGTGTCTGCAAATGGCCCGTGGGCTGCTGCAGAAGCCTTTCTTCTCCCAGAGGGGAAAACGCCTCCTGCTTTGTACTAGCTTGAAGCCAAAGTAACATGTTTTGGCAACCATGATTTGGCAATTAGGCCCTCAGCTCACTGAAAGCACTCTTCCATGCAAAATATGCCTCAGAAAGAAAACACACCTGAGTGAAAATACAGGAAGTGAATAAAGGGGTGACAGAGCAGTGAGAGTCACAAAGGGGAAGAGTCTTGGGGCTGGGGGCTCGGGCACGTTTGGCGGAGGCAAGGCAATGACTGAGTGTCTGGATGTTTCCGTGGCCCCCACTCCAGCTCTGGCCAGTCCAGGGAAGGCCAGAGGCAGCCGGTGGGACCCTGTATCTCTGCAGTGGGCATGCCTTCCAGCGGCCCTCAGAGGAGCCCTTGAACAGGGCTTAAGGGAAGGCTAAACAGAGCAATGGAGCTGTGCCTGAGGTCGCGGGGCCCCAGTGGGGCAGGCACCCCTCCTCATCTCAGCCTCCCAAATGGTGTGCCCAGGGAGGGACCCAGCGAGGACACTCGCAGAGCTGAAGCATCCTCCACGGATGCCAGCTCTTTTCTCCTTTCAGCCTGGCATCACCCCATTTGAGGGGAGCATATGGCTGGAAAAGAGAGACTCCTCTTCCTACCATTCCAGGGCACCCACACTCTTTGATAAAGAGAATGCAGCACATACTCCTTAACGGTACAATTTCACAGAAATACAGGGAGTTGGTGCCACGTGGCAGGTTGCTTCAGGTGAACGTGTGGTCGTGTGCTGTGTGTAAACTCAGGTGTCACAAACACACGTGTTGCTACATGCTGGTGTCTTCTCTCTTATCTGGAGCACCTTCTTTCTTCCCTTCCCCTGCCCAACTTCCCCAATTTTGGAGGGTGGCAAATTTAGTCAGGGCAAGATTTTGAAGGCAGGAAACCATGCCCAGCTGTCCCACAGAAAAACACGAGTCCACAGGGAGCTAAACACAACTCAGGTGCAGAGGCAGCAGAGGGTGACAGGGTGAGGACCAGGATGCCTGGTCTTGCCTCCTTAACAACCCCAAAGTACCATCTGAAATTACACCAAAAGAAGCGTAAATGGATTTCACTGGTGACTCTGATATCACTAGAGAGGTTATTTATCACCCTATCAACGTGCAGATATCCAGTGAACACTATTTGGTTTCATGTTACAACTGTAAGTTACTTTTCCCTCACTATTATTAGGTTAACTTTCTGATAATTTTTCTAATAATATTGAATTTTAGCATAGGAATTTGTTAATCTGGGGTTGCTTATGCATAACCATTGGACGAACCCATTTTCAGTTTAATCAGAGAACTCTGTCCATTTCTACATGACCTATTTCTGTATTATCATTCACTTGAGAAATATAATGTAGTCATTGAAATGGCATTTCTGAATTCAGCTCTCATAATACACATATAGTGCTGGTATTTTAAAATTAAAGTATTATTAATGTTGGCTTGTATATTCGATTTAAAGTTTCTTTGTGATCATAGACTAAGATTTTTAAATAAAGTATGAACAATGTTCAGTGTGCCATCTTATAAATCTTATGCGAGCTATAATTTTGCACAGGTAATATCGTCACCCATCTTTAAGTGAATGAAATCCGAATATTATCAACTTCCTTCCATTTGTGTATTATTCTTTTAACTCCCTTAAATATAGGGTGGCAAAGTAAACCAGAGCGTGTTGACTCAGAAGAAAAGACTAGTAGCCAGGCACTGGTCTTGCCAACTCTCTCTCCCTCTTCTTCTGGGCCCCCTGTGCTCTGTTTCAAGGCCCACAACTGAAAGAGTTATAGGAGCTTGGTGGTATGCCTGCACATTTTGGCTTGCCTTTCTTTTGAAACTTTTTGAGAGAGTTCAGCCTGCAGCTGAGTTTGGATCCTGAAGAAAGTAAAATACATAACATTTTCCCTCTGGGCACTTATTAGGAAAAATATTTATCTGCTGTTGAGGTCTCAAGGTTCTAAAAGGGTTAGTATCTTTCAAAGGAGTCTATCAGGGCTCCATCCTTTCTTTTTTTTTTAACACCCCCCATCCCTTCTTCAGGAAGCAACCCGCACTCACCTGTGAGGTGTACTCTCCTCACACAGGTGCAGTTGGCTCTTGGACGACAACATGTGTCTACTGCCAGGAGTAATCAGGAGAACAGATGACAGGTCTAGGAATTCCCCACATGCATGTTTTAATATAAATCTCTTTGCTTTTAAAGATGGCAGCTAGATATTAAGGCAGAATGCTGCTCTGCCGTTGGAACTGATGGTATTCCTAGCCCAGGAGAAACAGAAGTAAGCTCATTTTTGCCAATCTTTGAAAGGATCACGGGAGCAGAATAGATGGCACAGATTCCTCTCAGGATAATTTTTTCAATCGGTTAATCTTTGGAATGTCCAAAGCCTTGTAAATCCATATTGCACATTATAGGAGCTAAATAAATCATTGTTATCTGACAAGATGAATGCTAGAGTCCGACGGACCTCATATATGTAGGTTCTAACCCAAGCTTTTGAGGTACCAGATTTCTGCAGGAGCATGAATCCCACTGTCTCACTGAATGATATTCCAGTGTGTTCATCCTTAAGTCATTCAATCCACAGGTTTGAAGAAAAATGTCCTTAAGCTCATTCTCCTTATTAATTGGCATAAAGGCAATCAGGAGGTGGGTTACCTACGTGCAATGTATCTCTTTTCTAATAAGCTTGTGTGTGGGTTACCTGTTAGAATTTTTCCCCTGCCCACATCTCACAACTAAGAACATTACTACAGTAACACACAGCATGGACGCCCCTTGTCTTTAGCATTGACCCTGCCTGCTACTTCTTCCTCGCCCGAAGTCACCATGCCTCGGGATGACACTGTCGAACCCTTTGCTAATGAGGTATTATAGTTTCTATTAGGTTGGTGAAAGGCTGCAGAAGTTTTAAAAATTAAGCTAAAGAAGGAAATGAAGGGTGAATGCCAGGCACACCCAGTGAGGCGCGGTGGGGAGGCAGGCAGTCTTTGCCACTGTGTAAAACTGTCTGAAATGCAGTCAAGCAAGATCTCAGCAAAAGAAGAGTCTGACTCAGGAAAGCGCCTTATTGGAGCAGCGATGGCACTGAACTCTCAAGACTGGGAACTGAATCCTCCGTAGGAAGAGGCCCCGGCACAACACGCGCGTTAGTGTGGGACTCTGGAAAAATTCTAACAGCTCTGCTCTGCCCCGGGAGAAGCAGATTTTGCTGACCTTCAGGCAAATCACTTAACCTCTGTGGTTTGGTGTCTGAATCTGTAACGAATAATCATCCTGTAACCCCTCCCAGAGGCCTGAGAACGACAAGGGAGCGGCCGTTTAAGGGCCTGCTGCGCCTCAGACAGAGCTTCAGCATGGGGTCATCTGCTTGATTGGGAGGTGAGATTATGATTTCTTCGGCGGGAATTCATATGGACGAAAAACCAAAACTACACAGTGTTGTTTTCATTTCGAAGAGGCTGGTGCGAATAGTATGCTAGAGTGATATTTTATACTCTTTAGTCGCTGAAAATAAACTTCTTCTATAGCGACCCCGCCATGTCCCTGCGTGCTGCCCAAGCTGGTCAGAGCCGGACGGGCTCCAGCTCCTAAAAGCAAGGGCTTGTCTATGTCTGTATGTGGGAACGGCAGTATTTTAATTCCCTGCACAGAGTTTGAGAGTTGTCTCCTTTATTTCCTGTTGACTCAGCTATCTTCTTCCCACATTTTGGGGTTTGTGGTAAATGAAGAATTTGTATTTGGCCACTGGAAACAAGGCCTTTGAATAAGCCGAGAATCATATGGAGCCTGTGATTTTTCTAAATGATCTGCAATTCTCCCTTGCTCATAGATTCATCAATATTAATAAGAATTACGTATGCATTTGCTGAAAGTGGGACCTCAGTGATAGGAGAAAGCTTAACCAAACACTGTATAAAACCCAGTTTTAAGATCCCTTACTTCCTTGAAATTCTTTCAAAAACAAATCAGCCCTTGTGAAGGATGCACAAAGCCTTGTTTTGTTTCTACAACTTTTCTCTCTTGACAGGCACTAGGACTCCACCAAGGAAAAATTAATTAAATTCATGAAGATAAAAATAGAAGTTGTCTATGCAAATCCAAGTGCATACTGCAAAAGGACTTAATGTACATTTGACCCAATTCATTTAATAATTTGGAAGGATTTTACAAATACCTATTTCTCTTTTCTTATTCCTTTGCAGTTACAAAAAAAATCTTTAAAATTATGTAAATGTTTATAATTTTCATTTTAAACATCCTGAATTTGAAAGAATTAACTCATTTTAATCATTGGTCATTTTAAAAACCATTTTAACCACTTCTAAGTGTACAGTTCCATGTTGTGCAACCATCATCACCATCCATTTCCAAAATGCCATTTTCTTTTAAACGTCAAAATTAAAACTATAATCCAAAAACATTATTCTCACTCCCAGTACAATACTGGGAATTACTGGATCCCAGTATAAGATTAGGAGGCTGGTTGGGGGCTGGGTCTAGCTTGGGGTGCCTGGAGTCTAGGCCCTGCTGGTGGAGGCCCATTCTGAGCAGAAAGAAGAGGCAGACACTTCAGCAGACACAGCCAAGTCTCTGCCGAACAGACAGGTAGGATGGGTTAAGTCTGAGAGACACAGCAGACTGTGATGGGAGGATAAATGGTGAAACCAGTGGCGAAAATCTCTAGGAAGACAGACAACAAGGTTCAAGGTGCAGCAGGATGGGGAAGTTGTGAAGGCAGATCTTCAGTGAGTAAGCGCGTCCAGGAGTCCTTTCAGTGTTCATTCCTTGTGGAGGGGCAGAACAAAGGTATCTCTTAAGGGAATGTTTCCTAATCTATTTTTCTTCTTCACTCTTTTGACTCCCATTTCCCCCCACGTTTAGTAAGGAAGGCATTAACTCCAATTTGCACCGAGTCTAAACTTCATCATTGTAAAGCGTTCTGAAGCAGAGCATCTGGGGTTGGGAGGGCTGGCTGCTCAGTCCTACTAATGAAGGTAGCACCCTTCTTTCTTCCTCCCACCACCACTCCCCACTGCATTCAACTTATCTTTTTGCTCTTGTTATTGGACATTAGAGCTTCATGGTTGCTGTTAGTGTTTGATGGCTGGAAAAGGGGGACAGGAGTTTCTGTGAGGGTTTGGCCAGAGGATTTTGAAGGCAATGGTGTAGTATTCATTCCTGATCTTCTCTATGAAGTCTTTTTTTCACGAAAGAGGATAACGGGGAGCTTGCAAAACTGGGAGGCCATAGGCTTTGGAGCTCAGTGATCAAATGTGGCCCAGAATCATGGAGATACCCATTCTCTCTGCCTTTGTGCAGGAGCTGGCATTACTCTGATGACCTAGAGATGGAAAGTTAAATGGCTTTGTTATGGGCACTGCCATTCACATCATGGGCAGCGGCCGTAGCAGTGAGCTTCAAAATGGCTTCAGGGCCAACAGACGTGGACACTTTGGACCCAAAGGCAGAGGAGAGTGGAGTAGGTATTATGTGATAATATCTGACAGCCTGATTCACGGGCACAAATAAGGCATCTCCTAGGGATTTCCATAAGTAACCTATGGATAGTTTTAGGGAGGGATAGAAACCTACTATCACAGAGATAAAGGCTTTGCACTAATTAATATCAAATTACTCCAAAAATTATATTATTTATTCCTAAGTTTTCTCTGCCAAATAGCAAATCCACTAGTTATTGTCTAAAATATGAAACAGTATTCTATGGGATAATAATGTCTCAACAAACGTACTGAGATACTTCCAGTCAGAAGTATCTTGTAAAGATATATCTGCAAGCCAAAGATATAAGACACTGTATTATTTGAAAGGGATGAAGACGCTGCAAAATTTCAATTCAGTGCAGGACCCACAAAAGTTCATTCATTCGATTGAGTAACATATTCTGAGTTTCAATCATGAGCCAGGTTCTGGGGGTAAAATTATGAAGCAAGGCCTGTCCTTTCCACTCGGAGACACAGATTGCAGAATGATCTATGAGAGACACAAGCTGAATGTAGGGCCACAGGGGAGGAATCCTGGAGAAAACCTGAGCACTGGAGAACCAGGCAGAGGAGGAGTCCCCACAAGGACACATAAGCATCCGGATAGGAGTGTCCCTCACGCCCTGGCTCCAGTTCCCTCTGCACCTCATTGTTTTCTTCCATGCACATGGAGGGAACTGAGGCACCCAGACATTACCAGGGCTCCCCTCTACGTAAATACGGCATTTTTTTCTTGACCATGGCCACTCCATGCTACCAGGACCACTGTCCCAGGAGCAGCCTTCTTTCAGAATCCCAGTTGAGAAGGTTTACGTAAACTCTCTTCTCCGGGACTCCCAAATCTCCCCAGGAGCTCTCCTCCATTCTTCCTCCCTCACCCTCCGCCCCTGCCCGACTCAGCCCTCATCCATACCCCTGTCTCACTCCCTGCTGTCCTCTGCCCTCTCATCAGGTCCTCTTGTCACCCAGCCCAGGGCAGGTTTCTGTTTTGTTTTGTTGGCTTCATCATGTTGTCCTCTGGGGTGACAGGAAACCACCAAACATCAGAGAGTACCATTCATCCTCCCCACTCCATGCTTATCTCTGTCAACTATGCTCTAGTTCTCCATCTTGTTTCCTTGGAACCCCAAATCCTCTCTTCTCTCAACAAAGCCTGGCTCTTGCAAATGAAAATCTTGGCTTTCACATCTATTTTCCCTGAAATGAGCTTCAAGAGCCTATTTTGGAGAAGCTGAACACTGACTCCTTTGTTCCTGGAGGGTTACTACTGCCTTCCCCTTGAAGGAAAGGACGCCCCCGGCTTCGATGGGTGGCAACAGGAACTACTGGGAAGGAAAAATACATCCAATAATGTTTTTAAATATGGTCCCGTTACAGAAGAACGTCAGGCAGCAGCTGAGGTTGGAAACCCTGAATTTGGAGCAACGCTACTCTCACAGTCTCATGATTTTCTCTAGCAACACGCAGAAGATCGTTGGACAGATCCAGGCCGAGGTGCTGAAGGGCAAGTTCTTTGAAAAGACAGGAGACAAATGAGTTGAGACTATTGACAAGACAGTGATTGCTGCATAATGGAAAAGGTAAAGTCAGAAAGGGGCTGGAGGAAATGTCAGGGTCAAGGGGCTAGACGTTTTGTAACTCTGAAGATAAGTTGACTAGGAAGTAACTGAGTGCAGCAAGTGATATTCTTGATCTTAGAGATTTTAGAAATCAAACAGCTTGCAGAAGTTCAACTCAAATGGGGTCATGCCCAAGTGTGTGGAGAAACATGTTGCCACTTTCCAAATCAGGTTATGAACACTAGACGTCACCCAAATCTAGTGCATTATTCCTTTTGCATTTCCATTAGAATTCCTTTGTGAACTACCCTGGGTGGTTCTGCCAGAAGGAAAGGCCGTACCCCAGGCTCCCAGTCCCCAGCCTTCTCACTGCTCCCCACCCACTGGGCTGCCCTGTCCTCACTCAGGGAGGGCTCTTGATGACAAAGCCGGGAAGAGTAAAACATTGGCAACACTGACGTCAGCCCTTGAGGGTCTTACGTGCCACATCTTCACTGCTTTCCTTTAGAAAAGCAGTTGAAAGATACAAGTAATAATATTCATAAAGCATCTTCTAATTTACAAAATTATTTTATTTATCTATTTTACCTACCCCAAGTCATTATTATACCTAATTTACAGATGAGGGAAATGGTGGCCTCAGGAGGTTAAGTCCAAGTTCACAAAGCTACTTCACCCTCTCCGTCCCCCACACCTGGCCCAGGTACAGTCTCCTTCTCTGATTTGGGCACCCCATCCCCACAGTTCATCTTGTCCCTGAGCTACCCCTTGACCTGCATACACTCTATACATCGCTCTTTCTGTTTGACTGAAGGCACTCTACTGTGATGTAATAACTCACTACCTGCCAGGGTGTGCACTGTTATTAGGCCCTCACAGAGGGTCCAGCACCTCATACGGAGCTCCTGACAAGCCCTCATGAGTGGTTCTCCAGTGAAGATGTGGACATCCTTGGAAAGGACAGTCAAGAGCACCTGGGACTCTCCAGTACTTCCCCAGGGCCATCTGCTGACAAGCCTCAAGCAGTTGGGAGTTTTCCAGTCTGCAGGCACAGTAGCTGATTTGTGAAGAGGGAAGGCCTGCGGGCTTGGATTGACGGCCTGGTACCCTGCAGGTAATACTCCAGGGAGACTGACACTTAGCAAATGGAAGTTTCATAGGCAGATAATCTCTCCTGGGCCTTTGGGTTTGAGGAAGAAAAAGGCAGGAAGGGAACAGAATTTTTACAGCCTTGTATATAAAGATCTTCTTGTAAAAGCAAACTTCAAAGGGAGAGAGACCATCGCTCCTTTCCAAGGAGTTTCATTAATTATCACAGCATCTTTGCAAGGGAAGCACGTTGGAAGGAATATTTCTCAAATGAAGAAACTGAGTGTGAAATGGCTTGATTACCGGCAAACCAGGAAAAATACAACCCAGTGTATTTCCAGACTCCTCTTCTAAAGTGCTAGCAACCTCCACCAGGCCATTTAGCCACTCATTAAAGAAACATTCATGGAGACCCTGCTTCATGCCGGGCACCATGCCAGGAGCCAGGAAATACAGTTCTTGACCTAGAGGATTTCATACATCACCTGATCACCAGTGAAGTTTGCAAATAATCCAAACAAGCAAATAAATATCTGTGACACAATGTGCTGAGTGCAAGAATAGAAGTATGAACAAAAGAGCAAAGGGATCACAGAGAGGAGAGTGAGTATTTTTGCCTGGGAAGATTAAAAAAGACTTTAACTGAAATCTTTAGTTCATCACAAGATTTTGAGAGCTGGCATTAGCAAAGTTCTGGTTAATACCTTGAATGAGGTTGTTAAGCAAGGACAAGCTCCCTCCACAGAACTAGGTTTTCATAATCTTACAGATTAGTTATCCATAGCCCCACCCACAACCAGCATTTGAAATGAAGTATGTGGAGCGTTGTCATAATCCCTATTATTTATTCAGCACTCACCATTTAACATGCTAATGTTGATACATGAATTATCTCATCTATTTCTCACGACAAAATCTGTAAGTAAAAAAATATTTGCATCCCCATTTTACAGATGCAGAGGGCTTAAGAACTTTGCCAGGAGTTCACGCTGCTATTTTGAGAAGAACAGTCTTTGCTTGAATTATTGAGGGTGATTAGCTGTTTTGGTCACATGTGTACTGAGTTACACAAATTAGCATTCATTTTTGTGGCTCAGAATTAACAGCATTCATTTAATTAAATAAGGATAACATTGATCTTTCACGTAAATTTTTTCTCTCTCTCAGTGACACCTCAGCTACCCCTCCCTCCCAAAACCCTCTGAATAGAAACGTGAATAAAATTAACCACTTGCCTGTCATTTTTGTGGGCTACATAGTTGAGCTGGTGGACAGTGGTCCCACAGGTTCAGAACACCTTTCATCTAAGCATTAATGGTGAGTTGTACTTAAAGATGTAGCATTTTTTTTAAGCTTCAGCTCAAAATATCCTTGACTGGGGTGTGCTAAACCAAAACACCTAATTAGAGATGACTTAAAGCAATACCTTTCTTTGTTACTTATTATCCTCATAACCACGAAAATCCAGAGGTTTTACCTGTACCGCAGAAACCTCACTTCTGAGGACATGATCATCACTCTGCAGACTTTTAGCCTCCTCAAGGCAGAGAGTGGGAACTGTAGGACTCACCTCCACTATTCCCCTCACGGAAAAGTCCTGATTACTTCTTTCTTCCAGCGGAGCTAAGTAGAATCCCCATAACAGAGATCCATTTAAAGGACAGTGACTTGCCAATGAATGAATTATTCAATAGTTGTCAGGATAGAGTCAGTATAGATGATACTTAAATGCTCAGCTTTGAGCCTCAAAATGCCTGGTTTGAATCCCAACTGCCTCTACCTAGTCAGTATGTGACACTGGGCTAGTTATTTAAACTCGCTGAATCTTATTTGCCTCAATAGTAAAATACGGTTGATAACTGGTAGAGACTGCAAGCTGCCCCGAGACTTGATAAGTTTAGCTTAGTTAAGATTTCAAAGAAGCCTAAGCATCTATAAATATGATACCAGTGCCAGCGCTAACATCTTCTCCCCCTTTCCCACAGCAGAGAAACGGCTGGATACATGACTGCTGAGCCAGACTGCATTTCCTTGTCTTTCTTGTAACCAGGTGTGGCCAGACTAAATTATCTTCAATGGACTATGAATCAAAATTAGATGTCACTTCTAGGTCAGGACATAGGGAGAGTAGGGGAGCACGCCTCGGGCTCTCCTCTTCCTCCCGCTAGAAGTGGGAACAGCTGCAGTGATCCTGAGGAACCACCCCACTCTCGTCCATCCCCGAGGACTCTTTGGAACAGAGGCATGTACTTGCTGGATGTATGAGATAAATCGATTTCTGTCCTGTTTGAGTCATTACATTTTGAGGTATCTATACAATAAAAGTATCTAAATCATAAAATAGTTACAAGCATTGAAGAAGATAACGCAGGTGCCCTGAGCCTAGCACATAACATCACTAAGCATCACCCTTAATGCATATGGTTAAAAACAGGAGCTTAGCACCCAGAGTGTGTGTTCAAGAACCTGTGAAAACTGAGAGATGTTTTGTAATAGGGAAAGAAAGAAGTGAAGTCTCCTCGCTCTTCAGGATCGTCTGAGAAAACCTGAGGGCGGAGCTGGGAATTCTCAGTGTTAGCACCACGATGTTAGCTCCTTTCTGCAGGGAAAGCAAACTATTGCATAGTTCTAAGTCCAGTGACTCAGAAGCCCTCATTTGACCCAGAAAACCTCCAGCCAGATTATAGAAGGCACAAGGTCAAATAGATAAGAATCTAAAAGCCAAACAGAAGTCTCTAATTAATGCCAACAATCTGCCCGTTACAGCTTCGGTTTGGTCACTAGTTGACAGTCAAATTAACTATAGTTCATTTCCTACTACAGTCAACTTACAATTAGGCATAATAATGAAGGGAAGTAATGGCACTCATGACTTAACGTAGTGAGTACTACAAAAAGAGCTTTATTTAGCTTTGGAATTGTGCGCATGTAGCATGTACACGTGCATTTACCATTCTGTCCTCTACACAGGGATCTGCCCCCTCCCAAAAGAAGTGGGAACAATTGGTCCATCTCTCTTTTTTTGTTGCAAATCTTCTATTCCCATGATTAGCTTTACACAGAACGAAATAAAATCATTTGCTTCCTTACCAGTGTAATTATGTAAAATCATTTCTGGACTGTATTTTATTTCAAGAAGTTCAAGCAAGCATCTTTTCAACCTTAACTTACCCCCTGGGTTTCTGGGAAGTGTCAAAGGGATCCCCTACAGCACAGTCATAAGCCCTGCAGTGACTGTGGCTAAAAACCTGCCCTGGACCCGGTGTTGTGCACTCACCCCGCTCTACCCCATTCCCTTCTGTATGTGTGCCCTGCTGTGAAAGGAGCATCAGTCCCTAGACCTGAAATTCTTTAACGGACCGTTTTCATTTGGTGGTTTTATTTTCAGGAGCTCCATTTTAGTGGGGCGCCTCAGGAAGAAGAGTGTTTAAGGACTACAGGAGACTATTTGTTTCCTAACCTTTTGACCCAAGTTGAGGGTCTGGTTTTCTCCAGGCACATTCTGTTATCAACCATGGGCTGTACCAGGACCACAGTCCAAAGGGGTTAATTAACACAGAGGAAAAAAATAACCTGCCCTCCATAGCTACTGATAAGAAAGGAGCATCATCATCTCCTAAATCAGTTCCTGGAAACTCAAAGGGAGTTGGGTGAGCAAACTTTACTTAATATATTCCCTTCCATTTAAATGTCTCTCAAACCCTCATATTCTGCTGGTGTTAAAAGCAATTTGACAGTATCTAATAAAGATGAGGCTGTACACCCCAAAGGACCTAGCATTCTCCAAGATACACACCCTAGACAAGCACTCACACATGAGAACACACACAGAGGTACGTCCACTGTGGAATTGCTTCAGAAGGGAAAACAGGGAATAGCCTAAATGTCTATCACTAAGAGTATGAATGGAAGTCTGTACCACAGTAAAAATCTATCCAGTTTGATTTATTAAAATATATAAGTATGAATAAATATAACATAATATCAAATGAAAAAAGTCAGTGGTAGACTTATGTGTTCAATAAACTGTTTATATAAAAACCAAAGGTATAAAACAAAATTAAATATTTCTTGCGGATGTAGCTATTGCTGTAGCTATACAACATTTTAATACATATCTGGTAATAATTGAAGCTCGAATTCAGGACAGTGGTTATCTCAGAGCAGAGATGAGAAGGTAGAAGAAGAATGGATTCTGGGGAAGGAGGGCTAGATTAGGAGTTTGGGATTAGCAGATACACACTACTATATATAAAATAGATAAACAACAAGTTTATACTGTACAGCACATGGAACTATATTCAATATCTTGTAGTAACTTATAATGGAAAATAATCTGAAAAGAATATATATATATGTGTGTGTGTATAACTGAATCACTTTGCTGTACACCTGAAACTAACACAACCCCTTAAGTCAACTATACGTCAAAAAAACAAAAATAGGGCTCAAGGAAGGTACCAAGTAACTCAACCAAATCTCTAATGATTTATATAAAAGAGTAAACATGGCAAAATTTTAAAGCTGTCAAACTCTGTGGTCCATCCATGAGTGTTCATTATATCATCTTCTAGATTTACTTACGTCTGAAACATAGGACTTTCCCAAGTGGTCTCGATGGCTGAATATCATTGAATGTCATTGTGTCATTTATGTTTACAACAAGGAACATTGGTCATTGCTTTTCTGAACAGCAACAGCTAAGAATGAGGCAGCATGTGATGGCAGTAAGGTCCTAAACCATCCTTAACTGCCATGGAACTGCAAGCACCAGCTAATAATATGGTATATCAGGCACTTATTATGGGCTAGACTGAGTGCTTAACATGCACGATCTCCTGTATTCCTTGCAACAATTCCAGAGAGAAGCAACTATCAGTATCCCCTTTTTATAGATAAGGAAACCGAGTGGTAGAGTGTAATCTGGTCAAGGTCCCATGGTGAGTGGGGAAGCCAAGAGTCAAACCAGGCCCTCTTGGACTCTCTCCACCACTCTGTACTACCTCCTCATGACTGCTGTCCATTGTCTTTACAAATAGTTATTTTCTAGAATTTTCTGGTTCAAAAGTTCATTAAAATTCCCAATATAGGAGACGCGGGAATCACTGTGTAGCAACCCTCTGCACTGGCCAAGGCTTCACACAGCGCGGTCCCCTGTTACACACCTGCCTAGCCCGGCTGCTGCTGCATGCTCTGGACAACACCTCTGTGAACTTGAAAGCTGTCCTGTCAACAAGACCTTGAGTCAGGAGTCAGGTCAGCCAAGGCCTCTCCTCATGACAACTCTGGAGGCAGCAATGTTCATTCACAGTTTAGATCTATTCAGCATCAAGCCTGAAACAGAGACGTCGCAAATCCCATCAAAATCTCCTCCATTATGTGACACACTTTGTTAGAACAGAATAACGGGTTCGGCTCTGTTGGACCAAATCAAGTTAGTCTATGTGGAGTATCACATTTTAGATTCAAATCCCTGTTAAACCCTTTGCTTAGGCTCGTGGTTAACATTATTTTTATATCTGTCTGCAGAGATGACAGGCAGCCCAGCTCTCTAGTGGGCCCAGCAGCCTCTGTGTGGCTGCTTTTAGAAGCAGGCTCCATAGATGAAAGGCAGAAATCCCACCACCCCAGTGTCTCCTGATTAGCCTGGAGAAAAGCTGAATGACAAACATGTTTCCAATCTGCCTGGCCCACGCAGGGAAATGGGGCAATCTGGCCTGAAAAAGGGATTTAGACTTTTGTTGTGTGCGAGGGAGGCGGGAGAGAGAAAAAAGCTGATTTAAATCCATCCACAATGCTTTCCCACTTGGTGATCTCACAGATAAGAAGCAGGCTGGCTGTGGCGCAGACCCCACCACGCCCCTGCATCTTCCCTCTGCCTGCCTCGCAGCGAGGTAGCCTTGGACCCCTCAGACAGAGCCATGAACTGGGCAGATTACAGCAACCGGCTGTTCCGGAGCACTTGCTCTTTTGGCCAGAATCTTACGATGGGTTTGTTGATTAACAAAACTGGCCTATGGTAAAATTCTCTATAGGACTTCTAGATTAAACTAAGCATCAGTAACAATGTATGCATTACCCAGTTAGCTATTCACTCACATTAATCATATTACACTACATTAGTTGCAAAGCTGTACAGTATGGTCACAAGGCTCACATGGCAAATGCTAAGTGTTAAATATGTGATTTACTTATTGCAGACTCTGCATTAAGTCAGAATATTTTCCTTTCTCTTCTCCCAATACAGAGAAGGGCCCCATAGATACTGAAAGATACACAGTCGATGCAGAGCTTCTTTCAACTATGTAAGTCAATCATCATTTCTCACTTTTTATTACATAATGTTTATTACATAATGTATGTTCAGGTGGGTAGGGTTTGGGTACTAAATATTTTTGAAAAATCCACAAGCCACATAGATGGAAATACGTAGTCTAAAAGCATAAATTCTGGCTTCAGACACATCCTCCTTTTCATTTTTCAGTGCATACATTTGGGCCCTATTAGTATTATGCTGATGGAATGAAGGGCAGAGTCCAGGGAACTTCATTGCCTCCAAGAGCCCCTTTTGCTGGGTGCGGACAGGAGAAGGGTACCTAAACATGGCTTCTGCTATAGATCGCGGCCGCCCGGCTCCATCCGGGGCTTCTTGTTCTGCTGGCATCAGTACAGTGCTTCTTCAAACACAATTATCCAGACAGTCTTCACTGACCTCTTATTGCTGCTGTACTTGGGAAACCGCATTCAGATGCAGATTGACCTAAATCCTATCAACCCGTTCAACCATGTGTGTGAGGGTGCGAGTGTGCACGCGCACGTTCGTGAACAAACATCATACATGTATTTGTACTTATATAAATTCTCTCTAGAGCATTTAAGCCCCCACATCCCAAATTTCCAAATGAGGAGGAATGCTTATTTTCCCAGGCAACTTTGTCGATTGGTCTTGTGCTCTTCTTATAAATATTTCATAGCAGATATTTAACATGATTCTTTCCCCAATCGGATCAGCTTTGAAATGCTCCTCAAAGTGAATTCTCCCCTAACAATAGCTTGATGCAAAAGCTTTTTTCCCTTCTCTTAAGCACAGGGTCTGCTGCCATAGCAGCACGAATAGTTTTTATTTAATGGAAGAGAAAAGATACTTTACATTAATTCAGAAGCCGGTGAAGGTGGGGGCGGCCGAAGGCGCAGCACATGCGTACCTTGCGCTTCCAATACGGAGGCCCAGCCTACCTTGACCTCCCCTCCCCCCAGCCCGCCTGTGATTATTACCCAGCGTACATTAGAACCGTAATGGGAAGTGACAGCTTTATGTAAATGATCCACATACGGATTTTGCTCTTGTAAAACAGAGCAGTTACTTTGGGCTTTCTAATTATTTCATGCCTTGTGGTTCTCTGATGGGGCTGAGATGACTATACTTGAAAAGTACCCGTTGATTGACAGATTTCTGTCCCCCTGGAGCTCATTAGGGCTCCGGCTTTGGAAGATGGGAAATAACCCTACCAAGCACCAAAAAAGAGAGAGAAAAAAAAAAAAAAAAAGAATTCACCCAGCTCCAGTGATTCCGTAGATTCATTTGTTCAGATTTATGTTTTGTTGGGGAAACAGAGTTATCAGGAAAGTGCACTATTGCCTCCCTGATCCAAACAGACTCTCTGCTTTGGTGCTTTTGATTTTTAAAACCAGCATTTAGAGTCACGCAGGCTATATGATGTAGAACTTGAAGGGTATGAAATGCCAATAGGATTTTTCACAAGCAAGTGGGAAAGAGAGGTGAGGGGAGCAATATGCTGTGAGGAGCAGCTACAGACTCGAACCAACTCTAACCAGGGCTCTCACTCTGCAGTCAGCATGACCTGTCCCTAAGTCAAGCTGGGAGAGCAATCAATGAAGGGGACAAATAACATGAAAAATTGATTTGCAAAGTCTGACTGTCCCCTCAGTTTACATACACCCTGGTGAGAAGGAAAAGAAAGTGCTGGGATGTGGACAAGGCTATGAAAAGAAAAAAGATTGTGAAAATCCACAAAGCTGGAAAAAACTTTAAAGTTCACTTATTTTAGTCTTCCCATTTTATGGATTAGAAAATTAAGAGGCAGAGCTGCCAGACAGCCAGCCAGCAGTACAGCAGAACTGGTCCACCGCCTTCTATTCAATACCTATTTCTCTGGGGCAGAACCAGAAAAGGATAGGATGAGGTGAGACTGGGTGATATCAAGTCTGTCACAGTGGATGAAGTTCCAAGATAAGGAAGTCAAGATCTGTTAGTCCAAATATAGTGGGGTCAGATTTTTACCCACTACACTTAGATGTGAAAAATTGGAGCATCCTTTATGTTTCTATAGCTGATCTTGCTTTCAAGCCACATATCACTGGGTAGTAAGGAAAACAAATACATAAGCCTCCTAATTCAAGTAAATTCAGTGTCTCTCAGATTAAAAAATATTTCATTCAGCTTAGTTTCTTTTCTTTTGGATAAATATTCAGTAAAGTTCAATGTCCAAACTTCCTACCAGGGCGATTTGTCTTCTTTCAAAAGTTCCTCAATTCCCAAGCCTACTTCCCCAAGAAGGCATCTGCTGTGTCTCTCCAGGGACTAGAGGAACTGACTGGTGTGTCTGCTGTTCTCTGGTTCTTTGATGCCTCTTTAGCTATGTCCACTGTCAAGTAAATGCACATGCAGATAAGCCAGCTTCCCTCCCCCTCATCACCATAAATATAAGTAAGTTTCCCTTGACTCCAGGAAGTCATCTTGGAACCTAAGAGGGAAAGGGAGAATATTTCTTCAAAATGAGACTATGCTAAATGATAAGATACTAACATACTTCTTTACATTTTGGAAATTTTAATACAACATGCCTTCATATCACCCTTCCTTACTTCTGTCATTGACAATGAAGGGTTCATGGGCAAGTCTGAGTCAGTTATGCAAAATAAAAGCAGTTACCATTAATTGTATATCTGAGCCAAATAGTATAAATTTTGACCCCTCCTATATACAAGCATACCTTGTTTTACTGCACTTCGCGCATATTGCATTCCCTACAAATTGAAGTTTTGTGGCAACCCTGTGTTGTCAGATGATGGCCAGCAATATTAGCAATAAAGTATTTTTAATTAAGGTCTGTACGCTGTTTTTTGAGACATGACGC
The DNA here is from genome assembly GCF_048564905.1 of Vicugna pacos. NCBI lineage: Eukaryota > Metazoa > Chordata > Mammalia > Artiodactyla > Camelidae > Vicugna > Vicugna pacos. The sequence continues at coordinate 45,303,620 of NC_132988.1, forward strand.
TATTGCACACTTAACAGACTACAGTATAGTTTAAACATAACTTTTATAGGCACTGGGAAACTAAAAAATCCTTGTGACTCACTTTATTGCGATAGTTGCTTTATTGCGGTGGTCTGGAACTGAAGCTGCAGTATCTGAGCCCTGCCTGTGTAAGCAAAACTGAGCCAGGAAAGAAGGCACAAACCATGAACTGGAAGCAAGGCAGTTAAGTCAGGGGTGGGAGGAGCAAGTAGAACAAGTAAAGTAGAAAGCTGGGCAAATGGAAAGAAAAAGGCCAGCCTCCAACACAGGCAGGCTGCAAAACCTCCAAGCTGAAGAATACAGAAAAGGAGGAAATTGCCCAACTCATTTTAGGAGCTAATAAAACACTGATTCTCAGCACAGGCCTATTTGACCTATGAATACAAATGGGAAGAAGTATTATATTAATCACTGCCTAAGTGAATTTCATAATGTTTTAACAAACAAACCCAGTGAAGTTCATCCCAGGAATGCAACAATGGTTTAATATCAGAAAACCTATCTTAAAAGAGAAAACAAACAAACAAAATAAGTTAAGAAAAGAAAACCTATGAAGGCAAAGGTACTTCATGAAATTTAACACTTAGCTATGATAAAATAATAATAGTCCCAGGAGTCAAGAATAGAAGGGAACTCCTTTAATCTGATAGACTTTATACCAAAAAACTAAGGTAAACATTACATTTGATGGAGAAACCTTAGAAACTTTCAGTTCCTTTAAAGTCTGGATCCAAAGTTATCATGATCGCTGCCATTACTTAACCTGATGTTGGATGTCCTCACCAATAAAAATTTTTAAAAAGAAGACAAGAAGAAAAAAAGACTCTGAGATGTGGTGGTTTAAATATGTCCACAAATTCTGACAGTATCTTCTAAAAGTGGAGCCTAATTTCTCTTCCCTTGAGCTTCAGCTGGACTTACTGAACAGCTTCTAACAAATAGAACAAGAAGAAGTAATGCTGTGTGATTTCTGAAACCAGGTCAGATTCCTGGATTACTGACCTCAGAGACTGTGTGACAATAAATGTCTCTTGTCTGTAACTGCTAAGCTTCGGGATAATTTGTTTGCAGCAATTGATAACTGACACACAAGCATTGGAATAAAAGATATTAAATCATTCATTGCTGACAACATGATCATCTATGTAGAAAATCCAACACCATCAACAAACTATTAAAATTAGTGAGAGTTCAGCAAATTTGCCTTAATGCAAGATCAGCTTCCACAAATTCATAATGTTCTTCTACCCCAGCAATAACCAACTAGAAAATAAAGTATCATTCACAATAGCAGCCCAACTGTAATGTATCCGGGGGTTGGGTCCACCTAACAATGAATGTACAAGACATTGTTATGGGAAAATATTAAAATTCTATTAAAAGATATAAGAAGACTGAATAAATGGAAACAAAAACTACATGCCTGGTTGCCAACTTAATATTAAAGATAGTTCATTTCTTCCTCAGTTAATGTATAATTTCAGTGCAAAGACACAAATTCCAGCCAGATTTCCCACCTGCCTGGATGGCTTACCATCACCTATCACTGTCCTCTAAACATCATACACCTTCAATACCATGCTTTGCCTTTGTCACTGGAGTCCTCGGGTTGCCTTCTGCTGGGTCTGTATCAAGGCCAAGCTCACCACGGCGGCCATGTCTCTTTCCCATTCCCGCCCACCTCAGAGCCACGTGCTCTCACTCATCTTGTTATTTACCTTCTGCTGGGCTATGAGAGGGCAGAAGCAGCAGCAAGAGGAGGAAGGAGGGCATGGCAAGAGTAACAACATTTGGTTCCCGTGCAGATAAGACCCCTTTGAAGGCAGTTTCATTAAGAAACTTATGAAACTTTCATTATGAGACCATAAGACGGGAGCCTGTTTATCAGTTCATTTGAATAAGTTCATGGGGCATTTTTATTTGCATTAATGAAAACTATAAAAGTGAGGACGTTTATGCAAAGTTTAGAAAGCACAGCAGAGGAAAAGACACCAGAGCCATGTCATAATTCTAGTTAGCAGACCAATGCAAACAACATTTTTTACTGTCTTTTTAAATGAAATAGTAGGTTAAAAATTTATATACTCATTTAGATTTGGTGTGGAGGAAGGGAGAGAGAAATATGAAATGGGGCTCTGTCAAAAAAGAACATGTGATCACCACATCAGAAGCTCTTTTTATTCATTGGCCAAGAAAGGCTATAGTTGATGAGGAACGCAGTAGAAAAAAAAAAAAGTCATCCTGTAGCTATGTTCTAAGAATCACCTGCTTGCACTGAGTAGTCAAGTGACTCAGCAGTGAAGGATCTGACTCAATGCAAAGGTAAATACTGGCCCCTTACCTAGAATCTGCACTCCCTCTAATGTGTTCACACCCCACTTCTTCTGACTTATTCCTATTCGTGCTTCAAAACAACTCTGATGTCAATAGCTGTGGAATGCTTTCCTTTATACCTCCTCCTTTCACCTTAATTTCCACTAATTGCCCCTCTCAGTTCACCCTGCATTGCCCTTTCCATAGACTTATCACCCAAATAGGATTAGTTTAGACATCTTTCCCCATGAGACTTTGAGCTCTCGAAGAGCAGGAACTGTGTCTCTAATTTCTGTCTTCCAAAGACCCAACCTAGCACCTTAACAATAGCAGGTGCTCAAGAATATTCACTGAATGAATGAACAAGTGAATTAATGCCACTGCTCACTATAAAGAGAATGAGATGAAATCCCTGCAAAGATAGAGTATGTAGGCATAAGAGACGAGCATCACTGAGCCAGATGTGAAGCACAAGGAAAAAGAAGGAAAGAAACAGCCAAAGTGCCAAAAGCATGGAAGGAGGTCATTGGAGAGTGAAAGAGGAGAAAGAGCTGGTGTGTAGCAATTTTAAAATAAACAACAGAGAAAAATAACAAGAGATACAGTTCAGGCTGCGATAGGGGAAAGGCAAAGAGAAATACCCCCTAAACCTGAAGATGGACAGACAGGAGAATGTAGTGAAAAGAGAGGAGAAAGAAAGCAGCTGTTGAGAAGTGAAGACAGGGTGGGCAGGCTTCAGAAGATGTGACCTTCAGTGAGGTTCCTGCAGGGGAAGGTTAAGGAGGAAGAAACTAGGGAAACCAAGGAATAGAAAGGATAGAGGGAAACAAGATCCTGAATGCCCAAGAAGCTATATAAAGAGCAGACATGCCAAATGGAAGGGTGGATTAGTAAGTTAACATTTGTTGAGTATTTCCTCAGTCCACTGTGCTAACTTACGTCCTATTTCATTTACTCTTCTTAACAGCAAGAGGTATTTTACAGATGAGGAAACAATGACCCAGAATAAAGTTTCATATTTAAATTCACACAGTAAGAGATGGAAATGGGCCATCAATCCGGATCTTTCAGCCTCGGAAGCTTAGAACCTGAGACAAAAAGCAGGGAGATAAATGTACCATGGGAGGAGGGGAAGAAGAAGAAACTTTTGGAAGAAAGCCAAGTGTAGCAACACATCATCAAATAGGTAACGCATAACTCCGAGTACACAGTACGAAGAGAGAGAGAACGTTAGAATTCAGGCTTCTGTACTCTAAGGGAGTAAAGTAAGGGGAAAAAAAACCCAAGGAGTGTTTTTTTGTTTTGTTTTGTTTTTTAATGCATTAGAGTCTGAGAACTTCTCTGTAGGAAGCAACACAGACTTGTTGGGACTTAGAGAAGGCATTACAAGCTAAAAGCAAGCTCCTGTATCTCTACACGGGGCCCCAGTTTCATAAGAAAGTGGGTGGTTCTCTATATGATAAAGTGGGGGAGGAATTTAAGTTTTGGGGCTGAAAATGCATGAAGGAGGAAGGAGAAGGAAAGGATTTGACTCTATGAACAGAGGACTGACACAAAAACGGTCCCCCAGCCGAGAGAGCAGCCCGAGAGAGATGAAGTGGAGAACTGAGACGTCTGCTTGAGATTTACCAAGTTTTGCTGTGGGGTTGAGTTAGAATTAGGGTTAGAACCCCTGCGAAGTCTTCAGCAAAGGCAATGAAAAATACTTTTTAGCATTCTGAGTATGGTTGGCTTTCTTACATAAAACGCCGAAGGGTGCCAGGTCAGGATACGGTTTTATGTGAACTCAAGAAAGCCTGTTGGACAAGAGCAGAGCTGCATCTGAATTGCATACATAATAAGACTTTTAAAACAAATCCTTGAGGTATCACGTATCAGAAGCCTTGAAAACTATAAGTCATACCTATGTGCCAGCAAACTGTACTGCTTGGACCTCATCGTATGGAAAGAATAGATGATATACAGGAAGATTTTGCCTGCCATTATTTCATCAGAAAAAGAATGTGAGGAAAATGAACTGCCCAGCAACGAGTGACTGGTTAAATAAACGATGATGAATACTTAACAACTGAATACTACCCACCCACAAAAAATTACACTGTAGAGCCATTCATTCATTTGGCAAATATTTCTTGAGTGCCTTCAATGTGGCCAGTGCTGTTCTAGGCACTGGTGACTCAGCTGAGAACAAGTAAGATGTCTCTGCTCTCCTGGAATTTACATTCTGGTGGAGGAGAAAGACAATATCCAAGTAAACAAATAAATAAGCAATAGAATTCAGATGGAGATAAGCACCAGGCAGAGTAAAGAAAGAAGGAAGTTAGAGATTGATTCAAGTGTACAAGTTACGGCTGTTTTTATAAGGATGCTAAGGGAAGTCTCACTGAGCGTGGAATTGGCTACACAACAGGGCACTGTGTCCTCTGGCCAGAAGGACCATGTTAGGGAACCAGGGTCTCTACCTGAACAGCCCAGGGTTGAGAAGCACAAAAGGAAGCACAGAAGGCCCAGTGTGTAACTGGGAGTGCTGGTAAGCAGGACCACTCCTACTCCCATCCACTGGTTCCTAGATTCGTGTGTTCTACCTATGGAGACACTCATCATTTAAGTTTTTTGATTTAAAGTTGAGCGCTGCATTCTCAAGTATGGCCCCCATCCTCGCAAGCACCTCCAAGCTGATGCGTTAGCTATGAGTTCAACTCATTCCAGCCCTCTGCCAGGCTGGCGACTTCTGGGTGATGCAATATGTCATATGACTGTGGATCCCATGGGTCTGTAAAGTGCGTTGCTGGGGGTCTGATGTGATGCTATCTGGGATCCTGTAGAGGTGGATCAAACACATTGTAAGCTTTCAGGATAGGCTACAGGCTGAGGTCCTGAGGGCAAATCCGTATTCCAAACACAAGTCTCTTCCAGTCAAGATGAACGCTACCAGGGTAGAAGGAGCAAACTTGCTAGAAGTAGCTGGCGCTGGTATCCGGGGCTCAGAATTGGACTGTTACAGACAGCGTGGACATTCAGCAACAGAAGCTGTATTGCCTTTGGTTGGTGAGACTGTTGGGATCCCTAACCCTAACCCAGGTCCACAGCAAAACACTTCATAAATTTCACTTTAGTTCAATAGACATTTCATTTCTCCCTAACATCTCTCTAAGGCTGCCTTCTTGGTCAGAGCCTTATTCTTTTTTTAAAAATGTATTTACTTAATTTTTTTAATTCCCATTTTTATATTGAAGTGTAGTCGATTTACAATGTTAGTTTTAGGTGTACAGCAAAGTGATTCAGTTATACATCTACATATATTTTTTCTTTTCAGATTCTCTGCCATTACAGCTCATTACAAAAAACTGAATATAGTTCCCTGTACTTACATTAAGTGCTTGTTCTTTATCTATTTTATATACAGTAATGTGCATCTATTAATCCACAGAGACTTATTCTTGCCTACTCCTCCTTTCCAGTCTTAGCCTCCATCCCTGCCTCCCTGGCTACCATGTTCGTATACTCACTGTGCCAGTACCAGGGTGATGACAGACGCTGGCTGCCATCAATTGGTCCAGTTCTGCCTACTTGGTTGCTTAGTTCCTCTTCCGTGGTCGGTGGGCATTCAACATGCAATGTGAAAGTCGTCCTACTGCGAGCTCATTCTCTTGTGGATCTGCGTGTCTCTAAGCCTTGTCTCTTATCTTATCCTTCCCCTTCTAGGTTCCTAACCGGCTGGCTAAGCTATTGGCCACTGTCTCTGAGCCTGTATATTCTAACCTCAGGCCACTCTCCTTCCACCCAACGTGGGTGACCCAGGGGCACCTCCCTAATCTCTGCCACTGGGGGAACAGTCTGCTATCCCTGAGTGGGGGGTAGTGCAGCTGCTGTCCCTTTTCCATTCGCACACACAGAAAAGGCTGACACATCCATGAGCCAAAGAGGGCTTTTTCTTCCTTGGTCAGTTGGTCACAAAGGGTCCCCCTTGTGGGCCATACATGTGAGCTGAGGGAGCAGAACAGCGGTAGACGACCTGGGGCCCGGCCCACCTGTGCAGCTTGCCCATTCTCTCCAGTCTTACTCAGGCTTGATCCTGGATGTGTCACGTGCATCATATGATGATGTGTGCTGGGCCCATTGGACTGTATGACTTGGTGGCTGACAGGACCCAGCTCAGATTAGCTGTGCTGGTGGCCTGGTCACTCAGTGTCCTGCAGTCAAGCAGTCCATCTCTACCAGGGCACAAGGCTGGGAACTGTTTTTAAAAGATGTATAATTCTCCACTGCAGATGGCATTCTCCACTCCTGCTCCAGATTCCCAGGGCCAATGTTGTGATTCTTCCCCTGGGGCCTGTCATAAATCCATGTGGTGTCCTTTCTCACCCTGACATCTCTAAAACCACAGCGTCTGCTGGGCTGTGGGGCCTCAGTGACAGGGCTGCGTGCACCGCAGCCTGGAACCTCTCCAGAACTCTCTGACTTTCTACTCAGAGCCAGTAGCCTTTGGTGTCATTGGTATATGGATCAGAGCAGTGTTCGCAGGTATGGAATATGCTACCTCCAGAACCCAAAGAGGCTTGTGAGGTGCTAAGCTTTCTTCTTTGTCCTGGGAGACACAAGATACAATAAATTTTCCTTTATTTTGGAGGAGGTCTGTCCAGACCACTGGATTCTCAGACACATCACTAATGTGGATGCCTCTGAATCTTTGTAAGGTATATCTCTCACCCTCTGGTGGGCATGTGTCTCACCAAAAGACCAGCCACTTCTGGCTCCTTTATCTGATTATCGTGATGTCATCATTCTAGTGGTCCAGTGGGATGTTCTGCAGAATGTCCAGCCATTTAAGACTCTTTGGACTATATTACAGTAGAGAACAGGAGTTAATACAGCCCTAGGCCAAGATTGTTGATGTAAACTGTGGTCCATTCGAAGTGGATCTGAACTGTTTTTGATCAACTTTCCTTAGAGAGATGGAAAAAACATATGGGCTCGATCAGTGGCCACATATCATGCACTGAGGCCTTGTTAATCTGCTGGAGCCAAGATACAACACCGGGCACAGCTGTGACTGTGGCTACTTCACAGTCAAGCCTGCAGTGGTCCCCTGTTATCCTCCAACATCCGGCTGGGTTTTTCAGGGGCCAGACTGATGAAATAATAAAGAGATAATGGGGCCCACCAACTCAGCATCCTTTAGTCTTTAATTACTAAATACTGGTTGGGATGTGATTTTTGTTTTAATGTATTATTTTGGCTGGGAGTAGGGGGTGGTTGCATGGTTCAGAGCTTCCACTTGGCCTTCCCACTATGATAGATCATATTCCAAAGGCAAAGGAACCAATACGGGGATTGGGCCAAATTCAAAGTATATCTTCTCCCGTTAGACATTTGGGGTCAGGGTAATGACCCAGTGGACCCATGATAAGCCAAAGCTGGGCCAGGATTCTGTTTATCACTTGGCCTCCATTTGCCTTCACGATGATGCTTCAGGGCTCTGGGTATCAGCGTTCACTTCAGCACTGCAGGAGAACGGCCTCTGAAGTATCGTCAATCAGGGAAGCAGTGCTCACCTTAAAGGGTGAAGAGAACACTACTTCTATTGGTTCACAGAGTTCAGAGGAAACTGAGATCCAAGATTTGGGGGTTCAACAACCCAGAGGTCTCCATTCCATGTGCCAGGGACCACTCTTTCCTAGCCTACCTGCCTCAGTTGAGAATTAATCTTTCTTCGGAGCTCTGTGAATTTTATGATTAAGTCCTACTCTTGGTCCTTAGCTTTCTGTAGCCTCTGGCTTCAGAAGACTAGAGTACTTCATCAGCAACCAAGGAAGCCCTCTGACTTCCACTCTCAGCATTTAGCTGTCAAATAATCATTCTCAGCCTTTTATTGGCTTTTCCCAAAGTCCCAGTTGAGCTTAGCAGTAGCTACCCAATTCTGCTGGTCGTGTGTTATTTCTCCCATATTTATTAACACCTGACACATCTCACTAGCTGTTGCATTTTCTTCCACCAGTTTCCCATCCCAGTCTCCCATCAGGGAGAGCTTTAACAGTGCTCTGCCTCCTCGGGCCGGGTGTTGTCTATGCTCCACCCACCAGCGCTGATGGGGTCCACACTGACAGCTGGTGAGGAGACCAGGTCCCCCAGAAAGGAAACGCTGAGACAAAAACTAACACATGAGAGGTTGATAAGGGAGTACTCTTGGGTTTGGGTCTCTAGAAGGGAGGTAATGGGTTGGGCAGGACTAAAGAGAGAAGTGGGGCTGTGATGCAGTCCCAATTGAAGGACTCAACCTATTCCACAGGGAGTTCTGAAGCTGAAATAGCCCTTCAGAATTGTCCAGAGTCAGGGCATGGGAGCCTGACCTTTATAGTTCTGCATCTTCCAGTTGCTGGAAGCCAGCAGCAGATGGAAAGGGGTAGGCCCCTGGGCAAGGGAAACCCCTTCCTCCAAGAGTTCTAAAGAGAGCTGAGGGCAAAATGCTGTCTGTCAGCAGCCAAAAGCTGGGTAAATAAGTCCTCTCATCCTGAAGGAGCTCTGGGTGGTACAACAACACAGCACTTCCCACAATTATTCTGGATGAACCAGAAAGATGTTCAACATAGATCAATAAATGGGAAAAAAAAGGTTGTAAAAGGATATTTTTACATGATCCCCTCTGCAAGAAATAAGGTATTAACGATGGTCCTGCCTTGGTGGTGATGGATTTCGATTTGTTTTTCCTCTTGATTATCTATGTTTCCTAGTATTCCTTTGATTACTTTAAAATGGGATGTTACTTTTATCTTTAAAAATTTCTGAAGATAAAATCAAACACTATATAAAAAATTAGAAATAAAGTAGTTTAAATTCTTATTTTAAGCTATTTATTTAAAAAGATTTAACTGGTGACCTTTTTTATTTAAGGAGGTAAAAGTATAAAAGTGAGCTAAGGAACATATATTAGATTTTATAATTAATAGAAATAGTCACACTGACTAGTTATGTTAAAATTAGAAGTTATATTGCTACCATATTGTGGCTTTCATCGGGACATTCAAAAACTCTTAATGAGAAATTACTGTAAGTCCTATTTAGCTGATGGACAAAATAAAAATAGAGAAGTAAAGATATCCAGCCAAAGCTACACAAATTACTGGCAGAAAAGACACCCTCGGCTTCTGATTTAGAATCCTATTTTCTAATTATTCAGCTATCCTTTCTCCAAGTAAAGTTTAGGTCAAGGACATTCAATACCCAACTTGCCTGTTCTAAAATGGCCCTCTTAATCACCAGTGCTCATTAACTTTATGTGTCATTATTGGAGCAGGAGGTGGGGAGGGAAGTAGGAGATGTAAAGGAAACAGGAAGTAATAAATTCATTTCTAACCAAGGTCAGCTGTTCCCCAGAGCACAAAGCAATGGATAGTGGATTGCTCCAGGGGCTTATATTGGCAAAAAAAGTTATTTTGACAAAATTCTTAGGAAGTGGACAGAAAATTCTGTCAAAGATACAAAATATTCACCAGCTAAAAATATGGTGAAAAAAGACTGAGTTTAAACGTTTCTCTACAAGTTCTTTCTTCTGCATGTCTATATTTTACTGAATGAGTTGAAGCTAATGCAACCTATAGGTAAATAAGATAAGATGGTCTTAATAAAAGGAATCAGAAAGAGAGAACAGAGACAGAGAGAGACAGAGATGGAGAGAGATCTCCAAGCATTCTTTCAGTTTGCCAGGCAGTTGGGACAAGTCTTTCAATTGTTATAGCCTTCCTAAGCGGCCTTCAATCTTTTAGAGAGTCACATATGACTGAAGTCACCAGTAAATTGGGAATTCATCATTCATTAGTTGAAAAGTAAATAAAACAAACCTGTTTGACACAAGCCAATAATAGTTTGGCATATGAGATACTCAAAGCTTGAGGGGAGGGTATAGCTCAAACAGTAGAGTGCATGCTTAGCATGCCCAAGGTCCTGGGTTCAATTCCCAGTACCTCCATCAAAAAACTAACTAAACAAATAAATATAATTACCTACCCCCTGACCAAAAAGAAAATTAGAAAAAAAATTTTTTTTAAACTAAGATTTTTCTGTGCAGTCAGATGCTACAAACTTGTTTCACAGATTTTGTTGACAAAGACAGAAAACACTTTCAAAAACTAAAGTTGACAAGAATCAACACAAAACACCTTAAACAGGTGATCAAGCTTAACACCAAACTGCCATTAAGAGCTTCCTGATGTGATGCAAAGGAAGACATTGTCACCTGTGTCATATTCTTACCAAAAAGTTTCACCTGGGTCTATTAGTGTGCCAAGTCCAAACTGTTGGCCTAGACCCTCACAACGTCATTGCCATGAGAGGAAAAAAAATTCAAAGGTGGGGATGGGGAACTGTTCTAGATGAAAGTTAACTGAAGAGATATGACCACTAAATGTAATGAATGATATTTGAGAGGATCCTAGATTTTTAAAAAGAGTTATAAAGAGTAGTTTTAATTGGGTAAACTTTAAGATGGACTATATATTAGATAGTATTATTATAGCAATATTTTATTAGTTTTCTGTGATAATGGTATTCTGGTAACATAGGAGAATGTCTTTGTTCTTAGGGGATATGTGTTCATGTATTTAGGGGTGAGAGGTCATAATACCTGCAACTTACCTTAAAGTGGTCTGGAAATAAATGTTTATATATAAAAGAGAAATGTTTATATACATATGTCTGTATATACATTCATAGAATATATGCATATATAGAAATGTGTGTGTGTATTATATACAGAGAGAGTATGTGAACAGTTGGTGAGTTCAGGGAAAGTACTCTTCTTTCAAGTTTTCTATAGGTTCAACTTTTTTTTTTTCCAAAAAGATTTTAAAAATAGTGTGAAAATGGAGGTGCTTATTCATCCATGGACAAGATCTATCCACCAGAGGAGGTGCAAATGGTTTTTCTACGCTGGGCACTTGGCACCACATTCTCCCACTTTATGTCCTTGAGTCACAGGCAGAAGGGAAAGAGAGAAAGAAAGAAAAATCCTCAGGTGGGAGCCCTTTTCAAAGAATTAATGTTCAAAATATTAAGTCAGTCTTCTAATTTTCACTCCTTGGTCAAAGGAGATATATTTTAAAACAACTTTTTAATCTATATCAAATTCTACCTATCAGATACACTCTGATATAATTTCTTTTTATTTTAAAGATATTAACAAAGTTTGAGCTTCAGTTGCTTTTTCCAGGGACTATGCAGGCATATTTTAGAGATCTTAGTTTATAATCAAAAGCAATTTATAATCTGGCTATAGAGATTTAAGCTTTGAACCATGAAATAAATATCCAAGACTGGTACTATACTTAAATGCATTTTCTAATTTATGATGCCAGAGAAAAATAATTGGCTTAGGCTGAACATATGAACCTAACATTTTGTTAGTTCAAAAACAGTTAAGTAGAGGCAATTTTGTATGGTTCACATATATCTTTCTATTTACCATACAGACCCAATTATAATATGAAATATTTTTATTTGTTCAAAAAAGTATTCTTCTAAAAAGCAAGAGTTTACTCAAATCATTGAAAATTCTCTCAATTTTAGGGGCATCTTTAATTATTTTGAACAACAGAATATTTTGAGGGAAAAACATATTTGCCTGAACTGACCTCCAAACAATGCCTACTTTGGGTGTTTTTTGTGGTTACCTGGCAGAATCAGTTTTTTTTTTAATAAAAAAATTATTAATACAGATCTAGTAATTATTCCAAAGAAGTTGATCTCACAATCATAAATGTGCAATTTTACTTTGTTTCATTTCATTTAATTCTCATTTATTTAATTGTGGTGAAATATCCATAACATAAAATTTACCATCATAACCATTATAAGTGCACAGTTCAGTGGCATAAAGCACATTCACATTGCTGTGCAATCATCACTACCATCTGTCTCCAGAACAATTTTCATCTTGTAAAATGGAAACCCTGTAACCATTTAAATCATAACTTCTCATTCCCCCTTTCCCCAAGCCCCTGGCAACCACCATTCTTTCTATCTCTATGAATTTCATTATTCTAAGTACCTCATATAGGTGGAATCACACAGTATTTGTCCTTTTGTGACTGGTCTATTTCACTTAGCATAATGCCCTCAAGGGTCATTCATTATAGTATGTGTCAGAACTTCCTTCTATTTTAAGACACAATAATATTCCATTGTATGTATATACCACATTTTGTTTATCCATGTATCCATCAATGGACATTTGGATTGCTTCCACCTTTTGGCTGTTGTGAATAATGCTGCTGTGAACATGGATGTGCGAATTTCTCTTTGCGATTCTGCTTTCAAAGGTTTTGTGTATATATATATATATATATATATATATATATATATATATATATATATACCTAGGAGTAGAACTGCTGAATGATATGGTAATTTTATTTTTAATTTTTTGAAGAACTGCCAGGCTATTTTCCACATCATCTATACCATTTTGTATTCCCACCAACAGTGCACAAGGGTTCCAATTTCTCCACATCTTCTCCAACATTTGTTATTTTATGCTTTTTTTTAAATAGTAGCCATCTTGATGAGTGTGAGGTGGTCAATTTTATTTTGAACAAGATTCTTAAAGCACACTTTAAATGATTGCTTTGTAAGATCACAAATACATATCTTTGAAAAGACTGTGGGAAAAAAACATTATTAAATCAATTGGTACTTATGGCTTAAAATAAAATTTACAACGACAGCATCAGTCCTGAATTTTAAAACTGACCAAAGATGATATGCTTTGAAAACTGTATTTGAGGAATCAAAAGATGACTCTATGAAGAAAACAAAACTAAAGTCAAAGCTGCCCACAAAGAACCAGAATAAAGCTGTTTCATGAAATGTGTAAGTGAAAAAAAGCATTATTTCTAAATTAGCATTTTATGCATGTAATTTAAAATACGTATGCATCTAAATTAATAAATTATAAGTAGGCAAATTGCCTTGTTTTAATTATAACCCCAAAGTTTATATATTCAAATTAGCCAAAAAAAAATGGCTTAAAAGTTTATATATTCAAGACAGCCCAAAATATGAGATCAACTTATATTGGGGGCCACCTTCTACATAAGTGTGTACAGTATATGATGTTTACTGGTTCTTGAAGCACTTAGGACAGGACTGTCCCTCTCTTTGCAGAAACTGGCGGCCTTAGCACATCCTCCTAGCAGAGATCAGAGACAATGTTTGATGAAGGTGAATTTGAAAATGACAACTAAATTTGTGAAGGAAAATAAATAACATGAAGAGGTCCTACGTTAGGCCCCAGGAGTCAGACTACAAGAGCATTACAAAGTAATTCCATGAGGGGCGCTGACTACACAATATGTAGAGTGGTGGTGGCCTTGTACAGAAATAGGGGCAAGTTTGTGGTAGATCACATCTCAAGCCTCCAGCACAACCCAGCACAAACGATCAGTTAAACACGGGTGGTTCGTTCTTCTCCGAGAGCTCGTTGACCTCTGAAACGAGTGCAGGCAGTGGTTTCAGTTTGCCGCACTTGAAAACAAAACAAAAACCACACACACAACAATGAAGGAACTAAGAATGTCTATGTTTAGTTCAATAAACTAGTATTGAGTGTGTTAGATGCAAAGAATATAAAACCAAACAGGACACAGTCACAGAGGGATGATGATGAAGATGATGACAGCGACTTCACTGGGCACTGACTGTGCACCAAGCAGTGCGTATGAGTCACTCCATATAATCCTCGCAGCAATCCTTACCATGGCCCAAGGCTCCATCCCGACTTCACTTCCTAGCACCGTTCTCATCAGCCTCTCCTCTCCAGTCAAACTGCTCTCGAATTCCGTGACCACATCAAGGGCATTCCATCCTCGGGCCTTAGCACTCCCTGATCCGTCTGCCTGGCACACTCTATCCCCAAGACATCTGCAGGGCTCCAACCTTACTTCCTTTGGGCCCCTCCTCAAACGACATCGTATCAGAGAAAGCAAAAAGAAGCATTTCACCACCTTGGGGAGTGGCTAAATACCTTGGACTCCAAATTAGACCAATATGGGCCCAACCCTTTATCCAGATCCGAAGTCATCCAAAACCAGGTGTTTCCACTAAATTTTCATTTTTCCCTAAACCATCGTTTACCTATCATTTAGCTAAGATCTGGATCAAAATAGATTAATCATCAGATTTGTTATGTCATTGCCCGTATTCCTGGCTATCCGAAGGTGTCAGGGACTTGGTGGGGATGAGGAAAGAGAACAGTCCTTTGTCACCGTCACTGAGGATTTCAGTGATACTAACAGCTGATGGGTGGCAAGCTTATGGAAAATGGATTCTTGGAGAAGCCTTGACATTTTGATGATAAAATTCTTTTTTTAGTTGCTCAAAAAAGTTACGATTTCTCTTCTTTTTTCTCTTGTAAGAAAATAAAAAAGAATTAAAAAACAAAAGAACCAAAACATGTCCTGAGTCTCTGTCACAGAGGGAAGTAATGGAAAGTAACACAATCTTCTGGAAGCAAAGCAAGGAGCACAGAGGACCTGAGCGAATAAGATGTTGGGGATGGGGATGGGAGTGGGGCGCTGAAAAAAAGTTGGGTGTCCTGCAGCCAAGAGAGACTCTTGACTTTCTTTTTCCAAATAAAGAAACGAGTAGCAGTCACTTTGACCTTGTGGAGGCTATTTCAAAGATCACAAGTAAAAAATTTACAATACAGGAATGTGGAACCATAGAAGAAAATCAAAGAAGAGCACATGACTGCCGGTGGCTTGCAAAAGAAAAGATAAAGGAAGCAAAGAGACAAAATGAGCTACACTAGAGAGTTAGGAAAAAAATAATGCTTTTACAAGTCTATCAAAGGGAATAAAACCACCAAAGGGAAGTGTACCACTAAATAAAAGAGGAAGGGATGAGATGAAAACCCAAACTATTAAAATACTTAACAGACCACACTGCAAACTGAAAAACCCTTGTGCTCATTAGAAATGCCTAACACAGTATATTTTTCTCTAATTATTGAGATCGCAAGGTTGACCATCAGGGAATTGAATTCAGTGTGATTAAGCTTTGTTCATTCACCGTCTGCCTTCACCAAAGGCTAGTCTGGAGCTGAGCTGGCTTCAGATCAGGGGCATCAGCTGTGTGAGTCTGGAAGGCATAGCCAAAAGGCACCCAGCTTTGCTCCAGTTCCTTCCAGAGGCTGTCTCCCCCCAGCCCAACTCCCACCTCCACCTTCTCCCCACTTCCCCCAACACACATCCCCAGACAGGATTTCACAGCTGTTTCACTGAGTGCCTGCTAAGAACATGGCACTGTGCCAGGCCTCGAACCTGCAAAAGTGAATGAACAAAACAACTTCCCTGCCTAACATGGAATCACATGGAAATAGAGACATTCATCAGATGATCATATATAGATTATGTTACAAGTCGTGATCAATGCTGAAGGAGAGAACTGTGAGAATGTTTCTGATTGGCCAGGGCCCACACAGTTCACTGCAATGTGCAGAGTGTACCACAAGCTCAGTCCAACCTGGTGGGTCAAGGGAAGCTTCCCCGAGGAATTAAGGTCTGTGCTTAGAACTGAAGAGCGAGCAGTAGGGGCCAGATTTGGGGCTGGGAGTGGGGCTCAGAAAGGGTATTCCAGGCAGAAGAAACAGCCAGTGCAAAGGCTCTGCAGCCAGAGGAATGCAATGTAGTTGAGGACTGCAATAAGGCCAGAGTGTGGATAGTAGGAAAGATGTGCCACAACACAGGGCCAGAGAGGTGCGCTGAAGCCCAAAGAAGCAGGGGTGTGTAGGCTATTTTAAGGAATTATATCTACTCCAAGAATGGTCAGCGAGGGCTTTACAGGGGTGGGGAGGGTCTGACACACCAGATATTTTTTTATCTATTCTTTAAGTGGAGCCAGGACCAGCTGGGACTCACTGCAAATAAAATTGCAGGGCCCCTTGTTAAAAATTATTCAGAACTTCAAGGCTGTGACATTAAACCAAGCCTGGGGCCCTCCTAAGGTGGCCCAGAATGGAGCCCTAAGTCCCTGGAGTCATTCTGGTCATGGGTGAGTCAGGAAGGCTCCAACGGTTCTCAGCCTCTGTGTTAGTCCGAGCCTCTCTGAGCAACATGTTGAAGCAGGGTGGCCCCCTCGCCAAATGCTGTAAAATACTTAGCATGATTTCTGGTCTTCAGCTTCTTTAACCAGTAAAAAGAAAGACTTCAGCTGAGGTACACAGACATGAGAAGAGCAATGAAGCTGAATGAGAGACCTGGCTGTGAGGTTTTAAAAACTAATACAAAACACTGATCTCTCTCCAGAGCTCCTGGGTACAAAACTTAGGAAGGTGCTTGTTCTCAAGGTTGTGCAAGTGCAGGTGGGGCCCCTGAGACTGGTGCCTCCGTAAAGTTTAGGCCCTTGGTATCTGGCTGGCCTCGTCCTGCTCCAGACTCTGGTCAGGGCCATTCTTCAGCCCGTGCTAATCTGAAGACTTTGTAAGATCAGTAGGCAGCAAGTCACCCTAGGCCAGGGCTGCACCAAGGCCTGAAGATTAGGAGAACAGGTCATCTTTGGGGTGGGGGGCACTTTCTGGAATTCAGTGACACAGAGGAGGCCCTTTGGAGCTGTCCTATTGCCAACTTTGGACAAGTCAGCTTGAGCCAGGTAGGATCCGGGGGCTCTGTTGTGTTACACGCTGCACATTGCAGTGAACTGCATGGGCTCTGGTCAGTCAGAAACAGTTCAGCTGACTTACTTGTCTAGGAATTCAGACAGTCAATTGCTGATATGAAAACAGCTCCACCTGTGTTAGCTCAGCTTTGTTTCATCAACGCTACATTCATTTCAATCAAATCTCAACAACACACAGGCTCCCACTATTTTATGTGAAGAGAAATGACGGTGATTCTGTTGATTCTCTCTTCCTTTCTTTTTTTCATTTCCCTGCCATCTCACCACTCACATTCTCCTACCTCCCTCTTACTTCCTCTCTCCATCCGTAACGTAGCTTCTACCTGCTCCAGTGACCATTACAAGGCACTGAAGATGGTTTCATTTGTGGCCAAGTAAAAAGCCTCTGCCGATGCCATCAGAGACCTGGCTGGGCACACAGACAACAGCTTCCCAAAGTGCAGACTATCTTCAGAAAGCAGTTTGACCCTGGAACCCTATCTGATTTCATCTTTCTTCTGTCTGTTGTTTTGTCTGGATTTTTGTTCCCCTTTTGCCTTGAGAAGTGCAGTTATCCCACAGTGACGATTTTCCTGGTAGAGGATGGAAGGGCCGTTATTAATTTGTCCTCACGTTAATATACTTCATTTCCTTTCATCTTTATTACCCATCTATATCTTCCTCAGAGGTCTTGTTTACATAAAACAGGACTCTTGGATGCAGAAAGTGCTTAATGAGTCTCAGCATAACCACTACAGAGCAAACACGGTACACTTATGCTTTATAATTATGAATCATTTGACAGTATTAAAAAACGTCTTCAGCAAATGGTGCCAGGCAGTTTCTTTCTAGATTTTTTTTATTACTATAAAGATCAGCCATAAACTAAATTATGAGCTTGGTCTATGACATTCCGGCATTAAGCTTTAACAGTAAGGGCATATATCTTGAACTGTGCTCAGATTACAGACTTAAATAATTTGGTTCTTATTCTCACAAGTCCCTTCCTCCTTTCCTTCCTTTCTCCCTCCCCCTTTGCTTCCTTCCTTCCTTCATTCCTTCCTGTTTTAACCATTTGCAGACAGAGCACTATACACAGAGAAAAAACACTTCAAGAGCATCAGCCCCTCAATCCTATTCACACCCTATTTACTCACCAACGGCTCTCTGCTTCAAGACTGATGTGAAAGCCTGAGTTGCTGACCAGTGGATTTCCCTCTGAGACTGCATCATGAACAAAGAGTTAGAAGCAAGTAGTTCAGTTTTAACAACTAGTTATTGAGGACCTACTATGCACCTGTTATTGTTTTAAGTGTTGATGAAGAGCAGATGTGGGAGCAATTCATCCTGCCCCAGTGTGATGAGAAAGCCTATGGAGTTCAGGAGACATTTGATCTGGGCTTTGAAGGATGACTAGGAGTTTGCTAGACAGATAAGGAGGAAGGACATATCAGAAGGAAGTTAATAAAGACATGGCAATGTGAAAATTACACCAGGGTTTGGGGAAAGTTGCAACTGGGAGTGAGGGATAGATAGCTTGTGAAGGAACTTACATGTATAGAGTAACAAATTGCTCAGTCACACAGAAGTGATCTCCCTTAGTCTTTGTGAATCATAAGCACAGTTCATTGAGAAATTCAAAGATGAATAATGGGGGACAATCCATTCATTCACATGGGCATTTTTTGAATGCCTTCTACATGCACGGCACGGAGCTAGTGCTAGAGTGGACTAGAAAATGTGGTCTCTGCTCTTCGGGGGCTCACAATCTACCTGAGAACACAAAGTACATAAGTAACTACAGCTCAAAGGCAAAGTGAGACAAGGGAGTGATGCCACTGGGAAGGCTTCAAGAAGGGTTGACCAGTGAGAAATACGTGTCTGGAGTAAAAGGAATGACACAAAACAAGGGCAAGAGCTTTCCAGGCAAAAGGACTGACCTGAGCAAAATAAACAGTATGTGAGAGATGAGTCTGTGTTTGGGAGGAGGTGGAGTATAGAGGCTGGCTTTGAGGAAGAACACTGCAGTGGAGAGATGGGCTGGGATGAGTTCAGGGGAAGCCTTGAATGTCTTAATGAGACGTCTAGGCTTTATCCAGTAGGATGGAGGTCAATGAAAGGTTAAGTAACAGCAATATTATATCAAAAGTATAGTCCAGGCAAATATATTTCATCTGGAGAACCTACTTTTTTTGTTTAGTAATGGCTACCAAGAACATTGTCTTGAGAGAGATTCTGGTCTCAGTGAGGAAGAAATGGATTCACTCATCTATTCAGTTACATAAGTAGCCTAAAGAGTAGTCTTTCTATTTGAATAGCAGACAACCTCTGGGAAAACAATGGTTTATAGTCCTTGGGCACATCTCCCTTTTATTCACCTCAGTAAGGTCTCAGGAACAGTGGAGAAACACTCATCAGAGACATTTATAAGAAAGCAGTCCTACCCTAATCAGCGCAACGGCAGAACTGAGACATCATTAGTTAATAAGACTGGCCCAGTCCTTTGAAGTTCGAAAGTACCATAAACACACTACAAATTGTTATTCATAACCAGTGAAGGAGAGCATCTTTCCAGCAACCAACATGAAAGACCAACTAGTAGGCTTGAAGATTCTCCAGGTGGCACTCCCTCCTCCTCAGTCACCACAACTTCTCACGGCGCGGCTTCAGCTGCTGCAGGGGCACCTCTCTTTTCCTGATTATCAGAGATGTGGGGAATATATATTACCATATCACACATGTAGTTTAAAAAATATACAGACTATTTTGAGGGGAGGGTATAGCTCAGTGGTAGAGCACATGCTTAGCATACACGAGGTCCTGGGTTCAATCCCCAGTACCTCCATTAAAAAAATTAAAAAATACATACAGGCTACTTTTAGAGCATTTTTAGGTTCATAGTAAAGCTGAACAGAAATTACAGAGTTCTCATATACCCTGTCCCCACATATACACATACAGCCTCCCCTACCATCAACATCTCCCACCAGGTGGTACATTTTTCAGAACTGATGAACCTACAATGACACATCATGATCACCCAAAGCCCATAGTTTCCATTAGGATTCACTCTTGGTGTTATACACTCTGTGGATTTGACAAGTGTATAATGACATGCGTCTACCATTACAATATCATACAGTGTAGTTTCACTGCCCCCCCAGTCCCCTGTGCTCCACCTGTCCCTCCCTCAGGTAAACAAATTTGTGGTTTTAAAAAATATTTTGAGCACTATTATAATTGCTTTCTTTTTTTAATCCTACGTATTTTATGTCTTTAAAAATTCTGAGAAGGGGTCACTGGCTTCATTAGACTCCCAAAGAGTCTAAGGCAGAAATAAGTTAAAGAGCTTCTCCCTGTTCTCACATGCTCGGGGATGGGGTCTCCTCTCTCTTTCTCCTCCAGGACGCAGGCTTTCTTCCTCCATCTTCCCCTTCGTAGACCTCCCATACCTCCTTTCTATGAGAAGCACTATAACTTTGTCCCAGACTCTCTATCTAAACCTGCATACTTTATTCTGAGACTGAGGAACTTGTTAGTGATTAGCAAGTGAAAGATTCTCTGATTACTGACACCCACCCTCTTTAAAAGCAGTGGGGAGTGTGCGTAATATTTTTTCTTGTCATATGTTCAAATTGAAAACTAGAGCTTTGGTATATGTCCAGAACAGGAGTCAAACATTTTTACACTTCACAAAATTCCACAAAGAGTGACACGGGGGAACTGCAGTTAAATGGCACCATCTTTCTAGTTTTCTTCCAGGGGTGTTTTTGCACCCTTTGCAGAAAGGCACCTGGAGCTGGTGGCTTGTCCACCCCTCAGTTCACTTCTGCCTCCATCTGGAGCACCCCTTCCCCATCCTATTGGCCTTGTCCATCTGTCATCGCTTCTAGGAGGAGTTTTCTTCCCTGACCCTCTCGGCACCATCTCCTCTGTGTGGGCCCAACACTTATTATACCGTATTATAATTGTTTCATAATAACAGCTAAGATATATCAAGTATCTACCATGTGCCAGCCACTCGTTCTCCCACCGTCTCAACAATGGTTCATTAAATGTTGAGCACGTGCTGCATTCGGACTTTACAAACATGATACTCACACCAACCCTGATGATACTGCAATCGTCCCTAGTTCACGGATGAGGAACTTGTGGCCCAGAAAGGTCGTATTTCAAAGGTGACACAAACTTGCTCAGCTTGACTTTAAATTCTGCATCAACATCTAAAATTTGAACACTAACTATTTTATGACATTAAGGGATTATTGTGAACTGTTCTTTTAGGTGTGATAATGGTATTATGATTATTAAAAAATAAGTCCTTATCTTTTAGAAACAACATTCAAAAATATTTACCAATAAAAAATCAAAAGTCAAGTCAGTATGTCATACCAGACCCAAAGTACTCCCTCAGCGACCTCCCCCCGGGACACTGCAGTTTAGAAAGAACCAAACTGAGTGGGCAGAGCAGGGTCTTCCCCTAACAAGCTTTGTGATCTTGGGTGAGTCACTTCACCCCCGTCCCTTCCTTCTATAAATAAGGAGTGGGCACAATGCTTTCCATTGCTCTGCTCAGCAGGGTGATTCTCAAACAAGATGATGATTATCTACCTCTGTCTTTCAGGACAGTTCCATACTTAACAGCGGTTCTTTAATAGGTACAGACTGTAGCCAGATATGATCCAGTCTGTCTGGGATTAGACATAATCTTAGTTAAGAAAATATTCTCCTATTAACCCTTTCTTCAAATGAAATATTACAAAGATTCCTAATTTATAAAGCCTTTCAAGAGAGCTGCTCTGATTTAAATGAGAGCTGAGAATCCCCCTCAGATAGCACCCTATTAGAACTCACTTGTCTATACTGCCCAGAAACTGTTTTAATGATTTCTATTTATTTATTAACTCATTTAATTCTCAGATCCATATAAGATGGATACCATTGGAAGATGAGAACTCTGAGGCCCAGACAGGTTAAGAAACGTGTCCAGTGTCATAAGAACAGGAAATGTCTGAGCTGGGATCTATACTCTTGGCTGTTAAACTGTGTCCCTCTCGATGTGGTTACACATTCATCTCCCATCTAAATGCTGGCTCCTTGGGAAAGGACAGGGGGATGTGACTCTGTACTACTAGTGCCCAGCCTAGTATCTAGTCAAGGAAAGGTGTTCAGTAAACATGTATAGAAAGGATGAAATTTACTGGGCACTTTTCAGAGGCTAAATCAAAGCTCATTAAATTTTATGGATATGAACTGGTGGGAGAGATCAAGCTAAGTTTTTCATTTTAAAGATGAAAAAAACGAAGGCCCTGAAAAGTTAAGTGACTTGCCCAAGACCAGTTAGTTAGTAGCAGAACCAGAACTAAAACCTAGGTCTCTTGACTAGTAAATCACTAAAAGAATCAAAATCATCCAGGAATTAGATTAACAAATGATTCTGTCTTTTTCTGTTTTAAAGCTGTTCTTTCTCTAGTCATGGGATGTTGATGATTAGAGGAGTGGGACAACTTCTGCATGGTCACAGTAGAGCTGGAGGGGACCCTAAGAGTGGCTTTAGGGGACATTCTTTTGCATCCAAAATACCCTTAACTGGCACCGGGTGGCAAACTACAAAGTGTCTACTAGCCAACAGGATCACTAACAACATCGCCTAATTCCCCCACAGTACCTCTTTCCTTCACAGAGCTTGAGCTAGGACACTACAAGCTATAGCCTCAGCCCCACTCCAGAGCCCCAAACAATCAGGATATAATTAGTCTCAACTCAATATTCAGATGGCTTAAGACAATATGCATGTCTCGTCCTTTTTTAACCTGGTCCTAGAAACTAGGCTTCTTTCTTGTTTTTGAAACCAAATCCTCACGTATAACCCAATTCTGATTGACTCTTGCTTTTCCCTTATTGGGCCTAAGATATACTCTGGATAATCAGCTCACTGCAAAGTGCACGACTAGGAAACAGCTGGCTCACACACTGCCATTCCATCCCCACCTCCCTGTCAGCAGACATCACGGATTCATCACAGCATCCTTTCCTGCCAAGCTTGGAAGTGGCTTCAGGATTTTTCTCTAGGAAGCCACTGCACTCAAGAGGAAACCTGTTTGCCACGAGCTTTATTCCTTTAAGGATCTGTCATTTGCTTCACTCTGGTTTTTCTCTCCTGCAGGAACTAGAGGTCTGTCCGTTCCACAGGTCTTGCTACCTGTCAAATGACCTTCCTGATGCTGAGCACTGCCTGCATGCCTGAGATCCATCTCTACAGAAGACAGAGACTGTTCTCCCTTCTCTGAGGGGTGGTTTAGTAGAGGTCATTTGGGGTCAAAGCCAGAGAGAACACGTATCTCATTCAGAATCCAATTAAAGTTAGAGGAGTGCCCGCAGTATAGAAAGAATAAAAAGAAAAAGTACTAACTTACTGGACCTAGAGGTTGTCATATTAAGTGAAGTAAGGCATATAGAGAAAGACAAATATACATCACTTATATGTGGAATCTAAAAAAAGATACAAGTTTTATTTACAAACCAGAAACAGACTCACAGACACAGAAAACAAACTGTGGTTACCAAAGGGGAAAGTGGAGGAGGGATAAACTAGGAGTTTGGTATTAACAGATACACACTATCATAGATAAAATAGATAAACAACAAGCACCTACTGCATAGCACAAGGAACTATATTAAATTTATTGTAATAAGCTATAATGGAAAAGAATCTGAAAATATATGTACATATATATGTATGTATATGTATAACTGAATCACTTTGCTGTATATCTGAAACTAACATTGTAAATCAACTACACTTCAATACAAAATAAAATTTTTTAGAAGTAGTAACTTATTAAAGCCAGAGAAAGAAATTGAGGGAAACCATAAGCAGAAGTTGGTGACTAGCATGCAGAGAAAGGGAAGTGGAAAGCAGAGGAGACAGACTAAGATGTAGCAGATCAAGTAAGTGGATGAGTGGTGAGTGGGAGAGAATTATGTAATCCATCACATTTCTTATTATTGCCAGGAAGCTCAGAGTCAAAGTTACTATCTGATAACAGTAACTCTGATAGCTCTCATAACTAGACTATTTGCTCTAATTCTCACCTCCCTTTAAGGCTTAATTTTTTTTGTTTGAAAACTATGAAGTATGTCTAAATATGCACACATTATATATGTATTAATTGCTATATTTTCATTTATAATAAGAATGGATCAGTCCCATTTGGAGACCTCAGCTGAATGCCCACAGGACCTTAGACATCCATCTGGAAGGAGAAATTTAAAAAGTAGCAAGAAATGAAAGGTGAGAAATCTGTTGATCCTCCTTTCTCAATAAAGCTCAACAAGTCTTTATAAGGTATTGAATATGTGCTGAGCTCTGAATTGGATGCTGGGAAGGACACAAAATTAAAAAGGTGACCCACACCCTTTAGGAGATTATCATCTTCCTGGGGAGACTGAACATACAGAAAGGAAATAGTTTATTAAAAACCTCTGGCTCATGATGGGTATGTAGTAAGAAGGAACCCTCTGCTGTCTCAAGCCCCTGAGATTTCGTGGCTGCCTGTTACACAGCCAGTGATTCTCAGAGTGTGGGGTCCAGACCAGCAGCATCAGCATCCCCAAAGCATCTGTTAGTGATGCGAATTCTCAGGCTCCACTCCGGATGTACCAGATCAGAAACTCTGGGGCGGGGCCCAGGAACCTGTGTTTTTAAACAAACACTCCAGGTGATTCTCACGTGCTAACGTTTGGGAAACTCCAACTACCATATTCTTTGCCATGAATACCTCCACATTCCCCCTTTTCCTCCTCCCCTAGCACAGGACCAGGTTCATGCAACCCTACACGCTCCTGAAGAACGGAATTGAAAATGAAGCCAAGTTCTAAATTAACGGTTCCCTCTACAAAAGTTTAGACTCAAATATTCAAGCAAAAGACCTTGTTTAAAATGGTATCAGCTCAAGATATGCATCCTGAAAGACGTGAATTCCAAGAATACAAGTGACCACAATTACTGCTCATTTCCTGTGTGAGTTGACTCACCATCCCCCAACCCCTCTACCTTCCCCCAGAACACCTATAGGGAAGACAAAATGATCATTCTCAATTCACAGAGGAAAACACCTAAGCTGAGGACAGTCAAGAACCTTTCCTAAGACCCCCATGGTTTGTGAATGGGAGAGTCAAAATTGAACCCAAAATTGTTTGACCCCAGAGCCTGTGCGTTCCTCACTCACCTTCATTAATGAAATGAGCTGGTTTCTGAGGGTGCCTGAGAACAAGGGCCCAAGTAGTAAGTCAAGCTCATCATCATATTACCCACCCTGCCATCAATTTGTTGGGCATCACTTCATCATTATGCCTTTAGAGTTTTTTTGCTTGAGAAATGAGAGATTCTACTACTAAACACCCACCTACCTGTGAGCTGGAATGAACTGAGGTATGTAAAACTTAAGAGAACTGAGGATGTTATAAATAGTACTACTACAAGCAGCAATAAATCAGCTAAAGAATGTAATGTGCAAGTTGGAACATAAACTGAAATTAAGCCTCATAAATATCAAAAGAACCCAGGGCATGCGGTTCTTTGAATTCTAACAGTAAAATGCTTAACTTAACTTCTACATGAACAGGGCACCCAAACAGCCACCTCAGAAAGACATAATTTGATAAGGTTGGGAAGGATAATCATCAGGAACATTTTTAAAAAGGTGGCTAATCTGTTGCATATTTTTAATGTTTTTTAGAAAAAATTACAGTAGTGAAATTTGACAGTTTACTATATGCCAGGGACAGTTTCTAAGGTCTCTTCATTATTAACTTATTTACTCTTCACAACAATCCTATGAAGTAAGTCATATTAACATCTCCCATTTTAAAGTCAGGGAAACTGAGGAACAGAGATCACATACCTGATAAGTGGCAAGGCCAGAATAAGAATTTAGGCAATCTGATGGTCAACAGGCACATGAAAAGATGCACAACATCACTAATTGTTAGAGAAATGAAAATCAAAACTACAATGAAGTATCACCTCACACCAGTCAGAATGGCCACCATTAAAAAGTCTACAAATAACAATGCTGGGAGAGTGTGGAGAAAAGGGAACCCTCTTACACTGCTAGTAGGAATGGAAGTTGGTGCAGCCACTATGAAGAACAGTATGGAGGTTCCTGGGCATATATCTGGAAAAGATGAAAACTCTAATTTGAAAAGATATATGCACCCCAATGTTCATAGCAGCGCTATTTACAAGTCAAGACATGGAAGCAACCTAAATGTTCACTGACAGATGAATGGATAAAGAAGATGTGGTGTGTGTATGTGTGTGTGTGTGTGTGTATATATATATATATATAGTGTATGTATATATATATATGTATATATATGTATACACACACACACACACACACACAATAGAATACTACTCAGCCATAAAAAGAATGAGATAATGCCATTTATAGCAACATGGATGGACACAGAGATTATCATATTAAGTGAAGTAAGTCAGAGAGAGAAAGATAAATATTGTATGATACCACTTATACGTGGAATCTTAAAAAATGTTACAAATGAACTTATTTACAAAACAGAAATAAACTCACAGATCTAGAAAACAAGCATTGGTTACCAAAGGGGAAAGGTGAGGAGGGATAAATTAGGAGTTTGGAATTAACAGAAACATACTACTATATATAAAATAGATGTACCTATAAGGTATAGCACAGGGAACTATAGTCAATATCATGTAATAACCTATAATGGAAAAGAATCTGAAAAAGAATGTATATATGCATAACGGAATCATTTTGCTGTGTATCTGAAACTAACACAACATTGTAAATCAACTATACTTCAATATAAATAAATAAATAAATAAATAAATAAATAAAACGAGACGAATGGGGAAAAAAAGAATTTAGGCAACCTGGCTCCACAATGTATGTCTTAACTTCAGTGTTATATACTAATACTTCTATGTTGATAAATTACTGTTTTTTAAATCTCTTCCTCTTCTCTCATTAGCTTGTTCCCTCTTCTCTGTCTTTTTATCATCATTATCTCTGGCTGGGCTCATTACTCAGAGCTCCAGCAGTAGGTCAGTGAACACTGAAATAAACTACAATAGAACAAAGCACCACCACAATGACCACAGCCTTTGTGTCCTTTTCAAACGAAGCCATATAGACAAGAATGTTCTTTGAGAACGTTCATGTCAAGGAACCTCAAAACCAGCAGTGAGCGTTTTGCCCTGGCACGCAGTGTAACAAAAGGAACACCGGGCACGCACACAGATTGCGATTCTTTGTACTAGGTGATAACCGTCGCTCTTCTCAACCTCACATGCTTCCTTCCTCTGGCAATTCTCACTCAATTTCTCTTATCTAAAAACTGCCCCAAATTGATGCCTGCCAGATAACTTTCTCAGTGTAATTCCATTTCAAAGTATTTTAGAACTGGTCAAATTCTTAGAAATCAACTAAGTTTGATCCCATGAAGGTCTGAGAAGTAAGCACCTTGCCCAGCGTAACTCAGTGGGTTAGTGCATAGCACGGCTCTGAACCCCTGACCTGCCTGGGGGCCTGCCTCCCAGGAGGCACCTCTGAACCAGAACAGGAAGTGGGAATGTGGGCTCTCCTCTCCAACAGACCCTACTTCTGCGGGTCCCAGCTTCACCACTTTAGATGTGTGACCTGAAGAATTATTTAATCAGACATTACGATCAGAAAGAGATTAAAATATAGTTACATGCAAAGAGTATATGACTATATACTTAGAAAAGCCAAAGAAATTCAGTAAAAAGCTATTTATATTCAAAGATAATCTTTTATCTCTACTGTGCATGATAACAAGCAAAAATTGATAATATTTCTGTATATCAATTACAATGCTTAATTAATTCCTCCTCAAATATTTACCAAAAATAAAAAAGATTTAGCAAGTGATATGTGCTACTTATATTCTGAGAAATAATTTAATTGATTTGGTAGAAGGAGAAATAGTTCTTATTCTAAGTAGAAAAATTAGATCTATAAAGGATGACTGATTCTTCACACACACACAATATATATATATATATTTAATGCAATCCCAATCAAAAGCCCAATGAGATTTTTACTAGTATTCTGCAAAATTAAAATATAATTCATCGGTAAAAACAGTAGTAGTAAAATATAGTAGAAAGCAAAAATCTGAACAGTGTGTTAGCGCTAACACAAAACTAGACATACACACTAATGGATCTATACAGGAAGTCTGTTATGTATAAGAATGTAATACATGATATGGAAATTGAAAATATTTTTATAAATGGTGTTGTGTTGTCTCTTTAGAAATTTGGGGAGAGAAATAAACTTAATTCTATACCTCACACAAAACCCAAATGAATTCCAGATGCTGTTAAGAATTAAAGAAAAAATAAAAACAGAAACTAGTACAAAAGAAGATCTAAGAATCAAATATCAACAGGAATAATAACAATAAGTTTGAAAATAGATGAAGTTTCCCTATGCAAAACAGCTTTCCTTTAAAAAGTTAAACTATAAATATTAAAATAAAAAGGCAAATAGACTAAGAAAAATAATTTCAGTAAAAATGGCAAACGGTCATTTTTATATTATCTTGACAATACAAAAAACCTGTTCAAATTAATTTTTGAATAATGTTAAAATACACTGAAATAAAAATATGTAAAGAGCTCTCCCATACAGACAAGAAAATAATAAGATGCTAATAAATAATTAGGCAAAGGACAAAATGCAGCCAATTCATACAAAAAGAAATACAATTAATAAACAAGACTATGGGAAAAATATTAACATCACTATTAATCAAAGAAATGCAATCAAGGCAACAATTGGGGCACCGTTTTCCAACTGTAAAATTAACAAACACTGCTTTTCAATAAAAATACTTAGTGTTGATGAGGTCATAATGAAATCATACACTCATATATTTTTGGTATCATGTCAGAGGAATACAAGTACTTATGCCACAAAAGTGGAATTCCCTCGTGTAGGAAAAAAAACCTTTTTAAAATAGAAAAATTATAAGCACAAAGGTGTTTACAGCAGTGTTATTCTTTTTTATTAAAAATTTCGATGTTTATCTAACTGTCTCAGCATGTACTTCCTCTAGGAAGCTTTGCCTTACTTCCCGCCCTGCTGCTTCCTCATCTTCAGGCACCACAGTGTCCCTCCGGTGTGTGCCCATCACTGACACGTCCCGAGCCTTTGGCACAGGATCTGGCACGTAGCAGGGGTTTAGTAATTATTGATTGAATGAATAAGTGAATGGATGAATCAAATGAATCCATGTTAAGCAGTAGCAGGTTGCATTCGAACAGGTCTTGAAGAAATACAAAGCTATTAATTTGCTAATCATGAAAATTATGTTGCAACTCGGAAAATGCTTCAGGATAGCAGCGCCAAGTGGGGGGAAGAAATAGAATACATAATTTTACGTATATTATGATTGTAACTAGATAATAGTTGTAGGCACATGGACAAACCCTGGAAGATAATATGTAAATTTAATAATGTTTTGTTGGAGTCATGGGATTATGGATATTTCTGTCTTTTTCTTTTTTAAAAAAGCATATTAATTTTTCTCTTTCTACAACTATAAAAAGGCAGGGGGGTGGAATTTAGAAGACTTGAGTCAGAATACTTGGGTAGTAGTCCTGGCTCTCACATTTAATAGCTTTCTGACCTTGGACAAGTTACTGGAACTCTTTGAGCCTCAGTTTCCTCATCTATTAAATGGGGACCATAATAGCTACCTCTCAGAGCTGTTGTGAGGTATAAATGGCCTAATGCCTGTGAAAGGATTTTATAAACTATAAAGTGCTACATAAATGTGATGCCATTATGATTAAAGTAGCCTCTGTTAGACTCATAGACATAGAATACAAACTTGTGGTTGACAAGGGGGTGGAGGGTGGGAAGGGATAGATGGGATTTCAAAATTGTAGAACAGATAAACAAGATTATACTGTATAGCACAGGGAAATATACACAAGATCTTATGGTAGCTCACAGAGAAAAAAATGTGACAATGAATATATATATGTTCATGTATAACTGAAAAATTGTGCTGAACACTGGAATTTGACACAACATTGTAAAATGATTATAAATCAATGAAAATGTTAAAAAAAAATAAAGTAGCCTCTGTTTCCTAAGAGAAATAAAGTTTTTTCCTTCCAAATTATTTACATTTAGTCATTTACAGACAATGCAAAAACAATTCCAAGGTCGCTGGAAGACACACCGTCCTCACTGTGTTTCACGGGCTAATACCAGACAAACCCTAAACACAGGCCCATCAGGCAGGAGTGGATTTCCAGCTGCCAAGCAGAAGGGACCTGTGAGGTGCTGGGCGGATGGATAGGAATGAACCCAAAGGGAAAACGTTTCTCCAGGTAATCAAGTGAGGAAAGTCACAGAAAATCTATCACCAACTTTTAAACATTAACTATTTAATTTTCAAAAGCCCCCCGCCAAAAAAGAGAGAGAGAGGGAGAAGCCGCCCCCCTTTCCTGTCCCCAGTCACCTGTTGCTCTTGTGTCTAGATGGTGACTATTATTGCTGTATTATGAGTTCTTCTAGGATACTTTATGCACATGTAAGCAAACACAAATGTGTTATTTTTTCCTTTTAGAAAAATTTAACCAACCATACATGTTGGTGCTATTTACATGTTGGTACACAAAGAGTTTCCTTATTCTTTCTTTTGCAGCTGTATTCTATTCCATTGAATGGATGTGCCTTTGTTCACTTATTTTATCAATCACTTTTCAAAGAATATCCAGTTTGTTTCCAGTCATTTGCTCTCCCCTCTGAGGAAGGAAGGTTTCATTCTGCCTTAAGCAGTGACAGGGAGGCAGCCAGGGAGCAGGTCCAGAGCGACTCCAGCCTAGAGAGCCTGCTGCTCGCTTCTCTTCTGAACAATCAGACAGAACTTTGGAATCTTCTCAGTTACTTTTCTTGCCCCCAGTCAAAACCACATGGTTGGGAGGATCTACCTCAGTTAGCCCTTTTCTTCAAAGTCAGTTAACAGTCTGAAGCCAGACCACGTAGGTTCAACTGCTGGCTCTTCCCACGTACTATTCAGATTCTCTCTGCCTCAAATGGAGATAATAACAGTATACACCTCACTGATATCTGTATCAGGGGCTCTTATAATGTCCAACATCCTTCAGAGGATATTCAGGAAGGAGCGGCCAAGACAATAAAAGCTGTCTTTATCTCAAGGAATTCGGCCCTAAATCAGTGGTTCTCAAAGTGTGGTCTGTAGACCAAAACAGTATCATCTGGGAACTTGTGAGAAATGCAAACCTAGTGAATCAGAAACCCTCAGGGTGCGAGGGACCCAGCCACCTGGGTTTTAACAAGCCCTCTAGGTAATTCTGAGAAGTGCTATGGTTTAAGTACTATTGTTCTAAAATGTAGGGTTGTCAGGGAAGGGTGGTCTTAAAACATATTCAGGTCATGGAACACCTGAAAATCATGTTCTTTATGGGACACCATGAACTGGTGACACAGAATTCCATACATTTTATTAGTGGAAAAATATCCCCATATTACTTGTATGATGTTTTCTGTACCTCAAAAAAAGTATATATATATATATATATATATATATATATATATATATATACACACATATATATATAGAATTGTCTTCTTTCATATCACATTTCCAAAGTTTTCTCTCAGCATCTGTTCACTAGCAGTTCAGCAGCACTGATAGATTAAATAGTAGCAGGTGTGAATATTGAAATTAAAAATATGGAGGAGAAAAATCAAAATGGAAAAAAATTCTAACTCAAACTCTGTAATTACAAAATGGGATTTAAGCACTATGACTTAACTGTAGCCATTTTTTCTTCATTTATTTATTCATTCAGCAAACGTTTACAGAGCATTGACTACACTGTCAAAACTGTGGAGCACTTGGAATTCTGGTGTGTAAGACTGGCAAGAGGAGGGTATGACCTATCCATTGATCCAGCACATGATCTATCCACAGAAAACCACAGTTCCACTTGTGCTGTACCCATTTTTCCAAGTCATTGGGCCGAGATTTCAGAAATAAGTTATTACTGTTCCTCTTCTCCCTGGATCCACCACAGCGCCTTCTCCAGTGAAGAAATGTTACTCTCCTGTAGCGTAAACCAAGGATGTCAAATAGGTCTGAGGTCAGTTTCAGCCAGTTGGTGGGGCCTCCCCGGAACATTACTTTGAGAAAGATTCTGAAACAATTCTCTGGCTGGGCAGGAAGGAGTGGTGTACAATAGAAAGAAGGGCATACTAACATAAGGGCCTTTTATTTGCAGCCCTTGAAGAGCACAGCCTTCCCTTCGCTTTGGGATATGGGAGTCTATATCTCAGCATGTCTTGGATTACACTATCATACCCTTTGCCTTGTGTCCCCCTGAGGCTCCTAACATTGCTGGCCCTCTCCTTTTCTCTTGGACTTTCCTTCTCTAAGAGCCACTGGGAATGGCCATATCAAGTTCAGAGTCAGTGAGCTGTGCTTCCTGATGTCAAACACATTAGCACGAATGATTTTCTCCGTGGTGTTTGGGCTGAGGCCCCAGGGCCCAGCTCTGCTGCTTTCTTCCATTGGCCTCAGGACACATGGCTGGCTCCTAAGTGTGAAATAGCAGGATTTGTTTCCCTGAATGAGAGAGCACACACTTTCCCCTTTGCTACTCTGTTGGCATTAACCAGAAGTGAACAAATGGCCCTTCACCTTCCACCTCCTTGTCAACCAACCCCCTGGACTAAACATAAAGAAGATTCCCACTCAAGCCTCATGCAAGAGAACACAAGGGGAGACAAAGTGGGCATTACTGTCAAGAATCCACTGGCTGAGCTGGTTCTCCACTTGCTCTACAATTAAAAAGGTGTGTATGGCATCTCTAGATTACCCTTTATTTGCTTGCAAGCCTCTCTTACAAGGAAATCATGAATCCCCATTTAGGATCCATTAGACTCCGAGCTCTAGGGAAGACTGAACCAGATCAACCTGGCTCATGTGGTCCGCTAGAGCTATAATTTGGAAGCTGGTGCAGAAAACCTGTTCTGTGCTTTACGTGACAAAGCCCCTGGAACTCTGAAGATTTTTTTTTTCCAACCCAATTCCTTCAAGAAGAGCCAATATGGAAATATTCCCGGGAGCTCTTTCAATTAGCTTTATTGAGAACAAATGGAGATTCTACCATCCTGACTTGCCGAAGACAAAAGAAATCTTTTTTTCTCTCCCCCCTAAATGTTGTTTTTTCCCTCCTTTTCCCTCATATTTTGCCTCTCTCATCACATCCGAACAAGCTGACCGTATTTGCTTATCACCTGATTAGTTCCAGGTACTGTTTGGACTGCCTTTTCCTGGCCTTCCTTTCTAAACATTTCTGCTTTCTTTGTAAGTATCTTCAGGTGTCTCAAATATACTATTTTTTTAATCCCAGCACCACCATCCCGAGGGGAAGGGGGATTTTTGTCTTTATTTAGTCTTTTTTTTTTTAAACACATTTATTATGGTATGATTCCTGTACAATAAAATACACATATTTCAGATGTACAATTTGATGAACTCTGATAGATGTATACACCAATGAAACTGTTTATAAGCTCTTGTTTCATTTTTCTTTCCACACATTAAAAGGTGCATATATGTTTTGGAGTTATCTAATTCTAAATGCCACCTCAAAATAATGCTTTACGACTTTTGTAAAGTTGTAAACTGGGAATCATATCAGCGTTTCCCACCAGATAGGTTAATTGTAAAACCTATTAGGTCTTCACCTGATTGATTCCAATTTTAGACCTCTGTGACATCTAATTAAAAGATGACTAACTCTCAACCCTAATAATAGTGGGTAAGAGTACTGTATGTTAAATTAAATCATAGATCACTGTTTCTATAATAATATCAATTTCCCACCAGAATGCAGAAGTGACACTGACCAGCTTACTTTTTTGTTGTTTTTCCTCCCGTCTTCTTTTGGAAAACAATGAGCAAAGACAAGAGGGGAAAAAGAGACTAAAGGATGAATATCATGAAAATGCCATGAACTATCCCTAGAGAGTAAAAAAAAAAATTGGCTTTTGTTGGGACTTTCAAGATTGTGGACATAATACGCCATGTCCATTCACTGGCTCTAAGCACAGTTTTTACAGCCAGTCATAAAATGGAAAGTAAAGGTTCATTGTGAAACAGTTGGCACATATGTAACAAAGGTAAGACAAGCTGGCACCACTATAATTTATACCCATTAGCATGGGGTTCAGTGGTGATCCTACTGTAGAGTGCACAGCTAATAAAGAACTTCAAAAGAGGACAGAATAAATTATGAAATGTAGATTAGTGTGTAAGCAGTTTACATTTTTAACGATGGTGAAACTAAATTTAACTTGCACAGATTAGCAAATATCACTATTAGTTCATATAAATTACCCAGCAATTCTATAAATGGATACAGATTTCATACAAGTTTTGCCATAAACAACTCAGTTATCATATCTAAAATCTACAGTTTTACTTTCAAAAGAAATGAAATGATAGCCCTGGAAAGCACTTAAGAGAGGTTATCTGTCAAATCTACACTTGTAGAGATCTTCCTTGTGAAGACAGAGAATAACTGGATCCCTTTGCCTTGTAATAACCCTCCATATTTCTAAAAACGGGAATTAACTGACTCCTTAATCCTTACTTTTACAGGTAAAACAATTCCATCCCTGTCAGCTTTTTCTTAAAGAACTCATTTTCCATTTCCTTGGGTATCTGGTTACTTTTCTGTGGATCTTTTCCCCACCTCCATTTTTCTCTCAAAGTAAGAAAAGCAGGGAGGTCTCAGAAAAGTTTCCTCCAAACCTCACCCAGAAGCATTTCTAATTCTAACTCTTTTGTTTAGCTTGGGCAATTCCATTAAAAACAAAACCAGACACTTTTGAATTGCTGAGAGAAGAGATCTGAACACAAATCAAAGATGAACTAAACCTCTAAAGGCATAATAACACTAATCCCTTTATTAGGCGTATGGAGGGTCTGCAAACCAGAGGAGCTCCCCTGGAGAAGGTGCCATTTACCTGTGAACTAACAGCGTGGCTAGGAGACAGGCTCTCTGCTCACTGGGGTCTGCCCTGTGAGATTACACTGTAATGCACAATGTAGAAGGGGGGTGAGCAGAAAGCTGTGATGACAATACTTAAATCACTTGCTTTTTTCAGGCATTATTTTAGTCATGAGAAAGTTGGATGAGTCAAGCTCTTTCTGAGACCCCAGAGATCAAAGAGAATCCAGTTAAGGCAACCGTTTGAAGAGCAACAACTATACTATTCTTTACCCCAAGTTCTGTGAAGTGTAGGTTTGGCACACTTACTTCTGTCATTCTTATTCACATTTCAAATGCCAAGGAAATCTGTTGAAAAAATGTCCATTTGACCATTAAAACTTGGATGGCTTGACATTTTGCTTCAAGGCAACAGACTGACTGCACCATGGAGCAAACTGAAGGTGTATCTTGATGTTATTTACTCATATCACAATGCTCACACCAGTCGTGCCCCTCAAGAGTTATGGACAAAAAACACAACCGTGAATGCTTGCTAGTCAAACTAAAACAGAGGCTCTATTCTGTTTAACCAGGGGAACTGCACTTCAGAACTGAAAGGAGTGCTATAAATCCAAGAATCGTAAACCCCTACCAATTTCTTTATCACCTGTCTTCTTACTACTCAAAGTGTGCTCCCCATACCTGCAGCCTGGGCAGCACTCGGGAACTTGTGGGAAATATTGCAGAATCTCTGGCCCCACCTCCAATTTATTAAATCTGTATGTTAACAAGATTTCCAAGAGATCTGTACACACATTAAAGTTAGAGGATCACTACCATACATATAAAATATATATATTATATATATATATAAATGTTAGCTGTAAAATAATTTTGTCCTCTTAAGCTCCCTCAACAGGAAGTTAAAAACAACAGTTTAACAAAAATATAGCAATTACAACTCCCTTGTAAAGCCACTGGCAAAGCTTTCTGTCTTTAAATTCATAGGACAGCCTATTTCACTAAGATCAGGGGAAAAAAAGAGTTAAAAGACGGCTCTTGGCAAAACATCAAGCATTCCCTTCTGTGTCTTACCTTGTCTAGTGAGGAATCTCCCTAGAACTGCCTTCTTTCTTTCACACACTTTTCTACCATTTAGAGTCTAGAAAAACTTCAAAAGAGGACCAGGTCCTCTTGGATTAACAGCTGTTTATTATTTTAATTTACTGAAAGAGTTTAGTTCCAGAGCAGTCCTGGGAGATTCTGAACACGACTGCAAGGGCAAGCAGACCATGTGCAGATTCACCCAAGATCAACTCTACAGCAAGTGAACTCTGAGAAGGCGCGGGGAGGGGAGAAGATTCTGTTACCAAAAGTTTGGGGAACCTTCTTTCACCTGTTCGAATTAACACAACGATAGATATGTGGAGCTCCAACTTGAGGTGAAGCACCTTTCTCTGAATACTGCACAACGTCCAAACCAGCCTGTGGTTCGGTGTTCCACGATGTCGAGCACTGGGCAGAACTTCGTGGATAGAATATTTTAGGAATAGAGGCTTGGGTTCTGGTGGGAAAGGGCAGATATCCAAAGACGAGGTCTCAAAGGACATGGGAAATAATTTCTCACAATTCTAGGTTGTTTTCATTGGGGACACAACAGCAATTGGTGGCAATTCTTGCTAGTTCCCCAACCTATCCCTTTCAAGAAAGTACTTACATATTTTTAGGCATTTTAAGGAATCATTTGTAAATGGGCTCTTAAATTTCCCCCTTCTTATTCCTGCCTAGCATATACTGTGTAGCAGTGTCTGCAGAGAACAGTCTGAAGACAAGCACTATACGGGACACCGCAGAGTAGCGCTTCCTAAAAAGTGGACCAGAGGTCACTTGTATCAGAATCGTCTGGAGAGCTTGTTTAAAATGCAGACTCATGAGCTTCTAGATCTAATAAATCAGAATCCATGGAAGTTAGGTCTTAGAATCTACATTGTTAACAAGCCCCTGGGTGATGTTACAAGTATGCGACTGCTTCCAGCTTAGAGTCAGTTGAATTTTGGATGATGAGAGCCCTCCAGCCTGAACAGTATTCTATAACTACCTCCAATATTTAGGTAGCGGTGTGAGCGAGCCTGAGGTGTCAACCACCATGGAAATCCCAACCAGCCTAGGTATTACGAGAAGTGTTAGGGGGAAAAGCAAAGTACATCAACAGATATATGCTGGTGATTTAAATTGAGGATCGGTGGCTCTGCAACGCAGGTCCTCTCTGCCCAGTGAAAAGACTCTTCCACAGCCAACTAGTAGCACGCAGCAGGTTCTCTCAAACTTTGGGATTAGAATATCACTGGCGGAAAGGGGTGGTGTGTCAGCTAGATGGCTTACAGAAACCCCTAAAGGAACACACAGCATTCCAACTAGGAATCTAATCGTCTATGCCTAAATTCACTTTACAACTGATTGTTCATATTTTGGGTTGTTTTAGAATTTGCAATGCCACTAGAATTATGCTTCCATTTCTTAATTTCTATGCTGAGAAATATTTAGGTTTAAAATTTCCATCCAGAGGAGCAACAGACAGCTCTGGTTGAGTCTGTCGATTCATCACACTCTAAATTCACTGTGCTCTTGGCACATTATTGGTGTTTCTTTTGTCTTTCCCTTGCAAAAAGGAACTATTTATTTGAATAGTAGAATAAGAAGGTGATCCAGAAAGAGAACCTTTACAACATTCAATGTTTATAAATGAGTATTTATGCACATTTTAATTTAGCTCCAAAGATGGCAAACGAATCAACTAGTACAAATTCTAAACCACTTTTATAGTAAAAGAGCACCCTTTAAATTCTGTTTCTTATCAACATAGTTCAGTCTTCCATTGAAATCAGTAATGATGTAACAGATTTCAGGCAGGGTTTTTCCACCAACCCATACACCCAGCCCAGATTCATAAGCCCTCATCTGGACACCTACATATTATGATCAATAGTTAACCAGCTCATGTTTCACTTAATGTGAGATTTCCTCTTTGAGGTCCTGTATTTTAAAAAAATATATACACAAAGAATTAAGTTTCGCTTCAAAGGAGTAATAAAAGGAATGTTATGCTTGGCCCAAGAACTAAATGATTTCCATCCTCATGAAAAGCAGACAGCCATAGGTATATGACCAGGCTTCTAATAGGTAGCCAGCAATTCTTCCCTAAAATGACTGACTGTTGCCCCTATAAACCACTAAGAACTAAGTTCATTCAAAATGAGGGAAGCTTGGCACTTGCATGACAGGAAGTGAACGTATGAACTTTGAGTGACATGTCACCACTCTCAGTTACATTTTAACCCTTTGTTCCTCGAGCTCTCAGCATTATTGATTTGCAGAAATTTATTCTGGATTCCCCTCTCCCCTGCCAAAATTCAGTCACTCCACAGAGCTACATGTTTATAGTGCCTGGTGTTTCTCCATCTGAAGTGTCCAGATAATTGGTCAATTCATTTAGAATGTTGTAACACAACTTTGTGTGTTCAAGTGACAGAAGGGTAAACAGTGAGTGAGAGGTAGTCAAAGGCAGGGGAAAATGGCTCTTTTCAGCGTAAGCTCTGTGAGGTACAGGTGCAGGCAGGTGGGCGTGAAGAAGCTGCTGCCTGAGCTCTCCTGCAGCTACAGGGAGGTGGGGCGGGTGCTTATTCCAAGTTCATGTTGCTCCCAGCAAAGGTGTACAGCTCTCACCAGTCAACAGTTTACAAAATGACTAAGGGCTTGTTTGTCCTCAATTTCCTAGAGGATTTGCAGGAAATAAAATCAAAGATGATCACTATTTAATAGATCAAAAACAGAGAACTCTTCAAATAAGTTGAACAATTTGCCTCAAGTTTTGTAATAATTCCATGCTGAGCCTAGATTAAAACTCAGAAGACAGAGAGGCCTGGGAGGGCCTCAAAGGACACAAAGGACACAAAGTGTGTCCTCTGGGCCCAGAGCTCCAGAGATCAAACAGGATCTCCCACCATTCTTTCAAGAATCCTGGGAAGTTTTCTTATACTCATTTTACAGATGAGGAAACAGGTCATTTGGCTGCCTTCATAAAGTTGGAAAATATCAGAGCCAGGAATCAAACATAAGCCTTCTTTCTTCAAAACCCATGCACACTAAGCTCTAAACCTAGTGCTTCCCGAAGCGTAGCACGCACACTGCTTTAGGTGGTATGTGGAGGAAAACTTTACTGGTGCAGTTGTTCTGAAGCTTTACTCTGAGTGAGAATCACCTTGATGCTCATTAAAATGCAGACCCCACAGCCTCTCCAAGAGATTCTGAGTCAGCACCACCCAGGTGATTCTGCAGCAAGCTTTACAATGGTCTCAACCATGAGAAACGCACCAGGGATGAAAATGTAATGAGCATGACAAACCCACTTCACAGGCATTTTTCCTTTTTATGTAAACAAGTACAAAAGGGAGGGGGGCAGATTTTAAATCCACACGCATTATATTTTAAATTTCACTTTATTTAAATAAGAAAACACTAAAGAAATGATGATAGAGGTGGTGGCAGACCTGCCAAAGATCACGGAGGTGCTACTGTAGAGACATATCTGGGAACCCCAGAGACTCATTGTTCTGAGATTGAAAGGAAAGGGAAATGCTTTTGTTTGCCCAGAAATAGGCTTAACTGAAAAGCAAAGACTGTCTGGGAGCTCAGGGACCCTCTGCTGCTTTCATGGCCCAATCCTACCACTGGAGCAGCATGGTGGTAAGGACACAAAAAAGACCACTGGGATCTAGGGAATGGGGTCTTCTCTCTGGTTAGCTGAAGGCATAAGGGAGCATCCTCTCCCACAACAGTGGTCCAGCAGCACGGAGGGACCTTACAGCCTCCTCAGCTTCTCCGGGCTGTTGAGGATTCCTGACCATTTGAGGTCAGAGACTGCTGATCATCAATAAAAACTCTGTACCCTTTTCCCAGAAAAATGTTCATATATACACACAAAAATATGACGTCCTGTTTCACAGGGTTCTCAGGTTCCTCAAAGTTCATCCACAGACTCCAATTTAAGAACTCCCTTATGTGAAAACTAAAAGCTTATTTCAGCTCATGGCAATTTTTTAAGTTCAACTTATCCTTCCTTTGAGTAAAACATTCTAAACAAGAGTTCTTCATATGGAGTTCGCGGTTCCCTGTTGGGTGGCGCTGGTGGGGGGCAGGGTGTCAGGAGTTGTAGATAAGCCCCCAACTCTGCAAGAAGTATTCAGTTGTCGGCACATTTTTCTGGGAGTACATTCATCATAATGTCAAAGTAGATCAAATCTCAGAAACAATTTAAAAAAAACACCTTTTATACAAACAGATCATACAACTCAATAACAAAAAACAAACAACCCAATACCAAAATGGCCAGAAGACCTAAACAAACATTTCTCCAATGAAGAGATACTCACGGCCAATAGGCACATGAGAAAATGCTCAATATCTCTAATCATCAGGAAATGCAAATCAAAACTACAACGAGGTACTACCTCACACCAGTCAGAATGGCCATCGTTTAAAAGTCCACAAACGATAAATGCTGGAGAGGGTGTGGAGAAAAGGGAACCCTCCTACACTGCTGGTGGGAATGTAGTTTGGTGCAGGAATTATGGAGAACAGTATGGAGATTCCTCAAAAAGCTAAAAATAGACTCACCATATGATCCAGCAATCCCATTCTTGGGCATATATCTAGACAGAACTCTAATTCAAAAAGATACATGCACTCCAATGTTCACAGCAGCACTATATACAATAGCCAAGACATGGGAGCAACCTAAACGTCCAACAACAGATGACTGGATAAAGACGTTGTGGTATGATGGAATATTATTCAGCCATAAAAGGAATAAAATAATGCCATCTGCAGCAATATGGATGGACCTGGAGATTGTCATTCTAAGTGAAGTAAGCCAAAAAGAGAAAGAAAAATACCATATGACATCACTTTTATGTGGAACCTTAAAAAAACGACACAAATTAACTTATTTACAAAACAGAAACAGACTCACAGACACAGAAAACAAACTTAGGTTACCAGGGGCAAAAGTAGGGGGAGGGTAAATTGAGGGTTCTGGGTTTGCAGATACTAACTACTATACATAGAATAGATATACAATAAGGTCCTACTGTAGAGCACAGGGAACTATATTCAATACCTTGTAATAGCCTGTAATGAAAAAGAATATGAAAAGGAATATATATATATATATATATTTGTATCTCTGAATCACTTGCTATACACAAGAAATTAACACAACACTGTAAATCAACTATACTTCAATAGAAAATATACTTACCAAATAAAAAAATTAAAACACCTTTTAGAAAACTTTTTAAAAAACATCTTTATAAAAGTAAATAAAACACAGATAACAGAAAAGCCCCACAAAAGTATGGCACAGTGAATTATTATCAAGTAAACAGCCCGTGACCAACAGTCAGTTCAAAAAAATAGAACTGCCAGCCACTCAACAGCCCCTCCACATACCTCAGCCCATCACAGCACCTTCCCTCCCTACAGAAATAACAACTATCCTGAGATTAAGAGCAAACATTTCCTTATAATTCCTTTTGGTTTTATCACCCAAGTGCCCATCCTGAGACACTGTCATTTAATCTTGCCCATTCTTTAAAATCATATATATATTTTCAGTCTCTTAATCTACCAGTTATCCTCCATACCTTTTTTTCCCCTTATAATTTACCTTTTTGAAAAAAATCTTAGGCTGTTTAATAATAATGTTTCCCACAGGCTGGATTTTTTTAATTGCCTATCGTTTGTACAGTTCCTTACCTTCCTCGGTCCTTGGTATTTCCTGCAAATGGGCAGCTGGATCCAGAGACTGGATCAGATTCAGCTTAGCAAAGCTCAGATGGTGTTGTGTTCTTCCATCAAGAGGCATATAATGTCTGATGTTCACTCATTTTGGATGTAAGCAGCCACTGATGCAATGCCTGGATCTAGTCACTCATTAGGAGTTACAAAATGGTGGCATTCTATCATTTTGTTTTCATTTGTTAGCTCTAATAATTTTATAAGGAGATACCCAGTGGTACGGTTCATAAAGAAGAAGCAGATAAATGCTCAGTTCTTCCCTTTTATCAATCCAGTTTCTAAGGAGATGAATTGGTCCCTGTTATCTTCAGAAGGTGATGAACTACTGCTATACATAAATGTGTGTGAATATATACGTGTATAGCCATATATATAACTATGAACACACAAACTTACATTTGATGGATTTCAAGCCTTTGCAATTCATATCTATTCTGAAGCTCAAATTGGTCAGTGGGAGCCTTGTCTTCAAGTTGGTTTTCAAGTCCATTAGACATGACCCTACTAGTATTTGATAGCTTCTTTGCTATCTAGTATTACAAGGCATTCCATGCTCATCTTGTATGTTTCCTGTCCCAGACTTGGGATCAGCCATTTTCCAATCCTGATTTCTTTTACAGGGAATGATATTTCAAGACCATATCTGGGCCCTAGGTATATTCATTATTTCTGAGTTGGTTATTGTTTCTAGACCTTTTCAGCAAACAGAGCTAGGAAGTACACACGCAAGATATGCATCTTAAGGTTTTTAAAACACAGTATCTCACAAGTTTACACTGTTATTCCCAATACAAAACTACAAAAAGATTTTTACAAGGTTCATAAAATATTATTTCTTGAGTTCTTCTCTGCTGATTACAAGTTTTGATGCCATTTTTATTGAAACTCAGTTTTACTAGATATAAAATCTTGGCACACGTTTTCTTTCCCTGAATGTCTTAAAAATTTTACACCATTTTCTTCTGGCATAAAGCATTGCTGTTGAAAAGTCTGATGATAACTGGATTTTCTTTATATATCATAAGCTTTCTTTGTCTACACATACAAAGGACTAGGATTTTTTTTTCTTCAAAGTTAATTTTACAAGAATTTTTCTTGGTGTTGATCATTCTGGTTCAATATTCTAAGATTCACAATGTGCTTTTAAAATGTAGTTTCACAGACTCACAGTCATAGAAAACGAACTTACATTACTGAAGAGGAAAGAGGTGGGAGGGATAAATTAGGACTTTGGGATTAGCAGATGCAAACTACCATATGTAAAATAGATAAACAACAAGGTCCTACTGTATAGAACAGGGAACTATGTTCAATATCTTGACATAAACTCTACTGGAAAAGAATCTGAAAAAGAATATATATGTATATAGACAAATGTATAACTGAATCACTTTGCTGTACA
This sequence comes from Vicugna pacos, assembly GCF_048564905.1. NCBI lineage: Eukaryota > Metazoa > Chordata > Mammalia > Artiodactyla > Camelidae > Vicugna > Vicugna pacos. Next base: position 45,346,912 of record NC_132988.1, read on the forward strand.
CCAAGAACTAACACAACATTGCAAATCAACTATACTTCAATTAAAAAAATAAAATAAGGAAAAGGTACTTTCATTTTTTTCCTCTATTTCAGAAACATTTTCTGGAATTTTAGTATTTGTTTTATTCCTGTCCATTGGTTTTCTTTTTTAGGGATTCCTGTTATCTGAATGTTTAATTTTCTTTGTTTATCTTCAAATATCTGTCTCATTGTCTTGAGTCTTTTTAAATTTCTTTCCTCATTTTTTTTTGACATTTAAAAATTTTTCTCCTTTTCACCTTCTATTTCCCTTAAGGAATTATTTCTTATATTTATTTACTCTTGCATTTCTTCCAATTTAATCTTCACTTTTTCTTTTATTTTTAATTATTTTTGACACCAATTCTTTGATTTCTGAGTCCTTCAGATTTTGATTTTGTTGTTCCTTCAGGTTTTGAACAATTTTCTTCAAATATTTAGCTTGTTTTGAAATAGTACATTATCATTTTTATCTTTTTTTTTGCTTATGTCTTTCTGGTATGTTTTATTGCCTGTAGAGATATTATTCTGCTCCCCATTCTCTTTTTTGCTTATAGTAACCTTTGTATAGAATTTGACCTCAATGATTTTCTGTAGCCAATTTTTCTGTAAAATTATTTTCCTGAACTTTTAGGAAGAGTTCTTGTTCATATAACTTTTCTAACTTCACAGAGACCACTCCTCTGTTGTTTTTGTAAATTGTTTTAAAATGTATGTATGACAGCTACAGACACCTGGCCAGCACTCCTTGACACTGTCAAGTTCATCAAAAACAAGGAAAGTCTGGGACACTGTTATAACCAAGAAGAGCCTAAGGAGATGAGATAACTAAATGTAAGGTGGCATTCTGGATGGGGTCAGAACAGGAAAAGGATTTTAGGTGGAACCTAAGGAAATCTGAGTAAAGTATAAGTTAGGCAATAATAATATATTAATATCAGTTCATTAATTATAGTAACTCTACCATACTAACATATGGTGTTAAAGATGTTTCTAATAGAGGAAGCTGGCTGGGGAGTATTTGGGAACTTTCTGTACTATCTGCTCTAAATCTAAATCTGTAAATCTAAAACTGTTGCAAAAAATAAAGCCTATTACACACACACACACACACACACACACACACACATACACACACACATACACAGAGCAGCTTGTGTCTAAGATTTCCTAGCATTTTCCCCACCCACCTACTTTTATCTGGACTTCCCCTTCTTTCATCTCCTCAGTGAGGGGCCCTGAGCTGGGAGAGAGCCCTGGTGGGTCAGTGTCAGGGCTCACGGGGGCTGTACTGCTCCAGGCACCTTAAGCCTTAACACGGGACCCTTGTGTCACTAGCAACTGGGGTGGGCAAGCGCCTGACGAGATCAGCTGTTGTTATCAAGCTGGCTAGCTTTAGTTTCCAGTTTCATCTGTTTTGAGGTTCTTCAGTTCTCATACTCATCAAATCCAGCCCCACTGCTTCTCTCAGTTTCCTCCTACACAGATGTCAGAAGGTGCAGGTCTTATGACTCATATTTTAGGATTCACTGGTTTATCTTGTTCCCTGGCTTTTCATACATATTGCTCATGGATTTTATGGGCATTTGGTTTTATGCTCTAGTCTTCATTTTTTCCCCTTACAGTTTAGGATGCTGAGCTTTCATACATATGCATAAACACATACACAAACACACACTTTAACAGCTTTGTTGAGATACAACTCATATAGCATACAATTCACCCTGTGCTCTTTGTGGGGAATTTAGGAAGACCCCCAAATCATGCTGCCACCATTTCCCCAACATTCTAAAACCAAACTTTAAGGCAATCATCACCATCATACTGTTGAGATAACGAGGGTTTTAGTATGGTAGAAGATCCATATGGCTCATTTAACTACAGACAGGCTAGAACGTGTGGTGGGTGGTAGAGATACGGTGCTGTATTTCTCCATGTGTTAACGAGCAGAAACTCAAGGGCTTCCTGTCACACGTGGTATACAACCAGTTCACAATTATTGACAGTGTTACAAAGGCAGCTTTCACAAGGATATTTAAAATCCATCAACTATCCCAATAATCTCATTAATTTTACTTTCTTTACTGCCTAAACTTCTCCTAGCTGATCGGTCTTTGAGGAGTGAAAAGAAAACCCAAACCTTACGCAAGTGTGATGTTGCCATCTTTGCCAGGGTGCGCGTACCTGTGTGGGAGTGTCCTCCTCTGAATCAAGAAGCACAGCTCTGCACTGGAGGAGGGCGGTCTCAATGACGCAAAGCCCAGGTGATGTCGGAACAATCAACCCATTGTGAAACAATTCACCTCATTTCCAGGGGCCCGTTTAAAACAATTCTTAAAAAAAAAAAACAAAAAACCCAAACACTCAAGGTCTCATCTGAGGTTCTTTCTACTTTCCATGATTTGGGGGCACACAGAGACTCTATTTTGGCCCAGGCCCCACCAGCCTGATTCCACCACTAACTCGGATAGACACTTTTTGCAGGGCCCGCTCATACAACAGCCTATAAACTGCTAAGTAAGTAAAATTAAACTTGTTAGAAAGAATCCACTCAGCCTCCAGTGAGTTCTTCCCCAAGGTGTTAGTAAGTCTCAGTACGAATACAAATTTCGTTTCTCTGTCTGCCTTGCCCAATTCTTTAGGCAAAGTGCTAAAAGGCAGCCCAGGAGAGGAAGTACAAGGACCCTCACATCACCCACAGCCCGGATGATCTAGTCCTAAATAAAGGGCAATCGGCTTCCCAATATTTTATTTTAAAGCTGCACCTATACCTCATTAGAATTAGACAGTGGCTCTTTCTCCTCAGAACACTCTAAGGATGAGAGGCCACCCTCAGGATGCCACCCCAACACAAACTGATCCCCATGCACACCACCAGTCATGGTTTGTTTTCTTAAATAGCAAAGTTTATTTTATTTCACTGCTCCATCAAAATTATTTATCTCATTTATCATACAGTTCCTGCCTAGTGTGTTTTGCCAGAACTAACATGCATGAAAATTATGTTAATGGGCCTTAGACTGGTTTTAATGTACTTCATATAATCAAGAAACTAAACAAACAGAAAGGACTCTGAAAGGTGTCCATTCTACTCGGAAGAACTGCTTGCTCTCGTAAGACACGTTTTTGAGGAGAGTAACTGCCAAGGATCAAACCACCAGCAGGGCCCTCAGAAAAGACCTGTTTATCCAAAGAAAAAAAGAGACCGAGGGATTTACCATTGTGCCCCACTCCATCAGGTGCCCTAAGTTTCCATTAACCAGCGGTGGTTTCACGGAGAGAGACTGGGAAGTGATTTGGAAAGGATTCTTAACACGAAAACTAACCCAGAGGAAAATTAAGTTTTGATTTTTGAGAAGGAGCCAGCCTGGTGAAAATCATCTATTTCTTGAGGAAATTAATGTGTGTATGCACAGGGATGTCACTATAATGCTGGCCTGGTGGCCTACTTCCAATACACACTGACATAGTGAAAGGCCATATAATAAAGAGGTCTTTCTGCAACTTCTGAGAAATGAACATCCTAGGACTTAGTACCAGATGGACCCACATTATCATAAACTTTCCTCCATAAATAGGTCTTATAGAAAAACTCCATTAAACTTGCTAAAGAACTGAAATGTTGAGGAGCAGTTTTAAATAGCCTTGTGATTTTGCTTTGAATATTTATATTTACATGTTATTTTAACAAACAACTGCAAAAAATTTCTTAAGAGCCAGGAATTAGGCTAACTCTGGGGGTACAGTTACAGCTACCAAAAAGAAAATACCAAAAACCCTTATTTAGCAATATGAAAAGAATGCTAAAGCCAGATGAAATCTATGTGTCTAAAATGAAAAGGAAGACATTGATCTACTATTTTTAGTCATTTAAATGATGATATCAGATAGACTAATTGACCCATCAAACCTATGGAGTTGGACTTAGTGGTTAAAATGGCCAAAATATGTCATCTCAAAAGCACTGCGATGTCAAATGTGTAACCTTCATTCTTATCTCAGACACCATCCAGGACACTGGCATCACCTCTGTCCCAGTGACAGGATGACCTTTGTGCATTTCACAGGAGAAATGGTGCCAGCTTCCAAGTTTTTGTTTTTGTTTTGTTTTGCTTTGTTTTTGTCTAATCTGTCTTCCGTTGAAAATAAGAAGAATTTTACTTCTTTAAGATTAAGAAGGCAAAACCACAGCTGGAGATCACGAAGCTCAGAAGAGCAGGATGTCCACGTGACGGGGCAGTGGGACAGGTTGGGAGGCAAGGCCCTGAAGATTTCAGGCCAGCAGAGACTCTGTGAGCAAAGTAGGGGCCTGAAACATGACATAATTTCAATAAAGCACCTTCCCAACGGTTCAACCACAGCTAAAACCCTACAACTGCAACTTTTGTTGTTTGACCAAAATTAAACAAGGCTTTGTCTATGGAAAAACATATACACCCGAAGGGAGGTGGCACATTAAACATCACATATTTTGTACTTCAACTCAATATACGAGTCAAATTTTTTCATTACTGTTTGTTATAATAAGCAGCAGCTTGGGTTGGAGGAAGAGCAGGGGCAGAGGCAACAGTGGTGAGGCAGAGAGAGGGGGGGACAGAAGGTGAGTGGGCCCCTGGGGTGGAAAGAGAAAATAAACCCTAGAGGGGTGAAATAACAGAAATAGAAGTATAAATAAAAATAGAAACGGAAACCAAATCTTAACCATACATCTTCCCCTTAGGCATTTCACGCTCAGTCAGTCCTGCAGGTGGAACAAGATAATAATCCCTCTCTACTGCATTCAACCTTGTGATAAATATTGGGTCTATGAGTGAGCCGCATTTTAAAAAAAGACGTTGAGTACCTGTTGTACACCCAGAAGAGTGTTACTAGGAGGACGAAAATCATGCAGGATCTTTGAGGAGGCTAAGAATGCTAAGCTAGAGAAGATTCAGCAGAATCATGGTAATTAACTCAGGGTTTGTAAAGGGCAGGAAGGCCAATAAAGAGGTACACTTACAAGTGTTGCCACTGACAATACACAGAGGACCGATGAAAGGAGATAACTTCAGGATCAATATAGTCTTTTAATATTCAGAATCATCAAAAGGGAAGTGAACTGCTTCACAAAATAGTGAGGACCCTGTCTCTAGATATATTCACAAGTCAGCTGCTGAGTACCCAGAGTTATTATAGAAAGGAACTCTATCAGTGAGAGCTCTCAATTACAAGTGGCAAAGACTGATTAAAATGGCTTAAACAAAAAGGAAATACATTAGCTCAGTGTGATTCTAGATTCAGCACAGAAGATGCTCAAACGGTATCACTAGGAGTCTCTCTATCAGTCAGCTCTGCCTGCCTTTGTGTTGGCATGATACTAAGATGGTGGCAAAGATGGCAACTTCAGCCTCAGTCTCACACTCCACCAACCACACAACAGGAGTGGAGTTTCCTCTGTCTTGATAGCACCAGCAGTTTCTGGAAATCACTATGGCTTGGGTCAAGATCCTCACCCGACCTATTGCTAGGGTCATTGGGAAGCAGCAATCCCATTAGCCAGCACTAGTCACATGCTCACCCCTGCACAAACCTTGCAGCCATGGGCATGTAGCATGCTCTTTGGCCAGGCCTGGTCATGTGCACACCCTTGAGAGCAGAAAGGAGGGTGGGTGTGGAGTCAACAATCCTGCCGTCCTAAACCATGTGGAACTAGAGTTGCCATGGGAACATTGAGATGCTACTAATCAGTAAAAAGAGAGAAGAGTTTCAGGTCAGAAAAAAATAGTGGCAATCTTGTATTGGGGTTATTCATAGGATAGGATACAGGCCTACAAAACGTTTACGTTCTTTTTCAGTTAAAATTTTATTTGTTGCTAAGTCACACTTGCTAAATCAAGAACTAGATACCTACTCTATAATTTAAAGCCAAATTGTTGACTTTTCAGTCCCTTAATCCCTTAGATATTCACCAACAGTGACAGAGAAAGTGAATATTCAAGAAATAGCCTATTATTCACCTCCTTTGGTAAAATGTATGTAGACAGAAACCAGTGGTGTGCTGGTAAAATGGCTCTCTGGAAACCAAAGCCCTGATGTGTGGTATCTGCCAATTTCCACGCTGTGAATACTCCCATGACAGCCAATTTCAAGCTCTCAACATGAGGTCACTTAACAGAGTTGGGAAGAGACGTACATGTTTGTCGTTCCTAAGCTGGGTGCCGTCCAGCTCCAGCACATCACTTCACAAGACTTAATAAACGTTCCAATCCCGTGAAAAACAATCTCAGATGATGAAGCCCAGTTTTGTATTTTTCCTTTCATTTGATGATACAGCAAGAGACTATGGGTTTAAAACACAGCATAAAATGTTTAAGTATATCAATTTCCCTACAGTGGATAATATTCACTCTTCCAGTGTTTTTCAACATGGTGTGGAATTTCCTAGTGAGGTCTTCATAAAATAGTTCTCATGTCTTACAGTTTGATTGGAATGACCTTGAAGGAAACCAGAGGTGTTGCTGGTTGGTGGCTTATTACGATACCTCCAGACTTGTTTGAAAAGCCTAAGACCCCTTTCCCCCTAACAAAAAGTGGAATAATTTTTAACAAAAAGAACCAAATTTAGTGGGAAATAAAACGTATGTCTATAATAGTTTATCAATGACTTGACTTGTTTGTGATAAATACAAAAAATCCCACAAAAACAAATACAACCGGGTATGGATGTCACATGGCACTCGGCAAGAAGGGACGTGACCACGAGGAGCTGGCACAGGAAACCCATGGGAGAGTCGCACCTCAGAGTGTGAGGACACTTCAAAACAGCTCTAGCAGAGTTTCTTACTATGTTTCCTCCCAAAAGGCTTCAGTTCAAACTTCAAGCATCCTACACATCCCAGCTAGACAATGCCATTATTTAAAAGGAATTACCCATAATTCAATCTTTTCAAATATTGTAAAATAGAGTGTAGCTTAATATATATTTCTCAGGGTTTTTTTTAATAGTATCCTGATAGAATTTGAAAAATTGATTTTGTCTTCACCATCAGTAGCCTCAACTATTTAACCATTTTGAACTGTGAAAAGGTATTTCAATGCAACAGTTGGAAAGTGGAAATAGTACAGAACTTTACTTTGTCCCAGACGCTGCTCTGTTGAATACAGGTCCTCTGATACATTCAGTCAACAAACAGTAACATACCAGACTGAGGCCTACGGGCTCAATAAGTGGGTTCCAAGAGACATCCAAACAAGTAAGGTCTGAGTCAGGGCTCAGGAGCTGAAGCCAAAGCCAAGCTGCACAGAAGGAAAGCGCGGGGGAGACGTGAGGCCGCCCGGAGGCCAGGAGAGGACCCACCCCGCGCCCGGGAACTGCGTGGGCTGCTGGTGCCGCTGCGCGCCGCTGAGACAGAACAAATACAGATCATCCTTTGGAAAATTAGAAATCTGAGTTTCAAAATGTGCAGATTAAAAAAAATTCTATGGGGAAGCTATTTTTAAGAAAACCATAAAACCCAGAAACCGTAAGTGAAAAAAAAGATTGACCTATTGAATTTGTCTCAAAATTTTTAAATTCTGCAGGAAAAAAACATTACAAATAAAGTAAAAAGACAAACTTGAGTAAAACTTTTGCAATACATGCTGCTTGGTACAAAAAGATCTCATAAATCAGTAGGAAAAAAAGAAAAGAAAAGAGAAAAGCAAGAAAGATGGAAAGAAAGAGGGAGAGAAGTAGGGAAGGAAGAAGTAAGAAAAGCAAAAAGAAAAATAAGCAAAGGACAAACATGAAAAGCTTCTCATAATTTTATAGACATGACTCTTAATTTAAAAATATAAGCATGACTTATAATTTTTAAAATGCAAATTTACACAACAATGAAATGCCCTTATTTTAACCTGCACATCTAAAGTTAAAGCAAGCATGTCGGCAAGTGTGTAGTGGGAGATAAATTATGCAACTTTGGTCAAGGACAACTTGGCAAAACATCAAAATTTAAAATGCATCTATCCTTTGACTTCACAATTTGAAATCCAGAATTCAGAAAAATTAATGAAATTAGGATTTTGACTAATGAAGAAGCAAGCCACCTGAAAATTAACAGTATTGTTCCTAGGTGATTGATGATGTAATTTATAATATGAGAGAATGTGAGCTTTCTTGGCTGGCCTGATGGATAGCAGGTCAACTTGGAAGAATATTTATGAGCAGAGCTAATAAATTCTCAGCCTACTTTGATCTGTAGCTTGCTTGAATTGGTTTTGCCTTTGCCTTCCCCCAGACTGATCATCCTATACAAACCAAGGCCACTCAACACCCAGCATATCACACAGGTTAGCAAGCTCTGTCCCAGGGGCTAAGGAGGGGAGAATTCAGTGTGAGACAGGGTAACAGAAAAAGCAAACGCTATGAGACTGCATGGGTGGGAATGGCTTCACAGAAAAATATTACCTGAAATGGGCCTTGAACAATGGAGAATCAGGAGAGCTGCAGAGGATTGGAAAGGGCATTCCAAGGACAGGGAAGAGCCAGAACAGGAGCCAGGGGTGGGCAGGAAATTTTGAGGTTTAAAAGACAAATCTAGAACATACCAGAACAAGAGCAATAAGATTCTTGGCACTTATCTACAACCACCAATAGACCAAGGAAAACAAAGCTCCTGGGTCTCAAGATATCCTACGTTGGTGTGTCCTAAACTTTACACATTTATGACACAGCCTTTTACACATTTACACACATATCTCCCTCAAAATTTTTGTTGCATTGGCCAATAGGCATATTTATATTTACTCTAAAATTTTCCCTTTAAGTCTATTCCTTTTCTCTTTAGTTCATCTTAAAGAATAATACCTACAAAATAACAGATTCGGCATGTTAGAAATAGTTCTTCCAATACATGTTAAGTAAATATATAACTAATAAAATGCTTTTAAAAGTTCATTGTATACCACCTCATATCACACTGTGAACCAGCAAAGGGACACGTGTCTCACCTTGAGAAACGCAGGTCTTCAGAGATAGCCCCTTCAAACTGAGCAAGGTGAAAGCTGTCATTTGTTCATGTTTACATCACAAATGACAACCTAGACCAAACATAAACTGTGAAACTGAATATACCCAGATGGCATTTTTAAACCATGCTGCAGCATAACTTAACACATTACAGGCGAATGAGAAACTAGTATGTTGAGGGCAACTATTGTGCATGTGTGTTGGTTATTGAAATATCCTAGGAATGGACATAAAATTTTCACAAAAATCAGGTCCATTTCTCCATCAGTCTGGAAGGACCTTGTTGAGCTGTCAAGGAGAATACGTAGCATGACTTCCAGTTCTTTGACGAAACCTCCCATGCGAGGCCTTTGGCCAAGTGTCCTCAATTTTGTATTATTGGAGCATTCGCTGTATCCCTGCAAGCTGCAGCTCTCTCTAAATTTGCTGTAGCTGAACCAGGAAAGAAAGTATATGCAGATTTCTACAGAAATTATGATTCCATAAAAGGTTCTGAAGAAATGAGGAAGGATGGTATCTTTCAGAGTGATTTTGGAATGTGAGTTCCATGGAAGTTTGTCACTTACCTGCGTTCCTAAACTATGAAACTATGAACTATGAATATCAAGGCAAAGAAATAGTTTCTCTTGATAAATAATTAACAAATACTGTGGACACTAAAGAAAAATCTTTTTTCACAAAATCAAATAATGTAACCAAGCAAGTAACCTCCTAATGCAAAAACCTTCCTATTCCAAAACCCTGACAACCTGATATTAAATATCATTTGAAAGTAGTTTGGGCTCCGTTTTTACTTCCAACCTTTGAGAAAGGTTGTTGGATCCCACTTAAAAGGATGACTATCCTCTAAGGAGAAAGACCACAATACCACAAGAAACAAGAAAAAAAAATATAACCATCAATTATCTTCCAACATTGACTAAAGGAGGAGAGGTTTCAAAGTAGTGTGCCAGCTGGCTGGAGCCATGGTGTGGCTTCTCCTTTATCTCCTTTAAGGTACATGTATTCATGTGTCTTACCAGCACAGTTTTCTGGGAGACCAAGGCAGATTTTTAAGTAGATTATAACTTTATCAGTATAGATCTCTCTTCATGGAAAACTAAATGACTTATCTCCCATTAGTCACAGAAAGCAATCAGAGGCTCATGGTTGCCTTACCCTCCTGGTTAAATGGCTATGGTTTTGGGGATTTGGACTGAGTCTGTTTCTATTGCCCTGTTTATCCTGAAACCATACGAAAACCCTCTTCTCCTTCATGCAGTCGGTGAGGCTGATGTGGGACAGGTCTGTGGGTCCAGATGAAGCATGCTCCGGGGCACTTGGAGGGGACAACCGAGATGACTAAATGTTTAGGAAGCAGTCCTCACAATGAAAGAAGTAAAAGAATTTAGATATATTGTGCCTAAAGAGGAGAAGGCTGAGGGCAGAGATGGGACCCTAGTCCTCAGGGAAAGGGATGATTATTGACAGGCAGATGACAAGGAAGTGTCGACCACATGCATGTGAGCGGAGCCACACTGAACTTGACAGGAGATGCTTCTTACAAGCTGCAATTCCCCGACTGCCTCCTAGAACACCGTGGGAGCATGAGAGGCAGGGCAGGAAAGGGTAGGCACAGACTCTGGAGCCAGACTCCGAGCCTCAGTTTCCTTGCCTGGAAAATAACAACAGTAACAGTGCCAACCTCACTAGATTTTTGTGAGGATTATATTTGTTACTATATGTAAGAGGCTAGAACCCAGCATCTGGCACAGAGTAAGTGCCACATGTTTGCTATTGTTCTTGTTTCATTAGTATTATATTAACCATAAGCACCTGCTCTATTCCCATCCAGATTAAGAAGTTTGGGGATTAAATTAAAGTGCATGAAACTGAGGTGAGATGTTGCATAGAACATAATGTGTTATTAAGCAGGAACGGGAATTTTTGTTGCTGTTTGAGACAGCATTTCTGAGTTGGTGTGAACACAGTCCTTTCCAGAGGGTAAGCTGTACACAGGATGGTCCACTGCGTTCTTCTCATCAGCTGATTTGGCATCAACAATGTGACCACACCAGCCCTGGACAGAGAAATTTTTCCTAAATGGAGCTCAAAAGAAACATCTCCTGTCAAGGTCCGTGTTGTTCTCCTTGCATGCATATGGCCCGCAGACCTCTGCCGTCTGCCAGCCAATAAACATGTGTGATGGCGTCTCTCTCTACTGCAGGAGGGGGTGAAGAAGTGTCTCTGAATCCAAAGTTTACAAAGGATTGTGAGCAGGCTCTGTGTGTCTCTGCTGTCCATGTCAGTCAATAAAATTAGATCCTTATGTCTCCCTTTCCTTGAAGGCATTTAATGAGTTACATATTCATTGCTTTAAGAAACACACTCGAGTCACAATACAGCTTGTGGGCAGAAAAAAGAACTACCTGGGTTGGGATCTGATGCCATAAAAACTTGGTGATAGGAAGTAACCTCAAACACTGATGAAATCTTCTGAACAAAGTGGGGGTCTGCCCGCTGAAAGACTGCAGGATCCTATCCGAGAGGTGGGGCTTAGTGGTGGACAGATGTGGCTCCTTGGGTGTTTAAATCCTGGAGATCCTTGACATCTGCAGATTCAGCTATTCATAGTGGACCACTGGGGAGAAACCTCAGTGGTCTATGCCATGTAATCATTTGTAATTCAGCTGCAAGGCTGGAGCTCCTGAGAGACCGCATAGCTAGTGATGGGACACTGTGGACCACTGCAGGGCAGTCCACCCTATTGTCAAAACTGGGGCAAACGACTCACTGTACATACTGGGACCGCTTTGAGTTTAAAATGGGTGCTCTCAATAACTACAACAGGACAACAGGCATAAACTGAGCTTGTCCTGGGCAAGTAGAAACACATGGTCACCCCACTCAATGTCCAGCTTTAGGATCCCTTATTAGTGTAAGATGCATCACTGATTAAGTACTTTTTAAAAATAAATCCTTATTTAAAATAGCAATAGAATGAGAAATAAATGTTTAATTCAGTTTGGCTTACTTGCATGAAGTTTTGCAGACAAAACAGATAACTATAGGAAAGCAAGGGGCTATAGAAACGCGTCCATTTCAGAGATTCATCATAATCTTGCACTAGAGGAACTCTGTGAGTCTCCCAAGAATTTACTGAATTTTCAAACAGAGCATAAACCTGAAGATTGTATGTCCTAACCTAATTTCTATCAAACTGGTCCAGACATTTAAATAACAAGGTGATCACATGAGCACAATTCCAAACAGCATCACAAGGTTACTCAGATCACTGAAGTAAATGATCAAGCGGGTCACTGGCGATATTAATGTCTTGTAAGGATCGGATCATTTAACTTGGGAATTTTGGAGTCAGAAGCATCATATAAAAACAGCCCTACTGAGGCTTCTGGGTAAGAGGAATCAGGCCAATAATTAACATGTGCTGTACATTCATGGTGCCAAGATGTTTGCCTGACTCTTCATCTACGTGCTCTAATTTAATCTCTCCAACTCTATAAAAGAGATACTATCCTCACTTAGCTGCTTGAGAAATCAGAAAAGTTTGAGTAACTTGCTTAAGGAAAGTCATTTATATTTTCAGTAAACATTTTTACACAATCCTGGTCAGGAGGCATGCTTAAAGTTGGCAGCAGAAAATCAACTTTCATCTTCCTTTCACCTGGGAAGAGGAAAAGAAATTATTTGCTGCCTCTGAGAAGCCACTACTATTCAATCTATCATGCACTGACGAAATTCTAGAGACTAATTAGACTAAGATCAGTGCTTTCCTACAAACTAACCTGTCTCCTTGTTGGCTGTGATGATGTTGCTCCGTGCAATTTTCAAGAGATCTGGAGGAATTCTGGGGCAGCCTAAGTGACATAAACAGGGCAGTGGTTTGCAAATATTTTACTATCAATACTAGGAAAGCCCCGTTTTTAGTAATCTCTTTCCTAGTCTTCAATCCAACATCTGTGCTGAGTCATTAAAATGAAGAGGAAGAAACTGGCATTAAGGGGTGTAATGGGAAGAGACAGTGACTCCAAACTACAGCCAAGAAGTGATTGAAAAGTATTTTGTTACAAATGCAATGATAAAGAAGTGTGGAGAGCACCCATCTGTTTAAAAACTAGGCAACTAGGCAACTAGGCAACTAGGCACCAATCTGCAGTATGTGACTCCCAGATGAACTTGCTTTAGGTTAGAAGGTGAACAGACTGAAGTTTACACTGTAGTAATTACCTATAATTATCATTTTGGAGTTTTACATAAAAGGAAATAGGTTATAGTTATGCTACAGTAATCCACTTATACCCCATTTTCATTAATCTTGTCTATGATAGGAGATGGGAGGGTGTGAAGAATATTCTTCAATCAAAGCTTTGAATGAAAATATGTTTTGTGTCCCCACAAGTCAGATAAATAACAACAATCTGGGATTTTTAATGCATATATGAAACACTGGAAGTCTGGCAGTGGCAGATTTCAAAAGTAAAAAGAGTAGCTTAACAGACTTAGTAAAGATCGGTTGGATCTATGTGTCCAGCTGGGCAGTGTGTTCAAAGATGAAAAAAATGTTTTGGGCTGACTTTCTCCAGGACACACCCTCAGTCTGGAAACTCCTTTGGTAGAAACAACCTTCCCATTCTTCCCATGCCCGCTGACAAACTCCTGCTCATCATTTCAGACGCATCTCAAGTGTCACCTCTGCTGTGAAGCCTTCCCCAGCCCCAAGGCAAAGGTTTGTGATCTCTCGGCGAGCTCCTTTGGTCCCTGGTACGGGCACATACCTTTCCCACGCTCTAGCACACCATGTGAGCATTCGAGAGTAGACTGCCTCCAGCATGTCATCCCACCGACCCCGGGGCTGATTCCAGTGACCTGGAGGATTAGACACGGGATCTGTTCCTCATTCGACATCTAAGAAAATGACACGTACACTTAGTGGAAAGCTTCTGTCCAGTACAAGGCAGAGAAGTAGCTCGCAAATAAGTGTCTGTTCGCGCGCGCGCGTGTGTGTGTGTGTGTGTGTGCGCGTGTGCGCTGTCCACTAGGCTGTGAGTTTTCTGAGCCCAGGTCTTAGGACTTACTTTTTGTAATCTGTGCTTATATAGCACAGATTTCATGTGCCTCATACGTAAATGTATGTTCATACAATAAACTGCAATAACATAGTGTAACCACTCTCCTCTTCTAAAAGTGCCGTTTCCCAAGTTTTTATTTTCTAGACTCCACCGAGATTTTTTAATATTTTTATTTTTACTGTAACTGAGGTAGCTTCATATTTTTAAAGGAATTTGAATTTAATTTCTGGCACACAGAAGTGACTTCCAAGCCAATTCTCCTCTTGCCTACCGTAGGCATCTCAATAGTGTCATGGCCAAAACAGAGCTCTGGCTTCCACCCTCCCCCGACCCCTGAAAGTGAGCCTCCTCACTCTTCCCATCTCAGTGTCTTCACTATGGATCTTGTATCTTCAGTCTCAGATCCGACCACTGCTATCACCCTGGTCCAAGCCGTCGTCATCTCACCAGAACCACTTCCGTCTAGTTGCCCTGTTCCCTTCCTTGTCCCCCTCACTCAGCAACAGCCTTGGTGCTCTTCTTGAAGTAGCCATCACATCACGTTATCCCTCCACTCAGAAGTCGCCAGTGGTTTCTCAAGATACTTAAAACAAAATCTAAACTCCTTCTCAGGGACTCCGATGTTCAACATGATCTGTGCCCTGCCTGCCTCTCTGGTCTCACTTCCTACTTCTGCACCAGATTCACGGAGTCCACACCCATTTCTGTTCTAGGAAACTGCCAGGCTCTTCTCCTCCCAGGACTGTGCATTTCTTCTCTTTGCCCCCAGTGCACTGCCAGGTCTCCTCCTGGCTGGCTCCGAGTGCTCATTCCAGGCTCACTGGCTCCTCAGAGAGGCCATCCCCAACCAGCCCTCTAAGGTGGAGCTCCAAGTGCTCTCTAAAACATTCCCTATTTTGTCTGCTTTGAAAACTATTTTGTTCATTGTCCATCTCCCCTACCAGAGTGCAATCTCCTGTCTCATTCACTGCTGTATCCCCAGCCCCTAGAATGGAACAGGGGCTTACTTGTGGAAAGAAGAGGGAGGAATTCTAGGAAAACAAAACCCCATGATGTCAATGAGAATTTGAATTTTAGTACCGTCATCAGGAAGCGGCTGTTCTGTACACACATGACGCTTTGTCGTCAGCTACGGGAATATGAGAGGACTACACACAAAGAACAATCTAGTGACAAATGTGCAACAGTTTGCTCTGTGATGACGTCCCCAGCATGGAAGTTAGTCAGTGTGCCGGCAGAACAGATGTTATCCAAATTGCCTGAAGGGCCAGCACAGCTGTGCTGGACACGTGGCCTGCTCAAAGGACAGTGGGCAGGACTCACCCCGCGGGAGAGTCTTGCTGACCGACAGCTCTGTAGCAGGCTCAAAACATGCCGTGCCAGAGAAACAGCCCGACCTTTCAGTACGAGGGGAAGAGGCTGAACAACTGATCTGTTTTAGAAATCAGGAATCTTGATTCTACCCTGAGCCAAATCCAGGTCCCTGTGATTAATTAGCGCCCACTTCAGGTACCTCTATTTACCTCTGGTTTCTCTAATTATGACCTCCTGATACACAATCCCAAACCCTTTGTGACATAGCTAAAATGGTGTTCATATGCCAAAAATACTCCAGAGGCCATCCTGCAATGAATTTCATTACTTTTGGCCATTTTATTGTCCAATACAGAATATAATATAATCTGTGATGAACATGTGATAACTGCTCATCGTTGTAGAGTGATCAGAGCCACCAGCATGGTGCTAACCATACAATTAACGTGGCCATAACTCCTTACAGACTGATCCAGCCTCCTCTGTACTCTTAGAAGCACGTGATGCACTCTTAGTCGAGAACCTAGAAGACTCACTACTCTCTCACTCTGTCACCATCCATCTCATCTAGAGATACCTAATTTTTTGCTTTCTCGTCATCTCCAGGGGAATCAGAAGTGCTTCTCCTGTTTCTGGTTAAGTCCTTCATTTTACTTGTTTTCTTGTTGTTTGTTTGTCTTTGTTTTGGGGGAGGAGGCAATGAGGTTTGTTTATTTATTTTTAATTTAACGGAGGTACTGAGGATCGAACCCATGACCTCGTACATGCCAAACATGCACTTTTACTACTAAGCTACGCCCTCCCCCAAGTCCTTCAGTTTAGATGGTGCGGAGGAAGCACCGTGTGACCTGGACAAGTCAGTGTTCTCCTGCCATCCGTGACTTCCTCTGATGTTTGGAGGCCCTTTCATGATCAGCAAGTCACGGTTTGGCCATCACCTACCACAGGCAGGAAGTGCTTCTCTGTGAAGTTTCTCGTGTCACACAGCACACCTGCTAGAGACAGGGGCTGTGGTGGAGGAGAACCACCTCCAAGTTCTGTGATGAGGTTCCTGGAGAAGGGGAGAGGGACTGAGAGGGAAACGAAGGACAACATCCAACAGAGCTAAGTTTTGAGAGAAGAGTGTTAGGAATCCCAGTTCTGGAATAAAAAAGGCCAGATTTTGCCACTTACTGGCTGTGTGATATCAGATGACTAACAACCTCTATACTCTCAGTTTCTGAAAAGAAGGAAAAAATATAGCACCCACCTTGTAGGCTGCTGAAAGGATTAAATCAGGTAATGTATGTGAAGGGTTTAGCATAGCGCCTGGCGTATGGTAAGTGTGTCAATAAATCTTAGCTTTTACTTTAGCAGTCTGGAGAATCCCAATTTCCAGATGCCATTTACTGGTGAATGGTGACTAATTGCATCTTTAGTTATGCTTAGAGTTTGATGACTTTGTTGGAAGGGTTCAGGCAAGAAAGCTCAAGGCTCTTCCTGCCCTGTATTTCCAATATTCCTAGAAGGGTTAGAGGGGAGGGAATGGGCCAACAGAAGCATTATTCCACAAAACCAGTGACCTGGGAGTCTAACGCACAGCTGCCCTGGCATGGGAACTCTATGAAAGCGTAATGACAGAGTTACCCACTGCATAGGATAACTGTGAGAATTAAGTGAGATCAATTCTTTGAAACTACCTAGAGTCTAAGAAATCATTTTCTTTTTTTCCTCTTTCGTTTGCACGGTCTGGAAAATGTTTAATGTCTTTATTTGGTAACTTACAGAGTATTTTTTAACTTAAAATCTAAAGAGATTGTTTCCTTCCATGATGAATTCTTGGACTGCTATGTGTTTTTCAAACATTGTTTTCTAATAATCTCCCCTTCCTTCCTCACCCTTTGATCCTTTCTTTCCCTTCTAGTCTCTCCATTTCTCACATTCCTTTAATTTACATTTTGTCGCAGAATCCTGGTACAAGAGCTTTACTGTGGCACCAATCACAGAATGACTTTTTTAAATGGTCAGTTTCTACAGAAAAGAGTAGAATCCTAGCAAGATGCATCCTGCCACACTCTGATAGATACTTGTTTTTCTGAATTAAAAAAAAAAAGGCTCTTTTGGTATTCTATGCAAATGAACTTGACTCTAAGTTGGAAACACACTTAGCTGCCTCCTCAAGCAAAGACGTCTTTTCAGTGTCAGAATTCTTGAAAGTCCTTGAATAAAAATTCACTTCCCTCTAGAGTTGTATTGATGTATTTTTAATATTACTATTTTTCTTTTATTGCTGCATAAAGATGCATTCTAATTTTGTTTGTAGTTTATAATAAAAAGGAACCAAGGGAAAAACTAGTAAGGGTCTATTGAAAGAGTTAAATCATTTCCCTACAGCTTTCCTAAGCGGAACTGATAGTCTTAGTCTGACTTAGAGAGCTGGGATAGAAAGGCTGCCAACATCTGTTTTGGTCAGAGACAGATAAAAGAGACTAATTCATAGCGGGAATAACCCATGTATGGCAATTCTGTATTCCATTACCCTTTTCACAAAAAAAATACGCATGATATAGATGGACAGATATATTTCTATCTAAACTTTTCCACAGTGAAAATTATTTAGAAAAAAAAAAAGGTGAAAGACTCAAAAGAGTTACTATTGATTTATTACCTAGAATGAAGCCAGGAGGCAGAGCAATCTAACAGTCCTGCCACCATCTCGCAAGGCTGGGTCTCTGACATTTAACAAAGTGATCTTAAAAATCTGAAAGTACAGACGTGAAAATAACTTTTCAAATACCTGTAGAAACATGGGTTAGGGCCGACACAAAATAACTGAAATGCAGGAATAATGCAAAGTCTTCATTTTATTCATTCATTTCAACCTTCTCTCTATTAAAACTAATGCAAGAACTGCTAACGTATAGCCAAGTGAACTAGTTTGACACCTTTTCTCATTATGGACAAAGGTGCTAACAGGTAGGCAAGAGAAGTAGTAAGTTATTCGGATAATTGATGAAATGAGCAAACGACACAGAGACAATCAGGACTTGCCTGTATCAAGAGAGCAACACTAGACGGAAAAAGAAATGTCTTGCATTTGACAGGAATGTAACTGTGGAGGCGGGGAGAGAGATTTGGTTTCTTTGGTTGGTCCGGTAGTTGGCTGCTTGGGAATGATGATTGTCAGTTCCATTTCCTACCTAAGAACCCACAAAAAGCCCCCAATACCCAGGATCATGTACAAAACGTTTTATGCTTCTAAATTCTTTAAACATCTAGAGCCTTAATGAACTCAATGAAATGGAACAAATGCTTAGACATTTTTGGTGATCCCAATTACATGAGAAATATATAAACTTGAAGTGACTCACAGAAACCACAGATATGATTGATAAAAATATCTCCATGTACACTTAAGACAGTACATACTCAGGCCAATCTCTTAAATCTTCTGCAGGCAGAGCATACAATACCGAATGCATTCGTATTCAGAATCTTAATCCTGAAGCAGAACAGAGCTGTGATGATGGAAGAAATACTGCTATGTTCTCTGTTCTTACTAAAGCAAGAAAAACTGCTACTGCCCTTCAGAAAGATTTTCAACAAGAGAGAATATTCTTTTTTCTTTGCATTCCAGATAATTGAATTTCTTTTTTCATCTGCCAAAGAATGTCAGTGCTCTGATCCTTCTAAGAAATCTGGGAGTAGTAGCCTGGAATTATTTATGATTTATGCCTACTGCCATAAAAGATTTGAGGCCTAGAAATCAAAGAATTGATATGACCAATATGCGAGACTCTACCCTTGACTTTTTGACCGAAGATGTGTGCTTCATTTTCTCTAACTGTAGAACTAGAGACAGAGAGTCGTAGGATGACAGAGTTTGAAGGGACCTTTACTACTGGAAACCATGGATCATTTTATAGAAATCTAAGTCCCAGGGAAGCAAAATAACCTGTCTCAGGCCAAAGGGCTCATCAGTAGCAGAACTGGGAGTAGAACAAGGTCCCTGGACTCCAGGTCTTTTCCCAGGGCCTGGACAATCTCGCCTCTGTTCAGGAGTTGTTATCACAGCAAGACCATTTTGAAACATCTGTGAATGCTGGAACATGCCCTGAAAGTATAAAATCTTGTCCATTTTCCCTCTAAACACCAAGGTCCACCCTGATACTTAGACTAACCCAAAGGGCACCTCAAATGGGCCACAAACCAGCATGTCAGCTACCATGTGGCCACCACCATGTTTCTCCTTTCCCTGCCATTGTCCCTGGGGTTACTGTCCCTGGAGAAGCCACTGATAAAATGGGGTCCA
This sequence comes from Vicugna pacos, assembly GCF_048564905.1. Taxonomy (NCBI): domain Eukaryota; kingdom Metazoa; phylum Chordata; class Mammalia; order Artiodactyla; family Camelidae; genus Vicugna; species Vicugna pacos. The sequence continues at coordinate 45,366,592 of NC_132988.1, forward strand.
AAGAGCCCCTACCTCTGAAATCATCACTACCCACCAGCAGGCTTCGAGATTACCCTCCCTGGGTGGTGGGAGTGGGGAGTGGTGCAGTAGCCCGGTTCACATGAGGTGGGCCAGAGCTGGTGGCATCAGCAGATACCAGACTATTAAGCTGGGGGTGGGATGCACAAAAAAGGAAGGATAAGAGGTCACCGAACTGCAAAGGGTCTGAAGCACATATTGGGAGATGGACTATGGCTCCATGGTTCCGAGTAACAGAGAAAAACAATGCAATAAGAAGACAGTTTTATGTAGTCTTCTGATGAATAAGATCCACACTTAAGGCCTGCAGAGGGATGGCTAGAAAGACTGCCTGTTTTTTCATCTCTTCTGGCAGAGCTGTAGTTCATTTTGTGGGGGTCCCGAGAGCCATCTCAAGCAGGTCAGATACCTTTGTCCCTCACTTGTGCCCTAGCACCTCCTCCAGGATCTAACACAGAAGAAACTTTGGCTCTGGGAAAACAGAGGAAAATTCCAAACAGAAGTAGGAAACAACTTTATTTGTGGGCAGTGGCATGCTAGAAAAAGTTTAACAATCAGCTCTCCAGGGAAAAAAAAGTATGCATAAGTTTAGTATAAATTTTACCAGTATAAAGAATGTGTGGTTACAATTTATAAAAAAGTAAAATATACAAACCTCTATTATAAATTCTATGTAGTCAATTGATTTCTTACAGAATGCTTTCCTTGATTTTTATCTAACTCTCGTGTTCTCAGACAAGTTATGGTTGCAATTACCACACAGGTGTAATTCCCAAAGTAGGCTAATTAATATTTTCATGTGTATTAAGGAGTAATAAATAACAAAGACATATATCAGAATAACACTTGTTCATTGATGATGTAAGCAACTGCTTTGTTGAATTAGATAATAGTGTTTGAATACTGGAAGAATATTTCTTCAATTTGGGGGCTACTCACAATGTAATGGCTACAGGCACGACACATGACTGAATTTAATATGCATTAATCACATCTTCTCCATCACTTTCCTAGGTCTAGATAATCAATAGAATGATAAATTAAACCCTGATTTGTAGTCAGTTTCCATGATGTAAATAATCCCTCCGTGATGTCACTGAAGGTGGGGCTGTAAAGAGAACACGGCAGCACAAGCCTGTATGACGTGTCCACCGTGCCCACCACTACATGCCATGTCCACCATATAGTGTGATAGACGAAAGTGACCTCAAGAGCTGAAGTCATATTGAAAAGTAGTAAAATAATGGGGAAGTGGTAAGTCTGGGGTATTTGCTACCTCTGTTTTTAACATACCTTATATAATTGTTAAGTTTATATAATTTAATTTTTAATAGCATCCGTGTGTAACAACTCGCTCACAAAATTCCTACAAACTTAACAATCAGCTCTCGTCAGCTGGTACTAGCTGGCTCCAGCACTCCGCTGACGGGAAAAGACATTCTTTGGAAAACAAAGTCTCAGGAAAAAGATCAGTCTTTCATAAGATACATGTTCATATTAAGTCATAAAGCTGTTTATTAAGAAACTGAATGTTCAAAACCCTTGTCCAGTCAGTAGATTTGGCATTTGTGCCCAAGCGTGTGTGGGGTTAGATTCCCCCACTTCCCCCACAGCCTCTAACCACCCTCACCGACCATCCCGCAGACACCCACAGCACAGAAGGGATTCATTTAACACACCTCATGAGAGCTTCACCTTGTCCTATCCAAAATAACTCTTTCTGGAGCCAATTTTTTAGTGTAATTTATTCCAAACCTTTGATGGGGAAACTTGTACTTTTGAAGCTGTTCAGATGTGCAGCCAGCGGGGAGCTCCTGGGCCACGTTGGCTGCTACAGCTTCAGATGCTGCGGCTAGCCCCGTCGCCCAGGGACACCGCGTGGATTTATAACATTCCTTGAGGGAGAGCCGATCCATAGCCTACAAATGAATGCATTATGCTTACCCACGTACATGTTTTTCATCTGTGACAGGTATTTTATGGATTGGGGCCTTCATTTAAATGTTACATAATCCTCCCCTAATAAATAATGTGAGTATTTACTATAATTGAAACAAGAAAGACAGCCTTTGTTTGGGCATAACTGGTTCAAAAATTAAAGGACTCGCCACAGAGTAAAGATCGATCATCAAAAAGATCAGTTATGCTAGAAGGTGCGATCGCCTATCATAGCTTAATCATCATAAAAGAAGCATAAATGATATAAAAATTTTTGCCTTTTTATATGGTCATCTTGAACTCCTGAGACATAAGAAGCTTAAGAAATACACCGTTTGGTCAAATTACTAATTTGGCTTAACTAAAAGCAAGGCCAAGATGAATCAATTAAAAATGCTAAGTTAACAAAATACTTTTTACCACATACATTTTTTAAAAATTAAGTTACACTACCCTCCAGTATAAGGCACAACTGAAATTTCTATCCAGTTACCAAGTAAGAGCTCTTACTTACTTCAACAGCTTTAACATGTGGGAGATTGATGCCAACTAGAACCTGTACCTAATCTTAAAGGATCTGTACCTGCAGGATTTAGCACAACGTCTGGCTAAACATTCAAAAGGAGTTTCAAGAATGAATGAGTTAATTAATGTCTTAATGACTAAAGACAATTTATTACCATTATTTTAAAAGCTTGTTCTGTAGGCTAAAAATAAGTTTGTAAATTTACTTATGGTACTGATTTTTTAAATAACATTTTCTCTATTAATACTATTAAAATTTAGGGCTTTGCTAAATTATCATATTTTAGATTATGGGAATGGTAACTAAAAAGTTACTGTACTCTTTTGTTGCTTTTTCCTGTTCAGGATCCATTTCCCTTTTTGCCATTTCCCTGATTTTCTCTTGGGAGACCGCCTCTCCCCTTCTCACAGTCCATCAGGATACACTGAAGTTGACCCCAATCTCAGTCCACAGATGAGCATATGCTCCAAACCTGGCCAGTCAGAGCAGTCCATCCTGCTGTCCACAGTAAATGATTTGGGGGTGGGCACGTGACCCACTCTGGACCAATAAGATACACTCCCAAGACTTTTGCAGGGCCTGTTATGAGAGAGATACTCTCCTTCTGTTAGTGTGCTAATCTGGTAGGGTAAGCCTGGTGTTGACAGTAGTCACATTAATCTCAAGGAGAGAACCAGACCAGGAATGAGGCCGGCGCAGGAAAACACGAAGCTGAGAGATAGGGAAGGACAGACTCTCGATGGATGACACACTATCTGCATGTCTGTGCAGTGACTAAATGCTGCTCTAATCTTGGACGTTCCAACTTCATAAGCCTGTAATGGGGATGGGTTTCTGTCACTAACAACCAGACAAGTCTATTCTACAAGTTTCTTCCATGCTATTTTCACAGCATGTTCTTCTTGTCATATTTTAAAATCCCAGTGAAAAGTACATAGGTTTCTTCAGCTGACAATATGCAAAATTTTAAATGTTGCCAACAGTTCCAAACATTTTAATTAAGGACTTCAGTAATTCAGGCAGCTAAGCGCTGAGCTTTAACAGAATCTATGAAGAAAAGGTTTTTCTGTAAACCCTGATGATCTCAAGAAGTTAAGACAGTAAGTAACTCAAATCTTGGAAGCCTGCGGTTCAAAAAGTCCTTTCTCCACACGGGACTTTGTGTACTGGTTAAACAATACACATCACCACCAAAGACAGGGATCTAGAAATATGGTGTTAGGGTGGCCAAAAGTACACAGATTCACAATATGAAAAACCTAGAAAACTGCCATTCTTCTAGAATTCATGGAATGCCTCTCAAAACTCTCCTCTTCAAAGGAGAATTTTAAGAAAACGATTTCAAAACAATTTATCATCCTAAATACTGTAGTATGGAATCAAAAGGGAACATAAAGGTATGGAAAGAGGAGCCCTACACTGGCTGTGGTTCCCAACTCTGGTACCTGCCATGTGGGTGGCCCAGTGTGTTAGCGCCAGTCTCTCCATCTAGAAAATGAGGGTGCTCTGCCTCATTTCTTCCTCATGAGAGTCAGTGGAGACGGTGGACTTTAAGTGCTCCTCGGCTCTATGAATGAGCTGTCAACTATCATTTTCATCGACATACTAATAATATTGCTATGTTTATTGATAGAATTCGCACACTTAAAAGAAAACCTGGTGCGCTAAGCATCCACAAATTCCCTATCTATGTATCTGAGACAGACTTACACAAGGGTCCAAGCACCTTACGACAAGAGGATAAACAGCAGGGGCGTCCTCTGCTTTGTGACCTGTGCTTCCTACGGGTGGCACAGTGAACTTGCTTTTCTATGCAAGGCAGTATGCTAAGCACTGTCAGAGTTACAAAGGTGTGTGAGACAGTCTCTGCTTTCCAAGAGTACAGAGCCAGCTGTAGAGCCAAACATATCTTCCACCAAGCACAGCGTAAGTGCTAGAACAGGTGAGCGAGCAAATGGTTATCTCAATGGCAAGCAAAAGGTGATTAAATTAACCATCAAAAATAGGCATTTCCACACAATTTCGAAAATGGCTTGGGTTTTAACAGGTGCTATGGAAGAGGCCACACAAGAAAAGGGAAAGATATCGGGAAAGGCACTGAGTAATGAAAATGCATCAGGCATCCATGAAAGGTTGGAGTTGGGGAATAAACTATGAATGAAGGGTTTGTCAGATTGGGGAGGGCTTTAAACACTAGGAAAGCAGTTGGACTTTACTTTGTAGACAATAATGAGTCATTAAAGTTTCTAAATAAATGAGCTACAAAAACCAAGCTAAAAGTTAAAAAGAAAACGCAAGCTTGAGTGCAAAGGATTTCTTGAATAGAAGAAAGTGTGTTGGCAAGCACAAAAAGTAGGGAGTACTGTCCTTTATCCCATAAGGGAATAGTACAATCTGGATTATGCAAGTGCCAGTGGGCATGAGAATGAAGAAAGATATTTTAGAGACCTTTGCATATAAACTAAAAATATTTCTTGATAAAAAACTGGATGTGGGAAATAAAGGGAGGCACCAGTACTTCCCGACAGAATGACTGGGAAGTTGATAATAATACTAGGAAATTCAAGTAGAGGAACACAGTTGGAAATGAACGCACATTTTGTACTTTTGGGGTTTGAAGTGCTGGTGACATAGTGTAAGAGATATTGAAAGGCAATTGAAAATGAAGATGTTTAGTTAAGATGAAGGTTAGAGCTGCAGCTAGAGAGCTAGAAATCATGAGATCTCCCAGGGAAAGACCGCAGAATAGCATAGAGGGTTATGTGGGGAAAGAAGAGTCAGAAGTGATTCAACCTTTCAGAATGATGGGAATTTTCACTTGAGAAGTGAAGAAGTTTTAAGAAGGAAGTGGTCCCTCCATCACAGGCTGCAGAAAGAAAGATGGAAGAGGATTTGCCCATTAAAAGCTCATTTTGACTTAAACTGAAAGTGTGAAATTTTTTTTTAAAAATTCTGATTTCATATTTACAAATATTTTAGAGTTTTTCATCCCCAGGAGCAGGGCCAATTAACACACTAGTTTTAAAGGTGGTTAAAATAAGAGTAATCATCTGCATTTCTTAAATCCAAGCACTATCTCAGGTGTTATTTTCCTATGTTTTCTTCCCCCCAAGTTACTCTTTTTTCCAAAACAAATCCCAGAAATTTACATTAGAGACTCGGGTGATTATATTTCACACTTTCAAGTGTTTTTCTATTTAAAAAAATATTTTAATCAACTTTATTTTCCAAACACTAACCTAGGAATTATAATTCAACAAAGTTTCCATTTGAAAAAATACATAATCACTTAGATAATGATAGATAATTCAAATTTTCTTTGGAAGAGAGACAAAAGAGCCTTAGGTTTCTTGCTGGGAACTCAGCAATGGGAGGAAGTCCATCCCACGGAGAGGAAAATGAGGAGAATCCTCTGTGGAGAGATACTGATTTTGATAGGATGTTGCAGGCCAGAAAAACTGCTTGGTACAAAAGATCCTAATGGTGGTCCTTAACAGTTTTCTGGGAAAGCAACAGGATAAGGTCCTGGTGTCATGCATGTCCCCTTGGATCCATCAGCATCACAGAAACTTACTGGGTTTAGAGGTGGAAGAGCAAAACCTAAGCACCCAGGCTTAGGAGGGAAGGGAAAGTCTTCTCTCTGAGGAGGGCTGACCCTTTGAGGAGGACCATGCTGAACGATTCTCAGCTGAGTGCTCTAATGGGAAAGCCACTGGTAGGTTCACAGACTCAATTTTTGTCCTAGTGACACTACATTTCCAAAAATTTCAGTCTTTGATGTGTCTATATCCAACTGCTTAAATGTCTTTGCTTTGTTCTTCTACTATAAAGTCTATTTCACTCTGAAGTACAAGAATTAGTTAAATGGAATTAACTTTCACCAGTCACCTCTTTTCTAGCTGTTCCTGATCACTTATGATTAAGGCTGACTTCTTCTAAGGATAATTTGAGGTCATTAATGTCCATCTATGTTTAAACATTTCCAAAATTTTACACTCACTTTAGTAAGTTGCATAGCAAAATGTTTCTCTCTATCTCTATGCAGTTAATTTTTAACTGAGTGAAAACTTTTGTTCCAAAAAAAGAGAGTTATCCAAAATTCAAGGGCGGCTGCCCATTTCATTTTTCCCAAAGAAATCTGCAGTAATGACAGCTGGATTCAGGTTTTGGGAGGCCAGTCTTACAGAGCTTCTCTAGAAGAAGCCCAAGGCACAAATCCAAGACAGTCACAGCCTCTTCATGGCTGATGGCCAACTCAGAGCCGTTGCTAGTTGCCAATGTCCCAAGAACCACAACAAACCAAGCAGAACACTTCACAGAATTCAATCTGGATCCAAACCTACCCTGGTAAATGGGAAAGCCCATCAGTTGAGCAGGTCAGTGGCAAAATTTGCCCGTTTGTTTGCAGGCACATCAAAGATGGAGCAAGCTTGGACATATGTATATACCCACAAAACCTTCACTACAATCAAGGAACAGACATCTCCTTGTGGCCCTTTGTCATCCATCCCTCCCTGCATCCCCACCCCCAGACAACCACCGATCTGTCTTCTGTCACTGCAGATTTGTTTGTACTTTCTGGAATTTTATCTAGAAAGGAATCAGGCAATGCGTATTCCTTTCTGTCTAGCTTAAAGCGTACTGGTTTTAAGATCATTCATGGCGTTCTGTATGTCAGTACTCTGTTCTTTTGTAGCAGTATTCTATTATCTGGATACACCATTATTTTAACTGTTTACCTATTGATGAGTCCATGGGTTATTTCCGGTGTTATAAGTAAAGCTGCTATGAACATTTGTGTACAAGTATTCGTGCAGAAATATGCTTTTCTCTTCTTTTGGTTAAATACCTAGAAGTAAAATGACCAGGGCGTATGGCAGGTATATGTTTAACTTTTTAAGAAGTTGCCAAATTGTCTGTGTACATTTGGTATTATTTTTTCCTTAAATGTTTGGTAGAATTCACAAAGCTGCCTGGGCCTGGGGTTTTCTTTGTGGGAAGATTTTTAACTACTCATTCAATATCTTTAATAGGTATAGATTAACTTAATTTTGTCCCAAGGCTCACTGATGCTCTGCTTTGATATTTTTTACCTCTTTCTTCTTCTTCTTCTTCTTTTTTTTTTTTGTAATCTTTTTTCTTTCTGTGTTTCATTTTGGATAGTTTATATTGCTGTGCCTTCAAATTCACTAATCTTTTCTTCTGTAGCATTTAACATATTAATCCCATCTGGTGTATTTTTTATCTGAAGCATTGGTTTTTCATCTCTAGAAGTTTGATTTGGGCCCCTTTTATCTCTTCCACATCTCTCTTTGTCATGCTCACTCTCCCCTCTATCTTCTTGAACACATGGAGCATATCTCTAATAACTTTTTTAACGTCCTTATCTATTAATCTTATGATCCATGCCATTTCTGGGTCTGTGTCTACTGATTGACTCTTCTCATTATTTTATATATTTTGCCCATTTGTTTGCATGCCCACTCATTTTTTATTAGATGCCAGACATTGTGAATTTTGATTGTGGAGTGATGGATCTTTGTTTTTGTATTCTTTTAAATATCCTTGAACATTGTTCTGGGGAAGTTAAACTACTTAGAAATGGGTTGATCCTTTCAAGGCTTGCTTTTAATGTTTGTTAGGCAGGTCTACAATAACATTTAGTTTACAGCTTGACCCCACAACTGAGGAAATATCTTTCTGAGTACTCTACTGAATATCTTACGTGTTAAGAGGTCTTTCTACTTTGAATGATGGGAAGATGAACTATTCATTGCTCTGTGTGAGCTCCGGGGATTGTTCTACCTACTTCTCCTCACTGATTCTTTCTCTCGCCTCAGAATCTTCCTCACATACATGAACTGATTAGTGCTCAACTAAAGATTTGAGGGTACCCTCTGCATTTCTCCAGAGCATATTCTTTCTCTCTCTCTCTCTCATTCTCTGTCTAGCTCTCTACTCACTGGTACTCTGCCCTGCAAATTCTAGTGACCTTGGCTTCCTCAAGCTACAAAGTGTTTCTTCTCAACTCAGAAGGATTGCACTACAGGCTGGAAACATCCACCAGGCAGTGCTCCGGGCCATTGACAGGGTTCACTTCATTTGTTTCCCTTCTCTCAGAGATCATTGTCCTGTACCATTTACTTTAAAATAACTAAACACAATTGCTTCACTTATTTCTGCCCTCCCCCCTTTTTTCGAGTTGTTTAAGGCAGAAAAGTAAACCCAATCCACCACAGCACAATGCGAAGGTCAGATTCAGGGGATTTAATATCAGGTTCAGAGATTTGAACTATAAATTCCAAGGGTTAATGTCAAACACTTCCTACAAATTTCTCAGTCTGACCCAGAGCCACAACACACATGTGAACCAAGTGGATTAAGTGTTCCTGATAGGAAACCTATTTTTATTTCCATAAGTTAAGATTCAAAGTGTTTCTGTGTATTGCTCCACATTTTCATATTGTAACTCAAAGATCTGGAGGTATTTTCCCTCTAGCTCTGTGCATGTGTGCAGGGGGTGGGGGTGGGAGGGTGTTTCTGTAAAAACACATGCATATATATTTTGCACCCAGCTGTGTAACTGGATTTAGGCTTAAAATAAAATTTATGAGTAAAAACTTTGTTTAATGCACACAAACAGGAAATAGCTACTTGTGAATTCATTAATTAAAATTCTGTTTATAGAAGTATTGTGAAGGATAATCCTTTGTTCACATGAATGAGATCCGGCTGTCAGTATGAAAAATGTAGAGTCAGGTCCCGCTAGGGAACCACCTTGGAAATCCACTGTACAGTCAAAAAGTTTCACTCAAGAGCCCTCTGCATTTCCCATAGCTTAAGATTGGATCTTACTCTAAAAGGAGTAAGCTTTTGACTGGGCTAAAGCCTTGTATGAGAATTAATCACCAATTCACCTGCCTCCCCACCATCCTCTCCTCCAACTCTGTTCCTAGAGCCGCCCTGGCTGCCTGCCCAGGCCCTTGACTTGTCAAATTCGGGCCCACCTTGTTTCTCACGCCTAGCTGAACCAAAGGCCATCCACCTTTCCTTGACCTTTGGGATAAACTTTCTAGGCTCCTGTCTGCCTGTCCACCTGGCCATTGCTTGGCCGGATGCCCAGTATATGTTAAAAGCAAAAGACAGGATATAGGAATCTACTTGTTTCCTCTGAGCTATGGAAAGGCAGCCAGCGGTCAAGAGAGATGGATGTGGTACATATTTATAGAGTTAAATGAACCAGGGATGCAGCTACTAATTAATGCAATTCAGCAAAACACTTCTTAATCCAGGCACTGTGCAATGGTCTGGAATACAAGCTGAGTAAGATGTTGGGGGCTCACCTTCCAGTCTGGGAGACAGGCAAGAAAAGTTGTGATACTGTATGTGAGCTTCTCTGGGCCTGTCTAGTTTTGAACTCTCTACTTTTATTTACATATATTTTCAAACAACAGACTATACCTATTACTGCTAGATGACACTGACACCATGTCCAGACTGATTTCCACAAACAGTTTATATGTCTGTCTCTCAGACTAAATTATCAATTCCTTAAGGACAGGGGCCATGTCTTTATTTGTCTCTTGTCACTCCTAGTAACCAACATAAATTTTCCTTAAGTTAAACTATATGCAGCTCAGATATATAATGGTCTACCATAAAGTAATAATTATGCAAGCAACATGTAATAAACTAAAGCACACCTCTTGATACTGATCATTCTAATTATTAAAGAAAATACAGACAGTTACTTCACAATGTTAATAGGTTAATTAACTAAATGGTTAAAAGGTTAATAAAGAAGGTTTTCACTGTCCACCTTACCCACACTTTATCTTTGATATGTGTGTGTAGTAAGGCTATATCTACATATAAGCAACTGTGGCACTGCTGGCCCCAAGCATTTGGGTGACTGCCAAGATGGCAGTAGGAATTCATGTTTTCAAACGAGAAAAGCTCTAGATCCTGACACTGTTGCCATTTTTTTAGTCATTTGGCCTCTAATTTCATCTCCCACACCTATATTCTGTATAAAGTTGTCTGAAAGAAAGAAGATAACCACAGATAGTTTTGTGCCTAAGAGGAGGTAGTAAGGGTTTAGCTAGTAGCCAAGGAGGGGCACAAGGTGGAAGGGGCAGTCCAGCTGATTCTATTGGTTAGGTCCTCTAAAGTGACAAAAAGTCAGACTCAGACTGCTACAACAATAAATAAATAATAAAGGATAAGTGTTCATGCTTCAGGTACAGCTAGATCAAGCAATGTCATCAGAACCCCATCTGTCTACCTTGTGGTCCTGCTGTCTCCATGTTGGCTTCATTCTCAGCATTCATTCAGCTCATTTGAGAACAATTCTACCTCTGGTAGAAGCTCACTGTAGTGACATATTTTCTAGAAACTTAATGTTGTATTTATAGTAAATAAAGGATGAATTAAGTTGTTTAGCTCCTTTCTGCTTTGGTATGCTGTAATGTCAAGCTCACTGACAAAAGTATTAAATATGATCTAACCAAGAGTAGGGTAGCATCCTCTCTTTTGGCAGTTCCTAAATTTAATGGTATCTTCAAGTCTCATAAATACACTCTATGTTATACAAAAGGAAAGACACAGTTCTGTAGGTCTGTTGATGGATCTGAACCTTAATAAGTAGTACTTATTCAGCTTATCTTTCAAAGACCATGACGGGATTTATAATCCAGTTTTTAATTACATTTTATGTCCTCAGTTGCCCATTTGTCATGGTAAAATAATAGCATTTTATTCTGGCCTTTGTCTCTACATTGGTCTGGCATAGCACATATAATTTTGCAAGGTTGTATTGCGTTTTATTCAAGCACAGTGCTTGATCCAAAGTAGGTAAGTAGTAAGTATATTTTAAGTGAATGGCCTCCATCTTCAACAGTCTGACTGTCAGTCTAGTGTTTTGCTGACTCTACCAGTCCCTGCATGCCTGCTTGGATCTCATCCACATAGTGTGGTGCCTATATCTCACAAAGATTCTGGATCATATGCACTGTGTGTGTGTGTGTGTGTGTGTGTGTGTGTGTGTGTGTTTTAACTAAGGTATAACTTGCATATAATAAAGTGCACCAATCTCAAGTGCTCAAGTATACAATTTGATGAATTGTGTGACCATCAACCAGCTCAATAAATAAAATATTTCCAGAAGTCCTCCTTATATCCCCTTCCAGGCAGTCCTCACCAAAGATAACTGCTACTTTGACCTCTATCACCATACACTAGCCTGTTTTTGAACTTCATATAAATAAAATCATATACTGTATTGGTTATCTTTATTGTATACAAAACCACCCCCAAACTTAGTTGTTTAAAACAACCACCACTTTATTTGCTCACAATTCTTTGTGTCAGCATTTTGGCTCTGGCTCAGCTGGGCAGGTCTTCCGTTTGTTCCACCTTGGGTCACGCAGGTGGCTGTATTTACAATTTAAGCACGTATGGTCTGTGCTTCCTACAGTTGTGCAGCCATAGGGAAACATTCAGAGCTGCCTTGTGTGCTATCAGGACAATGTGCCTCCACACACAACTGTTAATTCTCCCATCCTTCAGCACGCATGCATGTACACACACCCCACACGACAATCTCTTCATGGAAGTTAATCAATGCCTTTGTCTTTTTCAGTCTCTTATTAAACAAGGCATTCTTTTCTTCTGTCAGAGTTAAATATTTTCCATAATTACCTAGGCTTTTCTTAAGAAAGAAAAAAAAAAACCCAAATCAGTAATCTACACACTCTGCAACTGTCTCCAGCTTTGCAGTCTGTTAAAGGCCGTGGAGCTTTGAAGATCACCCACCCCGGGCCAAACAAAAATGGATGCCTTCTCCTGAGGACTACCCTAAACGAACACAGGGCCTGACATCTCCTGGGTTCTTAGAACTTTCACCCCTGGGTGGCATGTGGGAAGTGTCTGTGAAAAAGCAACACTACTTGTTGGAACTTGGGGGTTTATTTAGGAGGCTGGATCTGGAACGAGTAGAGAACAGGCTCTGGAGGTGTGACTCCTAGGCCTGCTCCCAGCCAGCAGGGCGACCTTGAGGAGGTGACCTCGCTTTCTGGAAAACAGAAATGGTATCTTTATCTCACATTGCTTAATAAGTTAATTCATGGAACTGTGACACATTACCGTAGCAGAGTAACTAGCCCATCATAAGGCCTCAGGAAGTATTAGCTATTATTATTTCAGCAAGCTCTGTCAGTATCACCATTGCATATTCAGCCTGCCTCCCAATCTCCTTTCTCCTTCCTATTACTGGAATATTGCCCTAAATGGAAATTATTGCCCTCTGTCCTCACTTAGCCCATCCTCATTCCAATTTGGCTCAGTCCCCACATCATGAATCCCTGCACCCCAACTAGGCTCTTCCACTGTGTCCTGTGGAACCTCTGTCTTAATATAAACACACACCCTTTTTGTCCTTTCTCTTCAATATTGGCTTGTCCCTGAAGATCTCATTTCCCTTACAAGCCTTTCTAATAGTGACCACTCATTCTACAAGCCATCAACTTTGAGATGAGCAGACTCTAACCACAAACCTAGTTCTTCAGTCATCTCCCAACCTCGGCTTACCTCTGAAATCAAAGCCATCATGTATATCACCTTTTACCTTTTTGATGCACCTATACCTCCTAGTTTTTTCATAAATTATACCTGGTTCAAATTTTGTTCTTACTCCTGTACTTAACAATTATGCTCCATTAACTGGTGTATGAAACCCTGCATCAGGTACTAGGAATATAAAGGTAAATAAGACCTTATTCAGGCTGTATGGATTAGCAGTCTAATATGGAGTCAGACATGTAATAAGGAGAGAACAGTGCCATCACAGAGATCAGTACTGGTGCAGTGAAAGCCCAAACTCTGTAGGCAACTCAATGTCGATGGTGTCAACCCTTCCAAGCCCTGTATCTTACATGTCCTCAATCACCTCCAGTCTCCTACTTGCCCTGCCCAGAGACAGACCCTCACTTTAGATCTGGTTATTCATAATTTAAATTGCTCACCTGCAAGATCTTAAACTCTTAAATTCCCTTCTTTGATGATCACTTCCAATCTCTGCTAAACCTGCTCTCTGCTCTCATTTTCCTTCAATTCCTAAGACATTACCTGTTCTCACAACTCACTGGTCCTTTTTAGACCTTTCTACAACCTCTATCCATACCATGAATTCTATCAGCCCATGTTCTCAAGTCTTACTTACTTTAAGAATCCCTAACCTATGGGAAAACTAGACAGCCAAATGTAAATCAATGAACTTAGAGCACTCCCTCACCATACACAAAAATAAACTCAAAATGGCTTAAAGACTTAAACATAAGACAAGACACTATAAACCTCCTAGAAGAAAACATAGGCAAAATATTATCTGACATAAATCTTAGTAATGTTCTCCTAGGGCAGCCTACCCAGGCAATAGAAATAAAAGCAAAAATAAACAAGTGGGACCTAATTAAACTTATAAGTTTTTGCACAGCAAAGGAAACCATAAACAAAACAAGGAGACAACCTATGGAATGGGAGAAAATATTTACAAATGATGCAATTGACAAGGGCTTAATTTCCAGAATAAACAGCTCATACAACAAAAAAACAAACAACCCAATCCCAAAATGGACAGAAGACCTAAACATGTAATTCTCCAATGAAGACATACAAACAGCCAATAGGTACATGAAAAAATGTTCAATATCACTAATTATCAGAGAAATGCAAATAAAAAAAGAAAAACTACAATGCAGTATCACCTCACACTAATCAAAATGGCCATCACTAAAAAGTTCATAAATGATAAATGTTGTAGAGAGTTTGGAGAAAATGGAACCCTCTTGCACTGTTGGTGGGAATGTAGTTTGGTGTAGCCATGGTGGAAAACAGTATGGAGATTTCTCCAGAAACTAAAAATAGACTTACCATCTGATCCAGCAATCCCACTCTCAGGCATATATCCAGAGGGAACTCATTCAGAAAAATACATGCACCTCAATGTTCATAGCAGCACTATTTACAATAGCCAAGACATGGAAACAACCTAAATGTCCATTGACAGGTGACTGGATAAAGAAATATTTATACAATGGAATACTACCCAGTCATAAAAAAGAATAAAATGCTACTTGCAGCAACATGGATGGATCCAGAGATCATCATTCTAAGGGAAATAAGCCAGAAAAAGAAAGAAAAATACCATATGATATCACTTATATGTGGAATCTAAAAAAAAAAGACACGAATTTATTTACAAGACAGAAACAGACTCACAGACATAGAAAACAAATTTATGGTTACCGAGGGGAAAGGGGGTGGGAAGAGATAAACTGGGAGTTTGAGATTTGCAGATGCTAACATATATAAGACAGCTGAACAATAAAGTTTATACTGTACAGCAAAGGGAACCATATTCAATACCTTGTAGTAACCTATAATGAAAAAGAATATGAAAAGGAATAAATGTATGTATATGTATGACTAAAGCATTGTGCTGTACACCAGAAATTGACACAACATTGTAAACTGACTATACTTCAACAACAACAAAAAAAAAAGACAAAAAAAAAAAAAGAATCCCTAACCTAAGTCTTCAAACTCCCTATTTACATTTTCTCCTCCCAAGGTACCAACTGGAGACATTAAAAATAATATTTAAATGGAATGGTATCACTGTAATTTATATACACAATCTCACCTGGCCCCTTTTCTTACTCTACAGTACTTTTATTCTTTGAAACCCAATCACATTCTCTACAAAACCCATCTCACATCATTTCCTTTCTTCAAATTCTCCTACCACTTTGCTGCAGCTGAGGCCATGGGCTAGCTCTTTCAATTTCCCCCATTCTTCCTCAAAACATCTTGAAATGCCCGTGCATTTTCTCCTCCTCCTTTCCCAGCACAGAGAAGGGTTTCCTGCTCTCCAGAGCTAACTGCTATACTTGTGACCTTGATCTTACCCACTTCATCCTCCTCGAGTACCCACGTCAATTGTCAGCTCACTTGATTCTTCCCTTTCCTCCTCTCCACTGGTCTTTCCCCCTCAGCCTATACCTACAAGAAGCTAAAATCTCTCTTCCTGACCCCAAAGAGCATCCCCTTGTTGTACTACACCTTCAGCTCCCATTCATTCTCTTTCCTTCTCTTCACTGCCAACTTCTTAAAAGAAACACGCTCACTGATTCCCACTTCCTGACCACCCACTCATATCCTATGTCTATGCAATCTGGCTTCCAGCCATGTGGCTCTAATAACAGTGCTTTAACACAGATCACCAAGGAAAATACAGGATCCTAGAGGAATCACTTGAAACCAAGGTTAAAATAGAATAGACTTAGGCCTTCTCAGTGAAATTCTCACAAGAATTAAACACCACCCATTTCTCACGGTTGTGTATTGTTGATTTAAAAGGAAAAAAATGTTCTTAATTGTTTTCTGAAAGAGGAAGAAACTTCAGGATGTAAATTACAAATCATGTGGGCTTTTTTCCTCTTCCCTAAAATACTCTAATTTTTACAGCATGATGACAATGTATGGTGCTTCATAGAACCATCTTGATTTATAATAAATAACTTTTCCATTTTGATGAAATGAATCATACTGGGTCGTATGGTTGAAACAGTGATCTTTATTTGTAAAAGTAGTTCCTAGGAATAGCAGTGAATCAATTTAACTGGTTCTTCCATTATCTGAAAACAGGAATAAAAATTTGGGGAAAGCATCTAGAATGAAGATATGTCTATAATCTCTAGTCCTTGCAATCAAGCACCGTGATACACACCCTTCTAACTATGGAGGAATAAAATTCAATATTAACAGTATGTTTTTGTCAGTCTTAGAAGATTTTTTCATGTTACTGGTTCTATCCACGCCCTTACTGTGATTCCCTTTCACTGGTATTCTATTGACAATCTAATGCATTCTTGCCTTGTAAAGAATTGGATTACTTCTGTTTTGACATATCTGTATTAGTTTCATCAGTTAACTCCATACTTGCCAATTTCACAATATAAATGCCTTATAATTAGTATATTGACATTCAATCATAGTATAAGAATCAACTGAGCCTTCAGAAAACTGAGGGTGTGGACTCTGTCTGATCTCCCCAGGTTTAGACAATTAAGGTTATTTCTATTTCTGCCTTTTGTTTTACACTTCATGCTATGCAGGGTAATATCTGAGAGTATCTAGTGTTTCTGTCATTTGAAGCAAAAAAGTGTTAATTTAAGGTCTAATTATTTTAGAAGAAAAATGGGAGGAAAGTACGGTTTGGAGAGTGATAAAAATCCTTGACTCCTAGATTTTATTTCTTAAGAATGTTCCTTTTATGGGTGTACTCTTAAGTAGAAGGACTTAAGACTACATTAAAAAGAATATTCACCATCACACAGTTAAGCAGGAAAGAACTGAATGCTGTTTGCAAGTACGTAGAAAATGCCAGAGCCAAACAGCCAAGATGCAGGGAAGTTACCCTCTCTACTGCAAAAATCACAAAGTAGCAAAATACAAACAGCCAGGGTTGTCTTTCAGTTTTAATGATCTAAGAATTCAGGGTTGAGACATTGCTTTTCTCTTATATTTCACCAAGAGTATATTCAACTAAGAACCTTAAATCTGTTAACTGTGGGATAGTAACACACCTTTCCACAGCCATTTCCTGACAAGAGAAGTGAGAAACCTAGGGTAAAACTCCACACCACAATTAAGACTGGAATACATCTTGTCCTTTGTCCAACGCTGCTTACTTATACAATGTTATTCACACACCAAAGGGAATTCTGGTTACCATGAAAAACAAGCCACAGGGACACTATAGAAATTTCCCACAATTATCTGTTCCAAAGTAAATACATTTCCTTTGATTTTGACAAAACTATAAAACACAGAAGTGTATTGTGAGGCTCTGTTTAGCGGTGTGTTTACTAATACCCTGGAGGCTTCGCTCTTGGAAACACAACAAGATTACATCATGCTGTTTCATCTCTCATCACTTGGCATGCATATATATTATACCTAACAATCAGACACCGGCAGAAGAAAACAATAAACTAATGCATGAATCAGGATTCTGTTTCATACTCCGTTTGTGAAGGATAATCATGACCTAGCTTAAACAAGACTCCATGCTTTGATTACATGTTCCAAAGCATTAAAGTGTTGACCAAGCCTGGATCCCTGATATAACACACAAAACACAGAACGTTCACAGTATCTTTTTTTTTTAACCAAAACCTGATGATTTTATTTAAGCTTCTTAAATATAAGTCTTGCTTAAAATAACTAGGGGAAATTGTCAGTTGCTTCATAAGTGATAAGTAAGTAGGAAAATACAAGATTTTTTTTTAAAGCTGCTTAATTCAAGATTGTAAACTATGTCTAAATGTTCCCTTCGAAAATGAAATTCTTTTTTTTTCTCACTATCTTTTCTGAAGGGCCTCATGTACAACATAGGAACAAAGCACAGAGTAATAGAAGATCCTCACTTCATAATTGCATCACCATATTCCCACCCATAATAACAATAACTTTGCTTTCACTGAACTTTCTTTTCTCTCCCCATCAAAAAGGCCAGTCTTCCAAATATTTAAGCCTCTATAACTCTACTTTCCAAAACCAGACAGTTGCTTCAAGGGAGCACTTTGTTTTCATTTTAGATGGCAAACTTCCCTTTCCTCTCTTCATCTATTTCATTAGATAATGGGTATACCGGGATTACAGAAGAGTGATACTTGCTCGCAAACCACACAAGCAAAGAAGCCCCACTACTTCATAGTTTCTCTTGGTGTTTATCCTTTTATTTATTCATACATTCTGTAAATAGTGAAAATCTAAATTGTGCCAGGCATTAACCTTCCAAGAAACAATACAGAAGTGTCTTTACTTCTACCATCTCCTTCATTCTGGTTCCCTCATGTCCATTCCCATGGCCACACCTTAGCTTTATCACCACCTGGACTTGGGTCATTTTGAACTCATAAGCACAAAGCACATCCTGCTACCTATCCCCTCCTGCTGTTCCTTTACCATTTTAAAATCTATTCTTTGATAACATTGATGCCTTTAGTTTCCCACCACTTAGAGATCTTCAGACATGCCTGGATTCAGATACCAGCTCACCTAGAGCCACAGTTAGTCATTCCAACAGCACGCTAGCCAGCACCCTTCCTTCTAGTCTCCTTGTCCTTTCACTGCCTTCACCGTGACCAACCCTAGCTCAGCTCAACCTAACTGGACCCACAGAAAAATCAGTGGAATGACACAGCCCAGACATGGTCCTCGCCTTTGGAACCAGTCTGTGGTTTGTATCCGCTTCTGCCAAATGCCAGCTGTGTGGCTTTATTAAGTTATTAACCCCCATAAGCCTCAGTTTTTCCATCCATATGATGGAAATAATGATATCTACATTACAGGCTTTGTCACAAGGAATAGAGAAGGGCATCTTAACCATATAGCATAGGTCCAGGCACATAGAAGGCATGAATAAATAGAAGCTAGCATTATTTTGTCTATTTCTAGTTCAGGTCTGCTAAGCCTTTCTGGAGAAAATTGCATATTCATGTTGCTGGTCTCCATTATAAATTTATGAGCTCCATCCTCAGTTGGGCCCTCAAGGGTTTCTCATCTACTCCATTTCCGTTCTCTAAAACAGCTGGTCCAAACCTTTCCTATTTTCCTCAAGGGTCCTACCAGCTTCCTGCCTTCCCTTCTCTCGGCAGGGGGCCTAAGCTCCTCCTTCACTGAGAAAGCAGGTGCCTGTGAGCAAGTACAACTGCCGTGTCTGCCCCAACCTCCCCAATCAGCTCTACTGTCACACTGCCTCTCTCACTTCAGTCCTGTCTCAGGAAAAGAGGTATCCCTGCTCACTTGATCATTTACGGAGCGACCCAGGAAGTATTTATTGAATGCTGATTGACCGACCACATGTCAGACCCTGGGCTGGGTGCCAACCTGTCCTCAAACAGCTCTAGCCTCATGGAGGAGTCAGACCAGTAAACCAACAACAGGATTCTTGCTATAATAAATGCAAAGACAGATACTAGCCAAGGCTGACAAGGTGAGCTAGGATAGCTTCCCGTAGTGGCTGGTATCTGAGCTAAAAACTGAAAAGAGAAATAGTAGTAGCCAGGTCGGGGCGAAGGGGAGGGGATTTTCAGGCAAGGAAAGCAGGATGTGCAAATCATGGAAACATGGGCCCAGATTTCATCACAGATGTAAGGAACCTGGAGTAGCATAGCTGTTGGATGGAGCAGCTGGGCTAGAAACTCCATTTGTGGCACCAAGTGGATAGGAATGGAGAAGCCAGACAGACC
Organism: Vicugna pacos; assembly: GCF_048564905.1. Taxonomy (NCBI): domain Eukaryota; kingdom Metazoa; phylum Chordata; class Mammalia; order Artiodactyla; family Camelidae; genus Vicugna; species Vicugna pacos. The sequence continues at coordinate 45,386,389 of NC_132988.1, forward strand.
CTCCTGTCTTGTTCCAAATCTAAGTATCTACTATTATAGAAGATGATCAGGAAAACCTCCAATTTGGGCAAGACATTTGAGCTGGAAATGGAATGGCTTTCCCTATATATGACTCAAATGAAACAAATAGATTGTGACCACAGTACTTAAGAAAGGTGGCCAAAGTCCCTGCACATTTTCTGTCTGCGTTGAAGAAAACTGCAGTTAGAACCATTTTGGTTTTAAAATCTCACTTGCTTCCTTTTTTGTTATGTGTCCCTCCATAAACAGATTAGAGACAAATCTGTCTTTTTGTATCCCAAGTAAAGCAAAGGGAAGTTAATTATAAGTAGCTTTCAAAATGTGGGCCCACAGCTATTTCTTTGAAAAGCACTTTAAAAGATTGGAAACTTCTAGAAGAAAACAGGTGATAAGTTCCTTGACACTGGTCTTGGTGATGATTTTTTTTTTTTTTTTTGGATTTGACACCAAAAGCAAAGGCAACAAAAGAAAAAAAATTTAAAAAGTGAGACTACATCAAGCTAAAAAGCTTTTGCACAGCAAATCAGGTATCTGATAAGGGGTAAAATCCAAAATATATAAAGAACTCATATAACTCAACAGCAAGGAAAAAAATTCCAAACAGAACAGATTGGTGGTTGCAAGAGGAGGAGGTGGGTGGACAGGGTGTTTATGGGTAAAAGGGGTTAAAAAGTACAAATGTCCAGCTATAAAATAAATAACTGATGGGGATGTAATGCACAGCACTGTGACTATAGTTAATAATACTATACTGTATATTTGAAAGTTGCTTTGAGAGTAGATCTTAAAAGTTTTCATCACAAGAAAAAATTTCTTGTAACAGTGGATGATGATGGATATTAACTAGACTCATTGTGGTAATTATTTCACAATATACACAAACATGAGGCAAAAATAGAGACCTTTTACTATTTATAAGAAAGACATTCTGGACAAGCTTCAGTGACCCTGCTATGGGCCATGTCAACCCTCGGCCATCCATCCACAATGCTGAGAGACCAGTGCCCACTCTGAGATCTGGGATTTTCCCCAGATAGCTGCAGATTCTTATCTTCAGGCACAGGGGTCCATATAGCATGGGTTGTGTCTGAATGTTGTTTGGATATTACTTTTGAAAAGAACGGAGGATATAAAATCATTGGGCTGGTTTCTTCCCTTAATGCATGGAATTCTGTTTCATTGCACTTAAAAGAACCGAGGTCATTCATTTATGGCTTTAATAGAATCTATATTCCAATATAGACACTATTTTTTTGAGATGAAAACAAGTTTATTTTAAGCAGAATACCACATGTCATAGATCAGGCTAATGATGAATTTAGCATCAATAGTGATACTGTGATATATAATAAGAAATATATATAAGGGCTTCATCTCCATTTCTGGCACAGAGCTCCTAAAACCTTGGAATTTCCTAAGTGACAGGGCAAGAAAAGTGTCTTTGGCTATGTTAATGAGGTGACTTTTGGACTGCACCTAAGGATGGGTGCTGATTGCCAAGAGAACCAACCAAGTAATCAGAAGGTTGGAACTTTCAGTCCTACCTACCGACCTCTGGGGAGGTGAAAGGGGCTAGAGGTTGGATCAGTCACCCAAGGCCATTGATTTACTCAATCATGACTATGTAATGAAGCCTCCATAAAAACCCAAAGGACAAGAGCTTTTGAGTTGTTGAACAGGTGGAGATTCAGGACGAGTGACATGCTCAGAGAGAGTGCCAAGCTCCACACCCCTTCCCCATAACATGCCGTTTGTCTCTTCTGTCTGACTGTTCCTGAGTTACATATATCCTGTTTAATAAACCAGTAATCTAGTAAGTAAAATGTTTATCTGAGTTCTGTGAGCCACTCTAGCAAATTAATCAAACCCAAGGAGGGGATGGTGGGAACCTCTGACTTGTAGCCAGTCGGTCAGAAGCATAGGTAGCAGCCTGGACTTGTCACTGGCACCTGAAGTTCAGGGCAGTCTTTTGGAACTGAGCCCTTAACCTGTGGAATCGGATGCTATCTCCAGGCAGATAGTGTCAGAATGGAGCCGAACTGTAGGACACTCCGTCAGTATCTAAGAATTGCTTGGATGTGTATTCTTCAGTCTTCAAGCACTTGGATTTGTGCACTTTGTGCTGTTGACAACCTCCTTTGTTTAACTTCCATACTTCTTCAGGGTTTAGCATTATTGTTACTTTGAATTACCTAAAGGGGGTATACTGATCTTTTCTGTGCTGAGGGCCTCTCAAGAAAGAAATTGTACCTGATATTTATCTTAATGTCCCTAGCACTAAGTGCATAGTAGGCCCCTAGTGATGGTTTATGGGTGGATGGATAGAGAAATGGTTGCAATGTAGGTTTGGGTCTGGCTTCCTACCCTTAAATGTTCATGACTCACATTTTCCATTCTTGAATTTTTCTCTCTTTATTCTAGCTTGCCTTGAGTAATCTCATTCAATTCCATGGTTTGAATCCAACTTCAGAGATAAGTATTGTTACCAGTTTCTGGGGATTTTCTATACTTTTCACAATGTACAAATAAAAAATGTTCATACTATATATACTGGTATAAAATTTGTTTTTTTTTTCCATTAATATGTCATGGAAATTATTCCATATCAATGCATGCTTCTTAACAGCTGCATAATACTCCATTGTATGGAAGTGCTAAAATTTAATTTCTGCTGATGAACATACAGGTTATTTCTAATTTTTCTTTACTACAAATAATGCCACACTGAATATCTTTATAAATATATCTTTGTGCATGTATGTGAATATTTCTGTAAGATAAATTCTTACAAATTACCCCATTTAAAATTTTTCATAAATACTGACAAATTGTTCTCCAAAAATAAATATTTTATCAATCCACATTTCCTCCAAGAGTTGCTTAAGAGGACTGATTTCCTCCTACCCTTATAAACACTAAATATTGTAACTTTAAAATCTTTGCCAACTGGATTTGTGAACAATGTCACTATGGCTTTAATCTGCATTTCACTGAATATAAAGAGGTCAAGGACCTTTCAATATGTTTAATGGACATCTGTATGTATTCTTTTAGGAACTACTTATTAGTAAACTTGGCTTGTTCTTTTTTTGGAGTGTTGATATTTTTCTAATTAACTTGTAAGAACTTTTGTAAAATTTGTTTTGCCATATTAGTTGCAAATAGTTTTTAATTCAATGAAGCATTTTTCAATGCAAAAGGTTATATGTTCTTGGTGAATTTTATCTTTTATTAATATTATAACAATCGCCTCTATACACAGTGTATTTTGTCTTAAATTCTTCTTTTCTCTTATAAATATCTCTATTCCTAATTTTCCTTTGCATGCATTTATTTGATATATCTTTTCACATCTCTTTTTAAAAGTAATTCTTTGTCATTTACTTTTAAGTATGTCTCTTATAAATAGGAAATAATGGTCTTGGCTTTTTACTCAATTGGAAAGACTTTGCTTGTTAGTGTGTGTGTTCTTGAGTGATATGAGGAACAAGAATTAACTCATTTACATTTGTTCTAACCTCTGATATATACTAATGACTGATTTAGTCTTAGTCCTGCCATCTTAATCTGTACTTCAGCTTATTATACTTGTCTTTTGCTTCATTTCTTCTTTATTAGCTTTTGCCTATTTCACACTAACAAATGTAAGTGAACTTATATTTCCCTATCAAAGTTAAGAAATATTCAGAATCTTTAACCTATCTCTTCTCAAGCATCACAATCAGATCTTCTGCGAAATTTTAATTCCTCTCCTCACATTTAGGCTTCATTGAAGTAAACTGAAATTTTAGTTACAGAATGATGTTTTTGTTATCATTTTTCTCTTCTGGAATAAAAGTCTTCAAAATATGTATTAAAATTTACAACTACATTATTGGTTAGTTGTTACAAATTTTATACTTACTCTATCTTGTATACCTTGGCATCCTTTATTGATCTCTTTATTCTGATTTATTATTCATTTGGCTGGAGTATTTACCTCAATAACTTTTTAATGAAAGATATGTAGGCAGCACGTTTTTTCTGTCTTTTCACATCTTCACAATTGAACGATATCTTGGCTGTGTGGGGAATTCTGGGGCCATGGTCCTTTTTCCTTTAGAACCCATCATTTCTTAGCACATAGTATTTGCTTATGAAAATCAGATTCCAATCTGATTATCTTTCTTGGTAAGTAATTTGTTTTTTCTGCCTAGAAGTTTGGATTGAAAATTTTCAAAGGACATGAAGTAAAAAGTTACTCAAAAAGAAAACATTAATGTCTGTTCCAATGATTTAATGACGTCATAAAAGTGATTGAAGAATAATTTATATTCTACTAGAAAAATGTTTAATTTTTACCAAAATCATAATAATTAGTTTTTTTAACTTAGTAGGAAAAGAGTAAATGTGATTAATCTCTATAATTAAAAAAATTAGGCTATGCAGAATGAGTTATTTTCTAACGGCAATGGTTGGGGGGAAAGTTTATAAAATTAAGTACAGTAAAGTAAGTTCTCAAGAGTCCAGGAGGGTCCCTGGAATTGGGAGGGAGTTCCAAGTTCAATCACATAACATACAGCAACGGAAGAATGTGTTTCAGGCACTTTACCTACACTATTTGCTTCCGGACTGGTTCTCAGACCCCAACACTGTAAATAAGTGGTAGAACTAGAATTTGAACCCGACTCTATGCCTCCGGCACACATCCCCTTTGTAGGACACCGTGTTATCAGGAGTGTCTATGTGTTCAAGACACTAGGCCAGGAGCTGTGAGGAGGCAAAGGTGAACGCCCTTAACTTCAGGTTGTTGGCGAGGGAGACCCTTTTTAATGTGCTTAGCTTGAAAAAAAGAAAAGAAAACTAGCTTTTCTCTTCTTGTGGGTAAAAAGTAGACCATGAACCTGTGATTCAGAAGAAAAATGTCCTTATCCAGGTGCAGTTTTATACATTAGCATTTAGGGCAAATTGCCCAGAAATGCAATACTAATTTACCCTTAGGATCGCAGCCCATAGTTACTGTTGGAATTTTTGGCAAGTAGATTTCCCTGAGGGGAATAGTCAAATTAAGAAGTCTTCTTAAGGAAAAGGTGTGAGAGTCTTAGGCAACAGTTCAAAGCTTGGTGTTCAAAGGTGGGGAGGGGTACCCAGCCCAGCAGTGCTCCAGTGGGGAAATGAGGTGAGAGATTGGCTGCTTCACCACCCCTAAGCCCCAGCTTAATGGATCAGGGGTAGATCTGATGTGCAGTAGTGACAATCTTTACTTTGCACTCAAAATAAGAGTAGACCATATTTTAACTTCTGACTCCAAAGTTATTACAGCAGATTTGGGAGGTGAACATTCCCAGGGTCAAATTTGAACTCTTTGCAAGTATGAAATACCAGTGTAGGTTTAGCAGTCTGGATAAGGACTTCCCACAGCCCTACCACTCTCTCAGAGCAGAACCCAAATTGATGAGTTGTTCCTATTCAACTGAGAGTCCCCTTAGACTGACCAGAAAAAAAAAGTAACAGCAATAGCTACCTTAATTGATCATTTACTATGGAAATTGACTCTTCTAAGGGTTTTGTCATTCATTTAATCATCACAACAATTCTTTGAGCTTGTATACCTATTGTATAGATGAGAAAACTAAGGTCCAGTGAGATTAAGTGATTTGCCAAAGATTATATAGGTAGTAAGTGGAGATCCAAGATCTGAAGCCACACAGACTGCCCCCTGAGTATGCATTATTGACCACTGCCATTGACAAGGTTCCACGTGGTCACATGTGACTTTTAACAAAAATTTTCTTTTTCACTTGGATTAATCTTGCTTGAGCTTAGTGTGAGTTTGGTTGAGGAAACTGACTTGCTTTAGGACTAACTCCTACAAAGTTTAGTAGTATCTTTTGCAGACTCCAAAGGGATCTAGAAGAAATCAAGGAAATTTAAGCATCAAGATGGGATGAAGTGGAAATCAGTGGGAGGACAATATTAGGGGGAAGCTACAACTGAATGGGCAGCTAAGCACTCACTCCAAAAAGGGTCTGTAGCAACAAGATTAAGCCATGCCCCACTACCTCGTAAGCCAAAGGTATGAAATCTGCTCACTGTTCTGATCAGAACTGATTTAAGAGTTTGGTAAGGCTGCAAATGGAAGGCATTATGGGCAAGGGGCTGAGAAGGCTGAGACTGGAAACTAGAATAAACATAAAAGGAACAAATTTCAGGTCCATGCTCAAATGCAACCTGGGAAAACATCTACCTATCATTTAACAATTTGAATTAAATTTCTACTGTCAAGATACCTGACCTACCTTAGTGTCCCCTTCTTTTACACACTGCATTAAAAAAAAATGTTCAATTCAAGTTTGTTGATTGACAACAAGTGTAAGACAGAAGGATTGTCCTTCATGTTCTTCCTGTCTCCCAGTGATCCTTTCAGAGAATCGCTTCCTCCATTTTGCCCGTAAGCACCTCCCCGGCATAGGAGGGAAGCCTGCAGCTGTACCACAACTAGGAGCTGCCTAAATATGCTCCAGCTGGCCAGATGAGCTTGACCCTGAGATACAGGGTGTGGCAAACCAAGGAATCAGCGGTCCTGCATGAGACAGCCAATCTGGCTTTTTTTAGACCCACAAAAGACTAAAATTCCTCTTTAGCAAAGTGGAATTGACCAGGAACCTAGAGGTAAGAACCTCAGGATGGACTTTCCCAGATGGCTTTTTAACTTTATATGGCAGCAAGAGACCTGATTTTTTTTTAGCTATTTGCATCTTCCCACATCCAAGTTTTTCCATCAAGGATGTCTCTGGCTGTCGGGGAAAATACTGGCAGCAGGAAGGGGATAATGGCCACGTTTTATTTCCATCAACTTCAGAGGCATTGCCTTTTGCCAAACTGCCTGCCCCACATGAAAGGATTCTCTTTCTTCTTGTTTTGATCCAGTTATCTGGCAAGATGGGTGTAATTTTTCTTAGCACTTCCCTTCCTCCAGCCAAGGCACAAACTGTTTGGACGCATGGTCTCATTTCCGTCCTCCTTTAACCTCAAGGAGACTTGTGTATTAGGGTTGATGGCAGGTCTGTTGGGGTTCCACCTGGAATAGTTAAGGAATCAGGGGGTCACTTCCTCACGGGACATGTCTAGAAAAAGACATAAGCCCCATGAGATGAGGGTCTGTGTGGGTCTTACACAGCCCTGTATCCCTCACACTGATCACAATGCCTAGTATATAATGGGTACTCTGAGGGGTAACACTATAGATTATAACATCTTTTCCCAAAGTTTTTCATGGGACACCAGACTCAAAAGGTGCTCAGCAAAAAAACTGATTTTGTGATCAGGTTAGCTTGATTAAATACTGCACAGTAGGGCCCCTTTCAAGAGTTGCCATTCAAATTAATCTACTAAAGAGGCTTTTCAGTTTTCCTATAAAGAAATACATTTAACTTTAAACCAGAATTTCTTAAACTTTTTTCTGACTACGGAATCTTCATCTTGTACCTATTACTTACTACCCCATAGAACTAGTACTCCTCTGCACTCATCCTGGAATCACATTTGGAAACACTGAGTTTTATCATGATTCACCCTCTACTGCTTCCAATAGTCCTGTGAGTGGGTACTGTACTTTCCTCTGAAATCATTAACTACATGAGCTTGGTGAACTGAAAGTTCCAAATCATCCTGCATGAAAATAGGGATAGCAAGGTCCCTTCTGGCTTCCACGAGGAGAGGTCAGCCCTCTCCCCTCTCAGAAGGACAGGAGTTGGCCCAGCCCTACATCAGCTCAGCCACCTTGCGCACTGCCTGGTGTGGAGCTCAGAGACGGCTACCCGGTGGGACACGAGTCGGACTGCATCCATGGACGCTGGCTTCCTGTGACTGCCTGGGATGTGTCAACTAGGCTAATATTCCCATTTACTAAACACTAGTCTGGGTGTTGCTGGGAGGTATTTTGTTTGTGTGGTTAACATCTACAATCAGTTGACTTTAAGTAAAGGAGGTGATCCTCAATTATCTGGGTGGGCCTCTTCCAATAAACTGAAAAACAATAAAAGCAATATTGAAGTTTTTCCTGAGGAAGAAGAAATCCCATCTGTGGCCAGCAGCCTGGGCTCCTGCCTGAGAGTCTCCAGTGTCCTGCTGGTTCTGGTTCTCTGACTGAAGGCTGACTGATACACTGTCCATCGCAGCTTGATGAACATCCCCCATCAGTGTCCCTGTCAGGCTGGGCATGATTTTGCTGAAGCACTTTTCAAGCAGAGGTAGGGAACCAGCAGAGATGGACATTGCATCCTCCCCTCAGGCTGTATAAAGGGTCTGCCTCAAAGCTGTGGGGAAGTGTCAGAATCGGCACAGACAAGAAGGCTGGAAGGAGAGACAGGAGGCCCTTGTCCCTCCGCCCTGGGGAGCACATACTCCCTAAGGCAGTTTGTGTCTCTCCCAGGGCTGCTGCCCAGCAATCGGGCCGCAGGTGAATTGTTCAACACTGATACATTTCCATGCCTAGGCACAACCAGGTGAATTAATTTCTGGAAAAGAATGATTGCCTTCAATTTAATTAAATTTTCACAGTTTAATAGTATCTCAGGGCATCTACTTTGCATTTAAGATGAAGATCACAGATATGTATATATTATGGAAATAGACTGCAGTTCTCATTCTAATAGGGAATGTGAAAGCCCAGCCGTCACCAGCACTGGCGTTTGAGGGGGATGGAACACGTCCGTGCACTCATGTCGATGTTCTTTGGCTGAGTGTAAGGACGATTTTAATTTTCATAACACACATTCAAAACCTGAAAATGTGAATACTCAGTGAGTCCAGGACCAAGAATTTATCCTGAGAATACGTGTGAAGTTATGAGATTTCATCTCAATTGTGAAAAATTAGAAGCCATTTAAATGTCCAACAGTATGAGGTTAGTAAGCTATGGTACACTGATATACAACAGAATAAGATGAAAATAGTTACCAATCATTGAATGGTCTGCCAAGCACTGTTCTATAAGAGGTTCCTATGTATTAACTTACTCCTCACAACAAACCTACAAGGCAGGTTCTATATGCCTCTTTTCACAGATGAGCAAACTAAGGCACAGAGTGGAAGAGCAAACCACATGAGGTCACACAGCTAGTGGGTGGAGCTAGGATTCCAGCCTGGGCAGCCTGGCTTCTGGGCCCACACTCTGCATCTATGCTGGGCCTCATTTTCAAGACGGATGATGTTATTTCAAACGTCCATAATTTCATAGACATATAAATAAAATGCAATAACAAAAATGGAAAGCTCTATAGTTCAAAATCAGTGATCCTTCTTTTTTCTTTATTGCTCATCTGTATTTACTAAATTTTCTACAATAAGTATCCGATTTGTATAGTTTAAAAGTAAAAACAATAAAACTTGATGTTGTTATTTTGATTGGGAACCGAATTCCTAATATTCTGAGTCAGAGACTAGAGCCAGCTCAATGTAACATGAGGTTCAGGGCAGCTACTCAAGCCAATTCAGTCCAGAAGAACATGAACCAGGCCGCAAGGGGAGGGCTCCTCCAGGGCACAGGGCCCAGGCCTCTGGTGGCGCACACCATCCACGATCCAGTCAACCAACAAGCTCTCTGCTAGGCAGAGTGCTACCCAGATACTATCTCCTGGACCTTTCTTCAGCTACTTACAAACCTCAGTTTTCTCAACCCAGCCAAGGTTTGCAATCACCAACAGTGACAGTGAGTTTCAAATCCATAATTTTTTGAAAAACCAGGAAATAAAATAAGTAATAAATATGATGAGTTGGGATTTCACAGAACTCTCTGTGGGTGTGCTCTGGATCCCCTGCAAAGAATGGACATATTGAATGATATGAGAAATAATCAGAAATGTAAAAGTTAGAACTGTATAGATTCAGTGATAAAATCCAAATATCTTCATTTGACAAAGATCCCAAGGTTCAGAGAGGTTAACTCATTTGTACTTAGTTACCTAGACTGCCAGAGGCTAAACCAGAATTAAAAGCCAAGTTTTTAGTGCCTAGTCCAATACGCTCTCCACTCAGCCATGCTACCCCAGGGATCTGGGCTCAGCCAAAAGTAGGGAAAAGGTACTGGTACAAAACCAATAGATTTATTTTATAAAAACTGTTTTGCATTTACTCCTATTACACTAGCAGCATGTACCAAAGAGAAATACACAGAGTAAAACGTGACAGTGCCTCTCCACACACCACAACTTACTCCTGCCAAGGGGTGATCACCACAGTCAATAATCTGGGGTGCGACTCAACGCTTCACCGTTCCAAACCCCTTTCCACAAATGTCATACTCGTATTTAGCAGTGGTGTGCTGGAACTAGCTTGTACCAGTTCTTCTTGGGAGCCAACTTAAATTCTTAGGAAAGTGGTCAGCTGGATATTAAACATAGTCGTTATTAAAAAATTAATGTATATAAACTTTCAATTAAATTATATTTTTAAAGAGATAAGAAGTACTCAAAGCACAAAAGAAAAATCCTCATCATCCCCCCCTTTCTTTTTTTACTGCATTTTACTATCACCTACATTTTCAGGGTCGTTAACGTTCATTGCATCTGTATGGTGGAAAAATTAATGGTGTGTTACTGCACATCTCTTTCGAGTTTCACATTCAGTGACATCATTTTGCAGAATCCACCACAGTGGGAGTATTTACACCAAGGAAACTGGCAAATACTACAAATCAGAGCCTGCCCCCTACCCCCGCAAACAGCCAGTTTTTAAGTATTTACTAGCATATCATGATAGACACATTTTTTTCCAAGAATTTTTCTTTTTATGTGAATAGACTATTGGAAAATTTTAGAAGTCTGTTAAACGTATTTCTTTGGTGGAAACAGAGCAGAAGCACTCACCGAAACATGTAAAATACCTTTGCCATCAACCTGTTTTTTAAGCTATCATTCACCTTCTCTGCCTCGGTAACCTCCTCCCTTGGTGCTCTAGCCTATCTGAACTAAATCCCAGTTCCTTTTAACTTCCCTCTGCAAGTATAATTCTGCCTCCCCTCCTCTATTCATTCCCACACCTCTCAAGCTTTAAAGAGAGAAAAAGCATTTTTAATGGTAAAAGTGACGTTTTCCTAAGGTAATTACTTAAGAGGCAACAAAACAAGAATGGCTGGACTTGCTTTGCCATGGTCAGCATTAGATCCTGCTAGCTGCTACTTTGACACTCCTGGGCTCCCGAGTGTCAGGGGCAAAGCAATATTCTTAGTCCTTTTGTTTATACACCGAAAGATTAGGTTTCCTTAAATTCCTAAGGAATTTCAGAAGATTAACCTTTAGATGGGTAACTTCATAGGCTGAGCAGGCTGAGAAAAGAAAAAAGAAAAAAAAAATCATGTCACCCTCAAGCAGTTCCATCAAGGGATGAAATTTTAAATCACATCATGTCTCACACCCATTTCTTAGTGCAAAATAAATCACTTGAACAGAGTGCAAGCCAATTTTTACTTTAAAAATGTTGTGTCCTAAGGCTGTCTTCTTGAACTTCAAAAGCACACTTTGTAATTACTCTACCTATCAAAGGAAACTCAACACTTCACCTCCAATCTTCTTCAGCTTGTGTTATCACTTTTAATTGTTAATAAACCACATTCATTTTAAACAGATTATTCTGTTCGGGAATTCAATGTTTTCAAACAGAATACTCTGAATTATAAATAAATGAACTTATTTACGTACAAGCTAAAGTTAAGTGGGACTTCTTCTCCCTACCTGTTCTTGGTTTTATTTTTAGTAATTTCTGTCATTTTGGAGACTCACAGCAATTCTTGTCTCTCATTTTTGAAAAGAATAGTTTTCTGGGAAGGAGAAGGATTGAAAAATGCCAGGGATTTTATCACAGTTTGTGCCCAGACTGATATCACTTGATTGTGACTTGTGAGCCAGCTTGCAATTTGTTTTTTAAAGGAAAGTGAAGGGCTAAAAAATAATTTGCCAAATTTAGACCACACTATCAAATTGCGTAATTCATTCAGATTTATTTACACCCTTCATTTTCTTACCAACTTGTTGCCCACCTGGAATCAACAAGGTAAGCACTTCTGGTAATCAATCTCCCCGCCACGGTAGGCACTGGTCATGTCTATTTGACAGAAGCATTTGTTCACAAATCATATTTTTCCAGCCTGGTCAATTTTCTCTCATGGTTACTAACAAAATGTTCTTGAGATGGAAACATGCCATGTTTGTTTCCACTTTGGCACTAAGCTCAACATTCAGGAGTTGAGGGCAGTTCCTGTCTGACGAGGAAGTTCCCCGAACATCCTTCTCTCCACCCTAACTGTGCCCACAGTGCTGAGCCCTCCCGCTGAAGGATGCTCCCTCTCCTCTGCTAACAAAGACCAGTTCTCAGGGCCCCTCCCAGTCTCCCGGACAAAACTGACATCTTTCCTCTGGTTCCATACTGGAGCACTGGCACCCCCAACCCCACCAGCACCACCACCGTCATCTCTGTCGAGAGCTTTCCACGGTGCCAGGCACTACTCCACGTGTTTCACATGTGTTAAGTAATCCTCACCACAACCCTCATCTATCAGGAAGTGCCATTATTATTCCTGCTTTACAGATAACAGTACTGAGGTTGAGAGGTTGGTGCCCGAGGTCACTAGGCTGGTAGATGACGGCCAGGCCAGCTCCAGGAACTGCACGCTCAAGCACCTACCACACCTCCCGATTCCATCGAGCAACTGAGTTACCTGTGTAGTTGTTTCTCCGCTGACCCATGCGCCCTCATGGGGCAGGGACCGTCTCTTGACCATTCCTACATCGCCCAGAGTGCCTCCCATGGTGCCTGGTGAGTGGGAGGGGCTCATTAACTATTTATGAAATGAATGAATGGATTTTTCCTACCATTTCCAGGCATACGAATTGGGAGATGCCTGTGGTGGCATCAGGAAAAGAGCTCACCAAACCAGCGGCCCTGGACTGCACATGGCCTGAGGCCCAGATCTGCCCGTTCCTGGGCTGTGTAAGGGGAATAACATAACTGACTCAGTCAATCAGGTAAACACTGACCAAGTATCACCTCCCCCTAGAAAGTCACAGCAAGTAAGGGGCCACAGATGGTATGTGACATACTGTAAGTCAGTGACTGACGCTGGTATAAACTAGCAGGGTTGATTCTGGAAGGCTGGCATTAGTGTATCTTTCTGATTCTTTTATCACTCCACTAGTAAAACTGTAACTTAAATGTATTCACTTATTTATACACACCCTATCTTGTCCCCAGAATAGTTTATATATTCAGCAAATTTATAAACTGGAAATGAAAAGAAGAAAACAAAACAAGGACAATAAATAGAACTTTAAGGGTAATACCAAAAATGTGTATAATAAGAATTGTTGCATATTTGCTATGGCTGGGGAAAAAAATGTATGTAGGACTTTATAAGGTACATTCACAAAGATTCTCATATTGGCTCTTCAGAGCGGATATTCCCTATAGCTAATGTTATTATGTGCAGGTTCCAGGGGAGGAACTTGAGGCTCAGAGAGACCAAGGAACTTGACTAAGTTCGTACAGATAGTAAGTGTGAGTAGGACCAAGGCTGAAATGAACCCTTTGAGGTAAGGAACTGATTCCGAAGCCTATTACCTGAGGCGCCTCTCAAATCAGCCACACCTGAGCCATCTTTTCCAAATGAGGGAAAATAATCAAGCACAACTCAGGTGAAATACTTATTTGTCCCTTTAACCTAAATTATTACAACATCATAATAATAACTGCAGCGGTGTGAAATCTGAGTTTGATTCTAGAACTAGTGTTTTGTGGGTCTGATGGTGCATCTTCACACACTCCTGCTGATGTAAGTCACACGCTCTCCCTCCTCACAGCTGGGGTCTAGGCACTATTTTCCTCAACCAGCCTTCTGGGTTAAGATCCGAAACTTCACCTTCACCCCTTTACTCTAAGTTCCTTGCTTTAGTGAAATCTCTTGGGGAGGACCGCTAGGGGAGGGAGGTGTCCCCTGGTGGAGTGGGTCTTCTCTCTGCACGGCGCATGAGAAAACATGGACCAGCGACCCGGCGCCTCGGCAAAACGTTGATGTTCATCCCTTCTCTAGTTATGTGGAAATCAAAATGTGAATCAGAGGGTCTCTGATTTAGGTGCCTGAAAAAGATGCAAAAAGCCAGCAAAAGAGGTTTCTGATACTAACCTCAGTGGACTCCCCTCCCTCTCTGCCCCTCCAACCTCGACACTCCTTCCATCCCTCCTACTGCACCCTCCACCTACCCCAGGACAGATCCCCACCTGAGCAACCCTAAGGAAGGTGCTTCAGACACTGCCTTTCCAAAAGTGTGTTTCTGAGTGTTGGCCACTGTCATTTCACTGCGGGGTACACCAGTCAACAGAGTGAAGAAACATAATACTACCCACTTAGACGTGGGATTAGTGGCGGCCAGACACACTGAGGAACAAAAATTCCTTGGCCTCCTGCTGACTTGCTGTGTGCAGAAGAGGTCCAGCTGATGTGCTAGCAATCTTCCCCGAACAAGAAAACAATCGAATGCTTTCTATTCAGGGACAGAATCAGCACTAATGGGATCTGGCCAAAAACACAAACACTCTTGCTGCCCCCACCTTTCCTGACTTCCCTTACGTGGCCCTTTTCTGGCTGTGATAATGTACCAGCATGTACAAATGTAGATACTCCTCTTCAGAAAATGAATCACAATTCTGGGAGGTGGGGGGGAACCCCAACATCATCTTGGGACTATTTGGAATTCAGCTACTTTATCTATTTACAAAACCATCTATAACCAATAGGCTGTGGATTTTTAAAAGAATACTTGTGGGGGTACATGAAATAAAATCCAAAGATATCTCAAAAAAAGAAAAGAGATTTTAGGAAATAGCTTAATCATCTTCTTAGCCAAATGCCTTGACAAGACGACCACAAAATAGCAGGTAACTCATTTACTGGAACACACTTTGGAAGATCATGTAGTACACCTTCATTTTACACATGAGGAAACTGAGGCCCAAAGAAGTTAAATGTCTCAAGGCTGTAGTACAAGTTAGTGTTAGGACAAGAAAATAAATGAGCAGGACAGGCAGCAGGAGAAGGAAAGCAGTGAAAGAGAGCAGCGCTGAGGGTCTAAGACTGAAGGATCTTATTCTCAGCGCTTCTGCATAAACTAGAGGCATATACACCCTGTTGTCCCCCACTGATCCCATACGATTCCCTCCATCTCACTGCCTTTCCCACTGCTTCCACCCCACCTTCCACCCTACCCGTCCTGGATTGGGTGCCACTTCACATTTACATCTGGGGATGTTGTCACAGAGGAGAAGACTCAGAGTGGATGACAGAAGGCACTTGAGCCTCTTCCTGCACTCAGTGGGTCCACTTTCCATCCCCGGTATGGGCACAGGGAAGGGTACAGCAAAGGAAGTAGTAGCTGCTTTATGTTCCCCTCCCCACAAAACCAAAATAGAAACAAAAATAAAAACAAACAAAAAACCTTGCTGCGAAAAGATATTATTTTGTAAGGCTTAAACAACAGAAGTATACAAACTTCAATGTTTAAAAAAAAGGGCCACAATGAAAAATGAGTTCAGAATGTTGTCATCCTTCTGCAAATGGATAGCTACAGGACCCTCTTCAATTTGCTTACAAACACACATTAAAGAGGAATTCGCAAGACTACAACAAATGTTATTGTGTTTAAGTGTTTTTTAAAAAATCAATGTTATCACTTAAGAACTAGCTTCCTTTTCCCCATAGTCTGGCACTCGTGGTTTGAAGTAACAGTTGGCCCTTGGTGACAGTACTCTAAGGAAGCCACATCTGCCTCTAACGATCTTCTTAGAGGCCTTAAGGGATTCTTGAAGCTGGATTCTAATTTATTCACTATTGATTTATTTACAGACTTTTTTCCCTTAAACTCCTTTGTGATGTTCAATAATATGTAGTTAAGTTTTATCATAGAAATAAAACTGAGCACCACTGCCAGATGCATCAAAAGTAACTGTTAAACTGTGAATCTTTGCAAAGGGATGGAGAGTTCAGAGCCTGGATACGCAAACCAGTATCTAATATTGTATGTTGAGTAACTGAACACATCTGGGAAAAGAAACTCACTGCTGCTTAAAATATCTACTCTATTCTCCAGCACATCTGTGGTGCAATTAATGAGCCTAGTGCACAGTTAAACTTCAGGTCAGCACACAGCAACAATGGGGCTCTTTGATGTAAGGTCAGCTTTGGTCATTCTCATATACTCATTAAACAGGTTAATCAACTTAGTGCAGGATATAGGACAGGAGTAACCGAAAGTCTACTTAATGACCATTACCCTGAAAGCATCAACAGATAGATGTGTTTTATTTGTCTGACGTAGTGACTGCTACTTCACTGTCAGTGCATGCTGGAGCTAAAGGTGCCATTTCTGGAATTGTGTGCTTTTTCTCAGCTAATGAAATGTAGATATGACACTAATATTTATTTGTAGTTACTATTAGTTAATACATTGCGAAAATAGATGGTCTGGTGTGAGCCTTCCTTTCTTACTTTCTTCTTGTACATTTCTCTTTCTTGGTTGAAGTAACAAAGCATGGGATGGATTTGTGGAATACGTGTCACGCTCTTTACATTTGTCTTCCTTGAGTTAAGAAGTGTTAATGTGATACACTCAGTTGAGTAAACTTCATTCATATTCTCCTAATACGTTTCATGAATTACCCACAAAAAAGGACAGTTACTACGAATGACTAGTGCCTATTGTGAATGCTTTAGTAGAAAGACCTGCAAAGACCTGGACTTTAGGTCAAATGGACTTGGATTTGAGTGCAGCTCCCTGATCTGCAGATGTTCTTTTGTGAAATGAAGATAATGAGACCTACTTCGTAAGGTTGTTGTGAAGGTACAATAAAAGAATGCATATAAGGTGCTTAGTGCAGTGCTTGGAACATAGTACAACTTAATGGCAACCCTTTTTATCGTTAAGAAAAAGCTCTCCTAAGTCACTGAGGAATGTAACAACATTAATCAGTGTACAATTTTCTTTTCCCTGCTAAAGTCTATTTTCAGTGCTTCTCAAAATGAAACCGAACATACACTATATGATATTAAAATAAATGATGAAAATCCTTCACTGGACTTTTAAATAATGGGGTCTACATAACCTTAAGAGGAAGGCATCATGAGTGGGCATGGCGGGCATCCAAGTATTTCCTGTGCCCAAGTAAGATACAGGGTCTCGTCTTTCAGGAGCAAGAGGTGGTGTGGGTATACTCAAGGTTAAAAATCCCAGACAGCCCAAACACTCCTCAGACATTCCTTAGGAAGGTACACTTGATTCTTGTTGTTTGCAGTAGTTAACGTTCTATAAAGTCACTGCCAACGTTCAGTTAACGAATACTGAACCATTGCTCCTAGGGGAAATACAGGGTTATGTTCCTGTGAGCCTCTGGTCATGTTATTATCAACTGATCAACACTTAACCTTGTTTTCTGTGTGTTTCTTGTTTAATATATATTGTTGATTCATAAACATTGAACTCACAGCCAATAGGACTTCAACTCATGCCGGAACAAAGCTATCTAATGCCCAATTTTCTTAAGGCAATTATAACCTTCTTGCACATAATGATATCAGCCAGCACTTAAGAACTGTACTTGGGAGCCATTTTAAACATCAAAATTACCAACATAAAGCACAAAAACACAGAAGAACATGACACTAAATTGAGCACAAAGGGACCCTTATCTCCAGTATGAGAGCAGAAATAAGAATGCAGAATGTCCTGTGCAGCTCAGAGTTTCCCCACTCTGTGCATATCTGTACAAGAGCATGGAAGCACCACAAACATTGATTTTATGGGTACAAGTAAATTTTAACAAGTAGGTGAATTCACAAATATAGAATCCATGAATAATGAGGATCAACCATATCACCTTGAAAACTGACAAACGCCTCCCACTTAATAAGCCTGACACAGCAAGTCTTTTCTTCAGAATTAGAAAGAAAGTTATTTCTTTGGGCGACCACCTGATGAAGCCATTGACTTGCATTTAGGGATGACATTGCATGAAAAGCACTAGGACAATATTTTAAAGACTAGAACAAAAATTCTGGAAAGTCTCAGAGTGAGGAGATTCTAACTCTGTAAGAAGCAAGAGTGCACTAAGACCAGCTAAAGGAGTGGATTCAGGTCTTCCATTGCCCATTTGTCATGGAACTGCAAATAAAGAACAACAAAAAGTGATAGCTAGTAGTTATGTAGTGTTTATTACATACAGACACGGGTCTAAGTTTAATTTATTAATTAAGTATATATTAACACGGTAATTAATTCTTTTACTATTATTATTGAACAGTTCAAGTTGTTGTTTTCTTTTATTTTTTATTTAGAAAAGTTGGTTTGGGTGTCCCAGGAAGGAAGCTCTCCCAGGTGGTAGGAAGCAGCAAGGCACACTGTTAGAAAGACCAGAAGCCATGGATTTCCAGGAGTGTTTTCTCACTCTTTACATGAGAGCATTTATTGATCCAAGCAGAAAGCAGCCACTACTAGGTTCAACAGGATCAGCCCAGTGGAATCTTCAGAGAGCTAGATAATTCTTAGGATGATAAAATGCTAGATCTGAGTGGAAGCCTAATAGTCATATAATTGAACACCTTTTTCCGAGGAGAGAAATGAAGCACACAGATGTTAAGTGACAGAGCTAATTAATAATATACACACGAATTGATCAGTTAGAAGAATTATATGATCATAACAATAGATGTTGAAAGTAATACAATGAAACCCACTACTAATTTAAAAGAAGAGAAATAAGGATGGTTGCTTACTTGCCTATTACAATTAAAATATGTTATAAAAGCACATCATTTTTTTAAAATGTGACACTAAAGAAGGAATAAACAGACCAGTGGAGTAGAATACACAGCCCACAAGAAAACATTGTGTGTTTGTACGGATAATCATCTGTACCATCATTTGAAATTGTTCTTCAAAATAAGATACAGATAGATTAAAGGGTTGAAGAGCTAAACATTTTTATAAACTAGAAAATACAGATAAAATATAAGCTGATGTTTATCAGATGTCTGTTTAAGAAGGGCATTTTAATTTTGCAATAGTGATGTAAATTGCAAAAGAAAACATCTACAATGGAAAACTTTTAATCTTCTGTTTAAGAAAAATGACTAAAATTTAAAGTAAACAAAATGAGAAATACATTTTCGCAGTCTCTGATGCGTTCTCTCCTTTTTACTTACTAACTGAACTACAATTTTGTTAAAGTAGCTATGTATCCAACTAAAAATCCTGCTTTAGATACCTTTGCAGTGACGATGTGGTAAGTTTGGACAGAAGGAATGTATTGGAGATTGCCAACCCGGGCATCCAGAGGCTTCACAGCAGAGACAGATGCAGCTAGCACTTGGTGCTCTGCCCAGAACCCTCAGAAACCCTTTATCTGCTAGCTGTTTCCTGCCACCGTTTCTGTGTGTTCTGATCCTAACAGCTGGTCCCTGTTACCTTCTTCAGACAATGACCTTTGGATGCTAAAGCCTCTCTGCCCAGATGTCAGAAGGCCCAGGTGTTCACATCCCCATCCCTCTTGCATTGACTGGGGAGGGGTCTGCTACTTTCTTGGAGATGGAGACACAAACTTGTATAATTCATGCTGAGTTCCCCCTGAGTTTTGGCTAAAGCACTCTTGACTTTATAGTCTTCTCTATGCTGCTTCTCTTACTCCATCCATTTACTGATTTCTCCTAGACCTACTTCCTTAATAAACCATGAACATATGAATAGGCTGGGGTCTGCTTCTAGGGAATGTGACCTAAGACATATTCCCTTCTATCTTTTGCTCCTTTGCCCTTCACATTGCCACCTCTTTCCTTCCTGGAGCATGGAAGAAATGCCTGGAGGCTCAGCAGCCATCTGGCAGCCAAGAGGCAATAAGCACACTATCAAAGGTCCATACAGTAAGGATGATACAACAGAAAGATGGAAAGAGCCTGACTACCTTATGGTATAATCAAGTTGTCGTATTAGTTCTGGACTGACACCCTTAGACTTCTTTTTGTGTAAAACAAGCAAGCACCTTATTTGTTTATATGCCCAGTATGGCATGTAATAATGGCTCCCCAAAGATGTCCACATCTTAATCCTCTGAACCTGTAGTATGTTGTTACATGGCAAAGAGGAATTAAGGGTACAAATGGAATTAAGGTTGCTATTCTGCTAATAGCTGTTTCTTCAAACAAGAAGAGTAATCTGGATTATCCAGGTGGATCCAATATAATCATAAGTCTTTAAAAGTGGAGGAGGGAAGCAGAAGAGAGCTCAGAGCCCAAGAAGGAGATATGATGATGGAAGCAAAGATGGGAGTTAGAGTATGTGAGAATGATTCAGCCTGCCATCGCCGGCTTTGAAGACGAAGGAAGGGGTCATCAGCCAAGGAAAGTGGGCAGACTCTAGAAGCTGGACAAGGCAAGCAAACAAATCCTCTTGCCTAGAGGCTCTTGCCAACACCTTGATTTTAGCCCAGTGAGATTCACTTTAGACCTCTGACATCCAGAACTAAAAAGAATATACTTGTGCTGTTCAAGCCACTAAGTCTGTGGTGATTATTATAGCAAGAATGGAAAACCAACCCCCCTATGTCTACTTGAAATTTGCTAAGAGAGTAGATCTTAAGCATTCTCACCAAAAAGAAGGTAACAATGTAAGATGATGGATGCATTAATTAACCTGATTAATATGGTAATGACTTCACAATACATCATGTATCAAATCATCATGTTGTACACTTTAAATATACACAATTCTATTCGTCAGTTATATCAATAAAGTTGGGAGGCAGAAAACAAATTACCTGCTTTTCTGTTACTTGCAGCCTAATTCAGTCCTAAATGGTATTTTTAAACTGAAAATGTTTTATATTTTTGATGTAGAGAAATCTTAAATAAATCAATAAAAACACTAAATCTAATAAATTTATAGGTAAGTAACACATGTAAGATAAGGAACTAGAGGTGCTAAGAAATAACATGGAAATAGGTTTTCCATAAAAACATGAAATATTTTTAAATATCAAGAGAAAGTCATTGTTAAAATATTACATGAAGAAGCAAGATACAGAATTTATATTGTGTGTTTCCAATTACATTTTTAAAATAAGCCTTGAAAGAAAGATTGAAAGAAAAGAATAAAAGGGAAGATTTTTTAATGATGAGATTTGGGGTTTTTTCCTTCTTTCTATTACTTTTTTGTATAGGTCATATTCAAGCAGCTAGTTCTCTCACTTTATTCAGGTCTCTTTAGTAGGAAAAAGAAAATAAACTTTGCTTTAAAAATAATTACAATACAGTATGCTATTTGTAATAATACATGGAAGGAAGTGTAAAGTCAAGTGCTGGCACAAAGGAGGTGGTGAGGCTTCGCCTGGAACACTGGGAAAGCATCACAGAGGGGTGGGTAATTGAGTGGGGTCTTACCCAGGTAGAGGAATGGCTGTGCACAAGCCCAGGGTGTTAAGTAGACTGCAAACAGCTGTGATGGCTGTAATGCTGAGTGGGAAGGAGAAAGCAGTGCAAGATTAGGTAAGGCAAGAAAAAGCCACACCTGAGAGGGGTTCGCATCATAAACAGCAGAGTTTGACCTTTATTCTACAGAGGAGTATTTTTGGCAGGAAAGAGCCATGATCATATTAGTAGTTCATAAAAATTTTTCTCCCACAGTGGGACCAGAGGCAGTGGGATAAGTTAGTGCTATTGCAATTGTCTGGGCAAGAAGTCTGAACTAAAGCACAAACAAGGGAGATGGAGAGAAAGAATAAATGCAACAGATCCTTGAAGAGTCACAGAGGAATGAGTCAGAGGAAACAGTGAGGTTGAATTCCAGTGTTTACCGGGGACCTTTCTACCAATTATTTTCCTAGTCTTTAAAATGGGAGCCAACATGCATACAGAAAAGCACACAAATAAATGCAGGTGGCGTACAGCTCCATGACTGACCACAAAGAGAACCCATGTAATCATGTGATCACCATGCCACCAATCACTTCTTGGACTATTGGAACCCCAAAGAAAGTGGCATCCACTTGCTCAGGCCAAAAGCCTAGAAGTCATCTGTGATTCCTTTCTATCCCTCATATCATACAGCTAAGCCATCAGCAAGTCTGCTCTACCTTCAAGACATATCCAGAACTCAACTGTTCTCACCATCTCCACTGCTGCTACCCTACTCCAAGCCACTGTCATTTCCAGTCTTGCCATAGACTCCTGCCTGTTCTCTCTCATTGCACCCTTGCTCCCAAAGTCTACTCTCCACACAGCTACTGGCATAGTCCTTTTAACATAGGGATTGTATCATGTTACTCCCTATAGAGGATTATCTTAATGACGCTAGTTCTTTAACCCTCCCTTTGTTGGTGGCCTTCGCCATGTAACTTTAAAATGACCTGCCCCACCTTTTTGATTCTGGGGCTCAGCTGTGTGTTTTGCATAGTAGATGCCATCCAAGCAGAGACTGGAATTGGCTTTCAGCATTTAGGAATTTTTCTTTTCTGCAAAACTGTCCATGAATGGAGAATGATACAATTCATGTTATCACCACATCCTCCTGCTCTGATTTGCCTTTCTGACTGCCTTGCACAGTCTTGCCCTATACCTGCCCTTACCCAACTCTACCCTCTGACTCTCAGGGTCCTGGCCTGATCCCACTTTTCCCTTGGGCCCTTCCCTGCCCACATTGGCCCATGCTGGTCTCCCTCACCCTACACAGTGCTTTTGAGCAATCTCCTCCCAAACTCCACATCTGGCATCAGATAAAAGGGAATCTCCAGTCTCTCTCACCATGCACCTGTCTCCCCTCCTTCCCACCGCACTCTGGACTTTACTCAGTGCCCATTCCATCTTTGCTCATCCAAGAAACTGACTACTTAGCATCTTCTTTTTGGCTAACTTTGAATCCCTCAGAGCCATAGTTCAGATCAAAACAATCTCTTCCTCTTCTGACTTTTTTCTTACTGTCACTTATTTGGAAACAGGACCAACTTACACATAAGGCACAACAGCATAGTACCTAGAGGCCCACAAACATGTTTTAATGTTAATTTCTTTTAAAATAAGAAAAAATTAAATAATAATAAACCCAGCCTGGATTATATACATCTTTGTACCCCTATATTTGTAGAATATCATTTTAAATATTTTTAATGGAGCAAAGAGTTCACAAAGGGAAAAAATCCTAAGACAAACAAGTCATAATATGACCCTAGCTGGTTTTGAGCATATTGTTATCCTTTGTGGGTGAATGTGTGTTTCAACTTAACCACAAATTCCTTAAAAATGAGTATGGCCTTTTTTACATATTCATTTTCCCTACAGAAACTGTCTTCTTATCAGAAACCTGTTTAAATTGGCTAATCATGTGCAATGTGCTGTCCCCAATATAGAAAGGTCAATGGCTGCACTTTCTCCATTCTAGGGTCAATGCCATGGATGGCAGAATGAGTGCGCCCCACCAGCTGCTTAATTAACACAAAGACAGTGGAGATTGTTCACAATCAGGTAGCATCCTCACACGTTATTAGAGGCAAACAGGAGAAGTGGTGGGTTTGTGCATTCATTCATTCATTCATACAGTGGAAACCTGGCTCCTCTCCTCTTACTAGTTACATGGCCTGGGCAAGTAATTTAAGCTCCTTGCCTATCTTCCTGAACTAGAAATAGGGGAATAAATAAGGCACTCGCTTCAGAGGGCCGTGATGAAGAATAAATGAGATAATCCACATCAAGGCATAGAATGGTGCCTGGTGAACACACTTGAAATGGTAACTGTCAATTAGTTAGACAGAAAATTGAACGCCGACATGCTTATTGACTGAATGAATGAACAGTGCTCAAACAACCAAAGGCCTTGTCTCTGGGCTCTCTTTCTCCACAGCTGTCCCCAGTTGAGCACAAGGAACCATACGTCTGTCTGACCCAGCTATGTAAACCAAGAATGTTCATATTCACTGGCCTTTGGTGGATTAGGCACTATGGCCTTAGGCATTTGGAAGGTTTCTTACCACACCGCGTATCTGCAGATTGAGGAGAGGACTTGGCAGCTTCCCCAAGGGGTTCAAAAGAAGTATCGCCAAAGGTTGGGGGTACTCAACAGCCATCTAACTGGTCTTCCCTGTCCCAGTTATGCCCCCCACTTCAGGACATTCTCCACAAAGCAGTAGACAGATCTTTATGAAGGTGAGCATTCGGTCGCATCACTTCCCTGATTATACCTTTGAAGGCTTCTCTTTGAGTTGAAATTACAAGCCCTCAATGGCTTACCAGGCCCTCCATCTTCTGCCCCAGCCTGCCTCTCCAGTGGCTCCCTGTCCCCCTCTCCCTCCAATCCACACTCCAGACTTGACCTTAGTTTTTCAGTTCCTCAAACAGTACTTTATCTCACAGAACTCCTACTTGCTCTCCCTTGGAGTTCCCTCTGCCTAGAGCAATTTTCTCCTTTCTCTTCACTTGGCTAATTCTCACTCTACCTGGGAAGTAATTCTGACCCCTTAGACAGGATTAGATCCCCTGCTTTGCTCTCCCACAGCACCTAGTTTTCCCCCGACCATCACTGTAATCTGTTGTAATTATCTGTTTGATGTCTGTTATTCTCAACAGGTTGGTAGCTTTGTGGGGCCACCATTATGCCTGACTTGGTCTTGGCTGTATCCTCAAGCCCTAACACAGTGCCTCGCTCATAGTATCTCTCAACACATTGACAGAAAGAATGGATTAATAAAAAGAAAAAAGTCCCAAGGGGGGAAACCAACAATGAACCTCTATGCTAAGAATAAGTCTGCATCCACCTAAACAACACAGGATTGGGGCCAGAGAATGAGAGGTACACAGCTAACTCCTCTGTGCCTCAGTTTCCTCATCTGTAACCAAGGATACTAAAAAGCCTATCTTACAGGGTTGTTGTAAGGATTAAGTGAGTTAACAGAAATAAAGCATTTAGAACAGGATGTGACGTACGCTGGCACTGTACATGATTATTATTTTTATTATTCACATGGGGCATTTTTCCTGGGTAGTGCACCTCATTCCACACAGCCAATGCGGGGGCAGCTTACTGAAGCAAGCACGTGCAGGAGGCGATGTCTGTGGACAGGCGATGCCCAGTGCCCCGTCCTAGACAGGCACAGAGCAGGAATGGCTGAGCGGCTACTCCCTGAAGTATCCCGTTGTCTACAGCACAGTACAGATGAGAGAGCTACCATCCCGCTCCGTGGAAACGTACATAACTCACTGCTGCATTTTCAGCCCATCTGGAGAGCCGGGCCCAATGAGTATTCCATCTTTATCCCTCCCAGTCCCCAAGAATAACACATCAAAGAGCATGTCTGCATCCCTACAACAGATAACAGCACTGCCATAAGCTTCAGGGTCCACACATGCTACAGATAGAATGAATTAATAATTTCACATATTTATAAAATATAAATTAACCCAATAAATATATAACTCCAAGTGAAATCTCTGCTTTTTAAAACTGAGCAGAGAAAGACACTTTGATAAATAAAAGGGTTAGTAAATTTTCATTATGTGGCATCACCAAATTGGCATTTCTCGCATGGAACAAATCACTCCTCTCTGATACATAGATGTGGACACACAGAAGCATCAGGCTATGAGGGAGGAGGGTGTGGAATCCAGACAACTCATTTTTTTAATGACATTTGGTTATTCGGTGCTTTTGTTTAACAAGAGAAAAGCAAGTAACATGATCAGTAAGAATTCTAGAAGCTCTGGTGCATTTATATAAGCACCGTAAATTACTTGTGAAAACCACGGGGCACTTACCTTCGTCTTTGTGTGTAATACACCGTGTCTGTGTGGGACCCAGCTTGCTTTGATGGTAAACAGCTATTCTCTCTGAAACCTTGCCTTCTCTGGCTCTGCTCTGTACGGAGAGTTTCCTTTAATAGCCAAACTGGTTCTCCTGGAAAAAAGAAAAAGAAAGCAGTGCAAAAAATGTACGTATTAGACTTCTTTCTTTTCCATAATAGGGTAATGATAATTTACATTCATATTCAAAGATATAAAGATCCATACACCAGCTTTGTAGAGAAGCAGTCAAAATGTAAAGCAGTATCCGCCACTAAATGTGCCACAGCAAAGAAAAAATTTATCAGTCTGTTCCTCAAAGACACAATACACCAAAAATCAACCTTCTCTCTTCTTGGGCCCCTGACCCCGAAACAGAACAGTATGTATGAGGGCAAGAATGCTGCAGATATTTATTTATGTGGATTATTTATTATACTGGGGTTGGGGATTATCTTGTTGCTAAATAGGCTTGAGGGAGGCTATGTTTATCTATGAGATATTTCAAAACATTATTAAGGACACATCATTAGAAAAGGGAGCAACTTCATAACTTAAGGTTCTATTTTCCTCATAAAGAATTTTCCATTGAAAACCTGAAATCATATTAACAATAACAATTTATATATACACATATATATAACAGGATTTTATAACTACAATAGAAAAATAAGATTAAAAAAGAAGAAGAAATCATTAGCATCACCTCCAGGTAAAGAAATATGTGAGCTGAGATGGAAGGCCTTTATATTGTAAAGCCAAGAATACTTATTTCCATATTGCAAAATGTGTCAAGTTTCGCAGTGATAATAGCATTGACTGAAAAATGTTAATTACAGTGAATCTCCCAGAAACACCCCAAGCTAGAATCTCTCCTTCTGGCTCAGGATGGTCTCTTGGGCTGAGGAAGGAGCTAGCCCCCGCCCTCTGGCCCTTTCTGAATGTTCCCAGGTAAACCAGAAAATTTCCCTTTGGCCGCACAGCCAGGACGTGGCATCCAGAAGTACCCAAAGTTACCCTTCGCGGAGGCTCTCTAAGGGCCCCCACAGCCACAGAACCGTGAGCCAGAGATGCACCCAAAATCGGCTACGAGCTCTGCCTCAGCCGGGGCCACCTGGCCTCGTGGCCATGCCCACCTGTGCGGACACTCACACGCGGAGGTACCTGAGAGAAGGGAAGAGATCCTCCCTGCTCCACACTCCTCCACCCTCCAGGCCTATCCGAGCCAGTTCCGTCCTTCCCACTAGCACAGCCAGGAACCCCGCGCTGAGTACAGAATAAAACAGAATGCACGGAAAGAGAGGCTAGAATAGTGTGTGGTATTACGGAAACTTCTTCTCAGACCTCTTCCTTCACAGCATAAAAATTATGCTGCTAACACCAAGCTGTGGTCTTGAGGGATGTGCTGGATATGAAGCTTATTTGAGAACAGGGAGAATGGGAGACGGTCAGCGTGCACAAACTACGTTCTGTTAGAAATGTCTGTTGTAATAAGGGCTCTGCTCTGGAAGTTTCCATGATCATTCCATCCATAGATGACAAAACCGAAGCTTGGAGACATTAAGTAACTTGCCCAAGATTTACATAGCTGGTAAGTATCCCAGTTAGGTCTGAACCCAGATTTGTAAGACTCCATGCTTTTAACCACTGAAAAAAACCCATACTGCTTATCTTTGTAGATTAGGCAAATGTGGACAGTATGAAAAAGAACCCATTTATTGATTTAACAAGCAATGGTTTCATTGAAATCTGTATGACAACCTTATCAATAGCATTTGAAAGGGAGACATTATACAGACACAAAGAAATTTTGGTCTGTCTTTATATTATTCCCCACCCCTAACACACACACACACACACAGACATTTAGGTTAAATTAATGAAACAGTGCAAATACAGGAAGGCACATGTAGGGCAGAAAGGCTGCATCATGAGATCACATGATCTGATTCTGTGGTCATCAGGGTTTTCCTCCAGCCATACAAGAGCCTACATGGTTAACCCCAGAGACTGCAATGAGCAAGGCTGCTGCCTCCCTCTGTGGGTTAATCAAAGAGCAGTACTACTAAGTGCAATGTGGCTTCCTGATTGGATCCTGGAACAGAAAAATGACGAATGGAAAAACTAGTGAGACCTGAATAAATTCTACAGAGTTTAGTTAAAAGCAACGTACAAATGTTAGTTTCTGTTTTGACAAATGCTCCAGAGTTATTTAAAATATTAACAGTAAGACAAAGTGGGTAAAGGGAACACAGGAAACTGCACTAACTTTGAAACTTTTCTGTAAATATAAAATTATTCCAAAATAAAAGATATGGTTTAAAAAGTTAAGTAAAATTTAAATATAAGAATAAGAGAGAGAGAGCATGCAGTGCTAGAGACCAGAAAATCATCCTTCTGGCTTCTCATCATATTCAAAGGGGAAAACCATGAAGGCTAATTTTGCAAAATTTTTTATGTTATTAATCTGGTCATACAGATGCAAAATTATTGATTGTGTATATTTAAATAAACAGAAAGATGATTCTCAAAGATTAGAAATATACATCAGTTTAGTCAAAATCTTGCCTTGTCTGAATAACTCTGGGAAGCTTATCCTCGTGCCAGCATTTCATTAGGAGAGATTCTCTTCACTGGAGTATTAAAAGAATCTGCTATCAGACACAAAAGAAGACTTGGAAAAAACAGCAAAAAGTATCATGTTCTTAGATAAAGACTTAATATCCTAAAACTCAATTCTCCCCATTATCAATCTTAAACTTAAGATTTTGTTTCTAACAAAAAGGCTAACTGTTTTTGTGGGGGAACTAGACAAAGCTAATTTCAACATCCATAAGCAAACAATAATAGCCATGAACATTTGGGGGGAAAAGAGTAATAGGAGGGAACAAAGAATACCAGATTTTAAAGTACATAATGAAACTACAGTTTTAAAAACAAAGTGGTACTGACTTTGATTGGACTAACTGATCAATGACATAAAACAGAATGTCCAGAAATAGACCTAAATCCCTGAAGTAATTTAATATATATAAGAATTTTTCAAAACATTAGTGAAAAGATACATTATTTAATAAACAGTATTGAGGCAAGCAGGCGGCAATATGGAAAAATAACCGTAAGGCTGGTTTTTTACTTTACATCTTCCACCAAAATAAATCCCAGATATATCAAATACAAATTCATAAACAAATAGATAAAAACATGGAAGGATTTTTTAAAATAACCTATTTTGAGAAAAGTCTCTTTAAGTCATAAAAGATAAAGATCTGGATATGTGGCTACATAAAAATAAAGATTTTTTGCATAGTGCAGTGGGGGATAAACAAAATAAAATACAAACAGCAAAATGGTAAATATGTTTGTGATTCATATCCCAGAAAAGAAAACTACCATTATTAATATATAAAGAACTATAACAAATCAATAAGAAAAAGAATAACCAACAGAAAAATGGGCAATAGGATGTGAACATATACAGTTTACAGAATAGGAAGTATAAAAGCTCTTTAAACTTAGGCAAAGATGCTCATCCTTACTTATAAGAGGACACATTAAACTGCATTTAGGCACTATTTTCTCCTTCTAGATTGGCAAAGATCCAGAAGTTTGATATCACAACGTGTTACAAAGGATGTGAGAAAACAGGCACTCTCATAAATGACTAGTGGGAGTATAAATCGATATGATCTTTATGTAAAGCAAGGCAATACAATTCCAAACAAAACCACCAATGCTCACACCTTCTGACTTAGCAATTCCAAGTCTAGTTATTTACCTTCCAGGCACACTCTCAGGATTGCAAAATCCCACAACTACAAGAATAAAAATTACCACATTGTTGGTGATAGCAAAAGATTAGAAACTATCTAAGTATCTATCAATGGAGGACATGTTAAATAAACTAGGGAACACCCACAAAGGAATACTATGCTGCAAATGAAAAGAACGAAGCAATCTTATAGGGGCTGAGAGTAAAAGGCCCCAGAATAAAAAGGAAATAAAGCAAATGAAGAAACAATGAACAACACGCTGCTGTTGGCGGTGGGGAGTTGTACTTATACATGGATATTAAATCTATGTAGGGGAATAGCTGGCTAGGGAGACAATACGTGAAAAAGATTTTGGTGACAGAACTTTGTAAAGTTTCTCTTTTGGCTTCTCAAATTATTTAATGATGAACATTAACTCCATTTTAAATAAGGAAAATAAACAAGTTAATTTTATAAGAAAACTCCATCAAATGTCCTGTAACTACTCAAAGGCATTTCTGAGAAGACAGTGCAAACAAAAACTAAACTACCGGGCTCTTCAGGCCTCTCTCCCTGCTCCTCAGCGGTCCCCACCCTCTCCCTAGGAAAACAATGCAGTGTTAAACCCTCAAAGCCTCCCAGCTCAGTTGTTACGGTAATTGTGTTTACTCTCTTCCAAACAGAGTCATTAGAATCAGAAAAGTAAATGTGCTCGGTCTTCAGGTTCTTTGATGTCATCTTCCTCCTTGCTCCCGAGTGTGACGACGCCCACGGCAGGCACCGCGGCCCAGAGCCCGACACACAAATGCTACGATCATTGCCATGGCTACTCCATGCTGCTTGTGATGGTGATGCGAAACAAAATACCGGGAAAACCAAGTTTGAAATAAGACAATAGGCCCGAAAATATACAAGCTGTGGGGGTCTTTCTGCCCTTTGAACACTGGTGGAGATGATGAAACTTTGGAATATTTTAAAATTTCAGAACAATTTTTTAGCGTGGCGAAGTCCCAGAGACAGGGCTATTTTCTTTTCTGAAAATAACTTCTCATGAAGGCGAGCGGTGTGCTGCAGCCTCGGGAGCCAACGTCTGTGCCGCTGAGCCTGTCAAATGCCTTCCCTCTACACGACCCTTGTTCAGCATCACATCAACTCTAAGCATGATTTTAGGATTTCAGGTTCCCAAGACCCCCAAGCCGCTGACTGTTTAGTCATGCCGGCTGGACCCACTCAGGGAAAGCACAGAGCGGGCCATGCCGTGCTGGAGGAGCCGCCGCAGCCAGCCAGCTCCCGCCCTTGCCCTGCGGGACACTGCTGAGCCCTGGCCCCCACCTCCCGGGTCCGTCCCTCCTCCTCGCTCTGTGCGGCCCTGAGTCCACTCCCCTGGAGTCTCAGGTGCTTTCTATTGTTGCCCCCTTTTTAACACTCCCTTTTCTCCCTCTTTCTTATGACAACAAATTTGAAGTTGGAAGGTATTTAAGAAGGAAAAAATTTCAAAAGAAATCTGCTAGAATATCCTTTGCTCATTTAACACCCTGAGGTTAAGCTTCTCTAATGGCATTTAAATCCTTGGGGGTTTTTCTCATTACTTTATGTACTTGCAATAAAAACATTCCTTTAGACCTTAGAAATTCTAAATAAAACAAGAACAAAGAGTGTTCCTTCTTTTCAGCTCTCCACCCAAATGTTGCCATTGTAAATCAAGGTAAGAAAGTAAATTAACTACTGGCATTTAAATGTTTGCTGTCCCAAATATTTATTCCTTCCCACTCCCCCAAATTTGTTTCATACAAAACAATGCTCATAAAAACAATAAATATTCATTCCTTATCTACTCAAATTTTTAGATCAAAGCACTGTGTGGCCCAAATCCTGAATAGCAAAAAGTAACACTGTTTGTTCAGCAGGAAGCCTTCAGCTTCCCAACAGCAACCTGACCAAGTTTGGTTTCCACTTATCTTTAAGTGCTGGAGCGCTAGGCATAAACATAATACGATTGGCACTCCACATTTGCATAAAACATTGCACAGAGTTCCACTCACCCTTTATGTGTACAGTGTGCTAGCAGACCTGCCCATTGCAGCCAGCACCATGCTGTTTCTCTGTTTACCTGTTTGCCTCCACCACTAGCACGTAAACTCCAGGGAGGAGCTAGGTCTCCACCTCTGTAGCCTCAGAGATGGCTCCATGTACGTTTTTTAAATTGACTTTAGTGTACTGATTTTTTTTATTCTTCTCTTGGGCTCACAGAACTGCTGTGCCCCTACACATGCCTCCAGAAAGAGGGCCTCCACTTTCCCTGCCACATTCCTACTTCACCGCCAGCCTTGTTCAGGCTGAACGTTTATGGGGAGCTGGAGGACTCTCTGAGACGACCTTCCCCCCACCACCCAGCCCTGAGCCTGGCTAGGTTGGCACAAACCATCCCCACCCTTGCCAGCTCTGACTTGCCGGGAGTCTCGCTGTCCTCTGCAGTTGTGGCATCCACTCCCACTCCCGACACACACAGGTACACACCTGCACACTACTTCTAGGCTCAGGGGGCTCAGCAGCCCGCAGCCTTCCATCCAGGCCTGCAGAAGGATTCCCACAGCATTTACACATTTCTCCCCTTAAAAGCTGTTTCCCTGAGGTGAAGTCTCCACCCCCAGAGCTGTTGTCTGTGTCTGCGCCTCATTCAGGGACAAAGTTGTTGTTCCCAGGGACATGCTCCTATGTAATGAACCTGGCAAACAACTTTAAAATGACTACCAACAATCCAGCCAGGGCAGATTACCCAAGGGTAGATACAGACTGCCCATTCCTGCAAATTGCTGTGTGGTCCTTGAAGTGTCCTTGGGCATCTCTTTCAGAAAATACATGGAGAAAGGATTGAGGTTAAGTCACAGACCTGGTAAAATATTTCTTAGTGAGATGGACTACTATCCTTCTAAGTTATTCGGTGACATATTTATTGATGGACTACTGAGCCGTCCTTACGCTAGTTGCTACCAGTGAGATAACTGTAAGACACCGTCCCTGCCTTTAACGCTGTCCTTCAGAGGCGGCATAGGACACAGGCTCCAATTCCCAGCTCTGCCACAGACCATCTGGGTAACCCTTAGCCTAGCTCTGAGCTTCAATTTTCATTCTCTGACATGGAGCTACTCTGCTTTGCAGATTATTTCTAGGATTAGAAATGACATGTATGAGACACAGGGTGTACAGCAGGGAGGAAGAGGTTCAGTAAATGACAGACTTTGTTACGTTGTTTTTTAAGGGCTTGCTGAGAGGCACAGTCCATGCTCTCAAGAGACTTGTGGACACGGGTGGAGGAGGCAAAGGTGTAAACATCACATGGGCCCCAGAGTAGACTCTCCATAGGGTAAAGTTTCAAGGTGATGAACAAAGGAAGTGCCACCATGCCGCCTAGGGTGGGGAAATACTTCACAGAAAAGCTGACACAACCTGAGCCACATAGGATGTTTAAGTACAAGACTGTCAGCAAAGACTGGAATGGCATTGTAGATGGAGGGAACAGCATGAGCTAAGGCTTGGAAGTTCAGAATATCTGGAGCCTATAGGATAAGCCTGACCCATATGGCATAAGACTGGAATGCAGGAGACAGGAGGCCTGAGGGAGAGTCAGCAGCAGAGTAGAGTGAATATTTAGCCCCCTGCTTATAAGCAACAGGGGGTGTTCATGTGTTTTCCCTTCATTCATTTTAACTGGAAAAATAACATGTTCATTGTTAAAGAAAAGTCAAGTCGTATAAAAGTGCACAGACTAAAAAGCAAATGATCCTGTCCATTCCCTAGAGGTAACAGTTTACTATTTACCCATCTGGATTTTTCACTGAAGAGTGTTTTAAGCAAGAAAGTGGCATGATCAGATTTTGTATTAAAAATCACTCTTGGTACAAGGGAGTGGAAGGGGTGGCTGAAGGCAGGAAGACTCCCCCAGTGCCTGCAGCAGGTCTTTCTTTCAGAGACCACAGGAGCCTGCATGGAGGCGGTGTGGTAGAGGGGAGAAGAGGGCACCTGGCTCCTCATCAGTCGAAGGGTGACAGAGAGGGAGGAGTCAAGGATGATTCCTTGATTTTGGCTTAAATTAATGAGATTGGAAATATGGAAGAAACACAGGTTTGTGGGGGGAAATTATAACTTTGGACATGATGAATTTGATGTGACCATGAGACATTCAGGCAAGGAGGTCCCAGGTCTGGGGCTGAGGAGAGAAACCTGGTTTAAAAAAGCAGGTATGGAGAAGACTTCACGTGATGTGAGATTGCTCAGGGAGAAGCAGAGGAAGGCATACATGTAAGAAATGCTCAGAGATGGAGGCCTTCACAAGGAGATGAGGAGGAGCCGACCTAGGACGGGAGAGAGGAGGGCCGTGTCGCAGTCGGTGAGGCAGGACAGACTTCAAGAAGGATCAGAAGTGTCCAATGCTGTGAGGGAACAAGTCATCTGACTTAAGTGAAAACAAGCTTTGCTCACCATAGTCATCAGGGAGCTTTACTGGAATGGGTTCAGTACATCATTCATGTATATTATTAGAAAAGAACAGGAAGGAATACAACACAATGTTAACAGTAATTATTTCTGAGCATTGAGATTATGGATGATAGCTATTTCCTTCTGCTCCTAGAAGAGAGACGAGGGGTAAGGGAGGAAGAAGAAGATGCAATGTTCATTTTGCAACATGCAAAAAAGGAATAACATTTTAAAATTATATTGGTGAAGCAACTTTATTCAAAATGCTCAAGCATTTAAAGTCATAAGGGAAGTCGCCAACTTTATGGGGAATATGGCAGAAAATAATATTGCTGCTACGTATTACTAACTGCTGTTCTGTAAAAGTGTCCCATGAAGCATGGCAGGAGGCTTTTTGGTTCCCTCAGACATGCCACAAAGTCAGCTCAAAACCCCGCGGCAGGGTGGTCCCCAAACTTCAGCCATTTAAGTCCATGATTTCTGTCAAATCCCTTTACCACTAGTCTTACTATTTAATTAACGTTATACTTAAATAGACTCATTTTTTAAACTTAAATGGATCCATTTATAACACAATAGTAAATGGAAAATAATTATCATAATACACAGATGGTAACCGAAAACTAAGTATACTGAAAACAAAACAACTGTTAGTAATTCTAGCAAGATGCTCCAGCCTAAGGCCCGAACCAGCACTCTGGTAATAAGGAGCATGTCTATGAGAAACAGCGAGGAAACCGGTAGGGCTGGTGCTCAGTAAGCAAGGGGAAGAGCAGTAGGAGATGAGCCAGAAAGTCAGGGGTGGGCGGGGACCACATAGGGCCTTGTGGACCGCTGTGGAAATTGTAAACTACTGGAGAGTTCCATGCAGAGGAAAGACCTAAACTGACTCAGGTTTAAGAGGATCCCTTTGGCACCTTTGCATACAACAGGCAGAGACAAGGAGACCAGTTGGGAGGCTGTTGTCAAAATCCAGATGAAAGATGATGGCAACTTGAACCAGGCTGGAGAGGAGTAGGTGGTTCTGGTTATATTGCATAGGTAAAGGCTTGTAGATAGACTAGATATGAGGAAATCAGGGAAATATAAGGGTGAATATAAGGATAAATTTAAGGTTTTTGGCCTGAGCAGCAGCAGAACAGACCTGTCATTTCCTGAGACAGAGAAGACTGTGGAGAAGCAGATTTGACGAAAGATCAGAAGTTGGGTTTTGAACATGTGAAGTCTCAGATACCCATCAGACACCCACATGGAAAGTTTGTAGATGCTGGATGTGCAAGTCTGTACGTTAGGGGCTACGTCTAGGCCAAAGATTTAACTAAGAGTTGCTGGCCTCTACAATATATTTAAAGGCAGGCTGGCTGAGGTCATCAAGGGGATGAATTAGACAGAAGAGCAGAGGCTGAGAGGCTGAGCCATGGGGGCACCCCACCAACTAGAGGTCAGGGAGAATATGGGGAACAAGCAGAGGAGACCCAGGAGACCAGGAAACCCAGGAGTGGTGGCCCAGGAGACCAGGAAAGAACCAGAAGCTGATGTTATCCTGGAAGCCAAGTGAAGAAAGTGTTCAAATAAAGAGTAATCAGCTCTGTCAAATGCTGATGGTGGTCAAACAAGGAGATTGAGAACAGACCATCAGATTGAGCAGTTCTGGTGGAGAGCTGGGGTCAAAAGTATGTCCACAGTGTGTTCAAGAGACAATGGGGAAGACGAATGTACTTAGATTTGCCACTCTCTTTCTGTTGATTTTAGCATTGTTTAGAACCAAAAGAAAGGTCTGATTTTTTTTTCCAGACAAAATTAAGTATAATTGAATATTAGTTCTGCTCAATTTATTAACTGATTAATTCAGGTTAATAAAACAGCTTTTTCTTCAACAGTAGGGTGTTTTGCCTAAGATATTTAATAATTGGTTTAATTTTCTGCTTTACCTTTTACATGAACAAAATATTAGCTGCACGCTATAATATGTGTAGTATATCTGGTGAATATTCCACATCTGCAGTCTCTGTGGTAAGCAGCTTGTACATAATTTACATAAATCAGTAAATACATATCTCCTGTTCCCTTTTGGTGAGGCACCAATACTCTAGAAGATAGGAGAAAGGAGACAGTAGGAAGAAGAAAAGCAAGCAATACTCCTGAATTATGTCCAACCTGATGATGGAGCTAGTTCCATTTAAATCCAGTATCTCAACACAACGGATGAACATAAAAGTAACATTCATCCGTGCTCACCAGCATCAGAGGCTGTGAGCATAATTACTGACTAACACACAATGTAAAGAAATAAATGTATGTATATATATGACTGAAACATTATGCTGTACACCAGAAATTGATGCAACATTGCAAACTGACTAAATAAACTTCAGTATAATTAAAAATAAAACCTATTTTTAAAAATTACCAAAATAAAAAGAGAAATTGCTCTTTCCTTTTAAATTAAATCTGTGTCATGTTGATCTGAAAACAATCCTGACTTTTTAACTATATAAATTAGTTATAATGTCTGCAGTATCATTTTTATTTGTTTGTAAATTCTTCTTTCATCTTACCGAGACTAGAAGAAACTATGAGGAAACAGGATCTCACTCATCCCCTGGTTAACTAGAAGTGAGAGCAGCTGTATTGAAAGGATCCTAGTCCTAGTCCTAGGCTAGAAATGCAATTATTGTTGTTTTCTGTATTTCTTTTTCTTCTTTTTTTCTCTTCAGTAAAAAAGGAGCAGAAAGAGACGGTATAGCTGAAACAGAGTTACTTCCATAAAATGTTTCTCCCACAGTGCTGGGAACCACAAGATAACAGTCCTGTATTCAAATATGAGAGGCAGAAAATGTAATTTACTTCAAGCATTATGTGAAACAGAATAGGCTTTAAAAAAAATAAACCACAGTAAGCGAAAAATTCACAGTAACTAATATACAATGTCCATTTGTTTTTCAAGTTTTTTTCACTTAATCAAAAAATAAATAGATATAATGATGGTGATTTTCATTTAAAGATCATTTTTGCTATTGCTATTATTGGAATAGTGAATATAATTAATTATAGAGCATTAATTCTTACAAGGAAAACAAATAAATACCAAACCTTGGTTTACAAGTGAAGGGGAGAAACAAAAGAGTATTTAGTTATTAAGTAAACTTCTTGCTTCTTTTTCTCAGATTCTAACTTAATTTTAATTGTTGCTCTCTAAATGACCTTCTTATAGAAATGAATCTTTCTTATTATCTTAATTTTCAGCTCAATTATAATTTGTTACCTACACAGACACTATGCAAAGGTGTTTCCTACATAGGTGACTCCTTCTGGCGACCAGTTCACCACCTTGGGCACCAAATCATCCTTCCTATCAGTTTTTAATTCCCTTCATTTTCAGGAGTCAAACTATGAAATTCTCATAGCTCACCAGTGGAAACAGTTTATCGAGTGATTTCACACCACACATGCTGCAGGGTCCCTGCGGAAAGGGGGACAGATGAAAGGCAGCGAGGAGCAGACAGCAGCTGTGGGGCGTTCTGCAGTCACACCTGGACAAAGTCCTGAGTGTTGTTTTCACATGATTGTTTTTATTTCCCTCACAGTATGCCATGTCTCTCTGGACTACCAGGATAGTGATCCAAGAAGTTCTGACACTTAGCTAAGAAGTCGTCTGACCTGAACCATACTGCAGTTCATTCCACAGGACTCTTTCAGACAATTCTGACCTGTTTACTGCTCAGATAGTACTGGCATGGGCGTTTGAACCCATGTTTAAGTTGATGAAATTTTCTCCTTCCTGGAAGTCTAGGTTTATCTTCATGTTAGAGAAGGAAAGAGAGAGAGATACAGAGAAGACAAGAATGTCAACTATTTCACAATAAGGGGAAAAAACATCAGACTACATCCCGTCTCTATATTTTAACACTTCCCATAAGAAAAATCCAGGAAATGTGCTTTTTTTCCCCCCCAACGAGTACAGTTTTGTGCCACAGCCAAGAAACCCTCCTTTTTGCTGTGTTCAGCTTCATGTATACAGTGGACTAGATCAGACAGAGGCCAAAGGAATGCTAAGCTCAGCAGGCATGTGCGAGGGGCAAGCACAAATCTGCTGTATTGCTGTGCCGTGTTTCTACACCCACAAAGATCCTCACATTCCCAATCCTCTGGGATGAAGCTGCCTCTGGAACTCACCCCATCATCTCCTTTTCAACTTACCCTCCCCAGTCTCCTCCCTCAAACATCCATGTCTGGAGCACCCAAGACCTTTTCTGACTGTTGCGTCTGTTGGGACCACAAACATCATTTCATCTATTGCATTGAAAAACAATTTGCAATACAGATATTTCAATGAATTCACTTGGTCAGTGTCTCAATTCAGCATTTCTCTTTAAAAGATAAACTTATTTTCTTTAATTAAGCTTTTTTGGGGGGATTAGGTTTGTTTGTTTTATTTTGTTTTATTTTATTTTTAGATGGAGGTACTGGGGATTGAACCCAGGACCTTGTTCATGCTAGGCATGTGCTCTAGTGCTTGAGCTATACATTCCTCCTGCAGCTCTTTTATTTTTAAAATCTTCTTCATCATCTTACATTTTAATATTTTTATCTTCTTCTACTAATATTGATTCATTGCATATAAATGTTTTTAAAAGCACAAAGAAGATAAAAACCACCCATATCTCCACCATTCAGAGAAAACTTCTGTCAGGATTTTAGTGTCTACACTTTTGGGTATATTCAGTAGACATCGTGAGTGCCCGCTATGTTGCAGGACTTGTTTTAGGCACCAGGTATACTGTGGCAAACAAGACAGTGCCCACCCTCATAGACTTACATGCTAATAAATGATATGTACAGAGGGATTTTTAAAATAAGGCAAGACTGTACTTATCCTTTTATGGTCTGATTTTTCTGCTTAGCAATATATCACTAATATTTCTCCAAGTGAATAAAATTTTTACAACATCATTTTCATAGCTGAATAGTGCTCCACAGTACAGCTATATTAGAATTAACTTAATAAATCCCCCAGTTCAAACAACTAGAACTTTCAAAGTTATAACCTACATTTCTACAAACATCTCATTAAGAGTCTCTTGAATATATCTTTCCTGATTTTCTTGCTGGCAAAATAATTTCAGGAATCATTGTTAACATAATTGTTATCCATTAAATACCCTTCACTTTAGTAGTGGCATCAGTTTAATCCTTAATTCTCTGTACTTTTGATGAAAGAATCTATAGCTTATTTTCAAAGTCACAGTAAAAGATGACATGTTCATGTACTTATACCCAAGTAATGCCTCTCTACTACAAAGGTACATCAAGACCTTAAAGTAGATACCTCACCATAAGATTCTCTACCCATTTCTTTCAGGAAATTACTCTGCTCTCTTTATTGCATCAGGATTTAAATCTCTGAAATGGCTGAAATGATCTTTGCAACTATAAACCATCTGCCTAAGCCTAAGGCTAATGCCCCATGAAGGTATTCTAGTTGAAAACTCCAGGCACAGGACAAAAGGAGATTTACTATCCGGCCCATGTGTGGCCAAGAAGCAACTGAGGAAGCAGAATTGAAAGTGAAGTCTGGGTGGGAGTGGGAGCTCTCCACGTTACATATTTCCTGACAAACCTTTGATCCTAGAGAGCTTCGAGTTTAGCAGTTTTGCAGGAGATGAGAAAGTCATTCTCAAAAATATGATACAGAAAATCTTCAACTTACGTATCTCCCAAAGTTCAATAGTAAATCTATTTAGAATGTAGAAAGATACTCAAAGAAACAATTCAGCAACACACTTGAACTACAACTATTCATTGAGCCTCTATTTTGTGCAAAGCACTATTACGGTACACTTAAGATGATGGATTACAAGTTCAAACTAGTTCACAGACTTATTTCACCCTCCAATGAAGTTGAAAGTCTGTATTTGTCATGAAAAATAGTATATAACATATTGTTATAATATTCTTTGATACATTCTTGATCATCTACTGTTTCAAGGGAATTGTGCAAGGTACCTTGGGGGCTACAAAGATGAACCAGACAAAAACTTGTCATTAAAGGGCTGACAGATTACAGCTGCAGCCGTATTACTACAGATGTGCTACTAAGCCCTCGAAATGGGGCTAGTCTGACCTGAGAGTGCTGTCAGTGGACGGCACACCAAATTTGAAAAACTTAGTACGAAATAATGTGATGTCTTTCATTAATAAGTTTTGATAATGACTACATGTTGAAATGGTGATGTTTTGGGTATTTGGGTTAAATAAAATATATTATTAAAATTAATTTAACCTGTTTCTTTCCAGCTTTTTAATTTAAAATTACATATGACTTCATTATACTTGTGTTGGCAGTACTGATCCACATAATTATAGTTACTTCCCATTCAGTGTTCATACTATATGCCAGGTAATTTTATACCAAATATAAGTACCTTATTTCCCATAAGGGATGTATTACAGATGAGGACCCAGAAGGTTCAAAGGTTATATGAATTCATTATGCAATACGTATCTAGTACATTTTCTGTGCCCCAAGAACTGTTGTAGGCAGCGGGGATACAACAAAACATAGTCCCTACTCTCACAGAACTTACATTCTAGTGGGAGAGAAAGGTAATACATAAGTATAAAAAGTATGGCCAGCAGTGAGAGTGAGGAAAGATGAAGCCTGTAAAAGATGGAGAGTACCCAGAGTTAAGGTGAGGTGAAGGTGGGCTACTTTTTAAGATGACAAGGCCTGGTCATCTGAAAAGAAACATGAAGGAGTGAGTCCTGCCAGTATCGACCTGGCCAGGAGTTTCTGGGTAGAGGCAACAAGTAAAGGACTGAGCGTGTGTGTGTGCACGCACGCATGTGTGAGCATGCATGAACACTTTACACACTTCAGGAACAGCAGGAGAGTCAGTGGTCTAGAGAGCAGTGAACAAGGAGTAGAAGGCAAAGCTGAGGAGCCAGTTCATGTAGTGACCTGGAAGCCATCATGGCAAGGAAACATTCAAGGAGGCTTTGGCTGCTCTGTGACACATGGACTGTTGTGGGGCATGTGAGGAACCCAGCAAGAGTGGAAGCCAGAGGCCAGCTAGGAGGTTACTGCAATAGTGAAAAGAGATCTTACGAGGGCTGTCTGACTCAGCCTCTGGAGATTTGCTGTTCCTGCAACACAGAGTAAAATAATCTAAAAATTATGCAGAGAATTTGAACGGCAAAGGTCAAATATCTAGATAATTCAAGCCTCAAAATTAATTTGGGAGTCTATAGAGTTATCTGAACTGGCAGTCAAAAATCACCATCAAACTTCAGAGGACAGTGATTTATCTCTGTCCCTTGCTTTCTGCCAATTTAACCTAAGGGAAGTGGACTTGAGATCTGTAATTGGCAGAGTGGGACTGCAGGACCTTAAAGTCAGATTCAGATCAAGCAAACTAGCTTTATTTTTGCCAAAGAAAAGTGTTTCGTTGAGCCAGATGACAATTTTGTAGCCTACACTATTTGCATTGGCTCTGTCTACCTTCTGAATTACTCCCATAATTGCTAATTCTGAGTTTAATTTAAGCATAGCTGCACATGGAAGACAGAGCTAAGGAAAAACTAGAAGCTGTGTCTTGAATAAACGTATAAATTAGTCTAGAAAACTCCACTCAATTAGGCTGCTTTTATAGACAGAAGTATTTCAAGTAAAGAAAGCATCCTCAAGGTCAAATGTTATGTAGGTCAAGTCCCTCCTTCTCTGAGAGGTAAATGGACGTTTGAAGTAGACACCGAGTTTCAAATGAAAACAAATAAAAATCAGTCACAAGGACCTCCAAAAGTCACATCTTGATAAAAAGGAGGCTCAATCCTGACCCTCCAGGTTGGTTTATTTACTTTGATGGAACTCACTGGAAAATTGTTCGACTCCATGCTTCACTGTGCCTGTGTAAATGTGTTTTCTGGGCATTGGATGTAGTTCCTGTCAGTCAGGCACTTTCCTGGAGCACGAAAATGTACAGATTACACACATCAAAGGCAGGCTGCAACCACTGTAGCTGAAATTTACACAAATC
The DNA here is from genome assembly GCF_048564905.1 of Vicugna pacos. Classification (NCBI taxonomy): domain Eukaryota; kingdom Metazoa; phylum Chordata; class Mammalia; order Artiodactyla; family Camelidae; genus Vicugna; species Vicugna pacos. Next base: position 45,428,508 of record NC_132988.1, read on the forward strand.
TGTGCTGCAAGTAACTGGATAAACAATGAGACTAATGACCTTGTTCTGCATTAATCTCCATATGGCTCTGTTGGTACTGCTCTTGCCTTCAGGCAAGAAGGTTGTGGCTTTGGCTTCTAGCCTCAGACCAGGGATTAGGCGCTGGCCCAAAGCTGACAGAGCCCAGAGCCCTGCCCCTACAGCCCAGGGAGCCTGAGAAGACTACAGAGGCCATCCATCTTAAGTACACTTACCACAATTCAAGAAACATCCCTATTACCATATTCACTGAGGAAACAGTCTTGTGAAAATAAGAAAAATCCTTTAGCCGTGCCTCCCCCTTCAGAGAATTTATTTTCTTTAGGAGGGCTCAGGATATTCCTTGAGTGTTTTCAGGGCCTCCTCACTGTCCCCCAAAATAAGACAGAACCCCCAGTGCCTTGGTCCATGTTCTTTCATCCAAGGATAAATTTCATAATGGCTGCCATCTATAAAGAAGAGTGAAAGAAAGGACTGAAGTTGACTGGTAAACTTGATCAGCAATCACATCTAACCTGGGATATTTGCCGAAAGATATGATAAAAATAGAAGGTCCCCTCCCTACCCGCCAAGTGCTGCTCCGCACCCCACCACCCATTGCTATAGAGCCCCTTCAACACTATTTGTGAAATCCGCATGTTGCTGCTAGCAGAGGCAGCCAAAAGAGCTGGAACATCTCAGAAAGATTCTGTACTGGGCAGCTTTGGGCCACAGTAAAAGGAGACCGGAACACCGGAAACCACCCCTTACTCTTGCTTTCATCACCTTGTACACAGGTCACAGTGAAAAGTTTATACTGGGAGGTGGAGCTCAGGAAATGACTCCATCAAGGGGGTTACCTTAGGTTAGAAAGGATCACGCTTGAAGCCCATGCAGCTAAATGCCCTAAGTGCTACACATGTGGTACTCCTGTCACTTCACACCCGGCTCCAGCCATCATCTTCATTGCCTTGTAAACCTGAGATGCCTCAACCTAAGGGATATAATCACATTCTATTCTGAAACATAAATTCCGGTGGATTTACACAGTCTTAAGGAATATCTTTTATACACCTTTCTAGTCACTCCCCTGTGTTCTTATTTCTGTTCCTGTTTTGAGTATTTTATCCATATGTATATTACTCCTTTCACAGGCCATCACATTCCCAATGCTGTTCACAGTTATTGTGAGTTGTGTCATACGCCTCACAAAAATTATTCTACTCAATGTCATTTTTATTCATTCATTTATCAATTCATTAAGAGCCTATCATAAACATGAGGGAGAGTTAAGGCACATTATCTCTATTTCTGGAATGTTCTTTCTCTCATCACAGTCTGGGGGTGAGACAGGAGGGAAGGGGACAGGGCACAAACGATGAAGGAATGACACAGCAATTGAGGACAAGACAAACTGGTTATAACCAAGATGGTGGGAAATTTGACTCCTAGTAGACCTTGAGCCTCATGGCACACCCATAAGGTGCCTTGACAGTCCCTAGGTTGACCATAAAGGCCAAAAAGTAGGCGGGCCCAATTCCTGGAAATCTCTGCCCCTTCCCCAATGTAGTTGGAATAATCCTTTCTACTCATTAGCATATGAAATTATCAAAGTCATAAAAACTAACAACCCCACACCTCGTGGTCACTCTCTCTTGCCTTCTGAGATGGCACGCACTCTATTGGGTGTGTATCTACTCTTACTATAAACTAAACACCCCCACACCTCTCAGTCTCTCTCCCTCTTGCCTTTTGAGATGGCCTGCATCCTACCTATGGAGTACGTATCTTCTAAGCCCGTTTCTCTTCTGAGTGAGATGGACCCCACTCTGTCTACAGAGTGTGTATCTCTCTACACAAACTTACTTTCTCTTCACTATGCCTTGCTCTTGAATTCCTTCCTGGGTGAGGCAAGAACCTATTCTCCAGCAACAGGGGTAACAAATGCTAAGGTGATTTTTGTGCCTTTGTAACACAAGTGTTGCAGATGTGGAGATGGTCACAGCAATGAATGAGTGTGAAACTATCCCCATTTGCTCCTGTGGTAAAGATTCCTAATGCTTTAGAAGCTTTTTGTTCGACACCTGCAAGCCTCCTTAAGAATCATCGTTGCTTCCTACCTTACATTTGTACATACTTTCACATGCAATATCTCACTAAATTTTTCTAACAATCATGTCAAGTAGGCTATCATTACACTTATTTTGCAGAAAAGAAACTGAGTCTGGGAGAGGTTAAAGGGCTTGCCTGAGGTCACCACAGCGTGCAAGCGAGTGGCAGCACCTACCTTCAACCCAGGATTTCTGATTCTTTGCATTATACTATTTCAAAGCTGTCTCTTTACATTGGTTACTTCTGAAACAACAGAATATTGCTCAAGAAGTGTATGCAAGAAGAGGCCTTAGAGTTATTTTTGTTTTGTTTTGTTTTTTACCATAAGGACAGAAACTTTCTGGCTAGTCAGGGTGTAAGAAAATATTTCCAAAGTCTATCAGATTTCAAATCATAAAGACCAGAAGTGACAACTAGTGCTTTGGTAAAAATAATCTTAACACTTGTTTTCCAGACTTCTGTGCAAGGAAACTAAGTGGCACACCTTACGGTGTGTAGAAAAAGAAGCACTCTACACAACAAACACGTGCACATGTGTTGTATCAACGTTCTTTTCCCAAATGTGGTCGCAGAAGAAAGTGTGAAATAAGACAATATTTATGGCTGAAGAAATTCGGCTTCACATAATGGTAATTATGAACAAGATATTTTCCCTAATAAAATTACTACAAAGTAAAATCTGGACAAATTAAGTGTTTCCCTATGTCCTCTTTATTTTATTCCATGTGCTCAAGAATAGTTGCGGGAAAGAGAGAGAGTATAGGGAGCGGGGCGGGGGTGAGGGGGAGTTCTAGAGAGACGGCCTCTGCTGAGGGTTGGTTTTGCTTTAGAAACTGGAATGTGTCCAGGCTTGATTTTTATTTTCAATTCACATTTCAGATCCAGCTCCCCAAACTCTTTGATCTTTCTCCCTGTCTCCTTACCCGGAAGAGAACCCTTGGCCTTCTCAGCTGGGAGCTGGGAGCACACGTGGAAAGACTGGCTCGGATCCATATTCTTGCCAAATTTAGTCACACAAAGGGGCCTGCAAGGGAAAAAAGAAAGGATGAAAGCGGCAGCCGCCGAGACTTCAAAGGCCACGCCGCCGCGCCGGGCCCTGCGCAGGCGCCGCCCTCCGCGGATATAAGGCGCGGCTCGCACACGCGGGCGGCCTTTCTGCGCTGGCGCCCCGCGCGCGTCCTCGGCCCGAGGGTGGATGGAGGGGGGACCAGCGGCGGAGGGAGGTACCAAAGGACGAGCCGCCAGGTCTGCGCTACCCGCCGCAGCCCGAGGCCGGTCCGCACGCCAAGTTAAGGAGCCTGAGAAAAGTTTTCAGAAAGGAGGGAAAAGAATTTCACGTCCAGCCCACTAGGCGAGCCGTCCTGCGGCCCGCAAATGTATTCCAGCTCCCAAATCCATTCCATTCCAATCTGGGATCCCCTTCCAGACATAACGCCGGCTCCTCTGCGCGGGAGCCCGGGTTCCCGCCGGGGGTTGACAGGGCTTCCCGTCGCCGAGCCGTGCGGTGAGGGCGCGTGGCGGAGCTCACACTGGCCCGTGCCGCTCCTCTGAGTCTGCCCCGTGTCCCCTCCTTCCTGTCCGCAATCACCCAACTTGCCTCCTCTCCCTCTGGGCGCCCTCGGGACGTGGGCCCTCGCCTTCGGGTTGGCAGAGGGTCAGCCAGCAGAGCCCACAGTACGCAGGGTGGGATGGGGCCCTCTCTTGCGGGCCGCCGTGTGAGGACCCGCCCCCTTGGACGGGCGCGCCTTGGCCCTCCCAGCCAGCGAGACGCGGGCGCCGAACGTCCCACTCGCACGAGCGCGGGAGAAGCCGCGGGAAGGCTGGAGGGGCGCGGCGGGAGCCGTGGGCGGACCCCGCGAGACTGCGGAGCTGCAGACGCCAACCGGCGCCGGCTCGCGGAAGCCCGGCGTCCGCAGGCGGCCGGATTTGGGAACTACATTTTCACGGTCCCACGAGTTCTCTGTTACCCCCGGTGGGTGTGGGGGTTGAGTTTGTTTGTCTTAGGTGGGGGCAAGAAGAGGCGGAAGAACCCCTGGGACACAAACTGCCATTTCCCTCGCCCCCACCCCTCCCTTTCCGAGAAGTCCGTTAAACTGAAGATGCCCGCAGCTTTAGTCCCCTGGTGATGCTGGAGTGGGAAATCGAGGGTGCAGGAGTTCCGTCTCTGGAATCACATTATTCGTTTTTCTAGTCCTTCACCCTCGCTACTCTCTCTTCCAGCATTCTCTTCCGTAGGCCCCCTCCATCTCCTTCCTTTATGATCCCACCAAAGTTGTAGCTGGGAGAGAGTCCAGGCCACACAAAGGGGGAGACCGGGAGCCTGGGCGGGGGGTTAGGACCGAGGAGGCGGAAAGGGCTCTGGAGGACACCGCGCTTTTCCCTCCTCCCTGTAATTAAGGACTCACTTGAGTGTCTGTAGCTGACTTGCCTTGGCAGCAAAATCGCCAGGGGGAGGGGTCTCTGGTGTGTGGGGTGGGGAGGCGGGTTGTGGAGGGGGTCAGCCTCCTAGTTCCCCTGCCGGCACCCGTGGGGGGCTGGGCCGCGTTTACCCTTCGGGCTGCGAGGCCTGTGTCTGCCGCCCCCTGTCCTCTGTTCCGGCGCGGGGTGGGCGCCTCGCCCCCCACGCGCAGCGCGGTTGACGGCGCCCGGTGCAGAAGGAAGTGTTGATATAAAACAAGTCACTGTTCGCTCCCAAACTAAACCCCAACCAACCAAAGCCACCAAGAGGGGAAAAACCAACAGCAATCCAGCCAGCCCCTGGCAATTGTTTCACGGTCGGAATTAAATCACATCAAAACGCCCCCTGATACCCACATCCTGAAGGAGTGAACCTGCAACAGCCATCCTCCAGTCGTTCGCTCGAGTTCACACGAACAACCTGCCTTTACATCCGAGGGAAGGGGGCGGAGGGCGGCGGTGTTTCTCCCGCGCGGCACCCACCACATCCCGGACTTTGCGCCCCAAGAGGCGGCTGCATATGTTAATAGAAGCCCCCACACGAATTAGAAGAGACTTACCCGCAACAGAAATACCTTTGCCTGGAACTTCGCCGAACCTGTAGGAAAGGAGGAACGTCTTCCCAGGGTTACTTCGCCCCTCCCGCGTCTCCCAGCCTTTCCTCCCTGGAGAGACAGACTTCACGTGGAAATGTCAATCTCCCTCCCAGACCAAGCTTTAAAAAAATGTTTTCTAGGAAAGCACCTTTTAAGCGCACCTCATCAGACGATTTGCAGCAATGCTGAGGACAATCAGCCAACAGCCCGCATGCCACGAGGAGGGAAAACAGCCATGCACATAGTATAAGGCTCTGGGTGATTTCGTTAGAAACAGTGTTTCCAAAGGAGATTTGCCGCAAAACACAGAACGCAGCCACCTACTCTCGGCCCTTCTAGTAAACGGTCCCCACTAGTTATTGTTCCAAAAATTCCCATCTTCTCGAACTCCTAATCTCCAGGACACCTGGAGCTGAGCTCCAAATGACTCAGGGAGTCCAGATAATTAACATGAAGGAGTAAATGGGATTCGAATTAGTTTCAACACAAACAGGGGGGTATAGGAGTTGTCTTTTAAGCTCTCTTTGACTTCTAGAAAATACCTTCTGGCCATTCTGTATGCCGCCCCCCCCCCCCCCGTTTGATGAAAAGGAACTTCTACTCTGGTTGCTTTGGTGAAACAGAGTTTTCCAGTTCTTTTCTTATCGGTCAGATTGGCGCATTTGTGGGAGAACTTTTGACTTTGTTTTCCATATATCTTTTAGAACAGAGGGTATAATGTCTGACACAGCTACATGTTCACATCTCTGGGACATTACACGGAAGAAGTTGCGTATCGCTACCAACCAAAAAATAAAATTGAGGTTCCCCCCCACCTTTTTAATATTGCCTTACATATTTTAGCAGATTATTCTTTTTGTTTTTCTTCTCCAAGGCATAGCATTATCGGCTATTTAAAGTGGAATTAATGTTTCACTCTTCCTGGATCCTGTCACCAGCCCTTTAATTTTACCTGTCCCCCCAGATAGAATTTACTGTGTGACCACTGGCCACACTCTATGTGACCAACTTAACCCTTTAAATGATGTAGTTTTTAAAATTGCCTCCTAGTGAATTCCTACCCCTAGCAAGTAATTATCAGTAGGCGAAGTTTTGAGTGCTCATTTGGAGCATTGTTAAGATCTTTACTTATACAATATCTAGCAGCTTGCAATTTCCTCCTTAGGGAAAGAAGAGGGATCTTTGCATGACGATTCCTATATAATGGAGCTAAAGTCTGATTCTGTAATGTTTTTCTTATTTTCAATTTAAGAGAGATGGAGACACATTTCTTCCTGCCCCTTGTTTACTGTTCTGAGGTTTTACAGATGGCTACTGTATTGAGTATAATAATTTTGCCTGGATTTTTAACTGAGGAGGTTTGAGAGCCAAGGAACAAAATGTAATGTGTTTCAAACTTCAGCTTTGCTCATACTGTAACTTTCACAAAGCATCTCCTTAAAAGTCCTGTCCTTGTACAAAAAGCATCAAAGAGACGGTGGAGGCTGGGGAATTTTTGAGGTTGGATTCGGATTTGCATCTTCAAGGGTCCCTTTGAGCGTTCAGTCTGAGGTGCCAGAGACTGCCCTGTCCTCACCCCCACTGGCTTCGCTCTCCTGAGTCCTTTTGCCTTCTCTTTCCCCTCCTTGGCGTGTATCTCCGAAAATTCATGAGAGACCTAGCATTACTCCCTGTGCGTCCCATGGTGAGGAGGTAAGGAAAGAGATCTTGCTTAAAAAGCAGTAATTAAGACCCAGTCTTGAGTTTTTTCTTCGTCGTCCTATTTTTTTCGGTAAGCCTGGAGATTTTGTTTTTGCTAGCATGTATTCCCTTGTCCTTTTACAACATATTTAGAAAAGCCACAACTCTCTTGTTCTTCTCGCTTCCGTTCTCTCTTATTAGTTGAGCAATGTGTTGTTCCCCCTTTTCCTTCTATCCTTGATTCCCGCCTCATCCCGTCAGAGCATCTATCAATGTGGTGTCGATCACAGCTGCGGCGGCTTCTCTTTCATCTTCTTCCCACTGCCAGAGTAGGGGAGGGTGAGAGGGCGGCGGAAAGGAGGTGGGGGAGAGACTGGCGGAGGAAGGGGGGTGGGTGGGAAGGGACAAGAGAAAGATACTTAGATGGTGAAGTTAAACCATTCGGTCAGAGTTTCTTGTCAATTTCACGTGGGCAGTGCGTGAAAGCTCAAGAAGCGTCGGGTCCTTCCTTCCTCGCCAAGTTGCCTAAATTTTTCCTCAAGCGCGCGCGCGCGAACACACACACACACACACACACACACACACACACACACACACACACACACACACAACTAGGACTCGTCCTACAGGCTCTGGGAAAAGAAAAAAAAAAAAGTCCTCAATCACCACCTCCTCGCGGTCCCCCTCCTCCCCCACAGCGGGCAGCCAAGGAGAGCTTGAGGCGGGGGAGGGGAAGGGGAGGAGAAGCGACGCAAGTGGGTAGCTTTTCAGCGCCGGCGAGGCGCGGGAGGAGGAGAAGCAGTGGGGAGGCGCAGCCGCTCACCTGCGGGGCAGGGCGCGGAGGAGGGACCAGGCTGCGCGCTCTCGGGCCGAGGAGCCGGGACGCGCCCGCAACCCTGCACGCGGCCCAGCTCGGGGCGTCACCTCCCCCGGGCCCGGCGAACCCGAGGGGTGCAGTTCTTTGCTTTGACAAGCAGCGCGGCGGAGGCGTGGAGAGCGGCGAGCAAGAGAGCGAGCGAGCCAGACTGAGAAACTCGAGCCGGGAACAAAGAGGGGTCGGGTTGTGTGTGTGTGTGTGTGTGTGTGTGCGCGCGCGCGCGCGTGTGTGTGTGTCGACTCCAGCTCCCGGCAGAAGCATTTGGGTCCAAGGCCCCTGCTGTGACTCCCCAAGACCCAGCCGTGCCCTCCACTACCGACTCCCTTCGCTCGCCGGCACAAACTTTATTCTTGGCAAACTTCTTTTCTTTCTCTTCCCCTCCTCCTCCGCCCCCACCTTCTCCTCCTCCTCCGGCAGATTAAATGCGCCAGGAGAAGGAAAACCGAAGCGAAAGGGAAGGAAATAAGAAGCTCTAAAACGGACATCTCCAACCCGGGTGGCTGGTTTTTGTTTGGTTTGGTTTTTTTTGTAATACCCTCCAGGAAGTGGACATTTCGTTGTCTTCTGATTCTCCTTGCACCGTCTCTACTGGGGCAAAGGGAGTCGTTTTGCCCAGCTCCCTTCTTTTCTCGGAAAACAAACTCCCAGATTGGCATCCAGGGAAGCTAGGGTGGAGAGGTTTGCGTAGAGACGCGCCGACGGACCCTCCTGTGCACTTTGGAGAGTCGAACCTCCTCCGGAACCGGCGTCCACCGCGCGCAGACCCGGGAGACGCTGGTGGCGTGGGGTGGCCGCTGCGGCAGCCTAGCCTAGCCTAGCGCGCGCCGCGCAGACGCCCCCAGAGGCGCCGGCTGCGGCGGCCCTCGCAGTTCTGTGTCCTTCGGCCTTGGGAACGGGAGCCGGCGTTGGTCTCGGCGGAGTGGGAAGGCGCAGGCGGCTGCCCGGGCTCGGGCGCCGCTGCAGCTGCTCTGATTGTCGGCCGCCAGCCCGGCTTCCGCCCGCTCTCCTTCCTCACGCATCCTTCCAATTCTCCTTTTCTTCCCCCACCTTTCGTTGACCCATTCTTTTTTCTGCTGTCGCCTGGGGTGCTCCCCCAGCGGAGCGGAGATTACAGAGTGGTCGGGATGCCCCAACTCTCAGGGGCAGGCGGCGGCGGCGGGGGGGACCCGGAACTCTGCGCCACGGACGAGATGATTCCCTTCAAGGACGAGGGCGATCCCCAGAAGGAGAAGATCTTCGCCGAAATCAGTCACCCTGAGGAGGAAGGCGACTTAGCCGACATCAAGTCCTCCTTGGTTAACGAGTCCGAAATCATCCCGGCGAGCAACGGACACGAGGTGAGCGGGCCGCTGCCCCGAGCTCCAAGAGGCGTGGCGGGTCCCGGGAAGAGCAGAGGGAATAAAGGAGGGAAGGCACCCGGCAGCCCGGCCTGACTGGTCCCGAATAGGTCTGCTGGGGGCAGGGTGGGAGGATGGGGGTAGATGATGGGTTCCTGGTCAGTGTTCTTCGTGTGTGTGTGTGTGTGTGTGTGTGTGTAGGGGTGTAGAGGGAAACTTATTACAAGTGGGTCAGTTTTGGGGTTCGTAGATTAAACTGTTGGTTTGCGGCCAGGAGAAGCTGCCTTTAACCCGTAACGTTTCACCTTCGGACTTTTTTTTTTACTGGGGTTGAGAGGGTGCGATGCCTTAAAGCGAGGATGAACAGCAAACTGAGAAGTTCTTCCGTAGAACGGAAAACAAAGTGCACCCGCTCTCTCGGTAGATGTCTCTGCAAAAGTGCGTTAAACCACCAAAGGTTTAGGTAGAGACGAGCAGAGCCGCAGGCAGAGAGGAAGGGGAGGCGGGCGTGGGCCGGGGACAGGCGGGGCCGTCCCAACCGCCGCCAAGCCGGGCTCGCGAGGAGCCGGCCGGCCGAGGGGGCGCGCGCTCGGGCGGCGGGGGGCGGCGCGGGACCAGGTCCTTGCGGCCGCTGGAGTCCCAGCGCCGGCGCGGGCTGCCGGGAGCCGTGGGAGCGCTGAGTCGAGCCACTTCTTGAGGGCCCTGGCAGTACTGCCCGCCACACTAGTTTTCTCCAACCACCTTCACTTAAAGAAGAAGAAAAAAATATCACGCTTCTATCTGGGGTTAGTTTGAGCCAAGATCAGGCCTTAAATCTATGCATAAGAAAGGCGAGTCAGAGTCGAGATGCGGCGGAAGCCAGGGCACCCACTCAGGGGAGGGTGGAAAGCGCTTTATCAGATCTCCTGGCCCGCTGCGGGCGATAGCGCTGGTAACCCGAGTAGAGTAAATAGAGACACGTGGGTGCTGGCTAGAGAGCCGCGAATCGGACCGCGCGGAACGGCTATTTCAGGCCGCGAGGAGAGCTTCAAAAGATGGGGGGTTGGGGGAGCGGATGGACCCTGATACTCGACACTCCACTGGCCACACTTGTTCACAACTGGGCAATGCTTTGGAGGAAATCCGGTAGAAAAGACCTGACATTCAGATGATTTCACCAACGCTTTTTCCCTCCAAAGAAATTTGGAGGGTATACCCTTTTTCCTTAAATGGCATCCTTCTGCCCCCAAAAAGAAAGCTTGTGGTTTTGAGGGCGGGGACATTTTGGGTTTTAAACAGCAAGTTTAAGAACACATCAGAGTTACCTTCTTTATCCCAATGGCAGGGGTGAGTACGCATTTTGGAAGGCCGGGGACCTGGGTTCTAAGGAGAACATGGGGGTGTTCTCTATCCCCTGAAGCTTTCATCCCAGCATGCCAATTCAGGGACAGCTAGGTTGCAGCCAGCCCTACTTGAAAGGTGTGTTGTAGGAGGAGGTCACTGGGAGGACGTATGTCCAAGGAACCAAATAACATCCCGAACACTCGAGGCCAAACTCAGATTTGTAGAGCAGCCTTTTTTTGTTTTGTTTTGTTTCTAGCCATTTTGCTTGTCCTTTCTTTTTCTATAAATAAATTTGCCAGCCACTTACCATTTTCTGCATGCTTCTGCCCTGCGGAGAAGGGCCCTGCGTTTGAAGCCCAGAACCCAGGTATAAGGGCTGTGTTAATCTTTGCCGGTGGTAAGTGGGCATGGGGCAGACCCAAGGAAGATGGTGAAGGGGTAATACCACTGATTTGCACGTGGTTAAGTCTGGGTGGAAGGTGGTTACCAGAACTGATATTAGCTGGGCTACCTTTTAGGTGTCTATGACCCAACTCTCAAATTTTCCTCCCTTTGACCACAGAATAGTTCACTTTTCTCTTGTAAGCTTGTAGTCAGCTAACCATGGTAGATCAGGAGGAGTGGAGCTCCTGCTTGAACTGGTTTGGGACAGTTGCTTAAGACCCTCATTTGTCAGTAGTGGGCTTGTTTTTATTTAAAATGTCATTTTCAGTTGCAAAATCGTACTTCACTTGTTTAATGAGTTCTGATGGAAGTGAACAGTGGTTGAAGAAGCTATCAGAACCATCAGCCCCATTAACTCAGATTCTTATCACATTGGGCATCCAAGTAGCCTTGATGTGTTTTAGCGAACAGCATACGGACCGTCCCCAAATTTGTTTTTATTATTATTTATACTTTCTAATCCTGGGTAGATAATTCTCAGAAACACATGTTGAAAAGGAAAAGATTTCCCAGTACTCAACCCTAGCCTATTCTCTAAGATTAAAAAACAGGTAGGTTGAGTTGCACCTAATCTTCCTCCTTTGAGTGTGGAATCACACTTACTTTGGTATTGTCACAAATTCTAAGGTGATTTTCTTTCTTTTGGGGGTGGGGATTTGTGCTGTTAGGTGGCCAGACAAGCACAAACTTCTCAGGAGTCCTACCATGACAAGGCCAGAGAACACCCTGATGAAGGTAAGACACTAACTCCACTTCTCCCAGTTTTGTTTAATATGTGCAATTTGTGAATATAGGGATGTTTTTTATTTTCGTCCAAGAAACCCAGATTAGATGTAATACGACATTTGTTAAAATGGAAAAAAAAAACAGGAAATTTGTTGTTTCTCCATAATGTGTGTTTACAGTGTAAAAACTTTGAATTTAAATGAGTTGGGGCCTTTGGATTTCAGTTGGCTTCCAGATTCTTTGCAGAAGAGAAATGTCTATAATGAGTTTTCCTCATTTTACCTGAAGTTCTAATTATAAATAGATCTTTAGTATTTTTTTCCTGAATTGTTACAAAGTAACAGTCTACATCAATTTATTTTCCAACAAGAATAGTTTCAAAAGGATTTTCACTTGTAAAATTACTGTTTCTTGTTATAGTGTATGTGCATACTAAATATGGCTCAGTAAAGAAGAATCTAACCTTTAAAAATATAAAACTTAATTCTTAAAGTTAGGAATGATGCATATAGAACATGATAGTCAGACTTTCTCCCCATTTCTTATTCTTGCTCAAAACATTAAAAATTATGTAATACTTTAAGATTTAAAGAGAACTCCCTGTGACTTTAAAAGAATGTATAATCTGTAGGGTTCCTTTGTTGAACAGTGTCCATTTCTGTTCTCCTTTAATTACTCACAATTGGCCTGACCAGAATGAAGTGTTCACATGTACAATATGTCAGCCAGGGGAAGAAGGGAAGAGACTATAATATCAGGCTTCCTTCTGAGCTACAAAGTAGTTACACAGATTGAAGAGAAGACATGTATACACTGAATACATACAAATTTCTTTGGCAGAGTGATGTAAGTGTAGCACATAAAATTAAGTCTCCTGGAGTTAATCCTTCATGAATTTGGATAGTTGCCTGTACACTAGATGCAACTCTCTCACTCAGTAAAATGTAGGCATTTTCTAGAAACTTAGAAGCACAGGTAGAATTTTTGAGTCTGCCTGTAAGCTGGAGCATAACTTTAAGTTGAGTAAATGTATACGCGTGTGTAGAGCTGAATGGCCTAATGTATTTATATTACAGCTTTACATTTGTGTGTCTTCTTTCATCTGTCTGTATTTCTTAGTCCAGTTTGTTAGTATTAGAACAAATTAAGTTAGATGGATAACACTTATTTTTGTAAAAACACCAGTCAGTAGTGGAAGTAAATTGAACCACATGTTTTTAAAACATCTGGTTCACTGCTAAGCCGTTTAAGAGAATAAATACTGTCAATCTAAAATAGAGCATAATAATCCAGTTACAATATTTTGTAAACAAATCTTTTATGTAAGGTCTGATTTGTCGTAGAACCATTAACTTTTCAAATGAAAAATACAGTGATATAAAAAGGAAGTCAATGTGTCATTGATTGTTCTTTGCATTCTCTCAGGAAAGCATCCAGATGGAGGCCTCTACAACAAGGGACCCTCTTACTCGAGTTATTCAGGGTACATAATGATGCCAAATATGAATAATGACCCATACATGTCAAATGGATCTCTTTCTCCACCCATCCCGAGAACAGTGAGTAACATGCTGATGTTGCAAATTATTTTCAGAAGTGCAAATTAACTTATATTTTGGCAAAAATGTTTGTTTTTTTAAACACACTGGAAATGCTTTCATTATATATGTCCAGTCATTGCTAAATAAGACCTGCTATGTGGAATGGTTGCCTTAAAATTATGCTACGTTTGATGTTTTGCACTTGGAATTTTAGCTTTTGGCTTATTAGTTAAGATTAATGAAAAACAGATCATGAGCTGTGATGAAATCAAATGGATTTAAATCAGCAAATTCATGATTTTATGAGTATTTGCTTTCTACTCTATTGAAAGAGATTGATTTAATCTTTCAATTAACTAAGTGCTGTATGGCTCTCACTGCCCATGAGCTGTCTAGAATCAACTCCTTTGGCTCGTTTGGAGCTGAACGTTCAGAATGTTACTTCAGCTTTCTGAAGTGTCTCATTTGATTGTATTAGCTAATGTTTCTTTAAAATCGGTTTGGGGTGGGGTAGGGGAATGAGCTGTTTTTACTTTATTGCGAATTGTTAAGAAAGTATCATCTGAAGATTACTCTAATGAAAACTGTTCTTTTTTTTAATCTCGGAGTTCAGTTAACTTTTAAGTTCTAAAAATGCAGTGGCATTGTAACTGTGTTCTGCATTATGCAAATGATAACACTATGAAGAATTTTAGATGTTATTTGATAATATTTTCTCTTTTGCTGAGAAGTGGAAACCTCATTTAGGCAGGAAGAAAACATGTAAAGGGTAACTTGTGTACAACATGTGAAGTGTGCTGGTGGTGGAGTTCTCCCCGAGAATCAGCTCTTTGAAGGTGGTAATGGAGTTCTACTGATCCGTCAATATATTTACCTTTCTGGCCTCGGTCTCCCACCACCACGCAAACCCCAATGAAAAACTCATACATTTGGGCCTTGGAGGTGAGGATTTCCGTCTCACTGGCCCTCCTGGGAGTTGAATCTAGGATTATAGGATGGAATTTGTAGTCTTTGCCATATTTGCCCAGAGCTTCTACCAAGTGATAAAAATCAGTCACAGATGTTTGGGCACGTACTGTTGTTAATACCTCAGTGAACAGAATGTGGGAGCAAGATGCTCCAAGTAGCAGAGAGGAGTAGCTCCCAGTCAGTCATCAGCAAACAGTATCTGTGGTTATCTTGATTATCTGTGGTTCTCAACTGTTGAAGTGATAGGTCTGTGAAGTAAAACCACTTTAAGTGGGCACTCTGATTTAGAAGTTATCGTAATTTTTTCCCACAAATTTTGGAAAAATGTTTGACCTTTCAGGTAAGGGATAAGATTTTTCTAATTTTCACATAACAGCTAACGTGGAGATCTTGGAAGTCTTGTGATGGTTGTTATAGGAAGTAGCGATTTCACATTTTATTTTAAAAGGCTTTTCAAATATTTAATGATAGAAATGTCTGTGTGGTATGTATGAATCTCTTACCTAAGAAGTGGATGAACTAGTAAGAGCAAATATAGTTTAATATTTAGAGACCACCCAAATAAATGCTTCTGAGTTTTCAAATGTGTAGGAGACTTTATATCTGTTGAATTAAACATGCGTATATATCAGATATTTCTTTTAAGTTGGGCTGGTTTTGTTTTGCTGGTGTTTTGGAGTAGATACGTCTTAGACAAGGAATAATTGAAGATTTCTGCTGAAGGCCTTTTAGAGTAACAAAGAATCTTTACAACAAATCAAATTATAATCTCTGACTTTGTAACAACAGAAAATAGCTGCTAAAATAATCTTAACACTTTTTGGCAGTGTATACAGTTAATGCTTAGTAAGTAATTGTGGAATTTATTCTTTAGTTCAGCTGCTTCTCCTTTCAAAACCATTTTTAAAAAGTCAATATAATAAAAATCGATTGATATTTGTAAATTATCTCCAAGAACATTGAAAGTTAAGCTTCTCCCTCTTTCAACCAGCATTTTCTGCCTTAGGTCTCTCTAGCCTTTTCTCCCACCCCCCATTTAAAATTACTAGAATGGGAAGTATTTATTGTTAGTGTACGTATTAAAATTTTCAGGTCAGTTAGTTGAACAGTCATTGATTGTTTAGGAAAGATCTGTGGCCAGAATAAATGTTGGTGGGTGCAGAGTGGAGGAAAGGGGTGTGGTGAGGAAACAGTTACCTTACCCTGTTATCTACTGCTTTGCTTTAGTCTGTTACACTTTAGAACACACTTATTTTAGGCACATTTTCTTGGCAATATTCTGCAGTTTGCACAGTTCCAGAAGCTTTTCAGTTTTAACCACAAGACTACCTTCAATTTTTTCTTTTAGGGTCCGACCGAAGTGAGTCGCAATCTTTGGTTTTTAATACCTAACAGCTGTTTTTAATGCGTCTAAGACCCAAAACACTTTAACCGGAAGGCAGCCTCTCCTCTTCACCCCTAACCACACTTCTGCCTCTTGCTCTAATTTAGCTCTGTCCTTAGCGGGACTGAGTGTTTGTGTAACTGACATCCACAGTGATAGGTTGCATCTAGGGTGTCAGGAGCAGGGTGACCATTTGTGTTTTGGCCTAGGGTGGGAGCAGGAACAGTCCCCCGGCACCCCTGTTACTTGGATTTGCATTACAAACAACTGCTTGTTTACTGCATCTGCTGCCCTCAGGTGTTAGAATTGAAAAAACATCTGAGGGTGGGGGAGGGCCCTGCCTGCCCCTTCCCCACACAAAATCTTCTGTTTAGATGCAAGTGCAGGTAATCCAGAGAATACCAGCTGTGGCCAGCTGGCACACACAGAAATGTTTCTGCTGGTAGCTCGTTGTAACAATTCCATATGCTTTTGCTCTTTTTTAGACAAACACTGACATACGTCTGCACGCACAGCTTTTACCTATGACCTGAATAGAGTATTGCCTATACAGGAGAACTGCCTTCGCCAATCAGGCTTTTTTTCTTTTGAAGGGAAATTTTAATTGGCCAATTACATACTTACAGAAATTCTTAGAGGTGTATCTATACCATAAATCTTATAAATGAATGTGTCAGAGAATTTAAAACAAGAATTCTTAGTTCAGATGAATTGGGCCTAAGGAGAAAGCACCTTTATATAATAATAGCACATTTGGTGTCAGTGTGAATTCTTAAAGTACAGTAAACCGTGGCTTGAATTCTCGTCTTCTTCAAGAGTGAGAAGATGCAGAAGCCTGTTAAATATTTCAGAGCAGGGGCCCTGGAGAGTTTATTAAAAGCATACTCCCAAGACTTTCTTTCTCTGTGTCTTATTTATGAAAATTCTTGGCGGCCAACGGTTAAGTATTTAAAAAAAAAGTAGTTTGTTGCGTCCTGCGCTGGGTGCTGGCACTTGTGTGCTGAATACCGTGTGACAGTGAGCTTGGCTGGCTTTACATAGTGAAAGTTCCCATTGGCCTCATGCACTGTGGTTATTCATCTTAGGTGTCAAACTTCCATTTGTCCCTCACACAACCCAAATGTTTAACACCTCCAAAGTGAAAGATCTCGTTTCTCTTCGGCTGCTCGGGGAGGGAGAAGCAGCAGACTTAGCGCAGGAAGCAACAGCAGACATTGCAGCTCGGGTCCCCCCAACCGCAGTAACACCTGGTCAGAATAGTGCTGCTGCTGGCTGCGTTGTTTGTTTCTGTCATCCTTCTGAGGATGGGTTTTTAGGTGGGAAAGGACAGTTGTTTGTGTTCACATTTCATCTTCCTTTCTTATTTTTAGTAGACATTGCTATTAAAATGTTTCAAGGGTATTTTTCTTCATTATTTTGAGCAACTCAGTATGATTTTACCTTAAGGGAATCAACATTTGGATTTCTGAGGAACAGAATTATGCCTAGTGTAACTTTATCTTAAGCTCCACCCACCCCACCCATGTTTGTATTTGCTGACAAACAGATAAAATTTGATTTTTGTCACTGCTCACATCTGGAATTAAGGAACGAATTGGACGTGTCTAATCAGTAAGCTTACCCTTATCCAGCTGTCCATCACACTGCTGCATAGCTTTGAAAATAATCACAGGAACAATAATTAATCCAAAGATAGAAGGAGACTATGGCTTATTAATTCATTCAAGGGTACAGGGAGACTATGGCTTATATTTTAAGTAAAATTTTTAAGGTGGAGTGTCTTTTCACTTTACTGCAAGGAGCTACTTCTTTTGACTTACTGATAAATTATTTTAAATTTTCTAATCTAAGTTGTATACTTTTTGAAGCTAAGTATATTAAATTTTCCTCTTTGCCTCAAGTGCAGGAGAAGTTAAGTTTTAGAAGAATATTCTATCTCAGATTGAATGTGGGTGTCAGGAGAATGTGTGGGAAAATTCCTCAGAGCCCCAGACTCTTCTGTTTGATTCATCTAATTTGTACTGCTACAAAGTTGGGAAAGGACCACAGTCAGAATAACTGGGACCAATGACATCCCCTCTTCAGATACCTTAGATATCTTATGACCAAACAGCATCCTAATTCAAGTGTCCCAAGTGCCATGCTACACGTGACCCTTTAGGAGCTAACATTGCACTTGCATGACTTGTACGGCAGAATTGTGATCTTTATTCAGATAGGTTTTTTTCGAAATGACCCTAGACATTTCTTGTTCATTCATAAAGACAGAACAACCCAGTTTCACAAAAACAAAGGCAGTTGAGCCAACCTGCAGAAAATCTTGCTCTTTGAAGTCCCCCTCCCCCTCCCCCATATAGGTCCTGAATTTGCTCTCATCAACCCCATTATTTTGATCCATTTCGGTCTTGCAAAGACTTGTGTAATTTTAACTGGACAGAGTAAGGACCTCACAATTGGATCTGTCTGGACTTGAACTTATCTCACAACCATTCTTCAATAGTATCAACTGAGAAAATTTTGCAACTTTTGAGTCTTGTTTTAAATAATCCTGTTAGTTCCTTGGACGGAAATGTTTTTGGTTTATGCGACTGACATGTTTTTAAGCAATCGGCTTGTTCCATTCCTCTCTGACTCCTTTACTTCCTCATTTGTGTATCATAGACGTGATTGGAATTTTATCAGCCTGGTTTCTCTTTGGTTTCGAGATAGACTTCAAATTTAAAGAGAAAATATACTAGCACCATCCATTGGCCAGCAGAAAAGCACATATATTTTATTCCCAGGCAAAGTAGAGCTTGGCATTCTATAGGTGCTGCTATCATGGGACTGAAGGTTTTTTCAGAAGGAGGTATTCATTTAGAACTTGTATCTTTAAAGTCATTATTTAAGTGATTATGCCAAACTGAGCCAGTCTGTTGAAAGCTAATACTGTAATAGTCAAGAGACTTAGTACTGCTTTATACTGTCCCAGCAGGTCCTCATACATTTGGAAAAGGCAGCCATTGGACTGTATTTAAATATTTTTTAAAACATTTTAGATTGATGATCACTTTTTAAATATTAATTATAACCTTACGAAGTCATAGTATAGGAACTGTAGACTCCATTATCAGCTTTTAAGTCATTTTAGGTGTATAAATTAATCCAGTCTCTAAGATTTGGAGGTGCAAAGCCAGAAGATGATCTAGAGACCAACAACAAAAATGGGGAAGGGGACGGATCGAATTCATCAAAAAGGAGAGTCAGAAGTTGAATGGAGAATGGACAGGGAACAGGGATTGGTAACTCCCAGATTCTGATAATCTAGCCAATCTAGCTGGGCCTGTTTGCAGACTATTATCAGGCTATTCAGAGGACTGTAAAGTCTCTATAAAACAATACATTTATGCACGAAACCCACTCTAGCTAAACCTCTAAACCTGCTGAAATTGTCCACTTGCTGTTACTCAGCTGCCTTCAGTTTGCATGGAGAAGATTGCAAGGACATTACAGAGCAAACAAGAGTTTAGGTTGCCTGTCCCCTTTCCCCCATCTGTAGGAGAACTATGACTGACAGAGATGTTACTTCACACAGGGTCTAGAAATGTGTTTTTGTAGCTATCCTGGAGCAAGCATACTCTAAAAAAACTTTTTTTGACTATTGACCATTGTTTCTAGCTATGCCCACAAATAACACTTTGTGGAACTTGATGACAGTTTTGCAGAATCAAGTTTTGATCTTCATCATAGTAATTTATTGTTGATGTTACATTCACTTTAAAAAAGAGGTCGTTTTCTTTTTTTTTTTTTTTTTTACTGCTTTACTCAACATGGAGAAAGGTTGAATGAGGGGTAGGTGGCAGGAAGGCTCTAATATAAAAAGCAAAGTGGCTCTAGTGTAGCTTTAATTTTCTTTTATTATTGTCAGCTTCTGAATGAAACAGTTACCAAAACTATTAAAAGCTGACAAAGATATTTGTATAAGTCCTTTTATTTTTTTGAATCCTGAAAATTTTTGCAATAAAGCCTATCAACTGTGGATGATAGTTGATCCTCTGGTCAGTTGATCAGGGACTACTGATGAATTATGAGATAGTTACATATTATGAGTCAGCCTAGCACAGAATAGACGCTTCAGTAGATCTACTGAATAAATAATGTGCTAGAAAATTTTCATATTTGTTTTCTGGATATTTCCAAATGATCTGTGTTTATTAAACCAAATGCGGTGTGAAAATCAAGATCTGAAAGTGTCTGCTAAATAATCCTTAGTATTTTATTATTTCACTTTTTCTCAAATTTGTTGATCAATGAGCATTAGACCATTGTGTTTAATGAGGACATCAGTCAGTCCTTACAGAATGTTGTTTCCAAGTAACACCTGAAAATAGTCAACTGGAGAGCTTGCTGCTAGAGTGAAAAGGAATGGGACTGGGTCCTCATATGAGGACTGGTCATAAAAAGCACTTACCTCTTACCTAGGTCCTAGAAACCTAATTGAAGAAAAGGGGATGATAGAAATGATTTTTTCAGAAGGGTGCTTGAGATGGAAATATAATAGTAATAAAAAGAAAACCATCTTCAATTATGTTTCAGGATCATATGGTTAATGCTTTTTAATTCATTTTTATTCTTTCCCAGATAGAAAGGATATTTCTTTTTTCAGTTTAACAGTTGAGGTATTTTAAGATATTAAAAAATTCTGCATATACTTTCTAAGTACACGCGGTAGCATCCGTGCTGACTTTTCTAGGCCAGTGTGTATTGTAAATTGATTACACCCTTCTGCAGTGTGGAGAGCGCAATTTTTGAGTTTTTATTAGGTGGAGGTAGGCACCTGTGAGCCCTGTGAAGGCTGAGTCTGTGGAGGAGGAAAGTCCTGGGGAAGATGTCCAAAGATCTGGAATCTAGTCCCACGTCCATCACTCTCCTCCAAAGCCTTGGGAAGGCATTAAACCTCTATCAGCCTTTGTTTTCTCATTTACTATGAGGCATGTTAATATCTGGCTTACCTACCTAATATGATTGATGTGAAATTCAGATGGCACAAAGCCTGTGAAAGCACTCAGTTTTCTAGATTAAAGGAGCAGAGCAGGAGTCTCAGATGTAGCAAGCCAGTGTCCTGGTCCCCACCTGGTTGGAATTCTGTCACAGGAGGGGCTTGGCTGTACCCCGGAAGCTCCTGAGAAAGGGAGGAGTTTTAGGGTCTTACCATGCCACCATACTAACCTGGAATTTGGACCCTGTGTGAAGGCCTTACATTAATCTTCAGAAAATATTTGCATCAGTAAAAGTTTTGGGAATTGTCACTATGTCCTTTATAGAGATGGCTTTCTTTTCTTGGGCACTTTTTTCTCTCCCAGTTGTTAGGAGACCACCTGGTTTTCCTCTTTAGCTCTCGTATCCTCTACTAAGAGAATGATGTGTGTGAGGGAACAGATTTCTAAATTTCATATTTGTTAAAAATCTCATATCCTTCTAATATTTGATATGAAATTGCCAGGTAACTCTTAACTCCTTGGATGGGGGTAAGAATCAGTTTTTATTTAGGGGACTCTTTTTTCCTTCATTCTTTAGGATCTGGGTTTCTTCTCACTGCAAACATTATACCAAGAGGAGATTTAAGAGCCCTGTGGGTGTAGAGGACAACAGGCGAGTCATTTTTCCTCCGTCGAATTTTCTTCTGACTCAAATCTTTCCAGCTTTCCTGGCACCTAAAAAAATCAGGTCCAAGGGGATATTTTGTCCAGGCAGCAAGGAGAAATCAGTGTTTTTCTAGTCTCATTGGAAAATTCCAGCTTTCATCCTTTGAAGACCTTTTTCTCTCAAAAAAACTCAGTGAATCTTAAATATATTTCAGTGTGGAGTTAGCTTTCTTGGTACAGAATTCTTCAATTTTAAATATCATATACTAACCCTTGTAATAATTATGAACACATATCATCTTGGCACATTAGTTCATATGACTTGGGTCAAGGAAGAAAGGTACTGTGATCTTAACTGTGTTAACCTTTGTCTTAGACTTCAACAGTTAGATTTTTTAACGTCTGAAACAAAAACAAAGCTACCAAAGTAAAAAATGTTTATTGTTTACTACACCTAGGCTAACCGGTTAAATCACCAGCAGGAAAAGAATCAAGTCTCCCAGACATTGCTTGAATTGCTTTTTGCTTTTTTTTTTCTTTTTGATATATGTTAAAAGTTTAAAATGAAAATTCAAGAAAGATTTTTGAAAGGGAAAACAATTAACTTTCTTTTTCTAATTACTACCATGTGCCAGATACTGTGTTAGGCAATTTACATGAGTGGAAACTGTGAATAGGTGTTGTAATCTCCTGTGTGGAAGACAAGGGGCCCGTCCTCGGGGACAGCAGTAACCTGATTCAGTTTAGAAGTGGTAGAGTTACTGCCCTTCCTAAGGTCTAAAAAGTTGTTTATTTTCATTTAAAATAACCATATTTGCCTTTCAGAACATAAAATACTTATTAAATTGATCATAATGTTGATTAAAATGTAAAGCACAAAAGCAGTTTTTATCTTGAAGAGTTTTTTTGGCAGTTTCTTTTCAATAATGCCTTACTATTTTTATGAAAATAAAAAGAACTAATACTTTCATTTAAAAAGCAATACATGTTCACCAGAAAACTCAGATGAGCAAAAAGAATAATACTCAGTTCCCAGGAGCCTGCTGTCAGAGATGACCACTCTTAAAAGCCTTTTAGACCTCTTCCTGTGCACATTTAGAAATACACGCACACAGGTGGAGGTTACAGCTCAATGGTAGAGTGCCTGCTCAGCATGCACAAGGTCCTGGGTTCATCCCCAGTCCCTCCACTAAAAAGTAAATAAATAATAAATAAACCTAATTACCTCCACCCCAAAAAGAAAAAAATTGAAAACAAAACAAAATAACCAGAAATACACACATGCATTCATGAATAAATGTCATACATTCTTGGCAATGGGAACATAATATACCATTTTGTACTTCTTTTTCCCAGCAATATGCAGTAGATAATCTTTTTTACTCTTCTGTAACATCATTCTTATTGATGGCCTAATATATTTAATCAGTCTTTTCTTGGTGAGACATTTAGATGGTGTCACCTTTTTTCTCTATCTTGAGCAATATTGTGATAGAATGCATATTTTCTAAGTCTGTACAAATACTATTTCTTTGGAGTACATTGCTAGAAGTGGAATTGTAGAGTCAAAGGCAGTGCACCTTTTTAAGGTGGGATTAATCCAACATTGCAATTTAACCTTAACAAATTTTATTTAAGGTCAGTGTTTAAAGATATTACTTGATTATATTCACATTTGCTTATGTTTGGCGTTTTGAGGCTGATCATTTTGATGCCTTCCTCCAGTAAAGAAATTAGTCCAGGATGGATAAGAAGTCAGACAGATGGGGAGCAGAATATCAGCTTAATTTTTTTTAATCAAAGCAGCTTAATTATTATTAAGGCTGGATTGGAGAATGTGACTTGAACCATGACACAAATTTGGACTTCTTTTGACTTCCCCAAATGGAACACACCACTAAGTCATCCAATAAGGGCAAGGAACTTCACCTCCTGTAGAACTGGAGATGAGAACAAACCCATGTTCAGGCAAACTGGCCCCAAGAGAGAACAAAGGGTCAGTCTGCCCTTGCTCAATTCCTTCTCCAAATCACCAGAGATGAGCCGCTCTTCCTTGTGGAATGTGAAGAAAGGGGTGGTAGAGACAAAGACTGTAGCCACTGCCAAGAGAGCAGTTCCTACTTTATTGGCCAAGCCAAGGAGGAGGGGAGAAGGAGAGCATGGTTACCTCCTTAGTCATAATCCTTGCTCAGAGTGATCAGACTGTGGGCCAAGGACAGTAATAGTACAATACGTGCCTGATTATGATGGAAGTTGCAGCAGGGCCCTGCTGTTGGGACCAGAAGATCTAGATCTCAGTGTCTGCTGCTGACCAGCTACAGCCAGTTACCTACTCTCTGAACCCTGGTTTCTTCACCTGTAGCATAGACTGCCATCTCTTCTGCTTACAAATACACAGTACTCTGCATTAGTAGTGGTGTTTCTGGAAGGGGGACCAACTACATCTGAACTTACTGGTGTTCTTGTTAAAAATCGTCCTTAAAGATCCAGACTAAACTGTACTTCCTCCATGAAGCTCCTCCTGATTCCACCACCAGCTAAGACTAAGTGCTCTTGCCTTTGGGTTCACTCAGGACCTTTTTCATAACTGTTTCTACGTCTTATAATAGTTGGTTCTCCGTCTGTTTGTCTCACTAGCTGTTAGTTCCTTTAGGATAGGAAGCTTATTCATCTCTATTGCCCAGAACCTGTTATACTGCCTGGCATAGAGCAAGTTATTCCACAGATATTTGTGGGATAAATAGAGCAGAAATTTTAAAACTTCGCTTATGTAGGGCAGTAACACCGCATATCAATCTATATTTAAATAGAGACTCTAAAAATATATATATTAATGCAGAATCACAAACCTGAAACTGAGCTTAGAAATTGTCTAAGCATTAATTATAGTCCATGGACTAGATATTAGCTATTATTTTGAGTACTTAGTACATGCCAGGACTTATTCTAAGCACTTTATATGCATTAATGCATGTAATCCTCACAATAACCCAGTGATATCCCCAATATCCCTGTTTTACAGATAAGGAGACTGAGGTATAAAGAGGGTTGAGAAACTGAGACATAGGGAGTGTAGAAATCGTTAAGGACCACTGTAAAACCAGACCAAGAAGTGCTCGGTCAGATACTGTAGGTAATTTGCTTGGATCACACACTGGTAAGTAGTGGTGCCATGCTTGGACTAGGCCTTGAAACCCACTGCAGGGTGCTTTCTGCAGCTTGTTTTCCCTGCCATCACTGGCACACACAAGATGCTCAATGATTGTTAAATCAGTGAATTTTTCATCAGGAAGATATGAATGATTCTTAACTATAGGGCTTTTGTGAGTATAAAATAAGATAGTATATGATTTTATAAATGTCTTTAACATTATTTTAGTAGCAATAGGTATGGTGTTAGCAGAGAACATGGGATTCAAAGGCAACAAGTTAGATACAGTTGGGGGGGGTTAGAAGAGGGGGGAACATGTGGAAAAGATGGTGAAAGCTCTAGCCTGATGATGAGGGGGAAGTATTGGTAGAAATAATGAATTTAGAAAGAGGAGCAAGTTTTAGGACAGACATTTATGAGTTTGGCTTAAGGACCACCCTATGTTTTCTCTTTTATCTTAAGAAAACAAAAAAAATTAACCAAAATTAACTAATATCTGAAACCAGATATTTTACATTATGGACATCGTTTCAGTCCATAATTTATTTAAGTCAGCCATGCCTCACAAAATCACTTCACTTACCTCTGAAAGCTGCCTGGACCTTGATTAGAAGCCTCTGTGTGATTATGAAAAATAGAACTGCATATTACCATCAGTGAGGAGAGGAATAGTGTTAATACACTAGCATGTAATATTTAATATTTAATGAATGCACTTTACATGCATTTTTCTTATTAGAGACTCACTGTACCACTATGAAGTGAATACTACTAGTCTTCCCATCCTTCCGTTCAAGAAATTGAGGCACAGAGAGGTTATATGATTTATCTAGTCCCAAAGTTTAGTAAGTGGTAGAACTTGGATTCAAAGCCAGATATCCCTGATTTAGGAACTGGGACTCATTTCATAAAGTAGTTCCTTCCTCTAAAGGGTGATGAGAGTAAGAATAATCTTTAGTCAATGTCAATAAATTACTTTGAGGATTAAAAGTGTCTGTTATGCTTATGCTTTATTAAAGAATGTAAATCGTTCAGCTTAAATAACATGTTCTAAGAATACTTCAGAATTGTCTTCTGGTTCACTCAGCACATAACCATGTAATTGCTCAATATATTCTTGAAAATCCCCAGGAAATATTTGTTTCTTGGGTATATCAGCCATATTTTGATAAATGTCTAATTTTTATGGGAATTCATGTTGCTCGTTCTGGGGTCCCAGTGTCCTTAAGTCTTGAGGAGTAAATAGATTAATCAAATAGCCACGTGGCCAAAGGTTTTGGGAGTCTTGGAATCTCTTTGGTGAATGAAGTTGGCCCTTATTCCGTAAGAGCTGAGCATCTAGAGGCAAAAATCTGCTGCCGCAGGATGTTCTTTGCACAATACGCAATTAAAATGTGCTTTGTTTTTAGGAGCTGTTTGTGGTGATTTTTGTGGTATCATGATGTCAGATTAAGTAAGAGAAATTAGTTTAGGATTAACTGGAATTGTGATCATTCCTGAGAAGTTGCAACAGTGGGTTTCCTTAAAAAAATAAGGAAACTTTTTTTGTTAGGAAAATTATTAGGAACAATCTTCTCTTCTTTCTCTCAAAAGGGAGTGTCTTTTTGTTGCTGGTTTTAATACAAGTATTTTCTATAAGTGGGCTCATAAGGTTATATTTTATTATAATTTTTTAAATTAAAAGTATGTTGTTGCTCATCTTTCCATGTGATTAAGTAAAGGTCTGTATCATCAGTTGTGGCTGAATACCATCCTATTATAAGAATATTTCAGTTTATTGATTTTATACTCAATTATAGATTTTTTGTTGTTACTTGTTTTAAACAATGCCAAAATGAAACCCTGTTACAAACACATATTAATAGTTATTTTTATAGGTTATATAGATTTAAATAGATTATAGACCTAGATTCCTATTGAAGTAGGTTATAGGTAAATATATATGTATATATATTTATATTTGACATGTTTATGTGAATTGCTTGATTGTATCTTTCTTTATTTATGAGAGCTTTTTGTATATAATTCATATTAACCATTTTGATAATAAGAAAATGCTTTCCAGCATTATCTTGGCTTATTCTTACATTTTATTTCAGGAGAGATGTTAACCAAGCTCTTCTGACTCATGTAGGATGATACTGTAACTGGAAAAGCATTTCATTTCACTATCAGAAGAAGACACCTGTTGTTACAGCAGTCTCTGAATTAAACCTTAAGTTTAGGATTAAACAAATTTTTGATAGAACAAACAACGAAAAATGTTTGTTTCAGGGATGATTTGCCGTTCATCCCATAAATATTCATGGAAGGTACTTATTTTGAAAGTCATTGTGCTGAGCCGCATAGTTGATGAATGGCAGTGAAGACAGGGTCACCACCCTCAAGGAGCTTACAGTTTAGTAAGGGAGAGAGGATTGTGCAAACACCCACAGCTGAATGCAGAGTGAGCAGGAGCTACATCAGTTAGCACAGGACAGGAGTGGGCAGGTCTTCCGGTAGCCATGCAGTTCCTGAGTGCTGCAGTTTGTATAAGTGCTCTTACATGTTTTTCTTTATTTGCTTTTAGTTCAGTGTGGAGCATTTGGAGTATTTGGTTTACTTGTTTCAAAATGTTTGTGTAGATAATTCTATTTGGGTAGGGCCAGGAAAGTTTCTTCAATAAAGATTTTTTTAATTAAAATGTTATGCATAGTAAGTAACCTAAGACTATTTAAGAAAAGAACGTAGAACAATTTATAGAGCATTTTATTTTATTTATTTTAAAAGTGAAGTTAATACATCCATCATAAAGCATTTTAAATGAGCAAGTTTATAAACATCACTGCCAAGTTAACAATGGTTGGTAAGCATGAAGGCTAGGAGTTAGAGCCTCTGTTTAGTTGTTGATACTATGTGACTGTTTCATTGTACACCACCAGAAACTTCAACTTGTGTTAAGACGTTGATTCTGTGTATGCTAACCACATTTTAAAGAGTCATTGTCAGGCTTGACCACAATTAGAATTAGGCAAATGGAAGGAATCTCAGGAAGGTAGACAAGTTTCCATTCGTATATAAGAACACATGCCCTGGATCTTGAATGCCTGAGCCCAAATCCAGGATCAGCCCCTGGCTAGCTATCCAATGGCAAAATTACTCTTACCTCTGTTCCTGTTCCTTACTCACAGTTTGAAAATTTTCCCAATAGTTGGAAACACAGCAGGAGATGGCATCTTTGAAAATGATGTTACTTAATTACCACGTATAGGAAATATTTGGTCAAAATCCATGGCAGGGAATCACTATCTGCTAGGCATAGGTGTCAAGATACATCTGTGAATTGCAAGCCTGAGGATGTTTGCTTTCATGTCTTCTATACCATTTATTGAATAGTTCTAAGCTAAGACCAAATTTAAGTGATGTAAGATCGTATTAACTAGATTTCATGAGGGGTTTTCACATATCTATTTGAGGAAATTAGTCAAAGATTAAATTTTTCAAAAAGAAATGTTTCCTCCCAAGATAGAAGGAACAGACACCTCCTTGTAGTCGCAAGAGAAATGTGATGTTTAGCCTATGGCTGAGAAAACACTTCATAATTCAGGGACATCTGAGGTTTTATGTTATGTTTATTTGTTTTTTGAGTAGTTTTTGTGTGAATTCAATAACGTGTGTGCATTGTGAAGTTTGAAAAGTAGGCTACCTAAGGGAAGACAAATTTTAAAAGGCTATTTTTTTTTAAAGTTCTGTTGTTGCTAATTTCATGGTCGGGGTAAAAATACTGACGTGAAGTTAGGCAGTTTGTTCACTAGCTGTGTGTCTTTGAACGAGTTCCCAACTTCTTCGAGCCTCGGTTTCCTTGTCTAGAAGTGGTGACAGGTGGTGGTTGTGTGGACTGTGGGAGGCGTAGTCATGGTGGTGTGCCTGCCTTATTTAAAAGCCCCTGGGCTTCTTGGTGCCAGACCTCTGAGCCGCATCAGAGAAGGAAGCACATTTGCATTTCTCTCGAGTTGTTTTATCAGTACTGAGAGTGTCAAAATTGACCTCAGTGCTTTGGTAAAGGAGTTTTTCTGCTCTAGGGGCAAAGCAAGGTCTGATGGTATGAGGAAGGAAGAAAACTGACCCCATGCTACTTTTGCCCGGCTCTGGAAGGGCATCTCATTGTGCTTTAGTAACTTCTGGGAGCACAAAGTTTAGACTAACCATACAGGTGAGACCTGGGCATCTAATTTGAATGGTTCTGTGCAATTGACCTGCTGACCATTAAAGATCTGCCTTCAGAAAACCAAGCTATGCCTATTTCTGCTTTTCCTCCTCTCCTCACACCCCAATGTATTCCTGGAATTTGTCACCCACAGTTGCCATCCAGATGCTGCATTTTTACAAGCAAACATTGTGTTGTTTTAAAGTCACAGGGTACCCCTGTAGGCAAAGACTAAGTCACACAGTAGTTTTACTCAGGGAGATTACATCCAGGAAGTTTTTCTCTTCTGGCTTTTTTTTTTTTTAAATTGAGGGAGAGGAATTTACCCACTTGTTCAGCAAATATTTATTCAGTGATTACTAATTTTTACATAGCTTTATCTGGATATAATTCATGTGCCATACAGTTCACCCATTTAAAGGGTATGGTTGAATGGCTTTTACTGCATTCACAGATTTGTGATTATCGTGACAGTCAGTTTTAGAACATTCTCATCACCTAAGAAAGTAAGCCTGTATCTAGTAGCTGTCACCCCCACCCCATCTCCCCGACTCCCTCACCCCCAACCCTAGGTCTGAGTAACCACTAATCTATTTTTTGTCTCAATAGATTTCCCTGTTTGGGACACTTTATAAGAATGGAATCATGACAGGTGGTCCTTCATGAATTGCGTCTTTGAGCATAGTATTTCCGAGGTTCATCCATGTTGTAGCACATATCACGACTTCGTTCCTTTTTTCCTCTGGCTCTTCATAGCTGAATCACACCTTCCAGAGGTTAGATACTCGCCCTGGTACAGGTATGAACATCAGTACAGTGAGAAAAGAAGTTGATTCAGTCTATTTTGGGAGGAGGGAAAGTTAAAGTCAATTGATATTTCAGATATATAAGTCAGTAGTGAGAATATTTTTGACCACAGAATGCTGCCAGTTAAAAAATTGACCATTCTGTAATTATTTATGAACTATATACTTGAATTACATATTTATCTAATAACTCAAGAGTATACCCTTAGGGCACTGTTCATGGGCATTCATGGAAGCTGCAAACTCTTATATAAAATGAATACTTGAATACTTTGGTTAGCTTCATGTCACATCTCATAGATTTTAGCTCTAACGCAGACTCTCACAGAGTTATTAGAAATAGGGTCATTGTCAGCTTTGCCATTTTCTTGAGTTTACCTGTACTCACATTATTAGCACTAACTTTAATTCACTCAGCACTCTTGCCCATCCAATACGCAGAGCAAAAGGGGGCATTTGCCCAATGACAATCTGTATATTAAAATACTTTGTTAAGCTTAAAGTTTTAAATGTAAAAATAAATGTTGACATTATAATGTTTTCTTCCTGCACCCCTGGGGGGTTATGCTATGTACTCTTTGTGTACTATGTTGTAACCCACTGCTCTGGGTTGATAGGGAAAGTAAAGAGAAGCTGAATCCCTGTTTGTTCCAGTAAGGTACTTGTGGCAGTCTGGCTGCTGTGTGTTTCCTGTGAAGGTTTTTTTTTTTTTTTTTTATGAGACCAGCTGATTCTGCAGCACAGAAATACTCCATTTTGGCCAGTTAGGGAAGTTCTTTGCTGTGTAGGTTGTGGCCCAGCACCGCCTGGCTTTGCTGCCCGCTGGGCTGTGGGCCGAGGCTGTGTGTGACCCAGGTGTGGCCCAGCTCAGTTCCAGCATTTGAGGTTGTGCTTCACACCGACCTTGTGGCAGCTCCTGTTGGCCCTTCTTGTGGCCCTGCCCTTCGGCAGCTGTGTGGGAATTCCGCTGCCTTCCTTCCCCTAGATTAGATGTCTGCGCTGGGGTGTTGGCTATTTTAAACCAAAAATGTACAGTGTGTGCAAGTGATGAAACGGCTTGAAAAGAAAGCCCTCTGCTATCTGAAACGGTTCTCGGTCTTTCCTAAGCACATTGGAAGTTGGGCACCATCCAAATCTTGACGTGCTCTCATGGCTCTCAAAGGCACAGCTAGTCCCCTGAAGGACCCGCCCGATCCGGAGCTGGCCATTTGACTTGGAGAAGGCAGGAGGGCAGTTTAAAATCCTAAGAACAAGACTGTTTCTTCAAAACGAGCTTGTGACAAGTTTTGTTCTTCACTGAAGGAATATGCCAAGGAAATGGGCTTAAATTGTTGAAAGAATTTAGGTGGGAAGAATTACTTCAGAGGGAGGGATTAATAAACATGGGGATGGTTTATCAAGGAAGAGCATGGACTCTGAGTATTTGAAGGTCTGGAGAGTAAATGTTTGTTTGTGTGAAGCGATCGCAGTGCCTGCCCTGGAGGGATCTGGACGGTGGGCTGTGCCCGTTCCTCACCCACTTCGCCTCCCCAGCTTGTCACCTCTGAGGCGCTTATGTGTTCTTTCAGTCAGCAGTGTGCAAACCCTTCAGGTCCTCCGAGAGATTATAGTCTTTCCTGAAGGGTAAATTAAACAGGCCAGCATGTAGATTCTGCTGTATAACGAGTCTCCCGTGTATTATCACAGCCTTGTCACCTCAGTTCTCAATGATGGCCATTTTTGCTGAGGGCAGTCTCAGGGGTGTTGAGCCCACGGCTCCTGAGGGTCCGTGTGCTTTCAGTGTGTCCCTGCTTAGCCGCTTGGTGTCACACTCAAGGTGGGTGGCTGAGCAAAGGGCTCATATCACCTCACGTCGTGTTCAGGTGACTAAAATTCTAAATTCAGATTTCTCGGAAGAGAGCCTTGAAGAATACTGGACTGGCTGGAAGGAGTCTAGGAAAAGTGGGCCGCTTGGTGGTGAGTGGGGCCTGGGTCCAGTCAGCTGGTCCTGACTGCCCTCAGGTGCGAGTGGGAGGCCGCGGATGCTTCCGGTGGCTATTTTGCTGGCTTTCCTGGAGAAGGCTAATGATAGAATCATGAAAGAAATGGTTTTTGCCTGATAATCTGAAATTAGATTGGGGCCTTGGGATACGGAAAATATGATAAGCTTATTAGAAATGCAACATAGAAAAAATAACTGGAACTTATTTCTGGTAATTTCTGAAAATGGTAAAATTAAGGAAAGACAGCACTTTTCCAAGAGAAAAATATCTAGCCTTTGAAATGCTATTACTTAGATATTCTTGCTGAATTTTGCTATTGCATTTCACTGACTGAAATTCACGGAGTGCATTTGCACCCCTTTCCCCCAAACAAAACAGACAAAAAATGAACTCCAAATAAAACAAGCGTCAAAACAGTAAACTGAGGTAGAGTTGTCCAGTTCAGCACAGTTTCAGACAGATTTTTCAGAGAAAATTTACAGTTGGGGACCCTACAACCAGGCCTGTTGATTCAAAATCCTATCAAACAGACAAAGGCAGCTTTTGTTCACCAATTACTTGGTGTTTCAGAGCTAAGAGATTCTGTACAGGATGAAAGGAGGCAGTTATTTCATAGTCAATTCTTCGATGTCAGTAAGTTTTAGAGCTTCTTAGACTTGGAAGAGTAAAAAACTCATGGTTCATTGACTAATATCTAAATACACAATATTAAATCTTTTTGAAAGGGGGCTTTAATAAATGAGATGCATTATTCACTTTTGTAAATTTTTAAAAAGTTATACTTTCCCACTCTCTTCATCCTAAAGTCTTGTCTGTTTTCACATTTGGAGTTTCTCTACAGAGCTACAAATATAAGTTGGGACAGATATTTTCAAAAATGGAAACTGAAGTATTAGAATCGGAATGTGAGAGGGTTTTCTGATAGCTAGGGAGTGGTGGTTACAGGACCCGCACAGCACTGTGCGTAACCCTGGAGACATAGTATAGTGATTTATGGTTGACCTGCTTGTTTTTTGTGTTGATTTTAAATGTCGTAGTGGATTATTTACACAGTGACTTATTTATAGTGACCAAAATGCCTTAATTTAAAAAATGAGGAGTTCTTCACTCTTCTTTGTCATTTTAAGAAAGAGTAGAATACTGGTGTTAATATACTTTGGTTATTGTATCCTTAAGAGTTTTTCTGCTATTTGGTGCCTTGAGGTTTTGATTCAAACATCAAGGTATAATCATGGCAGACTGATGTGTGTCTGTGTATCTGGAGCCAGAATTGTAAACATCCCCTGACTTTCCTGGGTCTTTTTTTTTTTTCTTCTCTCTTGTTAATAAGGAATTAAGTACAATTTCCCAAATGAGCTGTGATTTACTGCAGATGCAAATTTCAGCTCTCCTTAATCGGAAAGGAGAGTGGGGAGGGGGCAGTTCTTGAGCTGCTGCACAGGTTCACCTTGCATCAGGTGTCTGCAAAGTCTTCAGACCCAGTGCATGTTAGAGTCCCTCTCCCAATTGGAATCACTTGCCCTATCATTTCATTTTACCCTTTAGGCTTGAAAAAGCATGTATTTAGCCATCAGTTCATTTTGTGTGGTCTGAGTTATAAAAATGCCCCTGCTGGTTTTTCCATATGAAAAACATGTTTTTCATTTGTGGAAACTTATATAATTTTTTCTTCTTGGCTGGGCTTTCTTTTGTGCTGCTTTAAATTAAAAGCAAATGTACTTCCCTCCCCTTCATTCTTGATTCCCCACCCCCATCTTTGCATGTTCCAATTACAGAGTTGTGAAAATAAGTCATCTTTCGGCTTTTGTTACTTTAAAACAGCTATCGGTGATGTCAGAGTCAATACTAAAAGCATTAAGAATGCTGGCAGAATGTAATGCAGCTGCAATCCAACATGATGCTGGAAATGGGGTTGAGAGCATAAAGGCTTTCCATATTCCCAGGGCGCACAACTGCTTGCGGCCTTGGCTTTGATCTCTTCAAAGGCTGCTGCCTCCTCCTAGATGGAGAGACTTGGCTGCCACTCGCTTGCATTGAAAAAAGGCAGAGGTCTCTATTCAGGCAGAAATCAATCACTGTGCAGAAACAATTATGTGTAATTCAACCATCATGAAAACAGGACGAGATTACGGGTTTGTTACCTGAGTGACTGTGTGGAGACAGGGAGCAGAGAACACTGGAGTCCTGCTGACATGCCACATCTCGATGACAATTATAGACATATGAATGATGCGGCGGGTGGGGGCAGCACGGTGACAAATGCTGGTCACGCTGTCCAGCAGAGCAGAAAATGAGGTTACAATTGGGAGATAATGTTTGCATATGTAACCATATTTCAGCAAGCCGAACAACTTCGGGGAACAGACCCTCAAAAACTCTTGTGGGTATTTGTATGTATATATACCAGCATGTGAATGTGATACTAGCTGAATTAAGGCAAAAATCATCCTAGTGATTTGAGAATTAGACTAGAAGAGCAAAAGAAAGTGAACCTGGGGTTATTACATTTGCTGATACTCTGAAAACACAACTAAGTTTCTAACCTCATATATGTGAGTCTATCTTTAAACATTTGCTCATTCAAGAGTAACATTTTTATTTTAAATTTGTTAATCTACCTCAAAAAAGCATTATGTTTTCTCATCTTAATTTAAGCACTTTGGGAAGATGATTTTGTCTGTTCTATCTTCCCTTGTTTTCAAATGTTATTTTTCTAAAGCAACCTTCTGAAATGCGTTGAAGTTTCCTTTCATTGTGAATAAAAGCCTTTTTTCTAGGTAGGAAATAACTTTTTGCTGTAAGTAGAAGTATATTTCATCTCAGAGACCTGGCACGCAAAGCTGTCGAGGCATTTATTTTTATTTTAACTTGCTCTTGTCACCTAGCAGAGGCGTAGGAGTAACCTCACATTTTGCCAGCTAGCCCAGCTAAAGGGGGGAAAAGGCAAAATAAGATGAAAACCTAGATGGCTGATTATAAAATGGTATTGCTGCTGTTCAGCTTGATACCCAGGCCCGGGTTTACCTTTTATGCCGCTCCAGCTTAGACATCAGAGGCGTGAGAGCTGCTTTGAGTTACAGATCTTCAAACAATAAGTCAAAACAAAAAATCAATCCCCTCCGGTCCCTGGGTGCAGTTATCGAAAGATAAAAGAGAAAAATAAAGTTATGCTAAAGTAGATAGAGGAAAGGAGCAGATACGCCAAGGAAACTCGGAGGACAAGTGCAGAGTTGAAGTGGGCCTCGTGTGAGCCAACATCAGTGAATTTTTATCTTATCAAAAAGTTTTAGGGTTGCCAGTTCTTTTCAAACTGGATCCAGTCTGCTCCAGGGCTGCCTGGAGCATTGGCTTTAATAAAGTTGCTTTCCCACCCCCTCCTCCCTTTTAAATATAACCACATAGGAATTAGAGTGCATTTCACTCAAGGTATAAAACTTGCCACAGACTTCAACAGCAAATTAGGGGTTTCAATAATCCCTTGATATTTTGAATATAAATTGAGGAGAGTTTTTTTTTTAATGTTTATTGAAAGCTGTAGATTTACATGAAAAGTAAGGGGCAAATCTCTATAGTGTGTGTTCTTTTTTCAGGCCAAATTACTAAGGAGAACTGGAAAGCCCCCATGAATTCTTTTTGAGGTTAAAAAAAAAATCTGTGTTTTTCCTCTGATTCTTGTGGCTAGTGTCAGATATTTTTGGAGATTAACTTTAACAATCTATCTGAAGCATTTTGGCCAGCATTTTGATATATGAGCCAGTATGTATAATTATGAATTCAAATGAGAGTTTAAAAAGGCTTATATTTTTAGATATTCTCATAGAATAGTGACCTATTTGCTCACTAATTTTATAGCTGTAAACATTTCTGAAATTATCCAAGATACAGTTCCTTCATTAGCTTCCCTGAAGGTATTGCATACAATGGCAGCACAGATCTCATTCTTACCCTTCCCTTGGCTTCCCTGTTTTCCTCACTGATAGGGTGGTGTCCCTGAGCTTCTGTCTGAGGAGCCAGGCCCACATGCATCTCCTTAACCACGGTGGAGCCCGGGCTGCCTCTTGCCGGGTAATCAGTCTTCAGATTTTAAGGGAGAAAAAGATAGTCGACGTTATGGAACTGGATGCCTTGCTATGTAAAGAAACGTGTTCTATATATAAACTGTAGTTTATCATTTGAGTAAAATCATCATAGCTTTCATTCGCATAGTTCAGATGACTCACTGTTTTGAAAATTAAATAAATGGAAAACAACTACACACTGTGGGTTGCAACTTTTATTTCTTAGTATAGAGTTAATGAGCAGAAAATGGCAGAGCCGTTTCCACACATCTGAGGGTTACATTTTTTTAAGTATTAATGAATGCACTTTATTATAAACACTGAAGCTTACAAGAATGTGCTGTCGGCCCTGAGAGAAGAAGTGGGGTGAAGATTCTGTCTAGTCTCTTGTAATTAAGCTGTGGCCGAGAACTGCAGGCTGTGTTTAGGCCTTTGTCCTCTGACTCTCCTTCAGGCAGGGTTCAGCTTGCATTTCTACTCCAGTTCTCCCTTCCATTTCCTATCCTTAATCCCATCTTGTCATCCTTCCAGGCTACTTAGCGGATGTTATTATAAGTGCCTTCATGTTCACATGCAAGGAAGGAAAGAAGGCAGGAGGAAAATGGGGCAAGGTATATATGCAGCAGAGTTACCACACCCTAGCTAGCTCTGTCCTGGCCCAGGCGGAAGAACCTTTGAATTCCTGACATCACAGCTCTGAACTCTGAGCTCAGATCTTTTACTCCCACACAGGCAGTAGCAGCTCCAAGGGGTTGGGGGACAGGGGGATGAGGGTGAGCTGGCCTCCGTAATCTCCAGCATTATCCTTAACCACCCCAAATAAACACCTGTGCTAAGTAAAAACATTTTTCAAGACAGAATCTCTAATCCCTTCTTCCAACTAGATTGCTGTCCCTAAGCCCCTTTTCTGCAGAAATGTATATATGCCAGATAAATTTTGGGGTGTATTCACCTGTGAGTGTGTATATACATATATACATGTACATATAATGCAGTGTTAAAAGCTGATGAATCAGATTGTCTATACTTGAATCAGCTCCACCACTTAATGGCTATGGGACCTTAAGCAAATTACTTATGTATTTTAATCCTTCATTTCCTTATCTGTATAATGGGAGTAATAGCAGTAACAATGTGGGAACTCTGTGTAAAGGTAATGCAAATGCAAAGCATAGGTGACATTTAGGTGTTAATGTTAGATGTTCTTGTTAGAAAAGAATACATCTGTTCTGCCCTCAATTGAAATGATATTTGCATTCTGTTACTAATTTATGAGATCTATTTATGTGTATTTAATATTTGAGTTTCTTCATGACCCATTCCCAGAGTAGAGCCCAGACTGTGGAGGGAAACGTTAGGTCCAGCATGTCTCATCTAAGCCTGAATTTCTATTAAAGATGCAATAATAGAGGCATTTATTGCAGTGATCCTAATGGCTGCATCATCATGGGAGAAAATATATGGTTAATAATTTGTTTAACTCTTAGATTTTCTAATTTGGAATTGAGGGAAACAAAACCATAATTCATGTTCTTTGTACCCCTTTTAATATGCTAAAGGAAACAGCTTCTCTCTCTCAAAGGAAAAAGAATTTTAATTACATACATGTTATATTTTAGCATATTTTACTTGTTAGTTGGATATATTCCATAGGACAATAGTAAGTCTTTATTATAGTCTGTGCACATGTAATTCACTAGTACGTGGAATGGTAAAAAGGAGAGCGACAGTCAAATATTTTGAGTTACGAATAAGAAATGGGTTAAGGACCTAGAATTTATGATATTCAGGATATGGTGGATGAGACAAACAAGATTCAGATTACTGGATTATTATAAATCCTCTGGAATAAAAGCAGACTCTGGGCAACACAGTAACTCACATCTGTCCTTCCTACATTCACATGCTCCTCCTGCCCACCAGCATGCACGGCCTCTTAACCATCACACCAGCAAGTCATCAGTGCCACTTTACCTTTCTCTGCTCCGAAGTTGAAAGTCTAAATCACAGTGTGAAGATATCTTTATGATATTTAAAATATTACTTGGACCTTATGTTTTAATAGGACATCTCCAGCTTTGGTGATTTGTTTTGTTTTTATAAACAAATGTTGAAGATAACTTATTTAACAATTTTGTTCCTTTTAACTTCAAAATTTTGTACAGTTTGAAGAGTAATTATTTAGGAGGAGGCACCAAAGTATATCTTAATTAAAGTTAATTAAAGTCAATTTAAAAATATTTAAAATAAAACCTCTGAATTTTTGACAAGCCAGAAGAATCTTAGTCTGAGTAAATAGCTTTATCCTGAGCAGAAAGGCCCAGACAGCCTCTCAGATTTTTTTCAAACTTATTTGAGGTATAATTGATAAATAAAAATTGTAAATATTAAAGGTGTACAAAATGATGTTTTGATCAGCTTCTCAGAATTTTAAAGGAATACTCAGAGCTCTTAATTGTAGCCCTTTAATTTTCATTGACTACATACCTATTTAGTAACTTCATAAAAATTATTGGCAGGTATCTCCCATTTTGTACTCTTGGCTATTTGGAGTTAGAACATTCTTTTAGAATCTTACAAGCATAGCAGGGTAAACAATCAAAAACATTTATGCTTTTGAAAGAAAAGTACAAGTCTTATTGGAGGGCACATGAGCCTAAAGGACTTAATTGGACTCTTCAGGCACACCAAGAATCAAATACCATATTTTATAATACATGTAAATCTTGCCTCTAGCTCTGCAGTTACAAAACTCCTAAAAGGCAAACTTCTGGGATTTGATCCTATGTATTGCTGAGCTTTTGAGATTTGAATGAGTTTTCCAAACTCAGAATGTTATTATGCAGCATAAGCATCTAAAGTTTTTTTTTAAAAAGAAAATTAAGGAGATGTATATTATTTCATTAGAAGTATTTGAACTGGCAATTTAGCACACACACATATTTCTATAAAGATTAATGCTTCGATTTTAGAATGCTTGGTCATTGAATAGTCAGGGCAACTCAAGTATTGAAGGTTTGGGGGAATATGTATCGTAGAAGGACAAAGCAGAAATGATAGAAAGATAAAAATTTTATAAAATGCTAAACCAACACCACATGGAAATTTTAAAGGTAAGAGTTCTTCATAGAACTCATAGTGTTTGCTTGTGCACCTTAGAAAAGATGAACTATGCTTTATAATTTTAAAGGTTTTAGTATCTTCTGGAAATTATTTTGCATTTAAGTTCAGAATTTTTTTTTCTCTTGCCCACCATGTTTTGTTTTGTTTTGTTTTTCTACCTGAATTTTAGCCTTTGAAGGACTTAAGTCTTTTTACCCCATGTCATCAGCTTCCTATGAGTGGTTGCCCTGCTTCCAAGTAAAATGAGACCCGGTTTTGTTCTATTGGCCTGTTTGATAATTTTGTGATTTACTTTCTGTATGAACGGGTAAGGAAGAAGTCAACCTAAGGAATTTTAAAAGGATGTGCTTAATCCCATACTGTTTTGATGTACCTTTGGGTGGGGGTGGAGGGGAGTGATGAAGCCAAAAAGAAGAGATTCCTGGGAGCCAGCCCATGGGGTGAGTGGGAGGAGGGTAGAAGGAATTCCAGGCTTCGAGTGGGGTTAGCCCCTGAAGGATGCGGAGTGGATAATTACCTGCACTGTAGGGCTTGGGGAGGCCTACAAGTCTCTGCTTGCCTAAAAATCTCTCCGCTGCTGGCAGTCCATTGAAGTGCCACTCAGCCGGCCTACTGGCTCCCAATTCCCACTGTTAGAGGTTCTCTACAGACAAAGCCGGGGCGTTGCTGCCTAAGGCCCCTGCTTAATGCCTATAACACAGACGCTGCTGATGGGGAGGGCCTTAGGGGTAGGCTGACCTAACATTCTGGCTGGTAGACACAGCATTGTGCCTCTCCCAGGTGAGCCCAGCCCTCTGCGAGAGTCACCCCTTCCCCTCTCACTCTCCCACCATCTTCCACCCCTGCTGGGAGAGGCACCTGCGTTTTAGGGCCATCACTGAGAGTAAATGGAATCACTCCTTCACATGGTGTTGAGACTACTGTCATTTACCTTCCTCTCACTCTTTTTCCAGGGTAAACATCCTTAGTTCTTCCAAGTCTGTACTCTCAGAACTTTTGCTGTTCTGGTTCCCCTCCTCATTTCATGCTTTGTTTTGGTTCAATAAAGGCTTGAGGTTTGAACTCCTCAGTGCTTCAGATTGAGTCTAACCACTGCAGCACTGGGCTGGTCTGTGGTGTCCCTCATTCTAGTTCTGTTAATGTAACCACAGGTTTTAGAGTCTTAATCACTTCTTGACACCTAGGCTTAAAGTTAATTTGGGGCAATTAAAACTTCTGTCTTCCTCCAACATGTTGGTGTACGGACCCATCAACTTGTAAAGTTTTGTATTAATCCATATTAAATCCCCCTTCTCAATGTCACTTAGTCATTTTTAGCCACTTTTGGTCATTTTGGATCCAATAATAGTGTTTTTTATTCTTCCCATTTTCTTGTCCTTTTGGAATTTGAAAGGCAGGCATCTTCATCCTCTTTAAAGTCATTGATGAAGATGTACATAGAGGCAGGGCTAAGAACAGACTTACTGAGCCATTCATCAGTACCCTTTGGGTATTTTAGAAGTCTTGTTGAGACTTTGGAATCAGATAAGAATCCTGGTTTTACCTTTGGGTTGCAGTGCGACCTTGAATGATAACTTCTCAAGATGTTAATATCCTCATATATAAAATGATGATACCTCCTGCTTCATAGAGCAGTTGTAAGGATTGGAGGTCATGTACGTAAATCATCTAACACAGTGCCTGGCACATAGTAGTGGTCAACAAAGATTAGATCCCTTTTTTCCTGTGCTTTGGAATCACAGAGATAAAGTTTAATCCTTTATCCGTGGTCTTGTGTTAACTGAATCACTGTCTCGCCTGTTGGCTTTACAAGGCTTCTCTTTTCTAGGATTAAGTGCCAATTCCTTTGACTGCTCCTCCTGTGCCCTACATTACTGCACGTTTGAACTTTAGATAAAGAAATAAGTTTGCTTTGGATGAGTAGTTGACCTTTTACCTAGTCCTCTTTCTGCACTGGATTAATTTATCATTCGATAATTTAGAATGATGACATGCAGGAGGAGGCATCGTGGGTAAAAGGGAGGTGTGTGATAGCTATCTTCAGACAGTTAAGGACTGCTGGTGTGGAAGGAGTAGACTTACCTTGTGTAATTGCAAAGGACGAAATTATACAGGTCCACAGTCCTTTATTTATAAATTTGAAATTGAAGAATACCTGAAAATTGTATTTTTTTAAAATAAATTTGGTGGCAAAATCTGACCCTAATTAATGTGAAGTTATTTATAAGCTTTATTACACTAAGTGTAAATATTCATATGCCTCACTGCAAAAATATGTTTGATTACAGAGTACTGTCCTGGACCCCACTGAGGGCAATACATAACACACAGTATGTGTGCCATGTTGCTTTTCTATAATCTGAAAAATTAAGTTATAAAACATATGGTCCCAAGGGTTATCTAAAACCCTTGGGATTTAGATAAGTGATTGTGGGCCTGTACCAATGGGTGAACAGAAATCATAGCAAGACGAATACCAGTCTATTTTAGGAAAGATTTTCTCACATACTTGACAATAAAGTGGGATTATTTTCCAACATGATGACATCTCCAACACTGAGATCATTCGTGGTGGGGGTGAGGAGGTAGTATGAAACCATCTCTTATAGATGTTGTCAAGAGAGTTTATAGAGTAGGAAACTGAGTCTATGAAGTCTCTTCCAATCCTACATGCCAGAGTGTGGACACCTAAAGATGGAGAAGCCCTTAGTTGCTTTACATTTATTACTTATGTCTCATGATTACATAGAATGCTATAGTCATTGTAAAGTTTAAATTCTAAATAAAGGTTGTATGATAAACTTTGGTTTCATCAGGTTGATCTGACTCAGGGGTTCTCAGAGTTTGGTCTGGGGATCAGCAGCATCAGCATCACCTGGAAATGTCTTAGAAATGCAAATTTCTATTTCTATCCCAGATCTACCCAGAACCTGTGAAGTGAGGTCCCGAAACCTGTTTTATTAAGCCTTTCAGGTGATTCTGATGCATGCTAATTCACCAAGATTACTGAGTACTTTCCATGAAGAAAACACCTGCAGGGACCCCATGGGGCCTGCAGTCCAGGTAGTATTTTGAAAAGGCTATAAATGAAACTCAAAATTCGGAAGAAGAGTAGGGGAGGAGTAAAGGAATTCTGATTGGGATAATGAGAAAGGCTTATTGGGAAGAGTGTGCCTTAAGATGGGTAAGACTTTGGGGGTACAGAATGGGATAGTATTCCTGGCTCAGGAGAAGGAACAGTTACCTCCCCACTGGAGAACTCAGTTGTCTCTAGAATGCCAGTGATCGACACAGCACTCACAAGGGAGGGCTAAGACAATATATCAGCCAGACTACTGGGTTACATTTTTCACATACTTTGGATGTGATATCAGTGCTTTTTGGACCCAAGTGCTGTACCTTTTTTTTTATCCTTGTTAAATTTCATCTTGGTCGAATAGGCATATCGTCTAGTCCTGTAATGTTTTGGATTCCTGAATCTCTCACCTCTATTGCCTAATTAAATCTTCATCCAAGTCATCAATAAAAACTTCAGATTTGCATTTGAAATCTCCCTCCAGGTTGACCTAAATGCTAACATCGTGTCAGTGCGCTTGCTGAACTAGAAAGAAATAACTTTGATTTCCTGTGTGGTTTGCTTAAAAAAAAAGTCCCATTGTTTTATCATCATACCCTAGACAACACACTACTAAATTTTTTACTGGGGACTTTTTTATATTTTAAGCTTTTTATTATAGGATGTACTTTACACTATATGATAAGCTACCCAACGGCAGGATTTTGTCTGATTTTTAGCCTGTCAGAAACTACATTTTTATTTTACTCTCTCCCAAGAGTCCATGCCTCATGGAAGCCACACTGGTGACAAGCAGCATGTGCTTACTGGCTTGTGTCAGCATCTACTCAAAGCAAAGGCGCACAGATGGGTCTTCCAGAACCTTCCCTGCTTAGGCAGTTTGTGGAAACTGACTTTAATACTGTTGCCTAAGGGTTCATGGTGTTTCCAAATGTCTTTCTTTTGACCAAAATTTTGTCTGATGATAGATGGAAGTATGTTTTTGTGATGTCCTCTTGCATGATTTTGTAGGTGTGATTTTGCCTAGGTACTTTGGAGTGGGTTAAGTTAGGAAAAACTATTTCTATATAGCAACCATCACCATAGTTAATAGTTTGATGTTGTTTAAAACAAACAAACAAAAAAACCCCAAAACAAACAAAAAAAACATGTGTTCCTTATTTATTTTCTTCATTGGTTAAGGATGAACCTAAACTCCAGGAAGCAACTGGGGAGGCGGGAAAGGAAACATGTTATTTTCACTTCATAGCTAATTAACTGGAAAGCCTTTTGATGAACTGTAAACAGTTAACAATATAATCATAGGCTGATAACACAGCATCATAGGACTGTCAACATAAGAGAGCATCCTTATGCCTTTAAGGATCTCAACATTATCTGGATAGACAGTTATCTGTCAAGCTCTTAATGGCTTCATTTTTAAAGAGAATCTTATAAGCAGTCTTAGTAATTGGTTCTGGTCACCTGTGTTACAGGCTGTCCTGCCTCCTTTTTTTTAACCTCAATTCCAGCTGCTACTCTAAAAGTCCTTGTTATGAAGGGAGAGATTTTAAGGACTATTTTAACTCATTCCTAAACTCAAAAGGAGATGAACGAAGTACTGTTTTTCTGTAAGTGATCATTGGGACTGATGAGGTTATGGAAAAAAAGAAATGAAAACGGGATCTCTATTGACTACCTCAGTGACTCTTCACTCTGTAAATAGCAATGCTACCTGTAAGATGGTTTATGAGGACAATGTTTCTTTCCTAAATTGGTACCATTTAT
This sequence comes from Vicugna pacos, assembly GCF_048564905.1. NCBI lineage: Eukaryota > Metazoa > Chordata > Mammalia > Artiodactyla > Camelidae > Vicugna > Vicugna pacos. The sequence goes on from NC_132988.1 coordinate 45,471,724, forward strand.
TATTGGTACGTCAGACAGGCTGAGAAAATTGTTCAAAGAATACACCATGTGATTCCTAGGGTTACACCCAAGTGAGTGTCCAATATTGATACCATGTGTTTGTGCCTAGGATTTGCAGCTAGCTTGTCCTAACATAAGGTAAATTTAATACATTTCTAGCTTTATTAAACAGTACAAGTGCCAAGATATGACCTGAATTAATTGGGAACAGTTTGTTGTTGGATAGACTTACAAAGAATGAGAAGATAGCTTTGTTGTTTGTCTGTTAAGTGGAATACCCAGAGCAGTATTTTTGTTCTATATCTGGAATTTTCTCAGAATCCAGAAAAGTGTTGTTTTACTTGGATTGTTCTGTCTCCTTCTGTCTCTCCATTATTCATGAATGACCATGTTTTTGAGAACAAAGCATTCAAAATTCATGTAATCTCTACATGGTTTGAGCTTCTAATCTTTTTCTTACCCCTCTAAAAAAAAATGTGACTCTGAATCTTCAAGAAGCTATGATTCAGAGATATTTTTCCTCCTAAAGTTATAATTTTCTCTGGAATTCTAGTGCTCTTATAACACTAGAGGCAAAGAGAGCATTCTAATTCACCACTGGTTCTTGGGAGTGGAAAGGGTTTGTGTTTTTCTGTCTCTTTCTAGTGAGCTGGTTGGAACTGACCAGAGTTCCATGTTATCAGAAAGACTGTGAAGACTGCATGGTGTTCAGGGAAACTTGGTTTTCTGTATTTCTTTTTCTTCTTTCCTTGGGAGCAGCAGGTTTGGTAATGTCAGGAATGGAAGAAAGAACAGAAACAGAAGAGATGTCCTGATTCAGCTTTAGGAGTGCAGCAGAGGGAGGGGTGAAGGATAGTGTCCAGTGGACACTTTTGGGGTTTCACCTGGCTTTATTTTCTGAAGTAAAGTAAAAATGGTGCCTATGATTTAATAGTGTGGGAAGTGCTCATTTATTTTTATCTGTGATAATGTTTATTTGATTGCTACAAACAACCATTTATGATAGGCATTTTTACGGGTTCTTTTCCTCTTATTTTTATATTATTAAAGCAACAACAAAGGAAATAAAATGAGCTAGTTCATACACAGCCTACCACCCTATAATAAATAACTCTTTTCATTATTTATGATCTTTTCTATTTTTCAGTCTTTGCCCGTGTACATATGTATTTTTGACATTTAAAAAAATCTCATCTGTTTAGATAATATATATCCTTTCAAAAAGAATGGGTGCTGTATCTTAACTGTATATTTATTGTCTAGTTAAAATGAACGTATTTCACAGTTTAGAAAAGAACATTTTAAAGACAACTTTAAAATAAGTTAGGCTCTTAAAAACAAATTTATGGTTACCATAAGGGAGAGGCAGGAGGGGGCGATGAATTAGAAGTATGGGATTAACAGATACAAACGACTGTACGTAAAATAGATAACCGCCAGGGATTTACTGTGTAGCACAGGGAATTATACCCAATATCTTATAATCACCTATAATGGGATATAATCTGCAAAAAAAACTGAGTCATTATGCTGTACATCTGAAACTAACACAGTGTTGTAAATCAGCTGTATTTCAACTTAAAAAATAAGTAATGTCTTTCTAAAGGGCAGAAAAAAAAAGTTCTGACTCTTTACTTTCAGTCATCAATTTATCCTTTAAAAAAAGTTCTCTTTTTTTCTTGAAATTTTAATCCTGCCTTGCTTTTCTACCAGTGACTGATTTCTTCTCAAGCTTTTATGGATACAACATTTTTTAATGGTAACTAAATAATTTTGCTTATATTATAAACATTGACATTTAGGAGCTCTTGTTCTAGTTTTATTCATGTTTTTTTTTTTCTTGAACCCCTAACTTGTCTTTGGAGGGTAAGACTGAAGGTCCTTGTGAAGGTCCTGACTGCTGGATTCCCTCCATTAGTAAAAGGTCCTCTCACGGTAACTCCACAGTGGATGACCACTGTCATTTTTATACTAGGATTTGCATGTACATTTCTTTTTGAGAGTACTGTTTCTTCCTGAGAACTGTACATAATTCATTTGCCGTTTTTCCCCAGCAATCATATATTGTGAAAACTTACTCTACATATGTTGCATTAGCAAACCTCCAGTGGCTAGAGAGATAAAGAAACAGGGTTTATGGGATTGAAATGTCCAGCACTAGACCCTACAGAGAAGATTCAGGGCCATGGTCAAAAGCCCCAGAAAAAAGGACACAAGGACAGACAACTGATCCTTGACCTCATTCTCGTTGCCTGGTCCCAGACACTTAAAACTTTAAATCCCTATTTCCCACAGTTCAGCCTTCAGTTGGTCTTTTGGGGTTTTGTTTTGGTTTTTTTTGTTTTTTTTTTTGCAGATTATATTCCATTATAGGTGATTATAAGATACTGGGTAATTCCCTGTGCTACACAGTAAATCCCTGTTGGTACAAGTTGTTCTCCATACATCCGTAAGTTCTCTGTGACCTCCTTTTTCCCCACTATGTATTTACTTTTCTAAAATCTCTGATTCCTGACAGTGGCAAGAGTGCTGCAATACATTTTCTGCTTCAATAAGTGAGAAGCAGCTACAGTACACGTTCAGTTGAGTGGGATGTGCTGTAAGATCAGTTCCAGACGCTGCCTGTAGTCCCTGAGGTAGTTTGATGGGTGGTTTTCAAATCCATGGAGAAAAAGGGAAAACCTGAAATTTACAACACAAGGGCAATTGTAAATAACTTCTTACCATCAGTGAACCTTTGGCTTGCTTCTTTCTACCTCCATTCCCTCCAGCTCTCTTCAGCCTTTCTCTCTGGATGTTCACATGAGATTCAGCTACAGTGATTTATATAGAGTCTTCACGTGCTCAGCATTTCCTTAGGAACACAACTTTATAGATGAAGTAGCAATTTTTAGATGTCTTTCATTCCTTATCAGTCCCCCTAACGTGGAGGACTTTGAGGTAACATAAGGAGCCCTTCTGAAGGATAATTCAAAGAATTGCTTTGTCAGGTGGGAAGTTACAGGTGCAGTCACGAGCCTCTCCCAGGTTTCAGTGTGCTCTTCTTTCCGCCAAAATGCTCCCCTACGTGGAAAACTCCTGCTTGGCCACTGACCCTGCTTACATGTCACGTCTCCTAAGATCTTCTTAAGCCCTAGTTGGCCTTAATACACCTGTAGAATTTTTTTTTAATTCATGCCTCACTTATAACATCTTCCACATTGTATGGAAAGTTACTAATTTACATCTCATCCCTCTCATTAGACTGTGCACATATTCCTCAGGACAGAGACCACCTTTGTATGATTAGTCCCTAAAACTGAGCCACATAAACACAAGTCAGTGAATGATAAATCAGTAAGTGAATGGCAGTTTTCATCTCGTTTTTTAAGAAGGATAAAAAATGAGTATATTGAGAAACTATTACAGTCTTGATTAATTATTCTATTTATGACTTAACCTAACTCTGATCCTTTTACCCACCTTTCTTTCATCCCTATCACACTTTTTTGTACATATCAAAAGGCACAGGAAGGTCAAATTCAAACTAATCAGTTGAAGACCTAATTAGATGAAAAATTTTATTGGGAAGGTTGACATAAGTAACTTAAAAAACTTCTAAACACTTACTAAAAGTATCTATCATATCTGTTTTTCATTATTGTCAAAAATCTAGAACTTTTTTTTTATACATTTGTGTATAAAACTTATTACAATTTAAGAAACTTATAATTGGAGCTTTAAGTTCTTGGTAGAAAATGAGAGAATTCCAGAACATAATTAAGAGCACTGGACTCTGGAATAGGACCATTTCCTGAAACAAACAACAAAAAATTACCCCATTCCAATAAAGTTGTCTCATGTTCATCTAAGAACTTAAATCTTAAGAATTGGAGGTTATGGGTAGTTTTGTTGGTTTGGGAGGGGTAAAAAATATGATCAGTGTTCGCACTATTATGATTAGTAACTTTTTTAACTTAGAGTTCTAAATAATACAGAACTATGATAGATTTAATCAGCCTTTATGGATTACATTAAATGGAAGTTTCAGGCAAGCCTTGGCCTCTCTTTAGTGGTAAAACTGCACATTCACTACTGAATAGCTAGCCATAGGTAATTTTCATTTAGTTCATGTCAAACCTGTAGTTTTTCCAGTTATTTCTGTAAAGAAACACTCCCTGCCATAATACCCAAAAGAATGCAACAAAAAAATTCTTATAATACAATAATTAAATGTAAGGGCAAATAGTCTTAAATACTTCAATAAAGGGAATAGATAAAACAACTAGCACATTTACACTACTGTATTTAAACCATCTGTTGTAGGTCAGTTGTTTACAAAATTTGACTACTGAACTATTTTCCAAATTCATACGCTTTAAAAAAAAAAGATTCTAAGGTGGTGTCATGCAGAAAACAAATGATTTTTCTGAAAGACCTCAAAGTTGCAAAATCTTAATACCATATAAACTATCAATAATATGTATATATCTGCTGAATTTTCACGGATTTTCAGTAGTTTATCAAGTAAATTCTAAAACACTAAACATTTCAACTGTAATAGTGGGAAATTTAAAAATGATAATGTGTGGCAGGATATATTTAAAAGAGAGCTGGAATTCTTCCACTGTAATATTGTTATGATAATGACTGAATTATATTGAACTGGTAAATATAATGAATACTAGTAAGCTCAGTGCATTAGTCTAGAGAAAAATAATTGCTAGTCTACAATGGGAAAATATGTTGGTATTTAGAATTCTAAATTGGAAGGAGCTAAATTCCATATGATTAGCCTCTCAGCAGATAATTGATTTCAGATTTAACAAGTCAAAAATAATGTTTCCCACAGCTTGGTACCAATAGTGCTACATTAAAATACATGGAACAAATCTGGTAATACATAGAAAGGAATGTTAGAAAATCTAAATTTTAGTCCTAGGTCCAAGTTGGACTTTGGACAGATTGCTTGCAGAGAAAAGAGTGTGGAAATCCAGAAATGCATATCAATAGTTGAATAGATAAAGAAGATGCAGCATATATGTATATGTAATGGAATACAAATGACCCATAAGAAACAAGGATTGCCATTTGTGGCCCTTCATTCACTTTTTCTTTTTCACTTCAAGAATAGAAATGATCTTTTCTAAATGAAAGTAAAAAAGAAAATTTCCCAACAACAAATGAGTTAGAACCCGAAGACGTGATTTTTTCCTCGGTATGTGATTTTCGGTAACCTGGTGTTTGAGTTTTCGTTCTGAATGTGGGAGTTGGTCTTCACCTCTACAGACAGGGCTGTGATCACAACCTTTCCTCTTGGCCTTTAGACCTCAGAATTCCACAAGCACAATTAAGAGAGGTGGGAGTAGGAAAGAGAAAAATCATCTTACTGTGTATCTATACAATATTCCAGAAAGTAAAAAAGCCGTTAAGACTAGGAAGCCCACTTTTCTGCTGCACAGTTTGCATTTAAGATATACATAGCTGATCTAATGAGAAGGCAAAGGTATTGAATAAAATCTTCCTTTTTAAATTTTATTTTCATGTTGCTTTCTTTGGTGTAAGTTACTTGAAAGTGATCACAAACCACATGCAGTGAAGTACAGCTCCCTCATGAGGGTGCATAGCATGCGCTTGCACACACGTTTGGAAAAAAAAAAGTTACAAAGTTTTTGCTTTAACCAAAAAGAAGCTTAAGAACAGATCTGATCCTAACAACAAATGTGTGTAAAACAAAACCCAGAAAACAGGTTGGGTGGATGTTGGTTGTACTGTCTCATTAAAGAAAATGAGTCAAGATTGATCTAATTAACTCACAGATCAGCGCATTTACCCACTAAACCAGGCAGCAGTGGCCATCTCCTGCCACAGCTGTTTGTTTAACTTGCTCACATGAGTCATTCTGAGAAGAGACTCTGCCTTTAAAAAAAATAAGTAAACAAACTATTTGAAATCTTTGTCCTCTACCTGATAATCATCTAAGAGAAGCATGGTAATTATGTCCTTGGGAGAGGCCCTGGCCTGAGGCCTTTCAAAACCTGAAGCGGCCTAGAAGTTTAGAAGAAATGTCTTTGTATTTGTCATTCACTGGCAGCATGTGTTTTATCAAGTCTGCCATCCTCCTTCCTAGTTCAGCCATAGCACTGCAGTTGGTAGTTCACATTTAGCCTAAACTTTACCCTCAATCTGTTATCAGAACCATTATGTGAAATGTGTGGAGGTTGACTGCCATTAGATTGATCTGTTGAGTATTTTTATGTCATTGTTTAGCAAATGCCGAAATGTGGATTTGTAAAAAGATAACTAGAGAGATGAAAGCGTGAATTCTTTGCCAGCTCCTAAATTAACAGTGAGTACTTAGACAGTCATCTTTTTAAAACCAGTGCAGTGGAGATAATAATTAATCACCCTTACAGTGTGCTTGGAAGGAGCCTGTACTCTGGTGCCAGACCTGAACTTGACTCTACTTTTGCCATGTACCAGTTGTTGGATCTTAGGGAACTCATTTCATCTTTCCAAGACTCATCGCTACCACCTCCCAGAATGGGGATAATTATAGCAATCTCACAGGGTTGTCGTGGGGATTAAACATTTGTTTAACACAGTACTTGGTGCAGAGTAAATGCTCCAAATGGTAGTAGTAGTAATTGTGGCTGTTGTCCTTGCTAATATTAAGTTGTATTTCACAAGTACTAATTAAGTCCTGTTATCTTCTAGAGCCTTGGTTCTCTTATCTCTGTAATGTGGGGTTGGTAGGCGAGCTCTAAGAAACTTTTCCAGCTGGACATTCTGAGTCTGGTTCAGGAGGTTGGCCACTGCCCACTGGAGGGTCCTCCACTCTCTCCTGCTCTCTTCCCTCATGCGTCTTCTGTCCCCTGCAGCAGCCCTAGCCAGTTAGCAGCCAGTTAGCTCCCAGCAGGAGGTTGCTAGATCACAGCACTGCAAAAGGTCAGGCATTGCTGGCTTTGTGATGCTCAGCTGGCTGCAGCAGCTGCCCTTCCCTAACCTGTACTACAGAAGCTCTGGCCACTACAGGGAGAGGCTTTTCTAGCACCAGGACTCCTCTGAGCTGGGACGCAACCTAAGGGAGAATTCTTGTCTGGGGGTCACCATCAGAAGTTTTAACTCTTAGACTTTGTCTTCTTTTGGGATATATAAAAGGTGAGAATAGGAAGGTAGAGGGCAAGTCTTATCAAAGATGTTAGCAAGTTGTAGGGGGTGGGGGACATAGCTCAGTGGTAGAGTGCATGCTCGGCTTGCACAAGGTCCTGGGTTCAATAACTAGCACCTCCATTAAAGGGAAAATTTAAAAAAATAATAAATAAAGTTAAAATAAATATATGTAAAAAAGGAAAAAATTTTGAAAAAATGATAACAAATGGAAAATTATGATACAAATACAAAAGTGGTATCATAATACATTATCAGCAAGGGAATATATTCACAACGTATTGAGTAAAAAACTAGATTACAGAACAACATCTCAGTTTTGCTTTTTAAATAACTGTATGTGTGTGAAACCATAAGAGAGAAAAAAGATGGGAAGGAATTTTATCTCTGTATTAAAGTGTTTTTTTCTGGGTGCCGACATCAGGTAGTTTTGCTTCACTTTTATTTGGATTTTCTGAATGTTTTACATGAGTTGAGGATTCTAATAAAGAGAAACAAAAGCTGATTTTTTAAAAGAAAGAAACCGAATTGTCTTTCAGACGAAAAGGTTAACCTTTCAGAGAAAAGAGGATGTGTGAGTGTGACTCTGTGCAGCAGCACCTCGAAGACTTGTGTTGCCACCCTCAGGGGCTGTGGGCTTGGAGCGGTGCACAGGGCCAGTTCCTCTCTTTGTGAGCACCGCACACCCAGGGCCATTCTCAGCACTCTGGATCTGTTAACTTCACGAAGGAGATCCCTGATACTTCATGGGAAACTGAGGCACAGGGAGGTTAATGCAGCCAGGCTCACACAGACAGCAGGAAACCAGGACTCAGACGTGGTGCTGAGCTTCAGTCACACGGTCCCGGGTGGCCCTGAGCTAAGGCTCTCACAGCGCTGCTGTTTCCAAGGTAGATTTTGTCCATGCAGCCGTGGTGAGGTGAACTGGGGCACTGTGGGCAAATGCAGTTTTAAGTGGGCACAAAGGGCTCTTTGGACCCTTTTCTCTTACCTGTTACTTCTCTATCCTGTCAGCTGAGTCCAGCCCACATCCCCCTGCTCTCTCCACTGTTTGGATCCCAGTCCTGATTCCACAAAACCACTTTAGTTATCAGGGTCTACTGTCTGTTTTACCTGAAGATCAAAATCCTACCTGGGTGTGAGCGCACATCAGTGAGTCTATAGCTTCACTTAGAATTGCAGCCACCATTTCTTTTCCTTCTGTCATAGTCAGTGACTTCAATTCTCCCTACGGAAATAGCTCTTCCATAACTGCTTCTCAATAGAGAGAGGGAAAGCAGGGTAATGGAGAGGGTACCCCCTGGCCTGAGGTCTTCAAACCACAGGTGTACCTCAGTCGTCTCTGTATATGCTGCAGGCAGACTTCATAACCTCTCTGGGCCTGTTTCCTCACTCGAAAAATGCAAGGACAGAATTAAATGAATTTCAAGGTCTCGCACTGCTCTGATTCCTTGAAAAGTTGCAGTGCAATCTTTCAGCATTTTCTGTTCCATCTTTCAGCATTTTCTGTTCCATATTGTTTCTTTCTAGTATATTCCATCAGCAGAGAGAGGTTGGAGTCTTGTGTTTTTCTACAGCAGCCACTAAACCCTCTTCCTTTCTCTCTTAAAACTCTTCCAAATGATAAGTACCTCAGCTGTGCCCTGTCGTTTTGATAGCAATTTTCTTACTGTGGGCATCAGTTACTAATTTATTTTCCATGGAGAGCTCAGCATTACCAATTTTGGGGTTATTAGCAAAATTGTTTCTAGAAAGACCATTATCTCCTCAAAGTAAGCCACTTTAAAATAATATTTAAATAGAAATTTTATCAAGGTTACAAAGCCAAGGAATGACCTGGCCACTGAGAGAGGAGGTAGCTTCCCAGTATTAAGCCAAATTGTATCTAATTTCTCTTCATCAGATCTTTTTACTGTTTCTACTTAACTCCTGTTCCTACCCTCAGGGTAACACATACTTTAAGCTGTGCCTGTTGGTCTGATCTATTTGGACAGCTCATTTCCAGAGTGTAAAGTTGGGTATTTGCATGGCCAGTAGAGATTTTCTGTCTTCAACGGAGGAATGTATCAGTTACACCAGTGTGTGTATATATGTGTATATATAAATGGAAGGGGACCTTTCGTTGACAGCTTATAATCTAAAATGGATAATAAAATAAATTGCTTTAAATTCAGCCTCTTGGACTTAGGTTGTCCGTGACAGGCCAGAGGGAACAAGTCTCTCCCATCCCTTTCTTCCTAGACGGGAAGCCCCTGCCCTCACCATGCGCAGGACTGCTGAGAGGCCAGTTCACAGAAAAAGCAATTTCTTTGATAAGGACAAATGATATATCACATATGATGTGTGCCTCTGACAGAGGTCCTAACTGCCCTCTGTAAACCCTTCTCCAGGGCACAAGGTGTTTTCCTTGCCCTTTAGCCACTGCTCAGTCCTATTCAGAGTCTCTCCTTAATCATTAAAATCCCGAATCTTTAGCTAATGGAGTTTGTCTGCTCATAGGCACCAAAGTTGTCTCCAAGTTTCCTAGAGAACACTTGTTTTCCTATTACTTTGGGCTGTTTCCCCAAATTGTATGCCTTTTCACATCTGTGCCTTTACTGTTTTCCTCATTTTGACCTTTCGTCTTTAACAGAGGACCCTTGGGGTGGTAGGGGTGATGAAAACCTTCCTGCAAAAACCATTTTCTGGAATGACCCAGTTTATACTTCTTATTATCCTGCTGTATGGACAACAACAACAATGATGGTGGTGATACCACTCTTTGGCTCTGCATACAAATTGCTTTTTTTTACCTCTGTCATTTCAGCAGGCTTGGTCCTCCTCCTTGCTTGGCCTTTCACGTTCCTTTGCTTGACTAAAAATATTTTTAAGGTTAGTTTGCCTATCAAGTGGGCTAACAATAAGGAGAAAGAAAACCTTTGAAAGACAGTTTTTTTATGGTTCGTGTTTTGCTTCAATGCTTAATACTCTGGACAAGTTTGAATACTTACAACTACTGGCTTGAATATGCTGAATTTCTACAATGAAAAAATGGATTTTTGAAAACTTCTAATAGGTTAACAAGTGTTGAGCATTTGAAACTTCCTGACGTTTCCCAGCATTCTTGCCTTTTAAAACAAGAAGAGAAAGAAATCCAGACTGCTTTAAACTTACTTGTTGCCTTTCTTTTTACTCTTTGTCTTCACGTAGTGGTTTTTAAATATGCTCAGTGTCCAGAGCTAAACCTGTTACAGCTGAGAGTAGAACAGACCAACTTTCAACTGGAATCTGCCTTCTTTTATTCAAAATGATTATCCTAAGCAGTAGTGACAACGGCTGGCCAAATGGCAGAATGAGGGGTGTACTGCTTCGTCCTCCCTGTGCACACACGCACCCACCTTGTATTCATGGCCCCGACCTCCCCCCATGGCAATTGCTGTTTGCATCTCCCCTTCCTCCCATTTTAAAGAGTGCCAGGGAAATCTTGTTGAATTCTTCGAAGAGCAGATTTGTAGATGTCTTCTGTTTTGATATTTTGACAGCACTAGGTGCAGACTTGGGTTAAGGTGCTTGTGATCTGTGGCAAAAACAGGATGTTTTAGGTGAGCCTGACTGTACAGGCAGGGTGGGTGCCCCTGACTTTGGTCCCCATTTCCCCCTCCACGCCCACAACAATTCAATTTCTTTGTGTGCAGGTTAGTTTCAGGACATGTCAAGGGATGGTAGCTCCGTAGGTGCTTCCTTGACCCTTTAACACAGTCTCCCCAGGTCCCCCATGGTCCCACCCAAACCCGAGCGGCTCTCCTCCCCAGTGGCTTCGGTGGCCCGGTGGACCCCTCCCACCTGCCTCCTTTTTGCCTTCATCAGAAAGGTTCTGTCCCATGTGTTCTTGCTCTGTCTGATTTTCCAATAAAAAATTCTCGGTTAGTGAATTTACTGGCTGGATGTAGTTCTTCGTCTTTGGTCACATATGACATTAAACAAAGAGAACGGTTTCCATCAGTATCACTAATTAAACATATGGCATATTTTTCACTTCAGTAACTAACCTCTCACATTTGCAGAGTAGACTCCAGTTCACAGTCGTGGACTCATGGCAGCACCCAGCTTCCATTCCTGGGCTCCTGCCTCTTCTAGTGTTATTTCCAGTCCACTGGGGCGGTTTCTGACAGTCCTTTTTGATTTTGCCTAACTGTACTTTATGAGTCTCTGGAGTATGTCTTAGGGACAGAATACACTTTACTATGTGGAGTTAGATCCTGACTTGATTCTGCCTTTCTTTCTGAGAGGGCCGTTTCTATAAAAGGGTTTAGGTTTAAAGTGAGGAGGGTGTACCGCGTTCATGTTAAGCCATTTATTTGTATTAGGTACAAGTCACAGTTGGTTACCGTGCAGCAGATATTGATTTATTTTTACACTTTTATCTACTTAACAATCATATATGTATGTCAATATTATGAACCAGGAACTGATCCAGATACTTAACTAATAGTAGCTCATTTAATCCTTCACAACCCTGTGAACTAGGTAGTGTGATCGCAACCCATATTTTCAAATGAGGCACAGAAAGAGCAAGTAATCTAGCCCATGGTCATACAGTAAGCGACTGAGCTGAGATTCAGACCTTGGCAGTCTGGCTCTGGACACCATCTTTCACCACCATCCCATGGTTGTGTGCCTGCAGGTGGGTGGAGGTGGCCAACAGTCTCCTGGGTACCATTTCGAGATGTACATTCTCTTTGCCTGTGAGAAGCCAGGATGACAACACTCAATATAGGGGATTAGGGCACACAGTGAAAAAAAAAAAAAACTGACCTTCAGGCCTGAGGGCCCTTTGTAGGGGCACTGGCCCTTCTTGGGCCTCTTCTGATGGAAGCAGGTATCTCAGGTCCTCCTCTGACTACATCAGAACCATCATAGGCTCACAGAGTAGGGTCCAGGGATAGGCGTTTCTAAAGCCCTAGCAACCACGCAGTGTGTATCAGTTCCTGAAATGTCAGCATGCTCTAGGTCGACTGGTGCCAATCCAACATTCCAGCACCACTGAACTGCTCACGGATCATTACCAGTTTTTGTCCATCTCCAAGCAACCCAGCTTTCTGCCTACTCTGACTGCTAACTGCTGACCCCTGAAGAGAATTAGGGCAGGGCTCGATTTCCTGGGTCAGAAGCTCTAGTGCCAGCAGTTCACCTTAAGCATAAGATCTAAGTATGCCAACACCTTCTTGCTCATCTTGTCTTCCTCTGTCTCATCCTAAAGTCTCCCTCTTACAAAGTAAACTGGTGAAGATAAATGTCAGAGTCAGGGCTGGGAACTTATATTATAGCTGCAAAGGGGAGAGAATCTCTTTTTGTAGCCTTCTCTTGTTTTCCCTCCTGCCCTCCCCTCCGCGGCTGGCCTGGCTGCTGACAGGCGGACGAGTTAGCCAACAGTGCAGTTTCCTGGCTGGGTCCCCAGGTACACTCAGCAGGCTTACTTTAAAAAAAAACAGCTGCAGGCCAGTGTACTGGGAATCGAGATGAAAACACAGGACTTGTGAAGTCCTCAAAGCCTTAGGTACGTTCAGGAAAAAACGATGGGAAAGGAAGAAGGTGGAGAGTTGAGTCCGCCTCCAAGGGTGCAGCTCACAGATGGACACCCTTCATTTACCTTCATAGGGGTGCTACTCAGCCGTCCTCGTGAATGATCTCTTCTTCATTTTGTGACTCATGTGTTCTTTGGTGTATCCTATGGAAATACTGGGTGATGGGGAAGTAAGATGTCAATTAGCCCTGTATTCTGCTTAGGAAGAACTTGGAGGAAATTTGCCCAGTTTTTAGGAAATTCAGCGTATAGAATGATGACCCATCTTTCTTCCAGTTTCGTAAATGCTCAATACAGTCAGGGTTCAGAGACATTATGGTTGTAGGACCCATCCAAGTTTTTAAATAATATGAGGAATTGCCATGTACTATTGAACAGCTACTAAATTCTCTGTGTATTTTCCTTAATCCTTATTGTAACACTAACATTTACTGGTACCATTAACACTGATGTTGGATATAAACACTTTCGTTTTATGGTGGAGGAAACAGAGAGGTTAAGTATCTAGACAAAGATGCAGAGTCAGGATTTGAACTCAAATCTGTGAGCCCTGCACCACTGCAGGCCTGTATGGAGCACCCATGTGGTGGGTGGGTGGGGAGCATAGATTAGCTGGGGTGACTTGCTGAGAGAAGTGGAGGGGGGAGCATTCTTAGGAGGGTGAAGAAATAAAGAACGTTGAAGTGCCTGCCTCCTTACTGGAAAATAACCTCCCTTTTTAATATATATATATTAAATGCCAGCAGCACAAGTGTCAATCCCAAAGACAGTTATAACCATCCTGTTAGCAACCTTCTAGGCAACAGACGCATGGTTGTATCACCAGGGGCAGATTGAAGCTATTATGTTGTAGAGATAGTAAATGCCCCTACTGTGTGATGCTTGTGAGAAATTCTGACTTCAGAGAAAAGAGCATAAAATAATGAAACGTGTTAATTTTAGAAAGTGAAAACATGCCCCATAAGGAAATGATTATAATACTTAGTGACCCCTGTTGCTGCACTCAAAGTAGCCAGACAGAAATATCTAACAACTCCGTACTGTTTGGAGATGTTAATTTTCTACCCCGAAAACTGTTCCGCCAACACTACCACCTGCCTTTCTTCCCCATCTCCTCTCCCCACTGGAGGCTCGGCACCCTTGCTGAATATAAACAATTGAAGGGAAAAGCAGTTCTGATACAAATCCTCATTACTTTCCCTTTCACACCCCTCCCCCAGTGGACTTTAAAAGTGATAATTGCTTGAAATACCAGGAGAAAGTAATTTGTATTGGTAAAGCTCCGATGAACTTCAAACAAATCTGCATTCTGTAATGGTGACTTGTTTTTAATTATGGGGCTGGGCAGATGGGTATTTCTGTGGACCTGCTGCACCTGCCCCTCACCCCCACCCGAAGAGCTTGGGACTTGATGGAAAATAATGTGTCTGGATTTTTAAAAAATCTGTATGTATACAGTCGGGGGTCATAGTTTAAAACCTCAGGGAATGTCTTAGTGTTCAGGATCCTGAATGTTTTGGCTTCTGTTTTCTAGATTAAAATTTACATTAGTCAGCAGTAGTAATATCTGACGCTTATCGGCCACCATTTCAAGTGCTTCCCATGCATGCAGTTTGCTCAGCACTGACACAGCACTTGCCAAGAGCGGGGCCCTGTTGTAAGTGGTTTGCGCACGTCAGCACACGTACTCATCAGTCCTTCAGGGCTCCACTTTCCACATCCAGAAACTGGGCACATGGAGGTGGAGCGACTTGCCAGAGATCACCCAGCTGTTAAGTGGCAGAAGTGACAGTCCAGCCCAGGCAGTCTGGCTGCAGGGTCCACGCCTGAGCACCTCACTGACCTGGAAGACAGCTTGTTCCTCTTCCTCAGAGGCGTTTCAGGATGACAGCCTCCAGCAAGGGAAGAGCATTTAGCTTTCGTCTGTTAATCACTGAAACAAACTGGGCGCTGAGGAAGTGCTCAGGCTGAAAAACACTGTGGAGGAACAGTTGATGGCCATACAGGGAGTGGATTTCTTTCTTCCAATTTAATTGGTTCTTCCACACAGGTGCTAACTCAAATATGCCTTAAGATTGCATGCCCACAGCAGATAAGTAGCTTCCAGCAGGTTTAACAAATTATCCTTTGTCTTTTTTTATCAAAACTACATCCCTAGGTAGAAATGTAAGGTTTTTTTACATACCAAAGTTTGCATGCTAAGCTGTGGACATAGGAGGGACCTACTGAATTTCGTATTTGGTCTGGATCCAATCCTGTATTCCTGGTTTGCAGATAGAAAATGAAAAACACACACAAGTCACCCCTAATTATTAGTAAGATCTTCGCTCCAGATCCTTTTAATGTAATTAAGAGAGTTAATAGGGGTAGGAGTGCGAGGGAGGAGAGAGAAACTTGCAGCTCAACAGGAAGGACTTGTTTGCTTGTTTTCTGTTTATTTTTAAACCTAATATTTAACTGTTAATCCTAACTTCATGCAAGTGGACCTTATAAATAAATTGAGAAGGTAGTGATTTGTATGGGTTCCATAAAGGATCCTGTTTACCCCATGGCAAAGAGCTGGTAAGGTGAGGTGGGAGGCCTTTCTAGCCACGTGTTTCTCTGGACCATGTGACTGTTCTTATTTTGATGGAAGTGTACCTGGTTCCAAGGCCATGAGCCATCTCCCATTGTAAGACGAGTTATTGTACACATTCAGAAGGCAAATACCAGTTGTTATGCGTGTCGTTGCTGTAATTTGGGTAGGAATAACTGAGCCCAGTAAAACATTAGTGCTGCACCCCGTAACCAGATTAGGTTGCAAGAAGAAAAGGGGTACTGTGAGTGAGTCAAATCGAGAAGAAGTCGAAAGTAAGAAAGAGGTGCTATGACAAACTGATTGCAGATAAGATGATAAACTGAGACCTTTTCATTACCAGCACGATGTTATGGCTGGTTACACAACTGTCATCTCTTGCAAAGCACCTGAAGGTTGATGTGGAAAATCTGAGCCATTTGGAGAGGAAACCTCAAAGTTGAAGCACTCTGTTCTAAAGCCACGTATCAAGGTTGAGGTCCCCTGCAGCTGTACACTTTCCAGAGTGATTGAATAGATGATTGGGTCTCGTTGATACTTCCATCTCTCTCTCGAGTTCAGTGCAGATGAGTTTCACTTCACGACTCTGTCTCACCCCATCCCTGCCCAGGGAAGCTGTCCTTTGGCAGCAGCTTAGCCCTGTGGACGACTGGCTCTGAGCCATCAGAGTTGTGCTTTGTGAGGCTATCCTGGCTCCTATTTATAAGACCTTCATGTGGTAATTGTCCTCACGAGTTTTGTGAATGTCCTGGGTTTTCTTTATCTTGTTCTTTCTCTCATCAGTAACAGCGGGGATGGCAGTGGAGACAGCAGAGTCGGGGAGGGTAAGGAGTGAAAGTGAGTTCTTGGATTCCATGATAGTCAAAAAGGTATAACACCCAATTTTTTTTTCTTTCGATCAATCTAAAATGGTCTCAGAGTGTGTGTTTGTGTGAAGATAATCATTTACTTGACAGAAACATAGGAGATTTTGTGAAAAACCTAAAAATTAACATGTGAAGCTGACTTTAGTGGCTATCCAAAATAAAATTCAGTATAATAGAAAATAGTATATAGTTTAAGCTCAAATAGCACTAAAATTTCACTGTGTTATAAAATAAAACTTTTTTATTTGATTGTAAGGGTAATGCATAAAATTCTTGGTAGAAATTTTAGAGCATACAGAAAAGTGCTAGAGACAAAAATCACCTCTGGTCTCACAAGTGAACATTGTAGTTAGCATTTTAGAGCATGTTTCCAGTCTTTTTTCTGTTCATAGATGCTATGTGAAATTTCACTTTTCCCAGAAGTAAGGCTGCTAAAATCTGTGTGATCTTAAAAAAAAAAAAAAAAAAAAAAAAAAGCCTCTTCCCTCTCTGTGCCCATAAACTCCATCCATCATGTTTGCCTGCAGAGGCCACTGACCCCAGCCCCACTTCCAGGCATTCGTGGTGGAATAAAAATGACAAGAGGCAGAGAGAGTGGCTATTTAAAGGCCGAGTCAGCCCTTCCACCAGGACCAATGGGCCTTTTTATCTTAAGAGGCAGTAAGATGTGGGTTTTGTTTTTTTGTTTTGTTTTGTTTTTAATGTTTTCCAATCAGGCTTGAGTTACCTACCCACTGCTGGACTCTGGCTGTCACACTGTCTGAACGCTGTCTGATTTCTACCCATCCCTCTTATTATGCATTTTTCAGCCGATCTGCCTCCTCACTCAGATGGGTTTCCTCTCTCTGAGCATTCAACAGAAGTTAAAAGGGAATATAAGTATGTGTAAACTGCCCTTCATTATCAAGCGTTCTTAATGATCATGTGACGTTGCTTTTTCTTATATATTTTTTACCAACATGACTAAGTTTTGGAAAAATAATTTCTATTTCTGCCACTCCTCCTTGAAACTCATCTACTCTACAGGGAGCGTTATGGAGGAAAGGGTGCCCAGGGGCCAGAAGTCCAGTCCTGGGCCATCCTTGGAGTCTGGTGTTGGCTCTGCCACTTTCTAGCCCAGTGACCTCACGAAAGTCCCTTTGTTAATTTTGCTGCATGAAGTGACAACAACATGAATACCCCAACTGGAAGGTGCAGTCATGTGTGACAGGGGAGACAGCAGTGAGAGGCAGCAGGGGTGGGGAGAGGAGTGAAAGTGGTCTGTTGGATTTCATGATAGTCAAAGGGCGTAACACCCAATTTTTTTCCCCTTCAGTGGACCTAAAATTTTCTCAGAACGTGTGTGATAACACAGCTGTTATCATTCCTCATCTGCCTGCCTACCCCGTCCTAGTCCACAGAGAGCCTCACCATTGTCCAAGGCTTCTAGTGTGGAAACCTGGAAGGCTTCTCCTGGCCCTTCCCCTCACCACCACACCCTTTCTGTCACCGTGTTCAGCTCATTGTCCTCTGCCTCCTCGGTGGCGCTCACGTTTGTGACCCTTCCTCTGTCACTGCCATCTCTCTGTCCTGTTACTTCCTGCTGGACCTGCTCCTCTCCCAATTCATCTAGTTTTGTTTTGAACACATCACATTATAGGTACTTGCAAATGTGTCTTACCTCCTTGAGCAGATACCAAGTTCTTCAAGAACAGAGATGAGATTTTACTTATTTTTGCCCCCCTTGCCATCCTTCCTTATCTGGCCCTGCACCTTAACATGTTTGGTGCTCAATTTAAAGTTGAGTTGGGTAGAAGTGAACTGAATTGATTGGACTGTTTAATCTCTCTGAGCCAGGTTTGGGCTCACCTTTGAGAATTTTTGGTTGATCTGGTAATGGCGTGCTGTTGTGGGGGGAGCATTGGATCTGGAGTGGGAAGATCCAGAGCTTGGCTGCAGACGACACAAGGGTAGTCAGAATTCTGAGCCCTCAGGCTCCTTCCAGCACTCGAATCCTGCTTTAATAAACTGCTTTGCTCTTGATCACTTTGAAGTGGCAATTTCCCCCCCTCTCATATGAGATAAAATGAATATTTCATCTCAAGCCCAGGAGTCATTTTGCACATATCCTGTGATGGCAGGCTAATGAGAGCCCTGGCAGAGACTTTTCTGTAGAAGATGTGATCACTTCCATTGTTCTAGCATAAGAATTTGGCTAGATCCTCTATAGAGAAATGAGATAGAAGATTTAAAATTTTCATTCGTAACAGTAAAAATCATGATTTGAACATTATTGAAGTTAATTTTGCAACCACTTGGGAAGGGAAATATTTGAAATGAAGGTAATTTTTAAAATTCTATAGCTTTTAAGCTTTGTATTCCAACCCAGGAGTCCTCTTAAGGAGTAGATACTACATAGAGGTGGATTCTTGACACACTTGTAACTTTGAAAACTCTCTGCCTTTTGAAGTGTAGAAAAGAATAGAAACCACGGTACTTAGCACTCCAGGTTGCAAATGCAGAGTTTCCGGGGTTTGCTGCCTATAAACCCGGCCTGCTGGCCGGGCCAGCAGGGAGCCCTTGGAGCCCTTCCTTCCGCGTGTGCCTGGATTCTGGGTCTGCAGGGTATGCTGCCTTCAGCCCCCTGGGGCACATGCCCATCAGTCCACCTGGCAGCTGAGAAGACAGGGCTGGTTCCCAGGAAGTTTGCACACACCCGCGTCATCCTCTGGCAGGTTGGAGGATGCCTGGAAAATTCTCCAGTTCCCAACTGTCCATCCACTGGCGGCATCCGCAGGGTCAGACTGATGCGGTTTATGGACCGACTCCAGAGAACTCCAGTAACAGCCCCACTGCCGGCTCCGTCTCCATGAGTTAGGCCCAGGAGTGAGTCTGCCAGAGAAGGGGAGGCTCGCTCCCAGATACGTCCGCAGTATACTTATGTGGGTGTCATCTGTGTCCCTAAACACACACATCCCTAAACAGTGTGTCATGCTTCTGCTGTGGGCTGTGCTTTGGTTATATATAATCCCTAGTTTAGCCTTCAGAGATGCCTGTCATCACTACATGTAAATTACAAGGTTCAGAGATACAATACACACACACAGTAAAATATCACTTCAACTTGCCCTACATATGTAGTAAAATTAGCTGTCATTCAGTCCAAATCAGTTCTTGTGCCTTTAGTTTATTTTTTAAACTTGAGATATAATTCTTGTAACATAAAACTCATCATTTAGATTGTACAATTTAATGGTTTTTAGGATAGTCACTGAGTTGTAGAACTATTACCATCATCTAATTCCAGAACATTTTTATCACTGCAGAAAGAAATCCTTACCTATTAGCGATCATTCCCAGTTTCCGCCTCCCCTCAGCCCTGGCAACCACTCTACTTTCTGTCCCTATGGATTTGCCTGTTCTGGATGTTACATGGAAATAGAATCATGTAATATGTGACCTTTAGTGTCCGGTTTATTTCACTTAATATAGTTTTAAGCTTCATCCATGATCTAGCATATATCAGAGCTTCTCTCTTTTTTATGGCTGAATAATAGTCGATTGTGGGGCTATATCACAGTTTATTTATCCGTTCATCAGTTGATGGACATTTGGATTGTTCCATGTTTTGGCTGTTATGAATAATGCTGCTGTGAACATTTGTGTACACGTGTTATTGTGAGCACATGGTTTCAGTTCTCTTGGGTATGCACCTAGAATTGGAATTGCTAGGTCATATGGCAATTCTAGGTTTAACTTTCTGAGGAACTGAAAAACTCTTTTTTTAATCTATTCTTTGAAATATTTTTAAAGGCCTAAGTATCACCTAGCTTAAAAATTTGGTGAGGGGACAGTACAATTCAGTAGTAGAGTGCATAATTAACATACATGAGGTCCTGGGTTCAGTCCCCGGTACCTCTATTAATTAATTAATTAATTTTCAGGGAGACAGATGTTAAACAAGTCAACATATTTTGTTAGAGAAAACACAACTGAATTAGTAATAAGCTGAGCTGGAAAATTTCAGGTTGTGTTAAATACAAGAAAACATTATTTACAATGATTTATGTTATCTCCACATTAAACTGGCTTAAATAGGGTTAGTGGAGAAAATGAATTCCCACGGATTTTTTAATAGACATATTCAAACTTTGGTGAAATAAAGTTTAATTATTTTCAAGAATTAGCAGTAGTAATCAAGGTTAAGAAGATAACCTGAGCATTGCTAATTAGTTGGAAGACTTGAGAGCCTGAAGAAATGACCATTATTAACATAAACTGGAAATTAAAGGAGGGGTGACAGATACAGGCACATAGGCTCCTTACAGTGATGATTCTTAGTTTTATAGCAGGAGTTTTCCAAATAGAGTGGTAGCATATAGTCTTTCTTGACATTCCTTGGCTTGGGAATCACATTAATCAGCTTGGCTTGGGAATTAGAAGGCTTGTGAATAATGTACTGATTGATTATACTATTACTGTGTTGCATACCATTTCTAAAACATAAACTCAGATGACAGCAATGATAGTATTTTAAGAGGAAGGGAAGGTTCTGTGGTGATTTCTTATTTGGCTACACATTTATAGCTTGATATTTCTCACACTTGCCTCTGAGGCCCTGTGGCCTTTTCCAGGTCAACTTTTGAGATCAGCCTAGTAAGACAGGCTATTGGCCACTGGATAATCAGAAAATGGGCTGCATCGTGGTTTGGCGAAGGAAAATAGGATTGATCCAGCCTTTCTTGTTAACTGGTGTTGGACTTTACTGAGATTCCTTGTCCTTGTCTGGAACATGGGGATACTAATACTTTTCTTCCAGAGTGATGGTGAGATCCAAACGAGACAAGGAGCATGAAGACATTTTGTGAACATTTTCTTGGAGTGGCTTATTCATAGCTAGATCAAACTGCCAGAGATGCATCCTCTTTGCAGTAAAGCACTTAAGTGGACACCTGGAGTCCATACTCCTGAAATAACGCAGGACTCTTCTACATTTGCTGCTACGTAGGACCATAGCTCTGGAGCCATACCGTTCATAGCCCTTTCAAGTACTGAGCATCTCCTCACTGTTAGTGCAGGCTTTGGGCTGGCCGTTTTGTACATGTGCCCCCAGCTTGGGGGGCTGCCATCTCCCTGCCCTTCGGACAAGGTGTTGCCACTTCTTGGTCACAGACTAGTCCGGTTGGGTTTGTCTGTGAAGGCAAAGTGGTGGAGATTCAAGGCAGACTTGAGGTGCAGGAAAACACAATGGTTCCTGTCTTTGCTGCAGAAAGGAAGAAGCCCTTAGTGGAAATCTGGCAGGATGACCCATCTATCTGGAAGTTCTGTCTCTTGATCATGACTAGCGCAATCTTACAGGTCCTTGGACTGGGAGAAATCAGGCTTAACGACAGCTAACATGCTCCTGCCCACTGTCTTAATGTCTGCAAGCTTTATTGATGTCCCTTCAGATTCCTGGCACACACTGCCATCAAGCCAGTGCCCCATCAGCCATGTGACATTGACCCATCTTCAAACTGATTTTTTTTAATGTTCAGATAAATAAGTCATCTCTGATCATATGCAGTTCTTTCTTTTGCCTTCCTGACCTTCCTTCCTCCTAGCTACACTAGAATCAATAGAGAACCACTAGAACAATAAAGTATGGGAATTCAAAGCTTCAGAACTGTTGGGATCACAGGGCCGTTGGTGTTGGAAGATATTCGGGCCCACACTTTTATCTTTTGTTGATGGTAGGAATCCAACCCTCAGACTCACAACTTCAAGTTGTTGCACCTAAGACTCTTGCCTGCCCCCTCCTCCGATGTATTTACCTTCCTTGCTGCCTCCTGTGTTTTAGATCATCTTCAGTGTTTGTCAGCCCCATGGTGTATATATTCCTACTTTCTGTATTATCCAGTCAGTCACTACCTTCAAACATCATTAAAATATTGGTATTCAGATGAAGCAGGTGCCACATATTAAAGAGGTAAACTGAAATATCCTTCATACATTTAGATGGAACATATTATAGCATGTTTGCATCATAGAAAAAAACATTTTTACACAAAAAAGTTGTCTTAATAGGGAAGTAGAGATTTCTTTGAGGTTGCGAATCAGTAGTGAAACACAGTGATTGAGAGGATTCTTTGAGGCCATTATTAACTGTGTCAGCAAATTTCTAAGCTAGCTTTATCTGGTATTCACTGAACTAATGCATGTTGACACAGGTAATAACTTTCTCAATGTAGGAAATGAGATTAATGACTTCTTTTTTTTCCAAAGTAGAATTAATATTGTATTTACGTAGTGTTTTACTACTTGCAAAGTGTTTTTCCATGCATGATCCCATTTGATCCTTATACAAACTTAGCTGGGGAAAATGTTAGCCTCATTTAATGAGCAATCTGAAACACAAAAAAGGGTAAGTCATTTGCATAAGTTCACACAAGCAACAGGTAGGACCAGGAATATTATCCAGGTCTTTCAACTTAAAATCCTATATGCTATTATTACTTGCCCGAGAACTGTCCACTACCACCAGCCTTGGTATGGAAATGCAGGCAAAAACTTTGTTAAAACAAAGAGTAGAGCATCTTACAAATATTCTTTAATTAGCCCTTAAATTATTTTTGCTCCTTTATACCTCTCTGGAAAATTCATAATTGCTTTCAGATATCCCTAAATTGATTCTCATATTCTCTATAGAGAATTTGTGTCATATTTCTTGAGTGAATGCACTACAAAGATATCAGCCTCTTATCTCCCTCTTTTTTCATATTTAGTCCAACTCCAGGTTCTGTACAGTTGGCCTGGATAATTGCATTCTCATATACTGCCCTCATGTTGGAAGCTGCATTCTTCAATGCACATCTGACATAGTTTCAGTTGCTTTTCTCTATAAAATTCATTTGTTATGGATAACTTTCAAAAATAATTACATTAAGTATTTTGCACTTTTTTGGGCTACATGAACTGTTTCCTTGAGAAGAGGGAAGAAAATAAATGCCAGTAAATCTTCTACAAGCCTCTTCTTGCCGGCCAGCAGAACTCCTGTCTAGTGACTCAAAGAAAGTGGTGTTGAGGCCCAGAGGCAAGGAGCCAGGCAGAGTAATTAATGACCAATGGCCACACATTGCCCCAGTGTTAGCAGGGCCTGGGGGCATGGTTCAGGCCATCCTAGATCATGTCAAATGATAATCTTTGAAGTTTCTTATTCTGGAATGGTTTCAGACCAAGATCAAGAATATGTTCCTGTTGCTTATCAAAGAGAACTAAGGAAAGAAAAGTTTGTTTCACCTAGTCATTTAGGAAGGGATTTAGTGTTTGCCAGGGGTGTGCTGTTTCATGTCTAACAACCTGCTTGGGGGAACTGGCACTGACTTTTCACATTTGCCAATTTCCATGGTGTAAATAATCCCACCATGGCCAATTTCAAGCTACCAACGTAGTATTAACAGGCCCTCAAAATTCCTGAAAATTTAGCAGTCGGCTCTGGAGAGCTAGTACAAGCTGTCTTCCACACAGTGCTGTAAATTAAGGGCAACCTTGGTTGCTTTGGGAAAGATTTGTAGATGCGGCATTCAGTGTCTGCCTCGAATTCTTCAGCAAGTTCCCCCACAAAAGGTACAAGAAAAAATTCAAAAAGGAAATTTCCTGTTCAAGATGAATGCTACAAAATAGAGTTTATCTTTGATTTTATATTCACAGGAGTATCCTTTTTCACTAGCAGAGAATAGCTATTGTCATCTTTGCTGCTGTACCTTCCCGTTGGCTAAGAACATTTCTTTTTTATAATATAGACATAGAGTTGAGCTTCTAAAGGGTCTTTACATTTTACTTCTTCTTTTTATACCATTAAAACAAATATCTTCAAGGAGGGTTTGCTATTCTAGTTTGACTTATTTAGGGACTTTAAGTTGTGCACAATTACATAAAATCCTATTTATGTAATCTGCTTCATTGGTCATTCAGGTTTTTTTGCCTCAGTTTCAACTCATTTCAAGATTTTGTTTTCAAATCTGAAACAAAAGGTTCTTTTTCCTTGACTCATAAGTATATCCTATAAATAGTGATAGCTGCAGCATCATTTTCACTGAAGATGAACTTTGGTGTTTGTTTTTTCAGGCAGTATAGTCTGATGAGAGATGGGAAAGATGGTTACCTATCATGGAATGAGTTCATCATTAATTTGTAATGAATCTGAAAGTGTGTATTAGGTGTTTTTAAAAGTATGTGAAGAAGTTGAAGGTAACTGCTGTGCAACACAACCATTTATTCGAAAGGGTCAGTGACCTGTAAAAGGTGGACATAATTTAGTAATTTCTTTCATACTATAATATGAAATGTTATGCTTTTATACTACCTGTCATGTAAATATTTGGTTTTAAACATATTGACTTGGCCCTCAGTATGGAATATTGAAATCTCGTGTTTAATTGCCAACTCTGCCACTAAACTTTTCTGATTTTCAGTTTCCTTATCCATAAGTTTCCTTTTCTGTAAAAGGAACTTTTGTTAACAGACATGCCTCCTTTTGTGTTTTGTTTTAAGTCAAATTGAAGTACAAAAGAGAAAGGGGCATTTTTACCTACAGATTTTCAAACTATAAAGCAGAGCTACCTGATAGAAATACAGTGCAAGTCCAGAAATGCAAGTCATATATGTAATTTTAAATTTTCTAGTAGCCCCATCAAAACAGTAGAGATGGGTAAAATTAATTTTAACAATAACTTTTTAACACAGTATAACCAAAATGTTATTTCAACATGTAATCAATCTAAAAGCTTCCTGAGATACTTTACATTCTTTTTTCCACATTAAATGTTTGAAATCGAGTGTGTCTTTTACACATATAGCACATCTATATTCAGACTGGACACATTTCAAGCCCTGAAAAGCTGGTGACCAACGGCTACCATAGTGGACAGAACAGCTCCTTAGTATAGCTTAGTGCTTATCTTACAGTATAAATATCATATTTATACATTCATAGAAAATGGTTTGCTTTTCTTAATAAACCTTAGCTCTCAGTTAGAATTTTATTGTTAGGAGCTGAACACAAAATAATTTGTACTTTTTTTCTTTTGAAAGTCTCTTCAGCAAATTCTATAGAAAAATGAGGGTCCCCACAGACTGAAATGTTACTCTTTTCACTTTGCAAAACACCCAGTTTTAAGCAGAGACCGTTTTACACATATAGCACTTATTAAAAGCAGAGACAGCTTGATGGACAACAAAATTGGCACATATGTCTTCTTTTTCTTTTAAACTGAAGTACAGTCAGTTACAGTGTGTCAGTTTTTGGTGTACAGCACAATGTCCCAGTCATGCATATACATACATATATTCATTTTCATATGCTTTTTCATTTAAGGTTATTTAAAGATATTGAACATAGTTCCCTGTGCTATAGAGAAGAAACTTTTAAAATCTATTTTTATATATAGTGGCTAACATTTGCAAATCTCAAACTCTCAAATTTATCCCTTCCCATCCCCTTTCCCTGATAACCATAAGATTGTTTGCTGTGTCTGCGAGTCTGTTTCTGTTTTGTAGATGAGTTCATAGTGTCCTTTTTTTTCTTTTTTTCTTTTTTAGATTCCACCTGTGAGTGATATCATATGGTATTTTGCTTTCTATTTCTGGCTTAACTTCACTTAAAATAACTATCTCTAGGTCCATCTATGTTGCTACAAATGGCATTCATTATTTTATTTTTTGTGGCTGAGTAGTATTCCATTGTATAAATATACGACAATTTCTTTATCCAGTCACCTACTGATGGTCACTGAGGTTGTTTCCATGTCTTGGCTGTTGTATATAGTGCTGCTGTGAACATTGGGATGCATATAGCTTTTCGAATTAGAGTTCCTTCTGGATATGTGCCCAGGAGTGGGATTGCTGGATCATATGGTAAGTCTACTTTTAGTTTTTTAAGGAATCTCCATACTGTTTTCCCTAATGGCTGCACCAAACTGCATTCCTACCAACAGTGTAGGAGGGTTCCCTTTTCTCCAAACCCTCTCCAGCAGATATCGTTTGTGAACTTTTTAATGATGTCCATTCTGACTGGTGTCAGGTGATACTTCGTTGTAGTTTTGATTTGCATTTCTCTGATAATTAGTGATATTGAGCATTTTTTCATGTGCCTGTTGGCCATTTGTATGTCTTCATTGGAGAATTGCTTGTTTAGGTTTTCTGCCTATTTTGGGGTTGGGTTTTTTGTTTTTTTATTATTAAGTTGTATGAGCTGTTCATATATTCTGGAAGTTAAGGCCTTGTCAGTCTCATCTTTTGCAAATATTTTCTCCCATTCTATAGGTTTTTATTTTGCTTATGGTTTCCTTTGCTGTGCAAAAGCTTATAAGTTTAATTAGGTCCCATTTGTTTATTTTTGCTTTTATTTCTATTGCCTGGGTAGACTGCCCTAGGAGACAGTTGCTAAGATTCATGTCAGATAATGGTTTGCCTATGTTTTCTTCTAAGAGGTTTATAGTGTATTGTCTTATGTT
The DNA here is from genome assembly GCF_048564905.1 of Vicugna pacos. NCBI lineage: Eukaryota > Metazoa > Chordata > Mammalia > Artiodactyla > Camelidae > Vicugna > Vicugna pacos. The sequence continues at coordinate 45,498,349 of NC_132988.1, forward strand.
TAAGACTTTAAGCCATTTTGAGTTTATTTTTGTATATGGCATGAGGGAATGTTCTGACTTCACTGATTTACATGCAGCTTCCCAGTTTTCCCAACACCATTTGCTGAAGAGATTGTCTTTACTCCATTGTATATTCTTGCCTCCTTTGCTGATTAATTGGCCATAAGTCTGTGGGTTTATTTTTTGGCTCTCCATTCTGTTCCATTGATCTGTGTGTCTGTTTTTGTGCCAATACCATGCTGTTTTCATTGCTATAGGTCTGTAGTATTGTCTGAAATCTGGAAGGGTTATTCCTCCAGCTTTGTCCTTTTTCTTCAGTATTGCTTTGGTAACTCTGGGTCTTTTGTGATTCTATATAAATATTAAGATTATTTGTTCTAGTTGTGAAATATGTCCTGCGTAATTTGATAGGGATCGCATTAAATCTGTAGATTGCCTTGGGCGGTATGGCCATTTTAACAACATTAATGCTTCCAGTCCAAGAGCAGAGGATATCTTTCTATTTCTTTAAGTCATCTTTATTTCTTTAATGTTTTGTAGTTTTCCACGTGTAAGTCTTTCACCTCCTTGGTCAGATTTACTCCTAAATATTTTAATTTTTTTTGGATAAGATTGTAAAAAGGATTTTTCTCTTTACATTCCTTTTCTCATATTTCATTATTAGTGTAAAGAAATGCAACTGATTTCTGTATGTTAATCTTGTGTCCTGCTACCTTGCTGAATTCTTTTATCAGCTCTAGCAGTTTTTGTGTGGAGCCTTTAGGGTTTTCTATATATAGTAACATGTCATTCACATATAGTGACAGTTTTACTTATTCCCTTCCAATTTGGATCCTTCAAGGGCAATATTTAACATGAAAAATAAAGGCAACACTCAGAGGATTAGGGGTGTGGTGAAGGTGTTGTGAAATGAATCAAATAATAGGATGTTGCAACTTTACATAATTATAAGTCATTTTCCCTTTTACTCTGACCTTTTCTCAGCTTAACCCTAGTTCCTCTGTTTATAGACTGCAGTTACTGAAAAGTATGGATCCCCTTTTGGTTCCCAGAGTGAGTTATTCCCTTTTGTTGCCACTCTTTTCAGCAGTTCACAGTTCATCTGGTTGTCAGGTGGGGCCACTCAAGCACTGTTTGGGATAGAATAGATCTGTATTTAATTCAGGTTCAACCATTTACAGGCTAACCCGTGTGACCTTAACCTTTCTGAGCCTGTTTGTTTCCTCATTTAAAATGAGGGAATAAATTTGATCACAAGTGTAAAAGTATTGTTCATAGCTCCTAGAATACAGTAAATATTCAGTGAATGTCCCTTCTCTTGTCTTTCTCATTCAAGCAATCCAGGTTTTTAACTATTGCAACCTATATTATTTCTCCTCTATCATGTTTATTTCATACACCATTTAGTGCATTATTAGTGATTAATAAATGGTAAGACAATTATATGACTCTTTAGTCCCCCTGAAGTGTAAGATAATTAAAGCTTCAGGTTAGACAGAACCATGTAATAAAAGAGTTGTACTTAAATATAAAATAATGATTTGTCTGAAGATTTTCTTAAAAGGCAAACGATTGGCCAAAATCAGACATGCCGGTTGTTAATGTTGAAGAGAAAGCCAAAGCTCTTGTAAAATTTTCTTAAAAATAAATTTATTTGGAGCCTCATCTCTGTTTGGTGATGGCCCTTTCGCATTCTTTAAGCCATGACACTGTAGTTAGCATGGAACTTTCCTTGCACATAATTCCCCTGATTTCCTGACGTTGGGAGGAGGGGAGGGGAAGATGTGCAAATCCTCTCCTGTGCCTTCCCCTCTGAGCCACAACTGCGGTCAGCTCTGACGAGAGAGTAACACGCTCTTGACGATGTAGCCTCTGGATTAAAAGAAAGTAAAGAGAAAAACACAAAACTAAAGCTCAGAACTTTATAATGTAACTAGAATAACTATAACACTAGGTAATGACATTTGTAGTGGCATTTCATTTTTATCTGCTGAAGATTAATTGGTGATAACGTTTTGCAAATAGAAAAAATAAGAAACTGAAGTGGATTATCTATGTCTTAACAGATGGCATCAGGTCCTGCAGCACCCTGAGCTGACCACAGCGCCTCTCCCACCCAGCTCCCATCCCCCCACTCTCACTGTTGGCTTTAGGAAAGAGTGATTATGGGGTAGGCCTGACACAGTCTCAGGGGCCCTTGGAAAGCAGAGAGGTTTCTCCAGTGGTCATGGACGAGGAGGTCAGAGATTCAAAGCAAGAAACATTTATTTGATGCACCATTACTGGCTGTAAGTTGGAGGAGCTGCTTGTCAGGGACTGTGAGTGGCCCCACCTGACAACCAGCAGGGAAATGGGGACAGCACAAGCAACTGAATTCCACTAACAGCAAGAGCGAGCTCACAGAGCCTCCAGACAGGAACTCAGCCCCGCCAACACCTGTGGTACCCTGAGCCAGGAGCCCGGTCACACCATGCTGGGGTCCTGCCCCACGGAAGCTGTGAGACAGTACATTGTGATGTGTTAAGCTGCTAATAAATTTGTGGTAATTCTTTAGGCAGCAATAGAAAATACGAGGATCAATCCCTGTTTTTAATTTAAGGGTATGAATTCTTTCTTGAAAGGAGCTGACTTCTTAGTGTTGAAAGCCTCATTTAGACCATTAGTCATGAGAAGTAGGTATTGAATGTCTCCACTTTACCAGGACCTGTGCCAGATGCTGGCAATAAGTTACCAAGGTCTGACCTCTGTCATGTGAGAGAAAACAGATGCACAAACAAGTAGCAACAATACAGTGTGGTAAATGCATGGCGTCATGTCCTGCGGGTGCAAGCACAGAGCCAGTGGTGCTGCGTGTACCTGGGGGAGTTGAGAAGCCTTCTTAGCACCAGAGGGTGCAAATCTGTATTCCCAGCTATTGTGTATCAAGAATTCCTTTGAAGAAAATAATTCAAAATTGAATGAAAAAACACAAGTCTGGGGCTCTATATCAAGTTAAAGAAGTTGAAGGAGTATTAAAAAATTTAAATGTCATTTAAAAGGATGAGGTATATATTACTTTTGATAGTTTGCTTTCCAAATTTCTCTTGATTTGTAGATTTATAGCACTAGCAAGGAGGAAGGAAAAAAATAATAGCTTAGGACATCATGAAAACATTCCACCTTTGTAACTCATAAGTCAGTTTTCCTCTGAATTCAGCTTAACTGAAATAATACTTTTCAGTTTATTAGCTTGGATCATCTACAGTCAACAACTGTTTCTGTACCATTACTTCAGTATAGGCAGCAGTTCTCAAAGTGTTACCTGTGGCCCCCCAGGGCTCCCTGAGGGTAGTGGGTCCACGAGGTCAAAAGTACTCTCATGAAAACAGCAACACATTATTTGCCTTTTCCATTGTGTTGGCATTTGCATCAATGGTGCAGGAGCAACACTGGGTAAAACTGTTGACTCCTTGGCACCAAATAGTACTAACAGTCATTGAGTTCTACACCACAGCACTCTCCCCAGAAAAAAAAAATGCCAGTGTCACTTAAGAATATCCTTGATGAAGCAATAAAAATTTTTAATTTTATTAAATCTTGACCCTTTGAAGAAAGACTGACAAACTGTGGTTGTTTGGACTTTGGTATCTGACAGATGCTTTCTCACAAATGAGCAAAGTGAATTTCTCTCTTCAGTAGAAGCAGCTAACAGCATTTGTTACCAAGTGATAAAACTGGAGCTTTCAAGCAAAAATTAGAATTTTAGAAGACTTGTGTCCACCACTGTAGGCTTGATGACTCCCCAAATCCTTACAGTTTTTCTGATCAGATGAGTGATATTAATGAATGTGAATTTTATATTGTATAACAAAATATGTCAACTTAGTGAACACTATTTCCCAAATGACCAATGCAGAAATGACACATGGGTAAATTCAAAGTGCAGATTAGCTCAATGGATTTTAATGTGAGAGTAGGAAAAGTATATTGGCAATGTTTTTGACTCTACATTGCAGCTAGCCTTTAGGAAACTACCACTTGTTGAGTTTTGATTTAGTTTCAAAGAAGAAGATCCACCATTATCTGAAAAAAGCTGTTAAAATAATCCTTCTCTTTTCAGCAAAGTTTCTATGTGAGGTCAGATTTTGTTCCTATATTTCAACCAGAATAACAGCAGAGTGGAGATTTGAATGTAAAAGCAGATGTGAGAATCCAGCTGTCCTCTATTAAACCAGTTGTGGATGGGAGAGTTTGGTGGGTAAGTCATCTGAAAGAAGGCACAGTTCTAAATTCTAAAACTTACTGTGTCTTAAAGATGAGTGATTTGAACTTCTGGGAGCAGAGTAATTAATTTATGGGCCCGCTTTTCCCTTCCCTCTTTATCCATTCCACAGATACGTATTGAACATATATGCCAGGACTTTAGATATTTTATTTGCTTTGTTCATTAATCATCAGTAATCTTGTAGGGTATTACTCCACCCATTCTACCCATGGGGAAACAGATCCTGAAAAATAAAGTGAATTACCTAGGCATAGCAACTCAGTGGCATTTGAATGTTTGGGATTTGAACTCTCTGTCTCCAGTTCCCATGTACTTGAATATTAAACTGTATTATTACTCATCTCATCCACTTGGCAACCAGAGGATGCCAGCACTGTCCATTTTGGGTTCCTCAGGAAATAAGTTGTGGAATTCAGAGTCACCGACTTGGGTTCAAATCCTGTCTCTGCTACTTAATATCCTGTGTGATCTTAGATAAACTACTCACCCTCTCAGGACATTGGTTTTCTTTTGTCAAACATAAATCATAACTCCTAATTTAGGGATGATTTCAAGATTCAATGAGGTAGTGTATAGAAATCATCGCCTGACAGAGAACTGGGAACACAGAGGGCACTCCACACCTTTTCATCTAAGCAGCAGTTCCCGTGGCCGGTCTGTAGTCCTGCTGGTGACGCCAGCCTTCTCCTGGTGGCCCATTGTTCCCATCCAGACCCTTCATCACGGTGGAGCCTAGGGCAGGCCACGCTCAGCTGGCATGGTGGTTTGGAGCCGAGGTGGAAAGAGGAGCTGAGTAGTGAGCAGCGTGGGGCAGGACGAGCAGGGACGTGGGGCTCCAACAGCGCCTCACAAGCAGTCTCTCCGCGGTAATTACTTCGCCCTGTGTCCAAGGGGACTCAGCCTTCTCATCCATAAATGTGGAGGTGATACCACCCACCACGTGGATGATGCCAGAGATACAAAGGCATGGCCACAAGCACAGCACTTCCTGAGTGTCCAATCCGTGTGCATTCTTTCCCCTACGGCATGTTCCTTCCGCTCTTAGGGAGAGCTTCCCAGGCGTCCAGTGGAGACCATCCCTTTGCCTCCAGAGTTGGGCTCATGGAATATCTGTCCTTCACAAGCCTTAGAGTTTTGCTGTCTCCTGTTCTGGAAGCCTGTGGGCCTGGGACCTCGTCATTATCTGACAAGAGCTGCCACATCACGACCAGCAGTGGTCTTACGTTTGAAAGCCACACCAGTCCTGTGTTAGGTGTTTAGCTCTGGTAGATCTTTGGAAAGATTTCTAGTACTAAGCATCACTTTTGAGTTCTAGTTAATGCAAGAATCGTTGCTATCTATACTTTTGAAGTAAAATAGATCTACTCCTCTTTCTGGGAAGGCTTGAGAAGCTCAGATTCTCAGGAGAAGAAGGGAAGGCCTGATATGAAATTACACGGCTTCTGTTTCATGAACACCAAGGCTCCTTAAGAGTGTAATAAGAAGTAAAATGCCACCGAAACTATTGAGGCCCAATGAAGTTCCTCATCTGAGTCAGCTGGTGGTGTGTTTAAACTCCCCTGGACTCGGTTATTACCAGGAGGACTACTGATAAACGCACAGCCTGTTAAAACGGAACTCCAGACCATTGGGCACAGCCAGACCCTGTGCTGCGGCGGGTTGAGTGGAAATCTGGAGATGTGCAGAATGGGGACTAGCCACCGGGCCAGCAGGTTTCTCCCCCAGTTACTCCACTTACCAGCAGGCCATGGCCTTAGCCAGGACGGAGTGAACCACTTTTTAGTCCTTCCCAGAACCACATCCTCAGAAGCTGACAACATTCACGACAGCTCGAGTTAGTGCCAGCGGTGAGCGGGTCATTTCTGGGAAGGCTGCTTTGGGGTGGCTCTCAAGATCCCTAAGTGGCACCCACTTCGTGTCCACAGGAGGTGTGGGTTTTATTGGCTATGATGCCAAAGAAGTCCTTACCTGCAGGGACCAGCCTGGGTGGCAGCCAAGCTAGCTTCCTCAGCATGTTTTCCAGTCCTGGAGAGAAAGGCTGCCGTTGAGTCTGCAGCAATAACCGCTTCTCCTGAGATGCCTCTTTGTCTGATGCGATTCCTGTGCCGGGTACGGAGACCACACAGTCACTTTATGGATGTCACATACTGTCAGGTATGGCCCAGATGGTCAACCCAGTGTCCAAGATTTTATGAACTGGGCTCTTCACGGATGCCTCATGGTATACTGGTTATGAACGTGGTCTTTAGAGCCAGACTTTCTACATCTGAACCTGGCTTCGCCACTTAATAGCTCTATGCCCTTGGGAAAGTTACCTCCTTCTCTGTGCCTCAGTTTCCTCATCTGGAAAAGGAGAATAATGATAGTGCCTGCCTCAAAGGTACTTAAAAGTTCTTAGTACATAGAACTACTTGGTTAAGCATCAGTTGCTGTAATTATTATTTGCTACGTGGGTAGGATGGACAGATGGTGGTTTTTCCGGTTTGGGAAAGGATTGCTGGCTTCCTGCTGGGTAGCTGTGAGTGGGTGCTGAGTATGGGCAGGAGAGCTGTCTTCTAGAATCCACCCTTGAAATTCTCTGCCCCTTCTCCAGTACCTGTTCTTTCCACCTTTCTTAATTTTCCATTGCTCACCTGACTCATCACCTGCCTGAGATGTGGAGCTGGAATCAGAAGATCAGAGTCTGTGGCCTGGCTTAGCCGCTTGCTGCTGCGTGAGCTTAGACAACTGACTGAACCTCTCTGAGCAGGAGTGGAAGACCTGGGATGACTTAAGGCTGCCAGGCATCTTGTAAAGGTGGAGAGGTTGTCTGTTTATCCCAGGAAGACAGCATGCACAAAGGACACATGTTGGGAACACCTGGTGGTTCTCCCCTGGAAGCTGAGACCTAACCTGTCTGGTACATGAGAATGAAAAAGAAGTGGTTTTTACCCTTCCTCCTGTCCTTATGGGGAGATGTGTTGGGAAAAGCACCAGAGTGGGAGTCAGGAGACTTGGGTTCCATCAGGTGCAGTACTATGTGCACATCACCCAGCACAGAGTAGGAGCCAAAAAGATGGGGCTTCTCTACTACTTGGTTACACGGTATTGAGTGCCCCAGGGGCTTCCATCCCCCTTTTATTCACAGTGACCCTGTGTTACTGGAGTTGTGTAGTGAGCAGGGCTGTCTTACTGTAAGTGCTGACGGTAGTCGTGGCTTGGTTACACATTCCCTGCTGACCTCTCTTCATCAGCTTCCAGTCTTAGAAAATAAGGATGTTGGACTAAATGAACTTCTGGTTTCTTACAGCTTTAATTTGATAGGAAGGCATATAATTAATGTACACTGTCCCTCCTATCACCTGCTTCCTCTTCTTCATAGTGCTTGATGCCATCTTTTCAGATTTTGCTTGCTTTGTTTGTTTTGTTGTTTACATATATTTTTTGTCTCCAGGACCCTCATTCCCATTTCCAGGCCCCTAGAAAGGAACCTACATGAGGACAGGGACCTTATCTCTGTTGGCCATCTGTGCTAGAATGTTGCTTGGCACGTGTTAGGTGTTTAGTGAATATGTACATATGCCTACATCTACACATGTAACCAGGCTTTCTAATGTGCTTACGTAAGTTTGTCTATAGAAACTAGGTAGTCAGTTGGTTATTCCTCCCCTCACCTACTCCTCTCTCCCATATACAGCACACTGTTATTGGAGATTAGAAGACTGGAGTTAAGAATGGTTATATTATCTGTCTTAAAACTTACACAAAGCAGCAGTGCCTGGGTTCTCGCCTTGTGTGTGCATGTAGTATTGGAGGACAGTAACTCCTGATACCAGACGGAGCCCACGATTTAGGGCTGAGGACACGTGACCGTGAGGATGACGTGCCAAGCATCTGTGGTGTCTGTTGGATCCGTTTACATACATAGTGGAGGTGGTCGGCAGGAGGCAAAATATAAACCTTAGAATTGTGCTCACCCATATTATTGAGCTTTCCTATTGCTCTTATTATTTGGCCACAAAAATGGACATAATCCTTGTTGGCTTTAACACACCTACTAGTACTGCTTTCGCTATCCATCTTGCAAAATATAAGACAAGGCCAGAGCTTAAATTAAAATCCTCGGCTTCTTATCTCCTCCCCACAGGAAAGCAAATCTGTGTTGAAAACCGTAAAATTAAGAGGAGAGCAAGGATAGCATAATTTAGCAAAAATTCATGGCACCAGATTCTGAGCTATATGACTGGAGGGATAGGTCAGACATTAAGAAGATGCTGCCTGCTAATGCAAGTTCCTTAAGGTGGTGCTCTGAAAATAAGAAAGGCATGCAAAATATACATATATATTTCCAGAAGGTTTCTGCAATGCTTACTCTTTTTAACTACCTTAAGAAAATATCTCTGTAGATTGTTTGGCAATTATACTTCTCATGAGACTTTTGAAATGAAACTCAACGCAGTTATTCTCAAGTATAGTTGAAATACATTCATTTTAGCGTTTGGGTGTTGAGATTTTTGCTTCCATTTTTTAAAGGGTTTATAATATTAATATTCTCCTTTCCTAGCACCCCCCACCCCCCACTTGCTCTGGCATTCTGAATTCCTTGCATTTAAGAAAAGCTCATTCTGTGTGTTTGGCAAACTGTATCATTAACACTTGAAAAAGCACTGAAACATTTTTTTTAACCTTTTACACATTTATATGCATAGATGTCTGTGCTGAGGTATATAGAGAAAACGTGTGTGGCTTTGATGATGGTGCTTTATTTAATAAACGCCAAGGGCGGTACGAGCTGCCCGTTTGCCATAAGAGAGGAGCTGATGATTATAAAAGGGGAAAGTCTAGTATGGATATTATATCATTATCTAAAATTGTGTGATTTTTTTCCCTTTGCTTTTTTTCCCTATAAGTTTCTTTTGGGTGGAGGTTGTAATGATGAAGTGGAGAGAATTACTATTACTAACTGGAAAGAATTAAGTGTTCTTAGGATAATTATTCCTGATTTTCCTGAGGATGGTTCTTCCTGTTGGAGCCACGTACTTTTTATACTTAATTTGTAAAAAAACACGAAATACAAAATCAGTGTATGTCATAGGTGTAGCCACCACACACAGATGTGTCACGAGCTCTCAGCCGTTCAGATACTTGCCTACGTTTTAAGCAGTTTACGCTGTGCAGTTTCAGGCACTTCCTCAATACAGGTATTTGTTTCTAGAGAAAGTGATTTCACATCATTTTAATCTGTAGTAAGGTAACAGTCTCGCTAATACGAACTGGTTATGGTGAAGGCATGTCTAACTAGTGAATTAGAGACTATTTCGAATTCATTATAGTCTGTTCCTCTTAAATTCACAAGTTATTACCATAGTGTTTCTAAATAGAGATCTTCCTGAGACTGCCTTAACTAGTAAGATGGGTTTAAAATCAGAAGCATATTTTTCACGTATGAAATTATGTTGAATTTACTTTCTTTGGGAGAGGGGTGTAGAGTTTCTTTAAAAAACAGTCCCCTAATTAGGTTAAACTGCCTGAGTCTTGTTTATATGACTGATTTGCTTAGTAAGCACTTTCTTAGAGGGGGGAAGAATTCAACTTATCCAAACAAAAGAATCCCAGATTTCAAATTGATGAAATCCAAATAAATAATCTGAACCTTTAAAAAGTGTTTTTGTCATGTAGTTTTAGAATTCTAAATTAAATAATAAAATTTACTTTTAAACAAGTACAAGACATAATATATGTTAAAATATAAATGCTAATTTAAAGTGTTCTTACAAGCTATATTTCACATTATACAGTTGAACTCAAGATTGGAAATTCTCTTTTATCAATTAAGGCTTCTAGAAACTACAGAACCTAACGACGAAATGAATGGGGCTGAAGCATAAGAACGTCATTGGCCATGTTTGACAAAAGTATGAAACATGAAAAAATGGTATAATGTGGTTCTTAAAGATGTACAGCTCTAGAATTACGAATCTGTAAACTAAGGGGATATCAATGCAGCAAATTCATATTTACTGAGTTGTTTAGAAACTTACCCTGTAGGTTGACAATATTTATTCATTTATTTGTTCATTCAGCAGTTTTTGACTGCCTTTTGAAGATGCCAGACATATGTAATGAATAAAGAGCTTGTAACACATTCATAACTTTTGCTTGAGTAACTCTTTGTTGGCTTTAACCTGAAGAGAGAATCCAAAAGGGAGTGTTAATATGTATGTACAGAAACTGATGCCATGTGGAATAATAGTGAGCCACCTAAATCTCTGAAGGGGCCTTGGGTAAACAACTGCTAGTCTCTGAGTGGGATATTGTACTTGACGAGCATTTAAATGGGAAAATCCTGAAGATCTAAATGAACACAGAATGTGATTGCAGTTGTCCAGGTCTGGAGAAGCTTCTTGGGTCATGCTGATGCCCAGTTCCTGCTGTTGTGTGACTTTGTCTTGGGGAGAGGAGACAGCAGCTGGGCATCTGTATTAACTGTTGACCTTGTGGTTACTTTGCAGTCAAATAAAGTGCCCGTGGTGCAGCCATCCCATGCAGTCCATCCTCTCACCCCTCTCATCACTTACAGCGACGAGCACTTTTCTCCAGGATCACACCCGTCACACATCCCATCAGATGTCAACTCCAAGCAAGGTGAGAGCCCTGCCTCCCCAGGCCTGTTTGGATAAGCGAGGACACATGTCACCAGTCTGAGTGACCTCACAGGCGCCTTGCTCCTGTCACGGGGGCATCAACATACATTCATAGGAGACAAGAATAATTTATTTGATAGCAACTTTTTATAAGCATACAAGAACTTGTTATTAGCTTCTTTTATTTTTCAGGATTCAAAAAAACAGAAGAAAAGCATCAAATGGTCATTTTCAAAATGCCAGTTTTGAACATCTATGATCACAGTATAAACCAATATGTTGTGCAGATATATTAAAAATTCAGTCTTCAGTGCCGCCTGCCGTATTCATTTATTTCAGCATATACTAGGTGTTGATGATAAAAAAAATTTAGAAAAGGGACAAAGTAGGACTTTTTTTTCTTCAACTTTTATCTTTTTAGTCTTTTGTGATTTCTTTCGGTTTCAGTTATATCCTCATTGTGTTTTATCTTCTTTTTGTTGTTTACCAGCACCGGCTTAGATATAAATGTAATTAAAGTACAAAATCAGCTCTGTCTAAAGTCAAAGCAACATGAATCGTCTTTTGCATATCTGTATTACTACCAAGTTCTGCTTCCGTGTCCTTTACAGAGAAACACGCATCATAAGAGGTCTGAAAAATCAAAATGCCCAGTTTCTAACCCGATGGGTGTGAGTTGGTTGTCACACACGAAGCTCCTGTTCTCCAAACCTCCTTGTCTCATCTGCTTAGAGGAGACTTTGAGGAGGAGTTTATTTACAGAATAGCCTCTGCGCTTTCCACATACATACACACTTGGACCTCAGCAGGCCCTGTAGAAGTTCAAAACAAAAGATCCTAAAGAATCATGTGAAGGCAAAAAATGTGCAGGGCTACAACGTGCCATCTCCAGTGCTTCACCCTTTTGTCCAGCCCTATCTTTGATTGATTGTGAACAACAAAATTTAGTGTGTAAAAAAGAGTTGAGTTCAGAGGCTGTATTTTTTCCGCTACTCTGAACACTTCGGGTTAAATACAATCATCTTCATTTCCCAGCATTGTTAAATAGGCATCTATTTGAGGACTTGGTTAGTGTTGAGTGGAGCACAAGCACCTTTACTTAGAGAAGGTAGGAATCACCCAGACAAATGTCTCCAGGTTTGTCTGTGTTTTATTCTTCATTTCCAGTCCTTCCTCTTCTCTACTTCCTTTTGTCAAAAACCTCCAAAGAATAGGAAACATCAAAGACAGGTCTGTGGATATATCATGAGAAGGGGAACCTAAGATAGGTGTCTCAGGAAGAAGACTGAGTTTGAGAGGGGAGATGAAGAACAGGGCCTTGGTGGTGGCGAGTTTGAGGTGCCTTTGGGATCTCTGAAGGGAACGTGAGGGAGGCAGTTTAAATGTGAGTCACAGTCCCAGAGCCTGGTCTGAGCTGGAGAGATACATCTGGGAACCATAAGGATGCGGACGACAGTTTCAGATAGCTATAAATGCCCCAAACAAGCTATTAGCGAAAAGAACCCAACAGCATGTTTTATTTAAACTATTTATTTGTCTAACAATTACATAGCACTTACTCTATTCTAGTCCCTGTTCTAAGCACTTTGAAATAACTTATTTAAAAGAATAACATTATAAAATGTTTTTAAAGAATAATACATGATGGTTCAGTAGTTTTTCTCTCAAGAATTCTAGTACAGTTCAATTTTAAAAAGAGCCAATTTTATGATAGCTATCAGTTACATTTATACTTTGTCCTCTGTTTCCATATCTTATTGCTACCTTACTTTATTTTACCTTGCTAATTGTTAATTTTTATTTCTCAAACTTTTTTTTTTTAAATAAACTCCCCAGAACTAGAGAGGGGACTAGCAAGTATGACCAGAAATTGCCTAAAAATTGAAATCTTTATTTTGGCCTGAAAATTTGTGTGACTTTTGCATTCTACTCTATACACTGTTTATATTTGTTTTAATGTAAAGATCCTGGTTTTAGTTACTTTTTTGTCCTGGACTTTGTGTACCCCATCACCATGTAACACACTAAGGGGATATGAGACCTTGTTTTAAGACGAATTAATTGGCATGATTGTGAGTTTGTATCATTCCATTTAGGCACATTCATCACCAAGAATAAGTATAAAGCTTACTAGATCTCTTACTGTTACTCCTTTTCTCTCCTGCCTGCCTTTGGGTTATATCATGTAGTGCATCTAGTTAGAGCATGGTGGTGCTGAGCTGCTGATTTCAAAGTTCCTGGGAGACTGGTTAGCTCTACCCAAAAATAATCCAAAATAGCAGAAAAAGAGTATCATGTATCTAACCCTAGACTGAATTATCCAGTAAACATAAACTCATAAACTGTCAACAGAACCCATTTTCATTTGTAGGAAATAACTTTAGGTTAATGTCCTGTTAGGAAGCACATTCATTTCTACCTTTCTCTCGGTGTGTGACGAGGTGGGGTGGGGTACAGGGCTGTGGGTGTAGGAAAAGGAAAGGAAGCTAATACCAGCCATTTTGTTCCACTCATTGTGTCTGATAAAAATGTTAAAACGAAAGAGCTTTTAGGAAATACCAGGTTTACATACCTGTTTATATGTTTATATCCTTATAAATAACAACAAACACATTGCACTTACACTGCATATACCAAGTACTTTTCTGTATTATATACGTGAATGTATTTATTCCTCACAACAACCTCTATTTCATTTTTATTCTAATTTTACACAACAATTAATAATTAAATAACCTCCTCAAGGATCTGTAGAGCTAGTGAGTATGTATACTATATCCATACCGTCTGAGTCCAGAATCATTTTAGCTATATTTATAAAAGTTTAAAAATCTTTAAGGATATGCTGCATAAAGCCTCTAGCACATAGTAAGTGTTCAGTAAATACTCGTTAAATGAATGGTGGGAAATGTGTTTTCAGTAGCACTGGAGTTGGAAGAGAGGCATAGGCTTCTAGGAGTCTTTGGAAATAGGATCTTAAAACAACAGTAAGCTATTTAGAAAACACAGATCCACTTTCTGGTCATGTAGTGACCTAAGCCACATCATGTCCTTGTGCGTACATTTAAAATGGTTTATGATGTTGACCCAGCATGGGGAATGGGTCTGTTTACTTGTTCATCTGTTCAGTCATTCGGAGGTGTATTCAGAGCCTCCTTGGGAGATAACCATAGTCTGATACACGTATTGGGAAAACAGTCCCTTTCTTCCAAGGAGTGTACAAGCTCATGGAGGAAATCACGCGCAAACTGTAAAATAAAATGAAGAACATCTTAAGTACCACATTGAAAGTAAAATAAAATGTTGTAGATTCAAAGAACAAAGATTTCTCAGAGCTGTAAAAGTTAGAGAATATTCCATGGGAGAGAGGTATTTGAAACATGATTAGAATTTTAATAGGAACAGTCAAATTAAATACCCAGCATAGCAACTAGCATGTGGCAGATGCCAAGTAAGTGGCAGTTCCCTCCTTTCTCCTTTGAGCAGTAAAGCCAAATCCAGCTAGTTTGTGTTTTTTGTTCCGTTGAATTACTCTCACACAGAACCCCTAATGCAGTGTTCTCGAACATGGACGAGGATGGAGAGCAAGGTTTTAAGCTCATCTGCTTAGACACATGTGATTGGAAGCAGTTTACTTCTCTGTTCCCGGTGTAAGAGCCCAGGAAAAACCATATTTTCTACATGCCGAGTCACGTCACCTCTCTGACAAAGGAATTAAAGTAGACAATTCAGAAGGTAGTTTCTGACCTCTCAGCATAATTTTCAAGTTCAGATTTCCTCAAAGTTTCCAAAGTTCTTTTGAGTTGGTCTGGTTTTTGTTTCCAAAACGGAGTAGCCCCCTGGCAGACTCTGAGGTTTGGGGAGGTATCCAGATCTCAGGCTGAGGGAGGCAACAAGTTGGAGAAACTTCCCTGTGATTCTGGTATGTTAAGAATCACCACTCTAGGCAACCCTGCTGCCTGAACCTCCTCAGACCCAAGAACAAATCCTAGGTATGAAATTTGGGGTCCACTGTGCCCAAAGAAGTAGTATATCTAGCTTTAAAAAAGGAGATTTTAGACTGTTCTTTTAAAAAACAGCAAAACCTGAGATGATCTCATGTAAACTCTCTATTAAGAGATTAAAGACCTTTCTCTTTCCTACTTTCTGTGAGAGTTGAGAAATAGTTTGTCCTAACTTCAAAGTCAAATTAACATCAACTTAAAAGGCAATACTTCTTAAGCCATTCCCATATGCTCAGGGCCTTCAATATCTTTTAAGATCCAAATGAAATTCATAGGCATTTTAAATAGTAAAAAATCAGAATACTTAAAGAGCATCTTCCATGTACTGACCTAATTTTGCATACTGGCCAATATAATTACAGCCACTAAATGCATATTCTGAGCGTTAAACTGGGAATATGTTCATACTTGGTAATGGTCTTTAAAGCCAGATTATCTGTGTAAAGAAACCCACATGGCTTTTTTCTATTCAGAATCACTTTCCCCCAAATATAAATCTAAGTTTTTATTTTTTGCATTTTTATATGTATGTCTTACCCCTTCTCTTCTGTACCCAAGGTAAGATATAAACAAAGAGATGTCATTTGGGACTAGGATTAGGTATAATCTTTAGGTGGTTTTTACAGTTATAGGGCAGTGTGCTCCAGGGAGTGTGAGCACAGGAAACAGTTTGGTGGCGCTCTCATTTTCCGTGGAATACAACTAATCCAGAACAGATTGACCTTGGAGCCCAGAGGACTCAACTTGATGAAGAGCTTAGCTGGAGCTGCAGTGGCAGAGACCAAATGAATCATATCAAGTGTGACCATTACGGGGCTGAAGATGATTCCTAATTAATCTTTGATCCTCTGAGGTATCACATTTCCCAAATCTATGTGTCCATAAGGGAGCCAATGAAAATCTGAAAGTAGCAATTTACCTAATCCTTGAACACCATGGCAGGCCTTCTGCTTATGAAGGGCTGTCATTTCCATTCTACACAAAAGCAATTGTCTACTATTTTCCTAACCAAAGTGAAATAATGAGAGCAAACTAAATAATTTTAAAGTCTTATTTTGATGCTTGTTTTGCTAGCAGCATACTTACTCTTTAAAGAGGTCTTCAAGATACATATACTACCTTAAGACCTGTTTTCTCAGATGCTGAAATCTTGAGAAAAGCTAACAAAGTGACTTCTGTTAAATGGATCTGAAAAATACTGTTTCATTCTAGACCTTAAGTATTAATGACATAAAGCATTTTCTTGCCTTTCTCTTAAAGTCAAAAATCCTATTGATCTGAAAACTCTACCTCTTCGTTACTCTTTTTAATAGGCATGTCCAGACATCCTCCAGCTCCTGAGATCCCTACTTTTTATCCCTTGTCTCCGGGTGGTGTTGGACAGATCACCCCACCTCTTGGCTGGTAAGATCCTCCTTGCAACCTTCAGCCACAAATTCGAACACATGTTTTTCTACTTCCCATTCATGGGAAATTAGCTTTCTGAATGATAACATTTGTAGAGTTGGAGAAACTTCCACAAGCAAGGTGCTAACTTTATTTCATTTCAATTTAGAAGATTAAAAACCATACAGACTTTGAAATGGATTGAATCCGTTTGCTAATATGTGTAGAAAATGACTGTGTAGCATTTGCTTTGAAGCTTATAGTTTTATGGATTCAATTTCTGGCTTTGGGCATTTGCTGGGCCGGTACAAAGTGCTCAGTGTAGTTTTTCTATTCTGGTTCTTTATGAACAATTTATATTTTTGAAACATAACCTTAGATATATTGAATAGTGATCTTTGCTTATAAATGAGTAAGTGAGATAAATGACAACTAGAGAGAAGTTTAAAATACAAAAGTATCTTTTGAATGTTAATAAAGTAAGCACCAGTTTGAGTTCAGAGGAGTGGACTTTTTTTTTTCAGAATCCAAAAGATCTCTATTTTGTTATTTCTAAAAAAATCTATACCACTGCTTTCAATTTTTTTTTATTATAAAGGTAAAGGAAAAATGTGTTTGGTGAAGAAACAATAGTTTGATATAGTGTAGCCTAATTTTATCATTTCATTGTTCACACACAACTTTCCCTGCTCCCACTCCATCCCTTCTCCTCTCCCCACTGCTCACTCCAAGGAAACAGTGCTTCAACTTTAGCAGATGTCTTCTCTCCTTTCTTTATCCGGCTCTCTGTCCCTTCAGCCCCCATGTCAAGGCCCAGTCTCCCCACCTTGACATCCGTACATTATCTCTTCTTCAGCACAGAGTGGAAGGGCTCATCCTGCCGTGGACATCCAGCTTTCTCTCTCCTCTTTAGCATTACATCTCTCAGTCAATAACTCTGTTTGCATTTAATTGATTATGCCAACACTTTCAAACCTACATCAATTATTCTGTCTGAACTTAGTTACTTAGGGGCAATAATCTAGGGCTGAGTTGCATCAGTGGCATCTGGAAATAAAGACTGTAATGAAAAGGGTGAGATGTAGGAAAAAACAAGAGAGATGGAATTCTCAGAGCGGAGAGAAAATAATTCCAACTAATTGAGCTTTCATTTCTTGACTGTAGCATGGGTATATGGGGGGAGGGGGGAAGCACAGTGCTTTAAAAATATTTATTCATTTTTATATGAACTTTTATTTCCTTCTTTCTTCCCTTCTCTGAAATTCTCAAAGATTCTGATAAGGAATCCACTAGCCTGAAAGGAATATTTCACCATTCTCAGGTTCTTTTATATTCAGTAAACCCTGTTTACATGCCTATTTTGTTGAAAGCATTCGCAGGGCTGGGAGAGGGGAAGGGGTAGAAGACAGGGAATTCACCGACTGCTGTGGAGGACCATGATGATGGTTGGATTGGGTGGAGGATAAGGAGGGGAAGCAGCTGGGTGACTGAAGCACTCACCCTACAGTGGTAACACTCCCCAAAGTTCTGTTTGAATTCCTCCCTGTCCTCCCCTCATCACACTCTTATTGCTGGTTGGTAACTCGTGTTTTGTCATTGATGGGTTCCTTTCTTCTGTGACCTCAGGCAAGGTCAGCCTGTATATCCCATCACGGGAGGATTCAGGCAACCCTACCCATCCTCACTGTCAGTGGACACTTCCATGTCCAGGTAGGTGGAGGTGGAAACCGGGCGCTCCAGGACAGGATGCTCTAACGCGCTTGCCTCTCGTGCGCCTCTGCTTGCCTCTCGTTCAGGGGGCCAGGCGGGTGCGCAGCTCAGCCGCATCTGTCTGCAGTGTGCCTGGCTCCCACACTAGGCGTCCTAGAGATTCCTGGGTAGGAGCCAACGACAGCACAGCACCAGCCACGCCCGTCAGGGAGATGAACTCGGTCACCCTGGGAACCGTGCCTCAAAAAGGTTTCACTGCTACCCAACTGTGGGATGGGAAATGTCCCCAAAGGGGACGATATTAGAAGAGCTTGTTCGATTCAAAACATGTTGGGGGTGGGGTCAGGGGGAGGGTAAAGGCTGGTTTGGTCTGAGTTCTATAATTTGCTTTCTACAAGGAAAGTTGCATCAGTTTCATGTGACAGTGTTTGAAAATGCCCAGCTAGTCTAGAGCCTTCCTAGACCAAGGCTGTCAGGAAAGAAGCAATGGTGCTTCTGGGCTGTCAGGCCGTACGGGTGTGTGTCCTAGTGTGTGAATCAGGCCCTGTGTGGACATACTGGTGCAAGCGAAGCTCTGTGAGGTCTGCTGTGCCACACTGCTCTGTGTAATGCTTTTGCCTCTGGAAAGGATGGCTTCTGTGCCCTGTGCTTGATGTGCACACACACTTGCGGTGTATCATCTGTGTGTTCCATGTGGCTTTTTCAAGGGAGCTAGCATTATCACGCTGGAAATCAAACTGTTGGGTTAGTAACTGGTTGCGAATCTATTTTCTAACACAGGTATGAAATTCGCAGTTTTCTGTGGTGAATTTCAGCTTGTTAAAAAAACATTATTTTCTTTCAGTAAATTATAAATCTAGCTGGTTGGGAGGGTATGAAATTAATATCCTTCCCCTCAAAATATATTTTTATACTTTTTAACATTGTAAGAACTATGTGATGACAGGATTTTCCCACAGGCAAATAACAAGCATCCTGTATTTTTGCAAATGGTACATTTAGCAAAGCATCATTATTTAATCAAATATTTGTATTTTTCCCATGCCTCCTTAATTTTTAAAAATTTCTTTCTGAGGTATTACAAATCTAATCAGAGTCCCTTCTTTCCTTCCTAGATGAAGGAATTAATTGTACAGGCTGTGATGAAAGACCTGAGAATGTTGTTTTTGTTGAATTAAATGTTTACTTTAAAACAGTTTGAAAAGCAAAAAGTTCTAAAGCATATCTAAATTTATCCAAAGAGTTTGTTGAAAGTACTGTCTTTATTTTATTTTTCTTGCACGGCAGTTTCCCTCCTTTGTGTTGGGTGGTGGTGGATATTTTAAGACTTTTTTTAATGCTCTGCAAGCATACTCTGGGAAAAAGCCTTTATTTTAACATGTGTTATTTTTACCTTGATGCAAAACTTTATCTTTCCCTTTAATTAAATCATTTCCCTTAATTTTGTTATCAATTTTCCATTCAGCTAGATCTCTCAAACATTTCTTTCTTTCTGTGTAGAAAATTATTTGGGATGATGTTGATGGCAAGCAACCTTACTAAACTGGGGACTGAACAAACCTTCTGCCCCATATTTTCTCAATCATTCTCTCCTGGTATTAGGAAAGATGCCAACAGGATGAGAAATGTGATGGTTTGCTTAAGAATGTAGACAGAGATTTCTAAGTGTAGTATCTTTAGATTTTAAAATCATTTAAAAAGCTAAATCTTAATAAAGTGTTATATTTCCAGTAATTGCTCTTACTGAAATTCTTCTCTGAAAACTGCTTTGCAAGAAAAGTGACTTTTTTTTTTTAATCCTATGGCCTCGAGCCCTCCCAGGAAAAATGCCAGATTCCACTATTAGCTTGAAAAAAAAAAATCTGTTACATGGTGAATAATTATACATATTTTCCGCATGAATACAGAAAGGAAAGAAATTAATCATCAGCCTGCTCTCACTTATAGTTAATACTCCTGTGTAGGAAGATGTGTTTTCATTCTCAGCCAGTAACAGTTAGTGGGTTGTTTCAGAATTCCATTCAGCTTTTGCTACAGCAGTACATTTTGTTTTCTTGTCTTTCCTGCTTTTAGGTTTTCTCATCATATGATTCCTGGTCCTCCTGGTCCCCACACAACTGGCATCCCTCATCCAGCTATTGTAACGCCTCAGGTCAAACAGGAACACCCCCACACTGACAGCGACCTAATGCACGTGTAAGTGTGCCTCTGTTTTCACCTACGTATGCCTTGCGGTGCTGAGGATTCAGACAACACAGTTATTCCCTGTTGTTGAATCTTCCCCTGATTATGAAAAGCAGTATAGCTCTGCCTTGAAAGCTCTGTCCCCGAGGACGTTAAGCAGCTTGTTTCCCACTGCTCTGATTTTGGTTCTGAGATTGGGAAGGAGCACAGGCGTTAAAAGATCAAGGGAACCTCACCAAAGGGGAGTGATCTTCAGAGCTTAGGGACTGAACAACTTGAGCTGTTTTAACCATTTACTACCAGGTTTTAATTGGGCTCCGACTGTTGGGGGAGCCCGGAGTGGAGTAGATTTTGGAGGGTTTAATGTGTTTCTTTCTGGAACTGCAGTGACCCTCCATCAAGGTTTCAAAAGCACAGAATTCAAGGGAAAGGGGCAAACCAAACCCAGGACTTCCTTTCGGGTCAGGGTTGTCTACGGCTGTTACAGCAGGGCAACATTCTCTGAAGAGATTGGTAATTGAGTTTCTTAATCTAGGGTTTGTCCTGGGATGGGAGGTTGGGATGGAGGGAGCACGTGTCATAAAACCCCTACAATTACAGGCAAAGCCAGCATGCATTTGTTTGGGGGAGAGAGTCTAAAGTTTCATTAGCCCCTCGGAGGGGCCACTAACCCCAAAAAGTGAAGAACCTCAGTTCTGGCGGAAGATGGACCACCTGCACTATGCGTTCAGCTTTTCCCGCTGTGACCAGGGAGCTCGGCCTCAGGGCTCTAGATGGAGCATCTACACAAAGCCGTGTCCATGTTGTGTTAAACACTTCAGTAGCTAGAGGTGAACTTTCTTATTCACACAGAGTTGGTGGCTCACTCTTCAAAGTTGATGCTGTTCTGGGGCTTGCAGAGCCCAGGGCGGTCCCAGCCTGAGTGGGACTCGGACATAAACAGGTGCTCTGCTTATCTGCTCCCATCTCTTCCCTGTTCCTCTACCCCTTCCCCACCCCCCCACCCCTACATTGTAGGAAGCCTCAGCATGAACAGAGGAAGGAGCAGGAGCCAAAAAGACCTCACATTAAGAAGCCTCTGAATGCTTTTATGTTATACATGAAAGAAATGAGAGCGAATGTCGTAGCGGAGTGTACTCTAAAGGAAAGTGCAGCTATCAACCAGATTCTAGGCAGAAGGGTAAGTAGTGGGATGCTGTGTAAATAATCATGGTAACGTGGAACTGCTTCATTAAAATCTACCCCAAGGCACTCACCTATCAGGTGGTCATAGAATGCATTTGTATAGTCACCAGCTACTTGGGGAAGTAACAAGGAAGTAACATGATAACCTTCAGAAGTAAATGATTTAATGCATTGTAAGTTTATTTTTTTGGTGGGCGGGGGGAGGTAATTAGGGTTACTTTATAACAGAGGTACTGGGGATGGAACCCAGGACCTCCTGCATGCTAAGCACTCACTCTACCACTGAGCTATACCTCCCCCTGATATATGCATTGTAAACAACTTAGATTGTACCTGGCACATAGGAAACTTCCTGGAAATGATAACTATTTTCCCTGTTATCATTCTTTACACAAATATTTATTGAGTGTCATTTATGTGCCAGGCTCTGTAGTAGGCATTAGATAATTTTTCTGAGTAAAATAGATGTAGTCCTTGCCTTCATGGAGCTTGAAGTTTTGTGACAGGATACAGCTATTAGACAAATAATTACCCAATTAAATTGTGATAAATACCGTGAATGTGAAGAGCAAGAATCTGAGAACACAGGGGGCTGAAAAGGGCCCCTCTGAGACAATAGCACTTGAGCTGAGAGCTGAGAGGTGAGTGGGGAGGAAGCGGTGAGTGGGCCAGGGTGGGTGGACTCCCCCACACGCAGCAGCATGTGTGTGCATACGCCAAAGCAGGAGAGCACTTAGCCCACTCAGGGGGCTACAGAAAGGCCTTGCGGGGCCAGCCACGCTTCTGGAGACCCCGGCAAGCAGAGGTGGCTGCCCCTGTAAGCAGATCGTTCTACATTGAAGCTGTAAATGGAAGAATTTGTATGGGCCAGAGAAGAATTTGTATGGGCCCTCTGATTCTTAAAGTGTACATGTGCCAACTTTCTGGGTTGCCCCTCTCTTTTTCTTTTATTGCTTCTTTCACCAACGCTGAGAGCTTGTTCTGAGCGCCTGTCCAGGACCAGGCACGGGACTGCAGTTAGGACAGACCCTCTTAGATTTCTTTATCCGGCCACCAGCCCAAAGGCTGGTCAGTCCTCCCTGGTACGTACTGAGGGTTGAGATGGGTTTATTTAGTTAGGTAGCTGAAGGGTGGAAGATAAAAACTGAATTTTTCTAATTCAAGTAACATTTTTCTTGTAACTGCATTATAATTTCAGAAATGCCTCATCTTCCCTTGTCAGTGCTCTTCATGTATGTGTGGTAGCCTCTTAATATAGTACCTTGTGTATCTGTTTTTTGCAACCTCTTAAATTCATGATTTGCAAATGAATATTCAGGAGGAGGGGCTTAACAACCTTTGTGAGACTTAGAGATCATGTTTTGGCTGTTGATGATAATTTTTATCATGTTTGTTACAAACCTAATACACTTCAGCATTTATAACAGAAAACATTCAGGAGCTTTCCAGGCCATGTGAATAGATGGAGGAAAGGAGGCGTTCTTGTATTATCGATTCCTGTTGGATAGCATAAAAATGCAGCTATTTCCAATCTGCAGGACACCAGGGTTTCAGGGGTAGGGTGCGGTGGCAGATTATAGCTCTTTTGGTGCCCTGTGCACAATACTCTATCTCCCTGTGGATTCTTAAACACTTAATAACAATAATTACAATGATTTCCCAAGCGAGATCATAGCAGATGAGTGATTCCCATCATCTCTGAAGAACTCTGCCTTAAAAGCTTAAAGGCTGATGACCATTGCCCCTGACCCTTTGAAAGAAGTCAGAGGAAAAGAAGGGTTCTTATTTCAGCTTGTGTAAAACTCCTAGCTTTTTTTTTTTTTTTTTTTTGAATTAAAGGTCCCTGGTCCTCCAGTGGGATTTATTTTCCTGCTCAGGAAAAGTAAGGATATGATATAGATGTATGCTTCCTATTTTTAATGCATGTATCCAACAGTTGCTACTTTCTCGGCTCCCTTAACAATCCCCAGATCAGAGCATGTGTCCTCAAGGATGGTTCGCATCTGGGGTCTCTGTCTTTGGTGTGGACACCTGTTTCTACTTATAGGCCTCTGAGGTCTTCGATTAAGACCAGGTTTTCTGTCCTTTCATAGCTCCCCTCTGGCAGGGCTGTCCTTGCTAGTTCTTTAAGGTTCCTGGCTCTAAAATCATGAAGTTTTACGCTGGGATAATTAGACTTCTTAATAGTGGAACTGAAATTCATCCTGGAACATTTTATCTTTTGATTTTTATTCACCTTTGCTATATCTCTGGCGTAGAAATGTTCATTCATATGCATGTGAATCAAAGTTTTCTTCTCTGTATTATAAATAACAGTATAAATAGTACTTTAAGCTTTTTCTTGACAGACCTTCCAGGCTATTAGAGAAAGTCCATTTATTGGAAATTTATTGTTAGAATTTTTACATCTTGGATCTGTGTAAGTGTCTTCAAATTAAATGGGTATTTTGCTGCTGTCAGTAAGTAGAAAGGATAGAAAAGCATTTTCAGTCAATTGTGTTTCAGAAATTCCTGTAAAGAAGGACCATCTAGTTTGTATCAGACTTTATTTTTGTTTTCAATGCAAAACTTTAATGCCGTCATGTTACCTATTCTTTTACTCTGGTAAACGATGTTTTATTGTGAGTAGAGTTTGTGCATTCAAAATGCCAGGGAACTAAAAGCAACTGAAAATGCAAGTGAACAGTTTAATCTGTGGCCTGTTTTTTTCCTCTTGAATTTTGCTTAGTTTTGTTAGCTAGGTCTTGTCAACCTGTTTCCTGCTATAACTGAAAAATTCCTGCTTGTTTAACTGGTTGTTTGGGTAAAAAACCCAACCTCCATATGTGTTTTTGGAGATAGTTTTCTTTACAATTCCCAGTTTTCTCAGCAAGTTATAAAGCTGTCATAATCATATGAAATTGTACTTTAAATTACTCAATTTTTATATTATAAAAATATACTTATATATAAATATAAAATATATTTTGCAATAATATGACAGATTAGCAAATGAATAAATTTACAAAGTAGGTCACATCTTTTTCCCTTTAGTCTCCTTTTTTGTTCCTTCTTGGTAATGCTTTGCTGCTTGCCAATCACATTAGCACCAGAACTGTCTAAATGTTAATAGTCAGTCTTTTCTCAAAAAACAGAAGAAAGTGTAGGCTGATGTTTTCTACTGTGCCCACTTTGGCTTCTTCTCCCTGCGATGGTCCCTAGCACCAGGTCCAGGACTCAGATTTAGAAAAGCTGTCAGTTGACAGAAGCAGTGTGACTTTTCCTGCCTAAACGTCCACTGCTCCCCAGGAGTGGCTTCTAAGGTACGACTTAACTGTGATTACTCTGCTGATACAAAGAACTGTGTCTCAGTAACTCAGGTTACTTTTTCAGAGATTTTTTTCCTTGCTACCTCACCTCCCTCAACTTTTTTTTTTTTTTTTAAGAAAAGCACATTACCTGATTTGCTTTAGGCTCTTAACTTTACAGTCTGCACTTCTAAAGCAATTAGAAATGAAATCATTTACCCTACCCGACACAGAGGCCCTGGCTTCCACGGAGCTTTCTGAAGGAAATGGGCTGCGCCCCCACCGCGTCCGGAGTTTTTGGGGGTGTGGGTGCAGCCCAGGGCGCTGTCTGCTCTTCTCAAGACCAGGTTCTGGTTCTCTTAACAGACAAGAGCAGCAGGTGTTGTCTCCTTGAGGCCACGCCCTACAGGCCGCGTCCAGGCTGAGGAGGACACAGACGGAGCCTCCGCCAGGGCAGCCTGTCTTTCTCATCAGCCTGTCTCCTTTCCTGCTCCTTCCTTCCCCCAATCCAACTACACCTTTCTTTTCTTTTGGTTTTATCATTTTTGAAAACAAGAACAAAATTAAAATCAACATGGAGGGTAGACATGAGAAAGAATCACTCAGCTTTTAATGGGAAAGAAGAGAAATGGGCAGCAACACGCCCCAGGGCTGGGAGAGCTGGAGTGGGAGCCACGCTGACCTAGAGCATGCGTGCGTGTGTGTGTGCGTGTGTGTACACGCACGCAGGTGTGCGTGGTGTGGGCTCAGGTCCACTCCTCCTGCAGCCATTGCCTCTGTGCTGTCACCTCTGGCCGGCGGGTCCCCCACGGTGCAGCCAGTTCTGGGGGGTTCTGACGACAGAGAGAAGGGAAGTAGGGGACGTACTTGAAAACTGCCCATTGAGGACGTGGGGCAAGTTGTGTGCAAACACACAAAGTGCAAATTACAGGCTGCGGAAGATCCCAGATGGTGCCTTGCCTACATGAGCTGTTTTGCTCTGTAAGATATACATCAGTCACGTAAAGGGAAATGGAAAGTTTGCAGGGAGTCAGCTGCTCCATTCTTCAAATTAGACCTGCAAGTCTCAAATTCTAGATAGCAAAATTAACTTAGATCCTGCTCCTTGCTTTCAATCAGAAGGAAGCTAAAAACATAGCCATAAACTGTGCATGAGTGATTGTACAATGTTATGAGTGTTCTTCCCTTTGAACAATGAGTGTTTAAATAAGTGTGAGGGGAGGGTGAAGAGACTGAGGCAGACTGACTTCTGCTGCTATAGACAGCATCATGTGATGAAGGTTTCAGACTATTCATATGACAGAGAGGACCAGGATGTATCCGTGTGGAAGAAATCTTTGGACATGAGCTTATTTGCATAAATAAATGATGCTTGGGCTCCGGTGTTAGCCTATGCTATAATCCATGAAAAAGGGCCACGTTGGGTGTTGAGTCTCACCAGTGAACATTCTCTTCCATTTGTATTGGAGAAGAGAAGGGGTGAGTGACAGGCCATTTCACACTACAGGTTTCATGTAACATGAGAACAGGATAGAGAAACCAAAGTTTGAGTCTCACTCCAGCCACCAGACTCCAGCTGGATTTCGGCAACACGTGGTTCTGCCATTTAAAAATAAATCAAAGTTTATATGCTTAATATTTCTATTCTTCAGTGTTTAAAATATGGACTATGTAATACTGTTGCTACTTTGCTTTTACTTGATTTTCCCTCTTCCCCTCTCTGTTTCAGTGGCATGCCCTCTCCCGTGAAGAACAGGCTAAATATTATGAATTAGCACGGAAGGAGAGACAGCTCCACATGCAGCTCTACCCAGGCTGGTCGGCCAGAGACAACTACGTAAGTGCCTCCCGCCCACCAGCCGCTGTCCCCTCACTCGTGCTCTTTCTTGCTCTTTTCAAGGAAGTGTGTTGTAGGGTATATCTAATGCTGGCGCTGTTTCCTATTTTTGAAAGTTAATGAACTTTATAATAAAGATTTCATGGATCTATTGAATCTTGAAAGCTTTGAGCTGTCATAATTTTTTTTATTGGCTGTAAGTGCTACTGAATTTTTTAAGTAAAATTTTTTAATCCCCCCGTAAATACTTTATATTAAAGTGTTGGTAAAAAAAGGTCTTTTTAAAAGCCCATAATCTTATCATGTGAAGGCAGCATAGTAATAACTAGTTACACTACCTTTCAGTATTTTTTCTATGCATATGTTTTTATTTTTCACTTGGATATAAGTAGGTGAGTTGGTGGGTGAGTGTATACACACTTTTGTGTTGTGCTGCTTGCTCATATAATATGCATTTTTCTGTTGTGACATAGTGTTTCTATACATCAGTGTTAACAATACAATTCTATACAGTATTTCTATACAATACAAATATTCTATACAAATATTCAAATATATAAATATTCTATACAATATTTCATTTGGTGAATGTCACAATTTACTTATTTTTTTCCTGCTTTTAGACATTTGCTTCCTATTTTTTTTATAATCAGAAATAATCCTGCAATGAACTAACTGCATAACAGTTTTTTCTGTATCTAGGACTTATTTTCGTAGGATAGATTCAACTGGTGATTGTTGAGTAAAGGAGATAAATATTTTAAAGGTTCTTGATACATACCATCAAATTACTTTCCAAAATGATTATATTATTTTACAGTTCTTCTACAATGTATTTAAATGACCGTTTTGCCGTAGACTACTCAGAACTAGATAAAAAAAGTTTGTTTCATATTAATGCACCCTGATGTCTATTACATATTTTGTTCGGTTGGAGTAGGTATTATCATATTTTTTAAGTTGTACTGATTTTATTGGCAAAAAAACCCACATCATTTATATTACTGAACATCTTACTCATGTAGTCTTGATATAGCAAACACTTTCTGAGAAAAAATATAAATGATATTAGTTTTATCATATTGTATAGAGAGGAGTGATTTTGATTATTTAGGCTGTTAATTTTAATAACTTAAGATCATTTTCATGTTCCTTGTGAGACTAGCATTCAGAGTGCCAGCCAGGACAGTCTTCATGTGAAATGGAATTGTCCCTTTTAAAGAGGACGAGGTGAAGTCATAAGTCAATAAGTCAGTTAGTGTGTGGCCCTTGCTGTACAGGGTCCACGGGGCTGCATGTGCGAGATCATACATCCCGTGTAACGAGGCACCTAGACTTTTGGAATACATTCGTTTCCTGTAACGTGCTCTGAGTCACTACTAGTCAGGATTTGGAGCTTAAACGCTGGATGTACAATTGTGATGTGGAAGTAAGGGTCCTGCTGTTTGTTTGTCACTTGTGAGCAGCAGGTTCGTCAGCTCTCCTGGATTGTTGTTTTGGTTACTTAATAACTACCATATGCCGATTGTCAAGAACTGTCTTAAATGCTGTTATTTTCTAATCCTTATAATAAACCAGTGGCATAAGTAGCATTACATTTTACAGATGAGGGAAATGGAAGGGCCCAGAGATTGAGTAATTTGTCCAGGGCCATGTAGTGGCTAAACTGCAGGTGACACCCAGGCCCCCTGACTTCACAGTCTGTGCACGTTCCCTCCTCCAGGCAGACCAGCTCAGTCTTCCACGGCCTTCTTAGGAACACTGCTTTAGTTGAGTTTTCTCCCTGAACTGGGCTTCTGTTCTCTGGGCAGTAATTAGCATTATGTGGATAGAGCCTCTGCGGTGCCCTTTAAGTGGGAAGATCAGTCAGTCCCCTACCTGAAGGGTTTCAGAAGTGGCCTCCTCATACCCTGTCCTGGGTCTGTTGGACCTGGTCGGTGTTGTCTGCTAAGGCAGAATGGCTTCCTTCTTTGATGTCTGGGAGAGCTTTGCTGTGCTGTGAATCTGCATAGACTGAGCATTGCATGCTGAAGTTTCTATTTCTGATCCTTAAGGAAAGGAGTGAGCTTTACTTTTAAAAAGAGATAAACACCTCTCTCTATCTCTCTCTCATTCTTTCCCCTTTTCTCCACGTGGAGAGATGGGAAGAAAGTAGTTTTAAAGAAAACCAGTGTAATGTGACTTTATCCTTAAAGATTTTTCCTTTTTAAAACTTTTAAAGGAAATTGCATAACTTGATTTTAGGATCCCTTTGAATGAAGGGGAAATCCAGCTTTGTTACATACAGTTTTGATAATAATCAAAATAAGCCTCTTAATTACTAAGGCTAACAAAAGTCAATCAAATGGTAGCACTTTAACTAAAGATATTAGTGTGTTTTTAAAATAAGGGTACAGGAATAGAGTCCAAACAAGGTACATGCTCTGTATCTTGTAAATGAGATACTAGCATTTATTTGTCAGGATGCTATCCTCATATGCTCACTGAGAGCATATTAAATATGTATCTCAATGGTTTAATATGAAAATGCCCTATTCTATGGCATCATAGATTTTATAACTTCAATTTGTTTTTATAACTTTCATTTTTCATAACAGAAGTTTTCATAAATCAACAGTGCATGTATTTTCTCAGGTGAGATCAGCCAACTACTTAGAGCTCTTATTTAGTTTTTTGTTTTTGTTTTGGGGAGGGTAATTAGGTTTATTTTTTAAATGGAGGTGCTGGGGATTGAACTTACGACCTCATGCATGCTAAGCACACACTCTACCACTGAGCTATACTCCCCCACCACCACCCTTAGAGCTTTTAAATGTAGTGCTGAAAACCCCTGGACTATATATAAATTTAATGAAAATTTTGTGCATGTTTACCACACATGAATTTTGTTTCTGTGTAAGCTGACATATCCAGACTCCTCGGGTCCTTTTGTCTACCTTAAATGTAAGTTGTCTTGAAGCACTGGTTTTTATCTAGAATATAGCCCCTCATAAAGGCAGCATCAGCCGGACACCTCCGGCCAGTCGCGTGCCTCAGGCACGTCTGGGTGGCAGAGACGTGCTGAGACGCAGGCGGTGCGCGTGTGAGCTGACAGCCATGTGGAGAGGGGCCCCGGGACGCAGCCCGTCATGGTGCCTGTGAGGAGCTAGGTTACAGTGATGAGCTCTGCCTGGGGGTGCGGCGGGGTGACGCAGAGAAGGCTCCTGGAGCAAATGACACTTGAGATGAGTCTTGAAGGGCACATAGCTAGGAGGAGAAAATGAGGATGAAGGTTCTAGACACATGGAACCTTATTGCACCTTCTGAAAAGCACAGTCACTGTATTTGAAAGGAAGACAGCAGTGCCCGTGAGAAGCGTGCTCTCCCTCTGTCCGCTGCCCTCCTCCTGGCAGGCCTTAATACTCTTGAAGACCACTCCATATTTTTGACATGCTGCTTCCCAAGGTCACTAGTATCTGCTGTTTGCCTTAGTGTTTGTGAGAACAGTTTCAGTCAACTTGCCAAAGACATAAAGCCTCAATGGTCCGGTCATGTGGCATGAAGAAAAAATATTTCGAGGTGCTGAAAATATATACTTAAATATATTCCCACAGTATACTCAATATAATCTTACGGTTTTATTTTTTGTTACTTGTTAATGTGGTTATCACTGCAGACATAAGATAGAGATATTGGATGTGATATGTGTTCTGTTACACTTATTTGAAACAACCATCCTAATCCAGGTTGGTCATTTACTATTCATATAAATCAAATATATACTGTGTCTAGGCCCTATTACAATTACTTTTTAGGGAAAAATAATTATTTTAAAAAACCTAGAAAATGAAACCTTTATAGATGGGACCAAACATTGTAAAATTGTGATTAAGATGATTTTGAAATGAGGCACATTCATGTTATTGTGTCTGTTTTAGGAACAAGATTCTTAACTGCCAGAAATGTCTTCAAAATTATCTTTTTGAGTTTTCTCAGGTTCTGCCTGAACATTTCTACTGCTGCCCTTTGTTATCATGCCTATGCCCTGGGGGCCAAGGGTCCTCAGTTAACATCATGGACTTTTAATTAGATGGTGGAATCCACAGGAAGGGAGATTTATCATGAACACTACCAGAGGTGGGCTCTAAGTGTGGTGGTTAGAAATAAAAGGAATGCCTGCTTAAGTGGGCTTTCCTTGAAGGGGGTTCTGTGGCCACAGCCCTAGGACATCATTAATCTAATGTGTGTATGAGACCACTGCTAGCGTCCGCACTAACCATGTTAAATATGAAGTGGTAGAGACAAGGGTCACAGAGAAGAATTCTCGCTCGCTCTTTTGCTCTCTGCTTCTAGGTACAGGTGGGGAGATAATGAGGCAACTTGACCTCTTGGTTGACCACCTGCCTGTCCTTTGTATCCCATTCACAGTACAGTCTCTAACATGGCGATGTGCCTGTCTTCTTGCAGGGTAAGAAAAAGAAGAGGAAGAGAGAGAAACTGCAGGAATCTACATCAGGTAGGCACCATGTGACTTTCCAGCCAATTCTCATGCTTCTGACAAACACCTTTTAAAGTAGTCGACACCTTTCTACACAGTGCTTTATTCTTCAGCTGTAACGTGTGATTCTTTAACTCTGCTTTTCTTCCTAAATTCTTTAAAAATGTTGGAAAGACCTTTCTTTTAAATGTGACTATGTGAAGGTACATCTGAAAACTCCTTTCCCAGACCCTGTGACCTGGAATCCCGGTTGTTAGCTGTGGTTGTTTTTTGGTTTTGTTCTCTTTGCTTTAACACTTCTGTTCCTCTCTCTGCATAACTGCTTACAATACAGTTTCTTATGATGATTCTGTAATATACTACTTTGTGTCCCCTTGAGAATTGTTTCTGCGATTTGGGGTTATTTAAAAATGTAAAACATGATAGGGTTTATCTTTCCTGTACATTAATTCAAGGCATCAAACCATGAGGTCCTATTTATTTCCCCGTTTTCTTGCATTAAAAATAAGGCCTCCACTTGTACTGCACAAATAAAAATGGCTGGTATAAGAACCATAAAAAGTAAAGCAAACAAGTCCACGTGATGTTGTAGCTACTACGTGTTTGGAATGTACAAAAACCGCTTCAGTAAAAATTTGTTAAAGACACAATTTTCTGCAGGTACAGGTCCAAGAATGACAGCTGCCTACATCTGAAACATGGTAAGAACGACTCTCTGGTCCTACTGCTGACGTTAGTTATAAACAGAGGCACTTGCTTGTGAATCTTCTTGCTCATACTGATGCCATTCAGCATTGCTCCTTTAAAGAGGAAACTCCACCAAAATCCAATCAGCGCTTTCAAACATCTGATGGTTTTTATACCGGCTATGTATCTGTAACATAGTATGCGTATCTCTCTTCTCCCCTCTTTTGCCCCTTTAATCTTTCTCCATTCCCATTCCCCTAACTTGTCAGCCATTCCTTACTGACCAGTGGCAAATCTGCCTGCTAAAAACCAGACAGGCAACAAAAACCAGCAAAACACTATCTTACTCCACAGACCTGGGGCTGCGTTTGAGGAGCTCAGGCCCAGACTAGCCCAGGACTCAGAAGCTTTTACTCTGTAGAGACTTCTCAATTGAGATGATAAATAGAGACTTAAAAGTAATAAGAAAAACAGAGATGCTTAATTTTTTCTATTATTTAAAAATATGGCATGGGGACTTAATTGACTGACTGTATTCTGCTGTAAAGGTCTTTACTGGTAACCATGGTTAGATCTCACTCTCATCTTTGTAGGTAGTATTTATTTCATTTCTTTTTATTGTAGTTATTTTACTTTTGACCACCAATGCTGCTGGGAACCTGGCTTTGTAAATTGCTGCAGTCTTTGCTCAGCTTGGAACCCACGTGTGTACACCTTCTCCCGGGGACAGTTCCTCTCAGAGGTGCTGCTCCCTTTGGTTCTGTTCTCTCTAGGAGCCCGCATCCCAGTGCTGTCAGCTCTAGCTTTTGGGTCTGTCTGAAATCTTTTCCACTCACCCTCATTGGTGTCACAGCCCCAGCTCAGGTGCTCAAACTTTCCATCTGGATTATTGTAATCCCTTTGGATAATTGTCCTGCCTCCAGACTTCCTTTCTGCCAGTTCATCCTCTGTGTCACTCCCTGAGGGATTTGCTGAAACACAAACTGATTGTGTCACTTCCCGACTTAGAGCTGGTCAGTGCTTCCCTCTGTCTGCAGGACAAAGTGCAGACACGTTAGTGTGGGTCTGCCTCTGCCCTCTCCTGCCTCCAGCCAGGCCCTAGGAGTCCTGTTCGCAGTGCAAACAAAATTATTTGCCGTCCCCCAAGCAGACTGGGGCTGCTGCATGCGCTGCCCCGGTGCTCAGAAAGCCGTTTCCTGGGCCTCAGAACAGGATAGATCTGCGCGGTGTTTCTAAGGAGGAGAGCACTAGCCCGCGGGTCACTTGGTTCTTGACTTGAACCAGACGACCACTTAAGCTTTTAGAACTAATTCTGATGCTGAAATTTGAACAGACCTTCCCAGAGGAGCCTGCAGAGATTGTGGGTACCAAATAGAAACCAGCTGTTTGCCGGGACGATCTGCTTGAGCTTTTTAATCTTCATGTTCCTCATCTGTAAAACGGGACCAGTAACACCTCCCACCTCTGGTTCTTTATTTGGCATATGTGGCCTCCCTTCCTCCTTCCACCCACACCAGGACCTTACTCAGCTGCTCCCCCTCCTCTGTGAACCTTTCCTGATCTTCATTCAGGCTCCCCAGGTTCTTCAAAATTTCATCTTTGTGGTTTTGTGGTATCAGAAGTCTTCCAAACTAACGCTGAGAGGCAAGCTTTCCTCCCGGTGGAAAGAGGATCAGCCCTTCACATAGGTGACCGAACAAGGGATCAGAAAAGGACCTCAGATGGCGTTGATGTTTAATTCAGCTTAACAGCTATTAATTGCGGGCCCCTCTGAGCACAGGCCCTGCCCCTAGTTGCTCATGGAGTTAGAATTACTAGAAGTAATTCTAGGAGCAAGCACATGCTTTTGTACTTTTCTTGCATTTTTTTAAGACTGTTGTCCTTTGCATTTCTGAGCAGGTACAGACAGCAGCCCTTTTATGCTCTGCCTCTGAGTGGAAAACCCTGGTAAACGCAACGTGCTGAGGACCAACATTCACTCATTTACTGTCTGCTGTTTGCACCAAAATCTTTAAAACTGTTTCTATTAAAAATCACACAAAAATTCTACACTTCAGTTTGATACTTGGTTTTCTGTCCTTAATGATGAACGTTATATAGTCTTTTAGATCAGGCAGTCAGGCTTCAGGCTGAGTGCGTTTCTATCCTAGAATGTGTCCCAGGTATCTCTTTTTAAAAAATGTCATAGTGATCATTGTGCTTTCCTGTCACTTACTTGTTTTTTTCTAAATGTCAAGGTGTCCCCTCTACCCTGTCCCAGAAAAACAAAACAAAGCTCCCCCCCCCCAAGAAAAACATTCTCACCCACTGGTGGCCGGTGAGGCTCCAGCCAGCTGGGCTGCACTTAATCAGAGTCTCCAGTGTTCCTCTCCCGTCTCGTTGCTGGATCAGTCATGCAGCCTTTGAAGTTCTGTCCTCCACACTATCCTATTTTAGACAGCAGCGCTGGCAGTCATTTGATAAGAATTACTAAGCAGAGAGGAGCTCAGATTTACATTCATGAAGATTTCAGTAAACTGGGAATGTTACTATCCCTGCTGTCTCCCCACCCGTTTGTTTTAGGAATTCAGAAACTCCTATATGTGTAGTAGTTGACTTGTTCAGTCATTTCTCAGCATTTAGTGAGCACCTAATAAATGCCAGTTAGTTCCGTAAGACCTGGAAGTCTTAAAATTAAAAATACAGGAAAGTATACGTCTGTAATAGAAATACGTCTGTAATAGAAATAAAGCAGGGAGTGACTTGAGGGTCTGCTTTAGGTTGACGGTCAGGAAAGGCCCCCTGAGGAGGTGAAGCTCAGTAATTACCTGCTGTTACCTCTGGAGGGTGTTCTCTGTGCTGTTCTGGGACAGAGCAGTGGCACAGAAACGAAAGACCAGCCTGACAGAGCATCGTGGTGTGGAAGGAGCTCAGACTAGGAGCGAGGCCACCCAGGCACTCAGATCAGCCCTCTGTGCACGCTGCGTGGCTGGGGCAGCTGGTGTAACCCTGGAGACTCCGGTTCCTCGGGCCAGAGTGGAAGGGCCCCGTCTGGCCTCTCAGCTCCCCTGTCTGCTTTGCTTCGGCAGGCTGCACTGCCTCCCAGTGTTACCGAAGGGACTCGGGTCTCTTGTACGTTTACTAACATGTAGTCCTCATTCTAGGTCTTGGTGGCTCTAACTGTTAAGGCACCTGTATGATCTGGAAAATGACTTGTCCACAATGTGCTTGTTCTTCAGCTCCTGAGTAGATCAGCCCTGCCTCCCCAGACGAGTGCTGCCTCTGGTTTGGGGGGTTTCACTCTCCACTGATGCGGTCACGTTTGCCAGACCTTGGTCACATGAGTACTGGCTTCACCTTAGCAAGAAGCTGAAGACAGATAAAATGTTTGTTTGATTAGAATTGATCCTGCAAATAGTGTGACATGAAATCTGACAGGGCTCACTTTCAGTTCTGAAGGGAAGTTCAAAAGTCACCGCCCTCCCTTCAGGAAGGGAAAGCTAACGGAACGCAGTGCCCGGGCAGGGAAGATGCTGTGACTCCAATGTGAAGATTTTGGGGAGGGTTTCTCTGTGTACAGTGAAACTTAATGGTATCCTGGTGTCCTTAAAGAAAATTCCTATTAAACTGGAAAGATCTTTGAGCTTAGACGTCCACAATGTAGCTGAAATGCTAGAGAACTCTGGTTAACTCTGAACTAGTGTGGGACAGTGGGCCACGGGGAAGAATCCCACTAATAAGGAGAAGACTCTCCTCCATGAACAAAACAGCCCTCTGAAAACTTGTGTTTCTGCTCCTTATAAGATAAAAGTTTGGCTTAATACTTTCATTCTGTTGGTGGGAAATGCCACTGCAGTTGCCTCCACAGCCCAGTGTAGAAATTGGCCTGTTATGTAGTTGCTCACACCCCACCGTCTGTCTCCCTGTGTTTCTGCTTTTGACCGTTGTGTAAGAATATTCACCCTGGTGAAGTCAGGTGAAACAGAGAAATGAGCGTTAACCCAGTCTCAACACCTTGCGACAGATTTTAGGATAATTAAAATGAGATCCATAAAAGACACTCCCCCAAGTTAGAGGTGATCCCCAAACTCTGCAGTCTTCTAAGAAATTCAGATTCATAAGGAAGAATCTGGACTAGCTTGTCCCTTGTGGTCATGCTGGGAGCCCAGGACCTCAAGCTGTGAGACTGCACACCTTCTGTGTCTAGCTGGAAGGCCAGTATCATAAACGCCAATCATTTGTTCATTCACTCTGCAAACATCCAGTGAAGTGTACTCCTCCAAGTCAAGAACTGCTTTAGGCAGTGGGAGTTACTTGCTAAACGGACCCTGTTCCTTCCCAGGGGAGCTCCCAGTTTAAGAAGATGCAGGCATACAAACGGCTACTTATAAAATAATATGTTTTATGCTATGAAGAAAGTACATACAGTGTATGGTGTAAAAATAAAAAGAACAAGAAGTATGTAATCGAGAGTGAGATCAAGGAAGGCTTCCTGGAGTAGGTAACATGTGAGCTATCCAGTCATCTTGGGTTTGAAAGAACAGTGATCAAGTTGCTATGAGTTTCCAGTATTTAGTATACGTCTGATTTGAAATATGTAACGTCTCAAGAGTTTGTCAGGAGTCAGAGATTATCAAATACTAAACTTCCCTTTCTTCCTGACTTAAGATTCAATAAGTAATTAAAGAAGCAAAGAATTAAATTTTTGAAAAGCTGGAGAGAATTATTCTGAGTTTACTAACTTAAAAACAGTTCCACACATTGGTTTACTAATACTTAATTTAGCAAAGCATAAAAAGCCTACCATCTTAAAATTTTAGAGATTGAAAAGATACTCTTATATAATCAAAGGAAATACAGTGAAATAGCATAACTCAAAGAGCTAGTTTAAAAGTAGAAACAAGCTATTTTTTTTAAAAAAACCAAAAAACCTCTGGTTAAACACACTGAGATACACATGGATACAGATACCCACAGCACTCATATTATTCCTATACACTATGTTTTTGGCTTCGGAATAATCTTTATCTTGTACATTTCCTGAACTGAGAAATTAAAATGTGTTTTTTACTAAATAAAAAGTTTAGCCTTTATTTCCCTGGGCCAAGAAGTGTGTAGGAGAGGTAATTTCTAGTCCAGTACAGAATGCAGTGGTTAACTGTGCAGTGTTTGGATTTAATCTTTAAATTAAAACAACAAAAATTTTCAGCTTTCCATTTGATTGGACCAGAGTCCTCTTCAGGATTAGTGCGAGGACTGTGACCCTGAAGGTCTTCCAGGAGCCTTGCCTGATGCACGAGAATTAGCCCTGTCCTCTTGAGTCAGGGAGTGGTCTAAATATTTTCTGTAGTCTCCTTGAGAGAAACACTTATTTCATATAGTTTGTGAAGCGCGCTCTGGCAAGTGTGACACGTTTGTCTCACCTTTGCTCTGAGAACAGATGTAGTCAGCTACCACGTTAAGTATCAGTGAGCCTCTGGGCATTTGTTCCCAGGTTGACACATCTAGTTAGAAAGCAAAGCCAAGCACTTAAGTGATAAAGTTGGAAGCACCTAGAGAAATTGGTAGGCTTGTCCAAAGTCTCAAAATAAAAATGAGAAGGTGAAAAAATATCCCGTTTTACATTTTTCATCTTTTTTTGTCACATGCTTTGGCATTAAGTGTGTCAAGCACTTAGGAAGCCCATGGCCTAGAATTGCCACTAACCAAACAGGAGACGGTGGGGGCTCAGCACTCTGGGGAAGGGAGCCTGGGAGGCGCCCAGATCAGGGAGACCAGCTGGGGCACGGCCACCTGCACCCGGCTCAGCGCTGTCCCAGAGCTCCGCCGGAGCCGCCTCTGAACGGAGGCCCAGCCCAGTGCAGGACCGTCTGCCCGTCAGTCAGATCCTGATGGAAAGGACTGCAGGCGAGTCGTCTGTCCTGTCCGGATCACAGGTGTACTCTGCCTAGGGCATGGGGTCTGTTCCTGTCTGAGTTGGTGGCCTCCCCATGTCTCCCCTCTGTGTTTGTCCACAAACCCTCGCTAAACCTGTCACAGATTAGTAGAAAATCTGTAGAGAATTTGCACGACAGTGACACTTGACTGCAGTGTCCTTACTAGGGACTCCGTAGTGAGAACACTCAGTAAGGGAAGTTCAGACACTGACAGCAAGGTGGTCCTGGTCACACTGTCCTAAGTCAAGATGACTCTGTAACGGCACTGTGTGTGGACTGCAGGTGCTTGGCTCTAACTGTT
Source organism: Vicugna pacos (assembly GCF_048564905.1). Classification (NCBI taxonomy): domain Eukaryota; kingdom Metazoa; phylum Chordata; class Mammalia; order Artiodactyla; family Camelidae; genus Vicugna; species Vicugna pacos. Next base: position 45,536,209 of record NC_132988.1, read on the forward strand.
CTCCAGTGCCTCATGTGCACTCTCGTGATGGGAGCCTTTTGATCACAAGGAGCACAAACAACCCACGCCAGCTTAAGGAGCTCTATGTTAAGGATACAGCAGCATCTTGTGGACGGCAAAGACAGAAGTGCCAGTAGGCGAAGGAGAATTCTGGGAGGTGGTCTTAGAAAACTGTCCAAGTGCTTTTTCTGCCTCTTGTATCCGCCTCTTTCCCCCAAATCCCATCCTCCCTTCTGCAGATTGGCCTCCTCAGTTCTTTGCTCCACATGTCCATCTCCCAAAGAGATGATTCTTGCAAATTGCAGAGAAGGGACACTGGCTAGCCCAGCTTAGGTCAGAATTCTACCCCAGTCCGTAACCAACCACAGCCAGAGGAGATGGTCACACAGTACAGAGCGACTGCCGGGGGCTCCCTGCTCCCACTGCAGGCGTGCTGGCGTGGGGATGATCCAGAGGCAGGCTGCAGCCCAGATGTCCACCACAGCTCACTGACTAGCTGGCGGCAGCGCCTGTCAGATTAGCAGGCAGGTGATTCTATCTAGGCAGCTGTGTGTTAGTGACAAAGCCAGGAGAGGGTCAGACTTGTGGTGAAAGCTTTTAAAATCTCTGCTGTGCTGCAGCATCTTTTCCATCAATCCCTTTTCCCTCTTGAATGGTCAGAAGAGCTAGAATTGTGTTTAAGTTGCTTTGGCAAACAGAAACAGGAAACTGGACCCTTGACTAGCAAGAGTGACCATGTGCCATTAAAAATCACTGGCGAGGGAGGGAAGGAGGAGGCTCGTTGCTCTTGAGACACATAATATTTAGTATTGTTCATGAAAGCCCATGAAATGCAATTCAGATCAGTGCACTTAAGAATAGTTCATGGAATTAAAAAAAACATCTATTTTGGACAAGTTTGGTTTAATAGAATGGTTTTCTCACTGAGCAATCTGGAACAGAATTATTCTTCCAGATGATGGAGTTTCCCAGAGAACTCGAGATTTACCTCTTTAAGTGTCAAAACATATAATTTTTAATTTTAACTCTTTTGGATGCATCTCTTTCTTCACGACTACATCTAAATTAACTATTTCTTTATACCTCGCGCCATTGTTCTATAGCGTGTACGATGTACCGTACGGTATATGGCAACAAAGAACTGATGCTGTTTGACACTGTTCTAAATGATCTCAAATAATGTGAGAGTTTTAAAAATCTGCTTTTCCTAATTTATTATTTTTTCTGTTCTGCCTGGGCTGGTACCCTTCCCTAAGGTAGTAAATACGTTCCTTTTGATCCATTTTGTAGATCTGGGAACCAGAAAACAAAGCTTATTTGAATAATATGTAAATTAAAAGCAAATGGAGTCTGAGGTGGGGCATGAAGGGCACTCTGTTAGGAAGGGCACATGTGGGGGTTTTTTTTAATGTGAATTTTTTGATACTCCTGTGAGTACTTCCATTTCCTCCACTGTGTCCCTAAGAGTAAAGCTGCCAGGTGACACACCCAGAAGAATGGGGATCCCGCTTAGACTGGCTGTGAGCCCTGAGGGAGCCACTGTGCTCTTCTGACAGAATGCGGGAAAAATGGGAGCATTTCAGTGAAACCGTACTGCCCACTTTCTTGCTTCAGTTTTAAGTCAAATCGAACCTGAGGTTTTCTCAATTTTTATACACATCCTCTGTAAATATAACACCAAATTTTCTGTTGCCCTCTTGGGATTACTTTTCTTAGCTATCATTGTGTTTCTGGGGACACTGTTTTATGAGATATTTTACAGTATTTTGTAAGAGAGGTTTTACAGTATTCTCTATTGGTCTTAATTTTCCACCAAAAGTCCTGTAAGTAGAATGAATCTTGCCTTTACCCTGCACGTGTTATGTGAGATTGGAACAAGGGAAGTGGACTGTCGTTTCTGGACCGTAGTCTGTCCCAGGCGCTCTCCTGGGGGCCTTAAATCCCGCTCCCGTGGCAGCCCTGTACGGGGAGGGATCTCCGCCCGACTGAGGGGCAAGGAAATGTCAGTAACTCGTCCGGGGCCAGCTGGCTGGTGTCCAGACCTGGGTCTGTTCTTCTGTCCCTCTTTGACTCAAGTCTCCACTCCCTGTGTCCTGTCAGATGCCAGGCACTCGCCACGTCTGTCACACGAATTGCCTCCTTTCAGCCCCTCAACATGCTTTGTAAGGTGTAGCAACTTACGTTTGGTAAGTTTAAGTAACTTGCACGGGATACCCCAAGTAGTATGATGGAGGTCAGGGTTCAAACCCAGCTGCAGACTGTCTGTTCCCAGAGCTCCTGCTCTGAGCCCACAACACACTGTAACCTCCCTGGGCCACCTGTACTTAGACACATGGACTTGTACACAGACACAGGTATGACACTGGACATCCTTGGTTCGCAAAAAAAAAAATGGTGTGCACTAATTCTGTTGCCTTGCTTTTAGAAGCTGAAGTTGGCATCTTCAATGTAAGAGAACTTGTAGAGAGAAAAGTGAGTTGGATACAGAATTTGGAATTGGGTAGATGAGTCTCCACAGTGATTGTCCTCCTGAAGCACTTCAGTGTGCAGAGTTACAGTGGATTTTGAGGCCCCTTATTCAGAACCTTCCTCAAGGGCACTTCCCAGTGTCTCCAGTGGAGGTGAGCACCCAGTGGGTGAGACCCACACTGGGAGGCCCGGCCTGCCAGTGAGACGTGCATCCTCACACGGGAGACACACAGGGCTGATCAGAAGGAGAAACTCCCCTAGAGCAATTTAGTAATAGTTACAGGCCTGCCTCAGCATCATCTCAACTTCGCCAAGGTCTGCTTTCACTGCTCCTAATCCATTCTGAATGCCCACAGGGGAAGAAACTGCAGACTCAGTGACCGAGCCTCGGCCTGTGTAACCCGGATCCAAGCCCAGGCCCAGGCGTCCATCAGAGCACCGACCCTCCTCCCTTCCTCCAGGTTCTGCGAATCCTGCATTGGAACGTGTGGCCCGGGGACTGGGGGACTGGCTAGTCTTGGTTGCTGGGACTAAGGACAAACTCAGCTGCAGAAAGAAGACTCAGCGCCAGCCTTCCTAACCACGCATTACCATTTTTCCTTTTTTTCAGATACTAAGGTTACTTTCAAGGAGCTGAAGGTGGCTCTTGTAGGTTATACTTTCAATCTTAGCGATTTGCATTTCAAAGTTAATTTCTTATGCCCTTTGTTCTCTCATCCTGCTTTCAAACAGAGCATAGTATGTTGGGGTGGGCAGTGGTCTAGGTGGAGCCCACCTCCGCCTCCAAGGGCTAACCATGCTGTTGACTAGTGATGGACAGATGGGTGCATGGAAGCAAGGCAGGTGAGAAGAGAATGAGTGATCGGTTAGCTGCAAGGGCTGCTGGAGAGAATTTGGGTTTAGGGCTCAAAAGTGAATCCTGCCAGCTGTAGGTTGGGTGACCGTAGGCAGGGCTTTTCACCTCACACAGCCCCATCCTTCTCTGTAAATGGGCTGGAATCATCGGAGCTGGTGTGATGGCTGGACATTGTACGCGTGCCCGGCACAGCCGTGCTCAGCAGGCATTGTCCTTCCTTCCTCCCGACCAGCAGACCTACATGGAACCAGGGGCTTGGGGACCCTCACACCAGCTACCGACGACTGAATGTCTTGGTTCCATCTAAAATGACGGGGCCAGAGCAGCTCTGTTGCGCTCGCTTCCTGCTCAGGGAGCCCGAGCTTCTCTGAGCTAGAGTTCCCGCCCTGACCCCGCAGCCTTCTGTCGGTTTGCCCCGAGACGAAGCAGAAAAACCTAGGCAGTTGTCACGAAGTTTGTGGTGTGCTGCTGTGAGGTGATTTTTGGAATGAAAATCTCTCCCTCTGTTCGTCTGTCACAGACTAATTACTCTCTCCTTAAATTTCATGTCATAACTAAAAACACTTAAAAGTTCCTACTCCTTGCTCATAATATTTGGGACAGGGAGGAAGGATCTCTTATTCTTACCCACCTTGTTGGGTTCCTCACCATCTCTGGACAAGGAGTGATGGGACCTGACACTACGGGTTGGTGGGGGGGCGGTCTTGGCAGCTCTGCTGCTCCCGCTTGGCCTGCACAGTTCCTGCTGCCCCAGTGGGTCCTGAGTCACACGCCCACCCCCTCTTTTCCGCCTTGACCTCGGCCTCACCAGTGGGCTGATTTCCTCGACCCTCCTGCTGGAGGACAGCGTGGGGGAGGGGGCTGGGGCAGCACTCGGCTTCCAGTTACGGCAAAGGAGTTCCCCCTTTCCCCTTCTTCATGTCTTCTGAACCAAGGCCTAAAAAGCTCTAAGGCCTCAGTCTGTGCTGCTCGTCTCCCAGATGTAGGTCCCTCTTGAAATCTCGAGATTTTCTTTTCCCACTTGGGCTCTTAATAAGTGACTCCGCCCTTTTGGGTTCCTGGTTCCAGCTGGTTAGTGGGATATTTTATCAAGATTGGAGTTTGATCCAGGAGAGCTTCAGGGGTTTCAGCTGGATGGTGGGGGTAGGGCACTGCCTTGTGCTTCCTTCAAATACACTCAACAAATGGCCCACATGGTGACTCCTGGCAGAGGGAGCCCAAGCCTGACATGTGTGAGAAGGGACTCGGGGCCCCCTTTGAAGCGGGAGCAGTAATTGCAGCTTTGATTGCACCGACTCCACTGCTGGGTTGGGCCGCATTGGGGCTCGCAGGGCCAGCCCAGCCTTGGCCTCGCCCCCCACGTGAAGCCTTAGATGTGGGAAGTCTCCAGTCTCCTGAGCCTCATGCCTGTGGTTTCTTGAAAAGAATCTTGATTTGACTTGTTTTGTATCTGTAAAGCTGCATTGGAAGGCCCCCATTTCTCCCATTTGGAAGACTGGTCTGCCCTGACGACGCTGTATTTTAAAGCAGCAACCAAGTGCAAGCAAGGTGCCTCATTTTGATAGTGAGACAGTTCTTTGCCGATTTCTTTAAATGCCAGTTTGACCTTAGGAGAGTAACCCAGGTGGGGTGGAGTCGCTATTTGGTTGGCAGTGGTACGGAGCATCTCTGAAGCCAAATTGCAGGAGGATTTGTAAGAGGGACGCTGAAATAATGAAGTAACGGTGGGAAGACGCGAGACCACAGAAAGAAATGGCTTTACTGGGAAATGTCAAAATTCTTTCTATGGAAGCACATACCATCCTTGTGATAAATGGCCACTGTGGCCAGCCAGGATTGGTTTAGTCATTGTGATGTTGTGCTCAGCTCGAGAAGTAGGGAGGAGGCGGCACTGTGGGTGCCCTGAGGAGGAAGGACGACTTGAACAGCAAGTGCAGGAGAGCGAGGAGAGCTGCGCAGGGGGCCTGAGGCTGCGGTGGGGACGGGCCCAGCAGAGGGGCAGCTGATGCCCGGGAGCCGGCAGACACTCCCGGCTGCTAACGGCCAGTCGCTCCTGAACCACAGCAGTGGTCTCCAGCTGCTGGGCCCGTCCTCACCAGCAAGAGCAACCCTGACCAGTCCTCTGCCCGTCTGTGATGCACAAGCACGGTGTGAAGAGGCGTCTGCGGGCGAGCAGGCGGGCGCCCCCCACCCCCACCAGCTGGGCTCTGCTCCTTCCTCCTTGGAAAGCCAGGGCCCTTCCAAGCTCTTCCACCCTCCGGTGTGAAGCATCTGAAATACTCTGCTTACATTTTAAAAACCACAGCACTGGTGTGTTTTCTGTCAAAGGGGCAAAGTCAATACTGCGGTGACTAGGAGCTGAAACTGCCACTGATGACCGTCGTGCTGATAACGCTCTGGCTGATTTTCTCCCGTTTTGTTTTTGGTGGTTTTGTTTGTTCAGTAGCCACCCGGGTAAACAGACAGTTTCTTCACACTTCTGGTCAGCAGTCATTTTGAGGGACAACACTGGGGGTAGTAGCTGCAGTGATAATCAGAATGCTAACCTGTAGCAGGGCTCACTGTGAGGGGCTCACCGCGCACTGCCCCTTAGATGCACCGGCTGAGCCGTCCTTATGGCTCCTGGCCACAGATCGCTCTTCTCTGAACAGCACTTTGTAGACTGTAAGTCACCATCCAGAGTTTAGTTTTCATTGTTAAACTATTTCAGAGCTTCCTTTTATTTCTCAGAGTTCCCTTATACTTAAATAAAAAGCATAAAGGAACACACTCTACTATTTGGAATTAACTTTGTAAAGGAGACGTCTGCTGGTAACAAAGACACCACAAGGACGAAGAGCTGAGACTGGTCTGAGGCTGCCGGGGCCCCAGGCAGAGCGGAGCTCCCCTGCAGCTGCACAAGGCGCAGGGCAGGAGGATGCGCTCCGTAGAGAAGGAGCTGGTCTCTGCGATGTGCTCTCTCCTGTCTCTCGCATCTTGTACAATGTTTTATTTTTAGTCACTTCTTTAAATCTCAAGGTTATTACAGCTTTGGGGATTTAGGGAATCTCCTTTCTGGACGTATTATCACCAGCAATACCTTTAAATACTTGGTGAGTGTACATTCCAAAGTGAACATTAGAGATCCTAGGTGTTATGAAGGAAAAAAATCTTGAGAATTGAAGTCTGAAGTGAAACTGGAGAGGCTTATGCACCTCAGACTGAATACGAGCGGACGGAGAGCGTCCCTGACTCCTGGGGCTGGCAGCGGGAGCGTGCGGGGCACCGGCTAGCCTGAGCACGGTTCAGTCTCGTGTAAGTTCACACAATGGCTCCCCACAGTGGACTAAAAAGACCAAACACTTCAGAATGACAGATCTTTCCCTGATCTGGACATTGCCCACCATTATAATTCACGTTTGGCCATTCCCTCCTCATGTTCCTTAAACGGATGCTTTTCTTTAACCATGATCCAGAGTATCAGCTGTATTTCACATGGTAACCCTGTACATACATGCACATGAACCTGGAAACAAAGTAAACATTTCAATAACAGTACACGTCTTCTCTAACGTAGTCTGAGGATTGGGGGCTGCCGTGGGGCAGTCTGTTTTAGCCATCACCAAATCAAAAAAGTGGATTCATTAAATGCAGAGATCTTAAGACATGTGCTGTATGCAGTAGAGGTTAAAATCTGTAAAGGTTTGTGGCAAATTCACATTAACAGCATTTCATTTGTTCCTTCTTGAGGTGGAAAACGAAGCTCATTCCCAACGTGCAAAGCCAAGGCAGCGACCCCGGGACCTCTTCTGGAAATGGAAGCTTGTTGAAAACCCAGACTGTCTCCATGGCTTGCCCAGTCGACCCCAAAGGAGGAATGACACCAACTTCACCCTGAGGTCACTGCTAGAGACGCTGACCCATAAAGACAATCACTGACAAACTCCCTTTCATCTACTGCAAGAGCCAAGTTCCACAATAAAGGATAAAAGGTTTTTTTTAAAAGAAAAATGACAAAGCACATGAGAATGCTAGCAGGCCCAGGGTCAGCTGAGCAGCTTTCCTCCCCTCGTCTCCGCCGTGCACTTCCCAGAGCATCCTGCATCCATACCTGTAACCTTCTGGCAAGGACAGTAACTTGGCTACCTTTGCCTGCCCCGAGCAACCGAGTGGCAGCCAGCACAGCCGGCAGCATCCCCGCGGGGAACTTGTGGAAGAGTTCCCTCCTTGTTTCTGTCTTCATTTTTCTTTCTCTTCTCCTAAAGCTTTTATTTAACAGTGCAAAAGGATCAATTGTATGTTTGCTTCTTTTTTTTAAACTTGAATTTTTTTAATTTACACTTTTTAGTTTTAATTTTTTTGTTGTTGTATATTTTGCTAGCTATGAGCTTTTAAGTAAAATTCAAAGATCTGGAAACGTTTGAAATAAAAATGAAAAGAAGCCTTTTTTTTTTTTTTTGAGCAATATCTTGTCTGCCAAGTGGCTTCTCTGTGAATGACCTATAACAAATAGTGGCCTCTCCATCTTTGTAAGGTGTCCAATAGAGCTACATAAATGCAACAGCCAGTCCACTCTGTGGGTAGCAGTTGGCAATCCTCTTTCATTTTATTTTTCTTATGATCTTTTTTTTTTAATGATAAACCTTAACAGATACTTTCAACAGACCAGTTTGCAGTGAATTTTCATTTCTTTCCTTCTCACCCCCTTGTTGTAAAAAGCCCAGCACTTGAATTGTTATTACTTTAAATGTTCTGTATTTGTATCTGTTTTTATTAGCCAATTAGTGGGATTTTATGCCAGTTGTTAAAATGAGCATTGATTTTTTTTTTAATAGCAAGGCACAGCCTTTGCCCAAAACTGTCATCTAATGTTTGTCATTCCAGTTTGAGTTAACGTGCTGAGCATTTTTTAAAAGAAGCTTTGTAATAAAACATTTAAAAAAAAAAAGTCTTTTTTTTTTTTTTTTAAAGAGTGAAGTTCCTGACAATCTGCAGTTGGTAACAGTGAACTCAATCCACAGGCAGAGCTGGCGTGTCCATGTGAGAGGGTGCGGCCGTCTCCAGGGGCCAGCCAACACCCTCCCCATCTCCTAGCCATGCCGTCCTCAGAGGTACTCGTACCACCTGGACCCCTGTCTCCTCTTCTCACAGGTGGAGATAGAAATCAGGCAAACGGGAGGAAGAGGGTCACCAGGACTCAGACAGTAGTGATTCTCTTCCTTCCTGAGCACCCAGACAGCCTCCCGGGCTCCAGCCACCCGCCCTCACACCTCTGCAGGCGTGCGGGTGCCCTCTGGTCAGAGCTCACTGCTTCTCCCACTGGGCTCCCCAAACCAAGGTGTCCCTGCACTTTAACACCCACACATCTCCCCAGAATCAACATTTTCCCAGTTTTGAGTTTGTACTTCATAATTCTCCCTTAAATTAAGCTTTTGTTATACTAAAATAGAGCTATTGGATTTAGCAAAAACTATGCATTTCAAGTTTAAAACATCAGTATTTCATGGTCTTCCACAAAGTTTCCACAATCCATTGAGCTAGTTTGAGAACCACTCATACTGCTGGTCTAGCTTGTCTCTTGCTGAAATTCTAGTTCCGTTTCCTTTTTCCAACCTTCAATACAGCTGGGGAACAGCTGGCTACCATACTTGTAATAACCCTCCACATACTGCACTTGAAGATTGCCATTAAATCACCCCTCAAATTTCTCCTCTCCAGGCTAAGTAATCCCAATTCCTTGAACCTTTCATCATCGGTCCTTTAATCATTTTCATTACTATCCTCTGGAACCTCTCCAATTCTTCTTCATTTAGACTAAACTTGAACCAGGGAAAAATGTCTATTATGTCCAGGGGACCTACTTGTTATAAAGGTTTCATATTCATTTGAAATTATCTCTGTTTTCTTAATGTATATGAACCAAGTTATAACTGCCTAAAACTGCCACTGTACTCTTTTCAGGAGTAACAAGAACATCCAACAAAGTGGCGTAGGAAGTGACAGAAATAAATATTTAAGTGTTACTTTTTTGGGGGGCGGTGGGGGGAGTTGTAGCAACACACTGATTGGCTCTTCTGGATCTTAGAAACTGATCAGTAATAAAAGCCTGTCCATCAAGTGAAGAGCAGGGATAGGAGGTAAGACTCCGGCCTCGGTCAGAGCCCACTCAAGTCCCCCTCGCTTGCTCCTCTGCTGTGTTTTTATGACACACAGTGAATCAACAATGCCAAAAGCAGCAGGCTGTTTGGATCCTCTGAGCCAGCTGCTCTGCCACAATTTGGTCCCTCCTAGTTTTCTACATTTCTTCCAGAATAACTTTCCCCAGATAACTTGGATGTCCTGGCACAGTGCTCATTCTTGGTGCATCTGCCCCAATCCTGCTTTCCTCAGGCAGCAGTTCTGGGGAAGGAGAGTCCAGAGCCCCTGAGAGGTACATACAGACCAAGGGACGTTCTCCTGGGGCACCAGGCAGAGGGACTCCCTCTGGCTACTGCTTTTGATCTTGCAGTGATTGGGCGTCCTTCCCCGCAACGAGCTCAGAGCTGGACTGTGTGCCAACAGGAGAGGACAGGCCAGCCTTCCTGCTGGAGCCCAGCCTTTCTCTGAGGTCACAGCTGGTGTGCTGGTCTTAGGAAGGGGTGCTTTTCTCCTGGCTTTACTCTGGTTGCTAGGGTTGCTGGCAACTACCTGTTTAGCTGGAAGGAGGCTTTGAACAGTTTCACAACTATAGCTGTCCAAGTACAATCATTTTTTCCTCTACAGTTTGTTCTAAGGCTGCAACAGTGTGGAAACCTCTGATCAGGGGCCCCTGAGCAGTAAGATGTCTGCGTGGCTTTCCTTTTAAAAGGGAGAAGTCACAAGGGAGTAATGCATGGTTCCAACAGAAAAGAGAAACTTAAATTCCATGTGACACAGTAGCGGTACAAATTACTATGTCTGCCCAGGATGTTACCTTTCACGCATAGAAAATTTTAAAACTGCCATGTGAAACCTAATTTCTAGAGATACATTTACACACAAAACTGGATCTGCTTTTTAATAGAAACTGAATAGTGTGAAGTTAAACATCTTAATACTGATAGAAGGACATGATTCTAAATGCTGCTTACTTACGTATTATGGAAAAAATAAGATGATTGGTTTTGTTGGTCATCATTTAGTGGATACCATTTTGGAAGCTGCTGCTTTAAACTTCTGCACCTCTCTGATGGGAAAGCCTACACCATCTTACACCGCAGCTGGGAGTGGTTCTGAGGGACAGTAGGAGAGGAAGGTGTACCAAGGGCAGTTATTTAAAAGCAACATTAATGTCATGAATCAACCTGAACTAGGACTTTATACACATTAGGTAATACAGAATAATTTACAGTAAAACGAACACAAGTGGAAACTGGCTGTTCACTCACTTGCCCTGTTGAAGAAATAATGCTCATGTGGTTCACTGTCAGCAGCATCGTGGGCACAATAAACTGGCATTTAACAGAAATGGTCAATGTGCTCATTCAGTACATGTTTACTGAGCACCTGCCCATGGACTGGGCTGAAATAACTGTCCGCTAGGAAAGTGTTTCTACTGCTTGTAAGCTTGTTCACCACCTGCACTTGTTACAATGTGCAGGCATCCTTCTCCCTGAACAGTAATTTAAACTTTAAAAATCAGGTTCTTATATCAAAATGAGTATGTGTATGTTTATGTATGACTGAAACATTACGCTGGACACCAGAAATTGACACAACATTGTAACTGACTATATTTCAATAAAAAGAATGCCAAAAACAAACAAACAAAACAGGCTCTTACGTTAAAAGGGAAGGAGGCGTGCAGTAAGGAGAGCCCAGGTTTGGAGCCACTCCCAGCACGGGCAGCCCTTTGCCTCCTGGTGGGCCAAACGAAGATCTCACTGACCTCTAACAAGGTACAGTGAGTGGAAAATGAGAGACGCCTTGCACATACAAAATAACTTAGTAAATGAACTTCCCCTTGAATTGTTTTATAATTTGTTATTAAACAGGCTTTTTTTTGCCCAATGAGAAAAAACAAACTTTGTTTTTGTAAAGCCTATAGCCGTAGAACACATGGGCACATTTCTTCTGCCCATGGAAGCAGTTGGTAACCAGGACTAAACACTGTTTTGGCCCAAGGACCAAGGAAATACTTACAGAAAGGGGGTGGGGTCATCTGCTCTGATGTGTTTATTAAATATTTTTCTCAATTTATAATAGCTTCAGATGCTACCAGCTAAGTTAATTTTTGATCTACATTAAATACATGGAGGAAATTGGTGGAAAATGTATTATTTGCCAGATGGAATGAGAACACTCCTACAAGTAGACTTAGTCACACAACCGTTTCTCTTCGTAGTCACAGTGGAATTAGTACATTAGTCATTTTCTCTCCTCTGTCCGAAACTTAACTGTCTCAGAATTTGAACTCACTAGAATCACTGAATTATGGTCTAAGCCATAATGAGGTGTTCTCCCATCAGGAAGGTAAAGACAACCAAAGTAAAACGAAGCCCCACAGACTAGCCTGTTGTTACAGGTCCTATCAGGCTTGCTTGTCTGGAGAAGGGCAGCACGTGGTTTTCTAGTTGAGCTGGCCCTCCATGCCGGGCTCTGGACACCGTGCAGCACACGAAGCCAGGCCTGTGCGGGGCTTGCTGGGAGACTCACAAAGGCCTAGGGGTACCTGCTGAACGATTTCGTCTGCTCCCCAAGTGCCAGCATCTAGCGCAAGCTGGGCCTGCTCTAACTCCAAGGTTACAATCAGTTGGGCTCTTTCCACCGTCCCAGAGAACTCCAACCCATCCACCCAGCCCTCTCGGACTGGCCAGTTCTCATGAGCTTTCAACCTGATTGCCACACTCAGTATTGTGGCCACTACAATTCTTATTCTGAAACGTTAGGATGACTGTCTCTATTCTCCCCTCCAACAGTAAGAAGGGAAAATTTAAAGTGGTATCAGAGACCCTGGAGGTCAGAGTCCCAGGGAGGCTGTGGTTCAGTGGGCAGGTGTGGGGGCCGCATCCTGTGAAGGAGAAGTGCTGGCCCCAATGACCCCCTCCCCAGCATTTGGGATTAGCTGAGATTTTAACAAAAGTACACTTGTTCTCTCTCCTCGCAAGTCAACCTCTAACATGCTGAAAGGTAGGACAACAGCGAAAACCAAGGCACGAGCATTAGCAACCTCACCTAGGCCTCTGACTTAAGAAAGCCGAGCCAGCTATTGCCAGACCGCCCCCCGCCCCCCACCCCGACCCCACGAGCGCGAGTGCGGCGTGAGCAGCAGTCTCCCTGTAAACACCTCCACGCGCGGCTGGTTCGCAGACGAGGGCGTGTGGATGTGCTCAAGCCTCTACAGCTGTGCAGACCTCGCGGCGGCGGGCTCGTTCCACTTCCCTCCCTCTTGCACCACGTTTTCATCTGCCAGCTGAAGAGCTTCTCACCCCGGGCAGCGCGCGACCCGTCCGGACTCAGAGGGCTGGCGGCGCCCCTGCCTGCCTGGTCCCACTGCGGGTCCATGCGGTGGAGGGGCGGGCGGTTCCGGACCCTCAGCCTTTCGCTAGGACTTCAACACTGAGGCGAAAAAGCTCGGGAAATCTACCTTCCCGGAAGTACGCGGCAAAACCTCCACCTGGTTTCAGAGTGAGACTTCTAGGGTTCAGTCCTGCAAACCACCCCAAGCAGAACACTTTGTTCAAATGTGCCTCCGTGCACACCCCCACACCCCCCACCCCCCCGTCCGGGTTTTGGAGGCTTCTCAGTTTCCTGTTTTCTAAACCTGGTAGTCAAGAGGAGGGAGCAGCAGGCAGAGTTCTTATTCCAGGGGATTTTCCCTTCTAATACCTGCTTGCCTGAGAACAGGCTACATTTTTCTAACCCCCACAGTGCATCTGCAGAAATGAGGCTGGGAGACCCACGTCGGACGCCGCGGCTTCTCGCACCACGAGGCCTCTGCCCTGACAAACGACATTATGATAGGATGAAGTTTACCTTTTCTCATGTTCATCCACCATTGTTTCCTGAATCACCATATGCATTAGGAGACTCCTCTCCTATGCACTTGCTTTTTTCTGGGGTCTTAAATCACGCACAGTCTACCGCCCGTACATAAACCGTAACTTACCTGACTGCCGCCGCCTCTCCGGCTCACCGGGACGACGTCCAGCTTGCTCTCCCCTCTTGCTCGGCCCTGACCAGCCGCCCTCCGAAGGCTGGGGAAGAACTTCCGGAGCGGCTGCGTGGTGGGTGGAGCAGGCAACTCCCTCACTTTTCTTTTCACCCAGGTGGCCCTAAGCTTCACTTCTAAGACTCTTTTACAAGGCTCGTGGGCCTGCTCCCAATCGTCAGCCCACTCCCCAGGTGTATGATGTTCCGGGCTCTCTGTAAGCCTGGAGGAGTTCACGAACGGTGGCTCCCTTCCAAATGGGGCAACGAGGAGGGAGGTGGTCACAATCAGCCTATTGGGCCAGGTAGTGAGCTCAACACCTGATACCTATCATCTCATTTGGTCCTGAACAACCCTGCCAGCAGGTTCCAGCTCTCTGCCCATTCTGCCAGGTATGCCCAGGAAACTAGTAACCCCCGAGGTTAGGGTACAGAGGTCAAGAGAGTGGAACTGAGCACTAGCACCCAAGTCTGTTCAATTCCAAAGCCCACAAACCATTTACCCCAATTATTCTGCAACAGCTACAGCTAATTTTAAATAAAACATTGAACAGACGTAGTGTCAATGATAGGATGTTTGTCTTTCAGTAGTTAAAATTTGTTCTGCCATAGAAATAAAAACTGATTATGAAACATTGAGACCAATTTTGAAAACAGAATTTACACAACTAAATAGGTTGAAAGTGCAGCAATGCTTTCATTGTTCAAAGCATTTTTTAGATTACTATCTAGTACCATCAATGCCTGTTTACAGGAAAATTAGTCCCACAAAATTATAGCCACACCTTGTATTTTTGGTTAAGACTTAACTGGTTACTTAGGTTGAAATGTTAAAGGGATTAAACCAAGGTGGGACAAGACAAAAGCTTGTTTCAAGTGTGTTGAAAGTATAACTTACGAACTGAGAAAGCGTAATTAGTGCCTGTTGTAGAAGCAGTGAGTAATGTTATTAGTTCTACCCTCTCCAATGATCAGTGGTTGAGTCTCAAACAAGCTTCTAAAAGCTGACATGTTAAGAGTCAGAAAATTTACTATAGAACAGAACCGAGAGGGGAATCATTTTATATCACCAGATTTTATACTGCAGTTTCTCAGTTCCAAGATCTCTGCCGCTCACCCCCATGCTGAGCCATTTATTTCAGTCCCCACACTGGAAATATACCTGACGACTGATGTCAAGAGAAGTTAGCCAACCATATTCCCCTGAGAAACTGTTAACGGTGCATCTTGTGGATATTCAGGGCCACAGTTTTGATTTTACAAAGACACTTTCAGAAGCATTGAAAGTATTCTTCAGAGAAGGCCGTCTTGCAAAACGTCATTGAAGTCCAGGTGATGGCTATGCTCAGAGGCTCACTTTTCCAACAAGCTATTTCATCAATTGTACAGTTTTCTTTTTAATCTCAAATTGTCTATTGTCGGAACAAAAATATCACTAAGAAGGTAGGATGGGGACGGGGTGCGGGGGAGAAGTATCCTCTTGATCTAAAACCTAGTAGTTACTTTGAAGATGCGGTAAAAGATCCATGGTTGCTGTGTGGAGATGAGTTTGGGGAGGGAGGAGAGGCAGCCGTGGTGAAGTCAGGCCCACCGTCCCTCCTGAACAGGCGTAGCCAAACACAGCGGAGGCCAACCCAAGCCCCCTGGCATCCTGCTGAGGCTCAGTTTGCCAACAGCAGCAGCTGGCTGGCCCTGATTTGGAAGCAGAGGACCTGACTGATGAGACCCTTCCCCCCACGGAGCCCTGGGTGGACAGCGGAGACCTGAGCACGGGACTGAGAAAGCTGCTCCTGACTCCCGAGCTTGGAAGATGGTCAAAATTCCTCCCCAGCCCCAAACACGGCACATGGGAGCGGCTT
The DNA here is from genome assembly GCF_048564905.1 of Vicugna pacos. Classification (NCBI taxonomy): domain Eukaryota; kingdom Metazoa; phylum Chordata; class Mammalia; order Artiodactyla; family Camelidae; genus Vicugna; species Vicugna pacos. The sequence continues at coordinate 45,551,539 of NC_132988.1, forward strand.
TCTGAAAACGATACAAGAATGTCCACAGGCCGGGTGACTTTCTGGTAGGCTGGAAACCCTCAGCCAGAGAAAGACAGCTGCGACCCCCACGCTCACACCCCGGTCCCAGGCCAAGTTCTCTTTCCTGGAATTCAGTGGTCCAGAAAAAGCCCTGCCACTTCCAGGTCAAGGGCCCACGTCCTGCAGGCACTCCAGTCAGAGAATGAGAAGGAAAGGAAGCCCCGCTAAGCCGAGAGCTCATGTCAAAGGTCAAGAGCCAGCCTGAGCGTGAGCAGGGGGCTGTCAGACCACAGGGGAGCCGCAGGTAATGGAAATGGTGGTGGTGCCACAGGTGCTTCCTTTTTTTCGTTAGGAAATGTTTTATAAGAATAACCTAGAAGTTTCCTAACCCAGGTCCTATATGCAGTAGAAATGTATGTGTGTATTTTCCCATGATGCTATAGTTAGATTCAAGTAAAAAAAAAAAAATTAAGAAGCTCCCCTTCATTCATCATGAAAGGGAGGGGGAAATAAATCTCTCAACCATCAGAACTGTGACCCAGAACACCAAACAAGGATGCCCACTTTGGGGACAGTCCTCTTTGAAAGTTTGGATTTGAGATTTTCAAATTTGCTATTTTGTATTTAATTTTATCATCAAAACCTAGTTCGAATCCTGGCTCTCTGCTACCAAATTTCTGGTGACCTTGGCCATATCCCTTCAGCTCTCTATGAATGAGGCCACTGGACCTTAGAGTTTCTGATGTCTTTCCAGCTTCAAAATTCTATCTTGGAAGACACTTTCTCAAGCCAATGATTAAAGGAAGCTTATGTTACACTCTTTTTGTTGGCAAAGAAAAAACAGATGTTCCTTAAAAACTGTCTTCTGTGCCCTTATTATTGCTTTACTGGTAAGAAACCTGGAGTGACAGCTGCAGGCAGGCTGCACCTGAACACCTGCTCCCGCCGCTCCTTCCCCAGCATTACTGCTGGAAAAATGACAACAGGCCAAAGGCGGGGCACTGCCTCGATGACCACCCTTTACTTTCACAGCCATTGAAGCAACGATTATTTAAAATTATACATATGTTTATTTCAATTCAAATTTTTACAGATTGAAAGACTACATTTTATTAATTTGCAGCAATGATTTCTCATGGAAAAAAACAGACAGACAGACGATAATTATTCCGATTTCAGATGTGAATGAAACTTATTCCGGCAAACCCAGCACGTGGAGATATCCCCACCAACCCAGCAGCAGTGTTTTGGTGATGAGTTGAATCAAGACATGACACCTTACATCGCCGTGCTCAGGATGTAGGGTAAGGCTCGAAACTGCAGGCGGCAAATGTTCTCGAAAAGGCGAGATGCTGGTGCTACCTGCGCAGCCCTTCACAGACACACCATGACGTGTCACTCACTCGTGACATTCCCGTGTGGCAATGATGGACACAGGTTCGAAAGAAATGTTTGCTCCAAGGCACCGAGGGTGTACATAAAGCTTTTCAGAAAATACACAGAAATAGACTACAAAGGGAATTAGTTCTCAATGGAGGAATCAGCTACTACTGTTACTAGGGTAAATAATTAGTTCAGATAGATTACAATCAAAATGCATATCGAATAGATGGTGCTGTGTGAGGGAACGTCTGACCAAAGAACATTCCCGTGGGCACTTGGGGAGCTGCTGGTACATGCTTATGGGGGCTTCTTCCCGGAGCCAGAGAAGCTGAGCATCATTTGTATTTGTAATATCCTTCTCCAGTCTTCTTGCCAAGCTTATTCTCTGCCACCAGCTTATTCATGGATGGGCTGGGCTGAAACAAGGGGTTCTTGGAATCCATTTCATGCCACCCTATTGAGAGGAGAGGAGAGGGCTCAGGATGAAGTTCTGGGTTTATTCTGCATCTCAGCATCCCTAGGACAAGTCTGGAGGCAGAGTTCAGGGGAGAAGGGTCCTTTCTCTGATGTGGGAGAGCCTCACAGGCCTGGAGCCACTCTGGCCCAAATGGCAGAGGCAGAAGAAAGGCTGCACATGAGCCCAGAAGTAGGTGTGCTCCCACAGGCCACGCTGCTCAAGGCTTGGCTCTACCACGGCTCTCCTGTTCAGCCAATCCCTTCATGGAAACTGCTGCTGCCAAAGATTCAGGTACACAAACAGAACCCCTTAATCTGGAGGCTGGACCTATTAGTGGCACAGTGAGATGACTTCCAGACATGTTAAAGATCTGAATTTGCTGCTACTGGTATTTCGCATCCTCATGAAATCCAAAAGTTCATGCTTCAATTAGAACCCTCCTCGCTCCTCCCAAGTACATGAGTATTCTGTGTTGAGACTTGGTAGTATGAGCTACATTCAACTTCAGTACCCCAATTTTGGTTAATAGTTTTAACCCTGTCTTCAAAACCACAACAGTAGAATGACTGTACCTCTTTAAATGGCTGTGTACCTTGAAGGCAGTGGTTACACTAATCAGCCTATGGGACAGAATGACTGGGTACCAATGTCAATCTCCTGGCCCTGATATTGTACTACAGTCATTATATAAGAAGGAACCATCGGGGGAAATGAAGTAAAGGGGAACATGGGCCCTGTCTATGCTGTATTTGAAACTTCCTGTGAATCTATAATTATTTCAAAATGAAAAGTTTAAAAAAAAAAAGTTGCTTTGTGAGACCAGGCAGCCACATTTTTCCTTCTGTCATTTGTTAACTTGACTCTTTAAGCTGGTGGGGCAAGACTTTGGAAGGTCTACTAAGACTCTTAATAATTTGTTTTAAATAGGCATTATCATTTAATCCATAATTGAGAGAGACCACCTCAACTCAGTTAAAGACAGACAACAGAGAATTCCAACCCCTTACCGTCCAAGATGAATTTCGTAGTATCCAGCCCAACATAATCGAGAAGCTCGAATGGGCCCATGGGGTAGCCAGCGCCCAGCTTCATAGCAGTGTCGATGTCCTCCTTGGACGCGTCACCTGCGGAGAAGAGGGCAGCACTAAGCCACACCGTCCTTCCCAAGGTCCTCCCTGTCACGCGTCGGTCCCTGAATCACTAGAGTTTTACATATTTGCACATTCAAAAACCATCTGGAGTCAGGATTTCTGGCTTGGATATGATTCTGTCTCGGGAACATGCCAAATAGGTCACAAGGTTCTCCAAGCTATCCCACAAAGTGACTGTGTGAGGTGGATTCCAGAGCGCTGCTGCCTTGCTCACGGAGAGAGGCCCCAGCGGCCGGGGACACCGCTTACTTCCAGCGGAGCGGGATTCTCCAACTCTGGAATAATTTATTAAAATACCCTTTAAAGCGACAGCATATTTTTGATGGATAAATAGACCTTTTTTTTAAAAAAAAAAAAAAGAAAAGAACTAAGCTTTGTATTTTCTGTGTATTGTATGTATATTTTTCTTTTCCAGCTTTTTTGTTTTACAAGTAATGAGTATTCCCTCTGGAATCACATGCACATAAACCCTTTGGTTAAGATGATGTTTAAAGAAAGCCCAAACCTGACTTAGAATGGCCATGCAAGTTTGAAAGTGTCCTGAGTAGACTAAGACAAGAGCCTGTGTACTTTTTCTTTGGAATTTTATGAAATCCTTCAGATACTGTCCTTGGGCTACAGAGGTTTTTACAGAGAACAACTTGTCCCCTTTCTCCAAAATCAGGAATGGGAATAGCCTGTAACAAGCGGTTATCTAGAATTTTGTTCCAAAGCATAAAGAAATAGTCAATTACATCAAAGCTTGGGAAAAAAAAGGAAAAAAATGATAAAGTACTTGAGAGGATTTCATACTTATTATTTCAGATTTTCAGGCACAAGGAACAAGAACTGCTGAAACATCCATAAAGACTATTTTTAAAAGCACACGAAGTCCTAAGTAATGCCAAAGGATTCAAGACAGTTCAAGGTGATTAGAAAGCAATCAGTTACTCCTTATGGGTGACACTATCAGTACTCCACTGGTGAGTCAGCCAGAGGATCCTGAGAACCATGATTTGAGTTTCAGGCCATAAGAGAGCAAAAGTGATCACATACGCATTAGCTTTATCAGGTGGCCTCATTCATTCATTCAACTTGAATTTATACCCGTTACGTACCAGGCACCACAGACTCAGAATGAGACAAAAACAAGACAAGCACTCAAGTGTTCATGATATAACAGGAGAATTCAGATGAGTAAACCAAAAATGTCATCAGAACAAGTCCTCAAGAATCACGAAGATTCACACAGCCGTGTGGGCAAAGATGGAGAGATTTACTCACACTGCCATGACTCAACCAAAACCACCACCCAGGCCCAGGTCCTGATGGTCCTGAAGAGAATCCCAAGGGAAGAGAGGGCAGGGAAGGGCATTCTGTGCAGCGGGAACAGCATGTGCAAAGGCAAGAATGAGAAAGAACACAGGAGCCGATAAGTGGATTCTGCTGAAAGGACTTCATTAGACTCCGGGGCTTCTATGGTGTTGGGGCCAAGGTGCTGGGATGACAACCCAGCGAGCACCCCTAGCTCAGCAACAGCTGCTCTGTGCCCGGTGCCCTGTCCTCAGCACCTGTAGACCTTCACTCAGTGTCACCTCCCAGAGCCTCCCCTCCTCTCTGCACATGAACTAGCAACTGTCTGGACTCCAGGCTAGGACTCCTGCCATCCCCTAGACTATTTATCTTTCTCAGGGATTACTGGTCACAAGCTAACATGTTATATGTTGGTTCATTCACTACGGGCTGTCTCCCTTCATTAGAATATAGGCTCCCTGAGGACAGAAATCTCAAGCATAATGGTTCCAACTTACCTAAAGCCATTTAATCAAATCAATATTCAAGACAGAGAATAAACCCTAGAGTCAAGACTGTCATTCCGAATTCAGAGAATCACTTGACTATTTTATTTCAAAAAATTATATGAAGACATAGCATATCATAGAAAAAAAAATCTGAACAGTTTTACCAAGTCAGCACAATCCTAAAAATTCTATTCTGAGTAATACAAAGCAAAAGAGGCAAAAAGAAAAGACAGAAGTAAAATATAGATAGGTGTGCCATGTAAGAGTTAAATGTGATATCATGTTTTAGACCAATAATTCCTAACCTTTAGAGTCAAGCACTTCACTGAGAATCTGACACCTTCTCCAGAGAAAATGTACATAGACACAAAATTCTGCATCAACCTTAGGAGGCTCATGGGACAACACCCCACCCCACCCCCCAGCTAAGAACCCCTAACTCTAGACAACAAAGAAAGGTGTCCTCAGTGAACTCCCAGCTCTTCTGCATGCCTGGGAACCTGGAAACTGCCTCAACAGGCCTCTTTTGCTGGCTCATCGGCACCACCTACCGACCATTCTTGGCATTAAAAACAAACAAGAGTCACAGCAACAGAGATCAGAGCCACAGTGCAGGCACCATTCCTTTATTCATGAGCAGCTACCTAACACCCGTCCTACACGAGCATTCTGTGGCGTATAAAGATGAGGACCCAAATATGCCACAGAAAACAGGACAGGAGGAGAATAGAGGCACATGCCACGCATCAGGGAGGAGAGTGGCACGTGTGCCAAGGGAGAGACAAAGTGCACAGTTAGGACAACACAGGCTATGCCCAGCCTAGAGCACTGGGGCCACTCTGGCGGGACCTTGTGAGAAAGGCAGGAGAAAGATATGCGGTGATGATGGGAGGGGTGACGGGTGAGGAGGAAGAAGGCTCCCCGGCAATGGCACTGTGGTTGGCAGGACACAACAGAACCACTGCACATGTCTTGAGCAGGGGAGGGACAGCGTGGCAGGATGTCACATGGGGGCTGGGGCACAGGCTCGTGGCACTCCCATGCGGGACCACCACACTGCCAGAGCTGACCCTGACTTGCGTGAGTGCTGTCCGATGGGGGCAGCTGCCTGCTACCAGGCGCCAGCCCGCTCAAAGGTCTGCTCAAAGGAGAGAGTCCTGACCCTCAGGGACGAGGGTGATTGACCCCACCAATCAGGCCTCAGTTACAGGCGGGAAGATGTGAGCAACAGGAAGGATAGAAGCTGCAGGACCCTGGGGAAGGGGGCCTGACACAGGAGACAAGAGGCTCTCAGCACCGCAGAGCAGTGGTGTCAGATGGCAAACGCCGCTGTATCCCCCGGACAGCTAGCAGAAGCACCACTGGGGGCCTGTGCACTCTGGAAGCTGCTCAGCTGCCCAGGAGGCCTGAGTGGACGATGCTGGTGTTGGTTCTCTGCTCTAACACTCCACACATCCCTCTGACGAGCCTCTGCCACTCAGAGCAGCATCCTGCCAACCTGTCTGCATGGAGCAATCGCCCCAGGTGTATCAACAGTGTTTGTCATGGACCCAAATTCATGTGGAAATCCCACCCCCAATGAGATGGTATGAGGAGGTGGGCCTTTGGGAGGAATTAGGACTAGACAAGTCACAAGGGTGGAGCCCCCATAAATGGGATCAGAGCCCTTCTCAGAGTCACGAGAAAGCTGGTCTCCTCTCTCTGCTCTCCGTCCCGTGAAGACACAAAGAGAAGTCGGCAGTCAGTCTGCCACGAGAAGAAGGCTCGCACCAGAACCCGACCATGCTGGCACCCTGATGATGGACTGTAGCTTCCAGAGCTGTGAAAAATAAATTTCTGTCACTTACATGCCACCAAGTCTATACTATTATTTTGTTACAGCAACCCAAACTGACCAAGACAGTGCTGAACAGAGATGTTCTCCCCAGTGAGTTCAGAGAAGGCTGAGCTAACCAGTGTCCTCATGACACATCTGCTGCTGGCCCGTGGTCCCCACACCTAACTGTGCGGGGCAGGACAGCATGCACCATCTCCTCACCCTCCTGGACGACAGGACAGTTGAGGAGTCCTGTCTGGAAAAGACACAAGGTAATGTCAATTCCTTTGCTGCCAGAGGGAGCCTCACTAAAGGCAGGTTAACTGGTGCAGGGACTGGGGTGATAGGGAGGAATCACAAAAGTGACAAATTAACAGACACAGCAGACGAGAGAGGGATAATCCAAGATGGCTTCAGGTTTCACAGCAGAACAGATGCGTCTCAGAGCAGGCGAGTGGAGACAGGGTGGCAGGTGTGCATGTGAGCACACCCCTGTGCTGGCTGAATGAGGGCAGAAGCTTGAGGGGGCAGAAGGGACACAGTAAGAAGCCTGAGGGGTGACACCGGAATCCAGGCCACAGTGTGGCTCCCCGGGAAACAGCCCCCACCCAGACATGACACCCAGTGTCTGCAGAAGCAGATGTGCTGGCTCAAGGTCCTGAGAAGACTGTGGGGAAAAGGCCAAAGGAACGAGGAGTGACAGGGGGCTGAGGGCAGCACCAAGGGCAGATTAAGATCACTCCCCTGTGGGTCAGATCCCCTTCCCAGGTGTCTAGTGATGGTCAGGGTCAGAGAGACTCCATTTCTTTAGAAAGGGACCACTGCTGGAGGGAGAAAAGCAGAAGACAAGAAAATGGCTTTCAACGTACAAACTGATACATTGTGCATTTGAAAACATATCAAAGTGACAATATGTTTCACTGAGAAAAACACCATCAAGAGGTGAATCACCCACATGCTATTTCTAAAACATTACATTAAAGAAAAAAATCCCTGACTTTCAAAGTAGGACAAAACGCTTCATGCTGTCTTCGAGGTGTAATTAGGCATATTTGTTGATAGATAAACACAGAAGTGTTGGTTTGATCTTGGAGCAAAAGTGAGGCAAATGCCTCTATAAAACAGAGGAAAGTTTTAATATTTAAAGCAGATTTTGAGGAAGCAAATATGCTTTCATCTCTCTGGAAGAGCTGGTATAAATGTTCTGTTTTAAAAATGACATTCTCATACAATAATAGGAGGAGATTTTAACACCCCACTCACATAAATGGACAGATCTTCCAGACAGGAAATCAATCAGGCTACAGGGATCCTAAATGACACAGTAGAACAGTCAGATTTAATTGATATTTTCAGAATATTATATCCAAAAAACCCAGAGTATGCATTCTTTTCAAGTGCACAAGGAACATTCTCCAGAATAGATCACATACTCAGACACAAAACAAGCCTCAACAAATTTAAGATAGAAATTATTTCAAGCATCTTTTCTGACCACAATGGCAGGAAACTAGAAATCAACCACAGAAAGAGAACAAGAAAAAAATGATTAGATGATGACTAAACAACATGTTACTAAAAACCAAAAGGTCAAAGATGGAATCAAAGAAGAAATTAAAATATACCTTAAGACACATGACAATAAAAACTCAACCACACAAAATCTATGGGATGCAGCAAAAGCAAGTTCATAGTGATACAGGCCATCCTCAAAAAACAAAAACATATCAAATAAACAACCTAACCTACCACCTAAAAGAATCAGAAAAAGAAGAACAAACAAAAGCTAAAGTCAGCAGAAGGAAAGAAATAAAGATCAGAGGGGAATTAAGTAAAACAGAGATTTAAAAAATATCAGGAAAAAAACAATCAAATCAAGAACTGGTTTTTTGAAAGGGTAAACAAAATCGACAAACCTCTGGCCAGGTTCACCAAGAAGAAGAGAGAGGTCACAAACAAAACAAGAAATGAAAGAGGAGAAATAACAACTGATACCAAAGATACACAAAAAAAACATGAGAATAATATGAATAATTATATGCCAACAAGCTGGACAACCTAGAAGAAATGGACACGTTTCTAAAAACACACAGTCCACCAAAACTGAATCAAGAAGAAATAGATAATTTGAACAGACCAATCACTAGAAGTGAAATAGAATCCATTTAAAAACAAAATAAAAGTCCAGGACCAGATGGCTTCAGAGGGGAATTCTATCAAACATACAAAGAAGAACTCATATCGATCCTTCTCAAACTTTTCCAAAAGGCTGAACAGGACGAAACACTCCCATACTCATTCTATGATGCCACCATCACCCTGATACCAAAACCAAAGACACTCACTACCAAAAAAAAAAAAAAAAAAAAATCACAGGCCAGTATCTTTGATAAATATAGATGCAAAAATTCTCAACAAAATATTAGCAAACTGAGTCCAACAACACATGAAAAAGATCATACACTATGATCAAGCTGGATTTACCCCAGGGTCACAAGGATGGTTCAACATATGCAAATGTATGTGATACACCACATCAACAAAAGGACCAAAACTACATGATCATCTCAATAGATGCAGAAAAAGCATTTGATAAAACTCAACCTCCATTCATGATAAAAACTCTTACCAAAGTGGGTACAGAGGGAACATATCTCAACATAGCAAAAGCTATTTTTGACAAACCCACAGCCAACATAACATTCAACAGTGAAAAAGTGAAAGCCTTCCTGCTAAAATCTGGAAAAAGACAAGGAGGCCCACTCTCACCACTTCTATTCAACACAGTACTGGGAGTCCTAGCCACAGCACTCAAACAAAGAAAAGAAATAAAAGGGATCCAAACTCGAAGAAACAAAAATGTCATTATATGCCGATGACATGCTACTATACATAGAAAACCCTAAGAGCTCCACACAAAAACTACTAAAACTGATAAAAGAATTCAGCAAGGTAGCAGGATACAAGATTAATTTACAGAAATCTGTTGCATTTCTTTACACAAACAATGAAATACCAGAAAAGGAAGGTAAAGAAATAATCCCTTTTAAAATTGCCATCAAAAAACATAAAATAGTTAGGAAAAAGCCTGATCAAGGAGGTGAAAGACTTATACATTGAGAACTATAAAACACTGATAAAGAAAACTAAAGATGATTTAAGGAAATGAAAGATATCCCATGCTCTTGGGTTGGAAGAATTAATATTGTTAAAATGGCCATACTGTCCAAAGCAATCTACAGATTAAATGCAATCCCTACCAAATTACCCAGGACATTTTTCAAAGAACTAGAACAAATAATCCAAAAATTGTATGGAATCACAAAAGACCCAGAATTGCCAACGTAATACTGAAGAAGAACAAAACTGGAGGCATAACCCTCCCAGACTTATAGACAATACCATAGAACTACAGTAATCAAAACAGCATGGTATTGGCACAAAAACAGACATATGGATCAATGGACCAGAACAGAGAGCCCAGAAATAAACTTATACATCAATGATCAATTAACCTTCAACAAAGGAGGCAAGAATACACAATGGAGAAAAGAGTCTCTTCTTCAAGTGGTATTGGGAAAACTGGACAGCCACATGTAGATCAGTAAAGTTAGAACACTCCCTCACACCATACACAAAAATAAACTCAAAATGGCTTAAAGACTTAAATATAAGACAAGACACTATAACCCTCCTAGAAGAAAATATAGGCAAAATATCTTCTGACATAAATCTTAGCAATGTTCTCCTAGGGCAGACTACCCAGGCAATGGAAATAAAAGCAAAAATTAACAAATGGGACCTAATTAAATTTATAAGCTTTTGCACAGCAAAGGAAACCATAAGCAAAACAAAATGAAAAGCTATGTAATGGGAGAAAATATTTGCAAATGATGCAACTGACAAAGGTTTAATTTCCAGAAAATATAAACAGCTCTTACAACTCAATAACAACAACAACAAAAAATCCAATCAAAAAATGGGGAGAAGATCTAAACAGACATTTCTCCAATGAAGACATACAGATGGCCAATAGGCACATGAAAAGATGCTCAACATCTCTAATGATCAGAGAAATGTAAATCAAAACTACAATGAGGTATCACCTCACACCAGTCAGAATGCCATCATTCAAAAGTCTACAAATGATAAATGCTGGAGAGGGTTTGGAGAAAAGGGAACCCTCCTACACTGTTGGTAGGAATGCAGTTTGGTGCAGCCTTTGTGGAAAACAGTATGGAAATTCCTCAAAGGACTAAAAACAGACTTACCATATGACCCAACAATCCTATTCCTGGGCATATATCCAGAGGAAACCCTAATTCAAAGAGACACCTGCACCCCAATGTTCATAGCAACACTATTTACAATAGCCAAGACAAGGAAATAACCTAAATGTCCATCGAAATATGACTGGATAAATAAGTTGTGGTTTATTTATACACTGGAATACTACTCAGCCATAAAAAGTGATAAAATAATGCCATTTGCAGCAACATGGATGGCCCTGGAGAATGTGATCCTAAGTGAAGTAAGCCAGAAAGAGAAAGAAAAATACCATGAGCTCACTCATATGTGGAATCTAAAAAAAAAAAAAAAAAAAAAAGACAACTGAACTTACATATAAAACAGAAACAGACTCACAGACGTAGAATACAGATTTGTGGTTGCCAGGGAGGATGGGAGTGGGAAGGGATAAACTGGGAGTTCGAGATTTGCAGATACTGACTGGTATATATAAAACAGATAAACAAGTTTATATTATATAGCACAGGGAAATATATTCAATATCTTGTAGCAGCTTACAGTGAAAAAGAATCTGAAAATGAATATATGTATATGCATGTATACAAATGTGCTGTACACCAGGAATTGACACAACATTGTAAACTGACTAAACCTCAAAAACAAAACAAAACAAAACAAAACAAAACAAAACAAAACAAAAACCTACAATGAGGTATCACCTTACACCAGTTGGAATGGCCATCCTTAAAAAGTCATGGCCATCATTAATAAGTCCACAAACAATAAATGCTGGAGAGTGTGTGGAGAAAAGGGAACCCTCCTATACTGTTGGTGGGAATGTAATTTGGTGCAACCACTATGGAAAACAGTAATGATATTCCTTAAAAAACTAAAAATAGTTATCATATGATCCAGCAATCCCATTCCTGGGCATATATCTGGTGAAAACTCCAATTTGAAAAGATACATGCACCCCATGTTCATAGAAGCACTATTTACCAAGACATGTAAGCAACCTAAATTCCATCAACAGATGACTGGATAAAGAAGATACAGTAAACATATGCAATGGAATACTACTCAGCCATAAAAAGAATGAAATAACGCCATTTGCAGCAACATGGATGGACCTGCAGATTAATATACTAAGTAAATCAAAGAAAGACAAATAGCACATGATATCACTTATATGTGGAATCTAAAAAATGATACAAATGGACTTATTTATAAAACAGAAACAGACTCACAGACATAGAAAACAAACTTATGGTCACCAAAGGGGAAAGGGGGTGGGGGGATAAATTAGGAGTTTGGGATTAGCAGATACACACTACTATTTATATAAAATAGATAAACAACAAGGTCCTACTATATATAGCACAGGGCACTGTATTCAATAGCTTGTGATAACCTATAATGAAAAAGAATATAAAAAAGAATTTTATACACACACACACACACACACACACACACATAAATAACTGAATTACTATGCTGTACACCAGAAACTAACACAACACTGCAGATCAACTATACTTCAATAAAAAGAAAATAAAAAACAAAGATGACATTCTCAGGAGCAAGCATTTGTGAATGAAGTAACTGAAAATTACACTTGCTTTTCATCCAGTTCCATCTGTTTGTCTTTGAAGCAGAGCAGACATGAGTTACCTTTCCAGTGGTATGGTAGGGAAGTTAGGCAAGAGGATATATCCAGAGATCCAGAATATACCTCTGTGTTGGCCACATGACTGCTCTGACTGGGACTGTCATGGGGCATCCTAGAGTCTGCTCAGGGGCCTCAGACAATCCAGGGGCCCAGGAAACTCAGTGGAAAGGCACCAGACCCAGGGTCAGACTGATTCACAAAGTCAGAAAACAGAAGCCCCTTCCCTATTCCACATGGCCTGGCCCTTCTCACAGGACCTGCATGAGAACTCCCAGAGAACCTGCCAGGGCCGAGACCTGCTGCTCCCGGCCTGGCTCAGGACAGCTACCTCGTTCATACAGCCGGACTGCTTCCATGAGGTACGGCACCAGGAGACGGTTGACAATGAACCCAGGAGTGTCCTGTCAGAGGAGAGAGACAAAAAGAAGACAAGTGAATTTTCACTGAACTTTATCATTTTGTGAAGTCACCAGATTGCTCCTTCTAACCCTGGGTTGTTACCCACATTTATCTAGCGCTACATTTTCAAAGTACCAGCACAGCCTCACTTCTATCTTACATGACAATTTATCCAGCTACTCTAGTACCCCAGAACCCTCCACTGCAATGGGTCCCAAAATAAAGGCAGATCAAGCAAGGCAGAGGAGTCACTAAAAAGAGCACAGCTTTGAGGACAGGCAGATCTGGGCTCAAATTCTAACAGTCTCTGACTCTGTGTCACTCAGAAACTCAGTTTCATCATCTGTGAAATGGGAATAGTACAGTAACTTCTACCTCACAAGTTGTGAAGATAAACCAGGAAACCCATAAAATGCTGTGCATATAGCCCTCCACTTCTCTCCTTTCCCACACCCCTTTCAGGAGTCTAGAAAAAGTAACAATCCTCACAGGGGCACTACTTCCCGGCTTCAGGAGTTTCTCACGCTCCAGCAGCGGCACAGGATGGTTGAGCTGGGAACAGGTGCCGCGACAAACAAGCAGGTCTGGACAGACAAATGGCCTTTCACAGCTCACCACCCAAGGCCCTCTACCCTGGACGACCCCTGTACTGCACACTCTCTCGTCATTTCCCACCTCATTAAAATGCTTAGCCACCACTCCTGCAGGCCGGGTGTGGGCTCTGGAGTCTACCTACTGCTCTCTTTTGTTGTGAAGCCGATTTCCACTAAGGGGAGGCTCCTCTTTGAACATTCCCCGGTGATCCTCCTGCAGGCAGAACTCCTCACCCTGGCCCCAGGCCTCGTGTCCGTTTCTAACACACACTAGGCACTCCATCAACATCTGAATTAAAGACGACCAGCCTCCTGCCCTGCTCCTACAGCTGACCTGGCTGCATGCTGGAGCTGCAAGATCTGTACCTCCGCTCCTTCTGGACACAGTGAAACCTCCCCTACCCCCTCTCCCAGGAGTACAGAGACGCACAAAAGAGCTTTATCAGTTTAACCAAGACTATGTTACTACAACAATGTTGAGTTTACAACCAGGGCAAAAATGCTTTCTAACTTCAAAAAGTTTACTGTAGAAATTCGGGATAGGGTAGGATAGTGAAATATATGAAGCATATCATATACAAGGTTAGAAATCAGAAGGCAGTCCAGGAAAAATATTTTCTCCAATTATAATATATGGGTTTTTATATAGACAATTTCATCTACAGAAAGAGTTCATAGAACTCAACAAGGAAAAAGTGCTGAAACTCACAAAATATTTAAACTAACTAGTAATCAAAGAAATATTCATTAGAATGAAACAGCATGTTGCCAGTAAGATTACTGGTAGCAGGTTTTCCCCATTGTAACAGCCAGTGCTGCTGAGGATGCGGAGACAGATACCCTCATAACGCTGGAGGAATGGAGAGAGACACAGTCCTTTAATAGGGCAATTTAATTTTATGTAATTGTTCACCTTACATTTTTCATACACATTTATTTACTAAATATATTTTATCTCTGTACTTATCATATGCCACGAACTGTGTTGTTCGAAGTGCTTTACAAACATTAATTCATTTATTCTCATAATAACCCTATGAGACAAATACTAATATTATCTCTATGTGAGGTAGAGCACACGGAGGCACAGATAGGTTAAGTGCTTGCTCAAAGCAACATAGCTAATAAATGCCAGAGCCAAGATCTGAACCCAGGCAGGCTGGCTCCAGAGTCGCCTTCACTTTTCTATACCACACTCTCCTCATGAAGTCTTAGTATGACTCTGCGGCCAAAGACCATCTCTGCTTGTTCCCGCACCTCCATTTCACACCTCATTTTTCATTTACTGCGCACTGATGTCCTTTCTAACCCATGACTACCTGCTGCCACGAACAAAGCACAAACTGATAAGAAAGTGCAACCATACCCTCTGCTTATTAATGTGATTTTTTTAAATCCAGATGTTTTAAAACCACAAAACTAAACAAACAAAAAAAATGAGTGTTAAAAAATGAGACTCCTTAATACAACACTACAGTTCTGGACAGGGGAACTGGCACGTGGAAGTCTGTTCTCTTTGGCTACTGGGGTCCACAGCAACAGGTGACTTTTCCAGATGATTCTTGAACAATTTGAATTTTCACAGGTTAACACAATGCTATGAGTTCAAACTTGAGAATATTTCAGAAAGCAAAAGTATGCTATGAGAAGAACCACAATGATATTTAAGATTATGGTCAAAAAAGTAGATCATGTATTTATAAAAATTTATAATGGCCACTTTGTGATAAAACTAACTGCCCCTTTAGGAAGATCTGCCAAGTCAGAAGCCAAGTCCCTAAGTTTTATGGGAACTAAAGAGGAAATGGAGAGATTGAAGACAATCAAAACAAAAGCAGGTGATAGCAACTGGGATAATTTTACAATCACTGGTATCTTAAAGGGAAAAAGGCTAGAGGCATGCTTTCCATTCAGCCATGTTTCTTACTGAAAAACAAAACAACACAAAACAACCATAACACAACATTCCACCGAGAAACAGTTTGGTTAACGCTACCTTGGGCGGATGGGCTTTTGCCTCTGTCTCTCATTTCCCTAACCGCCTGCAGTGTTCCTTCCAAAAGTGAAGCTCTAGTTTTGTTTGGGATACGTGGGACATCAGGCCGGGACATCAGGCCGTGCCTGACACACAGGTTTCTGGCTCCCCAAGGCCCAGCAGAAGCTTAAGCTAATGGGGTAACAAAAACCATTTATGGAAACACAGCTGCTCACCGACAGAAAAAAGGCAAGGCCCAGAGGGAAGTCTGAGTTTTCAATTTAGCTGAAGCTGTGGGCTCCATTGGGATGTCAGGCTATCCACAGCTGGCCTTGGGCAAAACTTAGGAGTCTGATTTTCCTGCTGTAGGCGCAGCTTGCCCTTTAAAGCCTGCAGACAGCCTGCAGTAAAAGTGACCCATCTCCCACATCATTTCTACTATGGACAAATTCTACCTGGACTAAGTCAGGTTCCAAGGAAAATCACCGCCTTAGCAACCTACCCATACTCTACCTTGCAAGAAACAGGATGCTTTCCCAGGGCTTTGCTGAAGTCCACCAGAGATTCAAACGTCTTCTGGCTGGTCATTGGTGTTTTAATGACCTGGAAATGCAAAGCAGAAAAGACGTATAACCAGAGAGTCAGCAAACAATATCAATAAAACAGTTCAAGGAAACACTGACCAAAAACAAAGATAATTTTAGTTTTAAAATAGAAGGATCTCAAGCCAGAAACGAAGATGTCTACTCTAAGCACTACATCTAAGTCTGCTACTCTAAGATAGCAGACTACAGCAGAATATACAAAATCAAGGCTTAAAATATAAACATGTATGTGCATGTGCAGGAGAGCTTTACAGGCTTTGTCACTGAGACGGACCTGGGTTCAAATCCTGGCACAGCACTGATCGACTCTGTGACCCTGGGGATATTTCTTAAAACTGACATGACATTGAAATCACTGTACCTACCTCAAGGGCCTGAGGTGAGAATGGGATCAGATTAAGAAAGTAAAGCATTAAGGGCAGCTCCTAGGAGGACTGAAGTGCCCAGTAAATGCTGACTTTTATTCGTGTATAATGACCGCCCTTAAAGTACTCTGCATGGAGTCCCACCTTCTCTCAGTCTATAGATGAGAAGAGCCCCCAGGCACATTGAGCGATATGCCAAGTCGCAGGGTCCCGTGGACTCTGAGCCGAGTGCTCCCCCCAGTACTCCACCCTCTCCCACACAGGTGCCCCAAAGCCCAGCGGCTCCATTTGCCTCAGGACAGGTTCCTCTCAGAGGAGGGCTTTCACTTCCAGCTAACAGGGGCCCCCGGCTGGGGCGTGCCGCCTGCCAGGCACTGGCGCAGGCTCCGGGCCACCCTCCTGACTTCTGTGTGAGGGGCAGCACAGGAGTGCGAGTGCTGCCCCGCTCACAGTGGGCCACTGGGAGCCACAGGAACTGGCACCAAGCCGCATACCTGGCAGCCAGCCCTCAGGAGAGAATTCACCTTGTCAGGAGTGAGACTTCTGCAAGTGGAGAGAAACCCAGGTGACTTTAAACTTAAAATATCTAGATTTATAATTTAAATGCTAGGTAGGGGACTTCAACAAGAGTTAAAGCAAACAGTCTTGGCTTCTACATGAGACCCTTTATATGAGCTTAGGCAGGTCAAATCAGCTCTCGGTGCCTCACCTCTCCTCTGTGAGAAAGAGGTGATGACAGTTGACAAGTCCTCCCTCTTGTAAGAGGGCTGCGGGGCCTAATGAGCCAGTGTCTGTGCAGGATGAAAGGTGCTACGTAAATGGAGAGAATCATTATCATTCGTGTTTTAATGTCGTCACAGCTTGGGAAGTGGTGGAATGTTATGGCACTAAGGGAGGTAAGTGAGTGGAAACAGAAAAAAGAACCAGGAAGATGGGGACGAGGCATCGGATGAGCTGGGCCAGAAACTGCTCTGCAGGGGTCACAAATCAAACTGCAACCTGAGAATTATTCCTAAGGCGGTGTAAAAGTCTCCTTCAGAACCATATAGACTGAGCTAGGGAACAGGCTGCTAATTACGGAGTTTTAAAAATCATCTGTTGGCTTAAAGGAGTCAGCAGTAAAGGTTTTTTAATAGGAGGGATGAATATTTATTCAGTCATTCAACAAATACCAAGTACTACAGATACTCTGTTCTAATACAGAGCCTCAAAAAATACACATATACGTGTATATAAATGAGAACAATCCCAAGTGGAGCCCGTCAAATCATGATTACTTTGGTGCTTACCACCAGTGACACAGACACAAATGCTCAAGTTAAAGAATAAAAATTGTATAAAGAAGAGCACTTTTAGAAAACATTTTCTAGAAATGGTAACATTTGCCAAGCATTAACTGTTAACAATCAATGCGCCACACTTCCAAAGACATAGATGGACATTATCAGATAAATGCAGTTGAAAACTGTATTGGAGTTTGAAGTAAACCTATAAAATGTGTCTTTATCTTCAAAACCCATATGTACATGATATAGTAACCAAAAAGGTAATTAGTCCCTCAGTCCTGAAATGTTGGAAATTCCATTCCACTTCCTCGCTCTTTTCTGCATAAGGATAAATGCTGTTTCTTCTATTTCCTGCCCCTCTCCCTCCCTTTCATTCCTCAACTTCTTCAAAAAACAGCTTCAGGGAATGGCAGTAAATTGGAAGAAGCTAAAGAGCAATGTTAGTGAAACAGAGGAATTCCTACTGCAAGATGGGCCAGAGTTATTCCTGAGAGAAAACTATAAGAAAACACAGCCATCCTTAAACTAGGTGCTAATGGTTATGTTGGGGGAGTGGGAGGTGGAGGAAATGAGGGGATGGGGGAAAGAGGCCTGGAGGGAAAAAAGATCCCCCACACTCTCCCAGGGAGCCCCAGCCAGTCTGGAGGTGTGCTGGCTCCACATCCCCCACACTTCGCACGGCAGTAACTCCTCAATCTGAGAACAAATGCCACTTTAATAGTGGCTGCTCCTCAGACCCTGTAATTAGCCCCCCTTTAAAAGGCAAGTTGCCACATTTCAGGTGCAAACTGTCTATAGTGACTCCGTCTCCCTCGTACCCAACTCTATGAGCAAGCAAGCAGAAGAGGCCCAAGCAAGATCACTAGCGGCCCTCCCTGGCCACTTCCCACCACCTCCTGGGTTTGTGGTCACGAGGTGCAAGGCTACCAGGAGAGCTTTAAAAGCTCTGATCACAACACATGGGAGATGTGCCTCCTCTGTTACCTGGGGCTGAATTCACCGCAGTAACAGTAGACAGGGTATCACAGTGATTCCTGTGGGAAACTAGGCTGATAAAATTCCACATCCAGCCTGGACAAACCGACCTCAATGAGACAATATGAACACGGGTGGCTCTCCCTTTGTGGTCTCATCAAGCCGGTGGTCTCTAGTGCTGCCTTCCCAATCTGACGCCTCTCTCTGCACTGCCCATCAGCTACGGCACAAACAAGTGACATTCCACAAGTTAGCAACCCTCCTAGTCATCGTCGGTCAGAACACAGGGCTGCGAGGAAACAAAGCACAGGGACCTTCCTGGGTTTCAGGCACTGTTTCTTCCTTTGGATCTGAAAGGACACTCTGGCCAGAGAAACACAAGCACAAGGACAACCCTCCACCCTCCCAATAATGTCCACCCAGTGCAATTCCCGGTGGCAGGCAGCTGCGACTCAGAGAAGCAGGACTGAGAGCTCACAGAGCAAGCACACATGCACAGCAGACACCCACTGACCTCCACAAGTTTCATCAAGGGCACTGGATTGAAGAAATGGAGCCCGGCGAATCGGTCCTGTCTGGTGGTGGCATTGGCTATGCTTGTGATCTGCAAAGAGGAAGTGTTGCTGGCAAAGATTGTGTGTCTGTGGAGAGAAAGATGGTGGAGGATTGAAATGAGTCCCCTCTTTGAAAACAGTCGTGACTCCTCGGGTGCAATGCACGAGGTGACTGCTTACTGCCTAGATTCGCCGTCCTGACCCTGGAGGAAGTCAGGGAAAAGACACGACTTCACACAAGAGGCTGAAATCAAGTGACCTGTTTCATTCAAATTTTGAAATTTGAAATTAAGTAATTTGAAATGTTCCAAAAGCCTATTTAGTCTTTACCAATCCTTCTTTAATTTTAGGGAGCAGGATTTCTGTTAGCTACTTGTATTATTTAACTCTCATGGTATGTAAGATAAAAACGAGGCAAAACATCAGTCACAAGATGAAACTCTAAGTGAACAAAGACTAAGGAAAAACAGGATGCGTCACAGACACTCAAAATAAACAAAAAACTGAAGAAACACCTGGATCCTCAATGAGAAACATATGATAGAAACATGAACTACAGTCTTTTCCCCTCAAGTGAAAAGCTTTACTTTGCCATTGAATGGGAATAAAAATGAAAACTGAAGAAAATCAACATAGTCCAAAAGAAGTCCAAAAGGTAACACTGGCAGATGTGGGGAAGAAAGGATACGTGTATATAATGATAACTGTAGTTCAAGGTATTCTGCTTATAAACTCTCCTTAAAAAGCATCTTCTGTGTATATAAAATAGTAAATGATTAATTTAAAAATCCATACTGACTTTAAC
This sequence comes from Vicugna pacos, assembly GCF_048564905.1. Lineage (NCBI taxonomy): Eukaryota > Metazoa > Chordata > Mammalia > Artiodactyla > Camelidae > Vicugna > Vicugna pacos. The sequence goes on from NC_132988.1 coordinate 45,571,601, forward strand.
CAAATTTACTTTTTAAGACATTAGCAAAGTGGGGTGCCAAAGGCATGGCAGGCAAATCTTTAATCAGAGACTTCTCTGCTTCCCTCGTGGATGAATATACACAGACTGGCACAGCGCCAATTACAATCACAAGGGCCCGGTCACAGCGCAGGAAGGGGACTGGTCCCTTATAACCAGACTGGAGGTTCCTGCTTATCCAAAAGGCAATACTACAATCTGCCTGAAATCGCAGGAGAGGCAAGAGGGAAGGGAGAAGAAACTAGTCACTGGGAAAGAGGAGAAGAATGAGGCGAAAGGAGCCCTGTGGCTGGGTGGTGGGTGCCCAGAGGCTGAGGGGAGACCCCTCGTGTGCTCAGCCCAGGAGAGCACTTCACTTTCACGGCACAAGAGCACCAACTTTTCTCAAACAGCTTCCAAGTTGGCCAATTTAAAGGCCAGGTAGAGGGGCTTCTCCTTTTAAAAAAAAAAAAAAAAAAGATCTTTTTTAAGGTTTAGAATTCTAGTTTTCAAAGTTTCTTGCTTTCTGGTCTAGACGAAACACTGTAAGCCAGCCTGCATCACAGAAGGCAGGGAGACCCTTGCGGTAACCAGGAGTGGGCCAACGTGAGTGTTGCCTAGCCACCTGCCCTCAACCATAGCCGCAGGGCCACGGTGACGCAAGGCTGGGCCGGCAAGGGCTCCACACCTTGCTTAAAAAGGGGGTACTTCAGAGATGAGGGTTATACTTGTAGTGTGGTGCCTTTTTATAGGGCACCTGAAGGGCAACTCATCTGCAAAAAGGATAAACAAAGGGACACTGACTGGAGAACACGTTTCATCAGTGAAGTTACAGTTGGCCCTCAGGATCCGTGGGTTCTGCCAACCAGGATCAAACATATTTGGGGAAAAAAATCCAAAAAGTACCAAAAAGCAAAACTTGAAATCTCTGTGTGATTTATAGCATTTACATTGCAGTAGGTATCATGAGTTCTCTAGAGATGGCTTGAAGTATACAGAAGGATCTGTGTAGGTTATATGCAAATACTACCCCATTCTGTATTAGAGGATTACACATCCTCAGGTTTGGAACCAACCCCTGCAGATACAAATGGAAGACTACATCAGGGCCCAGTGCTGAGTGTCTGCAACCCAGAACACTCCCAGCACACATTTTACCAGAAGGAGAAAGATGTCTCTTCCCAGCAGAGTTTTGCCTCTACCTCTCCCAGGCGGTCAGGCTGGCTCTGCTCCTAACAGCATCTCACGCTGCCTTCCTTCCACACAAACGCAACATATATACATATTAAACACACACGGCTGTCTTTACCTTCCATCAAAAAGCACACTCTCACATTTTCCTTGAAACACTTGACTCTCTAGGACCATCTTTTGTTTTTCTTTTCTGACATTCAGGTACCAAAAAAAATTACTTTCCTCTTAAATGTACTAACAGAAAATCAGCAGCACAAGCATGATGGTCATTTCAATGCCCCCAGGCCCCCAGTGAAGACTAGAGCGGGTGGTGGGGACTGCAGCGGGAGGGAGTCCATGCTTTGTCAAAAGGGGAGAACCAGGACTCAGCTGGGGCAGGCTGGAGGCCTTGGCAAAGCTTTTCATCTGCACTTCTAATGCTGCAGCTTAGGGAAGTCACGTTCTTACACGATGCAATCATTTCATCAGGGTTTCCAACTGGAATTTAATCACTAGACCATATTTTCATCTCCCATTATAGGATCTAACTGCAAAACTTGGCAGTAAAGTATCTCAGTCAAACTGTTTTAAAAACACACACACACAACTGGGGAGGGTATAGCTTAGTGGTAGAGTGTGGTGTGCTTACCATGCACGAGGACATAGGTTCAATCCCCAGTACCTCCATTAAAAAAAAAAATAAATCTAGTCCCCCTCAAAAAAAAAAAAAAACAACCTACACAATTTAGCAAACATCAAATAATGGTGGTAATCTAAAATGAAAGTAAGAGTGTGGAGACAGATGGCTGTGCCCAGAAGTAAAGTCACACCTATGGCGCGCCCTTTCACACATCACATCTGTTTTATGACACAAACTTAGGTGAAAGAGCCTAGTATAGTGTCTGCCATACAGTAGGCTCTCAGGAACTGTGAGCTGAATTCCAGCAGCTTCCTAACAACCTCGTGCATTAGGTGCCGCTATCCCTAATTCGCAGATAGGGAAACTAGTTGTAGAGTGGAACCAGGAAGGTCTTGGCAATTATTTACCCCTAACCCCTCAACTCAAATTACAGATGATAAAACTGAAGGCTAGAGAGGGTTCGTGACTGTTCAGGGTCAGAGGGGGAAGTGGTGAGGGCCTGGCACCAGGCCGCCTGATTTTCCCCCAACAGTCCTCCCATTACTCAACACTGACATAAGAAAGCAGTCAGACCTGTCACTGTCACGAGGGAGAATAATCAACATTTCAATAAAGGCCAAACTGCTTGATAATACTCCCTTTCCTGGGGTGGGTGTTTTTCCATCCTAGAGGGCTCCCTGCTAACTTGGAAGCCAACACCCCTACCTGGAGAGTCTTCTGTTTCTGTCAGATGGTGCCACAGCCCTTAAATGCCAGTGTAAAGCATATGAGTGTGCTGATCAGCAAAGTAACATACAGGTGACAGAAGGACAGGGCAGGGCCTCTCTGGCCACAAGGCCATATAGCTCTGAAGGCTGAAATCTAATGGGCCGGTATGCAAGCGTCTCTCCTTAGCCACTGCTCACTGGTGGCTGCCTAAGAATTACCATTGTCATAAAACGTATTCTGACTTCCAGTTCCAACCAAGAAGGGTAAAGTGTGGCTAAGCAAGCCACAAGGAGAGCATAAGTGACTCAGTCAGGTGTCACAATCGCAGGAGCCATGCATAAATCTACAGTGGCATGTGAGCATAGCCTAGTAATACTGCACAGATGGTCCTGAACCCGGGCTCCCCTGTGTCTGACCTACATGGTGCTGGCTCTCCTCTCCCACCCTCTGCCAAGAAGCCGAGTTAAGAACTCAGTGGTCCTTAAACGCTCCCAAGAGTGTTTTGATTTAACCCACTGAAGGCTCAAAGCCAGAGAGCCCTGGGAAACTGTGTAGACAGAGGCATTCCCTTCAACTACACCATTCTGTTGGTTCCACTCAAAAGAGGGGGCACATCAAATTGCTCTGAGGTTGCTCAGCAACATTTAAGGACATGTCCAAGGGCGTTCATCCTCTGACCCGGGAGGGTCCATGACCCAGATGCTTCAAGAGATCAAGGTCTGGCCCTGCGTGGACCCTCTGTTTTACATGGGAAATTCTACCCTTGTTTGGGGACAAGGACCAGATCAGGGCAGCCCAAGCTTCGGGAAGCAAATTGGAATAGAGGACAGAGAACAAAGAAAACAGTGTTGGTTCTTCTGAAAACAGCTGTGGGTAACAAAAAGAGAAGTCTTAGTACCAGGAGCCAGGGAGGAAGCCCTCAGACCCAACAAGATCTCCCAAGGGTTACGTACTCGGCGGCAAACTTGTCCAGCCTCTTGAAAAGCTCGCTCTTCACCTTCAGATTCTCCACGATGGCCTCCACCACCAGGTCTGTGCTGTGGACCACAGATGCTGCGTCCGTGCTGGTCGAGATGCTGCTCAGGGTTTTCTCCACGAACTCATCGCCTGCCTAATGCAGTGGAGGAAGGAGAAGGGAACGGTCACTGGGCTCACTGGAGAATGGTGTGTGATTTGCTGCTAAAGTGAGAGGAAAGAGGAGGGTGAGAACTGGCCAACACACCTCAGACACAACTTGACAGTGCCCTAAAAATCTGAGAAATACAACTCTCTATGTTTCTGCTTAGAGTGGGACATCTCAACGTACTTTGGGACACCAGGGCAAGAATCAGCCCGTGAGCAATCCCAGCTGGTAGTCAACACACTGTCCTGTGTCAGTCATAACCCTTCAAGCTCTTGGATGGCTCTGCTCCAGTTACTAAGTTGCTTGTTCACAACACCTGTGTCGGCCTGCTCTGCCTGTCTCAAGTGAACAGACTGCCGTGTACTCTTCCATGACAGGCTTCCATGAAGCCTGGAATTTGACCTCTCAGAAAGGGTAAAAGCTTAGCTCAGCCCCATCCATGAGTCTGAGAGGCGGTGCTGACTATCCCCCTCTAACAGGAGGCAGGGAAGAGCTGAGTAAGGGCATCGAGGAGGGTAAGAAAGTTGAACTTGGCAGTCACCCATCAAATAATAATCGCCCAACACATATCGGCAACTGGTCGTTCAAAAACATTCCACCCACAGCCTCTGCTCTCAAAGAGCTTGCGGTCCTATCTTTTCCTCATTTGTGCCTCCAGGTTTCCACAAATAGACTTCAGCTAGGGCAGAAACAGATAGTGCCCCATCAGCTGCCATTTTATTACAAGATGTAATTTGCCCATGGGGATTCAAATGGTCACACTCAGCAAAGGTATCCAAAATTATCAAGGAATTAACAATTGTAAGAGCTGTTCAACAGAAACATAATGCAAGACGAGAGGTAATTTTAAATTTCCTTCTGGCTGCATTTTAACAAGTAAAAAAAAATCAGGTAAAATTAATTTTATTTAACCCCAATATATCTGAGATATTATCATTTCAACACATAATCAATATCTTTAAATATCAAGATACTTTGTGTTCTTTTTCTATTCAGTCTTTGAAATCCAGTGTCTGTCTCACACTTACACAGTACATCTTGATTTGGACTGGCCAAATGTCAAGTGCACAATAGCCACCTAGAGCTAGTGGCTACTGCACTGGTCACACAGATGCCATCTTTTTACCCTCAGGGACCAAAAGCCTCAGCCCAAGGGGGACAATCTGCAGAAGTCTGCAAAGCAAACAAGTGGAAGTGCAGGTTACCTAGGTTCAGGCTCACCCTGTCCTTGACTCCCACCTCCCTCACCCCTCATCACAGTAGTCCTGTATCCGCTCCCTCTATCATTAAGGACATGGAGGACAGGAGAAGAAGGTCTTAATCTGCTGTCATACTGCTTCAACTTCTTCAGGGAGAGAGTAACATTACCTCCTCCCCTGCCCTTCTGATATTTTAAAAGGTGACTATACGTTAAGAAAATGCAAGTCCCAAAACGACAGTCAGATACCACTTCATATTTCCTATGATGGCTATTATGAAAAAAATATAGTAACAAGTGTTGGCCAGGAGGTGGAGAAACTGGAACCTTCATTCACTGCTTGTAGGAATGTAAAATGGTGCAGCCACTATGGAAAACAGTTTGGCGGTTCCTCAAAATACTAAACATAGGATTGCCGTATGATCCAGTGATTCCACTTCTAGAAATGAAAAGAGGGAGTTGAACAGACAATACCCGAATGCTCACTGAAGAATTATTCAAAAAAGCTAAAATGTAAAAACAACCCAAGTGTTCTCCTACAGGAGAATGGATAAACAAAATGTGGTACAGACATACAGTGGAATATTGCCATAAGAAGAAATGAAGTCTGACACATGCTACAAATACATGGATGAACCTTGAAGATATTATATCAAATTAAATAAGTCAGCTAAAAAAGGACAAATATTGTATGATTCCACTTATGTGAGGTATCTAGAATAGGCAATTCAGAGAGACAGAAGGTAGAACAGAAATCACCAGGGGCTGGGGGAGGATGGGAGTTATTACTTAGTGGGTATAGAGTTTCTGTTTGTGACGATGAAAAAGTTCTGGAAATAGGTAATAGTGGTAGTCAAACAATACTGTGAATGTAAATGCCAACAAACTGTACACTAAAAAAGCTTAAAATGGCAAATTCTGTTATATGCACTTTACCACAATAAAAAAAATTCTAGGAGGCAACAAGACACACCACTGTGGATACCTGAGGTGAAAAACACAACAAAAACTATCTGCACTCTCCTCTACCTGTATGGAGAGAAATTCCAGCTAAACTCCAAGGAAATTAACCTTAAGCAACTTTAATAAGGTGACAAAGGTAAACAAAAATTCACTTGGGTGACTTCTGCAGTATTTCTAATTGCAAAGGTCCGATGAAAAAGAGAGCAAACTAGAGTTCCCAGCCTCCCAAGAGCTCCTCCCGTTCTTGTTCTTCACCTGCTGCTGGAAAGCGAGAATGACTCTCCGTATTTCCCTCGGGAAGTACATCATTCATAAGCATAAGGCATTATCTAAGAAATCAAAATTTTCTCTCTAAATACAAAATTTACTATTATCATTTTCTTTTTAACTTGCAAGTATAAAAATTATCTTCCTGTTTCCTTCTCTTCCATCTCTTCCTATAACAAAATAGGTGTTCTTCAATTCCAAATTCTCAGCGGACAGAAAGTTCACTACCTGCACAAACTTCCTCTTCAAAACCTACCCAACAACATGGTCAGTTACGTCTCCTGTTCTGCTGTCAGTCCACAAGGAGTATTTAGTGGTTATGTTATTCTACTGGCCTAAAGTTATGGGGAAATGAGTTTTACACAAACAAGCTGAAAAAGCAAGCAAAGGTCAGAATTCCCTCAACAAATGTGAAGTGGTCAGAGGACTGGTCTTGAGGACACTGATAACAAGAAATTACCTTGGGATTTTCTGCAAACTTCTTCTTGGCCACTCTCCTAAGGCTTTCCTCAATTCCCTTTCTAGAGTTTGCCAGGATGTCCTCCGTTTGGTCCACCAACATCACTGTGTGGCCAGTTGCTGCAGCAACCTAGAGCAAAAAAAAAAAAAAAAAAAAAAAGCAAGAAAACATGAAAATGTAAAAAAAAAAGTAGAGTTTCATATTCCACTTGAACTCTAACACAATTCCACTCAAAATACTGAGTAAATATAAAAATAAGCCAACATTAACTAAACACACATTTCTTGCCAGTTACTGCTCTAAACCCCAAACATGGATAACAACAAATTCTCAAAACAACCTTACAAGTTTAAGAAATGTGCCCATGGTCACACATAGGTAGTCAACAGAGCTGGGATCAGAATCACGGCTCTGAAGACCACACCATAACCATGTCCCTGTGCTGTGCTACACAGAAGCCACTAGCCACATGTGGCTATTTCAATGAACTGAAATTAAGTAAAATTTAAAATTCAGCTCCTCAGTTGCATGAACTCTATTCCAAGGATTCAACAGTCCATTCACAGAGCACCTACCCCTTCCCTCCCCCACCACTCAATCATCTTTTTCCCTTAGAGCTAGAACATTTTGTGCAGCTTGACCCCTCAGTGCACCTCTTCTACAGTCCTTACATCAGCAACAGGTAAGACTTAAACAATCGTGGCAAAAAGACTCATGTCCCCAAGGGCTAATCAGCGACGAGACTCCCATGACAGTAGGTCTCTGGCCATCAGTCAATTTAGAAGGACAATTCCCCTCCCTTCCCCTTGCCAGCCCTGACTGAATCCTGAGGGCACGTTAGTGAGGCTGCCCCAAGTTCGCATGGCGCCAGACTGGTTTAGCCACAATCAGTGAGAAGTCAATCCCCACTTCATCACACTTTGCCAACAATTTGGCAAAAACTGTGGAGTAGGTGAATAATTTTTTTTTAATATGTCATGAGGTCATACTACAGACAGGTGTTGTACTCAGTTCAAGTCATAAGTAAGAAGACACACAGGACCTAATACAAACACAAATGATGCAAGATGCCAGCACAACTGAGATGTCCCTCAGTGCAGAACCCCCGCAGAACAACTAGCCTTGGAACTTCTGTGGACCAAGGGTGGGCAGAAGGGGCAGGTCAGTAAAAATGAGCCTGCCCAGAGACAACAGTGAAAAGTAGGACTAAACTATCACCATGATGTGATTTTGAAAACCAGGCACCTAAAAACTCAAAAGTGAAAACCAAAGAGGAAAGGAAACAGAAACAGAAGAGCAAAACTCAAAGGAGAAGAGGTTCAAATCCCAAAGAAAGATTTCCAAGGAACACTTCTAAAAATGGTAAGACAGGCTTTCAGTGGAAGTTAGCTACAACAGCACCTTGGTTTCTCCCCGAGAAAGCTGCACACGGGGCTGCAAGTCTGAGCCTGTGGGGTCCATAGGCGGCATCAGCGCCGTCGGCGCCCCAGAGCCTGCCTGGGAACCAAGAGCAGGAAGCGCTGCCAGGACCAGGGCCGGAAGGTCTGATAACCACAGCAGGGCAATGGGAGTAATGGGATGAGTTGTCTTAATAAGAAGACAGAGGCAGCAGCAAACCTGCCCTGCTGGCAGAAACACAGGCTGCAGGCAGCAGCGGGTCAAAGTAAAACAACGTCCCGAGAGGAAAACACCCGTCAGTCCAGACCAGGTTTCTCCCTAAGTCACAGCACACCTAGGCCCACCGTGCCAGGGCCTCAAGTCACTGGACACAGGTTTGAACCTTCAAGTCAATAAATTCAACGTGAAAAGGCAGGAGCAAATTTAGAAATTGTGTAGAAAAGGCAACATGGTGGCCCTGAAACTGTTACCTTCAGGAAGGCTCTTGACGAGTGTCTGGAAACTTGCAGTAGAAGTGGGTCTGTGCTCACTGGACCTAAACTGTTTGTGCACTATGGTTTACGCTCACACCTGCCTTGCTTCTGAGAGCCAGGAATTTTGGTACTTGCCAGGCAGAGGGTACCTATGTGACCAATCCCAGTAAAAACCCTGGGCTCTGGTTCTCTAATGAGCGCCCCTGGCTGACAACATTTCACACGTGCTGCTAGAGGAATTACGTGTGTCCTGTGTAACTCCACCGAGAGAGGCCTTGGGAAGCTGGCACCTGGTTTCCTCTAGACCTTGCCCCACACACATTTTCCCTTTGCTTTCATTCTGTATCTTTTTGCTGTAATAAATTACAGCCATGATTATGACTATATGCTGGTCCTGTGAGTAATTTACCAAACCTAGAATGGTGTGCGGAGATTCGGTGAGGCAGTCTGACACAGAAACTAAGAAAATAAATTTCAAATTCCAGATGCAGCTGGTGATAAAACTGAACTGGGTGGGTACCCTGGGGAACAGCTGAAGAGAGGGGTGATGCCCATAGATGGGGTACATCGTCCGCAAGGTGGGGGCAAGCAGAGGTACTGGCTTGGGGACCTTCCATTTTTGTCTTGGCTCCTCTGACAGTCCCTCTGGAATTAACACAAGTGATTTTCACCTTGTTCCTCTTAACCTCTGACCTAGGTCATCGTTTGAATAGGCCCGACAGGATTCTTAAGATTCCTTCCTACCCAGGTTCCAATCCACTTTCCCCACTTAATCTCCGGCAGGCATCACTCAGGCTTTTTTGCTCCTCAAGGGGCTGGGGAGGAATATTCAAGGACAAGATAGTTGTACAAGACAGTGCCAAAGCTGAAGGGAACAGAGACAAAAACATTAACAGTGAGGACAGTGTCCTTTTGCTTAGGGACTTCATAATCCCACTGAGAAAACATAAAGGAAAAGAAAACAACCAATAATATAAGGCTCCACATGTGCAATGGCAAAGAAAAAACAAACTGCCATGGTGAAGAATTCTGTCCAGCAGCAGATCTCAGAAGGCTGGATCAGAGGCGTACACCTAGAATGAGCCAACTTCCCAAACAGTAGGCATTAACCCTAACGAGGTGAGGAGAACAAGGAAAGGAGGGGGCATCACGCCTTCTCTCTAGAAAGTCACTTTCAGAGTCGTTATAAGCATGTTTGATGGGATAGTCACAGGGCATTTCTGGTTATGTTGCAGAGAAGCCATAATGCTATCCTTATGATTACTTTCTTTTACACTACAAGCAGAACCAAATGTAGAAAGGAAGCATCCTCAAAAATCAAGAGAACCAAGAGAGACATGTACTAATAAAAACACTAAAACTCAACCAAGAAAAACCCTGGCCAAAAAAACATTTTCAGCCTAAATGCTGATTTTCCACGCCTATCCAAAGTCCTCTGATAAACTCGCCCAGCTGCCCGCGTCTCTGCCCACAAGGAGACACTGAGGAATTCTCACTGCCTTGCTTTATCTCCAGCACACTGGAGACGACACATTATGTAGACGCTGGCCAAAACCCAGCAATTAAATCAAGGCTCTCCAGGCAACGTTCCAGGAGAGCTAAGTGCACATTTCAAATGACCATGTTGAAGTGACTGAGTGTGTAAAACGTTTGTTCATTTTCCCATCCCAACAGAAGCACAGGAGGTGCAAGGAGGACCAAACCTCAGATAGGAAGAAGACAGATCTCTCCCCATGTGTCACCGATCATATCCTCACTCTGCAAAACTTCCCTCACCCCCCTAGAACCTCACTGGTCTGAAAGAGGCTGCTTTCACGGGAACTTAGCTCCATTTTTTTCCCTACCTCAAATGACTGGAGCATTTTCTATAATTTTGGGCTCTCTAAAATGCCTAAACTGGTATTTCTGGTCTAGTGAGACAGCAACAATTGTATACTCTAAATAGCTATCCCTTTAAACACTTTCCACTTCAGATTTTCTTGCCTTGGTTAACTCAAAAGCCTCGGGAAAATATGAAGGAAATCTTTGGTGTAGTCATTCCACAGACATAGACAGAAAAGGGCATTCTGGTTTACACCCAAAGTGGATACGGTTAGAACTGAAAGGTGAAAATACAGGTAAAAAAGAGAAATTTAAATTCTCGAAATATTTTCCATTTTATGGTGAAGCTCTTGGTTGCAGGTCACAATCAACTGCATAGCAATAAACTTATATTAGAGCACAACTTCAAGAGATTTCAAGTTACAGCAGCATTTTCATTCTACCCACCTACACAGAGCAACCCAACCTGATGCTTGAGTTCCTTGCAATAATTTCTTGCAGACACATCCAAGAGACAAAAGGTTGGCAACACCTTGAAGGCAACTTCCTGTCCTGTTCATCTTTGTAATCCCAGTGCCTGGTCCATAGTGAGCATTCAGTGTATATTTGCTGAATAAATAAATGATCAAACAAACCACATCTAGCCTACTGCCCGATAGGTATTAGATGCCTGATTAAATTTGCACAGAATGAGTCCAGTGTCCTTTGATTCTATTAATCTACTCCCAGTGGGGCTGGTATCCCTCTTCTACTGCTGTGTATCTGGAACGGGCTACCAGCGAGATGGAGCAGGATGCAGGCAGTCTGTCCTTGCCCTCGTGCAATCCACGTCCAACCTGAAGCTGCACGACTCTCAGCCCAGACTGGCTCAATAAGCTGAGGCAGCCTTAGGCATCATTAGTGGTTAGTTCTTCATTCATGGCTTCAGCAACACACTGGTTTGAAAGCTAAAAATAGAACAAGAAGTGCTGTTTTTCTTAGAAGCCAAGAAATTATACTGAGGTATACAAACAATCTGGACAGCGGGGAAGCTTTCAAATAGCCTGGATGAAAAGTGCAGATTATTAGAAAACGTTTTCCACCAAATGACCAAAGGTCACCAACAAAAAATTGGCTCCTCAGAAGGGAGCACTTTGGAGCTCCCCCCCCAAACCCTGTGCTCCCCTAGGGAGGGAGGGGAACCACCATTCAGAGTGCGGTGCTGCGCACGGCTCCACATTCATTCTCTTCACTGACCACTGCCTCCTGCTGACTCAACAACAGCATTGTGCCTGTTCTAGGCTCTGGGGTAAGGTGGTGAACAAAATAAATCCCCTGCTCTCAGAGGGCTTTCACTCATAAATTACCCCATTTGATCTTCACAATAGCCTGTAGGGTAGGCACTGGAAGAGTAAGCGAACAAAATCCGGACGTGGCCATGCTTTGAAGCTGGGGCTGCCTGTACCCAGAGCTCAACTGCTGGCTGTTCTTGACCCCAAAAGGCATGGCTGGGTCCAAGGGGAACAGTCTGAGACAGCTCTGAGCTAGGCAAGGGCCAGACTCTGGAGCCCATCTGCCAACTGTGAGACAGAAATATTCCTGAACCACCACAGGCTGTTTCCTCATCTGTGAAAATCGGACAACAGGGTTGCTGAGAGGATTAAACGAGTTAATACATGTTAAACACCCAGAACAGTGCCTGGTATATCACAACAGCTTAACAGTTTTCTTCTAGACAGGCCCCTTCCTCCTTCTGCCAGTGTCCAAGGCCTAATACTGATCCAGGTACAGTCTCCAATGGTAAGTTATTTTATTTGGCTTTTGAAAATATAACTTCCGGACACTAATGAACTCATCTACAAAACAGACTCGCAGACATAGTTAACAATCTTATGGTTACTGGGGGAAGAAGGGTGGAAAGAGGTAAATTTGGGAGTTTGAGATTTACAAATATTAACCACTATATATGAAAATAGATTAAAAAAACAAATTTCTTCTGTATAGCACAGGGAACTATATTCAATATCTTGTAATAACCTTTACTGAAAAAGAATATGAAAACAAATATATATATGTATATGTATGACTGGGACATTATTGCTGTACACCAGAAATTGACACATTGTAACTGACTATATTCCTATTAAAAAAAAAAGAAAAGAGAAAATACATTTGCTGATCTCACAACTTGTTCCCTTTCTAATTTTCATTTTGCGGTTTTCCCTTCTGCGCCCTTCCATTTTTACAAACAGGCTGGGATCTCTCTTCATTTAAAAAGAAAGTTAAAAAGCAGGGGCGACACCCACAAGCTTCCTTAGCCACCTGAAGCTAGCCTTCGCTTCACCACGGAAATCCTTCAGTTACTGGGGGGCACAGTGGAATGTGGAGCACATGTTCTAAAATTGAATGTCCTAGGTTTAAACCCTGGCTTAGCCAGTGACTGCGTGACTTTGGGCAAGTTATGCAGCTTCTTTGTCTGTGATTTCCTGATCTGTGATAAGGAATAGTAACAGTACCCATCTCATAGGACTGTAGTGAAAATTAAGGAAGTGAATGTGTTTAAAGTGTGCAGACCAATGCCAAGCACACAGCAAGGTGCATAACGCTAGTTAGCTGCCAGTCTAGTCACTACACTTGGCGCTCCCACTTTCTCCCCAGCCACACAATTCCTAAATCCAAGCAATGTGACTTGCTCCACCACCACTGCTGTATGGAAGTACAGATAATGCATCAAATGGTCTTCCAATTGCTAAAGCCAAAGCCTGTTCTTTGGCTTCATCTTCTGATTTTCCATAGCCCTACACACTGCCAACTAAGCCTTCCTTTTTGAAAATCTCCAATTTCTTCTCTACTTCTTATCTCTATCTGTTCCTTTTAGCCAAATCAATTCTCTTAATCTTCTCAGCCTCTAAACAAAGGTATCCTTCAAGGTCCTGCTTTCAATATTCTTTTCTTCTGTCTTTATATGCTTTCTGTCTGGAATCTCAATCACTCTCATAATTCCAACTGTACCTGAAATCAACGTATTCTGTCCTAAGCTACAGTCAACAGCTTGACCCTAAAACTACTTTTCCTTGATCTTCATTAATGGCACCACGATTCTGAGAGTCACGATTTGCTGAACACTTCCTTTTTTAAAAAAAAAACCTCAACTCTTAAGTACATCCAAAGAAATTCTATCCATCGGTCAAGGCCCATTTCAAAAGCTACTCCCTCCATGAAGTCTTTTCCCAAATTAATGCCCTCTTTTCTGTTTTGAAACCTTAGAGCTAGATTTTCACTGCTCTCATCACGCTGCTTTACACCAAAGTCAACTGTGTCATGTGGATCTTTGTCGTAGGATCTCTGCTCTTAGATTTGAATCCACTGATGGCAGACATTGAGCTGGTTGTTGGATCCCCCAGTACTGATCACTTGCACGTGGTGGCTGTCCAGTAATAAGTGCTCAACAACAAGTGCCTGGAGCGGAGGGACCTGAGCCCGTGCTCTCCTCCAGCCACAACACACTCCTCTCTCGTGCTGCTTCACATCCCCACACCCCTGCCCTTGGGTTCCCCCAGCCAGAGAGCTGCTTGCGGGAATCCAACTCATCCTTCATAATCCAACAGAGAGGCTCTCCCTCCTTCAGTGAAAGCTCTCCCAACCTCTAGCAGAAGTAGTCTCTTGTCTGCACCTCTGCTGATTTACAGATACAGCAGATCTTTCCTGTAGGACTCCAAACACTGAAAGAAAATAGCGTGGAGCTTGTGTGAGCCACTAGCTACCAATGGCTGCCCAGTTACATGACGGCAGCTTGAACCCCAGGATGTGCATACAACAGATAAATCAAAAATAAACTGGTTGTAAGCTATTTCATGTTGTAAAATTCACGAATTTCAGAATAAAGGCCATTATCCAACAAGTATGTAGGAGAAATTCCAGATGTGAAAGGTAAATTAGACATGGAAATCTTAACCAACACTTTTTTTTTCAACACTGACTTTTGATGATGAACCCAAAATAATACCTAGATACCTTTTCCAAAGAGCCACGGCATCATCTACTTCAGAGTCTGAAGTTGTTACCACAAACCCCAATATGGGGTAGTTCTGGCACATTCCTAACTGCAACCCAATGAGAATTTCCAGTAAATATAAACTTTATATACATATATGTAGTACTGTATATACATACGCCTTTTTTTAACATACTTTTTTAACATCCCTTTTTCCTTACCGTGAGAAGATATAGCCTATACATCATACTGTATCTTAAGCATGTAAAAGACGTACCTTAAGGTAAGGTATTAAAGTCGCTACAACTTTCATCTGTTTCAGGTGACATCCCAGATATAACAAGCAGGCGATCTGTGCCTTTATTACAATTAGTTGTTCATACTTGTTCTTCTTCCTCTGGACAGTGAGCAACTCACAGGCAGCAACCACATATTACCTTTCACCTGCCCCAATGGCTAGCACAGGGGAACACCTAATATTCATGAAAAGAATGAATGAATGATAGACCTATTTTTTTAAAGCCTCAACTTGTAAATTATCTTAGGAATAAGCTGTCAAAGAATTATGATCGGTTTTGTTGCTAGAAACATTTTATAACAAATTTTACATAACCAAGTTATTTTAGAATTATAAAAAACTGCATTATTAGTTTGAAAAGGATAGAAAGGGAAAAAGAGCTAATAACTGGAATCTTCAGTCAATTACCAAGTGGAAAAAAAATGCCACAAAAGTGTCTGTTATTTTGGTGAGCATTGGTGGTTGAGATCCCAGGCAAAAGGGGAACTGAAGAGCAACTGCTGTGTAATATGATCACTCTGTAATTTCAAAAGTGGATTTATGCTTAATTTCCTCCAGCATGTCAATGTATCCTGTATCATTTATGAAAAGGGGCTGTGGGCAAGGCCAGAGGCCTGCAGACCCTGTGTTTGTGTCCATCTCTGAGGGGCTCATGTGTGAGCCAGGACAAGGATGGCCACAGACACACAACGTAGGTTTCCCTCCAACATAGGTTTCTTCTCTATCATACATACTAGGGAAAGTTAGGCACCTTAATTTCTCAACTATTGCAAGGTCAGAGAGTGGCAAAGTATTTATTATTCAGCTTTATTAGCTACAGATAATCAAGATCATCAATTTTTAGAGCAGGAAGATCAGTGTGGTAGCTTTCAAACTTTTTAGCCATGAAATCCTTTTTCCTAAGAATGTATACAGAAGAGCCATACATAAAACACAAGTCAGGGAACAGGGGTTTGGGAACCACTAAGGAGATTCACTGAACCCCTATAGTCCATCAGGGCATAGTGTAAAAACCTCTGATCTACTCACATTCATTAGGATGGTTATTATAAAAAATAACATAAGTGTCAGCAAGGATTGAAAAACTGGAACAGTTGTACACTGCTGATGGGTAAAATGGTGCAGCCCCTGTGGAATACAGTGTGGCAGTTCCTCAAAAAATTGAAAACAATTGCCATATTATCCAGTAATTCCACTTCTAGGTACATACCCAAAAGAATTAAAAGCAAGGACTCTAACATATGTGTAGACCATGTTCATAGCAGCATTGTTCCCAAAAACCAAACAGTATAAGCAGTCCACGTGTCCATCAAAGGATGAATGGATAAACTAAATGTGGTATGGACATGCAATGGAATACGATTCCACTAAAAATATTCCAATGTAATTTTATTCTTTAAAAAGGAAGGAAATTCTGACACATGCGACAACATACATGAAACTTGAAGAGTTTAGGTGAAATAAGCCAGTCACAAAAGGACAAATAATTGTACGATTCCACCTACATGCAGTCTCTAGAGCAGGCAAATTCACAGAGACTGGAAGTGGAGCGATGGTTGCCAAGCGCTGGGGGGGAGGGGAGATGGGGAGTTATTTACTTAACAGGTACGTACTTCAATGCCACTGAAATGTACATTTTTAAGTGGTTAAAGTGATAAGTTTTATTTTATGTACTTTTTACCACACACACACACATACACACAAACCTTAATTTACTGAGAAAAGAAACTAAAGCAAAAAAAATATTCCTAAGATCACACACAGGCACTAAAGCGTTCAATTCAAAATATAATCTGTAAGAGATACTTCTGTCTATATTACTAACTCCATTAAAGTTTTCAACGGCTCCTCATGAACACAGAATAAAAATTTCTACACATGGCAAACAGGGTCCTCCAGGAAAGGGATCCATCTCCTCTCCAGACACACTGTTCACTGTTGCCTGTTACTCCAATAACCACAAGGCGTGTAGCTCTCCACATCTGCTACTGCCTCTAACCTCCACACCTTCTCCCCAGCTTCACCACAGTAACCAAGACTGAGTATCGCTTCCAGACGCTAGGTATCCCCACCCCAAGATCCTCTTGGCCCAGGCACACCCCTGTATACCCCTGCATGACCTCACCACCGCATCCACCACACTGTATTAAGATCATTTGTTTAAGTGCCACATCCCCTACTCCAGGCTGCTGACTAAATGTCATTTACCTTTGTCTGCTGAATAAATAGACCCAGCCTGGCTATGGTGGGCCCTCAGGAAATGCTGACTGAACAAATACATCTGGTGGAAATGCCAAGATGAAAGTAGGTCTCCTGAAGGTCCAGGGCTCTTTTCATTGGGTGGCTTAGGGCCTCCCCTCATAATGTGAAAACACTTACACTGGAGTTCCGGTTCACGATGCACCACAGGAAGATCCTGAACTCACCCCCTCCCACAGACACACTGAGTCTACAGCTACATGTGGAACAATTTCCTCTTTAAAAAACCTAAAGATGGGCTGAGTGACAAGTTTTTACACAACAAGCAAAAAAGAAAATCACATCAAGGTGGTAGGTGAGGCTAGGACACAGTCTCATCATAAACCCTAACCCTGGTGCAACGTCCCACCCCCAGGAGGGACCCTGGAACCTGAAGCTTCTCCCTGAAGAGCAAAGGGTTCGCAATCACACTGAACATTCCAACTTTGGGGATGTATGCTTGACATAACCCCCCAAAACAACTGGCTTTGAAAACCAACAGGGCTCTTTCACCTCACCAGACTCTAGCAATCTGAGAAGCTATTCTTAAAAGGCTTGTGTGCTGAGATTCACATACCCCAGGGCCCAACGCAGAGGCAGCTGATCAGGCCAGACTTAAAGTAAAGGAAGCCGACCTGCTTATACTGAAGTGTTGCCCTGAAGAGCCGGTATCTAATTTAACACACACATCTAGAAGCCTGTTGGAACACTTTCCAGGGATGGAAACTGGTGGGCACCATCTCCGCACTCTCCCTGTGCCATGCTCCAGAGCACCAGAGTCTTCTGGTGGGAGGCTTTTGCACATTTCTGGTGTGCCAATTTTTGTGGCTGCTGCCTAGGGAGTGCCTCTTGATTGCCTGGCTCTGGAAGCCAGGTGAGCTTGCATTTCTGGCACCATGGGACTGTAATAATTGGTGTCTCCCAGAAAGGAGTTCATACGCTTGTCTGGTGCCCCAATTTTTGCTACTGTTGCCAGGGGACCTCACTACATTTCAACTTTTGGGATGTATGCTTGAAATGACCCCCAGCGGGGCCTATGTTCATAGGATCCACAGGACTGTAACCAACATAGAAAGAGTTCTTCAACAGCTACCAGAAAAGAACTTATACATTCATCTGAAGCCCCAACTTCTGTGTCTGCCACTCAGGGAACACCTCCAGATCACCTGGCTCTGGTGGCCAGACAGGCTTCTGCTTGTGGTTCCACAAGACTATATATATTTGGACACTTTTAAAAGCTGACGACTGAGGGCCTGGCTTCCAGTCATCCTGAATCTAGATGATGACTCTCCCCTTTGGCACAGTAACAGGTCTTGGCACATCCTCAACTACTGAGAGCTATCGAAAATATACCAGTTGCTTGGAAAAGTACAGGGGTTTGAGAGACAATCAGGAGCTGAGGCAGGGTTAAATGACAAGGTTCATCTCCAACATGAAGCCACTCCTTCAAGACTGGGAGAGGCAGTTGTTTCATCTACTGTACAGAGAGTCAAGCAAACCAAAGAAACAAATGATTATGTTCCAAATAAAAGAACCAGATAAAACCTTAGGAAAAAACCTTAAAGCAGAGATAAGTAATACACCTGATAAAAGAGTTCAAAGTAATGGCCATAATGATGCTCACCCAATTGGGTAGAAGAATGAATAAACACAGTGAGAATTTCAAGAAAGAGATGGAAAATAAAAGAAAGTACCAAACAGAAGTCAAAGAGCTAAAGAATACAACAGCTAAACTGAAAATACACTCTAGAGATTCAACAGCAGACTGGATGAAACAGAAGAGAGTTCAGTCAACTAGAAGACAAGGCAGCAAAACTCAGACAACCAGAGCTGCAAAACAAGAACGAAAAAAACTGAAGATAGCTTAAGGGACCTACTGTACAACATCAAATATACTAACATTCTCATTATGGTGTCCAAAGGAAAAGAAACAGAGAAAGGGGCAGACTTATTTGAAGAAATAATGGCAAAAAGCTTCCTAACCTAGGGAAAGAAACAGACATCCAGATCCAGGACGCCCAGAGAGTTTCAAACGAGAAGAACTCAAAGAGACTCACACCAAAAAGCATTACAATGAAAATGTCAAAAGTCAAAAATGATGAGAAAAAACTGACGTAACATTGTAAACTGACTATACTTCAGTTTTTAAAAAATGAGAATAAAAATTTTAAAAGCAGCCAGAGAACCACCACCTGTTACCTACAAAGTAACCCCCAGTAAGACCAACAGCAGATTTCTAAGCAGAAACTCTGCAGGCCAGAAGGGAGTGGCACAATATATTCAAAGTGCTGAAAGAAAAAACCTCCAACCAAGAATACTCGACCTGGCAAAGCTATCATTCAGAATGAAGGAGTCTATCACCATTAAACCAGCCCTACAAGAAATGTTAAAGGAATTTCCTTAAGCTGAAAAGAAAGGGCTCTAATTAGTAACAAAAATATATATGAAAGAATAAATTTCATTGGAAAGGTAAATAGTAAAGGTAGTGGATTAACTACTTATAAAGTTAGTATGAAAGGTTAAAGTACAAAGGCAGTAAAAAGAAAAATAAACTCCAGAATGTGCTCAAACTTGAGTTGTTATCAAAGTAAAATAGACTTGCTATAAATACAAGTTGCTATATGTAAGCCTCATGGCAGCCACAGAGAAAAGTAAAAGCCAATGCAGGGAACTGGAGAAGATATTAATCAGAATCTATAAACATTTCCCATAAATCAATTAGGAAAAAAAAGGACAACACAACAGAAAAACAGGAATGAAACTAACAGCATGTTACATAAGACTATATCTAAACGACCAATAAACATGAGAAGGGGCTCACCTCACTAGCAAGCAGGGAAATTCTAGTAACAGTACAATGAAAAGTCACTACCCCCACTAAAATGACTAAACTTTAAAGAAACAGCAATATAATCCTGTAGAGCAGTAAGAATCCTCATACCCTGCTGGTAGAAATGTAAACTGTACAATCACTTCGGAAAAATGTTTGACATTATCCACTGAAGTTGAATATATTCATATCTTGTGATCTAAGAGAAATGTGCACGTATGTTCATCAGAAGACAGGAACATGACGGTTCATAACAATGGCGCTGTGAGGGCTAGTTCCAGCAGGTCTACAATTAGCTCGAGCTGTTTTGTTAAAGTTCCTGTATCACAATGACCCCTGGTGAAGGCATGAAATCTACTGATTCATAGCACTACCTTCCAACCGTTAAGTCTAGAAGTTTTGGGGACGGTTTATACCAGCTTATCAGTATTGTTTACTGATAAGAATGATACTGATGATTCACACTTAGTATGACTTTTTAAAATTACATTATTAAGTGCTCTTACTCAGAAAAGAATTTCATGAGTCTTAGATGCAAGGAAACCAATCACACTAAGTCTTCTCAAGTTATGCAACTAATTCTTCTCAAGTTATGCAATGAATTATTCCCAACTTCCTAAGGAGATGGTAGTGGAAGCGTGGATCACAAAAAGAAAGAGGCCTGTTTTCCTCCTCCCACAAAATGTTATTTTTTTCAGTAAGCAAGGGGACTCTTCCTGGCACTTTAACTCAGGTGCCAGTAATGTGAATCAACCCACTGAGAACTCTTGTTTTATATGACAGTGACCTACGCACTGTAAGACCTTGAGAACAAGCAGTCTGCAATGGAAAAAATTTATTTGAAGGCTATGCCCTCAGCTCCATGACTTCCCCAGCCTGGGTGGAAAGCAGGCTTGGCAAGAGAGAAATATTTTTAGACAAGGGTGCTTCAGAGCTGTAAAAATAGGCTGAGTGAGTAGCACATTTATCAAAGCCACCGAGTACTCCAGCCACAGGGCCAAGGAAACATGCCAAGCTAAGGCATGCTGGATTTGTGTATTTTTGCAAGCGTATCACCAGATCTGAAGCATAACTTGAGTGGTGAATTTGTGAGAATCGTATCAGCTGGTCCAGTGAGGTGTCCCATGTGCCCCTACACTACAGAAGGGCTGCATTTCATCGCTACCACATTCTCTCTAAAAAAAATGCAAGTTGTATGAACCCTCTGCCACACTCGAATTCTGACTTATTTCCAATCCCCAGAGTAGGCGCTCGCCCTAGAGTAAGTACACGGAGTCAGTGGTCTCCGCAAGGCTGCTATGCCTTGGCATCATGGCCTGCCTTTGGGTTCTCATTATTTGGTGCAGGGTGGGAAAAAGTTATAAATCACTTGCACATCTCAGAATTGGCAAGCCTGTGTTTATGTTTATCTCTGGTTGTGCAATGCTTTGAACTCTGCCATCAACACAAGTTGTCTTAACTTCACCAATCAGGAAAAGGGCAATCTGTTGAGACTTATGAGCACCACTGCCACCACCAAACTCACTGGTTTGTTCTTAAAACAGTTAAGTTCATTGGCTGGCCTCTTTTTTTAACTTGGACGTTTATATTTTTTGAAAAATGTCTAAAAAGCCAAGGAAATGTGTCTCCATTTTTAAGTGACTCTGTTAAATACATCATTAACAAAACAAACAAAAAAAAAACCTCAATAAGCATCTGGGTTTGGTAACGAAGAGAAAATAACTTCTCACCCTGGACTCCCCACTTACATGTCCCACAAATTCTTGAAAAGCGATGGGCTAACTAGACATGTCAGTGGCATGAACCAGCTCTTAGTAATATTCAAAAATCTCTGAAAGATGTTGCCAGGATGGACACTTTCTGAGTAGAGGGAAGAGCTGCAAATTCAAACTGCTCTTTAGGGAGATTAGTATGGCTGCGTTCATTAGAATGAGTGGGTTTTTTCTATTAGATTTTGCTGAAATAAACCAATTAAGAGGCTTCCACACCAATTCAGGTATCAATGCCTCGTCTAGAAATTACAAAGGGATGAGCAGGGCAAACAGCCCTCCTCAGAGAGGAAAGCCTCAGAACCTTTTGCAGTAGGAGGACACTGTGGCAGCGCCCCATCTTCAGAGTCCATGAAGTGGCTGGAAGAACAATGGCATTCACAGAGGAGGACACTCTCTGGGAAAGCTAGAGGGGGCACATAGGTCTTGCCAGGTGAGTTTGAGTCTATTATGGGCAGAAAGACGGTAGCAGAGGGTGGAGATGACCAGCAGGTGACTCTAACTTTGAATCAAGAGCTGAGGAGAGGTCAAGCTGACAGCTGTTGATTCCAGATACCCGTAAAAGATCCCCTTGTCCATGGAGGCCACATTTCTCCCCAAAGACAGCAGATGCCAGATGTGCAGGCAGAACTGTGCTTCTTTCAGTCTCTGGGATCTCCAGCCAGCAGAACAGTAATCGAGAGATCCAAATTCCAGCCCAGCTCTGCCTCTGATCCTTGACCCCAAGTGCCATCTCTGCAGGGATGATTATTATAATGATCATATGAAGTCACAGAGACATTAAAGCACTTTGAACAGAATAAACTGCCACATCTGTAGTGTTTTCTAAGTGCCAGGCTCTGTTGTAAATGCTTTATGAGTATGAGCTCACTCTAATACCCAAATACGAGTAAACAGAGCACTAAGATTATTTCTCTCAACAACGCACACAATTACTCTTAAAATCTTCAGAATTGTTTGAACTCTCCATAGCTCCCTGTCTTATCTTCAAAGACAGTTAAGAGAATCTAAAATAAGAGAAGTTATGACCGGATTAGAGCTGATGGGTCTACATAAAAGCAGCTAACATTTGTTGAACAGTTACCACTGAACACGGTTCTAGTATGGTTCTACGCACTTAGCTCATTTATCTCCAACAACACTGAGAAGAGAATCATTGCTCCCTGATAAGAGAAGAAGCAGAGAGGTTAAGTGACTCGCCCAAGGTTCCCATAGCCAGGATAGGAAGGGCTGGGCTCCAAACTCCAGCAGGCACCTCACAGCCTGCTCACTTTTCAAGCGCTAGACCACCACTCACTGGAAACTACAGCATTGTTAGCATAACCCTGGGGAGACACAGAACAGAGAGCAGCAGCGTTGTCTTCCTGTGGTCCCAGTATTGTCTTCCTGCGGTATGTGCCTAAAGCAGATATGGGGAGGAGGAGGAGGAAAGGAAATGAGAAACTCAAGAAAGGGGCAGGTAACAGTAAAATGGATATAGGACTTGACAGAGGAAACCCAAAACCTGACGGAGGTACCATTTCTGCTCTACAA
Source organism: Vicugna pacos (assembly GCF_048564905.1). Classification (NCBI taxonomy): domain Eukaryota; kingdom Metazoa; phylum Chordata; class Mammalia; order Artiodactyla; family Camelidae; genus Vicugna; species Vicugna pacos. Next base: position 45,594,463 of record NC_132988.1, read on the forward strand.
TATCCAAATATTCCATGGCATTCTTTTTTTGCCTGTAAGCCTTACCCTCTCTACAGTATCTCCAGCCACACCCCAAGCCCAAGGACTAATATGCTTGACAGAGGCTGACTTTATTGTCCCAATACATCAGAGAAGAGCCCAATAGGACAGGAAATAAGCGAAGGACTTCCTGGCAAACACACATCCCATACCCTTGAGGACAAAGTTAACACCTGGGAATGAAACTATCCCCTCCATAAAGAACAGTCAAAAGGAGCGCTTAGAGCTAGGTGACTGTGCCAGGCTCCTGTGATCCTGGAGCTTCTCCAAGGCCACTGCACTGCTTTCAAGCAAACTTCAACAGAGACATACTGGCTGTACCAACAGAAAAGAACAAAACTAAAAAATACAAAGTAACTCTGATCACTGTTCTACTCAGCTTCAGAAAATTCAGACTTGGGGACAGGAAGAAGAGATGGGTCAACAAAGTCAGTGACTCTAGAGAAGCTTTCCGGTCTACTTAAGTCCTCATCAAGCACTGCAGGGTTAACACTCAGGGAAATGTTCATTTGTAGCTTAGAATGTGCACCACCCCCCAGCCCACTCCCTGCCTTGTTTTATCAGCCTAAGGTGCTCTTCTCAGGAAAAAAGTACACATTTTGCTCTTGAAGGGGGACCAAAAAAAAAAAAAAAAAAAAAAACTTTGGGTGAGAAGAACCCAACTCCAATCCCCTACAAAATACAAACTCTCTCACGTCCTCAGAGAAGTGCAGTGCACTAAAAGGAAGGTTCTGCCAGAGGCCGGACATGCCATTCCTAGGGATCCCACTGGCTCCTCTCCAGTAACTTAATGAGAGCTATGAGCTCTGGGCTCCTCATATGAAAAAAAGCAGTGCAGAAAGCAAAGCTTAGACTCACAAGTTGAAATGCACAGCTAATATCTCTCTTCTTCTTCTTCTTTTTTTTTTTCCTCCTTTACAAAGCAAAAAACAACCTGTCCCCCATTCAAGGGTCATTTACTGCTGGAAGCTTCTTTGCTGGCCTAAGTATCTGGCTGAAGATACACTGGTAATCAGACCCAAGTCAGAAGTATCTAATGGGCAAACACACAAAACAAGTTAACCTTACTTAAATATTAACCTGCAGTCTAAGGGATTTTTTTTTTAATTTAAAACAAACAGAAGAAATGACAGGCAAAGTAGATACTCTTGTAGAATACAAATGTACAAATGGCCTGTGATCTGATCAACTACGTATAATTAAACACAGACTTCACTTGTCTTAAATTGCCTAATTGCTTGAGAAATGTGTCAGGCTCCCACAAAATCTACTTAAAATTTTTTTCATCTTACTCAGCATGAACTGGAACATATGGCAAAAATGATAAATTTTAAAAATACTAAAATTGTAAAGAGAACTACACCTTGACTAACACTAAAACTGCTACAGAAAGAGTTCAAGAAAGTGAAGCTAAATATGAATTAGTAGCATAACTTAGATGCTAGTTTGTGCTTGTGTTTTTAAGGCTTTACTGAGGATCAGTCGTATGAAGGGAGGAGGGTAAAAAGTCTCTTTCCTCTTCAGAGGTCCCTGAACAAACTGCAGTGTTAACTGGCACCTGCTTTCAAGATTAAGGAAGACTGAACGGAATCACAACCACTATTCTCCATCTAAACATTTCAGGCCTACCACCGCAGCAAGGATCAGAGATGTGCGTAGTACGAGGGGAGAATGACAAAAGGACAAGGCTAACTTTGATGGAGGTAATAACCCAGAGAGAGCTAACATTCTTGAGCTCCGACTAGATGCCAGACACTGTGCTAAGTGCTTGACGTGTGCTAATTCATTCAATCCTCTCACACTCCTAGGAGTCTAGTACTAGTCCTACCTCAGAGGTTAGTGAAGGCCAGAAGTAGCTTCCCTTGTTAACAAAACCAACGTGAGACAGAGCCAGCAATACGGGCCATCCCAATTCCCCAGAATGAACTGGATCCAATCTACAACACATCAAACTATTTAGTCTGCAGCACTCAATAAGCCAAGCACGTTGACTCTGTGCCAGAAGCTACAATCAAGAAGCATAAAGAATGAAGCAATACTGCCTAGAACAGCATGCTGCAGGGCGGAGTGCAAAAACTGATCAGCTAAACCCCTGAAACCAACTGGCCAACAGTGGCACACAAAGATGCTCTGCAGGAAAGCATGGTTCCCCTCCACAGGATCAGAGTTGTCAGTTACAGGGGTTGAGGCTCTTTTAAATCTTATTAAGTAAGGACGGAAATACCATTCCCTACCACTGTCCACTATTTAAACTTCTGGTCTTTATCAACTTCTTAAATGATAGTTCTATTATAATTCCAAGCTGTGGGGTAAATAGCACTCTTTCACTCCTTAGGTTTCAAAAGGCATTTCCTGGTCCAGCTACTCAGGGAGTTGATCCACAAGTCTGAGTTTCCATCAATGTCAATCTCCTCCCTCCTTTCTCAGATGAAAGCTCCAACACCAAGTCCATAATTCTAGGTGCTAACTCTGTGCCTTTTCATATAGCACAACACCCTTTTTGGGGTACAGTATTCCAAGAACTAAGCAAGCTGAATTTGTACAAAAGGTGAAGTGATACCTTCTACTTAGTTTCTAATCCTCTTCCACTGATGTCTTTAAGGCACCATCAACAATAGTTTCTAAACCCATTTCCTATATTGTTACTGGGGCTTAATATCTTGTCACTAAGATGATGTTGAGATGTTTTTAAACAAATACACTATTTTATACCTGCCCACAACAAACTCACTCTCACAGCACAGATTTGGGTGGAGCAGGGAGATAAAAATACAATCAAGCTAAACCTTCTTTTGAGTACTGTGCGTGGAACATTCATGTTAAAGGGACTTACGCCGCCCATCTCACGAATAATAAAGATTACAGGGACACCATAAACTAGCAGCCAGCACATGTACACAATAAACAGAACAATATGTGTCAAACATGATCTGAGAAGAAATGGGAGACTGTCAGAAGTCAGAAGGATACAACAGTAATGAAACAGACTTTAGGAGAAAATGCAATCAAACTAATACGTTGCAAAGAACTTGCAGGGTGGGGAAAATTAAGACACATAATAACAGTAAAACATTTTTCTAAAAAGCAAGCATAGAAGCATGGAGTTGACTGGGAAAAGATACTAAAAAATTAAGCTCTTACATGACTGTAGCCACTGAACTTGAGTACTCTCCTAAGAAAAATTAAATAAATGCCTCCCCTGTCCAACAAGTAAATGCTAATATAATCAACTAGGCTATGCCAATCACGGTTCCCCAATACGAGCTGGAATGTAACCTCAAAAAAAATAAATAAAAATACAACTATCACAGTAGCTTGATAATAACTGCACAACTGACCCTGAATCACTGCTCTACTGCAACCAGGCAGAGCCTTTAAGACGCACCATGAGATCAGCGACTCCCTCCAGAGCCAGAGGGCAGTAGGTCAAAGGCGCCTCGCGTTGCAGCTAGTGGAGTCTCAGGGCCTCACGAGCTCCGATTAGGTAACTCTACAAAAAGCTACAAAAGTGCCGACCATCAATACTATTCTTTGTAACCCTGCAAGTAAAGGAAACATTCGGAGAAGAGAGAGACCACTTAGGACAGTAGAAAACTGCTGAGAACAACTGCAGAACTATAAAAGACAACAGCAAACTGATACAGTTAAAACCAATCGCAGAAAACTGAAGCTCGGCCCAAGAACACCAGATCTTTGGGGGTGTGTAGACTCACAGGCCCAGAAATTTCAACTACACGGGGGAGGGACGGAGTGGAAATTCCCCTGGCCTCCCCTGGACGCTGGCCTCCCGGCGGGACACCCCTCACCGGGTCGCGGCCCTCCAGCGCTCTCATGTCAGGGTGGGCAGCAAAGCGAGCGAGGCGCGCTGCCCGCCCGGCGGCCCACCTGGGCGATGCCGGCGCCCATCAGCCCGCCGCCGATGACCGTCACGTGCTTGATAATTATTTTCTTCGCCGAGGCCGCGGCGGTGGACGAGGAAGACAGGGAGCGCACGAACTGCCTGGTTACGAAAGCCATGGTGCATGGGGCGATGGCGACAAGAGGGACTAAACCTGGCGGAGAAGGCAACAGCGCGCAAGAGCTGCAAACCGACCTATGGGGGCGGAGGCCTTGGCTGCCCTGCCGCCTCGCGCGGTCGCGGCGTCGCCGTGACGTCCTCGACGGCGGGGCGGAGACTTGCGGCCCGCCTTCCCCATTGGCGGAGGCCGCAGGGACGACGTTCGAACGACGGAGCGCGGCGTCCAGGCCCTCATGGGCTGGCGCAGGCCTGGTCTCCGCGGCGGCGGCGGGGCGGGGCGGGGCGGGGCGCGGCGGCGGTGGCGGGGCGGGGCATTTAGCGCATGGGTCTCATTTCAACTTTACACTTCTATCAATACAGTGAACCTGTGGATAGTTTAAGGCCAAACAGCAATCTTTGTGGAATGGAAAGCCTGGGAAAGGAACGTTTTTCAAAGTAATGGAAGAGGACACCAACTAGGCCAATCTCCTCCCTCCTGTGAATAATTTCTAGCTACTGTAACTTAGTAATATGTAATGGTATTAATTTATTTACTTTGTTTCTAAGAAAATAATAAAAATAAGGACACAAATCAGCGTCCAAATTCCGTTCCCTCCTATTGGAAGTAACTTTCATAGTGAATCCTGTGTTCACCATTCCTTTGCTTTGATCTCATTTTTTTGTATCTAGTTCTGTAAAAGTATGGGAGACGCACTTTAAGCACTCCGTTAGGCTTGTGACATTACTAAGGAGATCATTACTGGCGGAGAAGGCAGTGTCACATCCAAATAAAGTCCATTAAGAGCTCGAATTTGACAAATGCAAAAACCTGTTGGACTAGAATTGGAAAAGGAAGGTTACACAGAGAAACTTAGTAACTTGATGAAATGAGTCCATTTGTGAAGACAAGAGAATTCTAGGCAGAGGAAGCAGCATATGCGAAGGTAGAAACATAAGAAAATGTTGCCACAAAAAGAAGGTGAGGAATTAGGTGTGGTTAGAGGTGAACCTATGATGGTAGATTAGGAGGTTGCCTAGATGATTCTTTGGTAGATTGTAATTTTTCATTCTAATTTACAGGTTGTGTCTAATGCAAGGCCAAACATACTCTAATTATAGTGTTGTCAATATATATATATATTTTTTTTAACTGTGTGTAATGTAAAATATAATGCCTGAATATTTGGCACCTTTTCAGAGCTCTGATTTGTTTTCTTCAGAAAAGAAAGAATAATGACAGTATTTTTTTTAAGCAATTCTCAAGTCTGAGGCCATCTGTATTATGTAAAGGTGCGGTGTAAAGAAGCACTGGAGTGAGAATTAGGAGTCCTGGCTTGGTCACTGGTGTGCATTATGACTGTTTGCAGACATCCTCGCTGGGCTCCAGGGTCCTTGTCTATCAACAGAAAGGGCTAGACAGATAACTTTCCAGCTGATTCATCCTGAGAGTCTCTCATTTACACTCTTCTGAGCCAGGAGGGCCACTCTGCCCTCTATTCCTGCCCAGTCCTGGTCAGATGACAGCTACAGTAGAATCATCCTTTTGCCAGAACTGCAAGTCTTTTCTCAAGTGTGACCTTGAGCTTTCAGGCACCCGTAACAATGTCTGTGGTCCCAGACTTGCACCTTCACCCTGTTCTTTGGGCGGGGCTTTGCCTCTATCTGCAGAAAGGGTGGAGTACTAGGAAACAAGACTCCGCTCACTGACCAACTCAAAAACAGCAAAGGAAAGGGCTGGCACAGAGAACAGAGTAAGTAATGACTGCTTTTATTTTTGTCTCATAAATGGGTAGCTGTACTACTTTAAAAAAATCGATATTAAAAAAGCAGTATTTGAAAATATACATGGTAGTGGGCTCTTTGAGCAGCAGAAGCAGGAAGTACAGTTAAGTCCTCTGCCTCCATCAAAGCCTTCCTAGCCGACCCGCTTTGTGAAACAGGCAGGCAGAGAGACCTAAGCTGACATTCAGTTCTCACACTGTCGTGTGACAGACATGTTGACCAAAGGACAGGGTGTGTTAACTGGAGCGTTAATGGGGCCAGGGTTCATTGCGTAAGTTGGAATTTTCCTTCTATTTGTGGGAAATTAATGATTTCTGGCTCACTGGGGAAAGGATGAAAAATTAATGCTGCCTCTCCTGTTTTGTTGAGCAATTTTGAGATTTCATATGTCAGAAAAACAGAGCCGTGGCTGCTCAGTGTGTTACAACAGCAAAGCCCAGAAAGTTCAACCAAAACTTACCTACTGCAGAGTTAGTGAGAGTTGACATTGCCATGCTTGCCAGCAGTGTTTTCAAGGAAATAATAACTGATCTGCACAAACAAGATGTACATAGTTTGAGAAAGGCACAGTCATGTAGCTGTATATCCTACTGAATGATAGTCTCAAAATGACTTATAAAACAAGGCCAAATTTCTAATAGCACAACAATTTTACAAATAATTTTATCCTCTTAAGCTTTTAGAAAAAAATGTTATGATGGCCGACTTTAAATATGCATCTTGGCTTTTATCATGCTAGCAGTCATCCCAACACCAGCTGCTCTCGGCCTCCATTTTCTCCTCTACTTGGGAAATTCACTAAATCCTCACTGTAACCCTACTGGTAGGCACTAAGGGTACTCGTCTTTTATAGGTAAGGAAACTGAGGCCCAGAGAAGTTCAGGAATTTAGCCAAGATCACATAGCTAATGACTGGGACAGGCAGAATTCAAACCAAGGACAGTCTATTTTCAGGGCACATGTTCTTGACTGTCATGTTGCTTTGCCTCTCTTCATAGCAACCCTATGGCTACTACTGCTATCCTCCTCTAAAGGTGAAGAAACTGAGGTTCTGAGCAGTTAAATCATTTTTTAAGTTTAACTCACCTAATAACCGGCCAGACTCAGATTTGATTCCATTCTGACTTGAAGGCTCCCACTCCTTTCATAATTTCATACTCTTTAGAAAGAACTGCTGTTGCCAGAGAGGAAAGAAAAATTGGAGAGTGGTCTGTGGTAAACATGTATGCCTAGATTTGGAGCTTTAACTATCATACTAATGTTATCATTAAAGTTAAGCAGATTAATTTATTTAGATCTTCCTACTAACAAACCCCAGAACTGTAAGTTTCACACAGTGATTCCCAATATTTACACCTGAAGACTCTCTTAGAGCTGTGTGTTTTGTACCACCTTGATTTCTAGCATGCAGACTCACGTTTTTCAAACACAAACATTCATTTATAATTGTCTACTGATCACCTCTACTTGGAAACCCCTCAGCTACTTCAAATGTAACTTATCAAAATTTGAACCTATTATTTCCCACCTCCCAAATACCTTTCACCTCCTCTTGCATTCTCTGTCTCCGTTCATGATGGCCCCCAACCAAGGGCATTTTCCTTCCCCTTCACCACCACATCCCCACCCAGCTGATCAAATAGCATTGATTCCACCTTAGAAACACACAAGCTTCCTGCCTCCTTTCCCTCACTTATCTCTGTCCCTGATTATTGGCATTTTAGCCCAGCCCTTGTCTCCTGTGTAGATACTGAGGCCATCCCCAACGAGCCTTGCCGTAGCTAGTGTCTGTTCATCCCAGTTCATACTTCACATTCTTCTCAGACTGATCTCTCAAGTCATAAACTGGATCACTGCACTCCCCTCCTTTTAGAAACTTCATCCACAGGGTAAAGACCAAACCTGTAAATCCTGGCTGCAACACTCCAAACTCACCTACTTCCTTCTACTCCTTCTCAAGGATCTTAATTTCTAGGCACAAAGAACCAAGCTGATTTCCTAACTTAGAAATCTTTCATAAAGACCCCAATATTAATAAATGAGTTGAAGGCTAAAATATATTTTGACTAACTACAGTTCTGACATTTTCAGAGCCAGATATTTAAGGAAGGCTGAGAGTGACTTCTTGTTTTATTTTAAAAAGTAAAATCATTGATTTTGGAAATAACAAATTTTTCATTGCCGTATGTGAGTAAGAAACATCACTCTAGATGCTGGAAAAGTCAGAGGAGACTAGAATGTAGTCTTTGCCTTTCAAGGGTTCATAATACAGTAGGAGAAATAAACATGAAAATAAGTCATGACAGTAATGTTTTAGGTGCTTTCCAGGAGGGAATTCAAGGGACTGTAGGAGGTGGTTAGCTGGGGAAGGCAGGGAATTAGCATTTAGTGAATGCTCAATTTACCAGACTCTGTGTAAGACCAGCATGTAGTATATATTTTCTCATCCACTCCCATCAGTTTGATGAAGTATGTCACTATTTTTATCCTCATTTTGCATGTGGGACAACTGAGGCTTAGAGAGGGAAATAACTTGTCTGAGGGGTGATAGGTGAGAACTACAGAGCCAAGTCTTGAGCCCCAGTCTACTTGAGTGCAAAGTTGTTGCTCATAACCTGTGTCCTAAACTACTTCATCATGAAAGATATATTACAGCAGAGTAGTGAGGATGATTCAAAGGTTTTCAAGCAGAAGTGTTATAAGGACATTCCAGACAGAGAGAAAAATGTAAATATGGACTGTGAAGGAACTAAGAATAGAGAATAAAAGGTTTGGAAATATAACTAATGCAGGATAACAAAAGCACAGGGTCCTTCTGGGTGAATAAAGATGAGATTGGAAACACAGGCAGGGGCCAGATCAGAGTAGACCTTTTTATGAGAGTCATGATCACAATCACATTTAAATTTTTTTCAACTTTTTATTTTGAAGTAATTGTACTTATAGAAAAATTGCAAGAACAGTGCCAAGAAACCCATATACCCCTTATCCACGTTTACCTATTGTAACATTTTATCAAATTTGCTTTATCATTCGTTTTATCTTTATCTATTGTCTATATCTACCTATAACAGATAAAATAGATTATATATATGAATAATTTCTGAACCACTAGAGGGTAAACTATACACATCATGATCCTTTATGATACTTTGGTGCATATTTCCTAGGAATAGGGTGTGTCTGTTACATAACCATAGTAATCAACTTAAGTAAATTTAAGGTTGATACATTTCTATTCAGTTGATCAACCATATTCCAATTTAGTTAATTAATACAATAATGCCCTTTATAGTTTTTTTTCCTTCTACTACTGAATCCAATCTAGGGGCAGGTATGGCATTCAGTTACCATCTGTCATTCTGTCCCTCTTGAAAAATAACAGCTTTTTGAGGTTTTAGTTAATTTATTTTTATTTTTATTTTTATGTTTAGGCACTGGCTTTCCATGAACATTATGTTTGTGTTCAAGGAAACCACATAAAGGATTTAAATATCCTTGGAAGACATCCTTCAAAAACTATAACTGACAACTCACTACAAACCTCTGCAGATCAGGTGGGAAGAGTTTGCTAAGCAACAAACTCAAACTGGAAAAAAATATGAGGAGGACAAATGCTGCCAAACAGAGTATGACGGGAGAACAGTTTCCACTGGTGGGGTTTCCCGGTTTAGTGTCATCTTTTAGAATTAGAAATGGGCTGTCGCAGCCGAACCGGCCCGGGCGGGAACCGAGCGGAGAGGCGGGATCGTGAGCCCCAGGAAAGAGCAAGAGCAAGAGCAAGGAGTCTGCGCAGCCGCCGCCGAGCTGGCCCCAAGGACATGGAGGAAAGGCCGGCACAGACCAAAGCCAACGTGGACGACTCGGCGCCCCGTCCGTGGCCCAGCTGGCCGCAGGCTTTAGGGAGCAGGCAGCCGCTGCAAAGGAAACACCAGCCAGTAAACCAAGAGAAGGAAACCGTGCTGCTCCCTCTCTGTTCCCCTCCAAGGTAGAGCTGGGTCAGAATGGTGAGAAGTCACCGACCAATGCAAACCACCTCCTAAAATCAAGGTGAAGAGCCTCTGACGGAGAAGCTTCCAGCCAATTTAGCCATTGATCCACCCAAGAGTCTGGGGCCTCACCCAAGAGTCCTGGACTCAACCATCACACACCCAGAGAGAGAAGCAATTAAACCTATCAAAGTATCTCAAAAAAGAAAAAAAGTCCTGGACTCAAGGTCATGGTATAGCCGTTTCACAGCCCACCATCTCCCTGTAGCAGCCCTGGTGAACAGTTTCAGGCCAGCGAGCCAGAGGACGTGCCCATCAGCCTCGACCAGCCTCCTGAAGATAATCGTCTGCCCTGTTACAATGAGGTGCAGACAAGGGACTCAGTCAAAAGGCACCTTCCCTCCAGGCAATTCCGAAGGTCCCAGTCGGGCTGTGGGGACCTGAGAGACTTCAGGGCCATGAAGTCCTCCCCAGAGAATGGTGCCAAGGAAGAGAATGGGGATGAGGAGTTCCCACCCAAGAGCCAAGCCCCAGGATCCCCTCCTCTGAGGAGATGTCCAGCAGGAAAGAGAAGCAGAAGGAGAAGGGCAGGCCACAGGGAAGGCCCACAGCACGAGGAGGCTGTGGGCAGCTGCACAGAGGGGGCCGGCCAGCGTCCAGCCCAAGCCTCCAGCCCAGAGGCAGAGAGTGGACGCAGGAACCCCACAGAGTAGAAACCGGTGGGAGAGCAGACAGAGGAGTCTACAGAGGCGAAGGAGAGGGCAGCTAGCCAAGAGGATGAGCCCGGACAAAGAAGCCAAGACATAAAGGGGCCGGAGGAGGCAGCTGTAGGGGAGGAAACCCCCAAAGTCCTCCCCGAGGAGTAGAGGGTGGCCACAGCCACAAGCAGGGGAAATGCAAGGAAAAGCAAGATGAGGGGGCCCTTCTCGAGTCAGGCTGCGACCACTGGCCATGCGCTGCCGGACACCAGCAGTGAGGTCCCCGAGACAGAGGAGAACCCCTCTGTCCAGGACACTAAAATGTGAAAAAGAACTGACTGTGCTTGTGAGGAAGCTGCTGGAGCCGTCTCTTTGGAAGTAGTCACAGCAATAGTAGCAGCAGCCAGGGAAGCCATCACAGAAGCAGGATGCGCTGAGGCTCAGGAGTCAGCCTGAAGACACAGGGTGCCGTGTCCCCACCCCAACGCCGTCCCAGGCAGAGATTGGATCTGAGGGCAGCAGACTTCTATCAGCTTGAGTTTGTGTCACCTGATGGACAATCTACTCTGGTGACAACTCCCCAGGGATACTGGTCAACCTGTGGGCCTGGATGCTCTGTCCCTTCCTTGATGTATCTTCTCCCCTCACTGATTGGTTTGAATATTCTGGTATTAGTATAAAACTGTTTAGCAACTCATTACTTTAAAAGATAGTATCAACCCAGGAATAAATCCTCACATACATGGTCAAATAATTTTCGACAAGGGTACCAAGACCATTCAATGGGGCAAAGACAGTCTTTTCAACAAATGGTGTTGGGGAAATTGTTATCCACATGCAAAAAAAAAAAAAAAAAAGTTAGACCCTTACTTTACATCATATACAAAAATTAACTCAAGATGGATCAAACACTTACACATGGCAGCTAAAACTATAAAACTCTTAGAAGGAAACAAGAGGAAAGCTTCATGACATTAGATTCAGCAATGATTTCTTAGATAGGACACCAAAGGCATAGGCAACAAAAGGAAAAATAGTCCAAGTGAACTTCATCAAAATTGAAAACTTGTGCATCAAAGGGCACCTCTGGCCACAGGTCTCAGACATGACAGAAACTGAGGATTTATGGGGGGAGGATATAGCTCAGTAGTAGACCACATGCTTAGCAAGCATGAGATCCTGGGTTCAATCCCCAGTATCTCCATTAAAGATAAACAAATAAACCTAATTACCTCCTCCCATTAAAAAAAGTAATTAAAAAAATAAACTGCAGTAAAACTAAAAAAAAAAAAAAAAGAAAGAAACCGAGCATTTAAATTAAAAAGGTATCTGTAGAATGTGAGGGAGGCTCCGAAGGAAATAAACTGGACAAATCAGGGGGTGTTTTAGTCCATTTAGGCTACTATAACAAAAGTATCATAGACTGACTATGTTATAAATGACAGAAGTTTGTTTCTCACCATTCTGGAGGCCAGAAGTCCAAAATCAAGGCGTCAGCAGATTCAGTGTCTTGTGAGAGCCCACTTCCTGGTTCGTGGGTGGCCGTCTTCACACTGCATTCTCACAAAGGCAGAAAGGGCAAGGGAGCTTTCTGGGGTCTCTTTTATAAGGACCCTAATCCCATTTATGAAGGCTCAACTCTTACGACAATCATCTCCCAAAGGTCCCACCTCCAACTACTATTATATTAGGGACTAGGTTTCAATAAATGAATTCTGGGGGGCACAAACAGTTTATAGCAGAGAGTTCTCAGGAAAGGCCACTTTAGATAAGGCATTAGTGGAAGCCTGCCCTGCGGAGGTGACCTCTGAGCTGTGACCTGCAGGAGGAAGACTGGGCCATGGAACAAGCTGGAGTCGGCTTACCGCTAGGAAAAATCCGTAGGTTCAGGTGGTTAAAAAACTCTTCTTCCTGAGCTAAGAAGTGTTGCAGAGACAAGCACTAGACACATTGCCCCAATGGGCTTGTGTAGATTCATCACTCCCTCAAATAATGCTGGACTTTGATGTGAGAGATAAGAAACGTGGGCTGTGATACAGTCCTGAGAGTAACTGTGCTCTGAGAGGGTATATTGAGAGAATTATCCTCCTGTGCAGAGATCATTCTTGTATATCTGTGGCTCTTTTTGGAGGGCTATTCCCTCTTCCATTTCCTAACTTGACATCTGGCAAAACAGAATTTTGTTTAGCAAAAACAAAACCCCCAAAACCAGACATGACACTATCTCATTTAAAATTAAAAGTTTAATAAAAGCATCACAAATTATGCTAAAGATGACTAAAAGGTAGATATTAGGCAGACTTACAAAATAAAGTACTATTATTTTTATATTTCAAATAAATCATAAAGTACAAAATCATAAAACATCAACATGTACAAAGAAAGCATTAACCGTCCTTTCAGTGATCTGCTATATAGAGATGTTTGTAAAGTGCTACAGTTTTTAAGGCATTATATTGAAAAGTTTAATAAACATCTGATTTCAACATAATCTCACGGAAGAGTTGTCTTCCTCAAGTTAGCTACAACTGTTTGGTTAGGAGTAATGAAAATAAACATATAAATCGAGGAGTAATAAACCTGCTAACGCAAAGTCATTAATGCAGTTCCAAAGCATATGAAATTCCAGATCAGGACAGACTGCCCTGCTAAGGCACATGGTAATCCACACAGGCACCATCTGTCTAAGATCTAGACAACAACCTCTCCATTCACTCACAGTGCCTGGGCATTTCATTTATTAATTAACAAAACTCCTCAAGGCACCTCAGGATTGGCCTGTATCTCATTTATCTATATTGAAAATGCAGAGGGGGAGACTGCTGAGCTCAGGGGGTGGCAGCAGAGAGAAGTGGTGCGGGAAGAACTCTCCAGTCACAAAGACTGGTAGGTCTGAAATAGGCAGTGGTGCTTCTCAACCACGTGCTTTAACTCCTAAGCCTCAGCTTCATCAGCTACACCATGGCACCCTCTTACCAGACTTTCTGTAAGAATCATGTAAGTACACGAGTAAAGCATTAAGTATGGTGCCAGCAATGAGGAAAGGCTCAGAAGTATAGTTGCTCACGTTATTATCACGATTCCTTCTCTAAAAGGAATATTCTAGAAGAATAAAGGAAAGGGCTGGCTGTTTTCAGAGCATGACCTTACTGGAGGAAATACTGGTATACTGGGTGAGTTCTTCATTGTCTAGGACTGCTCAGACATTTAGCATCCTGGCCTCATGGCAGCAGAAAGACCAACAGCACCCTAATCATTGCAATAATCAAAAACACACCCACATATTTCCAAACACTCCCTGAGAAAGGTCATTACCTTTTATGAGAACTGCTCTTATAGAGGGAGCTTATTTATTAAGAAATCATTTAGTTCTCTTAATACGAATAAGAATGCCTTCCTGTCTTTAAGAGTCTTCAGGGATGAGATACACTAGGCCTGGTGGCAGAGAACAGGAAAGGAATGTTCGGTACAGTTTGAATCCTTTCCTAATGAATCCCAAGTGTCAAAATTCCCCAGCTCACTATTCAAAGCTCAAATCAAAAGCTAGAGGTCCATCACTGCAGTAAGCTCAGCAGAAAGGAATTCTGCGACGAAGTCACTTCTTCAGCCAGGCTCACTGGTCATGCAGTTAAAATAGAGGACAGGCACATAAGTTCACACAATAACCTTTCCTCAATATACTGAACAGGGGTCCACTTCATCTCATGCCTACAAAAAGTAAAAACCAAAATCATAAACAAAAAGATAACAATAACAGAACGAGCCCTCCCAAAACCGACATATGATCTGTGCCAAGAAAAGCTCTAACTCACGGTCCCCTAAACCCACATTCTCCCCTGACAAAGCATCCAGGTCTGAATACCACTTTCATGTCATCAAGGGTCTCAAACAGGTAGTCTCCCTTCTTCTCCTGAATTTGTTCTGCAGAAGTAAACAGTGTTCTGGTGATGTCAGAAAAGACACGGGGCGTTTGACCTTCATTCATGCTGAGATATAGAGAGAAGGCAAATTTTGTGACCCTCACTTTACCCATGGGATGACTGAGGCACTGAGGGAGGAGAAGACATGCTCACTGGTGGAAGCCACTGGGGATAAAAATCCAGATGCCCTGCTTCCCCGGCCTAGACTTTGTCCCCACGAGTCACACGCATGACTGAGACGGCTGGAGTATCCTGCTGAGGAATCATTCCTCCAAGATGGAAGCTCCCACGCACTATCCTCTTTCCAGTCTCCCTCTGATCTGAGCCTAACCTAGATCCGCAGAGTTTCTGGATCTGCTGTCAATTACAGGAGGAAGAACCAGCTTAGAAGGACATGTATTTACATTCTGTGCACCATCTCTTCTTGGAGAGAAGAAATGATTGAAATGATTATATTTTATCTCTTTGAAATGATTATATTAAATGGATGTGGGGCTAAAGTCAGACCATATTTTCCAGTCAAAATTGGCTTCTTTGAGTCCTTAGGCAAAGCAAATGTGAAACTCTGCATTAGGCTCACGAACATCAGGAATAATTCCATCTTTGCCAGTTGCTCTCCCATACACACCCGCTTCCCTACAAACAAGATCAGAAAAAAGGTAAGGATTACAACAGCATCCCTTTTTCTGTCTCAAAAAGGACAAATTTATATGAAGCCCCTAAACTGGGTGTTTTAAAAGCAGACACAGAGAGTTTTGAAATAAAATGGCCACATATACCCCACGACTTCCCACAGTCTATGCTGATCCTAATTTTCACATACCAAGTGCACATTTTAACTCCTACTCATAAAAATCTATCCTCATCCTAGACAGGAACTAGAGACAATCCAATAAGGCGGGCTACCTTCTCTCCTCCATACCTACTTATCTCTTTCCTTGCTCGTGCCTGGAAGACTAAAGAGAAAATACATCAGATGAGAATAGCAGGAGTATTCTCTTCCTGTAGAAAGAAGACACACACCCTAATCTAGGAACCTAAAGGAGGCACTGGTGAGATTGGAGAGCTCACCCTCACCCACCAGCCCGACAGGTCAAAGCTACTCTTAACTCCAGTAGTTCCCTGGGACTCAAACAATCACCTGGTAACTCAGAAAGGAAGATTTCTAGTCATATTTAATTATTTAAAACCAATTGCTTCCATTTTGTTTTTAAAAGCTGAAATGAACACAGTAGAGATGTACTATCTAAATTATCTCTTATATTAGCTTGCCAAGAAAGAAACATTTTAAAAATAGTATCTTAAAATAATAAAAGATTCTTTTGGTTCTGCTTCTTTTTAAATTATGCCATTAAGAAAATAGAAGTTGCCATACTAATATATATAAAATAGATAAACAACAAGTTTATATTGTGTAGCACAGGGAACCATATTCAATGTCTTGTAGTAACCTATAATGAAGAATCTGAGAACGAATGTATGTATGTTCCTATGTGACTGAAGTATTGTGCTATACACCAGAAACTGACACATTGTAAACTGACTGTACTTCAATAAAAATATATTAAAAAAAGAAAAGTTGCCATAAAAAAGAATGAAATAATGCCATTTGCAGCAACATGGATGGACCTAGAGATTATCGTGTTAAGTGAAGTAAGTCAGACAAAGATAAATATCATGTAATATCACTTATATGTGGAATCTTGAAAAAAGATAGAAGTGAACTTATTTACAAATCAGAAATAGAGTCACAGACATAGAAAACAAACTTCTGGCTACCAAAGGTGAAAGGGAGGGGAGGGATAAATTAGGAGTTTGGGATTAACATATATATATATATATACTATATATAAAATAAATAACCAGGACATACTATACATAGCACGGGGAACTACTTTCAATATCTTATAATAACCAATAATGGAAAAGAATCTGAAAAAGAATATATATATATACACACACACACATATCACTTTGTGGTACACCTGAAATTTACATTATAAATCAACTATACTTCAATAAAAAAACTGAAAAAGAAAAGTTTAACTGACCTATCCCAAAAGGAATAAATGTTTCTTTTTTAATAACTTGTCCTTGATCATCCAGAAATCTACTGGGGTAGAAATCATCTGGTTTCTCCCAAACGGTGGGGTCTCTATGTACTGACCACAAGTTGGGTAATATTATCGTGCCTTTAGGAATGGTATACCCTTGGAGCACTAAAACAAAACCCAAAAAAACACAGTATTATTCAACATGCTTTTACTAATAGTTCTCTTTAATATCACTATCTGAAAGAAAAAGAAAGTTACATATCTAGCTTCTTAATTTGCTGAGACTAAACTTGAGGTACTTGAGGGCGGGGACAAGGCCTTATCAACTGGTATCCTCTCCACATCCCCTCCAAGACCCAGCCTGAGACAGGGCACAGGAGTTGCTCCGATGGATGCTGAGTTAATGAATTAAATCAAACCATAAAAATATGACAAGAGAAAACACTCAAACAGAAATCATAGGGCATTCCAAAAAACTTTCCCAAGGATTACAAATTCCTAATACTTGTATAAAATTTTACAGTTCATGGAGTCTTTTATGTCCATACAGCAGAACAACGAGAAAGGTAAAGATAAAGGGGCATACGGGGAAGTCAGTGCTGGCTCTTACCAGCTGCCAAGTGCACATGCACTTTAAACAATGCCCCAAAGATACTGCCATACCATGTATCTAATTTACACCAAAGATTAAGTAATCCAATGTCACTCAAAGTGACTGCCTCCTACAACCGTATTCTAACTAGATTTCAGCCCATTTCATCATGGGCTGACTCCACAGAAGGAAAATTCCTTGTTACGAGGGATGTTTACAGAGGATCTGAGCGCCTCGATGTCATGGATGCTATAGGTGGGAGGCTGAAACACGTGCCCTCAGAATCAGATGGGCTCTTTCCTAATTCTTTAATACTTATGCTTCAGTTTCAGAATTGTAAGAAATGAAGTAGGACAACTTCCAGTTAAAATCCCTAATTCTTTATTTAGAACTAACCCTCTGACCTCCAAGAACAGGAGGACTGAGAGGGCCCTTCGTTAATTCTGGGGTCTTTTCTGTCAAAACAGCCACCTTAAATGGTGGCATAATCTGTTTGACCAGTGTAAGTGTGCACAGTCTGAAGGCTAGAGAGCTATTTACCCACGAAGCAGTGCTGGAACACGCCAGTGCTACGGATCAGGGAAACTGAGGCTGAAGCAAGCCCCAGACATCTGACTACCCACAATGCCAAACCCTCAGAAGGACCAAGTGAGGTGAGGGGTCACCACATCCTCATCTCAACTCCTCTGGATTAAGGGGCGAGGCTTCCCTCAAGGGCGTTCACAGGAGGAAGACCCTGGACTTGCCTGTTTTCTCTGAGGTCATGTGAGGAATGGAGAGCGGCACCACAGCATTCAGCCTCTGCACCTCCATGATGGTGGCCTCTGTGTAGGGCATCTTGGCCTTGTCAGTGAGGGAAGGGGCGCGGTCGGCACCAATGACCCTTTCGATTTCTTCATGAACCTTTTCTATACAAAAACAGGAAAGCGTGAGAAGATAAGCCAGGAGAGAGTTGAGACTGTCCTCCTGTCAGCAGCACAGGCCCGCTCAGTCTCAGCGAAGTCAGGCATTGCTCAGATATTCCAGAAGAGCCAGCTGGTCCCAGGGGCCCTGTACCCCTTGGGATTTTGAAGGAAGACTGCAGAACACAGAAGGGGGCAAAGGAGAAGGCCTCTGGATTCAGAACACTGAATCATTCTCTCATGGATGTTGGACTGACTCTCTAAGACTTTTCATATGACAACACAGCCCCCAAGATCCTCACCTCTTAGAGGTCACATCTTTGCACCAGCTCCACCCACTTTGTACCAAATCGGTCTATGTAATCAACAGAATAAGGGAGAAGTAACAGCATGACAGGTCTGAGCTTAGGTTATAAAAGACAGTGGCATTTGTCTTGGCCACTCACTCTCTCTCGGGTCATCTGTTCACTCTGGAGGAAGGCAGATGCCAAGTCAAGCAGCCCTATGGAAAGGTCCAAGTGGCAAGGCCTACAGCCAGTAGTCACGTGGCTGAGCCACCTTGGAAGAGGATCCTTCAGTCACAGTCAACTCCATGGATGTTTGTAGCCTCCGGCAACATCCTGATTATAATTTCATGAGAAATCCTGAGCCAGACCATCCAGGCTAAGCTGCTTCTAGATTCCTGATTCCTCAGAAACTATGTGAGATAGTAAGTAGTTGTTGTCTTAAGATGCTAAAGTTGGGGATAGTTTGTTACTCAGCAATACTTAACAAATACTGGTAGGCACAATCCTATCTATAGTAGGCAGCGACTGGTCCCGCAAGGGTGTCTACACTGTAACCCCCTGGAACCTGTGAATACGCTACCTGACATGGTAAAAGGGACTTTGCAGATGTGATTAAAAGAAGGACTTTGAGATGGGGAGATTATCCTGGATATTCTGCGTGTGCTCAATCTAATTATATGGGTTTTAAAGCTGGAGAACTTTTCCCAGTGGAATTTAGAGTCAGAGGAAGGCGTGATTATGAAAGAACGGTCAGAGAGAGATGCAACATTGCTGGCTTCAAAGATGAAAGAAGGAGGCCATGAGCCAAAGAAGCTGGAAATGGCAAGAAACAGATTCTCCTCCAGAGCCTCCAGAAAGGAAGGCAGCCCTACCAACACCTTGATTTTAGCCCAGTGAGACCTTCGTCAGGCTTCTAATGTATAGAACTGTAAGATAACACACTTGTGTTAAGTCACCAGGAGTGTGGCTGTTTGTTGTATGAGTAATGGGAAACTAATACACTATTCTCCCTGTATTCTCCCTCTATGCACAACACTGGCATTCACTATCTCTTACTGAAACTAGCCCTGTGACCTTGTGAAAACCACAGAACGTCTCTGGGACACTGTTCTGCATTTTCAAAACAAGATGAATGCGTTCAGATGATCATTATGATTCTCTTCGGCTTCTCAGCTCTAAAGGTCTTTCTCCATTATAGATTTCACACAGAATCTGACCTGTAGAGATTTAAAGCAGGTGCAAACAAGCTGTGACTTTAGTTCCATTGTCTAGAATCTTGGAGTTTCACTGTTAACACCTTACCAGTTCCTTATGAGATGCAAATATTTTCACTCTGTTTTCCAGCCTAAATATATTGCTTATTGATAGGAGCCACAGGATCACCGAGGTTGCTGACCCTAATTTAAATTAACTGGGTTTGCCGTGAATAAAGGAAACATCTATTTATTACCTTGGATGTCAGGGTTCAGTGACATATACAGAAGGCACCAAAGCAAAGAGTTAGTTGTGGTATCAGTCCCAGCAATGAAGAGATCTCCGATGATATAAAATAAGTAATCTTCATCAAAACTGCTGTTGCTATTATTTTTGCTCTCTTCCACCACGTGGAGAAGGTACATGTCTATGAAGTCCTGAGGGTTCTCTGCATCCAAAGACTCTCGATGGTCTTTGATGATTTTTTTAAGGAAAGTGGTTAAATCCTTTTCAATCTGTCTTAATTCCTTAAATGGTCCAAAAGGAAGGTAATAAAGCCAGGAGCATATGTTGACCAGGAGGAGCTGGTTGTTCAGACAGATTTCTAACGCTCGTGACGTAAAATTAAGCATTTTCTTAAACTCACTATTGGTGTAATCAAAGCGCTGGCCAAAACATAAAGAGCAAATGATGTTAGAGACGGCATTGTTGACAATGGGGAAAGGATTGAAGGGGTCTTCTCCATGCTTCTGCATTTCCTCTTTCACATATTTGAACTCCTCAATAATCTTGGGCTCCAAGCTAAGCTTTCCCAAGCCAAAATGACGAAGAGTTGAATGAGAGAACTTCCTCTGTTGTTTCCAGACTGGACCATAATGTGCAAATACAATCCCTGCAAAAGGACACCGAGGAAAGAAGATAAGAAGGTGAGAGAGGGCAATGCTTGATAATACTGAACAGAACCAACCATGAAGCGAATTCATATTTCTCAAGTCACTTGTGCAAAGTTCATGCACATACAGATAAAGATCACCAGCCAAGAAGAATGATTAGCAAACTTTAGTTATCAAGTTTGTTTCTAATAACAAAGGTCGTCTCCAATATGATTAGGAAATTTTACTATAAAGTTTATTATTATAGCTATTAACTCCTGGTGAAATGAAAAGCAATGAGTTTCAATTTCGAGAGTTAGTGTAAATTTCAAAATCTTTTTTTCATAAGGGTGGATTCAGATTTCAGGTTAGATGCACCCACATTCTAAAAACAGTATTTATCTAAAAATCTATTGCATGGTAACAGATTGCACATGAGAGCAGGGACAATATCTGATTTTATTCATCATTTAAACCCGAGCTTCTGGCATAGTTCTGCATGGAAAGGAGGAGCTTGTTAAATATTAGCCAAATAAATCAATAGCCCAACTGTATTAGGACACCGGCCATCAAAATTTGGATCGAATACCTGGCAGATAATCTAAAATGTCTGTAGCTGAAAACAGTCCTAACTTAAAAGCATCTGAACTCAAGGTCGTTCACAGCTACATCTTATTTGATTCTCATTTATGTTATACATCTTCCACCACCAAACCCAACAGAAGTGCTCCCAGATGTTGTATCAAATGTTCTCAGATATTCTTTGTTTCCAGTCACTTACTTCTTCCTCCTGTTTTCCATGATGTCCATCATTGTTTCTGCCAGCTCTCCCTTCTCTCCCATTGTCCATCTACTTCCTTTCTGCCACCTTCAAGGACATGCTTCATTCATTTAACAAATACTCCTGAGTGCCTACCATGTGCCAGACATTCAGATGATGTGAATACAGCTGAGAATAAAGACCTCTCTCTATGATTAAGTCTCCTTGCAATCTTTAATATCTCTATAAAATGACTCTCAATATAAACATCCACATGGTCAAACGTATCGGATGATTTATCACTTCCATCTTCCTGCCCGGAATCTTCTGCTCAAGATTCTGATGTGGTTGTTTTCTAAGCCTGTTGTTCAGGTGTTTTGTGACTTCCATTTGTCATCATTTAGAAATTTTTAGAAAAATTTTGGACTCTCCTGTGTTGAATCCATTTTCTGGATTCTATGTCTTTTTCTTATTTTATTCCCTTATTTTGCTGAAGCATATTCTCTAGCAGTTTCCTGAGAAAGGATGCATCAGAGGAGAATTTTTAAAGATTTTTTAGAAAATGTATATATTGTAACTTCCCCACTGTCTTGGAATTTTGAAGACATTGCTAAGAGTGGATTGATGTGTAATAAAACATGTACATCTTCAATGTGACACTGTCAAATTACTCTCCAAAAGTGTACCCACCAGAAGTAAATGAACGTTCTCTTGTCAAATAGCTGCCATCACTTGGTGGTTGTCAACACTAGTTTTGCCAATCAGAGGGCTGAAATGTATCTCATTTGATTTTTATTTGAATTTCCCTGATTATTACCAGTGGTTGGAGCAGCTTCTCAGATGGTTATTGACCAGGTTTCCTGTTTTGTGATTTGCACTTATTAATTGTGCAATTTTCTTTTTCTTACATATTCTAGATGCACAGCAGATATCTCCTATCATGTGAACTGCTTTTTCACTTTTTTTAATGCTATTATTTGATAAACAAGCTTTAAATACAAAGATAGTCGCATTTATCAGTCTTTTTCTTACTGATTGGTACTGCATATCTTAATTTAGAAATATCTTCCTACCATGAGTTCATAAATACATGCTATATTTTCTTGTAAAATTTAAAAATTTTGCTTTTCCAACTTTAAGTCTCTGTAATCTACCTGGAATTCATATTTATGTTAGGTATTCCTATGTACTGTGAGGTAGGAATCCACTCTTTCCCCCCAGTTAGAAAACCTATTGTTCAAGCACCATTTATGGAATAGCCTCTCCTTTTCCCCACTGATTTACAACCCTGCCTCTGTTGTATGTTTTCTATACACAGGCAGGTCAGTTGATAAGTTTTCTAGTCTGCTATGTTCTATACTGGTCTATTTATTTATCACTGTGTTTAAAACACGTTGTCTCAACTACTGTTACTTTATAATAAGTCTTAATATCTAATAGGGAATTCCCCACCACCACCTTGTTATTTTCCAAAATTCTTTTTGATTACTCTTGGTTCTTCACTTATATTTATAAAATTGTTTTATAAAATTGTTAATCAGCTTGTCAAGTTCTACTTTTACAAAAGCACCTTTGAGATTTTGATTGGAATTGCATTTAATGTATAGATTTGTTTGAAAATTGCCTTCTCTATGATCATTGGACTTACTTGCAATCCAACAATAAATCCAATTTTGGTTATGGTATTTCTATGCTCTTTTAAAAAACATTGTTGGATTTGGTTTCCTAATATGTTAAGTTTTTTTAAAATTCATATTAATACATGAGAGTGGACTACAAATTTGCTTTCTCATAATGTACTTTTCTGGGTATACTGTCCTCCTAAAATGAGCCATGATGATCCTTTCTCTCTGAAAGAATTTGTCTAAAATTATAATGTCATGTTCTTCTTTTTTCCTTTAAATTTATTATTTTGTTCTTTCCAGATAAATAAAATTGGCTATCTAAGTCACTAATTTCCAGGCCTTTATCCTGATGAGTAAGTTAAGGCTCTACAAGTTTCTCTGGGTACCACTTCAGCTGCAGGCTGCAAGCACTGATGCGTGCATTTGCACTGCATTTTAAGTAAAATTTTTTTTATTTCTGTTTTGATTCTCTTTTGCCACCTTGGTTAACTTGGCTTATATGGATTTTTGACACTGATGAGACTTTTTAACCTAGTATGTGATCAATTTTAATAAAATCTCCAAATAAAGTTCAGAAGAGTTTTTATATATGCAATTGTTGGGTATAGGGTTCTCTTTCCAACAGAGAAGGCGTGATAATTGCTGGAATCAAATCTTCTATATCCTTATCAAATTTTTGTCTGCCTGATCTCTCGACTATACAAACACTTATGTTAAAATATTTTGATATAATGGTGCATTTGTCAATTTCTTTTTGCAGTTCTGTAAGTGTTTGTTATGTGTAGCTAACCATCACAGCTATATAGATATTTATATCTATATCTATGTATCTATCTATGTTTTAGGTACCTATTTATGCTAAACAACATTATTAGGTACATTTAAGTTTAGAATTATTTTATCTTCCTCGTTCAAAGAAAAGGCTCCTTTTATCATCATGTAATGCCTTCCTTATTCTTGATAATGCAGCTTGATTTAAAGAATATTTTGTCAAAAGTACATCAGCTTTTCTTTTTAAAGTATTTTCTTGGTATAATCTTTCCCTTTCTTTTACTTTGAACTTTAATGTACCCTTATGTTTAGGGTATGTATGTTTCTTTTTTGGGTGTGGGACATGTCTCTTTTAACACAACACATATCTGAATTTTTTAAAATCCATTCTGGCAATCAGTCTCTTAGCCAGTATGTTCAGTCCATTTACAGTTAATATAATTATTCATTTATTTCTATCATATTAGTTTGAACTTTCTATTTGTCCTTCTGTGTCTATTCTTTTTCCCCTTCCTTTCTCACTTTTTTTTTTTTTTTGCATTGAGAGAAACAGGCTGAATGCTCACCCTTAAGTTTTTACTTAAGCATACTACAAGTGGTCAGCAAACTAAAGCCCACAGGCCAAATCCAGCCTGCTACCTCCTTTGTATGGCCAGAGAGCTAAGACTAGTTTTTACAATTTTACCTGATTGAAAAAAATCAAAAGAATATTTTGCAATAAGTGAAAACCAAATGAAATTCAAATTTCAGGGTTTGTAAGGAAAGTTTAACTAGGACACAGCCAGCTAATGAGCCACTGAGCTTCAATTACATACAGTCTATGGCTGCTCGTGCACTAAAATGGCAGAGTAGTTGCAACAGAGATTAGAGGTGTAGGGAGAACATTTCCTCTGCCAGAGTTCAGGCCAAGACAAGCAAGTTTCCTTGTTTTCTTTTTGGCCGGGCTTGTTCGGTGTTCTCTGTCTAATTCCCACTCAGAGTGAGGCTCTTCAGGAGCCCCTCTTCATCTACAGGCAACTTTTCATCTTGCGTGGTACAAGGTTATCTTTATGCCTCTGTCAACCCAATTCACATCTCTGGCTGGCTAAGAGGTCACTAAATTCCAAAGTTCTCCAGCGCATCTACTTTCTATTTTTGCAGGGGAGAGGGTGGTGATAAGGAACTGGTCTAACTATAGTTTATATGTACTTCAAGCAATAGCTGTTTTCAGCCCTCTAGCTCACCCCTGCCTCCTGTGATCCCTGGTACTTCCAATTCCTGAAACTTTTGGGCTTCTTCAGGGCAAACTGTCCCATACCCCATTAGTACCTCTCTCTGTAGAAACTTAAGGGTGGTCACCCTCTATTCTTTAAAGTCATTTGGGCCAATCCTATGTTTACTTTTTGTCTTCAGATATTGTGGTACAGGATTGCAGATTTATCTCATCATGGATAGTGTATGCACTTCTGTTAAAATTCTCTCTGGTTTAGTGTGTGATTGTCAAGAGAAAGAAGGAATTGAAACATCTTAACCATTCCTGAAACCAGAACTCTCCCTTTGTTTAATAAAGTCCCATAAACCATTTCCTCAGCAACCACAGCTCATTCACTCTTCCTGTCTTTAACCATGGCCAAGTCTTTTGCTGCTTTCAGCATTCAGATGCTAAGTGCCTATGGGTCCCTTTTTCTTTTCTTGGGAAGATATGGTCTCTCACTTTAACTGCAGGATTTGAGACTAATTTTAACTACTGTCTAATTTAAGGTATCACGTTTGACATCTCTGCTCTGTCCTATTTCTCAAGGAGCTTTATTCCTCTGTGAAGTCCTCAGTCTGTGTCATCTAATCATCATCTTTTTAAACCACACATTTGGGTTTTAGAAACAGTTTATCTAGCCAAATGCCCTTTCTTAAATTCAGTTTTCCAATATTTGTTTAGAGTCCCCTATGTGCCAGATACAAGAGCACACAGATTTCAAAGACACAGTCCCTGTTCTCAAGATGCTTATAATTTTATGAGGAACTGGACAAACCAACAACCCTATTGAAGTTCCATATCACATTGAAAGTTGTATGGTGAGCTGTACTGAAGTTGCACAGTTGGAATGCATGGCACTGAATGTTGCATTGTTGGCTGCGTGGTATGGAATGTTATTATGCTGGACCGTACAGAAGTTGCAGTGTAGACAGAGGAAGGAGCACTGTGTCAGCTGAGAGGCAGTACTTCTCAGAAGAGAGGACATTTGAGCGACACTTCCTTTGTAAATAAGAATGTGTATGAAGGCACATTTTAGAAAAATAAAGAACATGAACAAATTTAAAGAAGCTATTTTTAAGAAGAGCTGAATTATCTTGAGGGAAAAGCCAGGTTCATATAACGCAAGGAAGTGGAGGGAACTTCTCAGGAGAGGCTGATATTTGAGCGGCGGTGTATCTGATGACAAGCTGAGCGGTAGGAAGTGCAAGGCAGAAGAGGTGACCAAAGAGTCAAAGAGGATGCCGGGGGCGGAGGCACCGGCAGGATTAACAGCCTTGGGGTTTCAAACTTTACAAAACAGCCAGGTTGAGAAGCCACAATGGCTTACAGTCTGACAGTGTTTGGAAGAGGCTCTAGCGCAGCCTGCAGTTGTTGACATCTCCATTCTCAGCCCTGAAAAGCAGTGGTGTCCATGGGTGCGTACAAAGACTTCATCTCAAGGAGGAGAATAACACTGAAAAATAAAAATGGCTCCAAAGCAAAAATCAGGACTCTTTTGTTCGCAAATGACAAAAACATACCCTCAAGTTAGTTTGACAAACAGGCCAGTTAGGTTGTGGATGGAACCAAAAGACAAGAAGCGCTGGCTGTTACCACCTCAGAGGAGGCTAAATGCTACAGACCTCCTTCTCTCTGCACCTGTTTTTCACTCCTTTCTGCCTGACTGACTTCATTCCTTCCTACTGCAAACCCGTTTTTCCAAGAACCTGGAGCTATCTCGAGATGCCCATCCTCCCATTTCCACCACTGGAGAGAAAAGCCCTGTAAGGGCCTCTTTTCTCTAGTTCCAACCCGAAAAATGCTAGGGAAGGATTCAAATGCTTCAGGCAGTATTCCACAGTGACACCAATTTGCAACACTTTAAGTTTATTTTGTGGCTTGAGGTTTCCACACTATGCCACAAGCATCAATTCTTACCCTGTGAGGATCGATCCATAGTTATGAACTTGAGTTCTTTACCCAGCCCACAGACTAACCACCACAAATTAGTGAGATATTCTGATCAAGTCACCTTTGATCAGGGGTCTTTGCCCTGACTAATCACTGCAGCCAGAGAGGGAATTCATATAACGATACAGCATCTCCTGTTCCGACCACACTTAATGGACACCAAAGGGTGGTGGGCACAAATAGTTCCTCAGAAGAAGGGGTGTTCTTCTCAGAAGAGTAAGTGCTATGACTATGATACATTCTCACAAAGGAATACTGTATAGCTCTTAAGAACTTTGCAAGAGAATATTTAACAATATGGAAATATATTCACAATACTTTAAGTGATAAACAACAATTTTAGTGTGAAGAATATGATTTTATTTTAAGGAAGCAAATATATTTTCAAAAATACCTGTACATATAAAAAAAATACTAGAAGGTTGCCACAGGCTGAATGTTTGTGTCCCTTCAAAATTCATACATTAAATCTTAATGCCCTGTGTGATAGTATTTGGAAGGGAGGTCTTTGGGTGTGATTAGGTCAGGAGGGTGGAGCCATTGAATAGAATTAGTGCCTTTATAAAAGAAGCCCCAGAGATCTCCCTTCCCCTCTTTCACATGTGAGGTTACAGACAGTTGCCTATAAATCGAGAAGCTGGCCCTCACCAGACACCATATCGGCCAGCACCTTGACCTTGGACCTCTCAGCCTCCAGAATTGTGAGAAATAAAATCTGCTGTATATAAGCCACACAGCCTGTGGTCCTCTGTTATAGCAGCTCAAATAGACTAAAACAAAGGTGGTATGTAAAAATGCCAACAATGGCTTTCTCAAAATAATAATGATCTCAGATGGTTTTAATTCTTTTTGAAAAGAATGAAAACGAACTCTTTTATTCCATTTCCATATTTTATGTGTTGTAACATAACACATAAAATAGTTAAAATACATTAAATTTGATGTAGTTCTACATTGATCACATATGTTTTCTTCCTCTTAAAGCAGAAAAAGTATTATCTATTGATTATATCTGCCCTTTTCTTCCACAAGGTCACAGAAGTATCCTTCTTAGTGGGAATGCAGGCTTTCTTGACATGAGCACATAACTATTTCAAATACCTTCTTCACTGCATTTGCTACAAGATTCAGTTATCTTATTTTCCTCACTCATTTTCAAATTCTTCAAATGAACTTTCATTTTCTATTTTTATTTCCTAATTTCATTTTGTATCCTGTACCCCTTTGAGGTGCTCAATACTGACTGATCTATCCTGTACTTTTTAAACTTCAAAACTTCCTTTTGCCTCCCACTTTTATGTCTTTGCAATTTGCTTTGACTCTTGCTCTAAGTCTCCAGCAATGTCTCAAAATTAGAAGCAATCTAATTTCTATCAACAGGGAAACAGATAAATCAAAAACTACAAGTAGAAAGATACTTCAAATATATGACATTGGCAAGTTTTTAAAAAACATACCAAATAAATCTATGTACTATTTAAGAATCTGAAGCAAATGTGAATAGTGGATGAATGAGTTTACATTGTTCTCTGAACTTTATATTGAAATATTTTATAATAAAAATGTGATGTGCACAAACCTTTTAGAAGAAATAGACCACACTTAGAGTAGAGTCCTCCTTTGGTAGAATTGGCTCTGACTTTGTAACATTTTTTTAAGTTGAAGTATAGTCAATTTACAATATTACATTAGTTTCACGTATATAAGACAGTGATTCAAAATTTTTATAGAGTATACCCTGTTTAAAGTTATTATAAACTATTGGCTACATTCTCTGTGCTGTACAATATATCCTTGTAGCTTATTTATTTTATACATAGTAGTCTGTACCTCTTAATCTGACGTTGTAACTTTATTAATTATTCCTGGCCAGGAACAGAGTCAGACGGAGAACGCGGCAGGTGAAGCTAATGCAGAACACCTTTATGGCCTCTGAGCTTCCTGCAGTTTTTATGGGCTTAAGAAGATCAACTTGTCTAAGCATGATATTTTGAAAAACTCAAATACAAAAAATAACCTCCCATATTCTAGAGCTTGTTGGCGATGAATTAAGTGAACTATTTCCAGCACATCACTGCTTATGAAACATTTCTCCTCTGCTAGACACAACTTTAACAGCAAAATTCTTTAAAGATATTCTGTGATAAACATTTAATAACAGTACAGGCCTCCAGTTCCTAATATCCCTTCTCTTTCTCTTATAGTCTACAAATCCTGCTTCTGGACAACTTCACATTTTACAGTCCTGCCACTGGAAACAGCACCAAAGGTGGCTCGGGGACTCCTCAAGTCTTGCTGAGCTCAGCCGCTCAGCCTTTGGGTCCCGTGGCCTCTCTTATCAGGCTCATGCTGCCCATTTCTTAACCTGTGAAGTGTCCTCAGAACTCATCTGCTCCTTCATCCTTCGATGGGCATCTTGAAATAAACTCACATTCTCCCCATTTATTCTCCACCCTTGAAAAAGTTCCCTAAAAAAATTCCTCAACTATCCATACCTTCCTATTCAGATGATCTCTTCTCTAGTCCAAGTTAAATCCACAAGCATTTTCCTTGTGACACATGGTTCCTGCTTTTTCTTCTCCAGTCAATCATCTTCACCAGCTACAGAATCTTCTCTCAGTTCTTTCACTGCACATTTGCCCAACACACACCCACCACAATACCAGAGCAGCATCACCTAAAAAGTCCTGTCTCTTGGGGAAATTAATGCTTTAGTTGAGACACTGAAGCACCAAATTACCCCAGGCTTCCCATCCTTTCCTAAATAAAGAGGGATCCAATAATGAGCTGTGATGCAATTAATATTTAGAACCTACCTTATTATAGATTCTTTACCAAACCATACACCCACCAAGAAGGACCTCAAAGAAGAAAATCTAACTCCTACCTTTAAAAACCAGCAGGAAAAGGTAGACACACAACAACAGCTACAATACAATGTGGTGAGGGCTTCAGCAGATGCTGGCATGCACGCATTCATTTCCTTCTTATTACCTACTCTGTGCCAGTTAACAGGGATACAACAGTTAACAAGATGAGACAAATCAATGCCCTCATGGAGTTTACATTCCAGTGGGGGCTGGGGTTGGTGGTAACAGGCTAAATACTTTCAAAGTGTTTAGTGAATGAGTTTAGTGAAATACGAATGAGATAAAATAAGTTGTGATAGTGAGCAGTGTCTAAAATAAGAGGAAAAGGTGACAACTGGCCTAAGAGATGACAAGAAGTAAAGTAAAAAGCTATTCTGGGCCCAAGGATAACAAATCCAGTAGCCTGGGGCGGTCACCAGCTTGGCAGGAATCAGCGTAGTGTGTCTACAGCAGGTTGAAATGTACAGGTAAAGGGAGAGTGGAAAGAGATGAAGCCAGAAAGGCAGGAAGGGACAGGATCCGTCAGGGCATAGCAGGTCAAGTATGGAGTTGGAGGAAATTGGTTTCAGTGGGGATGGGGCAGGGGAGGGAGACATGTTTGTTTTGATTCATGATTTTTTTATACAAGACATCCCTTTGGCTGCTATGTGGATAAGAGATTGGAGCAGAAGCACACAGGCCAGTTAAGAGGCTTCTAATGTATCAGATGAGAAACTATGGTAGCTTGGATGAGGGTGCTGACAATGGAGAGAAGTGGATAGATGCACAATGTGGATGTATTTGCAGTAGGAACAGACAAGACTTGTTGATTGACTGGTAGGGGATGAGATGGGTGTTAAAATTAAAACAGTGGCATCATAGAGAAAAAGACAGTTCACTTCTACCTAGAGGGTACAGAAGTATGTCAGGGAACACATTCTCAAAGAGGTGACATTTAAGCAGGTATGAAAAAACATAATAAGTGTTGGTAAGGATGTGGAGAAACTTGAACACTGGAACACTGGTCACTGCTGGTAGAAATGTAAAATGGTGCAGCTGCTATAGAAAACGGTTTGGCAGCTACTCAAGAAATTAAACACAGAATTACCATACGATCAAGCAATTCTACTTCTAGATATATATCCAAAATAACTGCACGCAGGGACTTGAACAGATATTTGTAGACACGCCATGCTCATAGCCACATTTTTTTTTTCATAATAGCCTAAAGGTGGAAACACCCGAGTGTCCATCAGGGAATGAATGGGTAAACAAAATGTGGCATATACATTCAGTAAAGTACTCACTCTTAAAAAGGAAGGCAATTCTCACGCATGCAACAACATAGATGAATCTCAAAACATTATGCTAAGTGAAAGGACAAATATAGTGTGATTCCACTTATGTAAACTACTTAGAATAGTCAAATTCATAGAGACAGAAAATAGAATGGTGGCTGCCAGGGGTTAGAATTTTTTGATGTTTAATAGGGTTTTTGTTGCAAATAAAATTCTTTTTATTACATTGAGGAAGATGATTTTTTAGTGTTTGTTTAATGGGTGCCAAGTTTCAGTTTCACAAGCTGTAAAGAGTTCTGGAGATAGTGGTGATGGTTTCACAACAGTGTGAATGACTTAATGCCATTGAACTGTACACTTAATAATGGTTAAGATGCCTAACACAACATTGTAAATCAACTATACTTCAATAAAAACAATAACAATAATGGCTACGATGGTAAATTTTATGTTATATGTACTTCATCACAATTTTTATTTAAAAGAGAGAGAAAAGAAAAGCAGACTAGAGTTCTCCAGGAGGCCATGAGATCACAGGAGAATTCCAGGTTGCAGAAGCAGCATGTGTGACGGCATGGAGAGGGCAAGGTATGAACTGTGACATTTGTTTTCCAGCGGGACATTTATATATTAAGATCATCATTATTCTTCATTTAAAAACCTGATGCAAAACTCTGGCTTAATCAGATTCTAAAAAGCCTAGATCTCTTTATGTCACATTCCAGGAACGTGAAGTAGTAGTTCCACTTATTTAATAAATAGTTACTGACTCCTACTACGTGCCAGGCAGGACAAGGAATTACTCTGTCCTCCCAGATGTCAGTCTAGTGGTGAAGACTCACATTCAGGCCCAAGGTTACAAAATGATGAAGCCTCAAGACTGATACGTGCAGGGAAGGAAAATTACTTGCGCAATGAAACTAGTTCTAACAAGGGGGCCTAACTTACCTGGAGAAGTGAGGAAAAAAAAAACTCCGAGGGAAGGACACTTAAATTAACACCGGACTGAAGGGGAGGAGTGACACAGACCACAAAAAAAAAAAAAAAAAAAAAAAAAGTCTGGAACCTGTGCCGGCCAATAAGACAAAGGGGACCGATAAACAAAGGGTAAATGTGACAGTCCACTGCAGTAGATAATCATGTTTACCAACCCTCAGAACTGCCTGAGGTAGACTTCCATAAGCAGGAATCACAGAGGCTACAAACCCAGTGCATTAGGTTTGCCAGTAGGCTCCTGTCATGTTTTCTAGACTTTGTATCTTAATAGGAAAATCATTTTCTTATACTCCTGCACTCAAAACTCAGAAGGTGAAAATACGCCTCTCTTTCTAAAGCCGCCAAAGTTCTTCCTAGGAACACAGCCCGAAGAGGGAGGCCTTGTTCCGGGAAGGAGCTCGAGGGGATGTAAAAGGCACCAGGAAAGGAAGGCGGTGCCGCCCTCCTCCTTGGCCTCAGGATGCAGGTGTGAGCCGGACTGGGTGCGCGCAGCTGCAGCGGCACAGGACCCGCAGCCCCGGCGCACCTGCAGACCCATCGGCGCGTTCACACGGCCTGTGACCCCCAAGCCTCTGGCGGCCGCGGCCCAGCTCACCCTTCCCCTTGGTCATGATGGAGACGAGCGGCACCCGCGGGCGGTCGCTGAAGACCTCGGCCTGCTGCACCAGCGCCTCGCGCACGCTGTGGAAGTCGTTGAGGACCACCACCAGGTAGTGGCCGATGAAGAAGCTGCAGATGTTGCCGTACTTATGGGCCATCTCGGCCAGAAGCAACTGCGCGCCCAGGCCCGAGAGGTTCAGTCCCCCGGCCTTCGCCCGGCGGTACGGCCAGCTCTTCCGTCGCAGGAAAGGCGGCAGCAGCACGAAGCCGAAGTTGCCCACCACGGGCCAAGGCGTGGGCCCCGGGGGGATGCCCCGCGCCCGGCGGCGCCACAGCCAGCTCCAGCCCAGCAGCGCCGCCAGGCCGAGCAGCAGCAGCGCGCCGCCCGTGGGGTCCAGCAGCAGCAGCCCCGAGGGCGCGTGCAGGAGGCTGAGAGGCCAGGGCGAGCCCTCGGCGGAAGGCTGGGGCAGCCCCGGCGCGGCCATGACCTGTGCGCCGGCGTCCTCAGCCCTGCGCTCCTGACCTCAGAGACTGCACACAGACACGGGTGCCCGGCCTCAGTGCCAGCTCCCTTGGGAGCCCGGGGGCGGGAGGGGAGCAGCGGAGGGCGCTCCGGATTGGCTGCGCCCACTGTCTTCCCCCCAGCCCCTCCAATCAGCAACGCCGCAGCGGAAACGGAGACGCGTTCGCAACCGCGCAGTGGAGATCCGCGGACCCGGCTGGGCGCGCGATCTGAGTTTGCCCCCAGAGCTCAGTTGCACCCCCTGCGCTGGGTCGGGCTTCGTAGTGACTGCCTCTGAGAAAAGATGTTCGCAATGCATCCTTGCGGTCTGATTGGTTGTCGGGTTTTCTGTGTCATTTGTTTGGCAGTTGAGTGCAGAAACCGTGCCAGGTCCACAGGCCCCTCACACGACTCAGCCTCAACACCAGTACTTCTAATCTGAACTGGGAGAGAGAGGTCCCCGCCCCCTCCCGGGTAGCAAAAAGACGGGGCTGCTGCTTTATTCAAATCGGGATTTGGAGGAAGAAGTGACCCGTTCCTCTATCCAGAGACAGCAGGATGATGGAAAGGCAATGTGTAGAATTTGTAGGCGTAGGTGGCCAACGCTCCGGAAAGGATGTGCAGGGGATAGAGGGGTGGGTGGGGTGATGGAGTAAAGCTCTTAGAACTTACGTTAGACAGGACTATCTCTTACGCGACGAGTAAAAGCACAGCGTCCATTTCAGAGTGTGGCCTGGATAAAGGAGAAGATAATCCAGGAATTTGCTTGGAGGATTTAAGTAGCTAATAACATTAAAATATCAGTCAGTGAGAAGGTGTCACAATGCTATTATTAGTATGAGACCAAACCTGAAATGCTGAGATCGAGAGATTAAGAATTGTATAATACTTTAAATACAAAGTTCATCAAAGTGATTTATGGCTCCTAGGCACTTTCTTTTTTTCTCTCTTCCACAGGGTAAATCGTCTGGTTTCTCTTTTATGTTAGGTTGACACACAGAACTGTCGATATTAAGCCATTTTTTTAATCTATGGAAAGATCAGTCTCATGTAAGTCAATTTAATTGATCATAATGAACAAATTTGCTTGTTTCCGGTCTTCTAATCCTTTTTATTTTTCTTCACACATTGAAAGTTTGAACACCATGCTGTACTTATAAAAGAGACCAAAGCATAGAGGGCCCCGTTTATTCATTCTGTGGTCATCCCATTTTTTTCTCTTAACAAATGATTCCAGTGGGATATGCTAAATTTCAAATCTACTCTATTCTAATCCTGTATTTGCCGTGCTCTTCATAAATTCAGCTTACCAAAAAACACACCTCATATCTTCTATAATTAATCATTAATTGTTAGATTACTTTTCTTGTTTTTTTTTGAATTTAGAGAATTAAAAAAATTTTGAACTACTTATTTGCAGGTGTGATCTTCAGCATGTCATCTGATTGTCTTCGTAGCCTGTTCTCTGAAGACAGTAGCCACTAACATGTTTCCTGACAAGCAACTTAAATTCACAAATGACTTAAAAATAGTTGAAGACTAGGCGACTAATTTAACAACCCTAACAGACACCCTCTTGTACGGGATATAATTGAATTCACATTGTTTTTCTAAATAATT
Source organism: Vicugna pacos (assembly GCF_048564905.1). Taxonomy (NCBI): domain Eukaryota; kingdom Metazoa; phylum Chordata; class Mammalia; order Artiodactyla; family Camelidae; genus Vicugna; species Vicugna pacos. The sequence goes on from NC_132988.1 coordinate 45,628,994, forward strand.
ATCTTGTTTAGGTTAACAGCTCTGTGATGCAGATAGAAGTGTTATGGGCTGAATTGTGTCCCAAATAATGTTCAGGGCTTTCTTGCCAGAAAAAGGAATACTTTCTGTTCCATCCTCCCTATTTAAGTGGGTGAATAATATAATAATCAGTAGCAGTAAAGGAAGAGAATACTAAAAGACCTTTGGGGTGGGGAGAGAGGGAAAGGAAGACAAGAAGATCATTAAGGAAAAAAATGTATTTTTAATTGAATCCCCCAAGATAATTTTACCCTTTGATTTCCCATTGAAGTCCTTCTTGCTGTACATGGATTTTTGCTAAAATTGTTGGTAACAGTATATCCAAAATAAATAAGTACTTATTATTATGTTATCAAGAGTGGTGTTAAATTACTCTATTTGTAAAACTACAGTTGTCCAGCTGGTTTATAATTCCCTGGGAGGTAAACGCTGCACCCTAGTCCCATTCAGAGTCAGTGAGCATGAACAGAGAGGGCTTATGGCTTAAGAAGAGTTTGCAAAACGCCAATGAAAAGAGAAAGTTGAAATGCTATTTATACTATTTAGTTGCACAACTCCACTAGCCATTTCAAAATGAATCCCTTCATTTCCTTTAAGTTCCTATGATTTGCTTCATATATATTCCTTTGAGTTTCTTCTACATATAGCGTTTAGGTACTTGTTTATGTACTCTTGAGCATCCCTGTGCCCTCTATGAAATTAAGATGACAAATGTGCCTACATTGAGCGTAAGGATTAGATGAAGTAATTAGCACAATGTCTAGCATTTAGTTGAGGCCTCATAAGTACAAGTTGTAATTGTAATCATTATTAGTGGGGCCCTGATTATGCTTTAAACTCTAAGGGTTGGCACTATTGCCAACCTCCTTTGCACCCCTTGCATTTTTACTTTCCCTTTCCAAAATTAGACTGTGAGACTGGCCAGAATATTAATTTGTTTTCTATATTCAGCCTTTAGACCTTGTATGGTGAAAAAATTAATTTGCCCATATTCAATATTACCCATTCATTCTTCTCCAGCTGAATGTATTATGATTTTCCTGAAGAGGCGATGAAGGAAGGGAGGACCCTAAAAAATATAAGTGGAAGGCAGAATCTCAAAAGTAACAAAATCCAATTTCCAAAACTTTTTATTTTGACAAAGTGACGCCAGGATCAGAACAAATTTTTGTTTAATGCCAAATCTGGGAACAGTCTGGGTGTCCTTCAATAAGAGAGGTGGGGGGAGGAAACGGTGACATATTTGTAAAAATAAACTACTATTCAGCAATAAAAAGGAATATGTTACGATACACCTCACAGCATGATGATCTCAAAACAACATGCTGAGTGAAAAAGCCAGGCATGAAAGAATACATACTGAATAATTGCATTTATAAGAAGTTCTCGAAAGGCACAACTAACTCATGGTGAGATACTCAGAACAGAAGGCAGGACTGACCAGGAAGAGACATGAGACATTTTCTGGGGTGGTGGGTATGTTTTCTATCTTCATCGGGTTGTTGGTTACTTGGGCGTTTGCATTTGTCAAAACCTAACTGTGCATTTTGCTCTACGTGAATATTATCTCAGTAGAACAGATGGAAAAAAAAATCCAATATCCTGGTTGAAGACATAGTGAAGTAAAAAGACTTAGCTACCTATTTTGAAATGTATGCCCGCATTATCCGTTATGTGACATACTGTTATTATAACAACAGCGACTAGTAGTTTAGAATGTAAATAAAGAAGGACAGAAGAGAAAGTGGTTAAAGACTAACATTCCTCTTAAGAAATAAACATAATCTTCCTCTTACAATCAGCATGGCCATAATGGTGCCCGGCTCCTGACTGATTCCTCTGCAAGCTGAAGCATTCGAATCCCTGTTCCTTTCTTCCCCCTTTTTTACTTCCATTTATTATGCAGGAGTCAGTGTGGAAACCACAAGGGAGTCTGCCCAGATCTAACTGGACTGCCATGGACAGGCTGTTAACCTTTCTTTTTTCTCCTTCATGGAGTAAAATGAGAGAGCTTAACATAAGGAGCCTGAAATTCCTCCAGTCCCTAACATTCGCCCTCTTAAGTAGATTCTCAGGAATTTGAACTTGGCCCCTGATTAATAGCATGCTTAGTCAATAAAATCTGAAAAAAATAAAGTACACTGATAAGGTAAAGGATAAGCTGGTTGCCTCAACAAAGCATAGGGTTTTTACTTTCTGGTGCCAGTAATCATTTGGCCCTTTGCCTGATAATGAAGCCTCACTTCCAAGTCTCGTGAAGAATCACGATTTAGAAAGGACATTGAAAGTTTACATACTCTTTCCTTTATGCAAAAACATACTCAAAGTGAACCAGTTTTTTTTTAATTTATTAAAAATTTTAAATTTTTTAACAGCTTTATTGGGATATAAATTGACATACCATACCATTCACCTATTTAAAGTGTGAACCAGATATTTGAAAGTCAATTTTTTATTCTGATTTAAAAATAGCAGTACATAGTTTTTGTAGAAAACTTGAAAATGCAAGAAACTGTAAAGGAGGAAATAATAATCAGTATTATTTCTGTATGTACCCTTCCAGTCTTTTTCTCCATATATCTCTATTTTTAATCTTTATATTTTTATTTATTTCAATATTTTTATTTAATACATCATTAACAATTTCCATGTTGTCCTCCCACAAATCATTTTTAATTACTATATTCTAGGCCAGGGGTTCAACAACATTTTCCTGTAAAGGGCCAAACAGTAAATATTTTAGGCTTTACTGGCAATTTGTTCTCTGTCACAACCATACAGTTTTGCCACAGGAACCAGAAACTGGCTGTAGACAATATGTAAATAAATGAGCATGGCTATATTTCAATAAATCTTTATTTATATATATATAAAAAAAGACATTAAAGAAAAAGACAGCAGATGGACCTAACCGGCAGGCCGTTATTGGCTGACTTCTGGGCTTTTAAAAATCTAGTCCATGGTTTAGGAATATTTCATAATTTATCTGACCAATACTCTGTTGTCAACACAGGCTGTTTTCAATGTTTTTGCCATTATGAACAACAATGTAATATATACATCTTTGATTATTTTAGTAGGATAAATACCAATAACTAGAATTGGTACTAAGGCTATTCCACGTAGAACAAAAGTACAGGCACGCATACACACACACACACTTTTTCATCATCTCAAACAGAAACTCTGTACCCATTACACAATAACTCCCTACCTCTTCCAGCTCCTGGTAACTTCTGTCTCTCTGTATTTCACATTCTAGATACCGAGAATCATACATTTGTTTCGTGTCTGGCTTACATCACTTAGCATAATGTTTAAAAGATTCATCCTTGTTGTAGCACATATCAGAATTTCATTCCTTTTCATGGATAATATTCCATTGCACAGATCTTCCTCTATTTTTGATGGGGTTACATCTTGGTAAAACCACCCTAAGTTGAAGATATCGTAAGTTGAAAATACGTTTAATACACTTAACCTACCAAACATCATAGCTTAGCCAAACGTACGTTATATGTAGTCAGAACACTTACATTAGCTTACAGTTGGGCAAAACCGTCTAGCACAAAGCTTATCTTATAATAAGGTGTTGAGTATCTCATGTAATTTACTGAATACTGCACTGAAAGTGAAAAACAGAATAGGGTCTCAGATGGTTTTAAGCTTATTGATTGTTTATCCCCGTGACTGCCTGGCTGACCAGCTGTGGCGCTGCCGCAACCCAGCATGACAGGAGGGTATGGCACTACCCACCACTAGCCCAGGAAAAGGTCAAAATTCAAAATTCGACATGTGGTTTCTGCTGAAGGTATTTCGCATTGTCATAAAGTCAAAACATCTTAAATGGAAATAACGTTAAGTTGGGGACCATCTGTATGTATATACTACGCTTTGTTTATCCATTCATCCATCAATGGACGCTTTGGGTTGCTTCCACTCTCAGCTATTGTGAACAATACTGCTGTGAACATTGGTGCACAGATACCTGCTCGAGCCCCGGCTTTCAGTTCTTTCAGGTATATATCTAGGGGTGGAACTGCTGAATCACGTAGTAACCCCCATGTTCAACTCTGAGGAATGACCAAATTTTTTCTACAGTATCTGTATCCGTTTTTACATTTCTATCAGCAATGACAAGGGTTTCAATTTCTCTACTGCATCACCAATTGTTATTTTGCTGTTTTTTCCTTTTCCTAATAGCTATCCTAATGGTTATGAAGTGGTATCTCATTGCGGCTGTTACATTTTTCTGATGACTAATGATGCTGAGCTTTTCATGTGCTGATTGTATATATTCACGTGCCATTTGGTATAAATCATCAATGTCGCCATCTGGTCCAGGGCTATTCTTGAGAGGTTTTTACTACTAATTCAATTCTCCTTATAACTTAAAAGTTTATTTGGACTTTCTATTTCTTCACAATTCAGTGCTGCTTGGCTTTGTGTTTATAGAAATTTGTCCCTTTTATCTAAGTTATCAAATATGCTTATAATCATTCATAGTATCTTTATGAATTTTTTTAAAGGAAAGTTTTTTTTTATTTGTCATTGTATTACTTAATTATTTTTATTTTGGCAGGAAGGGAGGTAGTTAGGTTTATTTATTTTTAGAGAAAGTACTGGGGATTGAACCCAGGACCTTATGCATGCTAAGCATGCACTCTACCACTGAGCTATACCCTCCCCCCTATAAATTTTTTAATTCTGTAAAATCAAGTAGTGAATGTCCCCACTTCCATTCTGATTTTAGTCTAATTTGAGCCTTCTTTTTTCTTAGTCAATCTAGCTAAAGGTTTATTAATTCTGTTGGTCTTTTCAAAATATCAACTTTTGGTTTCGTTGATTTCTATTGTTTTTCTATCCTCTATTCATTTATCTCTAATTTTTATTTCCTTCCATCTGCTAGCTTTGGGTTTAGTCTGCTGTTCTTCATCTAGTTCCTTGAGATCTACAGTTAGGTTATTGGTTTGAGATCCTTCTCCTCTTTTAATGTATGCATTTATAACTATAACTTTCCCTCTCAGCACTGTACCCCACACATTTTGGTATGTTGTTTTTATTGTCATTTGTCTCAAAGTATTTTCAAATCTCCCTTGTGACTTCTTGACCTGTTGGTTAAGAGTATGTTGGTTAATTCTCATAATTTTGTAAATGTTTCTGTAGACAGTTCATTTTAAATCGCTTCGGCAATATATTTCTCATTCACTTCCTTGGGAGGGCTGTTGTATAGCGAAACAGCCTTGAAAAACTTCTTCTGTTTTTGAGTTTAACTGCCTTTGATGTGATTTAATCCCAAGACCCTTTGGGGTTTGCCAAAACTCTAGTGTTTCCCCCAGTATATAGGCAAGTCATTCGAAAGTCAGCACACTAGATTAGTTACTGGTGAAATCTAGTAACTTTGTTGGTAGTTCAACATTGTATCAGACATATAACCCCACTAGGAAGGACCAGCTGTAGCTATTTATGACTGGGATAAAATAATAACTCTTAATCCCATGGTCAAGGGCAGTGGGGTCAGGGTGAGCCACGGTTTACCTTATTGAATGAATTGTCCTTTTTCATTAGAAAAAATTATTTCCACACTAGCAATTCATCACTCACACTTTTGGGTATTTCTGGAGAGATACAGCAGAACAATTCATGTGCCCAATTAATGTACAAAAAGTGGGAAGGTAGACAGAGAGGGGTCTTTGGAAGCATAAGCTTAAATATCTGACATTGTTCTCAACTGAAATCCAAAACCTTGCACGACAAATATATGTGTCTTGTACTAAGTAGAAAATTCTTAAATTCTTACACTGTAAAAATTCTAAAATCCCTTATAATAAAATTAAAGTTTTAATGCTTTGCTGTACATCTGAAACTAACACTGTAAATCGAATACACTTCAATAAAAAATAAGAATTAAAAAAAGTTTCAAACTCCCATGAATTTATTTTCTGATTAGACTTTATCATATATTAATGAATCAGGTAGTATCAAATGCTTTACTATACATTATCTATAACTCTCACCATGACATTGGGAGGTAGGTTTCTTCACTTTCATTTTACAGAAGGGATGGACATGATGATTCAGAAAGGTGAGTAACTTGCTTAGGAATTAAACCTAGGGGCTAGTCCAAAGTCTTTGGATTTTCCACTTCAGCCTTTATTTTTCAATCCATATTTTTGTCTAAAAATATCAAAAAAATACATATGATATGATGGCTACTGAAAGATTTTCAAGTTATAAACATCTTATAGTTTGGTAAGTGCTTCAGTTATTTTAAAGCCAATTATTTGGTGCCATGATGGGCAGTCTCCTTTCCATCAGATCTCCACAAATTCTGTTAATAATCCAAACACAAAAGACGGCATTAAAAAAATTTCATTCCACAAATGTATGTAATAAGAACTTTATTAGCCACTGGAAGGAATACTAAGACAATCTTTTCTCTTAAGGAACTTTAATTTGGTATGGAAACAGGACTTTTTTTTAAAACTTAAAAGCAGTGAGTGTATCTCACATTTTGACAATTAGTTTGTATGCATTTTCTGAGGAAGAATTCAGATTTGGAGAAGTAAGGCAAACCTTTTAGGGGATGAGACTTCAGCTGAACTTTCAGGACAAGCAAGAGCTGGATAAAGATTAATAATTTCAGAGCTATAACTATGGTACCTAAAATATTTGTTAGCTGAATTTGGCTAACACTTTTTGAACTTTCATTTAGTCTTCCCAGTGATTTTGTGAGACACGGACTATTATTTCCATCCCACAGATAGAGAAACCAAGGCTCAAAGAGGTTAGGCAACTTGTTTAAGGTCTTCCAGATCCAGCCAGCACTGGAAGAACTGAGATTCAAACCCAAAGAGGACAGGGCCATCCTGTTACCTTGCCCTCTTCAGGAGGCAGGCGATGGTCTGAGTTGGGCAAGCACATCTCATAGGACTGAGCTCGGTAGTACAGAGCACGGGGATGAGAGCAGTACAGAGCACGGGGATGAGAGCAGCCCGACGCCGACAGAGGGCGCTGTTCGTGGAAGCAGTGGGAAAGTGCCTTGCATGGATGGGGTTCACAGATTATGAAGAACCATGGTACCAAAAGGGCTTAAGGCTTTGCACTATTAAGTGTACTTTGCCTAAAAGATCTATTTGTATAAAATCAAGAAACCCAGATGTTATGGACTACACGTTTGTGTCCCCCCAAATCCATATGATGAAACACTGACTGGATGATATTAGAAGGTGCAGTCTTTCGGAAGTAATTAGGTTTAGATGGAGGGGACAAGTTTAGTGTCCTTAAAAGAAGAGAGACTAAAGCTCTCTCTCCCCAACGTATGAGAAAACCCAGAACAGGGCCCTCACCAGAGTCTGACCATGCTGGCACCCTGGTCTCAGACTTCCCAACCTCCAGAACGGTGAGAAAGACATGCTTGCTGTTAAAGCCACCCAGCTCACAGCATTCAGCAGCCCTAACTGGTGAGGACTTTAGGGAAATGTCTCTCCCTCAGCGGCAAATGTGAACAATCCCTTCAAACCATGGCCTGGGAAACCGACCAAATGTAATACAAAAGATGTTCAAAAGTATCATTTCCTCCTTGCAAAGACCTGAGTGCCTGGGGACCACAGGTGTTTGCCCTGAGGCTTGGTCTCCTCCTGGAGCCAGAACCCCTGCCGTTGGCTTGAGGTAGCAGGTGTGTGATGAAAGGAGAGGGATGCCAGGCAACAGGGCTCTGCCCCCTCCCCACACACATCGGTGGCGGGGCACGCAGACTTAGAGCAGATTTACAGAGGAAAGGACCAGAGTTCACATGGAGACAGGAAATCTGTTGAATGTGGGTCACAGAATCTTACAGGGCTCGAGCTCAAGCACTCCTTAACTCTGCTCTCAGCAACACGAAACCTGTTGTCCAGAAATTTACGGAAGAGGCAATTCTTCCTCTCCCTCCTTCCTCGCACTTGGGGTGATTCTTCCATCACATTGGTGCAGTGGGGAAATGATGGGCTTTGGCACCCCTGGGCAGCCATCAGTGTGCAAGGTGGGCTCCTTGCCCCCTAGTTTCCTCTCCCAGTCTAAGTTCCCTCAATTGGAAAAAGAGCATAATGAGATTCACCTGGTGTTAAATAAGAGGAGCCCAACTGGCAACGCCTGACCTGTGGTAGCTTCTCAAAAGTAGTGGCTTTTTTCTTTACCCAAATACACACATCACTTAAGGAACTTAGGAAGAAAAAGAGGTAAATGCTGGATATAAGAACTGAAGCAAAGTGTGCTCAGAAACTTGGCCAGAAGCAAGCACACATGTTGGACAGACTTTTAGCACCGAGAACTCACCAGTTCATGCCTGGACCAGACAATCCTATGGCTTCACTTTGGTCCTTTGGGGAGCCCAGAGTCAGCCTAGACTATTATGACTCCCAAGACTCTGTTTCATTTCCTCAGAGCTTTGCTATCCTTTGAAGGCAGGTCATTGTACCTCTCCTCCTTTTGATAATCCCCCAGGAATAATTTCTGAGAGAGTTACATTTAGCAATGAAGCCTGGTGCACTGTGGTGCCCCCCCCCCCTTAACCTGTGTAAGAAAGGCAAAGGTGGCATCACTACGTCCTAGCAAACAAGAGAACTGCAACGAGTTTGCTTATTCTAACAAATTTGTAAGCTCAAACACTTGGGGATTCTTTTGCTTTCAAGGTCATTTTGCCCTAGGAGCACTGATTTTCTTCCCTCTGAAATGCAGTTAATTCCAACTGTAAGAAAAGTCAGTAGCATTCGATAAAGAACCTGTTTCAAGGACCAGTTTCCCTCCTAACGAACTAACTGGATGATAAGGGAATAAACTCCCCTAAAAAACAAGCAACAGTAACAACAAAACCTCTAACAACCTGTGATGGTGACCAGAGCAATTATGACAGGGAGGCAGCAAAAGAGAGAAAATGAAATTCAGGTTCCAACTCCAACACTCAAGAGCTCTTTCATCTCACAATACTGGTCACCATCTCTTTCCTTGCCTACCTCGTGGGGTTTTGTGAAGATGAAAGAATGTATGTCAAGCATGAAAACTGAAAAATGCGATGCCTCACACATGAATTAAACACGCCACGTAGAGACACATAGTAGCACAGAATCCATTACTGATACAATGCAACTTACATCAGTGAGTAACCTGGTCTTGTGTTTCTGATGTTCTTATATACTTTATTAGAAGAAAATAAATGTTAGATGTCAAGGTTAATGAAGTATCACCTTAGTTCCATTATATAATGCATTCAAGATCAGGGCAGTCTTTGGGCTCTGGCCAGCAAAATCAACACGCCAGTGTTTCAAATAGGAGGATAGGACAGGCTTTTCATCCCAGGCCTGGGTGGAGGTGGCAGAAAGACTTGTGATTTATATTCTATCATTTCCAGAGAGTTCAAAGAAACTTGGATTATCCATCAACTTGCTTTTTGAACAATATTATCTTATCCTCATCCCCTCCTCCTCCCGAGTTGCTTTTACTAAATTTGTCTTTGAGGGCCAGGCCTTCATCTTTCCAAAAACAACTTTCTGCAATCCACTGTCGCAACGACTACTGAAGTCTAGTTGAGGACGTTACCCTGGTGCCCCCTTTCTGAAGGAAGAGGATATTTCTTTCAGAATTGACTGACAGAAAGGACTCTGCTTTCCTGGAAGAATGAATGATTTTTGTCCCTCTGTGAACAATGAGAATCAGAATCATGGGGGTGTGTAACTGATTTTCTTCTTCTCCATGAGTGATTTTATATTGTTGTGAATTACTTTGAACCTTAAATCCAAGGGCAGAAAAAACAACACACTCCAGTTTACTTAGTGTTCCATTAATTGAAGGTTATCAACTTATTTAAAAAAGTGCTTGAAGAAAATAACCCTCATGTGATTTTAATGAGTACTTTAAACTAAAGTTTTAAAAATCTTTAAAGAAAACTAAATTTTTTAATTTGTAAGAAATAGTAATACTAATTTTGAAAAGACTCGATGTCATGGTGGTTTATTGGATAAATACAAAGTATAGGCTCTTGCTTTTTTTTTATTAAAGCAAAGCCAAAGAGATTAGAAACCAAGTAGACATATTCTGTTTAGAATAGAAACATAAATTAGTTTTAACTAACAATTAGGCACTTAAAATGTAAATGTAAAATGGCATTTTCAAGTACAAACTGTAGTTACACTCCCAAATTCCTCCTGAAATGTTTTTACAAACACAAAAGCACAAGCATGGAAAACATATTTCTAAACTAAGATAATTTCCTCTTTAAAAAAAAAAAAGGAACCTGAATTCAAATCCCATATGATAGACCAATGACTAAAGTACTGGTGGGTAGGAAAAAGAGCTTCTGAAATTTACATATTTAATTAAAACATAAGCATTTAATAAAACTATTACAATAATATACAGTATATATCATAATGAAAAATATATGTCAGGAAAATAATGAATTCTAGACTTAAAATTTTACTTTACAACAAGGCACTTAACACATTGAAACAGTACAGTAAACTTCCAAAAGAAAGCAGTTGGCTACCTCTCAAACCTTGTAATGATATTTCTTTTGTGAATATAATATAACATAACCATACATTTTGCAGCATTAATCATTGCATAGGAGGTAAATTAAATAATGAATTCCAACTTGGCAACTAGATTACCTTAAATTTATAGTTTCTTCTTTTTCTTTTAAAGGATAGTTTTAAATAATTTCACAATAAAGAACTATTCTCATTCATGATTCATTTAGAACACAGCTACATATAAATCAGAATTTATAAGGTGTGTATCTGTATAAAAAATTATCTTTGGGTACCTTTTGACACGATTTTTAGTGTTCAGGTATTGAAGTCAAGAGCACTTCTTAATAGAAGAAATATTTTTAGCAAGTAAGTCAAAGGAGTTAAATTATTGCAACACAATGACATTAAAAAAAAAAAAACACCAGGACTCTAAACACACAAATAGAAAAGCCTTCAACACATGGCATATTAATTATAATATACTTGATTTAAACATGTAAACTCATTTATTAAATTCCTTCTCACACTTCCTTACACTACAGAAGTGAGTGTGTTAAGACCGGCTTAAATTTTTAATCAGTTTTACAGTGCAAAACAAAAACAACATAAAAGAATTTAAAAAGAAATGTTCGAAATATGCAAGGAACAAGATGTGAACTTTCAAATTAAGAAAGAAACTGCATGAGTTCTAGCGTGTTAAAAAAACATGTAGGACTTTGAAACTTGGTGTTTCAAAGTAAACAAAGTATAGGTAGTTATAAAGGGAGACATTAATGATTGTGATGGTGAGAGGTAAAAATGGTCTGCATATTTTCTTTGATCAAATGGATAAAAGATTAGAATTACAACTCCCTGTGATCTAAGCACATTTTCCCTTTGGGAAAGGTTTAATATGTCTTTAAAATAATTCCTTTTTTGTGGTTCTTTCAGATTATTGGCAAAAATAATAAAAAACAAATGCCTTTTAAAAACTTGAAAATATCCTTTAAAAAGTCGCCTTTGTGTTCCAAGTTATATAACATATTTCCACAAGGGGGCACTGGTATACAGCAAAGAACCTTATGCAGCATCATCCAAGTGTCAACCAAGACTAGAAACTTGGGCTCACTCACAAGAGCCTTCCTTCCACAGAAAAACATGTTTCCCAAGATGCCAGTAAATTAAATAACAAACTCAAAATTACCTTGGGTAGAACTGAATGGGGAAGAATGCTTTATTTTCCGAGCTAGCAGGGGAGCTCAAAAATTAGAATCTGAAAGGAATGGATTTCCATTTGAAAGAATATTTTTTAAATGTTGCATCATTTATAGAAATATATCTATTATAGATATCGCACAGAGGACTAAATCACAGAAAAGGCTCGTAACAGGAGCACTGGATTACAAAAACAAGGATAATAGATAAGATCTTGTATCTTGGTTAGCAAGAAAAAGGAGCTCCAAAATTTTACTGTTTCAAAAGGCAAGCTTGTAATTGTTTGGTTTCTTTAATTGAGGTATAACTGACATACAATATTATGTTAATTTTAGGTATACAACATAGTAATTTTTTGTTTGTATATATTGTGAAATAATCACCACAGTAAGTCTAGTAATTAGGCTTTATATCCCAAAGTGGCATGTTGGGTTGAACTTCAAGTCTGCCTTCCTAAATGTATATGCTTTGCTATATCTCATATTTTCCCATCTTGAAACTTCGATATGTGCCCCCTTATTTTCATACCACATGCTTGCACAGCATTTATTAGAGAGCTATGACATGTATGTGCAAAGAACACAGGAGCAATAATGTCTACACGTGGAGTCATGGATGTTTTTAAAGTTCTTTAAAAGGTGATAGTATTATTTTAAAAAAAAACTAGATTACTTGACTAAAATGCAAGGTTTAAACTGTTTTCAAGGATCTCCAGCAATCAATACACTATGATTTTCAAAGCTTATACACCTTTCCTTCCTCAATCTGCAGAGGACTGGGTTACCCAAGATGCAGTTGAATAAGGCTCTAAGGTATATATCAGGTTGTTTTATTTGAATTAGAGGCTCAAGGAATATACCAGTATTAGGAGAGCAAAACCTGGGCTTCAGTGCCAGATATTTCTCTTCACAATTAGCAGAAATTTAAAATCAGTGTTTTCAAGAAGAACACACCATTCTATCACGTGTCAATATTTAATAAGTGAAAATTATGTAGCATTATGGCTAAACACATCAAGTAAGCTACACAAACATTTCTTACTGGTTTACTTACTAATAAATACCAGAAAAACTTCTTGCATTTTGAAGCCTGCCCAGGATGTTTAGGATTTGCTTTCTTGTTTTAAATGTAACCAGATTAGTCTTTCTTTCTGCCTTTGAATTCAACCTTTAGTGTTTCTTTTTCACACGGAGAAAAGGCATACTGAAAACGTATACAGAATTTTAGCACCAAAGGACGATGACCCTTCTGAACAGATCTGTATTGTGCTTCTCTTAAACGATTTAAGGTCAGCTCTGTGCACCAGATCAGGGCTCACTCATTTACAAGGACAAATCGAGGGATGTTTTCATTCTAAGTGGAGGGAGTTTTCACCTTTAATACAAATGTAACTGCCTCCCTTCCACCCCTGTTGGCCTCTCCACTCTGACTAGTGTTAATGATTTTGTAACCTTGAATCTTTTTCTAAGGTTACTAGAAGTCTAAAGAAATTAAGCCAAGAATTATCAAAAAGATTCAACAGCATTAATCAATGTACTAAATCTGGTCAGATTTTTTTTTAATCCTTTTTTTTTTTTGCATCACCTGAAAGAACTTTAGAAACAGTTATTCCCCTTTACTGAGTAGCTGTAACTGTCTAATACACGGGTTCCAGCCGTAGATTATAGTGCAGCACCGTGGTATCATTTCAGGGTCAAAGTAAAATTACTCAATTGTGGTATGTGTCCTTAGGACCAGTATATAAGAAGCTAAGTCTCTTACCAAAAGGCAAGGATGCTTTAAACTTTTGGACTCTATCTTGGTTCTTCCACAAAGCCCAATGTAACTAGGAAGAAATGGTTTTCAGTGAAATGTGACCAATTGTATTTGTGAGTTCCAATGAGCAGCTCTAAAACAGATCTCACATAGGGCATGACCTGGGAGAAAAACACGGGCTTGTTCCCCAAAGGGCATGAGCATCAGTTCACACACATACGTGTCTTCAGCCTGAGCTACACAGTCCACTGCCCTGGGGGTACAGGTGCCAATTTACCAGGCAGACAGCAGGTAAGCATGTGCACAAGACCATTCCTAGCAGGAACACCCCATGTTTCCCTGTGTGTCTGTCACAGAGATCTTACAATGAAATATTTACACACATGTGGGGTGCGCCAAATACTTTTATATTATTTTAAAGCTTTTTTTTAAATTATAAAATTACCAGTTTAAAAAGAATAAAGTAAAAGTGATACACAGTACATTGGGAGCAGCAGCAGTGCATATTCCCAGACCTGACCCTGACCTTCCCCTCGACGGGGCAGAAACAATGTTCACCCGAAGTCCACTCACGGCCCAGTGAGTGGATCGCCCCCTCACCAGTAGGGCTAATGCTAAAAACCACTCTTAACATCAGGTGATTCTATTTACACAGTAGCTGTATATATCCAGATATTTTTATTTAAAACATTAACAAATTCTTTTGACCTTGGAGGGGGAAAAAAATCCTGAAAAAAGTCTGAAGTGGAGCGCTTTAGTGGAGAAAGAATGAGGAAAGGAGTAGTATGTTCTTTGGCACCTCTTTAACAAGCTCATTAGTAAAGTCCCAGATTGAGGGCTTGTCACCAATGAATGAAGAGCCACGGGAGAAAGTAACTTTCTCAGGACGAATAGAAAACCAGTCAAAGGGTAATACTTCATTCATCTTTCTAAGCATTTGCACAAAATTTGGTCCACTTCTTCATTTACCAGTCAGTTCTCCTAAAATAAAAAAACAAAAAAAACTATACCTTTGGTTACAGCAATGACTCTTTTGGTGTAAGAGCTGATGCCTTTGCTTTGCTCCTCAGGTAGACTTCTCATTATCTTCACCGATCTTCTGAACCCGCGAATACTTCTTGCAGGATGATTTAAAGCAGCCGGGAGGCCAGGAGAGTGGCCAGGAGAAGCAGCAAGGAATTGAGCCTTGTACGTTTTTCTCAAAAAAATAAAAGATGGGGAACCACCATGCTCGAGACAAGAAATTAGTCTGTGAAGAGACCTTCAAGTTCTGTAAAAGGTAGGAAAAAAATAAAATGAGACACGTTTTTCATAACTTGCAATATAATTTTTTTCTGAATTGTCATTCGCTGTGACTTAACAAGGGAAGCACCCGAATGGGGACCACAAGGCAATGACTGTCTTTGCGCCTCTTCCCCTGACTCTGACAGGACCCGCCCCACATTCATTTCCTCTCTGTGGCTCAGGTGAATCTACTGCCTGCAACTCCAGTAAGAATGGAGACTCAGGGATGGATGTGCGAGCTCTCCAGGAACAATCTGTAGGATGTGTGAGTGGTCAGGTCTATGTATGGGTCAAGGAGGATGGAAGAGTGGAAGGAGAGCTCACAAGGCTGAGCGTATGTAAGGGGAAAGGCGAAAATTTTGGTTCAGTGGCATCACTAGACATTGAGATGAAGTGTAAGGAGGAAGACGGACATAGGAGACGAAAGAATAGGAAATAGAGCCACAAAGACAATAATGTCCATAGAGAGGGCATTTCCTAGTGGACACTGCTAACTGAGAATTGGATTTAGATCCTGGGGGGAATGACATATTTCAGCTGCGCACAAAGTCTCCAAACATGATATGCCTCACACAATACGGTAAGACCATCCCAAGATAAGTCAGTCATAGCACACAGACTAACTCTGTTACAACAAAGACACACGCTAGGGCTAGACGGCACAGAGAAGGCATCATTCCCACGTGGGACTAGAGGCAGAGAGCAGGAGTTGGAAAAGGCTTCTCAGAAGAGACGGCAGCTAAGCCAGCTCTTTCAGAACGATGGCAGAAGAAAAGAAGTCGTCTGGGAACTGGAGGCAGCAGAAACAAATAAGGAAAGGACGAGAAGGGAAGGCAGAGAGCACGGTATCACCAGAAGGAGTACTGAATCCAGTTACTTGTAAGTTGTCCTGCCCAACTTTTTAAAACAGTTGCCGTCTTTTCTCAGAATGAAGTACTCTGAGGGCAGGGAGTGTCTTACCTAGCTGCACCACAAATGCTTCTACAAAGCAGCTTCCTAGATTTTCATTTAATTTTAATTCTCCTGTAAATGAGTTGAATTCGAGCTCTATAATTATACGGCACCTTTACCCTTAAACGCCACTTATATCTGTGATACTCATTAAGAGGCCGTCATTACTATAAATTTAAGTGAACTGATCCAAACCACACAGTTAGGCAGCAACAGCAGCGATTCCCATTAAGCTATCAGAAACCCCCGTGTGAAAAAGGGTCCCCTGCATTGAAAGAAAAGAAATTATCCAAGGATAATGTCACTGCTCTCACCTTTTCATTGGCCATGGAATGGTACCACCAAAAGAGCCGTGTTGTGATGTAATAAGCCACGATCACGTCGACAGTGTAGTGCTCGTGTGCTACGAGGATGCAGATGATCCCGGCAGCGCTCAGCAGCCAGCAGATCAAATGATACCACCAGAAGTGACGAGGCGAGTCTGGACAGCAGAAAAATCACAGGGTTAATACACGACTCCCAGAGAGGAGGTGAATGATGACAGTCTAACCTAAAGGCCTTAGGAAAGTCTAAGGCCAGGAAGTCACTGAAGGAGAAAATGCATAACCCAAAATGAGTCACTGAGAACTGCCCGGGACTTGCTCAGGGAGGGAGGGAGGAGGGCGCACCGCTGAGGGCAGGTACAACAGTCACGGCTGGGGAGGCTGGTAACACGAGATACACTCACAGTCTAAGAAGGAAGAGAAACGTTTCACGTTGGGTTGGCTGGAAGTGGCTCACACTGGCTCATGTACGGACCCCACCAGAGAGAAAAACAGTAGGGTCAAAAGAAAAGGTAGCTGTCCGTGAAAATACGGGGGCACAGCGGGGCTGGGTGAGACAGGCAGAGTGACTTCGGGTCTTACATAAACTTACTTTGATTTCTCCACAGGGAGAAAAATGGCATTGTGGCTGGCAATATTTTGATTCTCAGCAATTTTATACTGTTATGGCCAATAGCAACAGTAAGACCCTTCCTATGCAAAGCTTAGGATTCTCGCCCACTCACGTATGGATCTGAGCCTTACCCAGCGAGGCCACTAAGAAGTTCACGGCACTGATCGGTCATACGAGAGAACCAAAGTGCTCATCAGGTTAAAGATGATCACAAGCCAAGCCCCACCGATTTCCCACACACATGGTAATGACACAGGTGTGAACGGAACCAGAGCTCACCTCTGACAACTGCTCTTCTTCTTTAACAACTTTCTTTTTAAAGCTTTATTCGCTCACAAAGTTAATAACATAATAAACTGAAATTTCACATTTAACTGTTTTTATAGTGATATTTACTTTCAAGTGTGGGAGAATGGTTGAACAACAGATTCATTTCCAGAACTTTAGATGAAATATCAAACTGGGTGTCATTTAAATGAAACATTTTTTGGTAAAACAGAGGTTGCTCTTTTGGTCCCAAGTGGAACAGTAAGATGAGAAATCCACATTTGCACTTGAAAGTCTGATTTTCTACTTTTGAATATGCAACTTGTTTCTCCTTTGGCTCATCCTGCCACTAGGTTCTGGCAGAGGAATTTCATAGCTGGGGGAGGCCTTACTCCTGTAGCCTGAGGGGCCAGATCCAGTCCCCATAACTGTTCTGTTAGGCTCTGAAGTTTAAAAATGGAAGTAACATTTAGAAATCTGGAGATTTTGCTCAACAGGCATTCTCCAGCACCACAGCCCTCACCCAGCCCCGAAGTCTCACATCAGCCCTGCTTCCCTTCCTTACAGGTCATCTGGTATTGACCTTAAAAGTTCAAAATGTTTGAGCGAACCAGAACTATTTTGTATTTGTTTATCCGCAAGAAGCAAAGCTGGAGTATGTAGGGAGTGAGGAGGTGGCCTGAATAGTCATTTTTCTACTCGTGGAGTTGAACATGAGGTTTTAGGAGGGGCCAGAAGCCCCTGCATTGCTTTCCCATAAAAAATGTATCTATCCTCTGTTATGCTACCACATTGGACCACTGGCTCATTGATTGAGAACACCAGCTGGCCCAAAGAACAGATTTAAAATAAACTATTTTGACATAGAAATGGCAAAATGGTAATCCTCTCTGCTCTCTCCTTCTACTCACAGGGATAACCTCGAGCTGAGACATGATGACACAATTATTAATGAACTCCACTGTCTGTGTGGGATCCTAGCCCTAACGTCAGTGAATAATAGAGACAATGGACTTGGTGTAGCAGTAAGGTAGGAAAAAAAAGTTTTCTCGACTAGCAAGACATTTAGTGCCAAGAGCTAGATTGATTTCTCCAGGCTAATTTTATAAGGAACCTAGGCCCCAGTGATAATATTGGCACAACTGTGTAAAACCCTCTCTTGTTAACCCACAAAATGACCCCAGTCCCATGTTTTCATCTACTCTTACGATTAAATTCGAATCCCCTCATGACGACGGAGTAAACAAGGAGAGTCTAAATGATCAAAAGGCAGGAAAGCAAAAAATATATAAATGATGCATCTAATTCTAGAAGCCGACTGTTCAAAGGAACCATGGGAACCACGGCAACCACGGCTTACTCAGAACACATGGTATAATGTAGAAGGTGACTGTTTTTCCTAATTGCATAGGAAACGGGCATAAACATGGACTGCTCTGTTTACATACAGAACTGATTCTAAAGTTGAGTTTGTATCAAGCATTACAGATCTGCCGTTTTGTTTCTCACCAAAACTTGGGAAAAGTAGAATGTAATTCTTTCCTTGCCTTATGTAAATGTACACAATTTAAAAAGCCTCCAGCCCAAATCGTACCTTGGGAAGAAAATGTTTCTACATCCTGCTTAGCCTTTATTAAGCATAAAAATAATCACGAAGTGGCCCTGCTATTGCTGTGAGGTAAAAGAACAGTAATGAGCAATATACTCAGACTATTCCTTAGCAATTCTGTAAGATCAGACAAGTTGGGTTTCCAAAAATTCTAAACAGAGCCAAGACATTGATAGCAAAACCTCTGAAGTCAGCCTGCTTGAGTTTGCATGCCCCAGGCTCCCACTAC
Organism: Vicugna pacos; assembly: GCF_048564905.1. NCBI lineage: Eukaryota > Metazoa > Chordata > Mammalia > Artiodactyla > Camelidae > Vicugna > Vicugna pacos. Next base: position 45,647,745 of record NC_132988.1, read on the forward strand.
TAACTGTGGGCTGGGGCTCATTCACTCACCTTCTCTAGGCTTAAGTTTCCTCTCCGAAAAATGGAGAAAAACAGTGCTTCCCCTCATGGGGTGGCTGCAAGGATTAAATGAGTTAATTTGCATCTAGGGCTTAGAATAGGGACCTGGCGGAGTAAGTACAACGTCTACGTGCTGTTATTGGTAGCACCACCTGGTCTTCGGTTATTTTATAAAACTCACTCTGTTTCCTGGAGTGTTTTCTCTTCATTACTCTGGTTTTCACCCACAGGAGCTTCATTCTAACAGGCAGCTCCTCCCTACCATCATCCTCATCTTCTATAAGCTTTCCATGATCCACAGATTAGAGAAAAGATTCTACGACCTAAATGGACCTCTGGACTGAAAGTGACTGATCTTACACACAGGTGGAACTCTCAGCAGCGAAAGTTAGAGTCAGAATCACAAACAACATAAATCACTCCACCCACCACCCAGAACCAATAACTAGGTATCAGAAATTAGAAATTTCAGTATATAAAATAGATGAATAACAAGACCTACTGTATAGCACAGGGAACTGTATTCACCATCTTGTCATAAGCTATAATGCAAAAGAATCTGTAACTGAATCACTTTGCTGTACACCTGGACTACACAACACTGCAAATCAACCTGACTTCAATATGTATATAAATAAGGGGGAAAAAAAAGAAATTTCAGAAGACTGAAATTTAAGGACGGGATACTGCTGCACAGACAGACCTGGGTTCCTCCCCTCCACTACCTCCCCAGTCATGTGAGAACAGAAATGAAGTAAGGGGCAAGGTGCAGAAGACCCCTCACCTTAAAGTCAGGCAGTGTGATGCAAGGTGAACACTTCACACGTGGCTCTCCCTACTCAAAGTGTGTATGTAGCATTTAGAAAGAAGACAATTTAAAAGATACACAATTGTCATCTTCCAAACTTAAAAACAGACTCACTTCATCTACTACAGAGAATCTCAACTCTTTGTCATATTGCCCCCAAAGTAGAATTAAAACCTATCATCCTGGATAATCCATGGGGCAAGAACTCAATTCTGTACCCCTGGAAGATAAACCCTGATGGGCCTGAACCCATTTGGATGAATGACAGGCCCAGAGAAGAAGGAAGAAAGCAGGAATAACCAAGGAGGACAGAGAGGGGAGGCCTGGTCTCTGCCCAAGACCTCCCTTAAAATATGCTGCAAAAGTAAAGAGAATTGAGATAAGCCTTAAAAAAACAAAAACAAAAACAAAAACAAAAACAAAAACAAAAAAACACTGGTATGGGATATCTTGGAATTAAACATGAAGGTTGCTACCAACCAGGTTGGTAAAAATGGAGGGAGAAGCATCACTACTCCTAAAGGATTTTGACAAAATGGGCCTAAATATACAAAACCTCAGAAATGCACAAGAACCGGACCTGCTAGGCAGCTAAAACCAAGCACAACATCCCCCACAATGAACGTTCTTCCAGCCCCACAAAAACAGCCAGGATACACAGCAATTTTGCGTAATGGAAATTAAATATGTAAACATGGAAAGATACTTCACAGTCTCATCTCCATGTTGCTTTTCAAGAAGAAAATGGTCAGTATTGGCAAAATGTTCCATGAAGATGCCTATTAAAGCATAGAAGGTACTGGAAAATGAGGAAATCACAATAAAGTGGGACAAGGAAACATTTTAAACATTTTAAGGGGGGGGGGACATTAACTGAAGTACTTGGAATGGACGTTCCATAGAATGGACGTTTCATTCAAAAGTCATTTCCATTCGACTCTGGAACACGCTGATTCTTTTTACAATAAACTTAACAACTGTTCTTCTCAGTTCCAACATTAAAATGGCTTTTCATACCTTCAGAAGTACTAACGGAGGAGGGAGGCATTTTGGAGGCATGCTAAATGTTAGCCAGAAGCCAGGGGAAGTCTTAAGCATGATTAACACACACACACACACTTTCATAGCTATCAATTCCAACAGAATAAGGGCTCCCAACAGTTTCAGGACCTAGGGATCCCACCCACGTCAGCCATCAATATGGCAAGAATGAGTTTCTACTTACATTCCTTGATGAACAAGTAAGTAAGTGTCAGCATAACCGTGTGACCACTGAAGAGGAAATCTCCGCACAGGATATGCGATCCAGTTATGGACAACCCACCACCAGATATCAACCGGAGAATCCGCTGTACTTTGGCCTGAGAGTCTCCATTGAGCTGAATGACACAAGAAGGTCAGGAAGAAAATTTACAAGCTGACAAAATCACATTTCAGCCTACTTTGTGTGATATTTAGAAAGGTCGCCAGTTTGTGATTTTTTTTTTTTTTTACTTAAAAAGTCAGAGAGAATGCAAGAGAGGAAGCTCCTCAAACTGAGTTTTACTCATTGTATTGGCCAGTTTTTAGTGACATGTTTTAAATTATTCAACATGCTACTAATAATACATTTTGGTGGTGGTGTGTCCTTGGGCAAAGCTTTTAAAAATATTAATAACCAATGACTTCACTACAGTTATGCACTAAAAAATCAAAGCTCTTTCTTTCCTCTTTGCAGGGGGAATTCAGGGTTTCGGATGGTTAATATTTAATTCGGCTGCACTCCACATTACTAATATTCTACTGTGGGTTCAGACCCTGTGTTAAGTGGGCAGCCTAACGTGTGCATATTGCCACATTAACATCTGATCAAAACACTGACAGTTAAAAAGAGGAGTTGCAATACATTAAATAATTTAAATAGGTTTGAAAGTGATGGATTAGGGATGTACCGGCAGCTTTAAAATGAGTAGCTTTGATCAGCAGAAACATCTCCCAAAGCAATAACCTGTGTGCTGTGGGAAGGGGGTGAGGACAGAGCTCCCTTCCTTGCGCAAAGGTGGAGAAGCTCCAGGAAGCCATCAAGAGGGATGGGCAACCAGGATGGGCTAGGGAGGGCATGTGAGGCAACGGTCAAAAGCCTATATTCCATTAAAATGTGAGTGCACAGGAAGGAGTCGTGGACTGAGTTGGAATACTTGGAAAACTGGAATACTGAAACACTGAGGGGCCAGATGCAGGCTTCCAGATCAGTCTGTACCAAGTGAATAGGTTTAGAAAATCAAGAGGGATACTCAGAAGTAAAACGGAGTAAGAGTACACACGAGAAGAGAAATCTAGAAAGCCCATTATTTACTGTTCATTTGGGACCTGGGGGGATAGTTGCAGGATACACTGCCTTTCATACTCAACTATGACCTTCTGGGCAACTGGCGCCTGCAGCACGGCCAGGCCAGCCGCAGTGGTGGTTAAACTGTTGGTGGTGAAGACGGGCAGTGTCTTGTCCAGGGGGACGTGTAGTGGCGGAGGAGGGTAAGATGTGTACAGATGGGTAAGAAGACAGCCTAGGGGCAGACAAATGAAGTCAGCCTCCAAAGCAGATAGAAAACCATCCTATCAAGTACAACAGGAATTGGGGCAGGATTCCTTGCCTAAAATTTCCCTGATTTAAAAAAAAACAAAATAACAATAAAACCCTCATGGATCTGGAATTTCTTTCTGGTATTCAGGTGACCCTTGTAAAAGGGCAAACACACCGCGATTGGTTGCTGGTGGAGAATAAGGTGCTGCAACAGAAAATGACGTGAAACTGAATTAGAGGGCTGAGGGAGAAACTGGAGGTTTCAAAGAAACGTAACCGTCTTCAAAAGTCGGCAGAGACCAAGCCTGGTGGCAAAACCAAGAATCAGGTGAGCCTGCCTTGAAAAGCCAGGATCTACAAGGCAGCAAAGGACTCATACCCAAGGAAGATAAGGGCTGAGGACTGAGCTTCAGGACTCACATAAAGTGCCCCTCAGGAAAGGCAGCCTACAAACCATACAAAATGGGATGTGCCCTTGATGCGGACAGTAGCATGCACAGATCAGCCACAGACCTTTGGGAATTTCTCATCATGGGTTGGTACAAACAACTGTCAACACTGAGATCAAATAAAAAGGTACATATACTCCCTCTGACCATTGTGTTCCCAGTTTAAGAGGACACATTATTCTTCATTTCAAAACCATAATAATGTTTTTTATCCACTCACCCATTCCCAAGTCAACACTCGAATTTTCTAAGGGCAGAAACACTTAAACCCCTTTTATCTGGGGTTAGATGAATCCAAAGGTATAAACCAACCAGGAGCTAAAACGCTGCTACACATTCTCTTCTCCCCTCTTCCTCTCAGCAGTGATGGCATATGGAGATTTCTGATAGCATATGATTCAATGTGACTTCACAGAACAGACCAAGGTCTTCTTGCTCTTTCTGTACTTTCTCAGCCCTTCACTTCTCATTTCTGTCACTGCTATCTTACGATGTCAGATCATGCTCAGCGTAAATGCTAAACAAAACTTTAAGAAAAAAATTAAAGAAGAGGGTGGAGGGCAAACTGGGGAAGAGAGGATAACAGTGAGAAAGGTGGGATTAATGGATTTTTTTTCTAGTTCTGCTCTATTTCATCAAGCCCCCATCACACATCAATAAGACTCGTTCCTTTCTTAAATGGTGCAGTAACTTTATCATTTTTTAAAATGTTGAATTTTTTTTTTAGTTGAGGAATGAGAGATTGATCCCAGGACCCTGTGCATGCTAAGCATGTGCTATTACCCTCCCGCCTCTAGCTATGCCCTCCTTTTTCAGACCCATTCCGTGCTATGCCTGGATGTAGAATTGAAGACGCAGAAAACTAAGAGAAGCAGCATAACTCAGAACAGCCAAAGCAGACAGGGTTCAGTGTTCAAGGGTTCTTCAAACTGTGACCTCCACACACTACTTCCCACAAAAATAAATCAGGTACAAGAGAGCCCAACTTGGCTGCTGCCAAACCAGAAACCTTACCCTCCAAACCACCCCTTCAATTTAGAAGAGAAGACCTTTGGACACCTATGGCCAGGATGAGAGGGGCACTTTCTCCGGGAAAGGAATGTAGCTATGCTGGCCCAACGTTCCTGTGGCAAAATGGATTTGAAAAGCTAAATCACTTCATGTGAGTCCTAATAACTAGGTCAACATTTATCTAAAAACACAATTTTTAGAACACAAATTTTGTGACTACAAACCGAAGCTTGGGTTGGTAGGTTGAAGCTAATTGTAAGCAAAGGACTTAAAGTAAACCAGAGGCTAGAGGAGGGGGAAACTGAGAGCAGAGGATTTCACCCAGAGCCTATCACTGCGGGGGCTTTTGTGATCACATCCAGCGAGTGACAAGCGATATCAGGCATCAATGACTAGGTCAGACACCTTCCGATAGCAAGTGGTTCCAGCATACACGGGTCTGCCATTGCTCTTGGTCACTGAGGACATTCTACAGTGTCAGCAGCAAAGGAGACAGGTAGATGATCTAATGGCTTTGTAACCACAAAAAATCTAGGGAGCACTCAAAGCTCCTGGCGGAACCACACTGAAAATGCAGCTCGGACTCCTGTTCTAGCGCACCACGTCATCTAAGCCAAACAAAATGATTTGTGTTTGTTTTACTGAACCACAGTCCAGGCACTGATAGCTGGAGGATGCTTCGGGGAGAGGTCTTAGGTCTCGACAACTGAACACAGGTGCTGATTAGTGAGGATGGTCCCAGGGCGCCCGTGGTGAGTATCTGTAGCCTGGTTATTCAGCAGGACATTTACTCATGTGACCTCTGAAAATTGCAACTTTTCTACAGAAGATAATCTTTAATTTTCTTTCTTTCTGTAATCATAGCAATTCATTCCTGCAAACCTGACCCATCACTAGGGTGGGTTTGCCTTCTTTTCTGTGGCCATTTCTTCAAAGCCCATTGTAATAACCCCTTAGAGTTGTTTATTATGCTTCTGAACTTCTCTCGTGCCCAAGATTAGTTTCACTAAAAACCAGCCGGTGTTTAAATTCAACATGTACACTGTTTTAATTACAGACACTCTCTGCTTTGATGGCTTTGGGAAAACACAGCTTCTCCAAACCACACCTAAATTTGGTGAAGGAGACTGTTGGCTTCTTCAGAACAGCTCTGTTTTTCCTTCCACCTTGGACGTCTGCTTAGTGTTCAGTAAAATATGCTGGACTTCATTCCCTTGTCCAAAAAGCACATGATTTGCAAGTTTCCTTTTTTTACAAACCAGGGCACACTGGGGTCTGAGATGATTCACAGCTCTCTCGCCAAATGACTCTACCTGGAGAAACTACAAATCCTGCTGAAGACAGTTTCAGTATCCATTCTCACGCTCCACCTCAGCAAAAGGCCACACTGTCACTCCAGTTACTAAAAACTTTGAGATCATCCTTGACTTCTTTCTCCTAAACCCACATCCAACTTATGAGCACATCCTGTTGGCCCTACCTTCAAGACGTATCCTGAAATCGAACAACTCCTCCTCACTCCCACTGCCACCACCAAGGTTCAAGTTCCTACAATGGGCCATGATGGCCCCGTGGGACCTGTGGCTCCATCACCTCAATGCTCCACAGCTCTGCGCAGCCACACTGGTCCCCCTGCTCTTCCCCCCTGCTCTTCCCTGAACACACTGTGACTAAGCTATTATTTCCTCGTCCTGGAGCTCTCACCCTATCCACGTGGCTCACTCCTTCATCTTGGTTGCCCCAAAGCTTTCTTACTGAAGAAGCTTCTCTGGACGACTCTACAGAATAGCTCCTACTCTCACAGTCCCTCTCACCCTTACTCAACTTTACTGTTCTTCATCTGACAGCCACCTGACTTACCACCATGTGACAAACTATGATTTACCAGTTGTCATCCTTCAGTAAGAATATCAGCCCTTGGAGGAGGAGAACTTTGTTTTGGTCATTGGTGTTACACAGCCCCTGGTATGTAACAGCAGCTTAAAACTTTAGAAATGAGCATGAATGAATAAGTAAGTGAGAAGGCAAAAAGTAAAGAGTCACACAGACATAGAAAACAAACTTACGGTCACCATGGGGGAAAGGGATAAATTGGGAGTTTGAGATTTGAAAATACTATTATATATAAAATAGATAAACATCAAGTTTCTTCTGTACAGCACAGGGAACTATGTTTCATATCTTGTAGTAACCTATAATGAAAAGAATATGCAAACAAATATGTGTGTATATGTATGACTGAAACATCATGCTGCACACCAGAAACTGACATGCTGTAAACTGACTAACTTCAATTAAAAAAATTAAAAAGAAAAATTGAGTGTGTTCAAAAAAAAAGCCAAAGACCCAATAGTAACTTCCAGTTAGTAGAAAATGCATTTTTTTATGCACAAAGATATAAATGTTATGAACACATCTTAATTTCTCCTCTCAAAATACAGAAATAAAGAAAACCAGAAAATATGCTGCATTTCCATTAGCACATATGAACGTGCCTAGAAGAGTGTCCAACAGAGAGCAGGTGTTCAGTGACTGTTTTCTTAATGTCCTCCACATGGTAGCTCAGAGGGACTTACCTTTGGAGCGCACTGGAAATGCATTCCAGGCACAGGGAGAGTGGTGACGTACATCGTGATGCAGCGATACAGGTATAAAGTTCCAATGATAAAAAAGAATCTGCGCCCCACTATTGACCTAAAGGAAGAATAGGGACGAGGAGATATGGGTTTACTGTTTTTTTTTTCTCCTAAGGCAATATAAAATAATGCAGAATAAAGAATAATCGCCGTTTTCAAAACCGAAGATTCATATACTGCAATCAACCTAGGTGGGCTGGGCCCCAAAGGAACGAGTCTGTGGGGGTGGGGGAGTTAAAAGTAGACCAAGGGTTCTAGATCACCAGCACTCCTTGCCAGAGAATTCAATGAACCTCTCTACGCTGTCAGTCAACTCACTGCATAAATAAGCTCTCTCTTGAGAACACAGCAAAGGTGCAAGCGAGCCACAGTCACAGAAGAATTAACTAATGCGCTAACGTGGTGCTACATAATTGGGCACATAGGGAAACGGGACAACTTGCTTAACCTCAGTTATATAAGCAAGGTGTATTTGGGAATCCATCCAAAAATATTCTGACAACTTGGGCATGAACCATTTTGTCTATGACTACATAGATTTTCAGAGAATGACATTCTGAAGTTCAGTGTGTCCTCATGCATTTAAGGACATTTAAAAGTGAGGCTGTGAGCTGATTAGTTTACCCTTACTTTATTTGATCTTGATTTTTTAAAAAGGGCAAAAAACCCCCAAAAAACCCCTCAAGTCCCTTCTCACTTTATATGTTCTGGTGGAGACAGCTGTCTTGACTAACATGAGTCCTTGTCCTTCACCAGTGAGCGAGCCCTCACTCTAAGGCAGTGGCTCCCAGAGCTGGCTTTGAGCACACGGGCCTCCAAAGGGAAGGGTGGAGTGGACGTCACGGGTACCTGAAGGGGGATCAGGAGTGCTGAGTGTCCTCACTTCCAGGCAAAGATGGCAACTCCCTTTCTGTTGTGTAGTTGTGGGTGGGTCTATAAACTCCGGGCTCTGGGGATCAAGAGATGGGTGGGATCCACAAAGCCCCTAGAATTATTAGTTGTAACTTCCCTAGTACGTAAGATATACTCATTCTAGGTCTCCCGTTTTCAGGGCTCTCAGACTTCCAAAACTAGTACTGATCAAAAACCTCTGGAAAAACAGACAGTTACAGGCATGTTGCATATTTTTAAGTTTTCTCCAAGACGGTGGTCTGCCATGGATCAAGGTCTAATTCAGGTTAACTGCTAGGACTCCTAATTTAAAGAATTATGTACAAATATAATTTTAGCTGCCTGCTGGTCTCCAGGAGCTATTTTAAGGATATTTCAGGGTTTCTGGGGTCAAAATATAGACAGAAACACCACCTTGACTAGTTGAAAGTATTTACTTATTGCAAGGCATTTCTTTCAAAGGCTTGCTATTCTAGCTCTGCCTTTTCCAGTACTGAAAAGTTACAAGTGATAAAATATTGCTGAGCGTTTCTATTTGGTTAAGTGAAAAACTATTCACCCTTTGATTCAACCCCAGGTTTGAAAAGAGTGCTGAATTATTGTGCTCTATAGGGTGAAGTAATAGCAGGAATTATTATGAGTCGATTAGACTCATCCTGGTATTCAGAGCTGAGCTGTACTCAGAAATAAAAATTAACCTAGAAGTGAAACATGTACTCTGCAGCCTTATTTAGAGAAAGACCTGCTGCCAATGATTTTTCCCCCGTAGCATTTCTTACTCAGCTGGAGTGTTCAAAAGAGTATAAAACTTACTCCACTAGTTACTAAAATATAAGATCCAATTCTACCTGAAAAGTAAAAAGGAAAATTAATGTGATTTCCCCCGCAAGTTTCTGATGATGGTTGTGACCAAAACAGTGGTTATCATTAAAATGTGTGGCTGGCCTGTGTGACCACAGGTTTTGACATGGTAAAACCTAAAGTGGTAATGGAGAGGCAGTTAACAACAATTATCTAGGTGAAGATGCAAATAAATTGAAGTTGTACTTCATTTAGGATAGAAGTCAGCTACTTACTGGACCCTGGAAAATTTCTCTTTTCACACATATGTGAATAAAACTTTGCTCTAAAATAAAGGGGGAAGCAAGTATCTTTGGCCCAAGCAGTCTCTCTTGTAGTCAGTGCCAAATCTAGACACTAACAAGAAAAATGCTAACATTCAACAAAAAACATTATTGGCTTTTATCACAAAGCATGGCATAACTAACAACTTCAGCAGCAAAAAGATCTTCTCCTAAGCAAGAGACAACCGACAGGCAGGTCTTTTACTTATACATATCAGGGAAACGTTAAGAGAGGTATTTTAAAGAAAATGCTTAGGAATGACTTCAGTTTGTGGAATAACTTTTCAAAACTGCAAACTCTTAAGCAAAGACAGAGTGAATTCTTCTGATCTCAAAGCACCAATTGAAAGAAAAATACAGCATAAATTCCCTCTTTAAAAAATGATCTTTGTGGTATTAATACTGAAATCCTATTTGACTTTGAATTGTATCGACTATGTTAGCATACGTTACATTTTCAAAAGCCTCAGTTTATGGGCAATGCTTTGATCAAACTTGTATCTTAGCGATTTAATCACCAGAATCTTAGAAGAGACCATCTGAATGGTGGCTGAGAAGAAAAGGGGATGCTGAGGGGCCTTGCTTTTTATGGACTCACAGTCAGAATTCACAAGGAAACAACCAACCAATGCAGAGCCGTGTCCTATTTTTAGGTGTCTTCATAGTAAAAGTACCTGGCTTACTACTTCCTGGTTCCTACTATTCTAAAATGGGAAGACTGAAACCAGCGAACTAAAGGCTCCTTTGTGACGGTGTGGGGAGACTAGAAGGCGTGTTTACTTTAGAAATATAAAACCCAAACCGCACAGACCCAGCTCTAAATGCAGTTTGTTAAACAAACTCTTGTGATTGGATTATCAATAGGCAAAAGGAAAAGAAATGCAAAGTTTGAGCACTCTTGCAAAGGAGCAAACCTCAAAGCCTGCTATTGACTATAGACCGATAAGAGTCATCACATTATGAGCAATGGAGAAAAAAGCTTCCCAGCCCACTCCTTTCCCCACCTGTCAAGAGCCTGAAATAACACAAGCATGATGAAGTGAATCTTCGTCCTTTCCAAGCCTCCTGATTTATCAGGCAAATACCATAGTGCCGAGCTGCTTGAAATCAGAACGGCACCTTAAATTTACAGACCCTGACTCATCTACCACAGTATGTCTGTACTTTCATACGTGGTTCCCACTTTCATACAGCTGCTTGATAAATGCTAACTGAATAATGACTGGATTTATTCAATGCTGTAGCTCTTTCTATTGCTTCCTTCCATCAAATGCCAGGATAAGACTGAATTTATCAGATAAAACCGAGAAAGAGAATTTCAATTACACATCTGTTCACTTAAATATAAACTAATAGCAAACCGCTCCCACCCCCGCCCAAAAACCCCAGAACATGTTCGACCTTACTTACTTGTATCTCAGAAACAGCCACTGCGTGATCCATAATCCAACTAATATAATCCCATTTATTTCTGATACAGAAAATGCCCATTTCACCCGATCTATGTAATCAAAAAACTTGTCTGGGAGTGGAGGGCTGAGCTCCTTGGGAGGAACCCTCTCGTGCACAACCGTGATCATGACAGTTGTCAAGACGAGGTTGAAAAGAGCGTACACAAAGGCGATGCCCGTTTTCCACCACTCGAGGGGAAATTTGTTCCTGGACTCAGTGGGCATAGCAATCTGGATGTAGTCTGGGTACTTTTTGGTGCCCTTCCGCAACCCGTTGGATAAGCTCTTAGGTTTACCATTGCCACTTTTGTTTTCTTCTTCAGCAGGCTCAGCAGGTCGTGTGTAAGTGCTTGCGGGATCGCTGGTCTGATTTTCCATGTGTTCTTCAAGCTTTGCAGTCTCTATGACATCCATTGTCCCCCAGTCTTCAGATCAAAAAGGAGATGGTAAAGTTCTTGTTCTCTGTGGAAACTCAACTTTTCTTAATCCTTCTATTTCCAAGATCAACATGGACTCTTACAAGGGATTCTGTTTCCTAGGACAAGACATGGAAGGTGGCCATCTGGCTATTGTTCCTCCCGTGTGGCCACCTGCTGTACATTCACCACTTTCAGGAAAGGAAGCCAATTTTCTTTCCCCCCAAAGATGTTACTATCCCACCTGTAAAAACAAAACAGAACTATGTTCAGAAATTGTGCCTGTCCAAACTGTCCACTATCCAAAACAAAAACATTATCAAAATAAGAAAACAAATACCAAAGCCATTTGCTTTATAAATATATCATCAGAACATAGTTCAAGCTGCAGGGATGGAGTTTATTTATAAAACATTAAACTGTTTTATCTTGGAGTTCTTCTCTTTTGGAGCTGATGTCAGTGTAAATGGGAACATTTTAATAATCAATTCCTTTGAAATTTCTTTAAATAAAAGTCAGGACCCAACATTGCAAACACTTCCTCAGACACTAGCACTTGTTGCTACCTGTGAAGTCACAATAAGCGAGAACCTCCCCAGAGTTCACATCAGCCCTCCCCAAGCCTGCACCTCTTCTACGAACCTTAAAGAATAAAAAACTGTGATGAGTTGTTTACAGACACTAAATCATTGTTATTCTCCACATTTGTCGAAATGGTCAACTTTCTATTTTCTTATTAAAAACTAGGATCTTTTTTTAAGTGACCGCTTTTCACAACACATTCAAGAACTACACGTTCAAGATACTTTAAATGGCACTACCTCTATTTATCCCTTTATATTCAGGGATGCAGACCATACACAAGAAAAGCCGATTGGCCTTCGAGATAGCACTGTGAAGAAGATCCACGAAGCCTTCGCTATGGATTTAGGGAGCAAATTCTACTTGTAACTGGAAGGATAAAATAAAACTTACTAGAACTAATACAATAAATTATTAACTAACAACATTTTGATGAGGTCACCACAATGTCTACGGAACAACAGAAACGGGCACCCAGAGGGCCAGCTCCAGGCACTTACCCGTCACGACACCAGTGATGAAAGGTGCTCTCTGCTGAGGCTCCACAGGCTCCAAAGAGCCACGACGTCTCCACAACACAGAGCACCAGTGCCACCTCTTTTATACGCGCTAGCCACACAGCCCAGCTGTTCTCAATTTAGGAAAGCCGCATTTTAGTCATGCCCCAGAACCCAGCCACCTGAAGGGGTTTTCCAACCTCGTAATTAGTCCCCACCCAGAGTTCACTGCACAAGTTAAGCACAATCCTTTGCATCTTAAAGAACTCCCTTTCAGGGGAACTTCAGGAAAGGAAAACAGGGAGGAATAAAAACTCAAAGTGGTGACAGCTAAGCCTCTATTTAACGATGAAGAGAGGGGAAAGAAAAGTTAAAATGGCAGTCAGTATGTACAGGCAGTATTTGGTGACAGTTGTGGATGGCAAAGAGCTCAACCACAAGTGTTTATTGTGGACCCAAATGTCCCGGTGCTGAGATACATGTAGGGGCAATTTAATGGAGTTTAAAAGAAAAAAAATCAACCTGAACATTCACCCACAGAGTTTGCAGTCTAACTGAAGAGACAGAACTAAAATGACAAAACTTTGAAGACTGACTGGCTATTGTATAAGGACGAAGGATGAGGTGGTCACCAGACTACAATGCAGCTTTAGCTGGATCCCTGCTCCCCTGACCAGGTGTGTCTGCAGAGAGCGGACAGCTCAGACTGTCATACTGGCATGGAAGAGCAAAGCTATATATAGACCCCTGTTCCTGCTATTGAATACTTTCTCTCCCCAGAATCAAGTGGGTACTGAAGTGAAAGCAAGAGGAAAGTTATCTTGGCGAGAAACAGAGGGTCACTGGAGGATGAGGACCGCTGAAGAGGTATTACTGAAAATTTCAGACATCTGACCTTTCTCTTGTCCCTGTGAAAAGCCCCCAGGTGCTAACACATTAGAGCAGGGTGAGAAAGGACCAGTGCCCCTCTCTGTAAAACAGGGCTGACAGTGATGCCCTGCAGTCGCCTAGCACAATGCTGGAGGAAGAGTAAGTATAATTAAGAGGTGCCTCAGTAAGATACCTCCAAAACCAACCCTCAGTGCCATGGATTACTACTTCTAATGGAGGTTCCCAGCGCTAACTCAGCCACTGCCTGTCTCTTTTTTACCAACTTCAGGCTACACCACTCATAGCATCGTGCCAAACTGTCATCCAAATTCCCTCCAGCTTTACTACTCCACATTTGCTGTGAGCCTGGTACTCGTATGTGAAAGAAACTTGTGATTTTGAGACTGAGGTCCACCAGCGGACATACAGATGGCCTTTATAAGGTAGCTACCTAGTTCTAGAATGTAGAATGTAGAACAGAAGAAAAGAGTTACTTTTATTTTTAAGAGGACGCATTCAGCCCCCCACCTCCTGGGACAACAAGGAGAATGACTGAAATAATTAATCGTGAGGAGCGCTGAGCTCCTGGGAGTAAGAGCACTCTGAGAGTGCAAAGCCCATTTATCGTCATTAGTGTCGGGACTGATACCTTCCATGGGGTTTCATTAAGAAGATTAAATATACAAAGCACCTTCATCACGTGTCAACCAAACCTGGGACGCAATGTCTGTCATCAAGAAGATGATTACAACACACTCATTCCTATGGTGATACTTTCCTACCAGTAAGTATCTGGAAAGTGACAAAAGCCACAGTAGTTCCTCTTGATGGATGGCAACCCCATTAGATCATCTGTTTAGGGTACTACACCAGGGGACAAAGCAGATGAAAAGCTTTCCAAGTCCTCTTACAATTGCAAAACACTGGAAGTTGGTCTCGAAAATATTTTAGAACTTTAACATCTCTATAGACTAATCCCCCTTTTAAAGGCAAGTGAAAAACTCTGAAACTTTTAGTACAGTGTTTGCTAGGTCTCTTTCCTTTTTTTTTTAAGAACTAAGTATGATTTACTCCAGAAATGCAAGGAAGGTTTCAAATTAGAAAATAATTGTAATCAAATACAAACAGATGTAAAAAGAAAAGATATGATCGTCTTGAGTGAGGTCAAAGGGACATTTGATAAAACTCAGTACCCGTTTGATTTTGGGGAGAGAAATTGTTCAACAATAGGAGCAGAAATATAGGGCTATGCTCTTTCAATGCCATATCACAATTTTAGCTGTGTAAGATGTGTTCTGATATCTATTGTGAAAAAAGTCCTCCATCTTTTCATCCCTAAAGGAACTTCAGAATCTTTCTGTCAAATTACAAGAAAATACATAATTTTGCGTCTATGTTTTATTTCTATCACCTCTATCATACTATAAAGGGTTCAACCTGAATGTATTAATATACAACATTGGTCATTTTTTCCTAATAATCCCAACAGTATTTTTTCCGTAATTTGGCAGAATGATTCTAAAGTTCATCAGGGAGTGGAAATGAGAGCAGCAGTAGAAGGGTTGTACCAGCAGGTATTAGACTATAGCAGGTAACTAATATTGGTATAATAGTACCCAGTTATTCTGTTTTGGGAATTTACCCCAAAGAAATAAGGATGTATGCAAAGTATCTCCACAAGTATGGTTTTCAACACAGCTATTTACAGGAAAAAATTAGAAATAGCTTGATATCCAACAACAGGGGGATTAAATAAATTACAGCCATCTTAATATTGTAAAATACTGTATTTTGATACAGTAACTACAAAACTGTGAGACAAGTACATTAATAGTACAAAGGCGCAGTAACTGATTTTAAGTAAAACTTAGATCTGAACAGGAGAAGAAGAACCTCAGTAATTCATATCTGAGATTATGGTTTATCAAAAATAGTAAAGGGACCACGTGACCGATTCTAGGCTCCAGGAAGTGGCCAACTCCCAGGTCTCCCCCAGCAGTTCTGACCTGAGGCTCACAGACAGCATCCTGCAGAGGAGACTCAGCACAGACATGGGCTCCTGTTGATGGCCTTGGAAATGCTTGGCTTGCTAAATGTCGGTATTGCCCTGGTTGTGCATTTGGAGACGTTAAGAAGATAAGATGTATTAAATGTGTAAACATAGTTTAAAAATTAAGGAAACTTATCTGAGTTTATATGTGAGTTTTAATCTTTAAAAAGATATAATTGTTGAAAACAGAGGTTAAACATTGATCGAAGAAAATATGTTGCTAACATTTACAAACTGCAAATGATGAATCAAAGAGATTTACACATTATTTAAAGGCTTAAGAAAAACTAGGTCCTGAAACGGAATTGAATATCAATGGAAACAAAAGAGCTGATGAGTTTCTTAACAGACATCAAGGCTTTCTCAGTCCTTAAAAAAGAAAACCCAGTTGCCACCAAAAGCCATTAGAAAGTCAAGCTGTACAATAAAAATAGCCACAATATCATCGTTCTCATTAAATGTTAACCTAGGTGCCAGGTACTGTGCCCTGTGTATTATCTAATTAATCCTGTAACAATGCTTGAAAAGATTTTAAAGAAAAGAAACTGAGATAAAGTGATATGCCTAAGGTCAGACAGGTAGGAACTGGCAGAGCTTAGATTTGAACCAGGAATTTGACCTGAGGAGACCCTGTTCTTAATTCCACACCACCATCTCTAGTGCTATTATGTATTAGAGGCCAGCAGAGAAAAAGCAGTGAAAAAGCAGGTCAGCAGTGAAGAAGATAAAGGGACAAATTCTCTTTTAAAAAGAGAGATACATATTTTAAATCTTCATAATTTTGCAAGTGTATAAACTTAGGAAAAAAATCAATATATAATTCTCCTCTCGTGGTGGGGAGAACAGGGAAAGAGCCTGTTAAGTATTTCCTTGTTCCCCATATCTGCCATTTAATTATAGTTATTGTAATTAATAAAGCACCATATTAAATTTATAATATAAGTATATTGCTATGTTAACAGGATCCAGTTTAGTTAAGGAATTTCATGTCTAAAAAAGTTTTTTTCAGAGACCAAGACATCTGAGCTTTTCTTTATTAACAGTCTTAGAGCTCACCTTACTTGTAAAAGTCTTCCTACCTAAAATGGATAGGCATTAGCATGCTTACAGAAACAAGGGTGCCTTGTGAGTCATGGCATTCTATTTCAGAAACACCCATAAAATTGGTTAAATATTTTTACTAAAACTTTTTGAAAACTGAAAAGAAGATCCACTGTTTACTAAAAAATTATCATGCATATTTGTGAAATACTTTCCCAACAAAAGTAACATGGAAAAGAGTCCTTGCCAGACCATCATAGGTCCCACATCTGGCTCTAGGCCCCACAGCTGTATAAGTATGATAGATTTAAATTAGGGAAATGGGTGGGTTGTCAGTTAGCTTTGTGACACTACTCTGAGAATGAACAGGGGAAAATTTTTTTTCTTTTATTTAAGATAGAATTGAAAAAGCAGCTATCAATAACTAATCCTGAACTTTGGCTGAGAGACGCTTGGGTAGAGAACAGATGTTTTGATTTCTGGTACTAACTTACTATCCCATGCTAAGGCAGATTGGACAACTTTAGTTCCATATCCAGTTGTCATAAGAGAAAGACACAGCCTATCAACAGTGGTTGCCAGTGGGAATGGAGAGTGACTGCAAATAAACTAAAGTTTCTTTCTGGGGTAATGGAAATGTTGTAAAAGTAGACCAGGATGATGGTTGCAAAATTCTGTAAATTTATTAAAAACCACTTACCTATCCTTAAAACACCTGAATTTTATAGGATGTAAGTTGTAACTCCATTAAGCTTTTTTTTTTAAAGCTATAGCCCATCAAGAGACATAGTTTCTAAAGAATTAGAAAACCAAGAACTAACCCATGTTCTGTTATTATATCCCAGGCTCACTTATCCCTTTAAAGTGTTGTACTTACTAGCTAAGCACTTCTTTAGGAGTGATTCTGAAATAACACACATTTTTAAGTTTTCTACAGACAGGATCAAGAACCAGCCAATAAAATGCAAACTGTTTAACAAAATTTGTGTAAACTGTGCTCCAAAAATAAACTTGTAACTAAATAATATGAAGTGACAAAAAACAGATGAATTTTGTAATAGAATTCATCAAAATTTACTACAAGTTGGATTATGAGGGGAAAAGGATGGTCTGTTTTCTTTCTCACTAAAAAAAAATTTGATCGCTTTAACTGGTGAAGCAGACAATTCAGTACTTGTTGAACTGAATACTTATTTACACAGGGCAAATATTGGCTGTGCAAATATGAAAAACAATAAATTGTGTGACTGCGAGTATTTCACAAGAAAAGATAATCTGCAGTCCATAGGGCCGCCTGAGAGGGTGGAATAGCGCTCAGCCTGTATCCACTGTTTCTGACTTAACTGTTTGATAGAATAAAGCACTGTTACTAAAATGTGATGTGCAAAATGTTTCACAGGATGTTTTAAATGTTGGCTTCGATTTCCTAACTGTTCTTCCTTTTTATTGGTGGCTGTAGAATTCAGATCTGATTCCAGTATATTTTGGAAGGTAAAAACTGCAGCCCTGGGGTCAAAGGACAAAAGCTTTTCCAGCAGGAGGAGAGGAATCTTAAAGAGGAAAGGAGTCACAGGGAAAGACAAGTTAACGATCCCTGGTGCGATGTGGAACGTGTGTTAAGGGGAATGGATGAACAAGTGAGTAAATACATGAATGAGTGGGTTGATGGATAGACTAGACAAGAAGACAGACAGACAGACAGATGGGACCCTGAAGATAGGGACTCTAAAAATGGAAGAGGGCTGTAAAATAAGGTCAAAGATGAGGGAATATTTAAAACAATTCTTTACATTTCTTTGGGATATATTCTACATCAGAGGTTCTCAGAGTTACGGAGTAGAGCGGGGGAACATCACGCACTTTTCCTCAGATACTGGGTTACGCTTCCCCCAAACCCCTTTCCCCACCTCCATTCCTGATACATCTCGGAGCTTAGAGAATTTCCAGAGGGTGGAGGTGGCTGGGCTTTCCTGGTGGTTCCCTCCTCCTTCATCTAGGTGTTTTCAGCATTGAGAGGAAAGAACAAGACTGGAATTTTCTCCTTCCCGCTCCTTTATGAATTTACAGCCAGGGAAGTATGATAAACCTGTGACCTCAGAGAAAAAGGTGTTTGTGTTAAAAAGCTTATTTCTACTTTAGCAGCCGAGCAAAAGAAGTCCTCGATAATTCAAACAGACATTTGTACTTTTAACCACCTGAACTGTAATTCTGTTAATTCACGAGAAGCCCTGCAGGACAGGTGTTTGGTCAGAGAATCATCAAGCATTAAGTGGCACGACCTGCTCCGTGTTTAATGGTCAAACAAAACCCGCCAGCACCTGTTTAGCAGAAACACCCAGGGGGCTTTATCAGAAAGGTTAACTCTAACAGCCTAACGGAACAACAGTGATAATTATCTGCTTCTCCATTCCTAGCTTTCCTTATATACCCTAAAGATTTAAATACCTAGAAACTCATTCCCACAGGTTTTAATATCTTACTCTGTAATAGGAGTCTGCACAGATTACTTACTGAAGTGAGAGGTTTCTGAAAACAATAATTTAAAAAATAAAACCCACTCTGTTTAGTAAATTATTAAAAGATATTTAAGTCTGATAGTGGAGCCTACACTTTCTCCTAACAGTGGATTGTCTAAGAACAAGAGAAAAACAGAAATGGGGTCTAATAGCTTAATATTGTATCTCCAAAGCACACAACATTTTCTAAACTATATTAAAGATCTCATTCTAAGTAAATAAGTAGATTACAAAGTCAACAGTGTTGTTCTTCATCAACAACAAAATGTTTTCTAGATTTGGAAGCATGATATCTTATTACAGGAAAACCATGAGAAGAAATGAGAGGGAAAAAAGAACTTTTTTTAAATTTAATAATTATTTACTTTAATCAAGCTCCTGTACTACACGCCCTTCAGATTATTTAAAAATACACCTACTGATTTCTCCCTCTACCACATGGTGACCAAACCCTATGTATATTTTATACAATTTCAAAAGTTTGCATAGAATACTGTAAGCAGGCGACCTTAAAAAACGACATCTTGAAACTCTGCTGTTTACTAGTGCATTAGAAGAGAATATTAACGCTTTCTTTTGAGATTTGAGTGAAATCACCTTTAAGCAAGAATCTGTAGAAGGAGTTAAATAATCCTGCTGTAGTGTGGAGGCAAAGGCGAGACTCTAGGAGAAACACTGAATGAGAAACACGGAACCCAGGTCTTGTGGTCAGTCCATTTCATAGTCAGAAGCAGAGGCAGGCCTAAGAACAGGAAGTTTACTCACTCCCCAGTGCTGCTGTCGAAATGACACCTAAGTACACTTTGATACAGTTTCCTTGTAGAATTCTAAAATCTAGAATTAGACATTCTGGTATGTATTTAAAATACAATGGGTTACTTGTTATATTTCTGCTTAGTACTCCATGCCAACAAAACACATTCAAGAAATAGCTCAATTCAGCCTAAGAGATTAAGGGGAGCATTTCCTGTTAGCAAGAATTAAACACTGAAAACTTAAGAAGGAAGGTTCTAGAAATTGCACCATCACAGGTTAGTCCCATCTGCTAGTTGCAGTTTAGGTATGGTGTTCTCCAGGCTCGGGTAGAGGGGAAAGGCAAGTGGGGAGCAGGAAGGCTGGACAACTCTTTGCATCTTAAAGTCCTGTGCTGCAGCCCAGCTGGCATCTTCAAGGCAGAGCACGGTTTCATATAAGGAAAGGGAAAAAATTGGAAAGGAAAGCAAGCATAGAAGACCTAGAGAGGTCTGTAAAAAGCCTCCCTTTTTCATTCTCTTATGCCAGCCACAGAAAGGTTCTTCTGCATGACTGGCTGAATAAGCTATGGCTTTCGAATGTTATGAGGCTATAAAAAGCAATAACTTCCCCAAAGCCATTAAGGTCACTATATTTGGCTCTACTTTCTCCCAGAACTTAAACTTCTGTGTTGTATTTAAATAAATTCTTTCTTTCTCAAAGGCACTTATTTGACCAATGCTTCCAATCTGGGCTTTGGTTTCTGCAAATAACTCCAACACAAGGAATGACACACGTAGAGGAGAGGCAGCAAAAGGCAACTGAAAAGATCAAATTCTTGAGCCTAACAGAATGCCATTTTAACAATTTTAAGGAATGCAAGTGTGTTATATTGCTACTTGAAACAGACCTATGAAATATTTATCTACTGAATTTTCACTTATCCTAATAAATTAAGGAAAAGAAGAAAACTGTCACAAATTGTCCTTTTCTATGATCTCGCCAGAAAGTTTGTATGTTAAAAATTCATTTGAAGGAAATAAAGAAATTTGGTTTATATACCACAGTATTTAAATATTATTTTAGGAAATATTAGTGAATATCTGGATATTCAGAATAATAGTCAACAGACATATGGTCTGCTAGGGAAAATGAGAACTAAACTCCAATGTCTTCAGCAAGAGCAAACGCTCCAGCAACCCTCAGCTGTGTCAAAATGTTTTGACGCATTTCTCTCTCCAAACAAGGAGAACAGCTCACTCAAGAATTTTATTTCCTTTTGTGACCAACTGTGCTGGTTCACAAAGTTGCAAAGCAAGGTTTCTGATAAACAAATGTGTCTTTTGTTGCCTGCTCTACTCAACGTGAAGGATGGAGCCTGAACACTCCGCTGCAAAGCGGAGGTGGCTGTTGGTATAACAGACTTTAGAGTGACTATTTGCACACTGTTAATTTCCTAGTGACCCTTAGCCAACTGCCCATTCCCCCTAAGCAAAAATCTAGAACAGGATACCCAGCTTCTATTTTGTATTTCTTTTACGAATACCATAACATGAGGAACTTAATTCCAATACACCTATGTTGTCCCTCCAGGAGATAATTAGAAAAAGAGAGAGAAGAGTTGGGAAAGAAAAGACATAACAGAACAAGAGTCAGGGTTTTTATAAGAAACCCTTAAAGAGAAAGAATATATGGGAAAGAACAGATACTACTGCTGCACGTAAATGGCTCATAGGGCCCAAAGGAAGACACGTTCTGTGCAAGGGCACTTAGAGCTTGGGAAGTACAGAGAGGCACTGGAGGTGAGCACCAATCCTTGTCATCAGAATCAAAACCAGGGGACCCCCAAGGATTTGGATGGAGAACCAAAACTATGGTAGGGACTGGGGGTTGGAGCTGTTACACAACAACATAGTTTTGAGAGTCTACCTTTACTGAAACATTTCTACCTTAGCACTAGTAAACACAACCACAATTAAAATTAATTTAGCACATGAAAGTCAGATAGTCTATTTAGCAGAAATGGTTACTACCCATTACATGTAAATAGACAAAAACATAATGTATCATAATTATAAAAAATATAAATAGATTCCATATAAATATATAAAATGCATTATAATTATGATTATTTAATCAAGGCTTTCATGTGGAGCTCATCTTTCTTTGCACATTAAGTCAGCTTTTCATTTTCATGTTCTTTGCAGTAAGGGCAGATCATTTCACGAACCGAACCCCTGAAGTCCACCATTAAAAGCACTGGGAGAACCTGGAAAGAGGCAGGAGGAAATAGAGAATGATTTTTGGTGGGATACCTATGTGGTGAGTGAAGAATGGACTGGAAAGGAAACAGAAGTAGAGCATAAAGTTGCTGTGGCTCCGTCTCATAGCCAGAACTCATTTCCTTACTTTCTACTTGGAGCTGATTTCCCCTGCACCTCCTCTGACAAATCCTAAGTAAAAGGGTTCCTGTGACTAAATGCCTCCTAATTACTAATAACAAAAACTTCCTACAGAATGTCTCACTGACAAATTACATAAGCAAGCTCCTACCCTATTGTAACTCATGGATAAGAACACTGGAAAGTTTTACCGTGAAACAAAGCCCATCAGAATGTAATTTAAGCTGTAATCAGAAAGATGCATAAAACCTATGATGAATTGCTGGTAGGATCATAAATTGTTATAATTTTTTTGGAAAATCTCTTTTTAAACACATGATGAGCTTTAAAAATGCTTATGCTTCTTGACATATTAAGTTTACTATTGAGAATTTATTTTGGAACAAATTTTAAATACAGAAAAAACATTATCCAAATATATATTTGGTGAAACATTAAAACAATCTAAATGTCTATAGTAGACATTTTGAAGCATCCATGAAATACATTGAACTTACTGTTTAAAAAATAGCATTTACTGTTCAAAAATGCACATGTATGAAATTTTAAAAAAAAGTTAATAAATACACCAACAAGAATATAAGGTGTTAATGCTGGTGGTGGGATTTACCAATTATTTTTGTTTTCTTTGGTACTTTCCTATTTTTTTCAAATTTTCTGCAATAAAAGTATTCACCCATATATCTAGATACAATTGTATTTTCAAATAGTTTATAAAAATTATGTTTAAGATTTTAATGGTGAGGAAATTACAGTATGATTTCAGCAATGTAAAGATCTTCACACATATATTTTTTAAACTCTGAAGAAAGTAAACCAAATATTAACACTGCTTGCATTTATGAGTGATTTAAATTGTTTTCTTTATTCTGGATTGTATTTTCTGATTTTCCACATTAATCATCCTGACAATCAGGAAAATCCTAATGATTATTTTAACTATGAAAGTATTGACAGAGTTAATAGGGAAAATGTGCTTCTGTTCTTAAAAAGGTATTTTGTTTTGAACAACTTCAAGTATGTAAAAAATGCATGTACAGAAAAGCCAGGGCACAAGTACACTAACATATTAAGAATAGTTGTTCAAGTGGTAGGAGTATGAGATTTTTTTCCTTCCTACATTGTATACAGTCTGCATTTAAAAATATTTTCATTACAAGTGTGTTATTTTATAGCTAAAAGTATTGGAAACCATGTATAGTTGTTGCTTTATTTCACAAGAAGCATTTATCAACAGAAATCTGTTTATTTCATGTCTCCACTCAGCCTCCATTAACTGCAATAAAAAAAATGTATGTCTAGAATGTTGTGTTTTGGATAAGTCTGCATTATTGCTGCTTTTGAGAAAGCCTGGTAAAACGGGTAACTATTTGGACAGTACAGCCCTAACTTCAAGTACAGAGACAATTAAATTAGTCTTTACATAGTGTCAACTTTCAAAAGGAGACTTTGTTGTATAAGGTGTGATGTCTTCTGCAGGGTTTATTTGCAAGAAGGATGAAGACTGCTTTATAAATTGCCACATAATGGATGTCACTCATTATTTCACAAAAAGAAACCACTTATTTGATGCTGTTTCCCTTGGGCAAAACCAGCTGCTAAAGAGAAGAGAATGAGGCCAGATCTGATTTAGATGGAGAAGACAATTCAGTCAAAAATGCAAATCCGTGGGGTGGGGGATATAACTCAGTGGTAGAGCATGCACTTAGTGTGCACGAAGTCCTGGGTTCAATCTCCAGTGCCTCCTTTAAGGGAAGGAAAAAATAAAGAAAAAAAAAAAAGACAACCACAAACAAACAAAAATGCGAATCTGCAAGTCCTCTTTCGTGAATATAGGTAATTTTCATGCACCGTGGATGTTTTAGTAGGCTTGTGTATTTACGCATTTTCAAAAACATTTTTTCTGGATATTTCATATATATTTGTTTTATTGTACTCATTATCAGCTGAGAGTTTCTGTCCTCTGTACTCTGTGGCAACCAAGATGGCAGAAATAACCTAAAATCACCAAATGATCAGTTAAATAAATTATAGCTTTAAAGGAGTATATATACACTATATATAAAAATTATTTAAGTGGAAAGAACTATTGGAAACACTAATTAAACACTAATTAATCTTGCAAAAATCCATAAAAACATTACCAAATAACAATCCCAGGTACTCCAAAATTCTGGTTCCATATCCTCTTAAAATTTTTTTATATTAGTATTTTTCTCCCTAATTTCAAAAACTATATGTTACCCACTGTGAATTACTACTAGGGATTTACTAAAGATACTTGGATAAGTACCTGTGGATTATTTTCCAAATACAATCATCAGAATCTTTTGGCAACAGATACATTTTACAATTCAGAACTTTAGATTTCAAAAAACTATATTAGGTCGCAGAACTCACCACTACCACCTTGACGGATCTGGGAAACATCAGATATTCAAATATTAATATCTCTGAATGAGGTGTAGATATATTCACACTAAGTTGGGTGAATAAAAACTATAAAAAACTTTTGGTCAGTTCAACCAGTTTCTGACACCAAGAATTAGAGGAGGGATGGAGGGATGGGGGAAGGAAGGACAAAGGGCCTTTTATTTTTAGAAGTTTAGGTTTTGAAATTGCAGGTAAGTGATTCTGGACCTATAAGACTGAAACCACACTGTCCATCAAGATGGGACTAGTTACATTATAAATATTATCTGTACAATAAAATACCATCATACTATCATACAATGTTAGGCGAAGAAGTTACAAAACGGTGTATGTAGCACAATTCTTTAGTGTGGGAGAAAATTGGGCTATATATAAATAAATAAACATGGTTCCTGGAAAAGTGATATTAGATGGATCATTTGCTCCACTTTTTACCTTTTTGTACTGAAAAAATAAATAAGCAGCCTAAAAGCAAAGATAATTATTGATTCAACAATATTTAGTGAGTACATAGAAAGTCCCTTCTCTCATGGGGTTTACATACTGCTGGTGTCCTACTACAACAAGAAAAAGACTTACAGTGCAATGAAGGAAGATCAAGCAGGAGGGCTATTCAAACTAGGATCGCCAGGCTTATGAGGCAACACTTTAAAATTTTTAAATGAAATCTCATTATCAGAAAAAAAATCAGTACACCATCAAGGCAAGAGAATATCAAGAACATCTATGTTCCCACCTGCCGAGACTGAATCACAGTAAATAGCTTCCAGAAACCTGCGCAAATATAACTTCTTTTAAACTAAAACTGGATCCCACTAAAAATGCTCCCACAGCTTAACTGTGGATTTTTGCCTTTGAGTTCTTTTCCATTTCTAATCGATTAACGTGTGTACGTGTACAGCATTCTGATTATACTGGCCATAATGGACTTTTTAAAAATTGATCACCCCAGTACAGTCTTCTAAGAAATGTTTAACCCACATGAAGCTTTTAAGAAAAGGTTAAAGACACAATATTATAAACACAGGAAGAATAAAAACAGGTATTGTGTGGGGGCAGAAGAGTTAAAGCTATCAAATGTCTAATAAGGATTCAGTATTCAACTTGACTTTTGACGCAGAAGTTGTATTATTTTATGTTAAATAGGTAGGATAGAAAATAGACATACAGAAAACTGCAAAAGCTATACCCTGAGTTTAATGAAACAGAGCGACCAAACCCAAGATAAGCAATACTCCAGGGCTAGACATATAATAACTGCTGGACTCACTGCCTGGAGGGTGAGGCAAGTGAATGGCCGGCCAGGCAGAACGGAGATGATTTCTGGCATCCCGTTCCGCGTGGAATCCAGCTCTAAGGGCTCAGGAGGGTAGCAGAAGAAAAGGCGCCTATCCTGGAGAGGTTTTTTGATTAAGTAACTCCCACCCCTTCCCATCCACCCAGAAGCCATTTAAAAAGACCAAAGAGCAATAAAAACAACTTTTATAAATTCAAGAAGAAATAACATTTGAAGTTTAGTAAAACTATACTACATAGATGTAAAAGTGAAAAGAAAATTCAAATAATGAACATACAATGGAGGATACACACATACTATATATCTTGGGAATTTTAAAAGTCTAGGGTATACAGATGAAAACTGAAAACAAAATTTTAAAAAAGTAGAATAGTCTTTTTTAATAGACTTGTAAAATGCCAAGCTCCACAAATCAGTAATGAATAGAACATCAGTGAAGTAGTTACTCTATTCAGTTTAGCACTGGTCTATTCTTGGGAGTAAACTATGGTCAGAAACTGTTTTCTACAGAGTGAAGCAGGTTTAGAAAAACACAGGATGATTAAAACCACTGTCTCCAAACCTGAACATCTAGCCAAGAGGTAGTCAAGAAATGCTATAAACTCTCAATGTTCAATTAGCATCAGGAAGCTAAAAGATGTAATTCCATATTTAATCTTATTTCCATTAAATGTAATTTTCATTGATTTTACTACATTTAAAAAAAAAGTATTTGACCAGAAATATTCACTTGAAACTTTTTTTTCCAAAACATGCTATCAAAAACGTGTATTAAGAAAAAAAAAAAAAAACCCTGCATTTTCCAAGAAGTTTAAATAAAATTTACAGCCCAGAAGTTTTTTGTTTTTGATTTGTTTTTTTTTTCTTCTAACATCTCCTGTAGCATAATCTGCAGTATTAAAGATATCAGAATATTGTGAGCCCATTTCCAAAGCTTGTACTGACAAGACCAAAAATGACATTCTGGTTAATATGTCTCTGTACTTCAGAGGCACATCTTACGAATGTCAGAAAGGATGATGGGCTGATGGGCAGTATCTTTAAATGAAATGAGTGAATTCCATTGTATGCAATGGGGGTTATTTAGAGGGTAAATAAAATCTTAGCTATTATCTCAGCTTCAAAGTCCCTCCTCTGCTTTCTTGACAATCACCCCAAGTCCTTCCAATTTAATTCTCCATCTATCTATGTAACTCTGCTTTCTCTAGCTCACAAACACCCTTCCTTACAGAGGGCATGACTTAATCCAAACATGTCAGTAGCCACAACAGATTTTTAACGGATTAAATCCATCCACCAAAAAGATACAAAAAATTTATTTATTTTTTTACTAAAAAGAAAGTTTATGCAGTCCTAGGAATATGGGATACTCTAGTATTTTGTACTACTGAATACAAAGCTAAATTATGAGGAAATGAATAATACAGAACAGGTCACTAAGAAGACATGAAGTTATGAATAATCTTGCACAAGGAGAAACTGAAGCACCACAACCACTGGGGGGAAAGGACTGATGATCAAGTACTTAATGCAGCATTCCCTCCCGCTCTGGTTTTGTTCCTGGTCCATTTCTTGCTCTACTGGCTTCTTGTCCCAGTCATGCATATACATACATATATTTGTTTTCATATTCTTTTTCATTAAAGGTTATTACAAGATATTGAATGTAGTTCCCTGTGCTATACAGAAGAAACTTGTTTTTTACTGGCTGCTGCTTCTAAAGCCCCTAAATGGCTCTCTGTGGCCATAAGTCCATTGGTTATTTTGACTTACAAAAAAAAAAAAAAACAACTTATAATAGAAAATTTCAAATGTTATATTGAAAGTACAGAGAATAGCACAGCAAATCTCATCAGCTACAATGATCATCATGGGAAATCTACTTTATCTGTCTTCTACCCTGAGTCTTTCTGAAACAATCCCAAACATCTTATTTGTAAACTTGTAAATATTTCAGTATGCCTCTTCAAGGCACTCTTTAAAAAAAAATAAAAAACACTAATGTCATTACAGCTAAACAAAATTAACATTATTTCCTTAGTAACGAATATCCAGTCAGATCACCTTTTCCCAATTACCTTAGTTTTTCCTCCAGATGGTGTGTCCTTCTGACAGGTGACACTGCTTAAAAGGACCTTTGAAATCTGGCCTCGGCTTCCTTCCGGGCTCAACTGGAGACTCATTTTTTTCCCTTTCCCTTCATCCTGTGCTTCTAGGCATAGTTACTTAACTTCTGTCCCCATCACATGCATTTTCCGCTCTTATCAGGCCTTTTCAGAGTTTTTCAGCAACCCAAACCTCCTCTCGCCCCTGCCTTCTTGCTTACATGCCTGCCTCTTCTGCTCAGGTCCCAGCTTAGATGTCACTTTCTCCAAGAAACCTTTCCTGCTACAACTCCTGGACCCAGAAACAAATTGTCAAACACAGCACCCACTGCCTGGGGAGGTAACAAAACCTAGAGTCCTCTTTCCCCAAATCCCCATTGAAAAACAAATGCCAATTTATAACTTCCAACTTGTTAAAAACCACCCTTCCCCTCTGGGGTGCCTGGTGTCCTACATTTTCATGGTATGGTCACCAGTCTTTGCTTTTTGACTATATATTCATGCACAATTATTATACAGATCTCTTATAAAAATGGTGTTCTATAGGTGCAAATCAGACTAGTGCAGAGATTTCAATAGTAAGAAAACCCACAGACTCATTTAAATACTATAAATTAATAATCATGAGGCTTTCAAATATGAATTAGATATTTGGCAAGTATCTGGGTGTGGTAGCGACAGGGACAAAAGAGCTAGTGGGCAAAAGAAGACCCTAACTCTAAAGCCAGTTTTGGAATCCTACTGTTACTAGAGAAGATAATTTCTTCATTTTCTTCTGAGAGTGGCACCAACTCTTAAAAACAAAATCGCACTCACTCATCAAGGGCATTACTGTGTGTCAATAAATAACCAGCTAAATAGACAGAATTTCTTTGCAGAGATTTTCACCAAAGTGCAATCAGAAACCTATGTTTAAAGATCAACTGTCAGAAAGTTTCCTAGGAAATACTGGTTGGCCACTGTGTATAGCTTTCCTCATCTACAAAAGTAAGACCATTCATAATAACTAGGTAGAAAAGAACATTTCTCTGGGGCCTTAACAAATCTAATTTATGTTGTGAAGCCAATTGATTATTGTATTTTGAGCTTTGTAGTTACTTTAGAAAAGCTTTTTTTTTTGAAAAGTATTTACAATTTTATCAACACATGATCGTACAAAGTTAATTGGGATCTACCATTATTGTGCTATAGTCTAACAAGAAAAAAAATATACATTTTTAGTTATCAACACTAGATTAGAATATTCAAGTGTTTAAAGTTTTTTGAATCTGCATCCTATTAATGATTTAAATGTGTACAGCCTAGACTTAAGAATAAGTTAACACTCATATAGTATTTACTATTGCCACTGTTCTAAATGCTTTATTTGTCTTATTAAATCTTCAACACTACTCTATGAGGTAGACATGATTATTACCCACATTTCAGAGATGAGCACAGAGAGGTTAAGTAAAATTGCCCAAGGTCACCAGCTAGTAAATGGTGCAGCCAGCGTTTGATACTTTGGTGGCTCTGATTCAGTATGTCATTCTACCATTCTTCGGGGGAAAATCTACAAACTAGCACACAGCTTCATGTTGAATTCTTACAGCGAAGAAAAAGAAACAAGATAGCATGCTCCTGCTAAATCAGAAGAACCAGCGCTGGAGATCAGCAAACTCTCATAGCCAGATCTCTTCTGTTGCTTCCTCTTGACACACAGTAAAAATGTTTCAGAGTCAACAGGGAAGACCTGACATTTCCTTTACAGCTGTGACTCCTGGACTGGGTCAACTTTTCCATGTGTATTCACTTTTAGATACAGAGGACAGAAAAGCTCCAGCAAAGTAGGCTTAGATCAGATTTAGTCTATTGTGCTAAGGACGTTGGGGGATGAGAGAGGGGCCACACCCTTGATCTGTGTTGTGAATCATGCTGAGAAGAAAGAAGTGCGGTGTCTCAATGAGACCTTGCGGACACGACTCCAGCCCCTTTCTTGCTTCAACTAGAGAAGTTCTGCTTTTCTTTCTATTTTGGAAGGGAGGAGGAGGTATAGCTCAGTGATAGAGCACATGCTTAGCAAGCACAAGGTCCTTGGTTCAATCCCCAGTACCTCCATTAAAAACAAACAAACCAAAGATGTCTCTTTTGGAGGGGTTACCCAAAATCTCATCTGAAATATGGGTTCAATGGCTAAGAAAGTTTAAAAGCTACTGGTGTCATGGCAAGGCCCTGGATCAGAAGTTAAGAAACCAGAATCTTTATCTCCATTTGGCCACAAACCAGCTGTGACTAATCCTGGGTAGGTAATTTAGCAACTTTGGGTTTCGGTTCTCATTTAATACAACCTCATTATTTTTCAGATTTCCCAGACGTATAAAAAATATCATTATATAAAAAGAAGTATTAGTGATTTCACCAAAGACAGTTAAAGAAGGCAAACAAAAATCCCATTCTCACAGAAAGAAAAGCAGCAGGGTGAAATAATGTACTGATAGAGAGGGTACCAGCCAGCAGAGGCTCTAGGTGCTTCCTCTTGGTGCTCAGAGCAGCACCATGAGGCGGGCCCTGCGGGTGAGAAATCGACTCCCTCAAAGATTTCACAGTTTTTTTGTGTGTGTTTTAATTTAGCTTGATGTGGGTAATTTATGGGTTAACAGGTCCATGTGAGTTTATTAAAACAATGTTCACAAAATGAACAATGAACAAAAGTTTCCTCGACATCATGGCCCCGACGACATGCCCTTGCAAATATCAGAAGCAAATTAAATACAAGTCAAACCTGCAAGGTAACGTTTTAGAATCCTAAGATCGGGGTTCTAAACCAGACTCTACCACTTGATGGGAATTAAAGCAATCCTCGTGGTCTGCAGTTTCTTCAGCCTTACCTCTCCCACATTCTCAAATAAGGAACTATGTTAAATGACTGGCCATTGGCATGTTACAATTAAAAATGGCCTGTCTTCTGTCTTTATTTCTCGTGGTTAGACATCAGATTGTGAGAACAGGCCACATGAAGACGGAAATAAATCCAAGGAAGAATCATCCATTAGGTTCCATACACTATTTAGGCACCTGAATGGAGTGAGAAGACTATTTTTGGGGGCCTGATGCAGAATCCCCTTTCCTACCATGATGGAGGCCAATTAAATAAGATCTTAACAAAGAGCTTCTGATCTCAGGTTAATTAGAGAAGAAATAAGATATTAAAACTGAAGAAAATACTTTTATAAGGTTGAAGTGAAGGTCATATCCCATATAACAAGAGATGGTTAAGAAAGTTATTAAGTGAGCTCAGGTGCCAACACCAAAGGATATAAACAAATCAGGATTATGCTTCATTATACCAACTAACCATTATGTGAGTGAAGATTCAAAATTAGGTAATAATATAATACAAATTAGTATTAACTATGTTTAAAAAGGCTTTTTCGAAGGTATTTAAAATTAAAAAGTAAAAATATCCCAAGTAACCTGTAATTGGGTATCTTGATTTAAAGAGTTAAACTATCTACTCTTCTAGGATTCATGTTTAAAGGCAGACAATTTACAGCATCAAATTGGACTAGATTTCTCTGGTAATAGACTGGCAATCCTAGACTGGAGTTTTTTCCTGGGCAGCAGACTATTTCAGTTTTACCTTCAGACATCAAACACACACACACACACACACACACACACACCCAAATAACTTTGGAAATGCAGCTGATCATGTCTTAGAATTTAATTAACAAATTCCTACCACAAACATTTTTAGAACAAATAAACAAAGTAAGTGAACTCCATCAAAGTTTATGTGAATCATTTGAGGCATTATTTATGGCTTCTTCTGTTTTTGAAAATAAGTTATGTTTGTTCAGTAAGCTTTTATGAACAATGGTTAATACAGTTTTCTATCAGATAATATATTCCTGATGAAAGATTGAGAATCTAAATTAATGGGAGGCACAAACTATTGGGCAGAAAATAAGGTACAAGGATATACTGTACAACAGAGAGAGTGTAGCCAATATTTTACAGTGACTATAAATAGAGTAAACCTTTAAAAACTATGAATCACTATATTGTACACTTGTAACATATAATATCACCCAGGCACTGCTGTGACCCTAGCCCGATGCACAACAACATCTCAACCCAGTTTGCTAACTTCCGCTTTCCTTCAAAAACTAAATTCAAAGGAAGTGAGAACTCCTAAAGGATCAGATTGGGATTTAATGCCATGGCTTTCTCCCCTTACTTATGCTCCATCCATTTCTTTAGTCTCTTATATGGGTCTGTAGTTTGTAGCCTGCCCAAGGCTATCTCCTCTGCTGGGGCAGGAGGTGCAAGGACCATCCATGTCTGATTTGTGTCAGTGTCGCTGGCCACGAGCCAAATGCCCAGCATTCAGAAGCACTAGAGTGTCTGTGAATAAATGTGTCAGCTCACACACTCAAAGACACCTGCTCTATCTCACCCTTCTCCAAAGTACTGCAGTCATCTTTCTTTTTCTAAAGGAGTCAATAACGTGCCTACATAATTATAATTTCCATATGGGATACAGAAACCCCAAAATTTCACCCAACTTACAGTGGTTTACTTTGTGTGATTGCATTTTTAATTGTAACATATCACATATAAAAGGCAGGATATAACATAAGGTATAAAAAATAGTAAAGCAAAAACCCTTTATAGCTTCAGAATGTTACAGGTAACTTGGAAGCCCCCAAGCAATCTCCATGGTTATACCCTGCTCTCCCTGCATAATCCTGATGTAGTTTTTCAATATATAAATAATTTTTAAAGTATGTATTGCTGAAAACCCTTGGAAAGGTTTCTTTAAGTGATACTGTAACTATAATTTCAATAGTTCCAGTTCTCAAAATGATAAAAGAATAGATAAATCCCTGAAAAGTTCTCACCTATCTTTGGGTTTTTCTTCGTTTCTACACAATTTTGCCCCCATCTCTTACTTAGGTAGTTGCCTGGAGGGTGAAGAACATAATTACACTTCCCAGAGCTTATGGTACCAGACACTTGTGCCTCCCCAACATTAACAGGTTAATATGCACAACCACGTTAAGGGGTAGGTACCATTATCACCTCCACGTGAGGCCTGAGGAAGTGAGACACTTTCATTGCTAGAAATCCAGCAAGTGGTCAGAGGTGGGATTTGAACCCAAGTAATCTCAGCCACTCTGCTAATGTGATTTTCTGAGATCTTGGTCTATTTTTACAGTTTGGAGTGTGCTAGGGTTTTTTGCTTTTGTTTTTGTTTTTCCTAAGAGCAGATTTCCTTCCCCATGAGTCCTTCTGGAGAGATATTTCACCTTTCCCTCCTCCACGCTTCCTTCTCACAGTTACCATGCAGATAACAGTCTGTGTTTGCCCTGTGAGGTGACTTTCTTCCAAATATTAGCTGACCCCACCTTCTAACACACAGCTACTAGCTCTGGGTCATCTGATGCCTTCAGTGCCTGTGTGAATGTTTGCCCAGCTCCCCAGTGACTTACAAGAGGGACATTTCCTGGAAATCTTGCAGATGGTCATTTCACTGTGGTGAGATATTTGGAGAATCTAATCACTCCTGTCGCCTAGTAACACGTTTGGGGTTGGCAGGAGGAAGGTGACTCAGGCACTAGTACAGTCAGAAGCAGGACAGACATTTATCAGTGCAAACGCCTCTGGGCACTAACTAGACTGTTGATTTCACCCTTAACCTCGATACTGCTCTTCCCCAGGTCCCTGGGAGTAGAGGCTCCTTCAATTCTTTTCAAGTTGGGGAGTTCAAAAGGCACTATGCTATGCGCAGAATCAACAGATCCTTTGTAGCTGAAATACAGGCTATGTTATTTTTTCTTCTGAGTTCTGAGAAAAGCAATTACTGGGTTCTTACATATAAAAGTGAATGGGAATTATATGCTGTCATGGAAGTTACTTGCCATCCCCATAAGAATTAGTTCCCTCATGAAGTCATAGTTAATATAATATATTCCTAAACAGCCCTGGGTCAGTAATTCTGGCCTTACAGTCAAAAAAGAATTTTTCTCCCAGGCTACCAGAGGGTTGACTCATTTGGTGAGCTACATTCCAGGCCAGAACAACTATTACACTTTTACATGTTTTATACTTTTACACATTTTTACCTGAAAGAAATTGATACCACAATACAAGTAGCTTCATAATTGAAGGGGTTCAGCCTCGAATACCACCATGAATATAAAGAAATGTCACTATCAGCCTAAGGTCCACCTCACTGAGCTTTGTTTTTAAACATAAGTTAGCTCACATGCCTAGGTCACTCTAGAAGCCAAAAATCAAGAATAAAAATAAAATTCACGTACATTCTTCACCAGTTATTACCAGTTCCCTAATATTTTATGGATCTACCATTTTTCTGATCAGCAAGAAGCATTAAGAACCATCACTCTGTCCTACACTTAATATTTTTAAGCCATATGAAGACTTCTCTTCGGAAGCCACCTAACATCTTTTCGAAAAAGCGGCTTAAGGAGCGGGAGGGTATAGCTCAGTGGTAGAGCACATGCTTAGCATGCATGAGGTTCTGGAGTCAATCCCCAGTACCTACATTTAAAAAATAATAAATAAACAAACAAACAAACCTAATTACCTACCCCCACCAAAAAAACCCATCAAAAGCAAAACAAAAAGTAGCTTAAAGAAATAAATCTTTAACACTTTTATCAGTTTTCCATTTTAATATTTAAAAATTTAAAATGGGATGCTAATATAACACAACTATACAAAAATAAGCTTTATTTCAATCTTTGGGCCTTATATCCTATTTGGACAAAGATCTGCCATCCTAAGTGAAGTTTCCAGGACTACTGATTTGCAGTTAAGCTTCAGAATCAGAGCATGCTTAGAAATCAGACTGTCTAACTAAAATTCTGTGGCTATGAATCCAAGGGGATTTGTGTAAATCCATTTACCTAATAATCAAATTATAGAAAATTAAAGCAAGAAGCTTTTAAGCCTAAGTACAGACATGGGGAAGACCGAATTTGTAGATTCACCACTAAACATAAAACTCTCCAGTACCCAGCAGCCTCCTTGTTGCCTCCATTTGTTAGATGTACATGCTAAATCACTGTTAGAAATCCGAAGCATTAAACAGGTTACAACAGAACACAGACTGTAAGTCAAGATATAATGCCAAAGGTCAGTTAACTGCATGCTAAGTGTCTGTGTCACTCACCACTAACCCTGCAGACAGAAAGGATATTAAAGTCTTTGCAAAGCTGACTAGGTGGGGTCCCCAAGACCACTCCCAGTGTGATGGTTCATTAGG
Source organism: Vicugna pacos (assembly GCF_048564905.1). NCBI lineage: Eukaryota > Metazoa > Chordata > Mammalia > Artiodactyla > Camelidae > Vicugna > Vicugna pacos. Next base: position 45,682,927 of record NC_132988.1, read on the forward strand.
ACTCACAGGACCCAGTGTATAGTTGTACGCACAGCTGTTTGTTACAGCAGAAGGATACAAGGCAAAATCAGCAAAGGAAAAAGGCACACAGGGTGAAGTCCAGAGGAGGCCAGGAGCAAACTTCCAAGGGTCCCTTCCCGGTGGAATCACATAGGTTGTGCTTAATTTCCCCAACCAGTTGTGACAGTACCTGTGAAATATCGTCTACCAGGGAAGCCTATTAGTGACTCAGTGTCTGGGATTGTTATTGGAGTTGGTCACACAGGAACCTTCTGCTGGCCACGTACCCAAATGCTATACTCCCAGAATGTAAGCAGGTATTCAAAAGAAAACATATTGTTTGCACAACAGTTAAGGCACAGCGAGCCATTCTTACCAGGAAATAGTGGGAACTCTCCTCAAATCTAAGTTACCAGGCAGGCATTTCTAAGGAGAGCAGTTCCAGGTCTTGCTTTTGTACGCTGTCCTATTTCAATGAGCTATCATACAGGACCAAATTACAGGAGAGAGGTCTTACTCTCAGCAGGTCACCTAGGTACATCGCGAGCCTAAGAAGCACAGGGTAAACCCTCTATGTTTTCAGTATTTAAAATGTAGCATTTTTAATGTGGACAAATGTTATCTTAACTTACATAAGAGAAGATCTAAGGCCTTTAGTGTCCTTTTGTACAATAAAAAGAGCTGAATTCTGGTTTTGTTTACTTTTCTGAACACTTTCTTTTTAAAAAAATACTACTGAGAATTCTGAATGAATAGGATTCCTAAATTGAAACTCCGAGACATCATTTAATTTACCAGACTGGGAAAATGTCCATACCCAGGTAACAACTTCTCTCACAAGTTTCCAGCAGGGGTGAGAATAAGGTAAACCCCCTCCGGGAGACCATTTGACAAGACAGCTATCAAAATTATACATATACTATATGCCCTGCAATTCTACTTTGCAAATTTATACACATATAATTGTGCACATGTACAAAGTTATTTACTGTGGCATTGTTTAAGAGCAAGGATTGGCTACAACCCAAATGTCCATCAATAGGTCACTATTTAAATTGTGGTACATCCATACAATGGACTACTCTGTGACTGTTGAGGGGGTGAAAAAAAAGAAGAATGAGGACACTCTCTTAGTACTGATTTATTAAACCCTCCTCCATTTATTAGAAGATAAATATACAATGCTCAAAAGTATAGTTTGGTATCCTTTATTTTATGAAAGGAGCAAATATGAATTCAGATTTGTGCACAGAGGAACTCTGGAAAGCTGCATTAGACACTGACAACTGAGGCTAGGAGGGGATGATGGAGGCTGAATTTGGGCAGAAGCTGTGAACCTGAATAAAATGAATTTAAATGGTATACTTGAAGAGCAATCCTTCTTTCAGCCTAGATCAGATCACCCCGGCACCTGTTTTTTGTTTATTGTTTTAATAAGCTTCCACATTTTTCCAGTGATTAAACTAGAGCATTAAGATTGCTCGCATTTTCCGAATCAGATTCCAACTCTCCCATTTTCATCTTGTGTCTGTCTGCCATCTTGAAGGGGGTTTTCCAGGACACCTGAGAGTGAGTCAACTTCTCTGCACCTCCCTTCTCCCATTCGTTTGCTGAGGATATTTGGAAGCTTTTTAAAAGCTCCATGAAAGCAGGGAATTTGCTTTGTTCACTGCCTCATTTCATTCAGGCACACTGAAAAGACTGCCTGGCACACAGAAATCGTTCAGTAAGTATTTGTTGAATAAATGAATTCTTTTTTTCACCCAGCAGGACAGATATTACCAGACAAAGAGGGGATATCACAGGCATCAAATACTCAGAAATAGCTGTCATTCCTAGTATTAGCTCAATATAGGCATTCTAATCCCAGCAACATTCTTACAATTATTTTGAATTTTACGGAAGACAAACAAATAAGCTTACAGAATGCTGTGCTAAACAATGATTCTTCAATATTTATAAAATGTTATTTTTAATTAACTTGGGATTACATGGCCCTGGGGTCCATCTTTGGGCTAAAGTCTCTTTAGACAAACACCACACTAATTAGAAATGATGAAAAAGAACGGCTACCATAAGAGCCCTAGTCATAAGGTGTGCATAGCGGGAGAGAGAAAATCTTCTGTGTTAAAAAAGCAACTGCTAGTTTATTTTCAAGAAAAAATTATCCTGGAATTAAATTCGAATTAGCCTAGACGATGAATTGAGTTGCACAATATCAATCATAAAAGCAAAAACTTCCTTCTCCATGGGCAGAAAATGGGTATAACTGCCACACATCTTTTACCTTGGTTTTAGTAACTAGAGAAACACACCAACTTTTCTAGCAATCATTTTAGTAATATTGTTGAACAGGTGCACAGCTGACTGATGTTTCTTTGAAGATTTTTAGTGCCAGTAACTTTTCTGAACGCACATTGCTGAGTGCTGTCTCGGCAGTAATGCAAAGAGGTTAGGATGTTTTGGAGTCACTTACATTTCTCTTGCTGTCATTTAAGACAAAAGTCCCATGAGTGAGGAAATATTCACTCACCCATTCACCTGAAACCGCTTGAAATGTAAGACTCTTCTTAGAATAAAACAGACATTCTCAGAGTTAAGGCACTTTTGAAATATCTTAACTAGAAAAGGGAAGAGAGCAGAGAAATTGCAGGACAACTGGGAGGCAACCAACCTTCAGCAGATGCAAATTATACTTATGATCTAGCACCAGGAAGCACCAAACCTGCTGGCTGCAGATGGTAGCACAGCAAATCCCACCTTGGTCCCTGTAGTCTTGGAGCAGATCCTTTCTGCGCAGAGTGGCAGCGGCAGAGGACAAGGCTCTAAAAGGCAGAGAAAGTAAGAGGTTAATAAGAATGATGCTCTGTTGGTATGCTTTGCTGGTTTTCTGGGGGTGAGGGTGAAAAGATGAGCTCTGTGATATTGCCCCTCTGGAAGAGTCACCAGGAAAACACTGGGTCTAACAGGTACCAGCATTTCAGGAGGAGAGAAGCAACCCAGCCATGCACGTGTCACTTGTTTACTTAACATTCGACAGACCTTTTCAGAGGTGGAGCAATGGAGCAGGCAGATTCCCTTCCCTCATGATGCTCACATTCTAACAAGTAGACAAGCAAGGTCAATCAGAGTCAGAGGGAGGCTGGCAAGGCTGATTCAGAGCAAACAGTTAGGGATGCTATTTAAGTTAAGACTTAATAATAATGGTGGGGCAGGGAGTGATAGGAAATTGAAGAAGAGCACTCCAGGCCAAAGAAGCAGCTGGTTCACAGGCCCGGAGGCAGGAATGAACCGAGCAGGCTTAGAGAACTAAAAGGCAACAGAGCATCGTGACCCAGGAGCCGAGAAGTGCAGCAGAGGCCAGAGGGCAGAGGCCAGGTCACCCAGGGCTCTACAGAGCAGGCAGAAGGACTGCCTACACACAGGCACACTCGGTGTCATGGAAACCCAGGCTGCTGTGCAGTGCACAATTCGTCGCCTTCCAACAAAATGGTGGAAGAGTCCCTTTGAAATACATATGTTACATGCTGTAATATTTTAATGGACTTTTAACAGACTTTTTTAAGAGCAGTTTTACATTTACAGTGAAATTAAGGGAAAAGTACAGAGATTTCCCATATTTCCCTTGCCCCTTCACATGCACACCTCCTTCATTATCAACATCCCCCACAGAGCAGTACATTCATTACAACCGACAAACCTTCACGGACACACCATAATCACCCAGAGTCCACAGTTCACAGCAAGGTTCACTCTTGGTGGTGCGTACATGCTATGAGTTTGGACACAATATAATGACATGTATCTACATTAAAGTATCATACAGAGTAGTTTAGTTTCACTGCCTCCCAAATCCTCTATGTTCCACCTATTCATCTCTCCCTCTCCTCTTTCAATGGATTTTTAAGTAGCTGAAATTTGACTTGTGAGTGGAAGTAAAATATATGCCACTTTCCAGAGGTTTACAGTGCACAGAACCACCATACGAGATCAGAGTATAAACGCGCATGATCTGGTAGCTGATACTGATATGTATATATATATATAACTTTATAACTATATATATCTTTTTAACTAACAATTACAGGATATATGCCCATCTGCAACCAGAAATCGATTTCCAATTGAGATCCTATTTTCACCAAAAATACTCAACTGTTGAAGAGACAAGAATGAATGTCACCCTGAGTACACACCCAAGAAAAATGAAACCACTAGTCCACACAAAAACTTGTACACAAATGTTCACTCAGTATTACTCATAATTGCCAAAAAGTGGGAACAATCCAAATGTCCATCAACGGATGAATGGATGAGCAACATGTGGTGTGTCCATATAATAAAATACAATCTGGTAATAAAAAAGAAAGAGTGATAGACGCTTTAACATGGATGAACCTTGACAACATTATACTGAATGAAAGAAGCCAACAAAAGACCATGTATTTCACGATTCCATTTATATGAAATGTGCAGAAGAGGCAAATCCATATAGACAGAAAGTAGATGAGTGGCTGCCAGGGGCTGGAGGCAGAGGAGAATGGGGAGTATCAGTGGGTATGGGGTTTCTTTGGGGGATGATGTAAATGTTCTAAAATTAGATAGAGCTGATGGTTGCACAACTCTGTGAAGATACTAAGAATCACTGAACTCTTCTCTTTTAAAAGGATGAATTTTACGGTATGTGAATTACATCTCAATAAAGCTTCTATAAAAATTAAAGGACAAAAGTGTATCTTAAATGCCATGTAGAGATGAAATAAACTTCAATTGGTCAAAAATGCTGCATTCCAGTAAGGCTCATGATATGAGTTAAGCAACTTAGTTTACATTTCAGATAAACTACAAGAATATTCTCAGAGGGACACGTTTATTCCTTTGAAGAGACCACCCCACCCACAGAGGATGTCTTTCTCCGTCCACTTGGGACCTCGCTCCAGCTATCACCTCTCTCTTGACTTTACCTACCACCCCTACTAACCTGACCCTACCTTCAGTCACCACCATGTTTCCCTTGCATTACATTAATCTCTTCCTGTCCCTCATTTTCCACACTGGTCTTTCTAAAAATTTGCTCTCTTACTTTAAATTCTTCAGAGGTTTCCCATATTTAAGACATTTCTAGAACACTAAGGTAGTATTAGAAGAAATTAATGGATATTCATATTCAATCAGATAGTCAAAGGGGTCACATGGCTCTTAATATTAAAGGTGCCTACAACATGGCCTCCAAGTATCCCCAAACCATGCCTGTCACAGTCCTCAGTGACAGTGGCTGCAATGTAAACACCCAACAATAATCTCACAGGCTAATCTTTATTTAATCACCTATTTGTAAGGTCAAGGGTTAATTTAGCCTAGATGAATACCTGACAAAGTAAGAACCAGGCTAACAGAGAGATTTCTCAAGGAGACAGATCCCAAAGGTCCGATGCTTTTCACATACCTACAGACATCCATACATAGAAATAAGCCCAGAGTGTCAAGCTATGAGATGTTGAAACTTAAAGTAGCTCACAAAACAGAACAACATTCTATTTCTTAGGTAGCAAGAGCAAGTCAAATTAAAGAGCAGACAGTGGCTCCATAACTTAAGTCTGTGGGCAATTATAATTGTTCATAGCATGATATTAATGATATTGATAATATTGTTAGCTTACAGATTTTTTTCAGTTACACAGTGAAACATGGTGCCTTTCATCTAGTCAAATTTAAAAGGGGTGCTCTTGTCAAAAAGGAGATAGGTAAAGGGGGTGGATGGTAGAACTAAATTCATGCTTACTATGCCAAACACTCTTTTCACATGCATCCTAAAGTAGTTAAGAAAAGACTCATTTAAAAGAGTGTCATGGTAGGGGGTGGGGGTGGATATAGTGCAGTGGCAGAGAGCATGGTTAGCATGCATAAAGTTCTGGGTTCAAGCCTGGGGTCCAAGCCCCTGGACCTCCACTGAAAAAAAAAAGTGTCATGGAAGTTCATTTATTTTCATTTGAAATATATATACCATGCATCACTTCAGAAAGGAATAAAGTAAATGATACAACTTACAAAGTAAAATACTCTGGTAAGAGGAGTAAAGTAGGATCAGAGAGCCAGGTGAATATAGATTGGGGGTTCTTGATCACAGACGTAGTGGAAGGAGGTCATCGGGGGGAAAAAGTTTTTCTGAACATTTAGCTGTATCATGCTCACTGCAGGTCCGTACACAAGGGGAGATGAGCAATAGCACAGACCAGGGAGATCATCGTATGATGTCATATGATAGTTTTCCATCGTGACCCTCAATAAATTCCAAGGCGTAACTCTCTAGAGCTTCTATGGTAGGAAGCCAAGGCAAAGTAACACAAATAAGCAGCTCTGACGGTCTGGCTCATTTCAGGGACACAACTGCACCAGAAATCCATCCTTTACTTCCATTTCCCTCAGCCATGCATCTGGTAAGAGCTGAAGAGAAGACAGTTCCAGATTTGTGGAACAAAATTCTCTACCATCAGGAGATGGCCAAAAAAAAAGCACATAAAAACACTACATAACCTGATGATACACTGAAAGTGACTTTCCACAGAAGCATCTGTTTTTAAGTCTAATGGACTAGAGAGTCATTGTTTGGCAAAAGAACAGCCATAATCATCTCAGGGGATTAAACGACTCAAAAGAATATTCCTATTTCTCACAGTCCTCTCATGCTCTACCTAACAGTTAAATGTGGAGCGTTTTCAAATTACAAAAGCCATTGTGGTTAAGGCATATTTTATTGTAAGTTGGAAAATAGATTAATTTTTTATTTTAAAGACTAGTTATTAGAGAGCAAACCTTAGCTAGCAAAGGACCTTTGTTCCTTCGGATAGTCCCACACTGTACGTGGAAGACATAACACAGCTGAACCTCCACAGCTATTCCATGAGTCCTGTGAATGAGCTGATGTTCCAGCGATTTGTCAGCTTTTTTCCATTCCATCAGGCAAAGTATGTTGTTCTTAAGGCTAATTATTTAAGAACTTTTTTCTTCAGATTGAAATAGTGTTCATCTTAAAAGTTGTTAATCAACTGTAGCAATGTATTTTCACTTTAATTAGCCACCCAGGGAAAGCAGAAATAGATTAAAATACTTGCAGTTCACAGGCCCTAAATGTAGCATTCAGCAAGGGATGGCAGGTACAATTAATTCCCATGCACTCCTGGACAAATCCCACTTCCTTAAAGAAGACTCTTCTTGACTTCTTCAGACTAGGGACCACGTCTGTCAGGTTTTCTGCTGTCTTATGGCACACAGTTGATGTTATTTGTTCACTGACTAACCCCCTCTTTATAAGACAGCCAGCTGTGTTCTTAAAGAGGCCCCGGTAAGCCCCTTGCAAGTAAGATACTGAAGTCACTGAAGTGATCTTCTAAAGAGGGGAGAGGGGAGGAAAGCAGTTTAATACCATAACAACCACAGGTTTGATGCCATGAAGATTTTCTGAAGCAGAGTCCTTGGATGCACACGTGGCAGGTGTGAATGAGAGAGGGAGGGAGAAAATGGGGGAGGGATGACCCAGTAATTTAGACGGGCACTTAAAGAGTAAAACTGTACTATGAGACCTCAAATAGTGTTTTCTAATTATAGATTCTTAAATTTGAAGTATCTTGAAAGGTCACTCTGTACTTTCCTCCGCCTAATACAGACAGCATTCAAACATCCCAGGAATAGGAGTCCTCTTTTTTAAAGTCCAGAGAGAAAGGTTGAACTAACAGATTAAAAAGCGCTCTGTCTCCCACCCTCTACAGGTTATCTGTTAGGTCTTGCATGAAGAAACAATCACCAATTTAGTTCTTTCCTTCATGACACAAAGTTGTAATTGTTACATCCAATCTCCCTAGAGTCCAAGTCATAAGAAATGACAAGAAGGTCACATTGTATTGTTAACAGTGAAACTTCATTTATTTATTTAATTTTAAGAAATGCTTTCAGACCTTCTGCAACCAAAGAAGACAACTCCTTTATGCTTTAACATTGAAAATGAAAAAGTGTTTTAACCTTATTGGTGAGCAAAGAACTCAAACCAAAAAAGTGAGATACGGGGGAAGGGTATAGCTCAAGTGGTAGAGCGCATGCTCAGCACTCAAGAGGTCCTGGGTTCAATTCCCCAGACCTCCTCCAGGCAGAACTCGAAGAAACCCAATTACCTCCCCGTCAGAATACAAAAAAGTGAGATACATATAAATTGGCTTAAAAAACAAAAATATCAAGGTGCTCTCCATGACAACAATGAAACACATTTCTTATATTTTAAAAATACCCTAAGAATGTGAACAAGATTGAGGTCTGAGCCTCTGACATCATTAATAAAAAATGGAAATAACTAAGTGTCCATCAATAGGGGATTGCTTAAAGAAATTGTGGTGAATGGATACAACAGAATACTGAAATGCTTCCTTACCATGTCGAGTGGGAAGTGACAAAAGAGGTTCATGATATACTTATGAGTACAAAACAGTGATATGTATATGACCCTATTTACCTTGTTTTTTAAAAGTTGCCTGCATAAACATAAATGCTGGTAAGATAAGGCAAAATGTTAACAGGTGATAGATCTATAGATGACTTAAGTTTTCCCTTTGCTTATCAATTTTTAAAATTTTCTAAAATAAACAAAAGTTGTTATTGTAATTTAAAAGGAGAAAAGATGAGTTTCAGCTCCCAACACAAATTTCCAAATATCAGCTATCATATTGACATTCTCTTTAAAAATTTTATTATGATAAGCACATAGTCTGTTTCATATCATGTACTAAGGATAAAAATAGTAAACCTCATTTTTCATTTTGGTCACTATGTTTGAGGTAGGCAAATAAAAATACTCTGTCCTGAAAACTTAAAAGGTTTTTTTCTTTTTAGCAAGATGCCAGTTGTGGTGATGTACCACCAGGTAGCAAAGAGCTCAGCCTCTGTAGTTAAATATAGCATAATTATACAGTTCATAAAACTAAAGTAAAATGTGCATATTTACTGTGATTATTACTCTTGCTCAAATAAAATCCTGTCTTTGAAAATAAAAATGAAACTAGAAGTAAAAATGAAACCAGACATGGATAAATATGAATTTAGGCAGAAACAAATTGGGGTGGGGGTATTATTAGAAAGAGGCTGCCAGACGGAGTTCACCTCTGGTCAGGGAGAAAGGACATCTGTTGGGAGGCAGAGTAACTCCTCAGGATACATACATGAAAGTACTATAACAAAAATTGCAAGGATCCTGGAGTATGTATCTGAGCAGGTGAACAGAATGAGCAGACGAGCTACACCTGAGTAACTCAGCGATGGCCAAGCTTGTGCAAACCTTCCAGCTCCTGCTCGGGAAGTCTCCTTTGGATTCCCAGCCTGGTCAAGTCTCTTGGTTCTGTAATCCATATCCCCTAGTTCTTATTTTCCTCTTTCCTAATCTTTTGTTGTCCATACTCTTAATATTTTTAAGAGGTTGTTTACTCCAGTCTCCTCAGTAGTTATCAGCAGTTTGCTTCTCTTCCTTTAGAAAATGAATAATTTGGGGGAAAAAAAACTTTAAATCATACATATTCAGTGGGCTTAGTGATGTTATGGATTATTTTATGAGATGCTAACTCTGGAAAACCACTTCCACTAAAGTTAATGCAAATGAAGTACAAATAAGAAAAAAAGAAAAGAAAATGAGTAATCTGTACTTTAACTCTTTTATAAGGAATTTACCTGATCTACCTGTGTGTCATCACCCATCTCAGACATCCTCACCCAACAGGTTTCCAACACTCCTTCTAAGCAATCTCAAAGCAAATTACATATTGGCAGATTTACATAATCCTCTTTGGTAACACAACTATTTCAAGGTCTTCTTTCAAGTCTTGAAGGATGATGTTCAGAGAACACTATGTGAATCAAGAAAGTAAACTCTCAGGACCACAAAGAGTTAGTTGGTGTCCAAATAAAATAGCAATGAAAGCACCAAGAATAACTGGAAAGGGGGAAGAAGAAGGATGGAAGTGAAATGAGGGGCACGTTACTAAAAAGCTTTTTGCAACTGAACCCCAAGCAAAATAAAGGAAAATGAAGCAAAGCACCCAGAGCTCAGGGAGGATGAATACATTTTTGAGGGTAGGGGCCAGAGGCGAGAATCAAGATGTAAACCAGAGGTCCCGCTGGTAGAACCCAGGCTCTAATGAGCTGTCACAACATGGATGGTGATGCTAACCAAGTAAATAAATCAGCCAATGTGCTTTTGCACTGAGCTTCTGAGTCACATGTGGTCAGAGGCCACACCTCAGAGTACACAGAGGAAAAGTTTAAGGAGTAAACACTGTAGATGTCATCGTTAAAGACAGTCCCACCCTCTCTCTTGCTTTCAGAATACAATCCATGGGCTTCGGATAATGTAGACACCACCTTGATTTCAGAATCTGACACCTTCAAGAGAAGGATGAGGTTTAGCACATGGAAAAAGAAGCCTCGAGGTCCTTCCCAACCTCCCTGAAGTGTTTAAAGCTTGCTAGAGAGAAAAGTAAAGAATAATTCTTATTCACCCTTGTAAAAATGTTTACAGACAGTAAATAAACTCAGTGTCCTATTACATTTCTAAAGAAATGAAAATGTGTCAAGGAAACGCAAGCATGTGTACTTTCTCCAGTGAGAGTAGACACATCCATTTTTTACTTTTTCATGGTACTTTGGTTAAACTCTAATAATGCATTAGGTGGTGAGTCACTCTCTAATTGAGAGCAGTGGGAAATATGATAAAAAAGAAAGTAAAGAGGACCTGAGGAAAAGAGCATGGACAAAGAATATTTTATTACAATTAGGAGACTTGAATCTAGACTGGATTCTGGTATTGCTAAGTGTGATCTTTAAAAGTCACTTTAACAGATCCAGCATGCAGAAAATCAGCAAGGACATAGTGGAACTCAACACAATCCACTGGATCTAAGTGACGTCTACAGACTACTTCATTCAGTAACAGCAGAATACACATTCTTCTCATGCTCACATGAGCGTTCACCAAGAGAGATCACATTCTGGGCCATAAAACACACTATAATAAATTTAAAAGAATAGGAATTATGCATTGCGTCCTTTTAGATCACAATGGAAAATCCCATTGTGGAAAATCCCAAAATACTTGAAGGATAAGCAACACATTTCTTTTCTTTTTTGTGATCTTTTTTATTGTAGGAGTCACAGCTGAAAGCAATGAAAGAGACCGTACAGCTCTGCCTGTCAGCAGTTTTCTGAAGTAACACATTTCTAAAAAGCAGAGGGAAATTTACAGCAATGAATGCACACTTTTAGAAATGATCTAAAATCAATAATCTAAGCTTATACCTTAGGAAACTAGAAAAAGAGGAGTAAATTGAACCCAAAGTAAATAGAAGAAATACAAAATTTGAGCATAAATCAATGAAATGGAAAACAGGAAATCAAGAGAAAGTTAATGAAAACAAAAGCTAGTTCTTTGAAAAGATCAATAAAATCAACAGGCCTCCAGGCAGGCTAACTAAGGGAAGAAAAAAGAATACAAACTACTAACATCAGAAATAAAAGACAGAACATCACTGCAGATCCCAAGACATTAAAAGGATGATAAAAGAATACTATGAACATATCTATATGTTCACAAATTTAATAACCTAGGTGAAATGGACTGATTCCTTCAAAGATACAATCTACCCAAACTCACACAAAAAATAAACCATCTGCATAGGCCTATATGTATTTAAAAAGTTGAATCAATAATTAATAACCTTACAAAATAGAAAGTACCAGGCCCAGATGAATTCATTGGTGAATTCTACCAAATATTTAAGGAAGAAATTATATTAATTCTCTACAATCTCTTTCCAAAGATAGAAGCAGAGGGAATACTTCCTAAATCATTCTATGAGGCCAGCGTTACCTTAATACTAAAACCAGACAAAAACAATACTAGAAAACTACAGACCAGTATCTCTCATGGGCTCAGATGCAAAATAATCAACAAAATTCAAAAACTGAATCGAACAATGTAAAAAAATAATTATACATCACAACTAAATAAGATTCATACCAGGTATGCAAGGCTGATTAAACTTTTGAAAAATTAATTATTATAATCCATCACATCAACAGGCTAAAGAAGAAAAATCATATGATCATATCAACAGATGCAGAAAAAGAATTTGACAAAACCCAGCACTCATTCATGATTAAAAACTTTCAGTTAACTAGGAAAAAAGAGGAACTTCAACTTGGTAGAGAATATCTACAAAAAGCCTATAGCTAATATCATACTTAATGCCAAGGGGCTCAAACTTTTACCATGACGATCAGGAACAAGGTAAGGATGTGCCCTCTCACCACTGCTTCATAACATCAAACTGGAAACCCAAGCTCATGCAATTAGATAAGAAAAGGAAATTAAAAATACAGAGATTGGGAAAGAAGAAATAAGACTATCTTTGTTTCACAGACAACATGATCTTCTATGTAGAAAATCCAAAAGAATTGACAAAGATACTCCTGGAATTAACAAGCAATGATAGTGAGGTTGCAGGATACCAGGTTAATACACAAAAGTCTATCACTTCCCTATCCATCAACAATGAAGAACTGGAATTTGAAATTTAAAATACAATACTATGTACATTCGCACCCTCCCCCCAAACGAAATACTTAGGTATAAATCTAACAAAATATGTACAAGGTCTACACGAGGAAAACTACAAAACTGATGAAAGATAACAAAGAACTAAATAAATGGAGAGATATCCCGTGTTCATGAATAGTAAGAATAAATGTTAAGATGTCAGTTCACCTCAACTTGAACCCAATCAAAATCCCAGCAAATTATTTTTGTGGATATTGACAAACTGATTCTAAAGTTTATATGGAGTGACAGAAGACCCAGAATAGCCAACTCAATTTTGAAAGACAAAAACAAAGGCAGAAGACTGACACTACCTGACTTCAAAACTTACTGTAAAGGTACAGCAATCAAGACAGTCTCATATTGGTGAAAGAATAGACAAACAAGTCAGTGGGAAAGAATAGAGAGCCCAGAAACAGACGTACATAAATAAAGTCAACTGGTCTTTGACAAAGGAACAAAGACAATACCTTGGAGCAAAGACAGTCTTTTCAATAAACGCTACTGGAACAACTGGTCATTCACATGCAAAAAAGGAATCCAGACACAGATCTTACACCCTTCACAAAAATTAACTCAAAATGTATCACATGCCTAAATGTAAAGCACAAAACTATGTAACTCCTAGAAGATAACAAAGGAGAAAACCAACTGATCTTGGATATGGAGAAGACTTCCTTGATAAGATAACAAAAGCATGATCCATGAAAGATATAACTGATAAGCTGGACTTCACTAACATTAATAATTTGTGTTCTGTGAAAGGCAATGTCAAGTGAGAAAATAAGCAACAGAATGGGAGAAACATTTGCAAAAGACACATCTGATAAAGCACTGTTCTCCAAAATATATCAAAAACTCTTAAAACTCAACAGTAGGAAAATAGCCCAATCAATAAATGGGTCAAGGACTTAAACAGATCTCACCAAAGAAGACACAGAAGTGGCAAATAAGCAAAAGAAAAGATGCTTCACATACATGTCACAGGGAAATGCAAATTAAAACAATAACGAGATACCTTTACACCTATCAGAATGGCCAAATTCTGCAGCACTGACAAAACCAAACGGTGGTGAGTATGGAGAGCGACAAGAACTCTCACTCATTGCTGGTGGAAATGCAAAATGGTATAACCACTTTGGAAGACAGTCTGGTGGTTTCTCACAAAACTAAAGACACTATTACCATATGATCTAGCAATCCTTGATATTTACCCAAAGGAATTAAAAACTTATGTCCACACAAAAACCTGCACACAAATGTGTATAGTAAGTTTACCCATAATTGCCAAAAGCTGGAAGCAACCAAGATGTCCTTCAAAGGGTGAATGGATAAACAAACCACGATACATCATACAATAGAATATTATTCAATGATAAAAAGTAATGAGCTATCTCAAGCTACAAAAAGACATGGAAGACCTTTAAATGCAAACTGCTAAGCAAAAGAGCCAATCTGAAAAGGCTACATACTATGTGATTCCAACTTTATGGCATCCTGGAAAAGGCAGAACTACAGAGACAGTAAAAAGATCAGCAGTTGCCAGGGGTTGGGGGAGAGGGAGGGAGGGATGAATAGGTGAAGAACAGGGGGTTGTTAGGGTGGTGAAACTATTCTATATGATACTGTACAAGATGGCTATGTCAAACACTTGTCAAAGCCTATAGAATGTACAAAAGTGAATCCTAATGTAAACTACGGGCTTCAGTTAATAATACTGTATCAGTATCAGCTCATTAATTGTAACAAACGTGCCCCATTAATGCAAGGTGTCAATGATAAGGGAAACTGGGAGAGGAGATGGCATGGCATATGAGAACTCTGCACTTTCTGCTCAATTTTTCTGTAAACCTAAACTGCTCCAAGAAATAAGGCCTATTAATTTACAAAAAAGTACTTCTCAGAGTTACCCATAAACTCATTTTTAATATATTTTTTAAGAGAGCAATAATTTTTTCAAAAATAAAAACAAGAAATACTCCAAATATGGTAAAGCAGCACTAGAAAATGAATGGCAAAACAGCCCCCAGTTATGTCCTTCAAGGACAATGACAATTTGCTCAAACACAGCTACTGATCTAAATCTGCCTTACAATTCAAAAGCACTTAAGCCTTTTAAATATGGAGAACATTCTAAACACTGCTTAATGTTGATGAAACAACATTTGTGGTCAGGGCAGCACTCCATCCTGTGGTATGATGTGTTTAGATCTGTAACTCCATCTTCGCCCCTACAGGTTTTCATACTCTATGTACCTGTTTACAGCATACTTTATCCTGCTGAAATGAAAGGTTCATTCAGTGTGCATCATAAGCCCATATAAGGAGGGGGCTTAGCACAGATCTGTAATGTGCCATTTGCAAACATGTACCCTGATGAACTATGCCTAAGAGATGATTTGCTTTCCTTCCAAAATGACATTTTTAGGACATCCCTTAGAACAGTCTCATAGCCAAAGACACAATTTAATGGAGCTCCCTAAGTCAAGAGTTTCCAAGCTGCCTGTCTCAAGAAAACTTGCTACCAAGAACCTTGCTACGAGCTAAAATCCAGCTAACGTAATACACATCTGCAGAAGACAGAACCTGCAGAAGATGGAACGAGACAGAAATCTGACTACAGGAATAACAGACAGATCCCAGAAGATATTTCTCTGCAATTTGCAAAATTCCATGTAAGTTTTATGCTGTGATTTTAAATTAAAACGCCTCAATTTCAAATAGACTTCTTAAGGCTTCCACGAATTACATCTACAGTTCAGAACTGCACAAGCAACCATGTGCAGGTGACCTGCTTGGTCACCCTGAATACCTTTTGTAAAGCAGCAGCCCAATGCGTGATTATTTTTCTCCTCGGTCCTAACCCAAAGGGAGTGGGATCTTTTCATTTTCCTGGGAAGGCACCCTTAGGATGGAGATAGACCCTAAGGACTCCAGACCTCAGAGCTCCACCTCCAGTTCTCCACCGTAGTCATATCCTCTGCTTATTTGGTTTCTCACTGACAGCTGTGTCCTTGGCAATTCACAGCTGACACAACACTACTTCCACTGCTTCCACTTCAAGACACAGTATTTAGAAACTAGTAGTTAACACTTGCGGTTTATAAACAAATACTTAGTACGTCAGCTGGTTCATCAGACAGCTATACTTGTTAAATTGGTTGTGTTTAAAGAATCAATCCAAATTCTCATTAGATTATAATCAAATCTCATTTCAATGAACAAAAAATGTACCTGAGGACAAGTGATTCAAAAAAAGCATTTTGTCAATATTTCCTTCTTTCAAGTTTCACATTGGAAGGGATCAAAGGATTCTTAGAATTCAAAAATAGTTAATTAATTACTTGTATATAAAAATGAGTATATGTATCCAACCTTAAGATTGTTTTTACAAATAGCATTTTAGAAGCAAAGTTCAAGTACACTGTTTCAAACAAAAAGATTCAGCCTTGTTTTCTTTAATGATGATGGCAGCGTAGGGCGAATGCTTGGCAAACGGACCTAGAACAGAAATGAAACGTAGGGTCTAACATCGTATTTTACCTTTAGTATTCTGTCTTCTCTACTAAACCACTTAGAAACACTTTTATAAATTACATCCTTCAGGCTGTTGTTTCATAATTTTCCAGTTCCTTGCTCACCTACTAAAGGCAACTGACTTGTCAAGAAGGAAAACAAAACAACAACAAAATTACAAGAGGGGGAATTGTAGGCTTAGATGAAATGGCTGGATAAAGAATCATGAAAAAAAAGTAAGATCTATACAGGTGACTAGTAGTCAATGAAGAAACAAATGGAATCAATTAATTCAAAATGTGTCTGTAAGGTCATTCAGACAGACCTACCTCCAAAATTCACTGAGGCACAACTGGAAACTGCAAGACAGTTCACTGAGACAGGCAGACCTTACTCTAGTTTTTGTGGCTGCCTGATAACTAGAACTCGCCTGAGCTAAATTTCTCTCTCACACACACACAGACACAGGAAAAGATCTGGAATACAACTTCCATGACCTAGTTTCAAATATATTCCCTGCCTTTCTTCCAAACTAACATACATCACATGAATTATCCTCAACAAACCCACGTGCTTTAGACATGTGTAATCCCAACCTTAACGACAAAAGACTCTCAGTGGGAAAGAACAGTTATATCACAATCACCCTCTCAATTTCATTCTCTGGAAAAGGCTACTGGTATTTTTTTTTAATTTTTAAATTTATTTTTTATTTTATTTTTTGGGGGGGAGGTAATTAGGTTTATTTATTTACTTGTTTATTTAATTTTAAAGGAGGCACCGGGGACTGAACCCAGGGTCTCGTGCATGCTAAACACACACTCTACCACTCAGCTGTACCCTCCCCTCAAAAGGTTACTGGTGTTTTCTATTTTTAGTTCACTTTTTTCCTCCATTCCCACAAAGTTGTCTTTGTAGACATATGTTGTCCTGCCTCAGAAATACAGAAGCAATTATTAATCAGATTTTCCTTGTTATGCCTATTAGCAGCAGGGCACCTGTCACAATCGTCATAATGTTCCAGAAAAGTATTAAAGAATCTGCCAAGTTAATTTTCCTGATTGTAACTTTGTGCACATCCAAATCTTCAGGCTATACAGTCAAACCTGAACTCCTCCTCCTAACAATCACTGCACACTCCCAAACCCGCTCCTTACCAAGAGTGTCCTGGAAATGGCACCGAACTGGATTAGAGAGATTGATAACTTCCTAGTAATCTTAGTTTCTTCATGTAAATAAAAAATTAGACTAGACCAAGGATTAAGGATTTTTTTCATGCTCTGCTTCCAACATTTCTATTCCACCCTTCCCCACTTTTTGGAAGATTTAAAAAAAAAAGTCACGATAAGTGGCATCAATTATGTTGTAGATAGTTCTCTGCCTCGAGGAATCTAAAATCCAGTTGAAGATCCAAGGATAGTAAATCCAATAAAAGCCCATTTCTTTCTGTCTGCCCCAAAAGGAGGCCCGCAGATAGTAACCAATAGACCGTGCATTCTCAATGGGGAAAATTCGTGCCCTAAGTGTGGGAAAAATGTTTTGTGGTCCTCTGAAGGGTGTAAAAATTCCTCAGAAGGAAGGGTGTGGTTAGGAAAAACCTATGTAAAAAGGAATACTGGAGGATAAGAAAGTTGAGAAACACTGATAGTGGAACCCACGAGAGCTTCGCATTGCTCTACATATGCTTCATAATTAGCTACATTACCCTGAACAAATTTCTTAACCTGAGTCGAGCCGCACCCTGATGTACCACCAACATCCTGGGTTTCTTCCTTGGATTAACAACTACAAATGGCCAGCATCTCTTCAACCTTAACTTCTCAACTCGAATGTTCCTTTCTCAAAAAAGTCCTTTCCCAACCACTGTTTAAAGTAAGCCTCCCCTCATTCTCTCTCAGCACTACTGATCCACTTTCACAGTCTGTAACTGGATAGTTGTTTCCTTGTTTTGACTGGATGTCTCCCACCTTGGGTGGTAGTTTCCATGAGGGGATGGACTGTGTCTGTGTTTACAGTAGTACCCTGAGCCTGGCACAAAACAAGCTGCTGGCTGGTTCCCTTCCCCTTGACCAACTTTTACTATCTTAACATACTGACGGGTGTGTCAGGACCCTTCTCCAGAGATTAACCCCACGATATGGTCTCCAATACTAATAATAATTCACTCTTTTTTTCACTTCGAGGTCCCCTTGGCCTCAGACCAAAATCTGCCAGAAAGTTTCCCAAAGATCTTTGATCAATTATAAAAATTTTATTATTGCAAAAACCCTGAAAATCATACTGAACTTGACATTAAGGGGAATGGATTAGAGAAGGAACGTGCATTTTTTAAAATGTAAGATTGAATATCAGTGCCCACTTTAGCAACATATGGACTAAAACTGGAATGATGGGGAGATTAGCATGGCCCCTGCACAAAGATGACATGCAAATCTGTGAAGTGTTCTATATTTAAAAAAAAAAAAGACTGAATATCAAAATAGCACTTTTTATTCTTCAAGGTGCCCAAGATTTTAAAAGACCTTTCATTTCTTATCCTAGGGGCTGTTCTACTTTCGGGTGTAACAATACTGGAGCCACTAACAGAGAGACGAGGCAATGGGACAGTCTGGGACATATACCCTTTCCACACGCAGGACGGGAAATTTTAATGTGAACAAGAGGTAAGTATGTGTGTTGCGCAGAGGGAAACAAAACTTGACCTACAGGAAGTTATTTCAAATCAGAACAGCTAACGTTGAGACCATATCACTCCCTGAAAATAAATCCTGCTCACCTTGAAGGAGCCAGGTCAGGTGTTATTACAGTGAAATTTATCTTAGTGAAAACAGAACATGAGGAAATCAAGAAGATGAGATTCTTCTGATTTGCTTACGACAAGAAATATATGTATCTATTTCTACAGTATCAAAATATTTAGCAAGTTCTAAACTATAAATTTAGTTGGATAAAGTAAAACAAAAACATATATACAGTTGAGTGCATATATGTATGTATGTATATAATCCACATATATTCATATCTATTTATATATGTTATATGGATTAAAACAAAAATATATAAAATACTTTATTCCCTCAGTTTCCTATTAAACATGGTCTTTAATTAGGATGACCATATAATTTAGTATCCTAACCAGGCCAGTTTTGAGTGAAAGAGAGACTTAATAATTACACCAGGATAGTGTGTATATACTGGGACTGTCCTGGACGAATCAGGATACATGATCACCTTAATTATAATAAAATCCATGGAGAACTATAAGATTTCGTGAAATACAAATTGGATGGACAATATTAAAATGTGTCTCCTTTAGTAAAGTTAAAAAAAAAGATTTTTCAAAAAAAAAGTTTTAAGAAATGAATTTTAAAAGCTGAAGTCTACAAAAGATCTTCTCCATATGAAGAAATATCCAATTAAACAAAGGGTATAAATCAAAGAATGAATAGTAAAGTATTAAAACAAGGAATTAATCTCTAGGACCAGAGGCTTAAATTAATGTTTTCTTTAATTAAGGAAGCCAATCCTTTCTAAAAACTTAAACCAACCCCATACAGACACTTCTGCACCAGCCTCTAATACCACTTTGTTATTTTCGTTACTAGGAGACATTTGCACGAAAACAAGATTTACATCCTTTTCTTGCTTCTGTTCTTCTACCTAAAGGAATAATCCTCCATTATTAGCAATACACTCAATATCTCCACAGCAACTAGTATAATTGGGGTGTTGCAACAGAGGATAATGAAGTGGAAAACAAGGTGATAGAAGTGGTATAGAAGAAAAAACAACTTTCACACAGCCTTGGTGGGAAAATAACTACCAAGAAGAAAAAAAAAAGAAAACTTGCTAAAAAGAACCATTTTGAGGTCGTTTTAGTCAGTTGCTACTAGGCCTTTAAGATACTTAAGTATGCAAGGAAGCAAATAAAAGTCTCTAACATGATGAAGTGTATGGAACAATTGCAGATGACTTCACTGAGAGAACTCCGAGGTGGGGAAGAGAGGAGGTTTCTGAAATAGATAAGAAGTGACTTTCCGCAGGTTTTCGCATGTGGCTCCCAAGAAGGGGCAGGGTACAAGGAACCGTTCAGAAGAGCCCTAGAGCTAAGCAAGTGTTAACTAAGCTAAGGGGGAGGGAGGGTCGATCCTGGGCAAAAGGTAGCCTCACAGTGGCCAGAGAAGGCAGAGGGCAGCAGACTGAGAATCAGGAAACCTGGGCTCTTCATTGGCTTCTGCCTGATGCAACACAGGGGTAAGCAATATGAGCCAAAAAGCAGTATTTGAGACTACTCATTAATTCAGAAAACATGTGTTGAGTGCCTACATCATGCTAGGGGGAAAAAATGTATAAATTTTGCTCCCAGGGAGCTCAGTCTGGAAGAACCGTAATTTCAACAGAAAATCATATTACAACATGGTAGCCTAGTGACAGAGAAAGGCCTAGGTATTCTGGAACAAAGAGGGGACACCTAGCCCAAGGGACTGAGGCGGGGAAGGGAGACAGGAAAGCTCCCTGCAGAGGATGTTGGAGGTCAACTCATTTGTGCTTTAAATCACTCCTCTGAAAGTGCTCAACAAGATCACCACCTAAAGGAATCCTCGGCATTGTAAAACCCGACAAACACTGTGCTCTCACCCGACTCAAGAACTCACAACAAAATTGATTACTCCATCCTGCTTTAAACACTCGATTTTGTTGGCATCTGGAGCAATGCTCTTTGGGTTCTCCCCCTACCTCATTACTACTCCTTGGTCTCCTACTCGATCTATTTATTAACTCTGTTATTCTTCATGGCCTGATCTCTGCCTTTCTTCTCTGCCTGCTAAATCTCCTTGGGTAATTCTAGATTTCCCATTACTTCATAATCTACTTCAATGCTGACACCCTCTGGCTCCGAGCTTGCCTATGAGTGCAGTTCTCAGAATCACTGTTCCCTGTTTGACAACTGTCTCTATTACGATGACCAATAGGCAGCTCAGACTAACTAATGGCCAAAACAGAACTCTATTCCCTACAACCCCCTTACCCATCAAAAAACTAGGAGACCTGCTTGACTTCTCCTACTCTGTCATGTCTCCTATCCAAATCTATCCATTAAGTCCTGTCCATTCTATCTCCAAACCTCTCAAATCCATCCACTGTTCTCCATTTCCAACACCACCACCCTGCTCCAGCCAGTATCACTCCTCCTGCACAATGCTGCCTAACTGCTTCTCCCCTTCCACTCCACTCTGCCCAGCAGAGAGCTCTGTTACACATGTAAATCAGATCATGTCCCGCTCCCTCTTAGATCACTTCACAACGCCTTCTCATTGCATATGGAATAAGATTTATATTCCCCACAAAGTTTGCAAGCACCCCCGACTCTCCCAACTGGGTTCTGCCTGCCCCACCACATTATCCCTCACCCCTCTCTCTCCTGCTCAGACACTGCAGCCAGACTGGCTTCCCTCCCTTCCTTGCCTTGTGTAACCAAGCACTTTCCCTGTTTCCTCTACTGGCTCCTTCTCACCCTGCACATCCCAACGCAAGCTTTACCTCTTCTGACAAATCTTTCCTGACTGTGCTAGAGAGGCTTCCCCATTCGCTCTCAACACATTTCCTTTAAAGAGCTGATCCAAGTCTGAACTGATCTTATTTATTTATTAGTTTTACTTGCTTGTCATCTGCTCAATCTCACTTTTCAGCACCTTTTTCTCTCTCAACACATCAACTCAAACAATTTCCATTAGGGTAGAAAGCTTGAGTATTGCTCACTGAATTCTTAGAATCAAGAACAAAGTCTAGCACACAGCAAGTGCTCAAAAATTGTGTGAATGCATTAATCAATTTCAGAAGGAACTGAGGAGGGCTTGGAGCTAGTCTCAGCCACCTGTGTAGCACAGGTATCTGATAAAGTCAATGCATTTATGAAATCCAAAGCAACCTATCTTGAGAACTTGGTGAGAACAGTGCCTTGTCCAGTATCTGGGGGAATTTTTTGCTACAAAACCCTCCACCATTATTTCCTTCCTCCACATTTAAGTATCTCCCCACACAGAATTGCACTTCCTTCCGTCCTTCCGTCCTCCCTCCCTCCCTTCTCCCCCTCTCTTTTCTCCCTCTCATACTGTGCCTGTGTCTTTCTACATTATAATCTTAACTATTCCTGGCAGACTGAGATTTGATATCAAGCAATGATTACTGATCTAGGTTTTATAGTGGCCTGGCTTCCTAAATTGTCACAATAAGCAACTCAACAAGAGCACAAATTAGTAAGCAACATCATGCATATAAACAGGGCAGGGCTAGGGTGAAGACAGCAGTGGATAAACAGGTGAGCAGTGAGGTGACAGATGAGAGAAGCGCGGTGAGGCACGGGGGCTGAGGCCAGGGCAGATGATGCCCGTATTCTATTGTATCATAACTCTCAAAGGCACATGAGCAGCCATCGTTCCTATATGCATGAATCTTAAATATTTCATTTATAGGCACAGGCACACCTCCTGCCATCAAAATTCACAAGCGTACTTGACAGATAACCTTAGAGAGATGTTTCACTGTACCCTTCAGCCTGCCCGCTAGTTCTAGCAAAAGGCACCAGAACCAGTTTTCTCTGACTCCAGGATATAATTCAGTTTTTAAAACACAATACACCAAAGTCACTGATGGTAATTGCTAAGGGATAGTTCTGAGAATGACCTCAGATTCGTGCAGGATGTTGTTCCTTAAGGATAAGGCTGGTCAGAGCTGAATGCCTGGTAAGGCAACCAACCACCAGCCACACGTGGCTACTGAACACTTGAAGTGTGGCTAGTCCAAGCTGAGATGTGCTGTAAGTGCAGAATACACACCAGATTTCGAAGATTTAGGAAAAAGTTAAAATGTTATGAATTTTTTTCCCAGTCATGCATATACATACGTATATATGTTTTCATATTATTTTTCATTAAAGCTTATTACAAGATATTGAATATAGTTAGTTCCCTGTGTTACACAGAAGAAATTTGTGGGGGGTTTTTTAATCTATTTTTATATATAGTGGCTAACATATGCAAATCCCAAACTCTCAAATTTATCTCTTTCCATTCTCTTTCCCCAAGTAGCCATAAGATTGTTGACTATGTCTGCAAGTCTGTTTGTTTTGTAGATGAGTTCATTAGTGTCCTCTTTTTCTCTTTTTTTTAGATTCCACACACGACTGATATCATATGTTATTTTTCTTTCTCTTTCTGGCTTACTTCACTTACAACGATGATCTCTAGGTCCATCTATGTTGCATATTAATTATAATTGACAATATTAAACATAACATTTTAATATGTTGGATTAAATACACTCTAAAAATAAGTTCTTAATAAAGTGACTCTAAATCTAAAAAGGTATATTTTAAAGGTATATATTGCAAATATGAAAATATCCTGTCCCCATAGTTTTAAGAGTTTTCAATTTTTTTATATTTCTACACAAGACAGCCTCTTCCCCTTAGAAACATATATTTACACTATCCAGCTAATGGTCCACCCATATTTATTTCAAATTACCAGAAATCCTCTATTATCCCCTATTTCACTTCTTGAAACAGGAAAATTCCCCAGATTTTACTTAGTACATTGGTGCTATTTCTACATTACACAAAGGGAGACCCTTAAATGATATAAGCTGTCTCCAAATCACAGTGTGAGATTGTTATTGGAGGATTCTTTATAAAAAAAAAAAGGCTTTGATGATTCTTGCTATTTTTAATTTCCATAATTCCAAGATATTATCTACTTTGGGGTCTATAATCCTCTGGGTGCTGACTACAGATGATCCAATGAATGATTCACCTTTTATTTGTTTAATTAATTACAATTTTAAAAGCCCTTGTATAGGAGTGCTTTTGCTCTCAAAGAATTCATAATTTTGCCAGGTAAGCAGAGCAAGTGATAGACTTTTAAAATGTAAAGGGAATCTGACCTCACACCTGTCAGAATGACTATCATCAAAAAGACCACAAATAACAAATGCTGGCATGGATGTGGAGAAAAGGGAACACTTGATCACTGTTGGTGGGAATGTAAATTGGTATGGCCACTATGGAGGACAAAAAACTAAAAATAGAACTACCACTATGACCCAGTAATTCCACTCCTGGGTATATATCCAAAGAAAACAAAAACACTGATTTGAAAAAATACATGCACCCCAATGTTGACAGCAGCAACATTTACAACTGTCAAAATATGGAAGCAACCTAA
Organism: Vicugna pacos; assembly: GCF_048564905.1. Classification (NCBI taxonomy): domain Eukaryota; kingdom Metazoa; phylum Chordata; class Mammalia; order Artiodactyla; family Camelidae; genus Vicugna; species Vicugna pacos. The sequence continues at coordinate 45,707,293 of NC_132988.1, forward strand.
GTGTCCATCACAGACAAACGGATAAAGAAGATGTGGTATATACATATACAACAGAATATTACTCAGCCATAAAAAGGAATGAACTTTTGCCATTGGCAGCAACGTGGATGGACCTGGGGGTACTATGCTTAGTGAAGTAAGTCCAACAGAGAATGACAAATACTGTACATTATCACTTACATGTGGAATCTAAAAAATAAAACAAACTAGTGAATATAACAAAAAAGAAACGGACTCACAGAACAAACTAGTGGTTACCAGTGGGGAGAGAGAAGGGGGAAAGGCAAGAGAAGATAGGGGACTAAGAGGTACAAACTATTATGTATAAAATATATAAGCTACAAGGATATGTTGCACAACACAGGGAATATAGCCAATACTTTATAACTATAAATGGGGTTTAACCTAAAAATAGTGAATCACTATGTTGTACACCTGAAACTCATGTAATATTGTAAATCAACTATACCCCAATAAAATATTTTTTAATTAAAAAAATACAGGGAATCTGCAGTTAAAACTCAAGCAATTATCACCGCAACCATCACTACCATCATGTGTGGACCATCGCCTTACCTAACAAAAATGCAAGGTTATAAGGATGGCCACATGGGGTGCAGAGCCACATTTCTTTTAGGCAACTCTGATACAAGGCCTGAATGGCTCGACTTGCTCTGAAATCAACAAGACTTTTTTCCCTAAAATCTTGACACTGTCATTTAAGATATTTGCTAGGTATAAAAATGTATAGAATTACAAAAAGTCAACTTCCTCTGCCCCAAAGTGGTTCGGTTTACATGCAAAATAAAACAGCCACCAAAACGTAAATACTTGCAATACTTGAAGTGTCCAAACAATAAATCATGAGATTAAGCAGCTCTTCTGCACGGCTGGCACGAGGAACAAACCAAAACACAGACTGTTCTAGTAACTCTGTATTAGTTTCCTGTTGCTGCTGTGTAAGTTACTGTAAATTTAGTGGCTTAAAACACAAATCCCTTTTCTTACAGTTCTAGAAATCAGAAGTCCAAAATGGGTCTCAGTGGGTTAACACCAAAATGTCAGCAGGGCTGTGGTCCCTTCTGGAGGCTCAGGGGAAAATCTATTTCCCAGCCTTTTCCAGCCTCTAGAGATGCCAAGCCCTGCTTTGCTTGTAGCCCCCTTTTCTTCAAAGCCAGCAATGGCTGTTTGAGTTTTTCTAATAGTGACAACTCTCTGATTCTGATTCTTCTGCTTCGCTTTTCCACTTATAAGGACCCTTGTGATTACAATGGGTGCACCCAGCTAATCCAGGATAGTCTCCATATCTTAAATCAGCTGATTAGCAATCTTAACTCCCCCTTGGCATGTAATGTAACTGACTGATAGTGTCTGGGGATTAGGACGAGAACATCTTTGGGGCGCCACTATTCTGCCTACTACCGTCTCCGAGAGTAATTAGAAAATGGTCAAAGAAACCTCACCATATACAAGCTGTTCTCCTCCAATGAGGATTTTTAAATATTTTAATTTACAATAGGTGAAAGCCCTACAACTTAAAAAATAAGTAGCGTTAGAGCAGCAGGAACAGATTACAGCTGCATGTGCCAATCAGGGGGATGGGAGAATGAACGTACTTCTTTCCCGGACTCAACACACCAGGCCTGACTGAGCACTCAGAAGCTTTTGGAGAGAAATGTTTGACACCATATTGAAAATTAAATATCTTTTGATGCCAACACTGAAATATGACCTAGCTGTAGACCTCCACATGGTAAATCATACGGAGTTGATACTATGTTTGGATAGGTGTGATGCTCCCTCTGCTAAAACTGCATGTGCAAGGACACAAACGAGGCCCAAACTGTGAGATATATGCTAGATCAACAGTGCGATGGTTAAACTCTGCGGCCAAATTGTCCGCTTTCAAAACCTAATTCTGCCTCATGCTAGCTCTGTGACCTTAGGCAAGTGACTTAACCTCTCTGTGTCTCACATAAGGATTCTCAAAATGGGGATAATAATATCTGCCTCAGAGTGTTTAAAGAAGGACAAAGGAGTAAGAGTTCTAAGTGCTCAAAACAAACCCTGGCACATAGTGAGCACTTTATTTGGTAAATAAAATTTTAAATATTCCTGCTTGCTGCTTACAACTTGCCAATCAAACTATATACCCAGGGAGTGTACTTCTCAACACTAACTAATCCATCACAGAGGATATGATTATCATACATATATATACACACAAAAACTTAACAAAAACATATATCATACATATCATACATACACACAAAAAAAATTAACAAAAACAATGCCCTTTGTTGCTACTAAAGTTTGGTAGAAACTACTGGGGTAGTAATAACTGGATGGTTAAATAACTTACAGATCAAATGCAAATCACAGAAACAGTAGCAGTTGTATTAAATAAACCATCTCAGGGCCTCCTAAAGAAAGACACACAGCATACTGCCCGGGGAGGACAGTAGGGTCTGTGATTCTTAATGGCCCCGGCATTTTCTGGGACAGTGGTGTTCATGGTACAATACTCCTCAGAAGGCTGAGCTCTGTGAGGGACAGCAGCGGTTGTGCCCCACTAACACCACCAGCATCTGCTGAGCGGGCTGGCATATTGTGACTGCAGCTTTGAAAGCTTTTCAGCATTCACAGCTGATGTTATATACTGCTTACAAAAGTTGTTGAACTCAATGGCAGTGGGCAGTCAATTTCAATAATTTTATCTTAACCCTGAAGGAAAGGAGGAGGGCGGGGTGAAGAATGGGCCCCAGACCTTACTGATACAGGAAAGATGTACAAATGGCTATTCCATTACAAGAGAAATACACTCCTTTCATAAGAATTAATAAGAAACAATTTGGTGTTTGAGATAGTAAGAATGAATCTTTTGTTTTAAAAGTTAGAGGTCCAGCTTACATGCAAAAAATGATAGCTGATTTCCCCCAAAATTAACTAGGAACCATGTATTATCCTCGTTGGTTCATACACATAAAGTCATATAATTTATAGTAGTCTTAGGAAGTAAATACTATTTTATTCCCATTTTACAGCCAGGAAATGGAGTTTCATCTGACAAAGTTGCTCAAGGTCACCTAGTGGTGAGCGGTGGTATTGCGACCTGAGTGCGAGTTGCCTTCATCTCTCACCTCTCTGGCAGCACAGACCACAGAAACATTCCAGGAGATGGGTTAGCAGACACGCAGTCCCATATCAAAATATATATCCCCCCAAACCTGCCACACCTCCAAAGCTAGTGGAGAGATTGAGAAAGCCTTGGGGGATACTAGGCAGTGTGTGGGCATTACTAGAATCAGCTGGCCCTGGCTTCAAACCCCTGCTCCACTTCCTACCAGCTCTGCAGCCTTGAGTACATTAACCTTTCTAAATTGTTCCCCTAACTCCACAGTGGAGATAACACAATTTCTACTTTGCAGGCCTGTCTGGAGATGAAGAGAGCATTTGACTTAATCTTCTCTAGAGCTTATCTCAGTATCTACTGTTATCTAACCATCACCATTTTACAGCACTATCTCCAGCTTCTGTGTGTGGAGAAGCTTGGGGAACCAACCTGTTTGGCCTCTCTCTGTTTCAAAGCTTAGCTTCATTTTCAGCTACTGCTGCCAACCTTTTCCCGAGAGGCCTCTACTTCAAGCTGGAGGCGGGCTGCTATCTAAAGGTATCCCTCCACGGCACCCCAGCCAGGTAAGTGATCCGTGATCCCAACCACTCATGCTTTCTGTAAGCCTCTTCCCTACCCCTAAATGAAAACTCACTCTTTCAAACCTCTCTAAGTGTCAGATCAGACTACCTATTTAAAGTTCTCCGAAGTAAGGAAACGTCTCCTTAACCCATCTCAGTGGGAGGTGTGTTATGAGGTGACTTCCCAGGATGACTCTCATCAGCAGAGCAGGTCAGAGAGGCCCCAGTGTGTGTTTTCACCTCTCCCAGGCCAGACCTTCCAGGATCACATGTGACCACAGTTTCAACAGCAGGAGCCAGTTCTCAGCAGGCCGTGGGATTCGGTACAATTCGCCAAAGCACACAGAACCTGCCTTTGGCACATGTGCATCTTTCTTTCTACAGTTGTTTTTCCCACCTCCAGGGCTATTGCCCCCTTCAGTCACTGCCATTTGTGGAAAAGCTTTTCAAAAGTTTAATTCTTGAGGGGAGGATATAGCTCAGTGGTAGACTGCACGCTTAGCATGCAGGAGGTCCTGGGTTCAATCCCCAGTACCACTGTTAAATAAATAAACCGAATTACCTCCTCCTAAAATTAATTAATTAATTAATTTAATTAAATACAGACCTGAATAGACATTTTTCCCCCAGAGAAGGCATACAAATGGCCAATAGGTACATGAAAAGTTGCTCAGCATCATTAATCAGCAGGGAAATGCAAATCAAAACCCACAATGAGCTATCATCTCACACCTGATAAGATGTCTGCTATCAAAAAGACAAGAGAGGCGAGGATAGAGTTCAGTGGCAGAAGGTTTAGCATGTCCAAGGTCCTGGGTTCAATCCCCAGTACCTCTGTTAATAAACAAACAAATAAATAAACCTAATTACCTGTCCCCCCCAAAAAAAGACGAGCCATAACAAATGTTGCCAAGGATGTGGAGAGAGGGACCCCTGTGCGCTGTTGGTAAGAATGTAAATTGATATAGTCACTGTGGAGGACACTATGGAGGTTCCTCAAAAAATTTTTTTAGAAAACAACAGAACTATCATATTATCTAGCAATTCCACTTCTGGATATCTATCCAGAGGAAATGAAATCACTATCTCAAAAAGGTACCTGCATCCCCATGTTCATGGTAGCATTATTCACAATAGCCAGCCAAGACATGGAAACAACCTGTGTCCACTGATGAATAGATTTTTTTTAAGTTTAATTCTTATCTTATATTTTGCATTTCTAATCATCTTAATTGAAAAGAGGTGATTAAATTCCAGAGGCAAATAAATTCTCCTCTCTCAATTTTCCATAAATATGATGCCTCCAGGTCCAGTTTCAGTTGGATAGGAATGGGCCTTTATACAGATACTCATTGAGCACTTTTCCTGGTGAAGGCAAGTCCTGCCAGGTAAACTTAGAGTTAACGATGCCCTGAGGTAGGTATTTCAGTTCCTTCTCAATTTTGCCTGAGGCTGGCCCTGACATTCGTTTGGGCACTTCTCCTTCCACAGTCAGACGGTATCGCTCTAGGTGAACCTCAGCACAGGCTCTGCCAGGCAGAGAAGTGACACTCACCTGAAGGGCTCTTCCAGAGCTTTTTTCCTATTTGACTTTTAGTAGCTGGCTGTCTTTTCTGACACTTTGGCTTCAACATTGTTATCTTTCATCTCCTCCCTCTACCCTTTAATAATTTTAATATGTGGCTTTACTTACTCTTTTTAAATACTACTATGTTGAGAGAAAAGATGTAAATATAAAATGCTCAATCCAGTTAATGCTTAAAAAAAAAAAAGTAAGAATGTACCCAAGTTTGGTTTGAAAGTTTTAATTGACGCTATCAAACTAAAGACACAAAATTGTAAGATAGAATTTTAAATTTTAAGCAAATAGTCAAATTAGGGTTTGGCAGTGTGGAAAACCAATTAGCAAATAAATGGTTATCCTATTTATACTTTAATTATATTAGCTGTTTCTTTACATTCTGCTTTGAATTACAAGTCATTGTTAGGAATAAATAAATTGAACTGATCTGGATTTCTGTCTGAAGAGGCTGGATTGACCACTCATATTCCAGTATCTTTTACCAAAACTGTAAGGATAAAGTAGCTAGCAATGGAAATGTAAATTTAAGCCCCAAGTAAAATTAAAATTTTGACTTAGAGTAGCAAAGAGGGTAAGATATTATAGTAAAATTTGAGAAATGTTTAAATGAAGAAATGCTTTATATCTATAATGAAAGGTAGCTAATGGAAATATCTTGTACTTTTATTAAATCAACCCCAAAATATCTTAGCAATGAATGATACACTTTCCAAGAGATCAACAACAAAGGTGTAAGATTTTTTAAAAGGTGACCTATTTAAAAGTGATGGAGCTCATTCTAAACCTAGCGATAAATCTGCTAAACGTGATTATCTACAAAATGTAACCTGTCTATCTTTCTGGGTACTAAGGAGGCAAACTGTAGAAGCAGAATTTCTTTTCTGTCTGGCAAAATTAGCACTGCTCCCTTCTACAGTATTTCCTCACAAAAGTTTAGCCTTATGGCTAATAATAATAAAGACACAAACAGTTCTTTAAGAAAGCCTCTGTGTTCCGCTTTCATCAGATAAATCCCTTGCGTAATGAGCTACTGACCTATTGTGCAGCTCCACAGAGAATGTTGATCCTATTGCTCAGATCTTACGAGAAACACTAAAGGAACACAGAAATTAAAACCAATTTTAAAGAGAAAGGAGAAAGTTTTCTAATTCTGAATTTGGTAAAAACAAACAAACAAAAAAAAGGCAGCTAAATTAAAAATTAAATTCACTTTTTAAAATGCAAAATGACTAAAATAATCATGAATGTGCACACAGGGCTAGAAGGATACTTAACTGCGGAGTTGCTTAAAATAGTGAAAACTGGAAACTAAATATCCAACAACAGGGGCTTGGTTAAGTCAGGATACAGCCATACAACAGAAAATTATAAAAGCTGCTATACAAGTATATTTTAATGATATAGAGATGTCCATATGTGGGTGAAAAAAAGTAAGTTAGAAGGTAGTATGCAGAGAATGAACCCAGTTTTGTGGAGAATAACTTTCTAGTTGTGTAACTTTAGGAAAGTTACTTAATTTCTCTAAAGCAGTTTTATCCTCCATAACAGTACCTACCTACCTCACAGGACTGGAGTAGGGAGAACAGGAAAGTCTTGTGTACAAAGGAACTGGCACATTGCCTGGCCCACAGTAAGCACAATACATGTTAGCTCTTGGTGTTGTGTGTTCCCAGCGGTGAGAAAGAGTTTGAGGATCTGGGTGGTTGCAGATTTGTTTACCCTGTACTTTTATACTTCTATAAGCAACATACTACTCATAACAGGAGGAAAAATAAATAAATTGGAACACTATTTGCACAGTGACTATTCTCTTAAAAATCTACAATAGCGCTTCACTCAGTAAATAAATCGTGGTTGAACTGATTTTACCCTTCAGATTTCTTTTAAACGAGCTTGCTCTGGTACATTTAAAATTATTTAATTTAAGGGCTAAATTTGTCTATAATATTTTTACTGCATAAAGCAAGGCATACTAGCATTGTTCAGCCTCATAAGAATTTATGAGCCCCAGTTCAATATCCATTAGAAAGCCAGAAGATCTCGAATTATCAGTGGGAGGCAGTCTATCATAGCCTAAACACGTCTAGTTTCCTCCCAGCTCCCCAGCCATCTTCTTTTGACCCTTCTTCCTCTGCATAATCAAAACCTAGAGGCTCTTTTTACTGGACTGTAAGCCTCAAGTGCAGATACGGTGCCTCCTTCCTCTTAGTATTGCTAATACCTAGCTTAGTGACTGGAATACAGTAGCTGCTCACTAAACAACTGAATTGAATAAATATCTGATAATAGTAGTTCAGGATAGAGGCTTCAAGTCCCCCATAAGAGAATTAGATAAAGGTAAATAGGCTACTCTAGTCTGAAACTGTCTAGAATTCTTGGTAATTACTCCTTAAAAAAAGAAAACAAACAACATCTCACTTCAAAGTACCACTTCTTTAAAAAGGAAAAGTTCTCATTTGTATTAAGTTGTCTATTTTAATAGATATAAGATTATTTCTGTTTTTTCCCTGTGTATATTTAAAGTCCCACAAGAATTCCAGAGAGTTTAAATTGCTCAAAGTAACACAGCTAGTAAGTTACCACCCAGATAGCCTCAGGTCTTCTGGATTCTGATAGCCAAGATCTCTCTGCATCACACTTTGGGAAAAACATACATTCCTTGTGACCTTTGACCCTAAAAGTTGTTGCAGCTATAAGAAGAAATGTTTTCAATAACCCTGAGCAAATGCTCCCTATCCTTCCAAATATTCCCTAGGAGCTTGTATAAGATTCTGAGAAAACAGAAATTGAGGACAGGAAGCAGCACCCCACGGGTGTCCAAGTGTTTCCCTCCAGGTTCCTAAGTCAACCAGCCTTACTTAAAAATGAAAGTACAGAAACCAAATTAAATATTAACTCAAAAAAACACTTCAACCAGAAGACTGTTGTGAAATAAGACCAGAAGCAAACCAAGGAAAGAGCTATAATTTTGTACTGCTTATTTTTTAAAAAGGAAAAAAAAAAAGTTAAGGGTAAAGTTAGAGAGTTCACACATCCAATCTTCCTCCAAATTCCAGGTTTGTCACTTTTAGCCACTGCTCTCTGTTCAAGCAGTGAATGGCAGTTTCCGGTATATGGTGTGGGCAACAATAATCGTTCAGGTATCCATACAGAAGTGTTTAATTACCAAGACATCACTTCTCACTCTGAGGAACTTGTCAAAAGGATTTCATATACTAAACCTCAGCCCACCAGGTTTATAAGTAAGAAATTTTGTGTAAATTAATTGGTGATTACCTAAGTCAGCTGGAACACAGTGTTTACATATATGTATATATAATACATATGTATATATATTACAATTTACAATTTGTGTATGTATACAGTTACAATTTGTTTAGGTCTGCTTTGTGCCAGACATTATGATAGGTCTTTTGCACTTTAATCCTCATTATTATCCGCTGAAGTAGTTATAGTCCCATTTTACTGGTTCACAGTGTTTAGAGTGACTGAGAACCCACCGTTCATAGATGAAACTAGGAATGAAATCAAGAGTTTGAAAAGTTAAGTTTAAATTCAAAATCCACGCCCACCTAGAGACACTAAACAATTGAACCTCTTCAAAAATTTAACATGCGTGTCGAAACGATTTTAAGTTCATATTAGAGTAAGCAAGATGAAACAGAAGAATGGCAAAGGCTGGTATTAAAAAAAATTACAGGAGACAAACAAAACATTTGAGTTGTTTCAAGATGTAATCGCGGGCTATTAACGATTATCCAAATCTCAGAAAGGTAGACAGGTCCACTGCTACCTATTTGCGCTGAAAAACCAAGCCTCCCTCTCCTTAAGTGGAGTAGCTCTGGCATGCCAAACGCTGAAAGGTTTCAGTGTAGGCAGCCCAGAAGTGGGCTATTACTGTTCACACATCATCAGTAAGTGCCTCTCAAAAAAGCTAAAAGACAGTCCCTCCTCCACCTCCTGAACTTCAGCCCTGACCTCCTCCAGAGTGGCTCTGGACAATCTACGGTTCCATCTGTGTCCTTTCAACGCCAGGACCGAGTTACCCGAAATGGTTGCAAATGAATGAGATGACTGCTCGGAGCAAGGACACGAAACCACAAATCCATCCTCAATCAGGCAAAACCAAGGAAGGATGCCCCGAGGCCGGGCGCTTGGGGGCCGAATTGGAGCCACGTCTGCGTACGCGGTCCACCTTCCCCTCCCCGCGCTGCGCCCGCAGCGCCGCTTTCCAGCCCATCCTCCTCCCCAGCCCCTCGGGCACTCCTTACCAGCTCTCAGCTGGGGCTCCAGACCTTCCCAGCTGAAGGCACGAGCTCCCGGGCCCGGGATCTGCCAGGGGACGGAGCCCGCTGCCGCAGCCACCACGGCCGAAGCCGCTGGAAAGTTTGCTGGGGGTCTCGTCTTCTCGCGCCTCGGCCCCGCCAGGGAAGCAGCTGCCCCGATCGCTCCCGCGGCTGCCGCCCCCGAGGCTGCAGCACCGGCCGGGCTCGGGCGGCCGAGGACGGCTCCGAGCGCGCCGAGGGCGGGGTCTCCCCGCCCCGCTCAGCCCGCGGCGCGGCGCTCGGTGTTTACCGCGGCCCCGCGGCCCGCTCTCCCCGCCCGCCGCCCTGCGCGCTCCTGACATCATTCATTCTCTCACACCCTTGCCCGCCCACTCCATTTCCAAACAGTGACTCACCCGCCGGCCCGGTGGCGGCGGCGGCCGCTCCCGCTGCTGTGGCTCTCCAGGCGCAGAGCGGAGCTCGAAAAACCGGTGCGACTTCTTAAGAAGAAAACCCCAGCCAACGCTTCCCTCTCGCAGCCGTTAAAGGTGCAGGGAAGGAGGGGCTTGGCAGGCAGGGCCGATTGGCTCAGGGCGGAAAGGCTGGAGCGGACCTCCCGAGTGGTGACAGAGATCAATCTGGGAAAGTTCTTTGGGTGCCACTCCCTGCAACTTTCAAGGGTGGGGCCCGGAAGGGATCCCCCACCCCCGCACCTCGCCTTATTCGGGAACTGCTTCCTGACGTAGGTGTGAGTGGGCTTGGGACAGTTATTCACAGGTTATTGCCCCGGCCTAGGTCAAAGAGGTGAGTTCCCAAACCTCACAGGGTTGCCTGGCCGGGTTAGTCATGAATCCGCACGACGGTAACTCTAGGCGTGAGCTGGAAGGGTGCTCCAACTTAATGAGGCTAATAATACTTTCCCTTCGGTGACTAACCACCATGTCATTTGTCCTGTTAATTGATTTGCTTCTCATTAAGGATAAAAAACAGTCACCAAAATAAACAGTGAAAGAGTAGTTCATTGCTCAACGGAACACTGTGCTTTTCTGCAGCTTTTGGAACACAAGGCTGCCGTGTGTGGTTTCTTTGATGAGCTCAGCACTTATGTTTTTTTAGAAAGGGTGTTGCCCTCTTTAAAATGGTCAAGGCTCTATATTTCTTGGTGTTGCTATTCATACACCTGCTGGGCAGTGTTCAAAGTAAATGATGGCACCCTCAGATTCTAACTAGAATGAATTGGAGGGAATTTGGCCACATCTTTATTGAAATTAATTGACAAATATATTTTATGTTAATTTCTACTTTAAGACGGGGTAATTATGTCTAGAATTTGCACTGGCTTATCCATATAAGCAACAAAAATAATCCAGAGTCATCTCTGGGTGCCCAGCGCAGAAATCATGGAGGTAAACAATCCTCTGTTTATGGTAATTAAACATGTCGGTAACGATAAAAACAGGACAGTCCGGAAACTGTAAGATGTTGTCACTACAGAAGTTTTCCCCCAAATGAAAATGGTCCTGAAAGTAACCAAAGGTTTAACAGCATTCAATTTCAAGCTACAGAAAGGTAAGAACCCAAAAGAGAACACAACAATCGAAATTTATTTTCCTTGGGTTTGTTTTACGTTTGCAATAGGAGTTCGTTTTCAATTTTACAAAGCCCAGGCATTTTGCCCAGAAGGCAATAGCAAATGGATTGGTTTGCTAGGATGCAGTCAAAGTAAATGGAAATTCAAACCAACAGTTTTTATAGACAACAACAGATCTAATCAGAGGCTAGGGGGTCGTGTCCATTGGTGACACGTAAGTACGAGATTCAACTGTTTATCCACAGGCAAGTTTGAGTAAATATCACACCTACTCCCTACTTTATGACCCAGATGTTGAGATATTATGGAGGTATGTTTAAATAAGATTTTTCTACCGATCTTAACAACTGATATTGTGGTCTTTGGGGCCCATGGACATGGATGAAGTCAAAAAGCTCAAAAGAAGGCCTGCCATCCTGTTTCCCTTGTTCCTGATGTAAATCCTGCAGCTCCGTTGGAGGAAGATCACCGGCTGTATAGGAGGCTGTTTAATGTTTGAATTTGCAGTTACTATCATGTCTCAGTTTAAATACTGTGAAATGATTAGATGATTTTTTATTAAACCGCTTAAATATTCTCCAGTAAAAAAAAACCAAGAAGTTTTCCCACTCTAGTCACTGCCAATATGAGAAGCAAATTATTCGTCTTAATTTCCATGTTTGAAAAACATCTATTGACTTGTCCATTTCACAGAGAGAGATGATTTCTTCTTCTCTTTTTTTTTTAACTGAATCTTTTTGTTCTTACAACATATCAAAGTTTACTAAGTCCCTGATTAGTCACCTACCAAAAATAATAATGCTGAATGGTCTAAGGGAGGGAAAGGGCTGACATGTGTGTTCCTGTCATTTTTTTTTCCTAACTCAGTACATACTGTAAATCGAGTTTTACAGATATTTCTTTGGTATTATAAATCATACTGATTAAGTTAGGAAAACATATATCTGTAGTACTTATCTGCTCTATAATAACTTGTACTCTGGAAGTACCTAAGTCATTGACTGAACCAACAGATATTTTTTGAGTTACCACTTTGTGCCCACATTGTTTATCTCAGAATCATCATGTGCATCTTCTAAACATATGTCTCCTATTTCAGCAATGGGGAATTTTGCTTTAAAAAAAATTGCATAAGGATGTCTATTGTAGTGCTATTTATAATTTTCCCAGGATCCAGTGCCTGGCATGTAATTATTCAGTGAGTGAAATAAAAGAAATTAATAGTGAAGTAACTCCATGTTATGAGATATTATATAGGCAATAAAAAAAATTAGTTCCATAGACTTGAACTTAGAAAACTGTCCTTATGAAGTGAAAAATGTAAGATGGGAAATACAGTCACACACACATAGACACATGCCATTTTTGTGATTCAAACACACCTCCTCCCCCAAAATCCAGAACCAAATTCTTGCAATGAGATATAGTCAACTCTCTGTATCTGCAGATTCTGCACCCCTGGATTCAACTAACTGCAGGTAGAAAGTATTAAGAAAAATATTACAGAAAGTTCCAAAAAGCAAATACTGAATTCACAGCACCAGCAATTATTTACATAGCAATTACAGTGCATTAAATATCATAAGTAATCTAGAGATGATTTAAAGTCTATGGGAGGGTGGGCATAGGGTATATACAAATACTTCTCCATTTTATGTAAGGGATTTGAACATCCATGGATTTCCCTATCTCCCAGAATCCTGGAACCAATTCCAGGCAACTGTATGGAAGGGAAGAATGTGAGGAGGAAACTGGTATTTCTGGACTATTTTTCAATGAGCCTGTATTACTTTTGAAATTAAAAACAACAACACAGGCAATATTAGAACTAAAATGAATCCATGGCATAACAGAGTTTACTGTCTAGCTGGAGAGATAGTAACACCCAGAACAGCTAGAGTTTAAGGCTGCTTACCCTCTGGATTTGGGGTTTCAGATACTCACCCTGTGCCAGGCCCATCCAAAGTGCAAACATCTACCACTTACCATGTACATACTGTATGCCAGGGACTATGCAAATTGTTTCATACCTCTATTATTTCATTTAATCCTTTCAGCAACAGTCTGAGGTAGACTCCTAATGCCCTCCTCCTCTACATATGAGGTAACCAAAGGCAAGAGAGATTGTCGTCTTCCAGAGATCACATTCAAATAAGTGACATCATAGGGGCATAAAACCAGGGTCTTCTGGCCACAAAGTTCATGCTTTGGGCCACAATTCCTTAAATTGCATCTACACTGATACAACTCTTTTGATGTAACAACACTCTTACTTTGGTTTTTAAAACATGTTTTACACTTTATCAAAAAATATAAAGTAATACTACTATATATAGAGCAATTGGAAAATGAAGAAAAAAATATAACCACTGTTTAACATTTTGCTGTCTGGTCTCCTTCCCTTAGATTTAAGATCATTTCAACAACGTCAGACAAATGATTCTTATTCCTATTTTTAAAAATTTATCATAATATCAGATGCTCTTTCCTCAAAATTATCATTTTAGAGGCTGCATGGTGTGCCCCCCCAAAATGTGCTTGTGCATGTATGTGCATGCATTGAACTTAGTCTCTGAAATCTAGGAGCCTAATTCTTGATTGGGGAGTAATTTAGTTTAATATTTTCACATTCTCTGTTAATGAAGATCATTGGGCTATCTTTTTTTAGTTAGTACTACTGTACTATATGTACAAATATTCTATATTAGATGAAAGTGTTTTGGGTATTCAGAAAAGTAAATGAAATGTACTATTTGCCACATTTTGCTAACATTACTGTCCATGTTATTTCTGGATAGAGGAAAATGGAGAGGGTACAGGGAGAGTAATAAGCAGCTCTGTAGCAGTCCAGGTGTGAAATGGCAGTGATCTGCATTAGGAGAGTTGTGATGGGAAAGTAGGAATTAGAGCAGATTTGAAGTATAATGGACAGAACCTGCAGATCAATTGGATACAGGGATGGGGCCAAAGATGACTCTTGCTTTTTTAGTTTACTTGAGCACTTAGGTGGATGGTAGTGCCCTTTACCAAGACAGGGAATGCCAAGATAAGAACATGTTTATGAAAGATGATCATGAATTTTATTTAAACATACTGACTTTGAGATATGAGATGTATAATTGGAGATGTCAAGTGGGCAGCTGACAATAGTAGCCAGGAACTCAGAAAAGAGCCAAGGAACTGGATATATACATTTGAGAATAGTCAACATATAGATAAGAGAGCCTTAGGAGAGCTTGGCCAAGATGGTAGAGTAGGAAGACTCTGAGCTTACCTCCTCTCATAGGCACACCAAAATTACAGATATTTAGAGAGCAACTATTGATGAGAAAGACCAGATTCTACCAGAAAAGATCTTCTGTAACTAAAGATACAAAGAAGAAACCACAAAGAGATGGGTAGGAGGGGTGGAGTCACAATATAGTCAAGACCCATACACCCAGGTGGGCGACACACCAGCCCTGGGATCTCTTAGACCCTTACCTCCACCCAGAAGTGAGCAGACACTGTAGCCTACCTTGTCAGGACCTAGCCAACACACCAGCTCTGGGAATCCCCAGGTACTGGCCATGCCCACCAGCTCCGGGACACCTTGGGATACCAGTAGCCCCAGAATCTAGCCCCACCCACCAGCAGGCTGACACCAGCTTTGGTCCCCCCAGGGCTCTGCAGCTAGAGACACCAGGACCTGGCTCCACACACCAGTGAGCCAGCACTAGTCCTGGGACCCTCCTGAGTCCTGGGCCCACCCACCAGCAGGCTAACACCAGCTCAGAGATACTTGGACTCCTCAACCAACCACCCTGGGCTCCAACCCCATTCACCACAGGCCAGCACCAGCTTTGGAAACCCCAGAACCTGCAGTAAGTTGTGTCAAGAACTGGTCTCATCCACCAGCAGGCCAATGCTATTTCTGGGAAGGCCAGCCCCACAACCACCTACCACGGAACCTGGCTCTGCTCACTGTGTGCAGCACTAGTCCTGGGACAGCCCAGGTTTCTGCAGCCAGCTGCCTCATGACCTGGCTCTGTCAACTAGTGGCTATCAGCCTCCACACAAGTCAAAGCCAGCAACCAACCAGACTGAGGAGCCAGCCACGCCTATGAAACCACTCATAGTAATCAGCCCATCACAACAGAAGAACTATGCAGTGTAACTTAGGGAATACCCCTGGAGCATGTAGCTCTGGTAACCAGAGGGGAGTGCACTATGAAGATGCATAGAATATCTCCTACAAACAGCCACTACTCCAATGTCTGGAAATGTAACCAACCTACCAGATACATAGAAATAAAACAGTAACTTGGACAAATGAGGTGACAGAGGACAATGTTTCAAGATAAAGCCCCAGAAGAAGAACTAAGTGAAATGGAGATAGGCAAACTACCTGATAAAGAGTTCATGGTAATGATTGTAAAGATGATCAAAGAACTCAGGAGAAAAATGGGTGAACAGAGTGAAAAGTTAGAAGCTTTTAACAAAGAGTTAGAAAATGAAAAGAAGAACCAGAGATGGAGAATACAATAACTGAAAAGAAAAATGCACTGGAAGGAATCAACAGGAAGTTAAAGAAGAAGAACTGGAGATGAAGAATGCAATAACTGAAATGAAAAATATACTAGATGGAATCAGCAGTTGACTAAATGATACAGAGGAATGGATTAGTGTGCTGGAAAACAGAGTTGTGGAAATCACTGTTACTGAACAGATAAAAGGAAAAAGAATAAAAGGAAATGAGGACAGTTTAAGAGACTTCTGGGACAACATCAAGCATACTGACACTTGTATTATAGGGGTCCTAGAAAGAGGAGAGAGAGAAAGACGCTGAGAACATATTTGAAGACATTATGGCTGAAAACTTCCCTAACCTGAGATAGGAAACAGAAATCCAGATTTAGGAAGCACAGAGTCCAAAATAGGATCAATCCAAGGAGGAACATACAAAGATAATTTGTAATTAAGATGGCAAAAATTAAAGATAAAGAGAGACTGTTAAAAGCAGCAAGGGAAAATTAGTAAGTTACATACACAGGAACTCCTATCAGGCTATCAGCTGACTTTACAGCAGAAATGCTGCAGGCCAGAAAGAGTAGAACAATATATTTAAAGTGATGAAAGGGAAAAACCTACAGCCAAGAATAATCCACTGAGTAAGACTTTAATTTAGATTTGATGGAAAGATCAAACGTTTTATAGATAAGCAAAAGCTAAGAGTTCAGCACCACCAAACTAGCTTTACAAGAAATATTAAAGGGACTTCTCTAAGTGAAAAAGAAAAGGCCACAACTAGAAATATGAAAATTACAAATATAAAAAGCTCATTGTAAAGGCAAATATATGGTCAAGGTAGTAAATCAACCATGTACAAAGCTAGCAGGAAGATTAAAAGACAAAAGTGTAAAATTGTTTATATCTGCAATAAGTAGTTCAGGGATACAAAAAAAAGGATGTAAAATATGATGTCAATAACAGTAATCATGCTAGGAAGAGAGTAAAAACGCAGGGTTGCTAAAATGCATTTGAAATTAAGAGATCAGCAACTTAAAATTATCATGTATATATAGATTGCTATATATAAACCTCATGGTGAGCATGAACCAAAACCAAACGTAGAGACATAAAAAGTAAAGAGAAAGGAATTCAAACGTAACACTAAAGAAAGCCATCAAATCATAAATGAAGAGAGCAAGAGAATAGGAAAGAGAAGAAGTACAAAAACAACCAGAAAACAATTAACTAAATTGGATTAACTAAGTACAATCTATCAATAATTACTTTAAATGTAAATAGACTTAATGCTCTAGTCAAAAGGCATAGGGTGGCTGAATGGATAAAAAAAAACATAAGACCCATTTACATGCTGCCTACAAGAGGCTCACTTTAGATCTAAAGATGCACACAGACAGAAAATGAGGGGATGGGAAAAGATATTCCATGCAAATGGAAATCAAAAGGAAGCCAGGGGAACCATACTTATTTCAGACAAAATAGACTTTTAAACAAAGACTATAACAAGAGACAAAGACATTACATAATGATCAAGGGATGAATCCAAGAGGAGAACACAATAATTGTAAATATATATATGTAAACATAGGAGCACCTGAATACATAAAGCAAATATTAACAGGAATAAAGGGAGAAATGGACGGCAACACAATAATAGGAAGGGAAGTTAACACCCCACTTACATCAACAGATAGATCATCCAGACAGGAAATCAATAAGGAAACATTGGTCTTACATGACACATTAAACCAAATAGATATGATATAATATAAATAAATATAAACTTATTTGATAAGACCAGCATCACCCTGATAGCAGACAAAGATACAAAAAAAAAATAGAAAATTACAGGCCAATATCACTAACATATATAGATGTAAAAATCCCCAAGAAAATACCAGCAAACTTACTCCAACAATTCATTAAAAGGATCATACACTAGGATCAACTGGGATTTATCCCAGGGATGCAAGCGTTTTTCAAGATCTGCAAATCAATCAGTGCAATACACCACATTAACAAACTGAAGAATAAAAATCATATAATCATCTTAATAGATGTAGAAAAAGCTTTTGACAAAATTCTACAACCACTTATGATAAAAACTCTACACAAAGTGGGTATAAAGGGAACATACCTCAACATAATAAAGGCCATATATGATAAGCCAATAGACAACATCATACTCAATGGTGAAATGTTGAAAGCATTTCCTCTAAGATCAGGAACAAGACAAGAATGACAACTCTTGCCATTTTAATCAACATAGTATTGGAAGTCCTAGTCACAGCAATCAGATAAGAAAAAATACATAAAAGAAATCCAAATTGGAAAGGAAGAAGTAAAATTGTCAGTGTTTGCAGATGACATGATACTATACATAGAAAATCCTCAAGAAACTACTAGCCATCAAAAAACCACTGGAGCTCATCAATGAATTCAGTAAAGCTGCAGGACACAAAATTAATATACAGAAATCTGTTGCATTTCTAACATTAACAGCAAACTATCAGAAAGAAAAATTAAGGAAACAATCCCATATACCATCGCTTCAAAAAGAATAAAATGCCTAGGAATAAGCCTACCTAAGGATGTAAAAGACCTGTACTAGGAAAACTATGAGACTGATGAAAGAAACTGAAGATAACACGAACAGATGGAAAGATATACTGTGTCGTTGGATTGGAAGAATTAATTTTGTTAAAATGACAATACTCCGAAGGCAATCTACAGATTCAATGCAACCCCTATCAAAATGCCAATGGCATTTTTCAGAAGTCTAGAACAAATTATCTTAAAATCTGTATGGAAACACAAAAAACCCCAAATAGCCAAAACAATCTTGAGAAAGAAAAACAGCTGGAGGAATTACACTTCCTGACTTCAGACCATACTACAAAGTACACTAATCAGAGCAGTATGGTAGTGGTACAAAAATAGACATATAAACTAATAAAGCAGAATAGAGAGCACAGAAAGAAATCCACACACTTACGGTCAATTAATCTAAGACAAAGGCGGGAAAATATATAATGGAGGAAGGAATTTCTTCAATAAGTGACACTGGGAAAACTGGACAGCTGCATGTAAAAGAATGAAATTAGAATATTTTCTCACAGCATATATAAAAATAAACTCAAAATGGGTTAAAGACCTAACTGTAAGACCAGGAACCACAAAACGCCTAGAGGAAAACATAGGCAGAACATTCTTTTTCATAAATGGTAGCAATATTTTTTTGATCTGTCACCTAAAGCAAATGAAACAAAAGCAAAAGTAAACAAATGGGACCTACTTAACATTAAAGCTTTTGCACAGCAAAGGAAACAATTGACAAAACCTAAAGACAACTTACTGAATGGGAGAAAATACTTGAAAATATTTTGGGGGGTTAATATCCAAAATATCTAAGCAGCTCATTGTACTTAATATCAAAAAAACAAACAACCCAATTAAAAAATAGGCAAAAGACCTGAACAGACATTTTTCCGAAGAAGATATGCATATGCTCAACAGGCACATGAAACAATTCTCAAAATCACTAATCATTTGAGAAATGCAAATTGAAACCACAGTAAGATATCACCTCAGAATGGCTATGGTCAAAAAGATCATACATAACAAACGTTGGTGACGATGTGGAGAAAAAGGACACTGTTGGTAGGAATGTAAATTGGTGCAGCCACTGTGGAAAATAGTATGAAGGTTTTTAAAAAACTAAAAATGGAACTACTATATGATCCAGCAATTTCACTCCTGGACATATATCTGAAGAAAATGAAAACATTAATTTTAAATGATACATGCATCTCAGTGTTCATAGAAGACTCATTTACAATAGCCAAGATATGGAAACAACTTAAGTGTCCATCAACAGACAAAGGGATAAAGAAGATATGATGTACATATACAATGGGATACCACTTAGCTATAAAAAGGAATGAACTTTAGCCATTTACAACATGGCTGGCCATGGAGAGTATTATGCTTAGTAAAACAAGTTGGACAGAGAGAGACAAATACTATGTTATCACTTATATGTAGAATCTAAAAATAAAGCAAACTAATGAATATAACAAAACAGAAACAGTGTCAGAGATACAGAGAACAAACTAGTGGTCACCAGTGGGGAGAAGGGAGGGAGAGGGACAAGATAGGAATAGGGGATTAAAAGACACAAACTACTGTGTATAAAATAAATAAGCAACAAGGGTATATTATACAGCACAGGGAATATACAGCACAGCCAATATTTTATAATAACTATATATGGGGTATAATCTATAAAAATAGTGAATCGGTATGTTGTACACCTGAGACTAATACAATATTATAAATCAATTATACCTCAATTTAAAAAAGCAAGCCATAGTTAAAAATGAGATGGTCTGGAAAGAGAGTACAGAGTGAAAAGAAGAGATGTCCAAGAGAGAGCCCTATATTATAGGTTTGATGAGAAGAACACTGCTGATGATGCTGCAAATACATAACTAGAGCAATAGGAAGAACACCAGGAGAGTGTAGTATCCAGGAAAACAAGGAAAGGCTTTTTGAGAAAGGTGGAATGGCTATCCATACCAAATACTCCTGAAAGAGCAGGTCAAATAAAGATGTAAAAATCCACTGGACTTGGTAACATAGAGATCTTTGTTAGCCTTAATGGGAGGGAGTCTGGTTATGTTCTGATGGGAATGAATCCTGGTTGAGTGGGAGGGAGGAGCAGCTGGGTTCCTAGAGGGCTGATCTATAAGGGGTGCTAAAGTGTTACCAGAATAAATTTGTAAAATACAATTCAGGGTTGGTGGGAAGTAAGGACTGACTAGTAAGTACAGGGCTTCTTTGGGGGATGATGAAAATGTTCTATAACTGGCTGAATGGTAGTGGGAAGGAATCAGTAGAAGGGATGAGAAGAGAGACAATGGGGAGGATGATCAACAGTGATAGCTCAGGAGAAGTCAAGGGGAGATGGCAGAATACAGGTGGAAGGAATGGCCGGAGAGATGAGAAAGAACAGATAATTGGATACAACAAGAGGGAAAAAGGAAAAAAGAGAAGCATGGGAGTGATGCAGTTATGTGTGTGGACTGCTGGTAGAATGTTGAAATCACTCCTTTCAATGCTTCCATTTTTCTGTGAGTTAGGAGGGGTGTATTAGTTTTCCACTGTTACTGCAACAAATGATCACAAACTTTCTGCTCACAGTTCTGCGGGTCTGCTGGTTTCTCATCTCCAGGTTTCAGGAGGCTGAAATCAGGGTGCAGCTAGCTGGGCTCTTATCGGCAGGCTCGGACATGATTCCAAACTCCTTCAGGTTCTTAGCAGAATCTAGTTCTTTCCAGTTGCAGAACCAAGGTTTCTATTTCCCCACCAGCTGTCAGCAGCAGAGGCATCTGTTCCAGAGCGAGCAACGCCATGTTGAATCCTTCTCACTATCAGGAGCTTTCTGACTTCTTCGACTGCCACATCTGTTTGCCTCAGCTGGAGAGAGTTCTCTGTTCTTAAAGACTCGTGTGATTAAATTGAGCCCCCCTGGATCATTCAGGATACTCTATTGTAAAGCCCATCCATAGTCTTAATTACATTTGCAAATTCCCTTTTGCCATGTAATGTAACATACTCACAGTTTCCAGGGATTAGGGCATGGACATCTTTTGGGGGGTCCATTCTGCTGACCACAAAGTGACATCATCAACTGAGAACAGGAAGTGGAAGAGGTTTTAGAAAGAACAGAAAGTTTGAAGTAGCCACCTGGGGAGTAAGAACATGAACCAACTAGAGAAACTCTGTAAATGTGACAGATGGCACTGAAGACTGAATTGAAGTTGGGACCATAGTGATACCAAGAGTGACTTTCTCTGGCAGCACTCAGCCTCCTGGGCACAGCACAGAGAATGGGGGGTAGTGGTGAAATAGACAGGCCAAGGAAGGAGATGGTCTAGGATCATGTCAATGAAATGATGGACTAGGAAATAAAAGATGGTCAGGGAGACAAACAAATGGAGGAAGGACTGATGGGCAAGGGAAAAGTAAAAGGATCCATGGCCTAGAGATCTCAGAGACATTGCAGAACATGTAAACTGGGAGCAATAAATGGAAGAATTTGGATGCATGGAGATCAGGAGGTGAGATTTATGAACTATTTATCTGAGCAGTTTGGGGCAGTGGTAGGGCCTAGCATGTGGCTGTGAGTGGATGAGTGAGGTGAAAGGAAGGCGAAAAGAAAGAGGTCACTTCAGAGTTCGGGGCATTGGAAGAGTAATTCTCATGGATGCTGAAGTTACCCAGACAGATGGCCAGACTAGAGATAGGGAAGACAGTAAATCAGGTGCCAAACAATTAACGATGAGTTGGAAGGAGGAGAGAAAAATAATGGCCTAGAAGACATGAATGCCACAAAGGAGCAGGGCGTATCTCAAAAGCCTGGCATAATCTCCATCTAGAAGTAGATCTAGAAATCAAAGAGACACAGACTTCACCTTTCAACTCCAAGTACATAGAGTATGAGAAGAAAATCAGACGTCCTTGGCAGGCTGCAGACAAAGTGTGTGCCCAGATTTCAGTTAAGGCCAAAAAAATATAGGGAATATTCAGAGATGCGATTGAGCATATAGGAGAGTTTGTGATCAAAAGTAGGGATTTCAGAGGATATAAGAGAAGGGTTAGGGAGTGATGGGTAGAATCAGGGAGATCAGGGGAAATAAATCACAGAGTATTATGGAAATAAGTGTATGAAACTGGAATAGGCATGTGAGTGGGGTGAGGGCAGTTTTCTCCCTAAACCTACTCCTGCCTTTTCTGGAGCTGATAGCCTGACTCTGTGCCAAAGCCAGGGTAAATAGAAAGTAGAGTTGTGTAATGTAACTCAAGGCTGGAATGCAGACATATTTGGCATAGTGAAGTTCAAGAGATACGTCAAGAGGAGATTAATCTTAGTGCAATGGTCTTATTTTATATTAGCTGGTCCATTCAGAAGCCAAACTACTACGAGGATTGCTGTTCCTCCCGTTTTCCTCCCTCAGGTTCCAAGAATCACTGACTTTCTCCTAACCACCTACATTTATATGGACTTGATAATGAACAACAAATCAGGGCCATATTTGGGGAACAGGCAGGAGAAAATTGGTTTAAAAGTACTGAGCACTCTTGGAGAAGAGAGAGAGTTGCAGTAGGGATGGAGGTTGAGGGAGCCATGCTTTGCTGATCAAGATAGGAAGCCGTGAGTCAATCAAGATACTATACAGCTGTGAATGGAGCAGTAAACTCACTGGGCTAGAGAGAATAGTACCAAGTACCTATCATTTGGGGGAATCTGGTTGATTGAAATAGAGCACTTGAACCAGAAGTAAGAGCTGGTCTAACCTCTGGGGTCTCTGTATATGCTCGACTGGCTAATGTTGAGATAGTTTTGTTATTACCACTTGTCTCTCACTTCTACCATAAAGGGGTAGGTATTGGGACCACATGAGAAATGGCAGATATAGTTCTGAGTCTCTTGGAGGGTAGTGGAAACAGGTGCCTTGGAAAATTTAGCAGCAGCAAAAAGGAGGCCTGCATGACAATGATTTGATTCCCAGATAGATTAGCCTGGAGCAACACTGCCCCAGCTTGCCAGTTGCGTAAGAATCATCATTGTGTGGGGCTCACCCTTGACTTAATAAATCTTCAGGGGAGGGATTCCAGGTACCGCTTTAAGTGCGTGCCTGAGTTTCCTATGCTGAGAAAAATTTGGAAAATTTTAGCCTAAGGCTATGATTCTCTACTTTTTTAATTTATAGTTGAGCAAATTACACTCTTCCTAGAGAAATGTTAGCCATAATTTTCAATCAGGGACTGTGCCATCCTGGAAGGGCTCTCAGAATTACAAGGTTACCTGGGGTTGGGGAAGAAGGAGGAGGGAAGGGAGGATAGTGAGATTTAAGTAGGTTTAGACAGTCCCGGAGAAACTGGGGTGACTTCTCAATAGGGAGGGTCATCCCCCACCATCCCATTCCAGCCTCCTTCCCTGTTTGATAGTCACTGGTCTAGATTCTAGTCAAGAGGAAGAGAATCCCCTAATAAGCTTAATAGTTGTATTCTGATGTTTACTGTGTTCTGTGACTTCATTTCTTGTGAGTCTGTCTCTAGAAGGCCAGCCACCTTGCTATTCTGGCAAAGATGAATTTTAAGCCCACCAAACAAAAGGCTGGACTTCACAGACTGGTGCTCATAGCAGGAAAATGATTCCCTGTAGGACACATCTGGACAGCCTGCTAGCCTCCCAGGCCACACTCAGTGTCTTCATTGGCTGCCTCTCCAGTTGTTTCCCTGGCTGTATACCAATTAGAATGTACACACACACCCCACACACACACACACTCACATCCTCCCCCAATACAGTTTCTCAGGGCACTGTATATGATTATACTGCCTTACTCCAAAAACAGACCTTTTCCCCTCTAATTTAAAATGTGAAGAAGGATGAATTTGCTGAAGGACATGCTAACTTTATGCAGACCTGATTTTTCAGCGTTAGCTCAAACTAAAATATCTAACGAGAAAGGTACAAAGTCTGCCTGTTTACCTAAGCCTTTTCTGTAGTGAAGGGGAGGTAATAATTACACAGTGTTGTGCTTTCTATATGAAAATATTCAGTCAATGACCTCAGACATGTAGTAAATACTATATAAATCATCTTTACAACTTTCTAGTAGTTAAATATTATCAGAAATAAACAGACATAAAAGATGAGTAATAGATGGACATCTTTGATTTAGTTTCTTCAAGCCTTCTAATCCTAGGCATGTTTTCAGACAGTGGCCATTAAAATATGTATCATATATGCAATCTATAGATTTAACATGAAATAACATCTTGCTTTTATACTAATGTTGTTATTGAAAAGAATCCAGAGTACTTTCATGTCTGTAACTCATTTCTTATATCTTTACAACATCCTCTTAAATTTTGATGACTCCTTAGTCTGCATTCAGTATTTAATATCAAATTCTCAAAGATTCAGAAGAAAGTAATCAACTATAAAAGTTTATAAAAAACATTTCCTGTTTTCTTTTGTAATTTTAAAATCCATTTTTTAAAATTTAATTTCTTGACATTATATCACCTCCACCCACCTACCCACCCAACCTAGCATTGTTCATTCTCTCCTGCCCTTGCCCCTTTTTAGCTAGGTCTCATAAATTAATCGTGTCTTTCTTTTAACCCTCTCTTCCTCTGATATGGTCTCATTCATTACACAGTTGACATTTGAACAATTCAAGGGTTAGGGGAGCCAACCCTCTGCATAGTTGAAAATGCAAGAATAATTTATAGTTGGCCCTCCACATTCTCAGTTCCTCGTATCCGCAAATTCAATCAACTGTGGATCATGTAGCACTGTAGAATTTACTATTGAAAATACTGAGTTTTATAAGAGAGAGACAAAAGTACAGCCTGTGTCTCTGGTTTCAGAGTGTTCTCAGTACATGCATACTTAGCATGCAAGAGGTCCTGGGTTCAGTCCCCAGTACCTCCATTAAAAAAAACCAAGTGTTCTCAGTACAGTTAGGAAAATAAGATAAACACATTACAATTACACTGATCAAAATGTAGTCATATTTCACTGGAAGTAACTTAAAGCTTAATTGTCCTTATTTCACATTTGTTTTCAAAGGTTTTCAACCCAACGCATGGATGACATGCCATTTTGCTGAGAACCCACTTTAATTGTTTCTACGAGTGCCAACAGCTTCTCGCTTCCCACTGCCCCTCCACCCCTAGGATAATACCCTTTGAAACACACTAGGTGATTAAAGTTGTAGGTAACTAAATTAGCAGAAAAAGTTAAGAGGAAAACATAGAATGACAATTGTAATTATACTCACCGAAATGCTAAACCATAACATGCCCTGGGGCCTTGGCAGGAAAAAGATGACATACCCAAAAAGTGTAACTACAGAGACTTCAATGACTTTATAAAGGGTGTGGTCAGAAAGGCCAGTACAAAGATGTAACAAGAAATGATGAAGCACCCAAGGATACTGGGAAGTCATGACCACCCTGAGAGCTGCCTTAAGGGGGAAGAAAGGGAAAGATGTTCCCAGCACTAGGTAAGAGGCAGCTCTGTGAAAAGGGGCTTCTGGACAGGAGCTGGGGCCTTAGGTGGAGGAATGTAGCCACCCAGAACTGTAGCAAGAGCAGGGAGAGTGAAAAGAACAGTGTTCCTTACCTCTCTTTCCTCCCGCCCTCAGACTGCCTGCTGATAAGTGACCCTAACCCAAAGCTGAAGGGTAAGGAAGCCCCGATGATGTCGTTGGTAAAGATGCAGTGTCCAGGGGTAAAGAACAGAGCTGAGATGGGTGCGAATGGATCTGGATGGGCAAATAGAGAATAACCAGCACAAATCCCTGCAGAGTGTTAGGAGTCCATGCCGGTGGTTTATGATAGGGTATTTCTAAGGCAGTGAACTCCAGCATCCTCAGCCTAGTTGGGAATAGGCACAACAGGGCAAACTGAAGAGGCCAATGACCTTAGAATTCAACTTAGTGAGTCACCTTCTCAAACCCCCTCCCACCATATCAACTACTATACAGCTTAAATGTAGCCAAGTTGTTGACATTCTGTCCCCTGTTATTTGGTGAGAAATTGCTCTCTTGTCAGGCCAAACCTTACCTTTATAGTAAGGGACAACTGGGAGAAAAATGAAGCCAACATGAAGGTAAGGGAGGCATTTACGCAAGGATGTTGTGGACAATCCCAAGTTAAACCACACCCAACAAAAATCATCCTAAAGTTTGTGATGCAAAGATTCCCTAAATGGCCTCTCCTCAGAACTATGTAGATAACCCATGCTCTGAATCTTAATTAATTTGTGAAAACATTCTAGGGGTACAGTAATACACAAAAGGATTCTCTTTTTTTTGTTATTGTTGTTAATGGAGGTACTGGGGATTGAACCCAGGACCTTGTGCATGCTCAGGCTCTACCACTGAGCTGTACCCTCCCCACAAAAAATTACTCTTGAGTGTCACATTTTAGCAACGTCTTAGTTAAGACTAGGGGTGTTTTACCTGTAGCAAATGACCTTCTGTGGCCACATAGTCTGACCATGGATTCCCCAGGCATTGCCTGTTGATTCTCCTGAGCGCCTGGGCTTCCATCAAGGAGACAGCAAAAGGGAAGTAGCCTGCTCACCTCATCTCCACCTACTTCCTGGCCTCCAATTCCACATTCTCTTAACCAAACTGTGGTCATTTTAAATAAAGAATTTCCCTGATCAATAAACTCTGCTGTAAAATGGATGAGGACAGAGCAGCGGACACTGCATTTGTTAGTGAGGTCACTGGTGTTCTTTGCCAGGGTAGTTTCAGTGGAGCCAAGCCTCCCACCTGGTGTGCCAAGGTAGCCTGGGGAGTCATGGAGGATTGCAAGTGAGCTGAAAACTAAGCCACTTAAGTTCCTGACATGGCCAGGGCAGGGCTAGAGTGACCTTGATTCTTGTTCTCAGGATGCTAAATAAATATAGCAATTTTCTCTGGTTGCCACAACATGGAAAAGTTTGGAAAGCCTAGCTGTAGAATGATAGCAGTGGAAGTCAAATTGCAATTCAGGAGGGCGAAGTGGAGAAATGGAGGTAGAGGCTCTGAATATAAAGAATATTTCAAGACATATACGTCAATAAAAGAAAGAAGAGAGAGCAAATAGACTGATTCTAATCAGGTTTAATAGACAGATGCTTGAGGACATTTGTAGACAGTAGAGAAGGATATGGCCATAAAGAGAAATTCAAGATACAAGGGAGAGGAAAGGTACGCAATGTTAAGGTGGAAGGGTAGAAGAGGGAGTTCACTATGCTGGCTACTATTTTCTTTGTGAAAGAGAAGTTGAGTTATCCACTGAGAGTGAGAAAGACAGGATCTTGATATGGGTTTTTAAGAACAAAATGAAGATTTGAAATATCTGCTATCAGAAATGAGAAAGGAAGCTGGCAAAAGATAAGCAAAAAATTGCCAGTGTTGAGAGCCAAACTGAGAATGGAGCTCATAAATTTGTAATGAAGCTTATCAGCAGAGTTCTGTGTTTCACACAGCTGTGCCAGGACACCTGGGTGCTTGAGAAGGAACAGTGGTTAGGTGGCTTCATCTAGGACCTGGAAGAGCAAGTGCCATCGAAAGGATAAGCTGCAAAAGAATTAGGCAGGTGGTAATAAGAGGAAGGACAGAATTTGAACTTGTTAGAATAAGAGTTCTGCTTTATTTGTTTGCTCATTGCTGAATCTCCAGTTCCTGGAGCAATGGTACTTCTCTGTGGATTATAATCACCTGGAGAGCTTTAGAAATTCCTGATGACTAAACTGCACCATGAACCAATTAAATTGGAATCTCTGGGTGGCTCCCAGGTACAGTACTTTTTAAAGTCTCTGAATAATTCCAGTCTACAGCCAAAGATTAGAAGAACTGGTCTAGAAGAATGTCTAACATAAAGTACAAACCTGATAAATTTAAAGTTCAGTCAATGGAATTCAGGTTTGATTAGAGAGGCTCTGAATCTAGGAAGGGCTGAGGTTGGGAAAAGGGATAAATATGGAAGTTTCCATGAACTTGAAGTGTAGGTTTGAGGCCATTGTTTTCAGAGAGGGATTTATAAGTTTATTATGTTGGAGTGGGCATAGTTCCATGTGATATGACTTAACCTATTTCTGGCCAAAGGACTTTTTGTATAAGTACCATGAGCTTGCTACAGTATGGCAGTTAAAGATCTGAAGTTAGGGTGCTGGACAGTTTGTGAAGTTAAAAGTTAAAGTTGCAGAGGGCATAACCAGAGGGGAGGAGCAGACGAAGACTTGTTCATGGCTCTCAGACTGAACATTGATCTCAGTTGAACTAGTTCTGACTTGCACTTCCTCTTGTTATCTTCATGAACCTAAATTCATGTTTTTCAGTGAATGTCTCAGGCCCCTGAGTCAGATCACCTTTGCTTCTTTGGGCCTGGGTTCACCTTACACTAAGACACACAAACTAAAGTCTTGTTGTGAATTTGTTTATCCATTTCCCTACTTTCAGGAGAGCATCAGTTGAAGGCACAGAAGGCTGGAAAGCAATCAGCAGTGGAAAGTCAAAAATGCTGTTTAAATTCACCACCCTTACTTACAATTTTGCTTGAGGCTATTCCAATCAGGGCTTGTATTGAGCAAAGATGACAACAGAAAGAAAAACAAACCATAAAACTAACCTCCTACCCAAATCCCATAATGGTCAAGGAGAATCACAGTGAGGCCAATGACCTCTAAAATGGCATTTCCTCTTTATTTGACTAGATATTTACTGCTCACTTATCACAACCCACAACCTCTATGTCATGGCAGGCACATTGAACTCTCATGGTGGATTAAGAGATTAGGGTTGGGCTCCCATGACAGAGCTAATTTACCCTCCCCACTGCCCAACACCTGGGTCATTTCTAAGGAATTATTTATAAGTAATTGGATACATTCTGGTCAGGTGGTGTAGAAGTTTGTAACTCATTATTTTATTTTATGAAGAAGTACTTGCTCTTCTCCTCCCAGTGGGGTAAACATTAACTTGCTAGATGGAAAACTGCCGTCCTAATCATCTTGGCGGCACTGCGGTCACATGACATAGCTGGGGGCAGCTCCAGATGGCAGCGGGTAAAACAAGTGATACAGAGCCTCAAGCAATCTTTGATGAAGAATTGTTCTCTTTATGGGAGTCAATTAGCACTGCGAGCAGCAAAGCTGGTGAACTCTCCTCTGGTGCTTGCTGCTGTGGCAGGACATTTTAGGAAGTTTCAGGAGGACAAACAATACCCTTCACTGCAGTAGGTGAGAGGTGAGCCAAAGAAACAGTCACTGTGGAATCTACATAGGAAGGAAGAAGATTCAAACTGAAGACATGGAGTGCTCACCAAGGCAGAGGACACCCTGTCTCTCCATCCCGTTGTCATGACCCAGTCTCAGGTCATCACCTTCCAGCCCTCACTTAGAACCTACAGCAGCTTCCCAACAGGTGTCCTGCCTCCAGTCTTGGCCTCCTCCATTCCATTCCATCTTCTGCAGCTAGCAGGCTTTTTCTAAAATGCCATTCTGATTTTATCACCCCCTATTTGAGCCCATTACATGGTTTCTCATGTCTCCCATTTCTCAGGATGAAGTCAACTCCGAGTATAGCTGGAAAGCTCTGTTAATGACTTGATTTCTGCCCACCACTCCGTTTGTTAATTTTGCCACTCCCAGCATCCATTCGTCACTACATTAAACTTCTAGTTTGCTTAAACCAGTGACGCTCTCTGGCTTCCTCTTCTGGGAACTCCTTTCCTTTTCTTTTTCTGGCTAACTCCTCCTTCAGTACTTAATTTAGACATCCTAGTGGGTGCTCCTGTAGCACCCTAAACTTCTCCTATCGTAAGTTAGTACACCTCTTAGGCTGCTTAATTATTTACCTGTCTTACTGTGCAATATTAGCTCACGTTGAATGTTAATATTCATCACACACTATTAAGCATTTTCCCTTGGCATGTTGCGTGTGATTTCCATAACAATCCTGTGAGGGAGATACTTGATTACAAATAATTAAACTGAGGCTGATGTTAGGCCAGTTGCTTAAATCTACAGCTAGAAAGCTCCATAAGACAAGATGGTGTCAGTCTCACCTTTCATCTGATCCCTAGCAACAAATGTATACCCGAGCCTTTAGACGTAAGCACTTACATTGCACTTAGAATGTGCTGAGCATATCTCAACCTTATGTCAGTAGGATGGGGAAACTGAGATAAAGGTTACGTGACCTGTCCATGGTCACACAGCGAAGTAGCCAGGCTGGGATTGTGTCACCTAAGCAGGTGGGCTCATGACTGCTGCAGTCTGAGCCACTATACTGCTCGTCCTTTACATGAGCAGAAACACTCCAAATTGCAGAAATGTTAAGGAAATAAATGAAACAGTCAATAAAGAAAAGCAAGTCGAGACCACCTTTAAAAAGGCAATTTGTTAGTCCTTCAGAATCCCTCCTGCGAAGTCTTCACAGAAAGACAGATGCATAGTTCCCGCCAAATAAAAACATGTCTGAAAGAAAAAATCATTTTCTATATTGGAGCATCCCAGCTTCAGTGAGTTGTAATCAGGGATTAAAAAAAAAATCCAACTAAAATATCCTTTTTGGCACTGAAATAGGTACTCAAATCACATTCTCTAGAGAAAATGGCAAAGGAAATCCAGTGGGATTATGGTGAAAAGTTAAAGTCAACCAGCTATATTGGAAGAGAACTGCTGTGGTCTGGGGAGAAGAAAAAAAAAAAGGAAAAATCCTTGCAGTTCCTAACAAGGCGAAAAGTTTAGTTTGGCCTTGTCAAGTACAAATAGAACTTGGGTGGCAGAGAGAAAAAAGCAAAGGAATACTTTCATAGTTGTGTTTTTATCCCTTTCCCAAATGGAAAAATTTTATTGTTGCTGCTTCTGATTTCTGTATCATTTTGATGGTTTCTATTACAATGACTTGCTTCAAAGATCATCTCAGCATTCTTTTAATAAAAGATTTAAAATATTTAAAAAATTAATGGAAAAAATTTTACTTTTTGGAGGATGGAGGGAGAAGTATCAGTTGGGGTATACAAAGGCAGAAGGGTCTGAGTGAGTGAGGGATTTCCCCCACCCCATCATCAGAAGATGTGTCCCTGTGGCTGTTGGCAGCTCCAATGTAGGAGACCTCAGTAATTGTCACAGATTTGAGGCCAGAATCTTATTTGACTTGGCTGCTGTCTTTTGTTACAGACAAAAGACAATGGTTGTTGACCAGGGATAATGGCTTGGAGATGGAGAGGAGTTCACAGATTAGGGATAAGATTTGTTAACAGATTTAAGGAGAAGGAGATGATAGAAAAGAAGGAAACAAGTGTGACTCATAGGTGCCTGGCTTTAGCTTCTGGGTGGAGCCAGTTACTGACATAAGGAAGACTGTGGGGAAGAATAGATTTAAGAGAAAAAAGTTAAAAATTCAGTTTTGTACACATTAAGTTAGAAATTTCTGCACTCTTCTTATAAGACCACCAATCCTGTTGGATTAGGGCCCCATCTTTATCACTTCATTAATCTTAATTACCTCCTAAAAGCCCTATCTCCAAATACAGTCACATTGGGATTATAGCTCCAACATATGAATTTAGTGGGGGACACAATTCAGTCCATATCAGTGAACAAGAAATATACATTGATAGTGTGCCTTTTTATACATTTGGGATCTGGTCATAATGGCGGTTATTCCACCTCAATTAATGCAAGGGGATCGAACAGAGGAGAATTGTGATGAGAGCTTTATCTAGAGGGCAACCAAGCTTTCCTAGAGGGCAACCAAACTTTCCTGCCTAGAGCAAGAAGATAGAGGGCTTTTGGAGGGAGGTCACCAAATGAAAAATGGAACTGATGTGGTCAAACATTTGGGAAAAATTATTGGTAAAGATTCACCAAGTCTACTGACCCATTTAGAAAAAAAATAAATGGTAAACTCATGGGAGGCTAAGCAAAGGCAGTTTCAACTCCAGGAAAAACAAAATGTTATATGAAAAGGAAATATTCATAACATGCAACTTGAGTTAAACAGGGAATATTTATTGGTCCTAGTAATTAATGTCTGCTGACTTAGCCAAAAGTTATAAGTCTACATGGAGAGGGTGAAGAAGGAAAAGGAAGTTGTGTGTGTGTATGTGGGTGTGATGACATACTTTAACTTTTATAACAGGAGGTGTTTAGAAAATGTTTAAAATAGACCGAGAAATAGCAATACAATACTATAAAAATATGTCAGTAATTACTAGTAGAAACAGCATAAAAGTTGAAAGAAGTTTCCACTGAGAGTGGGGTTGGGGGAGTAGGATTGTAGACTGGGCAAGGGGAGTGTCAGTTTTCATGAAAGCCTTTTAACACTAGTAGAATATTTAAAGCTTATTTGCATATGTTGGATAAAATTCAGGTACACATTATAACTTTTCAAAATATATTGCATGTATAGTTCAATAACCACCCCCCAAATATATATGTGTGTGTGTGTGTGTGTGTGTGTGTGTGTGTGTATAGTATGGGACAAATACTACATGATATCACTTATATGTGGAATCTAAAAAATACAGCAAACTAGTGAATATAACAAAAAAGAAGCAGACTCACAGATATAGAGAACAAACTAGTGGCGACCAGTGGGGAGAAGGAAGGGATATGATAGGGGTAGGGGATTGCGAGATACAAACTACTATGTATGAAATAAATAAGCTACAAGGATATATTGTACAACATGGGGAAGATAGCCAATATTTTATAATAACTATCAATGGAGTATAACCTTTAAAAATTGAATCACTACGTTATACACCTGAAACATATAATATTGTGCATCAACTATCTTCAATTTAAAAAAATAAATACATAAAATATATTGTACGGGAAGTGTGGACAGCTCTTTCAGGAAGCTCTCCTGGCAAAGGGGAGAAAAGGGATGGGACAGCTCCAATATTCAAGGGTGGATATAAATAATTTTTAATTAAAGTAAGAATACTTAGTTAACAAATGAAATAGTTTCGGGTTTATAATGAAAAGCAAAATTTTCTGTCCCCTGCCCCGTTTCCAACACATCGCTTTGCATTCACTTATAAACATGTCAAAGTATGGCTCCTCTCAGTGCAGTAGCACGAATGCATTTCCCTGCCCTAGAGAGGAGGACATAGACAAGATTTCTGCAAACTGACAGCAATGTCTCACCAGCCTGTGACTAAGCAGATGGACACACTTCTCTGCCCAGGTCTCACCATGACCCACAGGGAGAGGAATGCCCAGAGGGGAAGCAAGGAAGCCTGCATGCAGTTAGGGCATTTGTGTGTTATTGCTCTGCAGAATCCTGTGATCTCTCAGAATTGCAGTGTCACATGGGAAAATGCCTGTGCAAAGAGGAAAGAAAAGTCCAGTTCTGTTTGCGGCATAGCTTAAAGCTGTGAGGGCTAAATCCAATCTGGGGAAGTCAAGAGAAGGATTTCCTATCTCTGCCCCTAATGAGAAGAAAAGGTGAAAAGAGGCTTGTAAAATCTTCCTTTTGGTATCTTTATCCAGACCCTGTATGGCCATAATTATGAAGTGGCATAGAGTAGTCCTGGTGGTCACACTTCTACTGAGGGTACTGTAGGTAGGGATAAATTTTATTGCACTTAAGTGCCTATAACCATAACAATATGTTGTAAACATACAGTGTTTACCTTTCTGAACATTAACGAAACAACCATACTAGTACAGAACAAAAACCAAAACTATGAGAGGTGTTCAGAGGTACTGGGGATCGAACCCATGACCTTGTGCATGCTAAACATGCACTCTACCACTGAGCTATACTCTCCCTTACTAACCCCAAGAGATATTAAAGCAAAAATTTGAAGTCCCTAAGGAGAATGACTTAGTTGGCCTGCAGATTATTATCTAATGATTTTTTAAGTTTATATTTTAAGTTATTTGGCATCCTATGCTTCTTCTTTTCCAGCATATTTAAGAGGATGACAGAGCTACCAAGTTTAATGTAATATAATCCATTATAAAAATTACTGAACTCAAATGCTTCAGTGCACAAATATATGCCACTGCCCTGGAGTGGGAATTTATTTTGGATGGAGGTTGTGGGAAGAATCAGCCAACCATTTCCAGAGGAGTATTTCATAAGTATTCCTCATCAGGGACCTAACTCCCGATGTTTTCCATGGTACTGCCCATCATTTTGAAATATTGATAGAGGAGTGAAAGCACCACATCTTTTAGCTGCAGCATGTGTCTGCACCAGCCTAGAAGATGGAAGCTCAGCTGCCATCAGGGACCAGACAGATGAGTGAAATGGGAGTGACAGTGGGAATCAAGAGTACATGGATTAAATTAAACCTGCACTTACACATACATGCACCAGCCTAACTGTGCTGGCCAAACAAGGGTCTGCTGCTCACATCTTTCCTAGGGGCTACCAATTTGAGGTCTCTGCTTAGCTGTAGGAGTAATGCCCCATACAAACTCTCAGACCATAACTGACCTCTAGAGTCGCCAGGATTGCTGACCTCATCCTGGAGCAGAATCAATTCAGGCCTGACGTACTTAGTCCAAATGACTGCTTGAAGTCCTACCTAACCCTCATGGCCTGCTCAAACCCCAGCTCCTCCATGGGATCATCCCTTCCTCCATCCAGAGAAGGAGCCTTACCTTCTGCTGACCTTGCTCTGTACCTCTGTTATAGCAATTGCACTGTTTTTTATTGCAGTGGCTTGGATTTGTGTCAGCTTCTGCCCTTGGATATCAAGGCCCAGCCTTATGTATGTAAACCAAAGAGGTGTCTATAAAATTTAAATGAAGAGATTTCTGAGTATCTTAATTGGCATACAAAAATTATAAAAAATCCTGGAACTGTATCCAAACCAAAGAGTATCTCCTACCCAAAGTACTCTCTCAGTGTTTCCCAAACTGGTATTCCTCAGCACATTAGTCCCAAGAGATGGTCGCTGAAAAGTGCTCTTTGGTCAAATGCTGCACTCCATATCCTGATAGCATCACAGGGCATATTGGCATTGTAAAAGCTCTGAGAAGGTCAGGAGAAATTAAAGAAAAGTTTACTTTTTCTCGCCCAGGTTTCTTTTCATATATATTTGGCCATGGGATCTCTTTTAATGGGACCATTTAATGACTTGCTCCTTGGAATGTAGCCGTTTCAGAGGCAGGAAGGACAGACTCTGGCCTCAAGCTGTCTATAACTGAGTCTTTAGCACTCATTATCCTTGGGTAGTTACTTAACCTCTTCTTGCCTAAACTTTCTCATCTGTAAAATGGGCACAACAGTGAGACAGACTCTTACATGGCTGTTACAAAGGTTAAAGGAGTTAATACATGTAAACTGTGTGCCTCAGCCTAGGTTTGGAGTTTAGGTCAGAAATCAGGCCTCACTCCCTACTTCAAATTAAGAAAAAATTGAGAAATAAGACATTACTCAAACTAATGGCTGTGATATAGATAAAAGCTGTTTAGAGAAGGAGCCTGGCTAATGGGTTTGTTAATATGACCCACCACCTCCCTGCCAACACTTAACCCGGTTTGACTCCAGCCTGGGGAGGACATGTAGGCTTTTTTTGTAGGGCCAGGTCATCGCCAGCAGAGTGAACAGAGGAAGCGTTTGTCTTGTGTATTAGTTTGCTATGGCTTCTGTAATGAAGTCCCACAAGCTAGGTGGCTGAGAACAACAGAAATTTACTATCTCACAGTTCTGGAGGCCAGGAGCCTGAAATCAAGGTAAAGGCTGGGCCATGCTCCCTCTGAGACCTGTAGGGAAAGGACCCTTCCTTGCTTCTTCCAGTTTCTCTAGCTCCAGATATTCCTGGCTTGTGGTGGCATAATTCCCATCTTTGCCTTCATCATCACTCGGCAGTCCCTCTGTGTGTGTTTGTCTCTGTGTCTAAATTTCCCCTTTTTCATAAATACATCAGTCATATTGGATTAGGGACCACACTAACGACCTCATTTTAACTCGATTACCTCTGCAAAAACCTATTTCCAAATAAAGTAACATTCTGAGGTAATGGGGGATAGGATTTCAACATATCTTTTTTTCAGAGGGACACCATGCAACCTGTAACATCCCAAGACCAAGTCCTCCAAAACAGTGGGAAAGGTACTGAAGATAAATTCTGATCCTCCTTCCCCATGTCACCAATCAGACGCCATTCCTCCTTACTTGAGGAAGTGTTCCCAGTCCTTTCTCTCCTCCTGTGGCTGGAATTTAGAAATCTCCCCCTCTTTCTATGGAAAATGAGGAAGAGGGGATACATCTGTCCCCACCTCTATCTCCAAACTGTAGCCCAAGGATGGCTTTGGAATTAAACAGGTCTTTGAAACTGGTTGTGATCCTGCCTTAAAATTTGTCAGTCGCAATCCCTCCATCTCTTCAGGGGCTCTTCAGGGGTACCTGTGTGTACTGAAAAAAATTGGTTACCTAGATGTTGGGAGACTTGAAGATTCCCTGGTGTTGCCCTTGGGGTCACTTCCAATTGGCTGTGCCCTTGGAAATAGCTTCTTTCAAGCCTGACCTTTTTCAGGGGGTGGGGGAGAAAATAACCTCATTAGTCTTAGAAACGGCTTTTAGCAGCTAATAAGCATCAATGGTATATATTTAGATTTTTAATAAAAAGTTGATGAGAATAAATATTCAATAATGAGGGGGGAAATGGAGTTATGCCTGAGGCAAAGATAGCATTTCAAATAGTGGGTAGAACAAGTCAGGCATCTTTGGGGAGAGGAGCTACAATTGTTGGGTGTTTACCACATGCCTGATGTGTACCAGCTCATTCCATCCTCAAACCCTGTGAGGCTTGCTGGTGGGCTATGGGGCAGGGCAGTCTGTCTCCAGGGCTTGTTCTCTTAAGCACTGAGCTACACAGCCTCCTTTGTATCGAGCTCAAGAGGCTGGTCTTCCCTCTCTTTCCTGAGAACTGTTTATATAATTTCTTCCACAGCACTGAGTACAGCTGAAAGAATTCCCTTTCCTGATTGTGAGCCCTTCCAGGACAGGAACTGATCCACACTCACCTTCATTGCCCGATTTGCTGCCTGTCACCTTGTAGGTAAATTTTTGGTTAAATCAATGAATAATTTTTTTAAAACTAAAGAACCCTTTGAAGGTTTTTCTGATCCCCACACTTACTATGTCTTGACAGTGGTATGATTCATGAATTGTGATTGTTTCATACCCAGAAACAAAGATGTCCAGGCTAATGATCTACATTAAGAGCAACTATAATATGTTCACCATTCTCTTTCATTATTTAGAACTTTCCCCACAGTTTGAATTGAGGAAGTCTGATTTCCTCCTGGGTCTCTTTGTGGAAGTGTCTGGGGCACGATTCTCAATGCTGGGTGCCTTGGTGTCCTCAAGGAACCTGCTGAGCGGTCACTTAGATTCTTCCTTGACTTGATGGGACAAGGTGACTCTGGGCTATTGTCAGTAGAGAACCACAGACTAATCTGTTGTCCCAGTCACACATGGATTTCATTTGCATAGGGGATTTTTGGAGCAGGAGGAATTGGCTGACCTTTGTGTAACATTCTACTTCCTATAAAGTGCTTAATTTATGGAATCCCTGGATCATAGGCTTGGTCTAATAAATTTGCAGAAGGACGTGCACATATTAGAAGAATCTCAGGTTAAAATCTAACAGTGAACCTGCTTTGGGAAATGGGGAAGGAGGAAGCCCCAGCTATTGGCTGCTTATGAAACTAAACACTCTGGTTCTTGTGCTACTCCAGGTGATTTTTTTCATATAGAACGAATGGAAGAGCAAGGGGAAAATAATATGCTCATGAGAAAATGGTACTGGAGACTGGGTGGAAGCCAAATGGTAGGAATGGTGGCAAAGACTTTATCTCTCCTCTGAGTTTTCTAAACTCAAAGAAGGGAGAGGAAAACGAATATTACCTCTTGGTCTGGCGGTCTCTAATCTAAGCAGCATGGATCTTTAAATATTTGTTCAGTGGTTTCTATTTCCAAATTTATTCATTCATTTATTTATTAGTTTATTCTTTTTAAAATTTATTTAATAAGCATTTACTGTGTACCTACTTTGTGCTAGGCACTCGGTAGGACACTGAGAATATGGAGATGAGTGAGACCTATTGCCCATCCTCCAGAACTTAAGGAAGAATTTAAACATGGAAATGGAGTAGACTGAAAATACCTTGAAGGCAAGGATAGGGATTGACTCACTGTGGTAAGATGAATACCTGGCGTAGTGACTGGCATATAGTAGGCATTTATTAGATGTTTATTGAACGACTTAATGAATGTATTGGTCATACATTAGCAAAGCGATTATCATATTGTAGTGTTGAAACTACTAAATACATATACATGTAATATAGTCAAAGACCTAATAAATACAAAAAAAAATGACTTACATGGTAGTAATTTAGATGAGATTTGTTGGTTGGAAAAATTATCCCAGTGCAATCTATACAGCATACGTTTGTTAATGTATTGAAACCTCAACCGTGCTACAGTGTTGCCGAGCTCTATGTCTTAAATGACTCATCCTGAGTTAAAAGTCCTGGGGTACCGTGTTCTTCTGATGCTAGCTGATGTTTCGTTCGGCTGTGGCTCAACGTGAGAGAAACAACCAGCATAAAAAAGGCATCAGTTGTTTCAGTCACCTCTGAAAAGAATCGCATGGCACAGGACAGCAGTTACCGTGAGGACATTTATTAACAGCGGGTGTGTATGCATTCTTTTTGATTTCTCATAGCACTTTTAAAATAGAAGCCATAAATTATGTATAGCCAGAGCCTAATAGGAACTGCAAGGGAACTATACTTAAAATAAATGGCCCAAGAAATGTAAAGTCAGCTGGCTTAGAGCAAGAATTTCTAACAATAATTTATTTCTAACTGCTACTAGTCATGCTCATGGCCTTGGAAGATGCTAGGGGGGTGTCTCTGGTGTGGCTACAGCCCTGGGTCAGATGCTTCCTGTGGATGGGGCACACACGACCCAGTGCCTGCCTAGGACTAGAGGTTATTATTACAAGTGGCTCCAGGACTATGCTTATCTTCAAAGATGACTGCCCACAGAAGGCCACTGAGTTCCTCTTATGAGATTGTCCTTTATAACTGAGCAGCGTTCTCCTCATGTCATGATATGGACAGAAATTTCAGAAAAGCATGAGATAGAGCTGCGTGTGGTCAAGGTCGGCGCCAGCAGAACTGCTAGTTTGAACATGCTTCAGATGTGGCTCCTCCCATAGCTGCAGAAGGAGGTCTTGAGGCAACAGATATCCTGCCACAAAGTAGCGGCATGCACGTTAAGCGCCCCTAGCTAGAGAACTCCGTAGATAGAGGACTGGACTTGGCACCTACAAATGTGGTCTCCTTGGTGTTCAGGCTGAACAATATGTGACAATTTGATCTCAGGCTTTTTGAAAGATAACATTCCTTAACCCCACCTAACAGGAGTAGAAGACGTAAACGCAGTTATCAGGAGTGTTTTTAAATTTTTTAATGGAGGTACTAAGGATTGAACCCAGGACCTCTAGCATGCTAAGCATGATCTCTGCCACTAAGCCATACCTTCCCCTTCCCTCAGGTGTGTTTTAATGCCTTCTAACTGTGCAAGAGGAGGAAGCTGTCCAGAGGAAAGCGTACAGTCTGCACAGAGAACAGAAGGAAGTGTACAAATAGCTTCTGACTATCACACACACAGACTTTGTGGCCACCTGTACTTAGCCTTTCCTGCTAGAACCATGCAGCAAATGAGCTAGTTGTTTTTCTGAAGGAAGGCTGAGTGGCCAGGACTGGATAGCAATCTCTGAGCATGAGCTGGCTCTGTGACAATTAAAAGGCACATTCTGGCCTTTTTAAAACCTCATCATAGGGCAGGGATCTAGAATCTGAAAAATAGTTCGCCAAATGTACTGAGACCTTTTCTCCTGGCACACAATGTAGAAGTAAAGTTCTTTCTTTCAATTAATATTGATGTATTGTTTGCTACATTGTAGTTACCGGGACTACAGGAGGAAGTGAGAGAGCTGACTACCTTGATGGAATTTGCTGTTAGTCTAGTGAGGGGAAAACTGTCAAACCGAGTCACAAATTAAATATATATTTTCCAATAGTGATACGTGTTACAAAAGAAGTATAGGATACTTTGTGACCCATTGTGATAGGAGAACCTAATTTGGATTTGGGGGTTGCGGGAGGCCCTGTGTTGAATAAATGACATTAAGCTGAGAGTTGAAGGCTGAGGCCGGAGTTAGCATAGTGTGTCCATGTGCCTGTGTTTGTGAGGAGTTGAGTGCTGGGGCCATGGAAAATGTCCTTGGCTGAAGGAAGAGCAAAGGTCCTGTGGGGGAAGCTTGGCTCTTTAGGGGAACTGAAAGCAAGCCAGGGTGGTTGCCATGTGGTGTGTGAGGCTGAGATGGGTATGAGCGAAGGTGGAGGTAGGCAGGAGTCGTGCTGTTCAGGGCTTTGTAGGCCATGTGGAACATTCATGATTTTATCCTAAGGATGGGGTGTGTTTGTATGTGACCTACAGTGGGAAGATGGATTGGGGTGCACCTCAGCTGCTAACCTGACTGATGGTGCTTCTAAATGATGGTGCTTCTCAGCAGTGGTTCTTTTTAAAAAATTTTTATATATTTATTTTAATGGAAGTACTAGGGATTGAACCCAGGACCTCGTGCATTCTAAGCATGCGCTCTGCCACCTCCCACCCCTGCCCCCAGCAGTGGTTCTTGAAAGTGAACCTGGACAGGAGTGTGACCTTGGGTGCGATGCCAGTGAAACAGGGTCACATTTCATAACACACTTTGTAGCTTCTCAATGATGGTGATAGTGCTTTATCAAGGTTGTGAGAAAGGTATGCAATCATGCAGGAAAATACCTCACATTGATTTGAACCCTCTCTCAAACCTCAAATGCCATGAGCACGTGTGTAGACATCCAGGAAGCCAGAGCCAGGTTCCCGGCTGAAAGCTGGGTCTGCAGGCTGTTGCTCACTCCACATACTGCTCTGCTAGAATCTCTCCTTGTAGGCTGTTCCCTCCCACCCCTCAGCTCAGGAAACAGGAGGGAAGTTTAAATAACTTACTAATCGGACCCTTCTATTAAGCTTGAAAAAAATTTTTTTCCTGTATTTTTCTTAGGAAAGAGTAACCAAAAAATACCACGATGCAAAATCTGATGTTTCAAAGAAATGCTTATGCTGCCCACATTTGCAAAGCCTGGTCTGTGACTTTAGTTTTGATTGAAATTCTAACAATAATCCCAAGGAGCATGTAGCTTATAAGACGTCTACTGCAAGTATGTAATGCAACATGTTTTGCATTTCACTTGAGAAGTGATTTTCTTTTAAATTTGGTGAATGGAAGGAGTATACAGTTACATGTTAAAACCTACAACCCCAGTGAACAGGAAAACCTTATGGATTAGTAGAGAAAAGGGCTTTCATTTCAAGTTATGTTTTTATGAGTTCAACCATCAAATATTAGAAAAGTTATTGCCTAAAAACATTATTCATAGACCAGCAGATGGATCATATATAATGTATTGTCTACAGATGTATAGATCAGAAGAGTAATAAATTCTTGGGGTAAAGTAAATATTTCAGATCATGACTATGACTGCTCCAGAGTGAATCTGAATGAGTTGGAGAGGCAATGAACTATAAGTGTTTCAAAAGACAGAATGAGAACAAAAATATGCTAGGAATGCATAGTATATATGAATTCTGCTCAATAGATGACGACAGCCTTTATTCCTAAGGCAGTAAATCTGAATTTATACTTATCCCATCATGTGATAAGAATAGAAAACTCAGTAACAAATTTTTCATTGTACTATTTCAGGAGTTTTCACCCATATTTCTTTTTACCCTTAGTTGTCAATATTATTTCCGCAAAACTTTTGTAAGTTGCAGTAAGCAATAAAATAATAAAAGTCTCAAAATACGGTCCATGTGTTCTAGGCAGTTTACATATAAAGCAATTAATAAGACTAGATGAGACTCCACAGAGTTTTTCAAATGGGATTTGCCTTACCCATTATTTAAGGAGCAAACATGAGATCAATAGTTTATGACATCCTCTTGACTTGCACATCCCTGAACAGCTTGGTCTACCTTCAGCCTCCAATTTGCTTCTGGAACTCCAGAGCAGTTTGATTGTGTGGTCATTCTGGATAACATGAGCTGTGTAAATAACAGGTAAGGTGGAGACTGCCAGCTGTCCACTAGATTCTGTTCCACCTTTCTAAATTATAGACCTGCAGGGGAGTGCAGGCTAGGAGTGCCATTTCTAACCCCCCTTACAGCTGGTTATGACCATAAATCTGAAGTCTCCCAAATTAAATATAAATGGAAGTGATATGTGCCATTTCCTGGTTCAGACGTGTAAACTCCTCCATGCTCTTGCCCATCTCTGGGAGTCAAACACCTTCCCTCCAGGGGCCAGGTATCAACCATGTAGGTAAGAAAAACACACCCTGGACTATCAAGAAGAAACAAGAGTCATTCATTCTTGCAACTAATATTTACTGAAAGCCTACTCCATGCAGACAGCATTCTAAATGTGGGGGATACCTCAGTGAACAAAAGAGACCAAAGTCCCTGCTCCCTTTGAGCTCAAATAGACAATAAAAATATAAGTATAATGCATAGTTTGTTAGAAATAAGTGCTAAGGTGAAAAATAAAGCAGGGAAGGGAGATTTGAAATCTTGGCTAGGTATTATGCCATTATAGGAAACTAAATGAGACCCAGTAGTGGTATAGATAAAGCAACAGAGGAGAAGCTGTTGCATTCTGAATATATGTTGGTGGTAGAGCCAAGGGGATTTGCTGAGAGACTGGGCATGGGGTGTGATAGAGATAAAAAAGGAGTTAAGATTTTTGGCTTGAGGAACTTGAAAAATACAGCTGCTGGTAATTTAGATTGGGAAGACCATAAGAGGGTTTGGAGGGCAATATCCATAACTCAGGTTTGGATATCAAGGCTGTGATGCCCATTTGACACCCACTGAGGTGTTAAGTGACCAGCAAAATATGGGTCTGCAGTTCAGAAGAGAGATCCAGATTTGCAGTACTCATTTGGAAGTCATCAACATAGATGCTATCTAATACCACAAGACTAGATGAGATTACCTAGAGACTGAGTGATAGAAAAAAGAAATGGTCCAAGGACTGAATCCTGTACCTTTAGAGGTATGGCTGATCAGGGAGAACTAGCCCCTGACCCACAAACTGAGAAGAAGCAGCAAGAAAGATAGGCGGTATACCAGGTTAAGTGTGATGTCCTGAAAGGCAAGTGAAGTAAATCAAAGAGAAGAAGAGAACTCAGATCACTGAATGACTATGGGGAGCAGAGCAGCCTGCTTATTCACCATGGGACTGTTAAATGAGAGAAAAACAGACTTCATTATTTTTAATCCACTGAGGTGTTGAGTCTCTTTGATACAAAATTTTAAACTTTTCCTCCAATAGCAGATAAGTAGCAAATTATATCACCAGATAAATCTTTAACAACAACAACAAAATTAACATTTATAAAAAATTCTCAAATAGTAACTTTTTAATGTGATGCGTGTGTGTGTGTT
Source organism: Vicugna pacos (assembly GCF_048564905.1). Classification (NCBI taxonomy): domain Eukaryota; kingdom Metazoa; phylum Chordata; class Mammalia; order Artiodactyla; family Camelidae; genus Vicugna; species Vicugna pacos. Next base: position 45,751,054 of record NC_132988.1, read on the forward strand.
TGAAAGGACTGGAATATTTTAATGATTATAAAACCATGTAATTTGGAGTTAAGATTACTACCACTTTTCTGCTCTAAGAAAAGGACTTGTTTCTGGGCAAATATAATCTATTTATATACACCTTATAAGAACTTCCAGTTTATTTTCTTGAGAACTATCCAGAGGGGAAATTGAGATGGTGAGAAAGGGATGATTTGAAGAGCCCTTTCTGTGATCTCCGACCTTAGTTATCCTCTGGTTCTGTTGCATTAATTCTCTTGACTTTCAAAGGTCAACAGGTCTACCTTCCCAACCAAGTTCTACTAATAATAGTTCTGCCTGAAGGAAATGAACAGAGACAGATAAACTCATTTTGATACCCCTGAATTGTTATGCAGTAGCTTTCAAATTTTACAGTGGGCACCTATTCACAACCTAATGACTAAATATCACATGAAGAAACTACTCTTAGATTTTTACACAAAGTCTATTTGCCATTACCCCTTCCCTCCCACATTCTATCATTATCTCTTAACCTAAAGACCATGAGGATCTTGCTACCATTTTATAGCAGTGTTGATTTTTCACCCCCATTATCTTCCCTTTTGCTAATAATTTCTGGCATGGTCCCAGTGTTTTGAAAGATCTAAATGCTATAAAGCACTTAGAAGACAACAGAGAGCTCAACAACAAGAACAAAACAGAGCAAAGTTGCAAATGCAAAGCTGATTGTACCAAATATACCAAGGCAAAATGTATCCATATCTTTAGATCTGGCCAGAATGGAAAGATCCTACTGCCAGAGAAATAAAGAGAATAAAAAATTCTGAGTAGTAGATTTTCAAATTTCTTTTCCTTCTACCCAAGCACTGCAGACTTCTAGATTTTAAATGACATCATATATCATAAGCTGACACCTGAGTCCTACTGTCTGCTTAAATGCACACCAGCTGTGGACCTTGGGCTTGGAGTAAACACCAAAATCAAGGGAGTAAGTAAAAACTGAAGGCTAAGGGGGAAGCCCATTCAGTGTGCTAGCAAGTGATATCTTTTTAGGTTGCTGAGATCAAAGGGGCCAGAGCATTTCTCAAGCTCAGCTAATAAAACCAGAAACATGAAAGTCAGAAGAGACCAAGGGTCATCAGTTGAGTGCTGTCAAGAAGGAGGGAATATTCCAGAGAAATTGTCTGGAATAGGTGTTTGCCAATAACCATTCTGGGCCAGGTGTGGATGCCCCTTGAGTGCGTGCACTCTTCACACGAGACAGTAAAAGCTATCCCACTTTGTTTGATTCTTCCTTACGTGTATATTTATACTTTCACTCACTCAACAAACATTTTGATACAAAAGACAGAACTAGGCAGTGGACATAAAATGGTGAGCAGACTAGACATGATTTCATCTTATCCTCATGGAATTTATAATTTAATAGAGACCATAGATTTTAATTAAATCTGTTTAATTTACAAACACGTGGTGCTTACTATTTGCAAGTTATATTGTTTTAAGCACTTTATAAGTATTTACTTGTTTTCAAGTTTATACTTACAGCACAGGGAACTATAGTTAGTATCTTATAGTAACCTTTAACAAAAAAGAATATAAAAAGAAATATATGTATGTGTATGTATGACTGAAATATGCTATACTCTAGAAATTGACACAACATTGTAAACTGATTATACTTAACTAAAAAAATCTAATATAAAGAAAAAAGTATTAACTTGTTTGATACTCATAACAACCTAAGGTAGGTATCGATATTATCCTCATTTTATAGATGTATAGAGAAAAGTTGCCCAAGGTCACACAACTAGTGTGTATTAGAGCAGGATTTGAATCTAAGCTGTCTGGAACTAAGGTCTATGCTCTGAAGCATTCATTTACAAACTCTCATCAGTGTTTTGTAGGAAATTTATAGGGTGCAAAAGCAGGGCACTTCTAATTAGGGGATCTGATCTAATTTGGAGGGAAGAAATGAAATTAGACCAGAAGTTCTAAACAAGATGTGGTCATTGGTGTCAAATGCCCCAGGTAGTTCAAGCAATATGAAATTAAAAACAAGGCACTGATTCTTGAAATAGGGAGGTCAGTGACAAATGTGGTAAGAGCAATTTCAGAGGACACATCGCTATCAGCTCAGAGTTAATTGTCAGAGATTCCCAAGGAGAAATGGGCTGCTCAGGATGTGAGGAGTTCCTCCCTTCAGAAATTTTTTTCAGAATAGTCTAGAAACCACCTAGCAATGGCTTGGCACATAGTAGGTGCCCAGCAAATACATTCTAACTATCTGGTGGATGATTCAACCAGATAATCTATAAGATTTCCTCCAACCTTAAGATTCTATAATTTCACTATTCTGAATTTGTGACAACATAGTGGATTTGGTTATGCTGAGGTTTCCTTTTGCCCTATCAAAATGGCTTGATACAGAAATTTATAACAGATGTGAGACTTTAAAGACTGTTTAAGACAAACTGTTTTTAAATCTGGGAGTCCAATTTGCATATAGTTAACATCCTAGTCTTAAAGAAGGATATACTATATTTTTTGTTAAAATTTTTGGCATGATTCTTATGATAGTTATACATATATGTTATTACATGAAAGTTATAAAATTGTATTTATTTAAAGTAAATATATAGCTTAGACATTGATTTTTGACCTGATTTTCACCATCTTTCTCTAATCAGTTGCATTAGTGAGAAAGGGTAAACAATTTCTAGGAAGTACATACAATTGTTGGCTGCAATCACATTCAAAGATTTACAATACTTGTTGCTCAGTTGGATTCCAAAAGATATATTTTGCTCACATTTTGAAATGTTTGACATTCAGAGTATAACACACATTATAATCCTTGTCCCTGAACCTCTGCGTTGGGAAAGTGGCTATGAAGGAATTTCACTCTTCCTTATGCTTCACAATTACTGAATTTCATGGAAATTGTGAAAGGACCCCAGGGGTGACTCTGCTGTTTTTTAAACTGATTTGGATACCCAGCTGCCATTGCCATTGCAAGAGAATTCGGAAGGCAAACAGAGAATGTGACTTCCTTGCCACTTTGGGGAGAGAAAAGCATATTTTAAGAGTTCCAGTAGAATAAAAAAATTAAGGTGGATTAATTTAAACAACAACAACAAAAATAAAGACACAGCTTAGCTGGTCCTCTATTTAGTTATTCCTGCTGTGCTAGCATAAGAAAAGCTAATTTTATTATCTCTCAGTGATATTATCTGAGGTAACAATGGAGACGTTCCAGAATGCAAATTCACAGAATGTGCTTTAGACTAAGACAGATACTTCAGGATAAGTCGGACATCTGCTGGGATGAAACTCCAGGAGGGTGGGTACAACTTCTGTGTCCCCAGCAGCTACAATAGCCTTTCATTGATGGCCATGTAAATGCTTTCTAATTTTTCTCAATTACAAACAATGCTCTACTAATATTTTTGTATATACTCTCTGTGCATATGTTTGAATAGGTCTGAAGAATACATTTCTAGAAATGAAACTGCTGATTAAAGAGCAACTATGTCTTGCATTACCATAGCTATCTCCAAAGGAGATATCCTTCAAGGAAGTCACAGGAATCTACACTTTCTGAAATTTGTGTTTCAGAAATACTGACTCAATAATACAGTCACTAGGAAAAAAGAACAAAGCTGGAGGAACCATGCTCCCTGACTTCAGAGTATATTACAACACTACAGTAATCAAAATGGTGTGGTTCTGGCACAAAAATGCATACAGATTGATGGAGTAGAATAGAGAGCCCAGAAATAAGCCCATGCACATATGGTCAATTAATCTATGACAAAGGAGGGAAAAATATACAATGAGGAAAAGATAGTCTCTTCAATAAGAGGTGCTGGGAAAACTGGACAGTTACATGTAAAAGAATGAAATTAGGACATTTTCTCACATAATATACAAAAATAAACTCAAAATGGATTAAAGACTTAAATCAAGACCAGAAATCATAAAACTCCTAGAAGAAAACATAGGCAGAACACTCTTTGACATAAATAGTAGCAATATTTTCTTGGACCTGTCTCCTCAGGCAAATGAAACAAAAGCAAAAATAAACAAATGAAACCTAATTAAACTTAAAAGCTTTGGTACAGCAAAGGAAACCCTTGACAAAACAAAAAGACAATCTACTGAATGGGAGAAAATATTTGCAAGTGATGTGTCTGATGAGGGGTTAATAGCCAAAATATCTAAGCAGCTCATTAAAAAAACAAATGACCTGATTAAAAAATGGGCAGAAGACCTAAATAGACATTTTTCCAAGGAAGACATACAGATGACCAACAAACACATGAAAACATTCTCAATATCACTAATCATCAGGGAAATATAAATCAAAGCCAAAATAAGTTATCACCTCACACCTGTTGGCATGGCTATCATCAAAAAGACCACAAATAAATGTTGGTGAGGATGTGCAGAAAAGGGAACACTTGAACATTGTTGGTAGGAATGTAAATTGGTGCAGCCACTGTAGAAAACATTATGGAGGTTCCTCAAAAAGCTAAAAATAGAATTACCATATGATCCAGCAATTTCACTCCTGTGCATATATCTAATGGAAACAAAAATATTAATTTGAGAAGATACATACACCCTCATGTTCATAGCAGCATTATTTACAAAAGCCAAGATATGAAAGCAGCCTAAGTGTCCATCAATAGATGAATGGATAAAAAAATCTGTGATATACATACATAGTGGAATATTACTCAGCCATAAAAGTGAATGAAAATATGCCATTTGCAACAACAAACAGATAGACCTGGAGGGTATTATACTTAGAAAATAAGTATAATACAAATACTACATGATTTCACTTTGATGTGGCATCTAAAATATAAAATAAACAAAGCAATATAACAAAATAGAAACAGGCTCACAGATATAGACCACAAATTAGTGGTTACTAGTGAGGAGAGAGGTGGGGGGAGGGGCAAGATAGGAATAGGGGATTAAGAGATACAAACTCCTTTGTAGAAAATAAATTAGCTACAAGGATATATTATACAGCACAGGGAATATAGCCAATATTTTATAATAACTTTAAGTGGAGTATAATCTATAAAAGTAGTGTATAACTATGTTGTACACCTGAAACTACTATAATATTGTAAATGAACAGGGAAAAAAAAAGAGTACAGTCACTAGAGAGACAGTTGTAAGCTGTGTGTGTGTGTGTTCCTTAGAGATGAAAGCATACCGCCTTAGATTCCTGTTGAACTTTAAAGATTCTACCTTGCATTCTCTTGATTCTCCAGAGAACTGGGTTGATGACAACTTCTATTCTCTACACTCTGAGACCTAAGACATCATTTCTGGTGACTTATTATGATACTTTGGTGTGTTTTGAAGTACTCTTCTGTTTGTTTGGTCATCTGTTTTGCTTCTTTCCTTTTGCCAGTGTTTTGATAGGGGATAGATACGGCAGAGGGATCAATATCCATGGAGGAGGTAGGGAGGGAGGTAAAACTCCTTCTGCATTTGTGTGTATTTCTAACCAGATTGTAGGTATGAGGGACAGAAGTTGACCAGGGAATCTCTAAAAGGGCAAATTTTGGAAGTACATGGAAAGAAGCATAGAGAGGTTACCCAAGCTGAGTACTTAGATTGCAGGCTCTGGTTTAAAATGTGCAGCAGAAATATGGAAAACAAATACACTGAAAATTCTTCAGCAGTTATCTTTCAGGACCAAGCCTGTTTATTCTTTTTGACTTTTTTATATTTTAGAATTTTCCTACAGTGAACATACAATATTGGAATTTATTAGATTTCTAAATTAGAAAGAAGAAAAAGAAAACTAAAGAACTTTGGTTTTAGTTCTGATACTTATTAACTCTGTGACCTTGGGCAATTTTTAAAATCTTGCTTAGCCTCAGTCCTCTCAGTCTTAAAATATGAATAAATAAGTTAACTGTGAGGATTAAATGAGATAATATATTAAAAATATTTTGTATACATTGAGGACCTGGTATATAGTAGAGCCCAATGAATTGTCTCATCACGTATCATTTTTATTACCAGGGCATTAATGGTAATAACAACTTATATATAGGACTAGCGGACTACTCCAAAGATATTAAGTGATAAGAACTTTTTTAGATAGAGCACAATTGAAAAAGCATTGGAGTTCTCAGGAAATCAAGTATAAGGATATATAATAAACATTACACGTTTCTCAAAAATAAACACTACACGTTTCTCAAAAATAATGCTTTTTTACAAGTGGCCTTTGAATAGAGATTTATTTTATTTTATTTTATTTTATTTTATTTTATTTTATTTTATTTTATTTTATTTTATTTTTTATGGAGGTACTGGAGGTTGAACCCAGGGCCTCACACATGCTAAGCATGGGCTCTACCACTGAGCTATACCCATTCCTCATAGAGATTCTTTTAAATCTGAGGAAAACTTTATATATTTTAGATTAATAGTTTATAATAGGTGAGCTGTACCCTCCAGATTTCCTTGTGAAACATTTTGGAATCAGACCAATATATGTTACTGCTGGTCATAATGCTAGCACCAATATTTATTTGGGTATTCAAACAGAGTCCAAGATACTGTTTATGCTCTTTTAAGTTCAAGCTCTCAGTTTTTGATAAAGTTCTCCTTTATGGATCAAATCCCCAAAGCCAACCAATTGGAAACACTTAATCTGTAAAGTTTTTAATTTGTTTATCAATAATCTAGAGATAATTTCACTTAACTTTGGAGTATTTTTTGTGTGTGTGTCACAGTTGAAAATGGAATGTTATGATGCCTTAGAATTCTCATATTAAGAGAAATAAAGCCACATTAAATTTCTGGCTGTGGATGCTGGGAGATGCAGGGTTCAACTTCTTTAATTTTAATCCTTCAAAATCATTTTACCACCTCAGCTTCTCTGCTGCCTGTAAGCAGCCTCCTTTCTCTGACTATCCCAAAAGCACTAGCCTCAACTGGTTTCTTCGCATTTTCTTGTTTTTCAGAGTTCATGATTTCTGTCTCCTTCATGTTGTGAAAAGTCTCTTGGGTTTTTTATGGCTAAGTGATGGACATTGTTATTCTCAGAATTTTCATTAAAACTGATTGTATATAAATATGAAAAAGAGGCTTTTGGTCATCTACTTTGAAATTCTGACTCTTATTAGTAAATACTTGAATTGTTATTGCCATTTATTTTCTTATTTTTTAAATTACAGTTTATTTTCAAATCAAGCTTGGTATATTTAAAGAGCTTACTTCATCAGAAATATATGTTAATGTATATTCCTTTACAGGAAAAAATGATAGAAGTTTTTTTTAAAAATACAAGTTTTAAAGAATTTGAACTGCAGGTATGTTATAAAGTTTAAAATTTTTAAATATCTTTGTATCCTCAGAGCCTAACACAGTGCCTGGCACTTGCACTCCCTTGGGGAGGGTTTGTTCATGCTTCAGCAACTGTTCCTTTGGTTAAAAAATCTTTCCAAGTATTTATTTGGTCATAAGTGGATCTGTGTTATCAGCCCTTCTGCATATTAAACCATCTTGCTGATTTTAAAAATGCCAATGCTTAGTACCCATGGCAGGACAATTTAGTACCTCATTTTGTATTATTTCAAAGTTTTCCAAAAAAATATGAAAAGGAATATATGTATGTGTATGTATATGTATGACTGAAACATTATGCTGTACATCAGAAATAGACACAACATTGTAAACCGACTATATTTCAATTTAAAAAAAAAGCTTTCCAGGTGATTCTAATGTGCGCTGGGGCTGAGAACCACTTATGGAGATAAAATTTTTTGGAAATTTATTTTAACCTTTGCCTGATTACAGGTTTTGATTTTATAATTATTTATATTTAATAATTTAGGTTCCCTATGAGATTTAACATAGACATTTACCCAATCTTCTTTAAGCCAAAAAAAAAAAATAGTTTCTCTAGCTTCTTTTTCTTCCCACTTTTATTTAGTATACTTAAAAATTCAGTATGAGAAAGATAGGGATCTTGTAGTTTACAGAGTTTTGCTTTCTTAGCCTTTGTTCCACCCACTGGGTTTATTTTGACTTTACCCTTTGGTCACTAGTATGGAAATGAGCTCTAGAAATGGTAGTTGACATGTACACGTGCATAGTTAGTGAGGGGACTCTCTTACAAATACTGTTTGTAATCCAACAAATAGTGGCTTTGGGACTTGAAAAATTCAATGAGAGAGTAGAGTTAAATTTTTTTTCCTGCCGCCCCCAAATTTAAAAGCTATTTAAAGTTCAATGAGTTTTTCCCTTCAAAGGCAAAACAAAGTTAAATTAAGGGGTTTAAAATCACAGTTCTGCGTGTGATGTTTTTAAAAAGACATATTTTTGTAGCTAGTTTAGGGTATAGTTTTCCCCTACAGTTATAAACACTGCCTTCTAATCTTTTTCTTCCATAATCCTAGCCTGTTTTTATGACTCAAGAGTAAGAAGTACCAGAATTAAAGGGCTTTTTGGTGTCCTTTTGTAGTAAAACACTGTATTCCTTTCACAGTAAATGGAACAGCCACAAAAATTATGATCCCACTTGCAAGATAAGTAGATGGATAAATACAGTGGTTTTAAAAAGAACTATCCCACACAAGAATATAAACAAGAAAATGTTTGTTTAGTGGATAAAAACGCCCTATCAGTAGAGCACAAAATTTTGGGAAAATATTTATTCTAGACAAATTAGCTTTACTGGAAAATCATGAAAAATAGGTCATTTCAAATTACATGCAAATACCTTTGTACCAAGTTTCTCAGGTACAAAGTGAAGAGAAAAATTGACTATTAGGGGAAAATCTAGTCAGCCAAACTAGACCACTTAGACTACCCAAAATTCATTCTAATTAGATTTAGTTAAATTAGGATAATTACCAGTTTTGAATTTGTTTTTATATTTCATTACATTTTGTCATTCTTTTTCATTACCATGTATGATTATAATTTCACTATCCAGTAAACTTAAAAAATTTTTAATTTTTTATCTTAAATAGAATAACAATCGTATTACTTCTTGTCATGATTATAACACTCTTAAATTAACAAATTAAACTACCTAATTGTTTGGTCAATACCTACTTATGGAAATGGATTTTGACGTAAACAAGTCTAAAAGCTAAACTTTGAATTAGCCCGTGTGCATGAATTTATGCTTCACTCTGTGTTTCCCCTCATACCTTTCAACGTGTGTTTATAAACTAAATGAACTCAATGCTTTAAAAATTTGGGAAGCTAACTAGAAAGCATGTCTGTAATGATTCAAACTGTTGTGACTGAACACACTTATCAAAAATATTAAGTAGAATTGGGAAAAGTAGAATCAAATTACCTGTGAAATTAATAGGAGAGTTCTACTACCAAACTTGAAATCGTGCCATATAATTGGTTTTCTACTCCTGACTATATATTTCCATTTTCACTTTTTTTCACTCCTTTATTTTCTTCTCTCTTCTCTCCCCTCTCCCTTCTTCTCCCCTCTCCACCTCCCTTCCCTCTCCCACCCTGCTGCCCTCCTTCATATCTCTTTTTTCCTTCCTTCCTTTCCTTCTTCCATAAAATATGTAGTGAGTCCATGCTATGCATCCAATATTGTGTTAGCTGTGGAGACATGTGGAGATGTAGACACCTGATCTCCCTTTAATGGCGACTTTTATTCTAAGCTGGAAGACTCAGATGGAAAATTGGGAAACAAAATGAGAAATTACAATAGTATTAAATAATATTAATAATAATTTGCAAATGTTTTCTGCATCAATGCTGTTCTAGCCATGTTAATTGTATTTTCTATCTTATCCTCACAGCAACCCTATGAAACTAGTAGATTTGCTTCCTCTCTTCTGCAGAAGGTGAAACTGAGGCCCTGAGAAAGTTAAATAACTTGGCCAGGGGTGCAGAGCTAGTAAATGGTGGGAAGTCATTCAAATGCAGGGAGTCTGACTCCAGAACCTGCAGTCTTAACCACTAAATTGTACTACCCACTAGAGAAATTCTTTGATTGACAAGAAGGGAGTAAATTAAACAGCTTGGTTGTTTATTTTGACCACAAAAATTTTAAAAATTATATATATATACACATAGTGCCTTTTATATGCATATAATTTTGACCCAGCTTAGTAGTGAACCTTTCATCTTGGTTATGTGGCTACTATGGGTTGTTTTACTAAGGTTTATTTCATATTTATCTTTTAATGTATGGGATTCAATTCTGCTTGAAAATACGCTCCAAATTTTGACTGCAGAACTAGAAGTTATTTTGGTTGCAAACTAGATTGATCAAATAAACCTTCTAAATAAATGGCTTTTCAAAAGAGTTTGGCAAAGCCTACGTGTGTAGTGAAGATAAATTTCATGTTTAAGCAATGGAGTGTTCCCTCAGGATTGTCCCCTGAGGAGAGGATGGTTAATATTGCACAACTAGCATTTCCCATGGCAATTCTGAGATAAATATGGGAATCTTTCAGTTTGGGAATTGATGTGCTGTCTACAGCTACAGTCTTATCCAAAGGTTAATATTTCAGATCCTAAAGAAAGATGCTTCAGTTATTGTGTGTGTGTGTGTGTGTGTGTGTGTGTGTGTGTGTGTGTGTGTGTGTGTGTATTATATATACATGTCAAGTGGTTTCTAATTTTTTTACATGTAAACGTGCTAGATAATCTTAGAGGGGAAAAAAACAGTTCTTTGTATATTTTGGATAACAGTTCTTTATCAAATGTGTCTTTTGCAAATATTTTCTCTCAGTCTGTACCTTGTCTTCTCATTCTCTTGACATTGTCTTTCATAGAACACAAGTTTTTAATTTTAGAGAAGTGCAGATTATCAATTATTTCCTTCATAGATTGTGCCTTTGTTGTGGTATCTAAAAAGTCATCTTCATACTCAAGGTGAGTTAAGTTTTCTCCTATGTTATTTCCTAGAAGTTTTATAGTTCTGCATTTCATATTTAGATCTATGATTCATTTTTAGTTAATTTTTCGAAAGGGTGTATGCTTTGTGTCTAGATTCTTTTTTTTTTTTTTGCATGAGTGAATGACCAGTTGTTCAAGCACCACTTATTGAAAACAGTCTTTGCTCCATTGTCAAACCTTGGTTGACTTTATTTATGTGCGTCTCTTTCTAGAGTCTCTATTCTGTTCCATTGACTTGTCCATCATTCTTTCACCAATATCATACTCCCTTGATTACTGTAACTTTATAGTAAGTCTTGAAGTAAGGTAGTGCCAGTTCTCTGACTCTGTTCTTTAATATTGATATGACTATTCTGGGGCTTTTCCCTCTCCATATAAACTTTAGAATCAGATTCTTGATATTCACACAATAACTTGCTGGGATTTTGATGGGATTGCACTGAATCTATAGATCAAGTTGGAAAGAACTGTCATCTTGACAATATCGAGTCTTCTTATCTAAGAACATGGAATATCTCTCCATTTATTTAGTTCTTTTATATCGTTCATCAGAGCTTTGTAGTTTTCCTTATGTAGATCCTGTACATATTTTGTTAAATTTATATGTATTTCATTTTAGGGGTGGTTATTTAAATGGTAAATTTCAAGTTTTCCACTTGTTCATTGCTAGTATATAATAAAGTGACTGGCTTTTGTATATTAATCTATATCCTGTAACCTCACTATAATCACTTAGTTCCCAGATGGTTTTTTTTTTTCTTTTTGGTTGATTCTTTCAGAGTTCTTACATAGACAATTATATCATCCCTGCCTTGGTTTCCCTGCAGGTTTCTGGGTTCTGCTCATGGGTTTCTGCTCTGGTAAGTTGTGATTCTTTGTATCTGTCTGTCTGTCTCTCCAATTTCAAGGCAGCAGTTTGCCCTATGACTTTACTTCTCTGAAGACTTCAAGAAGAGTCGATTTTTCTGTTTGTCCAGCTTCTTACTTGTTGTTAGGACAGAGTGGTGACTTCTAGGCTCCATGTATACTGGACCAGAAACCCGGGTTTTCCCCTTACTGCCTTTTAATAGTTGATTCTGTTTCATATTTCACTGAAGTGGGCTTTTAGTTGTAAACATTTTCAAATAAATGCATTCCTGTCACTATTAGAGCTACATATTCTAATAAACTGCTTCCATTACTTATTAAATTCTAGTGCTTCTCCACTGTTAGAATGATTTTTAGTATAGACATTTGTGCCAGTGAGACATATTTATAGTCAAATGTAAGTACAAAATCACTCTGTAAGGCTACACATTATTTTGAACTATCTGCCACTTTGTCCTCCTATTTCTGTGAAGACTGAATTTACTATAAATAAGGTGATTTAACCAATAAGGTCAGATAAAACTGTTATTATTCTAAAGCGACTGGAAATAAATGAAGCTTCTTTGTGTTTCATACCCCCAGGATTTTTTTAAAGGCACAATTTTGATGTTACTTGGTTATCTACTAACAAGTAGATTTTGATTATTTTAGTAGCAGAGGAAAAATAATTACTCATAAGTTTGAATCTGTCTTTTTAAAAAATATATGGTAGGAGCATAACATATGTTCAAAAAACCTTTTTTAAACTTAATTATCTTTTTAAAAAATGTTTTAATAGATAATAATAGAAAAATGCAAAAAAACCTCAAACAGCATACAGTATAAAGTATGTTTTCCCTGACCCCTTAGTCACATCCTTGCCCAGAGGAAACCGCTGTCACCAGTTTTCTTGTATATCTTCCTAGAGATAGTCTATGAATGTATTTTCAAAATAAATGGTGATGATCACAAATGCCAGACATTTATGCCAGACACTGTTTCAAACATTTTACATAAACCCTCACACTAGCTGTACTATAGGTACTTAACCCTATGATAGCATTTTTTAAAAATAAGAAATGGAGGAAGAGAAGAGTTAACTAATTGTCTGAGGTCATGGAGTAGTTTGGAAGAGTTGAGATTACATTCCAGGTAGTTTGACTCCAAAGCCCAGGCTTTTAGTCATTATGTTATCTTGTATACACCATTTTGTACCTTTCATTTTTCACTTAATATTTTATCTTGGAAATCACTTCTATCAAGACATATAGAACTAATCCAATCTTCGAATACTATTGCATTATATCAGTTCCCAACTAGGGACATCTGGCTACATCTAAGGAAATTTTTTTGTTGTCACAACTGGAGTGGAGGCTGGCTGCTGGCATCTGGTAGGTAGGACATCCCCTCACAACAAAGAATTATGCTGCTCACAACAGCAATAGTACTAATGTTGAGAAAGCCTGTGATATACTTTTATTTAACCTGTTACATATTTTTGAAACAAAAAAAATTCAAGCTAAAAATATGCACAATCAGAATTTTGTGCCTATTTGCACTCTAATTTACATACGATGAAAGAGAAAAAAGAAGCAAAATCTAAAATTGACAACTCTAGATGATTTTGAGGATTTATGGAAACTTATATGCTTATTTGTAAAACCCTTAAGGATTCTGAGAAGGTCAAGATGGAGAAGGCCCAAAATTGAAATCATTTTTTTCATTGACCTGGTTAAGCTTTTCCATTGGAGTGATAACCCATCAAAATACAAAGCTGACTTCCATTTGCCAAATGAACATTCTGGTGACCCAGAATGAGTGCAACTTCAGAGAAAATTGGGCTCTCATTTCCCCTTAGGTAGACAGCCCTGAACAGCCTGGCCTGGTCTGTTGTTTCTTCTGGAGCCATTTTAAAAAGCTGCCAGAGTGGACCATCTAGAAAGATAAATAACAATTCCATAATGAGTTTTATTAAGATAATTTATATTTTCCATGTCTTTCAAAAATAATAGTCATACATAATTGTGGTAATTCAAATAACACTGAAGGAGATAAAGTAAAAAGTAAAAGCTTCTCTCACTGCCTGACTAATCCTACTTTCCAAGGATAATCACTACTAAGAGTTTGTTATGTATTCTTCTGGATTTATTTCTTATATGTGTACAAACATCTATGTGTATATTTATTATAAATACGTATGTATAGTATTTTTTCCCAAAGCAATGAATGCTGTTTATCTAAAACTTGTTTTCCCACCCCTACTCCACCACCATTCACCAGTTTATAATGGATATTCTCCAAGTTAACCCAAACACACCTAACTCATTATTTCTAATGACCATATAATATATCATATATAGGTCTACCAAAATTTATTCAGCTATTTATTACCTTATGGTTGAAAATTTAGATACTTTTTAATTTTTACTATTAGATAATGCAGCAAAGAGCATGTATATACTTACACACTTCTGTAATTACCTCTCAAGGATAAAATCCAAGAGATGGATTTTCTAGGTCAGAGGATGTGTGCATCTTAAATTGGTAAGTATTGTCAGTGCATGAGTCCCTATTTGCCCACATCCTATTTAAAAAAATTGGAAGCAATTGCAAGTGACTAATGATGGAGAAACAAATAATTATGGTACTACAATAGAGAAGAATTATTATATAGGTATTAATAGACAGATTATTATATAAATACTAAAATAAATATGAAGGAGATCTTACAACATGAAATGTTTATACTATAATACTAAGGTAAAAAGGAGAATGCTTTTGTAAAATATGTAAAATTATGTGTGTATTGGGATGAGAAATGAAAGAGTTACATGAAAAAAGTGAAAACAGTTTCTTTGGGTGGTAGAAGTACAGGTAATTTTTTTCCTTTTTTGTTTTCTGTTATTATTATTATGTTGTTTCTGCAATAAATACAACAAAATGATAACCTTTAATTTATAAGAAAGATAAATATAAAAATAAATTCTTATCAGATTTATTGGTGCCTCGATTGAGCTTTGACTTGCTATTTGTCCATCCAAATAGACAATGAAGAATTACATGTGTGTTCATGTTGTTGGGATTAGGTACTTTAAAGAGATAGTCCTTTTTAAATAGCAAACAGAAAAATATATCTGGCACATCACATTGTGAAAATTACTGGTATGGTACCAACCCAATAGATTCAGCATAGTCTCTTGAATTTGGACAAATGTTAATTTGTTTAAATTTTCCTTTTGCCTGAGAAGGTCATACAAATTTTCAATTTTTTTCTTTGATAAGTAGTATTTTCAAGTTGTATGATAAAAACCAAATTTCCAAGGATGATAACATAGCAGAATTTTGATAAGAAATATCTTTGCCAGTCCTGAAGCAGGTTTTGAAGGATAAGAAGGCCTTGACCAAGCACAGAGGAAAGGACCCAGGTATTCAAGTAATAGCTTGACCCAAAAGATGAAAGCAGTCATGTCTCAGAGTGTACAGGGTTCTGAGAGAGCCACAAAACTTGAACAGAAGGTGCCCGTTGTGAGGTAATGGAAAATAAGGGTAGATAGGTAGAAGGCTGGGGGAGAGGACAGGCATTGAAAGCCAGGAAGAAGAGAGTTTGGATTGATTGCATTCAATTGGATTGATTGAAATAAGGAGACACTTCAGGATCCTTAGCCAAGAAATGAGGAAGAGTGAACAGCTGTTATTTGTACCAGGACAGGGAGGCATGTTCTTATCTAATTCTGAGCTAGGAGCAAGAAGGGGCATGTTCAGTTTGAAAACAAAACAGCATTTTGTGTCATTGCTTTAAATTGTTTTTAGTTACAAAGTTTGCTACATTTCAGTTTCCAAATAATATTAAAACAATACATGGTTTTTGTTTGTTTATCAAATGTAATCATAGGTTAAAACTGTTCATAAACACAGAATATAGCTCCAGTACCACTACTTTTCACTAATATAATGAAAATAATGGAATATAACAGACAGAATTTTAAAAAATGATCCACTACTCCCTGTGCTCCGTCTATGCCCTGCCCCCCACCCTTGCCAATTTCTAACCCTTTCTCTTTGTCTTCTGGTATTTATCCTTATAGATGAGAATTATATATTTATACTGGTATATCTTATTATATCTATTTTATGCATGATATATTGACTTTTCACATTGGCAAACGAGGATTTAGCTCTCTTGTACAATCACCCTACTTCCTTTCCCTCCAACCTCCCAATATAATTAAATCACAGATATGGCTAAATTTTATTATGTATTTACATTTATTACATCGACTGTCTACACATATTTCAGTACTGAATCTAGTAGTGTACCATGATTATGCTTCCTTTCTTTTCCCTGGAGTCTGTAGTTTTGTCAATTATTCATTTGATAGTCTTCTAAATAAGTTTGTCAGATAATGAGTTCCATTTGTAATTTAGTTCCAGAAACTTTTGCTCTCCCACCCCAATCTTGAATGGTTGTTTTCTAGCCTTATTTTATGACTTTCATGTTTGTTTGCGACTTTGCATGCCTGACAATAGATTTGAATCTGCAGAGTAGTCTTGGAAGTTACTCAGTTTCTGCACGGAAAGATGCTCAAGTCTTATCCCTGGCTACAGGTTATTTGAGGACGTGGATGGGGAAAGAGGGCTGGTAGAGGATGGAGGTATGTTTTTCGAATAAATGTATAAATTTCCACTTAATCCATTTATTTTCAGCCCCTCAGCTGCCCTTGAGCTTTTTTGAAACTTTCCTCTCCCTAAGCCCAGAATCTTTTTGATTCATGTTCTACAAGGAATCAATCTCATGTCTGAGGGTTTGGAAGAGGAAGTCACCAGGCTCTTTGCGGTCTAACTGCCTTCTGTGCGGACTTTCAAATGATTGTCTGAATTCCAGCTCTGCCTCACACTCCCTTTCTGCAAAAGCCAGTTCTTGAGACTTTGCAGCTTGATTCTCCCTCCTCGTTCTGAAGAAATTAGGTTTATTTTGCACTACTCTCCTAAGCCATCAGCTTCCCATCCTCCAAAACATGGTGCTATTTTCTATCTCCTGGTGACTTCTAGTTTTTTGGTCCTTTAGGCCTATATATTTTAAATATTATTATTGTCATTTTAATAGGCATTCAGGTGAGAATGGAAGTAATACATCCATTCAATTTACCATATGGAATCAGAAATCCCCGTATCTATTTAAAATCCTGTGGTAGTCATATATTATTTTCCTTCACTCATTATGATATGTATTTTTCAAAGATAGTTTTGGCAGAAATTTAAGCCATAAATTGAGTTATCTTACTCCTTTTTTTAAACATGAGAATTAAAATAAGTGTAGCATTATCATCCTTTAAGCTGCCTTTGATTTGATTTCTAGTTGTTCACAAGTGATTTTTTAATCATTCTCTTGTAAATCTTTTCATTTCTCTGGTGCCTCCTCATAATCAGTTTGTTATACTGACTCAAAGACAACATTCTTAAGTCTCTGAAAGTATCATTCCTCCTCATATTCTTCAAGTCCTCTAAAATTGCATTTCTCAGGAAACTTATGTTAGTTACTGTAATTTCTCTGTATAATCATGTTTCTGGAGAACACAGTGGCTGATGCAAAGCTGTCAAAGTCAAAACAAGATAATCATTGAGTTACCAATTCTTGTACATATAACTCCAAGAATTGTATAATGAATTTCTTTTAAAATTCCTAATTTAATAACACATATATCTGCCATCATCTCTGGAATTATCTGTGCATTTAGTACAGGAAGCAAGGAAAGGATAAATAATGGATAATACTGTGTTAATGAATATATATCATATTGATTCAAAATAAGGTGATAAAATAGTTGGTATATAATATAATTAATATTAAAGAAATTAGACACAAGCAGGAAATCAAAAGAATTTCCCATACACCAACAGCTAGTGTAGTGAGTCTTTGGCAGTATTTCTAGTACTTTAGGGTGATAGATTGTCTCTGTATACCATCCACATCGAAAAACATTTATGGTTTGAGATGCCAGACAACTGAAATTATTTATTTATTTTTCACCGAGTTGACTGTTAGTAATGTATAAGCATCATCAAATTTCCTCTACTGTTTATGCTTTCTGAGTTTAGTTTCAAGAACAATAGGCTGAAATTAGCTGTGTGTATATACTCAGAAAGCAATTAATACTGAAAAATTAAAATTTCAACCAATCATGGGCTGGCTGATGGCAGCTCCTCTATTATAAGTGGTACAGCAGAGCTATCTTTAAATGAAGTGCCTGCTCAATACAGATTTGCTTGCTTTTTTGTTATTTTTTGCAATTTGTTAAGAGCTTTGGTATATAAAATTTAGGTAAACTATGAGGGAATTTGTTCAATCTAGGTGTACACATATCATGTAAGAATTACTTTTCCTTTGATACATAAAAGGTAGGAATGGATGCTGTCAGCTGAGGGAGGATGAAGTGGGTTTCTAGGAGGTGAGTGGAGTAACTGAAAAAATGCAGGAGGAGCTACCATATCGCAAAACAGACTTCACCCAGAGCGAACATGGAGTTTACAGCACTTTATTCTGTTTCCACAAGGTGGTGTGCACGCTCTGTGGTGCAGCTGACCTGCTTTTACCTGTTTTCTGCCAGCACATGTGCAGTGTCATTTTCTTTGTTTGTGAGGCTTATGGAATATCTCTAGTGCATGCGTACTTCTATTTTCTTTATTCTAAAACTTAAATAACCAACACATGTGTACAATCATTATTTACTTCATACTACAAACATGTTGTAATCGTGGCCTTGGGTCCACGGCCTTAACTCATCTCAAGGCCACTGACAGATGCCCTTATCCTGGACTGGAAAAGCATTATTCTGTTAGGCGTGCTTTCATACAGTCTCTAGTTCATCTAGTAAATTATCAGCTCACTTTATATCTTCTACTTCTTCTAAATTGTGTCTCTTTTCTCAAAGTTTTAGATGAGAGAAAGCCCACTGCCTCAGCAGGATGCCCTGATCTGTCTTATCTGCCTCCCTCGCAGCAGCCTTTCTGCTTTGTTGACCTTCCTGTAGACCTTCCAACATCAGTATCTGTTTTTCCCAAGTCTTACTTCCAGACTGTGGAGCACAGTTGGGGAAAAACACACACGGCCTATTGGCTTTAAAGCTACTTGATGATTTCCAACATTAGCTCAGTTTTACTCCCTAGAAAACTTCCTTACCCAAATTTCTCTCACTTTGATCCAGCCCCCTGCTGTAAGTGTACTCCCCTTATCTCTGCTCTATCGGAGAAAATACCAAGAGCTGCCACCACTTAATGAGCACTCACAGCCAAGAGCCTTACAACAAAACCACACAGTAGATCTTTTATCCCCTTTTTGTAGTTGAGGACAACCTCACAGTGGAAAAGAAACACATTCAAGGGCACACAGCTCATACATACACACAGCATGTTGGATAACATCTGATTCATGCCTTGTTATCTTTTTTCTTTGTTTTTCCTTTTATTATCTTTTAAAGTATAATATTTTACATGTACAGAAATATATAGTATATATATAAAATATATTACATATATATAGTGTGTGTGTGTGTGTGTGTATATATACACACACACACACACACACATATAATTTGCTGAAGCTAAATAATAAAATGAATGTCCACAATCCCATCATCTAATTTAGGAACTAGAACGTAATCAGTACCGTTGCATCTACCTTTGTGTTCCTCCCCCTCCTACTCTCAGGCCTCTCCCATCACTCCCAGAAGTGACCACTGTTTTCAGTTTTGTTATTTATTTCCTTGCTATTTTTTAACTTTTTATTTCAAAATAATTAAAAACACAGAGAAGTTTAAAGAATAGAACAAAAAAATTCCTGTATATCCTTCACCAGATCCCACAATTGCTATCATTTTTCCACGTTTGCTTTCTCATTCTCTTTCTCTATGCATATTGTTACCGTTGTTATCTCTGAATCATCTGAGAATAAACTGCAGATGTTACATCCTCCTGCCTCTAAATACTTGGGTGTGTGTTTTCTAAAAACAAGGACATTCAATGTTCAAAATCAGAAAAGTTAACACTGGTACATTACCATATCTAATCTATAGCCCATTTTCAAATTTCACCTAATAAATATCCTAATAAATACCCTGCTTCACCCCTCCCATGCCCATCCCCCCACCACCGGTTCTAGTCCAGGATTGATGATTACATTCAGTTGTCTCTTCAGTCTCACTTAGTCTGGAACTGTTCCTCTGTCAATCTTTGTGTTTCTTGATCTTGGCATATTTAAACAGTTCAGGCCAATGATTTTGTGGAATATCCCTCAATGTGAGTTTTCCTCTTGATTTTCTTAATGGAATGTTTCTTCGTAAGTAGACTTAGACGATGACTTTTTGGTAGGAATAAGTGAGGTTGAGGCCTTTTCAGTGTAACACTGAGGAAGCAGATAGTGTTAGTATTCTCCACTTTTGGTAATGTCAACTTAGATTACAAAGGTTAAGATGGTATCTTCTAGGTTTATCCTCTCTGAAAGCACTATTTTCCCATAAGTAATTTGTGGAGAGATAATTTGAGAATCTGTAGCTATCTTGTTTTTCATCAGATTTCAACCCATTAGTTTTGACGTCCACTGACAATTTTGTCTGAATCAATTACTACTGTAATAGTTGCCAAATGGTGATTTTTTTACCTCCATCATTCCTTCTACATGAGATTCTACTATACGGGAAAATTTTTCCTTCTTCCTTATTTATTTATTATCAGAAGAAACTCATCTATTTATTTAATCTCAGTATAAACTTTCTTCACTGATCAGCATTGCCACCTCTGTCATATATCAAGTTCCCATATGCTGTTAGGTCTTTCTGGGCTCTCTCTTTTGTTCAATGATCATTCGGCCTTCCCTTTGCCAAAACAACATCTTTTTTTAATTGAAGTATAGTTGATTTACAATGTTGTATTAGTTTCTGGTGTACAGCATGGTGATTCAGTTATATATATATAATATTTTTCATATTCTTTTTTATTATAGGTTATTACAAGTTACTGAATATAGTTCCTTGTGCTATACAGTAGGACCTTGTTGTTTATCTAGTTTGTATATAGTAGTTTGTATCTGCTAATCCCACACTTCCAATTTATCTCTCCCCCCTCCTTTCCCCTTTGTAAACGTAAGTTTGTTTTCTATGTCTGTGAGTCTCTTTCTAAAAACAACCTTAATTATTATGGCTTCATCATTGGCCAAGTTTCCTCTTTTTATTGAAGAGTGCCTTGGATAGTCTTCCTTTTCTATATAAATATCAGAATCCGCTGTCATGTTTCACAAAACCTCTGTTGATATTTTCATTAGGATTATATTAATTCTGTAGGTCAGTTTGAGGAGAATCACTTTTTTTTGGTGGGGTAGTAATTAGGTTTATTTGTTTATTTAGAGGAGGTCCTGGGGACTGAACCCAGGACCACGTATGTGTTAAGCATGCATTCTACCACTTAAGCTATACCCTCTCCTCAAGGAGAATCACTTAAAAAAAAAATTGAGCCTTCCTTCCTTCCCATGAACATAGTCTATTTCTCCATTTACTTAGGTCTTCTGAGTGTCTTTTTTGGGGAGTGGGAGGGGATTAAGTTTATTTATTAATTTCTTGTTGGAGGTACTGGGGATTGAACCCAGGATGTCATGCATGCTAAACAGGCACTCTATACCATTGAGCTATACCCTCCCCGCTTCTAAGTGTCTTTTAATAATGTTTTATATTTTTTTCTGTACAGGTTTTATACATCTTTTATTAGATTTAGTTTTAGAGATCTCATTTATGAGCTATTCAAATATAATCTCTTTCTAAATTACGTTTTCTATGTGCATGTTGTTATAGAAATGTGTTCTGAGTACTTAAATTTTACAGAAATGCAACTGAATTTTGCATGTTCATCTTATGGTAAGTCTTAGATTTTTTACGTAAACTATCATATCCTTTATGAAATAATGCAGTCCTTTGTCTTCCTTTCCAACCTTTTTGTCTTTGATTTATCTTTCTTGCCTTTCAGAATCTACCATTTCTTATCTTGTATACCATTAATAAAATGGGTAGGAGACCACGTGCAGTCCTGGGCTCTTGCTTTGCTTTCCAAAATACATCCTGGTCCCAACTACAGTTCGGCACCATCTAGTGGTGATTGTCCACTTCAGTCTACATATTGATGGGAAGGACTCAGGGTCTGCAGCTGACTGGACTTCAGGAAAGCATCGGAGATTCCAGGAAATTGCTGGCTAGATGGCAACAGTTTTGTTGGCCCAGTTTGGGAATATTGACTTGGGAGATCACTGAGCTAGCAGGATTCAAACTCTACTTCCCCTCTGGGTTTTGTGCTATTTTCTTGCTAAGTCCCTTCCACTACCCCCGTCATATTCCCATCTCCAGCCTCAGAATAGGAACTTTATTCTCTGTCTTCTGTTCTACCCGGGGCTGGGGGAGGGGGAGGGTTAAGTGGTGGGTGGGAGCAAATTATTCATTTTATAATCTCAGAATTCATGAAATCCTGGGTGTATTTCCATAGGGTTTTACTGTATTTATTTGTGTGTTTTTCTCTCTCCTTCCATTATAATGTAAACTCGAAAAGGTTGAGGATGTTTATATTTCATTTGCAGCCATATTTCCAATGAGTAGAAGAGTTCCTAGTATGCAGGCACCCAAGAACATTTAATGAATAAAACAAGCGAATGAACATTGAAATCTTCCATTATGTGGTAGATTTGTTACTTTCTTCCTGTAATTCTATCAAGTATTGCCTTAAAATTTTAAGGTTTTTTAAAATCAGATGCATACAAAATTTAAATTGTTGTAGCTTCTTGATGAACTCAGTCTTCCTTAATAACATTTTTAGTTTATTGGTTTTGGTTTTTATATTTTGGTCTTAAAACCTATCTCAATACTAACATGCCAGCAAGCTTTCCTTTGATCAGTATTTGCCAAGTATATCTTTTCACTTACTTTTACTTTCAACCTTTATATGTCCTTATGTTTTATGTCTGTCTCTTCTAAACAGTATTTAGGTGGATTTTTAAAAATACAATTGTACAATAAGTCATTTAACTGGTGACTTTATTTCATTTGTGCTTATGACAATTATTGATGTATTTGAATTTATTTCTAAATATGTCTAACCTGCTTATTGATTAAAAAAATCTTTTTTAACAATTCCATTTCTAAAAAATTCCTTTTGCTTCTTTTTCAGATTAGGTTATTCCTATTAGTCCTGTTTTGCCTGCTCATTTTTAATCCATTGTATTAAAATTCCATCATTTATTTCTGTAAATATCCTATACCCAATCTTCCATTCTACAAGTAAAGTCATAGAGGTTATACTAGGTAACATTTATGTAGTGTTTACATAACTGTTACATACATACATTAGATAAGCACATATGACAGGTGCTCTCTTTACAAAATTTAATGGTATATTTTATTTAACCTACTATACCCAAAGTATTATCATTTCAACCAGGTACTCTTTTAAGGTTTTACTTGCATTAGCTCATTTAACTCTCATATTATTGATTAACCCCATTTTATGGTGTAGGAAACTGTAGCAAAGAGAGGTAAAAAAATTTGGCCAAGGTCACACAGCTAGGTGGATTTCTGAGCTGGGATTTGAATTCAAGCTATTAACTATATTCAGTATAAAGGAGGGGGGGAAAACAAATGTTTTTGGCAAAGGAAAATTTTATTTTTCCTTTTTCAAAATTGAAGTATAGTTGATTTTTTATGATGTTTTAGTTTTTGATGTACACCATAGTGATTTGGTTATATATATGTATATATTATTTTTCATTATAGGTTATTACAAGCTACTAAACATAGTTCCACGTGCTATATAGTAGGTCCTTGTTGTTTATCTATTCTTTATATAGTAGTTTGTATCTGCTAATTGCACACTTCCAATTTGTCCCCCCTTCCCCTTTGGTAACCATAAGTTTGTTTCCTATGTCTGTGAGTCTGTTTCTGTTTTGTAAATAAGTTCACTTGTGCCATTGTTTAGATTCCACATATGATATCATATACTTGTTTTCCTCTGTCTGACTTACTTCACTTTGTATAATATTACTTTTGCTTTTTTATGGTAGTGATTTGCAACCTTCTTCATGTAGTAATTGGCTTTTTGCATTTCTTTCTTAGTTTATTTTTCATATGCTTTGTCCATTGTTATCTTAGAGTCATAAATGATCTTTTGTATTAAAAGCTCCTTGCCTTAATGACAAAATGTATTTTTATTTAATAAATTTTACATTTACCAGAGATGATTGCCCAGTTAGCATTTTAATTTTGTAAGGAAATTTAGAAAATTTATACGATCCCTTTTTCAAAGAAAATACATCTCTGCTCTCCCAAATCCTCACTATCAGGAAATTCTCAGCTATTACTTTAAAGTCCCTGAGCTCAAATTTCCACAATGAAAGCATGAAGAGAAAAAAGTATATATTCTTCTGTGACATATATTACATAAAACATCATTTTTGGATTTCTATAAAATTAAATAAGAATATATTAGATATGTCAAAGAACTAAATCTATTTAATATACAATAAGCAGAACACAATATAATGAATAAGTAGACACAATTTATATTTGTATTATTTTAAGGAAAAAACCCAAAATTCAAAAATATTTTTTAAAAAGAGTAAAGATTATCATGTGAGATATAAAAAAGAATACTTAATTTTCAAGAATGAGCCACTAGAGAGTTATTATGTAGAGACCCAAAGGCTTATTTGATTTTTTTTTAAAAAGCTACAAAAAAAAGTTTAAGTAATTAAAGAATCATACAGTTCCATTTTGAAGCCTTCAACATTTGCCATGTTCAAAAACTGTCTTGGAAAAACAGCACAATTTAGGAATGTTGCCATCTAGTGTTCACCTTTAGAATTGTCCCCACAAAAATAGTGTCACCTAAATAGATTATTTCAAAACACGGTCAAGATCTTGACTCTTTGAAATTGGAGCCAGAGATCAAGAGAGAGAGTTTCCTGAGCTAACTGAGCAGTTTTTAAACTTAAGGAAAGAAAGGAGGAGGTTACTAAAGATGTGTGTACATACATGTGAGGACAGAACTGAATGAGGGTGGATGATCGAAAGAGAAAATGGCAAATGCACAGGATCCTTTAGGGAGAATAAAGAATATGAGGGGAAGGCTGAGGGTCAAATCATTGAAGTAGTAGAAAAATAGTGCAATTGGTCTTTGAAATGTATTGGGCGGGAAATTTAAAAAATAAAATGTATTAGTTGTTTACAACTTGGAAAGGGTTTTTGTTTTAGATAATAAAAAGTTACCATATGTTGAGTATTTAGTGAGTACTGGATATTCTACATGTTTTGCATGTAATACATATTTGACTTCAATGATTACTATGTTACCCCCATTTTAAAGATAAAAAAATTGAGTTATAGAAATTTTACAAAGCTGTTAAATGGCAAAAATGTGATTTGTCTAAATCAAGAGGCTGGTTCCTATGTCCATGCTCTTAATGCACATGCTATACACTTCCTTCTAAAATAAGTACACATACATTTGGAGGGAACTCTAATTCAAAAAGATACATGTGCCCCAATGTTCATAGCAGGCTATTTACAACAGCCAAGACATGGATACAACCGAAATGCCCATTGACAGATGACTGGATACAGAGGTTGTGGTATATCTATACAATGGAATACTACTCTCAGACATAAAAAGGAATAAAATAATGCGATTTGCAGCAACATGGATGGACCTAGAGACTGTCATTCTAAGTGAAGTAAGCCAGAAAGAGAAAGAAAAATACCATATATCATTTATATGTGGAATCTCAAGAAAAAGACACAAATGAACTTATTTACAAAAAAGAAACAGACTCACAGACCTAGAAAACAAACTTATGGTTACCAGGAAGGGAAGGGGGTGGGAAGGGATAAATTGGGAGATCAAGATTTGCAGATACTAACTACTATATATAAAATAGATAAGCAACCAATTTCCACCGTATAGCACAGGGAACTATATTCAATACCTTTAATAACCTATAATGAAAAAGAATATGAAAAGGAATATATGTATGTGTGTATATATATATATATGGCTTAAACATTTTAGAAATTGACACAACATTATAAACTGACTATACTTCAATTAAAAAATTTAAAAATGAATAAAATAAGTACAGAACTTGGGCTGGGGTCACCATATAACATAAGTAGAAAGTTTAGTCAATTATCCAAATAATTCTGACCAAATTTTATTTTTTTAAAATCTAGATCTAGTGTTTGAACTGATAAACTCATCCAACAATTACTCAGTTTTCCCTTTTATATCTGTACTATGTTCTTGATAAACTTTAGCATGCAAATTTATCTTTCACGTAAAAATATTCCAGTACTCTGTTTTCATTTGTAGAGTGTGTGTATCAACTTCTTCTTTAGTGGTAGTGGTAAATTTCTTCTCTCAACTCTTGATCCTCTTTCTGATTACCGCCACAGCTATGGTCACTATTATGGGTTGAGTTGTGTCCCCCAACCCCCTGTCCCATTCTTATGTTGAAGTCCTAACTCCCAGTACCTCAGAATGTGACTATGTTTAGAGATAAGGTCTTCAAAGAGGTAATTAAGTTAATTATTAAGTTATTAGATTGGGCCTTCTTCCAGTATGACTTGTGTCCTTGTAAGAAGAGGAAATCTGGATGCAGACAGTTACAGAGGAAAGAACATGTGAGGACACAAGGAAAAAACAGCCATCTACGAGTCAAGTAGAGAAGCCTCAGAAGATACCATCCCTGACAACACTTTGATGTCAGACTTCTAGCTTCCAGATATGCGAGAAAATAAATTTCTGTTGTTCAGTCCACCCAGTCTATGGTACTTTGTTATGACAGACCTAGCAAACTAAATAGAGTGAATACATTAATCAGGCTCTTACTTTACAAAACAAACAAACCACTCTCACTAGTTTAAGGAGAAAAAAAAAAAAGACAATTCCTAAGGAATATTAGATAACTCAAAAAAATCTTTGGAGAACTAGAGAGCCAGGTTTGGGGGCCATGCAGTCAGAAACAATGCCTGAATCACATTGTGAGATTGTGCCTTACTGTAAAGGCTCCAATGAAACCAGACACTACAGTGTGCACCTCTCACTGTGGACATGAGACACCAGGATTTCCATCTTTTGACCATGAAAGATGACTTCTTAGCGGCTACTTTTGCCCTCAAATGGATTTCCTGCAGTCCTACCTTACCGTGTAGCTCATTTGTGATTTGATGTCTCTCATGGGCGTGTGTGATTGGGAGAGCCTAGGTTCTGTGCCTGCAGCCAGCTGTGAGTGAGTTGGGAGAGTGAGTTTTCTGGCTTCTGCCACGCGGAGGTGGATCAAAAGGCAGGAAGTTGTCTAGACAGGGAAAAAGAGCTCAAATGGTGGTGGCAAGCCAGAAAAGGCACATAAAGGGAATCAACTTTAAAGCCTCAGTAGTGTGATTCTTTGACCAGCTGCTCTGGGACCTAGCTATCCTTCCCACAGTCCTTAAACTTTTCTTGAATCTATTTTATTTTCATTGGATAAAACTCTCCCTTGTCTAGAATTCAAATGACTATAAAACACAAATAGCTGGACCTCTCACCCTGCCTTGTTGTCTACCTTTGTAAGTAAGAAATGAAGCAGGTAGATATGCAGATGTTGCTTGCCAAGTTTTCATTCCTCCTTATGCTGGTAAAAGAAGCCCCAATTTTCCTCCATGAACCATCCCTTCCCCTTGACTTTCCCTGTGGTTTCTGTGCAGATAACATCCCCTATTCAGCTGGAGCTGCCCAAGTCCCAGAAGCCTTAGGCTCAGTTTGGTTCATCAGAACATGCACATGCCACCCCTTCTCCCTAGTCCTGTGATTAGTTCTAGAACAGGCAAGAACACTGTCCAGGACAGACTAATGAGACTCAGTCTAAGGATAATTTCTGGCACAACAGACTTGCATCTCCTGGTTCCTCTTGCTTTGCTATGATTGCTAGGCTAGGATGTAAGCCTGGAGCTGCTGCTGACCAAACTGATACCCCTTGATGAAAACTTTCCCGAGAGTAAAACTGACACAGCAGAAAGTAAAGACAAGAGATAGACAGAGTCCTAATATTCCTTGAATATCTAGAACCAGCTGTGCTTGAAGCTTGTACTGCATTTGGACTTTTCAGATCCTTATGCCAATAGTCACTTTCAGCTAAAATCCATTTGAATGTTTTCAGTTACTTGCAACCAAAAGACTCTTGACTAATTTTATTGGTTAAATAAAATAGTTAATTACTAAGTGCAGATTTTTCCATAATAATTCTGATTAACAAACATTATAGTACCTCTAATTTGATGTCCAGATGAAAACAACTTTTTTATATAAGTGTGTAAATATCACACACATATGCAGATGAAAACACACACAGAGTGAGGAAAAGTGGAATAAGTATACCAAAGATTTTGTTCATCTTGGTCTCTTTCTCTTTAGATAAAATGACCTGTTAAGGGTTTGAAGAGAGGTGAAATATATTTGCATATATTTTAATGTATTTTTTGCTTCATCCAGGTTTACTCTTGAATGCAACAGAGAATTATTTTGCTGTTTCTTGCATCCCAGTGTTTGGAGGTATCATAGAGTTAGCTGCCTTAATTTTGTTTCTTTTTAATATGTGTGGCTTCACTCTCTTCAGGTTTGACCTTTCAGTTTTTTCCTATATCTAACTATTCCAGGTTAAATACTGGGAGAACACACATTTAATAGTGGAGTAACACAAGTTCAGGCAGACTTGCACCTCTCTGTCTCCTGTAAGAATTTATGAGCTCTACCAAGGAACAATGGTACCCTACTTTACTTTGTTCATCTTTTAGCTTGCAGTACCTAGTTTTAATTGCCCTTTGTCTTCTGATCACAAATCATATCCCACTATACTTATCTTAGGAGCAACTGTGGTATTGAAGGAAACAGATCACTATCACTAATTTAAACCTAAATTTACTTTAGAGGAAATATTTCATTAAATGGACTGTATCTAAATAGACCAAGAATCTAGTTCTGGAGTTGTGTTTCAGCATAAATTAAAAAATGAGACACAAATCAGTGCCCTGGAGAAACTACAGACATAAGCACTGTCTTAGTCTGTTCAGGTGGTTGTAATAAAATACCTCAGACTGAGTGGCTTATAAACAGCAGACATTTATTTCTCACAGTTGTGGAGGCTGGGAAGTTTGTCTAAGATCAGGGCACCAGCAGGGCTCATTTCTGATGAGGGCCCTCTTCCTGCTTCATAGCTGGTGTCTTCTCACTATGTCCTCTTGTGGTTGAAGGCCCTTTGGATCCCTCTGGGGTCTCTTTTATAAGGCACTAATCCCATTCATGAGGGTTCCACCCTATGAAATTAAAGAACCTGAGCTAAAACTGGAGTTAGGACAGGCCTGTAGGGGGAGCTCTCACGCTCTGCCATACATCATCAATTACTCCAGATAGAAAGAGATTTCTGCTTATATCTCCAACTGGAAAGTACCTCTATTTTATCATCTAGTAAGAAGGAGAAACCTTCTCTCTGCCCGTGACAGCCCAGCCAATCTGACAGTGTAGCAGCCCAACCAGTGGAAATCCTCCACACTTTGGACTCCAGGCTTCCTCAAATGGACTCCTTGATTATCACAACCATTCCCAACTCCCACCTTTTCCCTACAAGGCAATTTCCCCTTTCTTGTTCTCTGGATTTGCCTATGGTCCACCATAGTTCCCAAATCCTGAGTTGTAATTCCTCTGCTATTTCTGAAAAAACTCAGTTTTGCTGGTAATATAATTGGCTATTATATTTTTGAACTTGTCAACCCTTATGGCCTAATGCCCCACCCCTAACACCATCACTTTCGAATTAGAATTCAACATATGAATTTGGCAGGGGACACAAATACCCAGTCCATAGCAAATACTATGACACGTTCATTTGAAGAGCGGAAGTTTTGTCTTTGAGCCTCCATGATGTCTCCCTTTCTTCTAGTTTTTCTTTTAACAATATTAACTTTGTATTTTATTGGACATAATGTTATTAGTGTGTCTTTTCATACTATCTTGAAATGTGTTCCTATAATTCCAAAATAAAAACTTACCCTCAAATATTTGGATTCTTGTTCTATAACTCTTGCTTTAGTGAATTTTGTATACTAAAATATCCAAATGGAATAATCTTTGTGTGAATATCTGGAAATCATGCTACAATGAAGTTAACCAAGAATACAGCTTTTATGTTAAGAGTGAAGAGCTTGATTTAGGATCCTGTGCATCTTATGTTGCTAGATTGTTAACCTAGAAAGGAGCAAATCCTGAAATGGAGAGGATTTCTTGATATTACAGCATAGGAACACAACATCTGGGCTTCTGACTGGCTTGTGTGAAATAAATGTGTGGGCTTCTCAGAACACCATCTCACGAAAACTCAGAATGTGACCTACCTAGTATTCTGGGCATCTACGGAGGAAAAGATTAGGGGTGAGAGGAAGAAGGGAAGGGGAAAGGAGGAGGAGGAAAGGAAGATAACTGTGTTTAATTGAACATTTTATCTTCTTAGGGTAAATACTGAGTATCCTCAAGCTTGTAAATAACAGGATAATGCTCCCTCACTGAAATTAGGGCCTTGTTTTTATGTCATGAATTTATAATTTCCTAACTGCTCTTGATATTTGTTGCAGTCTAAACAAGCTGATGTGCTTTTAAATTAGATTTGCCTATTATAAACTAATGGATGTCTCAGGTTCAATCAATTTTTCCTTATTTCCTTATTGTATGAAAGTATTTTAATTTTGTTTACTGCAAGAAGTATGCACAATTGAATTGGCTTCTCTGTGATTAAATATTTCATAACTTCCCTTATTTGATTTGTAATTTTTTACTGATAAAATGGTCATTTTCAAAAGTAAAGGAATTCAAATGATTGTAGTAAACAGTGAAATTATTTAAGTATTTATAAATAACTATCTAATGTATTTCCTCTAAAATGAGTCATTTCTGAAGCAGACACATGTGTTTATAAATATAGTTTAGGCACAATATATTAAGTTTATGCAGTATTTTTTCCAAAACAGTTAACATATTTTTTGTTTACCTATCATTGTTTAAAAATTTACTTCAAAACTTATTGGCTTAAAACAACAACCATTTTGTTATGACTCATTTTCGTGGGTTGGGATTTGGCTGTGGCTTGTTGATTCACTACTAAGACAGGACTGGAATATCCAGGATGGCCACTTCACTCACTTCTGCCACTTGGGCTAGGATGGACTGAATGATGGGTCTGGCTGGAATGGCTCTCCTAGAGTCAGATACTTGGGGCTTTTGTTCCCCCTGCTGGTTGGGTTCCTTGGTCTTTTCCAGGTAACATCAGAACCTCTCTTTCTCCAAGTGGCCTGTCCACATAGCTCTTCTGACAAGGTGGCCAGACTTCTTAAGTTGTCAGGTGTAAGCTGGAACTGACATACAGTCACTTCTGCACATCCTGTTGGCTAAAATAAGTCACCGGGTCAGCCTGGGTTCAGTGTGGGAGAGGACTACACAGGGTGCAGGAAGCATGGTTGGTTCATCAGGGGAGAGGACGTACCTGTGGAGTTTGGCTACTTCAGTCCATGTGTCCCCTTGACTGCTCAAGGGTAAAACTGAATATTTCTCTGGGTGTATTCTTTGGGTTATCTGAGGCTTAAGAAATGACTTTCAGAAAAAGAGCTCCCAGCTTAATAAATCTGGGAGACAAAGCAAATGATAGTCCTCCTCTTGGGTTTATAATGGTATCTAAAATCAGTAAGGATTTTGCAGTATAAAAATAAATTTACTTCATTTAAACTGGCATTTCCCAAACATTTAAGTGCATAGAACTATGCCTGACACTTAGTAATCACTTATAAATATTTGTTGAATGAGATTTATCATGAGCCCCTTTTTCACAAAACATGTGTAGAAATTAGAAACAATTGGTGTTTCTAACAGAAACAGACTCATAGACATAAAATACAAACTTGTGGTTGCCAAGGGGGCCGGGGGGGCAGTGGAAGGGACAGACTGGGATTTCAAAATGTAGAATAGAAAAACAAAATTATACTGCATAGCACAGGGAAATATATACAAGATCTTATGGTAGCTCATAGCAAAAAAAATGTGACAATGAATACATATACGTTCATGTATAACTGAAAAATTGCGCTCTACACTGGAATTTGACACAACATTGTAAAGTGACTATAACTCAATTAAAAAATGTGAAAAAAAACAAACCAAAAGAATTGGTGTTTGTAAAGGAAGGAACTTTGTGAAAAACAGGTCTATTATGTAAGAAAGGCATATGTGAATCTGAGTTTCTTCCTGACCTACAAGCCCCATCTAGGTGCTTCCTAATGAATTAATTGTTGTGCTTTAGTCTGTGTGACCCCATCTCCTGGGTGCAGGTGACTAGACTCGAATGGGCACCTGATCCAAAGGAAGCTATCTGTAGGCTGGCCAGCAACTTAAAGGATAAACTGGCACAAGAGCTTTTACCAAAATTAATCTAAATTGGATTGTGATAAGCAGACCAATTAGATCCTGTCCCTTGGGTAGTTTGAATGTGGGAAAATCAGTCAGTTAGTGGTAGGGGTAGGAGCAGAAGCAGAGAACACGTGAGGTTCCATTATATGGAGCCCTGCGATGCTGTCTTCATCATCCTGGCTGTGTGGCTATTGAGAGCACTTCCTATTTCCTTTCTTCCCCCATCTTTAGAATAAAACCCCATTAACTGAGGTAGCCCAACTATGTCCCCACATTTTACTGTCTGGAAGAGTCTAATACATGATGTCAGGGAGAGAGGCCTTATGCTGTCTTATTCAGAATGGGAACACACTCTATTCAATTATCTACTCAGGGGAGAAGTGCCACTATGACATGGCCCTTAACAAGCATGCAAATTCAGTGGGAACTTCTACTAGTGGCCCCAACAATAAGTAGAACGACAGGGTAGGCTGGCAAACCAATTGCTCAGTAAGCTTTTTCAACTGTTGTAGGAAACTCTGGTTAACAGCTACAGAAGAAACTGATGTTAACAGAATTTTTCTGTAAAGGATCTCAGAAACATATTCTGAAAATTAGTTCTGGGCATGTTATTTCCCCCCACGGACCACCAGAAAGGAATGATGAGGAAATTAATTATGGAAGGAAGGTGACAGGTGGAAGGAGAGAGCACATGGATACCAGTGAAGTTGGAACTGTTGTGCCAAGTTTAGCTCACTACTAAGGCAGAGCAGTTCTACAGAACAATGCAAAACCAGAAGAAATCTTCTGCTGGCCACTAGTCTAAGTCTATGGTAGAGTCAGCATGCAATCACCCACTAGGGTATTTATTTGGAGGGAGTGGTGACGAGTAGGGAACAGCACCCAGAAAATTCAGCGAAATTTAGCTAAGTCCACAGAAATGCCAGGTCTAAAACGTTAGTGAGAAGGTGTAGAATACTGACAACTGAACACCAAGTCAGTCAGTGGGCAGTGCTGCATTTTACATAAGGGAGAAGAAATTAAGTTGCGAAGCCAGAAGTAAACAGAATTTGCCTGTTGTTGTCTGAGCAAGCTCAGTGGATGGTAAGTGGTGGGTGGTGAGTATTTGGGGATTTAGCACAAGAGAGAAACATGTTTGCTTTGGGGTGTCAGAATTCTTTTTTTTAAACAGTCTTTATTTCTTGGAATAATTGTATATTTACAGAAAAATTAAGCAGATGGTACAGAGAGTTTGCAAATACCCCCACACCCAGTTTTCCCTATTGTTAACATTTACCTTTCTATGGTACAATGTTACACTTAATGAACAAATGCTGATATATCATTATTAAAGTTCACAGTTGATTCAGATTTCCTTAGTTTTTACTTAATTTCTTTTTGAGGTCCGGAGTCCCATCCAGGACACCACATTGCAATTAGTTGTCAGGTCTCCTTAAGCTTCTTTTGGCTGTGACAGTTTCTTAGACTTCTCTTGTTTCTGATGACCTTGACAGTTTTGGCTACTGCCCAGGTATTTTGTAGGTTGTTCCTCTATTGGAGTTTGTCTCATGATTCGATTGGAGCCATGGGTTTTTGGAGGAAGAGCACAGAGGTAAAGAGGTAAACAGCACATCACTGTTGATGTCGATCTTGATTACCTGTCTCAGGTAGTATTTGTTAAGTTTATTCACTGTAAGGTTACTCTTTTTCTCTCCATTTCCATAATGTACATTTGGGAAGAAGAGTGCCCAGCCCACATTTAAAGAGTGATGACTTATGGTCCCTTTGCTTGAGAGTCGAGTATCTACATAAATTATTTGGAATTCTTCTGCATGGAGATTTGTCTCTTCCCCCTCTTATTTATTTATTCAATCATTTATTTATATCAATATGGACTCACAGATATTTATTTTATACTTATGATAATCCAATACTACTTTATTTTGTCACTCAAATTGTTCCAGCTTTGGCCATTGGGAACTCTTTCATTTGGTTCCTATGCTCCTTTGACAGACCTACATGAATGTGATATTTTGTTGTTTCGTTTTGTTTTTGTTTTCTGTACTTTCTTACTTTCTGATACTATAGGATGTTTCAGGCTCATCTTGCACATTCCTTCACTAGTCCTAAAATCAGCCATCATTCCAAGGAAACTTGGTTATTTTTACTGGAAGTGTCACTAGAAACCAAGATCTGGGCATTAGATATGCTTGTTAATATGAGTGGGGTGTTATTTCTTTTGAGTCCTCTCAGCCGACAGAGCAAAGAAATAGACATGCACATACCACTTATGTATATACACATATCTGTAAGTATTTCTACATATAATCATCTATATATATAATAAGCTATACATGAGTTTTTACTAATGTCTCCAATTCTAATCCATTACCAAATGAACCATTATAGCCTCTTCCAAACCCTCATCCCTCGCTTAACTGATCCTACTCCAACAGTGAGGAACCTAGTTCCTACTTTGTGCCATCCATTTACTTAATTGTTCAATTCCATTGTACGTGTATAGTAGCATCAGAATTATTAACCTGTACACTCATGGGAATGACTTTATCAACTAGAGTACAGTGGTTGTATGCAGTTCCTTTTGCCTTTGGTTTTACAGATTCCACTCTTTTCCAAATTTACTTGGTTCAGTACCCCATTTCCCTTTAGTGATATTGTAAGGAAATAAAAAGGATGGAGAAGTAAATTTACAGATTAAAGTAGTTTTAAAGACCTGGTATATTTTTTAAATTGGTGTGATTAACAGTATCTAGGGATATATATTTAAATGGTGAAACAAAACAAAATTTTAAAAAAGCAAAGAAGTATGACTATAACAGTAACCACATAAAAAGCAACTTCTGATTCTGGGCAGATAAAGTGTCAGAGATTGGATGTATTATCCCACCTGAAACAGTTTAAAAAAACCCTCAAAACTCAACAAAATAATATATGAAACAATGATTTTCAGACATTAGATACCAGGCAGTTTAGGGCAGTGATCACTGAAATACGAGGAAATAAATAAGGTAAGCCCTATAACTGCCTCAGCTCTACTACCTGGAGAGAGTTCTAAGGTTACAGTGAAGGAAGGGGGAAGTCCTTAACAGGAGTCCCCCTGAGTGAAGGAGACAGAGCTGGGAATAAGGGAGACAAAGCAGAGTGCTAGAGAGGAGAGAGATACATAGAGAAAGCTTCAGAGGTGGCAGAACGTCTACCTGAGCATTCAGGCAAGTGAGGAAACTAATGCAGGACAGAGAAAAACACCACCTAAAAGGAGCAGAGAGGAAAATGCCTGGAGTTCATACCTAGCAGGAATAGTGCTGCCACTAGCCAGAGTAGAAAACCTTGGCATTGGGCAAAATGGTGTTCTGAGTGGTAGGGTACCATGGACAAAAGGTTGCTCGGGTATCACCTGATGATGCTAAAAACAAGCCTTGAAAGGAACAAACTGTTTCCAAGTAACTTAACTGTGACCCAGAATAAAGTTCAAGAACATTTGTAGGAATACAAAAGTATTCAGCATTCAATGAGGTAAAATTCACAATATCAGGGGTCTAATAAGGAGGACAAGAGGTTGGAAGAGGGAAGATACGTCATATAATGAGAAAAATGAATCAATACAAAAAGATGTAAATACAAATAATAAAATTAGTAGATAAGGACATTAAGCAGTTA
The DNA here is from genome assembly GCF_048564905.1 of Vicugna pacos. Lineage (NCBI taxonomy): Eukaryota > Metazoa > Chordata > Mammalia > Artiodactyla > Camelidae > Vicugna > Vicugna pacos. The sequence goes on from NC_132988.1 coordinate 45,786,967, forward strand.
CATTACATATATTTAAACATGTAGGGGAAAGACTTCTCATGTTAAATGGAGGCATGGAAGGTATATTAAAAAAAAAAAGACCCATGTCGAACTCCTAGAGATGTAAGGTAAAATGTTTGAGATGTACTAGATAAAGAATTTTCAAAATTCAGTAATAAGAGAACAAACAATTCAGTTAGAAAATAGGCAAAAGATCTGATCAGACCCTTAACCAAAGAATCTATACAAACAGCAAACAAGCACATGAAAAGATGTTTAACATCACTAGTCATTAGGGAAGTGCAAATTAAAACCACAATGAGATACCATTGCATACTACAGCAATGACTAAAATTAAAAGACCATCCATACCAAGTATTGGCAAGGATGTGGAGCAACTACAATTCTCATATGCTGCTGGCAGGAATGTAAATTTGTACAACTACTTTGAAAAATGGTTTTGGCAGGTTTTCAAAAAATTAAACATTTATCTACCATATGGCTCAGCCATTCCTCTCCTAAGTATTTACCCAGGGGAAAAGAAAGCATTTGTCTACACAAAGACTTGTATGTGGATGATCATGGCAGCTTTATCTGCAATAGCCCCAAAATGAAATTACCCAAATATCCACCAAACAGGTGAATAAACAAATTATGGTATATCCATTTGTCGAGAGTTTAGTTAAGTTACTTAATGGTACTGCTGTCTCAGCGTCATCTTGTGTGGCCAAGTGGCCTTGGGGGCACAGAGGGGTTTAAACTGACACTAGCTCCATCATGCAAGCACATGCCCCAGAAAACAGCTTTCAGGGTCACCAGCAACTCCCCCAGTAGCCTTGTGATCAAGTCTCCCCTGCCTCCCAAGGCCTTTCCTGGTGGGCCTCTTAGATAACCCCCCCCCCAATGGAGCTTAACAAAACCTCATTCTTTTTGGTTTGAACTAACCAATACAGCCGTAGCTCCAAAGCATGTGCCCCACTGACGCTAATAAAGGCATGTGCCTCTTTCTCTGCCTGCACCCTGCCATGTGGTCCCTCAAGATGTGCTATGTACTTTGCTCAGGACCTGTATAAGTAATAAGCTTTTCTATTTCAATTTCTCTTGTAGTCTATAGTTGAGCCACAAGTCACCATCCAGCACCATATGCTCCCCTTAACAAATGTTAATTTGACAAAGGTATAACAACATACAATGAAATACTAATCGTCAATAAAATGGAATGAACTATTGATAAACAACATGGATGAACCTCAATAATTACACTTAAAGAATGTAGGGAAAAGAATATATGGTGTGCTTGGTGTTGCACCCATTACTTACTATTTTAGCTACTTTATTTTTTTTAATTTAAAAAATTTATTTATTTATTTAGCTACTTTAACATACAAAACTTTTTAACACAATGCTCTCTATATAGTAAGGTACTTGAAGACAGTTTGTGGTTTTGATTAAATTATTATTTTCAGATATAGATGACACACAAATTAAGAACCTAGAATAATTTTAGAGGAAGAATCTTTTGAGATAAATTTATCCAATTACCCCACCACCCACCCCTCGAAGGTACATGATTTACCCAAGGTTCATATAATTAGTAGAAAACCTAGAATTCTGGCAACTTGTTTTCACTCACTCTGAAGATCTTCTTTTAATTATGAATGAGCCATCATTTTAAAACATAATAATTTTTAGTAATTGGTCCTACGAAATTCACTATTTGGGGGCTTTTTTTTTTCCTGAGGAAAAAACTGACGACATTGTTAACCACAAGGAAATGCTTCAGATGAAATTGATAAGTGATGCTTCAAAGATTCTTTCAGACCTGTTTCAGTGAATTCAGTGAAATTCCCCGTAGTGGAGAAGATAAGCTTTTCCATATCTTCATATATCTTCTCCACACAAAAATGTGGAGAAAACGGAATTGCCTTGACTAGAGGAGTCATTTTCTCTACAGACTGACTTAGAAATCTTCTGGCAAGCCCCAGAGACTTGAAGTGATTAGGAAGAAAGGAATTTTTTTTTTGAAACTGCAGTGATTCCTTTGAGATGGAAACCAAATATACCTGGCTGTTTCCAAATCATCACACCAGTTTCTCAGTTGGTGGGGATTTAACAAGGGAGTGTGGAGGGTAAATGAGATCCTAATGATCATTTACCTCTGGCTTGTGTGGCGTCTGTTTAATTCCATTCAACCCAGATGAACTTCTGAGAATGATGCTCTGATATTACCAACATAAATGACTTACAATATTACCAAGCTTATTTACTTCACTATTACTATCTTACTGAGAATACCTAAGTGTACCCAGGGGGTTAAAATACACTTTGCTTTGGATTTCCTAATTTTCATAGCTCTTCAGTTTAGCTTAAAATATTTTTCTTTTCAGTTTTGATGACATTTGAAATATACAGTTAAATTACGAGAGGGATCTTGATGCCTAAGATTAATTACTTAGGTATAGATATTTAGGAATGCCAATTCATTATTAAGAACAATGGTTCTCAAAGTATGGTCCTCTCTCATTAACAGTCTTGCTTCATGCTTACATGGAAAATTAGGGCCTTCAATGGAAATTCCCTCTCTTTCCATCGCCTGTGTAAGTGAACTGGCATCTGTGCCCATCTTCCCCTTTCACTTTATTTTGCAGGAACTACGTACTTGGTATATACCTCCATGTCTTGAAATAATGGGTGTATTGCTCTTCTTGGTCTGTATATTTTAGGCAATATCTACTGGTTTCTCACTATGGAAAATAAGGATTTATCTCTTTTTCCTCTTCTGTCACCATCATGCACACACATACTCATGCACTCATTTTATCCCCTCAACCTCTTCAGCTAGTCATACTGCAACTTGTTAAGGTTTATATTCATAGTTTACATTATTATGACTAAATATGTATGACTGAGAGCTGAGCCATGTAGTAAAACTATTATTTGCCTTCCTTCCAGCATGATATTTTGCCTCTGGAGACAGTTTCTCTTCTTCTTCTTCTTCTTCTTCTTTTTTTTTTTTAGTGGGCATGTGTGGTTTCCTTGGAAAAATTATTGTTTTTCCTCTTCTTAAAAAGAAATACTCTCATATAAAAGAGTAAAGAAACATGTTTTTTAAAAAAAGAACACTTCATAAGTGGTTATAGTAAACACTTCTGGTGCCCCGTATACATCCCCTCAGCCCTTACTGTTGTGGAGCAAGACATGTTGATTTTCATATGTGAATACATTGCCATCTCTGGGTGAGGGCCTTTTTTGGTACTAGTATCCTCTCTACCTCTGTGCATTGCAATCCCAAAGCACCAGAGGATGCACACTCCCTGGGAGTAGTCCTTGATAATGACTGAAGGGAGCTGTATAAAAACCCTAGCTCTCTCTCTCAGGGGATATACTCTGAAGGACATGTTCAACACTGTTTCTCAGAGTTCCCCAGTGGGATTAAGCTCCAGTTACCCACAATGGCTGCTTGATAGCACACTCTTTATTGACTTCCTTCTTGTTTCTGTATCACACCACTAATGGCGTTTCCTGTGATCATCTCCTGAATAAATGACTTATACTTGAATCCTTCTTTCTATGCTTGCTTTTTGAACAACCCAAACTAAAACAATAGTGCTGAGTATTTCCTGTTATATCACATTTTAAGGTAAATGATATTTGCTGTCCCAGTTTTAGAGGTGTTAATGTTGCTAGGTGGATGCAGGTGGTGTCAGCCTGATCTCTCCATTATAAAATTCCTTTTTCTATCTGTATTAGTCAGGGTTCTCCAGAAAAAACAGAACCAGTAGTATAGTATAGAGAGATAGATAAGCATTTATTTATTATAAGGAATTGGCTTACGTGATTATGGATGCTGAGAAGTCCCAAGATCTGCAGTCAGCAAGTGGGAGACCCAGGAGAGCTGATGGTGCAGTTCCAGACCAAGTCCAAAGGCCTGAGAACCAGGAGAGCTGATGGTGTATGTTCCCATCTGAGAGACAGCAAGCTGGAGATCCAAGAGCCAATGTTTCAGTTCATTTCTGAAGGCAAGAAAAGACCAACGTCTCAGCTCAGGGAAGTAAGGCAGGAGGAGCTCTTTTTGTTCTGCTCAGACCTTCAACTGATTGGATGAGGACCACCTACATTATGGAGGGCAATCTACTTTACTCAGTCTACTGATTCAAATGTTAATCTCATCTAGAAACACTCACCAACACATCCAGAATAATATGTAACCAAATATCTGGGCACCCTGTGGCCCAGTTAAGCTGACACAAAATTAGCCATAACACCATGTTTCACCTAATACTTTCAGCAGCCAGTAATTGTTATTGCATGTATCAATTACCTCATCAGGTGTTTAACATGGTGATTTTCAAATGCCAATATTCCTTCTCCATTTATTAGCTAAAATTCTATTGGTATGAACTTTTCTCTCATCAACTGTTTGATTACCTGGAAATATGGTTTGTACAGAAAGGGTGCAATAAATGTATCCTTTTTGATGACTTAGTTTTCTAAGTGGTTATCACTCATTTAATCCCAAACTGTCAGTTGTCTGAATTATTTTCAGTATGGTCATTCCCCTCAGGTGCTCTCATCATTTCATCTTCTTAAATAAGGCTCTCCAAAGGCTTTCTGACTTCTTGAAGAGTATTCTGAATGATTATCCTCTAGACCTGGTACACAGCAGTCATCCTGGGATCTCCCTTCACTATCAATTTGGGAATTCCCTCCAGCTATCTCCTGTTCTCTGGATGTCATGTTTTTCTTTCCATTTAGGTGGAGCATATTCTCCAATATTTCATTGAGAGTGCGTGTATGATAATTCTAAATTCTAGGTTGGAAATACTTTTCTTTCAGAGCTCTAAAGGTATTGTTTCACTTGTCTTCTAGCTCTTGGTGTTTTTCTTGATAGCTTCAATTCATTTTTACTCCTGATTCTTTGCTCATGAACTCTCCTTCTTCTCCTTGGATGCTTTTAGGATTTCCAAACAATTTCAGAGCACTGAGGAACAGTGTTTGGAAATTTCATAGTGCTGTGCTTTGTGTATCTGATTTTTATCTGCTGAACTGGACACTCAGAAAAGTCTCACGTCCTTCGGTTATAAGAAATTTTGTTGAAAATTTTCCTTGGTTATTTCCTCCTGTGCGTTTCTCTTTCTGGAACTACTAATATTTGGATGTTAAATTTCCTGTACTATTCTTTCTTTAAAAAAATCTCCTCTTTTTCTCATCTTTTGGGATTTTTGCTTTGCCTTCTGAAAGATATCTTCACCTTTTCTTTCACTCCTGCTATCTTGTTTCTAAATTCCAAGAGCCCAGTTTTGTTTCCCAAGTACTTATGGCTTTGCCATTTCATTGATAAATAGTTCAATATGTATCTCTAAAATTGCTCCTTTAAAAATATAATAACAGTGCTATTATAACACTGAAAAGTTAAGTCTTTAATATCAAGAGTCTAGGGACTCTTCAAATTTCCCCTATTTAAAAAGATTTTTTTTGTTTGAATCAGTGTTCAAATAAGTTCATGTATTTCAATTGCTTGACATTTCTCGTAAGTTTTCTTTTAATCTTTAATTTTTCCCCATTCATTTTTTTCCTATAATTGAATTATTGAAGAATCAGGGTCATTTATAATGTAGAGTTTTCCACAGTTTGGATCTGAGTGATTGCATTTATGGTGAGTTTACATCTTCCTCTTTTCTCTGCATTAACTATTAATTGATCATTTGACCTGAAGACTTGATTAGAATCAGGTTTGATTTTGGGGGCATTAATACTTAATAAGGAGGCAACAAGGTCTAATGTTCTTTATTTTCATGATTTGGCAGCCATTGAGGACCATTGTCTATATCCATTATTTCATTAAAAGGTGTAAAATGGTGATATTATAAATCTGCCTTTCCTTCTTAATTTATTAGCTGTATGTCTACAAAGAGGAACTTCCCTTATCAACTTTTTCATTACTTGACTTAGAGTTAGTATGTGGAAGGCAGAGTAAATGCTTAATTCTTTCCTTTTATTTATCAGTTTTCAAAATAATGAGTTGGTTTATTAGCATCCTCCAAGGGTGACAAGGAGTTCTTTTTTAATTACCATTTTATTTTATTTTATTTTTTAACATTTTTTATTGATTTATAATCATTTTACAATGTTGTGTCAATAATTACCATTTTATAAACATCTAGATTTAAACGTATTTGATTTGTTTCAACATCTTATAGTTATTGTCCCTTTAGTGCTCTAATTGTGTCATTTTGATAGGGGAAAACTCTTCAAGTTGACTTTTGAGTCCTTTTGACATAATCCTAGTAGGTTTTGATAATTCCTTGTTTTGGGTTTGACAAGATGTTTCACGTTCATTTGTATGAATGGTGTCTGAAATCATAAATTTGAATTGATAGTATCAATGTAAACTTCTGTTGTATTTTACCTTCTTCACTGAAGAAGCCCAGAAATATGGACTAACTCAGAAGCACTGAACACTCCTAGAAGCCCAGACTGTGATATCTAAATACCATTTCCTTCTAAAATCCAGAAGCCCTAGGACTCCTCGGAGAGATGGCTGATTCCAAATGTAGTTCTGTGTTTTCATTTGAAGCTTGGGATCCTCTTCCAAGCTCATCCCTGCTATTAGCAGAGTTCAGCATTATATTGAAATTCAGCTCTATAATACAGACTGTAAATGAATAATCCCCACAGAAAAAGCTACAAGGAACCACTGACAGTTTAAGAGGTCAAGTAACAAGATTGAATTTCCAATTTAGGTATAATCACTCTGACAGCAATATTAAGAATGTGTGGGCAACAGGTGCACCGGTAGGAGGATGCCCAGTTAAGGGGATTAATTGTGGTTCATCCTGGATATGGGGAAGGCCTAATACTAAGACAGTAGCAGTGGGGTAAATAAACAGGGACTGATTTACTAGCTATTAAGAATGTGTGGCTTTTTAATACCTTATAATGATTAAGAATACATACATATATTTATAACTGAATCAATATGCTGTACACCAGAAACTAACACAACATTGTAAATCAACTATACTTCAATAAAAAAGACAAGAAAGAATGTATGGCTGTCTTGGGCCCATAAACTCCTCTTGTCCTGCCCCTGACCCTACCCAGCTGTACTGCATGATAAATCACTTCTAACTCGTCAAGGGCTTTGTAGTTAACAGATACTGTTTAATAATCATTAGGACCTGGTGGACTCTCTGCTTTCTTAGTCCCCAAGTAATGCTGAAGACCTTCACTGACATATTCCCAGTGCCCAGGAGACTAGTTACCCATCCACAAATCTTGACTTAGGAATGCACTTCCTGCTCCCAAACACCACTCCCATACCCTAGGTTAACTATAAAATTATTCCAATAGCCCCTCAGCCGTGTGGAGTGCGGCTGTGAAGGTTTCTGGATCATTGTCCTCCCCATCCCATCCTGTAAGTTACTGTATTATAAACTGATTCATTGATGATGTGGAGCTTCCTGCCTCATTTTCTCAGTCTCAAGATAACTTCTCAGTTTGATGGGTACTTTTCCTCACCCCTGTCCTCCACCAAAGAGGCAGCAACGTCAAGTCTTAGTGACTGGGGTGTATGTGTGTAGGGGGAGGGATCGAGTTATGAAGGAGGAGTTTCACGCAACTTACCTTGGTGCTAGGATTAAGTTACGGAAAAGCCCTTAGAATAATGGGATGGGAGGGGAGATAACTCCCAGGGAAGCTCCTCTGCACCCCCAGCCCATCCTCCTGGTAAGTAGCCCTGGAATAGCTAGGTAAATTTGAAAATGTCCTCCACAGATGGGTAGCTAGGGACCCTCCCTCAACCTGGATTTCATTCTCCTAAGGATTTCCTGAGAACCTAATAAAAAGAGGCCTCTTTTTGGCCTAGCCGGTGAGAAGTACCTGACAGAAATCTGAAGAGAGGTCTCCAAGTGGGGAAGGAGGCACGCGGCAGATAACCACTAACACCATAGGATACTAATTACTGATGTCGAGGGATGGGGTATTGACTTAAAAACAAAACAAAACAAAAACTGCGTTGAGCAGAATTTTAAAGTAAAGTAGAGCGGGTGGAGAACGAGCTGTTCAGTAAATTGATTCTTTCCTTTGCGAGGCTGGAAAATTCCTCTTAAAATATGGCCAGGCCGACCTGGGCACAGATTTGGAGGACAGGAGACTGGTGGCCGGGCTTACAGAGGGAAACCCAGAGGGGCGGGCGACCACGTCAACGCCTTCTCCCATCCAGCACTCCAGCAGCAGCGACAGACGCACGAAGAGCTGGAAGCCGGGGGTCTTCCTCGCCTTTCCTGACGGAGGACAGGGGCGCGGTTCCAGCCCCTGCGCATGCGCAGAGCCAGACGGCGCGCCTGGGAGGGCCCCGGGAAGTTCCACGACTACCTCCTCAGACCCCGCCCCTTCCTCAGAATCAAGGGGGAGGAGCGTCGCGCGCGCTCGCGTCGGTGAGCGCTCTGAAGCCCCGCCCCCAACTCCTGCCTCTGGCTCTCTTCCATTGCTTCGCCCCACCCTACATACCTCTGCCCCGGACCCATTTCGGAGGCGCGGCCGACGCGCCGTGCAGTCTGGGCCACGAGTACGAGCGCGTGCGTACGACAGCGCGCGCCCGCCCAGTCGAGAGGACGCCCCGCCTTCCTGCCCCGCCTCCGCCGGCCTCCCCTCCTCCGGCTACCTCCCGGTGCTGAGAATCCCGGCACCCGCGCCCGCTCTGTAGCCATGGAGGTCCCCGGTAGCCTGTGCAAGAAAGTCAAGCTGAGCAATAACGCGCAGAACTGGGTGAGTCGGAGCAGAGGTGCGGAGGAGGCTCTGGGAGGCTTCGGCTGCGGCTCGTTTCAGAGCCGCTGCCTCCTTCCCGCCTCCTCCGCATCCTCCCTGGAGAGCCGGGGGTGGTACCCGAGTCCGGGCGCCTTCCAGCTGGGGCGGTGGGTGGTGCCTCACGGAGTGGCCTGGCGGGGGCGGGGGTCTCGGGCTGGGTGCGGTCCGATCCACGGTCTGTGGGAAGAACGCCGCCTTCTCCAGCTCCTCGCCTGGATGAGACCTCGGGGAGGATCTTTCGGGAGTGAGCTGGCAGCTGCTGAAACCTGCACCGCCGAGGGGGAGCTGCCAGCATCCCCTGGAGTGGCCTGAAGATCTGCAGAGGAGGCAGAGACAGGCACCTTTGGTGCGTAACTGGCTTTTCTTGGCTCTGCCAGTGCTGTTAGCCCAGGTTTGGGTCCATCCCCATGCCTTTTCATTTCTGAGTTTCAGCATGAAGGGAGAGTACCCAACAATGTGGCCATTCATGAGTTGAGACTGCCCTGAACTGAGGTTCTTTGTGACTCGGTGTTAAATTGGAATATCTAACAATAACATGGAGACTGAAGTGTGGGAAAACTAATGTTTTATAACGTTTAGCAAGGACTGCCAGTTGGCTTTGATGGTTAAGTGTTGTGTCCTCAGAAGGTTGCTTCCTTCCTTAATTATTCTTTGGTAAGAAACAGCCTTAAGGTAAGATTTTGTAAGTTCAGAGAGGGGCGGAGTGGAGGAGGTGTTGTTCAGCTTTGGAGTCCAGAAGGCAGTGGTTTTACATTTGAATGGAAAATTTTATTTCACAGTACAAGATCATGAGGTTTAAATGTAGACTTGCAAATCATCAGTCCCCTTGGTGAGTCAAAGAAAAATAAAGAAGTCATTACAGGCAAATGTTCATTTCAAGTCATTAATTTACCGTATTTGTTGTTACCAAGGATTCTCACCCGTTCCTTTCTCCTCTTAGTTATTTTACTCTTCCTTAGATGATAAGAGAGAGGAGATAAAAGTTGAATTAGTACATTGGAAAGAGCACTGGACTACTGGCCTGATCTCTGGTTCCAGTTTTGCCAATTAGTAGCTGTGTGATCTTGAGGAAAAACAGTCTACTTCTTTAGACCTCAGCTGACTGAAAGGTATAATAGTGTGTACTTCACTGGATTGTTTTGAAGGGTAAGGAAGATAATGAACTGGAAAGTTCAATGACACCTCTGCCAGGGAACTACTGATACTGTTCCTGTTACCTTGAGGTATTTCCTGGTTAGAGAAATAAGGTTGGCTAAATTAGAGTACTTACAGATCATTTCAGCTACACTGTCTGTAACTCATTTGCCAAATAAGTGCATGTTCTTTGTAGGGGCATGTGCTACTCATGGAGAATATGAGAAATGAGGGGCTCAGTGCTTGCCTTCCAGTTGCTCATGGCCTGGTTGGGGTTGTAATGGGCATTTGCTAGGTGATGAATATATCATTACAGACCCCAGTGAGTTGTGTACAACATTTGTTTTATCTCAGTTTAGAGGAGAGATTAATTTAGCCTGTATGTTTTGGGGAGGGTTTTAGGACGAAAAATGTGCTCAGATTTCTGAGGCAGAGGGGAGCTGTATGAATAAGGCCTAGGAATAAAAATAAAAAAAAAAATAAAAATAAAAATAAAAAATAATAATAATAATTTACTCCAGGAGTAATGAGAAGATCTATTTAACTACTCTAGGGAAGTTTTTGTTGGTTGGAGATAAGATTGAATAAACAGGATGGGGCTAGGTTATGCAGTTGTTAATGTTTGGCTGCTGAGTTGAGACTTTATATACTCTGGGAGATTTTTTTTTAGGTTAAAAAATGGGGTTTTTTTTGCATTCTTTAGTCAATTTCTGGTGTACAGCATAATGTTTCAGTCATAAATATACATACAGAACAGATAGAGTTATAGAGAGGTTTAAATGTATTAATAGATTTGACGCTTGCTTGATACATGAGTTTTTCTTGTTGTTACTGTTATTAATTCATCTAGTGTGAGGGTGTGAAGTATGGGGTTAAGATGATGCTGGAAACAGTGTAATAGATGCATTACAAGCATTCAAGGAAAAGTAAGAAGGACCTGACTTGAGTTAGGGGATGAAAGAGGGAGATGTGTTAATAATGATCCTGAGGTTTTAATACTGGGAAATGAGGAGAAAGGTTGTGAAATGCAGGGGAAATTGGGAAGTAGGTTGAGGGCTGGAGTAGGGGTGATAATAGTTAAACCCCGAAGGAGAGTTTACTGTGTGCTAGGTACTATTTGAAATGTTTTCCCTAAATTAACTTACTAATTTCTGTTACATTTTTGAGGTGGGTATCAGAGAGACAGTGGTTTCAAGTGAGGACTCTGGAACTGACTGCCTCTACTGGAACGTGGGCTCCACTATTTACTAACCATGTAACCTTTGGCTAGTCACTTAAATTCTCTGTGCCTTGGTTTACTCATCTATAAAATGGGAGTGATATCCTCACAGAGATATTGTAATGATTAAAGGAGTTAATATATGAAAAATACTTAGAACTATGTCTGGCCTATAGTATGTGTTGTGTCTGTGTTAGCTCTTATTAAGTATTGTGTGTCAGATCTTACAGTTATCCTCTTTATTATAAATAGTAGCACCATTTTATAGATGTAGAAACTGAGGCACAGAGATGTCACAGAGCCTGTAGGTAGTGGATCCAGTTTTAAGCATGCTGCATGTGAGGGATGGCTTTAGTAGAGATAGTCTGTAGAGCAAGACTATCTAATAGAAATATAATGTGAGCCACATAATGTAATTTAAATTTTTCTAGAGGTCACATTAAAAAAAGTAAAAAGAAACAGATTGAAATGAATTTAAATAATTTATTTAACCCAGTATATTGAAAGTACTGTCATCTCAATATAAAAAAGAGTTCAGTACTATCATAATATAAAATTGTTAAGATTTTACCTAAGTGTATATTTTACACTTAGCACACATCTCAATTCAGACTCACCAAATTTTAAAAATTCAGTGGGAACATGTGGACAGCACAGCTATAGGGACTGAGTTAGGTTAAAGTTGGAAATAAAGATTTGATGGTTAAATTTCAGTTAGAGATTATAAAGAGAGAAAAATGAGAGACCAAGTACTAAGCAGACTTAGACCAAGTACTAAGTTATGTCTCCTGTTAAGGAGCAGATCAAAGAAGTGGCTTCATGGGAGATACAGACAGGGAGATAGGAAAAGGTAGTGGCATAGCGCTGGGGAACGCTGTTCATTTCCGCAGTAGGGTGTCTCCATATATCTACAAGAATAGTAAGGAAAATCAAGAATGAACATCGCCCTTTAGCCTCCTCTTATCTCAGTCTGACAAAGCATCGGATGTAATGAACGTCATTCTCCATCTGACTGAACCTTTCTCCAGGGGTCCAGTTTCCGTCTGCCTTGGGAGTGTGTTAATTGGACTCAGGGGAATGTGGGGCACTCAGTTCAGACCCAGGTGTCACTCATCCATTTAATAGAATCATGTTGGGCCGAATCCCTGGCTTGGACCCACTTTACAGTGGAGTTGATCCTGCTGAAATCTAGCATGCTATTCAGAGGCGCAGACAGTCTCACTCTGGTTGGCCATTCCATTCTCCTCTCTCCTCCACTCCCCACATTTTCATAGCTCCGTATCTCCAGACCCAACTTTCTTTCCAGACCTTACATGCTCAGGGTGTTACACAAGCCTTTCCTTCTGCCTAGGATGCCTGTTCTGACTTGCGGAGATCTTCAGAGTCTCGGGCCCCTTTACCATAGCAGTGTGGCCCTCCTGCATCCACATGCTCACACGTGGGCTGAATTGTTTGTGCACCTCCATGTTATGTTGCGCTCTGCTGTTATATGTTGTGGAATCATATTTTATTATAGATGTTTTGTCTCTGCCCTGAGCGTCTCCTAATATAACAGGATGGGGATAGAGGGCAGGGTGCAGAGTAAGCTTCGGTACTTCTGATATTAAAAGCCCTAAATAATTTACTATTAGCACAGCTTAAGAAGGAGAATAAGCTCCATATGTGGTAGGATTGAAATTACAGTTTTATCACTTCCTGTGTGACCTTAGTCATGTTACCTAACTCCTCTGTGCCTCAGTGTCTTCAGATGCAATAATGTGGGTAATAAAACATACCTTGTAGTGAAGATAATAGTGCATACCTCATAGGGTTCTAGTGAGGTTTAAGTAAGTTAATATATTTAAAGCACTATAGTGCGGCACATGAGCACTCTAAAATGTTCTCATTTACTAATTCATCAAATACTTAACACCAACTTTGTACCTTTGTTCCAGGTGCTGGGGATGCAGTGGTAAAAGGACAGAAAAGGGTCCTGTGCTCATGGATGTTACATTCTACCTGGGAGAGCGTTAATTAAAAAGCAAATAAATGAATGAGATAATTTCCCATTTGTCAGTTCTACCTTTTCTGAACAGTTTGTCCCTCATACCATTTGACCCCTTTCATAGAAGGCCAGCAGCGCATGGTGGATTTTGGGGAAGCCTGAGGTGGTACAAAAGTGAAACAAGCAGGCAGAAATGGAACACATGGTGTATGAAAAGCTGTATTTTCATTCATTCAGGGCATTGACCTGCCTGTGGGCAGGGGCAGGGGTTGAGTTTCTTACCTTAGAAGCTAGGGAGGTGCTGCTGGAAAAATTGCCCAAAGGAGAGGGAAAGCTGGAATTCTACCAAGAATGTACTCTTTAACATTGACAATGATAACGAGAAGGATGACAGCAGCGTCTAGATCTGCAGTGTCCAATGTGGATGTCGCTAGCCACCTGTGGTAACTTAAAGTTAGCTATAGTAAGATGAAAAATTCTGTTCCTTTGTTGCACTGGCCACGTTTCAAGTGTTACATGGCCACTGTATTGGACAGTGCAATATAGAACATTTTCATCATCTCAGAAAGTTCTTTTTTAAAAATTTTTATTTTTTGGGGGGGTAGTAATTAGGTTTATTTATTTATTGTTATTTGTTATTTAACTGATGTGCTGGGGATCGAACCCATGACCTCGTGCATGCGCGCTACCACTGAGCTATATCCTCCCCCCATCTCAGAAAGTTCTGTTGGACACGGCAGGTCTAGATGGTAACTTTGGGATGGCTGCTGACATTTGTTTCTACTTATCTGTGTACTTAGGTATTCATGTATTCGTTTTTACTTTCTTCCTTGGGCAAGAAAATGTCGAGAGATAGAGGCTACTATGGAATCATGGTTTGGGGTGGTTGTGCAGCCCTGACTCTGGCAGGGTACCCAGCAATCAGTGTTAGGCTCCCCTGAGCAGAGCTGCTTCTCTAAAGTTGAAATGTGAAATAAGATTCCCCCATGTGTCTCTGTTATTTTGACTTTTGAGGAGTAGTTTTTCTCCTCCAGTGGTTCTCAACCAGGTAAAAATTTGCCACCGCCACCCCCAGCAAGGAGGCATGGTATTTGGCAATATCTGGAGAGATTTTTTTGGTTGTTATATTTGTATCTACTAGCCTGGAAGTTACCCATTTTTTGCTCTTAGATCGATCAAGTACCCATAGCATAGCAACAACAAAACAGTAAAACTCCAACCCTGAATTGTTTTGAAAGCATATTATTACTAAGTAATTAGTTTAAATGAAGAGAGTAAGTTTTCTTTTTGGTGTTCAGCTAAGCAGTAATTATTTCTGTGAAATATCCTTTCCTAAGGACATGGTTCTTTACTAAGTAAGTTTTTAACTGAGTAAAAGTAGTGGAACCATTCGACATTATGTATAGAAGTGCAGCTTCTAATTGTGGATGAATGCAGCATTGTTCTCTCTAGTTTCTTTGATGCTTGCATCCCTTTCCTCTTTCTCTCTCATGCTTAAATATTCAGTTTATTATTTTTTTTAGTATATTCAGTTTTTAAGAATTTTTAAAAATTGAAGTATAGTTGATTCACAGTGTTAGTTTTAGCTATATAGCAAAGTGATTGAGTTATATATATATTTCAGATTCTTTTCCATTATAAGTTATTATATGATTTTGAATATAGTTCTGTGCAATACAGTAGATCCTTGTTGTTTATTTTTATATAGTAGTATCTGTTAATCCCAAACTCCTAATTCCTTCCCCCTAGTATATTCGCAATTTACAACAATCACCAATATCTAATTTTAGAACACTTTCATCACTCCTGAAAGAAACCCTGTACCCATCAGCAGTCATTCCCTGTTCTCCCCCTTTCCATGTGTCTAGCCCCTGACAACAAATAATCTACTTTTTGTCTCTGCATTTCCCAATTCTAGACTTTCCTATAAATGGAATCATACAGTATATGGCCTTTAGTGTCTGGCTTCTTTAATTTAGCATAATTTTTCAAGGTTCATCCACTGTTGTAGCATGTATCAATGCTTCATTCCTTTATATGGTTGAGTAATATTCTGTTTTATGTATATAACACATTTTGGTTCTCCATCAGTTGATGGACGTTTGAGTTGTTTCTACCCTTCGGCTGCTATGAATAATACTGCTATCAACATTCATGTTCAAGTGTTGTGTGTACTCTCATATGGTTTTAATAGTTAATTTCCACTTCTGAGGTGGACATTAGTGTATTTTTGGCTGCCTGCCTCTGAACTGCCTTCGTACATGTAGCGAATGCCTGGCTGTCACCATGGTGGGAGGCATGGGCTTGTCCCAGTGTGAAGATTTATCTGTTGTTTGTCTCCTTCCCTGAAATGTTTTTGATCCGTTTTATCCCCCGTGTCTAGGAGGGATTAGTCAACAAATAATGAGTGAACAGGTAGTCTCAGACTCATTTCTGACTTCAAGGAATCTGTTGGCTGGGCTTCCCAACTGGAGGTCACCCAGGGGCCCTTCCATGAAAGGGTTGACAGTTTAAAGGGTGCATCAAATTTAAGGATTTAAATGTTCTTTAACCTTTAAAACAGAGTAGTTGGAGAGCCATAATGTATATGCAGAATGCATGCCAGTCAGTACCTTAGTTCTGATTCCAGACGTCTGGGGTAGGCCTGAGTCCCTTCCTGACAGGTAATCAGGTCATGGCCAGTGTCGCTGTGCACCATGCTTTGTAGCAGCAAGGTTTTACACTGTAGCCTTTTCAAGTTGTTTTCTTAATCTCCAGGAATGTATGAGCTTCCCTATGGCTGTTTGTCTTTGGCTTGTTAATGTTCAAAAGATTAATTTCAGTTACCAGTAACTCTGTGAACTAAAGCTTTCTTCTCATTGTACTCCACCGTCTCTCCAGTTTATCCACAGTATGTCTTGTGACATAAAAGAAACGTGCCTGTTACTATTTCGGGTATTCTCTTCGGAGAAATACACTGTTTGACAAGCAGTTTAAGATGGGTGGTGATAGATGGGAAGTCCAGAATCATGCTTGATATTTGGTATATGCTCTGTGCCTTTGCAAATTTCACTTAAAAACGCAGAGTTCTTCATAAAATCGTAATAAACCCACAAACTGTGGAATTCCTTAAATAGCATCGTAGGAGAAGTTAATTTGTTCTAAAGGGAAGTGGATAAAAGAACAAAACAGCCATGTGGAAATTAAGGTGGATCTCAAAAGGGACATAGGGCCGCTTGTGTGGGTGTTGAGAACAGCAGTTTGTAGAGTGTGTAGGAAATGTACACCACAAATATGAGAGGCCACCTGATGGTACCTGGTAACAGGACTGATAGTCATTTAGCCCCAGTCATAGGAAGTGAGTGAATTCCCTTGAAATAAATTGTCCCAGTTCTGCTAGATTTAAGATTTCTGAATGTCAGTCATTATTTCATTTGCAAATTATACAGAGAAAAGAAATCACACTTTATAATAAATGCCTTATATGTAATTTTTACTAAGTACTGACCAGGCACAAGAAAAGAGATCGAGTGTTGTGAAGAATGCAAAGAACAATAACTCATAGTGCTTGACCTACCCTCCCAATGAAGTCAAAATGTGTACATGCAAAAACACACCTAAAAGTATAAAACGGTCCATAAGTGACAGATGAATCATAAGAGCGGTAAATATTGCAAGGACTACCTGGTATATGTACATCAAGCCATGTATTTCTACAAACCACCCAGACTGTTAGGAAAGAATAAGCCTGATTTCACTGTTTCTGTGGATGGAAAGAAACTAAGCCATTGTAGACTCTGAGAATAGGAATGTGGAGTTGGATGGAAAAACTCACTGTTGGCCCTTAGTCACTGCTGTCATGTTTTTCCAGCAGAATTACAGGAAAGATTCGGCTAGAGTGGGTGGAAACTGAAGATAAAGGGGCAAGGGGAACCAGAAAATTGCATGTAGAAGTCGCCTTTAGATTTTTAGTAAATTCAGGCATAACACCCACCACCTTGCAATTTACAATAGTTTTAAAATGTGCTCTTTGATTTACTCTGAAAATCTGGGAGGTTGGAGATTGTGGCAAAATTTTTTTTTAAGTTTGTTCTTCAATGTGAAAAATATCAATCATACATAAACAATAAGCCTTTTTATACCCAGACTTCCATATTTGCTGCCAGATTTTTTTTAAATGTAGGAGGCAAGACCCTGAGGGAACACACTTTTCTAGTGATTAAAGCAGTCTACTTATCCTAGATCATATCCTCAGCAGTTTATAGCTTCAGATAGTTTTTGTACATTCTCCTCAATTAAAAAAGAAAAGCAGAGGATAGTTTATGGTGCCAAAATGAATTAAAATTCATTAGATACGTGTTTCTTCTTGCCCCAAAGCAAAGTAACTAGGAAAAAAATCCCAAAACCAAATGACCAAGTCAGACAGGTTCTACAGGTGTCAGCAGCTCACTTGTGTATTCCCCTTCCGGCCCCCTCAGCTCCCCTCTCCTCCCAGCTGGCCTGGTTTGAGCTGAAAATGGGAAGAAATTGAGAAGAAATAAGTTGGGAGACCCATATTAGAACTTTTCGTGGTTACTGAACATATGAAAGCATGATTTTATTGGAAATACATCTGTTAATGACTTGGTTAGTGGGACAGGCATGCAGCTTTTTTGGTGCGCCTGTCCAAAATGGTCAGATGGTCCCTTCGGCTCCTGTGGATCCCTGTCTGCACCCCGTGCAGGACAGTGAGTGATGGTCAGATGCAGGTGGGCAGAGACGCTTTCTCCTGTACTCTCAGAGTCTTGTGCAGGGGGAGGTGGGAAAAGAGGCGCTGAACCTCAGGTACCTTCTTGAGTGGACCGGTTTTAGAAAACGGTACATCTGGAAGTTGAAGACCTGGATGGAAATACGTCCCTTTACAAAGTCCATATTTGCATTCCTATGAGGATGTTTGTTCCTGTTTTGAAGACCTCTGGGCCAAACCACAGCCCTGGTTGAATCTGTCTCTGACTGTTCCATGCCTCAGCCGGAGCCACTCACGTGGCTGTGGAAAATACCGCTGGTCATACCAGTGGCCACTGTTCTTGCTTTAAATGTGGGATGGTTGCCTCCAAATGGCTTGTTCGGACTGCCCAGCAGTCATTCTGGATTTCCCCAGTTCTTTTATCACTTTTCTTTGCACTTGCTGTTTCCTGTCTGGAAGGGGCTTCCCTCAGAGATCTTAAATGTCCTCTTTTTGGTGACGCCTTCCCTGGCCCCCCTGTCTAAACATCACCCCTCCTCGGATATTCACATTTTTTGCTTTATTTACTTTTTCCACCTCTTTGGTACTTATTTCCAACTTACATAATTTCCTTTTTTATCTTGGTGTTTTCTTTTCCCTCTCCTGTTTCTCCAAGTACTCCAGTGCTTCTCAGACTTGAACTGGCATCTGAATCATTGGGAGGGCTTTAAAACACAGATTCTTGGGCTCCACCCTAGAGTTTCTGCCTTAGTTGGCCCGGGGCAGGGCGTGATCACTGGCATTTCTAACAGTTCCCAGGAGATGCCAAAGCTGCTGGTTAGGGGCCACGCTTTGAGAACTGCTGCCCTGGGAGGGAGGACTAGAGAAGCCCCATGAGGACAGTGATTTTATTGGTATTGTGCACTTCTGTTTCATCAGCACCCAGGAGAATGTCAAGCATGTAGTGTGCATTCAGTAAATATTTTTGAATGAATGATGAATAAAACTGTCTTGAAAAATAAGAGCTGTAAGCAGTATCGAATACAAACACTATTAAAAGAATGCTGACACGTACCTATTTTATAAAGGTATACATTGTTGGAAAGAACCTAAATTATGTTTGTGCTTCATAGGGAAAATAGAGGCTATATAGTTCATTATTTTAGAAAGAAGCTTTATTGAGATGATTTGCATACCATTCAATTCACCCACTTAAAATGTACAATTTGGTCGTTTTTAGCATATTTACAGAATTGTGCAACCATCACTACTATTAATTTTAGAGCATTTTAATCACCCCCAAAAAAGAATTTCATAACCCATTAGTAGTCACTCCCCATAGATTTTCCTGTTCTGGACAGTTCATGTAAATGGAATTAGACAGTATGTGGCCTTTGTGACTGGCTTCTTTACCTTAGCATAATGTTTTTGAGGTTCATCTGTGTTGTAGAATGTATCAGTGCTTCATTCCTTTTTATTACCAAATAATATTCCACTTTATGGGTATACCATACTGTTTAAAAAGTATTTTGTTTATCTGATTATCAGTTGATGGGCAGTTGGGTTGTTTCCACCTTTTGGCTTTTATGAGTCATGCTGCTAGAACATACGGTTTTGTGTGGACATATTTTCATTTCTTGTGAGTATATGTCTAAGAGTAGGAATCGTTTGATCATATGAATGCTCGATGTTTAACGTTTTGCAGAACTGCTGTTTTCCAAAGTGGCTGTACTATTTTACGTTCATGTTAGCAAATGTATGGGGATTTCAGTTTCTTTGTATCCTCAGTAGTGCTTGTTATTGTCCGTCTATTTGGTTATAGCCATTCTAGTGGGTGTGCAGAGGTATCTCATGGTTTTGGTTTGCATTTCTCTGATGGCTAATGACATCCAGTGTCTTTTAATGTGCTCATTCTCCATTTCTGTTTTTTCTTTGGAGAAATATTTATTCAGATCCTTTGAGGCCTATGTAATTTTGTGCTCTTTTTGTTTAAGAAGGAGAACATTTGGGGGAACAACAATTACATTCCACTTTTCTCACCATGCATTTCATGATACCTGCAGACATCCCTTCCACACTTCATTCAGGAACCTGCTCGGATGCCACTTTCTCAGAGTTTTTTTCTGATCATGCTGTCTAAAGAGGCACTTACCCTTCTCTCTCTTTCCAGTCATACCGTGCTTTATTTTCAGAGTGCACTTGTCACTCTCTGATTTAATAATTAAGTTTTATTGGTTTGTCTCCCCCAGTGGAATGGAAGCTCTGGAAGGGAAGACTGAGGGTAGGAGCCTTGTTTTACTCACTTGGTGTACTAGTAGGGCCTCAGGAACCACTGGTTGAATGAATGAATGAGAGAGAAGACTGGGTTCTGGAGTCCACCACTCACTAGTTAATCGGAACTGGGGCAAGTTATTTAACTTCTCAGGTTTAACCTTCATCTGGCAATCACAGTAGTAAGAATTTGTGCAACCCTGGAGAGCTATGCAGACTAAATTAATTGGTGCATGTAAAGAACTGAACACCGTACCAGGTAATCTAAAGGATGAAAAAGCTACTTTAATCTTTCTCCTTGCTTTTAGCATGTTGCATGGGATAGTTACCATAAGTTTGCAAAGAATATGTGTTTACCTTTTAAGGGACTCAGATAAACTAGAATTCTTTCTTTTTTTTCCCAGGGGATGCAGAGAGCAACTAATGTCACCTATCAGGCTCACCATGTCAGCAGGAACAAGAGAGGTCAGGTGGTGGGGACCCGAGGTGGCTTTCGCGGTTGCACAGTTTGGCTAACAGGTATGGTCCAGAGAGCTAAACCAGTTTATTTCAAAAGCAGTGTTTATAGACAGCCCTGAACTAAGAGTAAGCATATATAAACTATGAGCACTATTCTTTTATCTAGAGCATCATAACATGTAATTGACAAAGTTGCTTAATAATAACATAATAACATAATCCCTTTTGTTTATTACAAAATTGCCTTAAAGGAGAAAAATTAGAATGTATCTAAAAACTACTTTCTAGTTGTTAACTACATTGCATTCTATAAACTTAGACATGCAAGTAAGACATGGATTCTGCCTTCAACAACTAATAATGTAGACCATATGAAGGGAAAGAATGAGGATGAAGAATTTCACAGAATAAGTTTCTATCATTCTTCTTTTGCTTTGTCCTCTGATTGATTCTTGTGTTGATTCTCCCAGAGTCACTCTTTGAGAAGGTTAATTGATCCAGGCTTGTAGTTTTAAAAATGATGGATCTTTTCACTTCTAGGAATTTTATTTAAAATTTTGATGCATCTTGCCACATTACGCATGTCGGAGGATAGAGGGAATGAAAAATGCCCACCAAACTGAGAAGGTATCTTGAGACCAAAAAAATGAGGCAGGCAGCTCCATATAATCAATGGTTCATTTTATTGTAGAGTAACTTACAAGGTGGAAGCGGTTGGACAATGATTTGGAAACATTTGTTGCTGCTCTCTGCACTGCCAGGGGTCCACTGGGACAATTTTGTAGTTAACCTAAGGGATGGGGTATGTGCCTGGAAATATTTCTACGTCAAGTGCATTCCTAAGTCAAGATTTATGAATGGATAACTAGTCTTATGGGTGCTAAGAATACATCAGCAAAGGTCTTCATTGTTGTTTGGGGACTCACAGAGCATAGAGGACACCTGGACCTAACAATCATTAAATGGTGTCTGTTAACATCAAAGCCCTTGGTGACACAGAAGTGATTTACCACACAGTGTAGTCCTGGGTAGGGTCAGTGGAAGGACTGGAGAAACTGTAAGGGCCCAAGATGGTGTCAATTATGCTAACACCCATACAGCCCACTACAGTTTATACCTATTTATTTTCCTATTGTGGGAGAGGATCCACTTCCAGTATCTTTGTCAACATGGATATTACCAATTCTTAACATTTTTGCTGATTGCCAAAAAACAGCATTCCCATTTTCTCTTTTTATAAATTAAATGTTTCAACTGTAGATAGGTCTGTGTGTTTCTGTATGAAAGAAGACATCACTTTAACATTCTTCCCATCTCCTCATTCTTCAGTCTAGATTGATGTTAAATTGTTATGTTTACATTGTCTAGGCTTGGCACACATTCTGTTCTCAAGTCGTACATTTCCATAATTGTTTGTATTTGAGTTCTGTAAGTAAATTGATTCAGCCTTACCACCTCATTGTCAGTTCTTTTATTATGGCATGTCCACACATGAGCTCTTTCTTAGGGTCAAGTTTTAATGGTCTGTATTTTTTATTAAGTGATTTTTATAAGATGGCTTTCTGTTGGTTCTGAATTCTCTGAGTTTTTATGTTGGAGAATGTCTTCCTACCTTTTACAACAACGTGGCTGGGTAAAATATATATTTGGTTCATACTTTCTTTGTCTTGGAATTCTTAACATTACTCCATTTTCTTCTGCTGTGAAATGTTGTGAAGACTTGTGAGACTAATCAATTTTTTTTCTTCTCCTTAGGAGCTTTCCTTTATTCAGCTGCATACCTGAAGAATTATTGCTTTTCTTTTCTTTTCCTTTAGAAGTTTTTCTTTTCTCATGTAGGCCCTTTATTCATCTGCAGCTGATTTTTATGTATAGTGTGAGGGTGAGATCCATTTTCTTTTTTTCCTGTATGGATAATGAGACTGTTGATGAGGGTGTCCTTTTTCTCTGGTCTCTGTGCCAGCTGTCACAGGTCAGGTTTCCGCTTACGTGTGTGTGTTCTAGGTGCTCTAATCTATTCCACTGGTATTTTCCACTTGTCTTTTCCTTTCTTATTGCTGCATTGTCTTAATTACTATACACTTATAAAGTCTTGAAATCCTGTGGAGTAAGTCCTTTTACCTTATTCTTCATTAGAAGTGTGTACATTTTTGGGGTTTTTTTTGGCTCTTTATACTATTGTATAAATTTTGTTATCCATTTAAGCAATTCCTCCAAAAATCCTGTTGGGATTTGGTTTGGGGTTGTATCTAAAGATCAGTTTTGGGGAGAACTGATCTTTAGAATAGTGGGTACTCTTTTTCTTGAACATGCTATATTCCTTTTATTTTACCACTAATGAAGCTTATAAATACTGTTTATCAAATTTTTTGGTACTTTATGGTCTGGGATCTAATCAGATTCATAAATGTGAATTTTTTTTAACAGACTTCATTCTTTCAGAGCAGTTTCAGGTTCACAGCAGAATTGAGCAGAAAATACAGAGTTCGTATATATGTGTATTTGAAAAAAATGTATTTCCCTGATGTGTACAATATTCTATATATGTTCACTCAATCCAGATTGTTAATTATGTTGTCTAATCTATAACAATCTTTTTTTGTGTGTATGATGATGTTGTTGGAAATGAGAGTCATGATTTCTTTCTTTTTCTTGCAACTCAGTAGCTTTACCAGATCTCTCCAGGTATAGAGTAGTTTGTATGCCATTTTCTTGGGATGCTGTTTTTTTCTCAGATTTTATTTCAAATAAACTTTCTTATTTTGTATTTTTATGTTGGTTGGTATATTAATTTCCCAGGGCCACTGTAACAAATTACTACGAATTGGGTGGCTTCAAACAACAGAAATTTGTTCTCTTACAGTTCAGGAGGCTAAAAGACTGAAATCAAGGTTGGTTCCCTCTGTTGGCTCTGAAGAAAAATCTGTTCCATGCCTCTCTCCTACTGTCCGGGCTTGCTGGCAATCCTTTGCGTTCCTCGGCTTTTAGACGTATTACTCCAGCCTCTGATTTCGCATTTACGTGGCCTTGTCATAACGACACCAGATTTAGTGCCTAACCTAGTCCTATGTGACCTCATTTTAATTAAACTAATTCAATGCACAGAGACCTTGGTCACTTTCTGAGGTTCCAGGTGTATATGAACTTTGAGGGGACATTATTCTATCTAGTACTTTGATTTCTCTTTGGTATACCAGTTTTCCTTATCTTAGTTTTGGCTTATCTGTCTTGCGTTATCTATTGATTTTCTCCAGCTGCTTTGGCTTTCTTTCCTTTTTGCCTATATTCACTGTAATCATCTCAGTGAAACTTTCTGTGTCAGTAATTCAGTTTTCAGCAGTGTCTAGTCTTTGTTTTCAAATTAACTATATATGGAAAACATATGTACACATGTATGTATAAAGATACTTTAATTGTAATTTAGGTTGTCTTTGTTGTATAAAAAGTTTGCGTTTTCAGGTTTTACCCCCCAATACCTAGTGTTCAATGGGTAGTTAGAAACAACAATAACAAAGAATAGAAAAATGCAGTCTCCCCAGCCTCCATCTCTTTGTTCAGTTATTGTTGTGTAACAGATTACCCAAAACCTAGTGGTGTAAAACAACCATTTTAATTATTCACCGCTTGTGGGTAAGGAATTCGGGAGGGCTTGGCTGGGCAGTTTCCCCTTGGGTCTTGCTTGATTGCAGTCGTGCTAGCTTGGGCTACAGTCAACTGAAGCCACCACTGGCAGGGTGTCTGTGATAATTTCCTCAGTTGACACTGCTTATCAGCTGGGCTCTTTGCTGGCTGAGGCTGTAGGCTGGAACACCTACTTCTGATTTCTCCGGCATGGTGGGCTCAGGGTACTTAACAGCTGGCTTCTTCTGAATTAAATATCCAAAGAGAAGCTGCAGAGCCTTTCACAACCCAGCCTTGGAAAGCATACATTGCCATTTTCACTGTATTGTTTTGGCTACAGGGGAGTCATATTCTAGCCCAGATTCAAGGGCAGGGAATTAAACTCTGCTTCTGGATGTGACAGTGGCAATATCTCAGTGTAAATGAGCTTCCAGGCCATTTTTGGAAAATATTACCTGCTCTACTCCTGTTAATGTACATTTTTAATGTAGAAGAGATCTAACACTATACTGATCCTCACCCTTTTTTCTATTTAATTTTCAGTTAGCTTCTGTTTTAACATGTCAAGAGTATCAGTACATTAGACCAGTATTTTATCTCTTGCCTCATAGCCACGTCAAGTATTAGCGCCTAAATGTACCCTTTCCTTTTCCTTTATTCCTCATTGCTTAGTGACTAAACATCATAGGTAGAGGAAGGTGAATTGAAATAAGGATATTCTTTCAAGGTTAATTATATTATAAATTGGATTGCCAGATACTTTTATCATGGTAACCTATGAGAGCTGTTGATCCTAGGATATAGAGGTAAGTTTCTAATATTATTTCACTTAGTTTTGTCCTTTGTTTTTCTTCCCTCACCAGAAATCATTTGGGCATATAATTTTGTTTTAAAATTGGATATGAAAGTGAATATATGTATGTACATGCATGACTGGGACATTGTGCTGTACACCAGAGACTGACACATTGTAATTAACTGTACTTCAGTGAAAAAAAATTGGCATGCCACTTTATAATAGTAGTAATGAGAAGACAAAGCGAGTATCTACCCAACCATGTCTAATATTAAAAGTGGCTAAGCCTTTGCAACTCCATGATTTCTAGGATATCTCTGGGCATAGACGTGAGTTATTAAAAACATAAATGTTTATTATATTTAAACTACAGATGTTTTTCTTGCTAAGAGGTAGTAAATCTCACAGAGCAATATTAGATAAGAATGTTACTAAGAGAGTGCTCTCAGTAATGAGTGTAATTAAGCCTGGACTAAAATTATTACTAACTAGTTGTCCTCCTAACTTTATATATGGAATCTGGACTGTTCACTTTTAGGCTTATCTGGAGCAGGGAAGACCACCGTAAGCATGGCGTTGGAGGAGTACTTGGTTTGTCATGGTATTCCATGCTACACTTTGGATGGTGACAACATTCGTCAAGGCCTCAATAAAAATCTTGGCTTTAGTCCTGAAGACAGAGAAGAGAATGTTCGGCGCATTGCGGAAGTTGCTAAGCTGTTTGCAGATGCTGGCTTAGTGTGCATCACAAGTTTTATATCACCTTACACTCAGGTATGTGGCTTTTGTGCCATTGCTGTTCTAATTATGTGTATTGAGAATATGGTATCAGGAAAAGCAAATAATTTAAACATTGACATGTACTTTGAGGCTAAATCCAAATTAAACCAGTTAACTTACAGCATTTCTGAGTAAATTCACTTTTGAAAAGGCTGCTATAACCCACTCACCCCTGCCTCCCACCATGGCCAAAGCATAACCAAAGCTGTTGAACAGGCCAGTGGCCAACTTATTTCAAGTTTGACTTTTCAATTCAAAAACCTATAGTAAATGCTCAACATGTGTCGGACACCAGGGAAAATCTTAGGTTTCTTAACATGTGCTTTTTTGCTCACAATTCTTGAGTCTCATCTTTCATCACAATGTTTCTTATTTTAGAGACCATAGCAGCACTAATTCACTTTCTTGTATTTCTCTGAAAAAAATCATGTTGTTTCTCATGATGAAATTGTTGTTTCATCTGCCTAGAAGGCACTCTTCTCTTTTCTCCTTGTCTCGTCTTGTCATCAGCTGACACCTGTTCATGCTTTGAGACTCAGGTATCTCCCCATCCTATGTCCCTCAGGCTTTGTTGGATACCTGTCTTTGGTGCCCTTATAATTGTACCATAACACATTGTTTTATTATAAATACTAGTTTTTTGATTGGTGGTGCTAATAGCAGCAGCAGTAATAATAATAATGATAATAGTAATAGCAACTAACATTTATCGAACACTTACTGTGTACTGGTAACAGTTTTAAAGTACTTTAATATTAGCTCACTTAGTTCTCATCAGCCAATGAGGAAGATGGAGCTGAGGAAACAGGTGTAAATTACTCAAGCTCGTACACTATGTATTTGTGTGCACAGCAAGGGTTTGCACTCAGAGAGTGTCACCGGAACCCGTGCTCTCGCCCACTGTGCTTTGCTGTCTCTAAACCCCGCTGGCTCCTTGAAGGCTGGGACTACATCCTATTTATCTTTATAACCTTGATGGCCAAGCCCAGATCCTGGAACATAGCAGATATTTAGTATTTGTTAAATGTGATTGTATAGCCCCTTAGGAAGTCCAAATATAAAAGAACAGGCGAGTTAGTGTTGTGGTTAAAGAGCGGCCTTGAAGCCAGAAACAGGAGGCCAAAATCTTGGCTCTGCTAGTTACTGTTAGGACCTTGGCCAATTTACTTCACCTTCCACGCTCAGATAATGCCTACCTCGTAGGGTTGCTCTAAGGATTAGGTAAGTCATACATTCAAAGCTCGCAGTGCCTGATGTGTGATAAGTATTCAGTACATGGAATAAATAATAACACAATTCTAACATTGTATCATAATTCTGGGTGGTTACTTAGACTTTTTTTATTAAAAAACGAAAACAAAATTTGAGCTGTAAGCTCTGTAGAGAAGTGTGAGAGTGTTAATATACAGGCTCATTTATTTGAACTCTGACAGGAGTCCTAAAGATTCTTTGAGAACTAGCTACTTTTTATTCTCCTGAAACATTGAAATCAGTGTCAATACATCAGTTTAAAGTATCCTGGATAATGAAGTGTATAAGAGAAAGAGAGTTGTTAGAGTTCCTGAATCCTTGGACATAAACATTTTTCATAGTAATATAGTAACAGTGGTATTCTTTCACCTTTTGGGAATATTTGCAAAAAGAAAGTCATTAACACCTCATTTGGAGAGCTAGCAGCTGAGACCTGGGTATCTAAAAGTATATGCTGATCTGTTCTTTGGCTCCCTTGTTTTCATAGTGTAGAGCAATACTTCTGTTGATCTCATCCTAAAAGCACTAAGAATGAGGTTCAGACTATGCTTGGAGCATGTCACAATCCATGAAATATTTGGACCATATCATATAGGATGTGCGTTTTTTTTTGTTTGTTTATTGGTAATTTTAATTTGATTCATTTAAACTGTCTCAATACCCATTATTTCAACATATTCTATTTCTCATATTTAAAAATAAAGAACAGAATATTAAAACC
The DNA here is from genome assembly GCF_048564905.1 of Vicugna pacos. Classification (NCBI taxonomy): domain Eukaryota; kingdom Metazoa; phylum Chordata; class Mammalia; order Artiodactyla; family Camelidae; genus Vicugna; species Vicugna pacos. Next base: position 45,814,674 of record NC_132988.1, read on the forward strand.
TGAATCATTTCAATGAGATCAATACCAGAGTCTTAAAAATCTCATCGTATCATCCAGAATCATATAGAACAGATTTTAAAATATACAGTGGGATACTGAAAGTGCCAAATTGAAAACTAAAATACATATGAAGTTTAAACTCCTTTGAAAAGCAGATATGCAATTCTCAAAAATAGAATTTCCATGTCTCATTAATACATCTAAAATATTTCAATTTCTGACTACAAACCTTAATGAACTTGAGAACGCTGGTTTGAAAACTCTACCGTGTTATTTTGGATTTAAAAATACCTAAAAATTGAGAGCTGGGAGTAATTATAGTTAACATTTTTCCTTCATTCACTGGGCTTATGTGGTAAAGGTCTGGCAGTGAAAAGTATCTTTTCAACTGGGTAGATTAAAATATTAACAGCACAGCAAGAACCTGGGCTGGTAGATTGTCTGGTGGGAATATAGAGATGCGAACAGTTGCAGAATATTAAGTCAGGTGGTTAGGTGCTTGCATATAAAGGTGCTGTGGAGGATTCACAGAGGAGATCCTGTTTGAAATGAGTCATGAGGGATGAATCAGTATACCAGTCAGACCGGAGGGAGGAAGCTGTTTCAGTCAGAAGAGACATTACAATAATTGCGAAAGTATGGAAATGTGAGGGAGTTAGGTCTTTTGGGGAACTGTAGGTTGTTTGTTTTGGATGTTCTGCAGGATGAACGTGAGGGGAGATGAAGCTGGAGTGATTTGCAGAGGTCTCATGGTGAACTCTAACTGTTCGGGACTTTGCCCCATGGGTGGTCGATAGTTTGAGATTGAGTGTACTGGGGAATGGTGTCTCTGGGTTTGTGTTTTAGTGGGGTCACCCTTCAAGCCTGGAATGAGAATGGTCTGGAGATAAGAGACTATCTGGGGGCTTTTGGAGTGAACTGAGACAGTGGTCATGGGAGTAGAAAAGATGGGGCATGTTTGAGGGCTCTTGAGCCCGTAGCATCGGTAGGATGTGGTGCCTGCGTTGATTGCTGGATTTGAGAGTGAACATGAAGGACGATGCTTTCTGAGTAGAAGATGATATGATTGAGTTAGAAAATATAGGGTAGGAAGAGAGGAGAGGATTATTTTATTTTAGATGGGTTAGGTTTGAAATGCTAGTGGAGTGTCTAAGTGGAGATGACCACTGGGTCATTGGGAAATTGGTTCTGGAGCTCAGGAACATTGTATAGGATTGAGATAGAGATTTTGGGAATCGTTAACTTGATTGGTTGAAACCTAGATGTAGTTGAGCATACAGAAGAGGGTATAGAATGAGAAGAGAGTCACTGATAGAAACTTGGGAACACCTTCATTTGAAAGGACCGTTGGACTAGTAGGATCACAACTTAATCGCTCTGCCAGATACTAAGGTTCTAAAGCTAATGAAACTGGCTCAGTGTATTGGGATAAGATCTGTGACAGAGGTCTGTAGTGGGTTCTCTGAGAACCCAGAGGCAGTGAGGCCCTCAGTCAGCCTGAGCTTGCCAGGTAGGCTTCCTGGAGGACTTACTGTGGAGCTGTGCTTTGAGGGAGCACATTGCTGTACCCAGAGGAGAGGGGTGGAGTGTTTTTGGGAGAGCATATGGGAAAGGGATGAGGCCCAAACAGCCTGGTAGACCAGGTGGGTATTAATTATTACTAGAACATCAAGTGCAGGACTGAGAATGGTGGGGCCAGGTAGGGAAGGCCTCAAGGGTCACACTTAGAAGCTTGGATTTTACCCTGATGCTGGTGGGGAGTCTCTGAAGAGTTTAGTGACGTGGTTGAATTTGCATGTTCTACTGTCCTGGGGACGTTGCAGAGTATCGCTTTGAGCAGATCAAAGCTGGAAGGCAGCAGACTGATTAAAAGGGTATTGCAGTTGTCCAGGCAGGAGAACTGAGGTTGAACCAGGGAGGCAGGGAAGAAGCACAGGCTGGGTTAGTGTGATATTTATAGGTAGAATCTGATTCCACCTCCAATTTTTATCAAGCACTTGCTATGCGGTGTACATAGCATTAAATATTTCACAAGCATGAGCTCTTTGAATGTTATCCCATAATGTCTTATGCATAGCTCCATTACTGCCCTTGCCAAATTTAAAAAAAGAGTATCTGCTTAAATGGGCAGTGTAAGAACTTTGGGAATCTGGAGAAGGGGATGACCATGAACAGCCACAGCTGGGAGGACTGCTGTGTACAGTTGGCCACAGTGAGGTGGTCTCAGAGGATGAACACTGATGGAAGCCTACAGAGTGCAATTTTTTTTTAAAATCAATTTCTTGAGAGACACACGCTTTCTAAAAATAATTTAATTTCTTTTTTTAAGCTTATTTTGCGGGGGGTGGGTAATTAGACTTATCTTTTTTTTTTTAATGGAGGTACTGAGGATTGAACCCAGGACCTCTTGAATGCTAAGCATGCTGTCTACCACTGAGCTGTACCCTCTCCCCAAAGAGTGCAATGGTTTGAAGGGAACTTTGGGTGAAGGACTTTGTGACAAAATGCACAAGGTAGGGCAGCAAAAGGAAGGAACCAGAACAGCTCTAGGGTTCTGGGTAAATAGTATTATCATCCCTTGATTTGGACAGTACAGCTGGGAATGCAAGCTTGAGAGAAAAGAATGGGTTCAGTTTTGTATGTGTTAAGTTCAAGATACTTGGAGGAAGTTGGAAGGGTGTGTATAATTGTAGGAGAGAGGACAGAATTCAGGCTTGAGTAAGGGTATCTATGTTGTAATTCACACTGTAAAAGCAGATGAGAACAGTGCTGGGGTGTGTGCAGCAGGCTCCCGATGGAATGTGGGCGGTACCGGTGTTCAGGGATGGGGGAAGTGGGAGGAGCCCAGGGAGCTGCATGGGAGTGATCACTACTACCCTGTGTACCACTATTGGAGAACATAGGGTTAGTAGTGTGAAATGTGGCAAAAAGACTGGAAAGTCCTCATGACTAAGGAAATTTTTGTACGATTTGTTAGTTCACCTGTTCTTAAGGGGTGAGAGTCTTGTATTTGTTTGCTGCCAGGGGAGAAGGAAGAGGTTCAGGATTTCAGATGGAGCAGGGATAATGGGTTGAGCAAGGTCCTTTGGAGGCAAGGGGATTTGGCATCGTGTAGAGAGGAGTGGCAAGAAGGAGGGAGACAGAGATTGGGATGTGGGTCTATTTATATGGCAGAGGAGAGATTGAGAGCATTTGTGCCTGGGGATTTTCTTTTCGAAATAAGAAGTGTGATCGTCTGGTATGAGTGGAAGCAGCATGGTTTGTTGGAGGGGTCCCTAAGAAAGGTGGTGAATGAGAAAATGATCTCCGTGGGGCTAGGATGGAGGAAGTTGCAGGGACTAGCTTTGAAAATGTTGGCACTGCCTTGTGTACAGAGTGTAGATGTGGGGCCTACACTTGAGAACAGGAAGATGATGAATCCTTAAGGGAGAACCTGGTTTTAGTTAAGACCAGAAACGAGTTGACTTACAAAGGGAACAGTGTTCCAGAGGACAGCGTGGAGAGCTTTTAGACTGAGTGGTGAAGATATTACCAGAGTTGGGGGTTAGGAGCTGTGCAGAAAAATGAAGTTTTGGGACTGCTAGAGATATGAAGTGGCTGCAGGGGGTTGTATTCGGCAAGTGAATAAACTAGCCTGAGGGTTCTGAGTTGATCTCTTGTGAAGTTACTTTCATTCCAGCCCAGGCTCGGGTTAAGCATGTTATTGAGAGAGTGGCCTCATGACATCTGCATTTGAGCTGGGCCAGGGCGCAGTTTCCTCATAAAATTTAGGTGAAAGTTTTTATGGTGCACCCGTTATTCTCCTTCCCGGAACTCTGCAGTATCTCAGATTTTTAGAAGAGTAGGCCTTTTAAAATTTTTGATGAAGAATGGGTGTGTTAACCTAATTATTTCTTGGATTTATTTTTGTTTGTTTGTTTCAGTTTATATTTTCAAAACATAAGTCAAACTTTGTCAAATATATCTTCCGCTAACTCGGCTGCAAAGCACTTTGACCCGTCCTTGATGTTAAGATAAGACCCTTGAGTCACATGAGCACTTTTTATTGTTTCTGTACACATCTTTTTTTCTAAGGATCGCAATAATGCAAGGCGAATTCATGAGGGTGCAAGTTTACCTTTTTTTGAAGTATTTGTTGATGCTCCCCTGCATGTTTGTGAACAGAGGGATGTCAAAGGACTCTACAAAAAAGCACGGGCTGGAGAAATTAAGGGTGAGTAATATTTTTTTTCCTAGTTTCTCTTTCCATAGATGTTTCATCTTACTATATCTGAGACTGATAATCTTTTCTAAGAGATGGAAGTATTCAAACAACTTGGAGCTCCTGAGAAGAGACAGTGGGTCTTACGACAATGCTGTATCTCTCAGTAGTATCTGACAGTGTGTACGCTCAACATCATGGACCAGGCTGCAATCCTACTCAGAAGACAGTTTGAGTATTGGGACTTTGGGAGCTGGTGGAAAGAAACCTGTTTGGTCTAATTAGGTGCCTAGCATTAGATTGGCTATCAGTTGCTCATTGCTGCCACTTCTCTTTGTTCCAGTGAAAACACAGGGAATTCCATAGCTAATGGGAAAAATGTCTGAATTATGAGCATCTTGAGAGCAAGGGCAATGTCTCATTCTTCTTTATCATATCGTGCTTGGAAAGGTCTGACATTCATTCTGTGTATGTTTGTTGTACATATCTGTGATTTTATCAAAATACTTACAGCTTGCTTTTTAGGTTTTTGGTCTGCTCCCAGGGTTTCAACTGTGATGAAAATTTGGACGTAGAAAGACATTTAGAACCTGTCTGCTGTGCCCTTTGATACCAATCACATCACTTATCTTCTAGACATCCTTTGCTGTGAGCCCTGATCGATTATTATTAACAGTAACAGATGGCATGCCAGCATTAAAAAAAAAAAAGATCAAAGGTAGATTACTCAGGCAGCGTTGTTTAGGGATCAATTCATGCTGGTAACTTGTTTGCTTTCCCATCAGGGAATGTGATAGCCTGGGACTATCAGGAGCTCCCAGGAGCTCTGTGAATTTGGCACCGGCTTGTGGCCCTGAAAAGGAAAAGGTGGAACAGAAAGGAAAATGCTTGTTATTCTGGGCTTTTCGTATTTGGATTGGGGAGCCCATTGGCAGCTGGGACATGTTTCACTGGCTGTAGTGAATCTGGTTCCTTGGGCAGGGCTCATGTGGTCTTGCCCCCGTGGAGACTCAGTTTCACCCATTAAGCCTGCACTTTCTTGACTCAGTAACAACAGGCTGCCTGACTTGGATAATTTATGAGAACAGGAGGGAAACCAGTGTAGCCATTTAACTTGTGGATCACTCTCTCTCTGTTGATGGCCAGTTTTCACTTCTTTTGTTTGTGTGTGTGTGTTTTTTTTCTTTTTTTTTAATTAAAGTATAGTTGATTTATAATGTGTTAGTTTCAGGTGTACAACAAAGTGATTCTCTTATATGTATATATTCAGTTATATATATGTGTAAATATATATTTTCAGATTATTTTCCATTATAGATTATTCCAAGATACTGAATATAGTTCCCTGTGCTAAATAGTAAATCCTGTTGCTTATGTATTTTAAGGATAGTAGTTTGTATCTGTTAATCCCAAACTCCCAATTTATCCCTCCTCTTCACTTTCGTTTTTTGAAGTAGAGATTTGGCAAAGAGAACTAAAATAATATGTCTGGGATCCTGAAGTCTGAATCTTTTACTTATTTTAGCTGCAGTTGGTTTTGTTGTTTTGCAGGGATGGATTGGTGAGGGAGGTAGATTTGTCTGCCCAGCTAGAGTAAGCACCCTGAGAGCAGGGACAATATCTTTACCATTTTTTTGTGTTTTTAGAATTTAGTACAGAGCATGGCTCAAAGCATGATACTTGGCACACACACAGTAAATGCCTGCTGGATAGATTAGAAGCGGGAGTGGAAATCAGATGTTCAGCACATGATCAATGCTTTCTATTTGCAAGGTTTGAGTTATTTCCTTTTTGTGGGGTGGGTAATGAGGTTTACTTATTTATTTTTGGAGGAGGTACTGAGGATTGAACCCAGGACCTTGTGTATGCCAAACACGTGCTCTATGACTTGAGCTATACCCTCCCCTATTTGCAAGGTTTATAATTGATACTGAGGATGCAAGGATGGATAATAAGACCGCATTCACAATACCTTGAATCATTTACAGTTTGCTATATCTGGGAGTGTGTCTTTATCAGTTCAGTTTTCTGTGTGTTACTTGTTTACCAAGTGTTTCTTAATGACTCTGAATAGAAGTTGATAAAGTGTTCCTTAGATTAATGTATGACTGTGTGCGTGTGTGTACACACATTTATTTATTTTAGGTTTGCCATGGTACTAGTGTTCCTGACTGTACCGTTTTTAAAAATCATTTACTCATTGTCAGAATGGTGCTTAAAAAGTTTCCTATTGATGCTGTTTCAGAGCTGTGATGGTAAACATTCAAGGGCAGGTGACATTGCATACATTCAGCAGGCTTCAGGCTGTTACAGGCCTTTATATGGCACTTACTAAACTGTAAATGGATGCCTGCGTCAGCTAGTCTAATACTAGATTATTTTCATGATTATTGTTCAAGTAGTTATTATCTACTTAAATATAAATATTTCACTTACAGTGTACATTTATTATAATCACTTAGGGGATAAACTAATTAGGAAGGTAATTCCTGGGCTTTTAAAATGTTAAACCAAGTCTTCTACACAGTTATCCTCAGGCTTTGCTGCACATAAGCATTACCTGGGGAAACTTTAAAAAATCCAGTGCCAAGGCTGTAACCCAGATCAGTGAAATCAGGATCTCTTGAGGGTGGGACCCAGTGATTCCAACATAGCTACATTTGAGAATCAGAGCTTAAGAACTAGCATCTAACCAGATTTGTTTTTTACCCACCTATTTTATTGCGACTCATCACTTAAACTGTAGGAAATACTGGTAATGGGAAGTTTTTTCTTGGGTTCAGGACTTCATGTGATACTTAGAAATATGAAATAGGAAAAAAATGAAATCAGTGGGCTGTAGACTTACAGTGTTAAAGTTCTTTTGATACCTTTACCTCTTAACAGTAATGATTTCAAATTCATGCTTACCATTCTAACCAGGGGATGACTTGGCATTCCAGCACAGACGGGCTGTGAAGGACTTATGTACGGGATAATGTCCTCAGCTCAGCCAGCCCATTCTGTGGTGACGTCGTGTATTCTTTCTTCTGGCAGTTACACGGTAACCACATATATGGTAGGGAAAATCTAAATAGTAGTTAATATCTAAATTGATTATATTGGATTGTAGAACATCTTTGGTGATACAACAGGATTACCCTCCTTAGTTATGTTTTGCTTAAGCTAATAGTAGTTAATCTGTCTTGCCTGAACACTTAATCTGATGGCAGAAGCCTACAGAGCTTCAGCTTGGCTACAGATAATCCCGGTGAATATAATGGGCAGATGTACTTGCATCAGTTTTTGCATTGAGAGGAAGAAAAACCTTGTTGAGCTTGGTTTTATGCCCAGGGCGTAGGCATTGTACCCTGTATTCCTGTGGAGAAACTGAGATGCTCTGGATCACTTGGTATTCATGCCTGTTTCTTCACAGGTAGTTTAGGCATTTATGTATAAGAAAAAAGGAAGAGTGATGGAAGTATTGTCCATCCTCGTTATCTGAAGACTCCAGATTTACAGATGTGCCTGCTCAGTAAAATGTATTTGTAATCCCCATGTCAGTGCACCCACGGTACTTTGGCTGTCACTTGTGGACACGTGCAGAGCAGCAAAATTGTAGTTACCTGAAGTGCACATCCCTAGCTGAAGTTGAACAAGGCCTTTCAATTCTCATGCTGTAAGTGTCCTTGTGATGGCCTATTTAGTGCCATGTTTGGGGGCATTTTTTTATTGTTTGCTTTTTGTTGGTGATTTTGCTGTTCACAGTGGCCCCAGGCAGAGTGCTGAAGTGCTTCTGGTGTTCCTAAGCACAGGAAGACTGACCTGCCTTGTGGAGAAAATAGACATGTTAGATAAGTGATGCTCAGATGTGAGTTCTCGTGTTCTTGGCCCTGAGTTCAGCGTTAATGAATAAACAGTGCCTACAAAATAAGATCTTTAAACAGAAACACTCATAAAACAAAGTTATATATTAAGCAATTGACAAAAATTTGGTGACAAGAGGCTCACAGGAACCCAGCCCCACATTGCTCCTCTGAGCAGTGAGTGATTCAGGATTCACTAATTTCATGTTTGTGGCAACTTACTGAACATGACTTCCGCAGATAATGAGAATCGACTGTGTTCAAAAAAGAAACAAAAGTTTAATTAGAAATCCCCCAAGAAAGAAGTTTCTATATTGTAACCTTGTAACTTAGAAGGGGCAGCATAAATATGAACTTCAGCATAGCAGAGACTTGCACTGAAGGAACAAACCTATTTTAATTTTAATTTCTACCCCCTTTTATAGGTTTCACTGGAATTGATTCTGAGTATGAAAAACCAGAGGCCCCTGAACTGGTGCTGAAAACAGACTCCTGTGATGTAAACGACTGTGTCCAGCAGGTTGTGGAACTTCTCCAGGAGCGGGTAAGAGGAGGTCAAAGACGGACTCATCAGAGAATAATTATATCCATGTCACAACATTCCCCTCCCAAAAAAAGGTGGTGCTAGTATAGAGAAACATTGGTGCTTCAAATTCTTTTTTTTCCTTCCAGTTTTATGGAGATATAATTGACAGACCACACTGTACAAGTTTAAGGTGCACAAGCATAATGACTTGACCTACACACATCATGAAATGATTATCATAGTAAGTTTAGTGAGCATCCATCATCTCATTTAGGAACAAAATTAAAGAAATAGAAAAAAGTTTGGTTTTTTTTTTGTGATGAGAACTCTTAAGATTTACTCTCTTAATGACTTTCATATATAACATACTGCAGTGTTAATTATATGTAGCATGTTGTACATTACATCTCTAGTACTCACTTACAACTGGAAGTTTATACCTCTCGACTGCCTTCATCCAATTCACCCACCCCCTACCCCTGCCTCTCGTAACCACAAAAGTCTGATCCCTTTTTCTATGAGTCTGTTTGTTTTTGAAGATAATGACCTGCAACACTATGTTCCTGTTACAAAGTGTAGTGATATTTTTTCCTATATATTTCAAAATGATCACAATGGTAAGTGTAGTTACGATGTCACCCCAAAGATATTATTTAGTTATTGACTATATTCCCCACACTGTATATTTCATACCCATACCTCATTTATTTTACAACTGGAAGTTTGTATCTCTTAATCTCACTCACCTATTTCTTTCCTCCCCCAACTCCCTCTCCTCTGGTAACGACCTTTTTGTTCTCTATATCTGTAACTCTCTGTTTTGCTGTTTGTTCGTTTGTTTTGTTTTTTAGATTCCACATATAAGTGAAAGCAAAAGCAGTGTTTGTCTTTCTCTTTCAGACTTACTTCACTTAGCATAATACTCTCTAGGTCCATTTGTGTTGTTGCAGATGGCAAGATTTCATTTCTTTTGTGACTGAGTAATATTTCATCACATATATATATCACATCTTCTTTAGCCATTTATCTATTGATGAGCACTTGGGTTGTAGCCATATCTTGGCTATTGTAAATAATGCTGCTATGAACATAGGGGTGCATATATCTTTTCTAATTAGTGTTTTTGTTTTCTTTGGATAAATACCCAGGCAAGGTATTGCTGGATTATATGGTAGTTCTATTTTTAATTTTATGAGCAATCTCCATACTCTTTTCCACGGTGGAAATTTACATTCCTACCAACAGTGCACAAAGGCTCCCTTTTCCACATATCCTTGATGATATTTGTTATTTGTTATTTTTTTTTTCATAATAACCATTCTGTGAGGTGATACCATGTTGTGGTTTTGATTTATATTTTCCTGATGATCAGTGATGTTGAGCACTTTTTCATGTGCCTGTTGGCCAACTGTATGTCTTCTTTGGAAAAATGTCTGTTCAGACCCTCTGCCCATTGTTTAATTTTTTTTTTTAATATCAGTTGTATGAGTTCTTTGTATATTTTAGATGTTAACCCTTTGCCAGATATATCATTTGCGAATATCTTTTCCCGTTTAGTAGGTGGCCTTTTTTTGTTGTTGTTGTTGGTAGTTTGTTTTGCTGTGCAAAGGCTTTTTAGTTTGATGTAGTCCCATTTGCTTACTTTTGCATTTGTTTCCCTTGCCTGAGGAGACATATCCCCTCAAAATATTGTTAAGACTGATGTCAGGGAGCATACTGCCTATGTTTTCTTGTAAAAGTTTCATGGTTTCAGGTCTTACATTTAAATCTTCAACCTATTTTGAATTTATCTTTATGCATGTGTGAGACAGCAGTCCAGTTTGATTCTTTTGGATATAGCTGTCCAGTTTTTCCAACCCATTTATTGAAGAGGCTGTCGTTTCCTTATTGTATATTCTTGCTTCCTTTGTTGTAGATTAATTGCTCATATAAGTTTGGGTTCATTTCTGGGCTCTCTGTTGTGTTCCATTGATCCATGTGTCTGTTTTTGTGCCAGTACCATACTGTTTTGATGACTGTAACTTTGTACTATAGTACTATAGTTTGAAATCTGGAAGTGTGATACCTTCAGCTTTGTTCTTCTTTCTCAGATTGTTTTGGCTCTTCGGGATCTTTTGTGTTTCCATACAAATTTTAGAATTATTTGTTATAGTTTTGTGAAAAATGCCAGTAGTATTTTGTTAGGGATTGCATTGAATCTGTAGATTGCCTTGGGTAGTATGTTGTTTTAACAATATTAATTCTTCTAGTCCATTAACATGGTACATCTTTTCATCTGTTTGTGTCATCTTCACTTTTTTTCATCAGTGTCTTACAGTTTTCTGAAGATAGATCTTTTACTTTCTTAGTTAGATTTATTCCTAGATATTTTATTCTTTTTGATGAGGTTGTAAATGAGATTTTTTTTCTTACGGTCTCTTTTTGAGACTGTATAGATATGCAACAGAATTCTGTATATTAATTTTGTATCTTGCAGCTTTACTGAATTCATTGATGAGCTGTAGTAGTTTTTTGGTGGTGTCTTGAGAATTTTCTGTGTATAGTATCATGTTATCTGCAGTGACAGTTTTACTTCTTCCTTTCCAATTTGGATGCCTTTTATTTCTTGTCTGATTGCTGTGACTAGAACTTCCAATACTGTGTTGGAGTGGTGAGAGTGTCTTGTTCCTGATCTTAGAGGAAATGCTTTCAGCTTTTCACTTTTCAGTGTGATATCAGCTGAGGGCTTATCATATGTGGCCTTTATTATGTCAAAATATGTTCCCTCTGTACCCACGTCGTTGGAGCTTTTATCATAAATGGATGTTGAATTTTGTTAGAAGCTTTTTCTGCATCTGTTGAGATAATCATGATTTTTATTCTTCAGTTTGTTAAGGTGGTATCACATTGACTTGTGAATATTGAAAAATCTTTGCATCCCTGGGATAAATCCCATTTGATCAAGGTGTATGATCCTTTTAATATATCATTGAATACATTAATCATATGTATTGATTATTGGATACAATGTATTTTAAATTCTTTATGGTGCTAACAGCTTTCTGTGCATGTATGTCGCTGTGTTAGGTGTTGTGGGGGCATCATATATGTACCACATATGAAATACCCCAGTCAGTGTAAACCACAGGAGGCTTCAGAGACAAATAATCTTCTAATAATTTTAACAGATTAATACATAGTAGAGAAAATTCAACCTTGATTATTCAGCTCTACAGCTTGGCATCAATATATTTTTAAGTTGAATTGTATAATGTTGTTAACTTTTCATAGAGACTGCACAGATTTTCCCTCTGATAACTTGATGACATCTCATGATTGAATTTTAGGGAGGGAAAGGTTCTAGGGCTAAGGTCCTTTCTCTGCTTCCTTAGCAGATGGAAACATAAAAGAGGCATAATGTTACCCAGAGTACTCAGGCCCACTAGGTACATGAGTCTCTCTCAGAGTTTAGTTTAATCTGTTTTTAGAAGTTACTTTTCTTTCCTTCTTGGCTCCTTTTTCCATATGTCTCCTGTTCGTTCCAGTAGAGGGTCTAGAGGGTCACTTGCTCACTTAGCTGGAGAGGATCTGGCCTTCATGTGGGTGAGTAGTTCTTCTCTCCCCATCATGGTGTCCCTCCCTTTGCTGATCAGTGCCATGCAGGGACTCCTGATACAGCAGTGACACCTTCAGTGATGCACTGGTGCTCCTAATTCTGTCCTAACTGTGACTTATGGTGTCCCAGCCTCCTCCTGATTTTTAAAATTCTAGTACCATAAACCCTTTTCATCTAATATCTCTTACTGGATATATTAGACATACAGTTAAAAGAAAACCTATGTCTGAATATATTACAAATGTTTAGCCTTTGAATGTTTCCACATTATAATATGTCTGCTGATAATTAACCTGGGACCCAACTTCTTAATTTATTTCCCTTATCTAAACCTTTTAACTCAACAAATAGAGATAAAATGAATTGATAACTACCCTGCTCTGATGTTTGTCTCTACTGATGTACTATCTGCAGGACGATAAGACCTCATCCCAGGAGATTTTGTACTTCATCTTTCTGCTGTTCTTTTTTCTGTTGGTTAATAGGTTTTCTATTAACCAGCTTCTGAGCTCTTGTGCTAGTCCTATTGCTCTGCCTCTGGCCTTCCTTCTCATCTGCTTTATCTGTTCTTTCATCATCCATTATCAACCAGACATCTGTTAAAAGTCCATGACTGTAGTTAGTCACAGTCCAGGATACTGGCACTACAGAGATAACCAGCTGTGTTTGTCCTTGAGGGATTTAGGTTGTAGGTGATAGACACAGAAGTTAGAGTATAAACTCCAAGAAGTTATCTTATAAACCAGATTCAGTGTGTACATAGCATACTGGGAGGCACAGAGGATTGAGTTTGGAGAGGTTTTATATCAGATCTTTCTCATCTGTTTCTTTATTTTAAAAAGATATTTTCACTGTCATAGAATTCTGGATTGACAGGTTTTTTTTTTTCTTTTAGTACTTTAAAGGTGCTCCATAGTCCTTTTGTTTTCATTGTCTCTGAAGAGAGAAGTCTGATTTAATTCTTTTTTTTTTTTGTCCCTCTCTTTGTAGTGTTTTCTTTTTCTCTTTGTAACTTTTTCTTTCCTGCTTGAATTCAACATTTTCCCTTAATCTCTGTTTTTTAGCAGTTTTAGTATAGATCTACGTCTTTCAGAATATTTAGGTCTGTTTCTTTCAGTTTAGAGTTCTTTGATTTTCTTGGGTTGGTGGTTTGCTTTTTTATTGGTTTTTGAAAACTCTTGTCCGTTATCTCTTCAGATATTTCTTTTGCCCTGTTCTCCCTCCTTCTTCTGGAACTCCAGTTACATATATGCTAGACAATATAATATTGTCCCACAGCCAAAAGATACTTGTCCTTTCACTCTTTTTTGTTTTAACTTTTTAGCTTTAGTAATTTATCTTCACTTATTTTTAAGTTTACTGATTCCTAAGCTGCATCCAATATATTGATTTGCCCATGAGAGAGAATTTTAAAACTCTGATAATTAAAAAAATTCTATTACCATTTGGCTGACTTAAAAATTTTAATATAGTGTCCACTTCTCTGTTGAAATCTTCTGTCTTTTTATGAACATTTTCCACTTTTGCATTAGATCTCTTAACATAGTAATTGTAATTTTAAAGCCCTGACTGACAGTTCTTACCTCTGGGTCATTTCTGGATCTTGCTGAATTTCTTAACAGTGGTGGTGTTTCTTGCTCTTTTTAGTATAATGTAATTTTTTTTTTTTGAGTGCTGCATGTTGTGTCTGGACAAACAATAGAGATTTTTGAGGTAATTAGTAGTTATGCTTTGGGCATTTATTTTCTTTTTTTCTGTCATACTGTTAGTGTAATGAGTTAATTTAGTCAATAGCTTAGCTGGGTTTGGGTTTCCTTATTCTGTGGTTACTCTTAATGCACCGCCAGCTTCAAGCTTCTCCAGTGATGGGCTGTTCTACCTTGTGTTTAGTGTGGGATCTGCTGCTGGAGAGTTTTCCCCAGAGTTTCTACTCAACCCTCAGCTGTCAGCTTTCCCTGCGTACCTGCCCTGTGGAAGGGATCTCTCTCCAGGCTCTTGCTCCTCTCTCGGCAGTGAACTGCTGTTGATTATTTGTTGGTGCTAGGCTCATGATAGGGGAGCAGTGGTGGTTCTCAGTTCTGCCAGTCCAGTTTGAAGCTTAGGAAGACCTAAGCTCCTGAGTCTTGATATGGTCTTTCTCAATGTACCTTCCCTTCCCGCATATTAGGCAGCCTCTGCTTGGATCCTGGGAGGTCTTGGAGGGTGAGTTTTTTTGCTCCTCACTTGTGCTAGCAGATCCTTGTTTTTGATCAGTTCAGAATCCTGGGCCAACAGTGTTTCCTCCACCTTCCTTCAGCAGACCATATTTGCTTGTACCCTCTCCTCAGAGACAGTGGACTCTGGGAGGGGTTCCTGCCCTCCCCCATCAGCTTAAGGCTTAAGTGATGCAGAGAGTGGGCAGAGCTTTGAGCCTGTGCACCACCGAGGGAGTGCTCTCTGTAGTCCTTGGACCTGCTTCTGATCTTTCTTCTCTGTATCTGTTGTCGGCCTGCTTGTAAGTGTGTGCAGAACTCCTGTGTCTGGGTGCCAGTGATACTAACCTGTCATGCTAGTCCACACTCAGCCTGTAAGAGTTTTGCAAACTTTAAGGCAGTTTTCTTCTTCCTGCCTTTATTGTAGCCACCCTTTCCTCCCATGCTTTACTAAAGGGAAGTAGGTCATGTGTCTTGACTTCTCTTAGTGAGACTTGTCACTCTTTGGAAGCAGTTCATGTTACTTCGTTAGGACCTCAGCCCTGTGATGGGCTCAGGGAAGTTTGGTTTCCTGGATTCGCTGGGCTTCCCTCTTGTTAGGTGGTGTTCTATTGTGGAATCCCTGTGTTTCATTTACAGTGAATTGTCTATCCTTACTCTGCTCTGTTGAGGTTCTTTAGTTTTCTCATGAAATTAATAAATATTCTGTCACTTTCATTAAAACTGTGTTTTTAGTATTTTTCCTTTTAATTTTGATTGTAGTTCTGTTTGCATTTTTACTGCATTGAATGTATGTTTAATTAGAGATTTGTCATATCAATGGTAGAAAGTTATACATAGTTTTATTTTCTGTTAATTTGGATTATCTAATTTTATATCTAATTAGTGACTATACAAAACTCAGAAAAATACATATTCTCGTATAATTTAAGGGGGCTCATGAATCTGAAGCCATTTATGTCTTTATGGATGACTCCATATGGTTCAGACGCTTAGAAAGGACTGTTAAACTTAATGTGTAATAGGTATCCTCTCCTTCCCTTCCTTTTTCCTGCAATTTCTAACCACTTCTTTGGGGCTCAGAAAAGCATCCTTTGGGTATGGCACTTTACCTGCATAGAGGATATTTTTAAACTTTTTATTTTATTTTGTTTTTCTTTTTTGCAATGGTCAGGTGATTTTGTTGTTTTTTAAAAACATTTATTTTGAGAAAATTTCACAACTCTTCTGTAAGTCTATGGTAGTACAGTGAGTTCTTGTCTTTCTTTCACCCAGCTTCCTCTTAGGTTAATAACTTACATGACCATAGACCATTTCTCAAAACTGAGAAATTAGCCTTGGTACTAAATCACAATCTTACTTGGATTTCATAAGTTTTTCCACTAATGTCTTTTCCTGTTATAGGATCCCACATAGTATTTAGACTTGTTTTTAACCATGATTGTGTAAAATGAAAATACAGACTCATGTGGTGTCTGTTATGCACAGGACTTTGCTTTTTTCCCCACCTTGTAATGGTAAAAATTGAGAGTTGACCATCACTGTACAATTTTAGACTCAAACTGCTCGACTGGTCACCGCATCTCCAGTTCTGTATGCCTTTTATTCCATTCTGTATTGTTGGCAGAATCATCTTTCTAAAGTGTAGTCTGGTTCTTTGCTTTTTTTTACTCCAAAACATTTATTGATTTTCCCATTGTTTATAGAATTAAGGTAATTTGTGTTCAAGGTTCTCTGTAGTTTGTTTCCAGGCTGCATTTTTTCTTATTATTGTCCTTATGTTTTTCACCATGGTGTTTGTTTGTTTTTGTAATGCTGTTACTTACCTAGTAGTCTCTGGTCTTAATTAATGCTTTGCTCCTAATTTGTTTGCTCTTAATTAATGATTATACCTATTATTCTTCCTTTTATACAGGTATTAGTCTGTGTTACACTTGCTAGACAATCTGATAATTAGACAATTTCATTCAGTGTTTTGAAAAAGAGATAGATAAAGAAACTAACATTTAGTGAACACTTACAAGGGACATATATGTGGGTCTCTGTGTCCTTTAAAATATTTGTTTTGATTGTTAGAACCGAGGGGCCAGTGGTCTTTCTCCTACTTGAGCTTCTAACCACCTCTCACTTGAATTACTATGGTAGCTTCCCCACTTGATCTTTGCGCTGAATACTTTATATATATTGTCTCATTTTATTCTCACAGTAAACCTACAAAGTATTTCAGAGATATTAGCTCACTTGCTCATGGACATATTGGATTCTATACCTAGGATTCTCCTCACACCCCAGGTACAATATAATTCAGTTTACAACCAGAAAGGTATTCTGGTTATATTAGTTTAAAAGAGAGAAATTTTCTTTTGAAAAATTTTTTTATCCTAAAGCTGGGTGGTGACAAAGAAATGCAAACACCTCCTTAATGTGTTTGCTTTTTTGGGTACCACCCTTTTTTGGGGGAAAAGATTTCAACTACATACTTTCTTAAGTAAGTGACTTCACTTCCCATTGAAAGTACATATTTCTGTGTTGTACTTGTATGATCCTGTTAGTTAATTTAACAGATACTTAGTGCCATACATACTAGGCACTGTTGTCAAACACTAAATGTGGCGGTGAATTAAACAATACAAATTCCTGCCTCATGGACCTTAATTTTTGATTCTTACAACCATTATTTATACTTATAGACTAGAATGACTTTATAATTCATTTTTTTAATAACATGATGTGGAATTTAAAAATATAATTGAAGGAACAAATACAAACACAACTACTTCTGTTCTGGCATTTATTCTCCTTTGATTGATTTTCTCACTAAGTTGAATCTCAGATGAGCATGGGGAGACCAGGGACTACTTGATGTTCAGCTCAAAGTTCATGGTTACTTGGTGATACTTGGAGTTCCTTTGCCTGCTGCACCGTGGGCGTGAGGTGGCTTAGTGTAAAGTGCACTTTTCGTAATAAACTCCTCCCTAGTGATCCAGTGCAATTCAGCTTCATTGTCATCACAAAGGCGTTTGTTAGGTTTTCCAAAGGTGGGTTATGTGAGCTCACATTGTAGAGCTAATCTCACAAACACAGAGTGAGGAGCGGAGGGGGATGAAGATGTCCAGTGCAGTGGTGTTTTAAAGCGAGGAGCAGTAACCACAGCTCCATTGCTTTGTAGTGTGTGTTTTGAGCAGGGATGTGAAGGGTGGAGGTTCTGAGCTGGCCAACATTCTGTGCCAGGGCACCTTTGTAAGTGCTGGGAGGGAGTGGCCTGGGCACAGATGGAAACCTGCCACAAGAAGCCCATCAGCTGGACTCTGACATGTGCAGTCTTTGGTAGTCACTTCAGTAGCATCTTTGCAGTTAATCTGTGTTAAAGTTCTGAGAAGTAATTATAATTTTCCTTACTTGACTGGTGAGGAAACAGATTCAGGGAAGTGAAGTTGTTTGTCCCAGGATAGTTGAGTCAAGGGTACTTAGACACAGTCTGCTGGATTCAACAGCCTACGTGCTCTCTTTATATGATACTGTCTTTCCTAACACCATCTAGATTCTATTTCTAGTTTATTGCTCAAAATTGAATCTTTGCTCTGACACGCTTTCACAATCCATGACCTTTGTTTCCTAAGTGGAGTTGGGATTAACAAATCGAGAGGAATGGACCTTAAAGGTTTAGTATTTTTAGAACACTTCAGAACAGATCAAAGACAACACTGTCTGGACTGGAAGGAATGTTTACTGTAAAGAAATAAACTGCCCATGTCTGCCCCTCGTTAGTGTGAAATGTTCTTTGTAGTGTGTAATAAAAGTATGTGGAGGCTATCTAATTTACCTTGGAAGGCTGAGACACATTTTGCCAGATGAGCTATGATTTACTTAAGTTCTAAAACCTAAATCTAAGTGGTGAGTGAGTGACTTGGGTTATTATGCCATCTATAATGGAAACTTTGTTTCTAAAATAATAAAGGTCAGTGAATTTTTTCTCTTCTTCAGGCTCAGTTTGTTAGATTTCTGAGGGTTTTTTCTTTACACCAACCAATTCTTTGATTCTCTGACAGCGACTGGGTGTTCAGCAATTCAGTTCAGTTCTGACACTAACTATCCAGAAGTTGCTTACACCCTGCAGGCTAGGGGCTCGGTCTCACAAGACTGCCTCTTCTTCAGATGCCAACTACAGACAGGGTGACCAGGCTACCTGTATTTCTGTCTGGCTGACGGCAAGTTCAAGAATTCTCCCACCTCCCACCCCAGCCCAGGTTCAAGATTTCAGCTCACAGAAAGCACTGTACTTACAATTACCAGTTTTTTTTTGTAAAGGATACAGCCCAGAAACAGCCAAGTGGAAGAGATGTATGAGCGGGGAGGGATAGGGAGAGGCAGGGGCTCCCATGCCCTCTCTGAACACCCCATCTTCAGCATATTCATCAACACAGAAGCACTCTGAACCTGTCCTTTGGGGGAGTTTTATGAAGGTTTTTATTGTGTAGGCAGGACCTATCAAATCTTTGATTCATGGTGATTGAGCTCCATTTCCAGCCCCTTCCCCAGCCTAGAGGTCTAGGGGTGGAACCAAAAGTTCCAACCCTCTAATTAAGGCTAGGTTTTTCTGGACAAGCCCCTAAGGCTGGAGTCGTATCATCGTCAAACCAAAGATACTCTTATCACTCAGGAGATTCCAAGGGTTTAAGAGCTCTGGTTCCAGGAACCAGAGACAAAAACCAAATATGTACCTCCCATTGTACCACAGCTTTTTAATAGAGCAAAGGGAGAGTATGCTTTGGGACTTTCTAGAGTATGCAGGTGTTTGAGAAGTGCTGCTTCCATGGTAATAAATGGAATTTTTTCTGTCTGACGCTTGGTATTACTTTGGAGAGACTCTTTTGAAATAAATTATACCAGGTATTGATTCTTTAACATTCTTTACTGTCAACAAAAAAATTGACTGATAGGTCGATCTAAGAAAGAAATGGAAAATTTTTTGTGAGCCAAATTGAGGGTTATAGTCCAGGAACAGCCTTTCGGAAAGCTCTGAGGACTATTCCCGCTTGTTAAAGGTCAAAGCACAATTACATAGTTTTTGAGATGGAAGCCTATACATTAAATTATGTAGAGAGTTTTCACAGTGCAGATCTTTACAAAGTGGTGGGTCGTCATGACCCCTTACAAGATTAAGAAGTTATCTTTTAAGGAGTTGTCTTGCTGATGCTAGGAGGATGTTGCTGTTTATGGTTGAGCAGGTGTTTATGAGGAAGGTTTGGTCGATGCATAAGGCAGATGCACAGTGAGCAGTAGAACAGAGAGGAGGCCAAAGGGCAGAGAAAGATTTTTATGTTTAAATTTTCCTTGACTTGCCCTAGAATTCTAATTTTTATTTCATCATTACTGAGATGCAGAACTGGTTTTCACTGTCCAAGAAAAAAATATTTTTAGTGTGCTCTGTCATGGGTGTTCTAAGATGATGGGTTTCTTTGATTCTGTCATCTCTGGATTGTCTTTTTTATCTTTTTGATCTGGTCTATATAGTTTAATTGCCAATGTGGTCATTTATATAAATACTTAATTTCTCAGTATTTTTTCAGAGTATGTTTATTTTCTTAAGGTGCTTCAGTTGGCACATTTTTGTTTGAGAAAATAGAAGACACTGGAGAATACTGAGGATTTTTTGTTTTTAATGTAAGTTTTTTTCCTAACCCTTGAATGGTCACTAGATGGCCTGCTGGTATTACGGTTTAACTTGGCATGTTATGACATAAGGAAATAGGCTTCTTGCTGATGGTTTTAATCTAACGTGATATTTTAAATACTGTTTTAAAATCTACTAGGAACTCTAGATTTACTAGTGCTATAAATTATTTAAAGGTTTGTCTTTTTATGAAATGGTGCTTTAGTGCTCTAAATGGATTTTATACTGTACTTAAAACCAGACTTTGCAACTCAGTTTTTAAAGTGATGCCAGAATGTCATTTGGTGTTCATGCTTTGGATGCATGTCATTTAGATAATAGAAATTTTACAGTTACATAGAAATATGATTGAGCTCTGATGTTCAAATCTGTTGGGCAGATTTGGCTCAAGAAAAAAGTACAGAAAATACTTGAAGGAAAAAATTTTAATATGAAGTCACTATGTTAACATGTTCACAGTTCTTTAGGAAGGTTAAGAGAAGGCAAGAACTACTATTTTCAGGTAATGAATGTTGTTTGTTCCGCCTGCTAGTGTCAACTGAAATAATTTGCAGAACTCAAAGGCTGAGAGTTATATTTTATTCGGTGGACGTTTCTGAGGACTTGAACCCCTTGAGTTCGTGGTGACAGCCTCCCAGATCACTCTGACGGACTACTCCAAAGAGGTAGAGGAGGAGCCAGGATATACAGGAGCTGTACAACAAAAACCAGGTGTTGGAACATCAAAAGACAACTGTTAATTAAAGAAAACTAGACATCTCAAGTTAAAGAATTTAGCGTTTTTCTGTTTATGGGAAGGAGCAAATGTCTGGGCTCACTGAAATCATTCCACTGATAAGCACCTCGCTATCTAGGACCAGTATCCTGTGCTTTCACATTATGAGTTCTCTCAGGGCAGCGTTGAGGGTGGCTGCAGAGGCTGGGCTGTCTGCCTACCTGCATCCTGAGCTCACGTTTGGTGGTGGCAGCAGCAGCTGATGACTTGATGGCTTCAGCATTCTTTGTTTACTGATATGGCTAGCAGTGTTTTTCGTTTACACTAGTTCCCAGGAAAAAACAGTGGACTCTTTGAACAAAGGTATGGATACGACGCATGTTAGATCTCAGTCAGGCAAAAAAAAAAAAGTTTATCTGTGCTACATCTTAAAATTAAATTATTATTTGAATATTTCTAGACCTATGTCATTAATGGTAGTGTGTGAATTGTTTATTGATCGCCTATTCAGGAGAACTAGGAGCATCCCTGTTTCCCCTTTACTCTTTAAATTCTGGGTGATTTTGAAGGGTTTAAGATTGGAAGTGAGGGAGAGGGTACAGCTCAGTGATAGAGTATGTGCTTAGCATGCAAGAGGTCCTGGGTTCAATCCACAGTATCCCCATTAAAAAATAAATAAACCTAATTATCTCCCCCTCAAAAAAATTAATAAAAATATTGTAAGTGAAAGGTTAGGTATGTAAGCACTCGCTCCTGACCTGGCTAGTGATGCATTTTTGTTTTAAAGGAAATTTCCTGAAATACAGGGCTTTTTATATACTGGTTACAGAAGAGCACATTGTTTTCTAATAGCTGACTGTGTCTCTGGGAATCCTAATGAATCCCAAGTAAGATGCGTAGCTCGTATGGCAGGGACTTCACGTTCTGTTGTCCAGATATCTTGTCTCACTTTGAGGTGGTTTTGATCCTGATAGTTGTTCGGTGGTAGTTTTGGAAGCTAAATATATTTGTCAGTAGAATGTGCTAGGAATTGGCTCTGTCAGCATTTTACAAGTTCTTTCTGTCTTCATGATAGAGTTATCTTCTCTCTAGACAAAAAATCTACAGAGAACTCACTTCCTCTGAGCACATGCTTCATGTTCCTGTTGACTCATTTTAGGTTTGTGTTAATGTCAAAAATATTCAATTTATGTACCTTTTTAGAAGAGAAAAACAGTAGCGACCTCTTGAACCTTTATTTTGCCACTGCTTAGGCATCAGAAGTATTTTATGTCTAAGTTACGAGGCTAAAATTCATTTTTAAATAATTGCTGGATGTCGGTTTTGAAAAGGGAAGACTTTTGTGAAATGCTTTTAATGAAAAAAATTTATACTTAAATAATTTTAGTGAAATTTTAATTTTAAATATTGTAATTATTAAAATTTTAAATAATAAACAATTATTTTCTCAAAATAAGAAAAAAGTCCTCCTTTTTTGAAAAGAAAGTGATTATAGCCTCTATGTTCATGCATATAAAGCAGTACATGACTAAAAATGCATTTAGCCTAAAACGATGGCATTATTAGTGCACAAAACATTTAAAAAAATAATTTGATTGGGCTTATAGTATAGATACTACTCTTTCGTGTTCAAACTAGTTTTCTTGGAGACACTTAGATTTGCTCACAAATTGTACATTTGGTTTTTAACTTAGAGTGTAGTTGGCAGGAACCTCTAGACATGATATATAGAAATATTTGTTGGTTCCCAGTTCTCACTTTGAACAAAGTCTTTTCAGGGGGAGCAGATTTACACATCCGAGTAACCCGCCAGTGTGGTGGCATTCTGGAGAAGGGGGGGATTCCAGGGTGGAGACAAGGGGGGATCAGACCCCCCCTCCTTGTGCCTGGAGAGGCTTAGTGTGCACTGCTGCTCTTCATTAATATTTGGAGCTGACAATAGTGATTCTGGCTTAAGAAACCAGCTAAACATGCCCTGTTGAATCCATCCATCAGAGATCAAAAGACTTAGTCTGTTGGGTGCACTCCTCTGACCCTCTAAGATTGTTGACAAGTATTAGCAGTAAGTGGTGGGAGGGGGGAGAGGAGTCAACACCCACCACAACACAAAAAAGACATCCCATCCTTGCAATAATATCTGCTTCAGAGATGGCAAAGGAAGTTTTATGTAGTTATTAACACAGAAAGATCACATGCTGATGAGAAACCTGGGAATTGTAAATGTTTAATAAAATCATGAAAATAAAGTAATTTGCGTGACAGAATGTTTCATGACTTAGTTTTCATGGGAGAAACAGTAAAGATATTTGTGGGTTTTTTTTTTTTTGGAGAATAATAGTATTGGGACCTCAGTTGAATCCCAGTTCTGACACTTATCAATTAAGTATATGACCTTGGAAAAAAATAACCTAATTTCTCTGGCTTTAATGCTCTCATCTATGAAATGGGAATTAATAATAGTACCTGTCTCAGAATTGTACTGAGGATTCTATTAATACATGTAGAGTCCTTAGAATAGTTTCTGGCATGGAGCAAGCATACTAATTATTATTCATTGAATATTTATTGTGTTAAGTGCATTGGAAGACAGTATAGCAGGGATTTGGGGCAAGTTATTAACTTCTCCTGAGCCTCAATTTCCTCATCTGTTAAAGGAGAATAGAAATTGTTTCTTCTACCTTCATAGGTAGGATTGCATGAAGATTAAACGAACTAATTCATATGAAGTCCCTAGGACATTGCTGGTGGTGTTAGCATCCTGTAAATGTGAGCCCTCACAGTTCACATACTTAAGTAATTTGTCACAACATCCCTGAACTATATATAATTGTTGTTGTTGTTGTTGTTGTTGTTTAACGGCTGAGAAGGAGACAAGTTGCGAAATGTTAGGTAATCTGCTTGAGGTTGCATGGTTAGAATTGAACTCAGATCTTAGGTACAAAAATCAGAAATAACTGAGCTATAGACCTCTGTTGCTTTCCTATATCTCTTTTTGGGTTTAGGATATTGTGCCTTTAGTATTTTGTGATTAATGTAAATATTTCAAGTGTATTTTATGAAATTTTATCATACTGTTTCTCACAAAAGCACTAACGAATGCCTGAGTGTATGTGTAACTTAATTTTAGCGTTTGTTCCTAGAGTGGAGGGCTGACACATTTTTGCAGCTGCAAAATAATTTATGCCTCAAGGCACCTTTAAGAGCTTCACACGTCCAAGAAGTTAATTGAACATTTAGGGGGTGTGTTCAGTTCACATAATGCGCTTCATGTTGCTCTTCCAGAAAAGCTGATACTGAATTTTTATTTTCTAGTTGATGGAGTAATAGGCTTTGTATAGGCTGCTGAAACTACCAGTTGCCCTGCAGTATGCCTATTGGTAAAGATAATTGTGGGTTGTCTTTTTTGGAAGGGAATATATAAAAATGACAGTGATAACCATATATAGTGTGATTTGTTTTTCTCATTTCCATATTCTCTTTACTGCTATTTTATAGTTTAAAATAAACATATTAAAAATAACTCCTGGAGTTAGGAGGCACAAAATGGGCTATCTTAAACTATTTCTTTTGCTAGATTTTAAGAAGAGTCTTCTATTATGTGATTTTTCTCTTTAGGTGCACAGTGAAATCAAGTATGATGTATGAATTATGTATGTTTATGTATCACCTCTTTGGCCCCCTTGGCAAAATTTAAGACATGCCCTCTTTAGCTTGGGTTTATGGGAAATAATCTGCCTCATTAATTCACGGTTATGTAGTATTTACATCTGCAAAGAGGAAAGAAAGGCAGCTGGTGGAAGCTGTCTCTCTTCCTTCACCATTTTTCTTTCATATCCTCATGTAGTGTTTACCATTAGTAAACACAACAAATAGCCTTTGGCTGTGGGTGCCTGCTGGATGTTTGTTTAGTTGGAGAGGGAGGTCTGGAGGGTTGATGAAATGCCCTGGGCTGTGCAGGGTTTGTGTTTCACACACGTGCTTCCCACTTTCCTGTGAGCCGTGGGACTTTACTGTGAGCAGTGGGACAGCTCAAGAGACAAAGGGCCTCTAGAAAGTGCCCTTTACACCTGCCCTCCAGGGACAAGCTAGCTGAACTTGGTGTGGGAGCATGCGGTGTTTATTTCTTTTATGTCTTTTAATTTTATGATCTCTTTTTCCTTCATGTTTACTCTTATTTATTCTTGAGTATATCATGAGAGAGATCAAAGGCCTTGAATATACTGGTTGGAGGAGCCTTATTATGGTACATGATTTAGCCAGCGCTGTTCCATCTTTGAGGGAACAGAGTGTTGGAAAACTGTAGGAGAATAATTCTTTCTAGATTCTCAGAACCCAGAGGGGCTGCTTGAGTAGTGGCCCTCAGGCCTTTCATGACATCATCTAACTTTGAGACACATATCTGACTCTGCTTTTTTCCTCTACTGAAGGTATTAATGTAAGTCCGAATATAAGTTGAAGTGTCTTCCCAAACTTACTCCTCAGGAAAAGTAGTAGGGAATGTCCTGGTTCTTCCATTAGTACTTCTTTTTAATTACCTTTTTTGTTTTGTTTTGTGTGTGTGTGTGTGTGTGTGTGTGTGTGTGTGTTTTAATGGAGTTTTATTTTTTAGAGCAGTTTCAAGTTCACAGCAAAACTGAGAGGAAAGTATGGAGAATGAACGCTCATATGCCCCCTGCTCCCCTCCCCACCACGCACAGCCTGTCCTACAGTCAACATCCATCAGCAGAGTGGTACATTTGTCATAATTGATGAACCTATATTGATATATCATTATCATCTATAATTCATAGTTTACATTAGGATTTTACCTCCTGTGGGTTTTAACAAATGTATAGTAACATTTATACACCATTGTATCATACAGAGTAGTTTCATTGCCATAGAAAATCCCTGTGTTCTGCCTATTCTTCCTTGCTCGCCCCCCACCCCACTCCTGGGCAACCACTGATGTTTTTACGGTGTTCATGGAGTTTTGCCTTTTCAGAATGTCACATAGTTGGGATCATACAGTATGTAGCCTTTTCAGAGAATTTATTTTCAGTATCAAATTATTGCTTGGACTTGTATATGATCAGTGCCAGTTTTATATGCTTACAGAAGTTACTTGATATGACTTAAAAAAAGGTTGTTTTAAATACATTTAGTAATTATTCCTAGGTATATTGCGAGTGTTGTATACAGACTTTGTAAAGGTCACTTGATGGGCAGTGTGTAAAAACAGTGCATAAATCTGTGGCAATCACAAGTATATACTCTTAGAATAAATGAGAAAAAGCACCCAGTGTGATATAAATAAGTAAAATTTGGTAAAATTTGGTGAATTTGGATAAAATTTCCAAACTGCATTTCATATGGGATTAAAGAATGCCATTTCTCAAACCACAGTGGTGGGAGTAAAGTGGACATATTCTGAAAGTACTGTGTTGCATGACTGAAAAGGTGGCTTTAGTGACACTGATGATAAAGGGGCTTGGAAGCTGGAATAAAATGGTTTCATGGTATCTTACAGATGATGTTTTGAGTGATTTTTGTTTGTTTGTTTCCAAACTGTTTTTATCATTGTCTCTTACCTCTTACCTGTCTTTTATCACCTCCTCTTTGCAGTTGCCTGATTTTGACATATATGGTACATTCTGGGAATTTCTTCCTCTCTAGATAGTGGGACATTAGGCTTAGTGGTTTCTTGTATGTGGAGTGATAGCTGCTTAAGGGTAGACCAGTTGTCATTAGGAGAATTGATTGAGGAGGCACAGCATCAAGTCCCTCTTTCATACTTCTTTGTAAAGTCTCATTTTGAAATGTTAATTTTCTTCATTAAGATACCCTTTGGAGAACTCTAAATTGTTGAATCAAACGTTTAAATTGTACTTTTGTGAATGTATAGGATATTGTACCTGTGGATGCCTCTTACGAAGTAAAAGAACTGTATGTGCCAGAAAACAAACTTCATCTGGCAAAAACAGATGCAGAAACATTACCAGCATTGAAAATTAATAAGGTGAGTTCTTTGTTCCTTTTTGCACGGAGTGATTTAATCAATTTAAATATTCTGGTGGGATATGCTAGAAATCTTAAAGTTCAAGAAATAATACAATGTTTGTTAGATGAAGGGCACTTTGTCATTGGTGAGGGTTTTTTGGGGGGGGGGAATCGTTTTTATCTAAAGTTTGTTTTAGTTTAGGACAGTGGTTGTCAGACTATAGTTTCCAGACCATCATTGTTAGCATTTTCTGGACACCTGTTAGAAATTCAAATCCTTGTGCCGTACCAACTAAACCAACTAAATCAGAAACTGTAGGGTGGAGCAGTCTTCATTTAACAAGCCTTCCAGAAGTTTCTTAAACATATTAAAGTTTGAGGACTGCTGTTTTGGGAGATGCTATCCTTATTAGAAATATTGGGAAGCCTAATGTTACTTAAATTTATTAAGAAAAATGCGTATTTTCCTAGTGCCCTAATTGTTTATTAATTTGTTTAGTCTATAATCATTCTTAAGAAGTTTGTTTTCATTGCTTTCAAAATTAAACTCCAAAAAGCCATTACTGCTTTTGTTCATAAGTACATGAAATTTTTCTTTACTGTCTCATTTACTAGGTGGATATGCAGTGGGTGCAGGTTTTGGCAGAAGGTTGGGCAACCCCACTGAACGGCTTTATGAGAGAGAGGGAGTACTTGCAATGTCTTCATTTTGATTGTCTTCTGGATGGTAAGACATTTTATATTCAATAGTAATTGAGTGTGGAAGAGAAATTACACAGTTGCAGGAATTCATCACTATATATAGAAAGTAGAGGTAACATCTTAATGGAGATAGCCTTTTAAGACTATTTAGACTAAGACTAAATTATATCAGTACTCAACATTTTAAATGTATTGTGAGATCTTTTTTCCAGTTTTAGTTTTCCTGATCATGATTTATTGCAGGGGGAGAAGGACAACCTGGGGATGAGGGCTGAAAATGGATTTAAAAAACAAATAAGTTCCCCTGTGACATATCCACCTATCACAGTAGAAAGTCTCTCCCTGGAAAGTGCACACACTTATTAAATTGTGCCATATTAAATTTGTGCTTGCTTAAGCTGAGCATTCTAACAAGGAATCAGGGAGTCCAAGTTAAGGAATCCTGAAATAGGTGGTTTAAAGGATGCTTATTCCTTTTCTTTTAAAACACTAAAAAAAAAAAATTGCCAAAGAAATTGATATTGAGTATATTATAATGACATTCCAACTACCTTAAACTTTCTATGCTGTTAGTAGCATTAATTTATTATAATAAAGAAAATATTGCTAAATGTTAATGAACCCTTGTGCCATATGCTCCAGCAGTTCCACTTCTGGGTATTTACTTGAAGAAAACAAAAACACTAACTAGAAAACATACATGCACCTGTATGTTGATTGCAGCATTATTTACAATAGCCAAGGTGTGGAAGCAACCTGAGTGCCCATCAATAAGTGAACAGATAAAGAAGATGCAGATACACACACACACACACACACACACAAACACACAGAGAGGAATATTACTCAGCTATAAAAAATGAACTGTTGCCATTTGCTGCAATATGAATGGACCTGGAGGGTGTTACGCTAAATGAAATAAGTCAGATAGAGAAAGACAGATACCGTATGATTTCAGTTATATGTGATTTAAAAAACGAAGCAGAAGAGCAAACATTAACAAAATAGAAACAGACTCATAGAGACAGAGAACAAATTGGTGGTTGCCAGAAGGGAGGGGTGTGGGGATGGGCTAAATAGGTGAAGGGGATTAAGAGGTACAAACTTCCAGTTATAAAATAAGTCACAAGGATGTAATGTATAGCATAGAGTCAATAATACTGTAATATTAGTGTGTGGTGATAGTCACTAGATAGTCATCATGGTGATCATTTCATGATATTTTTAAATACTGAATCACTATGTGGTACATCTGAAACTAACATAATACTGTACATCAGCTATAATACTTGTCCCAGAACTCTATAGAATTGCTGCCACGTTCTTGTGTGTTATGACTTCTTTTAACTGAGGAGTAGAATAGATAGTAGAAAATGTAGTTCCTAGTCTTTGTTCTCAATAACCTTTGTCACAAGAACATAAGGATTAAATTTTACTTCATGATTTTCTTCCTTGAAAGTAATGGTAAAGTCTTTGTGGATTGCCTTCTTAGTAATGATTTAGTCTTGGATATGGTGCAAATAAAACTATCCATTAATTTTCCACTTTGAGCTGTACCATGTGGGGGTAATGTTAAAACAGCCATGCAGTTATCATTGATTTGTTGACATCTTTTGCCCAAAGAAGGCATGCCATGATTTTCCTCAAAAAGTAAGGTTTCTTCTTGATGTGTAAATAATATCCACATATGAATTTGAGATCACATTTTATTTTTCTAACCTATGCATGAGGAGTAGGAAAGAAAAAAACACATTTAGAGCTTGAAAGATTGGCAACTGAGAATGTGCCTTTAGTCTCATTGGCAATATGTTTTGGTTTAAATGGTGCCGCTGATTATTTATTTACTGCCTGTGTTTCTTGACCAGTGATAACTGCCAGTAGTTCCATTTTGATTAAAAACCAAGAAACGAAAACCTTTTTGGGTGTTTTTTTGTCTTCCTATCTCAAGGATACCCGGGTATACCAAGTATACTCAAGTGTTCTTAACCAACTTGCCACTCAAAATACAGTGATCAGCAAGGGTACATCTGGTACATCTGAAACTAACGTAATACTGTACGTCAGCTATAATACTTGTCCCAGAACTCTACAGAACTGCTGCCACGTTCCATGTGTATTTTTCCCGAAAAGATCCTGAAGCATAATTCTTTGTCTTACTCATATATTTTTGTTGGTGTTTGACTTAACCAACTGATTCTTCCTTGTTAAACTGTTTCTTTTACTTCTGTGAGTCTGTACCTAGGATCACCTTCTGTGATTTTTTTCCCCCTAAAGACAGTTTCATGAATGGTTGTAAGAAGGCTTGCTACACACAGGGACACTGTTGATGTGCTTAATTTTTGCTGTTTCTCAAAATTTTTTAATTTTTAATGTCTGGGTTTGTTGCTTGTTCTCTCTCCTGATTTTCTGTGCCAGGTACCAGTGGAAACTGTCACTGGACCCATGCATCTTTTATTATTTGGCAAATGTCTACTGAAGTGTGAAAAGTAGATGTGAGGCCTGTTGAGTAATCCAAGCTGTGTGCTTTATGTTTTTCTGTGCCCTGCAGGGGGTGTCATTAACTTGTCAGTACCTATAGTTCTGACAGCTACTCGGGAAGATAAAGAGAGGCTGGATGGCTGTACAGCATTTGCTCTGATGTACGAGGGCTGCCGTGTGGCTATCCTTCGCAATCCAGAGTTTTTTGAGCACAGGAAGGAGGAGCGCTGTGCCAGACAGTGGGGAACAACATGCAAGAGCCACCCCTACATCAAGGTCCTGAATAAACCTTGCTATGTTTTATCTTGATTTGCCAATAACGTTTGTGCTGAAATATGGGGAATTACCTGTGTGTCTCCTACTCCATTGGAACTGTTAGCATTTTGCAGAATCGAGACTGGAACTTATAGTAGTGTGATGAGCATATGGTCTTGTTGTCTTGGTCCAGATGAATATTTAGCAAATATCTTTTAAACATCTGCTTTACACCAGGCACTGAGCTCAGTGCCAGTGCTGGGAATACAGGGCTGATGTGCATGGCACGCACAGTCTTTATGTGCTTGGAGCTGACTCTCTAGTGGTGGAGCCGACATTAATCATGTCCTTGCAGGTAGGATGGGAGGGCAGGATGCTATGGGAGCCCACAGCAGGCTGGTTTTATCTAGTCTGGGCTTTTAATTGAGCACTGTTCCTGATATGCATGCAATGAGAATTATAATAAGTCTCCCCAAAGGGCCTCATGTATTTTATGTTTAATATGCGAAATGTTATCACTGAAGTCAAATTTCTGTCTGTTGTTTTACAGTAGGCTTTGAACTTTAAAAGAAACTAAGTGAAATTTTAGTAGCTTTATTTATCTGGAAAATTTATATAGCATTTGTTTAGATCATAGCAATGTGCTACATCTCATTTTGTTGTCTCAGGACAAAAAAGTGATAAACTTAAAAATAGGCAGATATGTTGTTTAATGAAATAAGGAGGTTGAACTAATGGTGGTATCAGACATTCTTTGAGCTTAAAATTCTACAGTTATTAATAACAAGTAACAGAGTTTACAAGACTGCTTATGGAAATTCTTTGAACCACATAGCAAACCTGTAGGATGGCTGGCATTTCCATTTTACACATGGAGAAACTGAGACTTTATAGGGAATGTATGTCTTGACCCAAGTTATACAGCTTATAGGTGGGATGAGAGGCTGCTTTGAATCCAAGACCTTGGGCTTGAAAGCTATCTTCCATAACCCATAACAGAGAGTCATTATTGGTGGACACAATAATGTCACGTACTATGTAACCCCTACCGCTAAAGAGTACCTTTTTATATGAATTCATTGGAGGAGACATTTTTTGATCACTCAATGTATGTGATTACTGTTTATGTTAGGTACTACTTTCATTTAGAGCAGTATGTAAGGCTTCTTAGACTAGTTAGTGCCTGGTATGCAGCCGTGAGGAACCAGTAAGATTTGGATAGGAGGGGACTGTAGGAAACGGCTTTTGAGGTGTGTGGAGCAGGAGGATCCAAGACTGTGTGTGTGGGAGCTCCCTGGTTTGTCGTTGAGTGGGAGAGAGGACCTTGGGCTTAGCGTTCTACTCTAAGCTGTTAAGATTTTACTCAGTCATAATAACAATTTACATGTATCTGTGCTTTTCAAACCACATTTCTGTTTGTTGGTCCTTACAGTGACCCTTAGGAGTAGACAAGGTTATTTTCTTTATCCTGAGGAATCTTAGAGTGGATTCAGCCTGCCCAGAGCTGTGAGGAGTCAGGGTTAGAGTCTGTCTCAGGTCTTCTGAGTTCTTTGTACCGTGCTGCTCTGCCTTACTGGGCACAGAGACCACAGGCAGGTTTGACAGGGTCACAAACAGCGTGGTGCTTTAAGAAGTTAGCCCAGGAGTCTGGAGCAGGGTGTCCCTGTTCCAACCTCCACTCCCCTGGTGCCGTCCATGCTCTCCCGGGCTGCAGCCTGGATGTGCCTGTCGTCTCCTGGCTAGACCCCTGCCTCCTCTCATACCCACTGCAGTCTGTTCTCCTTGGTGCAGCCAGAGTGAGTCTTAATAAAATATAAATCTGAGCATATCACTGCACCCTTTAAAACTCTCCAGGGGCAGCTCACTGTAATAAGAATAGACCCAGGTGCCTGTCTGTGACTTGTCCCAGGGGTGGATCCTCTGGGCTCTGACTCTGCCGTCTTACTCCTGGGCTCTTCCTTGGCCGCTGCCCCTCTCCTTTCTCTGCCTTTCTGACCTTCTAGCCACACTAGCCTTCTTTCTGTTCCTCAAGGACAGAAGCCTGTTTCTATGCCAGGACTTGGTGCTTGTTGTCCCTCTGCCCGAAGTACTTGACCTCCGTGACCTGTTCCTCTTCATCATCTCAGGTTAAACGTGACGCTCCCTGGTGGTCTAGTGGTTAGGATTCGGCGCTCTCAGGTTAAACGTCACCCTCTTCAGAAGGGCATTTCCTGACTCCTTTCTCTTAAATGACATCCACTCTGCTCCCTGGACAGTGTTCCATTGTCCTGTTTGTTTTCTCCGTAACTTTGATCAGTTGCTGTAATCTCTCTGATTTCTCCTCCATCTCGCCCACTAGAATGTAAGCTCCATTAAAGTAAGATCTTTCCTTCTCTTTTCTGTTGTATATCCCAATGCCTAGCACAGGCCCTGGCACGTACCAGGTCTTCAGTCAATATTTGTTGAGTGAATGGTTTGATGGATGGGGAGGGACCTCCTCATGAGGGAGACAAGGCGGGGAGTGACGACACAGTCAAAGTGCACCTGAACTGATGCAGTGAGGGGAAGAAGGTGAATTTGAGCTGTATTGCAAAAATGAATGGGTCCTTGAGGGTAATATCTCCTCCTCTCAGGGGCAGGGAAAGAAGACGAGTGAGGCTGAAAGAAATCTGAGGTGGTGTGGAGGTTGGAAGGCATGAATTTGTGTCCAGCTCCATCATCATTACTTTAATTGCTCAAAAGTTTAGGACTGGAGAACACAGAGGGTGAGGTGACCCAGGGTTACCCGTTTTTTTCTGTTAATCAATGTACAACAACAACGAAAAGAATGTTTTTGTTACTTAAAATGTCATAATTATTCATTGTGGCTTTGTTTGCCTTTCATATGCAAATGTAATAGCTGTTTTACCAGTCATTTGCAAAAGTAGGAAATGTATTCTAATTCTCTTGCATCTCTAATCCTAATTCAGTTGATAAGCCAAGCAGATTTACCTTTGACCTTCAGATGAGAGTAGTTTACAGGTATATTTAGCTTGTATGAGAGAAATGTTCTTACTTATTTTGCTCTCAGCTTCTGTTGAAAAACAGTATTT
Organism: Vicugna pacos; assembly: GCF_048564905.1. Classification (NCBI taxonomy): domain Eukaryota; kingdom Metazoa; phylum Chordata; class Mammalia; order Artiodactyla; family Camelidae; genus Vicugna; species Vicugna pacos. Next base: position 45,847,907 of record NC_132988.1, read on the forward strand.
TCTTTCTCTTGCCATTAGATGGTTATGGAACAAGGTGACTGGCTGATTGGAGGAGATCTTCAAGTCTTGGACCGAATTTACTGGAATGATGGTCTTGATCAGTATCGTTTTACTCCTACTGAGCTAAAGCAGAAGTTTAAAGATATGAATGCTGGTAAGACATGGACCTACGTATCTAACATGGGGCTACTTGGAGTAGCAACGGAATATGTAACGAAAGGTCATCAACCTAAACCGACCAACAGAGTGCTTTAGATCCCACAGTGTCCTATGTGAGTGGAAAGTATCACTGCAGAAAATAATAGGACAGCAGTATCATGTTTGCTGTTCATTCATCAAGTATTTGTCTTGCGTCTTGATATACCAGAATGCCAAGTGCTGAGGATTCATAAATGAGTAAGACAGGAGCTTGTGGTGTGGAAGAGACAGACAGTGAACAAATAACAGGAGAAGCTGCTGAAGAGCAGGTTCCTAATGATTTCAGATTTCTGGGTTAGGATGAAATGGAGCAGTAGGAGTCGAGAGTCTGTAGAAGCTGTCCTTTGCAATACTGTCTTAGAAAATACCCAGGGTGGGTATTTTTGTATCGGACACTTGGAATTAGCAGGTGTCTTATATGGAGGTAGGTAAATGGTGTCTTTACACTGTCACCCACACTTGCAAATTCTGGGTGCCATGTTAATGACCAGCAATTGCTGCAGAGCAGATCTGGGGAGGCTTTTTTAAGATCTGAAGTATTAGAAGCCTCCTACAATCATGCTACTAATTCTCACCCACTACAGAAATGGTTAAACTCAGTCATTGGTGCTACTTTTTAAAATATCTTCTGTGTGGAAATTGGGCAGATAGGGCTGAGAAAATTCAAGCGAATGTGGTTGTTTCGTAAGGAAACAGCTGCCCACCTGGCCATATGTGTTAACCAGAAGTCCGTCTCCCCAAGTGACTCTAGAGTCTGGGCAAGAGTACCCGTCTCATCGGTTGTGTTTAGCTTCTGTGAACACAAGACCCTGGTAGTCATTCCCAGTCCTGTGTGCACACTGTACCCCGTTTCACCACCTAGAAGTTAAGTGGTTGTGGGGAAAGTGGTTTCCTCTCTAAGGCTCGGTTCCCTGAGTCCTACAAATGAGGACAATGATGGTAGTGAAATGAGGTAAGATGGTGAGGCACCGTCATAGTACCTGGCACACAGTAAGAGGTTAAGGTGTCGTTTCTGTTATGTGAGTCTGAAGCTAGTTTACCTGTATATGTCTAAAGGGTAGAGAAAGAATATCTTGTTTATTCTTAGGTTCTACTGTAATTTGCCAATATTGGAAGTAATTAGAGATTAAAACCGATCGAGGACTGGAGGCCTCAGATGAGCACACGCTCTTCAGAGTGCCACAGTTCCCACCCAGCCCGCTCCGTTCACTCACACTTCTTGCTTGGCCCCTCTAGGGTATTTCAGTGTAGGACCCCATTCCTTTTTCTGAATTTTATTCCACTCCTGAATTTGAAGCAAATATTTGGCTCAAGTTTATACTTGTGTAGGAATTTCTCTGACTATTACGCTTGATGCTTTCTTATGCAGCAGCTTGTTTTCTTTCTTGCTAACATGCTTTGGGCCGAGTCATAAGGGTCTGTGTCACGACTGCTGTTGGTCAGTGATGGTGCCCCATTCTCTTTTGTCAGTGTGTGATTTAAGGGTCCATGTGGAAGTCAGTTTTGGCCTCTGAGATATAAGGAAGAGGGGCTTCTGGGAAAGGTTTTCCTTCCTGACAAGAAACTGGCTTAGGGCAAAAACATTTCCTTTTTCCTTTCTTCCTTTTCTTCCTGCTTTGGTTGCTGTCTTCATGTAAGGGTGCAATGTTTGGAGCTCTTGCAGCCATTTTACATCCATGAGAATCCATGGGAATCTTATACTGTTTAATTTTCTTACCCAACCCTGGAGTCCTCTATATCCAGAGTTCTTATTTGAAGACCTAATGCTTGTTTGGTGATACAGGACACTTCCAGTTGGGTCATTTGTATTTGCAACCAGAAGCATCTGACAGTTTGATATATGCAGACTTCTTTTTTTTTTCAGACTGGTGAACAGGAACATGTTTAACAGATGACTTGCTGAGACCACCTTGTTTACTTTAATTTTTCCCCCCAAATAATTCATATCTGGAATTCATGGTAGTAAATTAATCATTGGCACTGTTGAGCGGTCTTATCAAGAAATTATCATTCATAATCAGAGACTTTATATTACATCTGTTTTGCGTTCTTCCTTGGGCACCAAACATTTTAAATCATTTAGAGCAGTTGTTGCATAATGAGTGATTGCAGCTTTGTTTAAAGTAGCTGAGAGCCAGGTAGGCTCTCAGGCAGAAGAGATGGTGAAGCATTATTTTGTTTACTTTTCCATTTTAGACTGAGGCAAATAAGCAAAGACTGAGGAGCTTCCTTCATAATTCTTGTTCACTCTTTTAGGAAGCCAGTAACGAGTCATCTACTGGCATGTACAAATCCTAGTTCAAGGGAGAGAAAACAGGGTTTTTTTTTTTAGTTTCTTTCCTTACCTCTCCTTCCTTCTTCTTCTCTCACCTTAGAGGAGCTTTGGTTACCCTGTGTGCGCTCCTGTCCTGGGCACAGTAGTATGCTCAGGTTTGCTGTCTCTAGACCGTTCTGCAGTTGGAGGGATTGAGAGGGCTTTATTACCCAAGTCAGTGATTGAAAGGTGACACGGTTCCAGATGGCAGGTTCTCGGAACCTCTGATGGTTGACCACTATCCTGGAAGGGAAGAATGAATTTCACTTAAACCAAGTAAAAGCCGGTTAGTATTTATTACACACAGAGTGTTCGTGTCCTGCTGGGTTATAGAGGGAAAAGTTGACATACCTTCTTTCAAGCTAGTATGTGGTAGCACCCTGTTGAATAAATCTGAGAAAGCTTGTAGAGTTGTTGAACCACAAAGTGTGTTTTAAGTGCATGGATAGAGACAGTAGGTGGATGTCTTAGGCAAAGTTGGGAAGGATGCAGACATGAGAAGGCTGAGATGGAGATAGATGGTTTGGCTCTGAAAGCACTGGGATTTCTCGACCATAAATGGTGGTGAGTTGGAGATGCTGTCACCTGAGGGTGGGTGATGGATCCTCTGTCGGCCAGAGTAGGGCACATGCAGATGAGGCTGTGAACATTATCTGACAGTATTTAAAGAGGGGTGATCAGGGTTAAGGAAACCATCGAAAAATGATGAGGCATCCAGGGACCAGCGAGTTGGGGTCGTTTTACCATTCATGAAGGGGTGTCATAAGGAAACATTGTTTCTGTAGTTGGGTAGGAGGAGCTGGAGCTGTGGAGAGGGGCTGCTGGGCAAAAGCTAGTTGTAGGGGGATGTGGGCATGGATGACAGGATGCTACTGGTGCAGACTTTTTCTTCCTGCATCCTCTGGTTTCCTGCTAATGTCTCCCATAGGGAGGCGGGTGTACAGCGCTCCCCCACCCCCAGACACACACACACACACAAACACACAGGCACACAGGCACAAGACAAAGAATGGACGAGAAGGGGAATGGAGAACAGGCAGCACGGTGTCCAACTGGCAGAAAGCATTGTATTCAACATTATTTTTCACTTTAATTTGAAAGCATTTCTAGTCTTGAGAAAGAAAAACAACTTGCTGCCGTACTTTGTGGGTATGAGAGTACCTGTTTGTGAAAAATTCTAGTCTAGTCATATTTACTCAAGTGGCCTCTCTCTGTCTTGTTGATTTTCCTCCCCTCCTCATGAACAGTTTAAGTAAAAGATTGCTAATTTATGACAGTCCTGAGGGAAGGGCAGGAATCAAACTCTTACTTCCAGCTCCCTTCAAAAAGCTGCCACAAACACAGCGTGTGCGCACACCCCACTTAACAGCTCTAGAGCTGTCGTCGGGACTCTCTTGTTCAGCTGCTGCACTGATGTAGGGAAAATCAGAAATATGTGTCCTTCGAGCTTGGGGGTAAAGTGGCAGATGACACAGCTTGGGGAGGACTGGGAGAGAAGACCTGCTGATGACTGCTGTATGTAGGACAGTTTGCAGAGAAACTGAAGGAAGGAAGTGGGAGGATGTTGTAATTCTGGGTTTCGTGGTTGGGGTGCAGGCCAGGGCTCTGTCTGTGGGCCAGGCAGCGAAGCACAGTTCTGAGACGTCTGGGGGAAGGGTAGATGGGGTGGGAGCAGTTCCCTGCTCACTCGTTTGTTTGTTGCTCGCCAGGACCCTCCTGGGGGACTGCAGTTGTCCCCAGGCCCCTGGCTGAGAAACTGCAGAGCAGGGGTCAAGCCCTGGTGTTTGTCCTCTGCCGCATCACTGTTGATGGCCGTGGTGCAGGATTATGCTGCAGTGTCCTTCACGGATCCAGGGGGTCAGTGCCCATCCTCCTCCCACCACCAGAGAATGCTGCTGGTTGCCACTCCTTCCCCGTCATGAATCAGCACATCCTCAGAAGAACCTTCTCCACTCTCTTCTTCCCCTTCCACCTGCTGGAAGGAAAGAGGTCAGACCGTACTTGTTAACATAGTGTGTTGGCTGCTGGACTGGAGAGTGCTGAATCCAGAGGAGAGGAGAGAAGCTGTACTGCTGGGCTCTTTCTTTACTTAGACGTAAAATGTAAGAGGAGGAACAGGTTTTGAGAGCTGGACCAGCATTTGTCTTGGGATGTGACAGTCATAGTGAAGGTGGAGGAATTGAGGGGCTGGGGAATGTACTGAAATTGTTCTTAGGAGTAAGTCTCTGTAACTGATGAGTTGGAAGGTCAGGACATAGAGATGCAGCTAACAGAAGCCATCTGTATGCACATGGTAATTGAATCCAGGCTCAGGGTAGGTTTCCTGAATGATTATGTAGAGAAAGAATTTCCTAGGACCCAGCAATGAACCCTGTTGCTCCAAAAGGACTACAGGATGTCAGAAACAGGTGATTAGACGAGAATGGCCAAGCAGAGTTTATAATGTCATACACATTTGATCACAACTATGTAGAGATGTCTGCATAAGGGAAAAAAAAAAGGAGACTTGTAAAAAACCTAAAACAGTGGTATTAAGATAGTGCATTTGGGGCAATTCCTGCCCCCCAAATTTTCTTCAGTGTTTCCTGGTTTTTACTTAAGGAAAAAGGGAGTAAAGAGGCAGATGAAATAGAAAGCATGGTTAGCAGGCTTTGAAGCAGTGAAAACAGTGGTGCTGATTTTTCTTTTTTGGTCAGAGGCAACAGATGTCAGGGCCATTTAAAACAGGAAAATGCCTTTTGGATTTGGCAGGAGTTTCATACCCACTGTGACAGAGCAGGCAGGAACTGGTTGAAGGAGTGACTCTAGTCCTGGTCTTGTCTTCCATTGCTTTATCCTTCATACCATCACCAGACTTACCGATCATGATCCTCTTGGAGTTGAAGGAAGGCTATTCCCTCTAACATGTATTTATTTTCTGATTACTGAATGTTTGTTTCTCCTCCTCTGACTAGACTGTAGGCTCCTGGGGGTTGGGGGGAGGGGAGCGGTGGGATCAGTTTCCCGGTTCCCCCAGGACAGCATAGTGGAAACAGAATTTTCATCCTGTCCCAAACTGCTTTCTTCCCTGCCTGCTTTGGCAGCTGGATGGAGGCTGGAAGTGGGAGAGAAAGACCAATTAGTAGATGAGTCTTGGGAAGCAGAGATGGAGGGCTGATGTGCGGGTTGGTAGCGAAGAAAGCAGGGCTGGGAGTGAGGTCTAGGGAGCAGAGCTCTGTGTTGCATGTGGAGGATGCGTGGAGGAGGACCAGAAGTGCGCAGGGAGGCTGGCCAGGGGCAATCTAAGGTGCCTGTGTGTGCTAAGGCTGGTGGAGAGACTATCTGGAGCTTAGGGAAGTTAAAGTCAGAAGACGTGAATCTGTGAGTCACCAACATCTACAGCCCCGCTCAGTGGCCTCGGGCCCAGGGGAGCAGGTGGGAGGAGGTTTGAGGGAGAGGGTAGCACCTGTCTTCACTGTTGTCACGGTGTGACCCCATTCACCAGTTCGTAGGTTGTGGTCAGTCCGATGAGCCTGTCTGTATCCTGGGGGAGGAATAGATCGAGTGAGTGGAGAGAAAGGAAGAGTTGGTGGACATTTATTTTATATGGAAACGTGGGAGCGTGTTCCTCCGCAGCAGTCTTCTGATTTTGCTGTCTCCACTCTTCCCACTGACTCTGCTCTCCCCGACGTCAATCCTGCACAGTCCCACTAGGCGAATTTCCTGTGAAGTGTTACTGATGAACTCACTCTCCACCTCTGTTTGGAACAAAGTAGCCTTCCCAATCTGGCCTTCAAAATTCTACGTGATAATCGTGTGCCAGGTTTTATATCCATCTTTGGCCAAATGGAGGATTCTGTGTCCTCAGACACATGCGTTTTCCTCCCTCCACAGATTTGCTCACACCAGTCGGCTTGGTTGTAACTCTCTTCTTACCCCCATCACCCGAATTCCATTTGTCTTTCAGAGGTGGGTGAACTGCAGCCTACAGGACAGATCTGGCCCACTGCCAGTTCTTGTAAATAAAGTTTTATTGGGAAATACCCCCATCCACTCATTTCTGCATTGTCTGTGACTGTCTTTGTACTACTCCTGCAGGATTGAGGGCTTGCAGCAGAAACCTCACAGTCCGCAAAGCTTAAAATATTCACTCTAGTTCTTTAAGGAAAAAAATTTGCTTTTGTGCGTGATGTCAGCAGCTCCACAGTTACTTTCTATAAATCAAGATTATAGAATTCCTGGTCCTTTCCCAGGAACCAGGGGACAGCAGGCTACAAGGAAATGGAAATTATTTAATAGTAAATTTCAGTCATCTGGTGGATCATAGCCCAATTTTAAACACAGGTGAAACCCTGGTCCTAGATAAAGGAGTCTTCCACTAAGCCATAAGGAGATACAACTGAAAAGGCGAATATTGTACACTGATCGTGGTGTGACGATAGGGAAATCACCATCCTTTAGAAAATGGGGATGAGAGTGAGAAATTAATGAAAGTTGCAGTAAGTATCCATGGCCCATTATTCTTTTTCCATCCTTGATAGAAAACTGATGGAGGAAATTTTAATGGTGATGCATATTGGGTTATGTTAGTTGGGACAGTACCTTGGGAATGTCAGCTTCCAGTGGATCGGGTACTCCTATTGCATTGTTCATCCACGTAAGTTCTCTGGTGGGAAAACCAGATGGTAAGGATGAAAATGCAGTCTGAAACTGCAGGCAGTTAAAAACATTTGTGTCATTCATTGATAAATAGTTACAAGGGATTGAAAAGACTGGAAATTTAGGAAAGACTTGGTAGTATTGGCAAGAAAAAATGGGCAGACAGATCAAATGATTGTTGGATTTCTGAATGGAACTGATAGTAAGGAAATAATGCTACCTGGGAGAAATTTTGGCAGTAAAATCCCTTATATGCTGCTAATGTAAACTTTTAAGAAGTCATTCGTCTTAACTTTATCTGTTAAATGTCCAGTGTGGAGCAAGATTAATTCTTTTTGGAAAGGAAACCTAGGTAGATGAATTATTAGAATCTGTGAAATACATATATTTGAGACAGAATTTGTGTTTTATGTTTCCTTTTGCACATCCTGTCATATAAATAATCTGGCTAAATGGCGGTTTTACAAAATCAGATTTGACCTGATTGAAGTCTAGGAATGTAGTCATCATACACCTGAGATGCATTACCCAAGGGTCCTATTCATGGTCAGGCGCCTGTTCCTGATTAAGGAGGGCGAAGGCTGCATATTGCAGCACGGGACTAGCGCACCCTCATCTTGGAAACACTCACTGGAGTGTCCGTTTGTACTGGACTAGGCTTTGAGCCACTAGTAGAAAAAGGGGTTCAGTTTCCTGCCGGAAACTTTTAGATGTGGTGGGTGTTTTTTTAAAGAGTGAATTGTCTTAAGGAACTTAGATTTATTAAGTGACAGCATGCAATGTGCATCTTAGCATGCTGGGTACCTTATATTATTTTATTTTCAAAACACTAACTTTAGTATCATCCCCACTTCAGAAATGTATAAAGTGAAATTAAGTCCTTACACAGTCCATGGTTAGAAACTGGTAGACCTATGATTTGAACCCACAAATATCCTGTTTCAAAACAGTGTTTCTTCTGGTACTTTACACGTATCTTCTCTTTTAAAAATTACTATGGAAAATTTCAAGCATATACTACTTATATTTATTAAGTAGAGATAATGGTATAGTGAATCACTGTGTGCTACTAACCCAGCTCTAGTAGTACCGGCTCTTGGCTAATCTTGTTTCACCTGTACTCCTGCCTGCCCCACCGCATCCCTGCATGTTATTCTGAAGCAAGTCTCAAACCCCATGTCATTTCCATCTAAACAGTTAAGAAAGTATTTATTAAAGGTAAAGACTTTAAAAAATAGAACCATGGTATTATCACTATTGCACCTAAATAATAATAGTTTCTTAATACTATCAAATATCTAGTCAGTGTTTGTATTTCTAATAATTTCATAGTAGTCAACATTTCTTTTTTTTGTTATTGAAGTACAGTCACAATGTGTCAATTTCTGGTGTATAGCATGTTTCAGTCATACATACATATACGTGTATTCATTTTCGTATTCTTTTTCATTATAGGTTACTACAAGATATTGAATATAGTTCTATGTGCTATACAGAAAAACTTGTTTATCTATTTTATATATAGTATATAAATAAGTAAAATAAATATAAATAAATTAAATCCCCAATTGTAATCAGTTTATGTCTCTCATAATTTTTTACTTTGTTTTTTAACTTTTTATTTTGAAATAATTTTAAATTGACAAAGTTTTAAGAATACTACCAAGAACTCCTATATCTTTTTTCCCCAGATTCCATAATTAACATTATACTTTATTTGATTTCTTGTTCTCACTCTTTTTGAAAGTTGCAGACTTGTTGCCTCATTACCCCTTGCTATTTCCACATGTATTTCCTGACAGCAAGGACAGTCTCCTTCCTAACCTCAGTGTGCTCATTAAACTTGGGAAATACCATTGATATAATACTGCCTACTCTCTATACTTCATTCACATCATGACATTGTCCCAGTAATGTCCTTTATCACAAAACTAACAACAGTAAAATCTTCCCCTGCCACTTTCCTTCCTGGTTCAGGGTGTCAGTCATGTCTTTTTATTTTACTTCAGTCTGAACAGTTACTTAGTCTTTGCTGTGTCTTTCACAGCCTTGGCAGTTTTGAAGAGTACATATGTTTTGTTGACTGTCTCTCAGTTTGGGTTTATCTGTTTCCTCATGACTAGGTTTCATTTATACACTTTTGTCAGGAATCCTATGGGAAGCCTTTCTGAATTCTCAGTGCATCATGTTTGGTGGCTTATAAGTTTGATTTGTCTATTATAGATGAGGTAACTTTTTTTAAACTTAACTTTTATCATTTGAGATCATCTTTGCCAGGTTTTTCTGCTGTAAAGTTAACAAATTATTTTGTACTTACTAAGAAGTATTTTGGGGGAGAGATTTTGAGACTCCATAAATATCCCATTGTCATCAGACTTACCTGCTGGCTTTTGCACGCTGCAAATACTGCCAGGAGGTGATTTTTCTATTCCATCATTCCATCTATCTTTATTAGTTGACCTTTTACTGTAAGTTAGAGTTTCCTCTTCTCCTCTATTGGTTTGTTCATTTATTTCATTCTTTCTGCACTCACAGATTCCTGTTTTACTCAGTGGGTTATAATCCCTTAATATCATTATTTATTTTGATATTTAGCTTGTCCCAGGTTGGCCTTTGGGCCCTGCTGGACTGCTTGCTATATCCATTCAATGTGCTCTCATCGTTCTCTGAGCACTTCCTTTCTCTATGACACAGAAAGACGTTCCAGCTCCTGTTGTACTTTTCATGCTCTGGCCGTAAAATTGGCCATTTTGCCAAGGAGCCATGGTTTATTTAAGTGGGGAGTACTATTTAAAATGCAAAATTTGGGCTTTAGTTTTGTTCATTGCCACTGGGTAGTCATTGCTTGTAGGGTCGTTCAGTGGACAGAACCAAAAAATGTGCATAGGCACATAAACACATAGACTCATCACATATATCTATATCTGCTTCTGTGTCTGTTTGTCTATATAGCTGAGAACTGTAAGCTCACACTGCTACTTTCAGTCCTAATCTAATACCACATAGTCTTTTGTAGCCTTTCTTCTTTTTGGTATTTTTGTCTTTCTTCTCCTGCAGTGGGAATCCTGGCTCCCATTATCCTCAATATATTTGCTTCCATGCTCTTATCTCCCTGTGTGTACAGTCTCCCAATCAAAAGGGCTGTCTTCTTGGCCCTGGCCCTGTTGGTCCCAACCATGCAGGTGTCTCCGTGGCTTTGGTGCCGCAGACTTGTGCAAGGTCAGCATCCTTTCCTCCCTGTGGTGCAAGCCTGGAGCCACTCGCCCCCAGCCTCCCCATCAGTGCAGTAATCACATCTGCCCAGGAGCAGGATGCATTAATGCTTAGTAAGTGTCTCTGTTGTGATTCAAGGCTGTTTACAAAGAAAATGGGCATTACAAAGTGAAGGAAGAGAGGGGAGAGAACCAAACCTCCTGATGAGATTTAGGACAGAATCAGGATGCAGATTAAATTCAGAAGTAATTTTAATGTCATGTTCGGGGGACATTCTTTATCAGTTCTTTTGTTTTTTTTTTTGGACTGGGATATAATAGAATCATGAAGTAAAATTGCTCCTTGGTCTTGGGAAGGGGAGTTCTGGAATTCTACTTAATGGTTAAAAGAGATGTTTTGAAATCTTTTGCTATCCATATATTATATCTAAAATTCTTTGAAGGAAGGAAAAACTTGCCCTCCTCCCACTTCTTTCAAGCAGAGTAGTTTTAAATACTCACATGTTTGTATCAAGACTTCTTTTTTGTATGTTACGTCATTATCAGCTGTTTTCTGGGTGAAAACCAGCCTGGCGCATGTGTAGAAGATCACTTGAGAATTTCAGAGCATGGGGTAATGCTCTGAATCTCGGAATATCACAGATGTGTCCCCAAAAATCTCCTGGTCAAGTTTCTTTCTGTGCCTTTTGTCACGGTGAATAGAAGAGGGTCAGAGTTGAGACTAGGCTGGAGTTGTTGTATTGCTTGGCTTGAAGTTACTAGAAGAGGGGATGATGTTCTCTCTGAGTCGAGATCGAATCAACATGATTGGATCAGCCAGATGTTGTGAGGGATAAAACACAGAGCTCCTCTACCTGGGTTGTTGCTCTGTTCTGTGAAATTACTCTTTGATGCCAAGGAACCACACCTTCTAAGAAAGGTCTCCTGAAGCCAGGGTTATAAGCAGAAGATACAGAGCTAACCAGTTTAATTAATCTAGAAGTTTTTATTATTTGAGTAATAGTAATATCCCTGTAAGGGATATTGTTTTTGCTAAACTATAATCCAAAGTCCAGACCTGGCATCACAGGACAACATAGTATTCCAGTCAAGGAAAGTAATCAGTATAAATGGCCTAGTTGGATAGTAAGTAAATTAAAAAAAAATTTAAACTCTACCTGTCTATCTTTCCTTAATAAAGGAGTATCTTAGGGCCAATGGAGGGATTGACCTGATGGGTAATTAAAGCACAGACAAAGAGTTTATATCCATTGCAAGCAGTTGCATTGAGCTGTTAGGACCAGAAAGTCTGATGATTATTCTCAGGTTGCCCATGAATGCAGAAAGTAATTATTATAAATCCATCACTATTATGTTGACACATCCTTAGGCTTCTAAGATTTGTAAAGTAAAAACTGCTTTAACTCATGTTGCCTTGGAGTACATGGTCAAAGCAGTCCGTGTTTTCCATCAGTTTCTGATTTTGAGCATGCATGTTTGCTTAATCCTAAGCATCGAGCTTCAAGAAGAACTGCTTGTCCTTTGGAAGGTACTCTGTTAGAAATGGACTGTTCTCAACTCTGGAAATTCTTTTTCAGATGCTGTCTTCGCGTTTCAGTTACGGAACCCGGTACACAATGGCCATGCCCTGCTAATGCAGGATACCCACAGGCAACTGCTTGAAAGGGGCTACCGGCGCCCTGTGCTCCTCCTTCACCCTCTTGGGGGCTGGACAAAGGATGATGATGTTCCTTTGATGTGGCGTATGAAGCAGCATGCTGCGGTGCTGGAGGAAGGAGTCCTGAATCCTGAAACAACAGTGGTGGCCATCTTCCCATCTCCCATGATGTATGCTGGACCAACCGAGGTAGATGGCTTTTATGACTGTCACTGCAGCAGTGTTGAAACCACTCTTACTAACACAGCTGATATCAACAGCACACTTACCTACAGATTTTTCTCTGATCTGTGGGTCTATTCTAGACATTAGTTGTGCCTGGAGTACTCTCCTGCTCTGTCGAGGGTGCTCTTTAGAGGTGGCCCCCAAGAGGCAAGCCTTCTTGGGAATGGGAGGGCAGAAAGGACTTCTCTTGGCTCTTATTGTGGTTCTTGGTCCCAGCTGTGAAGGAGGGAAAGTTCGTGCAGACAGAGGGCTGGGTGAGCTTGGGAAGGTATGGCACATGCTCTTGTCTGGCCCGTTGCACAGATCTGACATCACTCATCTTATCCCTTCAACCAGGGCCTAAGTCACTCTTCCCAGGGGACAGAGTTGGTCTGATTTTTGCTTCTGAATTTTGGAAGGGCCAAAGATATTTCAGGGGGAAGAAAAGTGTGCTATCTTTAAAAAAATGTTCTGAAGATATTCTTCACCTCTTCTTCATTGAGGGACTAATACAGTCAGGAAGTAACACTGCTTCTTGATACTGGTTGGGGGAGAACTCCAGAGTGCTAGTTAGTGGTCAAATGGGAGGTTTTGAGATCTTTTTTAAAACCATATATAGAGAAGAGGACTTTTGCTTCAAGGCAGAGTTGGCTTTCAAAAAATATTTGAATAAATGAATAAATCATTGAATGACCTAAAAAAACAGTGTGTGGGGAATTCCTTGCCAGCTTCTTGTTGCGTGTTCAGGATAAAGAATGGAATGCACATTATTATTTCATTCTTTTTCATCCCCACCTTAAAGGGAGATGAATTTAATTTATCTAGGAGGCAAACTCTTTCAGAAAGGATTAAATAATTTAGTTGTATATACTCTGTGATATCTTCCTTCAAAAAAAAAGTTTAAAGGGAAATATAAGCATGTTTGGCTATTCTTTGGAATCAAGTCTAAAAATTTTTATTGGAGCTTAGTTATGGGGCTATATAGTCTCTATCCAAGAAATACTGACAAACAAAAAACTGTAATAGCAGTAACCTAAAAGGTTGCAATGTATTTGAGTCTTCTCTTAGATTTAGCCTAAGCAATGCATTGAAGCTCCCACATGAGGTTAAACTCACATTCTCCCTTCTTTGTCAGTATAAAGCATTCAGAAGAATTGAGCACCAAAAGCTCTTTCAGTTTCCTAGAGACTGCCGTGACCTGTAGTTCTTACTTACATCTCAAAGACAAACTAAATTGTTTTGGAAATAAAGTAACAACTTTGTTACAATAGTTTCCCATCTTCTTTTTTGGTGCAGTCTTCATCTTCGTCATTTTAAGGGAATCATTTGGTCTGACTGATGTTCTTCAGAACTATAGGATGAATAGTTTTCAGTGTGGGAATGATCCAAGTGAGTTTAGGGGCAGGAATGAGTTTATCAGTAACCTCATTTTATGAACCAGTGAGGAAAGTGAAGGAATCGACCTTCCCTATTGAGGACATACTTCATCCTGTTTGTGTTTCTTGCTTCCCATCTAAAAGGGGAAGAGATAGGACATTTTGTTAACTAAATAAACTAAAGAGCTGCTTTTAAGAAGGTGGGCATGAGGGGATATATAAATAACAAAAACAGCCAGCTACAATAAAAGAGAACATCCTTTCTTGAGAGAACACAAAGAATCAAGCATGCTGTTTTGTCTATATTAGGAAGATTTTTAAGTTTTCTGATTTCAGAGCCAGGTGTGTTTCTCAAGGAAGATTAAAAGGTGAAGATGCCTAAAGGTCCTCGGGATGCTTGCATTTTGGCTCACCTCAGAGTCTTCCTCCTTGCAAGGCCAAGCTGACGGGGTGAGCTGGCTGCAGCAGGCCCTTCTCCAGCCTCAGATTTGACCCCCTGGGGCTACCCACAAGAGCAGGGTCTGCTGAGAACAGTGCACACTCTTGTGGAGGCCTGTTTCACCACCAGCTGGTTTGAAGTCTCAGGTTAGGCTTCCGAGCTGTGTTTTAAGTGCATGGAAGAGGATGACTTAAGGGATGCACGAGAAGATGGGACTAAGAATTCTTTAAGGTTCTGTCTCATTTGGATTGTTTTTTAGCTTGTCTTACTTTTTTTTAACTTCATATTGAAGTATACATAGGAAAGAGCGCACATTTCACAGGTGTACAATTAAATGAATTTCCCCTGTTTGAGCACAGTCAGACAACCAGATAAAGAGATGACAAGGCTATATTACCAGCACCCTAGCTGGCCTCCTTCCTGCCCTCCCCACCATCATCATCGCTGTCCTCACTTCTCGCATCATAGATCCAATTTGCTTGTGTTGAAGGTTGGATACGCTGGGAAGTGGACTCTCAAGAGGGAGATGAGCGTTCGGGAAATGTATTAGGGATTGCTCTTGGGATCGGCGCTTGTGAAAGAGAAGAGAGGGAGCAGGGTTGGGCAAGGGGAGAAGTGGAGCGGCAGTTTAGTCTTAGTGGAGGCCTCAGTTGACCCCATGTGCGGTTCTGGAAAGGCCCTCCAGAGATGTTCCTAGTTGCACAAGAAATGGACATTTGTACCTCTGTGTTGACCAGTGACTGGCTGCCCAGGGAAGGGGGCTTGCCTTTGGGCGCTGCTGCCTTTTTCCACAGAAGCAGTTTCTAAAGAGGGCCGACAGCTGCGGGGTGTGTGCTGGCAGCGCTGCTGACGCTGGGGGAGTAATCCTTCCTTCCTGGGGGACCTGGGCGTTGCATCACGGAATCCAATCCAGACTGTCCTAATGCGTCTAATAACTGAAGTTGTACAGTGTATGCTCTTTTGCGTCTGGCTTCTTTCACTTCACATTATGTTGGTGCAACTCACCCTTACTGTTGTGTGTAGTTACTTGTAGGTTGGTTACTCTCAGTACTGTCAAATGTCCTGTTGTGTGACTGCGTCCAGTACTATTGATGGGCGTTTGGGCATGCTTGTTTTTTGCTGTTAAGAATAGTGCTGATACGAAGATTTTGGAGCCTGACTTTTCGTGGGCATTTCTGTTGGTGATGTCCCTAGGAATTCTGTTCTAGGTATTCTAGGGGCATGGCTTTGTTCAGCTTTGGTAGATGCTGCCAGTCAGTTTTCCAGTGTGGGTGTACATTTTACAGTCTCATCAGCAGTGCATTTCTTCGTCTGTGCTTGAGTACCTTTTTCATCTTGGCCATTTTGGTCCCCTAGCCCTGACCATGTGGCCAAGCATTCTGTAATACTTTTACTATTTCTTAACCAACCTCAAATTTTTTTTTATTGAAATTTCACTGAAGAGGAGATGCAGAAGCAGTAAATGAGTTGCACTTACACACAGTGATTGACAATATAAGAATAGCCCATTTTTATTGAGCTCTTACTGTATTTGCAGGGCAGCGTTCCAGGTGCTTTACATGGATGAGCTAACTTGATCCCTAGAATGACACTAGAAGGGTAGGAACTGTTATCCTCAATTCACAGAAGAGAACACTGAGGTGGAGGGGATATCCCAGTCAAGATCAGATAGTGGTGTGGACGTAGTCTGGCGCCAGAGCCATGTGCTCTAACTGCCATGGAATTTTTTTTGTCTTATTATATAATATTAAAATACGTGACTACAGATTTTTTGAAAACAGACTGGAAATAAATTCTTACATTGTCTTGTAGGAGTTCCAGAACAGAGAATTAGGATGGCCTTGACTGACATTCATTAGCAGTGGAATCTCTAGTCCAGTGCCTTTCAAACTTTTATTTTGTTTATCACAGCCTGCTGTTGTGGGTTGGGATCTTCTCTGTTTAATCTGTATTCCTGTCTTTGTATTCTTATGGTACCTGCCTCATGGTGGTGATACTGTCTGCCTGTTATTTTGCCGTTGCTCTGAGGAGTGAATAGGATAAATGTGAATCACTTACATGGCCTGGTTTGTGACAATGCGTGGTAATTAATATCAACTGTCTTAAAAAACAGTGACAAACTACGTTGCTGCGGGTTCTTAACATCCCGAGGGTTCTGTCCCTCTGTGTCCAGGCTGCCTGTCACTCTTTTTGAAGTCCCAGAATTCTGATGGTGGCAGAGAGCCTGGGATGACCTCCTTCCTAACAAACTCTGTGTCTGATCTGCAGTGTCCTTGGGTGTCTGGTAATACGTAAAGCTAAAGTAAAGAATATGAAAATAAATAGTACAAAGACAAGTGAAAATAGCTGTTTTCTGAATGCCTGTGTACATGTCTGTCACACTGAGTGAATTCTTTGCACACATTATATAACCTCCTCCCACAACAGCTCAGTGAGGTTGGTTTTATTTTCATTTTGCAGATGAGGTTTCTGAAGCTCAGAGAAGCCAAGTAACTTAACTGTGGGCTGTCAGAGAAAACCAGAGCTGGATAGTAGTCAAAGCAGTAAAAACAGATTTTTATTCAGGAACTATTGCAATAGGGGAAAAGTGCCCTCGGCAGAGAACTGGGCTCAGTTGAATACATCATGGTCGAGTGAAGATTTATAGCCAAGGAGCAGAGTGGGAGTCAGTGGATGGAAAACTACTAAGAGGAAACATCAGGAGCAACGGGCAAAGGATGGTTCTGATTAAACAGACCTAGCAGGATCCTTGCTGAAGGCAGGGCAGCCTGATCAGATGTCACTTGGGGGATGGTGGGGGATGAAGAATTTGATTAGACATCGAGGATGGAGGCAGGGTGGTTTAGATTGTCTCGGCAAGGTTCTTGCTACAGCTGGGTGATACAGGCCCTGCAAGCATGGAGATGGAAGACTGAGGCCTGGGGGCCTTGGAGGAACCTAGGCAGAGTTGGGTCAAGCAGCAAGTCATAGTGCTGGGATCTTACAACCAGCAAGTCACAGTGCTGGGACTGAAACTGAGGCCTGTCTGACTCCGAGGCCTGTGTGTTCTTTTCACCAGGCTCCTTGGTGCCTGGAAGCCTGTCAGGGGCTTTGGCAGTTGGTGGGAAGACAAAGAAGTGAAGTGTCCCCTATGCCTACACAGAGCTCCTAGGTGTCCCAGAAGGGCATAAAGGCACATTGAAGTAGCTTCTGCCTGTAGATGTCTGTCTGGAGTGTCAGTTACATACTGAGAGGTGGGGCTCTTGTCAGGAAGCACCGCATTTGGTGTCTGGGCAAATGGCAGTTTTTAACTTTGGAACTTTTGTAGGACAGACTTTAGAAATTCTGATAAACATCTTCATATTTTAAACCATTAAATATTTTAATGTTTATGACCTGGCAGGATTTAAACAGTTAGATTGAGTGGCTTTTGAAAATGATCCATTTATTTTTCTCAAGTGCCTCACTTGTGTGTTTGACTTACTTGGCTTATTCAAAGCCTCAAGTGAAGAATTTTTTTATAGTTAGAAAAAAAAACAAAAACCCCACTCATTTTTGTAGCTTTTCCAGTGACATCAGGAAAAAGTCTGCCAGTAATGCTTATTTGCCAACTAGTAATAATAAAATAAAAACAATGACTCTTCCTTTCATCATTTTCTGTAGGTCAGTTAGAAGGCATTGGTACCAGATTTGTTTCCCCAGCACAAATTTTTCTCAGAACAATGAGCAGCTGTTAGCCTACTTGGTTATCAACAGGATGTCCCTGATTTTCCAGTCTGTAAAGATTTAATGGCTTGATCCCTAAATTCCATTTTAGGAATTGGGTAGGTAGGAAGCAGAGCAGCATGTGGTGGGAGAGTTACTTTTCTAATGCTGAAAATGTGTCATATGTGTACTTTTTTATTTTTGTGAGGCATTAATCGACTATGTAGAAAATTACCCCATCTCACTTAAACACTAAATCCATTTCTGGAAAGGACCGAAAAATGCTTTTAAGACCTGTTACATGACAGTGCTGAAAGCAAGATGTATCTTGGAATGTGGTTATTATGTACAAATAATAAGCTCTGTCTTGGGCTTAAGACATTTGAATGAACGTTACCAGTTGAATTTTGGAGGAAATGTGTTGTTGGAAGCTGGGATTTTTGTTTGCCATATAAGTTACCCATGCAGTTGGTAAATGACTCCTTAATAGCAGCAGATTCTGTGTAAGTGAGCAGATGTCCTTAGACAGGGACAGTAGAAATATGTTGCCATATGATGCTGGTATGTTTCTTTCATTAGTCCATGCTTTACACTAGTATCTGAACAGTAAATTGCATGTCTGTTAGGATATAAACCCTGTTCCTCCCCAGAAACACTTCCCAAGAGCTATAACAACCTAGAGGGACACCACTTCTTAGATTCTGAACCTAATTATAGGAGCAATAAACTCCCAAGTTTTAATTGTAACTTTTGGCCCTCTTTGAGGTCTTTGATAATTTTGTCTTCTGTTCATTTATTTTGCTGATGTTTCTGCAGTAGTGCAGCACAAGTTCACAGTCTCCTATCCAAAATCCTTGGGGTCATGTATTACTTAATTCTCCTGGTGGGTCTGGGACATAAAGCACATTAATGTTTCAGTAGCAGAGTGAATAATTTTTCACTTTAAGTGGGATCAGCAAAGGCCATAAATAAGTTCAAGTCAGTTCTGATCAGGTTTTACTAAGTTTTAGCTAAAAACTGGGTTTTTGGATTTCAGATGTACACGTTAACTAATCTTATTCTGGTAACCATTTGGCAGTATGTACGTATATCATCATGTTGTATACTTTAAATTTCCATAATATTATATGTCAATTATA
The DNA here is from genome assembly GCF_048564905.1 of Vicugna pacos. Classification (NCBI taxonomy): domain Eukaryota; kingdom Metazoa; phylum Chordata; class Mammalia; order Artiodactyla; family Camelidae; genus Vicugna; species Vicugna pacos. The sequence continues at coordinate 45,866,768 of NC_132988.1, forward strand.
TATCAATAAAGCTGGAGAAAAAATTGAACTTCAGATATTTGGGTAAGCAATGATGGATTTTTACCACAAAAATATTTAGATCCTGTTGGTTTATTTTAAAAATAATTTTGGGGATTCTTGTAGTCTATTCTATGTGCTTTTAGCTTATATGTCTTTGAGAACTGAAATTATTTAATTCAGAAACATTAGATGTTATAGGTGTTTTAATGCTTTTTATGGGAGAGAGGGGAATACCCTGTTTTTCTCCTGATTTTTCTATAGATGTTTCGCTCAGAATCTGTTTTTGTTTGTTTCTTACTCAAGCAGCAGCAAGTTCATATATTGTCTTCTACTCTGGCTTTTCACGTTTTCCTGCAGTTGTAATCTGTGCTGTTTCTTCCCTAAACATAGTACTAAGTTGTATTTTCTCTCCTGCTCTGATGTGTCATCGTGTAATGTGTGACACAGTGTAAGTAGCTCAGTGAGAATAGGTATGCAGGGCCTTTGGGGTCAGAGAGACCCAGGTTCAAATACTCCATCTCTTAGTTGTTCATTTTGTGGCTTTGAATGTGTTATTGAAAGTTTTCTTGTTTGTAAAACAAATATTAACTATCCTATTGATTTGCTATAAACATCAAATGAGGTATTTATAAAACACTTTGTACAGTGACTACTACATTAGAAAACTCAGTAACTGGTACCTTTTTTTTTTTTTCTCTTACCCCTGTGAAGGATCCCATGTAATGTTTTCTGATGACATACCACCATGATTGTCTTCCTTTGATTCCTTTAAATAATAATCAGTGAGGAGGTAGAGAGGCAGAAGAAAATCAAGGACTTCTGGCTTTTATCAGTAGTGAATTTGGGACTCCTGGGCTTGGGAGGCAGGAAGAGGGAGGAAGATATTGGATTTACTCTCTGTTCCATGTCCGTCTTCCTGCCTGCCGGGGGCCTGGCCTCAACCAGGGCAAGGTAGTTTACAGGAATAAAATTAGTTTGGTTGCTGATAGTTCTGAACAAATACTTCTTTTACTTTTGAGGTGTATGGTATTCTGAACCCTGAGACAGCTGAGGTTTATTGTTGAAGACAAAGGAAATCTTTGGGGAAGTCTGTAATTTGTGTATCAGGCCTCAGATTCCTGATGTACAGAATGAAGGATTTGGGTTCCACAATCTAAACTCCCTTTCAACTCTTAGAATTGTGTGATGAGAGTAATTATAAGGTGTGTCTTAATTCTTTTCTACAAGCTGAAGAGTGGAGTATCCAAGTAGATTTCCTAGTTTTTGCATTGTAGGTCAGAAATATGACTCTCATGACGAGTGGATACTGTTCAGTGCCTGTACACAGTACAGAAATTGGTAGAAACATTTAGAATACTAGTTGTACGAAGAAGATTGAAGGTCATAAGTAACCAGAACCTGCCTGAGGGGAAGGATGAACCTTGTCTTTCAATTGCCTCTCTAGATTCTTCTAGTCACCTTGAAGAGTTTAAAATAATTCATACCATTGAGAAATCAAGAGGCAGACCATTAAGATTTGAGAATTTCAAGAAAATAGGTTAATACTAGAGTGATGTGATAATGTACAACCAAGGTGTGGGAGTATTTTAACGTGGAATACGTGAGATGAACGAAGATACAAATTTTTTTTACCCGATAGAAATAGATAATAGATTTGACTTTTAAAGAATTTTTGTAACATTTAAACAAGGACTTTTTTTTTTTCACAATTTGGAAAAGGAAATTTGCACATTTAAAAAAAAAAGTCCCTGTTCCTGAAGTTCTTTCATAAACCAGTGGAGTATATGAATTTGGCTTTATGGAATGTTGACTCTAATAAAATTCATTACACTTAAAGAAAATTTTGATGTGTAATGTATAAAGAAATAGGTCTTTGAGTGGGGACTTAAATAACTGTCCTAATTGTTATCTTTAGTATCTTTAAGAAAAATTGAAAATATTACATGCTTAATCTGCCAGACTTCTGGGACAGTGGAATTTCTCAGTTGTGGGTTGGGGAGAAGATGGGGTAGTACTAGTGGTGTTACCTGTAAGTGGTGTAGTTCAGTTTTATAATTTTATAATTAATTTTAAATTTGAAAAATAAGTAGTTTATTTTTCTCTCAAACTGCTGAAAATAAAATTTACCAAAATCTTTGCTAGGTTTGAGAGTAGGAAGGTAGATGATAGATAGTATTTTTCTAATGGAGTCAGGGAGCAAGTGAGACTTACGTTTATAAAATGGGGAAGAGACATTCTTCTAGACAATATGCCATATTGAGGTGAATCAAGAACAATTCTAATTCTAAAGAATTTGCATTGTAAATACTATGTATATGGAGATGGGTAATTCAGGTTCCTATATATTAATGATTTTTGGTTTGTTAGTCACACAATATCTTAATCTATGATAGATGGCGAGGAGAAGCCATTATAGGATTTGCAAATATAGATAAATCTCATTTCTTTAAGAGTTGATTATAATTTGAATGAACTACTCCCCTCTTAGCACTGTTGGGTAGGAAAACTTAATTCTTACTTGTATTATTCACGTTGTGGAAGTTAAGGTACAAGTAAACATTGGCTGCAAAAAGGCACTTGGAGGAAGTTTTGAAACAAATATTGATTTATTTCCATGACAGTTATTGATTCTGAGTAGTCATTATTCTGCCATCCATTTTATTTTATTTTACTATAGTTGATTTACAATATTGTGTTAGTTTCAGGTGTACAATTTCAGATTCTTTTCCATCATAGATTATTACAAGATAGTAAATACAGTTCCCTGTACTATACAGTAAATCCTTATTTATCTATTTTATATATAGTAATGTACATCTGTTAATCCCATATTCCTCATTTATCCCTCCCCCTTTTTCCCCTTTGGTAACTGTAAGTTTCTTTTCTGTGTCTGTGAGTCTGTTTCTGTTTGTAAATAAATTCATTTGTATTATATTTTAGATTCCACATATAATTGATATCATTTGGTATTTATCTTTCTCTCTGTCTGATATCAACAACTCTGTGATGAATTCTGAAGTGAACATCTTTGTATGCTTCTCTCAAGATAAGTCCTGGAATTGGAATTGCTTGGGTTTTTGACATGTTAATCACCAGGCCTTTCAGAAATTTTATACCAGTTTTCATTCACATAAGGAGAGTAAGGTGGTATAATATTTAATCATGTGATCAGTGCATACCTGAATGTCTGGTTTATCACTGACTTTGAATCTCTGGAACCCATGAAAGTTCTTTAATTGACATGATATACGGAGAAATGTATTTGTTGAGCCAGGTTCTTTCTCTGTGATCTTATGTGTTTAAGTCCTAGACACACCACAGTTTCCAAAAAATGCAACAATTATACTATTTTGGGTGGTAAGAGTGTTTTACAGTTTTATTTTATAATTAATACTTATTATGTAAATTTTTAGTTTCATGATATATAGATTTTTCTTTCAGTGGGGTTGAGTTACTCCCAGCATATATAATTTTTTTATATAGATTTTTCTTTCATTGGGTTGAGTTATTCCCAGTGTATAAATTTATGTTAGTGGTTTTGATTGTTCAAAAACATGATAACCCACAGATCACTTTTTATTCTCTTCTTCATTTCTTTTCATCTGACTAACTTTATCATAAAAACAGTTTGTAGGAGGTTGAAAGTATGTATAGGAAAATAGTTCTATTCTCTACCTATCTCCTTCAATCTACTTTAAAATGCAACTTGAGACTAAAGAAGTCACTGATTTCAGGTACTAAATGAACATCTTGGCTTTTGTCTAGTGACAAAAATGAATAATTTTAGTGAAGACATTTTTCCTTTTAATTCTTTACTTTGGCTTATTAAGTTATATAAATGAGTGAAGATCAGCAAATATATACCGTATTAATGCTTAGAATTATAATACAATCTATAAGTCTTTTCCCCCCTCAGATTTTTCTTACACTTGTTGTTTGTTTGTTTTTGACAGTCATCTTTTAGGGAGCATGTTGTCTCTTTTAGACAATGAACAGGTTTCCTTAATCAAGAAATTGTAACTTGCAGAAGTGTGTCCTTCTGAAGTAGTATTTCATAGTTTAGTAAGCCCAATAAAATATAAAAGGGAAGGAAGAATAAAACTAATAATAGTGAAATTTAAAAAATATGTCCAGAGTGTTGTGCAAATATTAGATCTTGTGAGCAGTTTTGCAGTTTAGCTATCCTTTAATTTTTCATCCATCTTGCATAATGAGTATAAAATCTTGTGGTCCACATACTTTGAAACACATTTAAGCAGTGTGAAGTAGGAACTCTATGAACCAGATTAGGTAAACTTCGAGCTACATTTTAAGAAATGTGTGTTTTTTTTTTTAGGTTTATTTTATTTTATTTTATTTTTTTAATTTTTTTATTGATTTATAATCATTTTACAATGTTGTGTCAAATTCCAGTGTTCAGCACAATTTTTCAGTCATTCATGGACATATACACACTCATTGTCACATTTTTTTCTCTGTGATTTATCATAACATTTTGTGTATATTTCCCTGTGCTATATAGTGTAATCTTGTTTATCTATTCTACAATTTTAAAGTCCCAGTCTACCCTTCCCACCCTCTACCCACCCCCCGCAACCACAAGTCTGTATTCTCTGTCTGTCAGTCTATTTCTGTCCTGTATTTATGCTTTGTTTTTGTTTTTTAGATTCCACATATGAGCGATCTCATATGGTATTTTTCTTTCTCTTTCTGGCTTACTTCACTTAGAATGACATTCTCTAGGAGCATCCATGTTGCTGCAAATGGCATTATGTTGTCGGTTTTTATGGCTGAGTAGTATTCCATTGTATAAATATACCACATCTTCTTTACCCAGTCACCTGTTGATGGACATTTAGGTTGTTTCCATGTTTTGGCTATTGTAAATAGTGCTGCTATGAACATTGGGGTGCAGGTGTCATCCTGAAGTAGATTTCCTTCTGGATACAAGCCCAGGAGTGGGATTCCTGGGTCATATGGTAAGTCTATTCCTAGTCTTTTGAGGAATCTCCACACTGTTTTCCATAGTGGCTGCACCAAACTGCATTCCCACCAGCAGTGTAGGAGGGTTCCCCTTTCTCCACAGCCTCTCCAGCATTTGTCATTTGTGGATTTTTGAATGACGGCCATTCTGACTGGTGTGAGATGATACCTCATTGTAGTTTTGATTTGCATTTCTCTGATAATTAGTGATACTGAACATTTTTTCATGTGCTTTTTGATCATTTGTATGTCTTCCTTGGAGAGTTGCTTGTTTAGGTCGTCTGTCCATTTTTGGATTGGGTTGTTTATTTTTTTCTTATTGAGTCGTATGAGCTGCTTATATATTTTGGAGATCCAGCCTTTGTCGGTTTCACTTGCAAAAATTTTCTCCCATTCCGTAGGTTTTCTTCTTGTTTTATTTCTGGTTTCCTTTGCTCTGCAGAAGCTTGTAAGTTTCATTAGGTCCCATTTGTTTATTCTTGCTTTTATTTCTTCTAGGAGAAAATTTTTGAAATGTATGTCAGATAATGTTTTGCCTATGTTTTCCTCTAGGAGGTTTATTGTATCTTGTCTTAGGTTTAAGTCTTTAATCCATTTTGAGTTGATTTTTGTATATGGTGTACGGGTGTGTTCTAGCTTCATTGTTTTCCATGCTGCTGTCCAGTTTTCCCAACACCATTTGCTGAAGAGACTGTCTTTATTCCATTGTATATTCTTGCCTCCTTTGTCGAAGATGAGTTGACCAAAAGTTTGTGGGTTCATTTCTGGGCTCTCTATTCTGTTCCATTGGTCTATATGTCTGTTTTGGTACCAATACCATGCTGTCTTGATGACTGTAGCTCTATAGTATTGTCTGAAGTCTGGGAGAGTTATTCCTCCAGCCTCTTTCTTTCTCTTCAGTAATGCTTTAGCAATTCTAGGTCTTTGATGGTTCCATATAAATTTTATTATGATTTGTTCTAGTTCTGTGAAATATGTCCTGGGTAGTTGGATAGGGATTGCATTAAATCTGTAGATTGCCTTGGGCAGTGTGACCATTTTAACAATATTGATTCTTCCAATCCAAGAGCATGGAATATCTTTCCATTTTTTAAAGTCTTCTTTAATTTCCTTCATCAATGGTTTATAGTTTTCTGTGTATAATTCTTTCGCCTCCTTGGTTAGATTTATTCCCAGATATTTTATTACTTTGGGTGCTATTTTAAAGGGGATTGTTTCTTTACTTTCTTTTTCTGTTGATTTATCGTTAGTGTAAAGAAAGGCAACTGATTTTTGAACATTAAGTTTGTAACCTGCTACCTTGCTGAATTCTTCGATCAGCTCTAGTAGCTTTTTTGTGGACCTTTTAGGGTTTTCTATATATAGTAACATGTCGTCAGCATATAATGACACTTTTACCTCTTCTTTTCCAATTTGGATCCCTTTTATTTCTTTCTCTTGCCTGATTGCTGTGGCTAGGACTTCCAGGACTATATTGAATAGGAGTGGTGATAGTGGGCATCCTTGTCTTGTCCCAGATTTTAGTGGGAAGCTTTTGAGTTTTTCACCGTTGAGAACTATGCTGGCTATAGGTTTGTCATATATAGCTTTTATTATGTTGAGATATGTTCCCTCTATACCCACTTTGGCGAGAGTTTTTATCATAAATGGGTGCTGAATTTTATCAAACGCTTTTTCTGCATCGATTGAGATGATCATGTGGTTTTTGTCCTTTCTCTTGTTGATGTGATGTATTACATTGATTGATTTGCGTATGTTGAACCAGCCTTGTGTCCCTGGGATGAACCCCACTTGGTCATGATGTATAATCTTTTTTATGTGTTGTTGGATTCTATTTGCTAAAATTTTGGTGAGGATTTTGGCGTCTATGTTCATCAGTGATATTGGCCTATAATTCTCTTTTTTTGTAGTGTCTTTGCCTGGTTTTGGTATCAGGGTGATGGTGGCTTCATAGAATGAGTTTGGGAGTATTCCCTCCTTTTCAATCATCTGGAAGAGTTTGAGAAGGACTGGTATGAGTTCTTCTTTGTATGTTTGGTAGAATTCCCCAGTGAAGCCATCCAGTCCTGTACTTTTATTTGTAGGGAGGTTTTTAATTGCTATTTCTATTTCCTTTCTAGTGATCGGATTGTTCAAGTGTTTAGTTTCTTCTTGATTCAGTTTTGGTGGACAGTATGTTTCCAGAAACTTGTCCATCTCCTCTAGGTTATCCAGTTTGGTTCCATATAGTTTTTCATAATATTCTCATATGATATTCTGTATTTCTATTTTGTTTGTTGTAATTTCTCCATTTTCCTTTCTTATTTTGCTAATTTGTGCTCTCTCTTTTTTCTTCTTTGTGAGTTTGGCCAGAGGTTTGTCGATTTTATTTACTTTTTCAAAAAACCAGCTTTTGGTTTGGTTGATTTTTTTCTATGGTCTTGTTAATCTCTATTGTATTTAATTCCTCTCTGATCTTTATTATTTCCTTCCTTCTGCTGCTTTTTGGGGCTTTTTGTTCTTCTTTTTCTAATTGATTCAGGTGGTGGGTTAACATGTTTATTTGAGATTGTTCTTCTTTTTTGAGGAAGGCCTATATCGCTATAAACTTCCCTCTTAGCACTGCCTTTGCTGTGTCCCACAGGTTTTGAGTGGTTGTGCTTTCATTATCATTTGTCTCAAGGTATTTTTTAATTTCAGCTTTGATTTCCTCATTGATCCATTGTTTTTTTCAATAACATATTGTTTAATCTCCATGCTTTTCTTTTTTTCTCCTTTGTTTCTCTGTTGTTGATTTCCAGTTTCATGGCATTGTGGTCAGTAAAGATGCTTGAGATAATTTCTATCTTCTTAAATTTGTTGAGGTTTCTTTTGTGTCCAAGTACATGATCGATCCTGGAAAATGTTCCATGTGGACTTGAAAAGAATGTATATTCTATTTTTTGGGGGGTGTAATGCTCTGAAAATATCCACCAAATCTAGTTTCTCTATTGTAGTATTTAATTTCTCTGTTGCCTTGTTTATTTTCTGTCTGGAAGATCTGTCTAGTGATGTTAATGCAGTGTTAAAATCTCCAACTATGATTGTATTCCCATCAATATCCCCCTTTATCTCTGTTAGTAATTCTTGTATGTACTTAGGTGCTCCTATATTGGGTGCATATATATTAACGAGTGTAATATCTTCATCTTGTATCACTCCTTTAATCATTATAAAATGTCCCTCTTTGTCTTTCTTTATGGCCTTTGTTTTAAAGTCTGTTGTGTCTGAAATCAGTACTGCAACACCCGCTTTTTTGGCTTTTCCATTTGCATGGATTATCCTTTTCCATCCTTTCACTCTCAATCTATATGTGTCCTTCTCCCTAAAGTGGGTCTCCTGTATGCAGCATATTGAAGGTTCTTGCTTTATTTTCCAGTCTGCCACTCTATGTCTTTTGACTGGAGCATTTAGTCCATTAACATTTACAGTAATTAATGATAGATGTGTGTTTATTGCCATTTTGAACTTATCTTTGCAGTTGAATTGGTATATCCTCTTTGTTCCTTTCTTCTTCCTTTTGTGGTTTGGTAATTTTCCTTTGTATTATCATGGATTTTATTTAATTTTTGTGACTCCCTTGTAAATTTTTGACTTGTGGTTACCCTTTTTTGTAAATCTATTAATCTATACCTGTTTTTATTAAACTGATAATAACATGATCTCAAACCCATCCTACTGTGAAAAAAATTTAAAAAAAGAAAAAAAAATCCTGTATTTCCCTGCCTCCCTCTCCCACTCTCAGTGATTTGTATGTCTTCTTTTATAATTTCGTGGTTTCTTTATTTGTAATTCATGAGTTATCACCTTTCCAGTTGTGAGTTTCTCATTTCTGTAGCATCCTGCTGCTTTTCTATTTAGAATAGCCCTTTCAATATTTCTTTTAGCATGGGTTTAGTGTTGCTAAACTCCTGCAGCTTTTTTTTGTCTGTGAAACTCTATTTCTCCTTCTATCCTAAAGGATAGCCTTGCTGGATAAAGTATCCTAGGCTGCATCTTTTTTTCATTCAGGGCTTTGAATATATCTTTCCACTCCCTTCTGGCCTGTAGTGTTTGTGTAGATAAATCAGCTGAGAGCCTTATGGGGATTCCCTTGTAATTCACTCTTTGCTTTTCTCTTGCTGCCTTTAGAATCATTTCTTTATCCTTGACTCTGGCCATCTTGATTATGATATGTCTTGGTGTGGGTCTATTTGGATTCTTCCTGTTTGGGACCCTCTGAGCTTCCTGTACTTGGATATCTGATTCCTTCTTTAAGTTTGGGAAGTTTTCAGTCATGATTTCTTCAAGAACCTTTTCAGTCCCCTTTGATCCTTCTTCCCCTTCTGGGACCCCTATTATGCGAAGATTGGGATGCTTTATATTATCCCATAGGTCCCTTATGCTATTATCATTATTTTTTATTTGCTTATCTTGTAGTTCTTCTGAATGGGTGCTTTCTATTGCCCTGTCTTCTAGATCACTAATTCGTTCCACTGCATTAACTAGTCGGCTTTGCACAGCTATTAGATCATTCCTCATCTCTGTCATTGAGTTTTCCCATTTTGCTTGGCTCTTCTTTATAGCTTCAATTTCATTTTTGACATATTTTATTTCTCTAAGCATTATCTCTTTTAATTCCTTCAGCAATTTGATCACTCCTTTTTTGAAATCTTGATCTAGTAGGCTATCGATGTCTATTTCATTGAGCTTTCTTTCAGGGGATTCCTCTTGTTCTTTTAATTGGGAAAGGTTTCTCTGCTTCTTCATCTTGCTCATACCTCTCTGGCACTGTGGTTTATGGAGTATCAGTTGTCTATTTTGGATCTTAAGGATTTTATCTATCTAATGCCTATTTAGGAATAGAACTTAGGAGAAAAAAAGAAAAAGAAAAAAGAGAGAGAGAAAGATTTTTAAAAGAAGGGAGAAAGAGGGTTTTAAAACAGTGTATAATGAATAATAGAAGAGCGAGTTGAAGCAGAGTATTAATCGGGTTGAGACGTCCTTTTAAAACCTTTTAAAAAAAAAGGGGGTGGGGAGATGAATAGATGTATTTGAAACTTGTGTCTAATCAATAACAGGACATCAAAACCCAAGAGAAATAGAAATGAATTAAGAAGTAAAAATTAAGAGAGTAATTGAAAATAGAACAGGTAAAAACAGATTTTAAACAAAAACAACAACAAACAAAAAAAAAAGGGGGTTGTCGGTGTTCTCCTGGAGTCTGTGTGCTTTTAATGTGAAGTCTTCCTGTCTTCGTCCTGTTTCGGAAGCTCAGCTTGTTTTCATAGGCCCTCCGTTGGCGCCCTCTTCTGTGCTGCTCCCAGCACCTGTCGGCAAGCGGATCGCGCCTCCTCCTAACACGGGGTCAGATGCAGCTCTCCTCTGCTGCGGGCGGGCGGGTCACTGCCCCTCCTGATGCCGCAGTCAGATGTTGCAGACTGGCCAGGCAGGAGGGCGGGTCGTGCCCCCTCCCAGCACCTCTGGTCAGGGGCTGTGTTCCTGCCCGACAGGCGGGGGGCCGCTCTCCCTCTGCCTGCACCGCCGGTAGCTCCGCTGCTCTGTGCGGCTGCGCGCTCCGCCGGTCGGGGCTCCGCCCTGGTCGGGGCTCCGCGGGTGGGCTCGGGGAAGACCGAGGGGCAGCCTCGTCCCTGCTCCGAGCCAAGACCCAGCTCCTTGTTTGTCTTTGTGGAGCAAGTTCTCTGAGGGACCAGGATGGAAGGATCCTATCTGCCCCGTGCTGTAGGCCCGTCTCAGTCTGGCCCTTGAGGCTGCTAAGCCCTTTCGTGCGGATGCAGGTTTCGCCCCTGACCCCGCCTGGGTGCTCAGCGCCCGAGAATATGGCGGCTGTGCCTGGGCCCCGCCTCTCTTCCCCTGAAAAGTTTCCGCGGGTTTTCAGAGATGGGGGTATGCACCCTTTCCCCGAGAGCACATCAACCTTGCTGTTTTATGGAGGGCCCAGGTTGTTATGCCCTGTACACCCACAGCCCCGGCGCCCAGCCCCTTGCAGTCCCCCGGAGCTGCCTCCGTGCAGCCGCCCCCGTCCTCTGCCCGGCTTGTGCAGCCTGGCCCTGCCCGCCGCTGCCGGCCCGCGTCTCAGGCTGGGTGTCGGGGGGACGCTCTGTGCCCATTCAACTTAGTTCTGTCAGACAAGGGCTGCTCTGTACAGATCCGAGCCTCGGAGGCTCCCCCTCCGTCCCGCTGGCCTCTCAGTTGGACAGGGGAGACCCAGCGAGCGAGCGCCAGTCCTCCTTTGCCGCTCCCTCCCCGCGGGACCCGTTCGCGCTGCTTTGCCTTTTGTTCTTTCTTTTTTTCCTTTTCTCCTACCAGATTTTTGGCGTCTTTATCTTTTGAAGAGGGCGATGATCTGTTGGAGTTCCGCAGGTGCTCTGGTTGGCTGAGTGGGTCTGTAGATGTGGGTCTTGGTGTATTTGTGGGAGAGGGTGACTTACGAGCGTCCTTCTACTCAGCCATCTTGCCTCTTCCTAGGTTTATTTTAAATGATGGATAAATACCGTATCTACTTAATTTGGGGGGAAAATGTGAACCATAATGGTTTTCTACCTTTTGCTTTGAAACATAGACATGGTGGCAGTATAAATTAATACTGATTTCTAAAACAATCTTGTGTGGACCTCAGATGCACAGAATTAGATTAATCACAATATGGTATATGGTGCACTGGCATCACTGATCCGTGAATTACTCTTTTCAGTTTTGGTTGTTTTTATGTGTTATTTAAAAAAAAAATCACTGCATGAACAATTGTGAGTTGCTCTTGAGCTGAGAAGTATATATCTTAATCTCCCAGGTTCTCCTATCCTTCCCATTCCTCTGCTGCCATTCTCCTCTCCAACCAGGAAATCACGGTCTTGATATTTGTATTTCTTTATTTATCTTAGCATGCAAACACAGTTTTATCACAAGCGTGTATGCTTAAATGATATAAGATTTGTTTTACTTGTTTTCCAGCTTTATTAAAAGAGTATAATACTTTATGTTGTCTTTGGGATTTGTCTCCATTGTTTTGGGTACACTTACATTACTAAGATTCTTCCATGTGGGTTGTTTATGTAGCTATAGTTTATTCATTTCACATATATAACATAGTGTTTCATTATGAGAATATACCACAATTTACCTAATGTTTCCTGGTATTGGTGAGGGACATTCATGTTTCCTTTTTGTTGCATGTGTTCTGATGTTTTTATTGTATACTATTTTTTGCTGTTATGAACAGCACTACTGTGATTTTTTGGTGCCTGTCTCCTGCATGTGTGCAAAAGTTTCTCTTAGAATTAGAATTTCTGAGTCCTATGAAATGAAAATATCCGACTTTTCATGGTAATGCAAAATTATTTTCAAAAATGTTTTACCATTTTACATTCTCACACTCAGTGACATACAAAAGAGCCGAATAATCCACACATTCTTCAACTGGTATAACTTTTTTGGGAGGTGATTAAAAAATTTCTTGAAAGTCTTAACATTGCATGGATTTTGGCCCATCCATTCCTCTTCTTAAGGAAATAATCAGATCTCTTACTGTCTTACAGCACAGTGTCTGATTCTCCTCTCCTCTGTATCTCTAGTTCACACCTCTTTTCTGAACTACAGACCCATATAACAGTCGTTATGAATGGCTAACCAATAGCTCAAGTTTAACATATCTGAAGTGTTAACTATCTCATTTTACCTCCTTCGAATCTGCTTTATCCTTTGCTTGCCCATCTCAGTTGATCGCAGTTGATTCAAGAAATCTTGGAATCATCATTGACTCTTTTTCTCTCATAGCCCATGTCTGGTCTGCCCACAAAAATGCTATTCCCTCTACTTTCAGAATACATCTAGACTTCTGCTATTAGTCATGATGGAGTGACTGGTACTGGGCTTGCCCTCCTGCACTGGACTTGCCCTCTTGCTGAAAAGTACTATAAAATTAAATATGTGAAACACCTGTTTAAAAGCACTGGCAAACAGGCAGTGCAGGAATATGATCCGTGAAAGCTGGGAATCGCCATGGACCTGTGTCTACCTTGGTTCACTGCCCAGGGACAGTTTCCTGACCACAGCACAGACAGTGGGAACCGAAGTGAAACACAGTGGTCCTGTTGAACCAAGGAGTCAGAGATTGGATTGGAGACTGCTGGAACAACTGAGACTTGCAAACTACTTACTGATGAGGAGGGCAACACAGGGCTAAGGCAGCAGACTTCTGTGAGGGTCTTCCCCCGGGTTCATTGGACTGCATTTGTGCAGCACGAAACTCTGAGGTCTGGTAGAGAGTGGCTGTGATAAGTTTGAGAGTGGATTGAAGATCCTAGAGGTTATTCTTTGTTGGAAGATGACATTCCAGCCCAGCTAGAGTGGAGAGACCTTGTTAGCACCCTAGGCATTCAACTAAGACACCAGAAACACTTGCTTTAGGAGTAAAGACCATGTCCTGGAGAAAGACTGTATCAGTGTGGGTGCAGTTGGGAGGTGGGAAATCCCCAAGAATTGGTCAATGGAAGTTTAAAGAATTATTAAACTTTAATAGAGAAGTAACTATAGAAGTGCACAGTAAACTCTAAAGGGTACTGTGGGACTGAAGGAGATGACCCAAAGGAAGGACAGACTTGGAAAGGGGATCCCCTCCCCAAGGCTGGGCCTCAGATCTCATTGAAAAAGGTGTGGTTTCATCCCACTGGATGGTGAATTTCAGTGGATTCCTAGACCACTCTGGTTCATAGATGCCAGAAAGCAGGAAACAACCCTCTGGTGCACAGGCTAGCTGATGCTGATAGACTGGTGCTCAGGGGGCGTCAGGGCATTGGGAACTGGCTTGCTGCCAGAGTGCTGCACAGTGTGAGATACCTGTCATGGAATGAATGCAGGAAGCAACCCTTTGGGGCAAAGGGAACACAGGCTGGTGGGTGGGTGAGTAGAGGGAATTAGGGAGCTGCTGGTTGCAGTATGCTGGTATCTGCATTAGGAGGGCTGCAGCAGGGTGGTCACTGGACTCAGACTAGGGCTTTGAGGTTGTTGAAGGATTATGTACTTTGGTTTTGCTTCTGGACCAGAGTGCTACCAAATATCCCTGTACACAGGCACCACTTCACCCATTTCCTCCTACAGTGTCCTTCTAAGTCTCTCTACTGATAAAACTTAACATTGTGCTCACTGTGAGGAGAAATGCTTAGAGTTTTCAATCCATCATCTCAGTGCAAGTACTGACAGTGAATCTGGAGTTGAAAGCAGTGGATTGATAGTTGGCACAAAAGGCTAGATTGGAGCTGCCCAACAAGACTTGAAACTGAGCCTCAAAAAGATATGGAGAGGTGCCAGTAAATTACCTGCCTTCTAGAATCAGACTCTCAACATTCTAAAGGAAAATAACAAATCCTTAAAACAAATCATTCACTAGTCCAGTGTACAATAACAAATTACTGGAGATAAGAAGCAAGAAACTGTGATTTATAATCCAGGATAAAAACTATCACTAGAAATATACCTTGAGATGATGCTGATGTTGGAATTGGCAAATAAGAATATTAAAGCTTCTTAAAGAGAAATATAGCCTTTGGATGGAGAATCTCAGAAAAGTGGAAATTATTTTTAAAAACGGAAATTCAAGGACTAAAAAAGTATAGTGTCTATAATGAAAACATTCATTGGATGAACTTAAAAGCAGACTAGAGTTGGCAGAAGAAAAGTTCAGTGAGTTTTTTTAAAACTCAGTTTCTATTATTTGTAAAAAGAAAATAAATGAGAAAAAAATGAGCAGAGCCTCAGTAACTTGTGGGCATATGTATAATTGGAGTTCTGAAAGAAAAGAGAGAGAATGTGGCAGAAAAGTTTCTGAAAAAAATAATGGTTTGAAAGTTTTCCAAAATTGGTGGATACCATCAGCCTACAAATTCAAGAAGCCCAGTAAATATCAGAAAGAGTAAACCCAAAGAAGACCACACTTAGGCACATAGTAGTCAATCTGCTGAACATTTACAATAAAGAGGAACCTTGAAAGCAGAGAGTTGGGAAGAAGGAGGGGGAACAGTAGAGAGATGATAGAAATGATGGCCAACTTCTCAAGAGCAACATGAACTAGAAGCAATGGGGTAACATTTAAAAAAAAAGTCTTTATCTAGAATTCTATAGTCAAGCAGAAATAAAGGTAAGGACATTTTCAGATAAATGAAAGTTGAGAATCTTCTTAGGGAGGAAAGGTTTTTCAGAGACCTTCCAGCAAACTTCCTCAGAGGTCCTGTTATTTGCCCAGATGCCCATGCTGTATGGCTGTGTGTCAAGGCAGGCTGAGAAGGCAAGGACCTGACATTTCCATTCTTTAGAGTGAACACCAAGGAACAGGGAGATAGGACAAAGAGAAATCAGTGATTGCCAGGCAACGAGCAGTGTTTGCCACACATGAATTAAATTAATTTTATAAACAGAAAGAAAATGACAAAGCTATATGTAATTTGCTGCACAGATGCAAGTAAAGCAGAAAAGAAGACGTTTGTTGTTAGGTTGGCCATTTTCACATTCTTAGAAAACCTTTAGGCATCATCTTTCATTCCTTCTTCAATATGCATTCAGTTTCTTGACAGCATGCTAGCTACTGGGCATAAAAAGATAAGTAATACATCTTAACCTCCATCTGCTGGATAGATAGACAGCTCTTACTGGTTTTTAGCAACGATCTTCTTGGCAGCATGTCATCTTTTTGAGAGAGTGGATGAATTTTCTTTAGAAACACTGATTAGGAAGCAATTAATTCAACTGTGATTGTCAGGAAATACTTCATAGTATTTGTGACTGTCCTTTATTGAGGGCCAGGTGCTGTCCTGAGTACTTTCAAATCTCTCATCAATCTTATGTGTTAAATATTATCATTCTTATTTTTATAAATTAGGGAACTGAGGCTTATATAAGGAAATTGCCTACAGGCATTCCATCAGTAAGGGGCAAAGTTAGGATTCAAATCTAGGAAAGCCTGACTCTAAAGCCTGTGTTCTTAACCAGAAACTGATGGGTGTGGGCTGACTTGCATTCTCTTGATTAAAACATATTACCTTTTCAAGTTGACTCAGTAGGCATTCTTGGAAGAGTTACATGTGATTTGCTTATTCATGGCATTAAAATTTTAGAAGTATGCTCATAAGGGAACCATTCACTAAAATATATATTGAAATCATTCAGGTCACCTGCAGGAGAATGTTCTCTCCATGTTTGTTGTGCTTATGTTTAAATTACTCATATAACCTCTAAAAGAAATCAGAGAAGCTATTCCTGTAATTTTACAAGACAAAATTAGGACTGATCACTGTCACCAGTATGCTTTTGATCAAAAAGTATTCCTAGTTTATTTAGCACTTGAATGATTTAAGCATGCAGACATAAATATTTAATGAGCAAAATCAGTTCATCCAGATTCAGAGAACTTAGACTGCCTTTTTAACTTAAGTCTATAAGCAGTAGCTATTTTGCATGAGACAGAAGAGATTTTCCATTTAACTGGAGTTACAAAGTAGTTAATTGATGATTTGATTCTGACTGACCCCTTGCTAAAAATTCTGAGTCTGAACTAGCAAAGGTCTTCAGTGTGTCTGCTATGAAGGGGCAGAGGGGAACGAGCAGAATTTTCATGAAGAGCTGAATCTGGGGTGGGTGGAGGAAAAGGTGGTATATATGGGGAACAAAGGTCTTCTAGCATTGTGCTTTGCCATCTTGTTAATACAGAATTATTGCCAATCAGTGCAAGCAGAAATAATACTATAATTAAAAAAAGAGGTAGTTACAGGACCGTGGAGTCTTTTCTGTTTGGCTGGCATATGGGGAAAGCAAACAGGAGGCTTTTTAATGGACTGTGTTTGGAAGTGGCACACATCACTTTGGCTCTCATTCCATTGACCAGAAGCCAGCCATATGGCCATGCTGCAAGGGAGACTGAAAATTATATTAAAGTATGTGTTCAGGAAAAAGGATAATACAAGGTACATAGAAACACAGGTGTATGGAAAACTAAACAAACAGAAAAAAATCAAGGGAATTATTAACTCTAGGAAAAACAAATAGTTGTACAAAGAAAGGAATAAGATAAAGGTGATAATAACAGCTAATTAACATTTACTGTATACTTACTCTGCACCAGGTCCTGTTCTAAGTCCTCACATACTCCATCTGTAAATTTTCTTAAAAGTTGTTTGAGATACGTACTATTGTAATTCCCATTTTACAGATGAATGTTTATTTCACCAGAAGTGGAATGCGATAGTGAATGAGGATAGTGGAGTAAGAGTCAAATATCTTTTATAGTGAATGTGGAAATAAGTAATGTGGAAAGAACATCTGTATTACAGTTGACCCTTGAACAACACAAATTTAAACTGTGCAGGTTCACATGTACACGGAATTGGATACAGAGGGCCGACTGTGGGACTTGAGCATCCTTGGATACTGAGGGATAACTGTATATAGTATCTAAAGTTAAATTGTCAAGGCACAGCAGCATATGCATTCAATTTAGAAATATAAAGGTATATATCAGTAGAAACAACTAAAAAAAAGTTGAAACGCCTCAGGTGCAGTTCAAGTGTAGGGTAACGGACTGCCCCCATGCTATTGTGCTTTCTGAACTATGTTGATAAAAATAAAGTACTTGGTATAAGAGAAACTATTAAGAGAAGTAAAATGAATGTGATGTGTAGTGGTCATCATTTATACTTATTTTCACGTAGAACTGAGATGGTTTTGGTAAGTCACTAAATAATGGAGCCTTATACTGAAGGGGAGCTAAGACCAAATTTCTAGACCTGGGTTTGTTCTACACTATTGGCCAAGTCACTCAACCTTTGAGTTTAATGAGAATGATGACCCCTTACTTTAACTTCTAAAGTTCCACAGTTCTAGGTGTTAAACTGGAAGTCTTAATACGGAAGTGTAGGTCAAAAAGCTAGTAGTTTTGGATGCCACATGGCTGTTTCATCACAACCACACCTCGTTTTATTCTTACCTAGTATCCTGGGTAGTAGTCACTTAGCTAACAGGATTATCTCAGTACCGGTTTCTCAGTAAGTATTTGTGTAATTTAAATCATTTTCATCAAGTTTTTTTTTTAACTTACTAAAGTATAACTTAGAGAAAAGTGCACATAGCTCAAGTGTACGTACAGCTGAGTGAACTCTTACAGTGAGCATACTCTTGATTACCAGCACCAGGATTGGACTGTGGGTCAAGAAACAACATTGCCAGGAACTCCTATAACTAACACCCAAGTGGATTAGGTATAAGGTTTTATTTCCAGGGTTGGTCTGAAAGAATATAGACTTTCAGTTATAAGATAAGTAAGTTCTGAGGCTCTAACGTACAGCTTGTTGACTGGTTAATTATATTGTATTGTATACTTCAGATTTGCTGAGAGAGTAGATCTGAAGTGCTCTCACCATAGGTACAAAAAGGTAACTGTGTCATAGTGTGCGTGTTAATTAGCTTGATTATGGTAAATATTTCATAATGTATATGTATATCAGATCATCATGCTGTAGGCTTTAAATATGAACAGTTTATATTTGTCAGCTATGCTCAATAAAGCTGAGAAAAAAGAAACAGAACATTCTTATTATCCCAGGAGCCCCTTTCAGTTGCCTCTTTCAAAGGATCAATCACTAGCCTGATCTAACCAATAAATTAGATTTTGAACTATATATAAATGACATCTAGTAGTTGTGTAAAATCAGACACATGGAGACATTCATATATCTCTTACCAATAAAACAAATATATAAATACACACACACACACATATATATATAAGCATCCATATACATTTATACTTTTAGAGTTTTTGGAAGGACATTGGTTTCCAGTTTTGTTTCTGGCTTCCCAAGAACATTTAAATTTGTTGAGGTTTCCTACTGATAGATACTGATTGTATAAGAATTGTATGCGTTTAATATCCACTTCCCATTTCTAAGTACTGGTCATAAAATCACGGTTATCTAATGTGAAAACTTTTATTCTAGGTTCAGTGGCATTGCAGAGCACGGATGGTCGCAGGAGCCAATTTTTACATCGTTGGACGAGACCCTGCTGGCATGCCTCATCCAGAAACAGGCAAGGATCTTTATGAACCAACTCATGGTGCCAAAGTGCTGACCATGGCCCCTGGCCTGATCACCTTGGAGATAGTTCCCTTTCGAGTTGCAGCTTACAACAAGAAAAAGAAGCGTATGGACTACTATGACGCTGAGCAGTAAGTTTTATTCTCTGTACAAATCTCTGAAACACCCTGTGCTCTAAGCTGCTCCCAGGGCTTTAAGGTCTTGTTTTGTCTTTATACCAACTTTGCTGATGACAAGCTTTGTTGTACTCATTTCAGGCAAAGGCAAACCAAGGAAATGAATTTCTCAGTATTTCAGAAGTTAGAAGTAGAGATAAAAATTGAATCTGGTTTCTTGGTGCATGATTTCAGGAATTTTTTTGTGAATTTCTTAAGGGAAGTATTGATGTTCTGTCTGCCATAATACTGAGCGTGTAGAAGTGGTCCAAGGACTTAGCGATGATGATACTGGTAAGCCCAGGGGATCTCTGTAGTGAGAGAGAGTTTAATATTTGCGCAATCGTGGTGTGATAGGCACTATCCCAATTCCTTTACAGGTATTAAATTAATTAAATTAATAACCCTGTGAGGTGGGTGTTACTTTTTTCCCTGCTTTGTAAATGAGCAGTAAGCCGAGGCATATGTGGTTCAGATCACCTGCGTAAGGTTGCAGAGCCAGCAGACGGCAGCTCAGCGGCTGAGCCCAGGCAGCAATGGCCCAGAGCCTACGCTCTTGACCACTCAGAGTGGTGAAGACTCCTTTCTTCTTTCTTCAAAGATCTTAGAAGGAGACAAAAATGAATAACCTTTCAGTGCAAATTATTGATAGTACTGAGCATGTATCTATCTACATTTGACAAAATTGTATTAATTTCTATCTGCAGATAATATCAATACAGGCATACCTCAGAGATACCTTAGGCTCAGTTCCAGACCACTAATTAGAATGATTATCTCAACAAGTGAGTCACACAAAGTTTTTGGTTTCCTAGTGCATATAGAAGCTGTGTTTACATTATACTTTAGTCTAAATGTGCAAAGGCAGTATTTCTAAAAAAGCAATGTACATTCCTTAATTAAAAATTGCTTTATTACTAAAAAATGCTAGCCATCATCTAAGCCTCCAGTGAGTTGTATGTAATGTTTTTGCTGATGGAGGGTCTTGCCTTGATGTTAATGGCTGCTGACTGATGAAGGTGGTGGTTGCTGAAGGTTGGGCTGTGGTAATTTCTTAAAATAAGACAGCAGTGAAGTTTGCTACACTGATGGAATCTTCCTTTCACGACCTATCTCTCTGTAGCACGCATTGCTGTTTGATAGCATTTTACCCATAATAGAACTTCTTTCAAAATTGGGAGTCAAACTGCCACTGCTTTATCAACTAAAGTTTATGTACTATTCTAAATCCTTTGTTGTCATTTCAACGATCTTCACAGCATCTTCACCAGGAGTAGAATCCATCTGAAGAAACCACTTTCTTTGTTCACCCATTAGAAGCAGCTCTTCATCCATTTAAGATCCATCATGAGATGCAGCAATTCAGTCACATCTTTAGGCTCCGCTTCAAATTCTAGTTCTTTTGCTATTTCCACCACATCTGCAGTTATTTCCTCCATTGAAGTCTTGAACCACTCAAGTCATCCTTGAGGGTTGGAATCAACTTCTTCCAAATTCCTATTAGTGTGGATATTTTGACCTTTTCCCAAGAATCATGAATGTTCTTAACTTCATCTAGAGTGATGAATCCTTTCAAAAAGACTTTCAATTGACTTTACCTAGAATCATCAGAGGAATCACTGTCTATGGCAGCTATAGCCTTTGAAATGTATTTCTTAGATAATAAGACTTGAAAGTCAAAATTACTCCTTGATCCATGGGCTGCAGAATGGATGTTGTGTTAGAAGGTATGAAAACAGTATTAATCTCCTTGTACATCTCCATCAGAGCTTGGGTGACCAGGTGCATTGTCCATGAGCAGTCATATTTTGAAAGGTATTTTTGTTTCTGAGCAGTTCTCAACAGTGGGCTTAAATATTCAGTAAACCTTGTTGTAAACAGATGTGCTGTCACCTAGGCTTTGTTGTTCCATTTATGGAGGACAGGCAGAGTAGACTGAGCATCATTCTTAAAGACCCTAGGAATTTCAGAACTGTAAATGAGCATTGGCTTCAACTTCCAGTCCCCAGCTGGCAATAGCCTCTAACAAGAGAGTGAGCCTGTCGTTTGGAACTTTGAAGCCAGGCATTGATTTCGCAACTTGGCTGTTTGGGGCAAGAGGCCTAGCTTTTGGCTTGTCTCAGTCATCAACATGCCTTCACACTAAGCTTAATCATTTCTAGCTTTTGATTTCAAGTGGGAGATGTGCAATTCTTCCCTTGACTTGAAATCTTAGAGACTATTGTAGGGTTATTCGTTGGCCTGATTTCAATATTGTTGCATCTCAGGGAATATGGGGGCCTTAGGAGAGAGAGAGAGAAGAGGGGAATGGCTGGTTGGTGGTGAACACACACACTTACTAAGGTCGCCATCTTATATTGGTATGATTTGTGGCCTCCCCAAAACAATTACAATAGTAACAACAAGATCATAGATCACCATAACAAATATAATAATAATAAAAAGGTTTAAAATATTAATGTTTGAAATAAAATAGTAATGAAAAAGCTTGAAATATCTTCAGATGCTCAAGTCCCCTCCAGAAAATGGTGCAGTATTTGCATATCACCTACACACATTCTCCCTTGTACTTTCTGTTACCTCTAGATTACTTATAATACCTAATACAATGTAAATGCTATGTAGATAGTTGCAAATCCATTGTAAATGCTGTGTAAATAGTTCCCTGTTCCTGGCAAATTCAAGTTTTATTTTTTGGAACTTTCTGAAATTCTCTCCCTAAACACTCCACCCCCAAATGCTTTCAATCAGAGGTTGATTGAATCCTTTGATGTGGAAATCATGACTCTGGAGGGCTGGCTTTGTTTTTCATTTATATTTTATCAGTTCCCTTCTACTGACAGGTGTTAACTGAACATTGAGCCTAATAACTTCTAATCTGAGAGCTCTCATCTTTTTTCATGATACTTTGCAGTTTGACTCTACATTCAAGAATAACGCTGACCCTCACCCTGTGTCCTCATTTGGTGTGGCTCGTTTTGTAATAGAAGGGACAAGAAGGGAAAAGAAACTTAAAAAAAAAAAAATCAAAACATTCTCTTGTTTCTGAAGGGGGTGTAAAGTTTGGTGTCATTTAATTTAATGATAAATTGCTGGATAAAGGAATACTGCTGTTAACAGTGGAGCTTGAGGGACTTGTTGGCTTCTCGTGTAACACAAATAATTCTGGAGAAATCGCACAGGCTTTCTGAGCTAAAATTCAGGAAAATCTTATGAGTCGGTGAACAGAAAAGGCTTTTATGACTGGTTTGGAGAGATGTTAAAGAACTCCTAACAGTCCCCCACGGCCTTGGTGTGGGATTCAAGGCAGGACCCACTCTAGACTGTGACATTCTGAAGATCAGTGTGTGGCTCAGGTACAATATACTTCCGAACCATACCACAAGAAGAAGTTGCAAGAAGCCAGAACATTTTTACTTTTGTATAATACCTAGAAAATAGTTCTAAATTGTGGCATATTTTGTTTGGCCTAAAAATAAATATGTATGTGTGCTTATGTATATGTATACATACGTGTGTGTATATATACTTATATACATGCATACATACATACTACAACTGCACCGTCTTAAAAAAAGTACAGCTGTAAAAGTGATGTACTGGAAGTTGTAAATGGACTTTTTCTACCAAAGATATGCCTTAGAAGCTTAAAAAAATTTTTTTAAGAAAAATAAAAGCAATTATAGTAAACCTTGAACTATATTATGGTAAAAGGTGATTGAAACCAAAAATATAAATTAAATGTTAAGGAAAATAAAAAACTTTCAAATATAGTTCTGTCCTTTCATGGTTCAGACTATGTCAGAGATTTTAATTTAGTCTGAGGAGGGGTCTACACATTGGCAATTCTTTTGAAAGCCCCTCCACTAAGAACCCCCATGGAGGGTAGCTTTGCCTTCCTATAAATTTATTAACATATGTAGTGTCAGAAAAAAATATGTAGTGTCAGAGATGGAGCGCTGGCAGGGCAACCCTTTGCTTCTCACCTAGCATGCAATTTATTTGTGTAGTTTGTGTACAAGCTGCAATGAACATAACCTTGTTCTGAAAGTAATAGTCACATATAGAGTGAGGAGTGAGAAATAGAATCATTCCACTAGTTGCCAAATACTTAAACCTTAGGTCGGTTTCCATTTTAATGAGTTGAGGAAACAAAACTAAATAGAGTTGAGCTTTTCCTTTGCACTTCTTGTGCTGCTGTGTTTCATTACTCTGGTTTCTTTGCATGATCAGCTGATTAAGTCACACAGGGACCCTAGAAGCCATCTGTCTGTGGTTGAATGATATGCTGGGAAGCCCTTGATAACTTTCATGTTTTGTTAAATCAGTGTAATATTGCTTTAAGTCTCTCTTTTAATCATTCAAAAGCTAAATAATTACATCAGTTCTCATAAGATTTTCCAGTGATGAATTGTGTCTTAGTTGCATGAGTGGCTCATTTTCTTGGAATTTTTTTGAATTACCAAATCTTAATAAATTGTAACTTGGGAGGCTTTAAAACTGCCTTAGTTTTTTAGTTTTTGTGTTTGTGTTCAAATATAATTAAGTTGATGGGAATATGTTGGAAAGTGATTAAAATTTTGTGGAAAGGCGATAGTCTTTGATGTAGTGAGAAAACAGAGTTATTAATTATGCACATATGAGGTTGTCTTGTGTTTGATTAATGGATGTTATTCAATGCCAGCTTTTATGTAATTAATGATTTTGTAGCTTTTGATTTGACTAAATACCAGTGTAAGACAAGGTTTAGGGAGAAAAAAACAAACTTTGTGAAGATTCCAGGCAAGATATGATTGATAAGAATTATGGTAAAAACCATCTGTTTATACTTAGGAAGTTAAGTAGGTTCATATTAGTGTAATAATGACTCAAGGAAATTTAGTTTTAAGACTACAAGATTAAAGCCCATTCTTTCAGATACTATGAACTTTTAGAGATAATTCAGTTGTTTGTAATGTTTCCTCCTTTATGCAGTAAATCTTCTTTGTATTTGGGTAGACAATTGCAAAATTAGACAAATGCAGCTCAGTAAAAAGAAAGCACAAGAGTGAGACTGCCTTGTGGAAACAGGGAAGTGAAGGGACAGGTGGACATAAATGTTTGCTGGCTGGCTATTTCCATGTTGTCAATAGAGTATTTCTTTCATGTTTTTAATGCTGGAATATACCTTAAATCATGTACTATTTGTGTCATTTTTAAATAGTACTCTAATTAGAGGCATCCTTAAAGACTTTTTCATATATTCTTCACTTCTTTTGTATACTTTCCACAGGAAAGCTCATCTGTTCTACTGGTTCCTATGCAGTGACTCTGAAAGCTATACCTTGGTGTTTCCAAGTTGCTAATTGTCTTAGCTTTCTATTGCTGTGTAACAAATTAACATGAATTTAGTGGTGTAAAACATCCCCCATTTATCCCCTCACAGTACTTTATGTCAGAAGTCTGGGTGGGCTGGACTAGACTCTGGCTAGCTGGGCTCTTATCTGAAGGCTCTGGAAAGAATCAACTTCCAAGATGACCCTTGTCGGCAGAATTCATTTCCTTACGGTTATAGGACTGAGGTCCCCATCTCCTTACTGGCTGTTGGTGCGGGTTTCTCTCTGCAGCTAGAAGCCACATTTAGGTTCTTCCTTGTGGGCACTTTGATCTCAGCAGTAGAACCTCCCTCATGTCAAATCTCTCATGCTTCAGATCTCTGACTTCTGCTGTCACCTGAGAACATTCTTTGCTTTTGGAGGGCTTGAACGATTAAGTTAGGCCCATTCAGATAATTTCACTATTTTAGGTCAATTGATTAGTAACTTTAATTGCATTTGCAAAATTCCTTTTGCTGTAAAGGACATGTCATGGGAGTAACACTGTGGGGTGAAGGTCATGAAGGCTATCTTAGAATTCCATCTACCACACTAATGTGCATTTCTGCTTAGATTTCTTGGTATTACTTAAAATGCACAGAAGCAACTTTACCTTTCCCCTCATGTATCTCCAAATCCTAAATTTCCTTAGTTGTTTGTTCTTCCCATGATGTAGAATCTTGAAGTCCTTTATTCTTTCACCTCACTCTTTACATCCAAGTCTTGCTGTGTTGGCCCCTGAAATATTTCTTGTGTGAATTCTTGTCTTTCTCATCCTGGCTCTGTAGTCTTTGTAGTCTTTGCCACACATAAATATTTCTGTCAGACTCCTGGAGAACTGCCTTTTCCATTAATTTCACGAAACGCTTTGTTTTTATTAATTTTGATGTTTCTTCTGAAGACTTGTAGAAGTCTCACTGTAATTGCATGAATTTATTATCCTGTGCTTCTAGATTTTGCACATATTTTATTGCAGGGAGTTATTACATAACCATTAACAGATAAGATCTAATTTAAAATCTTTTGCATTGTCTTCTCTTACTATACATTTGAATCATAATTAGGTACATACTAGTATGTATATTTTTGAAAATCAAATCACATGTTGTATTTTATATTTACTGTATCTTGTTTTAAAGTCAACATGTTACATTGAAATTAGTGTAATACTTTTCAACTTTGCTATGCTTCATTCATTTTTTAGCTGTTTATTGATTTCTTCCTACATGCCATTGCCAGGGGTGGGCACTGTGCTTGGAAACAAGCAGATATTGTTATTGCCCTCATGATACAGGAAAAATGTGAGGTGTGAGGATGGCCATGTCCCAGGTCTCTGTTGAGTCCCTGAGATATGCCCCACCAAGTGTGTGTCCTTGGCTTTGAGCAGGAAAGAATTGAAAAGTGAGCCACAGTTGAGTAAATGTGGATTCGTTCAGAGAGATACACACTCCATAGAGTGCGGGCTGTCTCACTCAGAAGAGAGAGCAGCCACAAGGCTTGAGGCTCGCTGCTGCTAATTTTATGGGCTGAGAAACTTCATATGCTAACAAGTGGGAAGATTATTTCAACTACTTTGGGGAAGGGGGTGAGATTCCCAGGAACTGGGCCACCACCCACCCTTTGACCTTTTATGGTCAGCCTTAAAACTGTCCTGGTGCCTGTGGGAGTGCCATTTAGCATGCTGTTGTATTTCAGTGAGTATATATTGAAGCTCAACGTCTGTTGGGAGTTGATTCTTTTACCATCTTCTTGCTAACTGCTGTGTCATTCTTTTAATGGTTTTGCCCTACCCGCTTCCCTCTGTCTCATTCATAGAATTTACATTCTGGAGAAGACAGACAGGCAGTAATCCACTAACAACACAGTTAATTAAAGGTGGCATGTGCTTTGCCAGAAGACCTGTGGAGAGCTCCACTAACACTTTTCTGACTAGTCAGAGTCTGGATTATCAGGCATGGGTTCCTGGAGCAAGTGACATTTGGGCTGAGCTCCAAAAGATAAGTAGGCATTCCCTTGGTAAAGAAGGAGTTAATAGCATTCTGGACAAAGGGATAAGCACAGGCAAAGGTACTGAGGTGAGAAGACTCAGAGGGTTTGGGAAGAAGGCCAGGGTGGACTGGAAAAGCGTGAAAGGAGGATGAAGAGATACGGACTAGATAAGGCAGTTCCTTAATAGGTACAAACTGGAATAGATTTTAAAAAGATAGTGTTGTTACAGTAAACATTAGATACTCGAAAGTTCAGATTTTTGGTAATTAGGTAAGTGGGATTATATAGATTGATTCTCCCAAGAAATTAACAAAAAATTCTGATGAAAGGAAACATTTTCTTAAGAGTATTGTGGCACTGGTAAGAACTGTAAGGCTAAACTATTAAGTAAAGGGTAGGACTTCAGGTAAGCTGTGTTGAAGTTACTTTTGTCCTGCGGGACTTAGCAAACTTGAGTACTAATTTCCGTGATCCTGACCTAGGTGGGGAGTCCAGCTGGAGACACTCCCATTAAGCTGAGGCTCCGTCCCACCTTAAGTGTTAAGGGAAAACCTGAAGTGAGCTCACTCCCCTTCCTCAGGGGACTGAGCAGACCACTGAGTTTTAGGCTCAGAAGCTCAGAACTGTTCAAATGGGCCAAACTCTTATTACCTGGGTTCTATCAAAATGAAAGTAATAAATAATCAAAAAGCCCTCAAGCCATGAAATTAGTTTTTGGTGGTTCTTAACTGGGCATGCCTCTAAATATTCAGCAGAAGCAAACATAGACTCTCTCTGGAGCATTATTTCTTTGTCCAAGGCCGCAACTTATTCCCATAATTATACAAGCTTGATGAATAGTTTAAGTCAAAAATGATAAAGTAGACAAGGAAACAAAGCACCAAAGCAAGAAAAAAAAATAAAAGTAAACTACAGTTAGCAGAATAGACCTGCAGAGACATCACATACTAGAATTACCCAGACATGGATTACAAAGTAACTACACTTGCAGTGTTTATTAAAACAAAGACAAGTTTGAAACTACATGGCTCATAAGTATAGAAATGACCTAGCAGGATAGAAAAGAGAAAGATGGGAAGGGAGGTCAGTGTGAAGGTGTGTGTTAGTGCAGGCCAGAGTTAATGAAATGGTAGTTTAGGTTTTAGGTAGGTTGTCACAGGGGCATTGGAAGAAAAGAAGCAAGTGACATTTGGACTAAGCTCCAAAAGATGAGTAGGCGTTCCCTGGAAATGTGTTATTTGACTGAATGATAGGAGCTGTTCTCCAGCTTTTATTTATAAGACTTTTGAGGAGAGGAAAACATGATGAATTAAGGATTTTTGTAAATTAAATTAGCTCAAAATAATTAACATTTTTATGTATTTCAGTTGATGTTTGGTTTGGAAATAGAAAATGTTAAATTTGTCATGTATGATGCCAACCAGAGCTTTCTGGTTCTGAGAAAGAAAGCCATAAATAACTGTTTATCTAGTTTTGAAGAGATGACTTGTGTTTGAAGAGAATTCTTAGTGTTTTAGTGTATATTTATATATGAATTTCTTTTGAGTTAGAGAATAGTTAATTAGCCCCAAAGTACTTCATTAGATTCACTTGTAAGTTAGTACCATTATTTTTTGTTCTGTGAGAGAAATTCCCTTTTGCTTCTCTGATGGCTTATCATCTAGTTAACATTTTTTGGTTAAAGCTGGTCTAATTGAATATGAACCATCGAAAGATACACTCAAAGGCCCACCTCCTGACCCCGGCTTCTTGTCTATTTGAACAGCTTGTGCTGGTGGCTCTGATGGCCACATCTGTGGACTGAGAGACCGCACATGGTTATAAAGATTTAAAATCTTCAACAAGTAGCCACGAGTCATTGTACTTAGGAGTTAGTCAAGATGCTGGCCACATGTAGTTAGTGTGTCTCACATGGGATAAGATGCTGGTCCCACATGGTCTGCTAAATGATGTGCTTTTTCTGTCCCTGCGTTCTAACCCTTCCCCGTCCCCTTTGGGATTTTTTGTTTTTGGGGGAGTTTTTTTTTGGCTTTTTTTAAAAGAAGAGGCATTCTGTCAGCTGTGGATTATAAGAATCTGTGACCAAGTGGTTTCAAAAAGGAAGAAAACAGACTTGTGTTTCTTTTTTCTGGTGCCATAGGGATTGGTTAACGAGTGTTATTAGATGGCCTAACTAGACTTGCTTTGTAGTGAAAGCCTCAGGTCCTTTATTTAGCAGCCTTCCCTGCTTCTGGCAGATTCTTGATTACTCACAGGTAACGTTCAGAGTTAGTTTTAGATCATTTCCGGAATGCCTTGGTTTTTACCTGATCTAATTTTTTTCTGTGCAATGCTGGCCATTTAAAGATGTAACTGTGAATAGATTACAGATAGTGGCTCTTCTTTGTACCTGACGTATGATAAAAAGTAAAATCCTCATGTGACAGAAGTACAAGCATGAGGCTGAGGAAAGTAAATATGTTTTCCGTAGCCAGGGTGGAGTGGAACCACCACCATGTGGAAGCAGAAACTCCCATTTCAAGTGATGAAGAAATGCTTGTGGCATGTGGGGCAGATGGAGTGTGAAATAGCGTCAGGAAAAGAGGTACCCAGGGACCTGAGTTTTAAAGTGCAATTTCAAAAGGAATGCAAGCAAACTTCTGGATTTCAGACAGTTTGGCATTCTGGGGAAAAGAAAGGACTTTAATGGGTCTGGCTTTTTTCCTTTAATCAAAAAGTCAGGGCAGAGTCATCTAGCAAGCTGTTCCCTCACTTCTTTCTCATTGCCATCAAGAACAAATCTACTGTATGCACATGACACAGGGTTTCCTTTTTTGAAGTCAAAATTTAAAATTGACATTGCCAAAGAGATGTAGGGTCATAATTTTCATCAATGAGACTTATTTAGGGAATTGATAAGTGAACATCTTAAGGAACTAAAACAGTTAATGTCTTGGCAATTGATTCTCAGCTGAACTAACCAGTTTTCCATCAGGTTGAGTGAGGGTTTTTTAGATACAACTGGAACGATCTGGACCCCTTCACACCCTTGACTTCCTTTGCTAAGCCCTGCCCTGACGAGTAACTTCTCTGGCCTGGAGATAAAAGTCAGCTAACTGTATTGATGCATTCTGTTATCAATTCATTCCCATACAGGTTCTGGTTACCCTCAGGAGGCAACTTGACATCTTTATTGAGATGGTGAGGACCGGACCATCTTGGATTAACCATGTCATCTTTTTCTAACTCCAAGTCATCACTATTCTTCTCTTCATTCTGGACCCTCCTCCTTTTCTCTGTGCTCTCTCATTCCAGACTGACTTCCCCATCTTTCATTTCTCTCCTGGTTTCCTGGTTCCCTTTCCTGGCTTTCATCCTCCTTCCTTTTCTCATTCTTGCCACTTATTTTCTTCTGCCACACACTTGCTAAGACCTCCCTTTTCCTTAAAAACAAAAGCAAAAACAAAAACAACACATCTTTTCTCCACTCTGTATCTCTGCCATTTTACCACTCCTTCTCTTTCCTTCATCATCCACTAAAGCTCCTTGATGAAAGAAAATTTAAATTCTGATTTGTATATCCAAGGTTTTCTTTGTTTTTGTTTTTGTTTTTTCCCTTGTGGTCGTCTTTTTTAGCCTCTCTGTGGCCTTAACGTTTTACTCTTTCCATGGCCTGCATGCAATCATCATGGTTTTCTTCCTACTCCCTTGACAGATGCTTTTACTCTTGGTGAGTCTTCTTTCTTTGGAGAGCTTATCCATTTTCTCAAACTCAATTTTTAAAACTATGTTTCTAACCCTAACCTTTCCAGAATTTTTTAGAAATCTCTTCTCAGAGTCTTGCTTTTTTCCTAGGCCTGTCTGACATGCAGTCAATTTCTTTGTCTTCCTTCAAGTTGTAGCCACTTACATGGGAGAAAGATAATAGCTTACTTCATTTGTCACCTCTGGTAACCCGCCCATCTGCCTGGGACACTTTATTATAGTGGGTCTGACTTTTCTTGCACTTTGAACAGTTGATAGAAGTGGGAGAGACTCCCTAGACTTAAACTACTTGAATCCATCTTGCTTTGAAGCAACATCTGTTAACCTTTCCTTTTCATCAGTCATCTTTGAAAATGTGTACAGACATTTAAAAGATGTTTTACCTAAGAAGATGACAGCTATTGAAATACTGAAATGAATGTATTTCTTCCTGTCTTTCTGGTGGTGCAGGGACTAGAAGAGCAGACAGGTGACTAGGGGAAGATGTCACATGCCTGAGTTGAAGAAGCAATGCCTTCTGCTTAATAGTAAGAGATGAGATTATAAAGCATTTACATTGATTTGCCTGTGGCTGATTAAATGAGTTACACTATTTTATATTCATATGTTGTGTGTATAGCATTGCAGGGTAGAACTCTTAGACATGTTTCAAAGGGGAGTAGGACATCCATTGAAGTCTGGGTACCTCACTGGGGAGTTGGAAAGGCCAGAATCAGGGCCAGCAGCAAATGTAAGAGGGAGAACTACTAGATCCAGGACCAAGAGTCACATTGATCTTCGAAAGTAACAGTAGTGGGCAGGCATAGGGATAGGCCAGATGCAAGAGGTGTGTGGAGATGGATGGTAATACAGCCAAGCCCAAGGTTCAGAAGCCCAGTGAGCAGTCAGGTCATTGATCACACAGACAGTGAAAATTAGAAAAGGGGGAGAGGCCAGAAGCTGGTGTAAACTCTTGATCGTGAGGAAATCACAGTACTTCTTTCTTGGTCAGGAGATCAGTCCTATTGAGTGGATGACCCGAGAGCTCATCGATAGACTGAGTGAACCAAGCTAGGAACAAGTTAGGTGTGTGGGTTCCCTGGCTGAAGTGGAGGTGAGCGAGGTCAGAAAGAAACCAGATCTGAAGATGACTGTTGAAGAGATCACCAATGGTGGGTAAAAATCTCCAGTGGGAACAATCTAGATTTAGAGAAGAGGGGACATACAGGGAGCTCAGATTAACCACAGCAGTCAGAAGCCCTATCTCCTCCTTTGTTTTTTTTTTTTTCTTTTCGCCAGAGGATGAAGTATGGTGACTTGTTTAAGACTCTGAGTGGTCCTGTATTAAACTGATAGAATTTTTCTGTGTATATGCCTTTCTGTGCTTTCATATTTCACCAAATACTTGGTGAGTTCCTAGTTAGAAATCTAATCAAGTACCTGATCAGTGGTCAGTATTTATTGAATGTGTGTTGTGTCCCCAGCACTGTTGAGGTATACTTGTGCTGCTGGGGTCTGTCATTTAGGGGTGAATTAGTGGCCATTGTAACTCCCGTGGAGCCAGAATAGAGAAAGTCATGCTCTGTCCGCATCCTGTTTACCTGCTCTCATCAGGGCAGTGTTCCAAATGATTGAGGTTTCAGATTAATTAAAGGTCATATTATTTAAAATTACTTAAAATCACCGTGGATAGAGATTTTAAAAGTAAGCTTTCATTGATAATAATTTGATATTTTAAATTTGATTTTGATATTGATCATTTAAAGCATCATGGACAAAATTAAAAGCACCCGTGATACCACTGCATAGGAATAACCACCATTAACATTTGGGTGCATTTCTTTATGGCCTTTTCCTCCACCCACCCCCTCATTTTAACAGAACTGCAATAGTATTCTATATACAGTTGGGGCCCTGATTATTTCACTTCATTATAACATAATGAACATTTTATCCTATGCTGTAATTTATTTAGACCTTCAACTTTTAGATCATTTACATTTTACTGTCGAAAAACAACTTTCAGATAGCTGACTTTATGTATAGTATTTCCCTGCATCTCTCATTATTTCCTTTACACAGATTCCTAGAAGAGTGATTGTTAGTTAAAACATACCTGGCATACCTCTAGAAGCGAGGGCCACTTGGCAGTTTATGGTTTCACTTGATTCCCGGGTTAACTCTACAAATGTTGAAGTGGGAAAGGAACATATAGCCACTAACCAGGAATAAACAGGGCTTGTGGTCTGGTGACCTGAGTGACCCAGAACTCTTACGGGTCCTGGTCTGCTATCTGGTTGGTTTCCTTGTTTGAGGGAAGGGGTTGAAATTACTAGTAGACAGTATGTGTCATAGCCACCAGTGCTCGGTGCTTAGTGGTCTAAGGGCCTGAGGGCTTCTGTGTGTTTTGTAGGTATGAGGATGAACAGAACACTACCTTTGTGTAATATCAGTGGAATAATATTAATTATTGCTACTTACTTGCTGCTATTGCTATTTTTAAAATTTCAGTTTTTGTTTTACTGTTCCAGCATGCATTTAGCCTCTCATATTCAAACTTCCTAAAAAGTTTTCAATCTCTACTGGCTATATTAAATTTTTTGTTTTTTCAGGGAAAAAAAAATCCTATTCCTAAATGATTAGTTGCCAGGGGCTGGGAGGAGGGGGGGGAGGGTGGGAAATGGGTATGGACATAAAAGGGCAACTCCGCGATCATTGTGGTTTTAGAACTGTTCTGATTCTTGACTGTGGTGGATACATGGACCTACACATGTGATAAAATTGTACAGAACTGAGTAAACACACAGAGAAATAAGTATGAGTAAAACTAGGGAAATCTGAGTCAGGTTGATGGGTTGTTTCCTGGCTGATATCCTAATAGTAATATTATGCTGTAGTTTTGCAAAATGTTACTATTGGGAGACCCTGGGCAAAGGACATATGGGATCTTGCTGCATCATTTCTTACAGTTGCGTTTGAATTTGAATCTACAATGGTCTCAGTAAAAATTTCAGTTAAAAAGTACTTTTCCCACTTCTAAAAATAAGTAATTTTTGATAGCGTAGTGTTTTGCTCAATGACAAACTTGAAATCAGGTTGATATTCCTAAGTACCACGTTTCATCCAGATTTTTTTTCTTATTAATCTTGTCTACCATGAACAGAGGAACAAATATTTTAAAAAATTTCACTATAACTGAGTTTTTAAAAATGTGAAATTCTCTTTTTTTTCTCCCTTTCAGCCATGAAGACTTTGAATTTATTTCAGGAACACGAATGCGCAAACTTGCCCGAGAAGGCCAGAAACCTCCTGAAGGCTTCATGGCTCCCAAGGCCTGGACCGTGCTGGTGGAATACTACAAATCCCTGGAGAAAGCTTAAGCTGTCACCCCAGTCACTTCACTTCTGACATCTCGCTAAGTAACAAGAAGGGACCACGTACTTACTGTTGGTATTTCTTTGTGGTGGTATCTGGACATGCTTCCTAAAAACAGGCCCTTTTCCTTAACTAGCATCAGTTTTGGTCTGCCTTATGAGTTCTGTTCTGAACCAGTGTAACACACTCCTGGTTTTAATGTATCTTTTCCACTTATTATAGTTAATATTCCTGCAATACAATTTTAAAACCTAGTCTTTTTGTATTCTATTTATGCTTCTGTCTGATGATTTTTTTCAAGCTGTTATATTAGTTTGTAACCAATAGTATACCCATCGAATCTCACTTTTGATCTCTTGCAAGAAGAAAAAAAAATCACTAAACAATAAACTTGGCTAGACCTTGTTTTGGGAATTTTACAAGACATCTGTAGCAATTAGATTTTTTTTCTACATTGAAAGTATAAACTGCTTTCTTTCTTCTTCCAATTAGCTATTGATCTCTCAGCTGTTACAAAGTATATTAATATCTGTAAACCCTGAATGAACTTTCTTTATTCAATAAAATTAAACTTTTGGCTTCTTATGTATGTGAATTTTTAAAATTGTTTTGCTTACATGTACCTTATCCTTCTTGTGAAAAAGTTTCTGAGAGGAGGGAAAATACAGGCATCTTCCCTTACTGTAATCAAATATTCAGTTCTGAGCACTGTTTCATAGTGATATTTTAAGTGGGAAAATAATCATGCAGTCTCAATCCATCCAAAAATTCAACCCATTTCCTCAAATTTCTGTAACATTTAAAAATACCTAAGATAGTGGTACCAGTGATAGAGACATGATAGAGGGAGGTAGGTGAAACCCAATTAGTTCATTTGCTGTGGGGGATGGAGGCAGTGGAAGCAACCTATCAAGTTTGCTTTTGCAGAATATTCTTAAGTAGAATATTCAAGTGGAGATGCTTATTTAGGATCTGGATATACAGTTTTGGTTGAGATGCATGCATTTTTTATTTGCAATTATAATTCCTATGATGAAATAATTTTGTATGATCTGGCCTTGAAAATCCAGCATTATGAAGAGATAGCAGATTATGCATGGAGATAGTGGATAGTCACTATCCACTAAGGCAAATGGTAATAAAATAGAATTAGGAAAAGAAATAGAAGGAAAAAAAATTTTTAAATAAAAACAGGTCATTGAGGGACTCCATTAGTGAGAAAGTTGATAGGTAGAAAAAGATGGAGAATATGTAGATATTTTCTAGTGGATTGATTTATTCACTAGTGGATACTGAATGAAAATACTCATGAGCAGGTTACATAAAAAGTATATGGATGGATATGTTGATGGGAAAAATTAGAGCTGATGGTTGATACTACTTTTTTAGTTCCATATTAGCTAGACTGTTTTTGGGGAGAACTCCTTTATGTAAATCCACAAAGGTTGAAGGGCACCATAGATTATCCCTCTCCAGCCACAAACAGCTTAGGTGTGACTCAGCAGCTAATTCAGGAACTCCCACCTCAAGTGCTGAAAATGTAGGAAGTGATATAAAGATGTAGGGACAGAATGAATCTTGGTTTCACGGTAGCAGTGACAGGGTTGAGATTCTGAGGGCAGTGAGTATCCAGTGGAGGTGGCGCCTATGGCACTGGGGTCTTCTGTGCAGAAGTAGTATCTTATCTCGAATATTCCAGTGGTGTGGCCTTGGCTGAGGCCTCTGCAACCTCCTTTTGTTCCTGACCGTTTTCTAAGCCTCACTCTTGCATTTTCCATCAGTGCTGTAACATACCCAACAGCTTTCCCATATATTCCTTTGCTGCCTAAATTATCTGAAGTTTGAATTGTTTGCCAAGAACCCTGATCATAACAGGTGGCGTGTGAAAAAAATGTCTACTTCACATTAAAATCTTAATACTGCTAAATTCAAGGTGATTTTTACTATTAGCTTATTTTAAAAGTTTAAAGTAGAGAAAAAAATTTTTTAATACTTGACACTCAGAAGACTTACTCTTTTAAAGTTACAAAAATTTACTCATAAAATCGAGATGAGAACATGAAGAACAGAAATCAAGGTTAACATCATTAGAGTGAAATGTGGTCTGAAAAGTAACTGTGTTCTATCATGTGGTTATCCTTTCTAAGTCGCACCGTGCCCCCTCACCTCCAACCCACCGGAGAGGGACATGATTCCAGGCCACTGTACTCTTGGAATTGGCCACCCTCTCTGTGTTCCAGAGTGATGGAAAAGAAAAGCACCTAATGATTTCTTCCAGTCCACGGGTTAGTATGTGTGTCTTTAATCTACAAATATGATATATGCAGGAATTTTATATTTTTCCTTTCCAGTTCATAAAAATGAGCTCAAACCAATATTTAAAACCTTCAACCCTTACACCAAACCTCTCCTGCCAAGTGGTCTTGGAAATCTCAATGCCATTTTTATCTATCCATCAGCTGGAAAAGTGAATGGAAAAATAATTTTCTTTAAAGAAAGGAGGGAAAAAAAGTGCAATCATCTTGGCAGAAATATAATGTTTTAAATCTGTCAATTCTCTATTCCACTCTGATAATCAAGACCACATATTTGAATTTCACTTCCATCCAAGAGGGGAACAATTATGTCATCTCTTGAAAGTTTACATTTAAATACTTTATCAGGAAAAATTCGGAAGTCATGCTTCCCACATATGGTATATTTTTATTAGCGCATATGTATCCAGGGATGAGTTGGCTCACGAAGTGAGGAAGCGTTTGCCCACTGGGCTGCTTTTACGTGTTGGCTACATTTCTTGGAGGGCCCATAAGCCTCTTTGTATTTCTGTGGATTTCACGTCCTCCACGCAGTCTTGTCCTGAATGTAATTATACGTCAAGTTGTGCAAAACACATTCTGCCCACTTAACTCCCAGTCAGTCTTTTCAGGACTGAGGTAAAAGCTGGCCTCCCTCAAGATTAGTACTTGAGAACTATGATTGAGCAGAGGGGGTGTTAAGATTGAACCCTCTTTTTCCTGACCCCCTGTTTCACCAGATTCCTGAGGAAAATGGAACCAGAGTTTAGGGCCTAGATTTTGAGGAACTGACATTGGAAACATGGAAAATTCCATCATGGACCTTTATCACCCTGACCTGCACCAGCTCTGAATATCTAAAATGATCTGCCTTTGTTAAGAATAGGAAAACATCACCACTGAAATGGATTAGGAGACCGACTCCCTCTCTGCTTGCCTTCTAGCAGCTCTGGCTTGTCTTTGAGAAATGTTTGTCCTCTCCGAGAGCATAACCACTTCTGTTGCCCAAAAGAAAGTAAGTGTCTGCTAAAAGCAAACATTCTGGGATGTTGCCACATGATCAGGCCTCTAAGAAAAAACAGCTAAGTCGAAGGGGATACTGACATGTGCCTGGTTCACCGCCTGGCTTCCTGGAGCCTGCACTAAATGACTTTGAACTTCAGTGTGTGTCTCATGCTATTTTGTATGGCCTAGAGGCACATATATATGTTCTACATGGGTGCAGGTATAGCAATTTGACTTTTGGTATGTTGTGGGCAATTCCAGTGGGCTGGCTATTCACTGGCATCTGTTAGAGAATTTTGAGTAAAAAATAAGTTAAAGTACCCAGGAGATGTTTTGACTTAAGCAGAGGCACAAACTTAAAAGAGAGTATAGTTTTGTGGTTAAGCATTCAGGCTCTGAAAGCAAACTGGACCAGATCCTTGCTGGTTGTGTGCAAAAGTGAACGTTCTCATGGGAAACCTAGCTTCTGTGCCCTGACCACATGCACGACATTCTGTCAGCACTACACATTTGTTGTTCCTGCTGATAAACCGGACCTTTCCATCACCAACCATTGTGAATCTGTAATTGCCTGAGCAGTCATTTCTTCCAGTAATGGGAACTAAACATTTGTGAATACAAATAATTAGATATGCAGAGAATAAACATATAGATTTTTAATAATAATTCCAATAGTGGTTCTTTCACTTTTACACTTACAGTGACTGTCCAGGCAATTACAGATTCATTAGATTCCTTGAGAATATTCACTTTTGCATTTCCTGACTTTACGTTTTAATTTGTATCCTGTACATTATAGTAACATTTTTCTTTGCATTTAGTTTCCTTTTAAAAAATGAGAATAAAGGAAAAAAATTTAATGTCCTAATCTCTCAGGGAAACCACTACATACCACATAATAGCTGCACTGGGGGTTCTTAAGTTTTTATATTTTTAAATCTTTGGAAAAATAGGAAAGGGATTTGGTTTGTTTTATTCACATCTCAAAGTTTGCATAAAATATTTTCTTTTACTGCCAGAAATAAACAAAAGAGAACAAAGAACCTCAAGAAAAGAAAATACAGCTTAGAGACAAACTTGAAAACTCAGTTCTGAGTTATTAAAATATATTAAATGGAAACGTTTAAAAGGCAGTCCTTTTAGAAAAGGGTCTGGAGTGATGACGTCGTTTATGGTGATGACTCTGAAAGAGGGCACAGGTGATGTGGTAAAAAGTCAAGAGCTCTGTTTACAGGAGAGTTTGGGGTATTATGTTAAATGAGATTTTTAAAAAATGTGGAAGTACTTGTTCCCAGGACTCTCTATATAGCAGGTATTCAACATATGTTTGTTTCCTCCCCTTGGAGGTACACTCTAGGTGCTGTCTAGTCTTCCTTCCACCTCCTTAGACAGGATCCTGATTGTGTTGAGGTAGGCAGTGTGCCCAGCCCTAAGGGGATGGGTGATGCGGTGCTGGACATCCTGTTCCCAGCCTTCCCAGCCTCCCTCGTAGCTGTCATTGGCCATGGGACCAACTTGGGCCAAGGAGACCTAAAAGGAGTTCTCTTGGGGTGGGGACTTGGCTTTTCTTACAAAAGAGAGAGGATACAGCTAGCCATATGACATTTCCTTTTTCTCTGTCTGGTAGGCAGACTTAAGAATGCTTCCTTGGCAAGCTCTGTACTAAGATGTGATGCATGGTATTTAGCAATTTCTGTTGCATTTGAAAAAAGTTTAAAGAAATGTTTTTCAAGTTGTGGCCTTGACCCAATTGTTAAAGTCACCTGGGTTGGTATCTCTGGTTTGAAGCCAGGATGTTCTTTGTGTCACACATCCTAAAGTTTGGTATTTGGTAGTGTAAAGTCTGAGATAGATAATTCTTTTGAATTGGTTTGTTTAAAAAGTTGTAATGTGTTTTGATTTGGATATGCATTCCAATTAAAGACTTTAATAAGCTTTGGACTTGCCTATCAGCTCAGAAAGGGAGGTTTATGGAGAAGTTATTGTTTAGACCCACTTAGTAAAGCTCTGCTCCTTTGAACATTTCAAGAAATACTCAAGTTGAGAATTTGCAGCTGGAGACAGAGGTGGAACAGTATGGTCCTCTCTTGGACTAGGGCTTTGATAAGTCTTTCCTCCTTTGCTAAGAGGTTAAAACTTATTTGCTCTCCCATAAACTATTGCCAGGGATTCCTGAAATACCAAGGGCCCCATATAATCTCTTTTAGAAACAGAACAAGACCACTGCTAACAATAACAACAGAATTATTTTTAAATATTTTTCCCCCTAGAGCCTAGGTTACCTCTTCAGGTGTTTGCAATTTGCTTGGTTCGAGACTCCATCCAGGAAATGACAAAACAGTCCCTAGATAGCCCAGTCTCCTTAGTTGAAAGTCTTATAAAAATCAATCACACGGTATTTTAACTTCTAAGAAGGAAAAGTTTACAGGCATTATGAGGTTTCTGTAGACATCTCCAGGTCCCCCTGAGTTGATCCTGCCTTAGGAGACCCTCCAACACCAGGCAGCTGGGCCGATGTGGCCCCCTGCAGTGTGAGGCTTCCTGCTGCCCTTTCTCCTGAGGTTCTTGGGGAGTTGACACAGGCATTTTTCCCTTTGGGGCCAAGCCAGTTTCCCATTGTCTCAGTACCTTCTCCTCTTTTTCTCCAAGGCCACCCTACCACACTGGAAAGGTTTCTAACAAGAGAAGAAAGAACACTTCTGTCTCAGAAAAATGCTTAGCATCAAAGGCCTCTAGGCAAGCTTTTCAATGTTTACAGTTTTGGGTTTTTTTTTTTTCAAGTGTTCTTAATACTCTGAGGAATGCTAAGCAACCTTCTCACACCTCATGTAGTCTGGGAATCTCCTTCCCAGGAGAGACATCTCCCTGCCACTTCAGCTGCCAAGAACCCCTTGTGGCAGATCCCCACTGCCCAGTCCTGCAGTGAGCCGCAGGGCGTGGCTGCGGGGGCGCTTGATCATGGGATGCAACTGCAGGAGATTCCCAGAATCATCCAGGCAAGTCCACTGTTTATGATAACCAGGGCTTCTGGCCCTGGGAAATTACTTAAAAATGAAACAAATTGAAAAGTCTTAGACAAAAATCTTGTCACAAAAAATAAATATAGCCAGCAGAAAAATACAAAAATGAGAAAATGTTCAGCTAAACTAGATTTTTAAAAAATTTCTTCCTGAAGATTTCAGTATTTTTTTCTTTTAAAGATTTTTTTCCTTCTAGTTTTATTGAGCTGTAATTGACATACAGCACTGTATAAGTTTAAGGTGTACAACATAATGATTTGACTTATCTGCATCATGAAGTGATGACCACAATAAATTTAGTGAATATCCATCATCTCATATAGACACAAAATTAAAGAAATAAAAATTTTTTTTCCTTGTGATGAGAACTGTTAGGATTTACTCTTAACAACTTTCATATATAACATACAGCAGTGTTAATTATATTTAGCATGTTGTACATTACATTCCTAGTTCTTATTTATCTTAAAACTAGAGTTTTGTGCCTTTTGACCACTTTTATCCAATTCTCACTCTCTCCTCTCCCCGCCTCTGGTAACCACAAGTCTGATCTCTTTCTATGAATTTGTTTCTTAAGTATAATTGCCCTATGATGCTATGTCAGTTCCTGATACACAATATAGTGATTCTCTATTTCTATACATGACCAAAAGGTTGCCTCAATCAGTCTAGTTTCTATATGCCACCCTAGAGACATTACATAATTGTTGATTATATTCTCACACTGTACATTTCATACCCATGACTAGATTTCTTATTAATGCAAATTAAAAAACCCCAAAGTGTCTTGTTTTATTCTGGCTAGGAGGCATTGAAATTAGCTGTAAAGTGTGAGGGCCCAGGGGAATTTTACTGACTCCAAACTGTGTCACCGGGCCCCTGAATGTTCTGGAGAGTGTCACCCTGACCCACTATCTGCAGCTGGGGATTACTGATATTCTTAATGAGGAGAATATCCTGCATATGGAGGGGTGAAGCATTTGTTTATTTACATTTTTTTTCTAATGTTTTTTAGGGGGGCAGAGGAGGTAATTAGGTTTATTTACTTATTTTAATGGAGGTACTAGGTATCGAATCCAGGACCTCGTGCATGCTAAGCATACGCTCTACCACCGAGCTAACCCCTCCCCCAATGAAGCATTTACATTAGACCCAATAGGACCAGCCACTGTAGGTTTTCACCCAGGAGTGTGACATGAGGCAAGCAGGGAACTTAGGTAAGTAACTTTGGCCACAATGTGCTGAGAAGGGAGTAGGAACTGCACAGGGATCAGTACAAAGTGTTGTGCTTATTCAGACAGAGGGCTGGAAGGGGTTG
Organism: Vicugna pacos; assembly: GCF_048564905.1. Lineage (NCBI taxonomy): Eukaryota > Metazoa > Chordata > Mammalia > Artiodactyla > Camelidae > Vicugna > Vicugna pacos. The sequence continues at coordinate 45,908,080 of NC_132988.1, forward strand.
GCTTAGGTGTTGAAAGAAGCAATGGAGAAGAGAGGATGGCTTTATCATCTTTGCAAGTAACTCCTGGGCCTCATAGCTCTGTCTGAGCTGTCTTGGTGGCCACATAAGCTTTGACATCATTTGTTCACTCATAGGTGAGCTTTTGACAATATGCGTTCAAATTAATTCCTGTTGTGGCAGCTCCAAATACCAGATGTGTCTGTGCCTTGGGAAAACCTCTGGGGGCCCCTCTTCTTCCACTTCCCTGGGGGCCCTCTTTCTAATCATTCCATCAGTGTTGTCAGGTTACAGGATACCCACTGTATATACAAAGAACACCTGGGATGCCACCTAACCATTATGCTTCTAGATTGTTTCTTGGAAAACCACAGATGTTTCTTCCTAATTAGAATTTCAGGATGCATGAAGAAGAGCCCTGAGGAAATAATGCTAATAAGTAATGTTTGCTGTGGGTTACAATGCACCAGGCATTGGGTAAAAGACTTTACATACATTAACTTTTCTAGTCTTCACAACCCTATGGTATAAGGTGACACTTCTGTCCCTGTTTCACAGTTGCAAAAACTGAGACTTAGGTTAAGTCTCAAGGTCATATGTTATTAAGTGGTGGAGGTGGGGACAGGAACCAAAGTATGACTGATGTCAGGGCCTGACTTTGTGTAAGACAGGGTTTTCATTGAGGGATTTAGAGGTGTCCAGAAATGCAAATTAGCTCTTTGGGAGGAGGAGGTACTTAAAGATAACAATATAACAATGAGTCAAGAATAATAAATAGTTGAACATCTATTGTGCACCACATTCTGTGTTGAGTGCTTTATACGACTTATCTCATTTAATTTTTTGCAGTAGACTAAAGAGGTAGGTAAAATTCCTATTTTACAGGCAGGCAAACTGAAGCTCAGAGAGGATAGGGGAATTACTCAAGATCACAAATCTAGTAAAATGCAAAGTCAGGCTTAGACTCAAACTCAGGAATTCTGCAAAGGTGGCACACATTTTAGACTATGAGTGAACACTAGTTCATATGTATTTTCTGATTCTTACAATATGCCTAGAGTTGAGGATGCTCTGTAATCAAGACAGATTTTTCTAAAGTGTTTTCTGAAGACTTCCTGAGTCAGAATTTCTTCTGATGCTTGATAAAAATGTAGATCTCTGGACCCAATGAATCAGAATCTCTGGAGAAAAGGGCTCAGGGACCTGTATTTCTAAGAAGCCCCTGCTTGATTACTGGGTGACTGAGTTCCAAGAGCAAAAAGTGGAAGCATGTGATGTCTAGAGGCCCAGACTTCAAACTTGTACCCTGGTGTCCTGCCACATTCCATTGGCCAAAACAAGTGGCAAGGCTGCCCAGATTCAAGGGGAGAGGAAATAGTCTATCATTTGGTGGAAGAAGCTCCAAAGTCAAATTGGAAGGTCACATTGCAAAGCATAGGAGGAGAAAGACAGTATCTTGTGGCTGTTTTTGTATTTTATTACCAGTGGGAATTCCACCAAGCAGCGGGCTGGACAACACGCCTCACTCTTTCACTTACTATAATCCTATCCTGAAGTATTGCCTTTTCCATGATACAGAGGGTGCTGATGCACTTAGTTTTACAGGAACAAAATAAAATAATGGATTTTGTAATGAGATGGGAAGAGACTGTGGAAATCTTTTGTACTATAACAGTTTCACCACATTTCTCATGGCAAAGTACTAAAGAGTTGTTTAACTTAAAAATGTATTTTGCATTTTTAAACAAAAAGGCAAGTGTTCCAAATTTGCTATCCTCTTCTGTGATGACAAGTGGCTGTCAGTAGTATGCTACCCAGCAGATATTTTTTGGAAAATATAAACACAATCTATCCCACAAGTTTAAAGTGATGTTTTAATAGTAAAAGAGAAAGTAATTGCTTTTCAAAAGAAACTCCTGCTGTGAACAAAGCATTTTGAAGTTGGATGTTTTGAAGTATTTCCATTGTTATTTTATCATCAAAAACAACATAAATGTGTCATGTACAAGTTTTCTCATATCTAAACTGTTAGAAAATTGGAAACTAAATTTTCTGTTTAAAAACATCCTTCAAATAGAGAGCTTTAGTGAATTTTGAAATTATTTGTTAATAATACAAATGTAATACTTTCCAATTCACTTATGAGGAAACAGACTTAGCAGAAAAAAGAAAATTTACTAGTGGTATTTTAACAGAAAAATATTGAGAAACGGTAGAAGAAATAGAAAAGTAAACTCCGGTATTGACAACCAGGGATAGTTTTTCCGTGTGGCTCTAGGTATCTACGCAAGGGACTTTTTGCTGATGACAGCCATTAAAACTCAGTGACATCACAAAATGTTGAATTAAGATTTAAAAACCCACCCTCCTGAGACGGTCCCCAACAAGGATCCTCCTGCTTGGTGTCATCTGAGCCAATAGAATGAGACTGAGTTTGGTTCAGGAGCAAAGGAAGGCTTTACTCTTCGATCAGAGAATTGGAGAAGCTCGAGCTCGCGCTTTACGGTAGGCTGGACAGGCTGTGGGCGGGGCGGCTTTATCGGTCCTCCGTGAGTAGGGGAGTTCTCGCGATGAGGAGCGGCTGTGTCGCTCACACGGGACTGCCAGGCGCAGCGTCTCTGCACACAGCCCCGCCATCTTGAATCGCACTGGTGTGCTGCAGTGCTTCTGTGGCCGCAAAGCTGAGGCGTTTGGCGCAGCCGTTTCTCGGGAATAACTCCCTTCTGAAGTGCTCATTGCACAGCCTTTGTACTCAGCATCCAAGAGCAAGTGAAACAAGACTAAGCCAAAGGAAAAAAAGGTTAGACTTTATTACCCAGATTCTTTTTTCCCTCAGGATTTGTTCGTGGACTTTGCCAGTGACAGTATATTTAATCACTTTGTGCTCATCGAAATCATGAATGTTAGTGTTAAAGTTTTAGTATAAGCACAAGGTTCTGAGGAAAATTAATTTAAAAAATTTAAATTTATTTAAAAATATAGATTGTATTATCTGTCTTTTTAAAATATGATTTTCTATTTTTACCTTCCATAAGTAACAAAGAATAGTAGTGCAGTAGACAGACATATAAAAGGAAATATCACATAAGTTAAGTTGGCTACTATCATAAAAACAGAAAATGTACAGTGTTGGTGAGGATGTAGAGAAATTGCGGCCCCGGTGCACTCTTGGCTGGAATGCAGCGTGCTGCAACAGCTGTGGAAAGTGGTGTGGTGGTTCTTCAGAAAGTTAAACATAGAATTACCATACAATCCAGCACTCAGTTTCTAGGTGCACCCTGAAAAGAACTGAAAACAGGGACTCAGATACTTGTGCACCAGTGTTGGGAATTCCTGCCAGAACTGAAAACATGACTTTGCACTTAATAACCTGTCCGTTTGTATAATTTGCTAAAGATTCGAAAATTATTTTTTTCTACCTTTTGTTTCCCAGTCTTAAAAGGTAGAATAATGTGAATTTTCTTACTACATAATCAAGATAAGCAATGCTAACTGCTATAAAAATAATCTCCAAATCTTGTTGGCTTAATACAAAAGCAGTTCATTTCCTGCATTTATCACAGTCTGTAGGTAGATGTAGATCACTCCATTTTTTGATTTCATTCCTTGTAATCTGTGGATTCCTTGATCACTGTGGAAGAGCAGAGAGAGTGGGGATGACTGTCCAAGGGTGTTAAGGCCAGACCTTGAACGTGGCCTTTTTCTCGTGCTATCTTCATTCCACTGACCAGGATTGGTTACATGATTCCAAACTAACTGCATGAAATGCCAGGAAATGTAGTTTCCCTGGATTCTCAGGAAGAGTTAATGGGATTATTGAGCATTTAGCTAGTTTCTGTCACAATGTTAAAAATTTTTTCTGGATTTTTTTTCCAAAAAGATTTAAGCTATGTTACGGAATTCAAATGAGAAAACATGATAAAATAATAATGAATGGGGAAATTAGGACAATGAGAAAAAGAAAGTGACAGATATTTTGTACTAAGCATTTATGTTTTATGAGCTTGAAACCCTTTTCTTATTTATCATACCACTGTAGTTGCTATTTCTTTCTTCTTTGTGCCAGCTCAGAATTCATACTCTAAAACAATTTTCCTATGTATGAGTCAAACAAGACAGCAAGATGGAAATTCTGTTTAATTAGCCTTACCTACATAACTTAGTTTTGCTCTTGATATAAGCCTAGAAAGTAGGAAAGAGTCTGATACTGCCTTCCTCATTTTATATAAAACAAAGGCATAGAAACCTCAGCTTAGACTGTCATGCAAGCGATTGTCATAATGCTTAAGTTTCTAAGACAGATGGAAGATGGGTCTGGGAGGGATCCACCTGGCAAAGCTTTGTTAAGGAATCCTGAGTTTAAGCTTGTAAACTGAGGGTCCTTGATTGTGTGTCATGGTTGAGTGTGGTTAGAAAGCTTATATCAGAACAACTCTGAGCCAACTCTGAACATTTCTCATTGTATCCTTGGGAAAGTCATTTGACTCCTCTGAGCCGCTAGGTGTCTTCTCTTGCCTATAAAACAAGGGTCTCACAGGGGTTTGGGATTGGTAAGATAAAAGATTTGAAAGCAGTTAACTCAAGAGTTCCTGGTACTTAGGGATTCATAAATGTTCCTTCTGGGTTTTACTGTACTCGTTCCATATTGTCTAGTCAGAGCTTGCATCCCCATCTGATGTGGCACTGGGGCAGGCAAGGAGGAGGTAGATGATGGCTGCAGAGGGAACAGACATCAGTTTAAGCACTGCAACCTGGTCCTCCAACTCTGCCGCAGCACATGGAAGTCAGCTTGTTCTGTAACATGTGAGAGTCCAGACATTTATATTTATAACTTAAGCATTACCAAGTTTTGAGTGAATTTTCCAGTATTGTGGAGTTGAGAGGGGGAGGAGTGGTGGGATGGGGGGTGGGTAACATAAATAGGCTTATAGTCATAATCCAATGAGTATGTTTTGGAATTTGGAGCTAGGATGAGGGAATATGGAGCTAGGATGAGAGAATATGGCCAAACATGTATGAATGATGACCTGGAGCAGTGTGATGGGCTGGGAGCTTCCTGGCAAGCACGGCATGGGGCATGTCAGAGCCCTGAGGGTCTCTTTTGTTCTCTCCTTCAAGTATCTCAGATCCACTTGCCAGGGAAGATCTGAGCAAGATAGGTTGGTCTCATGCCTGGAGCTGTCTCATCAGCTTTGTATTACTGTATTTCCATTTTCACCCATCTGGGTCCAGGACTCTGTTCAGGGAAGAAATAATTGCAAGTCTTGAGCCTCCCTTTTATACAATATACAGGGGCAATAGGGATTTATCCACTGGCCTTGAGGAGTTCTTTGTAAGACTTCTGCTTTTCTGGGTGTGGGAAGGAAAGATTATCTGCCATCCTTGAAAACTTCACAGTGGACAACGAATGGTGCTATTTCTACTGTCTTTGTTCTTTGTTGTGGATTTTATTGAAGCTTGAGGAGAAAAAAAAGCTTGTCCTAAACACTTCTTTCTACTTAATTAACCTCTGTTTTTCCCAGCCATTTTTGATACTTAGTGCTAGTTCATTGCTCTCTTGAAATCATATTCATGTAGGTGGGGGTTAAAACCAGGCTTCATAAATTTTTATGAATTAAATGGGAGAAAGACCCTGCATATGTGTGTATGTGTGCTTTTGGAGGGGGTGTGTGTGGTGGTGGTGCTTTTAGCAAATCCTTGCAGGCATCTGTATCTCCACCCACCCCAAATGTTGAGAATCACTGGTTAACATGATATCTGCCTGGTAATCTGGATCTCACTATTGGACATTGCTACTATATTTTTTAGGGAGAATTAGTTACTGTTATTCTTATTTATAGATAATCATACTTTTGTAACCCTACCTATATGTATGGTATGATTTAATACATTTCAGAATTTTAAATTAAGAAGAATGGGTTCAAATTCTGGCTCTCCTACTTTATGTGGCTTAGGTCAAGTTATTTAAGCTCCATGTGCCTCTATTTCTGCAGTTGACCAAGGAATGATAATCCTTTACAAGGTTCCTAGGAGGCTCTGAAAAATTAAGATGTTTCAAACTCCAACATACTGCACAGAGAAACATAAATAAGTCAAGTCATGATTGTATAAAAGTTTCCCCCAAACTGGAAAGAAGTCTATTTAAAAAACTTTTAAATTAATAAGTGCTAATTAGAGGAAGATAAAGAAATCAGATAAACATGAAGAAAAAGTCAGCTATAATCCCACTACCCAAACTAACTTTTAACATTTTATTGTGTCTTTTAAGTCTTGTTTCCATAGATAGAATTTTTTAAAAACACAGTCATAATTATACCACATGTATTATTAGATCAAATTGTTTATAAGCATAGTTTAAGCCATTTTCTTTATTGCTGGATTTTAGTAGTAATTTTCCAAAGTAGTGATAATTTTTCAGTGAATATCATCAGGAATAAGACATTTTAAAGAGATTATCTCTATAAATTAGATTTCCAAATGTGAAATTCAAGCACCAGAAGTACTAGTCTTTTCTTAAAGGCTCTTAAAATATAATTGGATTCACAAATTATGTTTTTTCCAACTTTACATTTTGCAATGAAACACATTTATAGAAAAGTACACACACTCACAAGCCCAATTCATTTCTCATCTATTCATTGCAAAGCAAACACCAGTTTTCTTTTACTGCCATTGGCCCAGAAATATCCTCCATGCCCTGTCTCAGTCATTATTTCCTACTTTCTCCACAAAGGAAACCACAGTCTTTTTTTGGGAAGTCATTTCCTTACTTTTATTTGTAGTTTTATCATTGAAGCATTTATCCCTAAATATCAGAGGTTGGTTTTGCCTGCTTTTAAAACTTGGTATGTGTGTCATCATACACTATGTATTCTTTTGTCTGGGTTCTAATATTTGGTTTTATGTTTGTGAGATTCACTCTTATTACATGTAGCTAGTAAACTGTTCATTTTCTTTGCCATAATGTCTCCCTATCTGCGTAACAGTTATGAATTGTGGTCTACCCTCATTACATTACAATACCTGAAGGGATTTTATATTTTTATATTTCTTTATAAAGAAAGGAAAGAAACAAACATTGGAGTATCTAGTTTAGACACCACAAATCTGAATGTTTGTGGAAGAAGAAGTCGAGTGTGCTACATGTGTGCACTCCAGTTTTTATATGTGGAATGTTCAATAAGGGAAATTACTTATATGGAAAAAAATTTATGTTCTAAATCTTTGCTCCTTGGCTTACAACACAAGATCATACTGATATATGGGGGTTGTGTGTGTATATGTTTGCTTGCATAACTACGAAAACCTCTTTTTTCCCAAGGAAAGAAAAAATATATTTCTTTCAGAGAGTAGATTGTCAGCCCCTTTTTAAAGTGTGATGAATGTTTCTATATTTAGATACCTTAATGTGTTGACAGGACAAGTAGGAATTTACTTTGCATTGTTACAAATTTAGACCAACAGTTGTAATCTTTCCTCCTCATGAGCAGAGGTTACAGACGATAAGATTTTTGATAAAATCTGTTGCATTGTATATACTGATTTAAAAAGAAACACACAACTCTCACATTTATAAAGTACAGAGATTCTGAAGCAGATGCCTTCCTTATCCTCTACATGTCTTAAGCAGATTCATCTTTATGTACTGATTCATTTAAAAATAAACCTTTCTCTAGCTCACACTTTTGCAAATGGAGACATAACTGATTGTAAGCAATAGCAGCACTTCCACCATCATTCTCTCTTTATCTGTGAAGGATGATCATTTTCACATCTTTGACAGCATCAAGGTCTAAATTAGAAGTGTCATCAAACAAGGTCCCAGCAACTTTGAGCACATTTCTGTGCTCAGAATTCACAAAAGTGAACTTATTTATCCTCAAAGTGGTGACTGTACAAAGAAGGTCTCACAGACTCTGCATCAGGCACTTTGCTCACTTCTGAAAAGCTGTCCTGGTTTCTGTGTCCACTTTTGACTCCTGGAAAAGGGGAATCAGTACTTTATTACCTGTATTTAAACAATCAGGACAGTCCCAGTACCTAGAGATCACTAAGTAAATATTCAGAAGTTGTTACTCTAGGTTGCTGAATCCTGGCAGCCAGCATCTGTGCTGACGACATTTGCTGCAGCCTCCATAACCTTCCACAAGAGTTTGGCAACATCACAAAGGCCTTCTTGCCACCACAGTGTTCGCTGACACGAAGAGAAAAACCAGTCAGTCTTCTGACTTTGTTAATTCTTTGATGCTCATGATTCCAATGGAATCAAGTCCCAAGATGAGGTAGCAATTAAAGCGTCCTGATTTCCAGAGAGTAAGAAAGGAAATGATGGATACTTTGTGTTCTTCTGAGACAGGGTGATCAGTGCATCTTCGCTGCCACCTGAGTTATTGAAATACAATTACACATAACCTTCTTAATATCAGAAATTCTTTTGTGAAACTCAGATGTTCTGTGCAACAAAAAGCTGACTTTTGGCTTGTTTCCTATTTAAAATAGAAAAAGTAAGTGTGATACACCATTCCCTCCCCACCAATTTCCTTTAATGGAGCCAATACAGTAATTATGTATATTACTTACATACATAAGTAATAGTTGTAATATGCTTGCAATATTGCTTCTTAATCCCCAAACAGTAAAAATAGTGGTTATAAATAGTTATTTTGCATGCAGTAACTCATTGCACTTCCCCTCTGTTAGCACTCTTCAGCTTTTAAAAAAGTCTGCATAGAGTCTGACATTTCAGCAATTGCATTTGGAATCACAGAATTTTCCTATACATCATTTGGTTTAATATGTGGTAATGAGTGTGATGGTTAATTTTGTCTGTCAACTTGACTGGGTTAAGGGATGCCCAAATGGCTGGTAAAACATATGATTTTTGGGTATGTCTGTGGGCATGTTTCTGGAAGACATTAGAATTTTGAATTGTTAACCCTAGTAAAGATGATCACTTCACCAATGCAAGAGGACATCATCTAATCTCTTGAGGGCCTGAATAGAACAAAACAGCAGAGGAAAGGTATATTTGCTCTGTTTGAGCTGAAACATCCATCTTCTTGTGCCCTCTGACATCAGCTCTACTGGTTCTTTTCTTTGGACTTGGACCAGAGCTTATGTCATCAGCTCCCTGATTCTCAAGACTTTGGACCTGGACTTACACCATCATCTTCCCTGGTCATCAGGCCTTCATTCTCAGACTGAACACCACCAGCTTTCTTGGGTCTCCAGGGTGCAGACAGCAGATCATGAGAGTTCTTGTTTCCCATAATCACATGAGCTAATTCTTGTAATAAATCTCCTCTTATATATATCTGTATACATCCTTTTAATTCTGTATCTCTGGAGAATCCCATTAATACAATGAGTCTTAGGGATTTAATTATAAATCCTTTCAATGTAAACATCAGCCAAAATAAGTTGTGCTGAAAGATTCCTATGTTCCATGAAGGTTGGGTATTGAAAACCAAAAAATGTCCTGCCATAAAACATTAGCTAGGGAGATATTCTGTGGCATGTGACTTTACAAGACTGCATTAAGTGCACAGTCATTAATGGATTCAATTCTGATACCTGGATGTTCACAATCATTGAGTGGTCTATTGGGACAGCCCCTCCATACTGCAGAGAGGCAGGTGCCGTTTTGTCATGAAGGTAGTTCCTTTTCTATTCCTGTTCTCCCTAATCTCCTGAGTCCTCTGGCCTATCCACAAAATAGGAGTAGTATGTCTTGAGATTTTGTTACTTTTACCTACATATAAGTAAATGGTGAGAGTTGAGCACATAACTGTAAGGAGGAAAGATGGGACCAGGAATTGGCATTGATAATGTTTCTCACAGGTTTTCAGAAACAAACCTCTATTTGACTGATATTAGCAGAACACACATCAACATTTCCTAGTGTACAGCATTTCTGGTGTACAGCACCATGTCCCAGTCATGCATATACATACATATATTCATTTTCATATTCTTTCTCATTAGAGGTTATTACAAGATATTGAATATAGTTCCCTGTGCTATACAGAAGAAACTTGTTTGTTTTTAAATCTATTTTTATATATGATGGCTAACATTTCAAGTCTCAAACTCCCAGACTTATCACTTCCCACTCACTTTTCCTGGTAACCATAAGATTGTTTACTATGTCTGCGAGTCTGTTTTGTAGATGAGTTCATATTGTCCTTTTTTCCTCTTTTTTTAGATTCCACATATAAGTGATATCATATGGTATTTTCTTTCTCTTTTTGGCTTACTTCACTTAGAACGACAATCTCTAGGTCCATCCAAGTTGCTACAAATGGCATGCTTTTGTTATTTTTTATGGCTGAATAGTATTCCATTGTACAAATATACCACAACTTCTTTATCCAGTCATCAGTTGATGTGACATTTAGATTGTTTCCATGTCTTGCCTACTGTATATAGTGCTGCTATGAACATTGGAGTGCATATATCTTTTTGCATTAGAGTTCCCTTCAGATATATGCCCAGGAATGGGATTGCTGGATCATATGGTAAGTCTATTTTTAGTTTTTTGAGGAATCTTAGTACTGTTTTCCATAATGGCTGCACCAAACCCATTCTAACCAGCAGTGTAGGAGAGTTCCCTTTTCTCCATATCCTTTCCAGCATTTACTGTTTGTGGACTTTTTAATGATGGCCATTCTTACTGGTATAAGGTGATACTTCATTGTAGTTTTATTTTGCACTTCTCTGATAATTAGTAATATTGAGCATTTTTTCATGTGTCTATTGGCCATTTGTATGTCTTCATTGAAGAAATGCTTGTTTAGGTCTTCTGCCCATTTTTGGATTGGGTTGTTTGTTTTTTTGTTATTACATTATATGAGCTGTTTATATATTCTGGAAACTAAACCTTTGTCAGTTTCATCATTTGAAAATATTTTCTCCCATTCCGTAGGTTGTTGTTTTGTTTTGCTTATGGTTTCCTTTACTAAAAAACACTATTTCTGAAGCCAAACATTTGTTTTCAAATCTCAGTTCCCCCACTTACCTATGTGGTCTTCAGCAAGTTACTGAACCTCTAAGATTCATTTTCTTCATCTATTAAATGCTTACTTCAGAGGGTTATGATGATGATTGAATGACACAGTGAAATTCTTGAAAATCTGTAAAAACTCATCCCATAATAAACTGTGATGGTTCATTTTATGTGTCAACTTGGAGAGTGTTTTGATGAGATCAACATTGAAATCAGAGAATTTAGAATAAGCAGATTGTCCTCCATAATGTTAGTGGGACTCATTCAGTCAGGCAAAGGCCTGAATAAAACAGAAGACCAGCCTCCCCAAGCAAGAGGGAATTTTCCGGAAGACTGTCTTTGGGCTTCATCTGCATCATCCATTCTGCTGGGCCTCTAGCCTGCTGGCCCAAACTGCAGATTTAGGCTTTCCAGTCTCCGTAATTGCATGAACCAGTTCTTATAATAAATCTCTTTCTTGATACATTCATCCCATGAGTTCTATTTTCTGGAGAACTCTGACTAATACATAGACCCATAATAAACTAAGAGGTCAAACATGGTAGTTATCCAAGGTTACGTTCTGCATGTCTGTGCCATTAAGTCACCAACCATTATCAACAAACACTCACTGGTTTGAGAGTACAAGATACCATTAAGCAAGAATAAATTCTACAAATTCATAAACCATTAAATTAACACCAAGATGCACTAAAATAGCTTTCCTTCTATTTAATGCAGTTCTTCTTCAGATTACAGCAGACAATAATGTTTTCGGTAAGGTTAGAGATCTGAATGACTGATTTTTAAGAGTAGATACTTTTAATGTAGAAGGATAGCATTTCTTGAAAGACTGCTGAACTCATTGGAGCTGAAGAGTGTCGTATTATCTTTGTAACTTCATAGGCTGATGACAATGCCTGATGTATAGCATCCATCTCCTAAATCTTTTAAGAATTAATAAAAGAAGATCTAGAGGAAGTGGAGGTCACCAGGCCAACAATGTGTGATAGAACTTATTTATCTACAGTGAATGGAGCTACCTACCGAGTGAAAGCCTGGCTCTTTAGAGTCAAAAATGTGTTCCCTAGGAATGGGGCTGCTATAGTAAATTGTTGCATATTTAGGAGAAATGGGATGGTGGTGGTGGGCAGGGGGAAATCTGAATTGTGAAATCTTAGCATTATAGAATTATATGAGAAATGAATTTTTCTTACATTCAAGAGTAGTTAGGAAGCCAATGAAGTACCAGAAAGGAAAGCTAAAAAAAAGCAGTTTCTTTAAAAATTGCATAAAAATACTTAGGAGTAAATCTGACCAAGGAGGTAAAAGACCTGTGTGCTTAGAACTGTAAAATAAAGGAGACTGAAGATGATTTCAAGAAATGGAGAGATATTCCATGCTCTTGGATTAGAAGAATTAACAATGATGAAGTGACCATACTACCCAAAGCAATCTATAGACTTAATGTAATCCCTATCAAATCACCCATGACATTTTTCATAGAACTAGAACAAATACTCCTAAAATTGTTAAGGAATCACAAGAGAGCTAGAATTGCCAAAGCAATCCTGAGGAAAAAGAACAAATCTGGAGGCATAACCCTCCCAGACTTCAGAGAATACTACAAGGCTACAGTAATCAAAACAGCATGGTAGTGGCACAAAAACCAGACATATGGCTCAGTGGAACAGAATAGAGAGCCCAGAAACAAACCTACACACCTACTGTCAATTAATCTTCAACAAAGGAGGCAAGAATATACAATGGAGAAAAGACAGTATTCAGCAGTGGTGTTGGGAAAGTTGGACAGCTGCCTGTAAATTAATGAAATCAGAACACTCCCTCACACTATACAAAAAAGTAAACTCAAAATGGCTTATAGACTTAAAAATATGACAAAGCACCATGAAACTCCTAGGAGAGAACACAGGCAAAACATTCTCCAACATAAATATCAGCAGTGTTTTCCTAGGTCAGTCTATCAAGATAATAGAAATAAATACAAAAGTAAACAAATGGGACCTCAAACTTACAAGTTTTTGCACAGCAAAGGAAACCATAAACAAAACAAAAAGAAAACCTGCAGACTGGGAGAAAATATTTGCAAATGATGGGACTGACAAATGATTGATTTCCAGACTATACAAACAGCTTATACAACTCAATAACAAAAAACAAACAGTCCAATCCAAAAATGGGCTAAGACCTAAATACACATTTCTCCAAAGAAGATATACAGATGGCCAATAGGCACATGAAAATATAATAATAATAATAACAACAACAACAACAACAACAAGATAATAATCACTAATTATTAGAGAAATGCAAATCAAAACTACAGTGGGGTTATCACGTCACACCAGTCAAAATGACCATCATTAAAAAGTCCACAAACAATAAATGCTAGAGAGGGTATTGAGGAAAGGGAACTCTTGTACAGAGTTGGGAATGTTAATTGGAGCATTCACTATGGAAAACAGTATAGAGGTTCCTTAAGAAACCAAAAACAGAATTACCACATGATCCAGCAATGCCACTCCTGGGCATATATTTGGAAAAGACAAAAACTCCAATTCAAAAAGATACATGCACCCCAGTGTTCAAAGCAGCACTATTCACAATAGCCAAATAAGGAAGCAACCTAAATGTCCATTGACAGATAACTGGATAAAGAAGCTGTGGTATATTTATACAATAGAATACTACTCAGTCATAAAAAAGAACAAAATAATGCCTTTTGCAGCAACCTGGATGAACCTAGAGATTATCATACTAAGTGAAGTAATTTGGGGAGAGAAAGACAAATGTTATATGATATCACATATATGTGAAATCTAAAATATGATGCAAATAAACTTAGTTACAAAACAGAAACAGACTCACAGATGTAGAAAACAAATTTATGCTTACCAAAGGGGAAAGGGGAGGGGGAGGGATAAATTAAGAGTCTGAGACTAGCAGATATGAACTACTATATATAAAATAGATAAACAACAAGGACCTACTGTATAGCACAGGAGCTGCATTCAATATCCTGTAATAACCTATAACAAAAAAGAATATGAAAAAGAATATACATATATACATAAAACTGGATTACTTTGCTGTACACCTGAAACTAACACAACATTGTAAATCAGCTATACTTTAATAAAAATAGAAGATATATATCTATTTAAAAAAAAAAAAGGAAGCATCCTCCCTGAAGCTTCCTGCTAATAGGTGGTGGTGAAAAGGAGACTGAGTCTGTTTCTATGACCCCTTTGGTGCTGCTGATCAACAGGGGAAACTGCCTTGTAATACACCATGGAGGAGCAGTCCCCCTTCTTCTCCAATAATCATCCTTAGTCTTCATCAGAGCCTCCCCAGAATGAGGCCATTACCCTCCTTTCCTCCAATACGTTCTGACTTACTAGTCTTCTCCATACCAAATGTATGATGAACTGTAAGGATGATATAAAAAGTGATTTCACTAAAGGGTCAGCTGTACCTCAGAAGAGGTTCAGTGAAGAGAGAACCAAGCCTATAACATATTGAGTGTCCCTACTACACAAAGCCTTAGAGATTTAGGCATTAAAAAGAAGACTAACCTTGTGAGCTTTCTCTTTCTCCCCACACCTTCCCCCACCTGCCACCCCCAACCTCACTCGCTCTCTCCTCCTTGCAGTTTCAGCCCTCAAGTCCTGATATGTTTTCTTTGCTCTGGAAACTTCTCCCATTCTTACAAGGTTTTGCGAACTCCAGTGGCTTTGGTTTTGGCTTAGTGCTCATAGATATTCTCCTCTGGCCAGACTTGGCTGATTTGAAACAGAAGAGGAAGTTCCTGGAGATGAGAGCGAAAGGATAGCCTGGGCTAAGCCCCCTGCTTTGGAAGATGCTGTTTATCGCAAATACACACACACAAAACAGATTATTGCAGAGTGAATGGACATCTCTGTCCCTCGAATTCTGGAGCTCACTGCAATTACAGCATGACCCATGGCCAGTGAAATGCTTCTGTACATCTCTTGCCCTCTGTCCTCCAAACAAAAGTGACCGTGTGTGCATGCCATATGGGTGGTGCTGCTGATCATCACCAGAGATACAAAGTACTTCACCACGCAGGAAGATTTGGATGGTCAAAACACTTAGGTTAGAGAAAAGACAAATCAGTTAACTCATCAAACTCTTCCTCCTCAAAACCAGTCTTTCAGACAGCATAAACACAAAGCTTCTTGTGTGACAAAGTATCCATTTCCCAGTAGTGCTGACAGTCCATTTTCTTCTATTCATGCTTCAATCTGTGGACCCAGAGATACTTATGAATTAGCAAGGTATTTCAACAGTTTGTACATGGTTTCTTAAGATCACTTTTCAACATTTAGAATTGCTATCACTTACATTTTATGTATGTAAGTCCAGATGTAATATTGACGAAGAGTGATAGCAATTCTTTACATTGGCAACCAGGTGGATAGTGAATGCTAGAGTAGCAAACAATTTGATTTTTATAAATATATTTAATAAGATTTACTTATATTTTTAAAGTATTAAATAAAATTTTGTTTTTTATATGATTTTATTTGATGCTTTGATATTCCATAATAATTTTTTATTTTGGTTTTTGATTTCTATAATAATTTTAAAGAATATATTAGAAGAAAATATATTAGAAGAATATCATTGTTTTTAGAATATATTAGAAGAAATATATTATATTAGAAGAAAATCATTGTTTTTAAAAAATATACAAATAATTTTAATCAGAACTTCTATATTTCATCTATATTTGATGAAGATATATCTAAATTTTATATATTTTGAATATCATTACATTTCACTTTAAATTTATTAGATCATTATTATTGGTAAAACACAAATTATGTAGAAATCCTTTGCTCTAATGACATAATGAGTGATTTTGCTGAAATTCAAGCAAGAAAATTTAATGAAATGACTACATAGCAATTTATGAACCATACAGGATCTTTTATTATTCATACAAACATCACTGGCTCATCAACAGAACATTCAGGCATGCAGAATAGTTATTAAATTCAGTCTCTTAAAATATTTTGCCAACTTTCAGTCATATAAAAACCATGTTGTTACATAGTCTTTTCAGTTTTGTTGGTATGAACTTATTTGTCAAGGAAAGAGGATAAAACATACTTCATTCAACAGTCAGGTTGTTTCTTAACTTCTGAAGACTTAATAAATGATGTGTGGGTGCCTTTCTGTCCTGAGAAGGAGGAAAGCTGCCCCAGACATCTGAAAGCTGGTTTCAGGTAGCTAGGCGCTTATCAGTGCTTGCAGCTAGGCAATGGTGGTCTCTGTGGAACTTGGAAAATTTCACAGAAAATTTCACCATCATCAGACAAGGTCAGTCTGTGACCGTGATGGGGCAAGATGCAAACAGGACCACTCTGGAATCATGTTCTGAGTACAAGAACATTTTCCAAACCAAAAATGGCCAGATCTCCCCCTCTCCTGGTTATTGTGAGAGACTGCTACCTTATTATGGGTATAACTTAGTTTCCACTCTCTTCTTATTTTTTAGATGAGAATTATTAAGATTCCCAAACATAAAATCAACCTGTTTCCTGACAGCATCTGATCCTATGCAAAATCTCACTTCCTTAAACTCTTCTCAGAAATCACTTAACATAGTTCAAATCCTGCAAGTACCTTCTAATACCCTCTTAATAAGAAAGCCCGTGTTCCCCACACTACAGAGGCCTTCCTGGTGGCCTTTTGCTGGAAGGCTTTCCCAATACTGTTGTTCTAGGTCCTGCAAATGTCAAGTGAGGTCCTGCCTGGAATGTGGATTCAGATCCCAGTACAGCTTCCCCACTATCTGGAGTTGTTGCTGCTGCACTAGTGACCAACCACCAAACATATCTCTAAGGTCATGATTAATCCCTCTCTAGAAAGCAGAGGAGAGGAAATTCCTCTTTTAATGTCACTTAACCTTGTTCCTTGTGAAATGAAAAAGCTGATGATACCTAATAATTCATGGAAGAAATCAATAAATATTTATTAAGCACTAGTTATGTGCTAGTCACTGCAAGTTGGTGAGGACATAGCAATGAATAAATGGACAAAAATCCCTGTGTTCATGGCACTTATGTACCATGGAGCATTATGACTCCTTCATGTGTTTGGTTTATATTAACAGAGTGTCTACATTGGATGCAAATGGCTCTTTCTTTGTTATTCTGGATGGGTTACATCAACTAAAGGAGAAACTTTTTGATGACCAGTCTTAACTCTTGTCTACCCCATCCCCCTCCACTCTGTTTCCCAACTCCCTTATTGAAGATGGGGGAAAGAGGATTTTAGTTTCAAAACACACTGAGGGCTAAATTCTCTCAGTGTTAGTCTGTTTTGTTAGCTTAGTTATTTATTATCAGCAACATGCATTTGTACACAAATACTTTATTAAATAAAAAAAATTGATTTCCAATTAAATATGCCCATTCTCATCTTTAGCATCATGCTGACATCACTTAAGGAAATCAGAGCTTTTTTTCTGTAGTTAGAAAAGATAACCTTAATTCTAGTGCTGGTGAGGTTATCACAAAATCTGAAATAATGAGGTCCAGTTTAATTTAATGCCACAAATTTCTGTTGAGTACCTTCTATGGGAAAGGGTCTTTCTTTTATACCTTTCTTTTATGAAGGTTGAAATTCTTTGCAAATGATGGTGGACATTTTCAAGATAAGGCCTAGATCTGATCAGATATATATATATATCTGATATATATGTGTGTATATATATATATATATATATATACACACATACATACTTACTACATATATAAAGCAACATTTTTGGTAATGACTCATATAATAGTGTCTACAATGTGGTTTCCATTGTAACTCTAGTCCTCATCTTCTAGTAACTTTCTCCACATTTAATCTTTTGGGTTGAAATTTTCCATGCCTGGTTTAAGCTCAAAGGTATTTAAAAAATATTTTTTAAAGTTGTAGGGCAATTCCTTTGGCTATCATATATAACTCTTCTAATTTTCAATGAAGGCAAGAGGAAAAAATAGAAAGGAGAGATTTGAGTATTTGGGTATTTGTGTGTTCTGCTAGAACCATAAAGAGGCCTTTATAGCCCAGACCTAAGATGATTTCACTCAGCTCACTTCCTGAAGTAACTGGAGCAGGCTTGCTGTTACCTGGTATGCCTTTGTCACTGCAGGACTATTCCTCTCATGAAAACAGTGGCTAAAAGGATCCTTACAGATTAGATTCCCATGGTATTTAAATATGTATGTTAAGTTGTTTATTGTGATGAATTGCACACAATTCCTTGTCTCTAAGGCTCCTGGGATGGGAGTTCAGGCCTCCATCATGTCTTTTACCCCCATTCCCTGTTCCATGTAACAAAGATGTTATTTAGTAAATCAAAAGTGGCTTCTCATCAGAAAATATGGATGATTATAGTCTTTTTAGGTGTTTATAGTGAAAAGATGCCTCTTTGGTTTTAATTCTGATAGCCACATTGCCAAACTTGGAACTGTTCTGCAGACATTATTTTTGTCCTAGGATATCTATGAATGTAGCTATAAGTACACCTTCCCTACTCATCCAAAAATAAAGAATAAGCATTCAGCCCTCAAAGGGTCTTTGGTGTTCCAGGCTTATAGGTGCATGAGGATAAACAGCATTCTTGAGGATAGAAAAAATGAGTGGAGGCACAGGCAGGAATTCCTTTTGGGCCTGAGAAAAAATGAAATACCCGTATCGTACATTCTCATGTGTCTTAAATCTTCACCTTATGCTTGATTTAAACTTTATTCTCATCTTAAATGTTATTAGAGAGTCATCACTTTTGAAATTGTGTAACTTGATCTTTACCTAAAAAAATCCAATTGCCCCAAAGGCATTTAAAAAGATGACATGTTGAGTATCCTCTTTCTAAAGACATACCCGTCTGTGTGTGTGTATATATTTGCATAACTGATTTGTGTGCCTAACTGTCTATTCTCTCTCTGTAGCTCTCCCATGTAGACGTATACATATACATCCATGTAGATTCAGAATTTTCCACAAGGAACAAAGGGAATCTCATAATGAAAAACAACATTTTTTATGGATCCATGCCAAGGTACCGGATCCTTGTTCTTTTCCAGTTGATTTATCTTAATGACTCTGTCAGGCAAAAGCCTTTATGAATTCTGCATAATGTCCTATTCAATTACAGCAGCATGCTTGCCTCAGCTTTGCAAGGCTAAGCTTGAGATGACTTTTTCCTCTAAGAATCTTCCCATATTCAGGAACAAAATGAGACCAGTTACGGCTAGAGGAACATGATTAACAAAAAAGTTTTCTGTTTTTTAAGACTTACACTTACAAAAATTAAACCTGGACAAGTTTTACCAATCTTGCTTTATATTTGAATTTAGTTTTTCATTCCTTTCCTCAGTTCAGTTAGAACTATGCTTTGAATTGGTTTTAAGTGTACCTAGATGGAATGTGTTGTCAAAATGTTCCCTCTCAGCCTCATCCTTCTTTAGGGAGGCATGGACAGAGCTCTGGGTTACTCTAATAGTGCTGTCTGATAGAACTTTCTGTGAAAATAGAAGTGTTCTATAATCTGCTCTATACTTTAATATGGGAACCACTGGCCACTTGTGGCTGTTGAGCATTGAAAGTGCCTAGTGTGATGGAGAAATTGAATTTTAAATGTTATTTAAATTTAATTAATTCAAATTTAAATAGCTTCCTATGGCTAGGGGCTACTCTCACAACACCGATCCATATAATTTAAGTATTGAAAATTGCACCAAGATTTTGTCAAAATGCTATTCCTGTAACAAACCATCCCAAACTTAATGCCTTAAAACTACCATTTATTATTATCTCTTATGACTCAGTGGGTTGACTACTCAGCTGGATAGTTCTCACTTGGGGTTTCTCATGTGGTAATGGTAAGTGTCTTATGGGGCTGGAGTCATTTGAAGGTTCAACTGGACTAGTGTCCAATATGGCTTCCCATTCCTTGCTTGGGTGCCTGGAGTGGTCTGGAACAGCTGGGAACTGACCATGGAGCTGCTCCCAGTGATGAGCCTTGGTTTTCTCACAGCATGGTAGTCTCAGGAACTTTTTGCAGTGTCTGGCTTCCTCTAGGATGAGTGTTTGAAGAGACTTAAAGTGTTTAAAGAAAGTTAAAGAAGTAGGTGCTGCCATGTTCTTCCAGCATGGGCACTGGCCCAACATTGCTTCTTCTGTGACCTATTGGGCAAAGCAGTCACAGAGCCTTCCCACACCACAGACACTACCTCTGTATGTGAAGGAGGTCAAAAAACCTGTGCCCATGTTTAGTTCTTCACAGCTGTTCTGTGAAGTGACACGGTCTCCTAAGTTGGAACAGCAGAGAATGTGAAGGCAAACGCATGTACTTTCCTTCTCTACCTGACCAGTAATGTAATTTCAACTGCCTATTTCAAGGCCAAGAAATGACAAGAGCAAAGAATTTTGTGCTTTTGATGAGGCTTTTGATGATGTCTAAACTGAACTGGGGACCTCAGAAGAGAGGAGAGTGATTTTATTCTAACTCAGGACTCAACTTCATGAGAAGAGCAAGCACCATTGGCTGAGGTAATTTTCACAGTTCTAAAATGATTGCAAACACCAAATTCTAGCTAAAAGTCCTTTCCACACTGCCTGCATGTAAGTGCCGTTTTTAATCTGTGAATATGTAACGATTGTTTTAAATTTTTTTGTTGTTACTGCAGCTTTAATGGTTGAGGTTGTCTATTTATTAATTTTTTTTGCCACATTCAGCATCAAGTTGATCTTTTCTTATGAAAGTTTAATAATCTGATAGTAACAAACTGATCAGTTTCTCTAAGTGCATAAGCTTGGTGTATCTCTGGATTTCTCATGTTACTCTACAGACATGCTTGTTCATTTGATTTGTGCTTCATTATGCATTCAAAGCATTTCTTCAGCTTAACATCAACTTTCTTCAACTTTAAAACATGTGCATGGATACCCTTTTGTCAGTCAGCTTCCACCTGTCTTGTCCAAGAATATTATGTTCAGGTGAATGTTGCTTCTCTCCTTAAAAGCTGACTGCATTCCAGGGCTGCCGTCAATAATTTCATCTTGCAGGTCAGCATTAATCAATGATGTTCACATGACACCATGTGATGACCTGGGTCTAGGTCTCTGTCATATGGAGGATCAGTAATTCCATCAAAGGCCTTTGGTTTGTTTTGGGAGTGCTCCCATATCCAGCGACTACATTGTCAAATGGTCTTCTGGAGGACCTTCTTGTGCTGCTTTTATTTTGTTTTCTGCTCTTTGTTTCTTAGATCTTTATAACAGAAAGTGTTTCTTAGATAATCAATTCAGCAAGGCTTTAAGATTTCTCTTACAGAAGGTAATCTGGCTGTGTAGGGCTTCCTTGGTGCACACCACACGGATCAAAGGAGTGCTCTTCTCATCACTCTCTGGGGCCAGATTGAGGCATGACTGGTGATTCTTTCTTTGTTCCATCCATTCCTTGCCTCTCCTCTGCTGTCACCTCCATTCTGATCCATTAATAAGTCACATAACCCTATTCCTTTAGGCCTTGCATTAGTCTGTTTCAGTTTCATTTGCTCTGGCAGTTACAGCTAAAGTTATGGTCCTTTTTATTATCAACAGCCATGGCTTCTGGTACCTGGCAGCACCTTCTTAGCAAGCAAAGAAAGGGATGAATAATGAGTATAGTTCTGGCGCTGGAGATACTTGGCAGAGTGGGGAAACCAGTGCCTGGGAACTGAAATGCCACCTGTCACTCCCATACCCCAGGGGATTTGAGCTTCTCTCCATCCTCACAACTACCATCTCTTACAGACCACCAGCAACTCACCCACTCCTCCCCCCTCTGTCTTCTCCCCATCTACTCCCTGAACCACCGTCTGAAAATATGTATCTGATTGAGTTACTCTCATCCTCCCATTATTTCCCATTGCCTTTAGCATAAAGTCAGATATCCTTACCGTGATCAGAACACTGCCCACTTGTCCAGACTCCTCTCTCACCATCTCTCTCACACAAACTCAGCCCTAGCCACACTGAAAACTTGGAAATGACTTGAACTCACATTCTGTTTCTACTCAGGGCTTTTTTCCATGGACACGGTCCTTCTTCCAGTGAAACGCTTCTCCCCACTCTTCTAGCCTACTCCCACACTTCTGTCCCTGGTAAGTCTTAGTTTAAATACCACTTTCTTCAAGATATCATCTTTTCTGGCTCTGTGGACTAGATTAGGCCCAACTGTTATACACCTTTTTCTTTATCATGCTCAGTGCACTCAACACTATTGATTCTGTTTTTGTTTTTCCCTAGAGTGTAAGTTTTGTGCAGGTAAGGACCATGTCTAATTTATCCACTGTCACGTCCTCAGAACATAATGCAGTGCCTGGACCAGAATAATGAAAAGTTGAATAATTATGCATGATAGAAACATCTCTGATAAAAACTTATTGTTAATACTTACCTGGCAGGGTAGATGCCTGATCACGAAGGTGGTTATCCCAGGGCGAGGCTCATCCATTGCACTCTGAATGTGCTGACCCCTGCTATTTCCTCAAATGTGGGGAACTCTACTGCATGATTTGTGGTAGTGCGGGACTGTGTTTGAGCTTTCCCCTGGAAAAAAAATCTTACTGTTGAGCATTACTCTCAAATAAGAAACTATAATGCAAGTAACTGTCAACCTGACACACTTTGTAAGAGATTTCATTTTTATCAACAATAAAAAAAATGTAAAAAATAAAAAAAAAACTTTTCCAAAAAAAGAGTTAATCATATTCCCTGCCTTCAGGTTCAATGCTTGCAATAAAGAGTAATCTTTGAAATACAGTGTATAAATTCACAGTAGTGACACTGCCTGAGATATTTTTAGATAATCTTAGTAACCCAGGTACAGAGAAGGTCATAAGTCAAAAGTGACAAAGAAAAAAGAACTCTTTTTTTGTAGGAAGCCTTGATCCTCATTTTGCTTTGCTGGACTTTGCTATGTACACATTGCACCTGGCCAACCCCAGCTTTACATGAAAGGGCTTCATCAGCTTTTAAAAAACCATATGGTAAAAACATTTACACACATTTCTTCTGATACCTTCAGGCACCGCTGAGCAGCTGGTATTAATGAATAAGAATGGCCAGTGAAATCATGGTATGTTGTTGCTAGGAAGGAACAGTTTATAGCCAGGGGAGTTATAGATGACTAGGCAAGAACACACAGGAATAGAAGGGATGTGTGATTTCTGCATTTCATCTAGATTTGGCCACCTGTACTGCTTAAGGCAATACAATGCTGGGCTGATTAGCAAGTATTAATTCTGTTCCTACTGATGGTGGTCCTGGGAGATGGGACCAATACCTTCAATACTTATTGAAAGTATTTCAGAGCCAATCAGAGCCAATGTCCCTAACTGAAGCCACTGAGGGAGCTATGAAAAGAGACCCCTGATTAAACAACATTTTGTAAGGTTGTTTCTTTAGATTTTCCATCTTTCCTTGCAGAAAACATATTTATTTCCTCCCATTTATATACATTAAAATTTTTATTACATTGAGACACAATTCCTCCTATAATCTTTTAAGAGACTCAGTTCCTACCATAACCCAGATGTAGGAATTTCCCCCTGTCTGCATGGGATCCTTTCCCGCTTCATACAGACTTTGATGCAAAACTCAGTCCTTTCACCAGGTTCCACAAAAAAAAAATCCAAGCATACTTTTGGGTAGTTTTGGTAGTTTTCATATTATTCTGCATTTCCCTTTGCAACCACCTGATTAATATAGCCCAAGTGTTTCCTTCAGATCCCAGGCCTCCAGCTCCATCTCCCTTATCCTTTGCCTGGGCAGTGCTTAGTCCCTCCAACTCCTCCTTTTCTCCTCTGTATTATTCACAGCAGCGTCCATTTTAAGAAGGAAACCTGGCTGAATTTGACCCATAGGCTTAAAAAAGAGTTTTTACAGCAGATGTTGTTGATCAACAATAGATATGATAAAATTTTCACTAATCTGTATACTAGACTATGTTGGAGTTGGTGTCTTCTCTTCCATGTGCTGCTTTGTGTCTTTTTTCCCTATCTCCTACTTGCTGACAATTTAATTTAAAAACAAACAAACAGACAATTTGGCTTGGATGATTTGATTCAGGTTTCAGAAATAATAAAAATTCCCTAAAGCAAATTTGAGTGTGAAGCTTTTCCTTCTTAATACTGTTCTTTTTGTATGGTTGGCAAAAATTATAGTATAAAGCAATTAAAGTACTTAAGCTGGTTCTATACACCCATGGCTGTGGGAGTGTTCCCCTGGTCCTTCCATCCAGCTGTCTGTCAAGAGTTTTTCCTTCTTCTTTGGAACTTAGGCTATTCTAGAATATTGCAAAAAGATTATCGAAAATGGACAGAAACAACAGGAACCAAACACATTCTTAGAATTTGGACAGATAGAAATTTCACTGGGCAATTTTCAACCTAAGTTCTGCATGTTGCTGCAGGGAATTTTTTAATCAGATATGGATGGAAAGGATAGTTATCTTGGCTTTTGATAGAGGCTATAAAATGTGCTGTACACGTTTTAGATTTTATTATTACTGTTATTATAAAACACAATAAAAGAATTTTTGAACAAACAACCAAGCCAGAACCCAAAAGAGATTCCAGAAAGTGAGGTTTGTGGAAACTGAAATCAACTTGGATGATGGCATTATGGAAAGTAGTTATAGATTTCAATGGCTAGCACTTAGGATTTTGATGTCTGCTGAGAAAGAGAAGGCTATGTTGAAGGCCCTATGGGAATGAGAGAGTTGAGTATATTAAATATATAATAACAATGGTCAACATTTATTGAGTACCTACTAGGTACCAGGAAAATTTTGAAACAGTATTACTGTTTGAAACTCCTAATATTTAAAAAATTATTCATTTATTAATTTATTATTTTATTTATTAAACTATAGTTAACTTACAATATTGTGTTGGTTTCAGGTGTACAGCTTCAGATTCTTTTCCATTATAGAGTATTACAAGATAGTGAATATAATTCACTGTGGTATACAGTAAATCCTTATTGCTTATCTATTTTATGTATAGTAGCTTGTATCTGACTCATATACTTATTTTTGTGCCATTGCCATGCTATTTTGATTTCTGTGGCTCTGTACTTTTGTTTGAAGTCTGGGAGGCTTATGCCTCCAGCTTGTTCTTTTTTTTTTTTTAAATATATTTTTATTGGAGTATAGTCAGTTTACTATGTTGTGTCAATTTCTGGTGGATAGCACAATACATCAGTCATATAAGAACATACATATATTCTTTTTCATATTCTTTTTCGCCATAAGTTACTACAAGATATTGAATATAGTTCCCTCTGCTATAACCTCTGGCTTTGTTCTTTTTCCACATTGTTGCTTTGGCAGTTATGGGTCTTTTATGGTTCCATATAAATTTTAGGATTATTTGTTTTAGTTCTGTGAAAAATGTTACGGGCATTTTGATAGGGACTGCATTAGATCTATAGATTGCTTTGGGTAGTATGCCCATTTTATCAATGCTAATTCTTCCACTCCAAGAGCATGGGATATCTTTCCATTTCTTTGAATTATCTTCAGTTTCCTTTATAACTGTTTTATAGTTCTCAGCATATAAATCTTTCACCCCTTTGGTCAGGTTTACTCCTAAGTATTTTATTTTATTTTTTTTGATGCAATTTTAAATGGGATTTTTAAAAAACTTTCCCTTTCTGAAAGTTCATTATTCATTTATAGAAAAGCAACAGATTTCTGTGTATTACTCTTATATCCTGCAACTTTGTGAAATTTATTTATTAGTTCTACTAGTTTTTGTTTGGATACTTTAGGATTCTGTATAAAATATCATGTCATCTGCATATAGTGACAGTTCTACTTCTTCCCTTCCAATTCGGATGCCCACTCCCCCTTTTTTTGTCAACTGCTGTGCTTAGGACTTCGAACACAATGTTAAATAGAAGTGATGAGAATGGACATCCATGTCTTGCTTCTGAATTAGAGGATAGGCTTTCAGCTTTTCAATGTTGAGTATGATGTTAGCTGTGGGTTTGTCATGAATGGTCTTTATTATGTTGAGATGTTTCTTCTATAACCTACTTTGGTTAGTGTTTTTATCATGAATGGATGTTGAATTTTGTTAAATGCTTTTTCTGTGTCTATTGAGGTGATCATGTGGTATTTTGATTTTGTTAATGTGGTATATCACATTGTAAATACTAAACCATTCTTGGGTCCCTGGAATAAAGCCAACTTGATCATAGTGCATGATCCTTTTTATATATTGTTCAATTCAGATTGCTAATATTTGTTGAGGATTTTTGCATCTATACTTATCAAAGATATTGGTGTGTAATTTTCTTTTTTTTTTTTGTAGTGTCTTTGGTTTTGGTATCAGGGTAATGATGGCCTCAGAGAATGAATTTGGGAGTGTTCTATCCTCTTCAATATTTTGGCATAGTTTGGGAAGGACAGGTGTTAGTTCTTCTGTATAGGTTAGGTAGAATTCCCCTTTGAAGCTGTCCAGTCCTGTACTTTTGTCTGCTGAGAGTTTTTTCATTACTAATTCAGTTTCACTACTAGTGATTAATCTGTTCAAACTGTCTGTTTCTTCTTGATATAGTCTTGGCATGTTGTATGTTTCAAAAATTTGTCCATTTCTGCTAGGTTATCTAGGTTATTAAAAAATTTGTCCATTTCTTCTTGGTGGCATATAACTATTCATAATATTATCTTATTTTTTTTATATCTTTGTGGTATCAGTTATTTTCTCTCCTCTTCCTTTTCTTACTTTGTTTGGGTCCTTTCTCATTTCTTCTCAATTAGCCTGACTAAACGTTTACTGATTTTGTTTAGCTTTACAAAAAAACCAACTCTTGGTTTCATAGATCTTTTCTGTTGTTTTTTTAATATCTCTTTATTTTTCTCTCTGGCCTATATTATTTTCTTCCTTCTGCTGATTTTGGGCTGTGTTTGTTCTTCTTTTTCTAATTTTTTTAGGTGATAAGTTAGGGTGTTTGAGATTTTTCTTATTTTTTGAAAAAGGCTTGTATTGCTATGAACTTCTCTCTAAGGACTGCTTTTGCTGCATCTCAGATTTTATATGGTTGTGTTTTCATTGTCATTTGTCTCAAAGCATTTTTTAATTTCTTTGATTTCATCATTGACCGACTGGTTTTTAAGCAGCATGTTTTTTAATGTCCATGTAATTGTTTTTTTTCTCATTTCTTTTTCTTGTGATTGAGTTCTAGTTTCATGCCGTTGTGGTCAGAAAAGATATTTGAAATAATTTCTGTCCTCTTAACTTTGTTGAGACTTGTTTTGTGTCCTAGTGTGTGATCTGTCCTAGAGAATGTTCGATGTGCTCTTGAAAAGAATGTGTATTCTGTTTTTTTTTTTTTTTGATGTACTGTCTGAAAATAGCAATTAAGTCTAAATATTCTATTGTGTCATTTAGATCTCTGTTGTCTTATTGATTTTTCTGTCTGGAGATCTGTCCACTGATGTCAGTGGGTATTCATCCATGTCTCTTAATTTTTCATTAGTATTTGCATAATTTTTTATCATTTAAAAATGTTTATTTTCTATCTCTTTTTTCTCTGTGTAATATTCTCAGATAAATCTTTCAATTCATTCATTCTACTTTCAATTGTATTTAGTCTAATATTTAACTCTCTCATGGAGATTTCTTTCCCAAATTATTCTTTCATAACTCCTGGATTTCTAAGATAGTAACAATATGTACTTCATACTTCATAAGTTTGTACTTTAAAGTATTTAGTGTTTTACAGACATATAGATCAATAGAACAGAATAGAGAGACCAGAAATAAATAGACCACACACCTGCAGTAAATTAATCTTCAACAAAGGAGGCAGGAATATACAATGGAGAAAAGACAGTCTTCAGCAATGGTGTTGGGAAAGTTGAACAGCCACATGTAAATCAATGATGTTAGAACAGTCCCTCACTCTATATAAAATGTAAACTCAAAATGGCTTATAGACTTAAAAATAAGACAAGGCACCATGAAACTCCTAGGAGAGAATATAGGCAAAACATTCTCTGACATAAGTTGTAGTAATGTCTTCCTAGGTCACTCTTCCAAGACAATAGAAATAAAAACAAAAATAAACAAATGGGACCTAATCAAACTTATAAGTTTTTGCACAGCAAAGGAAACCATAAACAAAACAAAAAGACAGCTTACAGACTGGGAGAAAATATTTGGAAATGATGGGACTGACAAGGGATTAATTTCCAGAATATACAAACAGCTCATACAACTCAATATCAAAAAAAAAACCCCAAACCAAAAACAAACAACTCAATCAAGAAAAGGGAAGAAGACCTAAATAGACATTTTTCCCATGAAGACTTATAGGTGCCCATCAGGCACATGAAAAGATGCTCAACATTGCTAATTATTAGCGAAATGGAAATAAAAACTGCTATGAGATATCACCTCACACCAGTCAGAATGGCCATCATTAGAAAGGCTACAAATAGCAAATGCTGGAGAGAGTGTGGAGAAAAGGGAACCCTCTTAACACTTGGTAAGAATGTAAATTGGTGCAGTAAATTGGTGCAGTCGTTCCAGCCCAACACCAATGGAAAATAGTATGGAGATTACTTAAAAAACTAAAAATACAGTTACCATATGATCCAGCACTCCTACTTCTGGGCATATATCCAGAAAAGATGAAACCTCTAATTCAAAAAGATAAATACACCCCAGTGTCCATAGCAGCACTATTAGCAATAGCCAAATGGAAGCAACCTAAATGTCCATCAATAGGTGACTGGATAAAGATGTTGTATATATACATATACATGCAATGAAATATTACTTAACCATCAAAAAGAATGAAATGTTGCTGTTTGTAGCAACATGGATGGACATAGAGATTATAATACTAAGTGAAGTATGTCAGAAAGATAAAGACAAATACCATATGATTCACTTACATGTGGGATCTAAAAATGATATAAATGAACTTATTTACAAAACAGAAACAGACTCACAGACATAGAAAGCAAACTTATGGTTACCAAAGGGGAAGGGGGAGGGATAAATTAAAGAGTTTGGGACTAGCAAATACAAACTACTATATGTAAAATAGATAAACAGTAATATCCTACTGTATAGTGCAAGGAACCATATTCAATATCCTGCAATAAACCATAATGGAAAAGAAAGTGAAAAAGAATATGTAGTATGTATAGTTGAATCCCTTTGCTGTACACCAGAAACTAACACAATATTGTAAATCAACTATACTTCAATTAAATATTAAAAAGAGAGAGAGACATGGAAGGTAGAGCCCAATATATGTATAATATGGGTTCTGAAAGGAGGGAAAAGAGAAATAAAAGGGAGGAAATATTTAAAGGGATAAGAGAGAGTTTTGGTTGGCTCTCAGATAATGATGACCACCAAAATCCAGACCTGTCCACAAACTGTCCCCTAAAACTGTAAAATAAAAATGGAACACAATGGAACCATAAATGACCCATGCCACTAGTATTTCTGGGAGACAGAGAGCATCACAAACTTCAAAATACCTATAAGTAGAGTAATAACTACGAATTCAAGGAGAGCTACCACTGCCTTGGCTAGTCTGTAGGTACCCAGGGTGGGACACAGGACACAGGAGTGTGGTGGCCATAGATGTAGTATAGGTTAAAAAAAATTTCCATCAATAAGTCTGATAATGAGGGTTACAATGTTGAACTAAGTTCTAAGACTCAGTTTATAGCAGCAGCCATAAAGAGGGGGCTTGAATGTGAATGAAACTGGAGGCAACAGCCTTATAGAAACATT
Organism: Vicugna pacos; assembly: GCF_048564905.1. Classification (NCBI taxonomy): domain Eukaryota; kingdom Metazoa; phylum Chordata; class Mammalia; order Artiodactyla; family Camelidae; genus Vicugna; species Vicugna pacos. The sequence goes on from NC_132988.1 coordinate 45,937,918, forward strand.
GCTTTTGGATAAAAAGAGGTAAATAGAGAAAATGTGGTTTCCCCTGAAGGGATAGCAGAGAAAGAAAAGGAAGTAAGAGGGAAGAATTAAGAATCACACAGAAATTAAAAGAAAAAGAGAATACACCAACTCCTTTCTTTCAGCCTAGCAGTCTTGTTATACACTGAAGTAACTGCACTTCATTCTACTGACAGAGGAAGGTGATCTTGAACAAGTTAATCATAATACCTAACACAGAAAAAATCAGGCTAACTCCATAGTCAAGTATTGTAAGAAGAAAATATAAGTGAAAATCAAAATATTTCAACTGATTGAAAATTTCCCCAAAGAATCAATCAGTAAATAAGAGAAAACTAAAATATAATACTCCACACAGAATTTAATATCAAGCAAGCATTTGGAGCAATTAAAAACCAAGTTACAACAAAAATTTATGTAATAAGAACAGAAATGATGAAAAGTGTAAGAAATATAATGAGGGTTGATTGAAACTGGGAAAGAAACAAAAGGAAAAAAAATAAAGATTAAATTACAAGGCCCAATGGAGATTAGGCTTAAATGACAATTTAATAAGAGACGTTTTTAACAGGTGGGAAAACAGCCAAGAGAAACAATGTAAAGAAAAAAGTAAAAGGATCAACAAAAGTGGTTAAATTAAAAGACAATGAAAATCCAAATCAAATATAATTGGAGTTACTGGAAAAATAAAATAAAACATAGCAATTAAACAAAACTAGAATTTAAAATTTTAATCCAAGAAAACTTTATGAAAATTAGGGAAAACCTAAATTTAATATTGAAAGGGCCCAGGATGAATCTGGGAAAGTGACTTGAAACAATGAACTCTGTGACTTTAGTAAAATTGCTAGGCTATAAAGACAAATTAAAAATCATTAAGTACAAATTATTTATAAATATAGGAAAGTTAAATTGACATTAGATTTATTAAAACTTATTAAGGTATAGTTGAGCAGCATTTTCAAGAAACTCAAGAAAAGAAAATGAGAGACAAGTATTTTTCTATCCAGTTGAGTTATATCTTAAGTACTATACTATTTTCTTATGGATGCTTTAACAAATTACTGAAAACTTGGTGGTTGAAAATACCAGAAATTTATTCTCTTAGAGTTCTAGAGGTCAGCAGTCTGAAAATTAATGTTTTGGTCGACCATGATGTCTGTGAAGTCTTGAGAGAAGGATCCTTCCTACCACTCCTAGTTTCTGGTGGCACTTGGCATTCCTTGGATTGTAGCTGCATCACTTCAATCTCTGCCTCTGTTTTCACCTGGCCTTTTTTCCCTGTGTCTCTCTCCATATTTCTGTGTCCAAATGTCCTTTTCTTTTCTCTTACAAAGACACGAGTTATTAGATTTAGAGCCTGCTCTAAATCCAGGATTATTTCATTTGGAGATCTTTGATTAATTATATCTGCAAAGATCCTGTTTCCAAACTGGGTCATATCCATAGGAACACAGTGCCAGGACTTGAGCGTGTCTTGTTGGGGACCACAACTCAATCCACTACAAGTGCTAAGGCAAAAAAATAATAAGACATTTCAATATACCACTCAGAGTACAAGATTGATCAAACGTACAAAAAAGGGTAAGAATGTAAAGAGTTAAAGAACGTAATCAATGAGGCAGATCTTTTGGATATACATCAGACATTACATGCTGGTAATAGAGAGTAAGTAAATTTATCAAAATTAATCCCAAGAGAAAAAGAAAGTTTATATTCATAGGAGAAATAGAGAAAGTTATCATGGAACTAATGTATGTATAAGAAAACACCAGGCCCAAAACTTTGTTCGAAGGGAAAATGCATTAAACCTTAAGGGACCCCATGATACTCAAATTGTTCTAGAGTATAGAAGATAAAGAAAATAAGGAAAATATTTAAATTCTTTCTGTGAATTTGGTATAACATTGATACCTAAGTTTGATAAAGATAGTGATACTGTATCAACCATGAACATTGATGCAAAAATCCTTAATAAATCATTAGCAAATACTCCATCACTACATTAAAGAAACAGCAAGCCATGACCAAATGTGATTTGTATCAGTAATGCAAAGATGATTCAGTATTAGAAAATCTTTTAATATGATTCTCTATATGATAGGTCTCAGGAGAAAAAAAATATATGAATAGTCCTATAGCTGCCAAAAAAAGGACTTTAACACAATTCCATCTTAATAAAAACACTTGAGAAAATAGGAATAAATGGACACTTCCTTAATAAGGTAAAAAAATCTACACTTAAATTCTAAAATTGGCATTCCCACAGAGGCCAGCAACATGACTGGTAAGCCCACCACCTCCAGTATTATTTGACACTGTGTTAGATGTATAAACTGATATAATTGGACAAAGAAAACAGTCAGGGATATAAGAATTGGAAAAGAAGAAACAACTATTTGCAGATGGCATATTTAAAGAACTTAGGGAATCAGCAATAAACTAACTTAAGCATTAAAAGAATTTAACAAGGTAACAAGATATAAAATTAACAGGCTAAAAGAAATAACTTTTGTATACACAAATAACATTATTTTGGAATTATAATGGAAGAGAAAACCCATTTATATTAGCACCCCCTCCAAAAAAAAGATAAAATGCTTAGATATGTGCAAAACTTATATGGAAATTATAGAGTACTTCTAAATAATATAAGTGGAACATCTTTGGTTTTTGATAAAACATCTCAGTATCATTTTCCCGATGTTAACTTATACATTGGTGATTCCAACAAACTTGGGATCCCACCAAGCTGTTTTGCTGGAGGTAATCAAGTTGATCCTAAAATATATTTGAAAAAAGAGACATAATCATAGACAATAAACATTGTAGAGGAAGTGCTATGGCTTAAGGATGGGAGGGACTACAAATGATTCTGTATAAAAAACGTTTTTAATAATTAAGATGATCAATAATTAAAACAGTAAGGTACAGGTGCATAAAAATTCAGATCAGTGAAATATAATAGAAATTTCAAAATAGATCCAAGTACACATAGAAATTTATCATAGGATAAAGAGTATCTAAAATCACTAGGGCAGAGATGAAGTTTTAAATAAATGTTACTGAGACAACTGGTTAGTCATTTGGAAAAAAATTTGTTAGATCTATTACCTAAAGCATACAAAAGAATCAAATGGATTAGAGATATAAATGTAAAAAATGAAACCAGAGGAAAACATTGGTGAATTCCTCTATAACCCATACATAGGGGGGAATTTCCTAAATATGTCTTAAAATCCTTATGCAATTAAATTGATTAATTTTACAAAATTATAAGAAACATTTTTCATGGAATGAAAACACCATTAATAAAATCAAAAGATAAGTGACAACTTGTGAAAAAAAATCTTCAATATCTATCACAGATAAACTGTTGCCACCCCTAATAATTTAAAAATAACAATTGAGGAAAAAAGACAAGATATTCAGTTGAAAAATGAGCAAGAGACATGAGCTGACAATGCACAAAAATGGTATAAAATGGCTCTTAAACATATGAAACTATGTTCAACTTTGCTCATAATAAGAGAAATGCAAATCAAAAGTGTGCTGAAATAAATTTCTCACCGACTAGGTTGACAAAAATTTAAAAGCTTAACAACATACTCTGTTGGCCAGAACTGTGAGGATAACAGCCACTTTCATTTATTGCAGATGAGAATGCAAAAACAGTACATCTTTTACGGAGAAGAATTTGCCAATATATAACAGAACTGCATATGCATTTCCTCTTTGACTAGCAACCCCACTTCTAGGAATTTATCTTAAAGATATACCTCCCAAAATTGAAAATCTATACATACAAAATTATGCATTAAAGCATAATTTTGCCCATACATTAGAGACTGGATGAATAAATTTGGTATATTTATACAATAGAGTACATATAGCTATAAGAAAAGATAAAGAGCAAACCTGTTAACTCATATAGTATACTTTTTAGGATATATTGTTAAATGAAAAAAATCAAAGCACAAAAAGCATGTGTGTATATACATACACACATATATATAAAATCTTTTGTGTAAGAGAAAAGGGAAGTAAGAAAAAAATATATGCTTGTGTATGCAAAAAGAAATATAGAAGAGATAAGGCAGAAACTAATAAATTGCTTGCGTATAGAGTGTGAGGAGTGTCATAATAGACCAACAAGGCAAAATTTAACAAGTATTTAGAAAATTTTAATGATGTACTTAAGTTGATTTAGATACGACTGAGCTTAAAGATTAGATAACACATATTTTTTTCCAAGAATTACTTAGAACATTAGTAACAATTGCCCAATTCGTAAAGATCATATTCCCTGTCCAAAATACCCATAGATTAAAAATCAACAATAAAAAAATTTAAAAACTATTCTTATGTATTTGGAACCTAGAAGATGTAATTCTAAGTAAACTAAACATTAAAAAGAAAAAATAAATTGGAATTTTGAAATATATGACAATAAAACTAATGCATATGAAAATTACTGTGATGCAGCTATAGCAGGACTCAGAGGAAGATTTATACCCTAATATGTCTTTCCTAAAAATTAACATAAAATATTAAGATTTAACTCATAAAGCTAGGAAAATAACATGGAAGAAATACAAAAATAATACAAGAAAGGAAATAACAAATATGACATTAAAAGCAAGCAAACAAACAAAAACCAACAGAGATGATTATCAAAACAGGATTATACTGTATAGCACAGGGAAATATATACAAGATCTTGTGGTAGCTCACAGTGAAAAAGAATGTGACAATGAATATATGTATGTTCATGTATAACTGAAAAATTGTGCTCTATGCTGGAAATTGACACAACATTGTAAACTGACTATAACTCAATAAAAAAAATATAAAAAAACCCCTGAAATCTGACTCTTTGAAAGCTTTAATAACATAATAACTTTCATAACACAGACAGGTTCCTGGAAAGACTGACCATGAAAAATAAGCAGAAGGAATAAATCAGTAGTATAAGAACACCACCCCAAGAGGGCTCCAACTGCCATGTGGGAAGGAATGATGATGTGGTTATGGAGCAGAGGTCATATTTAGTATTCACTCAAATGCAGCCCAGATGCTGACTCTGCTTTCATAGTGGGTCCTGCATTTCTGTCTCTGGGTCTTTTAGGTCCAGCCTCTTAGCCTGATCACTCTCCTCACTATTTACATATCTTCCGTTTCCTTACTCAGAGCTGTAGAAACCCACAGATTCAAACTCCAACCCTCAACCCATTTTTCTTTTCTCTGGATTCTCGTGCATTCATTGTTTTTGAAACACAAAGCCAAGTAGATCCTCTGTTTGAATCCCTTCTACTCTGTTTTTTCCCTTTCCTCTGCAACAAACACAGGAAAGCATTGTTCTAAAATGTGCTTTGGGAGGGAAAAAAGTAAATCTCTAAGAAAAATATTAGTTAAGATCTAAAAATATTCTTTACCACGTATGTTTTGTACATGTGGATAACTGACTGATGATAATGCAATAGTTACCTTAGGTGCTGAAGCTCAGCCAGGGGCAGAAGGCAAATATTATTTATCTTATTAATTATTTATCTGAAACTCCTATTTCAGAATAATTTTTTTTTAATAATTATGCATTTGGGTTGTTAGCTTAAGCTGGAATGCAGTAAGGGATTATATTAGACCCCTGGCAGAAATGATAAGTGCAGATACCTAAAGGTGATGTTCACATTCTTAACATGTAGATATTTACATATAGGTAAGTTAGCAAGCCAGCTAGAGTAAAGTTAGCTTGTTTTTCTCTATCTGGTGACTTTTTCTTTCCAATGTTTCAATTTGGTAAACTTTCAATGTGTCTCATTAGACACTTTTGCCTGTAGTTCCTTAAAACCATGTGTGACTTAATCCATATGCTTTTCATTCATTTACAATCAAGTCATCAAAATACAGCCTTTAAAGAGCTATTTGATTTCAAAGAACATTTTTAATAAGCATTTAAAGCCCTTTGAGAATAAAAGCGGGATGCCACATTTTTCCAAGAGTAAACACAGCACAACCAAAAACATACTCAAGCCACAGAAATCCAAGCTTCTGAATTTTAATTCATTTCCATTCTTGACTAAATGAGCCATCTCCTATCTCCCTTTAACTCCTGGTGAAGCATGAAGTGTTTTGAGATGAGGAGGTAGTATTTTTCAAATTACTATTTTAAAACTATGTAGCTACTATTTGAGCAGCTTCTGTTAAGAACTTCTGCTTCAGTTTGCCTCAGTTGTTCTAGAGCAGCAGTTTTGAAAGGGTAGTTTTGAGGCCAGCAACATTAGCAACATCATGGAACTTTCTGGAAATGTAATTTCTTTAGCCTCATAGCTGATGTACTGAATCAGTAATGGGGGCAGAGCCCAGCAGTCTGTTTAACAAGTTCTTCAGGTAATTCTGATAGACACTCAAGTTTGAGAACCCTGTTCTAAGGTCCTGGTTTACTTTTCCATCTCAAGGACATATTTTCAGGAAATTATAAGCTCTGTCATTCACATCTTAGTTTGAATGATTATATATATCATTTAAATGATTATATATATATCTGTATATATATATATATAAAACTTGTTTTGTAGCTATATTAAAGAATTAAAGGATTAAAGATATTTTAGTTATTATGAGGAGAAAGTTTTTGTTGTTAGTTTTCCTCCTTCCTTCCTTTCTTCTGGGATACATGTATGGTCAGACCTCTGAAGGTGGCTGTTCTCTTGCTCTCTGTACATAGTCTACTTGACCAGTGCCAACTTCACCTACACCTACTCATATGACTGACCTTTCTACATATTTGCCCCAGCTAATGATTTTTCCAGCCTTAGATCAGAACATCTCCACTATGATAGCATATCAAAGGGGCCTTGAGGGGCATGCCACTCTGCTGATTTCTCTGGTAACCAACAGAAGAACCAGGCTAATGTCAAGTTCCCCTATAATTGGTAACTTCCCTTTGCCCCCACTGGGAGTGAAGCCTGCCACCATGTCTTGCCTGCGTGTCTACTGTACATGGTAGGGTGCTGCTCCAGGACTTTGCTTCAGACATTTAAGACCCCTCTGTGCGTTAAACCATTGATGTCTTTGTTGCTGACTCTATTCTTCGATCTTGAAGCTGGCTTTGCAGGCTTGGGTGGCTTATCTATAGCCCAACAATATAGATAATCTTTCCACTGCCTTTGAAACTCAGCCCCTTGGAACGATATCTCTTTCCTTAAAACCAGAAACATCCTTCAAGATTTTTTGGTCAAGAAGTCAGTAACTACAAGCTTCTGTGTCAAATTAGGACCCTAAGCTCATGGTTTCTGGATGCTAATTTGTGTTGCTGTATTCTGAGCACTTTAAACAATGCCACTTTCTGGCTAACACATTTCCCCCCCCCATGATAGAATGTTAAAATGAGAAGAAACTATAAAAAATGAAGGTACAATGTTGTAAGGTTTTACTAGATATTCATTCCTTATATTAGACCTAAATGTGGGTAGAGGCGGCTTTGGAACCAGTAATACCTGGATGTAAATCTCACCGTTGCAATTTGTGCAAACTTGGGTGAGTACTTAAGCTCTTTAAAACTCAGTTTCCGTGTCCTTCATTTATGAAAAGAAGGGGAAATTTTTTTTTTCTGAGGAGTGCTATGAGATTTTAAATGAGACAATACAGTGTTTAGCCTGCTGCTCAATATATAATAGTGATTATTATTTGGTAGAATAGGAGAGCTGATGACTTGAGAAAATGTATAGCTGAGGGGAATGGGGCTGATTGTTCAGTACTTTAAAAAGAGAAACAAGATTTTGTTCAGAAAGGAACTTGCCAGTAAGCCATTTTGCTCATAATCACCAGCTGCCTTTAGGCCACTGTTACCTGCTCCTGTTTCCTCAGTGATGCTGGGTACAGCTTATGAGATAAATTCTTATTTCTTGTACTATATTTCCTTACCCTTCAGGAAACGGTGTCAGTGAGACTGGCAGGTCAGCTGATTGACTTAGTGTGTGTTTATAAAGTGAGCTGCCTGGAAACCTGATTCCTTACAAGGTTACAAAGAAATCCTTTCCCCTAGTTTCCTTACAGATGCCCATGAAAGGCTTCTTGGCCCTTTGGGCTCCAGCTGGATGGAGGTAACTTTTAAACTCTTCTGTGATTATTATTATATAATTAATAATAGTAGTGAATGGCTTAATTGTCAACCATTTGGTTGAATTAGTGGTTAAATTTAGTCACTGTGTAATTAAGCTGGAAGCTGAGAGAGTTTATTGGAGTTACAATAAAAAGAAGTGATGCACCTTCAATACATGTTTCCAGTTTGCCTGGGTGTCTTCCAGATTAAGCTTTTTGTTGCCTTTTAGTTCATTTTTTGGCTCCTGAGTCTCCTTGAAAAGAGAGCCCTAAATTGGGCTCATCTGTCCACCTCTTCCTGAAGGTCTGCCTGTGGGAAACCACCCTGTCATTAGTTGTCTCAAGTTCCAAGCTTGCCTTCAGAATACTGTGGAGTCCCACGCTGTAATGATTTGATGGAAGGAAAATTCTTCAAACATGAAAGGCGAGAGTAAAGCAACAGAGTTGTGATTCTGGGACTATTTTGGCAAGGAACCGGCAGACTGGGCACCCTGGTTATAGGCTTCACATTTTAGCTTATTTTGTCTTTCAACTTATTTCAAGAGGTAGTGCCAATTTTTTTTTAAATAGTTAAAAAAATTCTGTTGTTCATAATGACCTTTCAAAAACTTGGAATCTTCTCTTTGTACTAGTTTTGGCGTTTTCAGTTTAGCAAAGAGGGCTTTCTGTGTTTCTAATGGAAATTTTAATTATAATTTTTAAAAAGACTATATTGACAATCTCAATAGTAATGGAGACCTAGCTTTTAGTTCAGTGTTTATCATGTTATTTGCCGAGGACATGCCAATCTACTTTGCTAGTCCTTAAGTGACAATTATGTCCAATGGGGGGACTTAGTGGAAGGTTTGTGGTATGATCAGAAAGCATGGTCTATTAAAGTATTGGTAAAAATGAGGGCTCTGGGATTATGTGTAAGCTTGAGGCCAACCCTCAAATCTGAATCTGTGAATAATTTTGAGAGGGAATATCTTAAAGAAATTTTAAGTAACTGTTAGGGGTGTGCAGAAAGAAAGGGATTGTGAAGGTCTTTGAGGTCATATGATCAAGGATTAGTTCTTACATTATACAGATGTTTAAAAGTTTATTGACACTGAGAACTTCATTGAACTCCCAGTCCTTGGAGCCTGCTATAATTTGTGCCTTGGAATTTTCAGATACTTTTGATGTCAAGTTCAAATAGAAAGTCCCATTAAGTATAGGTGAGAAGTGAAAACCATTGTATTGGAGGAGAGGAGAGATTGTATCAAGACTAGCTGATACAACTGGGACGTATTAACATAGAAATATAATTTAAGGACTATAAGTCACACTAGGATGTGGTATAAGGTCTTATGAAAGACATTGGGAGCTGAGTTCTTAATCTAGTTCATGTTGAATTAATAAAAAACAATATTGGGCTTGGGGTTTTGAGTGGAAGTATCTTTAGCAATAAGATAAATCCAGTCAATGAGCTATAGAAGGAGGGTTCTGCCCTGTTTCTGGATACTTGTGTCCTGGGAACAAGGTGAGTGCTTACTCGGGGTTCAGACAAGTTGGGTACAGGTACAGGCACAGGCACAGGTACAAGACTTAACTCTGCCTGTACCACTCTGAGTTGGCTTGGTAAGAGGGCATTTTCCTTATGTTAATCATATTATGAAGAGACAAGTTTTATATAAATTAATAGGTTAATATTTAGGAAAGATGTGAAGACTTGACTAGGTTAGCTCCATCTTGAGAAAAATTTGGCAGAATAAACTCAGATTTTTTATGTAGCAGAGGAAAATGAAGAATGATAGTGGATAGACCTGGATTGTGTGTTCAAGGATTGATGGGATCTGTGTGCTCAAGTACTTCTGGATACTGTGCCTGTTCCTTGTTTCACCCACTGCCAAGTTGCAACCCATACAATAAATCAAGCGTTTGCAAGTCCGTGTTGCCTTTCATGGTCTAGCTGTCTTCATTGTTCCCTGGAAGGGGCGTCACACGGGAAAATGAAGTTCATTCTCCTGGTGGCCTGTGATTGGTATGTGATTGGAGCCATTAGAGCTAGACTGTGTTGCCTTTTCCTTGCAATTTCCCAGAAGGGTTGAACCTAATAGGATAATGGGAGGAGGAGCAACTATCTGTCTGAAAGAACTGATATCTATATGATGTGCATTAGAGAGATAAATCTGATTAGAGCCCTAGTTCTGCTTTTCAGCATCTGTGACCTTGGGCAAGTTAATTTGTCAAATCCAATTCATCATCTATAAAATAATATCTGATACTTATGTACTCTTACTCTGTTCTAGGCATTATGTTAAGCACTTGCCAACTATTATTATGTAAAGTAAGGATTATTGTTATTCTCTTTTATAGGTGAAGAAGAAAATAGTGGATAAGTTAAATAACTTGTCCTAGGTCATGCTGCAATAGCTATTAGAGCCCAGAGCCTAGATTTGAACACATGTGCTTGAACTCTGATATGGATTCTCTTGACCACTATAATATACTTCATGGGATTGTTGTTTACAAGTTTATGTCTTAAAATGTACAGATACACAAACAGGGTAAACCCAATTTATAGTGCACAGTAAACATGTAATAAATATTAGGCATTATTATTGTTATATGTCAAGCACTGCATATATTCTAATGCACACAGCCTGGATTGTAGACTTTATCAGATAAGGAAGCTGGGGATAATTAGGACAAGTTCATGTAGATAGTAAGAGGCAGAGCTGTGATTTAAACCACTTTTTTCTGACTCCAGAGACTGTGTCCTTTCTCCTCTATCAGGACTTGTAACATACAGGGAGAGGATTTCTGGAGGGCCCAGAGCTAGTGAAGGCTCTACAAATCCGTGGCTGTGCTAGGCTTGTCTGTAAATTAAATGTATAATATATTTCATACACAAATGTACCGTTTTCAGACATACACTGTGATTTTAACACATATAAACCTACTCTAGTAATTAAGAAAGCATAGATACAATAATAAGACCTTATAATCCACAGTGTCTTCTTGCCATTATGTGTTTTTTTAATGTTCAGATACCAAAAGTGCAATGACTCTTAAGTGGAAATTCATGGATATTTTTTAAGTTAAAAGGGCTTTCACATTTTACAAGTTTTGGACATAACAAATCATATGCGTTCACAATTAGTAGGACTATGCCTATTATACATGAGTTTACTAGGACATGTTTCTTGTACCAAGTAGATTATTAGAGTGAAGAACCTATAATGTGGACAGACACAGCGGGAGGAGGAAAGGGAGCTGTATGCAGTATCTTGTTCATGGATACGCATCATAAATAACTTACAACATTTTTAATGGAGTAAGGTAAAACACAGAGGAAATTAAAAGCAACAGCTTTGGCTGTGGAAATGTGAATATCTAAATTGCTGAAGACTTCTGTAGGGTTTGAGAAGTGTGATTTCCATTAAGACGATAGGAATCACATGGCCCTCACCCTGAGACAGTATGTGAGAATTTCTTCCTCAAGGGTCAAATGACTTATGAGCATTTGAAAAGAAGAAGTTAAAAGTTAATTTTCCAACTCACCATTGTACTGGGGACTCTTGAAAAGGAGACAGTCCTATTACTGTATGGGACAGTGTACAAGGAGTAAAATGAAGCAAGTTCTCACTTGCATTGTCAATCATGTGTTGTGTCATGAATAAACAATTTGAAATATCTGTCAACTCTCAATGCTACTCAATTAATTTTAAACCCACTTCTAACTTGGATTTTGCATTATGTTTTTAATTTAATTTTCTGTCTGGTGTTAGTGATTATTTAAATTAAATTTGGTGGCTCGTAGAATTATAGTGAAAAGGACTTGAGTGAATGAGTAGTGAGACAATCACTGTTGCCTCTGACTCTTCATTTAGGACAAGGATTTCAAATTTTCTTTTAGCTTAAGAGCATTTCTTCAAATGAAATCTAATATAGAGTCCAGTGTATACACAGATGAAGGTGGATCTGCTCTGATCCAAGCAGAGTGAATCCCCATCCATCACCGAACATCATTTCTCCAGTCCTGCCCCCCCGTTGTGGCCTTTGAGACACCTTGGTTCTCAAAGGTCTGGGAATCAGCTTAAAAACTACCTTTTGAGAGCCTTTCAGGCCTTTTAAAGGATAAATACCCTACACACTTCCCAAACAGATTTTCATTCTAATTTCAGCTTAATGTGCATATTATTTTTCTGCCTTTTTGAGCGAATAATTAGTTTTCACTCAAGAGATAATAGCTTTCTTATGATCTCTCAGCTCCAACTGATTATGGGCAACTAGTTCCTAAAGGTTGAGTACCTTGTATCATTGTACTTCTATGCAATGAAAGAATATTGAGGGAGAGTAGAAAAACTGTAGTTAATATAAATCAAAACATACCTGAGTTGCTATTAAAGATCAATGCTATCATATATTGAGCACATTGTCTGTATGCCAGGTACTCTGTCTACATTTTTTGATGATTTATTTTTTTATAGTATTGCTGTAAGCTGGATATAATTATCTCCACTTCACAAATGAGGGAACTGAGGCTATGGGAGCCAAAGTTAACGTACTCGTACTCTTTCCACAAATCCAGTTATTCTTATCTATGTGCTGATTTATGTAGTTTGCCAATGTTCTTCAAAACCTATTTGTATATATTTAGAGGAGACACATTAGCTCCTCCAAAGTAGTGCTCAAAGAGTTATATCAACATTGATTATACTCTGATAGAATCTCAAATTGTAAAGTGAATAATAAAATACATTTTATAACTGAAATTATAATTACAAAATTTTTAAATTGAAGTATAGTTGATTTACAATGTTTCAGGTGTTCAGCAAAGTGATTCAGTTATACATATATTTATGTATCTATTCTTTTTTCAGAATCTTTCCTTTATAGGCTATTACAAGATATTTACAGTAAGCCCTGGTTGTTTATCTATTTTATATATAGTAGTTTACATATTGTTAATCTCAAATGTTTAATATATCCCTCCCACTTCCCCCTACTAACCATAAGTTCTCTATGTCTGTGAAGCCGTTTCTGTTTTGTAAATAAGCTCATTTGTGCCATTTTTTTAGATCCCACTTACTAGTGATATCATATGATATTTGTCCTTGACTTACTTCACTTTGTATGATAATCTCTAGGTCCATCCATGTTGCTGCAAATAGCATTATTTCATTCTTTTTTAAAGCTGAGTAATATTCCAGTGTGTGTGTTTGTGTGTGTGTGTGTGTGTGTGTGTGTGTGTGTGTGTGTGTATGTGTGTATACCACATCTTCTTTATCCAGTCATCTGTTCATGGACATTTAGGTTTCTTCCATGTCTTGTCTATTGTGAATAGTGCTGTTATAAGCATTGGGTGCATGTATCTTTTTGAATTAGAGTTTTCATCTTTTCTGGATATATATCCAGAAGTGGGATTGCTGGATCATAAGGTAACTCTGTTTTTAGTTTTTTTAAGGAAACACCGTACTGCTTTCTGTAATTTTTACCTTACTTTGTTGTGTTCCTCATGATAGCATTTTTGAAGATTTTTATAATACTTTGTATTGTTCATGCATTTAATATCCCGGGGAAGCAAATTAACTGTATAGGTTAAGGTATAGGGTAAAGGCAAATATTGATAGAAAGTTGAAGATCTGACTTAGCATTGCTAAACAAGTCAGTGTTTGAGAATTTGAGTGTGTGCTTGTGCATGTGTGTATATGATATTTGCACATTAATGCACGGCAATAAACAGTGCAAGATTTATCTTTGTTATTGTTGCCAAACTTGCATTGGCCATTTACTACATTTTTAATATCTCTCATCTTAGAAAAACACTTCTCTTGATCCCATGTTTCCCTGCAGCCAATACTCCATTTCTCTGCTGGAAAAACTCCTGGAAAGGATCTCTACTCCTCCACTGAAACAGCTCCAGCGTGCCCAAAACTCATAGTTAATTCTCAGTCCTCATTTTACTAGGTCTCTCAGTATCCTTTGACACAGTTTATTGGTTCTTCCTTCTGGAAACTGATTCTTTTTTTGACTATTTCATGATGCCACACTCTCCTACCTTCCTGGCCGCTCCTCCTCTTCTTTCTGAGAGGACACCATCCAGATCCTCCCTGATTCTCCTCTCATCACTTTCCTCCAACTCATCAACTGGTCTTGATGAGTCTTGAACATCATGCTTTTCCTTCCTTAAATCCTCTGTATTTGCTTTTCCCTCCACCTGGTACACTTTTCCCTCATACATCTGCATGGTTAACTCTTTACATTCATGTCTCTGCTCAAAGATCATTACTTTCCTTCCCACCCCAGAGTTATTTTGAATTCTCCCACTCTGCTTTAAATTATCATGATCTGAAATTATATAGTTTCTTGTTTACCCGTGTCATCTGTCTACCCTGCTTGGACTATTAGCTTCTTGAAAGCAGGGACTTGGTCCATCTTGTGTGCATCACTGTATCCCTAATGACCAGAACAGTGACTGGCATTTAAGAAGAGCTCAAAAATATAAAGTAATACATTTATGTGCTAAGCAGCTCCATGTGAAATGACAATGCTTTGTATTACTTTTATGTAGATTCACCATTCCCTTGATTTTCTAATTTTCATATTGTTTTTTAGTGGCTACTTTAGACCTAATACATGGGATTTATAATCTGAAATCTGATTTTATAACTTTGTACATTATCTCACCAGGTTTCAGTTTCCTCCGATTTCTGTGTGTATGTACTTTAACATAACAATTTTACTTTGAAATAATATACATGTATATTCATACATATGTGAATCCTCAGTGATATGTTTGGTTTAGTTGTGTATGTGTTTTACCCAAGTACAAGCACATATACACACCACTGGGGAATGAAGCCCAAGAAGAAATTGAAACCACATGATACACAAAGAACTCCCTAAAGGTAAAGCACCAAATTTTTCCTTCAGAAGAAATAGTTTTCACATTGAACAATGAATATACTTATTGGATTCCACAGTAGCTCAAAGATAGATTTTATTGTAGGAACCCACACCCACACTAACAGTGTTTTTGATTAGGCAGTTAACCAAATTAGGACTATCTCCTTAATAAGTAATACTGAATATCTAATCCTAACTTAAGTAGTTCCTTTTGAATTGCAATGGGCAACTTGTATGTATATATTTCTCTGTGGTAGGATAGCTAATCAGTCATCATCAGAGCTTTTCTTGGAGCAGTGTCTTAATTTATTATTTTATGCAATTGCTTCAGTAAAGCAATTGAATAAAAAATGCAAAAGGGGATATAAGAGAGAATGTCTTCACTATTTTAGAGAAGAGGATTTAGGTGTGACCATACATAGGCATTTTTCCAAATCAGACATGTTGATGCAGCCTCTCCAAAATATGGGATATCAAATCATCCCTTGGATTGATCCACTTTGACATGGTGGTAGTAACCTTTCTCTTTTAAAAGGTTAGATCACTTGTTTCAGTGTAATGGATGCAGCAGATGCTCCCTACCATCCCTGATACCTTGCCTATTTTCTTTTTATCTAATCCTGGAAATTTTTCATGCATTACTTGTGTAAATAGAAAAACATGAGATTTGAGAGAATTGCTAGAAAACAGATTACATTTCCTGTGTCAGAATCATATTGTGATTCAAATATCCTCCCGTTTCAGCGTGCTAATATGTCCAATTAAATCAAGTTTACATAGTTAGGAAACCTCCATACTCAGGGATATCCACAATTAAGTTCTCTAGATGGTCAAATTTAAAACAGATGAAGTAGCATATTTTACATAGACAGTTCTGTTTATTCATGAATGTAAAAGAGTATGCCCATTGTAAATTTAGCAGACTGTTTAAAATATAAATGAATTCTTAGAGAATAAGCAAGCACTTTGCTGAGAATGATGATGGATGGCCATCTCTGAGATGAGTAAGTATGGTAAACGTATAACTTCTGGTCACATATAGTTCGTCTGCTGAACGATGCCTAACCTCACCCCATCCCTCATCCTCAACCCATCTCTGACCCCACCTTATTCCAGACCCCAACTTAATCCTTGCTTGTTGCCCTAGGGGTGGGTGTCTACAACAGGGTGAGGTTCAAGGCTGTGGAGAGATTTTAGAATGGGAAGAATATTCCTGTTTCACACATTACTTGTTAATAGAAACAGCTGAAAGTTTAATGGTTTATTTGGGGGCTGTGTTTAAAAACCCCCTGCCTGAAAACAGCTGCATCAGTGCACAGCTGTGTCAAAACTGCCTTGTCAGAAATGTCATGTATGCACATATTTTTTCTAAACTGTTTTGGACAAATCATACTTCTCAGTGTATTTCTTTTCTCCATAGGCATGTAGCGATGTATGTTTTATAGCATATGCCTGGTAAACAAGTTTATAACATATAAGGATAAAAATCTGATGCATGCTTGATATATTACTGTTCAAATTAAATTGTATTATCACTTTTTTGGGACTCCATCCACTTGGGATATCCAAGTGTGTTTCTGGTTTATAGCTTTAATATTTAGAATGTAATATGCAAAAATATTTTATTTATTATTTTTTAACTTATTTTTTTTAATGGAGTTAGTGGGTATTGTGTCCAGGACCTTGTGCATGCTAAGCATGTGCTCTACCACTGAGCTATTACCCTCCACCCTGTAATATGCAAATTTTAAAAGAATTAGCTTTACCTTAAAAGAGAATCCCTTTGATGTGTTTAGGAGATCAGAGAGTAACTGCATATGCCACAGCAAGAAAAAAAAATTAAGTTTTATTTTGGACATAACCACAGATTCAGTAATCAATAACCACCTTTCCCCTACCATTTGTAATATTACAAATTTCTAAATTCCTATTGCTTTTCTTTAATATCTTACATTATAAAATGGAAATGAGTACATTGCATTTTTAATCTTTCTTATATTTTAAAGTTGAAGTAACTGAAAAAGTCAGGTGAAACAATGTACATACCAAATTTTTTGAAGATTGGCCTTGGCCATGATTTAGATACTTATGATAAAATTTGTAAGTTACATTTAAGTTAATTCTAAATTTTTGAATGTACGTAAAGCTGCATGAACACTTACTGATTGAGTGACCTTGGATGAGTCACTTAACCTTTCTGAGGGTCAATCTCCTCATCTTCAAAATGAAAATAATACTTGCCACCCAGCATTGTGGGGAGGATTAAACTAGGTATGCATGTAAAGCACTTAGTCCAGGGTAAATACTCAACCCTAGATGCTACCTAACTCACCAGCCTGGAAGGTCCCTGAGACCCTGCCTATCTCATTTATGGCCTGAGTTGAGACTTCCTGTATTCCTTTTTCAGTGTTTAGTAGCCCTCACTATTTATCCCTGATTAGTCTTGGAGTGATCTCATTGCCAAAGGGGAATGTTCTTGGGTAGATTAAAAGAGAGGCCCATGGTCTTCCATGTTCTTTGTCCTCAGTTGGTACAGGACCACTGGGGAGCAGCCAGCTGCAGCCAGCCCTTCTTAATTCTGGAAAAGCTCAGAACATTACTTCAGCTCTCACTTCTCCAGGCGTTTCCACACCTCCCCTAGAAAGACCTGACTTGAGAGGCATGAACTGAGTCCCACTCTCACAATCCCCTATAAATTTTGATGCCAAACTCATATTCCATTTGCAGATATGCTGGGAGGAAGTGTATAGTTGCACAAAAATAAGAGCTTAAATATAGTTTAGGTAACACGTTGATGTGAATGAGATACAGAGTGAGAGCAAAATTCAAATTCTGCCTGGTCCTTTACTGAAGATTATCTTAGGGAATGGGGCTAGGGCAGAGTGGGGTGGGAAGGTAGCATCTGAACTGATTTAGAGAAAGTCAAGAAAGACTGGACGTCCTTTACATATTCTATAACTTTACCATGATCAGCGCTATTTGTCTTTAACTGAAATATAGCCCTTGAAAGGGAGTTATTTCATATCATGCACAGGAAAATGAAATATTTGCTTGCTTTCCCTTTACACTTGGAGATCTTAATAGCACTTTTATTTCAAACTAAATATTCTGAAAATTTTGACTGGTACCTATCTCAGTGAAAGGCCTATTGGAAGATTAATAGTTACTTTGTTTTACATATAAAATTGATGAATGCACTTCAGTTGAATAAATTCTCTCATTTTTGATGGTTTGTAGATCAGATGAGACTATGTCAGTGTTCTCCACTTTGACTACCCACTGGGGAGCTTTAAAAAAAACACTGATACCTGGCTCTTAACCCGTGGAGATTCAAATTTAATTGGTCTGAGTCATGGCTTCAGGAGAAAGAGTTTTAAAGCTCCCAGGTGATTCTGATATTTAGGTGAGGTTTAGAACCACTGGTCTAGATTAAGGATTAAGGTGCTTGGGCTAAGCCTGTAATTTATATAACCTGGCAGAACTCTCTCTTTCACTTAACTCAGTGAAGAATTACTGAAAAGTCACTTTCTTCAAGGCCCTTTTCTTTTAACTCCAAGTTTGCTATTTTATGAACAAATATCATTGGAAAGAAAATAGAATTTTACAACTTTATGTTTGAACTGTAGTTATAAGCAATCTAATCCAAATCTATTATTCTATAGGGAAGTCTCAATTGCTGAAAAAATTAAAAAATGCTAGTGCAAAACTACCTTTACAACTGAAAGAGGGAGGGAGAGAGAAACAGAAAACTTGGGAACTTTCCTCAGTAGATCATAGACAACATTTTAAAAGAAGTGGCAAAAACACACAGCATAAATTTATCATGTTAACAGTTTTTAAGTGTATAGATAGTAGTGTTAACTATATGCACATTGCTATACAACATATCTCTAGAACTTTTCTTCTTGTATGACTGAAACTCTATACCCATTAAACAACAGATTCCTGTTTTTTCCTCTTCCCCAGTCCTTGGTAACCACAGTTTTACTTTCTGTTTCTATGAGTTTGATTACTTTAGGTGCCACATATATGTCCAGTCATACAGTACTTGTCCTTTTGTAATTGGCTTAATTTATTTAAAAAGTCCATTTGTGTTGTTGCATATGATAGAATTTCTTCCTTTTTACAATATTATTAGTTTGAGGCTTATGACATAGTGATTCAATATTTTTATAGACTATACTCCATTTAAAGTTATTATGAAATATTGGCTATATTCCCTGTGCTATACAATTATAGCTTATTTATTTTATACATAGTAGTTTGTACCTCTTAATCCCCTATCCCTCTCTTTTACCTACCCACTTCCATCTCCTCACCGGTAACCACTAGTTTGTTTTCTATATCCATGAGTCTGTTTTTGTTTTGTTAAATTCATTCATTCATTTTATTTTTTAGATTCCACATCTAAGTGAAAACATATGGTATTTAATATCTTTCTCTGTCTGTCTTATTTCATAATACCCTCCAGGTCCATTGTGTTGTTGCAAATGGCAAAGTTTTATTCTTTTTTTTAATGGCCGAGTCCATTGTGTATGTGTATGTGTGTGAGTGTGTGTGTGTGTGTGTGTGTGTGTATCTGTGTATGTGTGTATGTGTATATTAAACCTTCTTTATTCATCATCTGTTGATGGGCACTTGGATTGCTTCCATATCCTGGCTATTGCAAATAATGCTGTACTGAGCATTGGAGTGCAGGTATCTTTTCAAATTAGTGGGGTTTTTTTCTTTAGATATACACACTGGAGTGGAATTGCTGGATCATAAGGTAGTTCTGTTTTTGTTTTTTTGAGGAACTTCCATATGTTTTCCATAGTGGCTGCACCAATTTACATTCCTACTAATAGTGTACTAGTGTTCACTTTTTTCCACATCCTTGCCAACATTTGTTATTTATGTCTTTTTTGATGATAGCCATTCTGACAGATGTGAGTTGATATCTCACTGCAGTTTTGATTTGCGTTTATTTCTCTGATTAATGATGTTGAGCATCTTTTCATATGCCTGTTGGCTGTCTTTGGAAAAATGTCCAGTTAGATCTGCCCATTTTTTAATCAGGTTGTTTGTTTTTGATATTGAGTTGTATGAATTGTTTATATTTATGGGTATTAATCCTTTATCAGTAATATTATTTAAAAATATTTTCTCCCATTCAGTAGGTTGTCTTTTCATTTTGTCAATGGTTTCCTTTGCTGTGTGAAAGCTTTTAAGTTTAATTAGGTCCCACTTGTTTATTTTTGCTTTTGTTTTCTTTGCCTTAGGAGACAGATACAAAAAATATTGCTATGATTTATGTCAGAGTGTTCTGCATATATTATCTTCTAGGAGTTTTATGTTTTCCAGTCTTACACTTGGGTCTTAGACCATTTTGAATTTATTTTTGTGTATGATGTGAGAAAATGTTCTAATTTTGTTCTTTTACATGTAGCTGTCCAGTTTTTCAGTACTGTTTACAAAAGAGATTGTATTTATTTCATTGTGTATTCATGCCTCTTTTGTTATAGGTTAGTTGACCATAAGTGCATAGGTTTATTTCTGGGCTCTCTATTCTGTTCCATTGATCTATGTGTCTGTTTTTGTGCCAGTATCATGATGCTATTTTGATTACTACAGTTTTGTAGTCTGAAGTATGATGATGCATGGTATCTCTAGCTTTTTTTTTTCCCCTCAAGATTACTTTGGCTATTCAGGGTCTTTGGTGGTTCATATAAATTTTAGGATTATTTGTTCTATTTCTGTGAAAAATCTCATGGGTATTTTGGTAGGGATTGCATTAAATCTGTAGATTGCTTTGGGTAGTATGGGCACTTTAACAATATTAATTTTTCCAATCCATGAACATGGACTATCTTTCCATTTCTTTGTATCATCTTCTATTACCTTCATCAGTGTTTCGTAGTTAGGTCTTTTACCTTCTTGGTTAAATTTATTCCTAAGTATTTTATTCTTTTTGATGCAATTTTAAATGGGATTGTTTCCTGATAGTTCATTATTAGTTTATAGAAAAGTAACAGATTTCTGTATATTAATCTTGAATCCTGCTACTTAACTGAATTATTAGTTCTGATAGTTTTTTTTTTTTTTTGGTGGCTATAAGGTTTTCTATATATAGTATCCTGTCATCTGCAAATAGTGAGAAGTTTACTTCTTCTCTTCCAATTGGATGCTTTTTATTTATTTTTCTTCTCTGATTACTGTGGCTAGGACTTTCAATACTATGTTAAAGAGAAGTAATGAGAATGGGCATCCTTACCTTTTCTTGAATTTAGAGAAAAGGCTTTCAGCTTTTCATGGTTGAATATGATGTTAACTGTGAGTTTGTCATAAGTAGCCTTTTCTTACGTTGAGATATGTTCCCTCTCTACACTCTATATCCACTTTGATGAGAGTTTTTATCATGAATGAATATTCTGTTAAGTTCTTTTTTTCTGCATCTGTTGAGAGGATCATGTGATTTTTATCCTTTCTTTTGTTAATGTGGTGTATCACATTGATTGATTTGTATACCACATTTTCTTTATCTATTCATTTGTCAATAAACATTAGGTTGCTTCCAGTTTGGCTTTTGTAAATAATGCTATAATGAACATGGGTGTGCAAATATCTCTTTGAGACTAGATAGCATTTTATACTTACTAAACAGTGAGCCATCTAAGCACATAACTGACAAATCTCCCCTAAGTTGGACTCAAAATAATTTGAATTCAAGTTGACATGCAAATGAAAATCAATATGGTGCCATTTGTCAATTTAGAAGACATATGAGGAAGTTCAGAATTTGTTTTTTTTCCTCCATTTTTCCCTAAGATCTACTTGTGAATTTTCTTTTTCTTTCTGTAAATTGTTATGTTTCATTTATTCAGAAAAAATTTTTTTTTTTGCACAAATCCACAAAATTAGAAATAAGAGGGAGAATACTGCAGAGGAAATTAAAATAATTTTAAGAGAATAACTTATTTGAAACCTCTTCAAATATATTTGTAAATGTGAGAGAAATGAATGTTTCCAGGAAAATAAAAACTACCAGTCTTGTTCAGAAAGAGATAGAACAGTTAAATAGACCATTATCAAGGAATATATTGATAAAATTTCAAAAATCAACTTCCCCTAGTGCAGATGGTTTCATAGGTTCTTGTTAACATACTGTCAGAGAAATTACAATTGCAATTCTATTGAGATTACTGTGAGTCCAGAGACAGTAGGTATGTTTCTAATTTTTTTTTAGAAATCTATTATAACAGTGCTACCAAAATTATACAAAGATATCACATAAAAGGAAACCATAGATTAGTCTCCATTATGAATATCTATAACAGTATATTAGATAAAATGTTAGTGTGACTGGAGACTTTTAAAAATAATTGAATTTATTTAATTTTTAAAATTTTAATTTATGTTTTTATTCCTCACTTTTTCCTTTGCAATAGAGTAGGTGGCCAGCTCTGGACTTGTTTGCCTCAGGGAAAGTTTGTGGCAGTATGGAAAACTAGCTTTGCCTATAAGATACTTCCTTTTCAGATCTGGTTTCTAAAAGGCAGGGCCTAAAGAGAAGATATGTTACGGGACTTGGAGTGAGAGAAGGAAAGGAGGGCATCTGAGAGGAACTCTGAGATGGGGAGGGATTCTCCCCAGACTATCATTAAAAGAATGCAGGGGTCTGGGAAGGGGGAATGGAACTACGCGGGTTACATGAACAACAGAGATCTGCCTCTGTTCCTGGCTCTGGGGAGCACCTGGGTTATGTCTGGGCTTGCCATTGTTCTACACATTAAACATGGTAGAAGAGCAGCAGACCAACTGCCAGGCCTACAGGTAGTATGTGAGGGAGATCAGAGTGCCTTGATGGGAACAGTGCAGAGTGATGTTTGATGTTCAACCAGCTCTCCTCAAAGCCTTGATCCTCCATAAGGCTCCAAGCCCTTTATACTATTTAGGGGTGGGTGGTGGGACTGCAGATGAGGACAGGGAGTAAAAGTTAAGCAGATTTAAAGAAAGTAAATAAGATATTTCTTACTCACCTGAGTATGACACCATTATATTAGCAATTAAATCCATCTTCACAATAAAATAACAAATCTGAACAATGTGTAGTTTATTTCAAGAATGTAACAATTTTTAATTTTTGAAAATTTACTGATATAATTCATTGCACAAATTAAAGATAAAAAATCATATGATCATCCCCATGAATGACAAGAGGGTATATGACAAAAATCAACACCCATAACTGCTTAGCAAATACGTCTTTTCTGTTAAAAACAATGCTGCAATGAATGATCTTGAACATACATTCTTCCAAACTTTCTTTTTGAAGTACTGACCTTGAAAATTGTCATAAATGTTGTTTCTACATCAGTGACATCTTTTGGCTTGTTTCTTTAGGACTAGAATTTTATTCTTTGCAGATAGATTCAAGTGTATAGATTTAAGCAGCTTAGACTAGACACACATACGTATTTTAGGCCTATGACTTTCAGTTCTGTTACTTCTTTTATTCTCTCTCCAACTTGACAAGAAGACACAAAACTTGCATATTTTAGCTTTTTTAAAATAAAAACAGTCTCCAAACCATGGGGACAAGACATACTTTGATAATTATTTTTCAGTGGAACTGGAAAACTCTAGGTTATTCTAAAGCAAGCAAGGCCAACTAAGATGGCAAATACCAGCATAATTTGTTGGCTGATAATTTTTACAAAGTATCAGTGTTATCTTTTATTTTCTTAATGATGCCCCCAGGTTCTTCTGCAGAGAATCAGTTTGTCACTGCCAGTTGAAATAAGCAGATACTGATTTTAGGTTCATCAATTAATAATCAAAAATCATACATAAAATAATTTAGAAAATTCTGGCTTCCTAAGTTTCCCAGTTGAATGAAATGTGTTTACTGATTTGCTATTAGGGTTAATGTTAGGTGGTTGAACCGCCTGTGCATGCGTGTGGAGATTCCCAACAACACCATATGGATGCATTGAAACTGGTTTCTTTTCATGAATTCCATGAATAGCAAATTATTTAATATTTTAGAGACAACTAGCTATTAAAAAAGGCTTTCAAATGTGCTTTACTAGGTGTCAAAGGATAGAAAACATCTTTGGTACAAACCAATAGAATTTCATGTTTGAGTCACATATAATTTTCTTAAGAGCATAGGTTATATGTAATTAATGTTCTGGGGGAAGAAAAGGTCACTAACCAGCAACTAATGTTAAATATGATGGATAATGAAGATTTTACTTCTTTGGACAACTTAATCAGTTCTCCAACAGTTTATTTTTCTGAAATATTTATAGTTTTTTTTTTACTGTTCTTAGTATTGTTAAAGTTAGTGAGTCCCTGGATTATCACAAATATAAATAATATTTTAAAAGATTTTAAATAGTTTGGTCTTACCCGAGAGATATATTTGTAAATCACAATTAAAATATATTTTCCTGGATAACAGGAGGAAGTTACCTAACTTAATGGCTACTTCTCATTTTTTTACTGAAGCCCCTGTATGCACATAGTTTGAGTGCTCAGTGAATAAATAAAGAATTTTTATTAAAGGAGTTGTTTATCTGAGCTCTTTGTCCTATTTCCAAATTGTTTCCAATGTTCTCCACATTCAGTAATTGAACACGTATCTTACATTCCAGTATTTCCAGAGAGAAAACGGCCTTTCATTTGGAGTTGTTAATTGAAAACTAATATCCCTTTGGGCAAGACTATTTGCTTCTTGACAACTATTTTTAAAATATAAAAAAGTATATTTTCCTGTATTTTATTGCTAACATTGAGTCTGTTTTATGGGATTCAGAGTAATTCATTCAGAGGTCTAGCATCACATGCTCAGTGAAATAGATTTGATTTGTATAGTCCTCAATATTTCTGTAGAAGAGCACATTTTGTAAAATGGACTTCAGTAGTCAAATATGCAAATATATGATTAAAGGATCGTGTGCAGTATGATAAAAACAAAAGTTCTAATACTCCAAGAGTGATGCTGAAGTAAGGATGAGCAAGTTAATCATTTTTGTGTCTTTTCAACAATAGCAATTTAGAAATTCTTCACTGTGCATTTTTATTTCTTGGTCATTCTCCTGAGACCTACCTGATAGCCAGTAGACTACTTATCAGTGCAGCTGGTAACAGCATTTCTGAAGGCCATAGAACATAATTTCTTCAGCTCAGATTTCTTCAGAACAGATTCAGGAGTAGAATTCTCTTTGGATATGAATACATGTGTGACACGTTATTTTCCCTGTTTCTTCTATCTCCCCTATTTCTTCTATCTCCTATGTCTTTTTAAGTGTTATTTTTCTGGATCCAGATTAAAACTTCTTGATGTTCAGTGTTTAGTTAGTGTGTGTGTCTGTGTGTGTGTTTGGGAGAGGAGTTTGGTATATATAAAGGACCATATAGCTAGAAATCAAGCTGCAGTTTACCCCTGTGTCTGAGTAGCACTCCTTTGAAGTAATTTTGTCTTCTCAGAGGGGAGGGAATCATTATGCTGTACTTCACGTTGAACATGGCCTCGTGTGCCTGCAAATTGGACTATTGGGAAGCATTAGGATCAAGAAAATATGGGCTGCTTTTACCTTGTATGTACTTAACAACTTTCACATGAGGGGAGAACCTCACATTAGACAAAGTATGATTAAAGGCAGAGGTTGAATTGAGAGGATTACACTAATGCCCTCCAGAACGTGGTGGCCTAGAGAGTCTTACTTGTTGGGTTTGAAGGTTGCCTTTTTTCCTAAATTCTTTTTGGGTTAACGTGTATTTTCCTTTCTTTTCAATTCTTCAAACTGGGACGTATTCAGTAAATTTTGTCTGGTGGAAAAGACACTCATCTG
Source organism: Vicugna pacos (assembly GCF_048564905.1). NCBI lineage: Eukaryota > Metazoa > Chordata > Mammalia > Artiodactyla > Camelidae > Vicugna > Vicugna pacos. Next base: position 45,963,750 of record NC_132988.1, read on the forward strand.
TGTATGGTGGTGTAAGGGAAAGAAACAGGAAATGAAAGCCCGTTTTCAAGATTAACGTAGAGGATATTTTCCACTTTCTTAGACCAGGTAAAATAGTACACAGAAATAATAGATACACAGGAGAGATGGAAAGTTTATTACTAGTAAGCTAAGAAATACATTAAGTGAGACACATGCAAGAACTTACTCTGGTGGAAACGTGGAGAACAGGAGCTTGTGGGGCCTCCCACCGGGACATCTCCCCAGGGACTGTGTATGTGAAAGGAAGGAGCAGCAGCAGACCACAGGATGCCTGCTGACCTGGCTTGTTGTGAAGTCAGATTGGGCTTTAAAGCCCTGCCTTACCTTCCTTATTGGGCCAGGCATGGGTAAATTCCTTAGAGGTCCTATTTATTAAATAATGCCTTTCTTTTTCTGGGACTGTGAGTAGCTTTGCTTGCTGTTCAAAAAAAATGAAACAGAGCCTTTGTAGAGAGTGTTGGCAGTAAGGACAAGCAAGGAAGCAGGGTATTGTATCATAAGGATAATTTTTACTGCACATAAGAAAAAACTCAACTCTAACTGGCTTATTAAATAAAAGAGATTTATTGGTGCATGTTACTGAATAAGTCCAGAGGTAGGACAGGCTACAGGGAAGTTGGGTCTGGGCCCTTGTTGTGTTTCTCTGCAATTTACTCAGTTTGTCCTCTTGTCACTCAGCTTTGTTCACATATTGGCTTTGTCTTCATCCTCTCTTCGTGCACAAGGTGGCCTCAGCTTCTAGACCTTGTATCATCATAGTACGTTTTTCCAGAGCAGGAGATAACACTCGTCAGGGCCAGTGTGCCACACTACTCCAGGGGGCACAATTCACAGAATAATGTGGCTCTCAGAGTGGTGACAAGTGGCGGACTGGCATCTGTGTCCTAGAATTCCTAGCAAAACTCTTGATTATCCCTAGGTTTGGACCGGTGTAGTGTCCAAACACTGGGATAATCAAGGTCCCACAGGGTCCTGTCTCTACCCATGAACCAATCAATGTCAGGGGGCTAGAATGCCTTGATTGGGTTAGTCTAAGGGCCATGGGAGTCAACTCTGTAGAAAAATATAGAGTAAGATTCATTGAAACTATATGGATTTCCAAAAAAAATTGGGATGATTTATAAGGAGTCTTAAGTGAGGAATGATAGTTGCAGAGGAAACCAACAATATACTGCTTTAGCTGCTTTGGATGAGAACGACCCTTTCGCCCTGTGACAGCTAACACTAGTGCTCAGCCTCTGACACTCTTCAAGGTTCCTGCCTTCCTCTTTCCTTTCACTTTTTAAACTATTCTGTTGGTTTCTGCCTCCACCATTCCACTGAAACAGCTTGTGTCTTGTGAAGTCCAATGGAAGTTTCTAAGTCTTGACATACTTGACCTGTGTAGTATTTAATAATTTGATTACTACTTCCACTCCTTTGATTTTTCTCTGTTTTTGATTTCTTTGACTCGTTACTAGTCATCTTCTACATGGCTGACTCCCACTAAAGTCATTCATGATTATCTAAATTCCTAAAGTGGACTCTGGTGAGTTCTCAACATTATATTATTGATCATTCCCTTCAGTTTTGTTTAATTTTTTGGTTGGTGGGTGGGTAGGTAATTAGGTTTATTTATTTATTTATTTTTAATGGAGGTACTGCAGACTGAACTGAGGATCTTGTGCATGCTAAGCACGCACTCTACCACTGAGCTATACCTTCCCCCCTTCCCTTCAGTTTTAAAATGAAATGTTTCTCATTTCAATAAAAAGTAATTATTGTAGAATACAGTTATATATCATACGATTATGTAATACTTTATAATATCATTATGGATAATTTGGAAAGTTCAGAATAAAAGGAAGACCATACATATCCATAGTCCTATAACCCAGATATAAACATTATTTCTAATGCAGTCTATTTAATATAAATATTTTAAAATATGTGTGACTAAATGATTTTGAACAAAGGTCTTTACACTATTTAAATTTATTTTTCTATCTATGAGGATCACTGTAGAAAAACTGAGAAGCAGAGAAATATATCTCATACCCCAGAGACAGTCAGAATTAGCATTTTCCCATTTCCTTACTGTTATGAGATGGCACGAAAAAATGCTTGGAAAGTTAACATCTGCAGCAGGAGTTCTGTTCATGTTTTACAATGGAAAAAATCCCAACAATTTTGTCTGGCCAATGTGGGTTTTAATGTTATCATCATTCATGTTCCTTTGCAATGGAAATAATCATTGTGTTGTCCTATGCTGTTTTTTTGCAGGGGTGTAAAAAAAAATTTTATTTATTCTCTCAGCATACTGTCTAATCCTTTAAATATTTTCTTCATTATTTGCAAGGTGCTAACAGAATAGAATTAGTTGTTGCTTTATGAGCCATCAAAAATGGTAGTAGGTTCTATGTCAGCTCTGGGGTAAAGAAGAGGGGGCACAAGCTCGACTTCCTGATCTGGTGAAGGAGAGGAAGCAGCAGGTAGAAGCTGAAGGAAGCAGAGCTGAGCTTTCCTCTCCAGGCTGCATAATCTACCTGACCAGGCATCATCCAACTAGATACCTGAGTCAGAAGAACACAGAAAACCTCCTCAACAGTGATTATCTCTTTTTGATTAACTCTTATTTGCTGGAAGAAATCTCTAAGTAAGGTTTTCCAAGAAAATCTTTGAATAGTGTCCTTTCTAAGCTGTTGTATCCTTGAGAACAAATTTTGTTGCCTTTGCACAGTGGTTGAGTATAAAAGTTTTGGTGCACCATCTTTCTCCTCATCGGTTTTTTTTTTTTTTGCATTTACTGTTTTAACTTGATAAGTCTAATGACTACCTGAATCTTATTCTTTTGAAAAAATATCCTCTCCATCCTTGTAGACATTTTAATTTTTCTCTGCCATTCAAATATTTTGTTAAATAATTTTAGCTGTGACCTTTTATTGAGTTTACAAGAATATGGTGTCTCTTAATGAGAACTCAGGTGTTCTATTTTCAAGTCAATAAAGTTTTTTTTTCCAATTCTGTCTTTAATTATTCTATTGGATCCAGTTATTACAATCTCTTTGTTTAGGATGCTAAAATTCTTAACCTTAAATCTTCATTTTCCTTGGATATGCCATTCTCTCTTTTATCATTATTTCTTTGTCTTTTTGAGTCTAAGCTCTAGTAGAGCATTTTAAAATTTGTCCTTTATAGCGCTGATACAATTTTTCACAATTTCAATAATATATTACTACCTTCTATAAGAATGTAAATTATATAATTGAACTTTAATTTCTTTCTATCCATCCATCCTTGTTTCACATTTATTTTATTGCCTTTCCATCTCAATGTATTTACTTTCTCTTCTTGTCTCTTAGAGACAATGTTTCCCTATATTCCGCTAAGGATACCAAACTAAACTGTTTTCAGCTTCCTACATGATGGTTCCTCTGAGTTTTCATTAAAAACTACAGTCAGAACGTTTTTCCCATAAAAGGCTCTCTGTTTTTTTCCTGCTTTCTCAAAAGACAAATGTGTCCATACTTGGTGTTTCAGAAAGCAAGGTGTGTGAGTTGCCCTTTCCCCTATTCTCTGCCCATGGTTCTAGAGGAATCTTCTTCATGTGCTGAAGGCAAATTCACAGGTGGTCCATTTCCTAGGGCTCAAAAACCTTTGGTTAACTCCATTTGGTTTTGCTGAAATAGTGTTTTCATTTACCTCCTAGCTCAAGTACTTGGGGGAAACAAACCTACAATTCTATGCATGCACTGCCTCTAAGACTTTGACTCCTAGAAGGCAATACACCACCACTACTTCTAAATAAAATCTCCTTCCCTCTCTTTCTCTCTAAGTGCATTCCTGGAAGTTTCTTCATTAGATTGTAGAAGAGTGAGGAACTGGTAGGAGGTGGTAAGAGACCAGTATTTTGCTTGTCTTTAAAAATCAACATTGGTGGCTTTCCAATTTTGTGATTTTGAATTTTCTGTATAGTAAGGGAAAGAGATGAAGGGTCTCCCTATGGACTTTTGGGCAAGCAGGCAAAGGGAGATTTGGCACAGGTGGTCTATTTTATGTGTTCAGCTTAAAGCAGATGTACTTCCCAGATTCTAGTATTCGGTTGATTATTTGGCCTACTTTAAGACACTGAGAGGTTTTTCTCTTTCTATGTCTGCATGGATGCTTTGGTAAGAAGTTACAAGGGATTTCTTTCCCAGGAACAAAACTAGCTACCACTTTGGCTTCCAGCTTGCATTGTTGCTACCACTGAAGCATCTTTCATTCTCTTTGACAATATACAGCTAATCCTTGCTTTTAGACTCCAGTAAGTTACCTAGAGGCAGTTCTTTAGCTGTTACTGGGTATCTGCAACAACATGTCACTTATGTACCTCAAATTCAATAGTCAATTTCATCCCCTTGCCTCAGCCTGCTTTTTCCTGTGTATTTCTATCTTGCATGACAACAATATTTATCCCATCACTTAAGCCAGAGACATGGGAGTCCACCTAGAATTTTATTTCCTCTCCTTAATTCCTCAAATCTAATCAATAATAATTTCAACTAATTATGCAACACTTATTATATGCTCTTAAACATATAAACAGTGCTCTTAAACACTTCGCCTATGTTAACTTATTTCGTCTCTGTGATTACCTTATGGAGCAGGTCTCCTTTAATCAGGCCTGAAGTTCCTTTCCAGTCCATGGCTGCACTATGCAGGTTCCTGTATTTCTTGGCCAGGGGAAGCAAGAAGAGTGGGTTTGGGTTTGGACCATCACCTCAGCAGGTTGACAGTAGATCCTTCACAGGATTCCCATTCTCTTCCCAGGGCCTGGTTCTCATAGATGGCTCCCCCACTTTAGTTCCAGTCTGACAGAAGAGGACGAGCCCCTGACAGGATTATCTATTCTGAAACTGAACAGTAGAAGGCAGTGTCTTCTTTTTCATTGGCTTATTTACGCCAGGACCGACACAGAAGAATTAGAAGATAGCTATTTTCATCTCCAATGATTAATGTGATATCGAGAGATAACTTTAGTGATGGATGATATAAAAACATTTCTCAGACTAGGTCATGTTGACCTAATATAATTTTTAATCTATTGTGTATTTTCAACTCCAAACATATTTACTCTCTGCGTCTCAGTAGGTCACTGTGACTTTGTTTTATTCATTCACAGTGAGAAAAAATACATACTCTTTACAGAAAATTCTCAAACTTTGTGTAACACTTGCCTCATATTTTCATCTTAATCTCCCGCATTTATTATACACAGGATTTTAAGAAATGTCCCACAGAATTACCTTACTAAATTGAAAGTATGACTGCAATAGTCCCAGCCAGTATTTATTGATTTCTGTGTCCTAGGCACTGTTTCTGGCACGTTGTGTGCAATAATTCATGCACACTTTCACCACAACCCTATGACGTGGGTGCTATTTTTGTCCCTACTCTACAGAAGAGGAAACTGAGGCACAGAATGGTAAGTATCTCCCCCAAATGACCCAAACAGCAAGTGACAGAGCCAGGATTAGGTCTGGGCAATCTGGCTTTAGAGGCCATGCTTTTACCCGCTAACCTGCTTAAAACCTCCTGATATGTCCTATAAGCGATCTGATAAAGTCAGTGTTCCTTTGTGCAGAACACATTCCTCTCTGCCTCCCTACATGTCAGATTTATCAGTACCAAACAGCTTATTGCTGCCTGCACATACCAAGATAATCCACAGTTACATGCCTTGAAGCCTTCCCTCTTACTGATTCTCCCTCCTCTTCTCTCTGTTGTCCAGCTGGTATTTCTGTCTCTCTCCCTCTCTCTCCCTTCCACCCTCCCTCCCTCTTTCTCCCTCCTCTCTCCTCTCTCTTCTTCTCCTAACAAGTTATTTCTGTCCTGAGCTAGTTCTTTTGCTTCCTTTTGTTTCTCTTTCCTTCCCATCTCCTTCCTCCATTCCTACTAGAAGTGAAGCAGTCATCCCTGGGTAACTGCAGGGGATTGGTTCCAAGACCCCCAAAAGATGCTGAAATCCACGAATGCCCAAGTCCCTTATATAAAATAGTGTAGCTCAGTCAGCCCTCCACATCTGTAAGTTTTACATCTGTGGGTACAGAGGACCAGCTGTGTTATCTTAGGGGTGTGTGGCATTTCCTTAAAAGGTGAAGATCATGTTCAGTATCTGATAAAAAAGTGAGAATAGTGGCTTATAACTGTGACTCATCCTAGTCACCTTGAATAATCATTGAATGGCCTTCTCCAACTATCCTTGAATATGCTTTGGATTTCTAGAACCAAACCATCTCTGGAATTATCAAAGAATTAATTAGATTCTAATGATCTAATAATTTTCTAATTATTATTTTACTTTAAATATAAGAAAACTTAGTCCCAGGGACGTTGACTTGGCCAAGATCACACAGTTAATTCCAAATCAAGTCCAGTTTTTCTGACTCAGAAGAGTATTCTCTCCTCCGTACCTTCTAAGCCTGGTTAGAAAGGGGGAGAAAATGGAAAATATTCTTGCTTTACTTCTTGTTCCACATTTTTTTTATTCTGCCAGCAATCTGTTTTTCCCTTTGGGCCTAAGTTTGATATGTAAATGTCTGCTTTTCTTTTTTGGGAGGGTACCAGGCAGATTCTCTTAGCTCTCTTCTTTCTTTTCCCCTAATCTTCCCCTCAGGCTAACCCTTTCTCTTGCCATATCTCAAGTTCATGGCTCTGATTGCTCCTAAGAAAACATTATGCAAACCATCATCATTACTAATCTCTGAAGTATTTAATAATACTAGTACAGAAATGCAGAAATCATTTGCATGTCATATGGATGGCATGTGTACTTTCATTGTCCATCATTAAAAAGAAATATTACTCAAGCTTTTATTTGTGTGTGCAGTAAATAAAACAGCTTGACCCTTCGAGAAAATAGAAATATAGATTCAGGTGAGTCAATATCATGGATATTCTTCGTTTCTCATTAAGATTAAACAGTAAATTATCTAACAAGGACCGTATGTATGGACCAGAGCCTACAGACATATACATGCATATGTGGCCTCAGTGAGAGCTACCATAGGTAAAGGTTACAGGAAAGAGAGCGGCTACACAGACATCAAGGTAATAGCAACTATTTACTGACAGCCAGACATTTCAAATTTCAAATAATTTCATGGATCCCACACCCACTTCAAAAGCAACTGGTCAGGAAACAGACAAGTCATGAATTTGAATATTTCTGAGATTCCGGAAACTCAAAAGCAGAGCCTTTAGATATTTGCATTAAGGTAGATTACGAGCAATTATTTTATTTCTGGAAATAGCTCAAAGCCTTTTGTGGAAGCAGCAGACTAAGACCATTTTCTGCCTTTGAATGATGCCTGTATACTGTTAGAAATTTGAAAAATGTTGAAAGAAATAAATCCTGAAATCTGAAAAATGTATTTTGTGTTTAAAACATAAGATTTTCTTTCAAAAAGTAGCACTCTGTGAAATACTTTCTCTACCAGATAAATGAAAATTGATCTTTGAGGTGTTTCTCAAACTGGTTATAAGCATTTCAACTTGCAGAAGTGCATCTGATGTTTTATAGGTTTGTCAGATTCTACTTCAGGGGATATGTATAAGCAGGGAGCAATCATTAATTTTGATGACTATTTTGATTTTTTTTATCATTATAATTAAATATTAAAAAAACTAAAGTTGTTACGTTTGATACATAGCAAATGGAGGGTCTTTTTTTTTGCAATTTTTGATTTTTAGGGACATTGATCTTACAATCTTATATTTCTCATAAGTAAATTAAATGATTGAGACCTGTAAAGTATAATTATTCAAAGTAGTAAAAACAAAACAATTAGATTGTGGTTATTTCATTTTTCAGTATTGACATTTCCAGAGATCATTCTGAGGACTACTTATTTTTAAATGAACAAAAATGTTTCTATTCCAAATCCATGAAAGTGAGCATCAGTCTTTCAGGAAACAAGTCATCCCCTGGCACCATTCAAACCTAGTATTTGGGAGTGGATTTTTGTTATAAAAATACATAAAATCTAGCTATAACCAGTTTACAATTGTGTAAAATTGGCTTTGCTTTTCTTTAGGCACATCCTTGCCCAGAGAACCCCCCACAGGGAGGCAGTGTGGTCTAGAGAATACAACACCCATCTTATACCTTCCTTCTAGCTTTGCCACTGACCTCTATGTCACCTCTAAAGCTTTAGTTATCTTTTATAGACTCCTTTTGCCATTCTAGTCACAAAGGCACCCTTTTCTTTTATGTAAAACTCCTCTATTCTGGCTAACTAGATTTGTCTTTTAATTAGAAATATGCTTGTATGAGAGATGAGGGAAAAATTCCTTATCCATGTATAAATGAGTGACTGACAGACCTCAATTAGGAACATGCAAATAGCTGCATAGCAGTTGATACTCTGCGCCATATACCATACTGCCTCACAAATGTGTCACAGCTCCCTACATCACAGGCTCGTTACAGGTGGGTAAGGAACTTTGGACAAACAAATTCTTCTGAGAGCCTATTCAGCTCCTGGCACTGTGCTAAATACTGAGGATATGCAGCTGAAAGACAGAGTTTGTGATTTCCAGGAGTTTGCAATCTAAAAGCTCAGAAAGACAACTCTGAGGAAAAGAGTGCAGCATGCTAAATGTTGTCATAGAACTCTGCTGGCATGGAGAGGGGCACTTGAAAAGGTGAGCAGGAAGAGAAGATGAGGAGAGTTTTCTGGAGGCATCGAAAAAAGAACATGCATAAGCACTGTGATTTGAGTGTTGCATACTTGGGGAAATGTGTGCAGGTGAGTGTTGGTGCTGTATAAGGTATAGAAGAGGGACCATCAGGAAATGCTTGAACATTTTGTGAAGATAAATGATAGTCATTAAAAAATTTTAAGCAAGGAAAAGACATGATTATATTTGTATTTTGAATAACTTAGCTGAAGCCAAGATGAGAAAGAGGGAGGGAGGAATGCTGAAGTTGCTACACAAACATGTGAAAATGATAAAAATAAACTATGGCATTGGAAGAGAAGATACAGGAAAAGGATCTTAATCAAAATATTTCTGAGGCAGAATCTGAAGTGTCTTCTAATTAGTTGGATGTGTGGTGAAGTGAGGGCAAGGAGTCTAGGTCGACTCTTCTTAAGGTTCTGGGTTTGGTGGTTGGGTGGCAGGTGGAGCCATGCAAGACTGGATGTGTATGTAAGAAGAGGAAGAGTTTGGGGATAAAGAGTGATAGTGAGATGAGTCTGGGGTGTTGGAGCTTTGTGGAAGCTTAACAATGGTAGTACGTTCTTTCCTCCTGTTTCTTTTCCCTTTGGAATATTTGTAGATGCCTAGTAGGCACTAGACATGTGTGTCTAGGCTGGAAATAGGTCTACAATTAATCAGCATTTAGATGGTAGTTCCAGCTATGGAAATAGATGAAACTGCCCAGAGACATACATGGAGAGGAAAAAAAGAGGAGGTGAAAAACTGAACTCTGGAGCAAATCAATATCAAAAGGACAGAGGGCTGTGGATTTATTAAAATATGTCATTTTCTATGTTACATTTCTAACTACATATTTCAGGTGGATAGAAGATTGGATGTGTTGAATTTGGCTTGAGAAACATTCCAAGAGTTTTGTGAAAATCCGTAAAAACAAGTAGGTTCACTCAGTGGAGTCCAGTAGTGACATAATTTTGAGATAAAAATTTTTTTTTGTAGCAACAAAGACAAGGGCAACTAAAGTGCTGATTATTATTAGTTATAAAAGTGTACCTACTGGTAAACCAAAATTCTGAATTGGTGCAACTGACAGAGTCTGGTTATGAGCCTTATAGCTGAGAATACATTTACTTGATATACTGTCAATACCTGGATGGATTCTCTACCACATCCAGGGAGATTAGATCACATTTTTGTTGTTCTTTTGCTGTTATTCTTTTTGTTTGTTCAGTTCAGTGCTCTACAGAGAAAAACTGTTCTTAAGACCTTTTTTTTTTTTCCTATCCTGGCTGTCTTCATTTTCAAACCAAGAGGGTCATCTCCAGCCAACTTTCTCTCTGAAAGGCTTTATTCTCTTTTCTCCAAATAAAAAGCTATGGTCTAAATATAAACAAATACACTAGAAGAACGAACTACATATGCCTGCGGTTTGTTATAAAGGTGTTATGATGGTGGACAATGGGACTCTGTGTGGCTATCCAGTAGGCAGACTGCTGGGCCCTTATAGAAGAGGAATGGGAGACAGAAGATGCCTAGATGAGGTAGCTGGGTGATAAGAAAGGCTCACTCATGCAAGTCAAACTGGAAATGGGATTATTATATAGCAAAAACCAAAAAGCCAAAAACAAAGCAGTGATTATCAGTCTTGGAAAATATAAATGAATTTTCTCCCTCTTAATTTTTATCCTTGAGACCCAGTCCAGGAATTCTGTCATTTGGAGCCTGCTATATGCACACTTGGGTACTCATGCTGTGTCTGTACTGCATTCTGAGCTGCCCAGGATTTGAATTGGTATGAATCCCATAATGAGTCCATGAAGGCACCTCTCTGGCTTTCTTCTTCCTCTCTCTTTTCCCTATGGCAACACAATTTTATTGTAGCTTATCCTCCTCACCTCCATCTCCACTCCCAAGCCACTCTGTACTGAGTAGGCATCCAGGTTTCTGACTCTTAGCTAATCTGATAAACCAAATTTATGCTAATATATTTATGGCTAAGAATTAGAACTCCATGTTTCTCTGTGCATATCAAGAGAACAAGGAAAAAAAAAAAAAGAGAGAGAACAAGTTCCTAGAGATGGTAGCCATTGAGATACAATGGACTCTTCTGTCTTTCTTACCCAATAGGATGACTTTATAGGTAGAGAAGTCAGGGAAAGTTTGTAAACCTTGACAGAGGGATTTTGTAGATAACTGGCTGATTAGTTTATTAAAGCAAAAAGTTGGACCTTTCTCAAGTCACCCTTCTATTTAGAAGATTAAATCAACGTCACAGACCAAGCCCTGCTATGGGTCAAAACACAGGAAATTAAATTTAACCTATAAATGTATGTTGAGGAAATTTTTATGAAATGAAGAGAGTCAGACCCACTATAATGAGCTCACTCATTATAATACTGTTGCTCCAGCCACACTAGCTTCCTTCTCTTCCTTGTATACAACACACTTTTTCCTCAAAGCTTTCCACTTGCTGTTCCATGATGGGTGCTCTCACTTTAGATACCTACCTGATTTGCTCCCTCATTTTCCTCACTTCTCAGATCTGACCACCCTCTGTAAAACAGTATCACTCCCATCTCTATCTCTAACCGTATTTTTCTTCAGGGCACTTACATATTACTGAATGATACATAGTTTTGTGTTTACTTGTTACAGTCCATCTCTCTTACAAGCTCCTTGAGGTCAGGAATTTGCCTCCTGCTGTATCTATCCCCAGAGCCTAGTTCAACGTTCACCACATAGTAGGTAGTTAATCAATATATTTTGAATAAATAAATGAATGGTAGAGTTGAGCATAGAACCTGGGCCTCTGGAGTTCCAATCCAGTATTCTTTTCATATGGTTTAGTTCTCATCTCTCAAGGTTATTCTGTTCCCTTTTCTTGCCTTCTATATAAACACTTCATACCCACACACGCAGAAATACACTTACTAGGCACTTCTTAGGGGCATTTCCTTGGCTGGTGGTTTCTGTTGTTTAAGCACATTAGAAACAACATGGAATCTTAACAGTGCAGATTTCCAGGCCTCAAGCCCTGTGCTCTAGATTGAGTAGGTTTGAGGTGGAGTCTGAGAAGCAGCATTTTTAACAGTACTCTAGGAGATTTGGAAACTAGTGGTTGTGTGACTATCTTTTAAGATGGACTTTTTTTTTTTTTAATTGAGGTACAGTCGATTACAATGTGTCAATCTCTGGTGGACAGTACAATGTCCCAGTCATGCATATACATACATATATTCATTTTCGTATTTTTTTCCATTAAAGGTTATTACAAGATGTTGAACATAGTTCCCTGTGCTATACAAAAGAAACTTAAAAAAATTTGCTTTTATATATAGCAGCTAACATTTGTAAATCTCAAACTCCCAAATTTATCCCCTCCCACCCATTTTCCCATTAACCATAGGATTGTTTACTGTGTCTGTCAGTCTGTTTCTGTTTAACATAGACCCTTTGTGACAGCAGATTCCTTCAGGCTCTATTAGAACCCCTTCTTTTAGGTTTTTTACCATGAATCAGTTAGACTGCAGACAATCAGCAAATTTTGTGCTAATTGCACCATAGAATCCATTTAGCAGTGCTACCTCTCCGCCATAGGCAGGATAAAGCAGAACAGAAGTGATTGGTTGGGGAGGAAAGGATGAAATCTTAATTGGCAGTATGTTGGCCCATGTGTGTCAGTATGTCTGAAGGCAACATGGATGTCAAAGCAGAGGGGGTCATTCCCAGAATGTTAGGAAAAAGTACTTTCAAGCTTGGAGCTGTTGCTGTCTTCAGCTCTACTTAATGAAGAATGGAGACTTTTTCATAGATCCATAATCACTTTGAGTCATATTTCTAGGATTGTGATGTTCATTTCAATGGTTAACTGCAAGAGAGGAAGAACAGGAGAAGGCATAGAGGAACAATAAAAGAGGCAGAGGTTACAAAAGTTTGCAGATCCTTAGCCATTTATCTGGGAAGGGCATGAGGTTTTTAGGAATGCAAGTAAATGGCTGGCTTGGAAGAAAGTGGGCGCCAATCTATTCAGGTTGTTTTGTAGATCAAAGGGGATCCTGTGCATAAAACACTAAGCAAAGTGCCTGACAAATAATCATCACAATAAATGATAGTTATTATTGTTATTAATCAATGCGGTGTGGTTAAGCAGGAAATCCCCATGCTTCATTCAACCTCATGGATTTCCGAAATTTGTCTAGCCTATGGTGAAAAAACATGTTTAACATATACAAAGTGTGTTTAGCTTTTCAAAAGCAAACAAACAAGCGATACTCACTTAAATGATGGTATACTTATTTTATCATCACTGTGGTACTTAAGAGTTCATCGTGCCTTCCAACCATTTACCTAAAGACTTCATTAAATTCAGTAAAATCCAAAATATATTTGGCCAGATGCTTTTTTTCCTTCATTTTTGAAGCTGCGTGCTTGGAAGAAAACTTATTCACATGTTATTAATTATTTGACACATAATTAAGGACTTCCAAACAGTTAAAAAACATTTCTGAGATTTATTTTCTGTTAGAAAATTGGAGTTGCCTTTGGTTTCATTTTGGACCAAAACACTAACCATTTCAGCTCCATTCAGAGAGGAACAACTCTTTTTGCCTACCCATGTATTCCCAGGAATTAGCACGGGCCTGGCAAATAATAGATGCTCAGTATTCACTGAATGAATGAACCATCAGGTGACTCAGATTTTGTGATGCCAGTATGTATTTGCATTCAAGGGTCATGACTTGAGTGTTTTCTTCCTAAATAAACTCTATGTAATTGTAATAGGTTTATTAGTTCCTAGGGATGCTATAACAAACTACCACAAACTGAGTGGCTTAAAACAATATAAATCTATCGTCTCCTAGTTCTGGTGCCCAGAAGTCCAAAATCAAGGTGTTAGCTGGACTGTGTTCATTATGAAGGCTCTAGGAGAGAATCCCTTTTTTGCCTCTTCCAGCATTACTGATGGGCATTTCTTGACTTGTGACTGCATAGCTCCCCTCTCTGCCCTCCTCTTCTTTGGTGTGTCTTCTCTATCTCTTATAAGAAAGTTTGTTAATGCAATCCCTATCCAATTACCCAGGACATATTTCACAGAACTAGAACAAATCATAATAAAATTTATATGGAACCATCAAAGACCTAGAATTGCTAAAGCATTACTGAAGAGAAAGAAAGAGGCTGGAGGAATAACTCTCCCAGACTTCAGACAATACTATAGAGCTACAGTCATCAAGACAGCATGGTATTGGTACCAAAACAGACATATAGACCAATGGAACAGAATAGAGAGCCCAGAAATGAACCCACAAACTTTTGGTCAACTCATCTTCGACAAAGGAGGCAAGAATATACAATGGAATAAAGACAGTCTCTTCAGCAAATGGTGTTGGGAAAACTGGACAGCAGCATGGAAAACAATGAAGCTAGAACACACCCGTACACCATATACAAAAATCAACTCAAAATGGATTAAAGACTTAAACCTAAGACAAGATACAATAAACCTCCTAGAGGAAAACATAGGCAAAACATTATCTGACATACATTTCAAAAATTTTCTCCTAGAAGAAATAAAAGCAAGAATAAACAAATGGGACCTAATGAAACTTAAAAGCTTCTGCAGAGCAAAGGAAACCAGAAATAAAACAAGAAGAAAACCTACGGAATGGGAGAAAATTTTTGCAAGTGAAACCAACAAAGGCTGGATCTCCAAAATATATAAGCAGCTCATACGACTCAATAAGAAAAAAATAAACAACCCAATCCAAAAATGGGCAGAAGACCTAAACAAGCAACTCTCCAAGGAAGACATACAAATGATCAAAAAGCACATGAAAAAATGCTCAATATCACTAATTATCAGAGAAATGCAAATCAAAACTACAATGAGGTATCACCTCACACCAGTCAGAATGGCCGTCATTCAAAAATCCAAAAATGACAAATGCTGGAGAGGCTGTGGAGAAAGGGGAACCCTCCTACACTGCTGGTGGGAATGCAGTTTGGTGCAGCCACTATGGAAAACAGTGTGGAGATTCCTCAAAAGACTAGGAATAGACTTACCATAGGACCCAGGAATCCCACTCCTGGGCTTGTACCCAGAAGGAAATCTACTTCAGGATGACACCTGCACCCCAATGTTCATAGCAGCACTATTTACAATAGCCAAAACATGGAAACAGCCTAAATGTCCATCAACAGGTGACTGATAAAGAAGAGGTGGTATATTTATACAATGGAATACTACTCAGCCATAAAAACCGACAACATAATGCCATTTGCAGCAACATGGATGCTCCTAGAGAATGTCATTCTAAGTGAAGTAAGCCAGAAAGAGAAAGAAAAATACCATAGGAGATCGCTCATTTGTGGAATCTAAAAAACAAAAACAAACAAACAAACAAAAACAAAGCATAAATACAGGACAGAAATAGACTCATGGACAGAGAATACAGACTTGTGGTTACCGGGGGGGTGGGTAGAGGGTGGGAAGGGATAGACTGGGATTTCAAAATTGTAGAATAGATAAACAAGATTACACTGTATAGCACAGGGAAATATACACAAAATGTTATGATAAATCACAGAGAAAAAAATGTGACAATGAGTGTGTATATGTCCATGAATGACTGAAAAATTGTGCTGAACACTGGAATTTGACACAACACTGTAAAATGATTATGAATCAATAAAAAATGTAAAAAAAAAAAGTTTGCCGTTGGATTTAGTGCCCACGTGGATAATCTCAGATGATTTCATCTTGAAATCCTTAACTTGATTACATCTGCAAAGTTGCTTTTTCTAAATGAGATTGAATTCACTGATTCTGGGACGTGGATGTATCTTTTCGAGGGCCACCATTCAGCCTACCACAATGAATTAATGGAAACGTCAACATTTATAGTGGAGTTATCCCTCCCCTGATGTTTTTCTCACTACATCACTGTATACAGATTTTTTGAAGTTTTTGTAACTGGAAGGTTGAGGACTTGATTTTAGTTTTGGCCTAATTTAAGATAGAAAATGGGGGAAAATAAAACAAACATTTCACCTACAGATGGGAAAAATACTGGTGGGTGGAGAGAGGAAGTGAAGTAAGTGCTCAAGAAGTAACATTATGCCCAAGTTGATGATGTCTGCATGATATATTAAGGATGGGTATTTGAAACATAGTGATTTGAGTGATGACAAATGCAAAAGAATAGTGATTATGATGGTATAAAATGGGCCATTTTGTAATAATCTTGGTGTTTTACTCTTTGAGAGGGAAGTGATTTGTGTGGAGAATTGATAAGTCATAGGTTTGAAATTAAAGCCCCATGAAGACTACTGATCAGGAAAAGAGACCTGGGCTTCTACATTGAAGCCATCTACATTCAATCTGGCAGTAGTAAAATGCAGTCTTAGAGTGCATAATAGCAAAAGAAATTGTACATCAACAGTAAGTTATTCCAACATTAAATAAGAAGCCAGAGAAAACACTTTCGGAATTATTGCAATTCTGGTCAGCATTTTATTGTGAGGAAACCTTTGTGGAAATTGAAAGTGTTCTACAGGTGGCAACTTTTATTTTTCAAGCAGAGTGAGGATAAAAATTTTGCTAAAAATGGGCCAGTATTACTTAAGTGAAAGAATTCTTGAGAAAAAGGAGATGTCATGGAGCCAAAAATCTCCTGAACAGGAAAGAATACACTGAATAGGTCAGAAATAGAACTTTAGCACCACAGGAAGAGCTTGGTGCATAAAACACTTGGTGAAGAACCCAGCAGTAATTGAAACAGAGTTTCTTTTGTTCTAAGGCTTAATTGCTGAAGTGGGATTTTAATACATGGCCTTTTGTAAAAAAAAAAATAACTAAAATTTATTTATAACATCTAGTGGTAGACTAGTTATACGAATATGTATTTGCAAAAATGGAAACACCTGCAACTTTGAGGGTTAAGAAAAACTGAATTTATATTTGGGGTCTCAAGGGAAAATTGTAAATCTGTCTTTTCCTGTCAGTGGGAATTTCTTTTGGTGAATTCATTATCAAACTCGGGCAGTTTAAGTCAAATAGTAAGGATGTTATTGAAGATATTTGGGATTTATGCAGAAAGGAAAGTTTATACTTGTCATGTGAACGTCCCTGTTTATATACAAATAGATTCTTCCCATTTAATTTATGTGCTTTCAAAATAACTGAGCTAATGATATCCTTATAGCTTCAGTTTCTGCTTACGCCATTCAGATTCCCTTTTCTTGGTCTTATGTAACCAGTATTCCCTCTCCCTGTTTTTCCACCTCTAGTCATACAGACACGGGGTATCCACTCTTTTCTATATTTTGACAGCATCTACATTGTAAGTCAAATTGTCCCAACAAGGATTTTTTTGTAAATTTGTTTGGAATTTAAAAGAAATAAATTTTATACATAATCCAAGAAACTCATCCTTGATTGCTGAAAAATATAATTATCCCATTAATTCAGACTTTTTTCAGTTTTAATTACCAGTGTGAGAACGAGTTGCTGATTATGTCCCCACAGAGGCTAACTCAACCCATTCATCTAATGTTTTTTTCTCCCTCAAATGTCCTGCCATTTGTTTTCTGATGTATAAATGAATTTTGAAGATTTATTTTTAAATTTTCAAACTCCCAGAGCAAGGACCACTCTGAGAGCAGCATGGAGCTTTGGGATAGCACATGATAATTAATTGAGGAGTAGAAAGAAAGAAATGTAATTTATATTTTTGTGTGTGTTTATGTAAAAAAAAACAAGAGAGAAATTAAGTTTTACTAATATTCTATTTAATGTATGGATTGCTAGCACATGTATATACTTTATAGTTAAATATACACATACTGTATATGCCAAGTCCCATTGGCATTTTCTTTTCATTATATTTTTTACCATTAAACTTTAGATTTCAAAATGTTTTAAAAATAAGCAACTTATTCAGTAATACTTCAGAACTTTGAACTTCTGTTTCTCTGATACACATTTTTCTTCCTGAAAGTCTTCCCTTTCTGACATATAAGCAAACATGCCACAAAGCTTTGTCAGAATTTCTTCTTGCTGCAGTACCTGGGCAGTGAGCAGGAGTGCCTGGAAGCCTTATAAAGTGACCCATGCGATGTTGCCAATCCCAAGAGGCTGAAATAGTGACTGTTTTTCATTTTTATGTCTGTTTTGAAGATTTGGTCTATTATATTCCTTTCTCCTTTATATTTTTCTCCTCTGTCTAATTACTGCATTAAAATACAGAATCATCTGAAATTTCCTCTTTGAGTACTGCAGTTCAGTCTAGCTCAAATTCAGTAACTTGACAAATCCTGGTTTTAATAAGAGATTCCAGTTTTGGTCAGTTTTTTCAGGAAAGGGGTAGGGGCTTTAGTGCTGCAACTGGCATGTGTGACCAGATTCGTTTCAAGATAGGTGTGTTCCCTTCCCTGCTAATTGCACTGGTTGTTCTGCTGTTGGGGTTTGTTTCTCTGCAGCAATTTGTTCGTCTCTGCTTACAACAAAAATTTTAGGTTTTAGCTCGTTGAAAATAAGACAGATCTTAGTAAATGTGATGATGTGGTCACAGTGTGAAAACTTTTCTTCTTACTGCCTTTTTCTGCACTTATGACTTTATTTGTCTTTCTTAGAAAAAGAAATCCCCATTCCTAAAATGTTTGAATCCTCAAAATTTGTCTTCATTTCCATTAAGAAATACTGAGTATGTACTGCGTTCCAGGTATTGTGCTAAGGCATGGAGCTCTCATCAGAACTGACCCAGTCTTTACCCCTCAAGGAATTCATACTCTATCGAGAAATTCAGACAGTAAACAAGTCATTGCATATATAATAAATGTTGTAAAAGAAGAGCTGAAAGGTGCTGGGAGAATGCCTGTTTTAAAGGCATTGTTTAATCAGATTTCCCGTGGAATGAGGCTAAGAAGGCCTCAGGGTCCCGTTTACTTTCTCCTGCTCAGCCCACATGCTCCTACTTTCCACCTTCATGCAACCGAGACTGCGATGAGGAGGACGATGGGAGCATTGATCACTTCCCTGCAGTTCTTTTAATCTGATTTGTATCCAGATATAAAAGTGGGATCAATTTTAGATTATTTTAAAGCACTGTTTGTGGGTGTAGCTAGTTGTTTTCACCGGTAATGTAGAAACTTCTGACGACTTTCCTCAGTGTGGTTCAAAAGTTTCATTGACCCAGCCTCCATTTTCCCAGTGTCTTAGGCCAAACACAGTGATGAACGGAGGGTGATTTGGATGTGAAACTCCTAGATATAATCTTGTGTTTTAGCGAACCAATAAAAAGTTAAGGTTTGAAAGTTTGGGGACTACATGGTGTTTACAGTTGTATTTATTGTGAAGTAACTATTTTGCAGCTGTTCTTAAGATGTGTAATGATCTGCTTATAATCTTGCTCTGTGCACAGATCAATTAGCTTATATAAACAATTCGGATGACTTGAGAGCTCTTAAAACAGAATTTCTTCATTTAAACTCACTTCATCACACACACACACATCTGTATTGTATGTCCCTGAGTGCACATGCATGCATGTTATTAAATGTATCCTTGCAGATTCTTGGGGAGTACACTCTATTACATCTGAGAGACAGGAATAGTACTAACATCAGACATGCTTACTTTCTAAATTCATAGATTATCTTATTAGAAAGGTTTTTTTTTTTAATATACTTACAATTGAAAAAGATGAATTAGGTTATCCTGATCATGGACTTGTATACCTTGATTTATCCTTCATATAGAGCTTTCATATTTCCAATTTGTCTAACAACCATAGTACAAAATAATCCTATAGATACCTGAAAAAAAGAAAAAAAAACAGAATCAGAAAGTAATGGAGCAAGTTGGTAGCAGAATCAAAAGTAGAATACAGAGTTTCATATCCTTCAGCTTGTGCTTACTTCCTAGGGCCATATTGCTTTTCTTGACCACAGAAGAGCTAGTGGAATGCCTTAAGAATTAAGTTACAAAGATTAGGGAAATAATCCTTTGAGAAATTTCCAGTGAGAAAAGTTTATAGACTCTCTTAATTAGATTTAGATTGATTTAGGACATAATCTTCTTAACTACATTTTGTAGGTTCTTTGTTCAAAAAGTTGGGGAAAATTGTATTAAAATTAAAATTTTCCTTTTTCTTTTTTTTTTAAACTGTAGGACTTTACAGAATCTTTCAAATTTCAACATACCCTATAACTAACTAAAGGAGAAAAATAGCTTGTTGCATTTTTCTAACTTATTTGACCCAACAATCATTCTTTTGAGGGGCCCTTATTCATATTTCATGGATTAGAGTTTAGAAATTATTTATCTAGGACAGTGACTCTCATTGTGTATCTTTCCATTTGATACAACAATCTGTAGACTTGAGAGCTGCTTCAGAGTATAAAGGGTAGGAAGGTGTCATGCCTCGTATGAGTGAAGATTCTAGCCAGTATATGGAAAAAAGAGATTTCCAACTAAAGAAATTTTATTTGATTACCATTGTTATGAACTAAATGTATCACCCCAAAATTGACATGTTGCAGTTCTAATCCTTAGTGAGTCTATTTGGAGTAAGGAAGTAATTAAGGTTAAATGAAGTCATAATGGCAGTTCCTTATCCTATAGGATTAGTGTCCTTATAAAAAGAGACACCGGAGAGCTTCCCCTACCCCTATTTCCCTATGTCAGTGCTCAGAGGAAAGAGCATTTGAGGACTGAAGCAAGAAGGCAAATATCTGTAAGCCAAAAACCAAATCTTGCCGGAATTTGAGCTTTGACTTTCCACCTCCAGAATTGTGAGAAAATAAGTTTTTTCTGTTTAAGCCATCTAGTTTATTGTCTTTTGTTATGGCAAGCTGAATAAACTAAGACAGACTTAAAGGCTAAAGAATCACTAGATTTTGTTTAAAACAAATGGGAAAAGGTACTTTTTTGCTGCAGTTACTACCAGGTGAGATTTTCAATAAGGTAAGTGGAATGGAGGCAAAGGAAGTTGCCCTCAGATATGGAGGAAACAAAAGAAGTAAGAGGAAGCATGGAAATCTTCATAGAAAAGGCTTCATGTTTTGGCCTCAAAATATATTCTCCTCACCTTTTTTATCAAGTCATTAAGGATCAAAAATGAAGTGGCAATGTGGTGATGGAGGAGCAATGATGGAAGTGGCATGAGGAGCATGAAGGCATCGTGCACTGCACATGGAGCGGTCCCCTCACATCAGGTAGCCTTTGGTGAGCCCTCCTCCCTGGCCACTGAATCTCAGAATCCTCGTCCTCAGACTCAACCTCATTAATTCCTGCTTCTTGAATGATGATATCAGTGGTGGAGCTCTCTGTGTGTTCACAATGATTGAGACCCCAGCCTGACCCCAGCTTGGCCTCAGCTCGCATCTGCTGTTTCTGTCTAAGGTAATCAGTAACTATATGATCAGGAAAAGTAGTTTTCAAAACTTCTTTTTTTTTCCATTTGTTTTTGAATGTAACAACATATGTGGGAGAGAGCTCATAACCACCCACCTTGCAAAAGACTTATTTAGAAAACTTAAACAGAAAAGAACCACAACTATTACACTATTCTCCAATGGTGAATGGGTCTTTGTGTGTATGTGTGTGCACACATGTGAAGGGAATCCACTTACACTGATTTTAAGAATGTGATTCAGTTGTATAGATTTAAATTTTTATGATTTTATATTATATTTTATTTATGAGTCACATCAAAGTATTTAGCAGGAACTTGTGGTTTTAAAAATATCATCAAACACAAACGTGCGGGTATGAAAAAATCATCTGGCTTCCAGTGTGATACAGCACATGGTTTCTCCAGGTGAACAGGAGAATGGACATTTGAGTGAGACTCAGAAGAGCCCAAAGTCCATGGAAGGATTGCTTTGACTCAAACACTGCACAGACCTGTCTTCACATTGGAGATCTGAAACATTGCATGAAAACAGAGACACAGGTGTTGGCCAGGCCCAAGAACCAAGCGTGCTTTGTGTGTATTACACACAGTGACCCCTTCTCTTGGGAGATCAGATTGCAAATGAAAACTGGGAGCAGCACTTTGGAAACTAACAAGTGCTGATCTCTGGGTGATGCCCTTTTCCTTTTGGATATGAGTTTGCTGCAATTCATGAGGTCATCTTAGCAGTGGGTCGAAGATATTCGAAGTCTCTTTCTTCCATTGGTGTCCTTACTTGTGTATTTGAATACAGACCAGCAAACAAAAGCATCCTAAGTAAAACAATTAAATACACAGTTAGTTTTAGGAAATTCTTATAACAGTCACATTTTGGTGATTCCATCCAATACTACTTTTGTCTTCTAAGTCACTACTCTATTCGTCTTGCGGAAACAAAATGATAGCCTGGAATCTTCTTCAGAACTGCCTTGAAATCAGAAGCATCCAGACAAGAGGAACGTGAACAAGGGTACCCCACTTGGAGCTGATAGCTTCTCTTTTGCTTCACTCTGATATCTATGTCACAAAAATGAAAAGCAGTTACTTGACGTAATATTCAGATTAGGACACTAGATTTTTTTCTTTGGAAGAATTACCTGAGAAAGAGAACCTATGGATGTAGATCAAACTGCTGCACTGCAGAAACAAAACTGAGGACCAGTGAGAGGTTAGCATCAGTGAAAAGACTCTCACCATCTGCTAAATATGCTATTTCACCATGGTGACTTAAGAAACCAAGAATGTCCTTAAAATCTGCTTTGGAAAGCTTTTCCTTTCAAATCCTCTTACCAGCCGACACATATTACTGTCTTACAGTGCAATGAGACTACAACAAGCACACTTATATAACCAGGTGAGAGAGAGACTTGTAACACAGTTCAGTTCTAGAGGCTGAAATCACTTGCGTCTCAGGGAAGGGGCTGTGAGGGAGACCCTCCTGCAGGTTTTCTGTGGAAGGCTAACAGTGCCCCTAGTCTGCCTCCCTTAATTCTTTCCATTGAAGGTTTTCTGCAAGAAGTAGAGGTGAGTGGTACTTAATGTTGGTGAAAGCTTGGAAAGCTTTCTCTGGCAGGAGAAAGAGCCAACTGCAATCAGCTCTCATTCTCGCTATAAAACACAGCAACAGGACAAACACCAAAGAGGCTGTGATATTAATCTCCTTGAGTATTTTCTAAACATTCCAAGCTCCTTCAGGTAAATTCCACATCCTCTGCCTCCCCAACCCCCAACCTTGGTTTTTGTTTTGGTAATCTCAGGGGAAACTAGTCTCAAGGGATGTTTCTAGAGGCCATTTATTTCAATAGGGTTGAAATAGAATCTTACCTACCAAGGTAAAAATATCTTCCTTACGTGTTCAGATCCCCTCTATAGAGACCAGTGTACTGGGGAGAATGGAGCAGGGGACTCACCCAGCCAGGATTTGCCTGCTTTTGGAAGTTGCTAAAGCAATCCATCTTTCATTCAGAGATTCCAGTGTACACTGAAAATGTCAACACATTAATCTTCACATCACCCTTAAATGTTGATTCTGTTTTCAATACATGAACAGAGTAGTAGCCAAAATATAGAGCTTATGTGCTTTGCATGGTACTGCAAAAAATGTTCAAGCTTGAAATTTGGGTGCTAAGCAAAATTAAGAAATAAGCATTCTTTCAGTTCTCCAATATCACCCCATTCTATTTACTTCCACCTACCTCCCCCAAAGTCTATCTGCCAATCTCTTTACAACAGTAACTTCAGATACTGTTTGGGAAACAGTGAGGCTTTTGATATGGACATCTCTATCAGAGGTAGAACAAAGGATCAAGACAAGAACTCTGGCTATCCCTCAATCTGAGAAGGATGAAGGTGCAAATATAAATTGCTGGAGAGACTATAAATATCACTGGGGAGCAGTGATCTGGACTGTAGTGACTAAGAAGAAAGAAAGTCTGAAAAAGAAAAAGCTGTGAGTGGAAGATTCATTTTTTGCTCCCTAAGATTTTCCTAGACAAGAGGAGATGAAGGGCAGAGGCACAGGGAGAGGGTTCTTGCAGTAGAGTGAAGTGGTGAAGATGTTAGGACGAGGAAGAACTTTAGGTGCAGCAGTGGTGTTGGCTGATGGTGGCAGTGATGGCTGTGAAGGAGGAGGGGGAGGATCACGAAGGTTAGGCAGTGCATATTAACTGCTGGGCACAATGCTGGGCACATAGCCTACTGGATGGTTGGTACCATGAGAGCAAGCAAAAGTAAACCTGAGGCTTATGTTATAGAAACAAGTCACAGGATCAAAGTTCTCTACTTTCAAGCTTGTGTGAAAAATCCCTAGCTTTTGAGAAAGTCTCAAAATCTTGAAAATCTCTTGGTAGAGCCAAAGAGAGACAATTGATAGGGTTACTCTGAATCAAATAAAGAATAAGAGTTTGCAAAACTCTTCCTCCCTCTTTTTTTCTGTTAGATTCAATGTGTTATTTGAATTTCATTGCATAATCAACCATTGCATTTCCACATAGTCTTCCTTAATTCTGATAAAAAATTCTGAGTTTAGATGACAAAATGACAGATTTATTAAATTAGCACTGCAGATGTTTAGATAAAGACATATGGAAAACTCAACAAACCATATTCTTGCTTCACAAAAGTATTTGATGAATTTGTTTTTCAAAAGTATTGATTTTGGTCATGAAATGCCATTAAGAGAAACTGGGCTTGTTGAAATGTAAGGTGGGGGCAGGGCACATAGTTGACAATATCTTATGTAAAAGTTTCACGTGGTTATTATTTTAGAAAAAGCAAGAGGCGAGGAAAATGGAAGGAAAGGAAACAAGGGAAGGTTCAATTAAACACATTTTTACTTGTGAAATAGATTGCTTAAATCAATACAGCTTTTAAATTTGACTGTATTTGGCAATATTTGGAATTTTCAAGTCTCATAGAAAGTGACTCTAAATGGAAGGCCCTTTATATGGAGAGGCAGCAGTCCTGTATTAACAGATACTCAGGGAAGTATGTTCTCCTGCTGATGGTGGTGGTTAATATGCATCAGTCTTTGCTCTGCATAGCACTCACTTTTTCCCAGAGCAAAACAGTTTATCACATGGGTCTACTGAAATTCCAGCTTGCCATTCTGGGTACTGGCGAGGTCCTGACCATATGTTCAAAAATGAAAAAGATCAAAGAGCTAACAAGTAGTGGTCAACATGCCTCTAATCAGTACAAAAGAAGAAATAAAACAGGGCAGCAGCCTTCATTTCAGCAACTATGCTAGAAAGAGCCCCAAATCACTACCACACCAGGAACTGCAAGTAACGCTGGGAACAGAGACTATAAAACATGCAATAGGTCTGTTTCAAAACACGAAAAGCAAAAAACAAACAAGCAAAAAATCCACCCTAAATAAAATCAGTGTTCTTAGGCACACCATTTAACAACATCTTGTTTATTTTTCATTTTTTTGTACTAAGCTTAAAGAGCTTTCACAGATTGTTTATTTTGAACTCATGCAAATGGGGCAAATCATTGGAGCTTTAAGACATAGAGAGCCACAGGACTTTGGTCCAGCTTGTTTCATTGGAACAGAAGGAGTGTTGACAATTAAACACAATGTTTTATTTTCTGGGTCTCACTCTCTTAACATCTGCCTAAAGTCTGCTACCTATAAAGAGGTGCACAGCTGCTCTGTGATGCTCTGTCACTCTCTCAGAATCAGGCCTCTAGGGAGTGATAACTAATGCCACAGAGTAGGCTCTCCCAATCCATGATTTTCTTGGTCTCTCTTGTTGCATTTTTCAAGAATACAACTGAGAGTGAATGATTACAAAGGAGCACCACAATGACATAGTAAATGATGTGGCAAAGAACTAACAGTGGAAAGGTTAAATAGAACAGAGTGTGAGTTGGACAGAATGCAAAGCTGCCTTCAATCACTCTGATTTAAATATTCCTCAGCTGCCCAATTTTGGAGAAACAATGTCGAAAATAAACAGCTGAAAGAGTGACTTGGGGGTTACTGGAGAAGAGGAGAGAGGGTGAGGGCAGGGGAGATTTTTCATGCATGCATGGATCTGAAGTCAGTGTGACAGGCAGAAAAGGTGGTGAGTGCCAGAGTTCTCTGCCCACCCACCCCGATCTGGAAGAAAGTCAGGGAGCTACATGGTTTTGTGAATTTCTCAAGTGCCTTTGGAGATAATAGGTCTGTTAGGAATAGCGACTTGTTACAGATGTGTGCTTCTATCCCACACTGGCCACAAGAACTTAGCAGCACAGAGGAAAGGATCATAACAAACTCATACCAAATGGCAGCTTGTATTCTTTTAGGGGCAGAGCTACAGCCATTGACTCATTTATTAATCCTGTCCACTTTTATTGATCACTTGATAAGGGAAGGCACCGAGTCCGGTTTTGGGAGATGAAGACAGCTAAGACACCTTCCTGTCCCTGCCTGCTAGACTGTGTCCCTGCTGTACTAGACAGTGTGGCCCTGAGGCCACCTGGTCACTGGCCATTGAGGTGCATTCACAGTTCTTTCCACCGGGTTCTGGTAGCAGCTCTTCTCCAGATGCTGCACTTTTTGTGTGCTTCTACTCTATCATGTAGACTTTTTACTTCCTGAAACACAAAAGATGAGAAAATAAAGCCTCATAGGTGCTAGCTCAGTAAAACCACCAGTTTCCAAAACACAGATTCAGATCCTGAGAAACTTTCTAAGGATTCACATACAGCAGTCTGGTGAGGGGAAGAGCATTAGTTAAACCTCTGATACGAAGGCCTAGACATAGCTACTTTTCCTTTCAGAAAGGTGGTGACGTTGGGAACAACTCTATTCCCTTTTCCTGTGGGTTCTTAGACCATAAAATAGATATCACTGCCTCTGAATTAGAATAAATCACAGAAGTCCTCTTAAAATAGCAAAATGTTAGATTTTGAGAGGCTCCAGTTCACTGAAGGTTGATAAATGGAATGTTCATTCCACCTTTCTAATTGAAATCCGTTTGGGGAAAGCATGCACACCCACACTCAAGATTATCGAGCAGTGTTCTCTGGGATAATGGCTAAAGGTTTGCATCAAGTTGGTGAAATATCTCACTTTCCGTATTAGTTTATCCTAAGTCTAGTCTCAGTCTCTTTGCTTTCCTGGCCCCGCTCACCGGGGTTGCCCTAACACATTCTCCTCCCACATCTCCCCACTGCTCCCTCAGAATAGTTCTCCGAGTCCCTTGTATTGTATGCATATTAGTCTGTCCCTCTCTAAGCTTCTGGAACTGTGCTGCCCTTTATGGCAGCCACTGGTCACATGTGGTTATTAGATATTTGAAATACAGCATGTTCACATTGAGATATGCTGTAAATGTAAATGCATACTGGATTTTGAATACTTACTACAAAAAAAGAATGTAAAATGTCTAAATTTTTTTTACTGATTATAAGTTGAAGTCCTGTTTTGAATCTATTGGCTTAAATAATATATATTCTTAAATTAATTCCATCTTTTTCTTCTTTTACAATGTGGCTACTAGAAAATTTAAAATGACATGTGGCTTACAATATAGTGTATTAGTGACACTGTCCTGGAGCACTTGGAGTCTGAAATAATTTACCACTGAATTATTTTTTGGTCAGGAGTCAGGATTTCTGGGTTGTAAAGAACAGAAATCACTCACATTTTGTCATGCCCATGTAAGGGATTGTTGTGAAAACATGGAGGTAGAAGAAACGAATCACAATCAGGCCTCACGAGAATAGAAGCAAAATGAGAAAATACCAGGGATCCAGGCAGCTGTGCGCACGCTCTCTCTCCCCTTTTAAGGTTTTTGACCTCTGTTTTTATCTGTGTATCTGCTCTGTCCTCTGCTGTATGAATAAACTTGTTCATTGATTCTGTTTCCATGGGGCTTTTGCCTATGACGGTGTAAACTTTGGCTCTGATTCTCCATGAACTTTTAGTTCATCTCCCCATAGCTGGCTAGCTTGTGCTTATCAGCATCTCAGTTCCAAGATTGCAGTGAAATTGGATTGACCCAGCTTTATTCTGATTTCTCTGTGACTCCCTGGAGACATGGTCAACCAGATGGGCATAGTGCATCCTGGGACCATGGATAAGGTTAAGCTAAAAGTAGCTGGGTAAGGCTGGCAAGTTGAACAATTATGTATTTCCTGGCATTATTTGCTTACTGCTTTGGTTATCTTCCATTTTGCCCGTATCATCAGTCTTTCTCCTTCTACTGGATCACTTCCATCAGCAAACAAGCCTGCTGTAATCTCTTCTGTTCTCTGCAGCCAGCTAGTCTTGTCATTGCCCTTTCATGCTGCTATAACTAACTCAGACTCGGACCTTATCTTCAGCTTTTGTAGCTCTTGTTTTGTTTGATTCGATTCAATACTTCTACTGGTTGTATGGCATTGGGTACTGGGGGTATCTGAGGGTACTAGAACAGAGCAAAGGACCCATTCAAGAAAGCTCTGACTGCAAGTATAAATGCACGCTGTCTTCTTGACTTGCTGCAGGAAGTTCTGTAGAGTTTCAAATAAGCCCTTTTCATTTTACTGTGTTCTAATTTTTCAGTTGATCCTTGTCTTAGAAATAATTATGGTTTTGTGTTTTCATTTCAAATATTTATAACTTTATTCTTTTTTTTTTCAGGTTATTCCATTGACAGTATAGTTGATATGGACTTAAGTATTAGTAGGATCATGGCATCCTTGCCCTATTTCTGTCTTTATTGAGATATTTGTTATACCTGTTGGTAAATATCCTTTACAAAGTTAAGAGTTGTTCTCTTTTGTCATAACTGTGAATGACAATAATAAATTTTCCAATGAGTGTTCCCTGCTTTCTTGGATTAAAACTAATTTTTTCATAATGTATTATTCTATTTTAGTTGGTGAACATTATATTTATTATTTTGCCTATAGGTTTGTAAATGAAATGTGACATAATTTTCATTTTTGATGATGGTTTAGTTATAGATATTACAGACAAAATAAGTTTGAATAGAGGTCTGTGGAAGGTAAGTGAAGTATGTATTAGGGAATAATTGTGTGTGTGTATCTCTTTCTAAAGGAAGTGGAGTTATGAGAAATTGAGGAGAAATGTTGAGACTTGTATTCTGGAAGGCTTTGAACACATTTAAAGAAGTTTATTTGTTCTGTGGGGAAGTTACTAGAGTTCATGTGAAATAGAGACATAATTTGATTTGTGTGTTAGAAATTGGAGATGAAATAAGTTTTACCTCAAGCAGAGTGACTGAATGTGAAAAATACAAAAAAGGGCAATTGGATTTAGAGCCACTGGATATCATGACCTTTAAGAGAACAGTATAAGGAGAGTATCATGGGCATGAGAATGAATAGGACAGTGATTAAATCGTTAGGAAATTTTGAAAAGAAGCTTCACAAAACACGTCTCATAGCATTGCAAAAATAATAGCCAGTTGTTGCCTTCCTAGGCAGACATTGATGTAAATTTAGCCATACAGGGAACTGAGGTGGTTATAAGGCAGAGCTGTATTTATTTATTTATTTATTTATTTTTTACATTTTTTTTATTGATTCATAATCATTTTACAGTGTTGTGTCAAATTCCAGTGTTCAGCACAATTTTTCAGTCATTCATGGACATATACACACTCATTGTCACATTTTTTTCTCTGTGATTTATCATAACATTTTGTGTATATTTCCCTGTGCTATACAGTGTAATCTTGTTTATCTATTCTACAATTTTGAAATCCCAGTCTATCCCTTCCCACCCTCTACCCACCCCCCCGGTAACCACAAGTCTGTATTCTCTGTCCATGAGTCTATTTCTGTCCTGTATTTATGCTTTGTTTTTGTTTGTTTGTTTGTTTTTGTTTTTTAGATTCCACAAATGAGCGATCTCCTATGGTATTTTTCTTTCTCTTTCTGGCTTACTTCACTTAGAATGACATTCTCTAGGAGCATCCATGTTGCTGCAAATGGCATTATGTTGTCGGTTTTTATGGCTGAGTAGTATTCCATTGTATAAATATACCACCTCTTCTTTATCAGTCACCTGTTGATGGACATTTAGGCTGTTTCCATGTTTTGGCTATTGTAAATAGTGCTGCTATGAACATTGGGGTGCAGGTGTCATCCTGAAGTAGATTTCCTTCTGGGTACAAGCCCAGGAGTGGGATTCCTGGGTCCTATGGTAAGTCTATTCCTAGTCTTTTGAGGAATCTCCACACTGTTTTCCATAGTGGCTGCACCAAACTGCATTCCCACCAGCAGTGTAGGAGGGTTCCCCTTTCTCCACAGCCTCTCCAGCATTTGTCATTTTTGGATTTTTGAATGACGGCCATTCTGACTGGTGTGAGGTGATACCTCATTGTAGTTTTGATTTGCATTTCTCTGATAATTAGTGATATTGAGCATTTTTTCATGTGCTTTTTGATCATTTGTATGTCTTCCTTGGAGAGTTGCTTGTTTAGGTCTTCTGCCCATTTTTGGATTGGGTTGTTTATTTTTTTCTTATTGAGTCGTATGAGCTGCTTATATATTTTGGAGATCCAGCCTTTGTTGGTTTCACTTGCAAAAATTTTCTCCCATTCCGTAGGTTTTCTTCTTGTTTTATTTCTGGTTTCCTTTGCTCTGCAGAAGCTTGTAAGTTTCATTAGGTCCCATTTGTTTATTCTTGCTTTTATTTCTTCTAGGAGAAAATTTTTGAAATGTATGTCAGATAATGTTTTGCCTATGTTTTCCTCTAGGAGGTTTATTGTATCTTGTCTTAGGTTTAAGTCTTTAATCCATTTTGAGTTGATTTTTGTATATGGTGTACGGGTGTGTTCTAGCTTCATTGTTTTCCATGCTGCTGTCCAGTTTTCCCAACACCATTTGCTGAAGAGACTGTCTTTATTCCATTGTATATTCTTGCCTCCTTTGTCGAAGATGAGTTGACCAAAAGTTTGTGGGTTCATTTCTGGGCTCTCTATTCTGTTCCATTGGTCTATATGTCTGTTTTGGTACCAATACCATGCTGTCTTGATGACTGTAGCTCTATAGTATTGTCTGAAGTCTGGGAGAGTTATTCCTCCAGCCTCTTTCTTTCTCTTCAGTAATGCTTTAGCAATTCTAGGTCTTTGATGGTTCCATATAAATTTTATTATGATTTGTTCTAGTTCTGTGAAATATGTCCTGGGTAGTTGGATAGGGATTGCATTAAATCTGTAGATTGCCTTGGGCAGTGTGACCATTTTAACAATATTGATTCTTCCAATCCAAGAGCATGGAATATCTTTCCATTTTTTAAAGTCTTCTTTAATTTCCTTCATCAATGGTTTATAGTTTTCTGTGTATAATTCTTTCGCCTCCTTGGTTAGATTTATTCCCAGATATTTTATTACTTTGGGTGCTATTTTAAAGGGGATTGTTTCTTTACTTTCTTTTTCTGTTGATTTATCGTTAGTGTAAAGAAAGGCAACTGATTTTTGAACATTAAGTTTGTAACCTGCTACCTTGCTGAATTCTTCGATCAGCTCTAGTAGCTTTTTTGTGGACCTTTTAGGGTTTTCTATATATAGTAACATGTCGTCAGCATATAATGACACTTTTACCTCTTCTTTTCCAATTTGGATCCCTTTTATTTCTTTTTCTTGCCTGATTGCTGTGGCTAGGACTTCCAGGACTATATTGAATAGGAGTGGTGATAGTGGGCATCCTTGTCTTGTCCCAGATTTTAGTGGGAAGCTTTTGAGTTTTTCACCGTTGAGAACTATGCTGGCTATAGGTTTGTCATATATAGCTTTTTATTATGTTGAGATATGTTCCCTCTATACCCACTTTGGCGAGAGTTTTTATCATAAATGGGTGCTGAATTTTATCAAATGCTTTTTCTGCATCGATTGAGATGATCATGTGGTTTTTGTCCTTTCTCTTGTTGATGTGATGTATTACATTGATTGATTTGCGTGTTGAACCAGCCTTGTGTCCCTGGGATGAACCCCACTTGGTCATGATGAATAATCTTTTTTATGTGTTGTTGGATTCTATTTGCCAAAATTTTGGTGAGGATTTTGGCGTCTATGTTCATCAGTGATATTGGCCTATAATTCTCTTTTTTTGTAGTGTCTTTGCCTGGTTTTGGTATCAGGGTGATGGTGGCTTCATAGAATGAGTTTGGGAGTATTCCCTCCTTTTCAATCGTCTGAAAGAGTTTGAGAAGGACTGGTATGAGTTCTTCTTTGTATGTTTGGTAGAATTCCCCGGTGAAGCCATCCGGTCCTGGACTTTTATTTGTAGGGAGGTTTTTAATTGCTATTTCTATTTCCTTTTTAGTGACCGGATTGTTCAAGTGTTTAGTTTCTTCTTGATTCAGTTTTGGTGGACAGTATGTTTCCAGAAACTTGTCCATCTCCTCTAGGTTATCCAGTTTGGTTCCATATAGTTTTTCATAATATTCTTGTATGATATTCTGTATTTCTATTTTGTTTGTTGTAATTTCTCCATTTTCCTTTCTTATTTTGCTAATTTGTGCTCTCTCTTTTTTCTTCTTTGTGAGTTTGGCCAGAGGTTTGTCGATTTTATTTACTTTTTCAAAAAACCAGCTTTTGGTTTGGTTGATTTTTTTCTGTGGTCTTGTTAATCTCTATTGTATTTAATTCCTCTCTGATCTTTATTATTTCCTTCCTTCTGCTGCTTTTTGGGGCTTTTTGTTCTTCTTTTTCTAATTGATTCAGGTGGTGGGTTAACTTGTTTATTTGAGATTGTTCTTCTTTTTTGAGGAAGGCCTATATCGCTATAAACTTCCCTCTTAGCACTGCCTTTGCTGTGTCCCACAGGTTTTGAGTGGTTGTGCTTTCATTATCATTTGTCTCGAAGTATTTTTTAATTTCAGCTTTGATTTCCTCATTGATCCATTGTTTTTTCAATAGCATATTGTTTACTCTCCATGCTTTTCTTTTTTTCTCCTTTGTTTCTCTGTTGTTGATTTCCAGTTTCATGGCATTGTGGTCAGTAAAGATGCTTGAGATAATTTCTATCTTCTTAAATTTGTTGAGGTTTCTTTTGTGTCCAAGTACATGATCGATCTTGGAAAATGTTCCATATGCACTTGAAAAGAATGTATATTCTATTTTTGGGGGCTGTAATGCTCTGAAAATATCCACCAAATCTAGTTTCTCTATTGTAGTATTTAATTTCTCTGTTGCCTTGTTTATTTTCTGTCTGGAAGATCTGTCTAGTGATGTTAATGCAGTGTTAAAATCTCCAACTATGGTTGTATTCCCATCAATATCCCCCTTTATCTCTGTTAGTAATTCTTGTATGTACTTAGGTGCTCCTATATTGGGTGCATATATATTAACGAGTGTAATATCTTCATCTTGTATCACTCCTTTAATCATTATAAAATGTCCTTCTTTATCTTTCTTTATGGCCTTTGTTTTAAAGTCTATTTTGTCTGAAATCAGTACTGCAACACCTGCTTTCTTGGCTTTTCCATTTGCATGGAATATCCTTTTCCATCCTTTCACTCTCAATCTATATGTGTCCTTCTCCCTAAAGTGGGTGTCTTGTATGCAGCATATTGAAGGTTCTTGCTTTATTATCCACTCTATGGCAGAGCTGTATTTAATGATGCAGTGATGACATGCAGTAAAAGGAGGGGGATAGTGACAAATGTAATTTGTCCATCAAATGTTATCTCATAGGAAGAAAGTAGTTTTTTTCACTGTACACAACTGATTGATGCACTTGTGATTTATCACTAGAGAGTGAGCCTAAGAACACAAACCCAAGGTCATCAATTAAAGAGAAGTACTCCTTTCATTCCTTCATGGATGATTTGTTCATCTGTCCACAGTTGCATCCCTTAAAAGCCTCTCTTTTTTCATGAAATAGAACACAGGTATAGAAATATATATAAAACATAAATGCATATCTCAATTAATCACAAAGTGTAAATTTGTGTAACCATCATTTTGAACAAGAAACAGAACATTGTCAGCACCTCAGATGTTCTCCCTCCATCCAATTACTACACCATCTCTGCCCCAAAGGGGACCACTATCCTTCCTTTATGGCAATTGTCTCTGATTTTATTTATAGAATGTTTAGTAAGGCATCTCTAAACAATATGTTCAATTTTCCCTTCCTTGAAGTTTATTTAAATGGAATTATACATTATATATTATTTTGTATCTGGCTTCTTAAACATTGTATTGTTAAGATTACCTCACATTGTTGAGTGTAGTTGTATGTTGTTTACTACATTAGTCCATTTATGAATATGCCAAATTTTTTTGTTCATTCTGTAGGTAATGGGCTTAGTGCTCATGTGATTCTTGTATATGTCTCTTGAACCATATATGCATGCATTTCAGTTAGGTAGGAGTGAAATCAGTTCATGGAGAATACCTATTCTCAACTCTAGTAGATAATAAAGGATTTTCGAAGGCAGCTGAACCCTCTTCTCAGGAACACCATAAAAGAGTTCCTGTTGGTCTGAGTGCTTGCCAAAACTTGGAATGGTCAATCATCCAGATTTTAGCTATGTGAAGGCTGTGCAGTGATAGTTTGTGTCATTTTAGTTTTCATTTTCCTGATTATAATGAAGTTGTGCATCTGTTTACATGTTTATTGACCATTTGGATATTCTATTTCCAAAAATATCTGTTCAAGTTCTCTGGCCTCTTTTTCTGCTGGATTGTCTGCCTATCTTTGTTTTTTTCTCATCTGTTTCAAGAAGGTCCTTTTATATTAACTTACGAGACTTTTGACTGTTGTATATGTTAAAAAATTTTTTTCACCCTATGGTTTGCCTTTTAATTGCTTAAGGTTACATTTTAATGAACAAATATTCTTAATTTTAATGTTAATGTGGGCCTGTTTATCTTTAAGATTAGTGTTTTTTATCTTTTATTGTTTTCATTGTGTATTTTATTATTTTTCCAGCTTTATTGAGGTATAATTGACATATGCCATTATGTACATTTAAGGTGTACAATGTGTTGATTTGATGCATTTATGTATTGTGAAATGATTACCACCTAAGACAAGAATCTGGGAGTAGACTGTCTATAAGGGAGGTAATCCCAGGAAGGATGACAGGAAATAAGAAAAGGAAGGGAGAAAAGTTAGTAAAGGATGCATCAATAAGTGGGGTTACTATGGTAAGCAATTGTGGATTGGTACTGTTCTAGGAAGAAACCATGTATAACACATCTCAGAATCGTTCCATGAACGATGGGGATCGTGGGCCATTTAACCACCAGCAGTCATTCTTTATTGATTGAGAATTGCCCCTGGGATGTTGACTCTTCCATACTTCCAGGTTGTACCTGCTTATAGTGGAGTGCACTTCCAAGGTGCTAGAGAAAACGCTAAGGCAGAGAGGAAAAGAGAATAGGCAAGTGGGAAGGGAAGCTATCAGCATGCTGTAAATTCTCTTCCATTGCTGTTGCTATGGGGGAAATGGATTGGAGAACCGACAGTGTCTCCTACAGAGTATCTATCATGTTACCCAGATACATTCGTGCCCCATATGCTGTTTTCCACTCTGTTATTGACACTTCAGGGTGGTAGCTGGCCATCATTTCTTAATGATAAAATAAAACAAGCAAAAACCAAAACAAAAATCCTCCCAGAACACTTTCAATGGGAGTGTTAGTGGAATAAGTCACGGTCCTCATTGCTGAAACTGGTCCCAAGGTGATTGGTGGACCCATAGGTTACCTCTATCTCTGATATCCTGGCCACTCTATTTATGAACCCATTGTGCTAACATGGGGGTGGCTAAGGACAAAAGCTTGTTTACCTTCACTGGATGAGTTATCTTTTTCCCCAGGATCTTCAGCGTCTCGTTTGCTGTAGATGCTCTCTGGTGGGCATGAACGTAAGGCAAAGATCCTGCATAATTTGTCTCCACTTCCATTGGTTTGTCCACATGCCTCAGACACTCTTGTCTTTTTCATCCTTTAAAGGCCTACAATGATATATTCTTTTTCTCTTTTTGGAAGGGCTATACTGGTTATCTAAATGCGAATATTACAGGAAACAACACCCCTGCATCTCTTGACTCTGAGATAGCAGTTGTATTTCCAAACAAGGATGTGATGTAGCTTTTTATTTACTATATTACATGTTGGGGACAGTATTAGGGGCTTCACTTGACCCTTTCCACTCTGATGGCTCTTACTCCATAAGTTGAGAAATAATGTGACAGTTCTGAAAGTTGCTAAATATATCCATTCTGATTATGCACTCAGGGACTGGGGAAATCACTGAGTGGATCCATAGACTCTTTGAACCAATTACACTCAGTTTAATGTAATTTTAGTCTTATATGGAATTTTGTGTCCACTAGTATCAGTGTCAGCTCTGATTCTATATCCAGTAAATTTCAAAAGATCTGAGTATTTCCTTTTCTCCTATGTAGTTATTCTGGAAAACGGCTGTAGGTTCCTTTTGGGCATAACATAATATACAATATATATTCTTGTTTTGGCTTGTAGCTGAGTGAGCTTCCAAGTGGAGTCCTTTCTCAGGACTTCCTTGCAGTTGACTGGTTCAGAAACAGAGCTGGGTAAGGAACCATGGTTTTCCCATCTGATGGTTGACATTGGTTTTTGCTCACCAGCACTTGATCTCTTATGTTTATATAGGATGAGCAACATTTTCACTGACTGCTTATCTGTCTTGCCTCTGGGAACAAGACAGGGTCATATATTAGCCATTGCCGTAGATTCCAGTAGTCAAGGGCTCCTGACTGTCATTCTGGCCTTGCCACCTATTACGGTAATTACGTCCGTGTTGCCTCTAATTGTTGAGTGCTGAAACAGGGCCTTGGCTATTCTGAAATCATGTCGTACATACTGACATTAGAGGGCCCCATGGAAATCCCATGGAAGCATATCCTACTTTCACTCCTGGCCCACAGAAAACAGCCTCTTGAGTTTCTCAATGATTCCTTAGTGAAGGGAAGGTCTTTTAGTCCCTCCTGGGAACACAGTTAACTGGTAGATTCTCTGGTCTCATATAATTCATCTACTCTAATCTTTCTACTTCTATGAAACTCCTGGCCCTTTCTTCAGTATTCCTCTATGGCAGTCTGGCACAGTGAGTCTAAAACTTTGATTATGAACTGGATCATTTTTTTTATTCTGGTTAATAAATGTAAGCACTTCAAAGTTAATTGAAAAGTTGTTGACAGTCATATTCAGATTCCTCACATACATGATATATTTCTGTCTTATTATAAAATAAAAGACAATCTCATGCTTACTGAAATATGCTCAATAATTATCCAAGGACATAAAACACATGTTGGTATTTCTCTCTGTCTGCCTTTGTGTCTTATTTTTCCTCAGTCAAGTCACATTTTTCTTCCTATCCCTTTATTCCTTCTTTTTTTGTCTTTAAAGAAACATTTTATTTTTAAAAAGACTCCTTTGTATAAGATTGCAGTCAGCCTATATCCCCTACTCAAGAAAGCAAGAGCTTTCCAAACAAAAATGATAGAGGCTGTTGACCCAGCAGATGAGACATCAGTGAGGGAGATGCACAGAAGTGGTGATAGCACTGATGCTCCTACTTCCTCAAGTCCTCTTGCTCCTTAACAGTTGTTTCCCTCCCCTCCATGGGCAATACAACTGACAAGGTGGAACAGGCTACAGGAGCATCTTACATGATATGATTTTAAAAAACACTATAATTTATCTTTTCTTTCTACTATTGTGT
Source organism: Vicugna pacos (assembly GCF_048564905.1). NCBI lineage: Eukaryota > Metazoa > Chordata > Mammalia > Artiodactyla > Camelidae > Vicugna > Vicugna pacos. Next base: position 46,001,081 of record NC_132988.1, read on the forward strand.
TATTAGTTTGCTTCTTGTCTGCAGCATGTAAATACCCAAGTCAGATCTTCTGCTGTGGGGCTCCAGATGCTACCCTTCTAGATTCACCACCACATTTGTGTCACTACAATTCTTTCAGAGTGCTCTCAACCAATGACTGAGTATGGCAAGTGTACCAAGGCAGGATCATTCCCATCTTCCAATGGGAAACTTTCCTTGGATTATACTGCAGTCCAGACTCTTGCAGCCCAATTCTCCTTCCTTCTTTCTATCCTTTATTATATGTCAGACGTCCATAATAGTTAGAAGGCTCTCCTTGCCTCCTTCTGCTTTCTTCCCCAATATATTACCTGCACGTTGTATTAGTCATATATTGCTGTGTAACAAATTATCCCCAAACTTACTGTTTTATAACAGCATGCACTTATTATCTCACAGTTACTGTGGGTCAGGAATATGGGTGTGGCTTGGCCAGGTCCTTCTGCTTCTTATATGGCTGAAGTCAGAGTGTGAACCGGTGCTGAGTCTCCTCTGAAGTTCAACTACAGAAGGGTTTACAGGATTTAGTTTCTGTGGGCTGTTCTACTGAGGACTTCAGTTCATTTCTGACTGTTGGCTAGAGGCCTTCCTTAGTCCTTTGCCTCATAAGTGTTCCCACCATGATAGCTTGCTTCATCAAATCTAGAAAGAAAAAGAGAGAGACTTCTATAAAATTGAAGTCACAACACTTGGTAGCTTAATCACAGAAATCACATCTCATTACCTGTCCAGTTCTACTGGTTAAAAACAAGTCACTTGGCCAGCCCACACTTAAGGATTACACAAGCATGAACACGAGGTGGGAATCACGGCCAGCTATCTTAGAGACTGAATACCTTACACATCTAATACCGTCTTGATACATGCTTCCCAGAGAACTCATGCTCCTTAGAGGACCCAAACAAATACACTTCTAAAAAAAATTCTAAACAAACAAACAAACAAACAAAAACCCCACCAACAACTAAAAAACCCCAAATTATAAAAAACAGCTTTACTTACTAGGATGTTTGATTCTAACTAGGGGATAATCTTTCATCAAAAATGAAAAATTTTTTGTTGCTGTTTTAATGTGTATGGATAAAGGGAATTTAAAACAGATTATTTTGTGTGAGATATGACATTCTGTTATGTTTACTGGCATAATGTTTTCTTCCTCAATAACTGCTACGTTTAGTAGACATTTCGTTTCTAGCACTGGAAAGGAAAGATTACTTATGCACTATAAATTGATAGATTTTCATTCCATAACTGACTGCAAATGGAGTGGAACTCAAATTGAAACCACTATAGGCAAGAGTACTATTTCCTTAGTCTGAATAGGCCTGTAAGCATTATCCTTCTTTCTTTCTGCAAGTAAGATAATTTATTTCACATCAGTTGCTCAAACAATTGCATCCGAGCAATTCCTGCCATTGAGAGCAAACTCTTTAAGACTGGTGCATGGAAATATGGGTTGGCGGAGTTAAAAGACGGCATAAAGATGAAAACAACACTATTACTTCATTTGTCATGACTCAGCACAGAACTAGCAAAAAATTAGTTTGCATCCTTATAATACCAGATTAATAGGAAATTGTTTTTATTTCAGAGAAAATCTATTGTCACAGGAGGCTGGGAGAAACCACAAAAGTATTATTTTAGATTTTATGAACAGAAAAACCAAGACATATAGCACCAAAGTCGTTTCTTTTCTCTTAATAAACATGTGAATAGTAGAATGGAGAGCAGATTTATGCTGCAGCACCCTGACCAATCAACTGTTCTGTCTATTTTAATGCATCTATTCTGGATTTCAGACTTACCTGAGGGAATTTGACAAGTTGGCCAGATTTCAGACAAAAGTGACCAATGTATCAGAGAAACAAAGGCAAGAGCTGCAAAAAGGTAAGAACTAAGTAATAAAATCTAGATATAATTCCACAGGGATATGGGAATTTTTTTTTTAAGCCTTGTCTGAAATAAAGGAGGAATGAAAAGCTAAAATTGAGAAAAGATAAATTCAGACTGACTATCCAATCCAAGGCAGGGGGTTGAGGATTATTAAAGGAAATAGTGAAAGTCCATTATATGAGACAGTGAAAACCAAGACCAGCTGTGGGGTTCCAGAATGCACCCAAAGTAATCCTATCTGGGCTCCAGGGATAGCCTGACCTGGGTAGCAATTTCCAGCTTTAACTTAGAATCTCTATTATTGCATTAGTTTTGTGGGTTGGCTCCAGGCATAAAATAGTTTACAATGGTGACTGTCTATTATTTCCTGTAGTTGAATCCATATTTTTGTGGGCTGCCTTGTGTTCAGGGCTGCTAAAATCTTCTACCTGTTTAAATCTTCTACCTGCTTCATAGCTCAGGGGAATCTAATAGAAGTTTTCATGCTGCAGTATGGACAGCTTGCAAAATAAAAAGCTTGCAAAGGGATATGTGGTATTCATGCCAAGGATATTCATCACTCATCATTACCTGTGGGTTCATACTGATCCTGGAATGTCCTTGTTCGGAAATTCTTCCATGTGACCAAAAAACTCTCATATAGGATACAGGCTTTTTTTGTGAAGTGACAGACTTAGTGCTAAAGTGATAGGGAAAGAGCTCATGAGTTTGAATGAAACTTTTGGTTAGCAGTGTATATACATGGTAGATGGGAGATGGGATTACTTTCCTTTCTTGAGGGTTTATGCAGCCAGTTTATTATTATTGTGCAGAATTTTCCTTTGTTTTCTTAGAGTTTGAACTCAAGCCTTAATTCCTTAAAGCTCTATTTTGTTCTACTCAATAGTAGACCAACTGGAAAGAATGGGTTACAGGTTTACAAGCTACTGTTGGTCTTAGCCCTCAAGGTAACTCAAGGGCAGCTGGAGCCCCTGAGACACTTACCTTGTACCGGAGATGAAGTGTCCATTTACCTCAGTGTTTGCCATGCATCTATTATCATGTAAGCATATTGTGTCACATGCAAGTTTGGGAAGCACTGCTTTTTCCTTTATGTAATCCTTCCAGATGACTTTGATTTCTAAAACATACAAAGAGAGGTCAAGAGTCATATATGTTATGCTTCCCTTTATTGACTATTTCCCACAATCTGCTTTCTCCTATTAGAGACGCTGCCTTGCATCCATCCGTACATAAAAGTACACATGTCCACTTTTGAGTCCTGAACATTCCTAATGATAATAAGTCTCCAATTTGACTTTATTCCAAAAGCTCTTCTTTAGCCAAAATGACTTACATCCTTGTTTAGGATGTAGTAGGAAAATAAAATGCTAGGTAGGAACTTTCAAAATCTAGCTTGACTTCCAGCTATTGGGAAGACCATCTAACATCTCTGGACCTAATTTGTTTAAAAAAAAATTGATGATCTCCAAGGTCCTTTCAAGCATTATAAACGTATGACTCTATGGAAATGCTCATTTTTGTCATGCTACCATCTAGTTATTACTGTTCTTGTAAATGATTCATGATCATATAACATATGAAAACACTGTAATATTAAAATAAATATTTTTATTGTAGACAATGTTAGTGTCCATATTATATTCAGCACCTGAGCAAGTACTTCATCTTATGCACTGTGCTTGTGCTGGGGATCCATAGCCCTTGCCCCTAAAAAGTTCATCTTGTAGTGGTAACAGATAATAAGCAGAAAATGATGTTCCATGAGGTGAGGTTGATGATAGAGATAATATCTACATTCAAGGTGCTTCATAAAGGCAGTGATGGATGCAGCTTCCCAGAGATGCCTTCAGTTCAACAAAGGGATATGAGGAAGACACAAAGGTCTAGGGGCTGCTCATCCTTGACTTAGCTGGTCCCACATGCACACCCTTTGGCTGAGGTAGCTGAAGCCCTGCCTTAACTCCAGTGATTAGAATGGACCTAATGATACAGCACCTTGGTGCCAACCTTTATCATGTAGTTAGGGAAGACCCCTACTGGGTGTGGAAGTTGAGTTAGAGTTTCAAATTTTTTGTGCAAAAGTTCACATTGTACAAACATCATGGATTGTAGAATGACCTGTACCTGCCATCTGTCACTTGACTTTGAGGATGCTGATACAGTTATACTACTTAAGTTTTAAATTAGTGAAGACAAGTGTACTGATTCAGGAGAAATGACTGCTACCAGGAATTAATGCTGTAGAAACAGGAAAATCTTAATATTTTGAAAGAAAGGAGAAAGGTTCTTTGAGTAATAAAAACAATTTGAATTGAAGAATACAATTTTTAAACAAACTTATGATTACCAAAGGGAAAAGGGGTGGGAGAGGGATAAATCAGGAGTTTGGGATTAGCAGATACAAACTCCTGCGCATAAAACAGATAAACAATAAGGTTCTATGGTACAGACAGGGAATTATATTCAATAGCTTGTAATAACCTATAATGAAAAAGAACATGAAAAATAATATATATGTATAACTGAATCACTATGCTGTATACCAGAAACTAGCACAACATTGTAAATCAGTTATAACTTAATGAAGAAAGAATATGATTTTAAATATAGCTTTGTTATTTTCAAGTGTCCACTACTGCCAGGAAAAAACTAGCAGCTGTTAAAGAGTCCAGGCTCTTAACTCATACTCTTCCTGGGCTATCATCTGGGACCTACCTAGGCCAGTTTATTTAACCCTTTAACCCCTTTCTCCCTCAGTTTTTCATCTGTGAAGATGCAGGTTTGTAACAGAACACATGTAGCAGAGGATTAAAGGAAGCATCTATGTAAAGCACTTGGACAAGTGCTTGGCTTTAGAAAGCACCCAGGAAACCTTAGCTTTTTAATTCACCTTTGTGGAGCCCTCTCCTCAATGTGTTTGCACCTCTAGCATCTCATTTTATCTGATTTCACTAACAAAATGTTAAGTGGCTTTTGCTAATAAAGGCCCAGAAAAGTGAAGTGGTTTCTCCAAGGAGAAGCAGCTGATTAAGTACAGATTCAGTATTTTTCTTCTTATGTCTCAGCAGTCTCACAGTAAAAGGGATTACAAATTATGGCTTGCTGATTCTTCTAGGCCTGGCCACAGCTTCACTATTCCAGTCAAGTCTTAGTCTAGGGAGATGTTTTCATTCATTTTTCATAGCTGTCACTTACCATCGCTCTAGTGTAGCATCTTACCGGACTCTTGTTCTGGCTGGATTGTGAGCTCCTTGAGGTCAGGATTGCAGGCAGGCTTTATATCTTTTTTTCCCCTTTACTGTGTTCAGCTAGGTAAGGTTCAGTCCTAGTCAGTCTGACTCCAATGGCTGTGATCTTAAATACAGTTGAGTCTGTGATTGGTAAATAACAGAATAACATCAGATTAAAGTGTAATTTTTGTTGCAGTTTTCCTATGGCAAAAGAAGCCAGAACAACAGAAGTAGAAGTAGCACTTTCAGCTGGAAAGGAACTCCTTCAACTCAGCTTCTACAGACAGGAGCCCTTTAAGCTCTATTTCATGAAAATTCAAAATGAGCTCTTGTGCTGTGGGCTCCCTCCTCAGAGAGGGGCATTCTTCATTTTGCAGGACTCTGAGTTCCCAGCAAGCTGCATTTCACCTGTTCTCAGAGCTCCCCCTGTTCTGTATCCCATCTCAATATTTTTGTGTACTTTTAGCATCCCCTGAGGCAGCCTGCAGCCTGCTGAGATCATAAGATGTTTATATTTACTGTTATTTATTATTTTTGCCAGTTAGCTCAATTATTTTTGTTACTCCTCTGTTCACAAACTTGCATATAATTTGAATGATTGCAACTTTATTGTCCCCATGAGCCTATTACTTTAAGTGAACGATTTTGCAGGATGCAGGATTTGTCAGGAATGCATACAAGTACTACGGAAGAAGAGCCTGTAAAATCACTCTCAGTTTTCAATACGGTCCCATCTCCCTTATCTGAAACCATTGGGGCCAGGTATGTTTTGAAACCTGCACATATTTCTACATTTTAGAAAGGCACTAGCTGCATAGACTGCATATCATCTGTATATCATGTACAGCCAGCGTAGCATCATCACATTACTGTAGGTGGGTAAATAATATAAATTATAAATAGCTTTGTGTTAGTTTAGTCATATTTTGCCATCAGATGCGTTCTGAAAAGCACTTTAGGTTTTCAGAGCTTTGTGGAATTGACTGCCTACATGCCTCTTGGGGACACTTCCTTTCTGCTGCTCTGACGTCACTGTCACATAGCACCCTGTGAAGGCTGGCCTCTCAGAGAGGCAGAAGGCTTCCTAGGCTTACTCTAGGGAGGTGGAGGGGTGGAGGGGATGGCAAGCTGCTAACCTCAGGCTTTCTACTAAGTGAGTTCAGGTGATTCGACCAGACCTTTCCGTCACAGGTACCTGCCTGTCTGGGAAAAGGAAAACAAGGACATTGCCTCTTTGTCTCCCTTTCTGTCTATTCCTCTTGACTCCTTTTTCCCCAGCTCAGCAGAGATTTCTCTGTCATATTGTCTTCCCATGCTACACTATGACTTACAGTGAAATATTTTAAGATGAATCCATATATGCTGTACAGGAGTCTGCTATTTGAATAAAACAGAGTGAGGCTTAATACTGACTTCTGTCTTACTCTGCACGGCTGCTAGAATGAAATGCCATAGCCTGGGTGGTTTATAAACAACCTACGTTTGTTTCTCATGGTTCTGGAGGCTAGAAGTCCAAGAACAAAGTGTCAGCAGATTTGGTGTCTTATGAGGGTCTGCTTCCGATAGATGACCATCTTCTCACTATAACCTCATATGGTGGAAGGGGCTAGGGAGCTCTGCAGGGTCCCTTTTATAAAAGCATTAATTCCATTTATGAGAGCCCAGCCCTCATAACCTAATCACCTGTCAAAGGCCCACCCCCACCCCAAACACCATCACCTTGGGGTTTAGTTTCCATATATGAATTTGGGGGAGTAGAATATTCAGTCTATAACAACTTCTTTCTCTGAGGCTGGGTTCCATTTTCCCCAAGCATTAGAGACTACCAGGAGTGAAAATATTTCAATTTAATATTAAAAAATATTAAGCCCATTTTATCAGCATGATAATGTTTAAAAAGTGAATCACATGACTATGTATGTGTTATGTATTTATGAATGTGTGTTTTTGTGTATGTGTATATACATACGCAAACGTATATTTTGGCATAGAATGTTTCTAGATTATTTAAAAGTTCATGACAAAGCGGAGCCTTCTAGTACCTCCTTTAGCACCTCCATTTTACTTACTAATCATTTAAAAACTATATGGGCATCCCAGTTTCAGGAGTATTCTAGCTGCAAGAGTAGTAACCTGCAAATACTTTGTTTAGCAGTGAGATAGTGTTCTCTATCTCGTCGGCCTGGTGTCTCCTCTAAACTATTATTAAGTGAATTCTAGAGGTAATATATTTTTGAAGTAGAGGAATTAGCTGAGGTATCTCATGCTTATTCAATACTTCAAAAATCATTCCTAGTCATCACACACACACACACACACTCACACACTCATATATTGGCAAACTAGAAGGGACCCGCTCAGCCACTTTTTGGCAAGGTTGGTAGTTTGGTACTTAATCACAGAGATGAAACATTGATTGAAGCTTTAGACATGGAGATAGAAAGGTGCTGAGGGAACTGCTGTGCTAAGATAGTAAACTTCAAGGAACACAGAACTTTCAGTAACTGGTCTGTTTGTGTAAGGAGGAAGCAATGTCTTCTCATCATTAATATGATTGCTTCAATACACATTATCTGTGAATGGTGAGCTGAACTCACTGCCAACATTTGCAAGATAAAATATGTGGCCTGACAACCGCTGGGACAACTATTTCCCCAGGTTTTCTCCTCTGGCCATAATAATATTACAGGGATCAGAGACTTTGAGCCCTGCTTCCTGTTAATATGAAGAGAGGATATGATGAGCCCTGACAAATAAACCCACGTGTTTTAAATATAGTATGTTGGACCCTTGGGATAGGGACATCCTAATACTGTAGCATGGTTTTAAGAATGAAAAGCAAGAATTTGAAAAAGGAGAACACTTTGACATTCATTTGCCACTGTGCTCTGTGCTGGTGGGGGATTTATATTCTCATTTCAAAACATGGTGGAGACTCTTTATTGGACTCTTTGCTTCAAAGCAAACCAGGATAAAGTAGGTCTATATTTTCACTCATTTAAAAAGAGAACTATTTAGTGAAGCCCATTAAGATCTCATCATAAAGCACGTTCAAGAGAAATGGGTACCGAAGCATGGGCATCAGGACTAGCATACCATAGTGTTTCTCATGTTTGTTAGAAGTTGCTCCTTTCACATACATTTTAAAAGCATGTGTTGGTACTAGTTTACATATAAACTGGTGTAACTGTCCCTGTACTAAGTCTTTGAATCCACTCTTTTCTTTATGTCCATTATTTTTCCCAGTTCTTCTGCTCCCTTTATTTCCATAGCTTCAGTGACTTCAAAGAGAACATGAAAGAATGTGGAAGAATAAAGGAGAAAGAAATGAAAAGTGAGCCCACTGAATCCTGTGGACCTAAGCAGTTAAAAAATTTTTTTTATTGAGGTATAGTTGATTTACAGTATTGTAGTCAGGAGTACAACATAGTGATTCAGTGTTTTTTGCCTATTATTATCCATTATAGATTATTACAAAATAATAGGTACAATTCCTTGTGCTATATAATAAATTCTTATTGGTTATCTATTTTATATATAGTACTTTGTACCTATTAATTCCATACCCCTAATTTGTCCTTCCCCCTTCCCTCTCCTCGTTGGTAACCACAAGTTTTTCTATGTCTGTGAGTCTGTTTCTGTTCTATAAAATAAGTTCATTTGTGTCATTTTTTTTTAGAGTCCACATATAAGTGATATCACATGATATTTGTCTTTGTCTGACTTACTTCACTTAGTATGATAATCTCCAGGTCCATTCACATTGCTGCAGATGGCATTATTTCATTCCTTTTTTATGACTGAGTAATATTCCACTTTCTATGTGTGTGTGTGTGTGTGTGTGTGTGTGTGTGTGTGCGCGCGTGCGCGTATACCACATATTCTTAATCCAGTCATCTGTTGACGGGCATTTGGGTGTCTTGGCTATTGTCAACAGTGCTGCTATGAACATTGTGGTGCATATATCTTTTCAAATTTAGTGGGGTTTTTTCTGGATACATAGCCAGGAGTGGAATTGCTGGATTATGTGGTAGTTTTATTTTTAGTTTTTTAAGAAACCTTCATGCTGTTCTCCATAGTGCTGCACCGATTTACATTCCCACCAACAGTGTACAAGGAGTCCCTTTTCTCATAGCCTCTTCAACATTTGTTATTTGCATACTTTTTGATGAGAGCCATTCTGACTAGTGTGATACCTCATTTTGGTTTTGATTTGCATTTCTCTAATAATAGCAGTGTTGATATTTTCATGAGCCTGTAAGCTATCTGTATGTCTTCTTTGGAAAAATATCTATTCAAGTTGTCTGCCCATTTTTGATTGGATTGTTTGTTTTTTTGATAGTGAGTTGTATGAGCTGTTTTTGTATTTTGAAAATTAACCCCTTGTCGATTGCATCATTTACAAATATTTTCTCCCATTCTGTAGGTAAGTTTTCGTTTTGTTGATGATTTCTTTTGCTGTACAAAATCTTTTAAGTTTAATTAGGTTCCACTTTTTAATTTTTCTAAGCAGGCAGTTTTTTGCCTGACATGGGGTATGGTGCTCAGGAGAACAGGGCTGTAGAGGCAGAGTGCCATGTTTAAATTCCAGCAGCACCACTCAACAGCTACATGAGCCTGAGCAAATTATGAAACCTCTCTGTGCTGCCATTCTTTATGTTTGACATCAGGACAGTAATAATGCTAATGTAAGTTTTTTTTTTTTTTAGAGAGTGGTGGTGTGTAAGGATTAAATGAGTTAATCCATTTAAAACAGTACCCTAAACAAAAATGAAGCAAGCACTAAAATTACCTGCTACTACTTCCTCTAGTTTAGAAATTATCTATTTGCACCCATTTTCTTTTCATTTTTTGACAGTTTTACAGTTTCCTTTTTCACCCTCTTTGCCTGTGTTTTATCTTTATAACTGGGCCCTGCGGATGATGAAGAGTGGGAAATAGTTCCAGCTCCAGGGAACAGAAGAGTGAATAAGACTGGCTCCTCCTAGCACCTACATTCTAAGGGGAGCTCATGACATAAAAGAACAAGGTAAATTCAGAGTGTCAGCTACATAGATGGAAATAAAATAGTGATGACACTGAGACTCAGTTGAGGCTGAGATGCATGTAGTTCCTTGAAATGACATTTGAATAGACATCCAACTGTTGAGAAGACAGGCATGCAGAGTTTTGGTAGAGCAACCTAAGAAGAGGAACCAGTGATTAGCAAGTTAAAGAGTCCTGAGGTACAGACTGGTTTGGTCTGTTCAAGGAATACAAAGTATAGCCTGACTGGCTGGAGCATAATGTGCAATGGAGAGTGTAACAAGGGGGAAAGCAAAAAAGAGGGATGCTGGAGCAAGACAATGTGAGCTTGCAAATCAGGGGAGAGAATTTGGATTTCGACCGGGGTTTCTCAACCACAGCACTATTAACATGTAGACCAGGTAGTCTTTTGTCGTGGAGACTGTGCTGTGCATGCAGGGTGTTTACCAGCATTTGGCCTCTACCTACCAGATGCCAGTAGCATTCACCCCCAATTGTAACAATTAAAAGTGTGTCCAGATGTTGTCAAATGTCCTTGGAGGGACAAAATTATCCATAGTTGTGAGCTACTGATTTAGAGTATTTTCAACAGGAAACAATATGATCTGATTTACATTTTAGAACTACAATTGTTGGTTTGTAGAGAGCAGAGTGTAGAGGGTAACAAGTGGATACAGGGAGATTGGTTCTATGAAGGAGATGATAGTGTTGCAGTTGCGTGATGTTGGTGGAGATGTTTATACAAGTAGCTAGTATTTCTTTTTTCCCCCCACCCTCTCCAACCTGGAGCCTAGTAGTATTTCTTCTTAGTTAGCTGGGAGTAAAATCTTTGTAAAAATTTGCGAATTATAAAGCAATATCCCAGCACTTGGCACAGATTAAGGCATTCAGTAGTATATGTTGAATGAATAAATGAATTATGGTTGTCTCAGCATATAAAGTCCATGATCAGTATAATGGTGGCTTTGGTTTCATTTTGAATAATGAGCTGGTAGGTAAGTTTTTTTTTTTTTTCGGTTGTTGAAGGTTGATTCCATCAGTAGTGCAGGGCCCTTAAATGCAAACTAAATCATTAGAGGGAAGTCCTAAGCCTAGAAAAGACTCAATTTTATGTTCCTTCAACTTTGAATGACTAGGTCTCATCCTAAACTTGATTATAGAAAAACATTAGTATAAGGTAGTTGAACTATTGTCAGGGGGAAGCAGGGATTATTTGTAGCAATGGATAAAAGCTGTCTTCTTTTTGCATTTTGCATTCTAAAACATGCTCTGAATACCAAAACCTTTTATCCCAAGTTAATAAGATTGGCTTGGATCTGTACTGAATTTTTTCAGTCAGTTTTTTGGTTGGGATTTTTTTTTTTGAGGCTACTTATTGTGTAATATCCACCTGCCCATTAAACAATCACAAGTATACAGAAGTGACAAAGGACACAGTACCATACTAAGGGGTGAATGGCGAAAGGTCTGGAGGCTCCAGTTTAAATGTCTCTCTATGTTTTTCTGGAGGATGCAAATCTGTGCTGGAAATCTCATAAGAATAAATTTTCCTATGATGTGTCTTTACTTTCTCTTGCCAACTGGATTGGAAATATCACAAATAAAAGTGTTTCTTGTGGTATTTTCACATATCTTATTCTAGTTCCAGGAAAAACAATATATGTGAAATATATAACTATAAAAGACTCCATCTGAATAACGATCAATCTTCAGGGATGTTTAATTCATTTCAAGATTTAGGTAAAAGCCAATCTTCCAATTCCTCTGTTAAATCTAAATTTACAATTGGCTTCAGGTGGTTGCCATTGGTTTGCCAAAAGATTACCATACCAAGGGTCTCCTCCTAGTTCATGAGATCTGGGTACTTGGTGAATTCTACAAACCTTGCATGAAGTGCTTTTTTGAAATATTTTTACGGAGTTGACTATTGTTAGGGATTTGAAGGGCAAAAAACTGTGGGAAAGGAAGTAAAAACATTAAATGCGATCAAACTCCTTAAAATGAAGTTTGAAAACTTAAATGGGATTTCCAGGAAACATTGAGAGAGGGTAGTGCTCTTTATCAGTGACTGGAGGGCAGGCTGGAGGAAAATAACAAGTCTTTTTCAATTTAGCAGTGCTCAGTGGACTAAACAGCTATTAAAATAATATCTCCACATTTTTTTATCATTTAAAAATTATAAAGAGATAATTTCCTACGTATTCACTTTATTCCAGTTTTAAATAAGACAACTATCATTGAATCAAGGACTATGAATCCCCATAGTACTAGGGGAAAAAAACACATTTTGCTGTTAATACTCTTAGTTTGGGAAATAAGTAGAGGCATTTAGAATAAGTCATTTGTACTTTCTACCTCTTTCTTACATTGTTATTAAGATGAATATACAAACAAATTAATAGTCACTGTGCCAGACTGAAGCTACTTCAAATAAAACATCATTATGTGAGTTCCTATTCCAAGTCAAAAGGATATTTTGCAATGTTTATAGTTTGTTTGTTTTTTTGTTTGCAATCATTTTTATTTCTTTTACTGACAGGAACATATAATCCTTTGTTCATGCTGGGGCCCAAGTATCATTATCAAGATTCTGTTTCCAGTTTAATAAAATATGTATTTACATAGGCAAATTCCAACCTAATTAATGACCTTGGAACAAAAAAAATGGGATAGATATGACCTGTTTTCACAAAAGCCATTTGTTCTTTCTTTGAGTTTTATGCTCTTCGTTGTGGGTAATCAGGGGAGAGCTCATAGGTGAGTGCTCATTGCCAGGGTAAAGAAGAGCCTTTGCACGGGCTGGGGGGATAAGCTCTTCTCAGGGAGAGGGGCTAACTTGTCTCAGAGGTTGGTGATTCCATATGAGGAATGGTGGCAAGAGCAATATAAAGGGGGAAATAAGTTGTGCCCCCCACAGGGAGAAGAAGAAAGTTGAACAATTTAACTAAGTCTTTTAAAATAAATTCATCATCATTGTATGAATGGTAGAGATTGAATGGGTTACATTTTTAATTAAAATATATGACCAGTGGTAAAATGTGCTGATGGAATTAACAGACCAGTTGTTTCTTTTCTGTGGCCATGATTTCTGAGTAGTTATTTTCACTATGCATCCAGAATAAATGCCGACTTAGGGGTGCTGTTTAAACTGTTCCTTTGTTAGTGTATCACAGTCATGGGAGAAAGTGCGCCGTTGCTCACCATCCCCTTTTATCCAGTTAGCTACTTCCCTTCCCATTTGAGACTTCCTCAGAGAAGCCCACCCTGTATCCCCACCACCCATCTCCAGCCCAGCTAGGTCAGATTCTCCCTTTGTACCTTCTCACAGGTCCCTAGACTTTACATTCTCTTGTTATATTTATTTTTTGATTTATTGATATGTATCTTTTCTAACAGACTATATGCTCCATCAGAATTAGAAAGAATTTTTGTCATATTTGCTGCAAATGTCCCCATTTCTTGATTCAGTCCTTGACACATAGGGATGTAAGACGTACAGGCATACCTTGTTTTTTTGTGCTTTGCTTTATTGTTTGTGGCAACCCTGGGTTGAGCAAGTCTATCAGCACAGTTTTGCCAACAGCATTTGTTCACTTCATGTCTCTGTGTCACCTTTTGGTAATTCTTACTGTATTTCAAACATTTTCATTATTATTATATCTGTTATGGTGATCTGTGATTGGTGATCTTTGATGTTACTTTGTAATTGTTTTGGGGTGCCACAAACTGCACTCATACAACACTGCAAACTTAATGGTTAAATGTGTGTGTTCTGACTGTTCCACCCATTAGCCATTTCACCATGTTTCTCCCTCCCCTCAGGCCTCCCTATTCCTTGAGACACAGCAGTATTAAAATTAGACCTATTAATAACCCTATACTGGTATCTAACTGTTCAAGTGAAAGGAAGAATCTCATGTCTCTCCCTTTAAATCAAGCTAGAAATAATTAAGTTTGGTGAGGAAGGCATGTTGAAAGCTGAAATGCACTGAAAGCCAGTCCTCTTGCCCCAGTTAGCTAAGTTGTGACTGCAAAAGAGAAGTTCTTGAAGGAAATTAAAAGTGCTACTCCAGTGAACACATGGATGGTATGAAAGCAAAAGAGCCTTACTGCTGATGTGGAGAATGTTTAGTTGTCTGGATAGAAGATCAAACCAGCTACAACAAAGTCTAATCCAGAGCAAGGCCCTCTCTTCAATTTTATGAAGCTGAGAGAGGTGAGGAAGCTGCAGAAGAGAAGTTGGAAACTAGCAGAGGTTGGTTAATGAGGTTTTAGGAAATAAACCATCTCCATAGTACAAGGTGAAGCAGCATGTGCTGATATAGAAGCTGCAGCAAGTTATCCAGATGATCTAGCTAAGATAATTAATCAAGGTGGCCACGCTAAACAACAGACTCTCCATGTAGATTAAACAGCCTTTTATTGCAAGGATATGCCATGTAGGACTTTCACAGCTAGAGAGAAGAAGTCAGTGCCTGGCTTCAAAGTTTCAAACGACAGGCTGACTCTCACGTTAGAGGCTAGTCCCAGCTGGGGACTGGAAGTTGAAGCCAATGCTCATTTACCGTTCTGAAAATCTTAGGGCCCTTATGAATTGTGCTCAGTCTACTCTACCTGTGTTCTACAAAGGGAACAAAGCCTGAGTGACAGCACATCTGTTTACAACAAGGTTTGCTGAATATTTAAGCCCACTGTTGAGAACTTCTGCTCAGAAAAAAAGATTCCTTTCAAAATATGACCACTCACCAACAATGTACCTAGTCACACAAGCTCTGATGGAGATGTACAAGGAGATTAATGCTGTTTTCATGCCTGCTAACACAACATCTATTCTGCAGCCCATGGATCAAAGAGTAATTTTGACTTTCAAGTCTTATTACCTAAGAAGCACATTTCAAAGGCTATAGCTGCCATAGACAGTGATTCCTCCGAAGAATCTGGGCAAAGTCAATTGAAAACCTTCTTGGAAGAATTCACCATTCTAGATGCCGATAAGAATATTCATAATTCCTGGGAAAAGGTCAAAATAGCCACATTGACAGGAGTTTGGAAGAAGTTGATTCCAACCCTCAAGGATGACTTGAGTGGTTCAATACTTGAATAGAGGAAATAACTGCAGCTATGGTGGAAATAGCAAAAGAACTAGAATTAGAAGTGGAGCCTGAAGATGTGACTGAATTGCTGCATCTCATGATGGATCTTAAATGGATGAAGAGCTGTTTCTAATGGGTGAAGATCGTTGAAATGACAACAAAGGATTTAGAATATTACATACACTTACTTGATAAAGTAGCAGCAGGGTTTGAGAGGATTGACTCCAATTCTGAAAGAAATTCTATTGGGGGTAAAATGCTATCAAACAGCATTGTGTGCTACAGAGAAATCATTCATGAAAGGAAGAGTCAATTGATATAGCAAATTTTTTTGTTGTCTTATTTTTAAGAAATTGCCACAGCCACCCCAGCCTTCAGCAACCACCACATTGATCAATGAGCAGCCATCAATACTGAGGCAACACCCTCCACAGCAAAAAATCATGAATCACTGAAGGCTCAGATGATGATTAGCATTTTTCAACAATAAAATATTCTTTACATGTTTTTAAAGATATAATGCTATTTCACACTTAATAGACAACAGTATAGTGTACACATAACTTTCATATGATTTGGGAAACTAAAAATTTTGTGTGACTTGCTTTATTGTGATTTTCACTCTGTTGCTGTGGTCTGGAACCAAATCTACAATATTTCCCAGGTATACCTGTATAAATAAATAATGCGATCCTTACCCCACCACATTTGAAACTGTCCAAACAGGTATTTTACCAAAATTTAAGTATTCTTTTATCTGTAGCTAAAAAAAAGTTATTTTGATCCTGAGCTGTGTTGTACTCTGCTCCTTGTGATTTTGCTTTTCATTCTAGTGTATTTTTTAATTTAGAAACCAAAGTTCTGTGATCCAGAGTGTAGTATTGGTTTTTAGAAATTGAGAACAGCTATATAGTCCAAGAATTGGTGAAATGTATATGCTGTTGTATTTTTCTTCTGAGCTCATTTTAAGCCCCTGAAAGACTAATGCACACCTGACTATCAGTTAAACAAAAATTATCCAAAAACTTTATTCTGCAGCTAGTCATATATTGAGCTCAGGTTTAAAATTTAACTATTTCATATAACTTTATCTAAGAAAGAGATTGACTGTGGGCCATGGATGGGAAGTGATTCACATCAGGTTCCTGTAGGCTGGTAACTTGACTACTAGGCAGACAGTCTATGTTGAAGCCAGTAAGTCTTTACAAAAAGTTGATCCAAATTTGAGTCTACTATAAAATATACAAACTGAAGTGAGAAAAAACATCTCCATTTTGGGATTCAGGTGTGGGGAGGAGGATGTGTATACATAATTAACAATCTTTTATATTGATTCTCTGGACTCTTTTTTTTCCCTCCTCTTACAAAACCAAAGAATTATTCTACGACCTAGGATTGACTTTCTGTAAATATACATTTTACTGATTAATTACAAATAGTTTATGATGATTTTGAATTAAAACCAGAAGTTAAATTTGGGACATTGATGAGGTAAGTAATTTAACTGTCAAAAATATAGTGTCTTAAACTGCTATATCATATATCAAATCAAAAACTCTCCAGGAACTCTCTCTGGCTGTGATCAGAGCTATTCTTAGCAGAGCCCATGTCTGCTCTGGTAGTTAGGATCTATGAACTTTTGCTTTGGTAATTTTACAGTCATTGAAGCTGTTTATATTGAAACACCCACTCTGTCTCTCACATTAATAATTGTTAATGATACAACAGTTAAAAGTGGGAGCTCAAGTCCCTGGGCATTTGCTGATATTTTAATATAATCAAACAGAGCATAGGTAATTGTATATCAGGGCCATTTACAATGATCACAGGGGACAAATAATTACCTCTGAAGGACTGGGAATAAGATTAAGTGTGTGAATAAATAAGTGTGCTAATGACTAATGGATGAATAAGCATTAATGAGGAGGGGTGTTAATCAAGCTCCATGAATTTACAGTCAGTTCCTCTGTCCCTTGGAGAGACATGGTGGCATGGAAGAAACTGCATAACTGACCTTCCTTAATCTCAATTGCCACAGCTATCAAGTGGAGTTACTAAAGTCATTGTGTGGAACGAGTTATAAAAGGTGCAGTGTAGTAAGTGGTTGGTACAGAGTAGGTGCTCAATAAATGATTTATATTATTTAAGAATTAGTATAATGGAGCGATTCAGTGTCCTTGCTTTACTACTAAATACGGTCATTCATTTCTTAAGGTTCTTCTGTCACCTGTAGAATAGGAAAAATAACATCCAAATTGCAGACCTATTTGCAGAGTAAAATGAGTTAATGTATGTAACATTCTTAGCATATTAGCTGGCATCTGGTTACCTCTAAATAATGGCAGCTTTAATTATAATTGTTAACGTAATAACCATAACAGTGAATAGTCATATGCTTCAGTCTTGATATGCCTTCATTTTTTTATCTCTAGAATTAAATTTCCCTAGAGGAAAAGTGCTCTTTGTGTTTGGTGGCAACACTATGCAGAAAACTCTAGCCATTGTCACTATGCAGTAAAAGAGGAGCAAAGACTTTGGAAACTGGAAAGACTCCCCAATGGGAATTAAGCCCTTGTGTTTTATAGAAAAGATACTAAATAGGGATAATAAGCATTATTGTTTTCAAAGAAGTATATTGTTTCTTGTTTTTAATGTGCTTTGAGGCAAAGATGTCAAACTGTAAGTCCTGGAGACCTAGTAATATATTTTTTAAGAAAGGTCTTACTATTTCTGGCAATTTCATCTTTTCTGTGACATAGTCATTGTTTTTAGAAAGTGGCATTAGTTTTCATTTAATTTATATACAAACTGAATTGGATGTGTGCTATGCCTACCATGATCCCAGAAGTGGTAGGTGTTAGCTGATTACCATCCTAATTTTTGGTGACCAGTTTTCCAAAATACAAAACAAGACCTAGTAAAGAATATAAGAAGCATTAACAAATTAGCTTATTAGTCCCAAACCTTTCTATGCATCCAAGAAAAAACTTTCAAAATTATCTGTACTTACTTGAGTCTTCAAGGTAAAAAAAATAAATAAAGCTTTAAGTCCTCAAACGTTAAGAGAAGCATTCTTTTCCATTCATGTCTTTATAATTTTATGCTTATTTGTATCCATTTAGAAGGCTAATTCATGCTAATATACCTACAGGGAAAATTCTTATCTTTTATTTTCATTGCTAGAGCTTTCCAAATGTAACCAAACAGAAAAGTAAGATAACCCATTCATAGATAATATTCTTAATTTTAGAGTTGTTACTCTTTGTGGTCTAACGTATACATTTACAACCTATTCATACTGAACATCAAAAAAGGAAAAAAATAATTGAGAGTGGAGTGGGACCAGTAACAACAATTATTGAAGGAAACATTTTTACTTTCTCAGACTTTCTGAGTGTCAGTTATCATCCTAAACTTTAAGTGGGCAACAAAATATAATTTCTCTCCTAGGTGAGAGAATGAGGTTCCTTTCCAAACTATGAACTCTTTCTGGGATCTGGGTCACTGTATATACTGTATACCTTTGGCAGTGGGATAAGTTGATGTTTTTTTAACTAAGATTTTACAGGGCAAAGAATTTCCACAGACTATTCTGGTATTATGATCACTGTTAATGTAGTGATGAAAAGCATGTAAATGGACTGCAAGGAGAGGTTTTGTTTGAATTTCCTTATTGGGTTGTTAGAGGTAAGAAGTGTTTTGGATTATCAGCAACTTCCTATGCCTAATAGTTTGTGAAACAGCAGTGTGTTTGGTTTTGTTTTATTTCTAAGAGATTCTCTGAATGGAAATGTGAAATATGGGGAGTAAAGTTATGAAGGTCATTCCCTTCCTTCCTTCCTTCCTTCCTTCCTTCCTTCCTTCCTTCCTTCTTTTTAATGGAGGTACTGGGAATTGAATCCAGAACTCTACCATTGAGCTGTATCCTCCCCCGCCATGCAGGTCATTTTCTTAGTTAATTGACAGAACATTTAATCACTGTGTTTATTGGCCTGTTATTCCAACTGTGAAAATCTTGAGCATGGAAACTGACTTATCTTTCAGGTCTCAGCTCAGCTCAAATTGAATTTCTACAGAAAAGGGTTCTCAGACTCTCTACCTCCATCTATATTTTCTCTCAAAATAATGCTTATGACAGTTTTTTGATTCTGTAGAATATAATTCATGAGTGTGGTTGCATTAATCTTTATAAACTTCTTTCTTCCTTCAAACTACTAAAAAGAATCCATAATTTTAACATGCTCCTCAATCCTAGATCAACTCCTACATGTTTGTGATGAAATTTGCTGAAGGTTAAAAGAATCTACACGATATGGAAGTAAGAGAGAGTGAAGGGAATGGGGATGGTGTGATGAAAGGAAGGTTACAGAGCAGTTGCTATAAAGTAATAAAGTGTATCTGTTGATATTTGCCCCTAAACATATGTATATATATGAATATGTTTAAATCTATATTTATAGGTTACTGTTATTTATTAGAACATTCTCTAACACTATATACAAAAAATCTCAAAATGGATTAAAGACCTGAACGTAAGACTGGACACTATAAAACTAGAGGAAAACATAGGCAAAACACCCTTTGACATAAACTACAGCTATACTTTTTTGGATCCATCTCTTAAAGCAAAGGAAACAAAAGCAAAAGTAAACAAATGGGAGCTAATCTTTTCATAGTAAAGGAAACCATTGACAGAATGAGAAGACAACCTACTGAATGGGAGAAGATATTTGCAAATGATATAACTGATAAAGGATTAATATCCAAAATATATAAACAGTTCATACAACTCAACATCAAAAAAAAAAAAACAACCTAATTAACAAATGGGCAGAAGAATGAATTGACATATTTCCAAAGAGGAGATGCAGATGGCCAACAGGCACATGAAAAGACACTCAACATCATTAATCATCAGGGAAATGCAAATTAAGACCACAATGAGGGATCACCTCACACCTGTCAGAATGGACATCATCAAAAAGACCACAAATAACAAATACTGCCAAGGATATGAAGAAAAGGGAAACCCTGTACACTGTTGGTGGGAATGTAAATTAGTGCAGCCACTGTGGAAAATAGTATGGAGGTTCCTCAAAAAACTAAAAGCAGAACTACCATATGACTCAGCAATTCCACTCCCAAGAGTGTATCTGAAAAAAACAAAAACACTAATTTGAAAAGATACATGCACCCTAGTGTTCACAACGGCATTATTTACAATAGCCAAGATATGGAAGCAACCTAAGTGTCCATCAACAGATGACTGGATAAAGAAGATGTGGTATATATATACAATGGAATACTACTTAGCCATAAAAAGAACAAAATTTTGCCATTTGCAGCAGCATGGATGGACTTGGAGGGCATTATATGTAGTGAAATGAGTCAGAGGAAGACAAATACTGTATGATGTCACATATGTGGAATCTTAAAAATACAACAAACTAGTGAATATAACAAAAAAGAAACAGACTCACAGATGTAGAGAACAAACTAGTGGTTATCAGTGGGGAGAGGGAAGGGGGAGGGGCAATATATGGGTAGAGGATTAAGAGGTATACCTAATAAGGTATAAAATAAGCTACATGGATATATTGTACAACATGAGTAATATAGTCAATGTTTTATAATAACTCTAAGTGGAGTATAATCTTTAAAAATTGAATCACTGTATTGTACATCTACAACTTACATAACATTGTACAGCAACTATATTTCAATAAAAATACTAAAAATACGGTTCAAATCTCATACCATAAAATATCCATATAAACTGGATAGGAATAGATTAGACTGAAAACTATTTCAAAAATTTACAAATTTTCTTTCTTTCAGGGTATTTTATTGCTATCGTATAACTTGGCTATAAGTAGTAGCCCATAAGAGAACTTTGTATTTTTGGCAAGTCTTTGGCAAGATACTTTTATTCTTTTCAGATGATAATTTTCTGGAAAAATGCAACCATTCTAGCGAAAAGTAATATAAAAATAAGAAGTAAGTGCAGATAATTACTTATATAATTCTAAATAGTCTACCATCAAACAGAGTTAATGAACTTGGAGGAAAGCATTTTAGAGAGAGAGCTATTTAAACAATAGAAATAAAATATAAAATTAACCATAAAATGTCTGTATTTGAAAAGTATAAAAGTTTGAGTGGCTCAGGTTCCCTCATATAATACTTAAGGAATTTTCACTTATATGGAAATTAGATTGGATCTAACTGCTTAAGATGTATCTTTATTTTACAGGAAGGTTTCCTAAAGTCAGACTACCTCCCTAACTCTGCTTCTAAATAATAAAAAGCATTACCATTTACAGTATGAGCCCTGACTCAGACTTCAAGCAAAAATAGAAAGTAAAAGAAAATGAAGATCATGTTTAACATAATGCCGCCACTGGACCATTCATCAGTTCATCATTTTCTGGGCTGTTTTCTTTGAAAAGATCTGTCATACAGCTGGCTATTTTATGAGACTGAAAGCACTGAGGAGGGCAGAAGTGTGTTCCAACAAGATGTAGACTGCTGATGATAGTTCAATTAATATTTTATATTTTCTTTATACTCTCAAATCTTTCATCAAAGGACATATTTGGAGTTCAAAGGATGATTTTGATTGTAATAACTAAGAGAGGTAAAAACATTCATTGATCTTAGAGGAAAAATTAAGCTGTGCAAAACCAATTTTTTTCTGAGTTAAATGTGAAGGCAGAGCAAGGGTTGATAGTTAATCTTTTGAACAGTTCATTAGTCAATGCTGGGGTCTTAACTTCTAATTTCATAAGAGAAATTATTTGTAAGAGGGGGTCTATCTAAAACTTCAGAAGTTTCTTCAAAATACTTTCTCTGAAGGCTCTATCAAGGCAGAAATTGTATGACGTGACTCAGTAATAACTTATTATACTAAGTG
Source organism: Vicugna pacos (assembly GCF_048564905.1). NCBI lineage: Eukaryota > Metazoa > Chordata > Mammalia > Artiodactyla > Camelidae > Vicugna > Vicugna pacos. Next base: position 46,023,256 of record NC_132988.1, read on the forward strand.
AGAGGCTTTTGGCTAGCAAACCTAAGTTCGGTTACAAATCATGGTTCAAATGCCATTTTGAAAGGGGAAACATGTTGGACAAACTGCACAAGGTAGAGGCCCTGCTCAAAGTGAGAGTTCAGGAAGTGAAGCTGCTTCCTCATTCATAATGCTAATCAAAGGAAAATCCTAGGACTTGGTTTAGATAGATTAATGGGCTGCTATATTTTAAAACTGTTGACGGCTTATTTTGGCACTTCAAGAAGCACTATAGCATTCATGCACAGTAAATTATAAGTGATTAGTGATCATCCAATTTAGAATGAGCTAATGGTGTGTTTGTGTCAGAGAACTTAATTTATGCAATCATGTTCCTGACACTAAGCAAACATGCCAGGTTTGGGGAAGTATGAAATAGCCATACAAGAACCCAGGGGGTGAACATGGAGGTAATCAAGCCATAAAGACACTGACTACCTTTTGTGTTGTAATTTGTACGTGTATTTGAGGTCAAAGAGCAGAAGCTGTTCTCCAGCATCTGTCACACAAACCCATGGATTTCGTTTTGTTTGTTTGTTGTTTTTAGAACATAAAAAGTTGAAAAAGCGTAACAGCTGGACTACAGTGTTTGCTGGGTTAAGCCTCTTTCTTACTCCATATTCTTCTGTATAGATTTGCAGGAGCCCATTCTCATGTTTTGTGACTTCAATCTCTAGAAGATATTATAGGATAAAACTGGATCATTCTTTAGAAATAAATGTCTTGTAAGGCAATTATTTAATTCCAAACCACTATCACACTACATTTAGCTTTCCCTCCCAAGGAAATGATATTCAGGAAATTGGCCATGGTCCTATTTCTGTAAGACTAAGTCCTTTCTGTTTAATGAGGTAGACATTGTAGGAGTCTTCTCCCATTGTTCTTTGGATGCACAGCACAGATCCCCTTTTTGATTCACCTTTTCTGCTCCCTTGAAGGTTTTGTTCTATGTAGCATTGGCATCAGATAGGATACTTCATTCAATCACTTATTTATTCAGTAATATTTACTCAATATGGACTTTGTGCCGGACATTGTCACAGGCCTGTGCTTTCCAGTAGGGAAGCCATCACATGTGCCTACAGAGCTCTTGAAATATGAACAATCTGAATTGAGATATGCTCTAGGTACAAAATACACACTGGATTTTACAGATAGCACATGAAAAGAAAGTAAAATAGTGTATTAATATTTTTATATTGATTATGATTTAACATGTAATCAATACAAACCTTGCTGAGAAACAATAAAAGCAGCAAATATTGTTTTACTTGGAAATAACTACAGAGCATGGATATTGAGGTTCTGAGTGTCTATTGGAGCTAGACTGTCATTGGCACAAGGTGAAAGCCATAGAGTTCCCTCAGGGCCAGAAACTTACCTAAATGCAGAGATCCTAAGAGAAAATATATTGATCCAAATATGTCCCCTTTAGTGGGTTGAATGGTGGCCCCCTCAAAAGATATGTCCCTATCTAAATCTCTGGAAGTTGTGAATACAGCCTTATTTGCAGTAAAAGTCTTTGCAGATGTAATCAAGGATCTTTAAATGAGATCATCCTGCATTATCTGAGTAAGCCCTAAATCCAGTGACAAGGGTCACTTAGAGATAAAGAGGAGAAGACAGAAATACAGAAGACAAGGACGTGTGAAGAAGGAAACAGAGATTGGAGTGAGATAGCCACAAGCCAAGGACAGCATGGAGCTACCAGGAGCTGGAGAAAGTGAGGGAGGATTCTCTCCTTACAGCCTTCAGAGGCAGAGCCCTCAGTGGCTCTGCTGACACTTTGATTTTGGACTTCTGACCTCCACAACTGTCAAGGAATAAATTTCTGTCTTGTGTTTGTGGTAATTTGTTAGGCAGTTGTAAAAAACTAACACACTCTTTTTTCCCCCTAAATCGCGTGGATTATATAAATCACTCCTATTTACCTTTTGAAAGGCCGAAAGAATTACTCTAATCTAAGGTCCTTCATATAGAAACAAAGATACTCCTTCCTATAAAAGGATGGTCATTTTGCACTTTATTCTGTAGTTCAGTTGAACCCTTTACTCACGTTATTTCCCATGTTCTTATCCTTAGTCTGTGACAAACCCTGTCCAAAATCTTCTTAAACCCTACTCCAAGATGGAAATAACTCCTTCACACATTGCTGTACATGTCATTCCTATTTATTTCATTTATTCAACAGATATTTTTAGAGTCATATCTATATGATTATAAAATGCAATATTTTTCTTGGGACACATTGTGAACAAAGATCTCTATTCTGCCAGATCTTAATTTCTTGTCGAGGCAGAGACAATATATAATAACTATAAATAATAGAGCATATAATAGACTAATAGGTGTTATGGAGCACAGGAAAAGTAGAGCAGCGTAAGTGAACTGTGGAGTACTGGGGGTGAAAAGCTGGTTGTAGTATTAATTAAGGTGGTCAGAGTGGGCCTCATTGAGAAGATGACATTTGAGCAGAGACTTGAAGGAGGTGAGGTGCTAGCCAGGCAAGTTATCTTTGGGAAGAGCATTTCAGGTAGAACAACTACAGGTGCGAGCATCCCTGGTGTGTGTGAGATGCCAAAATTACAGCAGCAGAGTGAGCAAGGGTCAAAATGGTAGGAGAAGAAGTTCAGTGGGTAGCATGTAGGACTCATTAGGCTATTGTAAGGATTTGGTATTTCTTTTGGGTAAAAGAGGGAACACTTTAGAGGGTTTTGAGCAGGGGAAAAATATTCTGACTTAATTTTTAAAAGGTCCTTTTGACTATGGTGTTGCGAATGGGCTCTTGAGGTGGTGGGGGTAGGAGCAAAGATAGAAACAGAGACCTGTTAAAAAGATGTTGCAATTTAGAAATAATGTTGACTCAGATCTAGGAGGTCAGTGGAGGTGATGAGAAGAAGTGGTATTATGTATGTAATTTGAATGTATAGTCAGCAAGAATTTTGATAGATTAGATGTAGGGTATGAAAGAGTGAGAGGAATCAAGGTTGAGTCCATAAATTTGGCTGGAACATCTGGAAGAATGGAGATGCTTTCAATAAAATAAGAAAAACTGTAGGGAGAGTAAATTTTTGGGGGTGTATGTTATTCATTTCCAAGTGAATTTTCTCATTATAATATAATTAGCCTGAGCTAGTGGCTCCATCAGCAAGGAAATTAGGAGTGATGCATGCACAGTTCAGTCCCCATTGGACTCTAGGGTGTTCTTGGCTCACTTCATTATTGTAATGGCAATGATCCAACTTTCTTGTAATTGACCTCTTATGAGTCTGACTCTGTGAAATCCTGAGGACCTGTATATGGTCTCTTGGAATTACTGATTTCATACTTAGAACTTCTCCTAACTGATCTTCATTCCTTTCCTCCTCTAACATGATAGACTATCTTTTTAATTCATGATAGCTGCATTACATATTTTTTTCTGAATAGCATCCCAATTTGCTTTCAAGGAATCCTCTCACCTGTTTTTTCCCCACATTATTGATTATCATCTTAGTGAAAGTTAGAACCTGCTGCTTCAGCCTCCCATTCATTCTCTGATCCTACAATATCCTTCCAATAAATTTCCTTTCCTTAAAACAGTCAAAGTTGGTTTTCATGATTACAATGAAGAAAACTGGCAGATACATAAATCTTTATTTAAATGAGAGAAGGGATAAAATTTATTTTTTAACATTAAAATTCCATATTATGAAGGTTGTTGGATACTCATTTCAGAAAAGTAATTTATATATCTTATGCAGTTTTATGTGCAGCAATCCTCATGTGTTTTAATCCTATAACATCGTCAACAGATATTATAGTTCAATGTGAGATCCCTAAGTGAGATCCCTAAGCCGAGTTTTCTTTGCTCAGACTATTTAAACTCAATTGGGTTCATGAGCTTAGTTGTCTCCATAAAGACAGGTCTGAAGGGGATTTTGTGTGGAATCATAATTCAGTCACCATTGGTATATGTTCAGTCATTTCATATCCTTCAACTTTGTCTCTGAACTGATGATTTATTCTTCTTTTCATCTTAACCTAGGTTTATTTTTACTGCTTTCTTCAGCCCTACAAATTGTTCAATATGGCGAATACAGCAATACAGTCAACCCTAAGGAGAAAATGTTTCTATTTATTTCTTTTCTTTTAGATCCTGAGTCTACTTATTTTTAAGATCCTGAGTTTAAAGCTGAGTCATTATGATTATCTTCTGGGTCCAATGGATCACTTTTATTAAAAAAATTTTTAGGTCATTTAACAAAGAAATTGTAGAAGTAAGAATAAGGTAGATAGTGAAAAGTAGTGATATTAAAATTTTAATAAAAATTTAAACATCACTTTCATTGTCAAATACAATATTTTTGAAAACTCTAATGACTTAATTTTGTTGAAGAGAGAATTGCTATCTTCCTTCCTCCATAATTACAGAACATTTTTATTTTTAGCTTTATAAATACCAATTAGGATGATTATCTCAATGAATTTTTAAATTTATACTTTATATATTTCCTTCCAATTATCTTTGTATGCACAGCTTCTCTAGTATTTTTTCATTTATGAATCATAAAATAAATTTTAGTGCATGAACATCCCCAAATGAGAAAACTTGTATCTTTAGAATAACAGTATGGTCTAGGTTCTTGTTGTGAATTATGGCAATTATTGTCTTTCCTGTTAAGTGATTAGCTGGATAAGAATATCATATTTTCTGATTGTCAAGCACTGTTCTAAGCATTTTAAATGTGTTGCGATTTAATCGTTTAATCTTCACAGCAACTGTATGGAGTAGGCACTATCAGTATCCCATTTTATGAAGGAGTAGACTGAGGTACATAGAAGAGCAGTAACTTGTTCAAGATCCCATAATTAGTGAGTGGCAGAGCCAGATTCATACCCAGGCAATCTTCTCTTAAGCACTACCCTCACTCTCTATAAGAATAAACAGCCTAAACATATGCCCACAGATCTTGTAACATTCTGAAAACAGCAGTATTCAAAATGTAGGACAAGCCTTTAGAGAGGGCTGTTCAGAGCTTCCCAACCATGTGCATCACAAGTGGTTAACAGGTCTCTTTGTACAGTGATTCTATCAGTCTACGGGCAGGCTTCTCTTGGCCCATGAGTGGATACCTCAATTTACCCATGCGTGCTGCGTTATTTTCTGTGTAATATGAGATGAAAATGGTCAAGAACTACTGGTTTTTCTGTGCTAGTATCAACTACTAGTATATCATCAGGGCCCATTGGACCCAATATTAGTTTTCAAGTTTCTTTTTTTGGTCACAGTATTTTTAAATATTGATGTTTCATGAATCTTATCCTTTCTTATAGACCTTCCACAGAACAAAGAGAAATGCTAACAAAAAGAGGGAGGCTGAATGTATGAAAGAGAGAGGAGTCAAAGATCAGATTCACTCATAGGGTAGGAAGTGAGGGCTGAAGGGGGTTCAAATGGGGGCATTACTTTGGATTAATGCATTGACTTATTCATTCAACAAATATTTATTGATCACCTACTATTTACTGGGCCCTTGTCAGAGTCATGATAACGCAGTGAATATTATAGACATGGGTCCCAATCCTCATGAAGCTTAGAGTGTAGCAGGAAATATGAAAATGAAACCAGTAATTACAAGTGTGATAAATGTTATGAAAAGAAAAACATGTTTCTGGAGCTCCTTCCCTAAATCCGTCTACTCTGCTTTAAGCATCTGTGAACCCTAGGGCTTTCTCCTGTGTCCTCTTACCTTTCCATTCAAAACCTCTCTTAGGAATCTCATCTAAATCCAAGTCACTCAGCCACTATACATGTTTGCTAAATATGCATCTCTTGCTCTGTTTCTCTCCTGAGATTTAGACTGATATATTCAGCTGCCTGTTTTGACTTTACCCACTGAGGTCTAGTCAGCATTTCAAACTCGACTGAAAATGAACTCATTTTTTCCTCAAAAGCTGTTTCTCCAAATATGCTCCTGATGTTAATGAATGGAAGCGTGATCCACCCATTTCCCAAGTAAAAAGCCTAGAAGTTTCTAAAGACACCTCCATCTTCTTCAGCTCCAATCTCTGATGACTATAGTTCCATCAATTGATTGTTTCCTTTTTCTCTGTCTTATTTTAGGCCATCATTGGTTTTTACCTGTATTACTGCATTTACATTTTGTGCTAAATTATACAGGCAAATGGTAGAGTTCCTGATTTACTTACGTGTTTTAAGTTTTATCACTTTTGATCAGAGACTCAACTTTGCTACTCCTGGTTTTTGAGATTTTTCTAAGGTTTTCTCTGTGGCATTATATATATATATATATATATATATATATATATAATTTTTGACAGTGTGCTACTAACATTGAAAAAGTGCAACCTTTGGTTTTAGATTATAAAGTTGGATACCTATCACTTAAATAACAATTATGTTACCTTAATAATTATGTTATTTAGGTCATTCCTATCTATACTAATTTTTTTTGTCCACTTGATCCTCTATGGACAGAGAAAGGTGAAATAAAATGTTGACTATTAATAATTAGCCTATTGTCCTTGTATTGTTTGTATTTTGTCTTTTTTGGAGGGAGAGTAATTAGATTTTATTTATTGATTGATTTTTTAATGGAGATACTGGGAACTGAACCCAGCACCTTGTGCATACTAAGCACACACTCTACCACTGAGCTATACCCTCCCCCTTATAATTGTATTTTGCATATGAGTCTCAATGTTTATTCAAAGTTTCCTTGTGATTCAAGTTGTTTCTGTGATTTCTTTCTGTCTTTTTTTTTCTTTCCAGCCAACAAATATCAGCCTCTGCAAGACTACTTGCCATGTGTAATCCACCTATTTGACTCTTGTTTCACCAGCGGATCATTCCTGGGAGAGCAGAGTTTTTGTGTGACTTCTTGTTTCCTTCAAGTCCAAGGGAAATCCTTCTGCCAGTCCATGCACACACCTGACATTGTTGCAAATAAGGTCTTGTTAGTATTCCCCTTAGGGAGTATCACCTATTTTTGGTGAATATCACTCTATGGGCTTGTTTAAGGTGCAGCTGCAGACATCTGCCTCCCCTGGAGTGTCCCTCACTATGACACCCACTGCATCTGGGAGCCTTTGTCTTATACTGTGGTCAAAGTTATACAGTTTTGTTCAAATGGTGTTAGTGTGTCTCTTTATCTTTTTGGTTCAGGAACAATTTTTGGAAGGAGAAAAGAGTGGCATCTTTTCTATTTCACTATTTAAACCCCCAAATACCATTGCCATCAAGCTGGCTTCTCAGTCTACAGACTTGTTCTTCTCCAGTTTAACCTGGAAAGTGCTTTCAGAATATGCTTTCTCAGTGAAAGATCTGATCAGGGCATGTGCTTGCTTAAGGCCCTTCAGTGACTCCCTACCACCTGCAAGTTACAATTCAAACTCCTTAGCATGACAAAGGATATTCTTTATGATCTGGCTTATCAAAATCTGTAGCCTGATTTCCTCCATCCCTTCCTCCTTCACAGCACACACATCATACTGAACAGTCTGCAGTTTCCCAATTGCCCCATGCTCTTTTTGCGTCCATGCCTTTGTAGGTTCTAATTGCTTGACTAAGAATGGAAGCTTATATTCAGACCCAGCTGAAGCATTGCATTCCTTGGTCTCTTCCTCATTGTACAAGCCTTCACTGTGTGCTCTGATAGTATCCATGTCCAAATGCCACTTTACTCCTTTATTTATTGAACTTTTATTATGTACCAGGTTGTAGTAAAGTCTTAGGTGTAGAGTAGTGAACAAAATAGACAAAAGTCCGGCCCTCATATTTTATAACACTATAATATATTGTGAATGTTGCATTATCATTTTCTTCACTAGTATGTGAAATCCTTGAGTACAGGGGTTGCATTTTTAATCTTTTTGTCCAAAGTGCATGGATCCTCAACAGCTGTTTACCAAATGAGCAAATAATTATAAGGTTCCTCAAGTAGTTTGTAGTAATCCAGGTGAGAGGATATTGGTTCCTGATCCAAAGCAAGGGAAAAATGTGCACATTTTTACATTTCTGAGGTATAAGGATTAAATTTTCTTGATGGAAGGGTTTTAGCATAACTGAGCTTTCTACATTGGGCTACTAATTGAGGGAACACGGTAGGGTGAACAAGCTGGGAGTTGAGTTTAGTTCTGAACTCTGCAGCACATTCTGAACTTTCAGCTGAAGCATCATAATAGAGCACATGCTATATTCCAAAAGGGGTGCTAAAACTTCAAAGATATGAAAAGATTCCGAGAGTGAAAACAAAGATTTTTTTTACAGGAAATCTTGGTGGAAAAGCTGTGATATGTCTCCCCTCTTCGCTGGTGGTTGGGATGGGAGCTACTTGTAAACTCAATATACAGAGAGGAGCTTCACTGGACCACATGGTGAGCTTTCTATATGTGCCCTGGAATTGAGGGACATAGAGACTTGTTGATTGACATGAACTTGAGAAAGTCACTTGAGAAAGCAGCCAGCCAGACAGCTGCATTTGGGCAGCTGCTTGCCTCTCTGACAGAGGGTCAAAGCTGTTCCAGGGACCTTAACATGTGGAAGCTTTGGTAGGAAGAGGCATCCTTGGGTGTTTTGGAAAGCAATCCTGACCAAGAGAGCAGGCCCTTGGGCTAATGGGTACCTAGTAAGAGGCTGTAGAGACTGAAGCCCAGGACATGGCAGGGACAGCCATAGGAAGGACAGGCATTGCCTGTCTTTATGGGAGTTACAGTTTGTAAGACCCTACAGGAGTATCTTGGAAGAACCCAGCAAAGTATATGTGAGAGGCAGAACCAGCTGTAAGCATCTGCCAGGCCCAGCAGGTAAGAAGGCACCTTATACAGTGACAGATACCATCATGTTTCTTATCCGTCTTATCTCTCCTCTTTCTCCTGCCAGGATGTCCTGGGCAGGGAAAGGACAGAAAAGCCTGGCCCTGTTTTCCTAGGGCAAATAACTAATTTACAGCAGTCCCCGGGGAGGGGGAAGAGGAAGCGTTTTAAAGTGACATCAAATTTGGAGTTGTGAATTCGACTGATCTGAGATTCTAAATTTCTGAATCTTGATCATGTGATCCAAAAAATTTTGAGGAACTGAAGCTTCCATCAGAGGCAGGGTAAAGACTGTCACCACCCACAGAGAAGGTTTAAAGAGTCGAGGGATACCAACATAAAGCTGTCATAGGATAGTACCCTCTGAGGGCTCCTTGTCCAATGTACCAACTATATACACATTTAGGAGCTGTTAGCTTACAGATCGTAGTTAAAATAATAGCATGAGATTGCCAGCAATGGATTGTTGGATAAGGTGACAAGGCTTTGTTTAGAACCCTGAGGGATTAGAAGGATGGAAAGAGGGAGAGAAATGGAGAGAGTAAGAAGACATTGCCAAAGAAGTGGGAGAAGGCAAAAAGAGAGTGACATCATGGCAACAGGAAACCTGGAAGATCCAGGTTCTGAGAGGCCTGAATCTTATTCAATTATTAATACAAATTAGGTGTAAAGTATATATTTATTTATAAAGAGAAAATAAATACAAAAATATCATAAAATTCAGAAAAAAAGAATATGACACTTTTATTAGTAAATAACACCTCTAGGTAGTATTTTCCTTATGTGTTTTGACTGCGTGTTATTCAATTGCCTCCTCTCTCTAGAAAGACAAGAGAATAATTCAGTCTTTCCTATAGGATGGCTGATAAAAGTTCAATTTTTATTGTCAATGATTTATTATTAACATACTTACTATTAGAGATATTTATTATTAATTTCAGCTTTATTATTCATTATTGGAATGGCAAAGAAATGTTTAGGATTATTATCAAATTTGGGAAAAATTCTATAAAATTTCTTTCGCTTGTGAACACTAAGATTTCAAGTCATTTAAAGTTTTCCCACAGTTACTGTGGCAATTTTAATACATGGTCATAAGTTCTTTGACTCATCTTCCACTTAGAGATAGATTTATATATCCCTTTGTTGTGAATCAGGGTGGGCTTATGTCTGTTTTATTCAATAGAGTACAGTGGAAATGAAGCTATGTCACGTCTGAGGCTGGATTAAAAAAGATCAGACCTTCCCAGCCTGGTTACAGGAATACTTGATGCTAAATTCCTGTGCCTCAATGTTAGGAGTCTGATTACACAGAGGCCACAGTGTCCTGGGGAAGCTCAAGGCACGTGGTGAAACCATGTGTAGGCTCTTTGATTGACAATCTCAGATGAGTCCAGTCTTCAAATCATCCCATCCTAGATGCTAGACATATGAATAAAGGAGCCTCCAGATAATTCTAGCCCCTGCCATTTAAATCTTTCCATCTGAGCCCTCAGGCATAATGGAGCAGAGATAAGCCATCTTTGCTGCACAAGTCCATTTTCCTAATCCACATTAAAAAATGATTTTTCACTAGTACATTTTTTTAATTTTAATTTTTAATTGAAGTATAGTCAGTTTACAATGTTGTGTCAATTCCTGGTGTACAGTACAGTAGTTCAGTCATACATATACATACATACTCTTTTCATTATAGGTTACTACAATACATTGAATATAGTTCCCTGTGCTATACAATATAAACTTGTTGTTTACACTAATATGTTTTAAGATGATTTGTTACACATCAATAGATAACATAAAGTAATACTAATCTTTAAACTACCTGGACTAGCATATTAACCTATTGGTTGTCAATGTTTTCCTCAGTTTAGTGACATTATTTATGGTTATTTTCATTGTAATTAATTTTTCATGTCAAATCAGCAGGAAATTAATAAAAATGAGTACTGATGTGATTGAACAAGGCCATTTCAGGCTGGATTAAGAACATGAGCAAAGATGTGGTCTAGAAAAGATAGGGGATGGATTTGGACGGAGTATAGTGAACACACAGGGTGACAGTGGGTGATATAACTGGATAACTGTGTTAAAGCCTGGAAAAGAGGGGGGAGTCAGAGTAGATAGAGACAAGAGAGACAGTAGTATTAATTGATATCAGATAACTAACTTTTTCAAGTAGGAAGAAATATGATCATATGAACACATTACCAAGGCCCTCCCAGCATATTGATCCTCTATATGGGAAGGGCCTTGAGGTTTAGACTTCATTATCTTTGTGATAAATCTACCTGACTAATGGAGATATGTATTTTTAGAACTGGATGGTGTCCAAATTATGAGAGGGGTCAAGTAACATGAAGGCTGAAAACCAGTCACTGGTTTTCAACAATTGAGAGTTCATTACTGAAATATGAAGGTGTACTCTGTGAAAATTAGTTGGGGTGTAAGCATGGAAATCTCACTGGTCTTCATACTGGTGAAGGTTCAAAAGTGGAGCGTTCAGCTGGATGAAATCCTGGAGACATCCTTCTAGACCTGGGGTTAAATTTCTTTTTTCTGGTTCATTTCCCATAAGAAGTTCTCCTTAAATGATCCCCCAAATAGCAATAAATTAGTAAAGCTTCTAGACCTAAAATTGTAACCAATATTTTAATTGTTATGATTATTTAAGTATTCATTTTAATTTTAAATTAAACCTAAATGTATTAAATTTAAATTAAATCTCAGTGGCTGATGCTGCAAGAACACTCACTGCTGTGGCAACTGCTGAATGTCTCATGGAATGGCCTGCTTTTGTCTGAATAGTAGAAGATGACCCAGGGTCCTAGGGGACCTCCACCAGACTAAACTTTAAGAAAACTTGATTATGAGGGTGAAGGTAGATAAAGGGCCTCAGATAGATAAGAAAGTAGGGGCAAAGAAAAACAGTTTATTTTAGGATGGAAAAGTCCTGAACTTGTTTTTGACTAAAGGGAAAGAAAAGGGGTAAGCTAGCAGTGGAAGAAACAGGACAGTGAGGAGATAATTGGTGAAGGGAAATGGCAGAAGAGGATAGAATAAATGACAGGTCAGAAAGTTGCAAATGAAGGTAGCTGTTATATTTATCCTTACTGGTTTTCTATCTACTTGTTTTATCAAGTGTTGTATCTTCTAGATGGATCGACTCCTTTATCATTATGAAATGCTCCTCTTGATCCTTGGTAATATTCCTTGTTGTGAAGTCTATTTTGTCTGATATTTATATAGCAACTCTAGTTTTCTTATGAGTACCATTTGTACTTCATGTCCTTTTCCATTCTTTTTTATTTTCAACTGGAAGTATTTTATATTTAAAGTGGGTTTCTTGGAGATAGCACTCAGACAAGTCTTGCTTTTTTATCCAGTCTGACAATCTTTTCCTTATAATTGTAGGGTTTATATTATTTACATTTAATGTGATTGTTAATATAATTTGGCTTAAATAACCCACCTTGTTATTTGTTTTCTATATATCGCATCTCCATACATTCTTTATTACTTTCCCCCTTTTTCTGATTTTTGGTTATTCTGTATTTTTAGTATTCCATTAATTTAGTTTATTTCCATTATTTTCATATTAAATGTATCTCTAGTTTTTGGCAGTTTCTTTAGGGTTTATAATATGTGTCTTTAGCTTATCACAATTTACCTTCAGAAATACTAAATCAATTTCATATGATGCAGGAAGCTTTTAATTTTATATTGGCATACTTCATTTTGTTTCACGTTGCTTGATTATACTTTGTAGATAATGTGTTTTCTTACAAAATGAAGGTTTGTGGCAGTCCTGCTTCAAGCAAGTCTATAGGCATCATTTTTCCAACAGCATTTGCTCACTTTATGTCTCTGTGTCATATTTTGGTAATTCTCACAATGCTTCAAACTTCTTCATTATTATTATATTTGTTATGGTGATCTGTGACTAGTGATCTTTGATGTTACTGTTGCGAAAATGTTATGACTCACTGAAGGCTCAGATGATCATTATCACTTTTTAGCAATAAAGCATTTTTAAATTAAGGTACGTCATTTTATTAGACATAATGTTATTGCACACTTAAATAGACCACAGTATATTGTAAACATAACTTTTATTTATTTTTTGTTACACTGGGAAACAAAAAAATTAATGTAATTTGCTTTATTGCAATGTTTACTTCATTGCAGTGGTCTGGAATTGAACCTGCAATATCTCCGAGGTATGCCTGCATTTTATTTCCCTTCCCATCCTTTGTGCTACTGTTCTAATCATTTTACTTCTATATATATTGTAAAGAACACAATGCATTTTTTTCACTTAACAATCATTTAACTTTTAAAGAAATTTTAAAAAATAAGAAAAATGTCTTTTTACACTTAACCACGTATTTATCATTTCTGTCACCCTTCATTCATTTGCATAGATTCAAGTTTCCATCTGGTACAATTTTCCTTCTTTCTGAAGAACTTCCAGTTACTTGCAGTGATAGTTTACTATAAGAAAATTCTCTCAAATTTGTTTGCTGAGTATATCATTCCAGGTTGATTCCACCCCTTTACCCTAGTCCCACATTTTAAAGATGACATTCTACTGTCTTCTAGCTTGCATAGTTTACAACTATTCTGTAATTATTTTAATTTTTGATTCTCTGTATGTAGTGTACTTTTCCCCCCTCTTCTGCTTTTAAGATTGTCTCTTTATCACTGGTTTTCAACAATTTGATTATGTGCCTTAGTATAGTTTTCTTTGTATTTATCCTGTTTACAAGTCATTGACTTCTAGAAACTGTACATTTGAAGTTTTCATTAAATTGGAAAAAAACTTTTAGCTATTAGTTCTTCAATGCTTTGCTTTGTGCCTCTCATACCTTTCTGTATAGTTGTGTTTCCAATTACATGTAGGTTAGAATGCTGGATATTGTCCATCATATTGCTCTTTTCCTTTTTTTTTTTAGTCTTTTTTCCTCTCTGGGTTTCATTTGGATAATTTATACTGTTTTGTCTTAAGGTTAATTCATCTTTTGTTGAACTGTGTCTATTTAAATTTTAGATACTGTATATTTTTCATATATAGAATTTATATATTCATGTGTTCTATTTGCTTGTTGTATTCATAATTTATTTTAAATCTTTGAGCATATTGAAAGTAGCCATTTTAACTCTGTTATTTGCTAATTCTGTCATCTCTGTTATGTCTGTTTCTGTTTCTCTTAATTGACTTTTGCTTCATATATCTAGAATTTTTTGACATGTCTAGAAATTTCTTTTTAGATGCCAGACATTGTGAAGTTCTCATTATCGACTGCTTAATTTTGTTGTGATCTTTAAATATTGTTGGCCTTTGTTCTAGCAGGCAGTTAGGATACCTGTGGATTAGGTTGATCCTTTCAAGGACTGTTTTTAAAATCTTTAGGGACAGTATGGAGTAACATTTATTTTAGGACTAGTAAAGTCCCTCTACTGAGGTATAACCTTCTGGAGGTTTCTACTCAATTCCCACGAATGGAATAAGGTTTCTTCACTCAGAATTGTGGAACTCTTCATGATAACTATCAGTCCTGTGTGCTCTGAGAATTGTTTAGCTTACAGACTCACATGATATTTTATTCTAGTCATGAAAGCTTAGTATTTAGCCAAAGTCTTAGGGAACCCTTATGGAGATTTCTAGAACATTGTTTTGATATCCCTTCTGTAGGCTTCCTGTATATTGTAGGCATTTTAGTTTCTCCTGCATTGTTGTTCGTGTTTCAGAATAGTTGTTTCACCATATTGTCTAGCTTTCTAGCTATTTATAATGAAGGTGTAATTCTGGACCTTGTTACTCCCTAATGACTATAAATGGAGAAAGATTCAGTGGTTTTATCAAATGATTAAATAAAAGTGGCAGCAATCTGTGGAAGTAAATTATGAGATCATTTGTGAAAACATATGTATAGTTATATGCATTGAATGGCCTGATCTTATAAATGTATACCTAGTTATTAAAATAAAATTATTCATAAAGAAATGATATTTTATTATACAGTATAATTATAATATTTTAAATTCTTCATAGTAGGGCCAGAATCTTTATAATATAATATTTAGTATAACATATGTGTGCAAACTTTTTTCTTCCTAAAAGTGCTGCTTTTTCAGCAAGTAATTGAACAAAACATTTAATTTTTAGAAATTTGACTTTTCAAGGGAAGCATCAAAATTATAATAATAAAAAAATCAGATTTTATGGCATTTCCTTACATTTAGTATCCTGTGAGTGTGTGTGTGTGTGTGTGTGTGTATAATTATAAGATTGGAGGATTTTCAGGATTCTTTCTGTAATTAGGGGTTCTTATGGCCTTAATTTTTTAACCATAATATTTAAAAATAATAGATGATAAGTTCATCTATCAATTTTACTGTCAAATATCTTATTCCTGATAGTCTTATGCAAAATTAAAGGTAGAAATTACTCATATTTTGATGTTATTATAGTCCACTGCTTCATCATTCTTTATTGATCTCTTCAGATATTTATAATGACACCTAACATTATTTAGTGATTAGAGTTAGATGAGATCCTATACTTTCTTCCTTCGACAAATTTAGCTTTCTAACTCAGAGCATACTTTCATAGGCATAATTTTTCAGCCTGCACATGTTTGGCATACATAGTGTTCTTTTCACTACCAGAGCAATCCTGACACACAGCAGTGTTTTAGGGATGCCCACTTCAGATGGGACGTAATTTCTTCGGGTTGTCCTTCTCATAATAACTCCACATTCTGTTCATTAATGTTCAGTTAATTCATTCAGCAGGTATTTATTGTGTTCTTAGACCTGGCCTCTTCATTCCTTTTTGTTACATGCTTGATCCCTGGTCTAGAGTGAGAGAGGGAGCTAGAAATAGGGAGAGTGAGACTGTTTCAGAGGACCGAAATATAGTCCTTTTATAGGTTTACACATGGTTTTTATAGTTTTCATTTCAGATTGTGGATTTAAGAACCTTAATTCCTAAGAAGAACCAAGCAGCTGTATTCATCTTAACTCAGTGCTCATGTCCCCAAGTGACTGGAAGTGAACAGAGGGACAGATAAACCTGCGTTCTTCAACTACAGAAAATAGAAGAAAAATTGGATCAAAAAGGCAACTATCTATGGAAAAATAGACTGGACAGTTTAAAAATCTGGACAGTCTCTTCTTCTCTTCCATCAACCAGACACAAAAACTTGCTGTTCCCTTAATTTATAACTTTGTCAGCAAGACATTTGTTTAGAGAAAAACCTTCTAGTATCATCGCCAGTGATTTGCTACACATAAAAATTACCACATAGAATATAGATTCCCTTTTAATGGTTATAAATAGGCAATGTGTAAAAGGAAAGTATATGAAAAGATATAAAACTATTTTATTTTACATTTACCTTGGAAGAAGAAGAAAATAGGAAAGCTCAGACAAATTTTGTTCTTAGATTGTTCATTTCTTTCTCCATTAATTCGTTTTTCCTTTGAGCAACGTGGATACTCTGCATTGTGAAACATACTGTATTTGGAGAAGCAGTATTATAGGTTGGACCATCTGGTGGGAGAACTTGTTCCTTTTTGTAAAAGACCATGCCTGTGTGTTATGACATCATTCCTTATAAAGGTAGAGATAGATTATTGTGCACATATAACATAATGAATTTATATGAGATATAGTGACTATCCCATGAGTGAGGGAACAAGACATAATTTGGAGTTGGAGCCTAGAGTGATTTATGAAGGTCATTGTCTTACAAGTTCAGATGCTTTCCATATGGCGTCGGAGAAACCTCCTTATGTACTGTATGTATAAAACATATGTAGCAAATTAGTTTCACTTACATTTTTTTTCCCTAAATATGTTTTGGTTTAAAAATGACAATGTCTTTTGTTTATCTGGTCCGTAAAGTGCTATACTTTTTTTTTTTTTCTTAGAGAGGGGTTGCTTGTTAATGAGAACTGAGGGTTTTTAAATGAGACTGACAGAATTGAGTGTGGGCCCTTTTGACACTGGGCCTTGCTGTGGCTTGGGTGCCAGAGTCTCCCATCTCATTGAATTTATGGCTTAACTTCTGTATCACGCTTAACTTGAGTGTGCTCAGCAGCGTGACCTTGTCTAGGAAGAGGAAAAATGGATTGTTCATTTTCCAGCTGTAGTGTATTATATTTCCATCTAATTACATTTTCAAATAGATGTGAAGATGCAACTACTTCCACTTAAAAGGAAATTGCTCTACTTAAAGAAAAATGGAGAATGGATTAGGAGTAATAATCAAAATTGAAAATATTTTATACCTAAAATAAGCTTTTGTTTGGCCTAGGCAGCAATCCCATTGATGGATTTTTTTTTTTTTTGCATTACTGTTTTAGTTGTGAAGACTTAAAGTGTTCATGCTCTTAGTCTCTATTCCAGTATTTCTAAACCTTCAGAAATTGTCTAATTTTATAGAATTACCCCACTAAAATCTATAATGTACACATTCTATTCTAAAAGGTATGGGTGGTTTTCCAAATTTAATTTCATGTTTTATTTGAAAAAATTATAACACAGTTTAAAAATCTGGAAAAAAAATAAAAATCTGGAAACTCACTGAGATATGGCAAAAACCAAGTTTGGAAATCATTGGAACTTTAACCCCAAATCAAGAGACTACCTAAACATTTTTGTAGGAGAAGAGTTTCTTTTGTTATTAAACACATGTCTAGCTGGATATATGTAGTTGATCTATATCTCATTTATGGTATCTATCAGAACTGAAATATTTAGCTGAAATTATTAAAATTTTTACAGTTGTGCAGTCTAAGACACCTTACAATTGTGTAACAATTATTCTTTGATTTGAAAATCCTGATAATGTGCATTTGAAAAATATTCTTAGAAGATAAAAATAAAACCTAGGAATATATGACTTTCTTTTTCGTTGAGCTAGAGCAAAATATGTAGAAAATCATAAACTAGAGTGAGGGCAAAATTAGGATTTGAACACAGAGCTTTTTATTTTTTGATCTCCAGACATAATTTATAATGAATATGTATCTGTGTATGCATATATATTTGTATATGCACATACATTCAAATTCAACAATAATACTAAATTATTATTAGGTGATTGAAATATGTCACTTCATCTTGGCAAGTGTTTACAGACTCCAGTGCCACCAAAGGCTGAAAACTGTACCTTAGTTTCTTTGAAACGTTCAGTGTCTGTGCACCAGAATGTGTGAGATATCAATTTATCTCTGGAGAAAGAAAGAATTCTTCCAGTGAAGTTTTAACAATTGTTTTGACAACTAGATTCCTAGATAATGCTTTCCTGATAGATAAAGAAGGGGTGCTGTTCTTTGAAACTGTCCATTTAGCTTTTGCAGAATCAGTATGACTTGTTTGCTATAGTGAAATTTTCCCTTCATGTAAGCAGGCAAATTTTGATCTCAGTATAAATCTTCCTCTCTTTGTTCATTCTTCTTCTAGCAGACATCTCATACAGCTGTGCACTGTATCTCCACTGCAAAGTCATTTGCAGCTACAGTAGTATGATTTCAGGTGTAAGAAAGTAGTACAGTAGCAGGTCCTCTGGATATCTTTCTCCTTGTTCTCTGTGTTGTAGCTGTGTATGTGCCACATTCCTTAATTGATTTCCATGGGATCCTGATTGGTTTTGTGAAGTCTGAACATCTGCTAGGGTCATGAATGGCTTTGGGGATGAGCTCATCAGCAGGTAGGTCAACTAACTACTCAGCCCAGCTGTCATCAGCCAGATTCACTACCTTTGTCCCATTGACAATTGCTAATGTGTCTCAGTGGACATGAGATTGGATAGTCAGCCAAAGAGCTAATTTCCTCCTATCTTGGGTTGGGGGTGGGGATGAGAATGGAGAAGGAGAAATGTGAAAAGCAACATTTTGAGATCTGTTTGAGTTGCTCACACCATGATATGTAAAACAAAACAAACAAACAGCAGCAAAAAGTAGCGATCAGTAAGCCTTAACTCATTTCCCCAGAGGCAGGACTCACTAGACCTTGAGGGAGGGTGTCAGCTTAGATTCTATTTCTTTCTTTGACCATTTGTTCTCAAACTATGAATGCTGGTGGCCCACTCAATATGGTTTATCACTTAAAGTTAAGAAAGGTTCTTTTCCCTAATTCACAAATCTAAAAAAAAGTAATAAAAGGAAAATTTGTGAAACAAACTGATATCATGACTAGAATCTTCTCAATGTTACTGTTTTATCCCATAACTTTATCTTAAATGCTTTTAATTAGGCCTACATTTATCAAACAGTACTATTTGGCAGGCAGAGTGCTAGGTTATAAATATGTCTATGAATCATACACAGCTCATGTCCTTGATGATCTTTCAGTCCAATGGAACAGAGATAAACAAATAATTTCATTTTTAGGGGAAAGCAGTAGTAGATGAACAAATGACTATGAATTGAAAATTTTTGAAATTGTATTTTCTTTTCCCTTTCTTCATTGCAGTACTATTTTTAATAATGAGAAGTAAGAGACAACCTCAATGACTATCAATAAAGAATGGTTAGCTAAAATATGTTACATTTCATAAGAAATACTATGCAGCCCTGACAAAGATCAGAGCACATCTGTATGTTCTAACCTGAACAATGTCTGTCAACCAAAGGATGGGCAATAGACTGAGTTTTTTCTTTACCATTATAGTTTATTACAAGATCTTGAATATAGTTCCCTGTACTATACAGGGAATAAGTAGAAACTTTTTGTTTACCTATGAAATGAGATTTTCTTAAATGGTTTTGAAGATGCAGTTATTTACATACATGTGGCATAAACTGTCTTTTCCATTAATCAATATTTTCCTAGTTTTTGTGATGAAACTAAATGATGATAGAGGGGGAAGTGTACCAGCTTTAAAGCTGGTCTTAAATCTCAGTTCATGAGCAGAGAGAATTTCTGAGCTTTAGCTTCTTCATCTGCATTGCTGAAGTGATAACACTTTTTGTGCAGGATTGTTGAGAGAGAGTGTGTGTATGTGGAAAGTGTCAGCACCTTCCTGCAGATGTGGGAAGCTTCTTCGTTACATCTCAAATGTGTTACAGCACATTTTTGGATATTCTGGTGATAGGGAACAAATTTTCTGGTGACAAAATAGTAATGGCTAGAAATAAACAAGGACTCAAATTATTATGGATGGAGGCATAATGTGGGGCTATTTTATTGCTGGAGAGTTTACCAGCTTTCAACTAAAAAGTTCTCCAACCTGTGGTAATTGATGTATCACTATTTTATCCTCCTTATAATTACTTTGTCAATGTGTATTTCCTCATGATATTATAGAGTGAGTTATAAAGCACTATAGGAGTCACCTAGTGCTGCCTCCTTTATTTTGCAGTTGGGAAATGGAGGCCCCAGTCTTTCTGTTAATTAATGATATACCCAGGAGAACTCAGATGTGTTGAGATCAGAGATCTTTTCTCTATCCCACCAGGCCACTTAACTGTGCTTTCTGAAGGTGACTTACTGCAAAATGTTTTTGTATGCACATGGTACCTTGCATATTAGGCTTATAGGTGGCAATGATAATTATTATTACTATGGTTGGTCACTCTATTTATATTCCCTTTTACAGGAACCTATTTTCTCTGTTTTTAAAGTCAGTGTCAAATATTTGACAGATATTTTCCAAAGTGGCCTCTGTTGCTCACTTAGACTGAAAACATTAATGCTTGAAAAAACACTGTTCATTTTTTCAGTAGACTCATTTCCCACTCCCCTCCCCTGCCCCCCAAAGCTGGCTTTGTTTCTTCTAAGTCCTAAACTTTTAAAATCTGTTCTTTTTCATTTGTTGTATGTTATTATTTTCAAAAATGTTCATTAAATGGATCAATTTCCCACCCTTTTCAATACTGGAAAACAAAACAAGTTGAATCATTTCAGAAGCAAGCAGTCTACAGGGATAATATAAACATAATGCTTTTTCTGCATATAATTTTAAAACTTGAGGGCCATATCATTTTATGAATTCTGTAGTGGCTGGTGAAATACCACTAGGGAAGCAAAGTTTGTTATATAGAAACGCAAATATAATTTTTATGGCTTCAAATCCCTCAGCTTTGAAGAATATATTATGAAAGTGACCCAAAGATCCAAAGACTGGAATTTTTATACTAGGTTGTCAGGTTATAAATAAAATACCCTATTGTATAATACAAAAATATTTTAAGATTTATTTCTCTTAAAATACACAATAAACCTGTACCAATATATGATATGAATTCCCTCACAACATATATTATTGCTAAATAATTAAACATTTTTTGGTATTTAGAGTTTGTACCCTCAGCATTTCAAAGCACCTCATTGCCAAGATGTAGCTGCTAATTAATCATTCCCTGAGGGACAAACACTCATCTAGAAATTGCCTCAGAAGTCATTTAGGAGGATTTGGAATAGGATGCTAGAGTGAGAAGACAGTGGACCCCACCTCCCCACCATGAACACATGAAAAATACATCTACATGTGGAACAATTCTCACTGAAAATGAACTGGAAACTGGCAAAGGACTCCTGTACAACCAAGGCGATAAGAAATGTAGACATATAATCAGGTAGGAAGGGAAGAAAAGTGATTGGGTATGGACCTGTGCCCCCTGGGAGGGGACTCAGAGACAAAGGGAAAATATACAGGTGGACACCAACTCTGGTGAGTGAGTGGTTCAACCCGCAGATTGAGTGCCCCAGTCCTGGGGTGCTACACAGGGGAGACAACCCCCCCTTGGCTGGCTGGAGGACTGCTGAGACTAACAGAAGGGCTGTGGGAAGCCTGGACTCCACTTGTGGGGAGCATGCATGTGCTGGTTTGCTCCCAAGGTGTGAGGTCTGCTCTATCAGCTGCTGGGTTTCCTTACTTTAGGAGCTGGTTCAAAAAAAATACTGCTGCAATTTATGTCAAAGAGTGTTCTCCTTATGTTTTCCTTGAGGAGTTTTGTAGTATCTAGTCTTGCATTTAGGTATTTAATCCATTTTGAGTTTATTTTTGTATACAGTGTTAGAGAATGTTCTAATTTCATTATTTTACAGGGAGCTGTCCAAGTTTCCCAGCACCATTTGTTGAAGAAACTGTCTTTTCTCGATTGTATGTTCTTGCCTCTTTTGTCATAGATTAATTGACCATAAGTGCATGGTTTTATTTCTGGACTTTGTATCCTGTTTCATTGATCTATGTGTCTGTTTTTGTGCTAGTACCATACTG
Organism: Vicugna pacos; assembly: GCF_048564905.1. NCBI lineage: Eukaryota > Metazoa > Chordata > Mammalia > Artiodactyla > Camelidae > Vicugna > Vicugna pacos. The sequence goes on from NC_132988.1 coordinate 46,045,326, forward strand.
TTTTGATTACTGTAGCTTTGTGGTATAGTGTGAGACCTGTGATTATGATTCCCTCAGCTCCATTCTTCTTTAGATTGTTTTGGCTATCCGGGGTCTGTTATGTTTCCATATAAATTTTAACTTTTTTTTTTGTTCCAGTTCTGTGAAAAATGTTACTGGTAATTTGATAGGGATTGCATTGACTCTGTATATTGCCTTGGGTAGTATGCCCATTTAACAATATTGATTCTTCCAATCTGAGAACACAGTATATCTTTCCATCTGTTCATGTAATCTTCAGTTTCTTTCATCAGTGTCTTACAGTTTTCAGTGTACAGGTCCTTTGATTTGTCTCCTTAGGTAGGTTTAACCTAGGGATTTTATTCTTTTTCATGTGATGGTAAATGGGATTGTTTCCTCAATTTCTTTTTCTGCTATTTCATTGTTAGTGTGTAGAAATGCAACTGATTTCTGTATATTAATTTTATATCCTGCAACTTTACCAAATTCATTGATGAGTTCTAGTAGTTTTCCGGTAACATCTTTAGGATTTTTTTATGTATAGTATCATGTCATCTGCAAACAGTGACAGTTTACTTCTTCTTTTCCAATTTGGATTCCTTTTATTTCTTTTTCTTCTTTGATTGCTGTGGCAAGGACTTCCAAAACTATGTTGAATGAAAGTGGTGAGGGTTAGCATCCTTATCTTGTTCCTGATCTTAGAGGAAATGCTTTCAGATTTTCACCACTGAGTATGATGTTAACTCTGGGTTTGTCATATATGGCCTTCATTATGTTGAGGTATGTTCCATCTCTGTCCACTTTCTGGAGAGTTTTTATCATAAATGGATGCTGAATTTTGTCAAAAGATTTTCCTGCATTTATTGAGATGACTATATGCCTTTTATTCTTCAATTTGTTAATATCACATTGATTTGTGGATGTTGGAAAATCCTTGTATCCCTGGGATAAATCCCACTTGATCATGGTATATGATCCTTTTAATGCATTGTTGGAGTCAATTGCTAGTAGTTTGTTGAAGATTTTTGCATCTATAGTCATAAGTGATATTAGCCTGTAATTTTATTTTTTTGTGATATCTTTGTCTGGTTTTGCTATCAGGGTGATGGTGGCCTCATAGAAAGAGTTTAGAAGTGTTCTTTCCTCTTCAATTTTTGGAATAGTTCAGAAGGATAGGTGTTAACCCTTCTTCAAATGTTTGGTAGAATTCACCTGTGAAGCCATCTGGTCCTGGACTTTTGTTTGTTGGGAGTTTTTAAATTACTGATTCAATTTAAGTACTGGTAATTGGTATAGTCATATTTTCTGTTTCTTCCTGGTTCAGTCTTGGCAAATTGTACCTTTTTAACAAATTGTCTATTTCTTGAAGGTTATCCTTTTAGTTGGCAAATAGTTGCTAATAGTAGCCTCTTATGATCCCTTGTATTTCTGTGGTGGTGTTTGTAACTTCTCCTTTCTCATTTCTGATTTTATTAATTTGGGCCCCCTCTCTTTTTTTCTTGATGAATCCAACTAAAGTTTTATCAATTTTATTTATCTTTTCAAAGAACCAGCTTTTAGTTTCATTGATCTTTTCTATTGCCTTTTTTAGTCTCTACTTCATTTACTTCTGCTCTAATCTTTATGATTTCCTTTCTTCTACTAACCTTGTTTTGTTTTTGCTGTGTCCCAGAGGTTTTGGATCATTGTGTTTTTGTTTTCATTTGTCTCTAAGTATTTTTTGATTTCATCTTTGATTTCTTTAATATCCATTGGTTGTTTAGTAGCATTTTGTTTAGCCTCCACGTGTTTGCAGTTTTTGCAGATTTTTCTTGTGGTTTGTTTCTAATCTCATAGCATTGTGGTTGGAAAAGATGCTTGATATGATTTCAGTTTTCTTAAATTTACCAAGGCTTGCTTTGTGGGCCAGCATGTGATTGATTCTGGAGAATGTTCCATGTGCACTAGAGAAGAATGTGGATTCTCCTGATTTTGGATGGAATGCTTTATAAATATCAGTAAAGTCCATCTGATCTAATGTGTCATTTAAGGCCTGTATTTCCTTACTGATTTTTTTTCTGGATAATCTGTCCATTGATATAAGTGGGGTGTTAAGGTCTCCCACTATTATTGTGTTATTGTTGATTTCTCCTTTGATGTCTCTTAACAGTTGCCTTACATATAGAAGTGCTTCTATGTTGGGTGGATATATGTTTAAAACTGCTACATCTTCTTCTTGGATTGATCCCTTGAGCATTATGTAGTATCCTTCTTTGTCTCTTGTAACAGTGTTTATTTTAAAATCTATTTTGTCTGATACAAGTATTGCTACTCCAGCTTTCTTTCGGTTTCCATTTGCATAAAATATCATTTCTATCCCCTCACTTTCAGTCTGTATGTGTCTCTAGCTCTGAAGTGAGTCTTCTGTAGACAGCATATATTTGGATCTTGTTTTTGTATCCATTCAGCCAGTCTGTGTCTTTTGGTTGGAACATTTAATCCATTTACATTTAAGGTAATTATTGATATGTATGTTTTTATTGCCATTTTGTTAATTGTTTTGGATTTATTTTTGTAGGTCTTTTTTTTTCTTTTACTTCTTTTTATTCTCTTGTCTTGAAGTTTGATGACTATAGTTACATTTGGATTTCGCTTTCTTTTTTGTGGGTACATCTATTATACATTTTTGGTTTGCAGTTACCTTGAGGTTTTGGTATAGAAATCTATATATATATACATGACTGTTTTAAGTTGCTGAGCTCTTCATTTCAAATGCATTTTAGATACCCTGCATTTGTACCCTCCTCCTCTCATGACTATTTTCTTATTTCTAGTTGTGGCCTTTTCTTTTTTATCTAGAAAACTTCCTTTAACATTTGTTGTAAAGCTGGTTTGGTGGTGCTGAATTCTTTTAGCTTTTGCTTATCTGTGAAGCTTTTGATTTCTCCATCAAATCTGAGTGAGAGCCTTGCTGGGTAGTATATTCTTGGTTATAGGTTTTTTCCTTTCATCACTTTAAATATATCATGTCACTTCCTTCTGGCCTGTAGAGTTTCTGCTGAAAAATGAACTGATAGCCTTATGGGAGTTCCCTTGTATGCTATTTGTTGCTTTTCTGTTGCTGATTTTAGTATTTTCTCCTTATCTTTAATTTTTGTCATTTTGATTAACCTCTGTAGGTGTCTCTGTGCTTCCTGGCCTTTGCAACTGTTTCCTTTCCCAAGTTAGGGAAGTTTTCAGCTATTATCTCGAAAATATTTTCTCAGGTCCCTTTTCTTTTTCTTCTCTTTTTGGGCCCCCAATATTGCAAATATTAGTAAGCTTCTTGTTTTTCCAGAGGTCTTTTAAACTGTCCTCATTTCTTTTTTCTTTTTTCTTTTTTCTGTTCTGTTTTTTTTTTTCTTCCTGTTCTGATTTCCACTACTCTGTCTTCTAGCTCACTGGTTTGTTCCTATGCCTCATTTAGTCTATTCCTTGTTCCTTCTCATGTGTTACTCATTTCAGTGATTGTATTTTTCAACTCTGGGTATTCTTTATATTTCCTAAGTATTTGCTAAAAACTTTGCTCTGTGCATGCATTCTCCTCCCAAGTTCTCTGATCATCTTCACAATCATTACTCTAAACTCTTTCTCAGGTAGATTGCCTATCTCCTCATCATTTATTTCTTCTTCTGGGATTATATCTTGTGCCTTTGCCTGGAACATAGTCTTATGACATCTAATTTTGTCTAGATTTCTATTTGTATTTTTTTGTAGGTTAATTACATTTCTTAACTTTGGAGAATTGGCCCTGTGTATAGGATGTCCTGTGCTTCTCAGCAGTGCATTTCTCTCTTGTCACTCAAGGGCCAGGGGTCAGCTGGACCCAGGGTAGAGTCTGGTCTGCATATGCAGACTCCTTCCACAGGCTGTGAGATTGTTGGTTTCTTACTTCTGGTGTCTGTCCCCTGGTGGGTAAGCCTGGACTAGAGGTTGCCAGGTTTCCTGGCAGGAGGAGTCTGGGCCTGCCCACTGCTGGGTGCAGCTTGGTCCTGGCCCTCTGGTGGGCAGGGCCGTGTCTAGGGGCATATGTAGAGGAAGCTGTGGGCTCAGGAAGTCTGATGATGGGTGGGGCTGAGTTCCCACCAAGTGTGTTCTTTGGCCTGAGGCTTCCCAACACATAAACCCACAGGCTGTTGGAGGGGGCTAGGTCTTGGTGCTAATGACCCAAGCAAGATGTAAGCCTCCAGAAAAGCTCATGTAGATGAACACTCCCCAAATGCCTGTCACCAACTTTTATGTTCCCAGGGTGAGCCTCAGCTACCCACCCATCTCCCCAGTAGACCTTCCAAAACCGGCAGGCAGGTATGGCATAGGTTCCTATGAAATCACTGCCTCTGCCCTTGGTCCCAGTGCACATGAGATTCTGCGTGTGTTTCCCAAGAGAGTGAAGGCCCTTAGTCCCATTGAGCTCCTGCAATTAAGCCCCACTGGACTTCAAAACCAGATATTCTGGGGGCTCCTCCTCCTAATGCTGGAACCCTGGGCTGATGAGCCTGATGTGGGGCTTACAACTCTCACTGCTGTGGGAGGGCCTCTGCAATATAAATTTTCTCCAGCTTTTGGGATGCCCAATTTTATCATCAACATGCTCCTGCTGTCCCACTGTGGTTCCCTCTTTATGTTTCCAGTTGAAGATCTTTTATGCTGGGTTCCAGTTTTTTTTTTTTTTGATGGTTTTTTTACAGTCAGTTATGGTTTTGCTGTTATTGTGAGAGGTGGCACGACGAGCTTGTGGATCCACTACTCCACCATCTCAACCAGCAATCAGGAATCTGTTCTAGGTGAAAGAGTATTTGTTAAAGCAGCTTGAATTAATTAAGTCTCATGTTGGCCTTATTTATTTGCTTTCTGGTCTACATGTCCCTCTCCTCTCAATTCAGTATTGGCTACCTTAAAAGTTAACTGGTTTGAATGGGAGGACCACACCTTTAATTTGGTATTTCCCTTGAGTCACTTCATTCGACAAAGAAATTTTACTGTAATTTTTCTTCAAAGTCTTTTTTAAGTGCCACATCTTACTGTGTTTAGGAAATAATTTGAGAGTGCAGTTATTGGGATACAGAACATGGAACTGACTGGAAGCAAAGTGATTAGAAGTCTACTGAATATTTAAGGTAGTTAATTCCCTCTAACAACACAACACTAGATTAGAAATCCTTTGATCTTGACAGTGCAAATGTTGGACCCAAAATTTTCATGAGTGGATTCAATTATTTAAGAGCCTTTACAGAGGACGTGCGCCTCAACACCCACTTTAGATCGGTATCCTCCCAGAGGGCAGAGCCGAGGGCCAAGGAGAACTGTGAATGAGGGAGTTCCTCACAGAGAAAAGAATTGGGATAAAATCAATAAACTTCCCCACCCTAGAGCGAGAGCCAGTACAACCATATGGCTCCCATTCTTCCTTTTTCTGGATGGGATGTTTATTTTAGTTATCCTGTCCCTGTTCCACCACTGAATATATTGAGTATATGTGGGGAAGGGAGGAACAGAAAACACATCATTTTAGTCAACTGGACAGCAAACAATAAGGAAAACTTTTACAGACCTGATGTAGTGGATTGAGTATCACCTGAAATCTTGGACCTGAAATCTATGACTAGAGAGGATTTGGGGTTGTCCTTCTAGGGGGTGGGTACATGTGATCTATATGTGAGAGGAAGATAAAAATGGCTATTTGGTGACCAAATAGTGGACTATGGCAGAGACTGGCAAGGTACCAATTTGCTTTTATCTTCTTGTATGGACAATAAAATTAGATTTTTCATTTTCCTTTATATTTAGAAGTTTGAGGCATGAGTCATGTGACTAGATATGGTATGGACAATGGTATGTGGGTGGAAATGATTAATGCCAGTTCCAGGCTTGGCTTTAAAAATCTGTTGTGCAATATGCCACACCATCTTGTTTCATAAAGTTGCTGATTGGATGGTTGAAGTGGTGGATTCCAAGAAGACTCTGGGGGATAGTGGATCCACATGGTGGAAGAGGTCAGCCAAGAGTATGTCCCTCAAGTTGAGTAGTTATACAATGTGAAGGGGATTATATAACTTACTTTACAAACTAGGGCAGTTTTAAAAGTAAAAGGCCATGCTATTAGTAGTTGTGCTGAGACAACAGGCATATTCAATGACTATCTAGGGCAAATTTGATGCATGATTGTTTTTAGATAGTGTAGGTGTCTCTGATGTGGGTTAGGAGAATCTAAAGAGATCCTGGGGATGGACCAGACAAGTGAAAGAGGCAGCAGTTGAATGTCTGCCCTGACAGATGACATTTCACTACCAGGAGAAACTTTAGAGAGGACCAGCTAAGAAAACTGGCCTTTCCCCTTTTATCTCTAATTCTCCCTCCCCACCCTGACCCTGGGAGATCTAAAAGCAAAACATTGAGTAGAAAAAAATATTGAAGAGAAAGTTAGAAAACCATTAAAAAGCATTGATTATGTCTGATTTCCCCATTACTGGTTTGCAAAAGCCCAGATTAGGTCCATACTTTGAATTAAATGAGCTTTTGGATAAAAATTGGAGTTTTACTGGACTTCTAAAAATCAGACAGTGGGGGTCTTTTTTATCTTAAAGTAGCTGAAAAAATTATAGGATCTACTTGAAATAATAGCAGTAATAATAGCTAACATTTATATAGTACTTTTTATACATTATTCTTTATACAGTATAGTACTTTTTAATATATCCCAAATACCATTCTAATATTTATATTAGTTCAAATATACATGTTAGTTTTACATATTATATTAACATATATATTAATTTTAATTAATTCTGGGAACTGGGAGCTGGGAATGAAGTTCTGGTGGTCTGGTTCTCCTGGGTCTGAGCTTTCTGCTGCTAAGTATTGCCTCCTTCAACTGATCTGCCTCTGCAGAGAGCAATCAGACAGTAGGGGAGAAAAATAAAACTACTTTGCGACTGTACCTTGTTGAGTCCAGCCTATTTAATTAAACTATTAGACATGCATAAGAATGCAGTGTTAGTCTTCAAGGATCAGTGATAACCAGAAAACTTGGAAAATCATGGTGCTGGAAAAGTAGATCTCGTTTAATATCCCTAAACTATCAAAACTAAGAGAACAAATTAATTTCTGAAGGAGTAGATACAAGGTGTTCAAGTGTGAGCCTGTTGAAATATTTCCTGTCAGTCAGCATGCATCTCTATAGAACTGGGAAAGGCAATGGGGATGTCGTGAGAATGAAGAGATTGAGAAGAGAAACAAGAGAATCAGAACAGTGTGTCCCTGGAGACAAGATTTCCAAGGAGAAGAGTCATCAGTGTTACAGAAAACAAAAAGAATGCTAGTTCACATAGTCGTGAATAGACCTTTTGCTAGTTCTTTATTTTTTAAAGGACACAAACTTTGCCTTTTAAAAATCGATTTCCTGCCTGTAGAATTTGAATTTCTTTAACTTCAAGTGCAAAATGAGAGTCAAGTTCAAATGAAATATCCTATTTTTTCAGGTTCTACCTAGACTATGCTGAATGTGTGGCTGAAATTTAGCTGGACCATGTCCAGGAATGTTAAATAATCCCAGTAGAAGCAGTGCTCTCTTGTTTTTATCACAAATAACTTGCCTAACTTTTATGACTCATGATTGTGGGCTACTCCAAAGAAGCAACAGGGTATCTTAGACTTTTCCTGATAGGGATAAACATAATTGAGAACACATTAAGATCTTCTTTTTCTCAGTGAAATAAATTCAGTGTCACAAGGCTGGGTCAGAAATTAGGTTTATGACAGGGTGTCCCAGATGTCTCTGCAGCTTCCTCTTTGCATCAAATGCCAGAATCTAGTCGTCTTGGTCCAGATGATTGCCAATCTGTGCAGCTGCTCCTCCCACTGCTTCTCCTCCTGGGCAGACATCAGTTCAGTTGTACCGAGGCTTTACGAGGTCTCCAAGAATGTTTGCAAACCACACACTGCATCCTCATTGACCAGGGAGAGGAAAGAAAGATGGAGGCATTGCCCTACAAAGGCAAAACTGCCACAACCTGAGATTAAACTGATGGCATAAATGTATGGTTTGTTGGGAATGTGAAATGACAAACTAGAGCAAATAGGCACTAATCAGGCACATTGCTTTTACTTTGTTTTTTTATCTCTGTGCTTATTCCTCAAACATCAGATGCACTTTGTCTACTCTCAGTTTGAAGAAGCTAGCCTCCTTTTTGGGTGCTTTTAAGGTAATAGCTTTTATGCTCTTTACTTTTGTTTCTTAAATTAGGTTTTGATTTATTGCTTTGTTATTCTCCATTTGGAATAAGAAATGCAAAATTTTTCTTTTAAGTCCTTTATTAGTATTTATTTTAAAGCTGCAGACTCATTGTGAACCTGTATTTTTCTTTACTACAACCCCACCATTGAGAGAAAGCCTGCATTAAAAAAAAAAAAAGAAAAGAAAAGAAAGGACAAAGTGGGTTACAGCGATTTTTCATTAACTTAGGACTGTCCTGGCTTAGAGGCACCACGTTCACACCCTGAAAACTCATGGATTTAGCTTCCACAGTCTGGAAGCTCTGCAACCTTTAGTTCACCAAATTGTTATGATGGGTAAACTGTCACGTAAGTGCTTAACTTTTACCATCTTAGAGGACATTATCTGAGGAAGTAAGGAACATAATTCTTCTAATGCCTATGTTGCTTACCCATCTTTTATATTCTTCTCCATATCTCATCCATACATCCACGATTTTAGGTATCTTATTTGAGCAGTGTGAAGGTACCTGAAGAAGAGTCCAAGGGAGCCAGACCTAGTTGTAAAGACCTAAAGGGAATTCTAAAGAAATAAGTCAGTTTAACAAATTCACTATAAGAATTCATATGATTCTTTTATTTTTAATGATTGGACAAATTCACACTTTTCTGCATACAGAGACAAAATCCATATAGAGATTGTGAGTCCTGAGGTCTGATTAATCTATCCACAGCTTTGTCTCCATTAGCTCTTCAGAATGCCACATTCTTAAAGAGAATCCTGAAGAAGGACCATGAAGAAGAAACGAAAGATATCTTGGACATCCTTTTAAAAAAGTTAACATTTTATAATGATTTAAGTGTAAGCAAATCAGAGACACATGGATTACATTTCCCTTGGAATACACATGGGTTTGAAAGATTAAGGGAAAACAGGCTTGGCACAGTGTGGGTTGGGTATTATTGAACGTAAAACATTTGGAGGAAATATTTAGCTTTTTTGACAAGTGCCAAAAAATGACCAAGCTCACTCATCTGCTTTCCCTCTTCTTTGCCTCTAGCATCAGCCTAAAAGTCAGAGGGCTTTCAAGGTTAAAGAATGTGGGTATTGTATTTCTTTGTCAGGAGATTAACCTTGCCTTATCTCTCTATTCCTCCATCATCTTTACCATTATCTCCCACCGCATAGAAGTATGAATAGTTCCTTTGAAGAGTGATAAAGTTTTGGAAAGAGCTGAGTGAATTCACATAGTATTAAACTCTGTGGAGCCCAGAGAAGGGGGATCAGTAAATCCTTACTGAATCAAATTGACTAAATAGCTTAAAAGAGTCATCTGCCTTTTCATTTATTGTGCAGTTGTTAGCTGGATCATGCCTTGCTGCAAACTCACTCCTTCCTTCCTCCTTCCCTCTTCCCCAGATATTTATTGAGCACTGTTATATATAAGGTAAGGAGCTGAAGATTTGATCTTTTAGGTATTCCTGGGTGGTGACAACCTTAGTGTAAACATGTGGTAGATGAGTGCTAGGTTGAATGTTTTAAAATTTCATTTTTCTTTTAGGCATATGTAGATGATTATGAATAACCCATTATTTGTTCTCTTGCTATTCATCAAATCTGCAGATATGCCTCTTTGATACTGGTTCTATAGTAGAAGAAACAAATATAATTCATTCATAAGTTGTTGGTCTGATTCTACATGCTTGAATGGTGCTCTAAATGTGGGTCTGCAGGCAGGAAGCCATCTCAGGGTGATATCACAATGGACAAGATATGGCCTTGCCCTAATACCTCATTGGAGCTGAGCTTTTTATACTATTTATAGTAATCCACCCGCAACCCCATTCCCTGTTACCAAGGTTCATAGGAATTACGTCTTTAAAAAAGTGATGAGCAATAGCAAGTTAAAGAAGTAATAGACTATATATAGCTTATAATAGGCAAGATATTTATAGGCAGTCTACTTTCCCATATTAAGATAAAGGAGATTTATCATTACATAAGTGTGCTTTTCTGCCCCTGACTGTTGTATATATGAAATCTAGAAACAAAGCCCCAAACTAGAAGTGCAAAGGTTCATCCTTTGAGGTTGTGGGGAAGGGATCTTATCACTCTCCAAGTTTATTAGACCTGTAGAAATACAATTCAGTCAGGTTTAAAGCCTGAGCCCACTGGGCTCTGAGAGCCTGAGCACTTGCCTTTGATCTACTTAGTCTTATAGTCAGCACACTAGGATGGGCTGCTTGTACCTGGTGGGTGAGCAGGCCTGCGGTTGAGACTTTCAGAACAACAGGATATTAAGACCTTGTGAGAATGTCAAAGGGAGCTTCTCAAAGGACCGGCAGTCCTGCCACCTATACCTCTGTCTCAGTCTTTGCTTTTTTCTCCTCTTTCAAACAGATAGTTGCCATTGAACAAATATTCCTTTGCTTAATGGTTTTTATCAAATTTCGCAATACGTGAAAGGTGCTGCCAGTCAATTTAATGGAGAGTTAGACACTTGAAATATCACTTGCTTCCCCTTCCTCTGTCTCAGAAGAACTTTGTTTCCTTGACTCTCTAAGACTTCTGAGCATGGTTAAAATATTTTGTTTGCTTTTATGGCCTCCCTCTGTTTTAATTCGTAATAAGTCACCAACTAGATTTGAAATCTGTATTTATTACATGCTTCTCAAACTTACAGTTAAGCCAGGATGAGTTGATTTTTATCTCTATTTTAAGATTTTAAAGATCAAATCCAAATGTCACTGGAAAATTTTATGAAAAGTTTCTAGATAACATAGCAACCGTCACCTTGGTAATATCTCATATAATAATCACCTGTATACCTCTCTCTTCACTTTTATATCATTTATCTGCATAGCATTAGCATAGCTTTAGTAGGTAAATCCCTTTATGGCAAAAAAGAAGAGGAAAATAAGATCTTACAAATATTTATCTATTCTTTGGCAAGATAGTAGACTTTAAAAAATGACCACAGAATTGATGAATTTTTTCAGTTGCTAAATTGGAGTTAAAAAAACCCACAATATCCATTGTGATCTCCACTGAGGTCTTACATCCATCACTTACACACTATTAAATAGTGACAAACTGTATTTCTTTGTGGCCTATAATTTTCTCTCAGGTATTTATGTTAGTGAAAAGTCTCCGAAATATATGCACGGTCTTTAAATCTGAGTTCTTATTCTAGTGAAATGTGTGTGTTAGAAAAGATACAATGTATGTGAAACACCAAATATATGTGATAAACAATTAACATTCCTGAGGAAGCTGGATGTGTGCAATTTCATGTTAAAAACTCAAGCCAGATTCATTGAATATGTAGGTATTCAATAATGGTTTGAATTGGCAATAGTCATTTTAAAGGTGTGAATTGATATCTCAAAGTGGTTTTGATTTGTATTTCCCTGATGATAGTGATGTTAAGCATCTTTTCGTTTATCAGTTGGCCATATGGGTGTCTTCTTTAGAAAAATGTCTACTTAGATCCTCTGCCCAACTTTTGATTTTATTGTTTTTTTGCTATTGAGTTGTATGAGTTTCTTAATATTTTGGATATTGACCCCTTATCAGACATTATGACTTGCAGATATTTTCTCCCATTCTGTAGGTGCTTTTTCCTTTTGCTGATTGTTTCTTTTACTGTGCAGAAGCTCTTTTTTTGGTTGATACAGTCCCACTTGTTTATTTTTGCTTTTGTTACTTGTACTTTTGGTATCATATCCAAAATAACAGTTGCCAAGACCGATGTCAAGGAGCTTTTCCTTATGTTTCTTCTGGGAGTTTTATAGTTTCAGGTCTTTAATCTTTTTTAAGTTAATTTTTATGAGTGGTATAAGATAGGGGTCCAGTTTCATTCTTCTGCATGTGATTACCCAGTTTTCCCAGCTCCATTTTTTGAAGAGACTATCCTTTCTCCGTTGTATATTCTTGACTAATTTGTCATAGATTAACTGATAAGATACGCTGAGGTTTATTTCTGGGCACTAGATTCTGTTCCATTAGTCTATGTGTCTATTTTTTCCCAGTACAATACTGTTTCAGTTATTGTAGTTTTGTAGTATAGTTTGAAACCAGGAGGTATAATGCTTCCAGCTTTGTTTTTTTGTTTATTTTTTCTTTCTTTCTCAGGATTGCTTTGTCTATTCAGGGTCTTTTGTGGTTACATGTGAATGTTAGCATTATTTTTTCTATTTTTGTGAAAAAATGCCATTGAAATTTTTATAAGGATTGCATTGAATCTATAGGTAGCTTTGGGTAGTATGGACATTTTAACTATGTTAATTATTCTGATCCATGAACATGAGCTATTTTTCCATTTATTTGTGTCTTCAGTTTTTTTCCATGTCTTTTAGTTTTCCTTGTATAGATCTATATTAATTATTCTGATCCATGAACATGTATACTTCCTTGGTTAAATTTATTCCGTAAGTATTTTATTATTTTTTGATGCTATCCTGGATGTGATTATTTTCTTTCTTTTTCAGATATTTTATTATTAGATTATAGAAATGCATCTCATTTCTGTGTGTTGATTTTGTATTCTGCAATTTTACTGAATTCATTGATTAATTCTAGCAAATTTTTGTAGGACTTTCTATATGTAAGTTCATATTATTTGCAAAGACTTCTTCCTTTCTGATTTGGATGCTTTACTCTGTTGGCCTATCCATGGGCTGCCCAAGTATCCTCATGGCACAGCAGCTGGTTCCCCTCTGGGAAGTGATCTGAAAGGGAGAAAGAGAAAGGAAAGGTGAGGGGAGTGAAGGGGAGAGAGAGAGGTAGGGGAGGCAGAGCAGCCTAAGATGAAGGCCTCGGTTTTTCATACCCTTATTTGTGAAGTAACATGCCATCACTTTTGCTGGAAACTATTGCTCATACAGACCAACCTTGGTACAAAGTAAGAGGGAATTCACAAGGGTGTGGACATCCACAGGTGGGACTCCATGGGGGCTGGGTTCCACAGTATGTATGGGAACCCAAAGTAGCAGGGTGTTCTTTGGCTTTTCACTCCAGCCATGCAGTTGTCAGTGTTTGTTTTCTTTTCCCAACTATTTTTTCTAGATCATTGATCTTTTACAAACAGTACAGATTTTTTTAATTGTTCATTGATCCCAAATGGAAATTTCTGATTTCTTTACTCTTCCATTTCAAAAAGGCTTCAAGGTTTTTCTACAATTTAACCAGCAGATGGAGCATGAAAACCTGACATTTTAATAACTACTTTTATTAGATTACATGTTTTACTACCTTATAGCTTTGAAAGGGGTCTTAGCACTGGTTTAATCCTCTCATCCTACAGATTCAAAAGCAGTGGTTAGCGTCAGTACTAGAATCCAGGTCTTTGGATGTTCTGCATTTCCCCTATACCAACTGCTTTGACTGGAACCACTTGATGCTGCCTCCTCAGAGCTTTGAACTCAGTTTATTTCAATTATTCGTTCAGTTCCTACTGTGTTGAACTCATTCAAAAATGGATAAAACAATCTCTGTCCCATAAGAAATTGCAGTTTGATTGAAAAGATGGAGATGTAACTAATACTTTCAATGCAATGTAGTAAGAATCATGATACCTTAGGCTTTAGGGCTGTTTTACCTAAAGGCCATGTCATGGATGTTTGGATAAGGAGACCCTGGGCACATACCTTAAAGAATTAGCAGGGATTATCTAGGTAGACTTTGGGTGATAGAAGGGCATTCCTGGATGAGAGAACATGAGGAAAGGTAGAAAGGAGAGAAATAGCTAGCTGTCTATGGAAAATCAAGTACTTGAATATTTCTGGGGCTCAAAAGAAAAATTAAAGTTAGTTACTCAAGTTCACTGAGTAATGATTGTACTATCACAATTAATAGGACAGCCAGCCCTATCATTACCTTCTAGTGACTTAGAGACTTTTCTTTGTCAGGTAGTCATTCAGTTAACAAATCATTTTTGAAAACCTATTGTGTACCAAGCTCTGATCTATGTGCTGGGAATACAACAATGAATAACAAATATGAAATCTCTGTCTTACATGGAACTTACATAATCAATGAGAAATTACAAATCAAGAGAAGATAATAAGAGCTTTGAAGAAAAATAAAGCAAAGTAAAGGAGAGAGGAGAGAGAGAATGATGTGGTGAGGAAAGTATAATTTTGAACAGTCATTAGGGTAAGCCTTGTTGAGAAGCAAAGACCTTAAGGAGGTCAGTTGTGGTTTAACAGGCTGGTTGAGAAGATCATAGCAGTCTTTTAAGTCATGATGTGAGGAAACAGTTATCACAAGTAGAGCACAAAGAAGGATTGTGAATCAGGAATTTCACAAGACAATATATACCATTTGTGCAACATAGCATACAAATACCTCTATCTTACACATACGTACTATAAAGAGAGTGAGCCTGCCAATACACTAATGACCAGAGGAAGCCAGAAGTCTGATGATTTATGTTTTCTGGAGTTCTTCTTAATGCTACCAACGTTGTGAAATAGATGCTTTGGAATTCCATGCCCATGTTTACTTATTGCTTTATTGATTCGTACTTTAGTTTATTCAAGTAACTTTTGAGTGTTGGTGAGTTCATAGCACTGCACTGGGTGTTCCTATGTGCACTATCCATGGCAATCTAGCTGTATTTGGATATATTTGAAGGCAGACTACAAAAAATACGTAAGTCTTTTTACCTCCTTTATGATGAAAATTGTGTATGATATCTGAAATAAAAAGTGCAAAGGAGAATGTCCTTTTAAACTTTGTCCTGTTTGTTTCTTGTTTCAGCTATATCTATATCTATTTCCAGAAATTTTTTTTACAAAAAGGTATCTTAAGATATACATAGAAAGATATATTGAGCATCTACTCAGTTTTTCCATAGTTCATGAAATAGATGAAAGAAACTTTCATTCATGTCTTTGAGGAGCTCACAATATAGGGCAGACCAGTAAATTGTAATACATTTTCAGATATCCTCTTTAATATTAAAATTATGTTTAATTTTCTTTGTCTCTCAAAGCTCCGTGTAGGATAGAGATTGTGTTTTATTTGTTCATTTCCATGCTTCTAGATCTTGCTAAATGTCTGGCACAAGTATTTAGTGAATAAATAGGGGGCTTATCTGAATTGTTTTCTTTGTTCATTGTCTGTATGAAACCCCCCACATAAGTCAGTCTGGGGTGGTTTAGGTAAACCACTATGTCATGTACTGTGTATGCTCAATCAAAGATGACGAAGGTGATAATTGTCCCAGTTATCCCAATACTATGTTTCTATGATCATTCTATTTTGGGCAGGCTAGGCTTGCTAATTACTTTATACCCATGTGGAAAATCATTAAAGGGCATGCCTCTGCAAAGCTAGGGGAAGGGGGTTGAAAAGCTGACTTTCAGGGTGACTCTTTGTCTTATGATTTATGAGTCTTCAACTGCCAATATCCCTCCATATGTAAACACATGGTCCTTCTATGTTGATAAATCAAGTTAATTTTATTTGTGTACTTTATGGTGTAATATCCCCATAGGACACCATATTATATTGACACCATGGGGATAAATTTGGACAGACTTAGAAGAGTCTGTTTTTTAATGATCTCAGTGGGATTTGCTGCTGATGTAATTTGGAAAACTGATTTTTTTTTTTGCACCAGAAACATTGTCTTTACATTGAAATAGCAAAAACAGAAAAAGTTCAATCATCACCAGCTCCTTTCTTTCTTATTCCATCCGTCAGTTTGGAAGTCATAGAGGGCTTCAGAATCAAAAGTACTTCTGAATTAACTCTTAAGTCACCAACTTGGACTTAAGCATGCATTTTGATTCTTGATGTATTCTTATGGGGTTAATATTGTCTGAAGAGGAAACTGGATAATAAAAAATGGTTTAAAACTACTGCCACCTTTCTAGTTTCTGGAGTCAAAAACCAGAACTTCATTTTCCTAGTGAAACCATGAAAAAAGATGTATTTTACTCTCAGACTTGCCAACATTTTTCCAGGAAATTCTTCTGGAGGTGTTTGTGTGTGTGTGTAAGAGAAAGAGGGAAGAGAGAGATATTGCAAGTCACACACTGGGCTAGTGATGGACCCAGATACACTATGAAGTTTTAATAAGCATAAACATATTTGTGTGTTTTGAAATGACTTCCAGGTTCTTCGTTTGGAATGGAACTTATATTTACCCTTTAGGTGACTTACATTAATTTTTTTTTGCATGTCCCCTATAACAGTGGTCAGGCAATGTTTACTTGACAATATAACTTTATAGAGGAAATAACACAGTACACTATAATTTTGCTATAAATGAAGTTAGAGATCTTCTATTCCAATGGCTCATTTTATGGAAGAGGATTGTCTTAGTCTGCTTGAGCTTCTATAACAAAATGCCATAGAGTGGGTAGCTTAAACAACACGTATTTATTTATCACAGTGCTGGAGGCTGAGAAGTATAAGTTGAAGTTTCCAGCCAAATAATTCCTGGTGAGAACTCTCTTCTTGGTTTGCAGAGTGCTGCCTTATTGCTGTGTCCTCCGACAGTGGAGACAACAAGATCCCTCTCTCTCTGCCTCTTCTTGTAAAGACACTGATACCATCATAAGAGCCTCACCCTCATGACGTCATCTAAGCCTAATTACCTCCCAAAGGACTACTCTTCAAATGCCATCACAATGAGGGTTAGGGCTTCAACATATGAATTTGGGGATGGGGGACACATTCAGTCCATAGCAAGGATCCTGAGGATCAGAGAGGTCAAAAGATGTGTTTAAGTCACACAGCAAATTAATGGCTAAAGTAGACCCAGGAGTCATATCTTTTGAGTGTTTTATTAAACTATGGATTTCCCTGTTTAAACTTACAATGAGAACATGCTAAGTCAATGAATATCTAATATTTCTCCCATCCCCTGCTGAAAGAATATGAATGTCAGTGTTCTAATCTTTTGCTTAGATGGAGAAGCACAGGCTGCAAAACTGCTCCTGGAAGTCATCCTGATTCCTGCTGTTAGGGTTGTAGAAGACAACGTCTGTTTGGGAGGCATTAACCAGGAGCTGTGACAAGACTGGACATTTCCTCCATTCCTTCTCAAAATGCCTCCCCTTAATCATTGTAAAGACAGGTGTGAAGACAGGTATGTCCTGTGGGCAGATGTGTTGGTAAGATTACTAGATAAGAGGGGAAACTGGAGAAGTTAGCTTTACTGACAGGAAGTGCAGCCAATTATATAGCTCCATTAAACCCATATAGTCTTAAGACTGGGCTTCACTACTGAGTGATGAGAGAGACCTTGGAAGGTGAGATGCTGTCTTGGCTGCCCCAGCCTCAACTGAGCTTCATACTGAAATCAGTCTAGTAAGTCAGCTATATCGTGTTGTGCAAAATAACTGCCCCATTATTCTGTGAACGCAGGCAACTCATGGAGCCATGGGAAATAATACATTATTGTTTTTTTAAGGCACCAAGTTTTGAGATGATATGTTATACAGCAAAAAATAACTGAAGCACTTAGTTTACAAAAATTGTTTGTTAGACACATATATTTACCCTTTCCTGCCTTGAAACATCTTTAGTTTAGTGCATAGATTGACCCATTTATTCTCACAGTTCCTGCACTAAGGTAAAGGTACATAAGAATTCCTCACGTGACTACAATTCTTAGTTGTAAATGCTAAGCCACTACATGCCTCTCCTTCTCTTTTCTCATCACTGCCTAATGCCTGCAGACAATCAGGCTGGAACCTAGGCACTTCAATTAGGTCCCAGGTGGCTGTGCCAATCTCAGGTTGCAGCTGTCCCATAGAACCTGGCTTCCACCTTGGTCTCACACTCTCTGGTCTGTCCCCTTTCACTCTCTTGGACTGGACAGTACTCCCACTAAACCCTAGCTGATGATTGGAGTACCAGTTCTTATCCAGCTGCTGATGATTCTTTGTCTTTAAGGATGGATCCTATTGCCAGCCTCCAGCAGTTAACAGGGGAACAGAAGAATTTGTAAAATACGTGAACAAACTCTTTGGGATGAGTAACAGTATTGCAGAGTGGAAAGAACATGGATGTTAGAGTCATACAGACCTGGCTTGTATTCCAGACTATCATTTATTATTAGCTTGTAATTTTTTGGGCAAATTTCTTGATCTCTTTAAGATTCATTTTTTCTAATTTGTGGAATAGGTACTAAATAAATTGTAGCTGTGCTTAATTTCTACCATATAATACTGCTTCTGCAGCTCTGTTAGTTCTCCTTCCATCCTGGTTGTGAAAGACTTCTTCCTTCTCCCTGCCAGCACACATTGTAGGTTCCAGCTCACCTCACACCCAAGCCAGCCATGTCTAGACACTTAGAGTTTCCTAAGAAAAACAAGCTACTTGATAGTCTACCAAAAAGATAGTTGAAAGGCCACACTTAATTGATTCCTTGTAGGTCTTCTACTGGATATTCTTTGGACTTGGGCTGATTTTCATTAGCTCTTGTGTGCACGAGCATGTTCTGATTTACGTGTCTGCCCTACTATTTCTCATTCTTTCTACTATACATCCTTTGAACTCTAGTGAACAGCTTTAATTGATAGTTGTGAGGCAATTATGCCCTGTAATTTTGCACTGTTTCTAAACAGTGTGCTAATTGCTTTACAATTTCCCCTCTTTTCTACTAAAGACATGTGTGTATGGTGTGTATATGTATGTGTTTACTTAAGGACTAATCTATTATACAAACTATCAAAATTTGGGGGGGCAAAACCCAAAATCTGTAATTTTGTAAACAAGGCCAACTCATTTTGGTGCTATACTATATTTTGCAAGCTGTTTTAATTGCATAGGAGAAGACAAAAGACTTTTGGCAGTGTTTTATTCTAACTCCATACTGTATTCCTGTTAATGTACTGGAGGCCCTGCTTACCGGGAGTTGTGCAGAAGGGAAGATGCAATATGTAAATAAACTAATCAGATCAGTGCAAATCATAATACATTCCTTTAAAGTGTCTGGGAGACAGCTGTGTAAAAGAGTGATTTTCATTTTTGTAGCTTTGGGTGAACTTCAGCAAATCCCATCTCTGTGGTTCTGTGATTATAGCTCTGTTGTGCTTCACTTTGATGATTTTCCCCTGTTGACTTTTGTGGGACTGCATATGGTGGAAGCTGGCACTTCAGGCGTAAGTGGCTAGTTTTATTTTCTTCTCTTTGTGGCCAATTGGCTTTAGTACTTTTGTTTCCAGTAATTTAGCTACAAAACCACATGAGCAGAGCTTTTGTGAGGTTTTTGTGTGACCAAAGTAGGGACTGGTGATGTGACAACTGTCTCAAAAGTTTTCTTAGGAAAGCATGGATCATCATTTTTGGAGAAAGGATTCTCTCTCTCTCTCTTTTTTTCCCTAAGAGATTCAACAAATTAGTTCAGTTTACCAAACTTGATGCCATCATTTCAATGTTTTAATCTGGTCAAAACTTCTGACTTGTTTTATATGAAGGAAATATTGGTACCAGTGTAAAATAAAAAATAAAAGTCAGGTAGGTACTCCCACCTCCCGGGGATCCTAATGGAGCCCAGAGAAGGGCGGAAGTGTTGGAGGGTGACTTAAAAGAAATCAGAGTGCTCTTCTGGGTTATCCTAAGTTAAGGGGAAAGCCAGAAGAGAGAAGAAGAAAAAAAAATCACCTGAGAAAAGTGATTCAAATGTTTCCAGTTTTTAATCAAAATAATAAAAGAAGGATTTGAGGCGTTGTGAAAGTATTTTAATGGCAAGGTACAAGTTTTAGTGGTGACATTGCATAATCCAGGATGCTGCATTTTAGAAATAAATTGTGTTGTATATTTCATTCCTAAATGGAGGAACCTGTCATAATCCCTAAGGAATAAAAGGACCCAGATCCCTCAGGTTCTTTCTGGAAAGAAGTATCAATAAGGTGAGGTGTCTGGCCTATGTCTGTAAATTTCCTATTCTCTCATTTCCTGGGGGTGGGTAAATTATGAGACTGGAGATTTCTCTTACTCAAGCTCTGGAGGAATCCTCTGGGTGCAATTTTTCCTAGAGGTAGGAGGACAGATAGAATGCTTGATACAATTTCCTGAGGTCAGATGCCTATAGCCAATTCAAGCTACTTAAATAAATGTGCATTGACACCATCACATTTACCTCCTCATGTACATTTCTATCTACTTCTCTTCCTGTCACATGGATAAAACACACACACACATGCACACATACACGCACACAAACCCCCAGAAAACTCTCACAACAAAAGTAGTCAGTACTTCTCAAAAACAGATTCCTAAGAAACTAGAGTTGAAAGGTGTGAAAGTACACTGAGTAACACTGGTAATTGGTAAAGAAGAAATGAGATACGGGGCTAAAAATAAATAACTTCTGAAATTCAAGTCTCAATGAGTGTATCTTCTCCACATCTTCTGAAGCAATGTACCAGTCTCCATACCTCCTACTACTACCATAGTCGAGACCAACGTAATTTCCTTTCTGGACTACTATGACAATTTCTAATTGAATTCACTTATGGTTTACCTATCTCCTACCTCAACCTAATGTTTGCTATGTCATTATTACCTTTTGGCTCAAAACATTTCAATGGCTCCACATTGTCTATTAGGTAAAGTCAGATCTCCCTGTGTGGCACACAAGGCCATCAGGACCTTTTTTTCTTTTTCTTTCTTTAAACTTTCTTTTGTTGGAAAAATTCGTATTTATTTACAGGTATAATGATTCATGCACTGATAACAAAGAAGCAGCAATATAATTCTTTATGTAGCCTAATACAGTCTTCATGGTAGCCTAGCCTATAAACTAATGAATGAATCGTTACAACATTTTTATAGCATACAGATTATAGCATCAGGACCTTTCTTGACTTAACAGGTCACCTGACTGGTTGCTTAGAGCACTCTAATTTGAACTCCAGCCTTGGTCTCTAAGCATCAGATCTTTTGCATTTATGACTTTTCTTCCTGGAGTGACTTTTAATCACAAAAATCTCCTTATTTTTCTCTACCCTACCTCTTCTCCAAAAAATAGTTCTTATATATTAAAAACAAAACAGTGAACCCGCCAGAAAACAACCCAGAAAGCAAGACAAAGAAACAGGATCCAGAGAATTGGTGATAAGAGACTTCTTCCAAGGTCAGTATCAGGATTTTGGTGCCACGATGAGTTATTTGTCTTACCTTAGGCAGAAGGTCTCTCATTCAAACATCAAACACTTTTTACTTTATCTCGGCAGAAGGAAAATTTAAAGCAATTCTGCTGGGAAGGAGGGATCAACTACTAGATTCTTTGGAAGTCTGAGGGCTTCTTGTCACTTCGGTTAGGTAAGTTTGACTGCAGCTCAGTGAATCCATGCTCCATATACACATAATTCACCTTTAGCAATAGGTGTAAACACTATTCAGCTTTCCTAAGTCGACCAGGAAGGCCACACAATATGTAGAATAAGTGGCATAGACATTTCCCCATATCACATCCAAAAACAGCTTATTCATAAACGTGAAACTCCCTGTCATAACTGAACTGGAGATCAGATCTTGTTCATTTTTCAGATCTTCCCTGCCTGAGGCTTATTCCTCCATGGAGTCTTTCCTTCTTTTTAACTTCACCATAGTCTCCTAGCATGTTGCCCGTATCCATCTCAGCTCTCAGTACAAACTACTTGCGAGTGTGTCTGCTTTTCCTAAGAGACAGTGAATCTTGGAGATGAATTTTGATTATTCATCTTTGTGGCTCCAAGGCATAATACAAGTTTCTGAATGGATAAGTCTTTGATTCTTAAGATCTTATAACTCCTTTATATTCAGAAATATGGAGACCAAATGAGGTGATGGTTTTTAACTTAAAAAAAGTGCTTTTCTCACATTTTATTATTCTCCTTGGGAGAGATCCCCCCAGGACTGATACACTTATTTGTTAACAGTATTTTCAACTGTTGACATGGCAGCTATGCACTAATGTGCAAAAAAATAAAAATGAAAAACCATAGTTATGTTTACATACAGTTTCTATTATAAAGAAGTTGAAACTGTAAAATACCCAATTGGGACAGAAATGTAAGATAATAATGTATAATTGAAAACAGGTGGCAACCATACTTTGTTGCCGTAAATTTTATCAGATCTCCTTTAGCACTTTTTAATTGGCTTCTGAGGAAGGATTTGTGTCCCCAAGAGTTATTCTTATTCTTCTGCATTAGATAATTTAACAAACTCATTTATTTATTGATCTACACATTTTGTAAATATTTTCAATAACTTGCTGATAATACTCAGTGAAGAGATTTTGAGGTGGGAAAGGTCTGAGAAGGAATCAAAGGAACAAAAAATATATCTTTCCTCAGTAAATTTGCGGTCTGGTTTGAGAGGTAAAATTCAGAGCATTAATTCATTTAAATATTTACTACCTATTAGGTGCACAGAAATGAGAAGGTCTATGAGATAAAATATCTATATTTAAGGAGCTTACAATATAGTTATGAAAAGATATGAAAAATACAACTACCACAGGACAAACAAGGACCACTGAACATAAACTCATAATAAGAGTGTTTCAAAGAGCTTGAGAAAAGATACACTGTGAAATAGAGTTAGCAGACATTATTCTCAAGAGGATTAGCTATCCCCAAATTGAAGACCAAAAAACAATCTGAAAAAGACTAGAAAGTAAATATGTTTAAAATGATAAAATGATAAAGGAAAATATAAAAAATAATAACATCAGGGCTGCTTGAAAAAATCACACTGTTCTGAAGGAGAACCAAATTGAACCTCTAGATGTATAAAATACAATTATAAAAAATAAGTTCAGTGGATGAGGTCATTAGCAAATTAATGTCAATTAAAATGCGAATCAGAGAACTGAAAGATGCAGCTGAGTAAACTGCCCAGAATGCATTACAAAGAAATAAAATGATTTTAAATATTATGAGAGATGTTAAAATACTAAAAATATGGAATAAATAAATACAACGATGTATTTCATAAAGAGAAAATAAAGGATTTAGGGGAAAAAAAGTTTTCCATGAAGTAATGGCTGGTAAGTTTTCAGAATTGAAGAAAGGCATGAATTCTCAAGTTCAAAAACCATAATGAGCCTTCAGCAGCAAAAACAAAACAAAACCCAAAATATAAACAGACAAACAAAAATGCAAACCCACACTATGACGCATTATGGTAAAACAAAAATAGCAAAATAAAAACAGGAAACCCCAAACAAAATCCAGAGAGATAAAGAGATTTCTTCTAGAAAGAATACAATTAGTCTGACAACAGATTTCTCATTAACAATACTAACAATGGTCATTAGATGAGCATTCAATTACATGTCTGAAGTCCTGAGGTGAAGCAATCAACAAGCTAGAATTCTCAACCATACGAACTATCATTCAAGACTGGGAGCAAAATAAGCACATTTAATTTTATGAGAAGGTTTGTAGTAGACCTTCTGAAAGTCTACTAAAGTATCTTCATTCTGAATGAAATCAATAAAGAAGTAGAATACTAAGAACCATGTCATGTAAAGAAATTTGTAATCCAAGTAAACATTGACAAGAATGTAATAAAATAATGTCTAACTAGTGGGGAGATTTTAAAACATGGAACTAAAATACTAAATGACAATAATATGAAATTTGGGAGGCAATGGTTAAAATAAAACATTCCAAGGGCCTTGCATTGAAATGGAAGAAGGTATGTGACTCAGAACCACTAGGAATAAAGTAGATGAAAGAAAATTGGATGAATCCAATAGAAATGCTGATTTAGTAGAAATAAAAATATGTAACTTCAAAATATAGAGTAGAAAAAATAAAATGAAGAAAATTGGATGAAACCAGTAATAGTAATAAATGGATAAAGACAAAAGTTAAATATTTAAAATAGATGGTCAAAATAAGTCCAAAGAGAACTGTAAACAATTAAACCTGCCTGATGATATGCAGAGATGATCAGACTGGGTTAAAAATGAATCATAAAGTTTCTGGTTTGTAAAAGTCAGGCATTTGCATTAAAAAGGTTGATTGTAAATGAAAAAACAAAAACAACCCTCAAACCTCTGGGCTTCTAATTTAAGATAAAATGTCACATCAATTTACCAGGAATAGTAATCTCTCCTCCTCCCCGAAAATCATGTATCAATTTTTACATCAAAGATAAATGATATATTTTTTTCATAGATGATGTAATTATCTATAGAGAAAACCACAAATGATTTGCAGATTAATTATTATGAACATTAAGTGGTTAAGAAGTGATCAGAAGGCCAGCATTCAAATATCAATTTGCATTTTTATACATATGCATAAACTGAAACTGTAATAAGAAAAAGATACCATTTACAACAGCAACAAGAAAAAAAGAAAAAGATGTCCAAGAGTAAATCTTGTATGTTCAAGTCCTGCATGGAAAAATTAGGAGTTTCTTGAAAATATACTAAAGAAGACCCAAGTAAATGGACAGATACATGTCTTAGTTTGTTTGGACTACTGTAACAGAATAGACTGTGTAGCTTATCCATAGACTGATCAGCTTATAAACAACAGAAACTTATTTCTCACAGTTCTAGAGGCTGGGAGTCCAAGATCAAGGAGTCAACATGATTGTGTTCTGGCAAGGTTACTCTTCCTGATTTGCCTTCTCACTGTGTCCTCATGTGGTGGAAGGGCCTAAGGATCTCTGTGAGGTCTCTTCTATAAGGCACTAATCCCATTTATGAGGGTTCCAACCTTGTCCAACCAAAGGCCCCACTTCCTAAGATTTCAACATACACATTTTGGGAGGGACACCAACTTTCAGACCATAGCATACATCATGTTCATGAGTACAGACTTTATCAGAAGGCTGTTACTTCTTTCACTTTCAGTCTGTTAGGTAGAACCATGTATCATCTTTGTCAGCTAAAAACAGTTTAATGTCAATGCCAAAGGTTTAAACTAATATACAAGTGCAATTATAGTTCAAATATTTGACACATTGATTCTGTAATTTGTATGGAAGGAAAAAGGCCCAAGAATAGTCAAGACAGTGCTGAGGAAGTATAACAAGGCAAGAAGACTTGCTCTATCATGTACTATAAGTTATTATCCATATTATCCAGTAACAATAATTAAGATAGTGTAGCACTGTCCCAGGGAGAGACAATTAACCAACAGGACAGAATAGAGAGCTCCCAAAGAATCCTATGCTAATATGGAACAGATTTCATCACAGATCCCTGAACAATGGTTGATTTTTCAATAAACAGTGCTGGAACAACCGCAAAATATGTTAACGATAAGATCTCAAATCTGCAGATAATGCTAAACTCTTCTAAAGCAAGAAGAAATGCTGATGTAAGGAAATTATAGGAAGATCTTTTATGGCTATTGATGCAAAAGTGGTGGATGAAGTTCAGTGTTTAGAATCTGCCTATTCCATGCCACAGATACCATCCTTTAGTGTCAAGTCTGGTCCAGGTCCAGGTCAGTTTTTTATCCTTATTTCTGAACACTCTTCCCTAGACTTCTTGTTTATGAGCTGCAGACCCTGGGTACAGTTGGAAGGTAGAGATACATCCAAGTGGCAAGACACATGAAAAGGTTCTGATAGACTCTCAAGGAATCAATAGCCTCTGGTTAAACAAACAGTTCAGGATTCAGCTCAGAATATTCTGTGCCCGTCACCTGCCAGCACTTCCCTTCTCCGCTTCAGCACATGACTAAATGAAGGTTCACTTTTACTTTTGAATATCAGATGTTCTTTAAAAAGTGAATCTAGTGCAACAAATACTATAGTAAAAAATTCCAAAGACAACTAAAATACTTTGTTATCATTCTCTTTCTTGAAATAAATATTAAATGATAAAGTTGAGCTCATCAAGATCATTCTCTGAAATCTTGAACCAACTCATTAATCAGCTGCTCTTGCTGAATAACATAGTAAAGAATCTGTTATCTATTTGGATATCATCGGAAGATGTACAATTATATCGAACTATTATATTGTTAGCAATGTAAATGAGTAATCTTAAAATAAATGACATAAAAGCATTTGATAAAAATTAAAATGTACACAGACATCATTCCCATGGATCTAATGACTGCCAATGAATAGCTTCAAGCAAGAAATGAAACTATTCCATCCCTAAAAACGAATCCATACTAATTACCCTATGTGCAGTCCCTGAGGTGTTCAGATATCTGGACTATGCACCAACAGTTTAGATTTGAAATTAGTACTCAAAAAATTGTTACAATTGAGGTGATTAACTCTCAAACTAAATATAATCATCCAACTAAACAACCCATTGAAGAGCATGTAGCAGAATTAAGATTTCAAACTTACCACAATTCCCAGAAGTTTACATCCCTCAAATAAATGCATTCCACTCAAAAGCAAACAAAATAGCTTTTCAACATAAGAAGTCCTTTGAGTTTCAAAAAACCCCACCAAAGCCAAGTAAGTACTTCATCATGCAAATCAACTACTTTGAGGGAGATGGCCAGTCAGCTGCATGCATGGACGATACTGAGAAAAGCAGAGATCGTTTTCATCTTCTCAGCACGACAAATTCTTCATGCCGCAGATTAAATGACCCCCTTCCCCTTCCCTATACATCTTGAAAAGGGACATTTTAAAGAGTTTTTAAAAGATGTTTTAAATGAAGCAGGTTTCAAATAAATTCCTTTTCCTGTGGCCTCTGAGTTAGCATTAAAAAGAGCAGTTGTGGTAAAGTGGATATAGGCACATGTTGTTATTCCTGAATATGTGATCACACCAATTATTGATTCAATCATTTTGGAAAAGCTTGGATTCTTAGTAATGAGTATGAAAGGTTATGTTCATCAATGTGGCCAAAGTCTGCCACATTGAGTGTATTACTAATATATCCAATTATTGAAATAATATTAAGCTGTGATTGTTCAGATTCTAGGATGGAGAGAAGAGAGGGTTGACTGGGGTTGAAATTGTGACTTATTCTCAAGAGAACTGTGCTAATGGAGGCCCAAGTGCATGTTTAATAGGCTGTGTGGGAGGGGAGTGCCACATTTAGTAGGCACATGATGAATAAAGATTGTCTATGGGCATGAACAGTGGAGATATGATAGTGGAGAAGAAATGGAGCAGATAAATTTTCCATATTGGGGGAGTTTTAGCCTCTGGAAAATTTAGGGCAGAGAATTAAAGAGGAAAATGAAAAGAATTTTAATACATGTACTATATGTTTGGGTATAGTCTTAATTTAAAATTTTTGAAGTTGTTTCTAAATTTCTTAGAGTTAGGACTAATTTTTCTTAAGTGTGACCCTTCTCCAGAACTCAGTCACCATGGTTTCCAAGTACATAAGACATTTATTCTCTTGTGAAGAGAAACCTAGCAGGTCAGTGCAACTCACTGCACTGGTCTTAGAGAAGGCGTGACAAGACCTGGTTCCATCTCAGCAATGCAGGAGGGTGCCATACTCCAATCACTATGTAGCTTATGGCGCTTGTTTGATTTGAGGATCATTTACAAGCATCTGACACCATAGAATGAGGAAATCTTTTAGAGGCTTTGAGAAAGCTGGCAAAGGAATCAAGCAGTTATTACTCCGTATTTTACCTTAACCTAGAGAAACATTGGGAGGAAAAAAATCTTACACTTAAAGGAAGGGCCGTGACAACTGTCACAAGCAGAGAAGTCATAATATTGAATATCAACGTGTATTTCTTGGGTGTACCTCCTGGAATCTTCAGGAGCCTTCCTGGAAGGAAGGAGTTAGGGTCTTTCTTGAAGTAAGTAGAGGCAAGGCCAATAATGTTTTGGCTGTACTTTAATAATTTATCCACAATGATATCCAACCTTCTGGCCTTTACTCCAATCACACTGATATACTTGCGTGTACTCTGCCCTCACAAGTTCTAGTTGTTGCTCAGAAATTTGCCTTGTCAGCAGTAGGCAAACACTGTAGTAAAAGGTTTTCTTTTTCTTTTGATCTTGCAGTCTATCTTTAAGTGATTAATGATTTGTCCAATAACTGTAACATTATTGAAAGATTTTTAAATGCCCTTTAAATCTTTAGATCAATATTAATTTTTAGCGTATATTCTATGTCATTGCACTTATTAGTACATATTGCAGTGCTATATTAGCTTAGTCATTTAATTAAGTGAAACATCCCATTCCTTTACCATGCCATATGATCAAGTGTTCATTGTCTTTTTCATTTGCATCCTAAAACAGATACTAGAAACAAAATTGTGAGTATCTAGAGAGCCATTCTGGGTCAAGAACTACAGTGGATGATGAAGTCAGTATTGGCTATTAAATAACAGATGCAATCATGAAGTTAAAGTTGACTGCATCCAGTGTAGTTCTCTCTGTTTCCTGACCTTTGGATTCAGAGTAGATTTTCCCGCTTGAGGATGAGGTAAAGGAGAATGAAATAGCACTTAAGATTTCTGTAGCAAGAGATTTACACTAGAATACCAACTGCTGTCCAGGTGGGAGAAGACCCCTTAAAGGAAAACTCTATTTTTGGATGGGAAATGTACTTTGAAGCAAAAACTCATCTTGAATCTTAGGATCTAATTAGAATCGAATTGAATATTAGCTTATGATTTTCTCTAGTGGATTTTGCTAGACTGAAATATTTATTTAAAGTTTCATGAGAATGGAGTACGGGAATTATGGAAAGCAGATATATTTACAATTTATAAAGTCATCAGAATTCTTTTTAATGCTCCAGTTGTTAGGCTGGAGGCCAGATCTTTGATTTCTAACTGAATCCATTTGAATCTTTTGTAGTTGATGACTAGAATACCTAAGAATTCTAAGTCACTTACTAGTTTCTATTCTAAAGTATAATTTCTTCATTCTATTGCTTATGTCTTTTGCTTGTTTAATTACAGAAACAGCTTGATTCTGCTGAAGAATTATATACTGACAAAGAACAAAACAATACTCACTTTTACCCTAGAGGCAAAATTATTTGATAAAATAAATCTGCTGGGTTTTGAGTAAGAAGAGCTTTAAAGAACATCCCCAAACTTGCCTTTTTGATTTAGTTTTACAGATCATCATTTCTTAGAGTAAATTCTATAATTGATCAAGGGATGAAAATTGAATGAGGAAAACAAATGCACTGAACAAGATTACAATGAGATGCTACTGTCATCTTCAATTTGTTTTCTGTGAACAAAGGCAGTTGATGCCCATTAACAGTTACCCATTATTACTCAATTTTAAAAATGACTGCCATAAATATAGAGAGGTTCTTCCACAGTTCTCACCTAGAGTGTTGAGACTAGGATTTGATGACTCTCAGTTAAGGAACAGTGAAATTATACGTCACCAGTAATTTGCCGGATAATGGAAAAATGAATTGAGCAGATAACTTTGCACACAGTAGGTGCTCAATAGATGGCAACCAGATGAATGAATGAGTCGAAAGCAGTGTTAGTTTATTTTAGTGAATATTTTGATGTTTTAGGTTTGTTCTGGTTGAACAGATTTGGAAACCAGTGAAGTGGTTTGTTCATACCTCCTTTCCATTCAAACCAAGTTTCAACACTAGTTTCAGTACATTACCTCCCTGATAAAAAATCTTCGATGACTATTTTGACCTCAGGATAAAATAAAACTTACTAGCTTTCAAAGCAAAGATCTACAAAATCTGGCTTCACCCAATTTATTCAATCAAGTTTATCACTAATAAAAGATCCACTCAGATCTTGTTGTTCCCCTCACTATTTTCTAAACAAAACAAAACAAAACAAAACAAAAACGAAAGACTGCTTCTCACTTCCAAGTCTGATTTTTTCGGGTTATACTCACTAACAATTTTTTCCCTATCAAAATTCTACAAACTCTTCAAGTAAACATTTTTTAAAAACTGTGAGATGTTTCTCTTCATAATAAGGCTCTGTGCAGGTTCAAAACACTATGAGAGTTCCCATGTCTCAAATAGAGCTCTCACTACCCTTCTGTAAACCACCGGCCTCCTCACTGCAGCTGTCAGAGCATCTCCCTTCCAGTCTTTTGATAAAAGCACATTTCCTTTTAAGTCTCATACCAGCAGGCTGTACCATTCTCTGATGTTATTTACTGATTTCCTAATCATTTCCCTTCACTCACTGAAGTCTTTGGCAACTTTTGAGACAACATTCATGATCGTCCTCTCTACTCATCTCCTGCCAGAGTTGAATGTTTCGTTTCACTTGTAAAAAACAATCAGGTTTTAAAATTCTGGTCTTCCTTTTCTCCAGTTAATTTTATCTGATATTTTGGAGCCACTCATTCCTATAACTACAACATAAATTTTTTTCAATAGACAGATATTTGAAAATTATAATTTCATTTATCTCACCGTGACCAAAGATCTCTTACCTGTTAAGCTTCCTTACACTTGCTACCACTATAGCTGCTCATAGGACACGCTAGTCTTTAATTTCTCCCATTCTTTCCCATCATCCAACCTTCTCCAGGGCACTTCACTTTTCTTACTCAGTCTCACTCCTTGGAGGGAATAGCATATGACCTATTTTCCCTCTAAGTACCTAATTCCCATGTGTCCCTATCCTTCCACCATACTAATTAGTAACTCAATCCAAAATCAGAACCCAAATCCCTGTTCTTGAGACCTCTACGTGAATGGTTGAAGGCTAGTAGTTTAAACCATACATCCGTGCAATTTGGTCTTGCTCAATTTTGTGAACTTAGCACTGTCCATAATTTTTACCTATAGCTTTCATAAGCTTCCTTTCTCAGGTCCTTCGAGATTTGCCAAATGGAATCATATAATACGTAGTCTTTTGTGAGTGGCTTACTTTCAGTTAGCATGTTTTCAAGGTTTATCTTTCATCACTGTGGCATGTCTCAGGACATTGTTTCTTTTTATTGTTGAGTAAGGAAATGGATTGCTGAATAAGGAAATAATGAAATTTCTGGATAATATGGAGACTCTATGTCTAATGTTCTGAGGATCACTCAAACTGGTTTCTGAAGTGGTTACATCATTTCACAATCCCACCAATAGTGTATGAGTATCCCAATTTCTTTACATCCATGCCAACAGCTGTTATTGTCTATCTTTTTGATTATAGTCATCCTAAACGAGTATGTAAAGTGGTGTCCCATTGTGATTCTTATTTTCATTTCCTAAATGATTAATGGTGTTGGGCACCAGTTCATGTGGGGTTTTTTGCTATTTATATATCTTGAAAAAACTGTCTTATTTAGGCCTTTTGCCCATTTTAGCATTATGGTTATTTATTTTTTATTTTTGAACTGTAGAAATTCTCTACGTATTCTGGTGACAAATCCTTAATCAGATTTATGACTTGTAAGTATTTTGTGTCATCTGTGAGTGGTCTTTTTATTTTCTAGGTTGTATTCTCTGAATAAAAAAAGGTTTAAATTTTTTTAAATCTGATTTTTTTGTTTCTTGTGCTTTTGATGTCATATCTAAGAAACTATTGATTAATTCAAGGTCACAAAAATTCATTCCTTTGTTTTCTTCTAAGAGCTTTATAGTTTTAGCTCTTACATTTATGGTATGATATATTGTGAGTCAATCTGTGTGTCTGAGTGAGGTAGGCATCTCAGTTCATTCTTATGTATTTGGATATACAGATACCCAAAAACCATTTTTTGAAAATACTATTCTTTCCTCACTGAATTGTCTTGGCACCTTGTTGAAAATAAATTGATAAGGTTTATTTCTGGACTCTCAATTTATTCCATTTATCTGTTTATTTTATTAGTTTCCTATTTTTGCTGTAACCACAAACTTAGCACAAACTTAATGACTTAAAGCACAATTTATAATCTTACAGCTCTGCAGTTCTGGAGGACAGAAATTTGAAATGGCCTCACTGGGCTAAAACCGACCTGTTTCCAGGGCTGTGTTCTTTCTGGAGGCTCTAGGAGAGAGTCTTGCTTTTTCCAGCTTCTAGGGACTGCATGTATTCCTTCACCTTCGCTTGCTGCCTTCTTCCACCTTCCAAGTCAGTAGTCACATTGCTCAGACCTCCACTTCCATCACCATACCTCCTCCGACTCTTACTCTTCTGCTGTCCTCTTTCATGTGTAAGGATCCTTGTGACTACAGTGGGCCCATTTGTATAATCCAGGATGCTCTCCCCATCACAAGATTCTTAATTTAATCACATATGCAAATTGTCTTTTGCCATGTTAGGTAATGTATTCCCAGGTTGAGGAATTTAGGGCATGGACATCTCTGGAGAGGCTGTTTTTCTGTCTGCCACATATGCATATGTCAGGTCCACACTATCTTGATTACTGTAGCTTTGTAGTAAGATTTTTTTTTTTTTGGAAGTATAGTTGACTTACAGTATTATATTAGTTTCAGGCGTAAAGCGTAGTGATTCAATATTTTTCTAGATTATACTCCGCATAAAATTGTTCTAAAATATGAACTACTATATATAAGATAGATAAAAGACAAATTTCTTCTGTATAGCACAGGGAACTACATTCAGTATCTTGTAGTAACCTATAATGAAAAAGAATATATGTATGTATATGTGTGACTGAAACATTATGCTGTACACTAGAAATTGGCACATTGTAACTGACTATACTTCAATTTAAAAAAATGTTGGCTATATTCCCTGTACATTACATCCTTGGGTGGGAATGTAAATTGGTACAGCCACTATGGAAAATAGCATGGAAGTTCCTCAAAAAGTTAAAAATAGAACTACTATATGATCCAGTAATTCCATTCCTGGGTATATACCTGAAGGAAATGAAAATCCTAATTCAGAAATTAAGTTTTGAAATTTGAAGTGAGTCTTTTAACTTTGTTTTTTCTCAAGATTGTTATGACTAAGCTGAGTCCCTTCCATTTCCATGTAAATTTTAGGATCGCCTCACTAATTTCTGCAAAATGCTTAGCTGCCATTGTGATTTCGATACAGATTGTATCAAATCTATAGATCTTATTGATTTGTGTTGAATTGTGTTGAATCTAAATATCTTAACAGTAAAGTCTTCTGATCCATCAGCGTGGGATGTCTCTTCATTTATTTAGATTTCCTTTAATTTCTTTCAATAATGTGTATACTTTTCAATGGAGTAGATTTGTACTTCTTTTTTTCTTTTTCTTTTTTATTGAAGTATAGTTGATTTACAGTGCTGTGTTACTTTCTGGTATACAGCACAGTGATTCAGTCATACATATACATATTCTTTTTCATTATAGATTATTACGAGATATTGAATATAGTTCCCTGTGATATACTATATGACTTGTTGTTTATCTATTTTATGTATAGGAGTTTGTATCTGCTAATACCAAACTCCTAATTTATCCCTCACCCCTCTTTCCCCTTTGTTACCATAAGTTTGTTTTCTGTCTGTGAGTCTGTTTCTGTTTTGTAAATAAGTTCATTTGTCTCATTTTTTAGATTCCACATATAAGTGATAATCATGTGATACTTGTCTTTTTCTGTCTGACGTTTCACTTAGTATGATAATCTCTATGTCCATCCATGTTGCTGCAAGTGGCATTATTTCACTCTTTTTAATGGCCAAGTAGTATTCCATTGTAAATATGTACAACTTCTTTATCCAATCATCTATGGATGGACATTTAGGTTGCTTCCATGTTTTGGTTATTGTAAATAGTACTTCTGTGAACATTGGGGTGCATGTATCTTTTTGAATTGGAGTTTCCTCTGGATATATGCTCAGGAGTGGGATTGCTGGATCATATAGTAACTCTATTTTCAGTTTTTTAAGGAATCTCCATATGGTTTTCCATATTGGCTGTACCAAATTACATTCCGCCAACAGTATAGAAGGGTTCCCTTTTCTCCACACCCTCTCTCACATTTATTGTTTGTGGACATTTTAATAATGGTCATTCTGACTGGTGTGAGGTGATACCTCATTGTAGTTTTGATTTGCATTTCTCTAATAATTAGCAATGTTGAGCATCTTTTCATGTGCTATTGGCTATCTATATGTCTTCATTAGAGACATGTCTGTTTAGGTCTTCTGCCCACTTTTGGATTGTGGTGTTTGTTTTTGTTATTGAGTTATATGAGCTGTTTGTATATTCTGGAAGCTAAGCTCTTGTCAGTTGCATTGTTTGGAAATATTTTCTCCATTCTGTAGGTTGTCTTTTCATTTTGTTTATGGTTTCCTTTGCTGTGCAAAAGCTTCTAAGTTTAAAAGTCCCATTTGTTTATTTTTGCTTTTATTTCTATTACTTTGGTAGACTGACCTTGGAAAACATTGCTATGATTTATGTCAGAGATGTCTTACCTATGTTCTTTTCTGGGATATTTATGGTATCTTGTCTTATGTTTAATTCTTTAAGCCATTTTGAATTTATTTTTGTAAATGATGTGAGGGAGTGTTCTAACTTCATTGATTCATATGTGGCTGTCCAGCTTTTGCAACACCACTTGCTGAAGAGACTGTCTTTTCTCTGTTGTATATTCTTGCCTCCTTTGTTGAAGATTAATTGACCATAGGTGTATGGTTTCACTTTCTATTTTGTTCTATTGACTCATATGTCTATTTTTGTGCCAATACCATAATGTTTTGATGACTGTAGCTCTATAGTATTGTCTGAAGTCTGAGAGGGTTATTCCTCCAGCTTCTTTCTTTTTCTTCAGTATTGCTTTGACAATTCTGGGTCTTCTGTGATTCCATATAAATTTTAGGGTTATTTGTTCTAATTCTGTAAAAAATGTCTAGGGTAATTTGATAAAAATCACATTAAATCCGTAGATGACTTGCATTTCTTTGTTAAAATTATTTCTAAGTGCTTTATCTTTTTGAGGCACTGATAAAATTGTTCTCTTAATTTCTTTCTGGGATTGTTCATTGCTAGTATATACAAATACAATTGATGTTTGTATATTGATTTTATATCCTGCAACTTTGCTGAGTTTGTTTGTTACTTATAGTAGTTTTCCTGTTGTTTCATAGGATTTTTTTAATATATAAGATCATATTATCTGCAAATTAAAATAGTTTTACTTCTTTCTTTCCAATCTGGATGCCTTTTATTTCTTTTCCTTGCTCAACTAACTTGGCTAGGCCCTCCATTCCATTGTTGGAGAGATGGTAAGAGTGAACATCCGTATCTTCTTCCTTATCTTAGAGGGGAAAGGATTAGTGCTCACCATTAACTGTGATATTAGCTCTGGGTTTTTCATAATGTCTTACCAGGCTAAAGAAGTTCTCTTCTATCCTAGCTTGTTGAATGTTTTTATCATGAAAACATTTGTCAAATTCTTTTTATTTATCTATTTAGATGGTCATGTGATTTTTGTCCTTTATTCTATTCATATGGTATATTACATTAAATTGATTTTCAGAGAACAACCTTGCATTCCTAGGATAAATCCCACTTGATCAAGCTGTATAATCCTTTTTGTATGTTGCTAAATTTAGTTTGTTAGTATATTGCTAAGAATTTTTGCACCTATTTTTATAAGAAGATATTTGCCTGTAACTTTCTTTTCTTGTGATGTCTTTGCTTTGTTTTGTTATCAAGTTAATATTGGTTTCATAGAATGAGTTAGGAAATATTCCTTCTTGTTTATTTTGGAATAACTTGTAAAGAATTTGTATTAATTCTTTAAATTCTTGGTGAAATTCAAAGTAAAGCCATCTGGGCCTAGGCTTTTATTGTATGAAGTTTTAAAATTACTGTTTTGATTTTTTAATTTATTATAGATCTACTCAAATTTTCTGTTTCTTCTTGAGTCAGGTTTGGTAGTTTTGTGTCTTCCTAGGAACTTGTCTGTTTCATTTATTATCTAATTTTATGGCATATTATTCATTCCAAGTCCTTTAAAATTACATTTAAGTTTTACATATTGAAGTATAAATTACACATATGAATTGCTCATATTTTCACTGTTCTGTGACTTTTTAATGAATGCATATAACCCAGATCCTATGAAGATACACAGCATTTCCATTATCTCAGAAATTTTCCTCATTCCCTTTCCCAGTAATTCCCTTCCTTTTGCTGAAGGTAGATATTATTCTGATTTCTATCACTGTAGATTAGTTTCCATTCTCAGGAGATAACTAATCTGCTTTCCATTACTGTAAATTAGTTTGATATTCTAGAATTTTATATAAGTGGAATCACATAGTAAGCACTCTGCTTTTTCTGGTTTCTTTCACTCAGCATAACTATTTTGA
This sequence comes from Vicugna pacos, assembly GCF_048564905.1. Taxonomy (NCBI): domain Eukaryota; kingdom Metazoa; phylum Chordata; class Mammalia; order Artiodactyla; family Camelidae; genus Vicugna; species Vicugna pacos. The sequence continues at coordinate 46,081,672 of NC_132988.1, forward strand.
GATTCATTTATATTGTTACATGTATCAGTAGTTTATTCTTTCTATTGCTGAGTGGTATTCCATTGAATAGATATACCACAGACCTTTTTCTGACTGGTTTTAGCTGGTTCCCTTTTGCAAAACTCTTCCTTTGTAATCACTCACTCAATTCTCTTTCCCTCCTTCCCTGATTTTCTTGGACACTGGGCTCCATCTTAGTCTCATTCACCTTTTGCTTAGCTGAGCTTCCATCTCCTTCAGTCTAATCCTTTCTTTTATTCTTTTGCCATTGCTCATTATAAAGAACAAAAATGTAAGTCTGTATGAATTTCCCAAAGGGTGACATTCTGAGGTTAGGAACTCAGGAGGGGCCTGACACTGAGAAGTGCTTTTCTTTAGGTTGGTTCTTGGATTCTCAGGAGAATTGTGGGATGTACTCATTTAAACTTCAGGGTACATTGCCTCAAAAACCATTTTGGGTGAAAACACAGTATAAATAATAAATAAATAAAACATCCTCCTAGTTACTCATCTTTGATATGCCAGGTGTGGTTTAAGGAACTTCTGGTAAATCCTGGATATGGCACATTAAGGCAGATCTGTTATCTATTATTAGGGCCTGGATAAAGGAAGCCCATTTTTAGATGGTTTCCTCCCCCTGGGTATCTTGAACTGGGTGTTAAAGAGTGGAACATATGTTTTAGATGTAGAAATTCATGAATAAAATGGCCTTTGGGTAAGCCTAGGTATTTTAAACATCTGGTCCTCAAATGCAGGAATCAACTTTCTATTCCTCTTGATGTAAGAACTATTACGTAGGTAGGGGGAAATTCCAGGGCCACAGCAATAGCCTTTTAACTGATCTCATTGTCTTCATTCTGTCCTCATATTATTATATTTTAATATTTTTATTTTTCTGTAACACAGACATGATTGTTTCTAATTAAAAAAAAAAAAAGCCTTTGACAGTCTTCTGTTTCCTTTAGAATAATGTTCAATTCCCGTCTCTTGGCACTAGAAGGCTTTTACCACTTGTTTCCTTTCATTCTCCATGTCTTCTTCAACTCTCTGTTGTAAGCAATGTGACTAGCCTGTGCATTTTCACGTCTCTGTATCTTTGCTTCTTCTGTTTCCTCTGCCTAGAACATCTTTTCTTCTGAAATTGTATGTACCTTTCAGTACTCAACTCCTATGTCACCCTCCATGAACACTAATCCTGAGCTTTTTCCATACCATAATTACTGTCTCTTCTGGCTGTTCTGGAGTTACAGCAGCTAAGATTTACTATTCACATACTAAGAGGTAGGTACTATCATTATACCCCTTTTTAGTTAACAGACCCACAGCTGGTAAGTGGCAGGATTCAAGTGTCAGTGTTCCTCACTCCAGCACTCATACGTTTATCACCTATGACTGAAGCACCTTGTGTGCCTTTTATTATGGAACTTATAACTGAATATATTGCACTTTACTTCAAAAATTATTTGCTTTGACGGTAGAAATTTTACTCATTCACCAGCTGTCCCACAATGCCTTGCAGAAGGCCCTTCATCACAACTATTTAGTAAATTAAGAAAATGTTTGACAAATTCTGCTTATGCCAGGCATCCATTCAAACTATCCTAAAGAGAAGTGAGAAATCTATTCAGGCATAATAAAGCTGTTAGAAATATTAGGCATATTTCTGAGCTTAACAGAGAGATCTCAAGAAATAGAAGTGCAAGAAATGAGAAAGGGGAAAGGCATCAGAAAATAAGGTGACCATGTTTTGACTCTTTCTCTCTTAGGAGTTATGTGGTTTCTTGTGTCCTCTTTTTGACCACTTTCTCTTTCTCTCCCTCTTGCTCTCACTTTCCCTCTTACTTTGTGACAAGAAGTGATGACTCTATTCATGTAGCATCATTTTCCCTATGCTCCACTGCCAACAGTAAACTGACTGGAATTCTATGACCTCTGTTTTTATTCATGAAAGATGAAATCTGAACAGGGCAGGTGCTTACCCTTGGCCCACCAGCCTGTAACCAGAGGACAAGAGGCACTACCAAAATAACCTCAGAGCTGTAGAGACAGTTCTCAGGGAAGGGAGGACTTAGAACAAGAAGCAGAAACCTCTAAAATAGTATCTGCTTAGATAAATTAATGTTCGTATCTTGCTAAATTAATGTTTTATGTGCTATGTTTTCCATGTGTTCTGGTAATAATAATTATTTTGTTGCTTCTTAACTGAAAATGTGGACACCAAAAGACAATGTGTTTGAATATTTCAATTCCAGAGCCTGCTCCTTAAATCTCATTGAACAAGACAATAGCAAAAGATTTCCCGTGTCTTTGCTTTCAGAGAAAAGTTGTCCATGTTGCCTAGGCACTTGAAAATATTTTGTACTTGGTGGCTAGGAGATTTTAAAAAGTTTAATTATACAATGTAATCCATGCTTTCAGTGTTAATAAGTGACTGGATATCATGCCATGCTGTATTGACCTTTAAGAGGTCTCTAATTTTTGGAAGGAACATATAATCCCTCAGAGAAACCCACTTGGATGCAGAGGACATAAATCCTTCTGTACCCAATGTATCTCTCAAGGTTTTATCAAAAACTGTGTATCTTACTGTCTCTGATGAACAGTGAAAAGAAGTTGTTTTTCTCACTGCTTATCTGCTTGGTAAGTTGGTGGTTCCTCATAGAAAGGATTTTACCCCCTATTTGAGTAAAGTGTCAGATACTTCCCATCATTTTCAGTGGGAATGGCAGCCAGATCTATCACTGCACAGTGAGCCATGCCAAAGGCAAGGATGTCCAGGAGTGGACCACAAATTGCCTCCGAGGATTTCGTATCATAGTTTATTAATTGAGTGCTGACAGTGTGTTTGCCTCTCTGTTAAGGGAGGGAGAAGAAGCAGATTCAGCTTTTTCTATTCAGTGTCTGAGTCACTCATACAATATGGGGTTGGTTGAAATACTCTCGTGGCTACATCATCTAAAGTATGAGCTGCTTTATTTGCATGGTCTAATTTCTTCTCATGCAATGGGGGAAATTATGGTTTGATAGCATTAGAAAGGTAGGAAGTCCAGAAAAATTGAGAGATGAAAAACAACTGCCTAATTAAAAAATAATCCTTCTCTTTTCCTTTTGCCATCTAAATCCTATCTTCTCACCCTCAACGTGTGAACTAGAGTAATTTGGCTTGTTGTATGTGTAGAAGAGAGTAACCCTCAGAAATGAACTCAAATTCATTTTATGTCTCTGGAGATTTGTGGTTCTTCAATATTAGTGCAGATTCCTTTCCTGTGTGACAGGAGGAGAGATTGGGTGAAAGCCAGACTGAGTCTTTACCATGCCTCGCAAATGCCAATTATTCTAATTGGATTATTTCTTCTGTTAACAAGTTCCTTTGCTTTCTTAGACAGTTATGTAGGGAATTCTCCCCAAGTTCTTCCAATCTCATATGACCCAGATGTCTCTATAAGGCTAAAAATGTGAACAAATTATGAAAAACTTGAAACAACTTTAGACTGTTAGTTTCCCTTGGGACAGGATAGCTTGAGAATGCGTTACCTTCAAGTCTGTGTTAAGTGATTGATGAATTCAATAAAGGTATTTGATTTTTAATAGGAACTATTTCTTGGAAGAAGTATCAGTGAATCATAGAAGGTAACTAATTGCACCTACATGTAATTCTGAATCCACGAGGATGAACGTGTATTTGTTTACTATATTGCGTGAGGAAGAAGGAAGATAGAATTATGATACAGGAAACAGGAGTCAAATTAGAACAAAATTTTTAACTGGCAGATACAGTGAGATAAAAGGTTACAGCTAAAAACACAAAGCGTGAATTTTGAGTTTCTCAGATAAAGAAAGTACTTACGACCATCAGGTAATAGTATAGTACTTCCAATTTCACTTTATGGCAAAACATTTTTTATTATCTCTTGATGCAGAAATTAGATATATAATTTCTTTTGCACACAAACTATGCATCTTCTATAGTAAATGAAATAATTCACAAGCAACTTTATTTGTGATTGATTTCTTCTATGGAAACAAAATATTGGCCGAGATTTTTGGTTTTGGCTCAATTATTTATTTCTTATGCACCTATTATGTGCTGGGCTTGAACTTGGAACTAGAGGATACGCTCATTTTATTACTGTGCTGTCCACACTCAACATCTCAATAAACATACACAATTGCACTCCTGATATAGAAGCCAAACTTAATTCATGGATTTTCAATATCCATCTTTACTGTAGCTCTAATGCAAGATCACCCTATTTCAAGCCATTTTCTTGATCCTTTCTACAATAAAAAATATTCTGGCCAGCAAAGCTGTTGTGGGATTAGAGCTTGTTGTAAGTTGACTAGTATGGATGTCAATCCAAAGGCCACTCAGTGTAGCAGAGCAGCCCTTGGGATTTGGAACACTTTGGATTCTTCCTCCAAAAGCATCTATAATGAATAGAGTTATTTTGAAAGCATTCCCTGCAGTTAATGCCTGAATTCAACCAACTGGGAATAGGAAAGCAGATCCCTCTCAATACACCACTAACTTGGATTTCTATGGTATTATGCACAATCTTCTCATTTATTTTTACAGTGATGGAGTGGTTTCTGAGCCAAGTTCTGCAGGCGTTTGGGGGAGAAGGAAAAGGTTTTAGATGGTTCCAAATTCTTGAAGTGATGATTGATGTTTTTTATATTCTTGCTCTTCTTCAGAAATGAAAGCAAACGCACCAAACTATGCACCTTAGAGCAGAAGGATGCAATTCTTGGCCTCTTGGCTCTTTTTGGCAACAGTCAATTCCTTTGATTCAAGAATGTTTTGTTTGTTCCGCTGCCCTTTAAATTCTATTGTCTGTATTCTGAGAATTGCTTCTCCATCTTTTTACTAACTTGTTTTATTACTTTGAACCAGAAAATGAGAAAACAGAAACTGAACCCAGCAGAAGTAGATGATAAGACCACATTAATCGTGAAAGTGGTATCTATCATCCCCTTTAGTGTTTGCTTAGCAATTTCATAGATGTGACTCCTTCTTATTAACACCCTCTTTTCCTAGAGGAGGTAGTTTACTAGAAAGGGATTTTGATTCCTGCAACTTTTGTTAGTTCTCAGATACACATGCAATAAGTCATTATGTGGAAATTATATCAGTAAACGCATGCTGATTTTTGTTTAAGGAAAACCCTATAACATAAACAAGAAATGTCAGTGATCTAGCACTTTTTATTTACTGACAGTCTTTCCCCCAAATCCTTTTCTCTTATTTAAAAAATAATTATTAACTATGACCTTCAGTATTTACTTTGTAGTGTGGGTTAATTGTTGATAGGATGTATTTTAGACCAAGGAAAACACAACATTTACTACATAGTTATTAAAGAGTAAAAATAATTGGAAGAAACAATTGTCCAAGAAGCCTAAATGAATAAAAATGCCTAAACAAAAAAAACTTTTATTACAAGAAATTCTTTTCCTTATGCATAATGAAATCCTATCAATTTGCTTCATTGGAACTATGTTTTAATGATTTAACAGTATTAAATCTAACAAGTAATTTCCAATATAGAATGCATCAAATATTTCTTTCAGTATCTAGCTGAATCAGAGCCATGTACATGTGTTCTGCAGTATCCAAGAGCAATGTAAGGAGTAAAAGGGGTTTGTGATTCTGTGACAGAATTGAAAATAGCAAGAGTAAAAGGTAAGCTTTGTTTCCCAGGAATAACCAACTATGGAGGAAATTTTTACTGCTCTAGGATCTAGATTATTCTAGCTATTTTAGGACAATATCTGAGAGCTCTGACATAGTCAGGAAATTATATGTTGATATATGGAAAATCTCTTCTAAGACAAGAGGAGTGTGAGAAGTTCTTTAATTATTCTTTGTAAAATTGACCCTCTGTTTCCTGTACTTACCTTATGCTTGTGGTGCAACTCCTGAGCTAAAAACTGAAATTGCTTTAACTTCATTTAGAGATCAAAGAAAAATCTTTTTAATTTTATGTTTTATTTATTTTTTAATTTTAGTTTTAGTTTTGACTTTACAATAATGGGAATGAATAAAATGAATAAAAATGAAAGACTAATGGAATTAAATTTAACTCGAATAAGTCTCAAGTAGATTCAAAATTAGTTAATAGTAGATGTTGAAAGTAGTGATGATAAGAGCAAGGTAAATAAAATTTCATTCTTTTAAGACAATCGTCTTGTGCCAGAATTAACTGGGGCTGCCGGAGGCAGTCCTTATATAAAGCTATAAGCTTGTCGATGTAGTAAGTTTAGATAAAAGAGATTATGCCTCAAATGTTTTGACATAATCATCATCATTAAAGGACAATTGCCACGAAGAATAATGGCCTCAAGAAGCACAATCCACCTTTGCTATTCTTTCCTAGAAGCCCAGGATAATTTTTATGGAACCAAAGTTGAAAGCTATTACTGTATTCTCCTGCTTCACCTGCTAAAGTTCCAGTAGGTACTTTGAAAACTGAATGAAGGAATGAGTAATGGAACTGTGGCTCTAAAACAAAGGATCTGAAATAACACATGGACCTTCTGCCTACTTTCAAAAATTATGAGAATTGCTTCTTTCTTTAGGTAGACCACATGTATCACTATGAACATAACATTTACCAACTTAACATTGAATTAAAAGGTCTAAAATCTTGTTATGCTTGAAATGACTCTTCTAAATACCAACCCCCCCCCCAAATACAGAAAAAAGAAAAAAGCTGTGTCATATCTCTTGGAATCTGCAATCCCTGAATACCAACAAGAGAGTGATATAATTTTGGTTAAATGAGTTATCCTGGTACCTGGCTTAAAAGATGACCCAGAAAACACAGATGTCTCTGAAACATGTCATGTTTCTATTTTCTGTGAGATTTCTTTTTCTTTCCTGATCTTTTCTATTTCAGTATCTTTTCTTGAACTGGGTAATAATCAAATTTTGAAAGATACAGGTCATGCTCCCAGTAAAGCACTCTGCTCCCTTTCTTATCAGTGTGGGCTGACTCTAACAAGGGGGACCTGATTATATGTCAGCTAGAGGTTAAATTTGATACATCAAATGATTTTGGCTTGCTAAAAAATAAAATGAAACAGGAGCCCAGAACTTCATAAAGATGGCACCCAATGGAATCCTGTGAGACATAAGTGTCAAAGAGTGAACTAGCAAAGCGAATCACACCTTTCACTCCACTTTCTAGAGACATTCTGATTGTGTTCTACCATCCAGGAAGGAGGAACCTTTATCTCATGTTCAGCTATTCTTGGCTTGGAAGACCACAGGGACACTGCTGTTCCTCTAGGCTCAAAATCTTGCTTTGGTGCTGTTTTGGAATATACTCAGTCTTAGGCTTGGGTCCATATCAGACAAGATATAAATTCACACTTCATCTTTCCCTTTTCAGATTTTCAGTACTAGGTTTAATGGGTTTGATATTAAATTGATCTTTGGGGGTGAGGAAAAAGGAACATTTATTTGTCTGGAAATTCTCTTAGTCAGTCTCTCTGTGAAAGGATGTGTGACTATTTGACATCAAGTTCAATTCACATTAGCACTCTATGGAGAAACAGTTACAAACTGACTGCTTTACAGGTGTGATATTTGGATATGCCTCAGCCAATGTCTTGAACATACTTTTACACTCTCCTTTTGTTGATGAAAAATGAGAAATCAGTAGGTTTCCATGACCCCAAAACCAGGAGTTGAGGAACAGTCAAGCTGACTAATGTTGAAATGTCACTTCAGCAATCACAATGGTTGTAATGATAACCAGTGTTATGTTTTATAGATTAAAAGTACTTCTAAATAAACTGTGGTGTATCCAGACAATGAAATATTATTCAGCACTAAAAAGAAATGAGCTATCAAGCCATGAAAATTCATAGAGGAATCTTAAATGCATATTGTTAAGTGAAAGAAGCCAATCTAAACAGGTTATATACTGTAGAATTTCCACTATATGACATCCTAGGAAATATAAAACCTTGGAGACAATAAAAAGACTAGTGGTTGCTGGGGTTAGGGAGGAGGATGGGATGAATAGGTGGAATACCAAAGATTTTTAGGGCAGTAAAACTATTCTATAAGATACTACAGTGGTGGATACATGTCATTATACACTTGTCCAAACCCATAGAATGTATGACACAGAAGTGAACACTGAACTATGGGCTTTAGGTAATAATGACATGTCAATGTAGGTTCATCAGTTATAGCAAATATACCACTGTAGTGCGGGATGTCCATGGTGGTGAAGGTTGTGATGTGCGTGTAGGAACAGAAAACATATGAAAACTCTGTTTTCTGCTCAGTTTTTCTGTGAACCTAAAACTGCTCTAAAATTATCTTTACTAATTTAAAAAAAAGTACTTCCTCTATTAATCTTCACAAAAATCCTATGGTATAGTTAAAGCATGTTATTTTCACTTTCAAAAAATGCTGATCTAATGCCCATTCACTCTTTTAGGCACTGGGATTAGGGTAGAAAATGATCCTTATTCTATGGAATTTACACAGCTCTATTGATCTGATTACTACTCAGTTTGATATAAAATTCTTTTAATTCTGTACCCAGTAGTCTTTCTACTACATTTTGAAAGCTCTTTGTGACTCAGCTTCAGTGGGCAGAATAGAATATAAAAGATATGAGACAAGATTACAGTTAAGTGGTCAAACGAAGCATTCCCAACTAAAAAGCATAGAAAAATGGATATCTCAGTGTGAGATACTATACCTAGACTGCTTGTAAATATGAAATATTGAAAATTGAAAAAAAATTCACTTTAGAATATGATGATGCCTTAGAAACACTTTCTGTAGATGAATTGCTTTCACAACTACAGAAAAGAGTAATTTTTGGAAGTATTTCTAGTATTTCCATGGTAGATTTGACCAATATGTGGTCGTTTATAGCTTGGCTGTAGAATGCATCTTTTTTCTTTTGAAAATGCGTCTTTTTTAATAGACTATCTGGAAGAAGTTTAAAGGGAATGTGTTGATACTTAACTCTATTATAACAAACATTAGATGTGTTTCAAGTTCTTTTGTCAAAATTGGTCTAGATCTCACTAAGGTTATTTTCAAGTACAGAAATTCATTTCATCGACATCATTCCTTTATCATCAGGATCTGCCTCTGCTTTGGCTAAAGTAAGTATTTTTCAAAACCACAATTTAATTATTTTTGAATCATCCATTTAAAAACCACACCTTAAAATGGAATTAAGTCCAGATTAATTATAATAAAAAAAATCCCTTGGCACTTCTTTAGGGTTCCACTCCAGGGGTTTCCAGCTTTATCACATTATAAAATAAACTCAATTTCTGTACTTATTATTAAGTATCACTGACTTCTAATGTTAGGTGGTAGAAAGAACTTTGGAGTCAGAGCTGGTTAGGTTTGAATCCTGACTCTTCATGGCCTCGAGGACGTTGCTTAGTTTGTCTGTGAATTCTGTAATTTCTCTATAAAATTGGATTAGTAATAAATGCTCTCTGTGTATATGAGCCCACCAATGCAAGGCACGTTTCTTGGAAGAGAAGATTTATCAGGACATAGTTCCTTACTAATTACCACTTAAAAACAAGGATAGAGTTAGTATTATTTTGGATTCTTTTGACAATACAGAGTTGCTTTTAGTTGTTTGTATACTAGCTTTTTTAGGTTCTCACTGTGATGGTATTTTTATCGTCTCCTCATATAGGACTTGCTTAGGCATCTCTGACTTGCTCAAAGATCTCACAGAGCACTCCTGGATTCACAGTCTCCAGGTCTGGTTGAATTTGCATTTCTGCCTCCTAGAGACAAAGATTCTCTAGAAAGACTTCTAACCACTGAGGCAGAGGCAGGAGGGAGGAAAGAATTGAAGGGGTTTAATGGCAGCTTCTTACCAGATTACTTTCTCTCTGTCTCTCCGGATGTTAGTCATTATTGCTCCAAGTTTTTATTTTCATTCCAAGTCTTACTTATTGCCCATAGTTTGCATTTCAGTAGCAGAACAATTAGTGCTGGGCTTGTTCTTTTACATAATCCTGCCCTTCTAGCATCTTGCCAAAGGTGCTTATGATTTCACTGCAATCACAGACTTAACCTTACTTCACAGAAGTCCTATGCAGTTCTCTGGTGTTCTCCTCCTTATTTCCACTGTCATCTTGCCCTTGTAATATGCCGCATTGCATGCATCATTCATAGGTATCTCTTTAACAGGATTTGGAGCTAAAATCCTGCTTTCTCATATTAATCAGACTGCAGTATGGCTGTAAGTCAAATGTTTAACAGTTTTTGTTTTCCCCAGGATGTGGTATAATTCTTGGTGAAGCTTAGTCAAGGCATCCACTCTTGTATCTGGTAACAAAGAGGAGGATGCATTCTAAAACAGAAACTTCACTGGAGGTGTGAGCTATAACACAAGCAGAGGACCCAAAAAAAAAAAAAAATCAGTAGACATCAGTTTTTGTGATTCATATTCATTTTCCCTCCAAATTAAAATGAAAATTAAGTTTTAGAAATTGAAAAAAAATCATAGGAAAGTATCACAAAAAATGTAATGTTATATATAATCACTTATTTTCCACCAGCAAGAATGAACCACCATTGACATTTTGCTGCATTTGCTTCCTATTTTTATTATTTTCTGTTTTAATGAAAAATCACTTTACCATTTTTGTAAAATTGATATATATATCTGTACTATGACTCCAAACAATGCAAAGTAGAATTCAAAAGATTGAAAAAATTCAGTCACTCCCACTACCAAAAAACAAACATCATTAACATTTAGCAAACATCATTACAGACATCTTTTTATTTACATAATATAAAGAAGAAAGATGCAGAAGATATAGATACTTTTATAAAAATTAGATCATGTTATTGATACTATTTGTGATTAAAATTTGAAATAAACATTAAAAAATCAAGTGGAATTGAAATATAAAAGAATCAAAACTTCATATTATGGATGTATATGCACAATATATTTTTACATATATATAGACAGATAGCTTTACAGATACAGATGTATATCTAACTATGGCTTCAGCACAAAAGATGTTTTCCTAAAATATCCTGCAAGGTAAAGAAAATAGATGATGGAAAAATGTAAAGAAGTAGGAGACATTATGTCTTTAAATTTTTTTAACCATTTGCTTAAATTTTAGGTAGTGGTGACTGTTAACTGATCTCATAGTCAGTTTTCTTAGTTTTTCTTCATCATACAAGCTCTTAATACCCATTTGTTTTAGTAACCATGCTCCTCATAGAATCTTAAAAATTAATTCTTTATTTTAAACTACTGCCAGGACTTTGTTATTCCTGGGTTCTTTATTTTTGAGTTTTCTTTTGAGTAGATATATTTGTCAAGTAGATTTTTGAAAGGCTTATGGATTATATATTCCTTAAATTCTTTCACATTTGAAAATGATTGCCTATTTATTATCTTTATACTTGAATGCCATTTAAATTAAGCACAATATTCATTGATCACACTTTCCCTCAGAATTTTGTTGCTATTGCTCTATTATCTTCTGGTATAGAATATTGCTAAGGAAAATCCAACCTAATTTGAGACCAACCTAATTTTTTTCCCTTGTAAGTGACTTGCTTTAAAACCTGGATGCTTGCAGAGTTCTTTCCTTATTCCTTCTTAAACGAATAGGATCTTAGAGGATCTTAGCTAGTGTATATATCAGTGTTGTAATTTTGGAATATATTGCACTTATTTTTCCAATGGCAAGTTCAATTTTTCTTTATTCCAGAAAATCTTCTTTTATTACATCATTAAATAGAAAGAAATTTGATTCCATTTATTGGACTTTTTACTTTGTGGATAACAATTATCCTTCATTGGATCATCTTCGCTTTTCTCTTTCATTAATTTCTCTCAAAATGCTGTTATCTCTCTTTTTCATGTGCAGCCTCTGTGATTATCTCAAGTTTTTCCTCTTTGACAATAATTAGCTTTCCAGTAGTGATACCTATTGAATTGGTTTATCTTTGAAATCTGTGCATTAATTCTAAAATTATTTTGTTTTTTGCCCTTAACACTTTATGATTGAATTTCCCTTTCTATGTCATGTGCCATTCTAATGATTATCATTTTGTCTTTAAGCTTTTATTATGTTGAATTTATGGGCTTATTAAATTATAAGAAATGTTCTGTACTTGAGTAATTTTCTTCTAGTCTACATCCTTAGTCTTTTGTATGATCTCTCTCTTTCTCTCTCTCATAGTTTCTCTGTTGTTTCATAGGATTTTATTCATGCTTAAGTGGCTTAGAAAGGAGGCAGGACTCCTTTAGCTCCCCCTACCCCTGCATCTTGTTTGTAGAAAAGCTGAAGTCTCCCAGGCCTCTCTGAGTCACAGAAGAGCAGGCTCTAGCAGTTGATTAGGACAAGCCTGAAGGCATTGGGGGATGGGAACAACTCTGACCACCTATCTCAATGATTAACTGAGATTACTCCCTCATTTCCCTTTAGAACTTTCAGGGCTAAACAGAATCTTTGGAGATGGGTCCACCAGATTGCAGCCATTCTGGTTAAAAGCAACTTTCCTTCTTGTTACTGTTACGGAAACGACAGGCCAGTCAAGAAACAAGCACCACTCAGAGGGTTGGAGTACTCAGATGTATTACGCCTGCGGGCTCAGAGGGGCTTCTGCTCCGAAGCTCTGAGCACCTCCAAGACGTGCGCATGAGGTTTTATAGGGTAAAGTACAAGCTTGGGGTATTAGGCCAATAGGCATGGAACAGCTTTAGCAGCATTATCATCACAAAAGTGGAGGCAGGGAGGCAGCAAACCAACATTCCAAAGCCAGATACGTATCTTTGAAAACCCAGCTGGCTAGCAAAAAAACATGAACAGCAAACCAACACTAATTAACCTAGATTTACAAGTTAGTCTAGCAGAACTCAGATCAGTATTCCAATACTTAGATTTGTGAGTTATCTTGTTAGCCCAGCCCGGCTTTTCCTTCACATTACCAAGGCTGTTACCCCCAGGATCATACCCCTGTCCCTCCCTCTACTAGAAATCAATTACTCTTATCTAAGTCTCAAGAGGCAGCTGCAGAGAAGAAACAAAAACTGATTAGAACCGACTGAGTCAAAAATGGTGGAGGATTTGACCTCCAGTACACCTTAAGCCTCATTATATGTTCATTGTATACCTTCATTGTAATGTATTAGCATGCTAAATGACACACCCACCAGTGCCATGACAGTTGACGATTGCCATGACAACAACTGGAAGAGTCCATACAAGGACTGATTGGCTCCATCACACCTGGAAGGGGGACATGATGACAGAAGCCTCCCATAAAAGTCCACATGGCCTGACCCGGGCTGGAGCTGTCTTTACGGACTGTCTTGGCTGATATCTTCCCTCTCAAGCCGCTTCATCCTCACTTAAGTGCTTTTCTTCCCCTCTTCCTGCTGGAGCGCTTTCCTTCCATTTCCCCTTCTCAGCAATAAAGCGGCTGTTCATCTCATCCCTCTGCCTTTGCTGCTCAAATTCTTTCACAGCCACTCTGGTGGGTCCCTAACTTAGGGGTCCCTCCATCCGCTAACAGCTTTGTCTAGAAATTCAATTTGCTGTTATATAGAGCTGGTAACTTTTTGACTCTCAACATTATTTGTGTTTTCCAAACTACAAACTATTGGGGGAAGAGAGGGAAGCAGAAGAGGAGAGGAAGAAAGGAGGAGAGGGAGCATTTAGTCTTTGTTAAAACACCTGGGCTCCGTTCTCTGCTGAAATATTCCGAACTTTCAGATTATTTCTTACCTGGGAGTAGTAGTAGGACTCTCACTTCTGTAAGAGAAAGTCAAAACCATCTTTTAACCTTCTGCACAGTCTACTACATCTTGGGAAAAGGAACAAGGGAAGGACACACATTTAATGTCCTTCCATCTAGATTTGGGGCATTAATAAAAATTCTTATGGTTTTATCTTTCAGCAATGTGAATTGTTGTGGGTGTGGTTGGGTTAAGTTGCTGAGCACTGCTGCAGCGTTTTCTGTTTCTTTTCTTGGTGGCTGGGTATTAATGATACTGTATTAGGCTTTGTCTTTATGGTAGATTGCTGCAGATTCTTTTCTTCTCTATAGGCACTCCTCTTTCCAATGTAGCTTCGCAGTTCCTCCTGTCAAGAAGGTGGCATTTATTTCCCTACCCTTTGAATCTAGGCTTTTCCATGTGCTTGCTTTGGTCAGTTGGATGTTTGTAATTATGGTACAAGCAGAAGCATGAAAAACACTTGAGCAGTGAGGTCTGTTATTCCTTACTGTTCTTGGAACTCTGTGGCAACTATATGTAGAAGTCTAGGCTAGCCTGCCAGAGGGTGAAGAACATGTGGCCCAGTTACCTCAGTATCCTGGTTGACAGCCTGCCAGTTGCTAGACATGTGAATGAAAGATCCTTCAACACACAGCCATCAGTAGATCAGCCAGCTACACATAAACTGATGAAAGAACCCGAGAGATGAGCCAAACTAAAATCAAAAGAATGACTCCGATGACCCACAGAATCTTGAGCTAAATAGTTGTGATTTTAAGACACTCAGTTTTAGAAGGTAACTTGTTAAGCAGCAAAAATAACTGACTCAGTACCTTTTTGTTACTAGTTATAGGGAGAAGAAAATTCTAAAATGAAGATAAGTTGCTCAGGCAAATTTGCAGACTTAGTTGATTAATGTTAATTAGGACACTTCTGAATATTAATTGCAATATGAACTCAGCCAAAATTACCTATTAGTTATGTGATACTTTGTAAACCACCTTCCCATAAGATAAATTCAGGGGCTTCATACATTTAAAACATTGGGCTAGAGACATCTGTATTCTTTTGAATGAAAATCCAGACAATCAAAAGGATACTTCATTTTTTTCCTAACTGGGACAGCTCTGCTTTAGTAATCTTGTGCTTCCAATTTCATATGGACAAAAAAAAAAATGATTAATTGAATGCAACTTCTCTATTTTTTTTCTATGCCTATCTTTACCCTTCTATTTTGAATTCTGTTCAGAAAGGTATTAATCATCCACCAAAGGAATTTACAATGAATTAATTTTGGTCTGTCAATATGGGAGATCTCAACACAAATCCTACAAAGGGGCCACAGAAAATAATGGCAAACAAATGCTCAGAAGCAAATAATTACTGAATGCAGCAGAATGTCACGTTTGTTTTCAGCCTCAAGGGCTTAAGATCCTTTTAATGGGCTTTGCTGGAAAAGATCTGAGGGCTTTCTTGTCACAAAGCCTGGAAGGTTGATAATTTTTGCTTTTTTTCCAGGCTGACCTATTCATTTGAAAGACAGCCTGACTACAGATATACTTTAAGTTTTTGGTGCTGGCAGAAGAGGTTAAAAGTCTAGGCAGGTGCCTGCAACACTGATCTAGATAGCTCCAAACCTGGAAATTTTGCTAGATGTGGATACATTCCAAGCACATTTCCATCTTTCAGCCCTACCAACTCAAGTCAAAATTCATACTCTCTCTGACTTGGAATTTGCACCAAATATTAGCAATAAAGAAATTTGGTTTCTTTCCGAAAAGAGACCCCAATTTTGAAAATTATAATTTGGACCTGGCTCCATGGCCCATTAGTTGGGTGACCTTTGGCTAGTCTCTGAATTAAATTGAACGTCAGTTTTTAAATCTGTAATATGAGAATGGTAGAATACTACTCTCAAGGAACTGTTGTGAGTCAAAAGAGTCAGTATTTATTAAATACTTTGTAAATTAAAATGCAGTGTATACTAAAACCACTACTGTGCATCCAGAATCACTGGAAAAAGAATCCTTTGGTTTACAAGACATCTCTGCCTCTTAATTTTCCTCTTTGGATAATCCTTAGGCATTTGTTCCTTTTGTGATAGCTCCAAATCTATGCATCTCTAGCCAAGAGCTATTTTCTGTATTCCAGGACTGTTTATTTAATCACAAGTCCTCTTTTCTTGAATATCACTGAGGTACCTCAAACTCAGCAAGTCAAAAAGGGAGCCCAACCCACTCTCTCTGAGACTGTTCCTCCTGTGTTCTTTATATTGGTTAAGGACGTTGCCATTTACCCAGTTCCCCAAAATAGAAATCTTAGCATCATCCATGATAGCTTTTTCTCCCTCATCATCTGTATCCAAATAGGCACTTAGCCTTGAATTCTACCTCCTAGATAGCATTCAGATCCATCCACATCTCTCCATCCTTCTTGCCATGGTCCTGGGTTAGCCCTTTAAATTTTCGCCTGGATTAACATTGCAGTTTCTTTTGTTATCTCTTTGCCTCTTATCTTTGCTTCCTTCTCTTATTTCTTACACTATAGCCAGGCATCTTTTAAAAATTCAGTCTATTAATCTAACTGTCTTTAAATGCTTCTGTGGCTCTTTTAGTCTATCACAGATAGTTTAATATGTGAGGGTCACCATGACTTGCCCTTGGCCCATCTCTCACTTTCTCTCTCCTTGAGCAATGTTTTCCACTCCTTTATAGTTCTTTAACATGCCATGAACTTTTCTGCCAGTGTTTTTGTTCTGCTGGAATAATCATCTACTCTTGTTATCTGAAGTCTCTCAAGTCTCAGATCCAGGTGCCACCTTCTCTGAGAAGTCACTCATGGCAATAAATCACAGTGTATTGCAATTATCAGTTTACTTGACCAGACTAAAAGGTCAGGGCCTTATATTACTCATCAGGTCATCAGCTATCACTTCCTATCAACTGCTGATGTGTCCATCTTTAGCAATGGTTCTGCCAATCTGCTACAAAAGTAGCAGAGTATCATAGCTAATATTACTGGATTTGGAATCAGAGTCTAATCCATTTGCATGTTTCAGCCACACCAGCTTCAGTCAAAAATTCATGCTCTCTCTGTCTTGGAATTTGCACCATATATTAACAATAGCAATTTAGCTTAGTGAAAATAGACCCTAATTTAGACTCTGAAAATTATGATTTGGACTTGGCTCACATTCCATTTGTTGGACAATCTTTGGCAAGTCTCTTACTTAAATTGAACCTCAGTTTTTTAATCTATGATATGAAAATGATAGCATATTACTTCCCTCAGGGAACTACTGTGAGTTAAATGAACAGGAATGAAAATAATACTTCTTTCCTAGGATAAAATGCTATGCCCAGTAGGTGCTCAAAAACAATTATTATTTCCAATTTTAATTTTTACCAGCAGATAAACCTAAATATTAAACTTACTTCTATGAATTAAGTGCATGGTCTCTAAGGCATGGATTTTGAGACATCCATATTGATGCTTCAACATACTAATTGATTACTTCCAGGTTCCTGGATATTTAAGTTTGCCATAAAAAATTGTACTGTGAATAAATTAGGTTTTATTAGATTAAAGAATTCCTGTTCAGATCCCATGACCATTAAACATCTTGTTTCAGGTTTTGGATCCCAAAGCAAAACAAAACAACACTAAGCAAAACAAACAAAAACAAAATAATAACAAAATCCAAACTTTTTAAAACAATAAAACAGGAGTTTAGCGATCCAAAAGCCTGGACCACATTTTTCTAAATATACCCAGTGTCTTCTCCTTGGGCTCACAACACAGCAGCCTTTCTAAGACTCAGAAATAAAGGAATCAGGAAGCTAAACTTACTTCAAATTTAACCTTTCTAGTTCACCATAAAACTCAATTCTTCTGACTCCTTGTTGACTGCTTTGGTGCTGATTCGCTCATTTATTCATCCCACAACTATTAACTGAACACCTACCACGTGCCAAGCTCTGTGGTAGGCACATGCTCACAAATGTGTGTTTGGGTTGTCTTCTGACTTACACTTCCCTGTGACTAGGCTCCTCTTGCTCCCAGGTCTCTCCTAGGGTTCAAATTCCCACTGGTATGATTCATGGAATAAGGAACTCCTAGACGGTCTTCAGTTCTGTGCTCTAGGTATCTGCTTTGCTTTATGTTTGTGAATTATTTTACAGACTTTCAATCTGTAATAAACTTACCTGTATCTTCCCCTACCTCCTGGATGAGTGGTCTTCTGTGAAATACCAACTTCCAGTAATGGAACAGTCTAGAGGCATTAATTAGATTGATGCCACAGGCATGGCTCTCTACTGTTTTAACTTTGAATTTTCTTTCCAGCTGTAGCTCACGCTTATCAACCACTGTTGTCCCCAAGTCACCGTCCTGTGACCTAAACCAGCACTGCTAACCAGCATTGGCTAATCTTTTAAATCCATTTCTCTAATGCAGCATTGTAAAATAGAAATATAATACAAGCCACACAATTTTAAATCTTCTAATAGCATATTCAAAAAGTAAAAGTACTAAACAAATGATATTAATTTTAATAATAGATTTTACATAACCAAATATATAAACTAATATCTCTTCAACATATGGCCAATATAAAAACTATTCATGAAATACTTTATATATATTTTGTCATATATATTTTTAAAAACCCAGTGTGTATTTTACATTTACAGTATATCTAGATTTGGACTAATCACATTAAGTACTCAATAGTCCCATGTGGCTAATGGCTACCATATTGAACAGTGCAACTCTGAGGGATATCTCTCCATTCATCCATCCATCTATTTATCAAAACACTTCTTAAACACATACTTTGTGTCCAGCACTCTCATAAATTCTCATATTATACAAGTGAAATACATAGTCCTTGTTCTCAAGTACCTCTACCAGTACATGAAAAAACTGACAAGCACTTTGGCTATTTCTTAAATGTGACTCTTATGATAATGATGTGGCATACACAAGGTACAAAGGGCACATAGAAGAGAAACATCTGGGACAAAGATAGTTGCTGTTAGTTGCTGGAGGAGGTGATATTTGAACGTAATCTGAAGAAATGAGCAGGAGAAAAAGAACAGGAAAAATACTCTAAGGGAAGGGAACAGTATAACAAAGGCACTGGGACATGAGGGAGCTTGACAGAGCATGATGCATATAACAGATACAAATGTTTGGACAGGACTGGGGCCAACAGAGGAGAGAAATGAGGCGTGAGAGATGGATAAGAGACATATCACAAAGGGCCTTATATGCCTTTGCTGTTTATCCTGAAGCTGAAGGGGAGGCATCGTTTTTGCATAGATAATAAATATAACTAGAAAAATAAAATAAAATGTGGTTGTTAAGAAGATGAACTCTGGAGGCATACTGTCTATGTTTGAATCTGAGGCTTTATACTAATTCTGCAACCTTGGGCAAATTATATTGCCTCTCTGCGCATGAGTTTTCTCAAATTCATTGCTGATAACATTAGTATCTCCATCACAGGGTTGTCATGAGAGTGTCATGGATTGTTGCATGGAAAATTTTTAAGGTGATTCCCTCAGTAGGCTTGATAAGTGGTAGACCTTATAATTAAAAAATGTTAAGTGGTAAAGTAACACAATGAGATTTGTATTGTATGAAAATCAGTGTTAGCTGAGGGTGAAGAGTGAATCCAATAAGGAGATTAATCAAAGTTTTCAGTATGATGCAACGAAGGTCTAAACCAGGGCACAGGTGGTGGAAAAGAACACTGAAAACTCTGAAAAGTGTACGGGAGGTGAGAGGGCTTGATGTCTGAGTTGATGAGGGAGGTGAGATACAAGAGAGTCTATTATGACCCCAGGTTTCTTCTTGGGCACCTGAGTGAGTGATGGCACATTTTAACAACCTGGGATATATAGAAAGAGTGGCTTAGTGGTGTGCTTGGGAGTGGGGGTAAAGGATAAAGGGTAGACGGAAGGAAATGGATTAAAAAAATGATATTAGATAATTAGATGTATCAATTTGGCTTTAATTATATAATTAGCTATGTGAGTTTTAGGTTATTGAGGGATATTCCAGAGTGAATGTTTACTGTGAGATACATGGGTCTAATGCTCAGGATAAATTTCTAGGCACTGACTTCTCATTTTCCAAGGAAGTGTTTAAGGATTTAGTTGATGTTGATAACTGTTATAAATTTTGAGGGCACAATGGACTCTTTCAGAACAATCAGGTAAGCTCTTTCTTGACCTGATAGATGACAAAGTTATATATAATTTAAAGCAGTTTTATATGTATACCACAAGCAAATCAGATTGTTACAAACTATTCTCAAAAGACTATGCAGACACACACAAAGCCACAACTAATTTTAGAATTAATTTTTAATACAGCAGAAGTTTGTGTAATAGAAAATAAATTTATTCTATTTTACATGAAGGTAAAAAGCACAGATTATAATCTAATAACTCCTCACACATGTAACAATGATCATAGCATGTGCGGGTATAAGAAATTAGACAGAGGTAGACGTTATGATCAAAAATATTTTCACCTTGGTTAGTTGTTTCTGTGACTAGAAAGCGTTTTTGACATATGGTAGAGAACCCTCATCCCTCCTTCAGGCTGTCTGTTAAGTATGGAAGGTGCTTTTTTTTTTTTTTTTTTAAGATTCAGACTCAAGTCATTCAGTAAATTCAGGAAATATCTATGTAAACTAATGCCAGAAAAGTGGATCCCTGGACACTGGGGCTCTGTTAGAGCCATTTATAGGGGAAAATCTCCAGACCTAACCGATGGGGTTCATTTAGCAGATGTGCACCTGGCAAGTACTAAGATAGGGAAGAAGAGAAAAGTAGTACATTGCGACAAAGGACAGATGTAGGGTGAGTCTGAGAGCTAAAGAAACCAATGGGTAAAAATGTTGGCTAGGAGGGCTTGGAGAAGCCAGAGAAATGGAATGATGAATCAAGAGGTTTGTGATAGATTTTGTTATTGTTCCCAAAATTTACTGCCTCTTTCTGTGTTAGGGATTATATTTCTCTGCTTAACAGACACTGAGCTTGGCCTTGTGACTTACTTTGACCAAAAGAAAGTGAGGAGAACTGCTGTATGCCCCTTTCAAAGCATTAAGTACCACTGCACAGTTTCCATCTTTGGTGTCTTTCTGCCAGGTGATCTGCCTATTCCTGACAGGAGCTCAGTGATGCATGTACATTGTGATTTGAGAAGTTAATTGTTGTTGAAAGCCACAGAGATTTGGGGGTCATTTGTTACTGCAGAATAATCTAGCCCAAGCTCATTAATACAAGATAAAACGTGAGCAAAATATGAGATTATGGGCAGTTTAAGGGCTGATTTGATACTAAACCCAAGAACAAAACTTCTAGTCTTTGGGTTTTTCCTAATTTATCCTTGCCAGCCTGTGTATGGATCCCTACAACAAAGTATCACAGCAACATGGTGTCATAGTTATAAAACATGGACCAGGCATCAAGCAGTGGCTCCCCTACACACTAAGGACATGACTTCTGATAGAGTATTTAATGTCTCTGTAACTCTATACCTCATTTTCCTCTGTAATGGGGAAAACAAAACCTATCTCATAGTTTGTTGTAAGGCTTTGTTGTTGTAAGGATTGAGCAAGGTAATGAGTGTTTCAGAGATACCTGGTACACAGTAAGCACTGAGTAAATAGTAACTGTAGTTATTATTTTGGTTTCATACAATCAAATATGCTTAGAATTAAGAATTATATTAAAGGTTATTGCAGATGACATCCCACTCAATGAAGAAATAGATTTATGGAATTACTGTAACATATATTTGTTCAGCTTTTGCTCAAGCACTTACATGGTCGTTGCATGGCTGTTTAAATAGCAAAGGAAATTAAGGATGCAGATGGAATTAAGTTTGCTAATCAACTGACTTTGAGATGAAGAAAGCCTGAATTACCCAGATAGGCTCAATCCAAATTAGATAAACTAGATAAAACAACAAAAAAGGATTCTCCCCTAGATCCTCCAGAGGAAACACAGCTCTGCTGACACCTTGATTGTAGACCACTGAGACCTTTCAAACAAATGGTGCTGAAAAAAGTAGATAACCATATGCAAAAAACAAAAACAACTTCAGGCTTAAAATGAATCATAGATCTAAATGTAAAACCTAAAACTATAAATCTTACAGCAGAACGCATAGGAGAAAATGTTTGTGACCATGAGCTAGGCAAAGGTTTCTTAGATACAACACAAAAAGTACAATCTATTTAAGGAAAAAAAATATAGAGTAGACTTCATCAAAATTTAAAATTTATACTCTTTTAAAGAATCTGTTAAGAGAATGAAAAGACAATTTATATTTTATGAGAAAATATTTGCAAACTTTGTATCTGATGAAGGCCTTTTATCCAGTATGTGTAAAGAGCTCTGAAAATTTAATAATTACAGAACAAATAACCTGATAATATCTGTGTAAAATCTTTGAACAGACATGTCTTCAAGGAAAATAATTTCATGATAAGTAAGCACATGAAAAAATGCTCAATAGAAAAATTCAAAGTAAAAACACAGAGTTATATTATTACTCACCTATTAGAATGGCTCAGATTAGATAATGACCATACCAAGTGTTGACAAGAATGAGGAGGAACTGGAACTGCCATACATTGTTGGTGGGAATTTAAATAGTAAAACCACTTTTCAAAGTGATTTGGTAGTTTCCTAAAAAGTTAAGCCTACAATTACCGTATGATCTATTTTCTACATTCCTAGATATTTATTTAAGACAGTGGAAATTATAAGTCAATACAAAAGCTTGGACATAAATACTCATAGCAGCTTTATGTGTAATAACCAACGACTGGAAAAAAAATTCAAATATTCAGTGACAAGGGACTGAAAGAGCACACTGTGTAATGTCCATACAGTGGAATACTATCCAGCAAGAAATAGGACTGAACTATTGGTACACATACAATGTAAGTGAATCTCCAAATAATTATGCTGAGTGAAACAAGGCAGACAAAAAAGAGTACATACTGTATGATCCCATTTACAGAAAAGTTCAGAAAATGCAAACTAATCTACAGTGATAGAAAGCAGATCAGTGGCTGTCTGGGTATTGAGGAGGAGGAGAGGGGGAGAGAGTGGAGGAGGGGAGGGAAGGATTTCCAAGGGGGCGAGAATAAGCTTTTAGGAGTGAACTTGAGCATGATGTGTGAGAGGGGCTCATGGGACTGGAGTACACTGAACAAGGGGGTGGTGGAAGGAAGACCTTGAACCTGTGTAGCTCTGTATGGCTCCTCTGTGCAGATAAGACAAAGACCCATCTACCTTAAAACATTTGAATTCCATCATTTGGTGACTGTCATAACGCTACATAATTATGGTAGTCGTTTGCTATTGTTGTAATATGTCAGAAGAAGACCTTTGATGATGTATTGGAAAATTGTCATAAAAAATACAGACATCTTAAAAAAGAATAAATTTTTAGGGGTGGGTGGATATGTTCACTATATTGCTTGTGGTGATGGCTGCCCAGGTAAATGCATATGTTATAACTTACATTAAATTTATTGCATGTAATTATACCTCAGTGGTGGGAAAAAAAAAAGACTGCCCTTTTACTCCTTATATTGTGGTAGAGGATAAGACTATTTGGAGTATGAAAAAAAGTCAAATTTGGGTTGGTCTTTGGGTTTCACAACATGAATCCTCATTTAATTGGACTGTGAGACTAATAGGAGATAAATAGAAATCTATACATACACAACACGTTTCTTGGGGCCAGATCTTCCTTTCTCTGCACCTTTGCAAAATCATTTCATATGAGAATCTGCCAACATTTCATAGGAAACTTTAATTTTGAGGTCCCCATATTTAAGAATTTTTGAGTAGTCATCTAATTTAGAATACCATTAATATTTTATGGACTGTTGGGGTTTTCAAGCAGCAGTTTTTCATGTAGGGTTGGTAAATTTCTGGCTTGACAATAATCACTGTGGTTTTCATTTCTGTACATCAGATGGCAGGGATTCCTGATCTTTATGTGAAGCAGCTCTGCAATATATTTTGGTCAAGCCATTTGTAAACTAAAATTACCAAGAAAAGAAGATATGCAAACATTCAAGTCATACATATTTAAATTATTATAGTGCTAATTTTTCTATTTTCCTGTTTTTGTTACCCACAGGGTAAATTCTTTGTTGGATGCCCTACTTAAATCTGTTACTTCTTTTGCTAGCTTGATGACATGTTTTATATTTATATTTGCTGTCAAATTATGTAGCTATTTACAGTTTTTAATTTTTAGGATGGGTTGCAACTCATGAAGCCCCTCCTCAAAAGTATTTTTTGTGGCATATTATAAATTATGTATTGTCTCTGGTAGATCCCTTTCAAAGACATGTTTAAGTAAACTGCAGTGGCTTTTGACTACAAATTCTCTCCAAGTCAACACATGCCTTACACAAAAATAGCATATCTTGCATCTTACCCTTCTGTTTGTGCCCTGTGTCCCCTCTCTCTTCCTTATTCCCGCCTCACTCCCTGCCTACTTTAAATTATAGCTGCATGTTATGTTAATTGTTTTACTAAAAGACAGTCTAAATAAAATGTACTTCATTATCATTCAGGAGGCTGGTTCCTCCAAGTACTGATATCTTGTTTTATTATTTGCCTTGATCACATATTAGAGTTTTATTTTAGCAAATTATAAACTTTGGTTTTCTTGTTTTCTGTGGCCCCAGAGCAAGTGACTGCCCTGCAAAATATTTAGAATTACATCATAGACTTGAACTCTTGGTAATGGACTTCATTTTCTAGTTCAAGAGAGAGATAATGAGTGAGATTTTCATTATGATAACCCCAGAGCAAGTGACTGCCCTGCAAAATATTTAGAATTACATCATAGACTTGAACTCTTGGTAATGGACTTCATTTTCTAGTTCAAGAGAGAGATAATGAGTGAGATTTTCATTATGATAATCAGATAATGAATGAGACTATTATGATACATAATGAAATGCAAAGTTCTGTCAGCTGGGCCTTCAGCTTTAGTATTTTTTTGGATTAAAATAAAATTATACTCCATAGAAAGTGTTCTTGATTTTCCTTATCTTCTCCTCAAACATAGTACTAATCCTTACACATTTGTTGGGGATTTGATTACTACAAATGCTCAGCTTTTTTTTTTTTTTTTGATAGGTTGGCAGGAGAGGGCCATTGCACAAATGCTGACCTTAATAGTGAATTTCACAAACATGGGCCTCATCTAAGACCCTAGCTCATTAATAAAATGTGACAATTTCAGAGTAAACCAGCATAATATTCCACAAGTTTGTACAAAAGTTCATATTTGTTTTTTATTAAAATTATAATGTTTTCAAAAAGTTAACTCATTACAAATTTATCGATCTGTGACGTATTGTTATATGTAATTTGTTTTGTCCTCAGTGAAGAGTGAAAAAAAAATACCTGAAATGTTAGTAAGGCTGGACCTCTCACTAGCAGAGTAGTTTAAGAGTATAGAACCTGTGGTTGACAGCTTGGCTAAATGAATGCCTTAGTTGACTCCAGGTTTTATCTTAGACAGATTCTTTAAGTTCCTAATCCTCTGATTCTCAATTCTAAAACAGGGATAATAACAGTAATCACCCTCATAGGGTTGCTGTTAGTATTAAACCGTGTGATGATGTGGGTAAAACTGGTTAGAAGAGTGGCTGGCATGCAAATGTTAGTTATTATTATTTTTTGAGCTCTCACTGACATACAGTATAGTTTCAAGTGTAAAACATAATGATTTGATATTTGTATATATTGCCAGTGATCACTACAAGCAGTCTAGTTAACTTCTATCACCACACATAGGTAACAACTTTCTTCCTTGTGATGAGAACTGTTAGGTTCTACTCTCTTGGCAACTTTCAAATTTGCAATACAGTATTGTTAACTATAGTTACCATGCTGTACATTAAAACCCCAGTACTCGTTTATTTTATAACTGGAAGCTTGTAAAATAAACTTTATTCATTTTGCTTACCCCCTATCCCCTGCCTCTGGCAACTATCAATCTGTTCTCTGCATCTGTGAGTTCTTCTTCTTCTTCTTCTTTTTTGATTCTACATATGAGTGAGATTATACAGTATTATCTTTCCCTCAGTAATTATTATTTTTTAAAGAAGTGAGTTTTTAATTGCCACCTATATATCCATACAGGAAGTACGTATGTCATATGGGTACAGCTAGATGAATGATCACAAAATGCATTTTGAAGTGTTTGCTTTCAGTCTTGTTCCTGGATCCCTTTTAGTTCTTCACTTGTGTTCCTCCCTTTTTCCTTCTTGCTTTTAATTTATGCTATTTTGTTACATTTTATTTGATATCCCTCAAATCCTTTCAGAACAAGGAGGGATAAAAATAAATACATAAACAGATGAATGGATGGATAGATGGATATACAGTTGTCCAACATGACCAGGAAGCTGATCTATCCAGAGTCACCAGTTCTGAGGGCCATGACTCTGTCCTAAATGTGAGGAAATACCTCCCAGGAGGGATGGAGGACTGGTGGATTAGAGCAGGGGAGAGCCCAGGGGTCATCCTTATTTGGCCTTAATGCCAACACTCTCTTTCTAATCACTTGTCATCTAGGTCTCCATCCGTACCTTTAACTGCTTGTTCATTCTCACCTTCATTTTACATTCCCAGTTGTAACAGGCACCATCATGGCATTCCTGTCTTCAAAGTCCTCTGCTGTCTAAAGCAAGGCTCAGTCATTTCCCTTAATTTGCCAGTAGGGAAATGGCCAATGCCAGAGAAGATGGTCTGTTATCCCAAAGATTCAGGTGGCTCTGACAGCAGAATCTAGGCTCATTACTATCATTTATCATTTTTTTGTCCCCTTAGAGCAATAACAAACAGTTCCATTTATTAAGAACAACAGCAATTTTAGCTGTCATCTTTCTTACGCTAAGGTTGGTCAGAAGGCAGTTTTAAGAAGTAGCATGTTGCTCTTCCTAAGAACGTAAACTAATAGTCAAAAAGTGTGGGTAAGACAGAAAATAATGGATCCCAACTTTTGACTGAGTCTTTTCTGGAAATCAGTTTCCTTTTTTATAAAATTACAGACTTAAACTAGATGAAGTCTAGGGTCCTTTCCAATCCCTGTCCTCTCTCTCCCATTCCCCCCAAAACATATGACTTTAGGTTGGTAGTGGTGTGAGAATCCTGACCACTCTTAGGTGGAAAAATGTTTCTGGGTAATAATACATCTATAAGCAATTGTTGAAACAAAGGAAGAAACTCAATTCCTTTTGATACCAATTTGACTTGAAAACAGCCTTACTGTACTTAGTTCTTTTTCTGCCATGTTCTTTAAAAATACAAGTTGGATTTGTAGTTTTTCAAAGCAAATGAGGAGGCAGACTTAAGTTCAGGCAAGCTGTTGAGAGGGGCTTCTGTTTGAAATGCTCTCTTCAGGTCTTAACTGTGGAACTAAATCCATGTAG
Organism: Vicugna pacos; assembly: GCF_048564905.1. NCBI lineage: Eukaryota > Metazoa > Chordata > Mammalia > Artiodactyla > Camelidae > Vicugna > Vicugna pacos. The sequence goes on from NC_132988.1 coordinate 46,108,924, forward strand.
GCCCCAAGTGCAACAAAATGCTCTGGAACTTGGAACAGGCCAAAGAGAGACCAAGACAAATGAACCCAGCCCAGCCAGCTCCTATCCTGCAAGAACCACTTACTCCCCACCTCAGCCTAAGGAGATCACGCCCGCCTTAGGTGTGAAACCCTTCCCCAGGCCCTGGAGCCTCTTTCCTTCTGCAGGACTTAGGCCTCATTCAGAATTCTTGCCCACAGTCCCTTCAGGTTTCCCAGTGAAGCCTTTGCCTCCTCAAGACCCTCTTCTACCTCTTCCACTGCAGAGCCATGGGTGCTGCCATCTTGGTTCCTTCTGTGCGCCTGCTCAATGGGAGAAGGCCAGAGAGAGGGTCTTATTTCACGTTTGTCAGTTATTTGGACTGAGCATTGATGTGTTTGGTGAGCAGTGCGAGAAGTTGAGAATGTCTGAAATTAGTCAAGGTGGATGCAGATATGAACTGTGAAAAAAATTTTGCCCCTGCCTCCTTCCTATTTTTCCTTCTTTGAGTTATTATCCTTTTTAACAAAGATCCTTATAATGTCACAAATATTCTTCCTTTGTTTTCCACATCTCGGTGAGATAGGCTAAGGATATATAAGTTGATAAGAAACTGATCACTGTAAGAATTTTATCTTTGATACAAGTTCCTTTCTGTATTCTCTTTATGTTCCAGATGAGGGTTTTCCAGTTTCTCTCAGAAAGGAAAGATATAGTCAGTGTCAGGGGAGACAGGTTACAGAGACGAAGCACGATTTATGCTTTACTCAGTTTTGTTCTATAACCTCTCTGGTCCAGGAGCTCCCATCAGTAAAATGAGGGAGCTGGATTGAATATTCCCTTCCCAAACCAGGAAGCCAGTTGATTTAAAGCTATTTTTTCTGGTGGTCTTCTCTCACTTATGGAATTGAATTTTCCAGAGGACAACATTTTCTCTTTTGCTTTTACAGTTTAGTTGGAAGATAATATTTGCTCATTTGAAATCTGATAATGGCCTCTGTGTTTATTTTAGCCCTTTTGCACCAGAAACATACATATTTAATCTCTTTAAGTATTCAATCTCTTGGCTTTAATTTTGTAAAATCTTATTCTTTGGTGAACGGTTCAATCCCTCTTTCATTTTGCTTTGCTTTGTTTCATTTTGTTTTCCCTGCTTATACAATGCTAATGTATATGAGTCTTGAATAAAGCACTTAGGACATTTTCAAAATCTGTGCAGAGATCATGAGGATTTAAACAGTAGATTTATTTGCAGTTTGGGATCTTTTTCTTCCTCATATATTATCTGTTTTCCAGGTTTCATAGTCTCTTAATCCTGAAGTACATTTTTAGGCTTTTTGTTGTTGCTTTTTGTTTTCTCCTGCTAGTGTTTGGAGTTTAGTTTCCACCTGGCTTCTCCCTTATTGGCCTGAACTCCCCCACTCCTCTGGGTACAGGCATTTGAATGGCATTTAAATAGTCTCCTGACAATTATCCACTTGGAAAATATTGTTAAGGGATTCAAGTTGGGCACCACATCGACATGCAAAAGAGTGCTAATTTTTATCTCCTTTGAAAGCGTTTATTTTCTCTATGCAGTCTCATCTACACCATTTCAAGCCTAGAAAAAATATTCTTTGCATCTTTCTCCCTTCTGCTGTTATCCCTTGTCACGAGTTTTCTCTTCAACTAGTTTTGTTATTAAAATTTTTTTCTGTATGATTTGAGGACAAGATTGATTGATTTCTCATAAAAAGATTCTTACGTAGCCTAATGATAACGGTAGAGGAGAGATTGTTAAATCTCTATAGATATGTGAGAGCTGTTAATGGGAACAATGAGACCAAGTAAGGGGATGAACTTTAAGATCATTTAGCTATCAAATGTTTGAGCTTGGATTTTAACTTGGATTTACCCTATTTGTAAGTTCATGCCCTGTGTCAGTGGCTTTAATCTACAAGTATATATATATATATAAAATGCAGCTAACCAGAGCTGAATAAAATTGGGTTTTATTCTCACATAGAAGGAAATCTGGAGAGAAGGACCCTGTGCTTGGTGCGGTGGCTTGGTGACATCAATGAAGACTCAGGCACTTTGAATCTGTCCTTAGCTTCTCAACTCCACAACATTGATACCTTCCACAGCTCAGGGACTCATTTTTGCTTTAAAAGCAGGAAGGAGGGAGAAGAGTCACAAATACCTCTTTCACTTGAAAGCAAAGCCCTTCCCAGAAGCCTATCTTTTCTGTCTTTAATAGATTTTTCTCTTGCATACTGCTAAAACTGTACATGGTCATTCTAAGGGAATTAGGGAAAAATGAGTATTTAGATTTCAAATCCTTTATCAGGGATGATGGCAAGAAAGAAGGAGTTGGAGATGGATGTTCAGTGAGACAGCCACTATGGTCTCAATTTTGTGTCCCCCCAAAATTCATACGTTTGAAATCCTAATGCCCAATGTGATAGCAGTAGAAGGTGAGATCTTTGAGAAGTTCATAAGGGTGGAGTCCTCATGAATAGGATTAGTGCTCTTATAAAAACAGACCCCACAGAGGTAAATCACCCCTTCCACCATGTGAGGATACAGTGAGAAGTCTGCAGCCCGGAAGAGGACCCTAGCCTGACCACGTTGGCACCATGATCTCAGAATTCCAGCCTCCAGAACTGTTTACAAGCTACCCAATCTCTAGTATTTTGTTATAGCAGCCCAAATGGACTGAGAAAGAAACCAGCAATGTCTGTCATATGCGTTCTTCACTAAAGCCTACAGCATCCCAGCTGATACAGACATGAGCTTTGGTCTGGACAGAGGGCCCTTCTTCACCAGTGCAGCATGTCACCTTCAGATTCCAGTGAATGGGTGAATGACAAGATAAATCCAGTGTGCCTGGTTTGCTTTCTTTAATGTTGAGCAGTAACAGTCATGCTATCTAGTATTTTCCAAGACAGTTCACTTTAATATCATTCCAGAAGACTGACTATAAACATTTGGTAAATACAGTCTTTGGCTAATTTTTCTAAATAAAGCTTATGTTTAAAATCTTGAATTAAGGACATGATAGAAGAGGATGGCTATTTTGACTGTCATGATTCATCTAATAAAAGTATCACCTTGTTATTTTAAGTGCTATATTCAGAGATTCATCATGGCTATAAATTATTCCTGGCCTTTCACTACTGATAAGAAATTTCTTTTAGGTATGATTTTCATCTGGAGATGAATATAAATCAATATAGTGAAAGGTGAGAGCAATGTTGCATTTTATAACATTCATCTAGCAAACCTCAAGTGCAAAATGGTGGTAGTAACTGCAAGACCTTTTCTGAAAGCATTTTAGCATTAATTCTATCACTAATGAAAAAAATCTATTCATTTATTTACCTATAGTAATTAGCTCCATGTACATGTGCAACTATACACAACCAGTACTTAAATTCACTTATTTCGAAATAGCTAGTTAGTTTATTTATTAAGATGTCTTTGAAAAACAACTGTTTTACCCGTAGCATTGGATCTACATGGAGGGCAATTATTGTTAAGATTGCTATTACCATCTATACTTTGATTGCTCATTTTTTGATCTGTTTGTTTACTGTTGTAGTCTTAGTATTTGAAACAGTGCTTGGCCCATCGTGGTCAAAGAATACTTATTGAATGAATGAACAGATGAATGACTTTCATGAATAGCAAATTAAATAAGAGGTAAAAATCTGGGATGAGTAGACGGAAATTTCAACCATGGACGCAAGGGTTAGTAAGAGAATTAGAGAAGATCGAGATCTTTAGGAAGAAGGGCGTATTTGTAGACTTAAGAAAAGTAAACCAGAGGAAATTGGAAGTGGAGGTTACAATGAGAGCAGGAGTCCCTGGCTGGGTTACAGGAAGAAAGGGGCCTGAGATGCATGTGGATTTGCATATGAAGGGAAGGAACATAGGAGTGAGGAAAATGAATCATTGGAAACTGCTTCCAGATCTCGACTCTGGCTACAACAAGGTTTTGCTACCATCAGCTGACCCACCGAAGTGGCTGTCCAGTATTAAAAGTAATAGATGTGGAGTTCTGTTCTGAAAGTTGGAGTTCCTTCCGTCTTTGGGTCTGTTAATGGTATAATCACTGCAAAAAACAAGTTTTGTAGAAATCCTTACTGTCAAACATTTTAAAGCAGCCATTCTGCTAATAAATTCTTAGCTTTCTTTTCTTACTGCAAAAAACTGACTTATTTCTCTACCAGAGGCATCTGATTAAATTCTGAGTCCCTCAAGCAAAAATATATAAAAAGGCTTTCCTATGCTGTTTAATAATTATAAAAATAAGCAGATCTCCAGTGGAGAGAAGTTTCTCCTTTTGTAAGTCCTCAGGGCAGGGAATAGTTCTATGTATATTTTCTTCCAAATTATGCGGTTTAGATTTATCTTCTAAATAAGCAGTGCCGTGTGTCAAGGGGAGAGCTAGGGGAGGAAGCAGAAGAGAAGCAGTCCTGGTCTGCAGAGTGTCTCCAGAACATTTCAGCAAGGAGAGGATCTCATTTCAGTATATCCAAATTTATCTTTTCTCTGAAACTAAGACTTTTTTAAAAAAATGAATATTAGAAACAGAAGAGTTCTTCCCTCTTCTTCCTGTAGCTAAATAATTAAGCCTGTTTCAAGACATACAGTCAAAATGGGTTTCCTGGCTACAGATGCTAAGCAACAGTGACAAACTTTTCTTATTATAATCATCACCATCAACAAACATTTGTTCTTTGTAGATTGTTTCTTAGGAAAAAATTAGTTTTGGAGAAATTGATACATGTTTGTGTCTGCAGTAAGGAAAATACAAAACAAAGGTGTTTTTATCACTTAATTTTGCTGCCTTACTGTCACTTTTTAAATCCGTTGAGTGTGTACAACACTACTCGAAGAGAGTTAGATGACAAATGAGGGAGGAGAAGGGGAGGGGGAGAGGGAGACTGAGAAAATGTTGAAAAGAATCCATTGCATTAAGTTTTGAAAGAAACCTACCAGGCTAGTTTTGCACCAGACAACATTTATTTATGTTGTTGAATTAAGGGCAGTCCTATTTAGTACAAGTAAATATTTGCTTTCTGTCATTTACTACTGTGTTTGATTTTCTCATTTCTCAAGGTTGAGAATTCATGGTTGTTACTCTCATTTAGAAGCTATATTTCTTGACTGCCTACCCTCCAAGGGCAGGCATAGGAATTATTTTTAATTTTTAATTTTATTTAAAATATTTTATTAATTTGTATTTCTATAGTAATACATGCGCTGGTATTAAATTTTAAATGTATAAGAGACAATACAGTAAAAAATGCTTTTTCTTCCTATGTTGCTGGTTAAGCCAGTTTTTTTCTCCACAGGCAACCACTGTAACCAGTTCTTTTTATTTGCATCTTAAATCTTCTCCACATATGTACACATATTTCATTTCTTAAAAACACAAAGAGAACTCATTTTGTTTCATCCCTTCATGTCTCTCACTTTCTTTACCATATTTTGAGATCACTTCTTATCAGTACCTGTGGAGCTTTTTGTTATTTTTAAAGGTTGCATTGTATTTCATTTTATAACAGTAATAGATTTATTTAAAGAGTGACCAGTTGATGGGGCAAGTAAGTTAAACTAGATTTAGCTGTAATTAGTTTAGTTGTAATAAGCTAAATCAATTTTAGAGTTTTCTGTTCTTTTCATCTATCTACCTGCCTACCTACCTACATATCTGTCTACTGTTTAGCATTTACCTTGAGGGAGACAGAGATACTACATTATGTAGCTAAAAAGCAATAATTAGATGGGTTGTAATTCTGATCAATTCAAATCTGCCTCATTTTACAGATTAGGAAAGAAGTTATATAACTAATAGAAAGATGCTACCTTTAGAGTATTTTTTTCTTTCATCTATACCAATGGCCACCAATAAGTCATTCTTTTACTGACCTAAGCATTGAGACACTGATACGTGCAGGCTTTATATGAAACTTCTTGGAACTGAATGAACTTACATTCTTGTTGAGGAGACAGACATACAAATAATGAATTGGAGAGAATTTCTAATGTAATATATAGGAAAGAATGTGATGATGTGGGGACAAATTGTGTTTTTAGGTGCCATGGAAACAGAACAAGGAAAACATTTGTAGATTGGAATTGTCAGAGCAGCTTTCACAAAAGACATTCTAAGTCTTCAAAAAGGTCTTTGATAGAAAAAAATAGTCAGAGACATTCTAAGCAAGCAGAAGCTATGTGCAGAAAGATTCTGAGTGTGGAGAGAACAGAGATCGCTAAGTGCAGTGTTACGGTTCACATGGTGAAGTCATGGGTTTGCACAGGTGAGATAGTCTCCTGATGGAAGGCTTAGATATGCTTGCTTATGGGGGAAGCACATTAAGAGCAGAGCCTGTGGGGCAAGACTTCCTGGGTTTGAATGTCAGAGGAACTGATCATTAACTGGGTGGTTCTTAACTATTTAACTAACCTATCTAGAAGCCACAATTTCCTCATCTGCACAATGAGTAACAGTACTTACTTCACAAGGTTGTTGTGAAGATTAAATGAACTAATAAATGCAAAGGTCTAGAGCAGTGCATGACATACTGTAAAAAATTTTTTCCCTACCATTTAAGAATATAAAAACAATTCTTGTAGGTGTTGGGTTGGATTTGGCCCTTAGCCATAGTTTGCCACGACCGGTTTTTGATACTACAACATCAATCTTTTACTCAGTAAAATCCACTAGGAATTAGCCCTTTTACAAAGGTTACTAATCTTATCACCTCCCGGACAAGGAGAAATTTTAAAGACATCTTATTTCTTCTAGCCTTGTTGCTATTCTAGTCACATATTTAAGTTCTACGTGCATATTTTAAATTCCTTAAGACACAATATATATTGTTTTATAGATTCAAGTTCATTTATATTTCCCACATATTTACTCATTCTGTTTCACTTCATTCCTCTGTATATTTGGAATCATTTTATTTTGCCGGAAGAACCTTTAGTATTTTTGGGGAGGCATGGGCCTGCTGCCAATACATTTTCTCTACTTTTGTTTGTCTGACATAATCTTTATTTGCCCTTTATTTTTAAGCAGTATCTTTCTAGGTGAAGACTTCTGGCTAGAAGTTTTCTTGATTTGGAAGATATCATTTCATTGTCCTTGGATTTCATTTCTGGTATGAAATCAGTTGTCAAACTTATTGTTGCTTATTTGAAAGTATTTTTGTTTTTGTCTCTAGCTGCTTTGAAGACACTTTGTCTTTGGTTTTCATAAATATATCTAGATGTATCTTTGTATTTGTTTTATTTTATTATAGAGCTTCTTAATTCTATTGTTTAATGTCTTTTATCTTTTTGGAAATTTTTGACTAGTACCTTTCAGATATGGCTTCTTCCTTTTCCTCTTTCTATTTTTTCCTTTGAGATTTCAATTATATACATGATAGTCCTTTTCACCATGTCCCATATGTTTCTTAAATTCTGTCTTTTGTAGCTCTAAAATCTATCTATCTATCTGCTTTCATGTAGGTATTTTTGACTTGTATTCCATTTCTAGTGAAATATTCCTTTCTTTGATGTCTAATATACTTACTGAGTTTCTTAATCTTATTATACACATCTGTTCCAAAAGGTTAATTTGATAATTTTCTTACAGACTTCATTTCCCTGGTGAAATTCTCCATATTATCATTTAATTTCATAAACATATTAAATATAGTTATTTTTAAGTTTGTCTTGATAACACCATTATTTGAGTCATCTATGAATCTATTTCTATTTTTTATCTTTTGGGTTTCAGTCATTTAGTCCTATCTTTTGGCATACTCTAGAGAATGTTATCTTTTTCTAGTGTTTATCAGGCATAGAATGTGGAAACATCATTGTGATCCACTCAGGGATTGAGAACTTTGAGTCTGAATTTTAGTATTTCTGAAGGTTGGACTATGTCTAGTTTGCCTTTATTCCTATACTGTAGCTCTCGGAGAGTCTCAGTGGAAAGCCTGTTTTTAGTTTTTTTGGTTTTCTAGCCAGAGTTCCTCATGTTTGGTAGAAATTATTGCCTCTGTTTATTACCTTTTAGCTGCTTTATTCTGACTTCTTGTCTTTTTGGCCTCTTTCTGTCTTTATCTTAGGAACCTGAAAATGTCTTTTGGGAACCAGAATCAGAGTTGTGGGTTCACATCAATACATTTCTCTCTTAGGAGGGACTTGTCCTTTTGAATCTTGATTACTGTTGTTGCCTTCCAAGCTTTCAGAAAGCTGGGTTATCCTGAACTTTTATAGTTGCTTTTGGTGGAAGAGTTAGTCTGTAAAATGCTACTCTGTCATAGCCAAAATCCTTTTATTTTTAAGATAACTTGTTGAGTAACTGCTTATTGACTCATTCTTTTTTCTTTCTTTCTTTTGTTCCCTTCTATCATCCATCAATTCTATATGTATTGGATATGTATTCTGTCTCAATTATTGTGCTAAGTTTTGGATGATATAAGACATCTCCTTAAGGACACTTCAATTAATAGAAGAAACACACATACACACACATGTATATTTCTGTGATAAGTGCTCTATTATAGTAAGGTGTGAGAGTACTGTAAAATTCTTTTAACAGTGTGGTTATTTTTCCTATTTATTTACTTTTTTGTTGTTTGTCTCCTTCTGGAATGTAAGACCCACTAATACAGGGCTGTATCTATCTTGTTCATTGTTGGCATATAGTGTAATCTTGATAAATAGTTTTTGATAAGTGATTGCTTGATACATGAGGTTATGAAGTTTGTATTTTGTAGGATTATTAAATGGCATATGGAAAGCATAGCATTTGGCACATGTGTCACATATTCATTTCACTTTAAAAACACTTTTTAAGTAGTGTAATACTGATCACTGACACATGAAAATTAAAAATTCCATTTATAGATGGGATACTTTAGATATGGATGTTAAATCATTTGCTTGACTTAATGACTAAGCTAGAAGAGAATCTCAGGGTTCTCTGCTTCAAGTCACATTCAGACAACATGTACAGAGAATTTTTCTTTAGACTCTCATGGCTGAAATAGTGTAACTTCTAGCTCTCTCCCTCCATCTCCTCAGATATTTTATTTTATCATTTTTAGCCACTAAGGTGAATCTACAGTATAAATTGTAAAATGGATTTTAAAATATTTATTTTGAACATAAATGATATATTCACAACATATATATACACAATTAGAATTCAAGGCATATGAAAGGAGCATTTTAAATAGACTTTAAAATATTTATTTTAAATATAATGATATATCTAGTATATATATGTTATTACTAGTATATAGTAATACATATGTTCTTACTATGCATATATAGTAAGAATTCCAAGAGGTATAAAAAGAAATACATTTATTTTATTTTAGAGGGAACATTTTGAACTTGAAGTGCATTTCTGGTGCTAAATTCTGAAAGTGCTTGTTGATGAAGATAAATTATGTTTGTTGTAATCTGTCTGCTGTGTGTTAATCACATTGGTGTGTAGCTGTCACTCTCCAGAATCATCAGAGTTCCTCCTGTCTTTTGTGGTTGCCCTTTTAATTAAGCATAAGTTACTACAAAGAACTTTTAAAAGGAAAACAAAAGACTTCCAAATCGAATATCCTTCTTTAATTTAGTTCGCAGGAAGTGGAGAACAAAGATTTACACAAGGGAACACTGCTTTAAATATACTCTAATTACTTACACACGCAAATTTAACACATTGCCAAGGTTGAGGTGTTTTTTGTAGGTCTCTGATTAAAGATGCAATTCTAGAAATCTTCCATTGTCTTTATACATTCAAAAAAACCTGATGAACTGTATTCAGATACAGTAGTATCATAAAGCCCATATAATTTCTTGTATTTATTTTTAAAGAGTTTTTTAAATTATGTAAATTTCAAGTGTGTAACATTATAATTTAACATCTGTATACACTACAAAGTGATCACCACCACAAATCTAGTTACCATCCATCATCCAGTTGACCCCCTTCAATTATACTTACGCTCCCAGCCCCCACCCATCTGGTAACCACTAATCCATTCTCTGTATCTGTTTGTTTTTGTTTTATTTTATTTGTTTTGTTGTTGTTTTTTAGATTTTACACATGAGTGAAATCATATAGTATTTGTCTTTCTCTGTCTAACTTATTTCACTTAGCATACTGCCTTCAAGGTCCATCTATATTGTTGCTAATGGCAGAATTTCATTCATTTTTATGGCCAAGTAATATTCCATTGTGTGTATCCCAGTATATATATGCATATACATACCACATCGATGGACACTTAGGTTGTTTCCATATTATGACTATTGTAAATAATGCTGCGATGAGCATTCTTAGGATAAATACCCAGACTGAAGTAATTTGGTCATATGGTAGTTCTATTTTTAATTTTTTTTTTTGAGAAACTGCCGTACTGTTTTCCATACTGGCTGCACCAAATTACATTCCCTTCAACAGTATGAAAGAGTTCCTTTTTAGCCATATTCTCTCTAACTCTTGTTAGTTCTTGTCTTTTTTATGATATCCATTTTAATAGGTGTGAAATGAGATCTCATGTGGTTTTGAGTTGCATTTCCTTAATAATTAGTGATGTTTAATGTATTTTCATGTGCCTGTTGTCATCTGTATGTCCTCTTTGGTAAAGCTTCTATTCAGGTCTTCTGCCCATTTTTTAATCCAGTTGTTTGTTTTTATTTTTGTTGTTGTTGAGTTGTATGAGTTCTTTGTATACTTTGGATATTAACCTCTTGTTGGATACATGACTTGCAAAAATATCTTCTCCCATTCAGTAGGTTGCCTTTTCACTTTAATGATGGCTTTCTACACTGTGCAGGTCTGTACAGACCAGTGTTTTATAGTTTTCAGTGTACAGATCTTTCACCTCCTTGGTTAAATTTATTCCTAGCTTTTTAATTCTTTTTGATGCAGTTGTAAATGGCATTATTTTCTCAATTTCTCTTTCTGATTGTTGTTAGTGTATAGAAATGCCACAGATTTCTTTATGTTGATTTTGTATTTTGCAACTTTACTGAATTTATTTATTAGTTCTAAAGGTTTTTTAACTGGAGTCTTTGGGGTTTCCTATATATAGTATTATCTGCATATAGTGACAGTTTACCTATTCCTTTCCAACTTGGATACATTTTATTTCTTTTTCTTGCCTAATTGCTGTGGTTAGGACTTTCAATACTATGTTGAATAAAAGCAGTGAGTGTGGGCATCCTTGTCTTATTCCCAATCTTTGAGGAAAAGCTTTCATTTTTTTTTCTTCATTGAATATGATGTTAGCTGTGGGCTTGTCATATATAGCTTTTATTATGTTGAAGTAGATTCCCTCTATAGCCACTGCATTGAGAGTTTTTATCATAAGTGGATATTGAATTTTTCATATGCTTTTTCTGCATCTGTTGAGATGATCAGAAGATTTTTATCTTTCACTGTGTTAATGTGAAGTAGCATGCTGATTGACTTGTAGATGTTGAACCATCCTTGTATCCCTGGTATAAATTTCACTTGTATGATCCTTCTAATGTATTGCTGGATATGATTTGCTAATACAGTTGGCCCTTGAACAATATAGGGGCTAGAGGCTCTCACCCTTTGCATTGTTGAATTTTTGTGTGTAACTTATAGTTGGCCCTCTGTATGTATGGTTCCTCTGTATTCATGGTTCTGTATCTGTGGACTCAATGAACTGTGGATTGTGTAGTACTGTAGTATATATTATTGAAAAACATCTGTGTAAAATGGACCTGAACAATTCAAACCTATACTGTTCAAAGGTCAACTGAGTTTTATTAAAGACATTTGCATCTATGTTCATCAAGGATATTGGCCTGAAATTTTCTTTTTGTGTGTGTGGTATCCTTGTCTGGTTTTCGTGTCAGGGTAATGCTGGCTTTATAAAATATGTTTGGAAAGTTTCTTGCTTCTTCAAATTTTTGGAAGAGTTTGAGACTATGAGTATTAAATCTTTGTTATGTACAATTTGCCAGGGAAGCAATCTGGTTCTGAGCTTTTGTTTGTTAGCATCTTTTTGATGACTGCTTCAGTTTCCTTATCAGTGATCAGTCTATTCAGATTTTCTGTTTCTTCATGATTTAGTCTTGGAAGTCTTGTATTTCTAGATATCTATCCATTTCTTCTAGGTTGTCCAATTTGTTGGCATATAATTGTTCATAGTAGTTTTTTATGATCCTCTGTGTTTCTATGGAACAGTTGTATTCAAAGAGTTTTTAAGTGTTTAATAATCTTAGTGTAATAAGCTAGTGTAAAATTCACTAAAACAAGTGAGGAAGGCTATTTACATTCATTTTATAGACAAGAAACTGGTTGCAGTTAGATATAAATTTACCAGAAGTATATTTGATAACCTAGAATTACCAGTGCATCAAATAGTCTCTTCACTAGAACTGTCATAGAAATTAATACCTCATCATGTCCTTTAGTCTAGGATCAATCACAACTGGAGTAAAATCCACTTCTCCCCTCTCCATTTATTTCTCTTCCTTTTAAATACGTAAGTTCTCTCTTCACATTAAAGAAACTGGCTTGGGGAAGAAACCACAAGTAAGTGTTAAGGCTATTTTGTTTTTATTTCTTCTTTTTAGTCCTCCTTTCAGTTATTGTTTATTTAGGTCTCTTTGGAACTTTGGCATATGTAGGATGTTTCTGAGACTTTGACTATAGGCACAGGATGTAATGTCTCTTAGCCTGGATTATGATAAACTGCACTGAATGGCTTTAGTACAAAAAATTTTATCTTGAATTATATACTGTGCATATCAAATTTTGTATATCATAGTTTAATATCCATAAGGCATTTGTATTTGCATACATTAGTAGAGGTGTACCTGACAAAATTTGTGGGGAGGAAATATTGACTTAATTACAAGCAGACTCTTTAATGTTAATTTACTGTTACTAAACTGTTTTCACTTCTATGGGATGTTTTTATATCTAATTATCACTCTTTGCTTTTATCTTTCTGACTTTTGCCATTCTTTGTATTGGGAACATCTTAAGAGGTTTTTTTTTTTTTATTCCTCTTTTTCTTTGTTCCTAGTCTCATCAGACTCAAAAAAATCATTTAGATCTAGTGTGACTTCATGGTTCTACTCTTTAATTGTGTGGCTCAGTGTTCCATGACAAATATGACACTCTGGTGTTGTAGAAGTCCCAGAGTCAGCATTACAGTAGAGTGGCAAGAAGCTAGAATAATGGAAATAGGGTATTTCCATGTCTACTGAGGGTGCTTGGGCTGCATCACATATCCATTTTTCATGAGGGTGTTAACCATCTGGTTCCTCTTGTTTTTCCCTTCTTGCTTCTCCACATCTGTTGCTTCTTCATTATTCTACAAAAGCTTACATTCCATATTTGACGTTCATTTCCATAAAAATTCCATATTCATGAGAATGCCTAGATTTTACCTGTAGGTCTAAGATAATTACAGTGAAACAGCAGCCAAGGTCATAAGAAAGATCATATCCAGATTAGACGGCTCACTGCCATGAAAATCCCTGGCAAGGAACAATTGCTGGTCATGTTTTGCCTGTCCAGACAATCATTTGAAAGGAGCACCAGAGTTAGCAGTCTGACACATCCTTCCTGGTTGGGTCACCACATTAAGTGTGCTTAGCTATTTGTAAAGCTATCTGGAGAGAAAGAGCATGTTAAATTAGAAACACATGGACAGAATGACACACATAGCCTTGGAATTCACAGTGCAGTGCGGCAGAGTTCAATTAGGTGCTTGACATCCTGACAATCTTGTCTCTGTAGGAAAAGAAAAGAAAACACCTGGAAACCCTGGGTTTGGTGATGGTAAGTGTACATTTCAGGGCTATTTGCTTAGATTGGTTCCCCTCTGTTTTTCTGCAGATCGGTCTTTCCATCTGCAAGTTTTTTCCTTGCATCATCCTCAGTACCCGTCTCTTGCTTCCATCCTGTCATTCTCCCCGAGAATCAGTTTAAGTTAAAATCAAAACTGGGTAGCAGGTCAAAGAAGAGATGAGAATTCTCATGGTCCTTTCCTCTGAATTCTAGAGTTTCTTTGTGTTCTTTGTAATTAGCAAGCTTTACTGCTGCTATCTTTAAAATAAAACTTTCCAATTACAATTTATAGAGGCCAGATTTGTACTGTTTGGCTACAAAGTGAAGAGGCAATCTGACATGTAAAAATCAGTAGTTTTAAGTTCTAGAAATAGTATCTTAAAATGTATTTAGTATTTGAGCAAATATACAAATATACAGAGCAAATTAGACCAAACAACTTACTTAGAAATTAGCAGGTTCCTGTAATTTTACTGTTAGTTCTAGATAGATTAGAAGCATTAATACTAGCAAATGTGAATGCATATGGACATTCTGTCAGATATGAGTCAGTGTGGTATCTTAAAAAAATAATGGTCTACTAGGAGTCAGAGGGCCTTGTGTTTCATCTTGGCTTTGCTATTAGCTTGCTCTTTTCATCTTTTACAAAATAAAATAGGAGGATTTACATTAGGCACATTAGGTCGTTAAAATCCCAGCTGGATTCAAGAGAACACAGCAGCCTCAAATGAGATAAGTATATTTGGTAAGTTATTGGGGTGGGGGGAAGCTATGTAAACATTTGGTTTAGGTCTGCCTTGGGGAGGTTATTACAAAGGTTCTTAACCTGTAGAGGGGGGTGTCATAGGAGATAGGATGTTAGAAGGTGTCAGGATGAAAAAGTCTAGACTTTGGTAAGCTGTTGCAAAAGACAACTCAAGTTTGAACGAGATAATGAATAAAATTTCCAGGAAAAAATTGAAATTAGAAGCTGAAATATGAAAAGAAGTAGTGAATGATGACATAGACTGGTACAATGTTGAAAAGGGTTTTTAAGTGGGGTAAAAATAATCTTTGAGACGATCAGAATAAGAGTAATTGCTATGATTTGTTCAAAACCATGTCACTGACTAACAGCATGTCCCTCTAAGTAAGGGTTTCTCAACTTTGGCTCTACTGACATTCTGAGCTGAATAATTCTTTGTTGTGTGTGGGGGTCATGCAACTGTAGGATGTTTAGCAGCATCTTTGATCTCCACGCATTAGATGTTGATGATAATTCCCTTATCCTGTTCATGACAATCAAAACTGTTTCCAGAAATTGCCAAAATTGCCCCCATTTGAGAACCACTGCTTTCAAAGAATACGTAATTTTTCAGATGTCAGATAGCCTGATGAAAAACCTTAGGCTCTGGAGATCGAGCTCTAAAACAAGATTTTAGTCCCGGTTCTGTTATCTTTTTCACTGTGGACCTTGAGCAAATTACTTAGCTTTTCTAAGTGTCACTTTCTTCATTTGTAAAAGAGTATCTACCTCCTGGAGTAATTGTGAAGGCTTAATGAGACAACACGTGTGAAAGATTTAGTGTTGTATGGCACATGGCTGCTACTCAGTACGTATTAGAAATTGTTCTTACTATCATTTGATAGTTCTAAAAGGACACGAAAAGGAGATGGATGTAATTATTTCTGAAAGTAGCCCTTGGACATGAAAAGTTGTACCAACAAAATACCTAGGTCTCACTGTACAGGAGTCTTTAGAGACATTGGCCTGGTAAATCAGTCAGCAATATTGTCTAATCATCTATTAGATGCCAAGCTCTATTCTAATGTTGACCATTGTGATAGGAGCAAAACAGACAAAAATCTTAATGATCTTATATATGTGGGAAAGGCAGAATATTAATAGATATGACTTAAAACTAGTGTGGTATAGCAGGCACTACTAGCTGTTTGTCAAAGTTCATTCTCCTTTTCTTCTACCAAAGCTGGTCCATGGTTTCCCAACTACACTAAGTTTCTAAATTTAAAATATGACACTAAATACTGTAGTGGCCATTTGAGTACTTTCCATTAGTTCAAGGGCAGAAGTGAAGGGTAACACTTCCAGGCCTGGCTTATATGCTTTTTAATGCTTTTTGTTTCTTCTTATGGGCTGGAAGATCATAACAATGAACAGAGTGACTGGAACAATCTTGGAAGTCATGTGTTAAAAATGACAGAGCTAACATCAGCCTGGGTCCCTGAATGACTGTGTGGAGCAAAGCCTCCTTCCCTGGCTGCAACTCACGAGATTGTCTGGAGTATTCAGTGGAAGTGAAATAAAATCCTTTTGTGTTTGAGCCATTGCATATTGGGTTTTCATGAAGTTTTGGTTATCAAGTAAACACAGGTGATCTAGAAAGATTTCTGTGAGGAGAGAACATTTGAGTTGAAATCTGACAGAAGAAAAGAAACTAGCCTTATGCACATCTAGAAGATTATTTCTAGGGGGAAGAATAAACAGTGCAAGGGAGCTGTCCTTGATAAGTGGCCAATACTAGGGTCCCTATGATATAGAGGTCCATGCTGGTGGGTGAGGTAGGAGCATACAGGTAGAAATGGCATTAAGACAAAATGAAATTATGGCCTCTGATTGTCTCTGGTTTATAATGACTTCCATGACAATTGAAAGGACTTCCTTTTCTTTTCCCAGAAAAACAATTAGCTCCTTTCTGCTCAAACGTTTTTGGAAATATGGTGCTTCAATTGGCATATCCATCCATCACATAGTAGTTATATGTTGTTTAGATTGAAAATTCAGTTGAAGTTGATTTGGGCAAAGACCATATCTGAAATCATTGGACGTAGATTGATGAGGATCTTTCCTGCTCCATCTGGTATTGATGAAAAGATAATCTGTTCTGCCAGTTTCTCTGACAAAATGACTAACAGTACAAGCTCTGGAGAGGCCTTAAGTATCCTGGTAGTGATGTATTGTTCAGACTTCATGGACCCTACTTGGATGCTTAGCATCTCTGGGTAAGAGCTGCTTTCTGAACTACATTTTTTCTGTAAATGCCTATTTTCAGATTATCTTGAAATCGCAAAAGAAAGATAAACTCCTTGATGTGTTATTATCTCTTCTATTAAGAAAACTAATTTGTGCCCAGTGCTGTGATGTCAACCCAATAATGTGGCTATTTATGTAAAATTAGATAGCGACTGCTCTTTGGAGGTGACCAATATTCTTTTATTTAGCAAAAGTCATATAGATGCCCTGTAATGTTTTTAATGTTATGTTGGATATACACAATTCAAAAAAATTGAAACAAACTAGAAAGAAACATTACTACATGCTGGTTTGTGAAATCCAGTGTAACCTTTCCTTCAAATTTCATTTGACTCAGTATGAGCCCTTTTGGTGTTCTCATCTTTAGAAGGGAGGATTCATTCTCTTATTGTCATAGGTATCAACAAGATTATAGCAAATAGATCTAAGAACTTGGGCTGGGAGACTTGAAGGTCTGGGAAAAGGAAAAGGAAAAAAGTTTAATGTATAACATTTTGCAATGTTATTCTCAGTAACTTAGTCTCATGAGGAATTTAGAAGAATGGAAGAAGTGCTTCCTTTTAGCAGACTAGTTTATTTCATCTTTGATCAATCAATCTTTCATTCCTGGACTTCCTTCTCAGAAAATGGCAACATTTTCCATCTAACTACTCAAGACAAAATCTAGGAGTTATTCTCGGTTACTTTCCATTCCTTGTTCCTTTTTTCCAGCTCTTCATTTTAGTCCTATAGAGCCCACTTCCCAAGTATATCTTTATTTCATCTACTCATTTCTATCTCTATTATTAACCAACCATCACTTTTAATTGCCCTACAGTAACAGATTTCACTGATTTCTCTTCTTGTTTCTCCATGATTCATTATTCACAGTAGCCAGAATGATCTTTTAAAAACACCAAATATCATAGTTAATGAAACCCAAATTTCTTGACCTAACTTGTAGAGTACCCCATGTTCTGGTCCTTGCTTATTTCTTCCTACTTTATTTTACACTCTTCTTTCCTTGTTCCTCACTCTCCAACCACGTTGAACAGACCAAATGTGTTCCCACTTTAGGGCCTTGTACTAACTGTCCCTTTTGCATGGAATGCTCTTGTCTGTGATCTTTGCGTGGTTACGTCCTCCTATTTGCTGCTGTGTTCTTAGTGAGTAAAGCACCTCCTGTTACACAGCAGGCATGGAACAAATACTTGTTGAAAGAGATAATGGAAAAAGGGATCCTTTTGAGATATAGAGGGGAGTGATATAATAGGCTGGTAACACATGTTCGTGTAGCTGAGACTTTTGAGGGACGCCAGTTTTCCTTTTGGATTCTATTACATGGTACTAAAGGTCTATTGATTCCTTAGAGAAGAATCAGGCTAACGTTTCCTTTTAAAATAGTTGTGTCTGTAGATTGCATTTTCAGTTTCTATATTCTCTTGCCTATTTTTCATGGCATGTTCTAAAGAAGCACAGACCCTTTAAATGGGAATACACAAGAAAAGCAAATCAACCCAAAGTGATCATAATAATCTCATTTCCTGTTTCCTATATATCTCTCTCATGGGAATGAAATTCTTAGTAAGGAGGACTGAATATTTGATAGAGGATTGGACCCCAGGATGTTTTTCACTCACTGAATCTTTTACATCTTCTAATTCTAGAGTTTTCAGAAATCAAGCTATCTCCCAGTTCATACTTCTTTCCCAGAGGCACCTTCTAAACCAGGTTAACCTGCCATTCTGACTTACCTCTGTATTTTTGCTTCATTTGTTGCTGCAGAACATTTGCTTCTGTGGTTCAGAATGAGTCTATACTTTGTTTCCGTGTAGTGTGAAAAGTTACAAGTGGTAATATCAATCTGATGGTGTTTTCCAGGATATCTGGATGGTCAAAACTGATTTCTTTCAAGTAAGTTCTAAAGTGAATTGGAAAGAAAGAAATTTAAAACGTTTCATAAAGTTGCAAGCCAAATGATGCGGAATATAGTGAAGACATGAATAAAACAAGTTGCATCTCTTCCCTCACACCTTGAATTACCCTAGTATATCCCCACTGTACCCCAGATAGGAAGCAAAAATGCATTCAGGCAGCTTTTCACACTAAACTTCAAATCAGTGGCTGGCACTTGATTGTTGTTGCTGAATGAAGGTTTTCTGGGTTTTGATTCTGATGATTCATCTGCAGTCTAGGAAAGTTTATGAGAATATATGTAGACATTGAGTATAACTGTGTATTTTGGAACACTAGATTTTAAACCCTGTTTAGGTTATTGATCATGTCTAAGCTCTGTTATGTAAATTCTGGAGGAATTTCTGAGATCAAAGAAGAAAGACCCAACTCTTTCTGTAATAGGAGCACAGATTTGTTTTCTGTAGATCCTAGCATTACTGTTTTAGGTTTATAAATGGCTCCTTTTTTTTTTTCGTGAAGTAACTTGTATGATGCCATGCAATGTTAAATATATTTTGATTGCTAAGTTTGTATTTGTAAATGGAAATTATTTGACTATAAGTCTCAAACTTGAAAATTTATAGGCATGCTTATTTGAAAATATAGTATAATAATTCTCATAAATCCTTTCAAAATAAATTGACCTTTAAAAGTTTTGTAATGCTGCTTTCTCATGTCTGTGGTCTGTGCAAAGTTATGTGTTGTATTTTGCTTTTCATGTATAGATAAGTTGACCATATATTTTATACCAAATAAACAAAACCAAGACCTCCAGACTTTATTAGAGTTTATACAAGTTCTGAGATACGAGAAAATAATGAGGACAGTTAAATGTGGATTTTGTTGCATGTTCTTTAGTAGAATTATCATTTCATCTGAATAGGTCCTTTTTTTCCTAGTCCTGGTTATTAAGGTGATGGTTCAGTTCCACTGAATACTAAACAGAAGGTTGAAAATAGGCAGCTAAAAGGAAAGGAAACAAGCTGATTCATTTAAGCAAAAGGGAGAAAGAAGATAATCTCCCAACTGAGACTTTGCCCATTTCCACAGCCTCTGAGCCACAGTATCAATAGCTGTCAACACTATGTGGAAAATTGCATTGACATAGTGTAATTGGTCCTGCAATATAACTGTAACACAATGCAGCAAAATAGCCTATTCAGGGCATTCAATACCATAATTAGTCCAAAGTCCAGACAGAATGTAAAACCCAGGAAGGATATTTGAAAATACATAGGAAGGCATTTTGGAAGTGAAGGGAGATACAGCGTGAGAAAAGTTTTTGATATTTTTAAGTTTAACATGATGATCAGCTTCTAGTAATATTTTCAAATTGTTTAAAAAATATGAGCAAAGAATGGAACCCTGCTTTTTCTTTTACCACTTTGGGACCAGAAGGGTTTAATTCCTCCAACATAATGGGCAGTATGACCTTGACCTTTGGAACTGGATCTGGTACCTTGAAATGAACACCATAGTGCATTGCTGCTCTGAAAGTAGTCCGAGCCCCATCTACTTCTCTGATGAAAAAATTTATTTTTTCTTTTTCTAGTTAAAATTAAGAAAGCAAAAGATCAGGATAATTAAAAACCCCACGGACAAACTTATTTGTTCTTAAATCATTGCAACCAATGGCTGCATATTCACTAGATTGATGATTTCTTTTCTTACTGACAAAAAGAAACATAACTTCAAATTTTACATCATCTTTTTACTTAGTAGCTCAGCTCTTGATTCACTGTTTTGTAATTTTATTAGCGTATTTCCGAATTGCTGCTTCTGTAGAGTGGTGATAAGTAGATGATTAAAGTGATATTTTCTTGCTGGAGAAATAAACTCTGCCCATTTGTAATGCCCTGTGTGATAAAACAGAGTAAGACTGCAAACACATCAGATTTAGGTGGATAGACATACACAAAAATGCACACATGTTTATTCTTCATTAAAAATACACATTAAAAAATACACATTCTATATGTATATATGAATTTTTTACATTTCATTGTTTGTACAATCCTTTCTAACTGATATATTACTTTTTAATAAATTATTAAAGGAGAAACTAAAGGGATTATATTAACCTACAAAAATAAACATGAGTATTGATATTAATTTATGTGTAAATAAGTTCTTTGAAATTTGAAATTTATTAGTAAAGTTTTTTTGGCAATACATATAGGATAATATATTTATTTGAATTTAAAAAAATCCTTAGGGAATCTGGCTTGAGGCACAGAATTATCTTTAGTTATCATATCACCTATCATGGAAGGAGAGGTGAAATATTAAATACGAGCAATTATAAAGATTACAACCCTCACTGTCATGTTTTTAAGCTGGCACAATGGAAGGGAAATACAATCCTCCATTTAAAATGTGTTGGAATTGAAATGGTTGCATTGAGGTGTATTTTGCTACATCACAATTTCAGAAACTTAAATCGCATCAGTTTTCTATCACTGTAGCGCCCAGTCTATCTGCTGCCTCTTCATTTTATTCCTTTAAGATACTTATCTTTTATGATTTGGACAGAATCTTCTGACCACTGAAGGTTGTGGCTGAAGTAAATATAACCTTTTTTCCCCCCTTTGTCACAGGCCGCTTAAAGTATTCTTCCTTCAAAATACTCCAAGAAACCTGCTGCTATGGAACCCTCTCCTACTTTTCTAAATGCTTGAATGCTAAATCTCAGCCACTTGAAAACTGCATAATCCTATAATGGTCAAAATATTCAGTTCTTTCCCTAAACAACCTTTATTTTAACCAATTTTAACCAATTCTTGTTCTTCTTGTAGAGATTTACTATTCAGAGAAATTAATAACCAAATGTGGGGAAGGGAGTCACATTGAGTGAAAGTTTACTATTTGTTGGGCACTTCACATGCGCTGCAGCTAATTATTTTAATGGTCCTATAACACGAAACTAAGAAAGTTCAAGTAATTGCAAAACTTGTGAATATTTGAACTGATTTGACAACTTGATAAGTCTGCTTGGCTCTGAAACTCATGCTTTAACTAGCAGAAAGCTTGTGGCTTTTAAAAGAACCAATGATGTTTAAAATATACATTGCATAGAATTGAGAAATAGGCATCCTGATTTTGAGTTTATACCTGAGTTGGAAAAATGACTTAAAAGTTGAGTTGCATTTTTGTTCTTCAACAATACAGAGGAGAGTTTCTTAACCTTCTCCCACCCCATTATCACTCCACTAAGGAGACAGTTTAGATTTTTTTTTTTGATTGCTCTTTTCCTCATGAAATTGTAATATATGTTTATAGGTACTGTAACCCTTTGGAGGGCCACATTGTAGCAAAAAATTTTTGTCCCCTTAGGGGAATAGTGCCCCTGTTAAGGCTGCATGATATGGACTATTCCTCTCATGCACCAGTACTATTTAAAGGGGCAGGCAGAGTGCACCAAGCCAGCTTCGGACTTACACAAATCCTGCCCGGCTTCTGTTCAATCACTTGTTACTTATGGGAACTGAGGCAAGTGACATTACTGCTCTGAGTCCCAGCTGGCTCCTCGGGAAAATGGAATTATAATTCTACCTCATAAAGCTGTTGTGAGAATTAAAAAAGATGGTGCCTTTAAAGTGCCTAGCAAGAGCCAGCAGAATTCTCAAACAGTATTAGCTCCTTTTCTTCCCTTCTATGAGAATTATCACTAGACCCTACATTTTCTGGGAACAGTGCTAGGAACATCAGACTAGAATTTGGGAAACTTTGGTTCTGGTACGAACTCTGAAGTACTTAGATATGTGTTTTTTTTTTTTTTTCTCTGTAAAATGAGAGTGTTCATTTCTGTCTCTGTTTAGGCTTTTCAGGTTGTGATTTTATAATATCACACTAGGGCCTTTCAGGGACATAAAAGAATTAATCACATCTAAAATTTTTATTGGCATTTTCAATCTCAGTGCCAGAAATGTTGCAAGAGTATTTTCCCCTTTACATATTCTTCAGGACATGAATATTGAGAGGTAAAGAACTACAAATAGCCAAGGGTGGTACCGGATAGCTCCCAAAGAAGAAATTTTACTTGTGCTGAAAACTGTATTCCCTAGTGATTTCCTAAGGGCAAATCATTTTTTGGATACATAGATGAAAGAAATTTAGCCATGTTTCTAATTTCTCTTTAATTCCAGCTATTATAGAGTGGGAAAACATTAGATAATTACAGCTGAATATAAAGAATAAAAGCCAGTTAGCAAGTAAACATTTTTTCTGTGTACTGGTGTTAACACCCGTGAGGATTCAGGGCACAGCAGAAAGAGGTAAAACTTGGAGAACAAGCGACCTAAGCATTGCCAGTCATCATGCTTCTCAAGGAACATGGAAGAGCTTGCTCAGGTAGTATAGCAAAGGAAGAACATGGGATAGTTGAAAGCTCCTCTTGGGTTGTAGGCAGTGTATTTTACATGTTTATTTGTGTTTTTCTTTATTTGGAACAATTTCAGAGAGACCAAAATGCATGAAGAATACTGTAATGAGCAGCCACGTATCCACAGCTGGCTTATCCAAAGGAAACATTACAAACCCAGTCAAAATCCCTCATGTGCCTTTTCCTAATTGCAGCCCGCTTCCCCTGTAGAGGTATATACTCTCCTGAATTTGGTATTAATTGTTCTCATGCATTTCTTTCTTCCTTTTTTCTGCATATGCATATCTTTCTTAATAATAAGTAGAGTTGTTTGACAAGCTTTATATTTTTCAAGACAGATATCATAATGTGTGTATTTTCACCCAGTGTTATAAGATTCAGTTTATTTTTGAATGTTTTATTTTAAATGGTTAAGTGGTTTTTATATGATACACTCTTTTACATTATATTATGCTATTATTACTTTTATAAAATAATTGAT
The DNA here is from genome assembly GCF_048564905.1 of Vicugna pacos. Taxonomy (NCBI): domain Eukaryota; kingdom Metazoa; phylum Chordata; class Mammalia; order Artiodactyla; family Camelidae; genus Vicugna; species Vicugna pacos. Next base: position 46,132,580 of record NC_132988.1, read on the forward strand.
TTGATTCGCAATTGCATATTTGTAAGTCAATTTCAAGGTGGTGGGGTTTATCAATGTCTTTTGAAATAATTCATAATAAGCATATCATTCATAATAAATATATGTATCATTAATTTACTGGTAAATGATATTTAAATGATTTCCTAGTCAAGGACAGTGTTAGGTATTAAAAATTCCGTGGTGAGCAAAATAGACGTTGTCCCTTTCTTATGAACCTTACAGCCTAATAGGAAGACAAATCTTAAATTACACAAATAAATCCATAAGTCAATATATAATACATTAAACATAAATCTATTGGTTGCCATATATGAGTGAAAACAATGAATCAGACAAATGAAAATCTTTGAGCTTCTGGGACTCATTCTCCACTTGCGTGGTTGTGGGAGAGTGAGGAAGACCTATAGTAAATAAGATAAGGTAAGAGGAAGTAAGATAAGTGAGAAAAATATAATGTGTGTTTAAAAGTGTTATATGCTATGGAGTAAAATAAAGGAGGGGAGGGTATAGGCAGTAAGGGAGGGTTGGAATTTTAAATATACTGTCCATAGAAGTCTTCACTGAGAAGATGATGTCTGAGTAAATACATGAATGGAGTGAGGGGAGGTGAGAGACTGAGCGGTATGTGAAGAGAACTTGAGCCAGAGAGATGGCAAGTACAAAGACCTCAGTTCAGAGCAGCGATCAGCATCATTTTCAAAGGAGAGCAGTGAGCGAGAGTAGAGTGTGTGAAGGGAAGAGCAGTAGGACTGAGATGGGGGGTAGGGGATGGTGATGTGGGATTGTTTGGTGGTTGATGGATTGATTTGCTATTGTAAGTACTTTGGCTTTTACTTTAAGTGAGATGTAAAACCACTGGAGGGTTTTAGTAGAAAGATGGCATGATCCTACGTCTGTTTAAATAGAATCTTTCTACAGGCTACATTGAAAACAGAATGAATTGGGCGTAAGAGCAGAAGCAGTGAGGCCAGTTTGTGTAATGATCTTGGTAAAAGATCGTAGTAGCTTAATTCTTATAAGTAAGACTGTTCTTTCCCATGAGAAGTTTACAAGGAGAAAAGAAAGCAATAAACAGAATTATAGTGATGTGAGGACGTAAGAAAAGATACGTATTCATGTTGTATTAAAGTTGATGGGAATATAACTTTTTGTAAAGTAGGTACTTCAGTCTGGGGAGAATATCTTTAAAAATCTAGAAATCAACAAAATTTAGTATTTCCTCCTCTGTGCTTTCATGGTACCTTGTACATATTGCTATGTGGACATCTATCTCACCATCCTCTATTGTAACTATCTACACATCTGCCTACCCCATAAAATTGTGGACTCTTTTGGGTAAAGACATGGGTGTTATTAATCTACATGTCATTATTGCTAAAATAGTGTGGACATATAACAGGCACTTAATAAATTCACATTACATTAATTCAATGAGTTTTAAAAAAACAAGCAATGTGATGTTTCACTAGGCTGACTGAACTAGTCAATATCAGGAACCTGTACTTTGTGTGTCTTTTAATAGAAGGTGTTTGTGGCTAATTGACTCTGAACATCTGACCACCTCCTGGTCTGGAATTGTGGGAATGTGCTCAAATGTATTTCCTGTATTTGTATATTTGCTGTTATCACAAAATGTACCATCATTCCCAGGAATATTCCATTATTGCTGACTTTTATTTTAGTAACCTGATATACTCTAGGATATGTGCCTGAGAATAAACTCTGTATCTAATCCAATCTGCATTCAGGGGGAGGGGTTAGGACATTTTTTCCTGAGCAGAGGGAGAATTTGTTGACCAGTTCATATGAAAAGATTTCATTTCTCAAATGATCCCATCTACAAATGAAATTCATGATTGTTATTTATCATTTGTTGAGCACAAGCTGTGTACTCAGTGCTATATATATATATATAAAAATCTCCTAAACCAAAAAACGAAAAAATCATGGGGGATGACATGGTCCATGCCTCAGGGCCTCACAGTCCATGCCAGGCACTGCTTGCAGTTCATATATGACAATAGCAGAAAGAGTGATTGCGTCTCGGAAGTGATAGGCTCTTGGAGATAGTGTTATATTTTTATGATTACAGAGGGCTTACCAAGACATTTTATCTGAAAAAACTTATCAAAATGAAAAAATTTTAGGAGTAATATTTAAAGAGGAAGGAAGCAGTCAAATGACAGATTGTTAGTTTGACTTGATCCTAGAGAGAACTCACATGCTTATCTATGTAAGGAGAATACCGCTGAGTAAAGAAGTGACTTGGGTGAAGTAAAGACGACCATATCCATGGACTAATCTACAGCTAGCATTTAACTGTTTCCTGATACGAATCTTCATTCTAATACTGGAATCATCCAAGGATCTGGTCTTTATGGAAAGAAGTGTGATAAAATATTAAGCACACGTAAATTAATAAGCAGAGTAAACTTAGAAAAAGTAATTTTCCCCCTAGATTTCCCTGAACTTTAAATGATTAATTTAAATGATTCAAATGTGACGGCAGAGTGTGTAAGAGATTCCAGGCAAATAGCACAAGATTTGGATAAATATTGTTTAAAAATTACAGTACATATTCTTAGGACTGTTGTCTCAATTCAGTTGCCTCAGTACTTGACTTTCATTGCCGCTTTCCACACTCAGGTGCTTATGATTACAGAATACTGTCATACTGCCAAGCTTGGAGCTTGATGTTTATCTCTTTGATAATATCTCTACAGATAATTTTTTCCCTCCCAGTTTGTAATTTTCAGAGACTCTGTTGCTTATCCACAACAAAACAGACCCTCAACTCCTAGCACACATTCTATCCAATGGGCCACTCCTGCTCAGTAGAATCCTGAACTAGTATGGTCAGCATGGTTTGCTATTTTAATGCTACTCCCTGGGACCACCCTAGGCTCCTAGACCCTTAGCTTCTGCCTTGTCTCCTTAACTCTGAATTATCCATGATACGTGCTGCCACTTCTCTTTCTGATAGAAGGGGAAAGGTACAAGAAGAAGCCTAAAGTAGGACAAATTCATAATAGCTACTACCATCTAGATCATTTTTGCTGTACTTTAAAAATATGTAATTATTTGCTGCTTAGAGAATTTCACACCATTTTCCCTGAACCTTTACCACTATTAAGCTAATGATTGTAACAGTCTCTGTTTTCTACTGCAGGAAAACTTGCTCTCTTTTCCAGAGATTTGGGAGTCTCAGATTAAACTCTCAAATCTAATATTGTCTCAATTTTGACTTTTGTCTTCCTAGATATCTCTTCCCTTCAGTTTAGAGAAAAAGTTGTTCTTTTATGTCTCTGAATCTCTCCACCTTTGTTCTAAAGACCATCTCACCACTCTAGGAGTTCTTCAATTTCATATTTATTGCACCTCTCTCTGCACCACCAGTATTCCTTTTCTACACTATTTTAGTGTTCAATCAGGGAAATAGAAAAATTAGGGCTTTACACACACACACACATACACACACACACACACTGTGTAACTGTAGGAGCTGTTAGGTTGGTGGTCTCTGTAAGGCTCCCCATATCTGAGGCTGGAGCTTAAAGTCCTCAAGGTAGATATCAGAAAGGAAAGATGGAAGTAAGGTGGGAGAGAGCAAGAACAAGTTGGAAACCATAAACACAAGCTGGAGTCCATGAGAATGGACCAAAACCTGTATTTTTCTTTTCCCCTCTACCTTTAGTGGTGTCTTGCAGAAGCCAGGGCTATTCATCATAGAGTTACACACATTTGTTGGCCCAAGGGTCAGAGAAGCTGAAGGGACAGGAAGGTAGAGAAGTTGCAGACCTGGCTTCTGTTCATGTTATGTGATAAGCGGTGTGTGAGCTACAAAATAGCTGCTGCTTCACTTTCATCATCCAGATCTCCAATAAGAATCTCTCTTGTGCTCCACTGTGACCAGACATAACAGGAAAGGGAATTCTGGGAAACATATTTTTCCAGCAAGCTGACGTATTACAAAGCCACCACAATCCACCCTTTGTCAACTTGGCAAGCATATGTATTTCCTTAAACTGTATGTAATCTCAGTATAAAGACACCAACAGAGTAATGTTCTGACTAACCTGATTCAACTATCCCATATACAACTGATCACATGCCAACCAATTCTCCTAAAAAGGATACAAAGTCCTTTTTCTTTCTTTGGATCATACTCATTCTTATAGTTGATTCACATTCCTTCTTTGACATCCTATAACTTAAATAGAGATCTAACTGAGATACAGAGTTAGCTGGTGTTCATGTATTTTATGTTAGATAATAAGAGGATAAGGGAGGGAAGAAAACAAATATGTTTGATATATATCTGTGTATTTGGTTATTGTATATAAATATTACATATGTTAAGATATATATGTATATATACATATACAATGCATATAAATATTGTATACACACAAACATATTCATATCAAAATAAGGAAAAACCCATATCCTATATCTTTCATAGTCCTCATTTCTGCAACTAGTCATGTGATCATAACTGGTATTTGTAATTCCTTCTTCCATTAGGCCACATTCCTTTCTATATTCCTTTGCTCTCAGCTGGTACCTCAGCTAGTTCTGATTCCTTGCATGTCAGGGTGACCAAAACTTTCATTCCTTAATTGTGTAGGCTACTGGCAGTCCTGGCTGTATTGGGTTGTTGTAGTTCTCTGTTGACTTTAATCACAGGACATGGGAGAACTAGAAGCACCCTTGATGCTACTGAATCCCAGAAATATTCCTCCTTACCTTCATTGTCATTTTCAATTTTCCCTTGATAATCAGGATCAATCACCCAGTCAGTAGAGTAACCCCTTTCTTTGCTGGATAATTCAGTGATAGGAGGAGCCAGAGATGCCAGGTAGCAGTCAGTCTCAACTTGTGGTTCAGGGAAATCATTGTTGTGTCCGAAGAATTTCTCCCTTTGGAACTAAAAATCTCTAAACCAGCAGAAGTTAAAATTGCAGGGATAGGAAGTAAAAATGTTGCTAGTGGAACACCAGGGATCAATAGGGAAAGAAACCACTTTCATATCCACATTTTGATTCCCAGACCCATGAATTAGACCCATGAATTATGGCCCAGAAATAGCACCGTATGTTGAATATTGACTTGGAGTATATCTATCACCATCCAGAGGACATTGCTCCAGCCCTACAAGATATAATCACCTGATGCTACAACTGAGTGTTCAAAAGGCCATTCCACTATTCTATCAAGCCAGTTGATTCAGGCTTATGGAGTACATGGTCGAAACCAGTGAATTTCATGAATTTCATGAGTACGAACTCCTTGCCACACTTAATTTGCTGTGAAACAATTTTCTCAATCAGAAGTGATGCTGCATGGAACACCATGATAGTGAATAAGGCATTCTTTTCAGTTATTAGATTTTAACATGAAGACACTCACGCACACAACAGAGAAGTATATTAATTGTGTGGCATGATGATTATTTATTATTCATTAACTTAAAGTGGATCATCACAAAAGTCTTCACCTTCATCTTCATGTTGAATAAGCCAAGGAAGAGGAGGAAGAGGAGGGTTTGGTCTTGTTGTCTCAGGGGTGGCAGAGGTGAAAGAGATGGAGGAGGTGGATGGGGAAGCAGAAGAGGTAGGCACAGTTGTTGTAACTTTACAGAAATACATAATAATTTCTGTCTTCTTGTTTTTTCATTTCTCTAAAAATGTTTCTGTATGCTACTAATCCTTCCACCATTTGCTTCAGTTTCAGTCCCTGTACCAAAGAAGGGCCCATGTTGTAATAGAAGTTGAAAGTAGTCTTGAATAATTACAACCCTTTTGCCAGATTGCCTGCTGTCAACCTGTTTGCTAGCACTGCTTCTTCTATGTCTTCTTTCTCATCATCTGGCACTGGTTTGGAAGCACTCACCTCCATCAGGTCATCTTCTGTTAATTCCTCTGGTGTGATGTCTATTAGCTCTTGAATTTCTCTAAGATGCATATCTTAAAACCCTTCAGCCTCACGCATATCCACAATCTCCTTCTTGACTTTCTTGATTGACTCTGTTGTAAGTCCTGTGAAGTCATTCACAACATCTGAACATGGTTTTTTCCCACAGGAATTTATTGTTTCAGGCTTGATGGCTTTCATGGCTTTTTCTATGACTGCAGTGGCATCTTCAATGGTGTAATTTTTCCAGACTTTCATGGTGTTCCCTCTGTTGGGATTCTTTTCAATAGCATTGACAATCCCTTCTATAGAGTACTGTGTGTAATGAGACTTAAAGGTCTTTATGACCCGCTAATCTAGAGGCTGAATTACAGACTTGTGTTTGTGGGCAAGTAGACCGCTTTGATGCTCTTGGTGTTGCACTCATGAGGTTCCAGGTGGCCAGGGCGGCATGGTCCAATATCAAAAGAACTTTAAAAGGAAGTCCCGTACTGGCAAGATATTTCCTGACTTCAAAGACAAAGTATTGATGGAATCAATCCAGAAAAAGACTTCTCATTGTCTGAGCCTTCTTGTACAACCAATAGACTAGTAGCTGGTGTTTATCTTTTCCTTTTAAGGCTCAAATGTTAGCAGCTTTGTAGGTAAGGATATCCGTGATCATAAACCCAACTGCACTTGAACAAAACAGTGAAATTATTCTATCCCTTCCTACCTTAAATCCTGGTGCTCGCTTCTCTTCCAAATAAATGTCCTTTGTGGAGTATTTTTTTCTACAATAGAGCATTTTCATCGGCATCAAAAAATTGTTCAGGCAGATCTCTTTTCTCCTCAATGGTTTGCTTCATGACATCTGGGAATTCTGCTGCCTTTTGGTTGGTAGAAGCTGCTTATTCTGTTATCTTGACTTTTTTTAAGCCAAACTTTTCCTGAAATTATCAAACCATTCTTTGCTGGCATTAAATTCTCCAGATTTAGATCCTTCTTTTTGCTTTAAGTTATCATAAAATGACTGCTTTTTCTTGAATCATATTAGAGCCTATGGGTATGCCTTTCTTATAGCAATCATACACCCACATAAAAGCTGCATTTTTAATACAAGATTAAAAAGGTATTTTGCAAAAAGCACAAGGTTTTGCACCTGCTGGCATAGTTGCAGTGATGCCTTCATGAATTTCCTTCCTTCCTTCCCTCCTTCCTTCCTTCCTTCCTTCTTCCTTTCTTTCCTTCCTTCTTTCCTTCTTTCTTTCCTTCTTTCTCTCTCTCTCTCTTTCTCTCTTTCTCTCTCTTTTTTTTTACAATGATCCTTATGCTAGATTCATCTATCTTGAAATGATGTGCAGCCATAGCTGTAGACCTCAATCTATGGTACATATCAAACAGTTCAACCTTTTCTTGCAATGTCATGACTTTTTTCTGCTTGTTGGTAGCACTCCTAGCCTCACTAGTGGCTCTTCATATGGGTAGCATGATGTTATTCAAGATTTATGATGTTATGCTAAACACCCTGAAAAGTATGTGAGAACCATGACAGATCACTTTAACTGCGGTACTCAGTTTACTGGAAAGACCAACTGATCACACAAAGATGATGAGTGTCACATGGTGTTTTCACCTGATACTCACAACACTTGAGATCATCTCAGTAGCAATAGGAGGTGGCTACAAAATTATTACATTAGTACAGTATATGCTACAGTTAATTTTATGCAGTTATGATTTAATACTGCATCTTTATGTTTATTTACATTTCTCTTGACTGCAAATGGCACCACATACAGTCTGTTAGTGTTTGTGAGTGTAAGTTTTGATAAATTTTAACTTTTATAGCAGATTTGTGTGTATTTTATGGTAGTAGATGATAACACAGAGTAGTATGTACATATATTTTATGCATTCATGACATACTTGACTCAATTTTTTTTGATATTTCTAGGCTACATGGTTTTTGAACTTTATCAAATTGTTGCAAATCTTCAAAAATTTTTCTAATATATTTATTGAAAAAATCTGTAGATAAGTAGATCCATGCAATTCAAACTGTGTTGTTCAGTGGTCAACTGTGGTAGAATTTTGTGGAAGTCATTGTGGTATAGTGGTTTAGATCACAGACTCTGCTTCCATACTTCCTTACTTCAAAACTCAGATCTGACATTTACTAGATCATTGACTTTGGGCAAGTTTCTTAACATTTTTACACCAGTTTTCTTGTCTGTGAAGCAGAGATGATAATAATAGTACCTACCTCACAAGTTTATTCTGAAGATTAAATAAATTAATAGTTATGAAGTAGTTGGAATAATGCAGAGTATTAGAATTGTTTTTTATTTTATAATTCTAGGAGACTGGGGTATCACAGAAATAAAATACTGCTTTAATGTACCTCATAGAGCACTGGCTTTAGAGCTCTCTGATGGAAGTAAAATCGTTCCACTGAGTTTTCAGAATTTTTGAGTAATTATGTAGAGTATAATGTACTTAATTCAGCATATTTTACTATTCTTCTGACGGCTTTCCTGGCTCAAACATTTAAAATTACTCATTAAAACCAGCTTCCCATTCTTTAAACAATTTTTCATGAAAGAATGTTTGTGTATGTGTATATATGTATATATATATATGCATTTACATGTGTCTATATATACACATATATGCCTATGTATGTGTAAGAGAAATGTTACTGTTTGTGACTTCCAGTCAGGACTAATGCTGAACGTAAATGTAAAATGAAATTCTGTGTTTGTCCTATCTCATCATTTACTATCAGCTTAACTGGAAACATGTATATGGATAAAATTTTTCTACTTTAAATCATTGCAGATCTAACACATTTTAAGAGGATATTCATTAGCTTTAAAGAAGGGGAGAAAACCTCAGGCATTTCGTAACTTTTATATCTGCTCTACTACAGAAGCAACTTGTGCTTAGGCACTATTGTATTTGAATTTTGTGTCTCTAAATATCAAATGAATGTGAATCAGAACCTGATTAAGCATGGTGATATAATTCATTTTTGAAGATATTCATTGTGGTTCAAGGATTTTATGACACATGTCAACATGTTTCCTCATTCAGCAGCAGTTTATGATATTTATGCCATTATTATGTAAATTGTGTGGTTGCTCTAAAATGCTGGACATATTTAGTTCTTCCTGATTAGTTGCCAGTGAAGTCACAACTGGTCCATTAGTCCAAGTAATCCATGGGAACGTTTGCCTTGGTTTTTTGTTTTTGTTTTTGTTTTTAAGTTTTACAACCACAAAATGTATAATAGTAATTAGTCATTCCAAGATGTTCATTTCAAGAAGAATACTGCCTTGGGTGGTGGAAGTCCGATGATACTTGGCTGAGAACCTGTTGTGTAATTCCTCAGAAATGTTCTACATCTTGTATTGAGATATTTGGAAAGGAGTTGCTGCACCTTGAAATGTACATTTTCTTGTATGAATCTAGATTCAGTCTTGTTTCAAACCTCAGTTCAGATAAACTATGAACAAATTTAACAGTGGTCCAACTGACTGCATTTTGGTTTTCTGTTTTCTCAAATGTCTTGTGAATGAGCAGTGTTTTGGTGAGAAGTTTTCTCTAACAAATAATATGTTTGATAGATATTTGAATGTGAAACCATTGCTTTTTCACCACTCCTCAAATAGTTTCATATATTTTTATATATTAAAAAGAGCTTTTTATTAAAAGGAAAATATACTCAACAATGCACAACTGAGAAGCTGCACATGTGCTCTATAAATGGTAACTTTCTTTTCCTGTGATTGTGTGTTTATTTTTTATGAGTTGCTGTATTCTTCAAATATGACAGCATGATGTCCAATAAGACCAGAGTTACTGTTCTACATTTGTCACATTTAATTCTGTTTCCCAAGACTCAACCATTCCTCTTTTTCCTCTGCTTTCCCTCAACCCAAATAGCTCGCAATTATATTCTGTCCACTTAGCCTTCCCTGAGTTGGGATATTTATTTTTTCATTCTCTTACATAATAAAAAATAATATAGTGTTAATAGTAATGATAATGATGACAATATCTAGGTCACAAGCACATTTGTTTTTAATTCCATGGGTGTCAGTTAATTTTTTCTATGATTTTTAATCTTGAAGCTTCTGTTATCTTTTGGCCACATGTCCTTTCCCATTTATTTCCCATTTTTCTTTTCCTTCAAAGCTTTATTTCCTAGTAAAGATACTTTTTCTGATATTTATCCATAGTAGGTATATAGCAAACATTGATTAACTTTATGATCATTACTTTCCACTTCCTTTTTTTCCATCTTTCTTTGTATCAATAAATCAGTATTGAACAGATTAGGAAATTAAAATGCTCATTATTGTTCTCTTGGTACACATGTTTTATTTGAAAGTAGGAAGAAATCTGTATTTACTCAACTGTTTAAATGATTGCTAAACTAAAATAAAATTTATTGAAGAAAAATCACTTTGGTAATCTGTGCATCTAGGTGATGGAAGTCCCATCTTCCACCAAAGACAGATTGTGAGCTACTAGTAGAAAATGATCATCATGCCTTATTCATCCTTGTGTTTCATTCCAGTACCTAATGCAGAGCCTCACACATTGTAGATATCTTAGAAACTGGCTAAGTAAGCTTACTAATTTATTCTAGTCTGGAACGTCACGATGGACTGTGAAACTACTTCTGCTAAATAAATTATAAACTAGACTGACTCCACTATATTTCTCTTGGCCAGTGAAGCAGCATGCTCTCAATATTGTATATATCTTTGTTATAGTCAAGACAGTGAGAATTTCTGAAATTCTCAAACAGATCATAGCACTGTGCAGTGAAGTAGAATTGTCATTAACTTAGAGTTGGTGCCTTGGGTGCCAGATCAAGAAAATAGAGAAATATCTCTATGAATTAGACAATTAGATCTCTCTTTAGCTATCTAAACATTAAAATTAGAAAATATTTGACCAACAGCTAAAGAATGAGAGTTAGAGTGAATATCCTAGCATGGATTTGATATCTATGGAAGTAGTGACTAATTAAAAAAAATGTAGACCCTAGGACAACTAGAAGTAACTTTGAATTTAATTTAAAACTACCACATGATGGACTGTACTGCCACCTATTGCAATGGAAATTTTTTTCTCCTAGAAAGCTTTTATTTATGTAGGACATCTTCCAATCACAGGAAACTATTTAGATAGGTTTTATAGGAATATACATAGCTATTGTTCAATCAATGGAGTTCCTGGTTTTATTTTTCTTGTGAATTGTTGATGACAGCATCCAGAAATGTTAGTGTTTAGGTTTCTCCAATTCTGAAATTGCCCAGAATACAAACTTCTCTAATTTAGTGAACTAAAGGAAGAAAATGCGTGTTTTCATCCCCACTAGACTTGACTGAGGATCCTAAACCAGGTTCGGTTTGGAATTCTTACATGTCATTTCATAGACCACATTTTAGCCTTAAGTAAAATAGTTGCATGTAGCCCTACAAAGATTTTCTACTAGTTAAATGGTACTTATGAGAAGAATGGAGTTACAATGTTACTTATTATTAATGATAGTGTGTTGATATTTAATAATAATTGACCCAGTTTATAAACTCTTCTATTTTACACTGTACTGCCAATGTCAGTAGGGAATGATGAGTTATCTTTCTAATTAATAGTATTAGGGGGGTGTCATAAAATGATTTAACTATAGTATCTTTTCATATTTAACTTGCAACCAGTGTCCTGGATTTAGGTGGACACAGTATCAATTGTGTTCTATTTGAATGGGTCCCTTCTTCTCCTTATCGCAACATAGAGTACAATGGGGAAGGTAACCTGGGGCTGTGCACAGGGCAAACATTTTAAAATTATAATGACTTTTATTTATTATTATAGTTGCATGAATCCATGCCATTAGCAGTGATGAACTTACAAAACATTTTGTGACACTTGCCAAGTGAGCTTAAGCTGTAGGGTATTTTTACTAAACATAATATTTATCACAAAAAATAATGTACCTTTTGAGAAAATGACAACCTTTCAGCTCTCCAAAGCCAGGTGTTAGGACTGCTTTATGAAAGCGGGCAACTTTCAGTTTCCACAGTCTACTTGTTTCTGATTAAACCAAAGAAGAGAAGTTCTCTTTTCATATCTAAACATCTCTGAGTAAGAAAATGTCATTATTAATATTCAGTCAGGGCTATGTGAAAGAGGGGAGGAAATGAGAGTTAAAGGATGGAAATGAACCACAGTTTTCCAACCCGAAGGTCTCCTGAGCCTGAGGTAAAGAGCAAAGGAGGAGTCACAGTGGAGCAGCTGATTACAAGGTCTGGGGTGGATTGCGGTACAGGCAGGAAATGATGAAGCCTGGCTGGATCCCAACAGGGAAACAGGACAGGAGAAAACTGATGCTGGTGCTGATGTTGAAAAGGAGGGCAGAAAGCAGAGCAGCTGGGAAGAGAAAAAGAAATAGACCCTTCCCCAGCATTTCCAATAGCAAATTGCAGGTGTCTTTCATTTTAGCTTCAGTTCCTGAAACGCTGGCTATCATTACCATCAGCTTGTAAGCAGTTAGGAAGTTAACCCATTCAAAAGACAAGCTGGGAGTAATTTGATTCTTAGAAAGAAGACTGAGTCTATATGGAGTGGAAACAAAAATCAGTTATTAGTGTCTTAATAAGTGAAAAAAAATCGCAAAAGATTGCTGTAGAAATCAAATATTTGGAAAGAATTTTAGGATTTCCTAGAAAGTAGATGTATTGATTTACTTCCTACTTGTTATTAAAGGGAAATTGAGTTATAATACTCTGTCCAAATTTGCTATATTCAAGCAAATTTGGATTCTGTTACAACATAGCAAATGATGATAATTTATTGTATTTACATATGAAAAAAGTCTCTGGTACAAAGCCAGGCAGAACTAATATCTGCTGTTGGACATCAGGATATCAGGATAAGGAGGGAACACGTGAGTGGCTCTGAGATGATGAGAATGTTCTGCTTCTCAGCCTGGACGCTTGGTCACACAGGTAGGTCCTGCTTGTGACACTTCGTCCAGCAGTACACATGACATACGCATTTTTCTGTATGTATTTCATATTTCAATAGCATATTTTGAAACAAACAACTAGGAAATCAATGACCTGAGATTCAATGACTTAGAAAAATGATTTCAAAATGTTTAATAAAATATATGTAATAATAACATGGGATCCAGAAGTTATTAAAATAGAAAATCTCTTGACAAATATATTGTTTATTCCTCGATTTCAATTGCACTAGGGAAACCACCTCATGCAAACCCATTTTTTTTTTTAAGAAATGAGTTATAGTTCTCAAGTCAAACCAGAATTGGCTTACAGCATCCTGTATGGTTTTAATAAAAGTACTTTTTGACAAGCCTTTGAATAGCATCGTAGCTGTATAAACAGCTCAGGTGAACTGTGGAACTTTAATGAACTAGTTGTCTTTCAGTAGTTCAGAGTTTCAGAAGTAGGCCTTGATGTGCAAAACTTTTTATTTAGCCAATTGTTATCTATCCTCCTTAGTAACAGAGGATATTGAGGGTTTGTTTCTCCTTTCCAAATAAGTTGGTTTAGGAGGCAATGTAACAGGGACCTCAGTGTCACATTAGGTGATAAGTATGTGTGTGATGGAGGCAGGGTGGGAATTTGGGGTTGGAAAGACGGTTGTCATTCTATTTCTTCTCCGTGCAGTAGCCTTTGGTGACTCCATGCTTTGACCTTGTTCATGAAGATTTCAAACTTGTAGGGATTTGCAGCTGAGCAAGACTGATGGGAGAACAGCAGTGACAATTCTCGCTTCTGCTAACAGATTTCAGTGACAGGGTGATTGTGCATGTAGAGTCCTGATCCCCATTCTCCTAGCTGAAACACATTGGTACAGATTCTCCCCTTCCTTAAAATAATCCTGAATGGAGGGGAGAATGCCAGGGGTCTAGGAGATGACCTGTCTCCCTTATTAATCTCAGAAGGGACAACATCTAATGCTGTGCTATGAGAAAAAGGAGTCGATAACCCAGTATATTGAATTTCCTTAACAATGAAAGCAAGGAGAGCAAGAGACTTTTTTAGGATAAACATTTCTAAATGTCATTTTGATAGAGAAAAAGTACTATTGTAAATCTAAAACTTGTTTTGCATTTTACCAATTCTCAGTGCTCACTAAAATTCTCACCATTTCCTTACTAATAGACAGTTCCAAAGTTTCACTCAAAGTTTCCCCTCAAAGTTTCCCTGGGCTCAGGGAATAAATTGGAGCCAGTGTGCAGCCAATACTTTGAATTACGTAAACTCTATTGAAGATAGTTCCATTAATTTCTTAAACCCATGTCAGGTAATGGAAAACAAACTTGCATTTCAGATCGCCTTCCGAAAATGAGATATGGAGTTAGTGATTCCAGCAATTTAGAACAGGGTAGTGTGAGATTTCCCTCCTCAGTTATTATGGATTACTGTTGTGGTGGACTTGTGTCTGTTGTAAATAATCCTGTTGATAGCAAAAAGCAGGTTGCCTGTTTTTAGGGAATGGGAAATACCATATACAATTTTTCAGATTTGACAATTACCTTACAAATATTAATAGCTACCAGTGAGTAACAGATCTGTCCTGGAAATGTTAATGAATCTAATTAAAAATGAACAAGCTGATCCGTAAGTTCATCTTGTGTCCTGCAGACAAAAAACCTGCATGGAGCAGCCAGTGCCCAGACACATTCATTCCATTTTCCACTAGCCCTAAGAAATATGTGCTCTCCCATAATTTCCATTGTCAATTTAATGGGAAGTTTAGAAATGCATAACAATCTGAAGTAAAGAAAACTCAAAACATAGTGCTTTTTCAAAAATTAGGTTTCAGCCTGAAAATCCACGTTTGCAAAAGTCGTAATTCCTTTAGATGTGCAATTATAAAATGTATTGTTTTATGATCAGGTTATCTAGGAAAGACAAACAAGCGCAAAACCAAACAAAAAACCAATGAAACGACAATAAAAAAGCACTCGATTTTTAGTGTTATGTTATATCTTGGCCATAGAGGGTGAAATGAAACTGACTGTGAGCAAATATTAGTTCTAAAGTTGACACATTACTAAAGTGGAATAGTACTTCATTCAAGACTTGTTTTCTATGAAAGCTACTAGCATATAAGCACCTTAAAAGCAGGGTCTTTGGTGCACAGCTGTATTCCAATATCTAGGACAATGCCTGGCTTGTAGTATATGTTGGATAAGTAATGGGAACCAACAAATGACTGAGTTCAGTATTCCAGGTACTTTTGTAGGCACAGTCTAGTGGACAGTCATACAAAATGTTCATATATATATATATATATATATATCTCACACATATATGTATATATGCAACAAAGCTACTGGATAGGTCAGGGAAACTAATGCTAAGACCTGTACTAAAAAATAAGTGCATATTTGCTAGCTGACTGATTAGGAAGGGAAATGTAAGTAGAAAACTTGGAGGCAGAGAGACATGAAAAATACACTGTGCATTGACACAACATTGTAAAATGATTATAAATCAATAAAAAATGTTAAAAAAAAAAGAAAAATACACTGTGCAGACATTTTATATTCTGAGGCATCAGAGCTTTGTGAGAGATTAAAAGAGGCAAAGAGTAAAGGTGGAGGAAGCTGAATAGTTGAAATGAAGCCAGTTGATGACAAAAATAGAAAAGGAAATATTCCACTTCCACCACCATATTTACCCCAGTCCCTCCTCCTCCCCCTACCTGCAACCACTTACATCTGTACCTCCAAACTCTTTGTTCCATCCTATTACTACAGATGAATTGTCCATCTTCACATCATCCTTTCCACTTGGGTTCTAAACCTCATCTCCTCTCACCAATTTAAGAATGACTTTAGGAATTCTGTCTTTCCTGTATTATAACTTTTAATCTCTCCATCACCCTGACTTGACATTCACAGCATCCTGAAAGCATGCTATAATATCTTCCATCTTATAAAATTCTCTTTTTACTACTTGCCCTTCTCCAGCCATGAACCCATTTCTCTTTTGTGCTTTATAGCAAATTTCCTCAAAATAATGTTGAAAAGAAGCCAGTCTCCAAGTCTTCTTTAATTCTCTTGTAAAGCCATTCCACTGTTTGAGTACAGCTGTATCCATATTATCAACATCACCAGTGACCTCCACATTTTTAAAATAAAAATTTATTTTAGTCCTTATCTCATTTGACTAATCAGCAACATGACAGTATTATCATTTTTTTTTTAATTCTAGTTTGGGACACCACTACTTTTTGGTATCTTACCTGCAGTTCACTTTTGGTTTTCTTTGTTGGCTTCTTCTAATGTTTTTAATCTCTAAATGTCAAAGTGCATCAGAGCTCTATCCCCAGACCAGCTCTTCATCTATATGAACTTTCTAGGTAACTTTAGTTTCATGTCTGGATCTCAAATTTATGTCTTTAATCCAACTTCTAGTATGAATGCTAGACTTTGTGTATACTTGCATGTAATACTCTCAACCCATTATCTTCACTTGCATGTCCTACTACTTATTTATTTATTGACTGTCTTTTCCTCACAAATGTAAACTTCATGAGGACAGGGACTTAATTTTGTTCATTGATATTCCCAGCATTTGAATCTATCTAGCACAGAGTGAGCTCTCAACTTTGTTGACATGTTACTGCCTTGTCAAATAAAAGATATGCCTACCCTCTTATCTGGTATATATTCTAAAGAACTCAGGCCCATAAGAATGTTTATTCCAATGTTATTATGGAAGTAGGAAGGTGAAGTCATCTTGGGTGTTTATCTCTAAGAGAATAGATGGATATAATGTAGTAGATGCTTATTATTGATGTCAAAAACATCAGCTTAGACATTCACATAGCTACATAGGTAGCTACTAAAAAAAATTCTGAGTAAAGATAATATAAAAATCATAAATATATACATTGTATATTTATATAATTTCATTTATGTGAGTTAAAAACATACGCATACAAACTAACAATATGTTTTGTTAGTATTCAACTAATTAGAAAGGCATACATTATACAAATTTGAATGGTTGTTTATGAGAGAGAGGGGAAGAAAGAAGAAAGTTATATGGCAAAAACAAAGAGATAAAGGAATGAATGTATAAATGGACAAGGGAGAAATTATGCTTGGGCCAATGTGATAATGTGCTTAGAGCTGAGAAGTATGACTGTCTCATCTGTCTGCAGCTGAAGCAAACCAGAAGGAAATACTATTGAAGAAACAAAAGAGGTGACATTGAGTCTACAAGTGATGGGTAGAGGAGTGGCATAATAAAAAATGTTCCACCCCAAAGAGAAAAAACTCTATTTATTCTGTCCTTGAGTTCCTCCACTTAAAATTCACCATCTTGAGAGAGGGAATTCCATGAATCAAGTTTTAGTCACCTGCATTCTTCTTGACTGTACCAGATTTGAAGAGGAAAAGACTGGAAAAATAAGTCTGGAGGGAAAATGGGACAGGGTCAAGATTTATCTTCTCACCCTAATTGCTCACAGACTGGGAAAGATAGCTCCCCAAAGTAAAACTAGGGTTCTTTTAGGAAGGGGGAATGAAGCTACATAGTTGAAAAATAAAACCACTAGAGACCATAGGATACCAAAAGTTCCAAATAGATAACAATTAACAATGACCCTTGGTGGTTGTGGAATGGAATCCTTCCTGGAAAATTCAGTATTATTTTCTTTTGGGAAAAAAATGGTACCAAAAAAGGCTCTAGTTTCCAACTATTAATTGCATTGAGAGTTGCCAAAAATAACCTAAAGTTATGCAAATGATAATTTGTATTCAGATAGTGGAAACTAGGGGATACAGAAACCAGTGCATAGTTGAGACTGTTGCCAACAAAAAAATCAAGAAAGCACACAAACAGCACTTTCTCTCTGTCTCTGTCTCTCTCTCTCTCTCTCACACACACAATTTCACTAGGTTAATAGAATAGTCAGGTTTGTAATCATGTTTGATCTTAAGCTGATATTTTATTGTATGCATGTATTTTCTTTTTATAGGAGGCATAAACTTTCAGAACATAATTTTTTCTTATACAGTAGGCACAGTTTTCCTAATTTTAATGACTATGACACCACTGAAGTTTAAAAGTCAAATTCTTTTTTGTGTAATATATTTTTACTTTGCTTCTCTTATTTTTCTATCTTGAAACTTTTAATTTTCATTTCTTTCTTTCTTTCTTTCTTTCTTTCTTTCTTTCTTTCTTTCTTTCTTTCTTTCTTTCTTTCTTTTTCTTTCTTTTTCTTTCTTTCTTTCCATCTTTCTTTTAGGAATTTGAGGAGAGGAAAGATAAGAAAGAATGGAGATGGAAACAAGACCTTAAAACTCCTATAAAGATTTTTTAGAGCAAGTAGATTCCAAGAATTCATTCTTTCATTTATTAATTAAACCTTTTTAAGTGTCTATTCTGTTCCAAGCATTGAGTTACAAATACTAGGTAATAGAAGAAGGTAAGACTCTTAAAAATCTTTTCTAGACACAATATGCCTATATCGATTGAAGTATCTGCCAATCAATGGGCTGACCAGTTGAAAGATACAGCTCCACTAACATAGGTAATCGGCAGCTCTATACATTATAATTCACTCCTTGTTAACACAAAGTTGGGGGAAAAAATTTCATGCTATCCTTACAGTTTGGGTATAGAATTCTCAACAGACTTTTCTCCTGATTTCCATTCTTCAATTTTTTTTTAATTAAAATTTTTCCAAGCATGATTTCTATTGTGTTGTGCCACTACTCTCTTCAGTCACTTTGGCAAATCAAATCAAACAAGTGTTAGCCATTCCAGGCTTTTGCCTGAACAGATTGTCTGAATCTTCCTGCTGATTGTCAGGGAGAAATGCAGATTGCCTGCTCACTGAGCACCGGGGTGTGACTCAGTGATAGAATATTGCGCTTGGGCTTTGAAATCAGGGAACCTTGAACTCCGCAGAGAATGGCTGAACCGACTCTCAGACGGAGACCACAAATCACCCCCTTGTCCTCTGCTCACTCTGTTTACTTGCCTCTGAGATACTCCAGTACTTTCTGTGATTTCTGACACCAAGCATCCATTCTTGTGGCACTGTGTGCCCTTGCCAAGTTAAGATAAATGTCCTCAGAGACAGTTATTTTGCAACGCTCCATTTTAGATAAAGCCGATGTGTGCTTTATGACTGTTTGTGGCAAGGTCAATATCATTTAGCTTGCTGTATTCTTTTGTTTATTGATTCGTTTGTTCTGAGCTCAGGAAAGGCACAATTCCATCTGGCCTCAGGTATTGAATTCACCCTTTCATCCTTCCAACCTGGGAATCTGTGTGTCTCATGGAATACAGAACTGAACTGGATGTGTTCCTTTCTTTAAAAATAACTGCATTCTGGGCATAGATTACTATGGGAACATTTTTGGACATTTCACATTCCTCCCCAGTGGGTACCATAAAGTCATGACCATGAAGGCTTGCCAAGAACAGCTAATGAGTATTCACATTCCAGCCCAGAGGTACTGTTCTTAGCATTATTTGGCTTGATCTCTGTGTTTCCCTCACTGGTTGTCATAAAGTATTCTGCAGCTATTCTAGGCATACTCTATTTTCACATGCCCTCCATGAGCCTTAGGTGACATGAGGCTGGTGACCATGAGGCAATGGTGAGAGGTAAAACACAATTATTATTTGTTTGTTTCTTTACTTACTGTATAAACCCATAGGCTCTAGATTATGTTTAGGAGTTATTTATATAATATTATTACTCAAGAATCTCCCTTTAACTGGTTAAAGAACAGAATGAGTGCTCAGTCATCCAAAGACATTAGGATATTCAAAAAACAAGACTCCAGCTACCACTTGTACCATCTCTTCACCCTAACATCACATACCTGCATACATCAAAACAATGTGAGGTATTTTCCATACAGATACTGGAAAATCTCTTTTTTCAGTTTTGTTGTTGTTGTTGAGTGTGGACAGAAAATATTTACTGAGTAAAATATCAGAATACTGTTCTTTTTATTGCTTTAACAAGTAAAAGCTGTGGTCATTAGGATCAGAATAGGTCTCATTTGGAAGCCATGTGCTCTCCTAATAAATTTGGAAATTGGAAGAAACGTCAAGACATGTGAATAAGAGCCTACACACATAAACAGTGGCAGATTCCAACAGTTATACTCAGAGCTCTGGCCACAAGCAGAAATGCTGGAATATCCACTGTGGTGGTCTGGTTCTGATAAAACTAAGCCAGCAGTCAACAGATATTTTTTTCACTGTCACCAAACCTTTATCTCACTAAACAAATTCTTGACTATTCCTTAATTCTTAATCTCAAAAAAAAAAAGGGTCCCTATTAGACTGAGTGATTGAAACTCATTTATTCTTTCTGTCTTTTTATACTTTTCTACTCTTCTGTATACTTACACTTGGAAACCTTGCTGACAAGTGACTTATTATAGACTGCTCCTGTGGGCTCACCAGTGATTGCAGTTTTTTGTATTTTTTGTTTTGTTTTGTTTTTTGTCTTTTCAGTGCATGAGTGACTGTCATTAGTTTCTTCCTTCGTTCATGTGGTTGGTTGCTGAACTTTGAAACATGTGGTAGGTGCAGTTTTTTGTAGTCTCTGCCGCCTCCTAGGACAGCTGTAACTCAAAACTGTGTACATACCTCTTTTATGATCAAAAGAACAACGACCACAGTGCTACCTTTAAGGCAGATGTTTCAGCAAAGACGAAACTAGTGATGGCTGGTAACTCATCCCTTCTGAGCAAGTGTGCTCAGGTCTTCTGCAGGTAAAGGAGACTCTCCTTTGACCTCCTCTGTTCTTTTTCTCTTGTACCACCCAGACTCTATCCCCTGACCACTCATTTATTTCTAATTCCCTAGATGATGGTCTTTATTACTATTGATAGCGGGGTTGCCAGTCATCTGTGTCCACTGCCCTAAGTTCGCCTCAGCCCCACATCTCTAATTGTCTACTTCTCCACTTCTTCAGTAATTATTTAGTGATAACTTCCACAATAATTTTTCTAACTTCAGACTCCTGTTTTCTCTACAGTTGCCTTGTTCTGAAAATCACCTTTTCCCCTGTTCCTCTGTTGTATGCCTACGACTATTCAACATTGTTCACCCACCCTCCAATCCCTCCCAACTTTCTTCTAACTGCACAGACTATTTATTGACATAAAATATAACAAAAATGACAAGAAAAATGAAATAAAAGTAAAATACTGTGTTATTATTTTTTTAAATTAGCTATTCTTCCTAGGTAGAATGTGAACTTCTTGAGGACAAAGGCTTAGAGCCACTTATTTCCTTAACATTAGCACCATAAATACTTGTTGAGAATTCATCATTTTCATGTTTTTATCTCTTGACATATAATGATTAGTACACATTAAAACAATTCTACAGTCTTTAAATTAATTTAGCAGAGGTAATAAAATTTTTAATATCAGAGAGTTTTTGAGAATCTGAAGAAAACCACATGATCTCTCTTCAGGAACACAAGTGTGCACACACACACATTTCTCTCTGCCGCCTCTGTCCCTCTCTGTCTTTGTCACTCTCTCACACACATGCATGCACACAATTACACACACTATTTTTGCACACACTTTTAAAGCATTCCTGGACCCTCTGGCGTTCATCAGTGGAGGCCACGTTACAGATTACTGCCCAGTAGTTTTTATAGATAATCCTTCAGTGTTATTTTCTGTGGGGATGTTAAATAATAATGATGGGAAAGAAAGGAGAACACCAGAGAGAGGGAGAAAGGCATGGTAGAAGGGAGTGAAATACAGGAATGCAAAGAGCAGAGTGAAAATAGGGGAAGAAAGAAGAGTGGTAGTGAGAGATGAAAGGAACAGTGGGTGTCACAAAGTGGCATGAAGCACTGTTGATTCTCTAGGACAAAAAGGTCCAGGATTTAGGCTGAGGTTTGAACTGAGCTTTAGACTGAGAAGGGGACGATGGTACAAAGCAAGGTAATGGCACCCTCTACCCTCTAGGCAATAGGAGCCCAGAAAAAACAATTCCTTACAGATGTCATGAATGATCAGTTTTCATTCTGGGATCATCAGAGATTAATTCTGACTGTCACTGAAAAAGAACTAGGAAAGTGAAGAAAATATCAAATCTGAGAAGACAATGCAGCATTGAATCATAGTGACATGTAGGCTTTGGGAGAGGAGAACAGGGGTGTCTATCGCCCACAAAGTATAAGTACTCCCTGTATTCCATCCTTTCAGGTCTAACTGGAGTTAGAAAGAGGCTTTTTTAGATGTAAGAACCATGGAACCAGTTTTTTATTCTTACACTATGAGAGTAGTGTAAATGCTTGTTAAGAATTTTTAAGTCAGAAGCTAGGCTGAGTGCCTCACACGGATTATTCCATTAAATCCTCACCACAACTCTAGAATGTAAGAACAATTATTTTTCCCATTGTGTGAATGGAAAATTGGGGATTGAAGAGACGAGATAGCTTGCCAAGGTCACAGAGCCAAGAAATTGCATGGCTTGGACCCACATGGTCTAACATCAGGGTGAGCTTTCTCAGCCACAACTTTAAACTGGAGAGGAGACCTTAGACAGAGTCACTGTAGCAGGGGCTGCTAAGGGTAGACAGAAGACATAAGATAACCTGGCCTTCATGCCCCCCAGCCAAGGAGATGTTAGTGATATGGTGATTTCTTCTTCTCAAATTTTGAACAGCTGTGAGGTGTTTAGACTTCTGAGCCTAGTATCAGTATTTATAAATAACCCTAACTTGATCCCCTTTGATTTTATTTTTGGATGTCATAGCTTTGTCCTTTCTTTGTTTTCGCTCAGCCTCCACTGCATGTTCCCCGAGCAGCAGAACGATCCATTTCAGGAGTGTATTTTATGTGATGCTGACACCAGTTGCTCCATGGAGACCTTCAGGCTCCTGCCAGAGTGTAACTGGCACCCAGGAGCAGACAGGCTCCAAAGCACCAGAAAGTGAATCTGTTTCACAATAAGTCTTTATCTCAGCATGAAAAAAGCAATACATTGTGAACAATCTGAGCAGCTATTCTCTAAACTCACACATAAAACTGTATTAAGCTAAAATATAGCTGGTTGCCAAAAAGAGAAGACAACAGGACTGACTTTTTCTTAACAACCTCCATGTAACTTGTTTCCTAGTGTTGATTATTCAGAGCTCTTTAGTATCTAGGGCTGCTGATTTAAGATATTCAGTCAACATTCATTCATTCACTCAGTAGACATTTCTGGGCACTTACTATGTGTTAGGCCATATTCTAGGAATTCAGCAGTGAACAAAGATAGACATTAACTCCCATCTTCATGGAGCTTACATGGTAGATATAAACACTTCAAAGAAGTGGAGAAGGTGGGAAAAATAGATCCATCACTTACCTCTTTTAAGGTTCCAAACCTTCCCTATGTTAGGAAATTATACTTTTGATGTCAGTTGATTGAAAAAAAAGTGACAGTAGTTCCTATGGGTTCAGAAATCTTTTATTTATTTTTTCTCAGTCACAATTGCATGCCTATGCATCAGAAATAGTCCTACAAGTAAATATGACACATATTGATTTTGCTTTAAGAAATTCTTGGTTTCTGCATGGCTTGGTTTTCCTCTTCTAAAAATTTCACAGCTCCCCATGGGTCCAAGACCACAAGTTGGGATGACCAAATTAGATGATCTCTGATGATTCACTCCAAGTCTGAGGGTGAAGGGCTGTCTTGGGGAAACTGCTACATACTTTCTGTTAGAAGATGTTTCCAAAAAGCAGGACATCTCTTATTTGACTCATCTTTTCTATATTAGAATATTTTTAGATAACTCAGCACATTTCCCTGAATCTTAAAATTATCAGGGTATAATAGTTGCTTCTGAAATTTTTTATCTTTGTTCTATATTAGACAGTTCTTTCTAAAATGGTCTCATAAATAATTCCTTTAATTTTCTCTTTTTCTCATTCAAAAGGAATGCAATTGAAGCCCTTTTATTTTTGTAACTGAAAAGGGTTAGTCCTTACTATGCCCAATAAAAATGTATTACTATGTCCAGTATAATTCTATTTGAGTTTATGTTAAAAATACTTTAAAATAGGGAAAATATCTAACCTTATGTCATTCTTTTCCATATTTATCAGATTCTTGAAGAAAATCATACCAGTGTTCACAAAATTTCTGGGAAAGTCAAAAATAAAATTAAATAGAATGAATCATCTTGCTTTACATATAATGTCAGATAAATCATTAAGCCCTCTCTAAATTTGTCCAGATGGATTATTTCCATTTAGTGCTCCAGAGTGATGATTGATCTTCAAATTCCTATCTCAAAAATGTCATAATTCAATATTTCTCACTAAGTTTTAAATATCAGGCAGCAGAACACCTTGATATTATCTTGTGCTTTATTGGGTACAGAAAAGTTTCTACTCAAAATATTTCCATCTTTTTGAGAATTTACTTTTATAGAAGAGGTCTGAGATGAACAAGAATTATTTGGAATAAAAATGTTTTTATAAACTGTATCTTATCAAACTGGCTTTTTAGATGAACTTGAGGGAGTTTGCAACTAAATAGTTTGATCTAACTGATTTTATATAATGTAACTGAAAACTAGAGAGCAAAAGCAGCTTCTACTTAAACCTCAACTGTAAGCCCTAGGATTTTGCCTTTATTTAATCATTGGTTTCCATTCCTTGTCTTAGCAACGAGCAGAAGGGAAATAAGAGAGCATGGAAACATTAATCTGGTATCAACTACAATTAAGCCTGAAAAAATTACATCAAAAAAAAAGTAATGGCAAAACCAAAATCATTTATTAAACACTTTTACTGGATGCAGAGCTCTGTTTTAGGTGACACAAAAGAAGTAAAAATTAAGTCCTTATCTTTAAGAATTTTCTATATTATATTTATATGGTGGCTGAAATGACAAAAATTCATGAGAGTAAAATGTTAAATATTGCTAATGCTTATTATATTCCTAGATCTGTTATTTAACTGTTAACAAGAACGAAACACTTGTTGGGAGCTAAAGAAGAAAGAAAACAGGAGAAAATTGAGTCTGACTTCTCTGGTGTCAGTAAACTAAAGAAAATATTTTAAAAATATTAAAAGCAATTAAAGAATAAATACATGTTACCTACAAGCTAATGGCAGAGAGGACTAGACATCTCATCACTAGCAACAGAAACCAAAACATAGTGATATAGTATCTTTTATAAGTACTGAGAGAAAATATTCCCAACTTAGATTTCTATACCCAGCAAAACTATTATTCAGAAACAAAGGAGAAAGCAATTAAAAGACAAACACTGAAAGAATACACAATCCTCAGAATCTGACTGAATGAGCATGTATAATTTGCATCTTGCAACAAATAGAATCTAGTCCCATGAAAAAGGATTGAGAAGCAAGTAGCAATAGCAAAGACACTGGTAGACATATGGATAAATCTAAACAAACACTGGCTGTAAATGATGATGATGATAGGATAACAACTGGGGGTTCAAAATCAATGTCAAATTTAAATGGTAGACAACAGTAAAATATGAGAAACTAAAGCAAAATCATTCTAAGTTCCCTTTATTAACTAGACAGGAAAGATAATTTAGAGATATAGTCAGAAAAATACAAACCATGTAACCTCTGTAGGATCTCTGGAGTCAAATTGCCTGCATTCCCCTACTTGACAGCCTTGTGACCTTGGATGACTTATTTAGATTCTCTATTCTTCAGTTTCTTTATAATGTAAAATGAAGTTGATGATAACATTACCAGTTTTATAGTGTTGTTACAATGAGTTTGAGTCTTATAAGGCATTTAAAAGAGTGTCTGGTACTATGAGAGTATTAATTATATTTTATATCTTATAGATGCATATATATGTGTGTGTGTATATATGTATCTTAAAATAATAAGGAAATATACAATATACAACTTGATTAAGATGAATTATCATGGACTTTAAGGTCACTATAGGTTCTTGAATAAGACTGTGATACGATAATGACATTTAAGAAGCACTGCAAAAAATACCAACCTTATCTTTCTTGGCCTCAATGCCAAGAGGCAAATTAGATGTTTTACCTTTATTCTCAGATTTCACAGAGTGGCATCCTAGTTCTATGCCTCTTTTGCCACTTAGACATTGATTTTAAAATTATAAAGATAAGTTTGAAGCAAAAAATATGATCTCTTTATTTAATGTGGTACATTTCTGTGTTTTTCAGCTCAAAGACATGTACTTATAAAGAAATTTTGAGGCAAAATAACATACATTAATAAATATATATATTTTACATCTTGTCCTAAATCTATTTTAGTGGAAAGAGCATCTAGATTACAGGGCAGCATCAAAATGAGGTGATTTATATGTTGATATCATGTTGTCAGCTATCTTCTTTGGAATGAATTTGCATGTTTTTCTTCTCCAATTATATTACATTCACTGTAATTGTCACTCTTGAAAAGAGTAAGACATACTCCAAACATAATGGCTTTTATCTTAAATAAAAATTTTAATCTCTTTTATATTTTAAAATGTATTTCTTTGGATAATCAGGACAAAAGGAGGTAAAGATGGATAGCTGCCCATAGCTAGAGGTTATTTCAGTTAGACGGACCTCACATTTTAGAAAGAGAATCCCCTTGGTTGGACGTAAACATGGGACATTTCTCACCTAAAGTGATGTAAAAATTGGATGTGCCCACCTGTTGCCTCTTCCTATTTTCCTTTCTGGCCTACTTTGTCTTGTTCTGAGGGCTGAGACCAGGGAGCTGCATTTCTGCTCCTTGTTGGCAGATGCTGGAACTGTCTGCTCTCTAATGTAATGTTTAGCAATGCAGTAACATTGGCACTTTGCAGTGTTCAGCCGTGGTTATTTCACCACGATCTTCATGGCAGTTTCTAAAACTGCCTCTTCATTTAGTCTTGAGGATGGATTCCCTGAGGATCACTCTGTCAAGTGCCACTGGCACCCACAGTGTAGCCCTGGCTCCAGTTCTGAAGGGTGCTTCAGGTCGAATAAAATAATTCCATCGGGCTCTTTGATGTGATCCCATCTGGACAGCTGGGAAAGTGAGCTCTCTCTCTCCACTCCTCTGGAGCTCCAGGTTGGCAGTGGCCCTCGACTGTGGTCTATCTGCTCTTCCAGTGCCCCAGGGTTCTAGCTCTCCTCAGCTGCTTACACTGGCATTGGCCCCCATTCAGGCGTGCTGATTTATCTCTGCTGGCACTGGCCCCATTCCTCTGGCTTTTGTTCTTGGCAGTGCTGCTGAGTTTTTCCCCTTACTGCTGGTGAACTCCCAAATGCCTGAGGAAGGCTGAGATATAACCACATTTCAACTGCTGCCCCCATAGGAGTTACCAACTAAACTGAGATGAAAAAGAAGGAATAGACTCTAAGATAGAAAGCCGAAGCCAACATTCACTCACCTCTGAGCCAGAGTGGCAGGAAGAAAAGGACACACACTTTGAGTTCTGGGTTCTAAATTATAGTTTAGAGGGGTGAGGAGATTTGTTTGTGTGTAGAGTCAGTATGAGCTTTCATCTTTAATTTATAAGGAATTGCTTGGAATCACTTAGGAAAGAGTTGCTGAAAGCCCCACTAAGCAATTGGAAGTTAAATCCTATTGCAGAGAATATACTAAAACAGAAGAAAAAATTTAGTAAAGCACCATGTATGAAAATCCTTTTCCCAGTTTCCTCCAAGAAAATAATCTCTCTTTTTTTCCTCACCTTAGTAGGAGATTTTATTGTAGTGCAAATTCATTTGTCAGAGTATACCAGCATGGGATGTCACATGCCATGCGGTCTTTTGACAGTATTAAAATATCTGGTCAACCATAGACCCCCATAGTATGGCTCTACAAAGCAAGCAGGTCACCTGTGGGTATTAGAGATGAAGAATTATCAATGGTTGAGTTTGAAAATGGAGTTCTTACAAGAGGAAGAAGCTTTACCTTTCACATGTTGTCTGGCTTTTCTCACTAAGTGTGTGGTATTTTATTCTGTATCTTCTTCATGAACTTGAGTTGAAATGATCATTAGGAACTGCCACTTTTTACTTTTAAAAATCACTATTTGAAGTCAGTATGGCTAGGAAGGAAAAATCATATCCTAATGGCAAATAAAATCCTATTTTCTTAAAAAAAATACGCTAAAAATACTTGGTTCAGGAGGAACTCAAAATCACAGAATTGTCAAAAAATAACCATAATGAAAAGAAGAAACAATCTGTGGAGTATGACTGAATCAGTTATCAGGAAAATTTATAGCATTAAATAGCTATATCAATAAAAAATCAAAATAAATGAATTAAATGCCCAATTTAAAAAGCTTGAAAAACATTAATCAAAAGAAAGCATAAAGTAGGAATTGATATAAATAAAACCAGAAATTAATGAGATAGAAAACAAAAAATAGTTCTAAAATAACATCAAGCTATTTCAATATCAAAATT
Source organism: Vicugna pacos (assembly GCF_048564905.1). Taxonomy (NCBI): domain Eukaryota; kingdom Metazoa; phylum Chordata; class Mammalia; order Artiodactyla; family Camelidae; genus Vicugna; species Vicugna pacos. The sequence continues at coordinate 46,160,954 of NC_132988.1, forward strand.
GACAAACTGTTACCTAGCATAACAAAAAAGAGATGAAAGGAGGGAGAACAAACACACAACTTTAGAAATCAAAAAGAACAATATGAAACCAAGCAATTAAAAAATTCTACTTTACCCAACTGTATGCAAATAGATTTGAAAATCATGATAAAAGTGACTAATTTAAAATACTAACTTATCATAACTGATCCCAGCTAAGTATAAATGGAGCAATAACCAGTAAAGAAATAGAAAAGTAATGAAGCTCTCCCACAGAAGTGCACCTAGTCAAGTTGGTTTCATACAAAAATTCTACCCAACCTTTAATGATTCGACAATCCCAATGCATTTAAAGTATGCCAGAGAATATAGAAAAGAAAGAAATCTTCTAATTTCATATTCTGAATCTACTATAACATTAATCCTCAAAGGTGACAAGGATTGTACCAAAAAGAAAAAAGTACAGGAAAATGTCACTCATGAATATAATGTAAAAATCTTAAGTGAAATATTAGCAAATAGAAATCAACAGCACATTTGAAAAATAATTGCATTATGACCAAGTGCTGGGGTTAATTTCAGGACTGCAACATGGTTCCTTAATTTCAAGTGGTTCCCTATTAGAAATTCCATTAAATTGATATAACATATTAAGAAGATTAGGGAGAAGAATCAGGATCATCTGCAAATGTTCAGAGAAGGTATTTTACAACATTAAATATCCATCCATATTATAAGCACTCAGTAAAATAGTAACTGATGGATATTTAGTTAACATGAACATTCTTTCTCTGTCTCTCTCTCTGTATCTTCTCTCCCTCTCTCTTTCCCACCCTCTGGTTGGAAGTATTAGCCAATGCAAATAACTCAAGAGAAAAACAACTGGAGACACAGGAATTGGAAAGGAAAAGGTAAATTATATCTATGTGGAAAGCAAATGATTATATATCTGTAAATCATAAAAGAAACAATAGAAAACAATCAAAAACAGAGAATTTAGTATAATGGGTTATTAAATTAACATACAAAAATCAGTGGGCATCATATACACAAAAAATCATCATCTAAAATAGAAATCTCATATCAAAACAGAAATTAAATTCATTTGTATGAACTTCATAAGAAATGTTCAAAACTTAGATGAAAATAACTGTAAAAAGTTTTTGAGAATTGAATAGAAAGACATACTCCATTCTTGAATAGGAAGATTCAATATCTTGAAGACATTATCTACCCCTAGTTGGTTATTAGTTTAATATAATTCCAATTTTTAAAGAAGTATTTTTTCCCATAGCTAGATGGATTGATTGTGAAGTTCATTTGGAAGGAAAACAAACAAAAATAGATAGGAAAATACTAAAAAAGAAGAGAAAGTTTGTATATGCAGAGGGGGCACAGCTAGCCAGCTTTAAAATTAATTATATACTATAAAGAATATACAATCAAGGCAGTTTGTTAACAGTAGATGAATAAACAGACTGACCAGTGGAATAAAACAGAAAATTCAGCAACTGACCCAATTGTATAAGGAAATTAAGTATACCATAAAGGTCAGCCACATCTCAATAAATAGAAAAAGGTGAAATTTTTTGTAAGTAGTGTTGAGGATAGCAGTCTGGGAAACGATAACATTAGATCCATTCTTTACTCTTTGCAGGAAGCTAAAGTCCAAAAGGATCAGAGATTGAGTGTAAAAAGCAAAAAGTTATAAAAGTTCTGAAAGAAAACATGGGTGAATTCCTACAAATCTTAGGAATGAGAAAACTTTCCTAATTGATTCAAAATCCAGAAGCAATAAAGAAAAAGGTTGAAATTTTTGATTGCATTAGATTTTTGCATGGCAAAATATACTGTAAGTAAATATACAAGTAACAAACTGGGAACAATATTTGCAACTTGTGTTAAGAGACCAGGGTTATTATTCCAAATATACATGGAATACATGAAAGTAAATGGATGTGAAACTATAGAAAAATGAGTGAAAATACAAACAGATAAAAGAAAAAGAAATGCAAATGTCTCTAAACTATGATGGGAGGAATGCAAAATAAAACAAGGCTGAGATGGCATCTTTTTCCTATCTGACGATCACTCAATTTTGTCAACTTTCTTTTTTCAAGGCTAATGCAAATACAAAATGGCATAACCACTATGGAAGGAAATTTAGCATTGCTTAGCAAAATTACATGTTTATTTACTTTTGGACGCTGCAAACATCCCACTTCTAAGAATCTATCCCTATAACATTTTGGCAGAGCACAAAAAGATTTGTTCATAAGGCTATTAACTGCAACATACTTTATGATACCAAAGATTGGAAGTAATCTAAATGTTCATGGTGGAAGGAACTGCCCTCTATCAGCACAGTGGGGTAGTATGCAACTGTAAGAAGTAGTGTAAAAATCTTGATACAGTATTTATTATGAGTGATGTCCAGGATACAATTGTTAAAGGAAAAAAGAAAGATGGAGAAAAATGTGTATGGCATGTTACTATTTATCTAAGAAACAGAAACTATATTGGCTACATTTTAAAGTGAAAAATAAGCCATAAAAAAAGGAATGTGAGTGCCTAGTGAGTCATTTAGTAGGCAGAACTGGTGCTTGGTATAAAGAGGGAAGAACAGGCTAGAGGTGACAGAGATGAGATGGACTCCTTTGAATATACTTTAAGCATTTGACTTTGGAACAATGTTAACATTTTACATAATTACAATATAAAATTAAATAATTACAGACTCCTTAGTATCAAAAAGAAAATGATACAAATGAAACTGTGCATCCCGTTGGCATTGCTATGGCATGGTGGTGTGGTGGTGCACACACAGAGGGACAATTCTAAGTGACTTTAAAATACAGTAACTTGTATTTTCTTAATGGAATATGTCCTCATGATCAAAATAACAGCAAAATATTTTAATATCTGTTTTTAGTAATCGTATATTAGTAGTAGTTTGTCATTATTATATGAGAGATGATAAATATTGTGGGATAGAACAGATGAGATATTGATGTTGAAAGTGAGTTTTATGGTGTGGTAAAAGAACATAACAGACATGAGATATGTGAATTGAAAATACCGATGTAAACTTGGGTTGCTTCCCTGTCTTGACCATTGTAAACAGTGCTGCTGCGACCATTGGGATGCATGTATCTTTCTGAATTAGTTTTTTCTACTGTATGCCAGTACTGTGCTAGGTGTTGAAATTCCGTGATGAGCAAAAGAGACTTAGATCTGTGACTACATTGAGTTTGTAGTGTCTTTGAAGCAGAGACCCATTTGTTAATACTCTCTTGAATATATCGTTACAAATCAGTTAGAGCTAAGCAGATAAGGACAGAGATTCCATTTCAGTGCATAAATAAACACACCTGACCTGTCCAGTTTAGGGGTGCAGGAAGGGATTCTCTATAGAAGTGCTATCTGAAGGGAGATTAGAAGGTTTCAGAGGGATTAATTGGAGTGTGTGAGGCTGGAGCATTAGTGATGAAGGACAGAGTCTCTGTGAAGGTCCTGAGGTGGGAGGACTGATCAACCTAAAGGAAAGGAGACCAGTGAGGCTGAAAGCAGCCAGCCAGAGGCAGAGTTGTCAGAGATGTGGGGGAGAAGAGAGCAGAGACCAGATCATCCTTGGGTCCTTTTCTCCCTATGTTTCTGAGAGTGTGTAATGTGACAACTCAGATACAGCCAAATGCAATTCCCAGCAGCACATTTTATTTGTAAAATATTCAAGTTGTCCAAAGCATCTGCTTTGAACTCCTCAAATATTCACAGTCATGTTGTTGATATTTGGAGCTCCTCCATACTCTTGTGCATTTCCCACAATTTAAACTTATGAGATAAATAAATATCTGGTAGATATTCCTATTATTTATAGGCAGTAATGTTCTAACGTCTAGGCAAGGGAGGCTCTGCCCTGGCCTTCTGGTCTGGCCTTCGTCCAGCCATGCCTCCCCTGGGAGGAGAAAGACTATGAGGCTAGAGTTGGTGCCAGTTCAGAGCCTTGCCCCCACCCCCTCCCTCCTGAATTATTCTATGTGTACGTGGGAGCCTAGAATTTCCTGCCCAAACAACACCAATTAACTTTGAGTTAATTTTTATTACAAAATAATATATGCTTATTGAAATTATAGAAGATAAAAAAGGAAGCATTAAAAACAAAATATGTTAAAACCTACGGAATGGGAGAAAATTTTTGCAAGTGAAACCGACAAAGGCTTGATCTCCAGAATATATAAGCAGCTCATACGACTCAATAAGAAAAAAATAACCCAATCCAAAAATGGGCAGAAGACCTAAACAAGCAATTCTCCAAGGAAGACATACAAATGATCAAAAAGCACATGAAAAAATGCTCAATATCACTAATTATCAGAGAAATGCAAATCAAAACTACAATGAGGTACCACCTCACACCAGTCAGAATGGCCGTCATTCAAAAATCCACAAATGACAAATGCTGGAGAGGCTGAGGAGAAAGGGGAACCCTCCTATACTGCTGGTGGGAATGCAGTTTGGTGCAGCCACTGTGGAAAAGTGTGGAGATTCCTCAAAAGACTAGGAATAGACTTACCATATGACCCAGGAATCCCACTCCTGGGCTTGTATCCAGAAGGAAATCTACTTTAGGATGACACCTGCACCCCAATGTTCATAGCAGCACTATTTACAATAGCCAAAACATGGAAACAGCCTAAATGTCCATCAACAGGTGACTGGATAAAGAAGATGTGGTATATTTATACAATGGAATACTACTCAGCCATAAAAACCGACAACATAATGCCATTTGCAGCAACATGGATGCTCCTGGAGAATGTCATTCTAAGTGAAGTAAGCCAGAAAGAAAAAGAAAAATACCATATGAGATCGCTCATATGTGGAATCTAAAAAACAAAAACAAAAACAAACAAACAAAAACAAAGCATAAATACAGGACAGAAATAGGCTCACAGACAGAGAATACAGACTTGTGGTTACCAGGGGGGTGGAGGGTGGGAAGGGGTAGACTGGGATTTCAAAACTGTAGAATAGATAAACAAGATTACACTGTATAGCACAGAGAAATATACACAAAATGTTATGATAACTCACAGAGAAAAAAATGTGACAATGAGTGTGTATATGTCCATGAATGACTGAAAAATTGTGCTGAACACTGGAATTTGACACAACACTGTAAAATGATTATAAATCAATAAAAAATGTTTAAAAAAATGGATCACAGACTGAAACATAAGATCTGAAACCATAAAACTCTTAGAATAAAATGTATGGCACAACTTTTTGGAAAAAAACCCAAAATATGTTCATAGTGTTATCAACTAAAGACAGATACTCAACATTTTAGGATAGTTTTTATCTAAAATTATCTTATGCTTTATAAAATAATACAGTGTAATTGAGTTTATATCCTACACAATTCTTGGTATAGTTTTTCAGTTAACATTATAACATAAAGTTTTTATACTATTCAAAACAATGATCACAAGGTAAACCTTAATTTATTTAATCATTTATTATTTGATTTTCAAAGTGTTTCCTTTTGCTTAACTAATTATTTACCATTATAATTGTCACTGCGTAAAGCATCTCTGTGTGCTTAAACTTCGTCCACATGTCAGTTTGTTTCCCTAGGCTAAATTTCTAGGAGTCAAACTGTATGAGCATTTTTAAGGTCTTTGAAATATAATGCCACATCTATTCTTAGAAATTTTACAGCCTTTTACATTCTAAACACCAGGTTATGAGGATGTATGTGCTGATTTCCTCACATTTTCCCTAAAACTAAGTGTTATCACTGAAAAAAATTGTACTAATCAGACAGTTATAGTGGTATTGTGTGTGTGTGCATTATCTGTTCATAGTTCTTTTTCAATTTATTTATGGAGATTTTGGTGTTTGTTGCAACAATTTCTCTGGGCACTTTATGTGGGGGTAATATATTAACTCCGATATTTTTTAAGAGTATTAGCCCTAGCTTGTTTTTCACCTTCTTATTCTGGTCAGTTTAATTGACACACAAACTTTAAAATATTTATGTAATTAAATATATTTAGTTTTTATATTGTGCTTTCCCCATTGCTTTTAAGCTTAATGAGCCTTCCCTGTGCAGAAATCAACTTACATTCAACAATATTTATTTTTTGCTGCATACAATTTTTGCAATTAACTCTTTAATCCACATAGAGATTATTTCAGTGTATGATAAAAACTAAATTGATCACACATTGATTTCCTCCCAATAACTCTCTAGTTGTCTTAACTTTGTTGGTCAAGCATACCATCTTTGCCCCCTTGGTTTGGGATGTCTCCCTTTTATCAGTTACTAAAACACTGAATCAGGCTATCTATTTTGTTTCAGTAACCTATTTATTTTGGCGCCAGTGTATGTAAGAGTTTAAACTATGGTGGTGATAAAGTATGTCTATACTGCCCGATTACACTATTAGTTGGAGGAACGATGTCAGTGGTTGTATCTCTGAGAGAGCACTAGGAATGGAAGGAAACCCACTCCTCAAGTCCCAGTTGCTGTATGTACACAATGAGCTCTTTGAAGAAAGATTTTATGTGTTTGGACTCTGTCCATAGGGTTCAGCAAAATGCTATCGACACTGTGCAAGTAAAAATGATATTTTCTATCATCTGCCTGGGCAGAGGCCAGCAGGAGAATTGATTTCAACAGCCATTTCCAGAGAGACTATCAAAGTTCTGCTTTCAAAACTTGCCAAGGCGAGTGAAGAGTGGAAGCACGGACCAAAGTCTTTGGCTTTTTGTCTGTCTGGTTACTTTCTCTAAGGTCTCTGGGAGATACAGCTGCTGTTGTTCTGTGCTAAGCTATTAAGAACCTGCTGAGATCTTCCTTTTACTTTGTTTGAATGAGGGATGGATTATGAGTATCTCCAGGTAAGATATGGATAAAGTATGGCAGGAGACATTAGAATGAAGTGGGGAGTTACTGATGAGGAACTATTTGATGCATTTTAAAGGCTTACCTGTGAAATCATAAGTAGAGTCCTCTTTAACTTCTCATACATTAGAAAGAGTGATCATTATCAAACAAGAATTAATTAGAAAAGGCCCTGAGAAATCAGCTAGTCTGATTCCTTTACTTTATAGATTAAGGAGAGAGAGAGAGATCCAAAGAAGATCCTAAGATCTGTTTTTATGGTTATACAGTTAGTTAATTAGTACAGAAGTCTCCTAACTCCTCTTTCAGTCCTCTTATTTTTTTATGGTGACTTAATTAATTAAAAAGACAGTGACAATTTGAGCCCTCCCAGAACCTCTGATACTTTTATTGCTATGCAACAGTAAGTAGAGAATTTGTGTTTGGAAAATTCCTATTGAGTTGCAATGGGCCTCTTAAGAATTTTACCATTTTTATTTTCTCTCCCCAATCCCAAGAAACTAAGCCGTAGACTAATCAATTCACTGGAATTTAATAGTTTTTCTCTTTTCTTATGCTTTGAGAGCAGAGCCTCTTCAAACCTGGCTCTAAACTCAAACATGTGATATGCTTTCTAGTGTCACTTGTAAGGCAAAGGGCAAAAGGAAACTAAAGTTGCTGAACCATCTCAGAATTATGTTCAGTGAAGCATTATAACAGTGTAATACAGTGTCTCCACTCCCAACAGTGGCTCACATGTGTTTTCATTCATTACCTGAAACTTTCTTTTTATGTATTTATTTATTTTATTGAAGTATAGTTGATTTAAAAGGTTGTGTTAATTTCTGGTACGGCATAGTGAGATATATATATATATATTCCTTTTCATATTCTTTTTCATTATAGGCTATTACAAGACAGTGAAAACAGTTTCCTGTGCTATACAGTAGGATCTTGTTGCTTCTCTATTTTATATGTAGTAGTTAGTATTCACAACTCTCAAACTCCAAATTTATTCCTCCTCTGAAACTTTCTTAATTTTTAAAATTTCCATCCCTCATGATGAAAAGAAGCAGTTGTTTAAGTTGAAAAGTAAAATGTGAATATGAGTCAAGACAGATCTGTGTGATTTTGAAATGGGGAGGGGAGTATTGGAACCCATTTTTTTTTTCTTGTTTATTCTCAAGAATGATAAGCTTTTCAGGATACCAGAAAACCACCTCAGAAAGCAAATGGCTAAAAACATGTCTAATTCATGTACCATAACTGTCATATAATTTAAATTAAAAACACTGTTACTGAGTAGAGAAACAGGCCGTACATTATTTAGCTGTGTATGTCCAACCTCCTTTTATCGCTAAAGCAGATATATTTTCCTTTTGAGAAGATTTTTGTGCAGAATTGCTTAGTGAAGATTTGTTTTTGTGTTTTATATTTAAAAAATTCAATGAATTAAAATGTTCCATAGATTAATGGGGAGTTTAGGCCTCCAAAGATACGTTCTTTATTTCTTTGGTATTAATGTAAGAAATCAAGGGAAGTCACAAAGACCACTCTTATTATCAGAATGTTCTCCATGATTTTGAACATACCAGAGAGGAAATTCTTGATGTGGCAACATCAGAGCTTAAACTACTAAGACTTACTGTATTGATTAGAAGAGGATACAATTAGTTTTTCTCTTTACGAAGGGAAGGCATTGACTATGGCTTAATAGGTTGTATAAATGCTGTCTTTTTGTGCTTTGAGTCTGTTATTGCATCCGTATTTTATGAAAAACTCATATTTTGGGCATAGCAGTGGGACTCATTTGAATTAGGTTTGCTGAAAAGAATCTTTCCAAATTACAGGATGTAAAAGGCTAATGCAGTAGACTTGCCTAAAGATTTTCTGGAACAATGATTAGGCCCAAAGACTCTTAGGATGAGAAGTGGTTGCGGTGAAGAACACCCAGAGCTCCCTCAGGTGGGAGTGGCAGAGTCCTTCTAGGAAAGGCATGATTCTTACCCCAAAACAGCTCCATGAAAAAAAGCCCATTGTCCTTCTGACTGATTTCCCCAAATTCCTCAGTGCAAAGCAAATCGTCTATGAAATTTGCTTTCAGTTTTTCAAATGAAATACATTTGAGTCAGCATCCTAACATACTGAGAAGCAGAAAGGAGTTTCATGACATTGAGTATACGTAGTGCACATTCGCTGCAAAAATGTCATGGGATAGGGTCAATTGCATCAAAAGAGAACAGTTTTGAAAAAGAAAAAAGACCCTTAGATATTTTTAGGCCTTTAAACACTATATAGAAAAGTGGTCAAAGTGGCCTTAGGATCCTGGTGAAAATTTGTTTTTAAAAGTAGATATGAAGCTTCCTAGCTTCCTTGTATCTTTTAATTGGAGGAATATACTTCTTTTTCTAGTACATAACTCTTGTGAACATATATTTGAAAAAAACATGAAATCTTTGAGGGAGCAATGTACAGAAAGGAAAAATTATGGGGAATGTTATGTGAATGGGATGAAGGAGGAAAGAAAAGCTGAATGGGGTAAAATGAATAGTTTCTAGTACATCTCAAGATCCAACTTAAAAAGCAATCTAGAAAAAAAAAACTAAGAAAAGTCATTTTTAGTAGATTTGTTTTCTATTCTGGGCAAGAGAAATAATGGGAACATGGAATATTATGACTATTTTTCCCGCTCTTCCTCTCGATCTCACCCCCTATCTGTCCTTCCTCCTTCCTTCCTTCCTCTCCTCCCTTCTTCCTTCCTCCCTTCCTTCCCTCACTCTTTTCTACCATAACAAACTGAGGAAAGGACATTATCAAGGAAGGGCATATAAATGGACCTTTGAAAAGCAATTGACTTACAGTTACTATTTGGTATTAAGAAAGGGGTACTTAGCCTGGAGACCCCTCAGGAATCTAAGGGTGAGATTTGATGGTTTGTGAATTCCCAGAATTGTCAGCATGTGCCTATGTGCAATTTTCAAGGGAGAGAGTGGGCTCTTACCTTTCACCAGGTTCTCCAGGGGTTCCATGACTTAGAAAAGAATAAGAACCACTGATGTATAGCATATGAAGCAAAATCAATAGTTAGATACTATTATAATCTTTAAACGTTATTTTGGTATAATATGGTTTTCTCAATACACACCTTTTTCAGTAAATTTTAGATTATGATTTTTCATGTGTACTACCAAAAGAGGATTTCTTTTTCTACTTGAAATTTGGCATCTCACTTAAATTAATGCACAAAATTTGTGGGAGACAGAACTTGCATAGTCTCAATTGATCTCCTACAAATTTATTACCTCCAAAGAGAAAGACAGTAACTTCACGATGGAGAAGCACAGCTGACACCACCTTACTCAATTGACCAAGATTAACATCACAAGTAATAAGACATTATTACACTATTAATCCTTTGATAAGAGACAAAAGTCAGAAGAACCCAAATTGAGAAACACTACAAAGTAACTTGCCAATTATCTTCAAAAACGTCAACATCATGAGAGACCTGGAAAACCGAGGAACTGTTACAGATCAGAGGAAGCTGAGGAGGTATAACAACTTAATGCAAGGTGGAATCTTGGTAGGATCCTGGAATAGAAAAAGGACATTAGTGAAAAAAACTGGTGAAATTTGAATAAGGTCTGTAATTTAGTCAACAAGATTGTACCGAGGTTGAACTCTAAGCTTTGATAATTGTGCTATGGTTATGTAAGATGTTAATAGAGGGAAAGGGCATACAGGAACTCTCTGTAAGTCTAAATCACTAAGTTTTCTATCAGCCTAAATTTAGTTCAAAATAAAAAGTTAAAAAAAAATCCAGAGAGAGAACAATAGATCTCCAATGACATAATCTTAACATTTGTGTACAGCTCTGTCTGAAATCTGACAATTTCTCCTAACATTTTCCTTAGGTGAGAAAATACATTACCCTTTATCTTCAAAAGATCTAAGCAAAATAATATTCTCTATCTTAACTTTGTTACTCTGGACATTACTTGAGCCCAAGAGTATATAATGTCCTATTGTTACTTTAATCTTTCCTTCTTTTTTGATTTTGTAGACTTTTGAATATGGATTCTAGTTGATAGCAGCTTCCTGACTCTACTGTGCTTTATTCTTGACCTTGAGTGCACATCACATCTTGGTGTGACTTTTGGACGTGGTTCATTGACATGAAGTGCCTGGCTGTTTCTTTTTGTATTTTCCATAATTATTAGAACCTCAGTTACGACCTTTTGGCATTAAACATCAATACACTGCCTTTTTCCTTTCTCCTGATGTTTGTGGAACCCTTCTAAGCAGTAATACTATATTGTTTACTAGCAGACACCCAACAACTATCTGTGTAAGAGGATGTATGGCTATCTTACACTCTGTTCCTCTATGATTCATTTAAAAATACTTGAGTGACTATTATGTGTTATAAACAATTTTTCCACAGAGAATGATACAGTTAAGATCCCTGCTAGATTCTCACCATTGTATCTGATTTTGAACCCACAGGAAGGAGGAAAGAGGGAACCCAGGGTAAGTGCATTTGCATCGTAGAGATCACTTGGAGGCTGTATCCACACCAGTTCTGCTCATTTCCATTAGCCCAGATGTGGTCATACGGCTTCATCTCCTTCATGCCAAGGAAGCAGAGAGATCAGTTCTCTTGCTGAGCAGCCTTGTGCTTCCTAACACTTGTGGTGGTGGGGGCTATTATTTTAAAGAAGATGGAGAGAATGGGGAGTGGATTTTAAATGCAGGAGTCATATATTCAGATCTGTGTCTTAAAAAGTTCATTTTAATAGCTTTGTGAACAACAGACTTTGGTGGAGGCAAAAGTGGAAATGAGGAAACCACTTAGGAGGTGACTTGTAGTAGCTCAAGTGGCAGGTGATGGTGGCTTCTTGGTGTTGGCAGGGTATATGCTCCATTTTTAGCCATTAACTGTGGATTTTCACTTGGATAATGAAATCATTGTAAAACTTGATAAAATGTAGGTCATTTATTATAATTATGATCGTCTTCACGTAATTATTGTTTGCTCCACTTGGAGGTAGATCACATTATTGCGTGTACAATGATTTTACAAGTAAATATAATAACTTACTTTGGCTTATTTTGGCAACCAGGCAAATAGTTCTGATTTGCTCAACAATATGACAATAGCTGGGAGATGAGGAGGAAGTTTTTGTGGTAGTGCAAGTGAGACATAGCAGTGGCTTAGACTAGGGTTGTAGCCATGCAAATGGAGAAAAGAGAGAAAAAGCAGGGTATATTTAGAAGTGAAGCCAACAAAACTGGCAAGTAGGATGTGAGAGAGGTGCGAGAAAGGGAAATTAAGAAAAGCTCAGGGCCTCTGGCCTTGATCAGTTTGGTGAACATTGCTGGCATTTACTGAGCCGGAGAAGTTTGTAGAGAAATGAGTTGCCAGGGGCCAATGAGAATCAAGATTTCTTTTTCATTTATGTTAGGTTTGAGATACACATGAAAAAAAATGGATGTCTAATAGATGATTAAATATAAACACCTGGAGTCTGCAGGTCAGGTCAAGGGAAAAAAAATCTATACATTGACTAGGAGTCTCTGCTACAAAGGTGCTCCTGGGAAGTTTGAAGAATGAGATGAGGCAAATAACCTCAGAGAAAAGTGGAAAGTTCCAGGGGATCTGTTCTGCAGAGATGAGAATGATGAGGAGTCTGCGAATGCCTGGGCTTGGTTTATCTGCTTAAACAGAGACCCAGCTCTTAGTAGCATTCACAGTAGAGAGGTGCTTGTTCTCTAGAAAATACTTAGATTTTTAAGGTGACTCTGCATAGTTAAGTGGATATTGGTAAAGAGTAGACAGGCATGCCCTCAACTTCCTTCTGTTTTAGAAAGGGCTTCAGAGAATGCACAGTTCATAAGCTTCCAACTTCTGTCTTTTGTGTAGTTCCTTTTGGCCTGTGGTATCTTTCTTCTGAACTCCCCTGATGTGCTCCCAAGATGCAGTGAACAGTCAGTCAGCTGACATTTTCACCAGGTTTAGTAGAACCTTGTAAACATATCATAAAGGTGGAGGCTTTGCTGTGTATCCTTGAACTGGAGACTAGGTCTAAAGACTTTAAAGGGATACTCTGAGCTCTTCAGAGCTGGCCACTCGTCAGGTAATGATGGCAGTCCAGTTAGTCAACACCCAGGAGGAAATCAGGAATGATGAATTGTTACTTTGCAGTGCTTTCCACTTTGAACTTTTTATTTGGTCTCCTGTAGTCTATTCTTCTGTCTCTTTCCCTTTCCACCTCCTTTCCTGTCCACTCCTATCCTTTTTTAACAGTTCATCACAAAAAAAGAAAGTTAAGAATTGGATGGTCTTCCTCTCATTTTTTAACACCTTTGACTAAAAGCGGATTTGTGAATAATCATTTCCAGAAAGCGCTTGCATTGGGTGCCAGTAAATTGACTCTTGCTTCCAAGTACGCAAGTGTGTAAGAGAATGGGAGTGGTTTTTGTTTGTTTGTTTTTACTTTTTCCTGCTGCCAAGATTGTGCTAATTGCCTATGCTCCTGGTCTTCATTTTGGGGCATCAGATCTATCTGATTAAACATTTTACTAATGCTGAGCCCAACGTGCTTTTTATCATGGGTTTTCTCTCTCTCCCTTGCTCCTTAAATTCCATGTCATTTACTGAGAAATCAAGATAGAAACGAGCACCCATTGTCCATCTGTTCATTTGTTGTTCACCATTTATTCAGTGGGTGCACGTGCCTGCTCTGCACTGTACTGAGGATTGTAGGAATTTTGAGAGATGATTTTATTGTCATTGTTTCTGTAATTTTTAGAGTGATATAAGTTTCATATAGTAACCATCTAAAATATAATTCTAAGGCATTATTTGATTAGGTTAATGGTGGTGGGAGGTTAGTCTGAAGCTTTGAATACTCAGAAAATTCAGAATAATAGAAAGACTATGGTGGGAGTGAGGTTGGTCACTGGTAACTTGCCAGAAGAGAAAGTCTTGAAATGGCCTTGAAGGAAGCGTAGGGTTTGGGCATGTTTTCCATTGTATGTGTCACAAACCTTCATCAAATTCTAATTCCTGTTTACTATGAGTGAGAAAGTTTCTGAAACAGTTACAAGTGATAGTCTTGGTTCTGATCCTTATTATTATGTTAAAACTTATTCATCGATTTCTGCAGTGTGTTTTGCTTATAATATTCAAGTCTTTTCTCATAGTAAACATCTTAACGGCAAGGTCTATTTTCTACCTGATGTTATATCCCCTTGGCAAATGACAGAGTACTGTGCATGTAGTAGATGCTCATTAAGGTGTCCAGGGGAGAGAGATAGACCATAGTGCTGAAGAGCATAAACTTTGGAGCCAGGATACTCAGGTTCAAACCCAAGTGGTGCTCACTTCTTCTAGCAATGCACATGGGCAGATTACTCAAACCTTTTTATGTCTCAGTTTCCTTACCTTAATCTGAGGATAATAACACTGCTTACTTCACAGCATTGTTGTGAGGATTAAATAAGGTAATATGCATAAAATACTTAGACAAGTGCCTGGATATCATTATAATCTTCACTTTCATCACCATCATTATTAGCAAACGTTTATGGGAATAAAATGGAAGCAAGTGGACCATTTTGGGAAAAGGAGATAGATGAATACTTTAGATAAGGCAGGGGTAACAGATGAAATCTTTTAAGTGCCAAGCTAAATAGCTTAGTAGTTGGAAGAAATCAACATTCATTAGATAAGATGGCTTTAGCCTTAGGTCTAGGGGCCAAATCATTCAGAGTTAGAGACTCGGTCCCATTGCTTGGTCTTGTGATGGTGGAGAAGGAGGTTATAATTAAATGTGGCCAAGAGGACAGAAAACCAGCCATGAAAAAGCCTTACATAGTTGCTGTGCTTAGGGCTTTTATATCAGAAGAAACCTTTATACCCCGTGCATTCAGCTCACATTACCTGAGGTATTCTGCTAAGTAGAGCTATCAGATTAAGTGGCTTAGTCATTGTGTCTGACTTCATGGAGTTTACGGTTTTACAGGTGGCCAGATTTTAAACAACTTGAATTAAGTGTGATGAATGTGACGATGGGAAGCACAGAGGACTGTGGGAGGCATCTCCCAGTCTGTGTCCTCTTCCTGCCCATCCCATGTTGCCAGTTGATGCACTTGAAAGCCTTCATAATCTGGCTCAAAGCCTGTCTTCCGCCGGAAGTCACTGTCGACAGTTTCATTCGTTTCATTTTCTCTTGTCCTTAATCCTGTCATTCTACAAACATGTGCTGATACTCTAAGTTTTCATATTCTTCTGAATTTATACAGCTTTCATACAAGAAGATGTAGAAACAATTCTGAATGTTATGTTTACTGCTACTTCCCTGTGTCTTTTTCTGAAAATCCTTCTGGAATGAAGAATTGATTTCTTCAAAAACCCGATTTTTATCTTCTCCCGGAGATCGTTTGAAGTCTGTGGTGTCTCTCTGGAGTTAGCATTCAGTCATCACTTTTCACCCCACTTTTAGTGGAGTCTTTCCTGTATCTTTGCTCTTTGATTAATACATTTTATCTTCCTTTTATCTGGGAGAGCCAAGTCCATGATGAAAGATGAGAGGTCAGATATCCTGGCACCTTGAAGAAGTAGCCAGTACTGGGTCTCATTTGTAGTGCGTTTTGTGTGTGTGTGTGTGTGTGTGTGTGTGTGTGTGTGTGATGAGTGCATATCTTTTTTTTTTTTTGAAGCAGGACCAAGAAGGTAAGGATACATGTTTGTTGAACTACTAAAAATCTCACTTATTGTAGGAGCAAAAGAAATAGAAGTCCAGTTCTTACTACAAAAAGAATGAATAATCTCAGTAAACACTTAAATTGAAGACTTAAACAAAAGTCTTTATTTTCTTAAACTTGATGTGGCATGAGGTAAGAGTCGTAGAGCAACAAATCCAAATCAATAATTGCGAACCTCAAACAGCATGCTCAGAGTGCTCAGTTACAAAAGAGCTGATTTTTACAACATGACAAGACAGACAATTATCTATCTATTGTCTCTTATACGAAGACTGATCTCTGTCCTGACTCATTTTAGACCCATTCTTTCTCTGGAGAATATCTTCTGCACAATCTGTAAGGTCCAAGGTAGCAATAATCTGCTGAACACATGCAGAACAGATGGTTGAAGAAATTATCTGCCCGTTCGATTGTTACATTACTCATTCCTGCCACCCTGCTGCCCATGCCAACAGAAGGCTGTTTAAAGCCATTCTTCAGGTCCTTCTCTGTGTTGATTCACAGAGGCCGCTTGGCATGGCTGTCTCGGGAGGGGTACAAGGAACAGCATCCTCAGACAATGTTACCTAAAGTTTCTGGCAGAATGCTTTTAGGGAGTAAGAAAAAAGTAAGCTGATGTCATTCAGGTAATGTCCAAGTTACATTTTTCGTCTCCGTAAGGTACTTTTTTTGGAGCTCTTGGGAATGAACTGCAATCAACATTCTGGAAAATTCAGTCTACATTCTGTGCTAGTCTGGGGTTGGAAAGTCTTGTCTTAGACAGACAGCTAGGAAGCCAAGAGAAGCTGAGGAATGTGAATAGCAAATACTAGAGATGAAAGAGTCCTTGTTGACCTCAGAAGTTGCCCCCTCCATTATCTCCATATTGTAATCAACAGCCAGAATTTGCCATTTGAATTGTCTTAATCCCTCAGTGAGGTAAATCACAAATGTTTGCGGACGGATATTTCTGAATCCACCTCCTATGCCCAGATCCAGAAAAGGAAAGGAAAAAAAAAGAAAAACAAACTAACTAACAAAAAACACAATACTATAGAAATTGAGTTTTCAGTCCTTTAGTTGGCTGAGTTTTGGAATAAGTCATTCAGTCAATGCATCCTTGCATTAAGTAGTTCTAATAATACCAGGATTAAAGCCAGGTGAGTTGAAAAGGTCACACTGAGAAGCTGTAGTCTCTGCCACACTCTTTCCCCATTTACATTTAATTGAATTTTAAGTGGGTTCATAACGAATGGAGAAAATGACTGTACTGTTTCTGCCACTTGGTTTTAATTAGTGACTGGGAATTAAAAAGTCCTGCAATGAAAGGGTTAGTTTGAAGCTTGAGAAGAAATGAAACAATATACCGTGTAAGGTTTTACTTTATTTGGGGCTGCTTTTTTCTCATTTCTTTGAATTTGTATACTGTAGTTTTGTGCCATGGACTGTGCGGGGGCCAAAGTATCCCTGTCCTCATAGACCTTACATGGTATAAGGTCACTTTATTGTTTGGACTTAAATAAGAAATCCTTCAAAAAATAAAACTCTCCAGGAAAAATCCTGACACTAAAACAAATGTGAAAGCACATTAGATTTAGCATGCTCTGCCTACTATGGGAGTAGTCATTTCTACAAATGACCATTGTTCTGGTCAAAATGGTTTTCTGCTCATTGAAAATACTGGTTACTACATATATTCCCTTAAGATATTATTCAGTGTGCGAAATACCAAACTCTTTAGTCATTAAAACAGATAGTTTTTTTTTCTGTAATTTGTGCAAGAAATGGCATATAGCAAAACAATACTTATGAGTTTTTAGGTGAGTGGCAAGGAGAGCCCAAAGATGGCAAGGGTTCAAAGTGAGGCTTTGCAAGGGACTCATAGGTCTTTAAATCAAAAGAGCCTTTAAACATTTTGGCCAAGTGGCTCTACTGTCTTTGTTTCTCCCTTTCCGCCTTCACTCTGTCCTTTTATCTGGAAGATGTTAGTACAGAATAAATAACATGGTGAAGTGGCTTTGCTTTTTACGGTTTCCTAAGGCTATGACTATTTTACAGAGATTTGTTCCACTGGAAGTCCCAGCTTTCCTGTTCTTATTATCCACTCTTCACATGGTGGTTTAGACTAAATTGGCCATTGCGGAGTTTGGAGAGCAGTCTGCTTAACACAGTAAATTGCACTGCTACTTCCATACCCATCTCTCACGGCCCACGTTCTGGGGCCGATCAGATGCATGGTCTCTAACCCTGAAGAGCACATCAGTGCCTCACTCTCCACCGCATATTTGAAGTTAGCTCCTCTTTACAGTTGTACTTCAATCATGTTTATTTGGCCTAGTGAGTGGGTATCAGGAAACAGGTAACTTGGAAGGAGAGATGACTACTGGAAGATAATTTCCGCTTCAGCAAGATACACTCCTTCACAGTTTGACCGTCCAACCCCCAACCAGAGGTGTTGAAGTCTCAGTAAGGAGCTCTCTTTGCCTAGTGAAATTGTGACGGGGGAAGCACACATCTCTTCATGCAACCATGCCATGATGTGAGCCAGATTAAGTCCCCGGTGAGCTCTTGTAAATGGAATTTCTCTTCTAGAGGATTGTCAGCAGACTCAGCAAAGACTCTATTCCACGTGCATGCTAATTTAGCTAGTCAACAGCAGGAGAAAGGGTAATCATACACAGAGGTTCATGATAACTGGTAATGAGTTAGACATAGCAGAAAACCCAGTGCAGAATAACCAGGTGGAGCAGGAGGGAAGGTAGGATTTGGAAATCCTTGCAATGAGACGTGCTGTAAACTAGGGAATGATTGGTGAGTGACAGTGTCCCTGTGTCCTGTCTGGGCAGCAGCAGCTACATGCTCCCTGGCCAAGGCTGCAGACCAGGTTAACTGTCCAGAATTGCAGCTCGTGGTCACTCATCTATTCTCCCAGCAGACAAGAACTGTCCTGGCCTCAAAACTCCTTGAAACAATTAATGTTGCTGTTTTTCTTCTGTTTTTGTAACTTTGACAATATGTCAGTAACTTGTTAAGTCCATAGATGGTGGAGAATTTGGAAAACAAAACTGAAAACAGTTCAGGCACTGTCAATGCAGATCTTCCAGTCTCCAGATGTTGCTAGAGCTCCAAGGGCAGTATTTGTATGTTATGCTGATTGCGAACTTAGGCAGTTAAGTTGTAATGTGGGAGGCACTGTTGTCCTCATTGTGTAACAACAGAAGAGAGCTATTTCTATAGTAGACAGGGTTCTTAAATCTGGGAGGATTTGTGTCCTGACCCTGCTCCCTCCTAAGATGATTCCAAGTATTTGTAATTCTACAAAGCCTTTTTATAGTTTTCATCACCTCCTTGTTTTCCCTGACTGCTTCCTCCCTCTGGTATTATAACTGGGTCATGATAAGGTACCAGAGAACCACCCACAGGAATGAGGGAAGAGAATCCTAATTGTTTTAGTATTTTGGAAGAGGATATGATCCGTCTGAATACATTTTGTTTGGATTGCCTTTCCTCTTTTGACCCGTAGCCAAAAAATAAGTTCGATTGAATTTACAATTGTGACCCTCTGCACTTAAGTGGTTTACTGGTGTGTGTGTGTGCGCGTGTGTGTGCGTGCGCGCCTGTGAGCATGGGTGAGGGTTTTGTTCTTGTGATTTATAATAGCTCTGTAGCATGGTCGTTTCATGTAAGTTCTGTGGAAATGCTAGCGTATGCTGTCAATTGTGATAAACACAGCTGTTAATCATCAATGTTTCTGTATCTCCAAAAAAACACACCAAGAAACCTGAGAACTGTCACTGATTCTAATGATTTACAACATCACAGTTGGTAGGAGTCTGAGATGACTGTTTGCAACACATTTGGATCTTCTCCATTTATTGTTTTACTATATATCCATCATAGAATAAAAAAAATTAAAATTATCCACAGGTGCCTCTAATGGTAGGAAAAGAACTCAAATCCCCACGACATGAAGTGAATGAGAGGATAAGAAAGAAATGTGCTATTTATTCTATCCCCTGAGTAATGAAAGAGTAAGCTGAAGGAGAAAAGGTCAGTGTTTTTCTGTGAACATCATCTGGGTTATGAGCATGTTCATGGTTTACATTTTTTTTCAAGTGCACATTCGTGAAACTCAGCATCCTTCCCTCTCGTTAGGTCCCTCTTCACTCAGGGACGTACGTGGCCATGATTGGCAAGTGGAAAGTGAGAACATAGACCCTGGCGTCCCTCACGTATATTTCTTTTCTCCCAAGAGTACAGGACTGGGGACAAACCACAAGAAATTCTGAGCTTTTGTGAGGTATCACTGGTTAGCAGGTGAGGTAGAAGGGGAAGAAAACAGACTTAGTGTTCCTCCAAAGTATAAAAGAACAGAGATGGGGTGAACAGAATCCTGGACAATTAGTAGAAATATGTAAGTAGAGAAAAATATGTCCACACATTCCTGGGATTTGCTCTGTAAATCATAGGCTGGAAGGCCATGATTCCAAGTTTCCATTCTTAGCTCTTGGGTATCTTCGAATGGCCTTGTAGCATTAATTATTTATGCCCCATTTACTCACTGTTTATTTACAGAGAAGTATCTGAGGGGCCTGTCAGTTTGTTCCTGGCTTCCTGTTAGGGAAATGGCATTTTCTGCTTTGGTAGGCTATTGGGTTGGTAGACCAGTGGCAAGTAGAAAAATTGGCAAATAAGGACGTTAGAATTGTACCCTTATAATAAAACTTTTTAATTTTTTGGTATACATTGTATCAAATTTCTCAATGTTAAGTATGTCTTCATTGGTCCATATATATTGCTTTTTTAAAACAGCTTGAGCTGATAATATCTAGTTGGTATACACCATTGTGTAAATACTGGTAGTAAAAATATTTAAATAATTACAAATAGCTGGCTCTGACCCCCTAAGGGGCTGCTTGGTGGCCCAGCAGAGCCAGCTCTCACAGCCCCTCCATGGAGAACCCCCGCCTCCACCTTCCTTAGATTCAGCCATTAAATGACTCCGAGCAATGCAAGGCTCTCTAGGGACCCTGCTCCTCTGCAGGTTTTATTTCACCTGGTTGGTGTCTGTGCCATATCAGTTGCTAAATATTTTGAATATCACACTTGAGCGATGCAAGAAAGCACATGCTGTTTTGCATTAATTAGACAAGCCTCAGTGCTGAAGATCAGGTTCCTGGGCTTCACCAGCTTCTCTTTCAAGGAACGTACTATAGATATTTTTTTGTAAACAGTAACTCTTATTGTAATTTAAGTGCCCTTTTAATATTAATGTTCTACCTTAAGTTAGATATTTCTTCATAATGCAGCTCAAACTGTTGGATTAGCAGGTATTTATACATTGCCCATTCAAAGTAGTAACAGCAAGATGTTTTTCTTCACATTTTGGAGAACTTTTAGGTTTATATTGGCAAAGTGCTTGCAGGGTTAGAAATTAATCAGAGTGTCTATGTTTTGGGATTATTTTTATTCCCAGTATATACATGTAATCAATAGCAGTTAAATGGAACAAATAATGACTTTATCCCTAAAGTGTTCCAGATAACATATTTTCTGCCACTGATATTTTCCACATTTCTCCATGGCGATTGTATGAAAACATTTAATATAAAGCCTTACTAAAGTAATTTCCAGGGTCAGTTGTTCCATAGTGATTGATCAATTCATGCAAAATATGGCTTGTGATTGAGTCCACATTATGTCTTGAAATAACAATCATGTTCTTTGGTACACTAATATTGTCCAGATATATCTATTCCCTAAGTCCAATTGCTAGTTTACTAACCATAAAGTATTCGTGGATTTTTAAACCATTAGCAGTGGTTATGTTTACAAGGTTAAGATAAGACAGATCTGGATTTAAATCCCAGCTTCCCATAACATTCACCAAGCTACTTAAATTTTTCCAAGCCTCAGTTTCTTTGTTGGCACATAGTAATTATAAGAGTAACTGTTTCACTGGGTGGTTTTAAGGATTGAGAAAAGTAATACGTGAACAGTGGTTAGTACACTGCCTGCTGTAATACATGTTAATTATTATAATATTTTATTTCCTTTCACATTACGAGATAGGCATTTTCAAATGATGTTTTCTTTAGCTGTTTTACACTATAAAGTTTAAGGGACTTTCCATTTGATTCAACTGCATTTCTGAAATCTCTTCACCAAACTATCAGAGTATTTCTTTAGGAAAAATTTTCACAGGAGGAGAACGCAAAAATGAATATTCCTTTGGGCATGTAGTAGTTAAAACAAAACAGAAAACCTTGTTCTGTCCCTGCATCTAACCCCATCCCTTGGTGCAGACTCTGTGCCTCTTTAGCCCTAAAACACATTGAACTTAGGTAAGTGCTTTCTATGACTAACGAGGAAGACAGGACAGGACAAGTCAATGTGGACTGTGAGCCTGAAGTGAATTGGACCAATCTCCAGTCTGTTCTTCAGGCCTTAACATGTCATTAAAGCCTAGAGACAGAAACAGCTGAAGCCATAGGGGCAAAGGGAAAGTCAAATGTACAAAGCCGAATAGTGCTGCGGCTCAAGCAGTCTTCCAGAGAACAAAACAAATTCACAACTGCAGAGAATTTTGACGTCGTTGCAAGTTTTCCAAGGCACTCTACTTTTTTTTTTTTAGCTTTATCATTTTTTCCACCATAGGATTAGTTTCTCATTTTACATCACAAAGTTTTATATTTGAACTCTTATACTGTTTATAATACTCCAGGGAATAAAACATACTATATTTTATATAAAGTCCTTTTGGTTTTACTAGGCTGTAAATTCCTTGAGGACAAGTATTACTTCTGATGCATTTTTGTATCCATTATAGAGTGCAGCATTGTGCCTTCTGATATTGAAGCTGGTAATAAATGTGTTACACTGATATGGGTTTGAATATACTTATATATCAGTGAGTTCTTTGAATTCAGCAAACGTCTAGAGCTCATGCATGGTACAGTGTCTGGCTTAGGGTAAATATCTGTTTTCATGGTAGCCTCTGTGATGGGCTTTGTACAGGTGAATATGGATATTCAGGAATAAGTTTATATAAGGGAATGAGAGTTTGTACCACAAGTTCATATTTAATTAGAATACAAGAATCTTCTGTATGAACCCTAAGGTAATTCATATTATTGAAGAAGGATCCTATAAACCTTATTCCTCTAAAATATTTATGTCAGCAGAGTACCAATAATAAAAATTCATGATCACTTAATCAAACTGAAATTTATTTAAAGTATAATAATTTGAAAGTATATTTCCAAGAAGTATTTTAAAATTGTGCACCTAATTCAAAAGTCCTGAAAAAGAAGATATGTGGGAGGACAAAAAAAGTTTGTGTGGTTATATTTCGGGGCATCAGCACCCAGTCATGGTAAAAGAATCAGCATCTTAGATGAAGTGAGCAAGGGAAATGACAGCTGTTTGCGTCATTCTCAGTATTAGGGATCTGCTCATCTAATCACCCTGCCTTTTACTTTACTTTGTTATCCCTAGTAATTGTGGTTTCCTGGAGGATTCTCTACTACAGCCTTTGGTTAGACTCACGCACAGCTCACACGGGAGCTTTTCAGCCCCGTTTCCCCTGGAGGACTCTCAGAACTCCTTTGCCTTGGCTCTGTCATAGAACAATATTCCACTGGAAGAAGAGTGCTGGCTGGATCCCTGTTATCACCTAATTCTCTTTCATTTGATGAAATCCTAGATCCCTCTTTCAGAGAAGCATTCAACAGACTGAAGTTGAAACAGAGTAAAATTATCTGAAACTTAAGTGTATGTGAAGTTATGCTTATTCTGTGGCATCCTGGAAAGCACTGGTAGCTTTGGTCACTGTGTCTGCAAATAGTTCATCAGAAAGGGAGTGCTTGATGAAGAGAATAGAGTGCTTTGCAGGATAAACACATTTCCTTTGTGTTACATTAGTGAGGTATGGCTTTGGAAGTGAGGGGACCTCCGTGCAAGTCAGTAATAGATGCTAATGATGCTGCTCCATCTCCCCTGGGCACACCTGAGTGCACCTGCAGCTGTGATGGAGCTTCTGGCCTGCTAACTGCTTCTCACCTCCTGTTCTCTGCAACACACCTGAAGACTTTCACAGGCACCCTGGAAGCTTTTTCTGCTGCTCAGAAGTGCAGGGGAGTTAAGGATCCTGTGGACAATTCTCAGCCCCGTGGGGATGGGAGATGGTGGGTCAATGCCCAGTCTTCCAAT
Source organism: Vicugna pacos (assembly GCF_048564905.1). Lineage (NCBI taxonomy): Eukaryota > Metazoa > Chordata > Mammalia > Artiodactyla > Camelidae > Vicugna > Vicugna pacos. The sequence continues at coordinate 46,184,781 of NC_132988.1, forward strand.
GCTGTGGTGGGAATATTCAGAGGCATGTTCTAGATTGTTTCTAAGAGGGTCCCCAGCAAGCCTGAGCCCCAGGTACCCATGGAGCTATGCCCATAGCCGACACAACCTGTACTGGGTTTTTTTTCCTTCCTTGTCTCACTTTCCTTATTATATCCCTTTGTTTCTGAAGATCACTTCCCAAAGAAATTACCTGCACCAAGTCTTTGTCTCAGTATCTGGTTTGAGAATCCAAAGTAAGATAAGTTCCTAACTATGCAATTAACTTGTACTGAGACTCAGAAGAGGTTCTTTTATTTTTCTAGATCTAAGTTTCTTGACCCATCAAATGAGACTTGGGCTAACTGGGAATTTCCTTATTTATTGAGCTGCAGAACTCTTTAAAAAAAATCAAGTTGAATCTTAAATAAAACCTTATAACACAAAAATAAAAATGATGGACATATTTCTTAGGTAATTTAAAGCTTTTTTTGTCTGTTTGGCATTTACTTGTTATCGATCACTGAGGTATATTATTGGGTTTTTGCAATTCCTTGTAGCACAATTTTGGAATGATTGGACTAGATGATGTTTAAGACTCATGGGAAGTTTAAAATTCTGAGATTCTAACAGTGGATAAAGGTCCGTGAGGAGCTCTCTACTTCCATCCTAATCTCTAGGTTATTTTCCCAAGTCCAAACCCATTCAGAACCAATTTAGAATCTTTCTTCCCCATAGCATTTATTTTCCCATCACCAAATGATTATATGTGGACCCCGTACATGTGCATATGTATTTACATATTCTAAAGAACGAATCAGAAATATGTTTCTCGGCTTGTGGCATGCCATAGTTTTCTAGGAATTTTAGTACAAAGGCTATAAATTCTGATGATATGCTAGATGAACATATGGGCAAAAAAATTTTCATTTTTTTTACTTCATCATAAACATATTCAGTAATACTTTTCAGCTTTAACACAGATGAAAAAATATATATTTCAAAGAGACTGTATGCTGTACTTTTTGGGGGGGGGCTCCCAAATCTTAATTCTGGGCCATTTACATAATTCTCATAAGTTATTTTCCTTTCTGCAACAAGGTATTTCGACTAGTTTCAAAATAAGATTATTATTTTTTCCTGAACGTATCCACAGGCCTCTTTATTTCCTCCTTTCCCACACTTTTTTTTTTAACATTTTTTATTGATTTATAATCATTTTACAATGTTGTGTCAAATTCCAGTGTTCAGCACAATTTTTCAGTCATACATGGACATATACACACTCATTGTCACATTTTTTTCTCTGTTAATTACCATAACGTTTTGTGTAAATTTTTTCCTAAGCTGGGACCTGGACTTTCATCAGCCTATCTTCCCCTATTATGTTCCTTAGACTATTTCAGTACATTCCTTTGTCCCTCCAGATAAACCGCTAAACCTGCAACCACTTGTTTTCCCTGGGACTGGTTCCAGCACATCTTTCTCCTCACTAGTCATGCTAGGGACACCTTCCCGTCATCTCTTAAACCCTGAACTTCTGCTTAACTTGTAGAAATACACAGAAAAAAAATCCTCTCTTGCATTTTTTTTTTTGAGGAATGGCAATTATTCTCATTGTTCTTAATATCTTTGCCTTTGTAATCACTTTTTTTTTCTTTTCTTTTCTTTTTTTTCCTTTTTTTGATGAATTGAACAGAGATCCAATTTACTAAATTTGGAGAAGAGATAGAATAACTCCCACCCAACTTTCTGGCAAATATTTCTATCCAGATAACATGTATGCAGGTTTCATTAGGAAGAATTCTCTCCCAACTATGATTCTTAGTGATATTAGTATGGCATTTCTTATTGAAGCTGAAAGTCGGTAAGAAAGAATAATTTATATATCTGCATTAACACACCCATGAGGTCTCACATTTCCAGAGGAGGTGATGGCTGTGAGTTCCTTTGATGAGGTTTTTATTTACCGAACAATTTTCTATAGTATTTTGAAGCTTTGAACTACAGGACCGTGTTATGTCAACACTTAACTTTTTAAAGATTACAGTCTCTCGTTATCCACCAGGGTTTGGTGCCAGGACCCCTGCAGATACTAAAGTCCACAGATGCTCAAGTTCCTTATAAAACAGTGCAATATTTGCCTATAACCTATGTGCGTCCTGCTATATATGTTAAATCGTCTCTGGATTACTTATAATACCGATTACGGTGTAAATGCTATGTAAATAGCTGTAAATACAATGTAAATGCTATGCAAATAGTTGCTAGGCCTGAGGCAAATTCAAGTTTTCCTTTTTGGAACTTTCTGGGATTTTTTTCCAAGTATTTTTGATCTGCGGTTGGTTGAATCCACGGTTGTGAAACCCGCAGATGCAGAACCCAGGGGTAGGAGGGCCGACTGTGTATCTTTTCTTCTCCTTGGCAGTTTTCCCTGAGCCCTTCAGCTGTGTGTGTTGCCTTTGATTTTTCATTTCTGAGCTCCATTTTTTCTCTTATAAGAGGGTACCCTACTGTATGACTTAATCTAAGGACATCCCTGACCCAAACCACCCAGGCCGTGGAAAGTGGGTCTCTCGTCTCCCATGTTAAGGAACTGGGAGTTCCTTCAGGGCAGAAGCTCGTCTCCCAGGGTTAAGCAATGGGTTAAGTACATGATAGCTCCTTAATGTATGCTGGCTGAATAGATCACCTGCTTACTGGACCATATGTTTTAGAACTTGCTTTTGGATGAGGCTTCATTAAGAACTTTCTGAATGGCTCGAGATTTCGTGATTTGGCAGTTTTCAGAGGCTCTAACCAGCTTTTTTTAATTTCCAGTTTCATGTATGAATTATGTGCCTGAAATTTCTCTCCTACTGTGCTTGGCTTTGATGGCATCCCAAGCTTTGGGCTTTCTTTGTCAGATTATAGTACTTTATCTCACTCTTGGTCTGGCTCTTCCACCTCGGACACCAATGTGCAGAACAGAATTTCTTTCACTTACGTTTCTCTGTCATGTGCATCCCCATGTTTGGCTGTGCACATATCAAGTGTCAGCCCACACCCTGTGGGGATGACCAGAGGTACTGTGATAGGTGCCAGGGTGTGGTGTACTTACCACACACTAGTTTGGGGGCATTCCAGTGAGGGAAACAACTATTTTCTTTCCTGTGTTAGTTCCAAGATCCTTCAGCAAATTAAGCCAGTATGTCTCTGCATTGTGTTTTATATTATTTCTGGGCAAGAATCAGTACTGATGCATTACTCTTTTTAGTACCAGTGCTCCTAAGAGTTGGCCAATGTGTAGCCATAGGTACAGCGGTTGATAAGTTTCATATGTGTTGACTCATTTCACTTCATGTTTTCCCTTTTGTGAAATTTTTCTTGGCATATTTCTTTCTCAGTTGTTTTTGTTCTTTATTCTTTTATTATGACACCTACCAAAAGATGTTGCCAGGTCAGAATCTTAGGATGGTGGCTGGTCCCCTGGGGCCTCCTGAGAGGCACATGTTGTTGTCATCCACTTTGGGGCACTAGGAAGAGTGAGGCAGCCCCAGCAAACTTTTTTGTGTTTGGTCTCTTTCTGTCTCACTTATCATCTGTTTGTCTCTACAGATGACAATAGGCTGGACAAGACCTTTCCCATCTTATTAACTATATTTTTAGGTGGTGGCAGATGACAACAATGAAATCAATTCTTTGCTGCATGCCAGCTCTGTGCCAGGCAATATTCTGTGTATGTGTTTTACATCCATCTTCTATTTTATCCCCACAGCAACTGTGTGAGTTAAGTATCATTCACCCATTTTCTCAGAGACTTCTGGTTGCTCCTCTTGTCTGCTTGCTAACCTGGTGTTTCCTGCCCACTTCTGCCACATGTTAGTGTAATATTAGTGTAATATGTAATATATATAATATGTTATTATGTAACATGCAATTTTCTGAGCCTTATGATTGTGTCCTTCCTTTTAACACATTGTGTTTATTATATGCCCTATTGACTGATGAAGATCAAGACGGGGTTTATAACTGTTCATATTATTTCATTTTCCTGTTCATTGGTTTTGACGCTACCTACAAACCCAAGATGGTAAAAGGAAGAAGAGGTAACATGGCATGTGGGACTGTTTCTCTTCTGTTTCCCTCCTAGGGATGCCATCCTCCTGTCTTTGTTTTCACTCCTGCTTGTTGTCACCCCTTTCATCCTAGCCTGAACCCCAAATTCACATCTCTGTCACCTTCTTCCACATATACCACCAGGCTTGGGAGGTAGACTAAAAGACACATAGGGCATGACTTGCCATGAATTCTCTTGGCTGGTTGATAAAGAATCTGAAGAACAGAGCAGTGAAATGACTTGCCAAGTTTATAGAAATATGCCAGAGATATACGTGAGTAGTGGGCTGATCCTTCCTGAGCTCTTGCTTAAGTCTATGAAATCTTCCCTGAGTCCCCCTTCACTTCTGTGAAGGCAGAGTTATTCCCTCCTGCCTCTGTTTTATCCTGTCACTTTATAGATCCCTCAGCACAGCCTTTATCTCGGCCTATTGTGGCTGGAGGTTGATTTCCCTGCCCTATTAGATCGTGAAATCCGTTATAGCAAACACTGTGCCGTCTATCCCTGTGTCCCCTGGGCTTAGAACAGCACTTGGCATGTCAGAGATGTCGGACAAGGGTATGCTTGGGGAAGGCTGCGTCCACACTGTCCAGTTGGCTGCTATTTTTAGTCTCGTTTTCTGAAGTGCTGCTTCATACAGATGCCATTGTTCAGTGGGTGCCGATACAGAAGAGTAGTCCTGTTGACTCAGAAAAACAAAGGAGGCAATGTGGATTTCAGCCACTGAAGTTTCATCACAAACATTCCATTTTCAAGTTAAAAACCTTGAGTTAAAACAGACCTGATCTACTCATGTTATGGAATCTCCTCTGTAAAAACTATGAAATGAGTTTAAATACCAAGGTCAAATTTCAACATGAAAGTTCAATATTATGGTTAGGATTTTCTCAAGACAGTGAGGATTTTGTGTATTTGCACACAGACACACACACTCACTCACATTCACCCATGTATTTGCTGCTTGAAGTCATTTTTTGTGGTTATAGAAGCTTTAATTTACATATGAAACATTACTTTACCAAATTGTTTATATCCAAGGATTTCCGACATGATTTCAGCTTGACCTGCAAGAAATTTCCCCATGTAGGCACAGAAAGAGACATGCTTCTACCTCAGATTTTAACTAACAAATGAAGTAAGTTATTAAATGAATCAGGAAAGACAAAAGAGAGAAATAGCTATGCTTCTAATAGAAAAAAAGAAAGCAAATGTTGATTTAATCAATTGATTTCCTTTTAAGTAAGAGAACAGATGTTTTCTGTTAAGTCCCTGGTGAAAATTCAGTAGGCGCCAGTGATGCTCTAGGACCAGTGGCTTCTGATAAAATTTGAAATGAAGGTCTGGGTTTTCTTGCTAAATGGGCTTTTGCACAGCAGGCCTGTCACTGTGGTGCAATTTTTCTCTTGAGCAGGAGTTAGCGCTATGCATTCACAAGCTCTTTCCCTGTCCCCTCACTTGTGTTCTTTACCCTTTATAGTAGGAAATAATGTCACATCTGTATACTGTTGTGTTGTTTGAAAACATTAATGGTAAAGAATTAAATTGTCATTTGAATCCTGCATTTTCTGGCCCTGGAGAAACACCTGTGGTGTCATCTGATCTTACCTGGGTTACAGCCTGCTCTTGAGCACTTGGGTGTGAAGGTGACTGAGGTGTTAGTTTCCCTGATGCTGCCTTCATAATCTGTGCCCTTAGCCTTGCTATGGAAACATTAACCAGAACCCCACTCACTAACACTTCAAAGGGTTCCTCCAAATGTTTCTAAGATTCTACATTCCCCCCAATGCCAGCTTTTATTTCTCAGCTTCTTGAAAATTGCTTGCAGCAATTTGAGCCTTTTTCTTCTCATAAACACTCCAATTATGTTAATATTCTTGGAATTTCTTTGCCAAACACAATTTGTTAACTATAATTTCAAGGAATACATCATCTTCTTTGCCATTTTTTCACCCAGGCAGCCACCATCTCACTCACCACTTGACAAACAACTCTGTTGGACTGTGAACTCCTTATGATCGGGGAATGTCATACATACCATTTTAGATCTCTGGGCAGAGCGTGGTTCCTACTACATAGTGGGAATTCAGTAAATGTTGAATGAAGCCAGATATCTCCCATATAATCATTTATTGGAACCCATGTGTAGGCAGGCTATCTGAGACCATTATCAATTTCCCACTGAGGAAATAAGATAGCCAAATAACCAAAGTAATTTGCTCTTTGTTCATATTTTCCATAATGAATTTCCCTCTTACCACCTATGCATTTTGTATTATCTGGTAATCTTGGTTTATATATCCATTTGCTTACAATTAGTCTGTGTCGACACACAAGAATGATAATATCTAGAACTACACAGAGACTGGTTTGTAAAAGAAACCAGTCTTGCAAACTGGAATCAGAGCATTAGCCGGCTTAAAAAAACATTTTATAATCTAGAAATTTTCAACCTATTAGAGATAGAATGACCATTTCCTGATAACTGCCTGGTTTAGACTGGCACCTATTTGGAACAGCATCTCATTGATTGACTAAATTAAGTGGAGGAGATGATAAAAAGAATAGTATTAAGATACCTGGAAACTCTTCCATGATTTCTTTCCCAATACAGCTGTATTGGGTCTGTTCTGATTTTCACCCCTCAGTGTCATCCTTTATCCTGTTCCCCAAACTAAAACATCTGCATTAGGAGGTGGAGAGTGTTTCCAAGGCAGGGGCCTGAGGAATGCTTATTTGAATGGAGCTGACTTCTTACCCTTCCCAAGAGGCAGAGGTGTTGATAGTTTCCATCAGTAATGACCTCATAGGAAAGCCGTGTGCATCTCAAAAGCCACCACCACAGCTGGCACTGATTCAGGGAGAAGTTGGAGCCTGAGTCTAGGTGATCATTGAGACAGATCTATGTCATCTCCTCCTGGGTGATCTGTTGGCCCCTTTCTGGAAGCAGATTGGGAAGAAACATGGAAGAAGACTCTTTTGAAACCGTATCTGCCCACTGGAAACGGAGAACACCTGAAATAGTTTAGAAATAGTTAATGTGCATTAGTTAGAAATATTAAAATAACTTTCCTTCTTTAAAAAAAACCCCACAATTAATTACTCAATTCATGCATTCACTCACAAATCAACCCAGACATGGTGAGCACCTGCTAGGAGGTAAGCACTTGTGCGGCAATGGGAATACAATGGAGAGCAAAACCAGAGTCCCCTGCCCTCCTGATGCTTTTAGTCTGTCAGATAGTCACACAGTTGTACAAACAGAGCTCAGTGCTCTGAATGGAGAGAGTGTACTCCTAAGAAAGTATATAAGAACACATTTTATAAAGTTTGGGATCAGGAGAGAATTCTATCTGAGTTACATCCTCTGAAGGCAGAATGGAGGTTAACTCAGTGAAGGGGTGGGGAGGAGAGTTTTCAGGCATAGAGAGCAAACGGGCAATGGGGCTTGTGCAGGAGCAGAGTGGAATATTCAGGAAATGTGCAAACATGGTTCAGATGAACCTTGAAGAACAGGCAGGCGCAGACCATGCAGATACTTGTTTTCTCTCTATCTCCCTTTTACAACCTGGATGTGGTTTTCATCTCCCCTCCAGTGTCCCAGTAAAATATCCAACCCCAAGTGGAGGACTAGGTGACTGGACGAGCTTGTAATCATAATGAGATTTGCTTCTTCCTAGCACAGTGTAAAGAACAGTCCCTGAACTCAGGAATCTCCAAAAGTAGTCATGACACCTTGCACAGAATTGAGGGTTACTAGGCAAAGACAGAGTCTAGACAGCTGGCTTATCATCTGTCTTCTGGTCAGTGAGCTGATCCTCTAGAAGAAAAACTTCTCTAGAAGGGCTTTGGTTTCCACCTTTGCTCCAACTAATTTAAGATTCTGTTACAGCTGAGGTTTCCTTGTGCAACATTCTCAGTAAAAATGGAGGCCAACTGTTCAAGGTCATTTTTTATTTCTTTGTGTAATTATAAAGTCTTTTGCCCTCTTTTGCCCATTGTTAATTAGAGCTAAACACTTTTTTATGAATAGAGTTTCATATTCACCTGAGCTCTATGCCCTCCAGAACCCAGTCTCACAAATTTACCTTTTATTCTTGTCTTTTAATTCTTAGCTGTCACCACTGTTGAAATTCCTTTTGTAACACGCAAAATTGACCATATAGTTTCCTTGCTTTAAGTCACTCAGTGGCTTTTCTTCATTAACTAGAGGATAAAAATTGAAAGTTTTAGGAGGATATTTTGATGTTTAAAGTCCTTTATCATCTGGTTCTTCACTATAATTTATCTTCTCCCACTCTGGTACACTGACCACGTGTTTTGCCTGCAATCTGAGCCACTTCCTGGCCCCAGAGCAACCATTCTATTTTCAGCCCCAGCCTCTGCTGATGCCACGAGTGAGCTGTCAGTTGTGTCAGTCTTCCAGGTGAACGCTGACCTGCTGGTGAAGATTGTTTACCGTTGCTTCCTTTCAGAAGCCATCTGTATCTCAGGGTTAATTTTCTCTGTCTCTCTTTGTATACTCTGAGAGCACCGTCTAAGAAAACACAACTTGTTGTAATTACTTCTCTGTGTGTCTTCCTTCACTGGATTCTGAAAGGAAGCATCTTGCTAATGTCCCTACCACTTAACATGGTACCTTGCACGTGGCTTTTGCTTAATAAATATTTGTTGAAAACACAAATGCATTAATGAACTTAAGATATAGTGGGGGGTGGGCAGGGATAAACTGGGAGTTCGAGATTTGCAGATACTGACTGGTATATATAAAATAGATAAATAAGTTTATACAGTATAGCGCTGTACTGAATATATTCAATGTCTTGTAGTAGTTTACAGTGAAAAAGAATATGAAAATGAATATATGTATATTCATGTATGACTAAAGCATTGTGCTGTATGCTAGAAATTGACACAACATTCTAAACTGACTGTACCTCAATTTAAAAAAAAAAGCAAAAAGGAAAGATATAATGGTACTATCTTAAGATAGGAGGAAAAACTTGCCTAATGACAGACAGACAATGGGAAAATTATGCTTCTTTTAGAAATTCTAGAATGGTAATGATTTACTCTGGGACTTCTATACAACTTCCATGACAGATGTTTGTAAGTGAACAAACAATACCTGCAATAAATTGATTGCAAAAATATACTTTAATCTTCACCCCTCCCTGTATGCATACCTTTTGCAGTGAAACTTTTCAGCCCTGCCATTAAGACGTAGAGTCTATTTCACCATCCCTTGAATCTGGGCTGGCCTCATGACTTTCTGTAACCAGTAGAAAGCTGTGGAAATGACTACCAAAGTTCTAAGCATAGACCTCCATTGACCTTGCACAATTTTGCCCTGTCTCTTGGAATCCTGACCCTGCATGAGAACAAACTCTGTCTATCCTGATGGAGGATGAGAGACCATGTGGAACTGAAATGAATCATCCCAGCTGAGGTCTCCATAGACCACACAGTCCCCAGTGGACCTGCCAGTTGGCTTCAGATGCCAGCGCGAGCCAAGACGACTCAGCTGAGTCCAGCATAAACCATAACCAGCAGAATCATGAGCTAAAGAAATGGTTCTTTTAAGCCATTAAATTATGGAGTAATATGATACAGAAAAAATATTTCCCACTATTAATCTATTTTCATTTTATTTAATAATTTATTTTTTTATATTCACTAAGCATTTATTAAGCTCCTTCTATATGCAAATCCATGTTTTAAGCTTTAATGGGACACACAGATAAATAAGATATAGTCCCTGTCTACAAAGGAATGTGATGAAACTTCCTGGAGGAAGTGAACAGAAACATATGCAGGCAAAGATGCTAAGTTTAGCACAGGATTCCAAATATGTGTGATAGTAAGTGCAGCTTTAAGATCTCATTTCCTAACTGGTTGATAGTAGACTATCTTCCAACATGAGAAAACAGTATGGAGTGACCTGTGAGCAGAGGAAACTTCTTTGAAATCAGTTACAAGTGAGGTGATCTGAGGGTCTTCCCTGAAAGCCACAGATCACCTCAGCTACTCAAGTGTCCTCTAAAACAGGCTAGGAGTGGGATCTACCAGTAAGATGCTGTATTTTATCAAGTTACAGTTGAAAAAAATTGTTTCACAACACATATTGAGTCAGAATGTACTGAATTTGTAATGCAATGAAGCTTCTATACAAGCTCTATTTTGCGTTGATTCAAATACAAATTCCAAGACTTTTTGTCTGAGGAGATAGTGACTGGTATGAAAAATGACCCTAAGTTTCCAATCAATGCCAAATAGCTCGGAATTACTCCTGCACTGGGGTGTTCCAAGAATGGTTTTCAGTAACCACATTTTTCCCTAGAACAATACTGAGCACACAGTTGAGAGTAAAAAAAAATAGTTGTTAATTTGAATTAACATAAAAGCTTCCCTTTTTGTTAGAAATTAAAGAATGAATATTTGATTAGCTTGTTTTGCTTTTGTTTCAGTAATCTCATATATCCAGGTGATTAGAGAATGAAATATTATGGCTTAGTTAAATATTCTATCAAAGGATTTATATTTAATTTATATATTCTAGTTTAATAAAAGTGATAAGAATTCAGTAGAAATGCTAATGCTAAAATAATAGTTGAGCTTGATTTTTTGTTATAGTCATCAAACTTGATTGTATAATACTAGAAGCCACATATTTTGGGGATTTCTGGATGTTTGTATTCCATATAATCATGAGTTTCCCACAAAAAAACTGTCACTTATAGTTTTATGCGCATACAACCAGAAATCAAAATATAAAGAATCCTGAATTTTTCACTTTCATTTCATTGTTTTACATAGTAGCACATGATGTTTGTCAAAATGGGAAGTTAGCATATAATGTAAAATGCCTCTTCCTGTATTGAAAAGAAGTTATCTTCTCCAGATGTATAACAAACCTTTTCATATGCTTTTCTATTTTGTCTGTAACTATGTTGTCATACATACCACAAATGTATAAGTTTTTAAAAAAATTCATTTGGAATTAAAATAGTCTAACAGAGAAAGAGTTTAAATATAAGTTAGCAGCAAGTCAGAGAGTCAAGTCAAACTACAGACAGCCAGCTTGAAACTCAGGCCGAAGAAAAGAGATTTGCGCCTTTACAGCATGGGTTTGCAATAAAGGTATTTTAGTGAGATAGAGTTCTCTTCTTTGTGAAGCCAGGAGAGCAAGGAATACTTACGTTATTTTGTGCAAAAAAAAAAAAAAAAAAGAAAATGTGGGTGCTATATTAAAGTTAGTTGATAGCATAAGGCTCCAGGAGGCACTGGGTTTAAAAAAAAAATACAATTATCATTGTTATCTCTGCTTTCAAGCTGGCCTGAGTCAGAGACAGCTGGAAACTTAATTCAACCAACCAGACAACCAACCAAGCAGTGGCTCAAAGGGCTATGTTTCAAAGATGTGTAACACTCTGCATGTGTTCCTAGCTTGCGTTCATTAGTAGCAGTTGAATTTATCTGAATTAAGTGGTATCTATAACTTAGCCACTCAGTAGCTGTGTGTCTTTCGGCAATTCCTTTAGCTTCTCTGGGGTTCTAAGATGTGACGACACTTTGAGTCATAAAATTGTAAATCTTCTTTGACCTACAAATCAGCAAAGTCAAAATATGGTCTTAATTTTCTTTGGGTCCAAGTATCGTTTTGAAGCAATAAGGGAAATAACCTGTACATCTGCCAGGCTGGACAGTTGTTCCATTTATTAGTATGTCGCCTAGCGTGACCTTTAGGACCAGGAAGTTCTCAAGAAACAATGGATCGTTTGACACCTTGTGATTTATTCCTCTCAGCACTTACAGAGTATTATGAGGCATGGCCTCAGCCATCTAGAGGGGCTTGTCTTCTTTTTGCTTCTCTTCAGGGGCTACATGGTCTATGCAGTTAGAGCCAACACTGGTGTTACTGCTTGTGGACATGGCCCCTAGTGATCTTAATCAGGGTTATTTAATAGCCATCCTAATCAGTGCGTATAATGTGAGCTTACCTTTTTGAAAAAATTCCTGGGACATTCTTGGAATATAAGCTGGTAACATCATGATACAGCAAAAACTGTGCAGGACTCTGACATGAAATCATAAGGCAACAGAGAATTTTGAAAAGTGACAACATTTAAGATATGATTCTTCTCATGTGTTATCTGATTTAGTCATTGTGATCAACCTATAAGGTAGGTAAGATTATCTCCATTTTACAGGAGAGGAAAAAGTCAGAGAGGTTGTTGCTCTCTCCTTCGTTTATTCAGCATATGCTTATTAAATGCCTCCTCTAGGCCAGACACTGAGGTTTTGAGAGAAACAGTGAGGGTAGTGAGGGAACAGGATCCGTGCCTCCATAGAGTTGCATTCTTGGGAGTGATAGTGGCAGGAGATATTAACATTAAACTAGTAACAAATTTATAAATAAATAATTTCAGATACTGTTAAGTTTATGAGGACAACACAAGGTAACGTGATAGACTGGCTGGGGATTTTTGCACGTAAGAGGGGGGCTCACCTCTCTGGAAAGGTGACATTGAATTGGGATTTAACTTGTCAAGGGAAGTAACTGAGATTTAAACTCAGGACTCTCCTACTGCTAGATACTCTAATAATAACATTTATTTTAATAACATTTGCTATGAACCCCAAAATACTAAAAGGTCTGTATTAATAACAGAAAAATCCAAGTCTGTAAGCACCTATACCCTGCCTCCTCTTGAAATTATTAGGTTCAAATTAAAAAAAAAATGAAAGGAATGTAAAGTCTATAAAGAATGATGTACACTAAAGCTTTCTTTTTATTGTGTGCCCTTGCAGTCTGGCATGGAATGCATGCTGAGAGATGAGGGGGGAAAAAAAAGGAATGAAACATGTATGCAACTTTAATGGATGAAATAAGGAGTGTAGTGATTTAGCCATAAATAAAATGTAATAACATTTATTCCTTTTCTGTCCTGAATATCTTAAAGAAATAGCCTTCTGAAGATGAAAGTTAAAATCATCAATAATGCATTGCCATGAAAATGATGGTTAATATTTTGATGTATTTTTTCTAGGATTTTTTTCTATGCATATTTGAATAAAAGTAACTACAAATTTGTACATACTTTTTCCTTTTTACATAATGTTTTATTATTAGTCCTTTCTCGTGTTATTTAAACTTAATGAAACATAATTCATAATGGCCCCAGAATAGTCCATCATATGGCTAAACACCAAGAAATGTATTTACCTATTCCCCTATGTTGAACATTTAGCTTCAGCCTTTTTTTTTTTTACATTTTAAACAATACTGAAATGATGATCCTTATACATATTTCTGTTTTCTTGCCTTATAATATCCTTTGGATAGATTTCTAGAGTGAAAGACCTGCCAAAAGTAGGAAATTCTCATAACCAAAACTATGAAATTTCATTCACAAAGTTGCTGGGAAAAAGCTGCCGAATAGTTTCAGGCTGTCTTGCAAAGCCACGTTTGACGTGCTGCTTCACCCTGCTCTGCTTTGAGTAATGGACTTGTAAGTGAAAGTCTTGACTTACAAATGGAAGTCTCAGTGGGAGCTAATGGTCTAAACTTATCAAGTCTGATAGTTATTTGTCCAATATTCTGTTAATAAAACCTTTATTTTAACCAAAATTTGAGTCTATTTCCAATGATAATTGATATTCATATAATAATACTGAGACACTGAAAAATCTTAATCAGTCATCAAAAATGAGTATCTTATGTTCAGTAGAGTTTTGTATTATGTATTTATAAGATGATATATTGCTTATATAGACTTGAATTTACAATTTTCTGGCTCTTAAAAAATAACAATTCCTTTACGTCTATATGGTACCTGTTGATTACTCATAATTATCAGCTGAACATAAAAAGCCCAATCCCTAAATTTATGTTTAACAACAGATAGTACAATGCAATTTGTTCCTACTTAATTAAGTAGAATAGGAGTATTAGATGAGTCATACCCTCATTCTATGCCATTTTATTTTCCCCAAATAAGCTTTTCTCAATTTTATTTAAAACATTCTGTATTTATGTTGCAGTCTGTCAGAATAGCCATGAAGCCTGTCAGATGGCCTTAAGGGGTTAGCAAATTATAATTTAGCTGAAAAATGACAATTTTAGCAGATCAGCCTTCCCCTCTGGAGGCTAAAAAATATGCATCAACTACACTAAGAAGAGGGATGTTTATCTGAAACTTATCCAAACAATCTGAAACCCCTAGGTGGAAATCTTGAAGGAAAGGGATTTTCCACAGATTTCTAACTCTCCTTTTTCTGACTTTTAGATATTCTAGGAGCATAGAATGAAATAGCTCATCAGGCTTTGCTGCCTAGGGTGAAAAGAAAAGAAAAAAAAGAGACACGGAAGCTCTATTTGAAAGAATTTGAATTTGGCTGAAACTTGTATTCAAGAAAGAAAGGAAAGAATATTGTACCTTAAATTAGGTATCTTTGGAATCATTTGTGACGTATAAGGAAATCTAAATACATGAAATTGAACTTTACATAAATGATGAAGTAAAAGCAAACATACAGTACCCTGTATCACTTTCATCCTTTACCATTTGAGTTAGGCAATGGTGAGTGTATACTATTTCACTCAATGAGCTTATCTCCAAGCCTGTTTTACATTCAAGATGTCTCTCAAAGTTCAAATTGAACAGAAGCTTGGTTCTTGAAAGGTAGGATGTATCATGTGATGGAGTAACTGCTAAAGTGGGATTTTAAGTAGTAGTTTTCCATTTACTGATTTAGGACTTTAGGAAAGTCAGCTCACATTTCTGGACCCTATCTTTAAAATGATAAGATTGGAATGATAATTTTTCTTATAGATCACTTCTACTACATACCCTTTTAGAAAATGAAAACCCTAAAATTTATAGGTACCCCATGCATCCTTTCCTGTATCTCATTGTTCTGCTTTCTCTCTCCTTCCCCATATTTTTTACTTATAAATTGCTTGCGTGTTTGATTGCTCTATTAAAGTTATAAAAATAAATAAAACTTATGAATCCTCTTGTCCCTATTAATTTCCAGTGTACTCGAGAGTAAAGATTGTCTTTGGTTTATTTTGTGCCTTCACATGAAGTCTAATTGTTTTTCTGTGCACAGAGGAGTTCCTAGCTCCGTTTTGAGTTGACTGACCAATGTCTTTACAAATTCCCCATGGAACATTGTAAATAGAGTAAGCAGATGCATACGTTAGATCGTTGAATGTCCATTGTTTAGTTTGGGTGTGTGTGAGCTCCTGAGGTTCTATATCCAGATTCTAAATCTTAGAGAGGTGAGGGTCATTATTCCCTGCTCCTTAGAGTTTTTCCATCAAGCTGAACAAATCACTTCTTTCAGATTTGCATTGTGAGCTGGGAGAAGTGGTCATGGTAAAGAAAAAAGATGTAAATATGATCTCACTCGACACTTTGGGCTGACAGCATCAAGAACTGTTTTCCTTAAGGAAACCCTCCCTTGGCATGAGTGCTATCCTTGGGGGTCACTGAAGAAGGACAGAACTGTGATTAACCACACTTGCCACTAGAGGTCAGTGCTGACCATTCACAGAGATAGTGAAGTCAATGCAACGGCCTTTGGACTCAAAAGTCCAGAGTTAGAAGAGTGTCTGAGGTTTCTTTGTGCCATTGATTGAGATTAAATGGATGCTGGGTCCATTATAAATTTTTTATTATGTGAAAGCCTTATTAGATATAATTTGAACTTGGCTGGGACTTATATTCAATAATATTGTTTAGGATTACTTCTCATTACTGGATACATATTGACTGTTTTAAAATTTTTAACAAATTCCTGCTTTGGGAGATTCCTCAGTAGGCTCTAGGTTTTCCTACTTTCTCCTTTTAAAAAGTGTTATAATCGGCATCAGTCTAGATGTAAATGTAGAGTAACTGTAGAGGACAGGGTGGTGGTATTTGAGGCACTTTAATAAGTTTCTTTTGTTCCTACTCAACCTGAAACTCTTCTCCACTTCTCCAATATGGAGAGTTATTGTTCTGTTATTAAGCATTAGTCCTTATGAACCAAACCACTTTCCTCCAGCTCCTCCTACTGCACATGTTTTATTTGCATGTTGCATGACAGGAACTGTGCCTTGATCTTGAGCTTCAAGAATTCGCT
The DNA here is from genome assembly GCF_048564905.1 of Vicugna pacos. Classification (NCBI taxonomy): domain Eukaryota; kingdom Metazoa; phylum Chordata; class Mammalia; order Artiodactyla; family Camelidae; genus Vicugna; species Vicugna pacos. The sequence goes on from NC_132988.1 coordinate 46,200,985, forward strand.
TATTTTAAATATCACCTGAAAGAAGTCATGCTCGGGGGAGGGGTTTCCAGCTTCTGTTTACTTGACAGAGGTCATTTGGCCTTTTGATTGTATCTCTATAACTATCTATGATCCACTTTTGTTATAAAAGCAGGAAGAACTATCTAACCTACTGTATATAAAGTATTTCTTGTATATATATATAATCATATTTAATGCTCATAATAACTCCTGAAGTAGGGATTGCTTGTTATCTCCATTTTATAGGTGAGGAGATTGAGGTTCAGAGTTGAAATAACAAGACCACACAGCTTATAAGAGAAAGGGCTGGATTTGAATCCAGGTTTGCTTTTCTCCAAAGGCCATGTATTTTCCCAAGTATCAAGCTATCTAATGTGGTGTACAAAGTAAAATTACCGTCCCCCACCCCCTACCACTCCCATCTCTCTACCCCGTGCTGGGCACCTTTCCATCAAATATGTTCAGGAGTTGATGATTTCTAATGTTTACCATTCTAGCCTGGTCTTCTAATGAGAACATGTCCTGGCCCCAGTGTATTTGTTAACATAGTTTAATGTCCGTTACAGAAGGTCAGGTCCTGAGTCAAGGTGTTTGATCACTGCCGCAGCCCTCTTGAGTCCCCTGAGATTTACTGACACTCTAAAAGCTGAAGGGCTCTGGTAGTCAGCTCAGGCTGCCATTGTAAAGCACAACAGACTGGACAGTTAAGGAGTAGGGATTTATTTCTCACAGTTGTGGGGGCTGGGGAGTAGCCAGTGCGGTTCCCTGGTGAGGGCTCTCTTCCTGGCCTTCAGATGTCCACCTTCTAGCTGTGGCCTCACATGGTGGAGAGAGAGAGGAAGCAACCTCTCTGGTCTCTCTTCTTATAAGGGCACCAATACCATTATGAGGGCTTCACTCTTAGGACCTCATCTAAACCTGATTGCTTCCCAAAGGTCCCATCTGTGAGAACTAAATTTCTGTTGTTTAAGCCATCCTGTCTGTGACATTTTGTTGTAGTAACCTGAGCAGACTAATACAATATCTGTGCGTAGGTCTCTGTGTGGGCATACATTTTTATGTCTTTTGGGTAAAAACACCTAGAAGTGAGATTTGGGGGTCACATGGTAAGTTAAGTATATTCAACTTTATAAGAAACTGCCACATTCCCCCAAAGTGGCTCTACCATTTTGCATTTCCATCAACAGTGTACAAGAATTCCATTGGCTCCACATAGAAGCCATTACTTGGTATGTTTAGTCTTTCAAAATTTCAGCCATCCTAGGGAATAGTAATACCCAATTTGCATTTACCTAATAAATACTGCTGTTAACAATCTTTTTATGGCTAATTTGCCATCTTTTTTTTTTTTTGGTGAGATATCTATTGAGATATTTTGCTCATTTTTTAAAAGTTGGATTATTTTATTATTGAGCTGTAATAGTTCTGTATATTCTAGATACAGTTCTTTATCAAATATATATCTTGCAAATATTTTTTCTCAGTTTGAGTCTTATCTTTTCTTTTTCTTCACAATATGTTTTGAAGTACAGAAGTTTTAAATTTTAATAAATTCCCATATTCTGTCTTTTGTGTTTACTTCTTTTTTGCCCTGAGAAATCTCCACCTAATCCAAGTCCACGAAGAGTTTTTTCTCTTGTGTTTGACTTAGAAATTTAATAATTTTAGGTTTTACATTTAGCTCTATGATACATCTAAGGTTATTTTTTGTGTAAGTTACTACATAAAGGTCAACACTGACTTTTTAAAATATAAATATCTCTTCTTAATTTTTAAAGAGTCAAATGTAGAACTAGGACTGTCCCTTTCTTATCACATGGTGAATGAAGGTTATTTTGATCATAGACTTGATGGAATTTAATTGAATACTGACTTAGAAAAAATATTTCCTCTCTAATTTTTTTATATCTATAACTACATCTATACTGACATCTATGTCTTTTCTAAACCTCAGACAATCTTTACACTTCATCATTTAGAGAAAAAAACAAGCAAACAAAGAAAAAGTCAGCCGTAAGAAGAAAGTTGAGAAGGAATTTCATTCCAATGTACTTTAATTCATTCCAGAAACCCTGAGATTCAGAACATGCTGTGTTATGGGTGAAAAGGCTTTCTAATAATCAAATGTAAGATGCCAATGAAAGTGTCTCAGTTGGCGTCCCTTGGATTTAAGTGCTTTCAGTAGAAGAACATAAAAAATGACTCTCGGTAGGGTGCATGATAAGTTGTTAGCATCTGTAATACATGGTCAGATTACTTCAATACTCACTGTAAAAATAAACTATTAGATAAAAGACAAAATGACAGAGGAAATTTTTTTCAATAGTTACCATGGCATTGGGGAAAATGTTTTTTATTGTGGGTTAAGTAGTTAGAGCCAGGAAACAAAGGGCAGGAGTAAATAAGCACTTTTCTAACTGGAGGATGGTAGTGGGGAGAGCCTTTAGAGATTGCTTTTATTATTATTATTAACCTTTTAGTAAATTGTCTGAATAATAAAATCTTCACTGAAGTTAATATCAAGCTATTTTGACTAAAAGATGTGAGACTCCTGGAAATAAACTTACGGATAAATTCTCACTTATGTGATGTAAAAAATCTGACAGATGAGCTTTAATGTGTATGTATAGGTAAGAGATCTATTTAAAGGGAAAAAAAAACTGTGTAGAACTGATGGCTTCAAGGTGTTGGTTATAATTCAGGGAAGTGACCTAGGAATGACTGCAGTCTGCTCCCCAAGGCACCAACCCAGTGGCCTGCCTCATGAAGAAAAATTGGAAACAAATCAGAAAACATCATCTTACAACTGTGTAAGAACTAGAAGACTGTGTATTCTGCAGGTCACCACTCCTCAGACAAAATAGGACTGGAAGAGTCCCAGAGAACCATAAGTAAAATGATCAAGGGCTTTCTATATGAATTTTGATTCAAGAAATTAGGATGGTGTAGGCTAGAAACATGAAAGCAAAGAGGGAACATGATCAAAGCCTTAAAATTGTCAAGACTATGGCTAGGTGGAACACAGGCTTGTTCACAAAAATCACAGAATACAAAGCTGAAAGTTCCTGGTGCTTAACATATTGTGTGCAATATAGCCTTTTTTAAAGTATTACTTTATTGATAAAGCAGTACGTTTAGTGAGTACTTTTTCTTTAATGGTGAATTAGGTCTAAATGAATGAATAGTTTCTGGGACTATGATTATTGATCTTGGTGGAGCTACAACGCAAAGAATATTTAAGTAATATTTCTGACCTCTAAGAAATTGAATATGTTACTTTTTAGTTTTCACCAGTAAAACCATAATATGTATTATTATAGAACTTTAAAAACTACAGATTAAAAAGTAAGTGCCCATACTATCACTATGGAAATACAGAGAAGGTAATACTTATTTCTCTCATGCATATTTTTTGTGTACCTGTATTCATACGCTATGTATAATTTTTATGGAACATTATGAAAATAATTTTCTGTTATTATAATATTTTAATGTGATATTTTTGTTCCCATAGCATTAATTGAATGGACATATTAGAAGTCACATAATCATTCCTCTATTTCTGAGCATCTGGGGGTCTTGCCAAACCAAACAACTTTTCTAGAGTGACATTTAAACAGTGATGATTCTTCCAAAGTAATCCCTTAAGGGGATGTCAAAAGTAGAATAGAAGAGTGGAAAAGTAGGAGACATTAGGTTATTGCAAGGTGCCTTAAAATCTATATTTATGTCAGTCATTAACTATAGACTAAATAAATATCATAGGCAGAAGAGATTTGTAATGATTTTTAATTTTATTTGCATGTTGCTGGGGTTAATAAAATAGAAACATTTAAAAGTAACATGGAATGCAGAGTAGCTTTTTCTTATGTATTGTGTCAAAAGTACAGTCACTAACATGAGAGGAGTTCATAATATTTTAATTAAAAGGAGATTTCCATGCTTATAAAGATTAGGTAAAATTGTTCCATAGTCACCTTTTGAGTGTGAACACCAGAGCTAGTGATACTTTTGCTGAAAGTTTCATTGAAAGCTATCAGTACGATTGCTTCAACATGGTTGGGACAATTTATTTTCTCTTAAATTACATTATTTGAAGAACATAAAAAAGGAAAAATAAATCTGCCAGTCCAACAAATACGTTTCTTTGGAGAAATATGAAGATGAGTAACACATAGTATCTTTCCTCATTATAATTATAACATAATTAGGGTATCAAAATGTCCTCAAAAACATAAGTAAGATTTTTATAAGTGTCAGAGAAAGAGAAGCGAGAGAAACTGGAAAACTTCATGGAAGAGGTGGGACTTAAAGTGCACGTTGAAAGATGGGTACAATTCATGCAGGTGAATAGGATGATTGGGAGTCTTTGCTGAGGGGCAGGGCAACCAGACACATGGCACTGGTAATTCAATGGCATAATTAGGGATATTAAAAGATGACTTTGGCTAGAGTGGAGAAATTCATTCTGGGAGTGAGTAGGAAATGGAGATGGAAATAGAGATGGAAGATGGATGAAAGACTTTAGACTTTATCCCCATGTATAATGGGGCCCTTTGAAGGGCTCATTAATAGTAAGATGACATAATAAACATGATATTTGTAGACAATGAAACCTAGTGATAATGTGTATAATGCATTGCAGTGAGGAGAGACTGAACGCAAGTATACCAGAAACAGTACAGAGAGATGAGGAAATAGGGAGACAAGGTCATTACCTGTGCAGATGAATGTGATGTTATAGTTTGTTTTTCTCAGCAAGAGGAGGTTCACCCAGGAACCATTCTATTATGAGTGTGGCTTGCCTCATCTACCTTTTTTGGACACCAGTAAAGTCACTGGAGTTTCTCACAGCATTGTAGTCTCAGAGTGGTCCAACTTCTATTATGCTTCTCCCAGGGTGAGTTTCGAGAGAACCAGGTAGGATTTGCAGGCTTCTTATGACTTAACCTCAAAAGTGTCGGAACATCACTTCTGCCATTTTCAGTGAGTCACAGGCCAAGGTTCAAAGACGGGTACTGCACTGGGGCACGGATACTGAAATTCAGACAGAGACACATCACCAGTTCCTTGATTAGGGTCCAATCCCTCCCTGTTCCCTGGGCATGATTCTGTGTCAGTCAGCGGTCAATAAGGGAAGTGGAACCACTCCAAGTGGTTTTTGGAATAAGGAATTTGTTATAGGGAAAAGACATTATGCAGTGTGGCAGCTGGTGAAGAAATTTCTGTGAGGCTGCTGCCTCTCTGTCGGGTAGTGGTCTGAAGTTGCCATAGACCAGCTGCTGGAAAGAAAAGCTGGACCCAAAGCAGAGGAGAATGAAAAACTAGAACATGAGGGAACATGTTGGACCCGGCAGATCCGTGATAATGTTCACAACCTCCAGGGATACCTGGTGCCCACACTGACCACAGCTTCCCATGTGCAGCTTCACTTCAGCCTTCCAAATCTCACATGAACTTCTCTTTTGACCATGTCTACACCAGAAACAGACAGGGAAGGGATTCTGGGAAACTTAGTTCTAGCTTAATTATGTTGACATTAGTACAAACCATCCTAAAGTTCTTCTGTCCTCCAATAGTACAAAACACTTCCTGCAGCTGCTGTGAATGTCTCTGTATTGCACCGGTGGGGTGGATTTTAGACATATGATTGGCATTTAGTGAGGAAAGAAAAAAGGCTTCTTGGAGATAGTTACCTGAGAGGGTCTCTTCATTGTTTAGATACTTACTGATCTTTGATTATTTCCTTTTTCTTATAGCAACTTGGATGCCACATTTTGTTTGCATAATGTGCCTCATCAGGTAATTGATCTATTTCTACTTTTACGTAAGTTCAGATGGAAGATATTTTTAAAGAATATTGTTGTGATTAGAGCTATACTGAATGTGTTTTGGCTTAGTGTGTTCTGTCCTGAGAAAACAGTTTGAGTACTGTTGTATGGATCAACAAGACCTAGCTGCAAGAGACTTTTAATTCTTAGTATTATTAAAACAAACCTCTCCAAGCAAGGAAAAGTAGGTGGATCAATAATGGCTGGATACTCATTCCAAAAGCAGATCTAATGAGGAAATGAGCCAATGAGAAGTAAACTCAGCATTTTGATAATGACAAGAGGAGATGGAGCAGTGAGGAACAGGCCCTGTCAGGAGTGCAAGGGGCATGGGCTTTGGTTACAAAGCAGAGTGGATGCAGCTGGTGCACCATGTCCCTTTTGTTTAAATGTTAGCAATGCAGAAACCCAACCTGACCTCTGCATTTTCACTAGATCAGAGCCTCATCATCAGGGCCATCATATCATGGCCCCTAAAGGATCCTTTTCATAGTAATGCTGGAAAGAAGACAACTGGGACCAAGGTTGAGAAAATGAGGGGGAGAGGGAATAATAGTGCCACCTTTTGTCTGCAGAACCCATTTCACTCTTTGAAAGTATCGGCTGTTGGATGCTCTCTTTGATCTGCCCTTATGCTTGGTTAGTAGGTCTCAGATAAGCTCTTCCCGTGTCCGTACTTCGTCCAGATAGCTCAGAGGTCTTTGGGACAAGATCACACTGAGAGGCCTTTTTACTGAGTTTTGATCTGTTGCTCTCAGTGGATATTATGGATTTCAGTTGTCGCTGTGAGGATATTCTGGATTCAATTGTTACTCTGAGAGAACATTCCAGATTTGAACAGTAGAAGCTTTCTTCCAAACCGCTGACTTCCATCACGATGTCATGGTTCTGTCCTTAAGAAAAATATGGAATAATGAGAAAACGTGGCATAACAGAAAACGCACAGGGAATTGAGTCTTAGCTCCTAACTGCTGTATGACTTTTGCTGATTCTGGGGCATGGTTTCCTTGTTTGTAAAGCCAGTTGCACTAATTATCTCTGTGGCAGTAGTGAGAAGACAAAACTTAACTAAAAGAAATATGGTCCAAAAATGTGGCTTATTCCTTCCAAGTGTAGTAATGTATTACTTCTGTCTGGCGCTCTGCTGGTTGAGGATCAGCATGGTCAGAAAGAGAATTGCTGTCCTCCACAGCTTTCCGTGATTATTCATCTTAAACCTACCACTATCACTATGTGCATGACTGCCCCATATCTGCCCGCTTATCTGATTCTACTTGCAGGGAAGAAGGGAAAAAAAAGTGAATGATGAAAATAAAGTTATAAAATCATGTGGAGAATTGTAATGATGGTGACATTCTAAAATTCTAGGGAAGATTAGATAATTCTTTAGTCTTTTCTTTAAAACATTTCCAAATTTACTTCCAATGTGTAAAATAATCAGGGAATATACATTGAGTGGGTGTATAAGTGACATATAAAGATTACCACAGGTGAAAATCATCCTTTCTAAATACAATTTAGCCATCCTTTCTAAAGGCAATTAAAGTTATTTTCCTTTTGTGTGATTTCCAGATATTCAAATTATCATTTATACATCCGATTCTTCTTCCTTGCTTCCTTCCTTCTTTCCTTCCTTCCTTCCTTCCTTTCTTTCTTTCACCTGGAATCTTTAAAAGATTAAAACTTAGGAAGGTTATTTTAATCAACATAGACCCAGTGCTGTGCCTTTCATAAAGCGTCTTTGCACTGTGAATAAACCCAATTCAGGGAGATCTCTATGGATTTTGTGGGCAGGGAACACTGTTGATTAAAGGTTGGCAAGGTTAATGTGGGGAAGGAAAGTGAAGTTATTTAATTAATTATTATTTCTGGTCCGTCCACCTTTACATTTTTAATGATTACAAAGAAAACTCAATCCTGAACAGAAAAAAAATCAGTCTGTGCTAACATAAAATTTCTATCGGTTTATGACACAATACAATGACAAAGTAATGTTCAGCTCCTCCATAACCAAAATACTCAATTTTTGGCTCACTTACATAGATCCCCCCTTAACCGAAAAAGCTTCTGTCAGTCTCAAAAGCAAAATGGAAAATACAAGAGGATGATCACATTCATTTCTATTTAGCAGACACTGAAAACTGACTCTCTTCTCAGCATTCATCTTTTTTTTCCATTTCACATTCTAGTCTTTGGCATCCCAACACTTTGCTATCTAAAAACAAGACACATTCCTCCCTTTCCAGAGTAATAGAGCGCTTTGCCATGAACAAAATCCAAGTAAGTGCTTCCAAATGCTTAGATCCCCTTCCCTGCACTTGTTAAACCTTCAGCTGGGATGCCAGTCTGACTCCAGGCCACAAGAGGAGCTGGGCCAGGCCCGGGAAGCACGTCAGCACTGACATGCATTGTCTGGAAGGGCATGTGTGGCCTGATGCTGACACAGGTGGACCTCAGACGACCTCTTTCTTCGCCACTGAAACTGCATGCAAAGCACAGCAGGGGCCTCGGGCTAATTCTGTGTGCCTGTGAAAATGCATTATTTACCTTGAAACCATGTAGGATCTTTCAGGGTTGAAAATTATTGTCGCTCCTGGTTAAGGATTTTCTTCTTTCAAGGTGGAACCTAATTCTTGCATCTAATTCTCAAATAATCAGACGGCAGTTTTATAAAATGGGGATTCTTTTTGGCTGAATGGTGAGATTGACATTGATAGGCAGCTATTATGCTCTTTCTAGTCTAGTTTAACTCCAGAACTTGGTTGAAGCTCCAGAACCTAAAGTAGATGTGGATTAGCAGCAGAACATGTAGCATCAGACTTCACTATGTGTGATCCTAGCTAATTAATGCATAACTATGTTTAGAAAGTGATTTGAGCCACCTTGATGATCATGAAGTAGTATATGAATGATTCTCACAAGGAAAGTAGGGGTTGTAGTGATTCTAACCATACCAAAGTAATTGGGGTGGTGTTTGTAAGAGATTTTAAGACTCAATGGTAAAAAAGGATGATTGTGGATTAATCATAGAATATCACCTCCATAAAGGGGGCCATAAGTAAGCAGAGTGGATAGTAACCCAAGGAAGCCAGAATGAAATAACCTTATCTCTGTGGCGAAACTAAGGGTGGGGATGCTAACAGATGGTGGAAACAGGGACAGTTGTAGCTGGTGCTCACCTGCTGGTCTTTGGTCCTTATGGGGCCTCTAATACCAGTGCTAGTGTCACATTTATGTTTGTGCATGTGTGTGTGTAGGGGGGGTGTATATGTGTACATGTACATGTTGGGTAGTCCAAGAAGATAGCCAAAGCAAAGACAGATTTGCATTAGGTAATGACTAATTCAGGTCAGCAGATAATTTTTCTGTGTTGCGGTCTGTTGGCTTTTTGTCTTTTGAAGTTTGCTATGTGTACATCAGTGAGGGAGCTGGTAATTGGAAATGGACATTTGAGTAGAGGAAGGGAGAAGTGGTCCATAAAGACTTCTAGGAGGAGTGACTTGCACTGAACCTTGAAATATTATGAGGATTCAGTTTGGTTAATATGGGGAGAAAGAATATTTTAGATTAAGGAAATGACATGTAGACAAATAAACACATAAAACACATAGAAATATGAGTGACAGTGATCATTTGGACAACAGGAAATAGGTAAGGAAAGGGCATGACAGGAAATAAGAAAAGATGTTGGCAGAAGTGAGATGATAAGAACCCATGAGTGGTGTGCTCCAGCAACTTGAATTTCATCCTCAGAAAACGGGGAACTGTTTCAGCAGAAGGACACTGTAATACCCTGATATCACTTTGGAAGATTGATTAAAGTGTCAAGTTGCAATTAGATAAGTTAAGTCATAATACTTCATGTAGGAACTTATGAGGCAGTAACATTGTCCTAAACAAACATGAAAAAAATTCTATCAGAAATTTCTCCAGTAAATATTGGAATACATAATTTTTTTGTGCTTTTATGTCAAAGCAGTATTTTCAATTCTAATAATGGTAATTTAAGTGTTAACATATTTTTTTACATATGTGTCTGTGTACATATGCATATTCCTAATTCATGGTCACTTGTGTTAGAAATGACTAAATATGCTAAATATATCTGTAATTAATATTTTGAGTGCTTTTGTGATTCTTGGATGTGTAAGTATTTACATTATTATTTTCTGTTGGAGTTTCAGAAATAGAGTTTTAGTTTCATTCAAATTCATTGAAGATGCACAAATATTCCAGGAGATCTCTTTTACTCCAGTTCCTCTGTTTCGAGTTTTTTGCTTAAATTGAAAAAGGTAAAAATTTTCAGATTTCAAAAGAGAGCAAAAATTAAGTAAAACAAATCTAATGTAAGTTTTTCTGTTTCCTTCAGATCTAAGAAATAGGTTGATGTGACTATTTGAAAACAAGATACTATTCCAGTACCTCTTAATGCTGTTAAATAAAGCTTGACATTGAAATGAAAAGGATTCTCTTACATAGTGAAGTTTTGTTTTGTTTTGTTTTAGTTCTAGGAAGGTATGATTAAATGACTGTTTCATATATTGGTTTTCTAACTGAGTACTCTTTGTTTCCTTCAAACCAATTTACATTTGAGAAGATATCTTTGTTTTGTGAAAGGATTAATTCTAAAAACAGTTATGGTTACTATTTATATCTAAGAAAACCTCATGCAAAAAGCAAAATTGTAAATTTTTGTTTACATTCTAAAGGAGTAGTCCTTTTCTAACAAAAAATGTGTTTGAATTAATGTCTAAATATTAATGTATTTCTGAATGCAATGAGGACTTATGTGAACATTTTGACAACCAGTAGAAGAAACAAAGGGCAAAAGCCTTGAATGCCTAGATGGTACGTACCATTAGTCACTTCACCTGCTCGGCTCACGTATATGTTACTTCTCATTTTGTGAAACCGCCATTACGTATAACACCAGCATGTGTTTGCCATATGCTTTTTTATCCTTGAGTTTGTTGCCTGGATAGTACATACAGTCCCTAACACAGAATGTATTTAAAATATGGTAAATGGGTCATCATTATAGTAATTCCAAACAAAGGGCAACAAAATACAACATTAAGAGATATAAAAGAAGAGATATTCTTTCACCAAATGAAAACCCGATTTCCCTTAAATTATTACTCCTAGCTATATTTTGATATTTTCCATTGAGACACTTTGTTCCCTAAGATCAAGATTTCAGTTTAGCATTGCCCTAAAGATTTGCAGGAGATTATAAAAGACTCAAAATAGGAAATGTTTTATTTCTACTATATTCTTTTTCTGATACATTATAAACACACAGGCATCTCAGGGAAAAATGAGCCTCTGTGGGCCTCAGTCTTTTTTTCAGGAAATCAAACTTTAAGTGAGCCTGTATCAAAATCACGTGGATCCAATCACTATGGAAATATTTTTGTAATTGCTTCCTGTAGTTGGTGCAGAAACATTGGTATTTTATATATATGCGTCCAGGTTTTCCAAATTTGGCCTCTTTTGGAACACACCACCAAGGGCCAAATCCAATAACCATGGATAGAGCAGAAATCTCTACACAGCAAAAGATCTCTGAGACTCGGCCAGTGGCTTCCTAATTTTAAACTATAGGAAAATCAAATTTGTCCAAAATTTAACTTGTATTTAGGCAAACAGTTTTTATAAAAAGCTTATTAAAAGGCTATCTGCCCTGGTTTGATGTTCAGCCTTACAGACTGAAAGCCTTGATGGAGGAAAGGAATGAAATAAGGTAATTAAGAGAAAGGTGGGGAAAATAGGAAAGTAAGTAAAGAGACAAGAGGTGAAACTTCTCACCAGCAAATGTCTCAAGTGTCAAATGAGAGTTTATCTAACCCTGGTCAGAGGGTCCGGCCAAAGGGAGACCCCAAACTAGAAGTAACTTATCGATAGAAGGAAGCCATAAAGATGTTCCGTCCAGCATACTTCGATATTTTCAATGAAAGAACTGCCCTTTGGACTCTTCCTCTATGTTTTGTTGTTGTTGTCGATGTTGTTGTTGTTGTTGTTATTGCTGTTGTTATTTGGCAGGTTTTTTTCCACCTGCATCTGTACACAAAACACAAATAGCCCAGTCACACAATAACATCTTGCCAATATATTTTATACATTTACTTGCTGTTATTTTGATTGGTGAACTTCTTATTTTATGTTTTAGGGTTTTGAAAAGTGTTCATATGTTACAGGCTCCCAATTTCTTTTAAAACTGGGTTTTTTGTCACAGTAGCTCCAATGCTTACTTGTATGTGAACTTCATATCTTACAAATGGCATATCCTTAGCTTAGTAGGTGATGCAGTTCTGTGGGCCTGTGGGTTAGTTGCCCCAAGACCGGTGCATTCCTTTATAGCTTTTCTTTTGATTCCAGGCCTTTTTCTTGTTTAGGAAACTTTACTGTGTTTAAATATTCATAGGATACCAGGTCCCAGTAGGCATCTCTGTACTCTGCTAAAATTGCATTAAATTCTTTTGTAGTCAAGGGAGTACATTTACTAATTTACAGAAGTGAAATAACGAAAATGGTTTGCTCCTTCTGCAGATCGCTAAACTGATGGCAAGGCTCTAATACTTTTTTACCATGCTTAAAGAACTTTTATATATCTTATCTCATTGGGTTTACTAAGGCAAGGAAATCAGTGCTCAAATGACCACTTTGGTAAATACAAACTCAAAGACCCTATCAAAGAGATAATCCATCCAGGCCACCAGGAGCCCGTTGAAGTTTTCTTTCCACTCTGTGTAGTTGTAGGCAGCAAATTAGATTTGAGATTACTGCATCTCTTTGTCTTCAGTTTTCTATGTAGCCTTTCATCCCTCCTTCAAACTCCTTTGAGGTGTTTGTGAACACCTTCACAGCATTTTGACATCTGAGACAACTCAGACTGACGTAGTGATTTCCCAGGTTTTATAGCTAGTAATTGGGGAGGCTGAGCTTAGACCTGCAGTCATAGAGAATTTTTCATGTTGAAATGGTTAAAAGTCCATTCACCTTTCCTTTAGCAATGAATGTCCATTCTGGTGACCACTAACACTCAGACCTGCAAGATTTTAGAAAAACACCATTCTCTACTCTGTTTCTTCTCTATCCATGTTATTTTACATGATGTGACTCAAACATTTCTTTATAGGTTTCTCACTTCTTTTTTTCAGGCCATTCATAAAAAATGAGTATGTAGGAAAATGATAAGACCTTAGGCATAATTGTGTCTATTTATAGTGTATCTATTGTGTGACAGACTGAATTGGTTGTTTAAAATATATGGTGCTTACAGGGACCCCTCCCGGGTTCCCCTGCCTTTGGGAGAAATATTCTCCCACCCAAATGACATCAGTGCTGGCTGTGTGACTAGTTTTAACAAATGGAGTATGAGCAGAATGGACACATCCCATATCTGAGCAGAAAGTTTCAGAGCCATCGCATGGCACTGCCATTGTCTGTTTCCTGTAGAAGAATGTTTCCCAAATTGGGACCACATTTTCTGCCTGGATTTGAGAATAATGACTTGGGTCCACAGCTAACTTGTAGCCAAAATGTCATGTGAGTGAGAAATAAACCTTTGTTGTAAGTCACCGAGGTTTGAAGTTTGGTTATCACAATATAATATAGCAAATGATGACTAACCACATATACTACATGTCAGTGGGGTCACTGGTTTCACATACAAGGCTGTTGATACATTTTCAGTGGGTAATTTTGACATAAATATATTTCTAAATTAATTGGAATTTGTTAGACCAGATATTGTGCCAAGAGCTAAAGTTATTCTTTTATATTGCTATTCACTGATTTTTAATAGAATAAAGAACCATGAGTTGCTATTTTAATGTTATATATTTACTATTGCATTACAGTTGATAAAACACTTTCATATACAGTATCTCATATTATACTCACAACAATTCTGTGTAATAGATATTATAGTCTCCATTTTATAGAGGGACCGTTGCCCACATTTAGAGAGATCTAACAGATTTTCTCCAAAGTCTGTATTAGTAAATGTGGAAAAGGAATAAAATATCAGGCTCCAATTCAGTGCTTCTTCCCCTGCCCACTGTTTCACAGCTGTCATCATCATGTGTGACTTTCCTGTGTGATTAGTTTTCTCTTGATATTTTCTATAATTATTTAAGTTTGCATATGAAATTTGTAAACATTATAGTTAAAACCACTTAATATTGACATAAATGGGAAATTTCTGGGATCAAATTCTTTTTTCTACCTGAAAATCGACTGTAATAGTGTCACAGAGGTTAGAATGAGACAATTATGTGGAGACAATTATATTCCTTAGAAGCTGTCTACAAGACAGTGACTAAGATGCATGGACACTCAGAAATTAGGAAATATTATTATTTGTCTTGTTCTGCTTTTATGCTTACCCATCTCTCCTTAGTTATGGTGACGAAAGCCACAGTAATGAAATTTAGCAGGACTGAAACTTGGATCCTATCTGATTCGCTAGAGCTGATGTGTGTTGCTGCATCAGGTAGCAAGGACTTGACGCTGTTGTCATAGGTCGTATGTGATACTGCGGGAGCTGCTGGTAAATCAGAGTGAGCTCTGCTCTACACTTCTATAGCCAGTTTATTTTTGCTTTATAGGCTCTGATATAACAAAGTTCAGTGAAAATTTCAATTTTCTCTCTCTGTTTCATTCTTTCCTTTCTCTCTGTGTGTGCATGATTGTTGGTGAGTGAAGAGAACATAGGTGTAACTCTACCATGAAGGTGATACAGTCTTTCTTTTTGAGAAGTTAGTTGTGTGACCTATAAGTTGACAAGCATAATAAATGTTCATACTTTTAAAAAGTGCATCTTTCTTCCTCCTACATAAAGATCTATGTACATATGTTTGTGTGCATGTTTCTAAAATTGACCCTGTATTACTTTAAGTTTGTCTTGATGGTGGTGTTGCTGCATATAGTTTTATACACAAATGTTATTTATAATATATTTGTAAAATTTAATGATCTCAAACCAACATTACAATGTTACCAAAACTGTTTTAAATGTGGTAAACATTTCTTAACCAGGTTAAAAATTAACTAAAGATATTTTCATCAGTTTATTTGTTATCATAGAAATTCCTCAGACTCAATATTCATAGTAGGGCAGAAAGATCACAATGGCAACATAAGGTAATTATGTTGGAAAATGAGAGGCTGTGAACAATTAGCATATATTAGTGTGCTATGTCCAAACATCCTGTTATTAAGCATTTCTTCTGAGTGAGTGAATGCTTACACTAGGAAATACTTAGAGTAGAAAATAAGCAGTTTATAAGGAAGGCACAAGCTAAAGCTTTGATGTGTTGCTCCTGGGGTGATGGGGAATCATTTGTTTAGGTAAACTCCACTGTATTTCATGTTGAGATAGTAAAAAAAAAATCATATATGAGCTTTTTTTTATTGCAGTATAGTCAGTTTACAATATTGTATCAATTTCTGGTGTACAGCATAATGTTTCAGTCATATATATACATACATATATTCATTTTCATATTCTTTTTTACTATAGGTTACTACAAGATATTGAATACAATTCCCTGTGCTATACAGAAGAAACTTGCTGTTTATCTGTTCTATATATCGTAGTTATTAGCTGCAAATTTCAAACTCACAATCTATCACTGAATGATTGTTTCCTTTGTGAATGAAAGCATCAGTAGACTGTAGCCATAGGCTTCAGAACCATTCATTTTAGTTCTAGGAACATGTTTCATCTACCAGGAAGGGCTTTTATCTTCCACTAAAGGAAAACATCACACGAACAAGGATGACACAGCATGAGCAGTAGAAAGAATTACAGATGACATGCAGATGCCCGGGGCTTGTGCAGTGCAGGGATGGAGAGGCTACATGAAACTGGGAGGATGGATACAAACAAAATCAAATTTTAGAGTTAGTTTTCCATTTGGAAATTCTAAGATTTTTGATCTTGCAGGAATTATAAAATTCAAACCATTATACTTCCCTGTGTTGTGCTTTTACTTTCCTAATAACAAATATTTGTCTTATAATATTAAACATTGTCTCTTTCAACTTCAAATCATGCACATGGGTTTTCCTTGTACAAAATACTATAAATACAATTTCAAGTCAACTTGCTTTATTTTGCTGCCTGATTGATTTTAAATACATAGTTCATGTTTCTGCATGTTTGGACAATCTTATTAAGGCCTTATGATTATTGTTGTACATTCATGTAGTTAGGCAATAATTAAACTTTTTTTGTCTACCTTCTATCCTGTGTACTAGGCTATAAGAAGAAAAGAGATTGATCTACCTGTAGTGATATTGACAATAGAAAGGTGAGAAGGAGTAAGCTTGAGAATTCAGTGTTCCAACTGGCAGACTAGTACAGTACTGTTTTTAGCACGTCTTTTCCATGCTGATTCTGAAAGAGAGGAAAAAGTAACATTTAACATGACTTGTCTGGTCTCTGTAAACATGCATCGCAGGTAACTGAGAGAAATTTCTGAGCGAGGCTGGTTTTCCTGTTATATAATGTTACTATAATTCTGAAATCTAAGAAAGATAAATTGCAAAGGAAGAGATTTCTTATTTACTGGGACCCTCTTCTTTTACCATCAAAAAAATAAAAATAATCACAAATTAAAGTTTTATGGCATCATCCATAATTTTTACTTTTATGGAAATTGCAATTAACCTAAGTAAGAATAAGTTATGATAATAGATAAAAATAGAAATATCTGATTTAAAATTTATTAGAGTTTATTTTTTTAAGTTTGCAATTTACACATAATTAAAAAATATTTAGTTCAGAGTGCTCACATATCCCTTCACTCAGTTTCCTCTGTCATTAATATCTTAAATTCTTTATCTGTCTGATATAGTTAAAATCAATGAGTCAGTATTGATATATTATTATCTAAGTTTAAGTTTATTCAGATTTCCTTAGTTTTTACCTATGTCTTTTTCTGTATCAGGATCCCATCCAGGATCCCATATTACATTTACTTGTCATGGCTCTTAGGCTCCTCTTGGCCATGACAGTTTCTCAGGTTTTTCTTATTTTTCATGACCCAACAGTTTTGAGGAGTTCCAATCAGGGATTTTGTAGGATGCCCCTCAACTAGAATTTATCTGATGTTTTTTTTTCTCGTGATTGGACTGGGGTTGTCAGTTTAGGGGGAAGATGTCAGAGGAAAGTACTATTTTCATCACATCATGTCAAGGGTACATACAGTCATGATTTATCACTGTTGATATTAACCATGCACCTGGCTGAGGTAGTGTTAGCTTTTTCCACCGTGATGTGACATTTTTCTCTTTTTTATGTTATAGGCTTTGGAAGGAAGTTAGTGTGTGCAATCCACACTTAGGGAGTGAGGTACTTACATAAATTATTTGGGATTCTTCTGAATATAGATCTGCTGTTTCACCACATTTATGTGTTTGATTATTTATTTCGGTATGTGCTCATGGATGTTTATGTTATACTTTGGATTATAGTACAATACCACTTCATTTCTTTTGTTACTCAGAATGTCCCAGCTTTGGCCACTGGAATCTCTTTTGTTTGGCTTCCATCCCTTTGAGAAATACCCAATCAATGTAGTTTTCTTTTGGGGGAACACTTTCTTAATTTCTAGTACTACAAAATACTTGAGGATTATCTTATGTCAATTAGATCCAGTTAATTAATACACTCAGTCAGTTCATCTGTATCCTCACTGATTTTCTGCCTGCTTTGTTTATTGTTTATTGAAAGAAGAATGTTCAAGTCTCCAGCAGTAACAATGGATTTGTCTGTTTCTCTTCAGTTCTGTTAGTTTTTGCTTGGTGTATTTTGATGCTCTGTTGTTAGATACATACATGTTAAAGATTCTTAAATCTTCTTGGAGAATGGACCCCTTTTTCATTATGTACCATACCTCTTTACCCCTGATAACTTTCCTTGTTCTGTAGTCAGCTTTAACTTATTTTAATATTTCTGACAGAGCAAGTATGTTTGCAAGGAATTCCCTCCATTTTGTTTATCTGAGAAAATCTTTATTTCTCTTCCACTTTTGTAGTATAAATTTCCCTGAACATTCTAGGTTGGCTTTTTTTTTTCCAGCACTTTATATATTTCATTTCATTCTCTTTTTGCTTGCATGGCTTTTTAAATGAAAAATCCACTGTAATTCTTATCTATTCTCCTGTATATGTAAGAGAATTTTTTTCCCTTCTGGCCTTTTTCAAGAGTTTGTCTTTGGTTTTCTGCAGTTTGAATGTAACATGTCTTGATATAACCAATGGCTATGGAAGCTTCACTTTCCACAAATGTCTTTGGTTTTTGTGTCTTCTATTGCTGGGTTTCCCTAAGAACTCTTTCTTAAATAGACTTTGAGCTTTGTAGCTCTTTAAACTGTAATCCACTGTTACTATACTGGAGCTCTCTTGATGTGGTGGTAAGAAGTTGGGAGGGGGGAAAGTGTTCTGTAATTTTATGATTAATTTTTAGTCATTTACTAGGCCTGTGTCCTTGAACTGTGATCTTCACGAGTTTTTATCTTTCCCCCCTTTTTCAAGTCAGGAAAGCTGAAAGGGGCTAGATTTGGGTAACTGTCCTTGAGTTTATGAGAGATAAAGCTCTGGTAAAGTCTTTTTCTTGGCTCATTACCATGAAAACATAGTGGGGTTTTTGGAGGTAAAGCCCAGGTAAGGGTTCACCCAGCCCCACCAAGACTGTAAGCTCTAGGATTTTCTCATTCTCAAGGTAGTCAACACTCTGCTTCAAGCAATTCATCACATAAAAATTTTTTCCTACCAGCCTGTGGGTCCAATGGCTTTTGCTTTAGCAGAGTTGATCTCAGCTGTGTTTCTTTATATTTTGTGTGTTTCTCAACTGTGGGGGGAGGGTGTAGAGGTCTGCCATGTGGTACCAGTTCTCTTATATGTCCAGGAAAAGTCATTGATTTTCATTTTGTTCAGGTTTTTTTTTTTTCTGGGTGAGAGTGGTCACTTGCAAACTGAAGTAATGTCAGAGCTGAAACTAAAGCCAGTATTTACATTTTTGATAAATAAAAATTGCTGAGTATTTCAATTCAAGATTCATTTTTCTTATGAAAAATAATCCTCCTCACTATTGATAGCTTAGAGATAAAAGTTACAAAATCCAGGAGGAAATTCACTGCCAAGAGAGAAAAGGCGCACATACAATTAATGGGAGTATCTGTACTTGAGGAACTAGAGTAACAGGAATCCATTCTGAAAGGGACTTTAAAGCAAGCATATTTAAAAGGTTAGAGGATAGAAGGACTTCAATAAAATTCATAAGAAAAGTACAAGACTGTATGATAAAATGATCAAAAAGATTTTTTAAAGGTATCAAATGTAATTTTTATAACTAAAAATACAGGCTTGAAATAATAATAAAAACTCAATGGATGAATTAAAGCATTGATTGGATATAGGTAATGAGGGAATTAGAAGATAAATCTGAAGAAGCCATTCAGAATGCAGCTCAGAGATTTTTTTAAAAAAGACAAATTATGATTTAAGGAAGAAAAAATGAGAAACTCTACTATGTGTCTAAAAGGAGTCCCAGAAGGAGAAAATGGAAAGAATGGGAGAGAGGAAAAGTTCCTGATGTTATGGTTCCAAGTTTTTAAGAATCGCAAAAATATTACAAATCCTCTGATTGTAAAAGCCTGTCAGGTCCTTAGTAAGATAAATAAATGCAATTCCATTCCTTAAAAATATCACAGAGAAACTGCAGAACATCTGGGGAGAGAATAAAGGAAAGTTTTTAAGGCTCCTAGAGAGTGAAGACAGATTACATATAAATAAATAGCAATCACAGTGGCAGAAGATTTCTTAGAAACATCAGTAGATTTCAGAAGACACAGAACTAATATCTTTAAAGTACTGAGGGGAATACCTGTTTATTTAGATTTAGATACCTTTACCATGCAACTATCAACAAAATAAAAAGACAACCTATCGAGTGGGAGAAAATATTTGCAAATTATATATCTGATAAGGGGTTAATATCCAAAGTATATAAAGAACTCAGACAATTCAATAGAAAAAAAATTCAATTAAAAACTGGGCAGGGGAACAGACATTTTTCCAGAGGACATGCAAAGGGCCAACGGGGTACATGTTTAACATCACTAACCATCAGGGAACACAAAGCAAAACCGTAGTGAGTTATCACCTCACAACTGTTAGAATGGCTATTATCAAAAGACAAGAGGTAACAAGGGTTGGCAAAGGTGTGGAGAAAAGGGAATGCTTGTCCACTGTTGGTGGGAATGTCAATTAGTGCAATCAGTATGGAAAACAGTATGGAAGTTGCTCAAAAAATTAAAAATAAAACTACCATATGATCCAGCATTTCCACTTCTGGGTATGCATCCAAAGAATGTTCACTGCAGCAATATTTACAATAGGCAAGATGTGGAAACAAATAACCTAATCATCAATGGATGAATGGGTAAATAAAATTTTTTATACACACACACAGAGGAATATTACTTGGCCACAAAAAGAAAGAAATCCTGCCATTTGTGACAATGTAGAGGGAACTTAAGGGTATTTTGCTCAGTGAACTAAGTCAGACAGAAAAAGATAAATACTGTATGATCTCACTTACATGTGAAACCTAAAAACCCCAAACTCATAGATATAGAGAACAGATTGGTGGTTGCCAGAGGCTGGCAGGAGGAAGGGGTGGGTTGGTGAAATGGGTGAAGGCGGTCAAAAGGTACAAACTTGCAGCTATAAATAACTCCTTGGAGATGTAATGTACAGCATGGTGACTGTAGTTAACAGCAGTGTATTGTATATTTGAAAATTGTGAAGAGAGTAAATCTTAAAAAGTTCTCATTACAAGGAAAAAAACCTTGTAACTATGAGTGGTGATGGATGTTAACTAAACTTATTGTGGTAACCATTTTGCAGTATATGCATACATCAAGTCATTATGTTGTATACCTAAAACTAATACAAAATACATGTAAATTATACTTCATGTTTAAAAAAAGATTCCACATATAGAGAAATTATACAAAAAAGATAAAAACTTTTCACATCTTTCAAAATTTTTTTACCCTTTCAATATCTGTTAGGAAGATGTGTAATAATTTAAAAGTGACTACATACACAGTGACACTTAAAACTAAATTTGTATCATATTAAACACAACTGTACCTACATGTATTTGAAAGATGATGTATAAGTCCTTCTCTATAATATATAATATGTCATATGCATAATGTGTAATATGTAATATATGTTTAACATATACTAAGATGCATTTCATAGTCAGTCAACGGCTAAAGCTTAGTACTTGAACATAATCATGGACCATTTGCCACAATTATTCACCCACAATATTTTTAAAAACTGTAACTTGATAGTCTCTCATGGCTCTGTTTTGAACTTTGTTTCTTACAGTTCTAGAGGTGTGTGATTTTATACTGAGTTTCAGCTATATTGGTCAACATACCTTTGAATTATATTATTTTCCAGCCTTGTGCACTCTAACAGATATGCCTGGTTCCCAGCTGCTGTGATTCGTTCTGATGGAGATTTGAGCTGCTGTGAGAGCCAGGGTAGTACTTTTGGAATGCAGGACTTAGTTTGGATCTCAGCGCAGTGTACATGCAGTTGGCTGAGGATCAGAGTTTTGGCTGTGTGAATAGCTCTGCGTCCTCTGAGAATAATTCTAATTTCAGGTATCTTAGATGTTGAGGATATTGCCAAAATATTTTTTATTTCTTAAAAACACTCAGATTTCTTCTCTCCCCACTCCCTCACTTTCTCAATCTAATAAATCCCAAAGGAACCTTAAAAGTAAAATACATTTTCAAAACAAAATGTTTCCTCTTAATCATAGGAGAAACAGCTGTTTATTACTGGGTCATTCAGTCAGAATTTATCCATTATATGTGTTTGGAGAGGGTACAAGTAATGGTTGTGCTATACTTTCTGAGAGTGAAGAAAATAGTGTGATTTCCTTAGTCATTTACTAGCCCAGGAACACCCCTCGTGATTACAGATCCTTGCCCAGCCATCAGCTTCTTCTCATGCACTGGGAATGCAGTTTCCTAAGGAGCAACTTTCAGGAATATGTGCTATTCTTTTAGGTCTTGGTTTCTTGTCTTTGAATCTCCAAACAGTATTTAGAAATCCAAGGCATGTCAGCTCTTTTCAGCTCATTCATTCAACAAATTCAGTTGATCTCTCTGCCAGGCAGTGATAGTTGGTGGAGATTCCCTGATGAGTATGAGAGAAACAGTCCACGGCCATGCAACGTGAAGCCCTCAGTGCCCTTGATACCAGATTCTTGGCTTCAGTGGAAAAACTTACTTCTCTTTTAAAAATATCAGAGGTCTCTCTCTCTCAAGTTGTGAGCCAGATTCCTCACACAGAGCAGCAGTCACTGCCTTCATCAGGGCTCAGCCTGATCTTTCTGAAGGACTTTCTGTTACAGTTTGCTGGGCTGTATCTATGTAGCTGGTGGCAGACTGGTTCTTAAGTATGGATCCAAGAGCATCATTTTTCTAAACAGATGAGTCAGTGATGCCTCTTAGCACTCACACAGCATTGTGACCAACAGAAGACCAGAAGTATCAGTTGCTCTGCTTTGGTTAAAGTGTAGATAGGCATTTTTGCAGTGCAGCTTAGTGGAAAGAGCTTGGACATTAGAGCTTTTTCTAATTCTGGCATAGAGCTCTATGAGCTTAGACAAGATTCTTTTTTGTCCTCCGTTTCTTCATATGCCAAATGGGAATAATATTACCTGGCTTATATGGCTGAGTATTTATTCAGAAATAGTATAACACAGCAGTAGTGAATAATAAGTATTATATATAAATATGTACATTTTATCTTATAAGATGACTTATGGAATCAATACCGATTAACTATGACACAACTCTTCTTGCCTAGGATGTGCTCCTGTTTCTCTACCAAATAGCAATTTGTCCAGTAGTCTCTCTAAACTGTGCTGCTTGTGGGTGTGTGTGCATGTGCGTGTCTGTAAAATACATTTACATGTAGTTTTCTAAACAAAGATTGGTAGGAAAAATAAAGAAATCCAGGGTGTTCAGAGGCACAACTAGAAAATAGCACTTTAGAGGTTTGAAAGAATTTCCCTGAATATGTAATGTATTGTCTGTTAAGGGAAAAGGGAGATAACTTAGCAAAAGAGGAGGCTTTACCATTGTATTAGACTTTCATTCCACCTCTTTTTTCTTTCGCATGACACTGGGATTATTTAACACCTTTTACCCTCTGATCCGCTCCACTAACAGAACATGGTGCCAGTCTATCCTCTTCCATGCAAATAAGTGCAGAATACCCACAGTATTTAGCTTAAGCTGGTCTCCTAATACTTAATATGAAAACCACTGCACTTAGTTACCAAACCTTAGCTTTCCTTTTCCTTAAGCATGGAGAATTTTTTAAACCCATTTCAGACCTGAGAGACACCTAGGTTTTTATATCTATTACTGGCTTTTGTCCAAATGTCATGTAAGGAATTTATTAATATTACTATAATACTTCAGAGGACTGTGGAATGTACATTCTAGGCAGATTTTTTAGGCTCTGTGGGGGAGGAAGGGAAAGAGCAGAGATGATGGTGGGATGGGATTCTCTTCTCTGCGGGAGGGAGGAAGAGAATTTTCTTTATGCCACTCTCATGCTGAGGCTCTCCACTGCGGTGCCAGTGGCATCCTAACACAATAGTAAATCCTTGGTTCCTACATGGGCTACTCATGCCTTTTCAATAACCCAGAAGGAATTCAATAAGAATTTTAAAAATGTATTGGTGACAATTGGAAAAGTAGAGACTAATATATTTTATAAATGTAAATTTCTTAAGCAAGCCAGTACTATTGTGGTAAAATTAAAATATTTCATACTTCAGTGTTAATAATTTATTTGAAAGTATTTTTGTTTTTGTTGCAGACGTTTTGGAATATTATTTATTATTCACTATAGATATAATATAAGTTTTATTTAATCTTTTTAAAGTTCATAAAGTAATGGGAAAACTGACACAGGTTAACCAAAGACATTGAGAGGAGTCACTGTTTTTCGTGAGAATTTGCTCCATCACTTAGCTATTTAAAAACATTTCTTTAACTTAATCACTGAATTCAAAGCCCTTGCTTAGTCCATTCTCTTTGACCTATTTCCAGCATTTGTCGGAGTTTTCCTCCCGTTTCGTATAGAAACCTCACTCTTCCTTGGGCTTCTGTAACATGTTCCTCTCTAGATGTGCTGATTATTTTCCTATTGTCTCTCAACTCTAAGAAGCCCTTTTCTATTCTGCTCTATAAGGCTAGGCATGGAACTCTATAAATAACTTTTCCCAGATTTCCTTATCAGCTGGCTTCCTGTGAGGTCCTGCCAGTAGGGGGCCCTAGAGAGAAGTTGGAAGGTGAGGGGGGAGAGAGGCTTTCCTTTCTGTTTTTCCAGTCTTTAGCAGCATTGTTCCTGTAACAGCAGACAGTTGGCTGCAGTCTCCAGCTTCTTTTGCCACTTCCACCATCTGTTAGTAATGAGAACATACTTCCTTTAAAGACTGGAGTATGAGATGCTGCCACATCCCCTCACATACTGGGGCATGCTCTTCTGGGCATCTGAGAAGCTATGTCTCCTCCACTGAGTTCTTGGCACCTACCAGACTAGAACTCTGAGAACCAGTTTCAAGGAGATTTCTCCAAAGGACTAAACATAAGCTCTATCGGACCCTTCCTCCAAATTCTAGGTTCTGGCATTACTACCTCTTCTCCTTTGTTTTCGCAGCCCAAGGGATAGTAGCTGCTTCCTACAGTTGTCAGTCTCTGTACGACCTCAGCATCCATTTTCTGTTCTTACAGCTATCTGATACCTGTGAACCATTCCCTGCACTAAATTCCATTTTAGAAATACCTAGTTAGGATTCACAGTTCTCTCTTTGCTCTGTTTCCTTTACTGGGTCCTTTCCCTGGGTTTCCATTCTTGGCATATGTATTACTTCATTTACATTCTGTATATCAAATCTGTGTGCCAAAAATCTGATCAGTTTCATATACATTCTGTATATCAAAGATCTGATTTGTTTCCTCAGCTTCAAACATTGCATCTCTACCAGTTCACATCATCAACTGTTTACTCAGTATTTTTGCTGGAATTTTCTATCGACTCATTATATTTAATATGGCTTAGATCAAACTTTTTTCTTC
This sequence comes from Vicugna pacos, assembly GCF_048564905.1. Lineage (NCBI taxonomy): Eukaryota > Metazoa > Chordata > Mammalia > Artiodactyla > Camelidae > Vicugna > Vicugna pacos. Next base: position 46,226,015 of record NC_132988.1, read on the forward strand.
CACTTATGATCTCCATGTTTCACCATGTGCTCCCTACTCAGACATGGTTGTTTCAATCAATGGTACCTCAGTAGTCCCAGTCAGGAAGACTCATACTTTAGAATTTTAAAATTCTTTCCTCTTATTAGACCCTCATGTTCAGCCAGTAATAATATCACCTAGATTAGTCTTTTAAACTGTATTTTGCATTTATCTTTTTCTTACCACTATCATCATTCCTACCTTAACTGAAATCCTCATTAGCCTCACTCTCTGATGATGAATAAAATCCATACTTGTGTATGTGTTTCAAAAATTGCTCTCTGGTGTACATTGCTACCAGTTTAATTCTTACAGACTCTGAAATCCCCTTCCATAATCTGCAGTGGTTTCTTCCGCCCAGAGGATAAAATTCAAACCCCTCTACTGGAACTTTCATCCCAATAAATGTTTGGCCTTTTCTCTTACCATTACCCCCAATTAAATCTCTACTAAAGGAAAATTGGTTTTCTCAGTGACTTCTTACTTCTTTATCCTTTTCTTGCTATGGATTGTACCCTGTTCAGCAAAGCTCTTCTTTGTAAAGCCTTCCAAGAACTTTCAGTTGGGACTGATCTTTCCTCATGAGGGACTTTGCCTGGAAACTGCTTCTCTGTATCATGTGTTTGGTGTTAGTCCTGAGTTGCACGCAATGTTATAAAGAGAAAAGAGGAAAGTACATATTTGGCTGATAACAGAGTAGTGCATGACTGATCATGCTGTGTATTTGAGAACTCTTCGGCTATATCTATCCAATGTTAGATCAATTGACTAGGAGGCAAAAAAAATATTTATCTGAAATAACAATTTGTTTTTGCTTCTTGACACTAACAAAAAAAGTGTTATTTTTAAATTTAGAATTCACTGAATTGATCAGTTGTATCACCTTAATTCCTTGGTAAAAGTAGAATTTATTAATAAACCTTGGTATTTCTTATTTTATGAAAGTATGTTCTCTGTCCTTCATAATTCTTAAAGTCTTGTTTTGTATCTGGAGATCTGGAAGAAATGAGAAATGTAGCAAAAGTTGGTATTAATTTCAGCACTTCTTAAAGACATAAAATGTTTTGGGGAAGTATTATTTGAGAAAAATTTCCTACTATATACCCTTCCTCCCTTCCTTCCTTCCTTCCTTTCTTCCATCCATCCAAATATGTTGTAGTAATTCTTGCTCCTGAAAGTCAGAATTCTATGTTTCAAATTTTATAATTAAATCTGATTATGTCAAATCTAATTATCAAATCTGATCCGTCAGATAAACACCAGATTTTGCAGTGTGCGGAGATTCTGAGTGCTTCAAAGGAAAAGTGTCTACAGAGAACAATATATTAAAAATAGAAAACCAACAAAACACTATGGAACTGCTTCGCCTACACATTCTTGAATGGCTTTCCATAATTCGACCCTCAGCAGTGTACAGACAAGGTGAGAGAATAGTTGTACATGGAAGACCTATAAATAACTAAAAAGATATCTTGAACTATATAGATTAGGAAGAAACCTGAAAAGAATATCGTAGTCTTTTGCTTCCAGAGAACTTTATAACTGCGTAATTTTAACACAATACACAAAAACTGATCAAGCTGCTAGTGTATTTCAGGACAGTTAATTATGAGCAGAGGCAGGGAGTCCCCATGGATTTCAACTCAACCCCTCCCACAGTATCTACTTTTACAATTAATATTTTGAAGTCAAGATGATCTCATTATGGAACTAGTAACTGGATAATGAAATTTTAAATTTATATAATCATGTTTAATAATTAGATAATGAGCCCAGTGATAGCAGGGTTCTCAATAAACATGTGAGCAAAACAAAATCCATCCTGCTTTTATTCTTATTTGGCCTTTCATGGATATGGAGAGTAAATGATAAATATTTTTCTCATTAAAATCCTTCATATACTTGAAGTCAGCCAAAAAGTCTCTGATGAATAGAGTGAGCATGTTCCTTGTTTGCCCAAAACAGTCCCAGCGTGGGTCAGTTGTCTTGGCAAAATCTGTAATAGCCACTCCCTGCCTTTGCTCTGAAAACTTTCCCAGATTTAAAATCTGAGAATTATGTGGTCAATCTACCCATTAATCTTCTCTCATTCAGGCCAAATAATCCAATACTTAAGCCTTTCTTTTTAGGATCATCTTCATTGCTTTTCTCTAAATCATCTCTACTGATAAGGAACCAGGTTGCAATTTCCCCTTCTTAACAATGTGGAGACATTTCAGTGCTAAAGATACCTGCTTTCAGAAAAGATAGCACCAGATCCAGTTGTTGAAAGACCAAACTTAAGGAGTAGTTGCAGGTGTAGAAGGGTATTTCAGAGTGACAGTACTTGGAGGGTGAGAGGAAGGGTGCCACTGAAAAGTTTATGATAAGCAGATGAATTCTAATACAAGAAATCAAATACCACATATTTCAATTCCCAGCAGAGGTTCAATTAGAAATAGAATCCTTCTTTGCTTCCTGCCCTACGCTGGCGTGTTGTTACAGGGCATGGACTGTTTAAACAGCTGCAGAGTCTTACATCAGGGGTGACGGAATTGCATTGGTGATGTTGATCCCTGTATGGAGCAAAAGCTAAGAGGAAACTCGATCATTTGCAGAATGATTTAGGAATTGAGGGTGAGTTATGCTCTCTGTCTGAGAATAATGAGTTAAGAAAGTCTAGAGAATGCGAAGTCTTATCGCTAGTTTTGCACAGTAAACCTAGTGTCGAACTTCCTCTTTTCAGACAAACCAAATATGAAAAAGAGCATAGATAAAAATGTACAAATAGCAAAATTTTAAAAATTAGAATATGAATGTTCAAATACACATTTGAGTCTCTGGAACAAGCAAATGGCAAAATGTCGCTTGCTTATTTTCTTTTTTTCTGTGATTTTCCATTCTCTTTTTCTAACTTTGCCTTTATTCATATTATCACCTCATGTTTAACATGCCTGTGAATGAGCAGACATCTGTTCCTTATATCCATGTGTTCCTTTAGTCCACTGGTTCTCAAATTTGATCATACATTAAGGACCCTTAAAGGGTCCACTGAAACACGGATTGCAAGAGCCCCGCTGCCAGAATTTCTGATTCTGTAGGTCTGGGTAGATCCCCAGAATCTGCATCTTAACATGTTCCCAGATGGTACTATTGCAGTTGGTCAAGGGACCACCCTTGACAACCACCACTCTAGCAATTCAGGTCTTCCTGGCAGAAGTAAACCATTGAGAGGGAAAGGGAAATGCAAGTGCATTATTTGGGAAGATCATAGGAAGGAGAAGCACGGGCTCATCACCACCCTTCCCTCTGTGGTCCCCTCTACCTCATTCTTCTGAGTGTGATGCCAGGGGTCACCCTTCAAAGCATTGAAAGAGGAAAGCTATTTTCACCGAGTTTGAGTTTATTGATTAAGTGAATTCATAGATTTGAGCATACTAAGAAAGAGTAACTTTGTAACAACTGGATTTTAAATGTTTGGCGATGTATTGAGAATTGTTGTGACGTCATTTTTATTGAAATATACATTATGAACCTACGTACATGATGGCATGAAAGATGGTGACCTGATCTGATTCTGGTTTATTGCACGGTTGACGCACAGCTGCAGTGCGCATTGTCTAGTTGGCACATTACTTGAATGGTTGGGCTGCTCCTGTGTGTGTCAAAGTATTCAATTTATTTGTCTACTGCCTGCAGACTTCTGCCTCTTGGTTTATATTTCTTTTCATCTGCTACATTGAATCTGTATTTATTTTCATCTTTTTTTGCCAGAGTCTCCTTCAATGTTACTATACATTATCCTCATATTCTTTACTTCTAATTTCACTAATTACTACCTTCATTTTACTCACCTTTAGTGCTCGAATGATTTTTCCTTCACCACTTTTTCTCACTATTTTTTTCCTCCCCCACTCATATCTTTTTCAGTATCTTTTCTTTTTATTGAAGTTCAAATGTCAGTTTAAAATGTTGCATCAATTTCTGGTGCACAGCACGTTTTAGTCATACATATGCATGTGTTTGCTTTCATCAATACTTTTTATAATATAGTGGGATATCTGATTATTTTACTTCTTTTTAGCTAGAACACAGCTTGTTCTACAAAATGTCTTGGAATGTCTTTCAGTGATATACGCAATACCCAGATATACATGTATAAGTTAAAAAATTCAAGACCATGAACAATATAGAAAAAAAAAGACCAAACTTTTTGAAAGTTTTTTTTCTATAGAAGATTTGAAATCAAGAAATACATACTATAAAGACTTTGAAAATAACATACTTTTAATTAATACATTCAACTCTGAGCTTCTTGGAAGTTAAAGAAAAAGGAACTGTGATCAGTTTATAGGAATCATTATCATTTAAGGAAAAGACACACTAGTTTTTTGTAAGGTCAGGCATAAAGGCTCCTATCTTGAGAGGGTCTTTGTATAGGGGATTCTGGGTTGTGTAGTGGATGACATTTTAATAGCATTACTGAGTAACTATAGTAGTCCATTTCATAAAGCATTTTTAGGGCACTCATTAATGTAAGCCAAGGGGATAATGTCAAATACAACAAAGAAAATATCCTGTCAGAGGCTAAGTAAATAGTACAGCATGATTCAGGGGTTAAAAACTAGGATGTCTGGGGAGAGATATACACTTCATTTTTTTTCCCAGAACAGTCTCCAGAAATGAAATTCCTTTCAAATGGCTTTTGATAGAAATTAGCTAGCAAACAGTTTGAAAGTATGTTCTCTGGCAATAAACAATTCTTTGTTACTGATTAAGGACAGACTCCATATTTTAAAAATCAACTAACTGAACAGGAGGGTTGAAAACCTCTTGTGAAAACTAGATAAAAAATCAACACTACTTCTTGAATAGATGGCCACCCAATTTCCACACTGAGGTGAGCCAATAGAATAGGTGGTCCAAGAGTTTATTTAAGAAACAGTTTCTGAGTCTTTTTCAGCATCAGAACAAATGAGTTATTAAGTACCCAAAGTTCCTCACCATACAATGCAACCAAGATGATTTAGACTGGAATATTTTCAAAGCACAAGTTAACAGCCCCCCTCTATGGCTATAGAGAAAAATATCTCAGCAACTGCACTATTGAAACATCCTGTTTAAGAAACTAATTTCCTTGGTGAATATGCCAGGATGAATTAGTTACAAATGTACATGTAACTAAGTAAATTAATTATCTTGTGATATGGTGTTGATAGGATCACTTACATTTTGAAAAATAACTGACCCAAGTAATTTTGGTTTTAAAGTAAATGATTTTAAGCCAACTTTTCTGATAATAGTTGGTAAGCAGACTCAATTTCCCCTTTAGAGTCCTGACATTTTGTGACATAGTCATGTTTTCAGCATATAGGAAGGACATTCTGTTCTCAACATCAGACATATTTGTGCTGGTCAAAGAAACAAATGACATGTGTAAAAAAAAAATGGGTGCAGTTAGAACACAGAAGACTTTTATGTTCTTTAAAATTATTTGATTAGTTAGTAGGCCATTTCTCCCAGTCTTTATTTTCCCAAAAGAGCTATGATTCTCCCAACAGAGCTATATAGGGAACCAGGGCCAAGACCAGGACATCACTTGGGCAATACTGACCATGAGTTTTTGCCAAGAATAAAGGCTGAATAAAAGTCAAAAGTGTATGTCACTCTGGATACACTTGGTCACAAATAGGCTTAAGCAAGGACAAGATTCAACCAAGTCTGTAACATCAGTCCTTAGTAGGATAATCTTGCCTCAAACCTATTATCTCTTATATAAAATATTATGGCAAGAAATATCTATCTGTAGTTTGTCAAGGAGAAAATTGGCATGAAGTTTGAGGCAGAATGTATAATTAATGATATCTTTTTTCAGAAATACTGTGGTTTTGCAACTCTTCTACTGAAGAACTCCATATTTTTTTATTTTTCAAGCCTAAGAATTCTATTGTTCTGTTAACAAAGAAAATAATTCTTGGTTCTAAAGGAGTTAAAGAATTCTAAATGATTGCATAAGAACTGGAATGTTTCCCCTTTCTTATTTTACATTCACTGTAGTCGTTTAATGATAACCAAATGTCACTGAAGCTTGGGATATATGTGTAATGTACCAAAATAATTTTGCATAGAAGGAAATCTATTTCAGCACCTTTTAGGTATGACACAAAAAACTCCTACAAATAGCTGTGATCAACACTGAAGTAAGCTTATTTTCAAATCAGCCACTAAGAGGGAAGAGCTGAAAAAACAATTTCATGTTTGTACTGCTCTATAGAAAAATTATGAAAGATACAAAATGTATTATGTTCTTTGACTTCTCTAGTGTTCCTTATACACATTATATATTTATCACTTCCTTAGTGTAATAGTTTATGCAAAGCATGCTTTTTCTGATGGGCAATTATAAGTATCCCCATTTCCCCATGGGTCTGAGTAGTTAACTTATCTTAAGAATGAGTCATATGTACTTGGTAAAATCTTTTTCCTGCTTTTATAAATCTGTCTCAGTTGAACTCAGAGACAATATTAAAGGTATGTGCATGAGTGAGACTCTAAAGAAGTAAAAAATGATTATACCTGTGTTTTCTTAATAAATAATGCAAAAATGAATATATAAAAAACATGGTCTATTATTCTGTGTTTACTAGATCTGGAATGGGCTATGCATGTTCTGGAGACCTCAGTAGATTTACAAAGTTAGTAGATTTACTAAGTGGACTGAAAATTCCTCTCCCAAGCTTCTTCACCCCATTCTCCTCCTGATTTTCTCAGTGAATTTTGTATTTGTGGAAAAATTTTTATCACAGTCTTCTGGAAATTTGGACAGACTCAGAAATCACCCCTTTCTCTGAAGTTGTCTCTTGAGACATACTTCTTTTCCTATCATGTCTCTGAAATGTAAAGTTCTTGTACAATCCTACATATCATTTTATTCTTCCTTCCTTGAATTGAAACCCAAGCATGTTCCAGCAGAGTAAAATTTTCATTTGGCATGTGGCTCATGTATTGGTGTTCCAAATGATATTTCTCCTAGAACTTGTTGGCTTCTATAATTAATCATTCTTTACATATCAGAGCACATAAGTCACACTGCATCATACTTATCTAGGGAAGTTCTATTGTTTATGTCTAATGGTAAATGGGCCCATCCCCCTTATATACTATAGCAGTACATTGTATGCTTTCTTACAGATATGACCTGGAATGCTTTGGATTCAAATATGGTTATTTCATTGGTATCTTGACAAGTGAAGCTCAGCATTAAGCCAGAGATTCTTAATAACTTATGTCACTCTATAAAGTTTACTTTGGTTTTTTGGGTGGAAGAGGTAATTAGGTTTATTTATTTAATTGTTTTTTAAAATGAGGTACTGGGGATTGAACCCAGAACCTTGCACGTGCTAAGCACAAACTCTACCACTTGAGCTGTCTATACCCTCCCTATACTCTATAGAGTTTAGAAAGGTCAGTGAATTCTATCACCTGTTCCATGTGCATCTCAAAGAAAGGTCACATTAGCCCATTTACTTTATTTTGGACTAAATACTACATATAGTATTGCATGTGGATCAGAATTACTTTAGATCAGATTTCCACCAGGTTAGTTATTTGGAATCAACTAGTTTTACAAAATTATTTGTTCTATTTATCAATGAAAACTCATTTTAAAGAGTAACTTGGGTATAAAGTCACAGCCATCCTCAAGGCATGGAATCACTCATTCTTCTCTAGTGAAATGAGTAAAATGTAGTGGTCTGACCATGAAGATTCATTCAGAGATTCAGAATTGTTTGATTTGTAATTTTGGCTCTTAGAAACATCTCAATGCATCAGAACATTATAGTAAAGAGGATTAATCCTGCCCCACTCTGAATACATCCGTAATAATAATAAGTCACAGCCTCCATATTGATAATTGTTTGTCAACATTATTTGGAAAAAAGAACCTCAATATAGATGCTAAAACTGGGGGAATAGTTCATTTGTTACAAATAGAGAATTAATTTGGAAAGAGTAATGTTAGCTTCAGAAGAATATAAAGTTTCTTAATGGGTAATATAGAATATTAGTAAGAACAGGGCCTCTATTTGAATCAGGTTTCAACATAACTACTACATTGGATATAGAATTGCATTATTGATGTTTACTTGTCTTCCTTTCCCTTCTAATTATAAGCAAATCCAAATTAAGATCTGTCTCCTTTATATACTGTGAATGCTCACACCTTCTAGCACAGAAATGTAAACAACTGGTGACTTCAGAAATCTTGGTATCAAAGAAATTGTGGATTCTATAATATCTGTACCTAATATATTTCAATTTAATACGTGCCCATTGACTTTCTAGGCAACATTTTGGGTGCAGAAGTTACAGATAGGAATAAGCCGTGGTACCTGACATCCAGTGAAAGAAACAAACATACATTCAATTAATTATAATGCAATATGTACTCTATTGATGGTGTGAATAAATTGTTACAGGAGCACCAAGGAAGAAATGATTCATTTTCTTAGATAAAAGATTCAAGAATTGATTCTCAAAGGACAAAATATGTGAATTTCATCTTGATATGAATTAGAATTTTCTTTTGCCAGAAGAACAAGAGTAAAAGCCAGCAGGAAAAACAGAATAAGAAAAGAAATGGAAATATAGGCATATAATCACATTGCACAAGTAACATTGAGTATCTTAGTACAATTAGGGTGTAGAGAATGTGGTGGGGAGAGATATTTGCTGAATAAATGCATGACTGAGTGAATAAAGAGTGGCGTATATTGAAGAATGCCACTCAGAGGATCCTTTAGTTAACTCAGTGCAGACCATGTGGATCTACTAAAGATTTTAATTAAGATAATAAAGGACCAGATTGTGTTTTAGAAACTCTGGTAGGCAGTCTGGAAGCTGGACTGGAGAAGGGAACTATAGGGGAAATAGAAATTCAAGGAAACAATTTGTTTTGCCAAATTATCAAAGTAAATAAGAAAATAAGCAGTTTTGCATAAATTAGGCACGTGGTGGTTGGATTCATTCTGTTAGATTTATATGGTGCTTTTTTTTTACTGAAGAGAAGCCTGGCTTGGAGTCACTCCTCTTTTCATCTTTTCAGATTTTATGCCCATGAAGTAAGGGGAATGGTATTTTCCCCCTTATCTGTCTCCTGTCTGTGGAATGGCTTATGCCACATTATTTATCAGAGGCTTTGAAGTCTTTGAAAGAGAATACCATAAAAATCACAGAGTGTTATTGTCCCTTTTGAACAGAGACTTACCATATTTGCCTTATTTAGGCTATCTTTGAATGAGAACCTGCAAGATGCCAGCTGTTGGCCCATATTTTATACATAAGTTTTTCTTCCTGAATGAATTAGAGGACCATCTCTGGGCCAGAGTCCAGCAGAAAATATTGTCCATTGGCAAAATTTCTTGGATGGCAATAAGAACACCAATTCCTATAATGACAAATCTATTGGAAAATTCCTGGCTCTGGGTAGTGTTACTATTATACAAGTTATTCTCTGAAAGTGGAAAATTTCTTTCTGGAAGAAATGTTTTGGCATTAGCAAATATTTATATCCCCTTCTAGAATGCTCATTAACCAAACTTTTCTTAAATATCTCTACTTTTCAAATAATATGCTGTCATGGGAATCTCCTTATCTCCTGAAGCTGCTGCTGCTGGAGATGTTTCTGGCCCCTCCTAAATATTCTAGTTCTTAAATGAAACAGATCTCAGGCAGTTTCATCTCTTAAAGTAAGTAAGGCATCTTTGATTTGCTTGAAGGAAAAACTAGAGAAAATCAAAAGAACTTGGGTCTGTTTTTGATGTGATAACACTTGAGTAGAGTTTCCTTCTTTCCATTTTCTGACTCCTTAAATAAAATTATCTTACCCTTCAATACCCAAAATTTGAAGAAGTCTTAAGAATTAAATGTTTAACCAGCCATTGTTGCTCTGCAGCAGCCTCCCAAAACTGTTGCAAGTTATTTGAAAGCTGTAGAAATGAAGAGTAAATATTTTAGTTTATTGTTTAGGTATGTGTCATGTGCAGTGTGTCCTCAAACATTACAAATTCAGTTCTATAAATTAACACACATATAGATGTAGATTAAGAATGTGGGCTTTAAACAATCTGATTTTTATTGATATTAAATACATCTAAACAAATTTTATCTCTTTAGAACTACGTTGGCAAAGAAATCTTTTTACATATGTTTAGTGCCTGTATTAGATACATACGTATGTGTGTGGTATTAATGATAACTTTTCAAGTATGTAATCAATAACCATAAGATACACTTCCCCACACTCTAAGCTCAAACTAACCTGAATTAATGAGTCACTATACAGTACTAGTACTCTGCTTTGGCAATGATTTATTTACATCTTTCTTTATTTAATAAACATTTTTGAATCTCTCCTTCCTCCTAGGCACTCTCCTGCATACTACAACAATGAAATGTTAGGTGGACAGAAGGGAATACCCTTGAAAAAATTGGTTAAACCATTCTTCTTGCCTACACAGTTAATACTAAGGCAAAACACTTAGAATTCAAATTACTCTGTGTCTACTGAATTGGAAATCAATAGAAAGTGAGTAACTATGTAAGCACTTATTTTGCTATAATGATTCAACATTAGAAATTCAGTTCAATTTTCATGGCAAGGTGATTATAATATTATGAGTTTATAAATGAAAAAATTACTCATGTCCAATAATTTAATATCCTGATTGTATTAGCAGTTGTTATAACCACAGTTCTACTGCATTTGCAATATTTTATTATAAAAATGTCAAACATACACAAAAGCAGACAGAATAGTAAAATGAACCCCTTGTGCCCACAGCCCACGCGGCATTACTTTAATATCATTTTTTCCCCAAGTATGTGTGTGTGTGTGTGTGGGCGTGGTGGTGGTGATAATAGGTGTGGAAGTCTGTCTCTGTACATAATGTAATATTCCATTTGAGGTCCTTGGGAAAGCATCTAAGATTCAGCAGCTTGAGATAGTTGTTTCAAAGCATCTGGAAAAAATGTTTTAAATTTAGCTTGCAAATGCAACTGCCCAATAGGGATTAATCCCCCTGGTAGATAATGACCTTCAACACTTATATCACCACCAACATTTGAAAAGTCAAAGCAAAGCAAAGAGGGGTATGCTTAGTCCAGGATTAATGTGATTAAGGGAAGCCTGTTCTGCTTGTTTTATTCATCTGGCTGCTTGTAAACGCACAAGGAAGGTAAAAAATAGCTCCCATCATGAACAACAGAAGTACCCACCATCCCACCCTCTTCCAGGTTTGCACCAAGAGTATCTTAACTGTTTGTATTATTTATACATGACGAGAACACCCTGTTTCTACACTGAGCTTTATTTTCAGGACAGAGTGGGCGTTGGAGCTGCCCAGCTGCCCTGCTCTCACCTGAGCATCTAGTCACCAAACGCACGAATGTGCAGGACAGCTGGAACGTCCAGCCCATTGTAAAAATCACAAACTGCTGGTCTTCTATCAGAATCTGGCCCACAACTCCTTTAATGGTGAGGCTTGAACAAAGTTATTAGAACATTTTAAGTCTATATTTTAAAAAATGGAGATAATATAAAAATCTGGATTTTCAGCTTTTCTTGAAAAATTAGAAAGTCTGCATCACTGCACTCACAGTGGCCCAGTGGCATCTAATTCTTTGGACAGGCACCTTCTCCTAATATACTGCAGTTCATGCCCAGCTGGGGTCATTCATCCAAGTTCTCAGCTGTAGGTAAAGAACTTGAGTTTGCTTGTCCTGGTGGAGACCCATTAACAAGTGTGCTCCCTCCACGTGAAGTGACTGAGCCAAACAAGCTGGCTTCCAAGGACAGAAGCCCTGTTTATGACTTTGAAATTGGATGTAAGAATTTCTACTTTGACCAGGGTGACAGGGTACAGGAGATGTGAATTTCTAATCCGTTAGAATATGAAGAGGAAATTTCCAAATAGATGACCCAGAACCAGTTTACACAATATTACAACCTGTGAGGAATGTAGAAGAGGGACGAGAAGGGAAGATAATTCTTTTCGGAGTACTGTTGCTGGTTGTTGGTCTCTGTTCACCTCAGAGAGGGAGAGGTTGGTGTGCTGCCTGCTTCACCTCCAGCCTAGAGGAAGGTGGCTTCCATGGGATCATTCACAAGCTTGAAATACGTTCCCTATGGTTAAGAGGCATCAGTAGAAGATACCTAATTCATCCAGAGAGAGAGACATATTTTGTTTGGATTGTATCCCACTTCTGTCGAGTGTGGGTCAACGATGTGTTTTCAGTGAATCAGATGTGAGCTGTCTGTGCAAGAGAGGACCTATTTTGCATCTTCTTGAAAGGGGAGGCCAAGAGACTCCTAATAGTAAGAGCCTGTGAGGAGTGGGCAACCCAAGGAGACATGGAAGAGGGTGCCAGTAGGGGAGGCGAAGGGAGAAGCAAATAAAAAACTGACTACCCATCCAGAGCAAACACCACAGTTTCTAGCCCCCTGCAAAGGAGAGAATATTTTTTAACATTTTTTTTATTGAGTTATAGTCATTTTACAATGTTGTGTCAAATTCCAGTGTAGAGCACAATTTTTCAGTTACACATGAACATACATATATTCATTGTCACATTTTTTTTCACCGTGAGCTACCACAAGATCTTGTATATATTTCCCTGTGCTATACAGTATAATCTGGTTTATCTATTCTACATTTTGAAATCCGAGTCTGTCCCTTCCCACCCTCTTGACATCCACAAGTTTGTATTCTATGTCTATGAGTCTGTTTCTGTTTGGTATTTATGTTTTTTTTTTTTTTTTAGATTCCACATATGAGCGATCTCATATGGTATTTTTCTTTTTCTTTCTGGCTTACTTCACTTAGAATGACATTCTCCAGGAATATCCATGTTGCTGCAAATGGCATTATGTTGTCAGTTTTTATGGCTGACAATGGTATTCCATTGTATAAATATACCACGCCTTCTTTATCCAGTCATCTGTTGATGGACATTTAGGCTATTTCCATGTCTTGGCTATTGTAAATACTACTGCCATGAACATTGGGGTGCAGGTGTCATTTTGGAGTAGGGTTCCTTCTGGATATATGCCCAGAAGCGGGATTCCTGGGTCATATGGTAAGCCTATTCCTAGTCTTTTGAGGAATCTCCATACTGTTTTCCACAGTGGCTGCACCAAACTGTATTCCCACCCGCAGTGTAGGAGGGTTCCCTTTTCTCCACAGCTTCTCCAGCATTTGTCATTTGTGGACTTTTGAATGATGGCCATTCTGACTGGTGTGAGGTGATATCTCATTGTAGTTTTGATTTGCATTTCTCTGATAATTAGTGATACTGAGCATTTTTTCATGTGTCTATTGATCATTTGCATGTCTTCCTTGGAGAATTGTTTGTTTAGGTCTTTTGCCCATTTTTGGATTGGGTTGTCTTTTTTTCTTATTAAATCATATGAGCTGCTTATATATTCTGGAGATCAAGCCTTTGTCGGTTTCATTTGCAAACATTTTTTTCCCATTCCGTAGGTTGTCTTTTTGTTTTCTTATGATTTCTTTTGCTGTGCAGAAGCTTGTAAGTTTAATTAGGTCCCATTTGTTTATTCTTGCTTTTATTTCTATTGCTTGGGTAGACTGTTTTAGGAGAACATTTTTGAGATGCATGTCAGATAATGTTTTGCCTATATTTTCTTCTAGGAGGTTTATTGTATCTTGTCTGATGTTTAAGTCTTCGATCCATTTTGAGTTGATTTTTGTGTATGGTGTAAGGGAGTGTTCTAGCTTTATTGATTTACATGCTGTTGTCCAGTTTTCCCAACACCATCTGCTGAAGAGACTATCTTAGTTCCATTGTATATTCTTGCTTCCATTGAAGATTAGTTGACCAGAAGCTTGTGGGTTCATTTCTGGGCTCTCTATTCTGTTCCATTGGTCCATATATCTGTTTTTGTACCAATACCATGCTGTCTTGATGACTCTAGCTCTATAGTATTGTCTGAAGTCTGGGAGAGTTTTTCCTCCAGCCTCTTTCTTTCTCTTCAATAATGCTTTGGCAATTCTAGGTCTTTTGTGGTTCCACATAAATTTTATTATGATTTGTTCTAGTTCTGTGAAATATGTCCTGGGTAATTTGACAGGGATTTCATTAAGTCTATAGATTGCCTTGGGCAGTGTGACCATTTTAACAATATTGATTCTTCCAATCCAGGAGCATGGGATATCTTTCCATTTTTTAAAGTCTTCTTTAATTTCCTTCATCAATGGTTTATAGTTTTCTGTATATAATTCTTTTGCTTCCTTGGTTACATTTATTCCTAGGTATTTTATTAGTTTGAGTGCTATTTTAAAGGGGATTGTTTCTTTACTTTCTTTTTCTATTGATTCATCGTTAGTATACAGAAATGCAACTGATTTTTGAACGTTAAACATGTAACCTGCTACCTTGCTGAATTCTTTGATCATCTCTAGTAGTTTTTGTGGGAACCTTTAAGGGTTTTCTATATATAGTAACATGTCATCAGCATATAGTGACACTTTACCTCTTCTTTTCCAATTTGGATCCCTTTTATTTCTCTCTCTTGCCTGATTGCTGTGGCTAGGACTTCCAAATCTATGTTGAATAGGAGTGGTGATAGTGGGCATCCTTGTCTTGTCCCAGATTTTAGTGGGAAGCTTTTGAATTTTTCACCATTGATTACTATGCTGACTGTAGGTTTGTCACGGATAGCTTTTATTATGTTGAGATATGTTCCCTCTATACCCACTTTGGTGAGAGTTTTTATCATAAATTGGTGTTTAATTTTGTCAAATGCTTTTTCTGCATCTATTGAGATAATCATGTGGTTTTTGTCCTTTCTCTTGTTGGTGTGATGTATTACATTGATTGATTTGCATATGTTGAACCACCCTTGCGTCCCTGGGATGAACCCCACTTGATCATGATGTATAATCTTTTTTATGTGCTGTTGCATTCTATTTGCTAATATTTTGTGAGGATTTTTGCATCTAAGTTCATTAGTGATATTGGCCTATAATTCTCTTTTTTGGTGGTGTCTTTGCCTGGTTTTGGTATCAGGATGATGGTGGCTTCATAGAATGAGTTTGGGAGTATTAAAGGAGGGAATATTTAATGCTACATGAAGTTTGGAATTATATTACATGGGATTTCGCATTTTACTTACCAAATTGAACCTGTGTTTGCAACTGAGAGTAAACTTAAGACGCTTATTACCTGAACATGATCAATAGAGGCATGTGATTTCTCGAGATCTCTTCAGGGTCAGGAGACTGCCACCACTGAATACATTTTAAAGGGACAATGGGACAGAAAAACAAAGTTGTGTTTTGATTATGTCAGGAATTGTGCTTGTTTATAGCGTTGTGTACAAGACAACATCAGCATAGCAATGTAAGCAGTCGGGCTCTGTGGGGAGGTTGGCGTATTGTCTCCAGGCTCTTAGACCTTCTGGGTTTCACGTACAGCTCCAGAAATGTACTGAGAGTCAGGGTGCCAGTATGTTACCTAGTGCATCTTTCCTGTTATTTTCCAAGGCTGTTCAAACCACGTTGTCATTAATTTTCTTTAGTATTTTCTTTAGCTAATTTTTACTTCCTCCAATCTTCCTTAAAATCTGAAATTCTATCAGCTTGTGGTTATTTTTATCAAAATTAGTTTTATTTTTATCAAAATTTTAGTTTTTGCATTCTCAGCAATGTTCTCTTGTTGCACAGAGACACCTCCAAGGCAGGTGTAATTGTGGAACATCTTTACTTACAGTCACTAAAGACTACAGAAAGCATTCAGCGCCTTCTTCCTATTGTCAGTGAGTTCCTGTCTGGGAATTTTATGACATGCTCTAGTGCCCAGTTTTTTTAATTAGAAAATGAAAGGAAACAAATGTTTTGATATTTCCTAGAAGTTTATCCAGAGTTAGAGAAAGAGAAGTAAGTGAAAATGCAAGGTGTTGAAATTAGTAAGGCTATAACTGAAGCACAATAATTATAAAGAAGCTAGAAAAAACCAAATTTATTAGCATGTTATGGATTTATGACATGCGAAGTACATCCTGAGCAATTTCCTGTGAAAGAAAAACTTTGACAGAAAAATGTAAGAATAATGTAGGTTAAGTCACCTATGTCAGGTGCAATTGATACTTAATAATCATAAAATCAACTAATTAGACATATTTATAGGAAAGAAAGCAAAGGTAAATCAATTTATAATTCTCAGGGTAACATTTATTTAGATTTTAAAATATAAAGATGGACATTAAAAAATAGGATGAGAGAAAAGGGACCCTGGAAGAAAGGGCCTTTGGGAGTCCATGATATATTCTCTGTGCACATGTAGTTGAATATTTGTATGTTTCAGAGAGAGAGAACAAGAGAATAAAAATTACAAATTTAACTGATATGCTAAAAACTGCTAATATATCCATTCTTTCATCAATCCACAATGAAATTTTCCAGGGATATAATTAATTTCTCAGTCGGGCTTTATTTATCAAAACCTCCACTAGAAGGTAGGAAGTAAAAAGGCATTGATTTGAAAATACATTCTTAGGCTCTAAAGAAAAGAGAGAAACTATAGGAAGAAAAATATGAGAAAGTTGACTCATTAGATTGTGAGTTCTTTGGGAATGTTATACTATTTACAACTCAGAGCATAAAAAGACTGGCACTCAGAAAAAAATGGTGGAAGAATAAATGAGAAACTCAATGCCTAAGCTCAGAAATTTTCGAAAGCATGCATATAAATCTGGTTTTACTCTCTTCTCCAATGTTGTTTCTTCATGGATTGATTGATTAATTGATTGCTAGAATGGTTAGCATAGATTAACGGGATCTCAGGAATGTAGTCTAACCCTCTCATTTCACATTGGAGAGAACTGGGGTTAAGAAAGGTTAGGGTAACACAACAGAATCAGGCCTAGAACCCAGGTTTTCTAACTTACGGACCTGTGTTCTTTTTTAAAATATATTTTTATTGAAGTATAGTCAGTTTACAATGTCATGTCAATTTCTGGTGTACAGCACAATGCTTCACTCATATAGGAACATACATATTCATTTTCATATTATTTTTAACTATAAACTACTACAAGATATTGAATATGGTTCCCTGTGCCATACAGTATAAATTTGTTGTTTATGTATATATATATAGTAGTTAGTATCTGCAAATCTCAAACTCCCAATTTATCCTTTCCCACCCCCTTCCCCCCAGTACCATAAGTTTGTTTTCTATATCTGTGAGTCTGTTTCTGTTTTATAAGTTTGTTTGTCTTTTTTTAGATTCCACATATAAGTAATATCATACGGTATTTTTCTTTCTCTTTCTGGCTTACTTTACTTAGAATGACGATCTCTAGGTCCATCCATGTTGCTGCAAATGACATTATTTTATTATTTTTTATGGCTGAGCAGTATTCCATTGTATAAATATACCACAGCTTCTTTATCCAGTCATCTGTTGATGGACATTTAGGTTGTTTCCATGTCTTGGCTATTGTAAATAGTGCTGCTATGAACATTGGGCTACATACATCTTTTTTGAATTAAGGTTCCCTCCAGACATATGCCCAGGAGTGGGATTGCTGAGTCACATGGTAAGTCTACTTTTAGTCTTTTGAGGAATATCCATACTATTTTCCATAACGGCTGCACCAAACTGCATTCCCACCAACAGTGTAAGAGGGTTCCCTTTTCTCCGTGGCCTCTCCAGCATTTATTGTTTGTGGATTTTTGAATGATGGCCATTCTGACTGGTGTGAGGTGATATCTCATTGTAGTTTTGATTTGCATTTCTCTGATAATTAGCAATATTGAACATTTTTTCATGTGCCATTTGTGTGTCTTCATGGGAGAATTTCATGTTTAGGTTTTCTGCCCATTTTTGGATTGGGTTGTTTGTTTTTTTCTTATTAAGTTGTATGAGCTATTTATATATTATGGAAATTGAGCCCTTGTATGTTCGTTTCACTATAGCATTCATCTGACAAATTCTTTAACATTAGAGTTCTAGATTCAAAATGAAAATATCAAATTTAATTAGTAGGCAATATTGAGGAAT
This sequence comes from Vicugna pacos, assembly GCF_048564905.1. Taxonomy (NCBI): domain Eukaryota; kingdom Metazoa; phylum Chordata; class Mammalia; order Artiodactyla; family Camelidae; genus Vicugna; species Vicugna pacos. The sequence continues at coordinate 46,244,099 of NC_132988.1, forward strand.
GGTTTAGAAACTTCTTCCATGATGTATGGAGTTAAAGAGAATGTATTCATCCTGCAGTGTTAAATAAAATATTGGCAAAAACAAATTAAAAGGAAGACGCAAATGAACTCATCTACAAAACAGAAACAGATTCACAGACATAATGAAAAAACTTATGGTTACCAGGGGAAAAGGTGTGGGAAGGGATAAATTGGGAGTTCGAGATGTGCAAATACTACTATATATAAGATAGACAAAAAGCAGATTTCTTCTGTATAGCCCAGGGAACTATATTCAATATCTTATAGTAACCTACAATGAAAATGACTATACCTCAATAAAAAAATTAAATAAAATATTGGCAAAAACAAAAGCAAAAACAAAAAAAGAGAATGCATTCAGATGTGATTCAGACACAGTCAGTGACCCTGATTTCACTCAAAGTTTCTCTTTTTGGGTAAGGTATGCTGTCAAATTTAGAAAGGTTGAGGGTATAGGAGATAATTATCCTGAGATCTGAAGAATTCTTGCAGTTGAAAAGTGGGGAAATTAGGCACAGAACACTAAAGAAAATTACTCAAACACAGGCACTGTTTTTAAAATTCTATTTTTGAATCTTCTAATTAGGAATCCTAAAAATAAAATACGGGAAACTGTAGGTGAAAATAGATTAACCCGCGGTTTCTAATAACAATCAGTGCATTTTTATTCAAAGTATATGCTTTATTCAGAATTGTTTAAAAAGCACCCTTATCTATCATCAGCTCCGAATGTTATTTGCTATCTCTAAGTTATCACACAAGATTGATTCTGAAAACTGTGACTTCAGCCTGTTCATCAATTAAAATAATTCTTATAACGGCAAAAGGAAAATACAAGGCAAAAACTATAGTATTCTCATAAACAATGACTAACAATTGCAGGATATAAATGGGAAAAGTGCCACTGATGATAATGCAACAGCTTTTAAACACTTGTGAGGGAGTCCAATTATAGTATCTCCTGCTACCTTCTGCCTCTCAGTCTAACCCTACCACCCATGAATGGGAACATGTATCACTTCCTCCCAAACAATTCCATTCAGTTTAACCATGAAGAAAACCTCTTTTATGCAGATCCCCCACTTCCTTCCCTCTGATGTCCAGACCTTTCAAGCTCACTAAGTCACACAGCATTTCTGTGCATTGTTACCTCCTCCTCAATGAGGCTGTTGGGAAATACTTCAAACAGTCAGTTCCGGAGGGGGACAGAAACTGGCCAGGGGGAAGGGGAAGGAAGGGAAATCAAGTCAGTGCTTGCCAAACAGCCAAAAAAAAAAAAAAAAAAAGTGGGAGTTGCTGGTGGGGGGGAGATGATCTCTACTGAGCCAAACAAAATGATACCTGAGAGATGTGCAATCCATTCTAAAGGGAACAATTGGGAATTAGGTAGTCATTTTACCTCTGTGAAAGTGAGTAATAGGAAAATGGCGTTAAGAGAATAATATGGGGTGTCAAAGGGAAGCCTGAAAGAATGAGGAGGTGCTTTGACTTCCCACAAGCTTTCCAAAGGCTCTAAATTTCCATTTTAACCCACTGAGACACGAGGCACCTAGCATCAGTGGAGGAGACTGAGTCTGGCCTCTTCTGTGGCTACATTCGTTCTGACCTAAAAGCCTGTTTATAAGATTTCTCACAGTGACATGTTTCCTGTAAGAAAAACATAACCACACTAGATATGTATAGTATAAAGGCAGATTATTTTTAAACAGGGGGCTTTTCAAGGTTTATTGCAAGGCATCAGCTACTCTTTAAGTTAAAATAATGTTTGACAGGTCAGTAATGAGACATAAAAGATTTAAAAGAAAAAAAAACAGACAATTTTGTACAGCTAAAGGGGCAGAAACAGAAACATCAAAGCTCAGGAACTGTATACATTGCACAAAGCATTAGGAGTTTCTGTTCTCTTTAACATTTTGACATGTGTTGTGTAGTGTGGTTAGGACTATTAAGGGAATGAAAACTTCTTTCCAAGCAGTTCTTTACCACTCACTCGTTCCATGGTCACGTGAAGGGCACTTTGAAGTTTCCCAGGAACAAAAGCAAGGTACTGCTGTGCTTTGCTGGATAGGATAAGTATGAACAGAGAATGCTATATAATGTAATATAGTAATCTGTCAATCAAGTGGTATTTGTTTTTGATTTAAAGGCATTTTGATTTTTTAATACAGGGATTCCAAGAGAAATCTTCTGTCTTTTGCAGTTACCTCAGCTTTGTTAGAACTGAGACCTCTCTCAGGGTTGGAAGTTAGCCTTGGCAGTTTGACTGTCCAGTTAAAGGATTATGTGTGGAGTACTTCCCAACTGGTAGATGTGAAACTCCACTTAGATTTGGAAAGACTTTTTCGTAACTATTGCATTCTTCTGCTTGATCATGTATTATTTGATTGGTTAGTTTTTCATTTAGCTTCAGCAAATTATCAAAAGGATTTCTTGGATAGAATAAGACAGGTGTGATCATTTCTGAAGTTGACTTTGAAATGCTTCTGTACAATAATGCTTTTTAGAGTGTGTTATAACTTAAGGAACAGAGAGACCCTTTAGTTTTCTCGTAACTATTTTCCTGAGTCTGATTTTTGGAGCAAGATACCCCTTGAGTAATCAACACTGTGTAATGGAAGGAGTATGGACTTTAGAACCAGACAGTCACAGATTTATACATAGCATCTTCCACTTACCAGCTGGGGAAACTTGAGAAAGTCTATTAACTTCTCTGAACTTTGGGTTTCTCATCTGTGAAACTGGGGTAATGATACCAATTTGTGTAGGTTTATTATAAGAATTAAAATGTAATTTCTGTAAAACTTTAATATCTAGCAAGTACCAGTCCTCTTATTCTGCCTGCAACAGAAAGGGGACTGATTGGAAAGGCTTCCATTTGGGAGTCAGAAGGAAGTATATTGAAGATTATGAGAAGGAAAACTATTCTTTCTCTTTATATTCAGTTTTATTTTTGTAGTTTCAAAACCTAGCATCCCAAAAGCTTGAACACTGGAATCAGAACAAATGAATGAGAGCATTATGTGGATTCATTTTCCCTACTCTTTCTTATTATTTCTACCCCCATCATAGCTTTAAAAGTAAGCCATTTGGGGGAATAGCATGAGCATATCAAAGGTGAGCACGGATTCCTCAAACTCGGCTTGTCCAGTGCTGAACTGACGGTCTATTTCTGCCACCACCAGCCACCAAATCTTAAAAGCCAGGCTTTATGTCAGCCATGCTCTCTGATCCACCCTACATAAAGCCCACCTCCAAGACCTTTTGTTGCTACTTTTAGCATGCCCCTGTTCAGTTTCTTTCTCTCTTCTGACTCTGTTTTGGTGCTCTTCAACTTTCTTAGATTACCTTCCAGGGCCTTTTAATTGGTATCTCTTCCTCTGGCCTTGGTCTCTTCCAAATACAAAGTTAATTATGTGACTCCTCTGATTAGAATCATTAAGTGTTTATTGTAACCTTAAAAATTGAAGTGTGAATTACTTGGTATAGTGAATCAGGCCCTTTATGATGTAGTTCCAGCCTGTGTCTTTGGCCTGTGTCCTGCCATGCTGATCCTTATTGCCTAAGCTCCATCAGCACCGAATAACCTGAGGTTACCACACTGCCACTAAACTCTGCACCTTTGTACATGATGTCCCCTCTGCCTGGACCTCCTTTTATCCTATTGTCCACAGCGAAATTCCCCAGTTCAAGCATTCACTGAGTTCATGGTTTACCACCTCCTGACCTTCAAAACCAGGGAGAATTAATCCTCCCCACTCTGTACTCCCTGAGTCTTGTGTAGATCGTAGGATTGCTCTCACCACATTGGATTAGATGCAGTATCTCCAGTCCCTGGACTATGAACTCTATGGACAGTGAACATATCCTTTCATCTTTATGATCTCAGGCTGTTACTCATAAGATACTAATAATTCAGGCTGGTTGAACAGCAAAGCTGAAGAGACAGAACCAACTCCCATGAGTATGGCACCACAGGTGACAGACAGATGTGATGAAGCCAAGCCACATTTGTGGCCTAGGAGGGAAAATGAAAACGTACACTCGACATTATTTATGGTAATTTTGGCATAGCAATTTTATACGATGAAAATACATCAGTAGTATAGGAAGAATAGTGAAAGAACATTTAGTGGCAAGTGATGTATTTGTTTCAAAATGCCAGTGACTTGACCCTTAAACTTTTAGAGCCTTAAACTTTTAAGGCCATTGTATCAGTTAGGGTTTAGCCCAAGCTGTGTAAGAAACAGACTCAAAGTTGCAGTGGCTTAAATAAAATAAAAGTGTTTGTAAAATATCAGGAGATAGAAAAGGAGAGATCACTTTGACAGTGGGACTGAGGGAAGACTTGCCAGGGAAGTGCAAATCGGGTTGAAACTTGAAGAATGCTTAGGACTTTAACAGGCAAAGAACACTCAGAAAAGAGACATTCTTGTAGAGAGAATAGCATTAAAAAACACACAGATTCATGAAACAGTGTCCAGGGGAATATAGAGTCTGGTGAGACGAAGTGAGAAAGTAGTGAGAGGGGAGGCTGATCAGGTGTGTGGGAACCACATGGTGAAAGTCTTAAATGGTAAGTTGGATAGTTTGGCTTATGGAAAGTCTGTCTGTAATGTCCCAAATGGGAAGTCACATAATGCTTTTGGTCCAAGTGGTGACTTGACCCCAGCTATAACATAGACAGAGCCTTCAGATGGCAGTGGGTGGGAGCAGTGGTGTATCACTTTATGTTTATGTGGCACCTTGCTCATTCCTCTGGTGCATAATCCAGGATAGGGGGTTTACCACAGGTAAAGGTAGATTTTTCTAAATCCTGTTCGAGAGGGGTTATTTTGTTTGATGTGGCATAGAATCTGGAAAGAGTGCCTTATCATCCTTATCCCCACTCAGACATCCGAATACCTGGGGGAGGAGAAGGTCAGGAGGTAAAATGTCTCCTTCTAGGCCTGGTGGGAAGAGCAGGATATAATTATCTTTATGAAATGAGACACACCAGGAGTTGAATGGCTCACTTAAAATCCAAGCAAACTTAAAATGCATGACCCTACACTACATGCCCCCCAGTCTATCCACAAAAAAAGAGTTGGCTAGTGCACTGTTTCCTTGGGGGTGGGGGAAAGCATAGAGTATACATTTCTTCACACATCTGAAGATTCCTTTGAACTCATTCTACTTATATCCCTACACACTTTTATTTGAAGGCTGCAGTGCCCACAAATCCAGGCAGATAATTTACATTTTCATGTAGCAATTTTAAACAATTTTTCCTCTCTGTATTTTTGGCCAGAATTTTTGCTCAGAGAGAAGTGAGTCATAGACTCATAAAAAAAAAAAAAAAGAGAGAGACGTTTGGGTCACCAGTGATATTATTACAACAGTGAGCCTATAAAAGTGTTCAGATTTTAACTGGTTGTTTTTTTTAACATCCAAACCCATATTGTATTCTGCCAGGCTGAGGAAATTTGTGGAGATCATTTCTAGCTTTTATCTTCTATATCTAAATTGGAACATTATTTTCCAAAGAAAGGGTGAAGCCCATTAGTTCATAGGAAGGTGACATCACTGCAGAGAAATCACTGTGAGTTTTATAAAAGCAGGCCTAAAAGAAGTTTAGGATTTGGGTATATGGGAGAAATGCAAGGACAATGCTGGTAGGACGAATGGGGGATATAAGGAAAAGCACACATTCATTCATTTACCAACATTTATTAAGTGGTTACAAAGTGTTAAACAGAGCTGGGCACTTAGGAGATCTTGAAGAATCCCGAGAGGTGAACCAGGAGAGAGAAGTGAGAAGCAGAATGAGGAGGGTCTCACATGGTTAGTGAAGGCATGTCTCATTTCCCTGGGAGGCAGTAATGGATCACTCAGGAGAGCATCATGTTGGAAAGGTTAATCCAGGAGCCTGGTCAGTTGATTGGGAAGGGAAGAGAGAAGAAGCAGGTGAGCAGTTCAGGGAGGCTCCTGAAATAGTCTAAGCATGAGGGAACAAAGGCCCCAGCGGGCTGAGGGCTGGAAAGGAAAAGAAAATCAAGAGATAATAGGCCAAGGAAGAACAGTGGAGATTAGTAACCCTGATGGACATGATGGAGGGAAAAAGAAAACATTTCAGAGGGGGCGTTTTTGCATAAATGCCATTTATTACAATATCTACCTTGGCACATTCAGGACATAGGAATTTCCTTTTTTTCTGTCCTATAAATTCATTTGTGTTATGTCTCATCGGGGCTAGCATATTTAGGAACATGACTGGTCATTTATAGACTCTTACATGAAAATTTAAGTGTGGAAAAAACGGTTTTCTTTTCATACTCGGTAAAAAAAAAGACATAAAACCCTGTTTAAAAACAGTTATAGGCAGTTTCTCACCACAAATAGGAGACAAAGGTTTGTTAATCTATATTCAGGAATCAAATATTGGCTTAGAGATGGTTTTTAAAAAGCTGCCAGAAGATACATGAATATGTTCTTTGCTTGAGACGTGACTACACCGAATTTTTAGGGAAAGATTTCTGTGCCAAGTTGGTTTTAGAAGGACAAAATTAATGGCAGTAAGCCAGATATTTGGGAAGAGATATTCCTGTGAGGTCAAGAAGTTTGTGCCTTTCTGCTGAGCTATCGTTATGAATGGCTTACTTAAAATTAAGTGTTATCTAGGATTAAAAGTGTGAAGACCAGGGCTTGGTTTCTCAAGCAATAAGAGCCATGATCTGTTACTATACCCACTTAAGAAATACGGAGCTCCTGGTCGTGGATAAAGCAAACCAGGAGAGAGAGGTAAAGAGGGAGGAAGTTGGTAGGGGCACTCAACCATGATCAGGGTCGTGGCAGTGTTTGGATCAGGAAAAAGTAGGCATATAAATAAGCCTAGCTCTTTAACAGGTATTCAGAAGAAAGCTGACAAGTACACTTGGGCTCTTAAACAGCCGAGTGAGTGTACCCACTGACGATGGTTCAGCCTTTGTCTGAACCTGGTTCACAATCTTTCCAACATAGCACCTCACTCCTAGATGAATTACATTCTCTCATAGCTCTGTGCATTTATTTTTCTCTTATGGCGTTTATCAAAGTTAGTCATTATACATTTCTGTAATTATGTGATAAATATCTGTCTTGTCCATTGAGCTATAAGCTTAACAATGCAATAATGAAAGGGACCAGGACTGTTTTGTTCACAAAATGTTCCCAGCAACAGTAAGAGTGTCTGGCACATACTTTATTCCCAGTAAATATCTACTGAGATCAATGTCTCACATTCTTGTTCCTCCAAGTATTATGTAAACTTCTATTGTCTAATTGGCCAACTAGCTGCAAATAATTAGAAGTAGATTGTATATACTGAAAATTTTGAAGATTCTCAATGTTCAAATGTCAGAGAGCAGAATGAGGAAATTAAATTGACAAATACCAAAACTGTAAGGCTTCACTGATGATCAATTTAGCATCCATCTATGAAAAGAGGTCCAGAAAGGACTGGGAAAATATGCATTAACCTATTTCACGTTCATGAAAGTGATCAAATTATGAAGGTGGTCAAATTAGTAAAAATTAAAAATAAAAATGGAATCATTGGATATTTAAACGATAATGGGGAAGGCAATGTCATTTCCATAAGGGGAAATTGTAGCTGACCACGTCATACATTCCCTTAAAAGAATATGCACACGTGACTGTGGATAAAGGATAGACTGAAAATGTAATTCATTTGCACTTTCAAACACCTTTAACCTAGTTCTGCATCAATAGCCATTGGGAAAAAACTGGGTCACTATGGAACTGGGGAAAATGTTTCATCACAAATAGGAAATTGGCTCAGAAATAGGAAACAGAGGGTAGTGATAAATGGACATTTTCTTGTTGGAAAAGGTAAATAGTGAGGTTCTCAGGGATCAGGGCTGATATAACTTTTGTTCAACATTTTAATAAATGATCCGTAAAAGGAAAAAGGCCTCTGGACTTTTCACGTCTTAAGATTACATAACTCTTTCAGGTAAGGAAATGGGAAATGTCAAATCCACAGGCTAAGCTGCAGAGTAGTTCTGCAGACTGTGTGTGGGCAAAAACTTAAAGGACTTTTTACTACTTGTTATTATAAAAGAGATCACATAACATGGTAAATAATACAAACAGCACAGAGGGATAAAAATATCGAGTGAGGCTCTCAACTCAGACCACCCTTCATCTCCCTCACCTTAGTTCTATTCTGTAGACATGGCCACCTAATATGGTTTCTAGACTGTCCTTCCTGAAATATTTTATGCATATATGTACACTTATATACATATGCTTTTATAGACTACATTGACACATACATAGGGGGCTTGCTAGGTGCAGTGTTCTAAACTTTGCTAATTTTTTAATCTAAGAAGCTATATTGGAAATGTATTTTCTATTAGCAGAAACCACTGCATCCTTTTTAATGATTGCATATTGCACTGTTGTGTGGATTTCCCGTATCTAATTTACTCAGTCCCCTGATGATGGCTATTTGGGTTGTTTCCTGTTTTTGTTATTATTTACATTGCCATTGTTGAGATGTTTGTTATTGTTGTTACTACAACAAAGACACTCCTGAATGCATACTTCTTCCCGTATTTGGGAGTTTATCTCCAGGATAAATTCCCAGAAATGGGATTCCTGAGTCAAAGATTAGATGCAGCTAGAGTTTGCTTTGCTCTCTGTTGCCTTCCAAAAAAGTCGTGTTGGTACGTGTTCTTACAAGTAGGAAATGAGCATCTGTTTCCCCATACAGTGGCCAATAGTGAGTGTTAGAAAGACTTTTTCATTTTTGCAAAGTATAGTCTTCATATTTCAAATAAGATGTTTTATTTAAAAATTTACATTAAATTTTTATTTAAAAAAATACAAGCCCCTAACACATATACTTAAAACGGTCACTGTCTGCAGCATGGAGGAAACAGCTGGCTGTGAGCTGAAGAGGAGGAGGGGAGGGGAGGCGGTGACAGTGGGTCGTCCTTGAGGGAGGCTTGAGGAAAGGAGGAGAGAGAGGCAGCAGGCAGGAAGTGGGGCCAAGGCTCAAGCCAGGAAAACACTTTATTTGTGAAGGAATTTGAATTATTTAGAATTGGAGCAGGCTTTCTTCAGAGCCGGTGACTTCCTTGCCACTAGAAGTGGACAAGCTGTGGCTGAGATAACCTCCAGCCCAAGACACTGCAAAAAGAATCCCTGCCCTGGAAAGAAGGCTCTAAGATCACCTTGTCTCTGGCTTGTCAGAGGGAGAAATAACTAACAGCCAAGCGGATTCCCTCAACAACGTATACACTTAATGGAACTGCAGGATCTGCTTGAGAGTCACTCATTATGGAGAATCACTGAAGTCAATGGTAGGGCATCACAGAGCAGAAAGAGATGATCTCTAAAATTCCTTCCAATTTGAAGTTTTTGTGATTGATACATTAAGAAACGTTTGTGTTTAATACCCAAATTGGAGCAAAATAACATGACTGACCAAATCCTTATGTAACTATTAGTGCTAGGGGCTCAATTTTTACAGAAGAAATGTGAAAAGATAAAATTTAATTAATCACAAATTAGTACTTCTTGAGAAAACGAAGACCAGGAAATACTTGAATGCTAGAAAAAAGTGTCAACTGATAAAGCAATTCCTGCTTTCATAGCTTACCAAAAATTTGTGGTATTTTTAAGTATTCTCCCTGTCTGTTTACACACAGTAAGTCCTCCATCTAGTCAAATATATCCCAATACACCCAATTTTATTTACAACTCAGCCTACTTTTTGAGAGTCTCTTACATATACACACTCATTTTCTCATCTGGGATTTATACAAATTAGTAAAGTGCCTGTTACAAGGACCAAGCAAAGTTGGAAAAACAAAAAACAAAACCACACTTCACAAATATAGAAGCTGAAGGCTTTTTTTCCCTTGTGGTTTTCTTAAGATTTTACCAAGAGCCTGCGGTGGTATATCATAATAATTGAGTTTAGAAGATAACTATCAAGGGTGTATCAAAATATTTTTACCAATTTATATTGAGATGCTTGGTTTCAATATGGGCAGTCTTTCAAATGCCTGATTAAATTCACTCGAAGCTTTGTTTGCCAAAGCATTTCACATCCTGGGAAAATAAAGCCAAATATGCTGTTTTTCTTTGTTCTCCAGTGAGCCATGCAAAGTTAGAGAGAGCTTAAATGGAAAAAAAAAAAGGAAAAACAAAAAATCTCAATAAATCCCCTCTAAATCAGATTGACCTTTTCTAGGCAATTTTTTCTACGTCTTGGCAGAGACGGAGTCTATATCCTTCTCTTTTCCTAGGCTCACTCTGTGTGGCCCACTTCCTGTGGCTGTTCCATTCTCTGAAATGACAACATTTTTGGACTACAGTAGCTTAAAAAGCGTTAATTCCCAGTCATTGGAAATAGCCTACATTTCACTCAAGGCAAAGAAACTGTTCCTGCTTTCTGACACTTGAGCTTTATTGCCGCTGACTTCAGGCAACTCGAATTCGGGGAGGTGAGAATCGCTTTCTTTTGGAACCATTTCCTTCGTGCTTTGCTTTGCCACTTGGCCTTCCCCGGCCCCCCAGCCGGGCTGTCAGCACATTCTCTCCTCAGGGTGGTGTGGGAAGAAGGGCCGAATCTGGAGGAAGAGTTTATTTTAGGTAAATTTAATCAAGCAGTGAGCTTTTATTTTTACTGTTTATATTTTGGGGAAAAAAAGAGCTCACTTTAGAATGGACAGAATTCTGAAACTGCAACTAAGTTTTAAAGCTTCTCAGTTTTGCAGATGATGAAACAGTCTCGGACCTCTCCACATCTTCCCTTTACAGCTTGTTTGAATGTTTTGACAGAAAGAAAGAGTTTTACAATATACTCAAAATAAAACCCAGTTTTCTTTGGTCTACAAAAGCAGGCAGATACCTTTTGCAGACCTTGTCCGAACATGACCTGGGAAAAACGTCCCTAATACGAATGGTCTAGTGGGGGAAACCATTCCAGCTTCCTCTCTTTTTCAGATTTACAAAAGTCAGATTAACATGTCATCTTGAGTACGAGCGAATTTATGAACCCAGTAGTAAGCACAGCATTAATTACAACAAGCCTGATTTTCCATGGTTTATGAGTATGCAGATTCAAAATTCACATTTTACTATAAGCTAATACAAACACAAGTCACCGCCGAGAGGTTCTGACTGATAGAAGTTTGGTCTTATTGAACTTCACCTTGAGTGGATTCCCTGACAAATACAAGACAATCAACTTAATTTTCTATCTTATCATTGCTGTCTATACAGTGGATTGTCAACATACTCTATTCAGTATTGTTGGGTACTGGAAGTTGAACATTAATTATATGGTGAGGGGTTTACCCATTCTCACTTTTAAACCACCTAACGACCCTATGGGGTAGTTATCCCCACTTACCAGATGGAGATACTGAGACTCATGGAGTAAATTGGAGTGCAGATATAGATATTATTATGTATGCTGTATATTATGCATACATTTTATATATATATATATATAGTATATATATATATATATTTCTGTGTCACACAGTTATTACGTACAACTTTATTAGGGACATTTGATATATTGGTAGAACAGGGACTTTGCAGTAATAGAGACTTAAACTCAAATGTTAGCTTCCCTTGAACAAGTTATTCAATGCAATTTAACTCAAGTAATAAAATCAGTTGTCTCAAAGGTACATTCCCTAGAAGTTGGCTCCTGTCTGCCAAGACCAGTTTTCCTGAGAAGGTTGAACATGTCAGGTGGCAGCTATTAGCTCACGTTATTCTTAGCAGCTGAAGATGGGTGTCCCAGCAGGTTAAGGTGAGCAGGGTGGGGCATTGACAACATCTACTATATCAGTTTCTGTTGAATGCCTGCTAGACGCCATCGACTGTATCCCTCACCATACAGGAACTCAACATGCAATAGGAGGAAAGCTAAGTATGACAAGGGTCAGACTAGAAGTATATGGTCTGTTTTATATGCCTGGGGTAGGGGTGGGAAGATGGAGGAGGAGGATAAGGGAGAGGGGCAAAGGGGCTAATGGTACCAATAGGAACTGACCCTTGAGGTGCCTCTTGGAAACCTTCAGAAGTCAATGGATAAGATGGAAAAGGACATTTTAGACAATAAACAGTGCAAATAAAGGGAACTTGACATATCACGGCAACTTTAGGGGCAGCATTAGGTCTCTATAACTAGGATGATCACTAGGATGAAGGAGAGGAGGACACTGTAGGAGAGCGGACTGGAAGGCGAGTAAGAACCACCTTGTGGAGGGGCTTTTATAGCCTAAGAGTGGAATTTAATACTGAGGTGATAGAAAGGTTGAAACAAATTGCTACAGGATGACAGTCTCAGGTCTTTGCCACACCCCTGGCAGTAATTACTTACATACATTTTGCTCCGTAATTAGATTGATACAATGTTGCCGCATTGGTTTCTACTTCTCTCCAACCTCCATTCTCCTGGGAATATCTGAAATGTTGGTTGGATAGTTTTGCCATAATAATATAGTTGATTAAAATACATGAAGAATAACTCTGAGGTTGGTGTCAAAAAGGAGCGCATTGCCTTATTCCACATGCCAGCAAGTACGTGGCTGGCGCACAGGGACACAGACTTGCAGAAGCTGGCGGTGGGAGTCTCCTCCAGGCTTCTGCAAGCCAGTGCGCACTCTGCCACTTACTCCCTGATCTATGAGATCGTTCCACATCCGACTCTTTGAGCTCTGTAAGTCACGTGGCTGTTAGACCCCCTAACTTGCTAACTTGCTTTGCTTTTCCTTAAACCCACAGCTCACACCGTTGAACACTCATAGGCTTCTCCAGGGTGGAGACCGAAGGCTTATTTTTGCTTACAGTCACCATTGTTTCCTCTCCATTTTGATCTTTTTTCCTCTTCCTGTCATAGAGTTGTATTGCTTTTCCATATGGCCTCCCAGTGAAGCAGGTCCTCTGTGTGCTCTGTGGCGCTCCCCTGAATTCCAGCCAAGGTGCGTGCTTTAGAAGTGCTCTTTGGAAAGAAGCACAGAGCATGGTCTGAAGTGTACAGCGGTGGGAAATAAGAAGTGCAGAGTCCAGTGTTCAGCAGAGGACAGACACACAAAAATGTCACTGTTCATGATAGCAAAACTGGAAGCAACCCAAATGCCTTTTTTTGTAGAAGGTAGGGGGCATGAATAATAAGAGTACAGTTACACAATAGAATCTTATGTAGCTGTCAAGCAAATAGATTACAGTCCCACCCAGTAATATCAATAAATATAACAATATAATTTTAAGTGTAATCAGTCCCCCATTTACATACAGCATGATACCACATTTATAATATTAAAAGCAATCCAATACAAATAGACATTTTTAAGAATACAAATAGAGATAATAAAACCATATCATAAAAGAAAAAAGGGACTAACAAATAGGATTTGAGATGGGGGTTACCTTGCATGGGGGGAAGCAAAGGAATGGAATGGGCTGGTATAAAGGTGTATGTCAAGGTTCTAGCTTTTATTCTGAATGTTGGTTTCATGTGTGCTTATTAGATAATAAAGAGTAACCAAAAATTGTAAGCCAGTTACATAAAGATGGTCAGTATGGACCAGTGACAGGAGTGTGTCATGATCCATGGATTCTGATTAAATGAAGTCTGTGTACCTGAAATCCAAAACGAAAACCAGAGATAACTCATGTTGTGATTCAGGAGATAGAAGGGAGTAGCAACACTTACAGCATGAGCTGTTTTGAGAATTAGGTGAGAAAAGCTGTGAGGAGTAAGTATAGAGGTGTAACTACAAATTCAGGAGTGAAAAAATAACTGCATGTCTTTATTTGAATTAAATTGGTTGAAATTTGACTCCTAACTTGAAGGGGCTTCAATTTGAGTTTTCAGTGAGGTTCACCTCTCTCTCCTGAACCAATTTCCTGATGAAAGTTGAAGCAAGGGTCTTTCTTCCAGAGCAGAATGAAGTTGGGTACCTCATGCTGGTCAGCCTTGTCTGAGTGATCCCTCAGCTCTGGCGGCTTCATAGGCTCTTAGCTGAACTCGGGATGAGGGTGCAAGACTGGGAACCACAACTGCCGGAGTTTGGCCTTGGTGGCTGTAGAGTGCATCTGTTTCTCTCTGACCTTTCCACCTGGATCCAGTCCTAGTTAAGATCCAAATAGCCTTGTCCTCTTCCCACTTTCTGGGTGTCTTCTCTCTCCTTGTCCACAGAGTCACCCCACTTCCCTCTGGAATATCTGGTACGTTCTCTTCAGTAAATTAAAAATTTTCCAAATGATAGGGAAACATTGACTTCAAGCAGCTTCTGTTCAATGGCCTGGAAATCAGGGAAGGCAAGACACTACTCTGGGAAGATGAGACATTAAAAAAAAAAAAAAGTAAGAAGGAGAAACACAAATATTTTAGAAAAATTTCCTGCCCATATGTTGAGCACTGGTCAAGTGGCCTTAGGTGCTCAGTAAATATTCTTGACCTGCCTCCACCCCCAAGTTAATAATAAGGAGGATGGCTTTTGTTTCCCTCCTGGGCTTAGGAAATCTTATACCCCAAAACGAGAGGAGGATCTCAGTTGGGCACTGTGGAGAAACCTGTACCTGAGTTTGCCTCTTCCAACTCTGCTCTTCGTTCTAGAGAACAAAAATGCTAACCCATATGTTCTGGTGCCAGAATAGTGTGACATATGTAGGAGGTGCTCAGTGAGAATTTCCTGATGGACAAGTCCAAAATAAAAGGTGTGAAAGTATCATTTTTTTTCTCGAAAAGAGGAAATTTTGGATGAAGGCAGAGTTTGGTGTGTTCTCAAAGTGGCTCATGTGTTCCTGTGGTTGGCACACTTCAGCCCATTTCCTGTTTCCAGAAGCTGGATATTCTCCAGTGCAAGGGAGAGGACGAATGCTTCCCTGGAGTGGGACTTAGATCATCTGTACATGCTGTGAGACAGCCCACCACCCAGAACCACTCCCACCACCCATCACAACATAGAAACTGAGCTCAGTGCTCTGCTTTCCTTTCCTCTTCATTGGTTCATGCAAGCAAACAAGATAACGCACTCTTCTCCCTTAAAAGAGCAATAGTTTAGTCTGAGAAAAGTCATTTCTAAATAACAAACAGGGGATTCAGGAAGAAGTTCCTTTGACCCCTAGCAGTTCCACAGAGGTAACCTACTCATTACAGGGACCTCTTCTTGAGTAATCAGCAGCCAATCTATCCAGATGGCCCCGTCCTATCACTGGGTGTTGCAATAACATTAAAAGAAACCATGCTTTGTGTTGGCTGATTTGAAAATGGATCTCTGTTGCGGAGACAAATATAGAAACCTTATCAGGTTACTAATCTGCCATTGAACGTGGGCCTCAAAGGAAAGTCATAATCATGCTTGTCATATCTGTCTTCAAAGGCTGTCACAAATATAGCTAAAGAATTACAAAAGCACCTGCCTCCACCTTTATCGGCTTCCCTTCAATTACTCTTTGTCTTTGAACACATCAACTGGCTTTATCGTAATTAGATGATGATACTGAACAAAATCATGATTTCTGACCTGACCTTGTATCCATGTTTATTGTTGTTGTTATGAAATTCAATTAGAGACTTAGGGCCATTGGAAATTCATCTATTTTATCTACAGTTGTTGATAAATGTTTTTGAAAGAATAAATAAGTATATGCATTCAGATATATTGACTATGTGAAAGGTGTGTAAAGCTACCTTTTTTTTATAATCTTACCTAAAAAGTCTCTATAATTTCATGCAATATTCTATTTGAAATTATTTTAAAAATCTATTTTTCTCTGTTTAAAGATCGAAAATAGAGGCTTACTATCTGCTGCATAAAACTTCCATTTTTTTTAATTAAACCACTTTCCAGGCTTAACAGCTGACTAGCCCCTTGATTTTAACTTTTTTTGTTTTATCTTATTTTGCAAACCCAGATCTCTTCCAAAGAAGTATTAAAATGAGCTTTGTTGCTTAAAACTGTCAAACTAGATCTCAGATTTCTAGTACTTATTAACATTACCAGCTCTGAGCACAATAGAAAGATAAACTCACTGTTCCTATGAGTTTAATGATTATCCATACTTAGAAGTGTATTTGATATTAACATTTAAAAACTCATTGCTAAATTATAAGCAAATGAGATATTTTGAATAAAACAATTATCCTAAAATACAAGTGTAGACAGTTGATTAATTGTTGGAAAACATTTGGTCTAGGTATTTTTTACTTTTGGTATTGTGTACATTTGGCTAATAATAGTTTCTACAATTGTGAAGTGCTTCTTTATTGGAAAGTCTTGTTTCCTTTATCCTTTTCCCAATTGCAGGATCTCCAACTAGTTTTTTTTTCATAAAATTTATTTTGTAGAACAGTCTTAGATTTACAAATAAATTGCAAAAATAATCCACAGATTTCCTAGACACTTCCAACCAGTTTCCCCTCTTACTGACACCTTGTTATTATGGTACATTTGTTATAATTCTTGAACCAATATTGATATATTATTATAATTGAAGTCCATACTTTATTTGGGTTTCCTTGGTTTTTACCTAAGGTCCTTTTTCTTTTCCAGAATCCTTGGGCTTCTCTTGCTTGAGACAGTTTTCTCCAACTGTCCTTGTTTTTGATGACCTTGACAGTTTTGAGGAATACTGGTCAGATATAGTATCAACTTTCCTTCGACTGGAATTTGTCTCCTCTTTTTCTGATGATTAGATGTGGGTTTTGAGGAGGAAGGCCACTTCCCTCCTCAAAAGTGGCAGAGGCAAAGTGCCACTTTAATTATATCCTGGGAAGAATCCATTAAATCAATTTAATTTATATTATTGATGTTGACCTTTGTCATTTGGCTAAGGTTAGTCTTTGTCAGATTTCTCCACTCAAAAGTTACTCTTCTCCCAAACCTTCTCCCTCCTTTCCATGCCGCACTCTTTGTAAAGAAGTGGTATGAATGGCCCACACTTCAGGGGTGGGGCTCCTACGTACATTATCTGGAATTCTTTTGCAGGGGATATTTCTCTTCTCCCCCATTTACTTCTTTATTTGATCAATCGTTTATATCATGGTGGACTCATGGGTGTTTGACTTATACTTGGAGTTCTCATCCAGCCCTGCTCTATTTTGTTGCTCACGTGGTTCCAGCTGTGACCAGGCAGGCTCTTTTAGTGGCTCCACTGTCCTTTGACTTCTATCATTGCAGGATATGTGAAAAAAATGATTTTAGCTCCTTCTTACTTTTTGGTGCTCTAACATGCTCCAGGCTTATATTGTGTATTTTCTGCCCCAGACCTAGAGTCAGGCATTTCTCCAAGGAGTCCTGGTTTCATTTTATTGGTACTAGAATAGACAATCTGGGTGCCGCGTATTTGCTACCCGAATGTCATTGCATCCAGGTGCTCTCAATTGACTGAACAAGGAAACATGTCTTTATTTTACTCCGTGTATACACCATATCTATAAATAATTATGTAACTATCTGTCTCTATCTTACGCTAAACAGAAGTTCACACTGATGTCTCCAATCTAATCCATGACCACATGGGTCCTGTCCATACTCATCTCTGAACTCCCACTCCAATGGGGAGACACCTGGCTGCCACCAGCCACCATCCATTGACCTAATTACTCAGTTCCAGCATACATGTATCACAGTATCAGAATTCTTTGTGCATACTTCCATGGGAAACAGCTCGATCAACTAGAATCCAGTGATAATGCACAATTTCTTTTGCCTTTAGTCATAGAGACTCCATTCATTTTCAAAGTTCCATGGGTCTGTACCTTTATCCCCACCACCTTTCAGTGAGATTGCTTTATATATATGTAATATAGTTAGATTGTTTTGACATATTCTACATTCCATTCTGAGATCCCCTGACACCCTAAATATTTTTTTTTCACTTTGCCTACATTAAGGTTCACTCTTGTGTTAGCATTCTGTGGGTTTTCAGAAATGCAGACTGTCATGCATTCCAAATTACAGTGTCATAAAGAATGGTTTCACTGCCCTGACATCTCCCCTGCATCCCATCTATTCAACCCTCCTCCGTCTCCCTGAGTCCCTCACAAACACTGATCTATTTACTCTTCATATATTTTTAATTTCTCCATACTGTCATCTAATTGAGATCATATGGAATATAGTATGTTCAGGCTGATTTAAAGAAATGAAAGCACTTAGCATACGCATTTAAAATTTATGTTTTTCATGCCTTGCAAGTTCATTTCTTTTTATTGCTGAATAATATACCATTGCATAAATGTATCACAGTTTGTTTATGCACTTACCAATGAAAGACATCTGGCTGCTTCCAAGTTTTGACAATTATGAATAAAGCTGCTATAAACATCCATATGCAGATTTTTGTGTTGACATAACTTTTCACATCAGTTGGGTAAATAGCTAAGAGAATGATTGCTAGATTATATGGGAAGACTACGTTTAGCTTTGTAAGAAACTGTCAAATTATATTCCAAAGTGGCCGGATCATTTTTGCACTCCCATCAGAAATGACTAAGAGTTCCTATTGCTCCACATTGTCACCAGAAGTTGCTATTGTCAGTTTAAAAAAACTGTTTGCCATTCTAATAGATGTATAGCAGTATCTCATTGTTTTAATTTGCAATTACCTAATGGCAAATGATATTGAGGTCTTATTTGCTATCTATCTTTTTGGCGAGGTGTCTGTTCAGATCTTTTACTCATGTTTTAGTTGGGTTATTGGTTTTCTTACTGTTGAATTTGAAGTGGTCTTCGGTATATTTTGGGTGAAAGTTCTTTATCAGATATGTGTTTTGCAAAGGTTTTTTTACCTCAGTCTGTGGCTTGCCTTTTCATTTTCTTAACAGTGTCTTTGCAGAGAGAAGTTTTTAATTTTAATAAAGTCTAACATCAGTTTTTTTTCTTTTCTGTGTTATGCTTTTAGTAATGTATGTAAAAATTCTTCACCAAACCCAAGATCACCTAGATTTTCCCCTATGTTTTATTCTAAAAGTTTTATCGTTTTGCATTTTACGTAGAGGAGAATGATCCATTCTGAGTTACTTTTCATGATACTTTTGCACATGGATATCCAGGTTTTCCAGTATGATTTGTTTAAAGATTAGCCTTTTTTTCTTCCAGTTTTATATAGATATAATTGACATACAGCACTGGGTAAGTTTAAGTTGTGCAGCATAACAATTTGATTTATATATATCATGAAATGATTACCACATTAAGTTTAGAAGATGATCTTTTGTCCATTAAATTGCCTTTGCTCTTTTATCAAAGATCAGTTGACTGTATTTGTGGGGGGAGTCTGTTACTGTGCTCTTTATTCCATTTTGTTAATCTATATGTCTACTCTTTTGCCAGTACTATACTGTCTTGACTTCTGTAGTTTTATAATAAATCTTGAAGTTGAGTGCTGTCAGTTCTCCAATTTTCTTCTTCTTCAGTGTTGTGTTGAATATTTTGGGTTTTTGTCTTTCCATGCAGACCTTACAATCAGTTTGTCAATATGTCCAAAATAGTTTACTGGGATTTTGATTGGGATTATCTTGAATCTACAGATAAAATTTGAAAGAATTGACATCTTAATAATATAGATTCTTCTAATCCATGAACACAGACTAATAATTTGCATAGAATTTTTAAATTAGGTTTTGGTAGGTTTCTGTATATGGATCCTGTACATCTTTTCTTAGGTATATGCCTCAGTATTTCATTTTTTGGTGCTATTGTAACTGGTATAATTTTTTAAAGTTCAAATTCTCATTTGCTGATATATAGGAAAGCAGTTGACTTTTAAATCCTAAAATCTTGCTATATTCACTTATTAATTATGGGAGGTTTTTTGTTTTGTTTTTTCTTTATTCTTTGGGATTTTTAACATACACAATCATGTCATCTGTGTAGAAAAACAATTTTATTTCCTCCTTCCCATCTAGTATACACTTTATTTCCTTTTCTTGTCTTATTGCATTAGATAGAGCTTTTCAATATGAGGTTGAATATACACGGTGAAAGAGGATGTTCTTGCCTTATTCCTGATCTTAGGGAAAATGTGTCCAGCATCACACTATTAACTATGATGTTAGCTTTTGCTTCCTTTTAGAATTAAGTATTTATCTTAGTCAGTTCCAGATGTTATAACAGAATACCATAGACTGAGTGGCTTAAAAACAACACAAATTTATTTCTCACAGTTTTGGAATCTAGGAAGTCCAAGATCAAGGTACCGACAGATTCAGTGTCTGGTGAGAGCCCATTTCCTGGTTCATAGGCAGCCATCTTCTGACTGTATCTTCACATAGTAGAAGGCATGAGAGAGCTCTAAGTGCACTGATAAGTGCACTAATTTCATTGACGACCTCATGACCTAATCATCTCCCAAAGGCCCCAGAAGGGTTGTGAAGTACGGCACTCACAAACAGTGCTCATTTTCTATAAACTCAAGGTAAATTCTATCCACAAATTCCGAATATTAATTGTACACAACTAGGTTTTATGAAGCTTATTAAATCTTAAAGGTATAGGGCAAAGTTATGACTTTTATTTATTGCTAGTTAGTTATATAAGCGTAACAGAACTGCTAGAGCCAGTTAAGATAAAAAAAAAAATTCTAAATGTTTCATCTCTCAGGGGAGTGGATTGAGCTTTTAAAATTTCTTTTACTATGTAGTTATTTAGAGAGATATTTATAATATGAAAGTCCAAGGGTCCTTTTGTCAACCTTATAAATAGGTTTAGAAATTTTATCAGCCCTTGGAAACATGCACATTATCAGCCAGCAAAATTTTTTATCAAGAGTGTCATAGTGATGAAATATCTGATAGCTATGAATATTAAGCCCGGAGTATATTGGGACACATTTCAGTTTGATGTATATTCTTATTTCTTTGGTCTTTTAAAACTTTGCTTAAAGTCTAATGCTAATCATAAGCCTTGGGTAGGAGAGTGGAGTCTGGCTCTTTATGATTAGGTACTGAATTATGTGAAAAAGGTCTGTTTTGGATCACTTGTGTTGTTAAGTATAACATTTCCTAATCCTATTTTGATAAGCCACAGTGAATAAGCAGTCTTTTACTTCATGCATAGATAACATAATAGATTTTACATACTGTCTCAAGAAACACACAAATCCAGAGCTCAAGACATAGTATGTGCTTCCACTGGCTGTTCATTTGTTTTCTTTATCATATCCTTTAATAAACTGTAAATTAAAAATAAAAAGGCAGTATATGCAAAGCTCTACCTTAAAAGAGGCTGTCACTTTTATGTTCGCTCTCTACCTGACTCTTTTGTCCTTCATTCAGTTTTTTTCCAGAACTTTAGCTGTTCTAGTACTTTCTACAAATTCCTATTTCTCACACTAATGGACAGATTGTAAACCTTTCATTTCCTGGTCTTTTAATGCCCCTACCTTTTTTCCCCTGTTCTACTCCAGGGGGGAAAAATCCATGATTCTTGTTCATAATATTATAAACTTTCTCTCCTCTTTGATGCTGTGGAAGTCACAATTGGTTCTTTATTTCGTATTTGTTTGGCTTTTTTAAATATCATTTTCCTGGGGCAGGTGGATGAGGCAAGTCAGTAGGAGAGAGGATTTTGAGAAATAAGATTCAAGAGTCTTAATTTTCTAATTACAAATAGCTTGTCCAGTAGAATTAACAAATTAAGCTACAATTTTAATTTACCTTAATATGTACAATAAATCTCCCCATTCTAATTTTGTATACTTCATTTGTATAGTATCCTTGTAGTGAAGTGAAGATTAGGTGATTAGAACAGTTTTTCTGGGTTATGATTAGTTCCTACTAAAGTTTTGAGAGTGGATAGGCCATCTTTCCAGTCTTGAATTTTTATATGTTGCTCAATGTTGAGTTTTATCTTTGAACATACAGACAACTAAAATTTTTATTTCTGCCAAGTGAACAAATAAATAAACAAATCAAATAACTAGAAGAATCAAGTGGTGTTTAATCTGACCTCCAATATTAGAATTAAAGTCAATATGGAATTTAGTTGCCAAGGTATAGTAGCCACATCATTTAAGTTTTTAAATGATGGAAATGAAAATATTAGCAATGTTAATTCTAATTTGAGTTAGCCCTGTATTAAAAAAATCAATCTGAATTTAGAAATCTGTCATTTGATTTCTTCTGTTTATAACAATGGTTGTGGATTGTTTTTAAGTATCTGACAAAGGCCCTTTGTCTTCATTAGAGAAGGCAATCACATTTCAGGAATTAAGAGATTTCTTACTTCCAGATTTGAAATAGGTCCTCCACTGTATTTATTTTTTTTAATCATTATGTCCAAAAGGAATCATTATGGATCTTTCTTGCAACA
The DNA here is from genome assembly GCF_048564905.1 of Vicugna pacos. Taxonomy (NCBI): domain Eukaryota; kingdom Metazoa; phylum Chordata; class Mammalia; order Artiodactyla; family Camelidae; genus Vicugna; species Vicugna pacos. The sequence goes on from NC_132988.1 coordinate 46,266,450, forward strand.
GAATTAAGTTTCTTGTCTTAGTTGTTTTTAAAGGGGATCACATCAAAATCAAATGATGTCCAGCTTCTGACCTCAAGGAAAAGCTAGAAATCTCTGGAGGAGGATGCTGCTTGTGCTTACCTGCAGAAAAAGATTTTAGCCTTCTTGGTGAATAAAGCCCTTAAGATGAGGAAAAAACAGAAATTAACATGTTATCATGCATCAATTATCTGGCAGCTGTCTAAAAAAATGTGTGATAAATAAAATTTGGAGAATATTTGACAATATTTTGGGTTCAAAATTTGGAACCGGTTTCAAGCGTTTCTTCTATTCACTTTCATTTACTCTTGTCAAAGAGTTATTTCCTGTTTTTTTCAGAAGACTCTTTTGAGAAGTTTAACTGAAGGACTGAAAAGCTTCTTAGTCATTAAATGGCTCTAACAAATAACATTTGTAACTTTTTGGAGGGGCACAATGGATGAGTGAATCAGAAACCAACTGAATTTTAAATGACAGATTTGATTCAACATTTATCTCCCTTTTACTCTTTAACGTGCTGGTGTAAAATGGGCCATGACCACAAGGCCAAGACACAGTAATGGGTGACTTGATGTGGGGAAGCTCTTAGGGAGCAGTTTCTTGGCAGAGAGTTCTAGGAGCTAATTTGAACCTCAAGTTCAGGGGTTACCCTATGTACACCATGAACTTGCTACTGAAAGGGAAAAATAAAGCCACCTTTAAGAGTGCCTAGGAGAGATAGCTTTATGAGCTTAGATAGCAAGGACAAGTGGAGATAGAAAGATAAATCAAGCAGAGGTCAATCCTTGCGAAGAAACAGAAAGAGATAAGATGTAACACTGGAATTAAGTCCACAAACAAGTAGTAAGAAAATATTCCTTTTACGCCAATTCCAGCACGTGATATTGGGGAAGATGTGGACCTTGCATGACATCAGACTGATTGAGGCAGTTTGTGAAAGAGTCATGGGGACTCTGAGGAGCTTTTATGTTTGTTGGGCATAAATCCCTTCTTCTGTGCATAAGGTACTCACACTTGTAACCATCAAGAGGATAAAACTTAGTTGTGGAACAGAGACAGATTTAGAATCTTCATCTCCATTTCAAAGTCCATAATCTTTAAAATCTCCTGCTAAAACGGGACCAGCTGTTTGGAAAGAAATCAAAGTCAAAGCAGATTGATAAACCATTGATTAGAAGCTTTGCCTTATTCTTACCAAGCCACTAAGATAGTGAGGACAATTCCAGAGGAGAAGGCATCCCTTAATGATGTCGTGAGGATTTGTTTTATTCTTGATTTTGGTAGGACTCAGTTGTAAAGTGGATGCTTTCTCCAGTCAAAAAAGCTTTTCTTTGTTTGTCGTTGTTTCTCCTTGTGCATTTTCAAATATAGGAAAATACACTTTATTGTTAAAGTTTGTCACTCATGATCTTCGGTCTCTGGAGCAGTGGTGTTTTTAACTGTTCAACACTATTCTTTTTGAAAAATGTTTGCTCTCCCACCCAATAAGATTTCGTTGGGACTGCCAGCCATAAAAGCGCATGCCTTGTGATCATGCACATAATATCACACTCCTAGTCCCGGAACTGAGAGTGTGATTTGCACCATATTTTTCTGTGTTCTTGCTAATGTTGATTGGTTCAAAGGGAGGCATGTGACCCAAGGTAGGCCAATCAATGCATTTCTCCAAGAGTCCTCATTTTGGAGGTAGGAGAAAATTCTTGCTTTTCTGGATAATAATGCTTGAAGAGTACTGTATCTGTCAGACTATAATTCAGCTGGTGTTATAAAGATCTCAAGCTAGTATTAAACAAGATAGAAGTTTACTAGTCTATCATGTAAAAGTCTGATCTGTATGGTAGCTCTCCCCAGCCAAGTCATTAAGGGCCCATGCTCATTCTACGCAGTTACCCTGCAATGCTAAGCATTCAGCTTTTGTCTTTTGTCTTGCAGTCCAAGATGACTGCTGCAGCTCCAACTTATGTCTGCATTACAGCCAGTGCAAAGAAAATGAACAGGAGGAGGACACAACTCATCCCCTCAAAGGCATAACTAGAAGATGTGTAAGTCACTACTGCTCAGATCATATTGCCTGTAACTTACATGGCCACACCTATCTTCAAGGAAAGCTGGAGATAGTAGCCATTACATGGATAACCACATGACTAGCTAAACATTCCATCGTAGAAGAAGTGGAGAATGGAATTTAAGGAAACATGTCTATTTTTGTCAAATGTATGCATCAGGGTTTCCTGGAAGCTACTTTTTCTTATGAATGTATGTATAAATGTGTGAACTCTTCTTACAGTTGATAAGAGTCAGTTGGAATATTTGAGTGCATCACATTTTTATATAATTGCACTACTTTCTGACTTTCTAGTTAAGTGGACAAATATATTTATTTATGTGTATGTATGTATGTGTATGTGTTTTACTAAATAAATTTAAGTCAAGCTCTTGTCACTTGTGGTCCAAATAGTCCTAACTAGTATAATCCTGCAAAGGGTGAAGGGAAACTAATTCTAAGTCTTCAAAAATGAATAAAAATAAGAGACTTCCCACTGCTTCTTTTAGGACACAGGATATGCACAGAAGTGATGTCTCCTGAAAACTATGATTGTTATATTGAAAAGGACTATGGAGTATTTGGCTCAAGAAAGATTTAAACTGAGCAAATAATTTAAACTCTCAGAGATTCTTGGGGTTTGATGAAGTCTGAAGATAAGGATAAAGAGGACAGTAATAAATAAGAATAAATAACAAAAAAAGTCATTTCTTAAATAGCTACTATGTGCCAAAAAAATTAAGTATTAAAATAAGTTCATTTAATTTTCACTTCAACTTTATAGTGATGAGTATTGCCCCTATTTTACAAATAATCAGAAAATTTAAATAACTTCTCCAAGATGATATTCTGTGGCTAAATCAGGATTGCATCTTAACTGACTTCCAAGCCAGCCTTAGTCTTTCCTTGTCACCATCATTATCACCATTGGTTTCATCATGGTCATCATCATTCAGTGTCCTTCTTTACCAGCAACCCCATCCTCACAACCACCATTGCTTCCACACCACCACCACTACCATCACCATCATTACATCAGGAGCACTCTCAGCACTACTGCCCGGATCACCACCATCTACAGTACTACCACCAGCTCGCCTGCTTCCAATAAAAACCCCAGAATAATAACTCTTGAAGAGAATATAATACTTACATATTTGTTTTTTCCCATGCAAAGCATAGCCTTAGACATAGAATAGCCAATACAATTAATATAAAAACAAAAAACCCACTCCATATTTTATGTAAGTTATTCATTAATTTTTCTTCTTGTATCTCAGTATACATTGCACATACTGTCCAATTAATTCTCTAGTGAATAGTTTTTATAAGGACAAAGACCTTGATTTGTTAACCATTTTATTAAAAAAAATGAACCTAATATATTTTCATTGTCATTCATTTATTGCAGCAACTAGTCTCTGTAGTGTCAAGCTCTAAATGTGACTTGGGAATGCAATGATGATTAAGAAAATAGGACAACATACAATTGAGCAAGGAATTGTAATGATAAGTGTGAAATGTTAGGAAAGGGTAAATACAGGAAGGAAGGACAAGATATGGCAGAGACACCCCAATTTTTAGGGGTGGGATGGAAAGAGATCCTGCAGGAAGTGATGTTTATACTGAGGCTGGAAGAATGAGTGGGAAATGTCAAGGAAAAGAGGGAAACAGATTGTTCCAGAGGAAACTGCATGGACAAAGACACGAAGATGATACCTTTTTTTTCTAGAAATTGATATTCATTGTGGTGAATCTGGACATGAGAAGGATGGGCTGCAACTGCAGGGGAAGTGTCGAGTCACATGGTTTACATGATAAAAAAGGAGGACTTTATCCTAAGGGCAATGGGAACAATTTAAAACACTGCAAGGCCATCAGAATTGCATTTTAGATCTTCACTTTAGACTGCTGCTTGCAGTGTGGAGAGGAATTACGGGAGTCAAAACTGGAGTCAGGGATTAGGATCATTATTAAATTGCAGTAGTCCAACTGAAATGGTCATCCTCAAGAATTATCTTACTTGAGATGGGAACAGTTTGCTTTCATCTTTGTAAAGGGAGGGAGAGGGGAAGAAATGCACAAAGTCAAGAAATAGTTATGAAGTAGAATCACTATGACTTGTGGTTGATTAAAACAGAGACATGAAAGAGAAGGATGATTTAAAGATAACACCACAGTTTCTCTGTGGGCAACCAGTATCTGGTGATGTAATTCACTTATGTATGGAGGAAAGAAAGTTTTGGAGATGAGGAATAAGTCAAGATTTTTGGTTTAAAAAAAACTTAAAAAGCACTTTTTATTTGGAAGTAATTTCATGCTTAATGAAAAGGTACAAAAATGATACAAATTACCTCTTAGACATTTTATTCTCTCTGTATATGGATGTACATAGATAGATGGATAGATGGATAATAAATCTAGTTATAAATAGATATAGTTATCCCTGAACCATTAAGAGTAAGTTGTTCACATCATACATTTTTATCTCTAAATATTTCAGTGTATATATATATATTTTTTTTAAGAACAAGGACATTCTTTTACATAACCACACTGCCATTTTAGGAATTTTACATTGATGCAACATTTTAATGTACCATCTACATTCCAATTTTGTCAATTGATCCAATTATGTCTTTTATGACGTTTTTTCCCTCTAGAACTGGATCCATTCCAGGATCACATACTGCATTTCATTGTATGTCTCTTTAGTCTCCCCTCATCTGAAATGGTTCCTCAATTGTTTCAGTCTTCCTTTTTTCTTTTTTTTTTTAAGATAGCCTCCTCCTTTTTATAATAGAATATTTTCCATTTGAACTTGTGTGATGTTTTATCTTGATTCAGTTCAGGTTGTGCTTTCCAGATCATGACATTACAGACGTGATGCTGTGCCCATCTCAGGGTGTTACGTTCAGAGATACATGATGTGCATCTGCCTCTCATGGATGATGTTAATTTTGATCACTTTGTTAAGGCACCTTGTCTTTCTAGAGGATAGTTCCTCTTTCTGCCTTGTATCTTATAAGCACTTTATGAAGAGACATTCCAGCACATACAAATAAACATATGCTCTTCATTAAAATCTCTTACTCCCAACCCCGATGATTTATCATCCATAGATGATTCTTGCATGAGCCAATCTTTACTACGTTGGTTACAAAATGATTTTCCAACTCCAGGACTCTCTCCACATTTATCAATTAGCATTGTACTCTAAGAACCTTTCTTTTTCCCCTATGCATTTGATTTATTTATATACTTATTATACCTAAGCGCATGTGGACTCCTGTTTTTCAATGGTTTATAATTCATTACAACCTTTAATTATTTTAGTGCACAAATTGTCCCATATTTGGCTAGCTTTCAATTTGCTCTCAGATTTTAGATGCGAATTCTGCTGCAGTTGATATTTCGTTTGAATTCAGGACATTTTAACATGGGATTCTTTGTTAAGCTGGTTCCACATTGATGAATTCGCTTTTGTGCATGTTGAGTATTTATTGTCCGTAAGACATAAAAGTGGAGATGTCCAAGAGATTGCTGGATATATAGGTCTGGACATCAGGAAAGTAATTTAGACTAAACCATTGCCTTGAGAACCCTCAGCTATATTCATGGTAATTGAAGTCTTTAAGGTAGATAAGATTGCTGAGTATCTCAGTGAGTAGCTATCTAGAGCATAAATCTAAGATAAATGATATTAACTAAAACAATTACATGAATAACAACAAGTACTGTGAGTTTACGTGAAATTACAGAAGTAGTACCTATGTATTACAGACAGTTAAAAAAATAAAAAATAAAACTAGAAGCATTTTAGAGACTTTTTGCAGGTTGCCTAGTGAGTAATGGACTTGGTCAACATTAGAATTCTATGTTACTTATTATTCCTTTCTGCTGCTTATTCTCTATTTCCCACTGAATGTTATCTTTTAAAATATACCTGGAAGAAACCTGCTTGTAATATTTGTGTTGGTCCAAACTGAGTTTAAAACTTACCTCATAACAAAGAATCCCATGTTAAAATGTCCAGGATTCAAACCAAATATCACGTCTAAGAGCTGAAAGCAAATACTCCCTAGTCTGTCTGCTGAAATGTCACCTTTTACTGCTCCTTGTGGACTGGCAGAACTCAGGTGCTCTGTGAGTGGGCAGTTAACCATGCCTAAGAAGTACTAGGAATGAGAGGCTTTGTATTTAATGGAAATTTCCACTAAAGCAGATGCCGCACCACCAACACACAAAATTAACCTTGCTGATTATAAATTTTGTGCCTGTATTTGTTTTCTTATAGGAAAGGGAGTAATGAGAACAAATTAAGCCATATGGGATTGAGAAACATGAAGTTAGGAGAGAGTAAACTCAGGATACAGAGCACTAGTGTGGAAGATGAACTGGCTGTCAGGGTTAAAAAAAAATCACGGAAACATGTGGTTTCAGTCACGTGACTGAAAAAACGCAGTTTTAGAAAGAGGGATGGAAGATACTCCTTTGAGGATTTCACAGAATTCTTGGGCTGGTTGTCATTCTTAGCTGAGCTGATGGATTGGTGTGGCAGAGATAACAGTAGATAGAATCAGCATTCCAGTTAAAACCTCCCAGAAAGTGATGGCATGAGTCAGTGACAGTTGTCCTTAATGCTCCTTTATAATTCTGTTATTTAAAATGTTTATATTTGTAATTAGAGATTATATTTGCCGGCTGTTCATTGTGTGCTTGAAACAGTTCCAAGTGCTTAGCATATATTGAAGTATTTAATCTTCAAAACAAACTTCTAACATATGTAGTTTTACAATTTCCATTTTTCAGATGAAAAGATTAACCCATAGGAATGTTGAGTAGCTTGCCAAAAATTGTGCCACTGGACAACTAAATATTATCATGATCCATTTAGCTTCTTTCCAAAGATGTAAGATTAGAGGAATAAACCATATTCTAAAACTTACGTAAATGAGTTGATTAATTCACTCTTGGCCAAAGTCATTTTTTTAGCTCATTGTGTTCTCCCACAAACAGTGCTAATATGTTCCACATCCTTTTGAAAAACGCTAATTCTCTAATCTGATACTGCAGTGTAAATTCATATTGAATGCTTAGTGTATTTCTATTTTTGTATGTGCATAACACATAGAAAATGTAAATTCTCAGAGAGTATTATTTATTTATGATATATATTTGTGAGAAGGCCGATGATAATTGTCTCCATATTAATGAACTTGATCTCATTTTCCCTGCAGTTTAAGGATGTCATTTAATATTTCAATATATCTTAAAGATATGTCACATTATTTCATAATATTGTAAATTTTATTACACAATTTTAATAAACTGAGTGAAAATGACAATAATGTAAGTTCATTGCAAGTATTATCTTAAAAATCTCTTTTGTAGAACCCCTTAATTCCATTTACAGAATGTAATATTTAAATTTGTTCTTTAGTATCTACATAGCTTATAAAATATTCTGTTATTCATGGAATTATTCTTAATTTCATTAGTAGCACGGATACTAACATTCATTATTTTGTGGACTCTCTTACAATGATTCTTGGAGACCAATTGTTGCTGTGCATAATTCAGTGAATCACTAAAACATCTGTTGCTACTTTTTTAAAAAGTTGATCGTGTACATAAATTACCTGTCAGCCATAGCCTGGGCTCCATCTATTGCGTGATGTATGCCACTGGGAAATGGACTTTTTTCCAGGAATTAATTTTTAAGGCTTTCAAACATAAATGACCCCTTTGTATACACTCTGTGTAATTTTAAACATAACATATCCACTAATACTTTTGCTTTCCTTATGAACATTATATCATGAGCAATAAAGCCTCATTATCAGACTGGATGATTGCATCTATTGTAATCAAAATGTGCTTGACTGGAGTTCACTACTTAGCTAATCTTATACATCTTTCCCGATGCTGTCGATTTTTCTTCAGAAAGAATCGTGGCTTGCAGAAGAGAAGAAATTATTTCTTATTTTTTCGTTACCCTACTTATAAACTCTCACATGATGATAACTAATTTTACTTTAGTGTGGTGGAGCCCGTCCTATTTTGTAATAACTTGTGTTGCCCTGTAGGAAACAACTTGTTAAAATAGTTTTAAAATAAATCCAATGTTGGTATTATGATTTTCAGTATTTTTCTCTGAATCTCATTAACATGATACACATTTGCCAATTTTATCTTTCAAATCTTTCCTGTCAGCAGTCTCCCCCTTTCTTCCTCTTTTTTTTTTACAGCTCTGTGTATAGATGAGTCATATGTTATTTTACACATTCACCAACAGTGGAATTTAAATTTACCCTAGTTTTCACTGCAAAAAGTTAACATTGTCTTACATATGTCTTTGCAAACTTTCTTCAAATGTATCTATAAAAAATCCTGTAAACAGAATTTTTGGAACAGGAGGCATGTGTACTTTTTTGTACTGAGGTGGAGAAATTGGAATAGGACTGTTTGTGACCAGATTTCTAAATTCTCCTATTTTCCTAAATCTTTCATCTTTTAGTAGGGGTTGTAAAATGCTTGTTTTATTGTTTTAATTATATAAACAATGCATGAACTTATATTTGATGAAAAATTATGTGGAGAAAAATATTTCATTCCCTTTTAAATCTCTGCCAGATTGTTTTGTAAAGGAGGGGCATGCATACATACACACAGATACGGATATTTTTCCTTTTAATAAAAATAATGTGGATTATATTATACATATTGTACTATGAATTTGTCAGATCATTAAGTCAAATCTTTTTCTGTTTTCCTTTTTAAATCAACTCTACTGAGGTATAATTCACATACAATAAACTGTATGCATCCATTTAAAATGCACAATTTGATGTTTTAACAAATGTTTACACCCTTGTAACCAACACAATTAAGGTATGAAACACTTCCATCAAACTACAAAGTTCCCTTGTATTCCTTGACAGTCAGTGCCTTCCCCAGTCTTGGCCCCGTGCAACCACTGATCTGATTTCTATTATCCTGAGTCAGTTTTGCCAGGTTGAAAAATTTGTGTAAATGGAATCATGCAGGAATTGGTCTCCTGTGTTTGGTGTATTTTTTGATACCAGGCATTCATTTTGGGGGAATCATTCCTGTTGCTGCATGTGCCAATAGTTTGTTCTTTTATTACTGAGTGTATCTATATATGAATGTGTTTATGTATTTACCTCGGATGGACATTTCAGTGCTTCTGGTTTCTAAGTGTTATCAACAGAGCTTCTCTATACATTAGGATGCAAATAATATTATTTGTTTTGGGTAAATACCTAGGAGTGGAATCTCTGGGTAATATGGGAGGCATATCTTTCATTTTATACAAAACTGATAAGCAATTGTCCAACATGATTGCACCATTTTATATTTCCTCCAGCTTTCAAAAGCAGAAACTGTTCATTTTGGTGCAGATCAATTTATCAGCATTTTCTTCCTAATAGTCTGAGAAATTAGTTTTTTACAGAGAAAACTCTGCCTCTGTGAAGTTTTCTCTTACGATTTCTTCTAGAAGTTCTATAGTTTTAGCTTTAAGATCATTTTAAGTTAATTTCAGTGTATGTTATCAGATAAGCATAGAGCTTCACTTCTTTTCCATGGAAATATCCAATATTTTAACACTTTTTTATATGTACCACATTTTCTTTTTTAAAATTTATTTTTCAACTGATGTATAGTTGATTTACAATATTGTATTTGTTTCAGATTCAAAACTTTTAAAGATTATACTGCATTTAGAGTTAATATAAAATATTGGCTGTATTTCCTGTGCTATACAATATATTCTTGTATCTTATTTATTTTGTGTATAGTAGTTCATACCTCTTAATCCCGTATCCCTATCTTTCCCCTCCACTCTTCCCTCTCCCCACTGGTAACCACTAGTTTGTTCTCTATATCTGTGAGTCTGTTTCTTTTTTGTTATATTAGTGAATATTAGTTTTTTTGTTTGTTTGTTTTAGATTCCATATACAAGTGATAACATGGAATATTTGTCTTTCTCCGTCTGACTTATTTCACCAAGCGTAAAACCCACCAAGTCCACCCATGTTGTTGCAAACGGCAAAATTTCATTCTTTTTAAGACTGAGTAATATTCCATTGTATGTATGTACCACATCTTCTTTATCTGTTTAGGTTGCTTCCATATACTGGCTATTGTATATAATGCTGCTACGAATATTGGGGTGCATATATCTTTTCAAATGAGTGTTTTTGTTTTCTTCGAGTATATACTTTAAGTGGAATTGCTGAATTATATGGTAGTTCTATTTTTAGTTCCTGGAGGAACCTCCATACTGTTTTCCACAGTGGCTGCACCAATTTATATTTCCACCAACCGTGTACAAGGATTCCCTTTTCTCCACAGCCTCACCAGCATTTGTTATTTGTGTTCTTTTTGATGATAGCCATTCTGACAGGTGATACCTCATTGTGGTTTTGATTTGCTTTTCTCTGACGCTTAGCAATGCTGAACATCTTTTCATGTGCCTGTTGGTCATCTGTATGTCATCTTTAGAAAAATATTTATTCATATCTTCTGCCCATATTTCAGTCAGGTTGTCTTTTTTTTTTTGATGTTGAGTTTGCATGAATTGCTTGTGTATTTTGGACAGTAACTCCTTACTGGTCATATCATTTGCAAATATTTTCTCCTATTTAGTGTGTTGTCTTTTCGTTTTGTCAGTGGTTCCCCTTGCTGTGCAAAAAAGCTGTTAAGTTTAATTAGGTCCCTTTTAAAAAATTTTGCTTTTGTTTCCTTTGCCTTAGGAGACAGGTCCAAAAAATTATTGCTATGACTTATATCAAAGAGTGTTCTGCCTGTGTTTTCTTCTAGGAATTTTGTAGTTTCCAGTCTTAACATTTAGATCTTTAATTGATTCTGAGTTTATCTTTGTAAATGGTGTAAGAAAATGTTCTAATCTCATTCTTTTACATGTAGCTGTCCAGTTACGCCAACATCATTTATTGAAGAGACTGTCTTCTCTGCATTGTATATTCTTACCTCCTTTATTGAAGATCAGTTGACCATAAGTGAGTGGGTTTATTTCTGGGTCCTGTATTCCGTTACATCATTCTATGTGTCTCAAACACTCAAAGAGATCCATAGCCAGATTTCTGAATCTCTTTTTCTAGATAGCTATTCTTTTCCAGTGTTCTGTCTCACAAATTCCAGCCACCTCAGCCTCCCTCACATTCTGATCTCTCCCTTTCACTCAAAATATCACCATGTTCTTCTTGCACCAAGATCCAGGAAGGTACCTCCAGGCTCAAAGCTGAGGGGTCCTTGCTGATCACGTTCTTTGTTTCTTTTTTTCAAGATTTACAGTCCTGTCCAGCATCTGAAAACACTTGTTTCAGATGGATTTTGTACAGTTTCTGTTTCTCTGAGACGGCCAGTCTAGTACCAGTTACTCCATCTTCAGTAGAAGTAGAATGATAGGCACATTTTAGTTTAGTAAATTTGCCAAATTTCCTTTCAAGGAGATTACCAACTCTCATTTCTGCCAACTCGGTATGGTGGTGGGTACTTAATTTTCTACCCATTACCAAAACTGTTTCATTCAGTGTTTTAATATTTGCCTATGATTTAGGTTCAGTCAGTTTTACAAATATTAACAGTCATTTGTATTTATTTTTGTTTGCCTATTCGTGGACCTTAATCATTTTCCCATTTATATTGTTCCTTTTAAATTTATTTCTTAGCATTCTTTTTATATTCATTCATCTATTTATTCATTCACTTATTCAACAGATATTTATTGCATACCAGCTACATTCCAGGCCCTGTTCTAAGTGCTGGGGATACAGCAGTAAGTTGATTCTGCATTGATGAAGTTTATATTCTAAAGAATAATGAGGAGAGAAAATTAATACAATATAAACACATTTGATGTATCATGTGGTGGTAAGTAAGTATGGAGAAGAAAAAAGCAGGGTATGGGAAACTTAGTACAATGGAAATACATTACTGAATTGGGGAGAGCTTCTGTTTTATGTATGACTTTTAGAAAAAGATTCCTTGATAGGTAATATTTAAGTGAAAGCTTGGCTGAACAGAGTAAACCATGTGGGTGTCTGGAGGAAGAACATTCCAGTTAGGTGAAACAGCCTGAGCAAAGGCCCAAAGATGGTTGTTCCTTGGTGTGCTGGAAAGATTAGAAAGGGAGCAGAGGGATGGTAACATTGTGGTCAATGAGATAGTTGGAGAGGGTAAGTAGATTAGGTAGAACTTGGCAGGATATTATAAATGCATTGTTGATTCATCTGAGTAAGATGGGAGGCCACTGGAGGATAATGTACCACTGGACATAAGTCATTTTCATTTACAAGGGATCCTCTTAGTTGCTTTGTGGAGAAGATAAAACAGGAGGGCAAAAGGGAAACGAAGTATAGCAGCTGTGTGTCTCAACACTGTACTGGATAATCCAATGATAATTGGATTGAGTCGTGTTGTTACCTTGATTATATACTAAATCTCAGATGTATTTGGCTCTTTCACTTCTCCTTTAACTTGTCTGTCATGATTGAGGTTAAACTTCCTCTTGTTTTTTGGTGGGTTTATAATGAGGGTGATCACACTACCCAGTTAACCAGAACAGTCCCAGTTTACACCTGTTGTAGATCAGTTAATACCTGTTAATTACTTTTATTTTTATTTTTTTAATTTCATTTTTTAGTTTGCGGGAGGTAATTAGGTTATTTATTTAAATGGAGATACTAGGATTGAACCCAGGACCTTGTGCATGCTAGGCATGTACTCTACCACTGAGCTATCACCTGTGCTTCTGTTAATTACTTTTAATATGTCTTTTCCCATCAAATATCCTGGTTTGGATGACAAGCTGCATGGTCACTCTATCAATAACGTCATTACTCTTCTTTCAGTCCTAGCTTTCTGTGTGTTCTTATATATTTATTTATTTTTTAAAACTTATGGTTTATTTTCTACCATGTTCCAATAAAAGTTCAAGTTGATATTTGGTTTGGGATTAAACTGAATTTTAAATTAATTTTGGCATAATTAGTATTTTTGAAAAATTTTTCTTTTCCTAACCACAAAAAGAGTTCTGCATTTTAAAATAGTGAAGTCTTCTATATCCTTCAGTATATTTTAAGACTTTTCTTTACATGATTTTTACACAATTTTTAATGATTATATCTAGTCATCTAACAAAATATTGTCTTATGGAATTTTTCAAACACGAAGAAGTAAAGAATATGGGATAACAGGCTCATATAATCATCACCCACCTTCATCTACCATAAACATTTCCCTAATTTTCTACTCATTTTAGTATTTTTCTTGCTATTATTATTGAAATTTTATTTCTTGCTTTATTTTCTAGAAAAATATTTTTCATTTTTTCACATACAATAGTAAATTGCCACATTTCCAAGTTCCGTTACTGTTTTAAAATGTTTTTATTCTCAAGTACAAAATCCCATCAATTGCAAATGATAATTTTTATTTCCTTCTTTTTATTGCCATTGGCTATTTGGCATTCTGTTCTCTATGCTAAGCTTTCGCCTGTCATGAGGACTTTGTACATTGGGCAACACTTTCCCCCTTATGATTCCTCAGGTCTTCAAGTAAATGTACTTTCTGATCTGACAATAAAGAGTAGGTGTTTGTGCATGTACTATAAATTCATTCACTCAAAAACCACTTCAAAATCTCTTCACACTTGTGTTCCTTTAGTGTACAGCAGGGATTAGCAAAGAGCGGTTCTGGGAGCGGCAGCAGTAGCTTTCTCTGAAGACTTGTTAGAAATGCAGAATCTCAGGCTCTCCCAAACCTGCCTAATCAGAACTCTGTAGGTGGGGCCAGCAAGCAATCAGTGTTTTAATAAGTGCTCGAGGTGATTCTGATGCACACTACAGTTTGAGAACCTAAATACAGTGGAAAGTGGAACATGAAATACCCATTACCCAGCCTTCCTTGATGTTAAAAGGGGCCACATGAAGCAGTTTTGGCTAATGAGAATTAAGTTAACTCGGCTGCTGAGGGTTCTGGGAAAAAATTTCTGTCTTCAAAAAGAGGACAGATGCAGCTGGGGTCGCCTTTTGCTCTTCCCTTCTTGCTGTCTAAAATATACATGAAATGCCTGGAGATGCAGCAATCATTTTGTAACCAAGAGGTGATACACATAAGAGTGAAAAGCCAATACACAATGACAAGATGGGGAGAAAGCACCTGGGAGTATCTATAGCTTTTTAGGTACCTGAACTAGCTGGAAGACATCAACAATTCTTTTGGCTTATGTTTTTGAATTTCCTACAGTCAAATATATGTGTGTGTGTGTGTGTGTGTGTGTGTGTGTGTGTGTGTGTGTGTGTGTGTGTGTATATATATAGTTTTTAATTTTAAAGAGTTTTAAAATAACAAGTGCAAATCTATTTACAGCCAGTTGCTCTAGTAGTTCTCAGAAAAATCCTTTAGCTACCATCCACTTAGACTTGTTTGGTAAGATATAAAATGTTGTATTTAAATGTAGGTTACAAAGTGAAGTGAAAACTGTAGCAAGAGAGGTAAGTGGGAATGTAGGTTGTGGCTTTTAGGAATGAGGGCTGGAGACAAGCTGCTGGTTTTGCCAGCCAGGGGTTGAGGTTTCAACAGCCATGCAGGGAATGCAGATAAGGACTACCTACAGGTCTGGGCATTCAAATTGAGACTCTAGTATTAAGTTGGGTGAGAGTGATACAGAAAGAAGAACTTCAACCCTGCAAGGATAGATAGCAAGGAAACTTGACCATCATATCTTAGGCTCTGGAGAGAAAAACAAAATATCTCTTGATAGTACTTAACTATGACTCTTCTACAAATGGGACAGGTATTTTAATTTCCTGTGCAATCTTGAAGTTGACATAAAGAGCCAGCCCAGTTTACTTATACCTCTGAAGCACTTGGCGAAGCAAAACCCAAACTTTCCTGGCTGTATACACTCTCAACCAGGCCAGATGGTACTTTTAGAGATAAATTCCAACAGAACATGAGGTCACAATCTAAAACTATAGTTAATGCAAGAATATCATTCACTGCAGAACAGCAGATAAGACAAAGAACAGAAATAGACTCCTCAGGACATCAAATTCCTTAGAATGAAAAGGTAAAGGATATACAATAATAGGATTAAATGATTAAAGATTAAAGGAAAAATTTTGTAACTTGGACTTGCTGGTAGCAGTGGAGGGTGTAAGAAGTTAATTTGGTATATAATGAGTATATTTTGAAGGTACAATTGGCAGGATTTGTTAATGAGTTGGGTCTGAGGTGTGAGAGAAAGGAGACAAGATTTGGGGCATGGCTTTTGGTCTGAGTAAATGAAATAACAGACATTAAGACAAAAAGCATTATTAGAGGTAAAGAAGATAAAATTATTTCTTCATTAAGACATAAATATTCATAACTTGAGCATTCCTAATAACAGAACCTTCGAATATACAATGAATATGACAGAAGTACAAGGAGTTATTGACAAACCTACTATCAGGGTGGGAAAATTTTAACAAACTTCCCATAGTAACAGAGAGCAAAGAGAAAGAAGTGAAAATAAAATTAATTTCAAGAGCGTATTAAAAATTTTGATTTAATAGACATTTATTAAGTTCCTATAATCAGAATTTAGTGAATATGCATTTTGTGCACCCATATAGTATTTATTTATTTATTTATTTATTTTAACATTTTTTATTGATTTATAATCATTTTACAATGTTGTGTCAAATTCCAGTGTTCAGCATAATTTTTCAGTCATTCATGGACATATACACACTCATTGTCACATTTTTTTCTCTGTGATTTATCATAACATTTTGTGTATATTTCCCTGTGCTATACAGTGTAATCTTGTTTATCTATTCTACAATTTTGAAATCCCAGTCTATCCCTTCCCACCCTCTACCCCCCTGGTAACCACAAGTCTGTATTCTCTGTCCATGAGTCTTTAGATTCCACATATGAGTGATCTCATATGGTATTTTTCTTTCTCTTTCTGGCTTACTTCACTTAGAATGACATTCTCTAGGAGCATCCATGTTGGTGCAAATGGCGTTATGTTGTCGGTTTTTGTGGCTGAGTAGTATTCCATTGTATAAATATACCACATCTTCTTTATCCAGTAACCTATTGATGGACATTTAGACTGTTTCCATGTTTTGGCTATTGTAAATAGTGCTGCTATGAACATTGGGGTGCAGGTGTCATCCTGAAGTAGATTTCCTTCTGGATACAAGCCCAGGAGTGGGATTCCTGGGTCATATGGTAAGTCTATTCCTAGTCTTTTGAGGAATCTCCACACTGTTTTCCATAGTGGCTGCACCAAACTGCATTCCCACCAGCAGTGTAGGAGGGTTCCCCTTGTGCACCCATATAGTATTTAGAATTGAACTCAGATTGAGCAATAAAACAAGTCTCAGCAAATATAAAAAACAAAATCATAAAGCTTACATTTTCTGACCACCATTTAGCATAATTTAGATATTAATAACAAAACATATTTACCTTATCCCCTATATATTTAGACATTCTAAAACATTTTCTAAATGATTTATGGATCAAAAATTAATAAAAAATGAAAACCTCTTTATGACAGTTATAATGACATTTTATTTATCAAAATTTGTGAGTTGCAATTAAATTAGTATTTGAGAAAGGTTTGTAGTGTCAAAAGCTAATATAGTAAAATGCAAATGTTGTTGTCATCACACCTGTGACCTCATTTAAATTATTGTTGAAAACGCTGTAAAGGACATGACCTAGTGCTGAGACCTTCCGTGTTAATATAAATAGCAATGCTTTTTCTGTATACACAGTCAACCCCTATGCAGCCCCTATGTCACTTTACTGTGGGCCCACCATCTCCTCAGCTCTGCATGGGCGGATGCAACCAACCAGATTGTGTAGACTGCAGTACATATTTAGTGAAAAAAGTCTCCATATAAGTGTGTCAGCACAGTTCAGACCTGTGTTTTTCAAGGGTCAGCTGTAGTTTCAATGCCAACTGTGAGTGCACCAAAGTGTGTTAGAAAGAGAGCACTTTTATACGTGATGATCATGTTGATTTCTAACTTTCAGTATTCGCCTTCTTCCTATGTTCTGTCTGAACCAGTTTAGGTTTTCTGAGCACACTGCTCTGTCTCAAGTACCCTATGCACTTTATCCTCCTGAAAAATTCTCACCTGTTTTGACCTCCTGTCAAAGTATCCCTTCCCCTGACTGTGGTCCTTTGTTTTCACTCTCCACTCATCACACTCCCTCCTCTATAAAATGTCTGTGTATTGCACATATATCTGCTATTTTACATATAGAATCGTACTGTAATGATTTTTGTGTATCTCTTTCTTCTATTGGCCTAAACATTTTCGGCTCAAAGACTGTATCTTAATCAGTATTAGCATAGTGCCTGCCATATAGCACGTGTTCAATGAATAGGTATTAAATTCTAGCAAAGTGAAACCACACAATCCGTAAGGTAAAATAGATGATCTCTAAAATCTTCTATTCTAATGATGTATTAATTGTAAATCTATATCACTAATTTATTTCTGTTGGGCATTATCACAAAAGAATTTAAGGAATATAGGGACACACATACACAGAGAGAGAGAGAGAGAAGGTAAAGATCCATGTATTTCTAGAGTTTCACATTTCTTTTAAGTGCAAATGATGTTAATGGAAGTTCAGTAAGGGAGCACAGGAGAGCAGTAGAAAGGTGTGGAACATTTATATTTAGGAAGTGTGAGGAATAAGGTCAATTCATGAAAGATATAGATAATAATCTGTATAGAGAGGCGAGCCATCCACTGTGACAGAGAAGCCAAGGGAAGGAGTGAGTCTCACCATGAGAAGGGCCAACATGATCAGTGAAGCAAAGCAGTTCAGATGGCAATTGAAAAAAGAGTAAACACTTGGCCACATGTTAAATAAGAGCTATATTTTTATACTGGACCAGAGTGAATATCATAGGGGCTAAATGGGGGTTAAACATATGAGGAGAACTGTTGCAATTCAGTATGATTTAACGGGAAAAATATGCTTTTGAAAATCTTTAGAAATTTATTTTCAAAGCAGACACTTTCAAAATCTTTATCCAAAATGAAAAGGTTTTTAAGAATAAAAATTCATGTGTCAGCATAACTTTATGTATTTCCCTTTTATTTATTCAGAATAAATCTTCATTCTCCTTGGAGAGAAGAATAAACTCAATAAATGTTATATTAAATGTTACAATACTTCAAAAGTATCAACTATACATTCAAGATATACTCACTTATTTTATATGCCTCACTCTAAACACTAAATTCTGATAGTTGATGGTTTCATTGTATCACAATGAAAGTCAGGGTGGGCTTAAGGAAAAAAAAGTGAAACGTTCAGAATGAACATTTGCTGTTGATTATGAGAATGTGTCAGATATGTGTGTGGGGAAGGGGGAGGGTGAACGGTGGTGGGTAATTGCATGATCTATTAATAAGAAACAGTTTAATGCAGGAGATCACTAAAGCATGGCTAATTCTGAAGCCAAAACCCACACATTCTTAATTTTCCCTCCAGCTTTAGAACCAGTCTCCACACACTCAGTACAGGAACTGGAACATTATTCTTTGAAAGCAAAGCCAGTGTTTAGAAAATCTGAAATTGAGCTAACAGCACAGCATATAGAAATCACACAGGATGTTATTTTAAACTGTAATGCAAAAATGTCAGTTCATTTGATATCTTTATTTGTTACATGTGGACTTGAAGAAGGCATGTTATATACATTTTTGCTTTACAGATACTCTGTTACAGAGTATATTCATTCAGCTGTCAGAGAAGTTTGAAATCCATCAAAGACTCAATCTTTATTGAACAGCTTTTGGAGTTTAGAGAAAAGCACATTCAATGATTGTTCTCATCTTTTCCTCTGGAACAATATATATTTTAAAATATTACTCAGGAGTTATTCAGAAAGGATGTCCAACTGAGTGAATCACGTAACTACAATGATTATGCAATTTGAGCATCTAACTCATATTCTATCAACATGCTGCCTCTCCCCTGCACGTAAGTCAAAGATTTAAATACGCAATTGGATCCAAAGAAAGGATTGTGCAGTACCCAGAGCTAATGAATATCATGTTTAATTGGTTGCACTCGACTAATGCTTGTGCTGTCCTGTAAACACTCCTGTCCAAATACCTCACCACATCCTACATTTACTTTTTGCTTCATTACCAGTTTTATTTGACTACTTCCAACATGTCAAATCAGATAGTTAATTGGTGACCTTCTACTAACTGATTAGCTGCTATAAAAGGGAAAAATGAAATGTGAATTTTAAAATCAGTAACACATGCCTTCATGCTCACCACAGTCTGGAGATTCTACATGTCTATTTTGTACAAAATGTATAATTAGTATAAAAGAATTAGTTGAAATTTTCTATGTCTCTATACTACAGATAAGAAGAAAATTCTTTTGGATATAACACTACAATAAAGCAATCCTTGACAATTTTTGTAGAATTGTTTCCAAAGGAAGAAGAAAAGAGCAAAGTTATTTTTCTTTAGCAAAGACATAAGAGGAGAAAAATATGGCATGATAAACGACCATACTTTTATTGGTGGAAAAACTTAGAGATGAAGGTTTGCAAGCTATAGCTGTTCCTGTATTGTAGCTGTAGGGGTAGAGAAGCTACAGGTTAGTAAAGGCCCTTCCAGGGGTTGGTGGTGGATTTACATCTTGTTGGAGGCCACAGTGTATAAGAGACCAGGACATGTTGGAGATAATGTACTACAATGTCTGTCTACTCCAGTTTCACTGACAGGAGCTGCCTGTCAGGAAAGATGCAAAAACATGCAATGGGATACTTAAAATAATACATGATTTTTAAACCGTATTACCTTTAACAAAAGATTTTGAGAAGACCACATCTCTTTTTTTATAATCATGAAAACAAGCAGAAATACAATATTTAACATGGAGAGATTTTATGACTATGTATATTCAAAAAAGTAAAGCATGCCTCTTTCCAAATGATTGTGTTGATTAAAAAATATGCAAAGCTAAAGATACTGAACAAATTTTATTTTAAAAAGTGTATTTCAAGCTGCTTAGGTAGGAGGGAAGGTATTGTATACTCCCATGGGTACATGTTGCAAAAAGCACGAGCAATTAGGTACCAATCAAGAATAGTTTTGTTGAGAACCAACGAATTCCTTGCATGTTTTCATTGTTTTATATTTCTGGTTTTACTTATATTCAATTATCATTTGTGGTGAAGTGAGTGGTATAATGATTTAAACAAAAGTGGGCCATACAAATCTACTCTTAAGAATAGCTTTTTGATAGTGAATAGTGAATACCTATTTTATCTAAGATTTAACTCTTCTCTTTAAAGTTATTTTATATATTCATTCACTTACTCATCCAACAAATATATGTTGGGTGATCTTTACTACCCATGGTTTAGGCAGTGGGGGTAGAGCATTCGTTAGTTCATGTACAGTTGACCTTTCAACAATGCAAGGGCGGAGGGGCAGCAACCCTCTGTGCAGTTGAAAATCCATGTGTAACTTTACAGTTGGCCTTCCATATCTGTAGTTCACATCCTTGGATTCAACCACCTGAGGGTTGTGCAGTATTGTAGCATTTACTGAAAAATATCCGCGTATGAGTGGACTCACGCAGTTCAAAATCCTGTGTTGTTTGAGGATCAACTATATTGTGATAAGTTTATTGTCAGTCATTTCCTGGGATTCGTGTCTTGATGGGGGGGCTACAGGTTGTTTTGAAGAGAATAAAAGGAGACACTGATGAGAGAGTAACATTGAACAATCACATGATTCTATTTTTCAGTTTTTAGACAGTTTGTAGTTCTTGTGTCGTCTGTATTAAAACCACTCCCTTCTTTCTGTGAGGAATAGCCAGCAATGACTAATTTGACTTTGATTTGAACAAGACTTGAGTTTTCCACCTTCACTGGACATGGGGGTACAGGAGTTAAATTCACAAAGATCAATTTAAAACGCTCAATTTTTGTGTACATACATGCCAAGGACATGAAGGAATGTACAAATAAATAATGTATAAAACCGTCACTGAATTAGTATCTTACTCTAGTCTCTTACTCTTCTCTTAGAAAAGAACATTTTTGAAAGCCTGGCTGTGCTCAAAGCCTTTTTTAACAAGCTAAGAAGTTATGGTGCCATTAACTACATGTTTAGCTGCTGACGGACTTTACCAAAGCATGGAGATTCTGAGAGAGAGACAGAGAGACTGAGAAACTGAGACGGAAAGAGACAGAGACACAGAGAAACTGAGAGACAGAGACAGAGAGAATTTCATATATACATATATAGTTTTATGTCACAAATTTAAAAGTAAATGAAGCAAAGTACACTGTATCACGTTTAAGAATTTTGCATAAGAAAAATTTAAGAGAACGATTCTGGATAGAAAAATAGAGGGGAACTAACACTGGGTAAAGGAAAAATACAGCTTCAGAAAATGTCACCTGTTTCAATACATCCAATTCAGTGTGAAAAGAGAACTTTCAGTAGAGAACTGTAGGAGTCACCCCAGATTGCATGGGCACTGTCATGGCAGACAGGACCCACCACACATGTAGGATGTGGGCCCTTCACGCTTTTGCTATGGCCCACCGTACAGTAGTTCAGCACGCAGACTCTGGAACCAGACTGCCTGGATTTTGAACTTGGTTCTACCATTTATGAGCTGAAGAACTTGCTGGTTAATTCAGTTTCTGCTGGCTAAATTCCCTGATCCCCAAAGCAGGGCTGGTAAAATTCTCTAATTCAGAGAGCTGCTCTGATTTTAAAAGTTGGCACTTGAAACAATCTCTAGTGCCCTCAAATGATTAGCTGTTATTATTTTTGTTTCCATTAGTGTTTGTTTCTGGTATTGCCATTCTCCTGAGATCTCTTACTAACCCTGCCCCAAGTTGTCTTCAACTGACAATCTCAATGTCCAATTCACCAAGATTGTTGAAGTCCTTCGGTGTCATCTCCCTCTATTTCTCATCTCTTACTAATTAGTTTATCTATAAAAACAAACCTCCTTCCAGTCTTCTAGGGATGTGGTATCCCTCCTGTTGTGGGCTAGCTCATCTTGTCCTTGAGTCCATCTAATCATTTGTCCATTTTGGATCCACTTTATTTGCTCTACTTCACTCCTTTATGATTCCCTTGGACTATTCTAATTTCCAAACTAGTTTCCTTGTCCTCTTTCAAATTGTTCTGCACAGTTTGGCCAGACTAGACTTTTCAAGTTATTTTTGTTCAACTTTTTCCTTTACGTAAATCCTTTCAGTGATATCCCTTTGTTCTTAGAATGAAGTGCTAACTCCATAACACAGCCTGCATTATCTGGCTTCCACACCTCCCACCACATGCCACCTCTTTTATTGTGTCTCCAGCTGCCCTGCTCTTCTCTATGTCCCACTAACAGGACAAGCTCCTTACCATCCTGCTCACGTGGTCCCCTTTGCTTCGAATGCCCTTCTGCCACCCCAGCATTATTTTTAACCTGGTTTGATACTATCCATCTTATCCTAACTCCAACATCACTTTATCAAGAGGACTTCTCTGACAGTCCAGACTTGTTGATCATTACTTTCTCTTAAAGTATCCTGGAATTTCTCTTCCCACCCTAAGGTATCCCAAAGTTGCCCATGATAGTTATCTAAATTGCAGATTTAATGTTTACTTGTTCTATTCTTAATAACTCAACTGAAACTGTAGCAAAGTCTAGGACTATGTCTTCTTGCTCACTGTTGTGTGTCTAGCACAAAATGGTCAATTATTTTTGAATAAATGAATGAACAAATGCTGCTGACATCACTAGGAATTCTGATGGTAGAAAAATTCCTCCACCCTCCTCTTCAGGCTATCAAATTTCACAATTCACTGCATGAGTGTTGACAGTAGCCTCAGCTTTAACCTCTATTACCAGCAGAAAAACTGAATAAGAATTTTTGCTATTTCAAATCAAATTATAATGAATCAATCTCCTTACCCTTTCAAAATTCTCTAATATAAAATAATGTGATTATGTGATTTTTATAATTGAAAGGTACCATCAGTGACTTTGGGTGCATTATTTATGGCCACCTATAAGTTTGTGCTCAGTAGCTGAAACTTGAGCAGTTAATCGCTCTTTGACTTAATTTTCTGATTTTAAAATGTGAATATATGTTTAATCATTTATCTAAAGTCTTAGAGGCATTTTTGGACTATAGTATGTACTCAGTAAATGATAGACATTCTTTATGGTTCTTATTATACAGAATTATACAGAATCTGGAATCCTGCAGGTATGAAGTACATGTTTGTTGAAAGAGGCAATTAATAATAGAGTAATTATAATACTGCAGATCTTCCATTTCTTGGATATGCAGGGAGAACTGAAGTAGCTTCAAAACTAAAGGGTTAACTTAAAAATTTTATAAATGAAATCATATATCCATGTTGGTTGATAAATCTACTTTTTTTGTATATTATTTTGGATTTTCAAGTGTAATTTCAGTATAGTTAAATATTTAAATTAAAATTGATAAGGAAGTGGATAAAAAAGTAGTATGAACTCTTTTATGTTGAATTAATTTTTTTTAATCTCTGTAATACTTCCTAGATGTGGTAGAACCCTTCTCAAAAGGTTTTGAGTCCCATGCTACTGTTTCTGACAATGAACCCTATATAGGATACTTTGTAAATGTCTCTCTAATTGTTTTATCTTGGGGGTTGAGAGAAGAGTATCAGTATCTGTCTATGGCAAATGTCCCAGGAGTGAGAGTGAACAGTAGGATAAACATGTAAGATAGCTGGCGTTCTGGCTGTATCCCACGGAGAGGCGCCTCTGCTCCCAGCTTCTCTCAGGGAAGATTCAGCTAGCTATTGACAATTCCTTAATAAAGTCCTTGAACCCAATGCAGCCCCTGCTTCCCTGAACTGATCTTAGTAGTAATAAGCAGATGGAAGGTAAGCGCCTGTTGGCGTGGATTACTGAGACACATTTTCTTATGAAGAGTTAGTTGGAACGTATGGATGGTCATGTTGGGAGGAAGCTCTGTGGTGTTTCTGAGCGCTGGTCACAAATAATAAAAGCCACAATGGGCATTCTAGATCTATACAGTTAGGGAGACAAGCCAGGAGGCAGCCCTACTTTCCCATTTATCTTTGTGCAGGAGCAAAGAAGATTCATATACCCAAACATAGCTAAGGAGAAGCATTAACATTCCACAAGTCAAAAGTCACAATTATTCTTAGGAGCCAGAGCTGTTCCTGGGAAAGAACCTTGAGACACAAAGGGAAAACTGGGAATAGACATTACTGGAGCAACTTATAGTTGTATTCACTACGTGTCCCCTCCACCTCCAGAAAATAAATTCATATGCTGAAACCCTAATCCCCAGGGTGACAGTATTTGGAGGTGGGACCTTGGGAGGTCATCAGGTCATGAGGGTAGAGCCTTCATGTAGGATTAGTGCTCTTACAAAAAGAAGTGGTATGAAATCTCTCTTTGTCTGCATGCACACACCAAGGAAAGGCCACATGAGGACATAACCAGGAAGGCAAGGTGGCTCTCACCAAGAACTTGGCGACACTGACACCGTGATCTCTGACTTCTAGCCCCCAGAATCATAAGAAATAAATGTTTGTTGTTTAAGCCACCTATTCTATGGTAATTTTTTTTATAGCAGCCCAAACTGAGGGAAACACTAAGTTTCTAAGATTGATAGCTCAATTCGTTCAAACTATCAAGCTCATTTTGAGGGTAATTGTCTTTCAAATTGTATAACTTTCTTGGAAGCCTTTCTGAAACTACCATAGTTGAATTAATGAATATGTTAGACTGGAAACAAATAAGGCTAAAGAATATTGCAGAAGTCAGTGTGTACACAGTCGAAGTACACATAGTGTGAAAAGTCAAAGGTGGAGAGCTGGAGGTGATGCAGATGATACTTGTCCGGTTTTCTTACTTCTAAGTAAGTTCTACAGTGACGCTCCAAGTGCCCTGGCTGCACAACAGAGTCATCAACAAGAGCTTACAAGACAGGAAACGTAATTGTCACAAAAACTGTAGGATTTGGAATTGGACCTGCTAGCTCTCCAAACCTGGCTCTGCCACTTAGAATTTTATGTTGATTTACGACAATCTAGGTGAAAGTTTAAATAGAAAAACATGGAAATTGGTGAGAAGAGGAAAAAGACATGTTTTATAAAATAATTTATCACTTCATAAAATGTTTAACCAAAAGATCCTTGTTAAAGAGAATGCAAACATACGAAATTAAAAATACTTACCTTTTTAGTAATGAATTTACTGCCTATTGTGAGATTGTTACTCTTGTGCAAAATATCCATCTCCCTGTAAAATTAAGACTGTAATAAGTCAAGACCAATGAATTTCAAATTCTATTCCGTGAAATTCTTGAGTTTGAGCAATAATTTAAAGAGGTTCATTGAAATACAATGTGGTCACAGAAGACATGCTTTAACGTCGCCACTTTGGGGACCTGATGCTGACAATGAAATTACATGAGGGATAGTAAATAAAACTGTCTGCCTTGGTTTGGGGAATCTGGAGCTGTGTTAGAGAAGCAGTGACTAATTTATGATGGGTATTTGGAGAAGAGATAGTCTGTCAAAATAAATGTATCTTTCCACTTTTCTTGAGAGGAAGCAAGCTGTTTTATGAATTTCCTTGGAATCCTTAAAAATAGCAGGGAGAGAAATGTTTCCATTATTCATGGCATGCTTTGTATTTTGCAGGTTGAACAGGCCAAAGCTTTTGCACCTGTATAGGTGAAGCTGGAAAGCTCCCCGCCGTGCTAGATATTGAACTTTTTAGGTAAGATCCAAACCAACAGCTCATAGCCCTCCTACCCAGGGTCTCTGGGCTTCCTCAGTCAAAGGACTAACTTTAGTCACACACAAATTCTGAAGTTTAGGAAAGTCAAACACAATGGAGAGGACAGCAGGGCATAGGGTGAACCAACTATAGTTACAGAAAGGCAGAATTGACACTTCAAATTATTTGGTCCCCTTGCTTCAGACGGTTTAATCTACCTGAAAAATCTCCCATACTTTCTTTCCCCCATCCTCAAATTTAATCCTCTATTTTTGTGAAGCTTCTGAAGACTGGTAATTTTGGCATTGAAAGCTCAAGCTCATCTTCATCTGTCAATTGGATAGTCTATCAGTTCATTGCAAGGATGTGATAAAGACTAAATGGAAAAATGTATATGCAGCCCTTTGTGGAATGCCTGGCACACAAAAGACACTCCCTGAGTGATAATTAAGTCAAGGCTACTGAGACCTGCTGTATTCTTTGAGCTAGTGTCATAGCAATATTACCCTCAAGTGATTCTTTCTTTATTTTATTCTCAGAGGCTGTCTCAGGTGCACAGTAGGAGAGCACGTGATAGGTCTTTGATTCTGAAAATGAATTTTGAATACTTGAAGGCTTACAGGTCATGACCCTGATCATCTATCAAAAGCCGGACAGCTTGCACAAATGATTTTCACTCTACTAGAAACGAATGTGCTGGGTAAATTTGTGGATGGTATTTGGCAGATCTAGATCCTTTTGGAAGATATGGAGGAAAATAATGCTTCATAATTATTGTAAATTGAATTTAAAGTTGATTTAAAAATCTTTCTCTTTGGTTATTATGATTGTTTAAGTTCTGGCCCTCCTCCTCTAATTACCATGATTTCTGGCCCCTTTCACTCCTCCTTTATTTCTTGCCAAGGAGTAAAATCAAACCCTGCTGTGAAGATCCTTTTTCATTTCTCCAAACAAGCCTTGTCTTTTCAGGAATATAGAGAGTGAAGTAGAGAAAGTGAACTTCTGGTTGAACTGCTCAGCTCAGAATCCCCCTTGTCTGGGAAACATTTTTCTACACCTTCCTTCCCCCACATCTCTATAGAAGTAATTATTCATAATTATTAATTTTCTGTGCTACCCCTGCACTCTGTACATATTGTTGATCTTTCCCTTTACCATACTGTACTGTAGCTTATTTCTTTACATACCTGCCTGCCTTCTGAGACTATGGGCTATTTGAGTGTCAAGACTGTGCTGTAAACACCTTTGTATCCTGACCTGCTGTTAGAATATATACGTGGCAAGTGTTTATTGAACTGAATTGTTGAGCTCTTGAGTCATTACTATTACTTTTAGTTAACACGTTTTGAAGACATTGTCTACATGTCCATTTCCACAACAAATGATCAGTGATAACTTTTGGCTAAGCCATGATTTTGAAAATGTTTTCTTTGTAATACATTCATGTTTTCTGCTTTAAAAAGCTAGCATTGTTGTTACTATGTTTTTAAATCTCTAAACTCTTGGCAGTGAATTACTTCTGCTTCACATGCAGCTTTAAGCTCTTGGTGAAAAGTTTCCTGACTGTTCTGCGTTTTCTGATGAATGTTTTCCTGTTGGGTGTGTTTAAGTTATTTACTTTTCCTGTAATGAAAAATTCTGTCTGAGTATACAGTGCTTCCCTACCTAAGTTGTTATATAAATATCCTAGATTTAATTGTCCCTAAGGAAGTAGCCTGAATTTAAAAGATTTATTTTCTCTCTGTTGTTCCTCTGATAAATAAATTCAGCAAAGACAGAAAGGCTGTTCTTTGGAATATCATATACTATGTTGTTGTTTAACTACCTTCATTTGTTTTGAAAAGATAAAGGTGAGAATATATAATTTAATAACTGAATTCCATATATCTCTCCTCCTTATTTTCAACTTTTAAACTTTTTTACTTTATCAACTTCCAAAACACCTGCATTAGAATGTTAATACTAAGTTTTTCCTATACTCTCTTATAAGAGATAGAAAAAAGCAAGATGAGCAAGATGTATACATATATATGATTAATGATATGACCACATATTAACAACAGTAAAATAATTTTCTATATACAGTTAAGGCAAAAAGTCAAAAAAAATTTCACTATACAGAACTAAATCCTTTTCTGGATAATGGCAAACAAGTAAGATACACAAATATTTTAATAGATTTAAAATTATATTTAAAGTAAAGTGATCTCTGCATCCTGTTATATTACAGAATTTAAAGGGACGTTCATGTTAGTTGTTTTAAAGATGAGGTTCAGTTACTTGTCTAGGGTCACACACCTAGTTAGTAGCAGAGTTCTTGTGACTTGCAGACTAAGGCCCTATTATTTTTAGACAAACAAGTCAGAAGGACACTTTAGACCATGAATTGTCAATGCATTTCAGTTATCTCATTATTAACCATGATGATTATATAACAGGTTTTGTTTTGATGCCAAATTTTTATTAATTTTCAGTACAAGGCCTAGTAAAATATGCAGAAAGTTACTGCTTAGTGTTTGTTTCTTTTTTCATTTAACATGTATTTAACACCATCAGCCTGCTGCGTGGTGTTAGGCATGTAGGCTAGCCAAGTGTCTGGATGCACTTGTGTCCTGGAAAGACATAACTGCAGGAGAAGAACCAGCCCTGTGAGCACTGTTCTGAGTATTAAAAGTCCTGTTTAATATTTGATGAAGGGAGCGTCTGAGCAAAGACAGGTGATATTCTTGGAGTTGTCTATGTTTAAGGAAAGAAAACTTTCAGAGGAACATAACTGGGCACACCTGAAACTGTAAAGTAGGTCAGTGGGGCTCTCTTGTCTACACCTGAGACTGTTTTCTTGGTGTCGTTGCTTGACAACCTCTGCCCATTTGTACCCAGTAGACTCTGTGCTCCACCCACGCAGGATTCCTGCCATCATGTTTGTGGTTCAGTGTCTTTGTCATTCCTGTGGCCTCTGTCACCTTCCTCCAGTTCACTATTTCCTATTCATTCCTCAAACCTTAAGTCAAATATCATCTGCTTGGAAGCATTTCTTGGCCACCCTAAAGCTGAATTTATTACTCAGTCATTTGAAATGCTATATCTAGTTGGAGTGACCACTATTATAAAATTCTGATATATTTACTTTGATTTATTGTGATTTTGCACTTTAGTAATTCATTTAAATAAGAATGAATCCTAACATTTTTCTAATCCTACAAATGATACGTGGCTCTTATGAGGAGAAATGTCCTCTTCCTCAGGAATTGGATTTTAACTATTTAAACCAATCCTGTGTTATCTCCTACAGTGATTATTTAAATATTCACCTCATAGTATGGAGAGATGGGTTGATTAGAGTTTACTTCAGAGCTTTCTCAATTTTCTGACTTATTACAGGGGTGAGTCAATTCCTCTCTCTCAGTGTGGACTCTGGAAACACTAATTTTTGTGCACTGAGGAGATTAAGCAAACTAAGGACTACAGGTAGAGAACAGAATGTGTGCCCCAAGGAATGAAAATTTTAGAGTTCCTTTAATCAATCTGTTCCTCAAAAGATGTTTTCTGTATTTAAACATAAGAATACTTTCATGTTCAAATTGCTTGATTAGTAAAATTACCATAATCACCTTTATAAGCTTGGAATACCAAGCGCTATAGGAACCCTAAACAGTTATAGCAGGTACGGTACACTATTTATTTTACATTGTTTATATTATTGATTCTTTAATACATCATTTGCCTCTTTCATCTTCTGGAATAATATCATTTACTCGATTGCCTCATCAGTGCCCCTTTTAGTAGAGATTATTTCAATATGTCACACTTCAGAAAAAATTTCAGATCTTGGAGAGCTTAAAATTTTTGCTTTACTTTCCTCCAAAACTGCTTTGTGTATTAGGTCATAAAGATTCCCTAAACCCAAATCAGACACATTCGATTTTGTATGGTTACAATTTCTTTGTTTGAGTTAAATATTATCTATAGCTGTATGAATATGTTTTAAATTATTTTATGATGTCTTGAGAAGTTATCTCCGTTGTGACATCAGAAACAATTTTGAATTTTTCAGTTGATCTTCTAGGTTAGTCATTGATGTTTTCTCGTTTCCTTCCTCCCACCCCCAAACTTTCCGGTGAAACCAACATCTCTAAACAATTATCAGAGTGAATGTAATGTCTGGCTTGTTTCTAAAATCTTTATTTAGTTCTGAAATATATTTATACCACATACCTATGAATGTTATAGAGGTAATACTATTGATTTTAGACTTCATAAAACATAATGGACTGAATAATTTCAAACATGTCTAATGAATCTTCTAAGGTACATATATTTTAGTTAACTCTTAATAGAAACCAAAGCCCTCTGAAGGGAACACAAATCATGCAGTAATACCCTTAGAGTATGAATTAATGATTCAGATCATTACTGTTTGTTTCTTAATGCTCTCTCCTGTGGTTTTACCCTGTTTCCCCAGAGAGAAAGAATGTATAAGTATTCTTGTGGTAATCGGGATTGTTTTTACATTAGTTTCTACACTAGAAAAATTAATTCTTGCCTCCATGATCACATCCTTTCTGAAAAGTACCTGTGCCCCTTGGAAGCTTCCACTCTGGGAGATGATGAACCTAGGTAGGTTCTTTATACCAGGTGACCCTGCCCCTGAAGGAACCCAAAAAGATTCTCTTAGCCAGGAATTTGGAATTTAGAAAGATCAAACTGAATAAATCATCCAGCTAAGAAAAACTGAGTCCCAAGATAACAAAGAGATATGACTGAAAGTTGGCTCTAAAAAGCACCAAAGACAGCCACAGAGAGAAGACAGCGACGAGTCAGCAAAGAAAGGTAGTTTTCAGAAAAAAAGCTGTGGAATGAGTCAGGAGCACAAAGCTAGGCAAGAACAGGAGACAAGAAAGCAGAGGGAGTGGTCTGGTTGTCAGCTGTTAGGTCTGGGTCCCTGCGACCAAGCTGCCCTGTGCTTTTTTGTCTTACTCTCAGATGCTATCAAATTTCTTCTACTACCTGCTTCAAATTTTCTATGCAGGCTTGAGTAAATTTTTGTCAATTGCAACCTAATAATCCTAAGAGGTATTTAAAAATCAAAAAGTATTTATAAATTTGATAATACCTGAGAGGTATTATAAGAGTGAAAGAGATTCTCCTCACAGTTCCATTTTCTATAAAATTACCAGATGCAGAGTATGTGAGTAATAAAATACATACATTTTAATCTGAAAAAGAACGTTTCGATCTTAAGGTGTATTTCCATATTAGAAAATCATAACAACTTTTTTTTCACATGGTTGTCATGTCAGATGTTCTCTAGTAAATTCTCAAACATCTTGGTCCCAATCAAACCTGAACTCCAGCATGTGTTAAGCTTGAACTTAATGGAAAGTATACTTATTTGCTCAAGTAGCAAATGTCCCTAGTCTGGAATCTTTTCAACTTGTGCTCTTATTTATTCCAAATTCAGTATATTTTTTGTCAGACTATTTTGATTATAAGTGACAAGACCCCAGCCTTGAACTAGCTTAGGCGAAAAAGGAAATGTATTGGCTCTCATAATAGGATCCTCTAACATTAGATTTTGGGTCTGGCTCAAATCATGAGTAGGAATTCTTCTCTCTTTGTCTCTTGACTCTGCTTTCCTCTTGGAGAGCCTTCTTTCTTAGGTAGGTTCTCTCCTATCTTATACTCTTCCAGTTCAGAAATCTTGACAAAAGGAAAACTTCTCATTATCAATGTTTCCAGCAAATGTCTGACCGTGCTGCTAAGGATCAGTTTCTGTCACCTGGGTCAGAAAGCCCTCAGTTGCAAGGTGTGGGTCTGTGTCCACTACTGAAGTGACATGAAGTAAGAATGGGACAAGGGGGACTGGGCAGTTTCACAGAGGAAAACCAAGATGCTTTTACTACAAGGAGAAGGACAGGTGGTGCTAGGAGGCTTAAGCAAAGATATCCCCTATATATATTCCATACTTCAGCCGTTTCTGTATTTATTCTGGCTTCGCCTGCCCATCCCAGTTATTATACCTTTGTTCTTCTCAGTTATGGCCTGTTGATCTACACATTCTTACGCACTGATAGTGCATAATCTTCCAAATAGGATCCACCAATTCAAAAATCATTCATCCAGTGACAGTCTTAGGAGCGGAGACTGTTCATGTGATATGATTCGAAGAGTACCTGGATATTTCCTCTTGGTCCCAAATAGTCCCTCCCACTACGTGACAGAGTACTTTTTTGGATCCTAGGGGTCTTGGAGTTTTCCAGTTTTATTCGGACACAAGTATACCCTTAGAGCAGTAGTATCTTAAGCTACTCAGAGTTGGTGCTCTAGCAGGGGTTAGCTGATGGCTAGTGATAAAACAGTGTTCCAAGGGACAGTGTCTAAGGGAGGTGGAATATTAAATGATTTTTGTTGGCACAGCATCAAAGAGTTACTTGGTCTAACTTCACAATTTTGCCTGTGGTTACTCTTACTCGAAGCCATTGTTTGTATCTCTTCAACTCCAATGGAAAAATACAGATACATTATAACGGATATAAGAGAAGAGGAAAAAATGACAAAACCATTTGTTATTCATAGATTTTCTTTTAAATGAAGGGATTTCAAGCGTCAAACCACAAGGAAGACAGACATGATAGCTATCCATCAGTGCTTGTGGAGTAAGATTCTATGTTAAAGAAAGATAATATTATTATCTTTGCGAGTTTTTCTGGTAGGAGAAACTCATTCCATAACAGATGGTAAGATCATGAAAAACATTAAATTCAAGTACAAAGCAATAATGTTTTATTGAATTGAATCGAAGAGGATTTAATTAAGCCTTTTAACCTTTAGTACCTTCTACATGTAAGGCATTAATATAGGTGTGTGGGATACATTGATATGTAAAATAGACTGAAATCCTCACCCTTACTGAGCTTGCATGTTAGTGAAGGATGTAGGCAGTAATCAACAGAATAAATAAATAAAACATGTAGAATAATAGAAATAATTAGAAATAAGGAGGGCTATGTGGCGGTAGTGATGCAATTTGAAGTAGGGTGGACTTGATTGGGAAGATGACATGTGGGCAAAGGCTTCTTGAACCACTGAGGAAATGAGCCACATGATGTTGGCAGGAAGAAGCTGTGGGCAGAGGGATTAGCCAGTGAGATGTTCCTGGTGAGAATGTGTCTGGAGATTCAGCAACAGCAGTGAGGCTGGTGTGTTGGGACTGAATAAATAAGGAGAGCAGGGGGAGATGAGAACACAGAGGGTATCACTGTATATTTTCTACCACAATACTTTAGTACAAATTGGTTGTATCCTCTGAGGTTCTAAGAGTTTAGCTATTACACTTTTAAAAATAAATATGTAAATATGATTAGATTAACACATTCTAAGCTATGGTCTCGTTTGGTTCAGTGCCATTTTTACCTACCTTAAATTTCCTCAGTTTATAATCTCATTTTATAAATAAATGTGAACTATTTTCTAAATTGGTATCACTCCCATGTATGATAGAAGGATGCTCATAAAGATGTGTTTTCCTGATAGGGCTTAAGGATGGGAAGCTGCTATGTGTGACTTTACGCAGCCACAGACTGGATGATGATAAAAAGTACAAAGCCTTACTGCAAAATATGCCTAAAAGTGGATAACTGCAAACAGTCTCCCTCTAGCGTCCAAGAAGGAAAATGCACAGACCTTACTTGAGTGGAATTTGTTGGAAATGGTACTTAAGTGAAGTTGGGATGAAGTTTGGTTTGGATCTGGCTACTGATGCCCTAGGGAACTGTGGACCAGTTATTGATCAGAATGTTCAATAAACAAAAAGGCTTGATTGCATCACTGTGAGGTAACTAGCTGATAACATTTATTCAAGATCAGCTTTTACTAAATGTGTTTGTCAATTGTCAATTGTAATTTATATATAATCATTTATTTTTATAGACTTATGTTAATATGAAACCCAGTTGATGGAGCTAAAGTATTTTGGGAAAAAATGACAAAACCAGAAAATCAGAGTTCCTACTCTTGATATAATATATTTTAAATTTTCTGTCCTGAGTATTTATTCCCAGCCCTGCCTCTGTCACTAAGTGACACAATTTATGGCTTCTTTCTTTCAGGGAATGTGAATGCTTAGGGAATAGCAATTTATTTAGTGTTAGCCTAAGTAAACACAAGAGAGCAGGTCTATGAAAGGAAATAAAATATTACATTCCAAAAATGGGTCTTATGCTGTTACTTGTTTTTTTAGCAGTAAAGTTAAGAATTGATAAAATTTTAATTGACAGAATTTTATGTCTTTTACTCATTGTTTTGAAGGCCCTGAGTTCTTGCTCAGTGTTTCCTAGATATTAACAGTTTTAAATTTTGTTTTTCTTCCCATTCAAGTAATATGGGAATATAAGTATATCTTAACATTTACATAAACAAAACAAAACACAAATGAGCTATAAAAATTTAAATAATATTGAAATAGGTGTAATAAAAAAATACCCTTCACCAACCCATTTCCCTCAGTCCTGAAGTGAAATGAACATTAGATAAAACCGGCATTGGGAGTATGAGTTTCATTTTAATGATCAGCTTGTGCAGATACACACACAAACACAGATTATGTTTTTCTGCATTTTGCTTTTCTCATTTAACTATACACACACACACACACATAAAAGCTGCAGTTATTTGTATGTGACAACCACTCATGGACCTCTTTTGTTCTGTCTCTGTCTCGCTGTATGTCTTTTTACCTCCTTATCCATCTATCCATACATCCATCTGAATATCTAATCTCTCATTTTTAATATCACCTAGTAAGTCCCTATCTCCGTCATTCATCTTCTCCTCTCTCTGCTCTTCTGCATGTCTCTCTCACCAAAGACTGACTTTCTTTCCTTCCTGCCCACAAGACAAAAAATATTACCAACAGCTTCTGGATTTGCATCTTCTTATATCAAAACACAAACAGAATTAGACTAGTATTTTTGTGCTAATTGCAAGTTTCACAGGGAAGGAAGGGGCTCAATGGCCTGATTGGGTCAGATGCAACACCAAATCTGTGTACCATAAGGCAGAGGCAAATGGTGTTGTAGCAACATGACTGCCAGAAAATTTGTTCTGCAGCTAAAGAAAGACAAATATTATATGATATCACTTATGTGTGGAATCTAAAAAATAATATAAATGAATCTATATACAAAACAGAAACAGACTTCCAGACATAGAAAACAAATTTACGGTGACCAAAGGAAAGAGGGAGAGGTAAGGGACAAATTAGGAGTATGGATTAACAGATACAAACTACTATACATAAAATAGATAAATAACAAGGATTCACTGTATAGCACAGGGAATTATATCCAATATCTTGTAATAATCTATAATGGAAAATAGTCTGAAAAATGTTTATAACTGAATCACTTTGATGTACGCCTGAAACTAACACAATAATGCACATCAAATATGCTTCAGTAAAAAAAGAATCACATACCATACAATACAAAAATAAAGAACTGTAGATGAGATGAGAGGCTGTTCTTGGAGAAAACTACTCTCTGCGAAGGAGGTGGGGGTCTGGGCATCCAATTCAGTACGTGTCCACTTATAGGTATACTTCCTCTTAAAAAATTTAATCCAGTTGTCAGACTTACCTCTCAAAGGTGAATCCTAGTATCAATAGCATTATTTTGTACATTTGTACAGGAATTATCTTCTTATACAACTATTTCTGGGGCATTCTCATTTTTTTTTCTCCTCTAGCTTCTAAACCTGAATTACCACTATCCATTCCACACTATAAAATGCATTGCCTTGGGATCTGAGTACACTGAATATTTTCCCCCTGAACTAAATCAGGACACGCTGTGTAAAGTGTTATTATCAAAACAAAAGTATAGTGTTGAAATTGGATGTCATTTTAAAAAACTCAAAACATGCTTGTTCTAGATATGTCTCCTGGTAAGAAATATAAATGGATAGTGGTTCTGAAGCCAACTTGTCATTGCAGAAGAATTTAGAAGGGGTTAATTCCTCATGAGGACTTTAAGAAAGTTACAGGCCTAATGTTTCAATGTTTTTGGTTCTCTTGAAAAGTTTTGAGGAATATAAAATGATATAATTAATATTCATGAAGATATTTTGCCCCAAAGGCCACCTGTTTGTATAAATGGAGGTCTTGCCTTAAATGTGTTATGGTTATGGCTGTTTTCACTTTTATTTATGGAAGTTTTAAAAACTGTAAAAATAGAGGAGTATAATGAATTCATATGCACACGCCACTCAGCTTCAGCAATTACCAACTCATGACCAGTCAGGTTTCACTTACATCCTAGTACCCTCCCCTGAGATTATTTTGAAGCAAATCCTGTACCTAAAGCCTTTTCATCTTGTAAATATTGTACTGTTTATTTTTAAAAGATGAAAGACTCTCTAAGAAAACTCATAAACAGAAACCATGATTATACCTTAAAAATTAACAGTAGCTCTTAAATATATCAAATATCCATCATACAATTTTTTCAATTTGTTTTCTTATATCAGATCCGTATAGGATCCATGCATTACAATTGTTTAATGGGTATCAATTAGCTTTTAATTTATGGGTCTCTTCCTCTGTCACCCTTTTTTCCTTGCAATTTCTTGTTGTTGTTGCTATTTGTAAAAGTTGAGTCATTTGTTATGCAGAGTTTTGCACATGATCAGAATTTTACTGATTTCATCCCCATGGTCTATTTAACATGGTCCTCTGTTCCCTATATATCTGAAAATCTGTACTTCAGTCTGAAGGCTTGATCAGATTCAGATTTAATTTTTTGGCAAGACAGTTTGATAGCTGGTACAATTGACCCTTTAAAAGCGTGGGCTTTAGGGACATCAACCCTATGTATGGTTAAAGATGCACATATCACTTTATAATTGTCCCCTCATATCCTTGGTTCCACATCTGCCAATTCAACCAACCTTGGATGGTGTAGTACTGTAGTATGTATTTATTGAAAAACCTTTGTGTATAAATGGACCTGTGTAGTTCACACCCACGCTGTTCAAGGGTCATCTGTAATGTGTACTGCCATCAAGCTGCACACAGTGTTTGGCTGTCTCAACCTCTGTAATGTTATTAAACATTGTTGATTGCCCAAAATCCCATAACTCCCTAGGGATTATAAAATGGTGATATTCTAATTCTATCATCTGTTCTTCATATATTAACTCCTATATGAAGAAGATTTCTTTATAATTTATTTGGCTATCCTGAGGTGTGGTGAGACTAGGAAAGGCAGAATGAATGCTCATTTTTTCTCCTGTATAATTTTTCAAAATAATAAGCTGTTTACTTTGCATGATCCAGAGGCGACTGGATTTTTAAAATACTGTTATAAATTAATGGGTCTAAGTCTATTTTATGAGTTTGAATATATTGCAGTTTCCTTATTTATGAACATTTGCCTAGGGGAGGCTCTTTAGGTTGGCTTCTAGTCCTTCAGACATGATCTCAGTGGTGTTTTATAATTTCCTTGCTATCTGATTTGTCAAGATGATAAGGCTGATTCTGTATATTTCCTAATTTAGACTTTAGGCTTTTCTACAAAAAGAGTCCTTGATCCTTTTAGAAGGAAGTTAATAGTAATATGAGAATTCAAATTTCAGCATACATGATTTACTTATGCTTAGCCTCATAGATCTTACATCTGTTTCTCCCATCTCCAATATCAAAAATCCTGGTGCCCCATTACACAAAAGTAATTACAGCCCCATAGAAGCCACAGGAAAGTCTCAAGGGGCCAACCCTACCACTAAGAAGAATCTGATTATTGACAATAGTTCAATAATGAATAATTATTTCATAGTTACATGAAATATTTATATGGTTACACAGGCAACCCTATGAATTTAAAGCTAGTTTATCTCCATGGTTGCCTCCACCCTATTCCTGTTATTCCTGTCCTCCACTTTATTCTTGTGGTGGTTTGTCTTTTTTTTTTTTAACTCACAAGGAAAGACAAATCAATAGAAATACAGTTACAGATTTATATTAGTAACTATCCTGTCGTAGTTAAATGATAGTACAGTTTTCCATCTTGCCTTTTTTCACTTAACAATACATCTTGGCGATCACTGCATAGCATTATATTAGATATATTACTTGTTCCTTTTTATAGTTACATAGAACTTCATTGTGGATATTTCCTGAGCTGATTCAACCAATGCTCTACTTAATGCTCTGCATAAGTCTTGACAAAGAAGATGGCTCCTTCTGTGTAGTTTGATAAAGGAAAGGTTTAAAAATTTTTTTTTCAATTTTGGCAATCTAAGATTTGAGAGGTATTGCAACCTCTTCTCTAGAGGAGTAGATGAATCCATTTTTTAGTTCTCTTCCATTTTATAATACCGGTACAGTAAAGGCCTTTAAACACTTTTCTCCAGAAAAGTTACTTTGTAATGTTCTCTAGCATTTTTTTCTAACCTTGGATAAATATGCATTACTGCCCTCTGCTGCATGAACTTGGACCTCTCCCACCTTTGCAGACTAATAATAACCATGTAAGATTACTGATTTTTTAAAGCCCATTTCTAACAGTTAATAGGAACTCTTCTTTTATCAGAGAATAATACCATGATGGATTGCAATTTCCGTCTCCAGTATAATGAACTGATGTTGAGGAATTACTTAGAGTGGTTTCCCTCAAGGCATTTTAACATTAAATGGCCTTTGAAAAAGAAATCAGATGATCATGTCTGTTATATCCGGAAAATGTGTTACAAATGAGGGACAGATAGATACAAATGAGAGACAGATACAAATTAACTTAAAATTAACAGTCTTAGGCTGTATCTACACTTGGCTAAAGAAAATGAAGAGGGTTGGACTGTAACAAGCACAACTTTTGATCAGAACTTGCAACTGCCAGCTTTTAAATGGATGACCTCCTAAAATTATGCAAACATATCATATAATTCTGTGAACTTGAAGATAATGCTTAGGTTATTATAAATGTATCTTGAATTTTCACGTTAGAATGGGTCCCAGCTGGCATAT
This sequence comes from Vicugna pacos, assembly GCF_048564905.1. Lineage (NCBI taxonomy): Eukaryota > Metazoa > Chordata > Mammalia > Artiodactyla > Camelidae > Vicugna > Vicugna pacos. Next base: position 46,305,398 of record NC_132988.1, read on the forward strand.
CCCTGGAACCAGTGCTAGTTCCAATGTTAAGTGAAGGAGAGCAATATATTCAGTATTATAGATCATTTTCAAAATTTGAATAATTCTATTACATAAGATAAAATTTATATAATACACTTTGATACTAAAAAGCAAACTGATCAAAGATTTATGAATTTCCCTTTATTATTAATTAAAACATACAACATTCTATTGCAGAACAGGGCTACCCCAATTTTAAGACGTGGAAACATTTGTTATGTTCTAGGAGATAGTATTTGGTCTTAGGTATATTCACATCTACACGTATATTCTTGACATTTAACAACCAAAACAACATTTTATGGATTTCAGAAAAAACAATAACAACTAAAATTAAAAAGCTAACCTAAATTTGAGCTTATTCTAACTCAGATTTCTTGATAATTTAAAAAGTAAATGGTCAAAGTACACATATATTAAAAATTGATTTCATGAGTAGTTTCAATGAAATGAGATATTCCCTCTGCTCCCACATATTCAGCACTGCCTTGAATTAATTAAAGGTACTATGATTCCAAGTAACTATTAATTTACTGAGTAAATTGAACAAATCAAATTAAATAAGTGGACAAATTAAGTTAGCGACAGAACAACTTGCTGATTGCTAGATTAGTCTATTTTTGATGGTTGCTTCCTTTTTCTTTGATCTACAGTGATTTCATTTTTGTATCATATACTCCTGTACTTTATTGTTTCCATCTTTCATTAAGAGAGTGTGGTTGTTAAATGTAGAAGCGATCTTATCTTCTTGGCAAATAGCTTGTGTTCTTTGTTTTCTTTTTCAGGGCCCCACTGGAATCCTGACAGTCACATTTAGACTCAGTCAGCTGGGTTCATATTTAGCCATCATTCACACACAGAAGGAAAGTGAGGAAGTTATGATCATTAACACAGGCTAGAGGTAAACGGTAATAGGAAAAATTTAAATAGCACTTTTAAGTGACCATATGACGTATTTCCCACAATAAGTTCTGGAACTTTGGCAGAGTTCCAGAAGTGTTACTCTTTCTCCAAATGTTTTATCTACACCATGTCTACAAAGCCGTCTGTTATGGCTGAACTGTGTGCCCCCTCCTCAAATTTGTATGTTGAAGCCCTAACCCCCAGTACCTCAGAACGTAACTGCATTTGGAGATAAGATTTTTTAAAGGTAATTAAGTTAAAGTGAGATCTTTAGGATAGGGCCTAATCCACTACAACATGTGTCCTTATGATAAGAGGGAATTTGGACAAAGACAGAGAGGCAGAACAGTGAGAAGAGGGCCTCTGCAAGCCAAGGAAGAAGGCCTTGGAAGAAACCAGACCTGCTGACACCTTGATCTTGGACTTCCAGCCTCCAGAACTGTAAGAAAATACATTTCTGTTGCTTAAGCAACCCCCCTCCCGTTGTAGTACACACACTTTGTTACAGCAGCCTGAGCAGACTGAGACACCGTCCTTAGACAGCAGAGTTCTCTGCTCTATGATCATTCAGCTTCCAAGAGGCGTTATACTACATTAGTCAAAACTGCAATATAGGTACTCATCTACTTATATGGTTGGTGTTATTTGTAGCCCTTTACCAGGTGATTTATCTTGGCTCCTTCAGAGGAATCAGTGTTAAGTCTTGCTGCAGTGATGCAAAGGCACCTCCATGTTCTTGTGGCGGATTCTCCTTTGCTTAGGTGCACTCTGCATGTTGCCATAACTGGGCATCTGTGACTACAAATGAGGGCTCGCTGTGCAGCATGCTACTCTTTGCTCAGTGTTATTTTAACGATGGACATTGTTTTAAAGACATGAACTATGGGGTACAAATAAGAGATAAAACATGTACTACATGAAAAGTACTTAGCAAGCCTGGCATATGATAAGCAATCTACTTTGGTTATTATTACTTTTTTTATTATTGCTCTGTCTTCCAAGCTAGTTATGTATAAAATTCCATAAACTGATTGAAGTTTAATATCTTGATTTTTTTCACACCTCAAACTGTTTTTGAGCATTGGAGCCTATTCCCAGGGTATCAAAAGGTAGGATCTATACAAACTGATCATTTGAAAATAAACTAAACACAATTTACATTCCCTGTTACTTAGTGTGGTTATGCTTCAAACACAGATTTTAAATTGCCACTTAGGAACTTATTTCCTTATGTTTTGCAAATAGTTTTCCCATTATTTTTCAATCAGTGCCACAATTTATTGTACAGTTAAAGTTTTTCTATGTTCACTACTCATAAGTTCAGATGACCGACCAGGAACAAATACATTTTACCATGACTGGATTAGCTACCCTTCCCTTCCATTTTTAATATTTCCTTACTGCAAATGTTCAAATCATTTCAGATGGAATAAATTGCCAGAGTTTCAGTAGTCTCCCCATTTGAGTAATGTTTGCTCTGGAAATAACCTGTAGTAATAGCAGGTTAGAAATCTATCCTTCTCCTTGTTGGCAGGTTTGGATTCATAGAATGTTTTGCCCGACTTATGGTTGCTTCCGAATCTGTGCAGTTGATTTAAAACAACCAAACAATCAACCGACCAACACAACCCTCCTGCAAATTAAAATAGTAACAAGAGAGGCATTTAAAAATGCATGTTGCTGGAGCCCTCTCCCACGAGGTCCTGTCAGAAATATAGCAGTGCTAACTTCCTTGTTGGACTTCTGCCGAGTCCTGATTATCTAAAAGTTGTTTACTTTGTTGTTCAAGATGAAATTTCTTGTAATGAACCTCTCTCAAGAATTATACATATTTCTCCTTCACCACCAAGTACAGTACTTTTTCCAAAGATGAATCGTGAAACGACCTGCCAGAGCTCAGCAGTGAGAGTAAGTTGGACCACCAAGGAAGGTATGCAGTGTATAGAACCAGCAGAAATTGTGCATCATAAAGGGGAAGGCTTGGTGTTGAACATTTGCAGAGTGTTTCTAAAGTCAGTTTCACCTAAGGTAACTCACATGCACAAGAATCAATAGAAGTTTATCCACCTGAGTTGCTGACTATATTATTTGCATGCTTTTAATTAGTTGGGTTCAGGCTCAAAGGGAGGGATTTGTTTAGTAAATTGCTTTTATTTGTTTGGGTGGCAGATAAAATATTGAGAAGATGATTGATATGTCAAGGCTCAAAAAACAAGCCATTGGCTTGTCCTGTTGTCAAGGAGATCAAGTCAGAAGGGGGTTAACCGTTAAAACTGTGGCAGGGATAGAATAGGAGATGCAATTTTTCATATCTGGATGGAAATTGGACCTATCAAGAAACACAACAATGTTCACAATACTAGTATTAATGTTCATTATTACAAATTACTGAAAATGTAATTGACACCAACACATGGTACTGTTCTTCCTCAGGCAAAGTGAGAAACAAAAATTCTCATGGGATAAGATCCAAAGTATGAGTACTACTAGAATAGAGAACCAGGCAGGCTGGTTTACTATGAAGAGAGGAAACCCACATAACCATGTTTTCCAAATCCTTTAACACCCAACACGATGAAGAAGTTTCATGTCCATGTAGTGTGAACAAGATGCTTTGGGGTCCTATGGGACCTACGACTAAGTAATCTCTCTTCCCAAATTTGCCATAGTACCATACTTCTGTTCTCACTTCCCTAATAAGCCCGTAGCTAGTGTCATTTCTTTGGATTTAGCCACAAATTTCTTTGGATTTAAGCACAACTACAAATGTAGGAATACTGTCTCCCTGTACACTGTCAAAGTATACGTGTGACTTGAGAGAAAAGGAAAGACTCTGGGAGGCATTCCTAGTATTTTTATTCCCATAGTCATATGAATTCAATCCAGTGTGGAAGACTGAGAATGGCAGAATTCAGCAGTGGATGAGGACAGAGGAAGGTGGATAGCAGCAACTCTGGAGTGGGGGAGAGGCAGATCTCAGTGAGTGAAAGCTTTCACCGTGGTCTGTAAACCTCTCCACTCCCAAGGCCCTGACTTAATATTTGTATTCTCAAGGCTCTAAATTTAATACAGTGAATGCATGACCAACTGCTAAATAGGCTATTGTAGGAAGTGGTTTCTAATGCAGGGAGAGAGATAATAAGATGAAAAACAAGAATAAGGCGATAAGGTATACCCTTAGCTTACCTTGGGCCAAAGTATTCAGAAAGAAGCCAGGACCCAGAGCAACTGCTGAGACAGGTGTGGTTTTTCTGTGGAACCAAAACGACCCCACAGCTAGGGGAGCAGACAGAGAGGGTAAGTATGGACAGAGGAGAAACTGTCCACAGAGGTACTTTCTTCTGGACAAGAGAACCCTATCCTTACTTCTGAACAGTGGTGCTTTTTTGTATTTACTCCCTAATGATGCTATTGCAAAAGGCACAAAAGATCTGTTTTCCAAGTAGAATATGAAACTTTTATCTTCATACTTACGAAAACACACATGAGAAAACACATGTGGGATTAAGTTAGTAATCCAAAGGATTATGTTTATTTGCAGTTAGTTGATTTTGTGTATGCATATCTGTGTGTCTACATATGGGTAACGTGTGTCTCTCTCTTTCTGTCTTCTACACAGTTTTACAGAGAGCATTTGGATCATGAATGAAGTTAGTTTTTACCTCGTTTTTGGCCTAAGGTGTAGTTGTGTGTATTTTAGCATTTGATTCCATAGTGAGATATTGTTTTCTACATGAGGGACATTGTTTGTGAAAGTAACATCCCTGTGAACTTTGATTTTTGACTGTATTTGTAAAGGTTTGCTCTTGGAGCTTGTAGGGCTCTCTGTAACTCTCTGAGAAAATCTCTTTACCCTGATTCCCAGAAGCTGAAGCGTTTCTTGTGAGTAAATATGCTGAGCTTTACACCACTTTTCTTTTTAGCGTATGGTGGGGGTTAGGTCTGACTATGTGGCTTATTTTGGTTGGTGGTAAAGAAAGAGGAAACCAGCAGAAACAGGCAGAGCATCTTCAAATTTTCTCTTGATTCATTTGAGTTGGCTCTTCAGCAGACGGTGGGAGTGATACTCCCTTCTGTAAAGTCTAAGCACTGAATCCCAAGTACTTATCTAGAGACTTTGGGTCAGTTTCCTTGTCCTCCACTAGTGCCTGGAATGCTTCACTTGTCCTTACAAATCCATTTCTGGACATATTTTTAAAAAGTGAAAAAAAATTTTTAGTGTGAAAATCTCTACCCTGAGGAAGCACAAGGCAATCCAAAGATAAGAAAACATGCCCCAGAGTTCAAGTTTTAATTACCTCTTGTTCGTGTATTAAAAATAAAAAAAACTTTCTGAAAAATGAAGGATTTTTCAGAATAGACAAAGTGGGTGCAGCCTGGGAGAAACCCAGCTATAAAGTCACACTTTAGACTCGGACCTTTTGAGGGTAGGAAGAAAGGAGTCACTAAGGTTTTCACTTAGCGACATATTGACTGTTTACCCCTGTACGTGCTGGTGTGTACCAGGATCAGGTGTGAAAGCTGACGAACCCAGGTCTGAAAATTAGTGGTTGGAAAGAGCTGCCTCCTCCCCTAGCGGTTAGCCGCCCAGTTGTGCCGCCCTGCCTCGATTTCTTCGTGCGCGGAAGTTAGCTCGCGGGAGAGGGAGAAATGCAACAACTTCCTAAGCCCTCGCAGTACTGTGGCAGCCTTGGCGCTCTAAGCCGGCGAACATCTCCAAACGGGAGATTGCCTGCGACAGCTACAGCCTGTCTCCTGCAATCCTTCCGCGCCTCGTTCCGCAGCTGCCACTGGCGCCCCCAAGCGCCGCGCGCCCGCGCACTCCTGCTCTTCTCCCAGCCCCTTTCGACCACAGTGGCGAACTGGACCTAGGGAGCCTCGGGGTTTGGCAGGAAAGGCTTCCCATGGAATTCCCAGAGGCTGAGAGGCAAAAAGCGGAGGAAGGCAGGACCTCAAAGACTCCCTTGCCCCTGTTCATTCTGGCCTGGGATTTCCCCTTTGCAAAGAGGGGAGTTGCCTGGAACCGTAAAGATGACCGCTAGAGCTGTAAGATTCAGATCTCGGAGTGTACTCAGGGGCACCCTGTTCCTCCCAGCTCCTCAGGGACATAGACATACGCTGCGTGTGTGGTGGGGTGGGGGGCTGGAGGATGGAGAAGGAGGAGACTAGAAAGTCCTAAATGCCTCCCGGGAGGTAGAATAGAAGCATCTTTCTCCCTTCTCTATTGCTTCTCTTCCCAAAGTCCTTATCCGGATCGGTGGGCACCCTCTGGCGCACCAACACAGCGCCAGCTCCAAACCTCTACTGGGACGCACAGGCTAAAACCAAACTTGAGCGTACACAGTCCACGGTATTAACGCCCAGATGCTTCACTTTCCTCAGTCTTCTATAGGGCTTTTCCAGTGCTCTGCTCCGAGTCAGAGACTGGAGATAGGTTGGGAACCCATGGAAGGGTGCTGGCGGTCCTGAAGTGCGGTGGCAGCTTGCCCCTCTCCACTTCCACATTTGCCCTCCGTTTATTTCCAGAGGTTCTTCCACCCTCTGGGCGGTTGTCAGGAACTAGGGCCCGCATATTCCTCTGGGAGTGAATACATTTTTCTCAGTTGTTGTAGATTGGAAAGGGAGTGGGAGGGGGCTAAGGAGAAGCAGGAGGGGAAGCCTCAGAAGGAGCTGCCGCAGGGAAAGGAAAAGAGGAGGGCGGGGACGTGGGGGTGATAGAAACGTTTTACTCTTTGTCACTCCTGAACTGGGGGCGGAGGAAAATAAGACCCACTTGTGGGAAGCTATAAAAAGCAAAGGGGGCGGCGGTGAGAGAGCAGACAGAGAGGGAGACCGCGGGAAGCGCAAGACCGCTCCCAGGGCATCGCAGCGTCGGTGGTAGCAGTTGGCTGCTGCTGGGTTGTGAACTGGAGAACAACGCTTCAGGGCGACTGTGCGTGCGTGCGTGGGGGAGCTCGGCTGGCCTCAGACCTCAAGGATCGCGTCTGGGACGCGGTTCCTGATCCCCCATTACAGTGCCCGCTAACATTGAAAAGGAGGACTTATGTCCTGCAAAGGTTGAGAAGTAAAGGTTAGGGAAGGAAAAGAGGAGAAAAAAGCAACTGAGGCCGAAGAAGAAACTAGTGTGGACCTCCTGAGCAGTTAAGAGGAGGATTGGACCGCGGAGAACCGGGCGGGACCTCGGAGGTGCGGGGCAAGGAGCAAGGGAAGCGGTGCGGTCCGCGGGACTGGGTCTTCTTGCACCTCAGGTCACGCCTCCTTGGCGAGAAGGCGCCTTGCCTTTGATTGCTTCCAGTTACTGCAGAACTTCCTGCCCTGGCGGAGAAGCGGGTCTTGCTTGGGTCGCGCTCGCTGCTGGTCTGAGGCGTGAGACTGAGTTCACACGGTGCTGGGCCCCCAAAGCCAAGTGGAGTTGGGGGAACAGAGTCTGCGAGCCCCGTCGCCCCAAGTGAGGGGCCCCGTGTTGGGGTCCTTCGTGCTTTTGCATCCGCACCCCTGCGGGCTTTGCTCCTCCCCGGGGACCCCTCGCCCGGAGATGGCCGTGTTGATGCGGGGCAAGGACTCGTCCCGCTGCCTGCTCCTACTGGCTGCGGTGCTGATGGTGGAGAGTTCACAGTTCGGCAGCTCTCGGGCCAAACTCAACTCCATCAAGTCCTCTCTGGGAGGGGAGACGCCTGCCCAGGCCGCCAATCGATCTGCGGGCACATACCAAGGACTGGCTTTCGGCGGCAGTAAGAAGGGCAAAAACCTGGGGCAGGTAGGAAAATACCCCAAAATACCCACTCTGAGGCCTGGAGAGGTAGAGGGACTGGAACTCTCGACAATTCGTTTGCCTTTGCGCCTCTCGACCTTCCGCCCCCAGGTGTGGCGCCCAAGACAGCTGGCTAGGGGTTCCTAGAAGCAGGTCTGCGCGGGCGCGGGAGGCTGGGTGGCTTTAAGTACGGGAGAGCGTGGAGCGGGTAGGTTAGGGTACCGTCTCGTCTCTGCTTTGGGATCCAGGCATGTACAGGGATCTAGTGCATACAGGTGGGGGAAGTGACCAGAATGGTCCTTCTCCAGATTTAACACAGCGATGCCACAGATGATGTGAGTAGCTAACACATAGCAACTGCTGTGTGTCAGGCACCGTTTTAAGCGTTTTACACGTATTTAGTCTTCACAACCCTATGAGCTAGGCGCTGTTACTCTCCCTAACCTGCAAGTGAGGAAATTGAGGCATGGAGTGGAAGCTGTGTGCCCAAGGCCAACAGTTAGTATAAGTGGCAGAACAGGATTCAAATCCAGACAGTCTTTGAGTCCAGGTCCTGGGCTCTTAACCATTATATTTTACCATCTGAAGGGGGAATTTACCGTTTTTCGGGTTCTCCTTTCTTTCCAGCCACTCTCTCACTTTCAAGAAGGTCACATAGAGAAAACCTCAGTGGATGAGTATTTTTCACTCCTAAAGAACTGTAAATAAATCATCCGAGAGGAAGCAAAATAATGAAGTGAGTGACAGCATTGTAGGTGCGGGCCGCTAGGGCGCCTGCGGCATAGCAAGGGAGACTCCCGATGTGTTTTTTCCAGAGGGAACTTTCCGCGAGCATCTCTGTCAGATAGATTGACAGCTACTCAGACAGTTACACAAACAGACACACAGAGAGACACGAGCGTGCACACTTGGCACCCGCTGTGGCCAGCGCGCAGCGGCCAGGAGAGGGGGCCCTGTGGGCACTGGGAACCGCTACAATTCCCCCTTCCGCTCCTTTTGTGGGAAGCCAGCTTGCTAAACAGCACAGGCACCTCGTACAACTCAACTGTCAACCCATGAAGGCGGCTTATTGCCCCACAGATCCCTGGTTTCCCTGTTTTATGAGAGGAGCCTGCTGCGGCCGCTGTGCGCGATCCCGGTGTCCTCCACTGCCCCTGTACCCAGCGTAGGCAGCAGGGTGAAGATTGACAGCCAAGGCCAGTCCTGGATGCACAACGAGGAAAGACTTGCCTGCGGTTGGCCCCCTACTGCCCTCTCACGGGGACAGTTTTGCATTTCCAGACTGCTTCCTGGGCTTTGAAATGTCAAACATTTCAGCTATCCTCTCAAACGAATACAAAGCCTGCAGCCAAATGATTTTTTTTATGCTCTCAAAGGGAAGTAAGAAACTATACATCTGCACACACACTACATACATACATGTCCTGTGCATATTCTCACGCATGTGCACATACCCCCACACTTACAAGATTACTCTCATTCCTTTTTTCTCTTCCCTGGGAAACACCCTATTTTCAATAGGAATAAACTTGACATTCTCTTAGATGAGTCAAAGATTACAAAGAAAGGATGCTCTCAATCCAAATCATCAAACTTTTCTCTAATGCTGCTAACTTCAAATTCTACCTTATCAGTTGTTGAAAAGACCTGCTTAGTTCAGCCAAGAACAGAGGGATGGACCCAATGATCTTTGAGGTTCCTTTTGATTCTAATCCATGTATGTTCTGTGAGTTTCTGTAAAGAACTTTCTGTTTCCATCACCATTGGGCCGTAACACCTGATGTTCCCAAATTGAATTATCAGTTATGTCAGTACTGCCAATAGCCATAGGGTTACACAGCTAGACTTCAGGATGTGCCCCAGAAACAGGCTTGTCCTTTATGTTTTGACAGTATATATGCATATAAATGTTCGCCTTTTTTTCTCTCTTCAAATATCTGCTCCTTAAAGAGGTTACTTTGCAGTTCTACTTTGCATGTCTTCAAACTGAAGATTAATTTTATTTATTTTACAAATGAGTTGAATTTCTTTTTTTTTTTGAGTTGAATTTCTTATATGCTCCCCATAACTTAGTGGTTCTATGGAGTTATTTCATTATATTTACTTAACTGCAATGCCAGACCCTTAAAATTTGACACTGGGTTTATGAGAAAATAGCAACTAATCAGAGACAAAGGTAACATAATATAAAGGATTGAGTTGAATCGCAGAAAGATAACTGGAAAATAAGAGCATTATCTATTGTATATTCTGGATTCTTGCTTGTTTAGCAGGTGATCTAAAATGCGTACTGTTAGGAAGGAATAAACAGAAAAAAAATCTCTCTTCTTTGAAGTAGGAAGAGGAATTCTTTGAATATTTATGGGTCTCTTTATCTTCTTTCCTTCACTCGTTATGTGGTTACTTAAATTCTTAGTACTCTTATTTTCAATAATGGAATGGAAATTAGAAAGACTATTTGAAAGGGAGGATCCCACACCCTTTTATGGAGAAAAACTTTAGAATTAAAATGCAGTTGAGCTGAATTTTTATCGATCATAATAGGAAAAATATGATTGGTTGAGAAGATTTGTAAGTAAAATGCCAACTGATAAAACTAGCTGATTATGTGTGTCATCCTGAGGCCTAAGAAGTTTGATTCTCTCACTCTCCCCAATCTTTGGTTGATGATACTGAACTATATGTATGTCAGAGATACAGGAACAAGAGACTATAGGATGTAGCTTCAAATAGGCATATTAGAAACTCAGTCTTTGGTCTTCTTCTCCTTAAGTGAAAATTGAATAATTGTTAATTTTATTTTCTCATTTACTTTCAGAATGGAGAATTAAGATAGAATTTTTATTGCGATTGCAGAATAAATTATTAAAGAAATTAAAATTCATTAATCTACAAAAGTGGAAATGAGGCTAAATGGGCCCCAGGGTTTTCCTAATTCACTGTAGAAGCCTGATTTCATATGAAGAAGACATCCTTATTTAGAGGAATTCTACTTGTCCTATCAGCAGGGTGGGTTATTTATAAATCACTTCTGGAAAACTCGCCTTTGAATTTCAGGAAAGGTTTAGAGACCCCCAGAGAAAATGCACTGTTTTCCAGAGGTGTTAAAATTCTCATTCTTAGGTTTCTTTCAAAGAAACAGTTATGAGTTATGACTGGAAACTGACCTAGAAAATTGAATGTCTTAGTATTCAGGTGATCGATACAGAAGTAGCAAAAATGATTTTGCTGAATTATTCACATTAATGTTTTAATTTGACTTTCCATTTACATCTGTTATTATAGGTTTTAAAAGGTACTGTGTATGCGGTAAATTAGATTGCAGGACTGTTACTAACGTGTCAATATTTATAGATTTAAATTTCTAAAGAGACTTGCAGATTTTCCAAATCAAAAGTAATACCAAACAAAATGTTTAATATCATATGGATAAATATATTCTGATTAAGTGCACCATTGCTTGACATCACCTCTGGAGTGTGAGGTATTGACTTTTACAGGCCACCTTAAAGGGGAAAAAAATCAATTTATAAAATCAGTTTACCCTTGCAATTAACAGTGATTTTTTTGTGAATGAAAAATCATTTGGATTTCTGTTTGTAATTGCTTCTTTTAGTCTTTACTCCTTATTTTGTCTTTTTGAGACCAGCAGATTAATTTGAATTTAATGGTGTATGATTTTGAAATTTTTTTAAAAGTTATGAAGAGAACTGTGGAAAATAATTATATTTTAAATGTAGATAAGCTTCCTGGCATGTGTCTCTAAAAAGAATCTGAAACTAGTTTAGTGTAAATTCAGATTCCATTATTTTCTGATATAATTTGAACACTTGAAGGACGGTGGTTTGGATGAAGTTATGCTGTGAGAGAAAAATGCTTGAAATGCATTGAAACAGAAGTTTGAGGAAGTTGGTTAGAGAATACTAATATTTGTATATTGCATTTTTTAATACAAATGCTATGTCTATTTAAACACACGAACACTCATGAAAGTGCTCATTGAAATAAGCTATAGACCGTATTTTCCAAAGGTGATCTCTTCACTTTCTGAAATTATCAGTGACTCTTTTTTTAAAACTCCTGCCCAACTTTCCCCTTCCAGAGGATAAATATTTGCTCTGTCCTCTGGACATCAACTGACACTAAACATAATTGGGAAAGAAAATCATTTTGAAAATGAAATTTTCCAAAATGAAAAATATTAGACACTAAAGTTTCTTTTCTCTCACTGTGGATAGTAGAGAACTGATGGTTGATACAAGTGAAGGTTACCACGTGAATAACAAGAAAACTATTTTAATGATAATCTAAGTATGGGCATCCATCATTTTATTTCTTTGCCTGAGGAGAGAGAGCAAGGGACAAGGTTACTGAAATTCACTCCGGCTGTGGCTCTGGCCCTGCCCTAGTCTTTCTGTAGGACTCCCCTCCGATACAGACTCCTTCCTGGAATGTTTCAAATCTTACGTTTAAAGTCGGGAAAGCAACGTAACAGAAGGGTAACTGATGTATTCTGTTCTAGGAGAATATTGTCGCCTCCTTTCCCCTGCACAATCATTTTAAATGGACACTAAAATAATCTGTTAAATTACAGAGGCCTTTTATGATACTCAGTATATTTACTGTTTTATACTCAATCACTCCGGCCGTTCATTCTTCGGGACTGATGTAACATCAAAGTGAACTACAAGCTGATTTCTGTCTCTGACTCCCTGACGGCCTTTTGAAGTCATTTTATTTCATTATACTCTAGTCCCTTGTATTCATCTATAGAAAGGAGAGAAAGCTGCTCCTAGTTAATTATCCTAGTTAATTAAATATTTATTTTCCTCTTCTCAGATCATTTTTAAAATAAGATCTGAAACAAAACCTCCCAAAACAAAATTAATAATAATAAATAGATTTTTGTGTTGGTAGGACTGCTTTAAGATTACATGGAAGGATTAAATAAGGAATGTGTAACAGAAATTTAGTATTGCTGTTTAAGGGAAACAGAAGTTAAGTTCTCTTCCTCTGGCCACGCTTGCCAGAAACTAGAAAATGACAGTAATTTTTTTCTAATTGTTATTTTCTTTAGGGCAAATATAAATCATTCTCCCCAACATAGAAGTCAACTGATATAAAATATGGGAGGGTTCTTTTTTTTTTTTTTGATAGGAACATCTGTCCACAGGAAGAAAAGTCACCATCCAAATATTTTGAGTAGTGGCTTCCCAATGAGTCTCTCATGATTGATAACAACTTTGGTTTAGTGCCCACTTCTTTTGGTTCAAACCAAGGAAGGAAGGCCATGAATAACACCAATATCTACTCAGAGCCCTTAGGGAGAGTTCATGCCATAGATCCTTGTCTTAGTAATGGTAAATTAAATCAGAAACCTTGAAGGCAGAGGGGATTTCAATACCAGATCTAAATTGCTGTATTTTAACTCAATTAGTTTATGTAGCACTAAATACAGAAGTATTTTTCTAACATTTATCCACAACCACTGAGCCTGTATAATAGATTATATCTGTGGGATCTTAATACTAGTTTAGCTTTATCTATGTGCCCCAAATAATAAATGTAGAAATAGAATCAGCAAAACACAAAAGTAGTAAATGTTTTTTAAAAAGTTACTTCTCTCTTTTCCCTACTCAGATAAAAGAGACAAATGTGCATCAGATATCCTTTTAAATATATTACAGTGTCTAATTTAATTAACTGACTCTACTTATATCATTTAGTATACACAATAGCTTAAATTTCAATATTTCATTATCACATGACATTTTAACTGTCCTACCCTGTCTGAAGCAAACAGATAAATAGAACCAAGGAATGAGTAAGGACATTAAGTGGCAACACAGTGCTTCACAATTAGGAGGAGAAACTTTCTAAAGGTATGGATTTATCCGAACATTTCCTTAAAAATGTTAGCTCTCCAGATTATGCTTTATAGTGTGGAATAAGAATGTTCTTTCTTCTGGGGACTGGAAGAAAAGAGTGATCTTTCAGATTATCTTATTTCCTTAAACTGGCTTGTAAGTAGTTATAGCACACGTTAAATTATAGTAAGAGGTTCCATTTATTGATTATTTGTTCTGTGCCAGGCACTACTCCAAATGCTTCGTTCAAGTTAATTTTTTTGATTCTCTTGGCAGCCCTTTGAAGGAAGTTCTAATATCATCCTTGTTTTTATAAATGATAAAACAATAATTCTCCTGAGATGTGAAGGGGTTATGCAATTTGTACAAGTCACACAGCAGTAAGTAGAGAAAGTCTAAATATGAACTGAAGCCATCTGGTGTCAAAACCTGCATATTTAACTATCAGGCCGTGCTGCTACAATACGCTACAATATACAATATGGATACGATATCCATACAATATGGATTTAAAAGGAAATATTGACCTTCATTTTACTCTTCCTGCTTATATTTTCTAATGGCATGGGCATAACTCTAGATACATTAAACACCATACCAGAACCCAAACCCTCTGTTGATGCCAACTGCTACTCTGAGCAGCCAAAGTATGTTAGCACTTCATGGATACAAAGGCAGGCACATAATGACAGAACATTATTTTCATTTCTGCCTTTACTTGCCTCCCTGCCAGGGATAGATCACTGTCAGCAAGGAAACTACACACACACACACACACACACACACACCCTCTCTTTCTCCTACTCTTTCCCATTAAATTATGGTGTTGCCTCAAGTAGAAGGGAATGCTGTTGGATACATCCTATTTTCTCTTCTTTTCTCTTTGTAACTGCCATACAGTCCCCGGTACTCATCTTTCTGCCCCTAAGTGACACCATGTGCCCGCTGACATCAGCAAAGCAGAGGCCTTCTCAATGGCCTGTCCTCAATCGCTTAAATTTGGTTTGGCTGGCATCCTTCACACTCTGATCAGATAGGATGGAATCGTCCAGGTTTAGAGCCTGCTGTTGCTTCTGTTTTTCCTTTACTTTTGACACCCCCCCCACCTGCCATTCAGAGAATCAGATGCTCTGTAACAACCCTGCAGCACTACAGTTTCCTAACGGAGTTCCTAAGGGAATTTTTCTAAATTCTGGCTCACCACTGACTAGCTTAATGTCTTTGGAAAAGCCACTTATTCTCTGGTCCCTTTTTTTTTTAATCTATAAAATAGGATAACAATAATAATAGCAACCTATTATGGTTAATAATATTCATCTTACTGAGCAACTGGAAAAGGAAAGTGCATTTAGTTACTGTGCTGATGTCATTATTCCTACCACCATTACAGAAATAAGTAAGGTCAAGTGCTTCTGCACAAAATGGAAAGTGGCTGCTAACTTTTTCCCACCAAGAGGGGATAGGAGTAGCTAAACCAATGTGTGTGATGGACACGAAGGAAACAAATGAACTCAATTACACCAAGGACAAGAATTGTAAAATAGAACAAAACAAGACAAAGTAAACACACACCCACATATGTAATCACGTTTCTTGTATTGAGTGCTAACATTAAAAGGGATTGTAAGTCTGGTTATGCTGTAAAAAAGTAAGCAAAATAGCACATAATTGAGTAATTGGTGAAATTACACAGAAGTCAGATTATAGCAGACATCAAAAACACGATCATGATGAGTGGAGGTCCTCACACCATGGCAATATTCGTTATTTATGCACAGGAACCAAAATAATTGAACAACATGTTAGAGTCTGCTGCCAACAGCATTAATTTGATATTCTCCAAAGTAAGACAGCCTGTGCAAAGGCAAGCTTCCTGACACTTTCTGCACGGGGCCTGGAGCCCAAAGAGCTTGCTGAGAATTTGGAAGGTTTACAACCCTCTTTGAGTGTCAGCCTGTCCTGCTAAGAGGACTCTGAAATTTGGGTCTCATTATTCCCATTTCATTACCTTTACTTTTTTGTTTTATGTGAATTGTTTTTTTCTTGATTCAAGTAATTTGGAAGTATTTTAATAATGTTAATTGAGAGTGAACGTCATCTCATTGGGGTTTGCAATAAATTCCTCTGAACATATTGGAAACAAACTGTTTGCCAGTAAGAGTTTCTATCCGGTAATGAACTAAAAACCTTCATCCAAGTGGGGGGACAGTGGGAGAATTGTCATTTAAAACCAACTAAAATGACAGGTAACATTCAAATAATAGTGTTCACTTGCTCATTCTGGCTTCAGTTCATCTTAACCCTTTGAAATTTGGCTCAACAAGCATTGTGTTAATTTGTCACTTGAAACCTCCAAGTCTTTTTTCCGGTAACCATCCTCTGTGCTCCGTGGCCTGTTGCCTATACTTCGTAGCTGTATAGCCCTTGCTTCTGTTAATACTGCGTGTTTTTCTTTCCTCCCTGGCTCATTCCTCTTTACTTCTTGCACTGATTCCTCCACAACCTTCTGCCCACGAATGTGGGCGTGTCCTCACACAGTCTCTCCCCAGTCCTCTCTCCTGTCTTTTCCGAGTTCTCTTCTTGGCTGGTATTCTTTTGTCACATTCGTGGGTATCCACCTTGAGCTTGGTTAAACTTCTGAGCCCCTTTGCCTGCTCAGATGTTCTGGAAGTCCTTCTAGAAACAAAACAAAGAAATCTTCATATCAAAAATGAATCCTTTTATGGTTAACTTCAAATTGTCAGGAGTCAGGCAACCAAGTCTTTATGATTTCTCATGGCTCTCAGGAAAGCCTGGTAAAAAGTGCCCCAGGTTAGACGAATGCAGACTGCGAGAATTACGTCTGATCACCCCAAACTCTTTGCTCTGCCCTGACTCATCACTCACTGGTGATGAAAGAAAGCTGTGTAGATTCCTATCAAGATAGGTGCTTTTGTTTCTTGAACGCTATTTATTTGAATGCTTGGGATTTAAATGGCCTCCAATTTGTTTCTCTACGATGCACTTACTGTTATAGCAATGAATATGCAAGTTTCTATTATTCATGTTCATGAAATGTTACATATTACATGCACATATATATTTTAATCAATATATAATGCTTGTTTTTATAACTTGAACTATGTCTTAAAGAGTAATTTTTTTTGCTACTTGCTATTTTATAAATAATTGTTAACTTTTAGTGTGAAAAACCTCCTTAACATTTACTTTCAACTTGGTAGACCCTTAATAGTGCTTAAATATTTAGTAACCAAATAAGAGGATTCCTCAAATGTGCTTAATCATCATTAATCAAGATGGAGAGCTTTATAAAAAGAGCCCAGAGAACCTTTTATCATCTACAAGTTTCAAGAACTTGTACAGCAGGCTAAAGGGGGTACAGTTAGAACTGGGAGAGGCATTAGAAATCACTTAATTTAACTCCTTCGTTTTACATATGAGGGAAGCAAATTAGGGGATGTGTCATGTTCTGCCCAATGTACTACAAACGGTTCCTGCGGCAAAGGAGCTTCTGTGGGAACTTGGACCATCTGACTTCTAACACCAGCCTTCAAGTAATAACAAAGCTCTGTAGAGGAATTTGATTCCATTGGTTAAAAAGCTGGTGGGGGAGAACTTATACATAGAGCTCTTTTTCAGTTTTAAATTTGAGTATGTCAAAGTGTATTAGCAAAGAATGCTATGTCACGATGACAACTGTGTCAGTAGGACTTAAAGAAAATGAATGAAAGAATGTGGCTTTCACTGTATTGGCCTTGCTTGCTTTTTCAGTTATGACACTTTAATGACATGATTAGCAAGAAGCCTGGCTGGAGAGAGTCTGTACCGAAGAAATATATTTTACATTGAGATCAAGTACACACATTCACATCCCTGGAAAAAAAAAGTTTCAACAATAAATACTCTAATGATGCAGTGAAATGTTTTTCTTTTTAGTCCTTCCCCTTCTGTTCTGCTCTGCACTGCTCTCTTGTTCTGTTCTATTCTCTCTCACTATGTTAAATACTGCTCATCACTCATAGAATTGATTGATCAAACCTGTGGTTTGAAAAACCACTGACCCCTGTGGTTTGAAATAAGTCCCCTGCCGGGAACTCAGGGCACCATTCGATCTCGGAGATCGACAGTACTTGTGGAATCAGCCCCTGTGAGGGGAGGGAGAAGGCAGAGGCAGGCAGGTTTTCATGGAGAGAAGCACGGTCATCTTAGAACTTGCCCACTCTCCCGGCTGCTACTGCATGTCAGCCTCGGGCCTAGGCCTGGTGGACCTCTTCACTTGGAATGTGTCTGACCTCCGCCTCTCCACTTCCCGGAGTAAGTGACTAATAACAATGCTGCCTTTGGTACTGGGTGTTTCAGGCTTATTCATCAGAATCTGTTATCCCGCATTAGCGTTCTGCCTTCTGGGTGTGCGCCGTGTGTGTATCATCATACTTTACTTCTAAGAATATGCAGTTGAGGATGGTTACAGTTTCAACACAGGACAGTAAGTGAACTTGACAGACCATATGATACAGACTCAGAAGACCTGGTTAGCCTGTTTTCAATATATGAGACCTTGAAGAAATCATCTAACACTGTTAAGGCTTAGTTTTCTCATCAGTAAAGTGGTAGGTGTAACAATAGTGTCTCTTCCTATCTCTTTGTAAAGTATAAAATATTGCTTACTTACATCACTAGAGGCTGTTTCATGAAAAACAAAATTAAGACCTTTCCACTCTGAATTTATGAAAGACAAATCTGAATTAGACAGAATCAAGCAAAGAATGAGTTAACCTAGTCGGATTTTATGATTCTGGAATCATAAGTCAGTTTCTGTTTTGATAGACTGCTTTTTTTTTTTATTGGAAGAAGGGTTGAAAGTGAAATGTGGTTTTTTGGTTTTGTTTCCTTTCTTTACCTATTTGTCTTGATTTTCTTGGATTTCTTCAAAAATTTCAGTGTCAGTAGTAATACTTTCACATTTCTGATTAAAACTTAGTGGTATTATTATTATTATTGTTGTTGTTGTTATTATCATCATCATCATTATTACAGGCTACAGACAGCCTGTTATTAGAATATCCTGCCTGTGACATACAAGACCCCTATGCGTTTTTATTCTGTTATTTAGAAGATGTGTTACTGTTTGTGTATTTTAAAAAACATCTTGGAAAAGCATAGTAAGAATCCAATAATAGAAATAAGTTTATTTTTAATGCTCTGAAATGACATTTGAGTGTCATATTTTGGGCACATTGCAGGTTCCAAGGTTCACAATGGATAAAGTTCAGGGAAATAGCCAATTGTCAAGTCCAGTTGTATGTGTGCAAAACCACATGGACTGTGACAGATGAAGAACATTTGCCACAGACTCTTCAAATGGGAAAGTGGGTATTTTTCAAGGCTTTTGAAAACATATTATTGTATTGCTAAGTAGGCATTTCCTAGTGAACAATGTAGTAGCTCTAATCATTCATGTTACATGTGCAGAAATCTCACCCAACCGTTTGTCCAAGCTAGAAACCAGCCAAGCTTCCTGCTTGCTACCCCTGCTCCTAAGTAATTATTCTCCAATTTATAGGATTCTACGTCTTTAATATTCATCTTTCTTGTTGTGCTATTGTCACCTCAATTATCATTGCCTTGATTCAGACCACTATCATTTCTCAACGGAACATTACAATATTGTGATAGTTTTGTGCTTCCCCAAACCAGCCTTTACACTCCTTCTAAAGTGAGCTTTCTAAAGTAAAAATCTGATCAGCCTCTTCTAGAAATGTCTGTTTCTAGAGCATGAAGTCTGAACTTATCAGCTTGGCACACAATGTCATCAATTATCTTGTTTCTCTTGCTTTGTCCCTGAGACCACACAGCCAATGAGTGGCAGAGCTGGGATTTAAAGCCAAGCAGTCTTACTTGAGCCTGTCTGTTTAATCATGCCATGCTGCCACTTCCTATTAACTGGAGGCCAGAGAATCCAGCTACAGAGTTTTTTATTGGCATGTTTCAGAATTCAGATGTGATTAAATTCTTCCGATAAGCCAGGCAACTTGCTAATTGCTTACCTACTTCTTAGGTGTGTTAGATGCTATGATCAGAGTCAACAAACATTTATTAGACACATATGTTCCACTCAGTCCTTGGCATAAGTAGCTGTAAAAACAAGTGTAGTGTACATGAGTAATCCAGTTGGAATTTTAAGGTTGAAGGAGTCTCCCATACATTGTCCAGTTCAGGCCTTTACTTTTCTACTTTTCAGTACAGTATGAGAGCTGAACAACTTGGTAAGTTTTCCTTTTTATAAAGATTTAAGGATGAGCAGTAACTCTTAGTTGTTTAGTTATCGTAACTCTAATTATGTTAAGAATGGGAACATCTGCTTTCTGCTGTAAGTGAAGCATGAATAAAACAAAGCTGGGTATCAATCCGTGTAAAAACCCTTTCTCATTAACAGAAAATGTAATCAAGTTACTTTAGTCATTTTTCACACATTATTCTCTGGTTCCCTAGATGGACAGCTAGGCTGCCCTGGAAGATTATATTCATAAACAGGCAAGGAAAAGTCTGACATGCTGGACATGATGATACTGTAAAGATGCAGTGTCTACCTTTTCTTTTCCAAATATTTTGGAAGGAATTAAATTTGGGGTTTGGGTTGTTTTTTTTTTTCCCTTTGTAAATGTCTTACTGTCCCTTGGGGAAGTCTGATCCTAATTTTATAATTTGCAAAGCACTAAGGAAACATACGTGGGAAGAGGCAGACTTATAAGGAATTAGAAGCATGGTAAGAAATACCAAAGTTGCACTAGCAGGAGGGTAGGAGTCTGGGGACTCAGAGCAGATTGGTGGCGGGTTGTGTTAAGTGGACAAGATCTAACTGCAGGTGGGGCGGAGGAACAAAATGTGTACTGAAATATATCAAAGAAAGAAATGTGACAAAGGTGCAAGGGTAAAATGAAGTCATAGATTTTTTTTAAACAAACACACTCAAACATTGTTTTTCCAAATTAGTCACTGCAGAAAACTCATGCCTTTGATACTGTTCTTTAACCCTTCCTTTGGAAACTAACTTCAAAAGTAGTTTACATGCTTATTTATTTTAGGCCATAACTTTATGACCATAAACAATATAATCATATTGATGAACACACCACATTCAAAATACTTGGTTCTGAGTGGTTTTGTCTTGTTTCCTTAAACCCAATACGACACAGAAGGTGCGGATGTCAGTCAAAGAACCATGATGTACTTTCTGAAAACCTTCCAAAAAGTTCCAGAAGACATTCTGAATCATAGAATCAGTATTGTGGTTATAACTGTAAATACTTCAGTGTTGGTTGCTCTAAGGTGGAATACCCTCAGTTTGGTCGATAGCCTTAAAAATAAAATCTATAATATAGCTCATAATCATGTCCTCTTTTTTAGGAGAACCTGGTTAGAATTTATGTAATATGGTTGCCATTTCTTGGAGACTCATAATGTTCAGGAAGCAGTTAATGAGTGCAAACCAGTAGTATGTTCCCCATCCCAACCCACTCTTTTCCTGAAAGAAGAGGCAGGAACAAATCATTCCTAGATGCAATTCCCTAGAGTCCAGTCTGGTGACACACGTTACTTCATGTGCCACTTGTTAGTAAAAATGCGTGCACTGAGGCCAGAAAAAAAAAATCTGGCAAAAGTTATTTTTTTTTAATGCAAACGTATCCTATTAAAATTTCAGAGAAAAGGCTAAACAGCTTAACTCAGTAAAAATGTTTTTGCAATTGTTCAAAATTAGTACAATGCTTCCAAATGCTCTGAAAACCCTTGTAAATTTCCTTACTTGCCTATTTGCCCTACTGCTATCTTCCCAACACTCTTCAGAAGGAAATGGCTTTTTAACAAGAAAAGTCTTCTTGAAATTATATTTCCAATGGTGTCCTGGCCACACCAGCTGCACCGCATTGTAACTAAATTTTAGTTTCTGTTGGTTCTCATTGTTAAAAGCACAAGTGACCAACACGCAGGTCTTGTACCACAGCCACCTCAGTGATTGATTACAAATTGGACTGGAGTGTGTGCTGTGAATTTTCTTGTTAGAAAATACAAGCTTTCAACACAAAAGAACAACAATATTTGATGGCTTGTCACTTGAAAAATTAAGTAAGACCAAAAAAAAATCTAATTCTGGTTCTTAGTAGACATCAGTTAAAAAAAAAATGTAGCCTAACCTCACCAGTAACTCTGGTTTTTAAGAGTCCACTTCTGAGGAAGTCAGAGTCTGACAGAGTGCTGTGTTGGTAGGACCGAGATGTACTTAATTTTCAAGGACTATTTAAAATATCTTAGGGAATCAAGGCAGAATGGCCAGAGCATTGGACAAATTATTGATTGCAAATTGATGCTAGCAGATTTAAGAATTGCACTTTTACCAAAGAGCCAACAGCAATCATTATAATGAGATTAATATTAGGATTTGGAGGAGTGATATTCTGAAGCTAAGATGCATGGAAAGGAAAGCAAGAACATAAGTGACAGCTGCTTGTGACGTAAGCACAAAATTAAGCAGGATAAACAGGCCAACCTCCAAATTATAATCATTGCCTATCCATGGATACTGCAGTCTGATACTAAATGTGGTATGACTATACCCCTCCAGCACATTCCTACCAATATCCTATGGCCGGCACTACTGTGGATGTCACAGTGGTTGGATAGCTGAGCAATATATGGACCCTTGCTTCTAGAAGATGGAGCAATTAATATAGCCAAGAAATTTACTTCACTTGAGCTTCTCAGTGCTCTATAGCTTCTGTTTTGTGCAGAGCACTCAGTAAATATTTGAGGGAGGCAATCAGGCAGGAAGGAAAAGCGACCATAAACATTGCAAGCAAGCTCAACATTTGGTATCTGTGGTCCCAGGATGCATTGCTTCGCACTCAGAGTTGATTACCGTCTTAATGTAGAAGAGTTATGCCTTGATGAGTTAAGTGGGGAGAATGCTCAAGGTTTTCTCTTTCTTTCTTTCTTTCTTTCTTTCTTTCTTTCTTTCTTTCTTTCTTTCTTTCTTCCTTTCTTCCTTTCTTCCTTTCTTCCTTCCTTTCTTTCTTTCTTTCTTTCTTTCTTTCTTTCTTTCTTTCTTTCTTTCTTTTCTTTCTTTCTTTCTTTCTTTCTTTCTTTCTTTCTTTCTTTCTTTCTTTCTTTCTTTCTTTCTTTCTTTCTTTCTTTCTTTCTTTCTTTCTTTCTTTCTTTCTTTTTTGACTGAAAGTGAATGAGATTATTTCCCTATATTGGAATTTTGTTCTAGGAGTTTAACAACTTTATAGAACTGTGCCTGTGAACTCTAGAAACATTATTGAAGTCCTTGTTTTCTCATCTCTGAAGAAGAAATGAAAAGTGCCATAATCCTCAAGGGGATTAGATTATAAATATCCATTAAAAGAAAAATAAACATTTTAAATATCTGATAATTACAAATGGTACTAAAAGGTAACAGATTGCTAAATAAGGACCTGAAGACAGATTGTGGGAAATTCAGCCCCTCAAATTGCAAAGAAGCGAGTGTAGTGTTAGTTTCTATTTTTCTAGATGTCAGTTTTAGTTGGTGGAAGGAAGCCAATTAACACTAATTCTGTAGATTCTGGGTTGTCCACCATGTTTTCTCTGACCAGATATTTATTAAAGATCAGGAAGGCAAGGAATGGGCCAAAAGTATCTTTATGTCTTAGAGGGACTAGGGGAGAGAGTTGGTCTGATTGTTGCAAACCCAGTGACAGGAGCACAGAGCATTTTTGGAATTTGCACATGCTTAACACCTGGAATTTTCTGAGAGTTATGGTCATACTTCATCAGTCAACAGAATGAAAAGCCAAATGCCGATCTGAAAGTGAACTTCTGAGGCAATTCTGGAGCTAGCAGTATGCCCTGCTTGTCATCTCCCCGACATAAGCCTTTAATCCCCTCTTCCTAAAATTGTTTATTTTAAAATGTGAGAAAGGCTAAGGATGTCCCAGCCGAGTGGTGAGCTTTCTCTTTAAAGAGTCCCATCCTTCAAACCCATCTTCAGCAAAGAAACTGGCATCTCATGTGCTGAGCAGATGGTGTCCTGCTGCGCTGGCCAGCCCCCATGTGCAGCTGGGCCTCTCTGGCACACAGGTGTCCTGATTTGGACCTTCTTGAAATTCTGACACCACATTTTCCTCCATTGGGAAGTATGACTTGGCTGTGCTGTTTTCCAGTGACAACAGATACTCTGGCCTAACAGTAACAGCCCCGACTAAGGTGATAGCATAACCTTCTAATTCATATTTAGCTGGGACTCAGGGTACAGGGTTTGTTCTAGGAGTCTGGGCCAACTTTTTGGTTTTGATTTCCTCTTTTATATTGTGTTTTGTCATTCCTATTGTCTCCCTTCACCTCTTAGAATTTTAGGTGTATCTCAAAAGGGTGGGAAAGTTCCTCAGAGAAGGAAAATACTGCCATAATAAACAAACAAACAAAGCTAGAAATTGCACCTAAAATGGGTAGTTTTCTATAATTGGCAAATATTGAGCAATCACATTCCAGTGTTAAGTAATCTTCAAGGGTTTAAAAATAAGCAAAACTAGACAGATTCATGAAACTTTGCATAGCATTTGACAAAACTACTGTGAAAGTAAAAGGAGATTTTTAAGATGTAGGCAACAAGGAAGAAATTAATTGCTGTTCCTTCTGCATAATCTTTTACATAATCATTTCAGTCTCACCAAAAATATTTCTCAGTGCAGAACCCAGATGTTGTGAAGCTTTTTTTTTTAAGAAAGCAGTATTTAAGAACTTTGCCATTCCTTTCCATCTTAGTAACAGCTGCCTCTAACAACTGCTTATAATGAACATGTCTAAGTAGGAAAAACAGAAGTGGAAATAATGAGAGAAGTAGATGGTATGACAATTTAGAGCTGTAGATTGTGTTACTGCCCTGCCTCTGATTCTCTCTCACAAAACATAAATTTTGAAAATAATGTTTATTTATTAAAAACTATTCATCTTCACTCAAGTATGCCTTACAAACTAAATTGGCTATGCCTTTAGATAAACAGACATAATTACTCAGCTCCAGAAGGAACTAAAAGTTTATTATCCCAGAAGTGATTTTTATCCCACTGTCCTAAGATAATTCAACTGTTGTCATGGGTCTGTAAAGAATAATATAATATGGAAGAGATATTCTGGTTTTCAAAAAGTGAAGATTTCTTCTACAGAATTATGAGTTTGATAGTGATTGTGGACTACATTACAAAGCAGATTATAAAATTAAGTACTTAGGAAAATAGATATACCCAGGAAACAACACAGGTTTACTTAGAATAAATCGTGACAAATGAATTTTATCTTTTCTTAAACATGGGAACTGGTCTGATACCAGTATGATGCTTAGTCCTTGCCATTTATAACCATTTCTTTTGTGATTTAATGATCTTTTGGCTTTAAATACCACTGTATGCTATTGACTCCCATGTTTATATCTCTCAGCAAGACCTCTTTCTTGAAACTTCAGAATAATAAGAATAGTAAATGTCAACCTAACATTTCCACTAGTAGATAGTTCATATCGGTCATATCAAAACCATCTTCCCTTTTCCAAACCTGCTGCAGGCTTGGACCTCCTCATCTCATTGATGGTAAATCTGCTTTTCTAATTGCTCAACCAAAAAGCCTTGGATTTCTCTCTTTCCCTTATACTCCCATTCAGCCCATCAGGACAGCCTCTTAGCTCCATCTTCAAAGCATAGCTGTAGATCAAAATCGACACCTCTTCAGAGGTATGGGTTAGCTGTAGTTCACAGAAAAATGACTCAAGAATTTAAGTTAGGCTGGACAAGATACACACAGGGCAGAGTAGACTTCCCTAAGAAAACACCTTCACAAATTGTGAGAAACATATTTATTTTATAGTCTAGGTGGTGTTTTATCTGTATACATTCAGAGCATTAAAAAAAGTTGGTATCCTAAAAATCAAGTCAGTCATCAAGTCTGCCATTGGCAGAGCAGGAAAAATTACCCAAGTAGCATTTATTAACCTACCCCATCCAAACGAAAAACATTCTGAAAAACATTCTAAAAGTTCTTTGTTAGATTGGATTCCTCAATCATTTTTTTAGTGACTAGACAACACCAAAATCATGTATTAGCTGTGTTTTCTTGATACCTTCCTCATTTTTTTTATTTGCTTTTTTGGTTATTCTTCTTTTTTAACTAAAAAAAATTTTTTTTTGTTTTTCTCTGTGTTATGGTACACATACAGCTAGCAGTGGATTCTAAGCAGACAAGGAGAATGATTTCTTAGATTGGCTAATATGTTCTCTAATAGTCATATTGGGATATGACTTAGTTACCTAAACTCAGACTTCCAAATTCACACAGAAGGTATCATGATATTGTTTCTATACCATTTATTATAGTCTCAATTTTTATCATAAGTGTTTCTCTCTTTTAGTGTTCACTCATATTACCAATATGATTTATTTGTCATACTATAAATGTATGGACATTTGAGGAAAATTGTATTTCATCTTAGCTACTAAGAATATCTTATTTTGCAAAACTTTAGGTTATTCTGTAATCCTATTTATAAGAACTAGTATTTGTGTCTCAAGAGAGATGAAAAATATAAAGCTATATTGATTAATGCTGTGATATTGACAAATTAACAAATGAAACAGTCTAGAGAATTAAGAAAAAGATTGAAATGTAGATCATTAAGAGAAGGATGGGCTATTGAAAAACTGATGCTGGAAAAATTGAGTATGCTTATGGAAAAAACGGATATTGTAACACAACCTTACTGCATACAAAAATCAATTCTAAATGGATTAGTGTTTTTATGCAACAAGAAAAAATTGCAAAACATTTAGAAGAATATATGATAAATGTTTTTCAAATATTGGGAAAGAAAATATTTTTTAAGCAAGGTACAACTGGAAAATAAATAATAAATTTGACTACATTAAAAGTAAGGATACTGGCCTACCCTATGACACCATAAAGAAAGCAGAAAACAGATCACTAACTGGGAGATGTATGTATTATATATAGCCAACCCAAATCTTGTATGGCTATGGACTAGTGTCCAGAATATTCAACACATTCCTGTGAATCAACAAGAAATTAAAACTGAAGTAGACAACCTATAAAAATAGGAAAAATACATGAACAGGCATTTGACAGAAGAGTGATAAAATGGCCAAGAAAAATCTGAATAGTGCCTCAGTCTTATTAGTGATAAAGAGAAAGCAAATTAAGATATCAACTTTCCATTTTATACACATTGGATGATCAAAAATTAAGAGCTTGATAATACCAAGTGTATAAGAGAATACGAGAGAATATGTGGAATTTTAATATATTGCTCATGGGAGTGTAATCGCTACAACCACTTGACAACATCTTGTGATTCTGAACATTCCTGTATTCTATGACCTAGCAATTCTACTCCTTGGACTATAACACAGAGAAATGTTTGTTTACATGCACCAGAAGGTATGTTTAAAAAGGACCAGAGCAGCATGGCAGCATATAGTATAAACAAACAGGAAACAACCCTAGTTCATCAACAAATGAATGTATATAGAAACCATGGTAGATTAGTATTATGGAGCGTAATGGAGCAGTGACAATAAATAAATGAACTATAGCTAGAAGTGAGCACAAATGAAGCTTTGAAATATAATGGTTAGTGCCAGAAAGAAAATATAAATAATATGGACGCCAGTGTTAATTTTGGAGGGAGTCAAAGTGTTGGGATACAGGAGGCAGACTAAATAGAGGCAGGTTATTGATATTCTAGTTCATGGGTTGGATGGCAGGTTCACAGTTGTACTTGACAAAAATATTTAAATATATTTTACATGTTTCAAATATATTTTAAGATACTTAAAAATAAAAAAATATTAAAAGGTAATACATAAGAAAGAGCTGAGAATCTTTGTCTAACTTGGGGATCAACTCAGGTGTGGTATCTGCAGAATGGAGTTGAGAGAGAGGTAAGTATCTCTGAGCATGTTTTCTGTGTTATCGTTTTAAAAGTAATTTTTAGAGATCATATGTTGACAGTATGATAAATAGTATTAGGGAAAGTTGAGTGAAAGTAGGACTCAGACCTTAGAGAATGTAGATAAAGCTTTATGACTTTCTTCCCCAACCACTGATGAACTTCTTTCCCACTCTCACACATTCCTACCTAATCTAGAAACATTTTTTTTTTCTTTTAGAAAAGCATTCATGGCTTCAATAAGCAACGCTTTCTGCAAAACATGTCTCTATCTTATTATTGTAACATCCTAGGAGATTGGACAGGGATGAAATTGCTTATAATGAATGAAGAGAATAATAATTTTAAAATCTCAATACTGAAGCTGACGTAAATACAGGACTAATTTATGTGAATCACATTTGCAAAAAATTGTTGCTTAATTGTTCTACTGGAAACTTTATTAAGTCTATTTGCTTCTTGAACTCCTTTCTTATAAAGTAAAGTAGGTGATAATTCTTAAACTGTAGTAAAACAGGTTGAAATCTCTTTAAAATCTGTGTTTAAACTTTCCCTTCAGCAATATTATTTACATGGGATATGAGATATTTCAGCAGTTCAGCTTTAGATGCATTTTGCTTGTTACATTTGGAGAGTGTGGTTAAAATGATTTTCATTATTTAAATGGTAAGTTATAGTTAATGGTTAGCAACTTCCTGTTCTAAAGATGATAGGGGTGGGTGCTGTAACTCTTCAAGAGCAAAAGAGAAATTTACTTTTTCTAATTTATTGGCATGGAAAATTGCATTATGCCAGTGGTTCCTAAAGTTTGGTCCATGGACTCTTGGGTATGTTCAGTACCCTTGTAAGAAATCTAAACAAAACTCTTCATAATAACACTAAGATGTTATTTGCCTTTTTTTTCACTATGTTGACATGTTATCGATGGTGCAAAACCAATGATAAGTGAAATTGCTGGTGCCTTAGCATGAATCAAGGTAGTGGTACCAAACTGCTAGTAGCCATTATGTTCTTCACCGACACACTCATAATAAAATTATACATACATGCATACCTATCTGTGTATGCCACTTTTCCCTTAGAATGTCCTTGATGGAGCAGTAAAAGTTAATTAATTTATTACATCTCGACCTTTGAGTACTTTTAAATATTCTGCATGGTGAAACGAAGTATTCGTAAAGCAATTTTGCTGCATCTCATAATATGACTGCAATACTTACGGCAATATATGTTGAACTAGCTTTTTTTCAGGAACAGCATTTTTTTCTAACCTCAAAGAATGATTGAAAAACAAGCTGTAGTTATTCAGATTTAGCAAGTATTTAGCAAGTATTTTCTCAGTCAGAAATAAACACAGTGAGCCTGTTAGTTCAAGGGAAACAGTTCGTGGTATTTGTTGCCATAATATTTGAGTTTTCAAGGTCTGCATGACTCTACAAACCAATTGAGTAATGAGTGAGGCTGCAAAATCACAGTGCAAAGTTGACCAAAGGGTTTTAATGGGATAAAGTATAAAAAGTTCGTTGATATGGTTTCATATTCCATATTGCAACTAACCTCTAA
Organism: Vicugna pacos; assembly: GCF_048564905.1. Taxonomy (NCBI): domain Eukaryota; kingdom Metazoa; phylum Chordata; class Mammalia; order Artiodactyla; family Camelidae; genus Vicugna; species Vicugna pacos. The sequence continues at coordinate 46,334,493 of NC_132988.1, forward strand.
AAACTACGATCTGTCAAGTTTTGGTGTAGTAGTCAAAGAAGAATGTTCACAATTATATGAAAAAGCTATTCAAATACTCCTCCCTTTCACACTGCATATCTGTGTAAAGCTAGATTTTCTTTATCTATTTCAGTCAAAACAACATATCACAAAAGATTAAGTGCAAAAGCAGATAAGAGAATCCAGCTGTCTTCTAAGTCAGACATTAAAGATATTTTCAAAAATGTAAAACAATTCTATGCTTCTCACTACATTTTCTTCTGTTTTTAAAAATATAGTTATTTTTCATAAGCACATAATGGGGTTAGGTTGTTACTTTTTAAAGAACTAATAAATATTATATTTTAAATTTTTTAAACTGCTAATATGGTCATTATGGATAGATACCACAAACACAAAAGCTTTGGGGGGGGCCTCAGTAGTTTTTAAGACTTTAATAGGGTTGGGCCTTAGACTCGAAAGTTTGAGGAAAACTTTCTCATGCAAATTCTTGGTCTTTCTCTTCTGGTGGCTAGGAACAAAGTGAAAAGAAAACTTTCAGGAAGTTTAGAACTTAACAGGGGAACTAGAAAGGCAAGTTGATCCATTCTCTTTAGTTTAACGTTCTACGTTCTGAGACTTAACACTTGTTACTAAAGTTGAGCCCCACGTTTATTCTCTTAACCAATATTTACTGAGAACCTTTTATGTGACAGGTATTGTCCTAGAACTGGGAATATAGAAAAAAGACAAAGGCCCCTGCCTTCTCTTAGGAAGGATATTTAAAATAGACATGGGGTTTAGCTTAAATTGATACCAGTGAAAGATTGTGTGAAAGTACTGATGTGTATTTTGTCAACCAAAAAATAAGACCGTGGCTGTAAGGCAATGACAGCCCTTATTTCAGTCTTAGGACCTGCAGTTCTGGAGACACAGAATCAGGTAGGTAGAAACCCAAATGTACTCTGAGGAGACTGAAGACCAAAGGGTTTTTAAAAGGAAAAGGAGGACTCTCACATAAGTTGTATTGCAAGAATTACGACTGGTGCGGGCAGACGGGAACCACTTTGGTCTATACTTGATTGGTTGCTAAGGGTGCTGTTATTCAAGAGTCCTCCGTGTAAGTGTGCTTTCAGGGTACTGTGGCTCAGCTCAAAGTTCACGTTCCATCTGGGTGGAGACGTGCGTAGGTTCACTCCCCCAGTGGCCTCCTGGCTCCATTTTATTCATCCCTTTACAATTAGTACAGGATTTCCATTTAAAAAATAAGAAGTGAAGTATTATCTATTTTTATTGCCTAATGACTTTCATATTTAGGTGTCTTAATACAGGGTTAACCTATACTTTGAAAGAGAATCATTGGATAGTTTATAGTTTTTAGTTGATGGGGCTTTAATTGAGACTCTTGGCTATAATCTAACCCACGGCACCCACGGGAGTATAGATGTCATATCATTACTGGTTTCCTACCTTGTGGGAAAGCAGCCTACTTACAGGTAAATCAGGTCATTTAAATGGAAAGAATAAAACCTAGAGGGCTTTTTTGTTTAGTTTTTTGTTGTCCTTGTTTTTTCAGTGTTAAAAAATAGCTCATTTAAGGCCATTAAGTGATGGTAGGCTTCACAGATGGCTAAATGCTTTGGGATCCTTAGAGGAAAATAAATCCTTTTGAAGTACAAACTTGAAGAATTGAGGAACAGTCACCTGGGGCCAAAATCGTATTCCCTGTAATTCGAGAAGAATTCCCACAGAATTACAGAGATTTAGAAACTGGTTAGCAAGTACTCATTTAAAGAAAAATCTCCATTAGCCAAGGAGCCTAAAACTGCTTTTTGCATAACAAAATGCCTTAGTCCACTTTGATACTGATTCAAGAACGTCCCTTCCAATGCTGTCAAAGTGAGGGCTTGCATATTTTATTTCAGTGACTTACTTGAAAAATATTGCTGTCCCTTTGCCCTCCCCCAGCTGCAAGTTCCCTTGTTGAAGCATGATTTCATAAATTTATTCCGAAATAAAATGTCTTTTTTCCTTTGCTCTACCCCTTCCAGCTGCAAACTCCTACCCTGCTGTGTGCAATAATTAATACATATGTTTAAAATACGAACTCATCTTTTCCCCTCTACCCTCCCAGCTGCAGATTTCTAGCCCTTTCATGGTTTTTTCAGCTTTTTGTTTGTAGTAATATTTCATAAATACAGAACAAGTTCAGATTCTCTGGTACCTCTTTCCAAACCCACAATGTTGTCCTGATTCTCAGTGGTTCTGATTCTTGCCCAGTGGAGATTAGCCCAGGCCCTTCCTCAGTTGCATCAGTACTTTTTAATTCCACTATTTTTGTTTAATTTTGAATTCTTCAGTCCTGAACACGTTAGTAAATGAGCATTAGCCAAGGAAGGGCATGTTATGATTTTTAGCATTGAAACTAAGGAATTGTTTTTCCTATGCTCGAAGATGATACACATCCTACCTCTTGAACCAATCCTTTAATAGACAATCTATAATTCCTTCATATTAAAAACATGAAGTATATGAACGCATTTCAGTCATTGAGAACATATGCTTGGTTCTACTTTGATAATCCTTGAAGTTCATGTTTGTTTCCATATATTTCTCAGATTGCAAACAGAAAATTCTGTTATTTGGCACTTCATGAAAAGACATTACAAATAATCAAATATTCCTGATCGTAGAGTAATGAATTGATATTTTTGTTATACAATCCAGTTTTGATTAGATTTATTCATCATCTTTCTAAAACTCTTGACAATTTCAAGAGTTTTCATTTTCAGCTTAGTAAAATATCAAGTCTAGGAAACCCTTCTATGCTGTTACTACTATTAACGTAATTTTATTTGACGTAACTTTCTTAGACTATTAAACCCTAAAACTGGGAAACAAGTATAAGTCTAATTTGCCACTAAATAAACAACCTGAAGTGTAGAGAATGTTCAATTTGCGTGTGTGTGTGTGTGTGTGTGTGTGTGTGTCTAAGATACTGTTGTGTGCTTGAGACATTAAGGGAACTTTGGCCTCTCTCTTTGCTCTTCCACATTGTGGCTGGAGTGATCTTTCACAATTGCAAACCTGATGGTGTTCCTCCTGGTTAAGAGAAATCTAACTATCTTAACAAGACTTACACGTCCATGACTTACAAGAGTGCTTGTCTTTGCCTAACATAGGATGCTGCTGCTTTTTCTCATGACACAATTTACTTGGTTAACTCTTGCTCATGCTACAGTCTTTCCAGAACTTCTCAAGACAAAATAAGATTCCTAGGCATTCCAACAGCACCCAGTACTTACTCTCATTGTATTTGTTGCTGTTCTGAATAGTTTTGGTCAGTATTATCCCTCAGTCCCCATTTCCACCCAAATGGAAGATCATGTTTTTCACCATTGTATACCCAGCATCTAGCACAATGACAGACACAGAATAGATGTTCTGTAAATAGATGTTACTTGAATGGATGAATAGCTTTTGAATTATACATCTTTTAAAGTTCTTCTCAAACCTGAAACGTGATTCTCTGTTGCTTTTTATATGGTCTACTTAGATTTTAAAGGTAGTGATTAGAGAATACCTGTTTTCTTTTATCCTGTTTTATCAGGGGCTGAAACATAGTGGGGACATTACTGGTAGAGAGCATTGGAGTTCAATCAAACAAGGTGCAGCCAGGAAAGAAGTATGGGTCAGGAGGTGAGATGGAGGTCTAGTTAAGAGAGTTTCTCATTCTGAGAGTTGATGTTCCCCAAGGAATCAGCAAACCTGGATAATGACATGCCATTGCATCCCACTGGTTACCATGAGCCTTAGCAATATCAAGTATGTCATTTTGCTATCTTTGCTCTATAGCATGACTTCATCCACTGGTATACCAGCTGCTAAACCTAGCTGCACACTAAAGTCACCAGATGCCCAGGTGGTACCTCAGAATCACTAAATCAAATCTCCTGCTGTAAAATCCAGGTATGGTTAGGTTTTTTAAAGTCCTTCAGGTGATTACAGTGTGCAGCCATCCACCACACTTGAAGATGATGACAGAGCTGTTGATTTGGAATCCTGTTAGACTCTAAGAGCACACTCAAGGAAGCCATCTCTGGGTTAGAAAACCACTTCCCACTGTGACGTAGCAGCTTCACACTTCAAGTATTTGATTTCTTCTCAAAACACTCTTTATTTTGTAGTGGTATAATTTAAAACTATATTTAAAAGTACTAATGGAGTCACTCTAATTCTTTTCAGGAGTGCTGAAATAAATGGCTACTTTGGCCAGAAAAGGCAATACATATGATAAAATAATGTGTTTCCTTACTGCCACCTTTCTTAAGCCCACGCTGGAAAAGGAACTTAAATTTTTCATGACCATATAAAGAGAAAACACAGCCTCCCTTACTCTCGAGTCCAAGGACAGTGATATCCCAAGGGGATATTAAAGTCCCATGCAAGAGCTTATTTTTGAGCACAAACTTAAAAAAAAATGAATAAATCTCCTATTTTTAAAAGTGAATTCAGGATCATTCTATTGGGGAAAAAAATCACTAACCCAGAAAAGAAAAATTACTATGAGAGTTGCTCTTTTATGATATATGCACACATTTCTTTCATCCATTAGCTCTGAAAATTTGAAATGAAGTTCTCTTTTAAAGAATTCCTTTTCTTTGTAACATCTAAAACACTGTCCCTTTGAAAAGTTTTCAGTCCATCAATGTTTGACGTATTTGTCACATTAACACTCCTTATTATTTCCCTTCACTTTCTCCAAAATAGCTGCATTTTACTTACAACCGAGGAACGTTTACATTTCATTTCAATTTACTCTCAGAATGCTGTACTTCCCAATCAAAATTTGAGGACAATATTTTTTTGCCAAAAGATTTCAATTTAATAGGCTCCATGTTTCCTTAATTTTCATTTGATTTGCTTTGTACAGAAACAGGACATAAGCCAGAGACTGTCACCTGCCTTTTTACTTCTTTCACTTAAGTCAAATGGGAGGTATGGCATGTGAGTGTAGGGGAGGGGGTGACAGAGAGTCAAAGGAAAAGGGGAAACCACCTGCACTCAATTCAGCCATCATATGAATCACATAGAACTTAACACTTGACAAATACCGTGCATTTAACATGGTCTTGGAGTCACTAAAGATTTCAACCAGATCCTAGAAATTCGACCCAGACAAACAAACCTTCTTGGTTACGAAAAGATTGTTTGCCAAAGGTATACTTTTTCCCACAACCAGGTGCTGCTAGACATGGTAAGAGGAGCTGAGACCAGGGAGGACCTCCCTCCCTTGGGTTTAGTTAGGTATATAGAAAAATGCACTGCTTTGAAATTGTCGTTGAGATGTTGGAATTCTTCCTTCTGAATCATGCTGTCACACCCTACCCACATTACCAAAATTATATATTCGAGCATGATTATCATTAATAACACGGAAAAAAACTGCTTTTTTTTTCAAAGTTATTTTAATGTGAGCCCTCAAACCATTACCTTCCAGCCCTTTAATTTTTTTTCCGACATTTGGACATTTACTTTCTCACTCATTAGCTACAACTGCCTTCTTAGCTCTTTAGGTTTTATTTCCAACATTTTCTTAAGTTTTGGAATTGGTCTTGGAAGCTATGACTGGGTTTTACTTAGAAGTTATTTTATTTTAAACTTCCATTGGCATTATGATTATACTTTCTGTATTGTTATGCTGTTTTAAAACAGGAGACCATAGTCTTCCCTCAGGAGCTTTTCCAGAGATTCTTGTAAGCTGCCAGATTTGGGAACTCACTGCTTTAGAAACAAAAGCATTTATTAAATGAGATTGAAAAACTTCTTGTTAACTCATGTAACATAATGAGTGGAACTCTACTGATAATTGTATGATCATAATATAATTTGTCTAATGGAGAGTGTATGAGTCCATCTGAAACTAAAACCAAAATACAATATAAAATAAAAATTTTATCTTCCCACTTACAAAAATACTTGAAAACAGCTTCTACCTCTGATTCCAAGTTCAGAATAACAATGCAGATGGGTTTCAAGAGATGTCAAGGTGAATTAAGAGAATGGTACACATCAAATACCATATAAGAAAGAATGCAATGGTGTTAGAGCATCATCAAAATATCTCCATATATTTTGGGAGAACTGTGTTAAAGGTATCAAGAAGGGAGAAACAGATCTTCGAGGTCTTGCTACTGTTTCACATTTAAAAAATTTTCTGTTTTCTATTTTTTCATGCTGCCATAACAAATTACCACAAACTTGGTGGCTTAAATCAACACAAATGAATTATTTTACAGATCTATGTGTCAGAAGTTCAACACTGGTGTCACTGGGCTAAAATCAAGGTGTCCACAGGCCTGAGTTCCTTTCAAGAGCTTCGGGGAAGAACCTATTTCCTGGACTTTCCCAGTTTCTAGAGGTTTCCTACATTCCTTAGCTCATTGATCCCCCTTCTTGTATCTTCAAAGCTAGAAACAGACTTTTGAGTCCTTTCACATTGCATCTCTCTGGAAACTTCCCCAGTTTTAAGACCTAAGTAACTGGATTGGGCCTGCCCAGGTATTCCAGAATAATCTTCCCATCCCCAAATCTTTAATATCTGCAAAGTCTCTTTGTCATGTGAAGTAATATATTCCCACGTTCCAGGGAGTAGAATGTGGACATCACTGGGGGACATTATCCTGCCTATATAACATGTGTGAGCTTTAGGCAGTTATTTTGTATACCACATCTTCTATAATTTTATTAAATTATAGAATTACATAGTGAGAAAAAATTTTAAACTTTAGCAGAATATTTTGGCAACTGCAGATGATTTGTGGTTAATCATAGAATAGATGTTGATAGATTCTGAATTGGGACTTAAGTCTAAATCACCCTTGAATGTTTCTTACGAAGATATCATTGTGAATCCAATCAATAATAACCAACACAGTCCATTTTTTCTGCACTACTGGAAGGCATCACTAGAATTGTGATCTGCCTGAGCATTAGATGCAGTAGTTAGTAGATGAGAAATGCATATCTCTAAACGCGTGAATCACAATCACACCACAGTATCACAATGTGAGAAGCACTTTGAGACTGAGTAATTCAGTAGCATATTCATACACCTGATCCCTCACTCACTCTGGTTATACAGTTTGGAAGGGTGGGTTTAATTTAAATTGTTCTCTCTCTTGCACTCTATTTTATAGATTCTTGCTCTCTTTCTCTCTCTCAGTCCACAAAGTATTATGAATATGAGTTCTGCTGAACTGTGTTGCTTCATCCATTCTAGTTTTAACCATCCCTCATGAGAAAAGAAATAAGTAAAACAAAAGGGAATATGAATTCCATGCCTATGTGTTTTTACCCCCATCTCACAGTTCAGTTTGGAATGCAACACTTATACAACTTCTTAGAGCAGGCTTCTCAAGTTATAATGTGCATACAGATTTCCTGGGAATCTTACTAGAAAGCAAATTCTGATTTAGCAGGTCTGGGGTGGAGCCTAATATTTTGCATCTTAATAAGTTCCCAGGGGATGTGATGAAGATGGACCTAGCCTGAGACAGGTTAGTTGTGCCCTACTGGTGATTTGTTGTTGCCATGGTGACCACCCCTCCGCCCCACTAGGAAAGGAAACTACTGGTTCAGGCATTTGGTGTATATGCTTGGCTGAGAAGACAAAAAAGGGCGAAGCTACTGTTTGTGGAGTTATGACTGAGTGCGTCTGCATCTAAGTCAGAACTCTGCCAAGGCAGAACTTTAGGGCAGTGCCACCAAGCCTTGAGTCTCTTATAGCTTTTGGCTCGATGATGAAGGCTGGTGGGGTCACTCTCTGAGTTGGGCCTTTCCAGTTGGCCAAGGGCACACTGGGAACAGGAGCACGCCTGTTAGGACTGGAGTGATGGTGAACTATGCCTGGGTAGAATGAAGCCTGAGGGATCTCTGGTGGAGTTCCACAGAGGTCCTTCACAGATCCCTCTTCTGACCCAGGTATAGGGGAGAAAGACTCAGCCATCCAGTAGCTAGTTCCCCCTGAAGTTTCCATCAGGAAAGCAGACACACACAGAGAACACCATGGGAAGAGGAAGGCAGAAACTGACAAGCCAAGGACCACTAAAGACTGCCAACAATGACCGGAATAGACGGAAAACAAATCCTCCCTCAGCACGCTCAGAAGGAACTGACCAGCCACCACCTTGTTCACCACTTGTGAAGTAACAAGTTTTTAGTGGACTTGAGCTAGGAAAGATCTCACTTTTTGATCTCTCCATAATCCTGCAGTCGGTGCCATGAATTATTTATTATTAATCATTTATGGAATATGATGACTTATCTGCCACTATACTAAACATTTTATTTATGTTATCTAATTTAATCCTCACAGTGGTGCCAAGAGATGGGTATTATCCCTATTTTACAGGGAAGGAAGCAAAAGCTGAGAAAAGTCAAATGATTTGTCCAAGATTACATAGTAATCTTGTAAGCGGCACAGTTGAAATTCAAACACATCTATGTTATTACAGAACCTGGAATTTTAATCACTATACTAGGGTAACTAGTTTAACAAGGAGTAGACCCAGAACCCCAGGTCGAGAAGTTAGAATATTAGAAGGAGACTGATTTTTAATTTTTTATAACACTTTTGGGGATGCCAAATTTGCTTTCGACTCAACATTTGTTCAATAACTAGTGGTTTTCTCTTCCTTTTTCTTTCTTTTTTTTCTCTTCTTTTCCTTTTTGGCAGTAGAAACCATGGAGCCAGCAAAGCAGAAGCATGTGGAGCCCTCCAGCAGATAAACATTTTCCATTCACATTTTGAAGAGAATAAAAAGCCAAATAAAAGAACCCAAATGGCAAACACTGTAAAGCCATTCCTTCATAAAAATAAATTTTTGGTGAAGAGGTCTTTCATTTGGAAATTAGATCCAGCTTCTGCTTATGGAAAAAGCAAGTAAAAGGCAGGGAGAACCAGTAGGTCTTCTAACGATACTGCCACACAGTGATACTCAGAGTTCCAGAAGACAAAAATGTGGACTTAAAAGATCTGAACAATTTGTTTGGGTATCTGTGCACTGTGGAATCAGGCCTTGTGAAGGAACAATGTCTTGTAGCTAGTTCAGAATGATATAATTTAGGACAGATTTTTTTTTCCCCTTCCAACACATGGTTTTGAAATCGAAGATTTTTTTTCTTTGAAGGAAGATGGAAAAGTCATTATGTACCAAGTGCAAAAAATTAGGTGCAGAGTAAGATTTTCATGGTGGGTAACATTTCACTTCCTGCTTGTCTTTGATTGGGTGAGTGTATTTCTTGTCCGCAAAGACCAGAGGGTTCTCCAGGGCTGAGGTCTGCAGTAGTCTAGTGGAGGCAATGAAGTAATGATAAGGCTTCCACTTTCCAAAGGACAATGATTTTTCTCTGTTGTGAATTCAAAATGTTTATTTTTCCTAGTTATTCAAGAAAATTTCTGTAATGCACTGTTGTATGCCTTTCCTTATGGAAAACAGAGAACTTTTCATTCCTTTAGTTTAAAAAAAATAGCAGTCCATTCTTTTGTAAATACAGCATACTGTACATTATGGTGTGAGAAGTGGCATGCCATGATCTCCGCCCTCCAGGACCTTAAAACCTGCAGATAATCTGGGATAAGAGGGAAGAAAAAGAAAGAGAATGTATTGTTTCTTACCTAGCAAGAAATACCTCCCAGATTTGGGGCCAAGAAATTTAAATATTTATTTAATCTTCACAATAATCAGTACCAGTTGATTTAAACCCCAGCTCTGTTGCCTCAAAAAGCTGTTTCCTTAATTTAGTCCTGAAAGTATGAATATCGTCAATATAGGAGTTATTTATTTAGAAAATTCTTAGAAAAGGAAAGCCTTTAGGGTTACCAAGATCTCTGTTAATTTCCTAGGGCTGCTTTAAAACAAAGTTCGCCAGATTGGGTGGCTTAAAACAACAGTTTACTCTCTCACAAGTCCGGAGGGGAGAAGCCTGAAATCAAGGTGTTGGCAGAAACAGTCTCCCTCTGAAGGCTTGCGGGAAGGGTTCGTTCTTGCCTCTTCTGATGGTTTTTGGCAATCGTTGGCATCCCTTAGCTTTGTGTGTTGTACAGATTTATGATGCTGGGCAGTTGTAAAGCCCGGTCTCATTGAGGCTTTATATTTCTAAACAGAGGGTAGGTATTTTGTTTGTTTTCAGGAGAGAGAAGAGCCCTGTCCATATGATATGGAGAAAAGTGAAGGGAGGTCCATTTCAGACCAGTCATACCTGGGTTTTCCTCCCCAGGAAGCTTCAAATCTCTGGCCTCACACCCAGCTGCGGCTAGCACAGTGCAGGTAGTTGTGGAACTGAGAATAACGTCTACCTCAATGCTCACAGATTTTGAAGGTAGTGATAGCTAAACTTCCTGGCTGTACAGCTGTGGACAAGGGACTGAATTCAAATTTCAACCTCCTCATCTGTAAAACGGAGATAATACGCATAGCAGGAGGATTTTACGAGACAGTATAAAGAGTCTGGTATCATGTCTGGCACGTGAAAATGGACCGTAGTCATTTTGTTCTCCTTGTCCTATGACTTACGTGGGTGCACTGTATCTCAAAGGGTCACAATTTAGGAAAGATGGTACAGGGCTCCCTCTATGAGCATACAGAACAGGAAAAACAGTAAGATGAAAAAAGATTAGCGTGTACCAGGACAGAAAGAAATTGAATAGTTACCAAATAACAAATTGAGGTCTGCAGATTTAAACTGCCCTTTGGCTTCTTGAACAGAAGCTTCCACTCTGAGTCAAGTTTCAGGTGCTAAAACTGTTTAGTGTCCAGTGCTGTAAAATGGATGGTGCAAGTTTTGCTTAGATTGAAAATCCCATAATCATTTTGTCTAAATGTTGTAAAAGGCATTCTTTATTCTAATCGAAATGAGTGCTACATTTTTGATGAATTAAACAGAAACACTGTAATTTAATCTCTAGCCATTAACATCATTTCAAAACTACTGAACTGTGGTTTTTCAGTCTGTGTAACACTAGCAAAGAAAAATCCACAGTAAAAGCAAATTTGCCATCAATCAAAGACAATTCTTCTTAAAAGTAACAATTTATTAGATATATAGCAAATCTAAAGTCCAATAATTTTAGCAGGTTTTTATATTTATAAAACTATGCATTGTTTTAAAATATTTGGCCTGTTGATGTCTGTATTTTCATTTTATCACCCTTTACACACTTTCCTTTTCTCCAATAGGTCTGCTCTTACCACCTCTTTATGTACTTCTTTTCACATTACATATTTCATTATCACGTTTATTATTTCATAGCAGTAAGGTTTCAAAACATTCCCCTTCCTTTCACAGGCACAGTTCTTTCCATCAGAATTATTTGAAGAGTTGAAATCTTACCAATTTAAAATACTGCAGTTTATACTTAAAATTTATGTTATACATGTGATCTACAGGATATTGAAGTAAAGAGATGAAAAAATTTAAAAATTAGACTTAGAATCTTTAGTAAGCCGTTTGTTTTTTTATATAGCCATATCTTTGCTAACTAAAGAAATAAAGGTTTAATTAGAAAAATAAATCCCCTTAAAAATGTATACATATATATGTATGTTCACACACACACATATTTGAAAGATTTTCTCTATCAAGTAGGGTCACATCTAATGCATTCTTAAAACCCTGCAACATACAATGAGCCAGGCCTTGTGCTAGGTGATTTACATAATTCAGTTGTGATTCCCATAGCAGCTCTAGAAGGTAGGTGGAAAGCAAAGTAACTTGCCGAAGGACACAAAATCTAAACTCTGAGGTCAGGATACTAATCCAAGTCTTTCTGATTCCGGAATTTGTATGCTTTCTCTGAAGCCAATTCCTGCCTTTTTCCCTAACAAAATGTAAAAGGGATGACTCTAAGAAGCTACTTCACTGCATCTTGGTTAAGTCAGTGACCCCCATTTTTAATGCCTCAGTTGTTCCTCTGAAAGTTTTTTTCACATAGTATTCAGGAAGTTATTTTTATTAGATGGAAAATCGTGTTCTTATAATATGATCCATTTATGTGACTACTTGGGATTTTATTGCCTCATATATAAGCTTTCTAATATGGTCATCAGCATGAAGTGCTATTTAGTGCTTCCTGTAATTAGCATAAATAAACAGATTACTCTCCCTAAACAAGACATAGGGCAATTTTTCTGATTAGCTATGGCTATTTGTATATGACTAATTTTGAGAAAATTTGCCAACAAATTTATTAAACATACACTTGTGAAAGGTATTATTAATATTGTATAGAACTACACCCTTTATAGGAGAATACATTGAAGATTTTCTTTTAAAATTAAATCACTATTCTTTTTTGGCTAGAGGTACTAAGTTAAATGAGATTTATTGTAAACTGCTTGTTGGCCTCTATTTCATAGAATGCTTTTGGAAGGAACATTGACTGGTTGCCTTTAGTGGAGTAAAGGAAGAGATGTAAATACACCTTTCTGCCCGTACATACCCAAAGTGATTGCAGCAATTTGACAGAAAAATGTGGGTACACTTTAGGTACTCTTCTTCCAGAAGAAATGTAAGCAAAATAACTTGTTTGTGGCCAGATGGAGGGCTCCCACATTGTGAGATTGAAACAGAATGGGCTAGAAAATACATTCAAAATAGATTAGAAAACATGATTCATTTATTTTGTGGAAAAACAGGATGTCTTGACAACTGAGAAGGAAAAAAATGACCCACATCCTTTGCTTGGATATTTCAAGTTCTCTATGCAAGTTGTTTAGCATTCTCCTGCCTCACCTGAGTAAATGTTCACAAACAGGGTGTTTCATATGCCCAACGATCTCCAGACCATCCTTGTTCTTGAATAGTCCCGGCAGCTTTAAGACTGTAATTCTAGAAACAGGAGCCTGATATTAAGTGGCTGCACATGCTCCCCATTATTTCCTCCAGAAGAAAACAATAGTTGGGTAAGATTACACTCTGATGGAATCCATTTTCGCAAAATATGTATGTTTAGTCAGATGTAATTTGGTAGACCTACAAGGGAAAAAGAAGAAACTATTTAAAATGAGAAGGGTAAGTATAATGCCCACGAAAAAGTGCCTGAGGAACTGATAACACATGCACGCATAATTGCAGACCTGAATGTTTATTTCAATACACCTAAGTCTTGATAATTTTTGAGAAGAAAAGTCAGTATTTAAGCTACCAGGACCTTTATCATGGATGTTTTGGTTTATGAACTTGCTAAGTTCCTGTCCTCCAATAACTTTCTTTGGATGAAATTGTGAGGAAGTTTTTCCATTGGCATGGTAAAGGAAGAACTGATCTCTAAGGAATTTAAGAAATATGTCTCTTGAGTGCCTGGATAGCTGATTGGCCCCAGATAATCTTACTGATACTCTTGGTAGTTTCTTATATATTACAGAAGGAAATGAATCTATTTGCATATTGACATTATATGCATAAATGTGATCTATATATTCCCACCAAAACAAGTAGTACTTGGCTGATTAAAAAAAAAAATCTGAAAATTATTTCATAGGATGAACAAATAAAACAACTGAAACTTTTTAACCTGGAAAGAATATCAAGCAATATTTTAAGTGTTGATACGAAGTAATTATTCATTCATTCACTCAATTATTAAACGTTTTTATTGAAAGCCTATGACGTAGCACTGTTAGGGCCTGTGCTAGGTGCTGAGGATACAGGAAGCACTCTTGCATCATAGCTCGTCAGATGGAAATAGTTATTCTTTATACGTGGAAGAAAGAACTAGGACTAACGGGCAGGCATCAGAGAGATTAAACCTGAATTTTGACTAAGGCAAAAACTTCTAAAGTCAGAGATTTTATAGAAGTAATTGGGCTCTTCTGTGTTATAGAACTCTCTTGGAGAGTTCTATAGACAATTGTGTGTCAATTTAGAGGGAATGTTTAATATATTCATCTATATTTAATATGGTGAAAACTTCCTACACTTCATCTCAACTCAATGATTTCTTTTTAAAATTGTATGTAATTTATTGTTAACTCAGCATTAACCTTGGCCTACTGAAAAAGGCTAAACTAGGCGTCAGACAGACACTTTTCGGAGAAGCAGGAAACAGACCCACATGCTGTATTCCTGCCACAACTGCCTTAGAAAGGAGAGGGCCAGTCTTGTGCAGCGGTTTTTCCTTGCCTCGCTGATTTTTAGGCTATCAAAACAGGCCACCAGAGGGACTATGAAAACCTGTCTCCATCCCATGGCCCAGTAATCTTATGTGTGAGGTTAATCACCAGACGTTGTCCTTTCTTTGATGTCTTTGAGCGTGAGGGTAGTTGTGGCCTCTAAGACCTGTCAACTTCAACATCCACGTGATTTCCTAGTTTACTGTAGAACTCTGGGCTCGACAGAACTGCATTCAAAATCCTTTCTTGGTAGCATATTAAATTTACAATCCTATAAACTCACAATGAGAGGTGTCCAGTTACCTTTCCTAGAAATAGAATAGAATCCTGATCAGAACACTTGAAATAAGAAATCTCTAAGTTTACACTTTTTTCCTTGTAGTTGAATATTCTGTGTCTTCCATAAATTGAATCAGACTATTTTTAAAATCTGATCTACAAATTATTCTAGGTGGGGCCAGATTTGTATCCAAACACTTATCATTTAAGAGAGTCTGTGACTATGAAGATCTGGAATGACAAATATACTTTGTCTATTTGATTTTCATCACAAATGAAAGATTTCCAAAGTAGACTTCTTTGGTTTTTAATTCTTCAGAACTTTTCTTCCACTTTAAGGATCTCTCAATATCACAAATTAAGAGTCTGTAACAAATATTCACATGGCTGAATAAGTGAAAATAGGAAATTAAAATTTCTTTTGGATTTCTCATGGTGAAACAGTACTTAAATACATAAAATCCTGTTCCTCAGTGACCTCATTCTGCACATGATAATGTTTTGTTTTCCCTCCTACATTATATATAGGTTATGAGAATTCATATCGGTGAATTTATTTTTTAAAGATGTCTTCAGCAAAAAGTGAATAAGCAAGAGCAAAATGAATTCATTCTGTGTATCTTTTTCATGAGAAATAATAGAATATCCATTGAGGCTTTTATCTAATCTAAAATGAAAAAAAAGTCAATTAAGTGGGCCATGGGTGAAATTTCTGAGATAAAGTTTAATTTTAACATAAATTCTTATATAAAATAGTTTAAGTGGGAAAAAGAATTTTAGAACTCTAATCAACATATTTACAATACTGTCTATAAGCTAAAGAAAAATAAAGAGATTAACAAAAATACTATACATTTTAATTTCTGTCTCATTAATTCTCAAAAATATTGTCTTAGAAAATGACATTAGGACTATAATGTCTTAATATAATATTTAATATTATTACATTCTGGAAACAAAAAAGGAAACAAATTGGATTATACGAAATTAATATTTTAGGTATATATTTAGAATGTATTTTAGGTATAGTCCAGTTTATATATAACTAGTACTGTTCATGGCATTAAAAATATCATCTATAACAAATGAGGCCAACATTTTTAATAAAATAATATACCAGTCTTGAGAAACTTTCTGTGGTAGAATAATAGCATATTTTACTAGAAAAATGAATGATGGAATAAGTCCTACGGTCTCCCTGCAGCTGTGTGAGCAGTTAAGCACCCATGTGCTGGTCAGACAAGAGCCTTGTGGTGCTTGCTCTGGTGTCAGGTGTGCAAGACAGTCCTCAGAGGAGTAGCAGGACTTGAAAGGGGAGCAGCTGGGGCCGGATGGATGGGGCCATTGGTGGCCATGAAAGGGTTAACTTGGTAAGTTCCTTAGCAAGGCTCCTTATTCTTCCCTGGGGACTCTCCTGTTCTTTACACAAAGAAAGTCATGGCGCTGAATTATAAAAGAGAAAAAGAGAATTGGTCTCTAACCCTCAAATTATTTTGTTTCTGCAATAGCTGGTTTAACTCAGGGTAACCTACTCTTTGAATTATTTAATTCAGAATTATTATAAACTTCAATTTTTTTAAATTGAAGTGATGTTGATTTGCAATGTTTTGGGTGTACGGCAAAGTGATTCAGTTATAGAAAAAGATTCTTTTTCAGATTCTTTTCCATTATAGGTGTTATAAACTTTACCTGGGAACTTGTAATGAGGATCATTTGTGAGTAAGTGTGTGTATGTGATTGTTTTGGAAGACTTCTTTCTGGAAGAAAGAGGGATGGATGTGTTTAAATCCTGGGCCGAAATCGTGTAAGTGAACTCTGAAAAGTTATCTTAAGTGAATGTAAGCAAATCATCAGATGTGTGGGGGCCACACTGGTCTTCGGAAACAGCCTGCATTGCATGAGCATTTCACTGGAAGCTCAGAAAGCTTGGCTTGTGTCCTTAAGAGCTCTTCAGATGGTAGCAATCCAGAGATAAAGAAGGCTAAATGGCCCCACTTGGTGAGAGGAGAGGGTGGTGTGTGAACTTAATAGTGGAGAGGCTGCTAAATACAGTGTCTGCCGGCTACTTCCATAAACCACAACATGCTCTTTGAGTTCTTCAAACCCAGTTACTTCAACCACTAGATAAAGTTTCAATGCATGATATTGTGATGCTGCAGGCTTTTTTCCCCCTTCCAAGTTAATATCTTTGTTTTGATTTTGGCTGAAGAAGTTTCTTTGTTGGTCAGCTGCAACATTTCCATTAACTCACAAAAGTTCCCCATCTCACAATGCTTGCCAGTTTTCTCCCTGCCCAGATAGGATAAATAACGTTAGCAGGGTTGCATGAAACATCCAAAATTAAAATGATTCTTCCCATAGCTTCCCACCACTGGATGCTGAATAACTTCCATATTATTCACAACTTTCCTATTCAAAGCTATGAACTTGTGATTACTTTTTATTTTACCTAGGAACTAAATGTCTTTATAATATTAGAAATTGTTTATCGGTTTTAAAAAATTAAGGAGTACCAGAGTTGCTTCAGAGATTGCTTTTGGATCTTGGGAAATCTAATTAGCCTGTTTTGTCTGCTCAGAGCAGTGGTCACTGAGAGCTTGCATGGCATCCCCTCCTCAAGTCCTAACAGCGTGGAGTTACCCTCAATGGCCTAATTCAACAATCCAATCAGACAGCAACACGAGGGCCAATATATTTACTAAATATTAGGTGTGAGGCAAACTGGACCTTACAGATACTGTGGCAGTGACTCCCTGGGCAAAGCTAGCTAGTCTTCCACAGTTTAAATAAACTAGAGAAATGAGTCTATTACTGAGCTACTAGGGACTTCCAATTTATTGATCATTTTACCAGTACTTCATAAACATGCTCTCTTGAGTTACTGACAACAACCCAGAGAGATAAATATTATTTTAAAAATTTTACAAATTTTTGGGCATAGTTCCTTTAAACAATTTGCCCATGGGTATATGGTCACCAGTGAAAGAGTCAAGATTTAAGCCAGACTGTGAAGGCTGTGCTCTGAACCATTCCTCCACGTTATTTGATTGAACCCTGCTTAGCCAGGCTTTAGGAAAAATGGAA
This sequence comes from Vicugna pacos, assembly GCF_048564905.1. Taxonomy (NCBI): domain Eukaryota; kingdom Metazoa; phylum Chordata; class Mammalia; order Artiodactyla; family Camelidae; genus Vicugna; species Vicugna pacos. The sequence goes on from NC_132988.1 coordinate 46,352,009, forward strand.
AAGAATAAACTTTTCTGCATTTAAACTGTTTTCTGACTCAAAGAGAGAGCCATACTGGTTCTGGGCAGTATCCAGGGATCTTCATAGTGAAGATCCTTCTTTCAGTGAAGACCCCCCCCTCAATTCACACACAACTCGCTCTTTCTCCGAGGACACAGGAACACCTGGTGAGGTCTCATTTACACATTTATGTTACGACAAGGAGAGCAATACATGCAAAGAGCTTTCATCTTCTGCCAGGCACTGTTCTAAGTGCTTTCCATGCAATAACTCAGCTCCATCTTCACAGCAACCCTATGAGATACGTTCTCATGTTCTGAGGCCAGAGTTTAGGCGGGGGTGGGGAGGAGATTTTTCTAGTCAAATATGTGTCAGTGCTACCTACTACTAATTCACAATTCACATTAGCCTAGTAAAGGCTCTGAAAATTCCTGCAGTAAAGAAATTTACCTTTGTTCTAGCCAGCATATCCCAAATTTACTTTAATATACACTTCCATCTGCACTAACATCTATTAGCATGTCTTGGAGCACAGGTTGAGGATTGCTGTTCCAGATCTTCAGTAATAGCCTGAATTCAAAAGCAAACCCTCAGGGCAAATCTTTCATGGCTGAGAGGTGGGGAAGGGGCAGCAGGTGGGGAGGGATGTTACTGCAGCAATTCTAGAGACCACACCAGAGACACTGGGCTCAGGTGAACCAAGCTGCATTCCCCGAGCCAATCAGAAAGCTGTTTGCCAATGCAGAGATACGCAGGGGGAAAGTGTGACACTTAACTACAGGTTGGCACTTAACCCAAACCTTTAGCATTTCTGCTATTTCTTAATCAAATCTTTCATCAAGTAACCCAGTGATTCCAGGGCTTAGGGCACACCAGCCCCCTCTTTGTCACTGACGATAATAGGATAGATCTGTGCAAGCAGAGCTAACCTTGTTACATTGGTTTGTGAAAGCTGTTGGCATTTCACAGCCTGCTGCTCATCTCAGGACTCTGAGGAAAGTTTAGCCCGTGATTTGGATTCAAAATCTGGTCGCCTTTCTGGCTTCATGGGATCATGTTTAGAGTTTCATGTTAGGATGGAGACTAAAAGAGAGCGATGCAAGATGGGTCATGGAAACAACTTAAGTTAGAGGATCCGAGTGGCAGAATGAGTGAGGGAATGAACTGTACTGGAGTTCCGGGTTTGGAGCTAAGGATGGAGGCTGAACGATTATGAAGGTTTCAAAAAGCTTGAAACCAACAAGGAGCCTCACTGCTGGGTGGGATTTGGAAATTTACAGATGAAGAAAAGTAGTATTCTGATGTGTACCTGTGTCTACTTGCATCTGTGTGTGTGTGTGTGTGTGTGTGTGTGTGTGTGTGTGTGTGTGTGTGTGTGTGTGTGTTGGAGCACTGGAGAAAATAAGGAGTCAGTATGCAAGAAAATTCTGTGGCAAATTGGGCCTGTGTTCTGAAGGTTGTAAGAGCTTGATCTGGCTACATGCACGTGCTCAGATGAAACTTTAGAAATGCAGATTAAATTCAAGTTATGGAGTTCTTTGAAGGCCAGGCCAAGAATTTGGACTTGTTTCTGTAGGCAAAAGAGCCCTGAAGGTTCTTGAGCATGGGATGACATAAAAAGTGGCATCTTAGGAAGAATCAGGTGGGGATGCTAGGCTGGGTGGTTTGGGCAGAGCCCTGGAGTGCAGTGTGTGAAGACTTGGATTCCTGCTGCAATGGAATGGAACCAGAAGAAAGGATTGGAAGGATTACTGGGGTAAAAGGGTGAAGATAGCAGTAGAAGAATACAGGTGTACAAACCTGGGTGATTCCTAAAATGGGGAGCCACAGTTTATCTATGCAGCACATCATTTTTGTCAATACACTGAAAATTATATTATTAGTATAAACAAACACACTGTTTCATACCAAAAAAGTAACCTTTTAATAATTGTCTGTAAAATTACTTTCACAAAAATTTTTCCTAACCCATTGCAAAGAAAAAAGAAATGTGCTCCGAATTTGTGAGGTTATGTCTGAACTGTTTTCCCCAAGTGGTGTCCACCATAGATTGGTACTGGAAGGGCATTCTTCCTCTGCATAAATTCTATACTCACAGAAAACGAAACTTTTTAATCTGAAAAAGAAATAATCTGATGCCTATTTTATTTAACATCTTACTTTCAGAGATGGTGCTATAGATCTCAGCTTCCTTACTGTCCTCATTTTCTTCCATACGTGCAGAAGGAAAAGAGGAAAAGATAGGCAGGTCTTTATTTTGAGCACTGAGTATGTTTCCCAGTTACCCTTTCTGACCCTTTCCCAGCCTTTCAGTGTCCCAGGAATGTATCAGGGGCACCCTTGCTTCTGGTTCCCAGTTGAGTTTGGTCATCAGAAGAGATCCCAGCCCCCTGACTCTGCCTTCGGTGACATCATGTTGTTAGTTTTCAATCAGCCATGACTGCAGAATTTATACCATGGAAATGAACAAATGTTACAAATCAGAGCTTCCATTTCTGGAAAGTCAGGGTAACAGCATGCTTCTAGAGGAGTGTGGTTCCAGGTACTTACACCTTTTGTTCCCTCTGTATGTGGCCATCTAGGTTAGGTGTGTACCTCAACCAAAGATATATATGGAGGGGGCTATTTCCACAGAGCAGCACTATTCAGGTTTCTGCAATCACCGCCTCCTCTTCAGGCTTAAAAGAGATCATGTTTTCCTGCCCTACTCACCTCAGACTACTGCACCATCTCTTTTGTGTCTGTAAACCTGCACCATCCAACATGGTAGCCACTAGCCACATGCAGCTACTGACACTCAATGATGTGGTTATCATAATAGTGAAACTGATGATTTGAATTTTTAATTTTATTTAGTTAGAATCAATTAAATTTAAATTTAAAAGCCAGAAATAGTATAACACATTTTTCCATTTAACACCACTTTATTATTTTGGTAGGACCACATTTCACTTGAGAATTTATTATTTAAACTGAGATGGGCTGTAAATGTAAAATATACACCAGATTTCAATGACTTAATATGAAAAAAAGGAAAACTATCTTACTAATAACTTTTATATTCATTACATATTAAGATAATATTTTGGATAGGTTGGGTTAAGCTAAGCATATTATTAAGATTAATTTTACCTGTTTCTTTTCACTTTTTTAATGTGGTTATTAAAAAATTCTAAATTACTATGCGGCTCCCACTAATGGACATTCCTGTTGTAAATCTTGCCCACACTGCTGTAAATAGACCCTTTATACTCTTTAAATTCACCGCTTAAATATGCCATCAGTTCCTCACTGGTGGGACCCTAACTGATTCCACCACAACCAAAAAAAAAAACTGTGACTAATTCATTTTATTTCTTGTGAGCTAAATCACTACTCTGTTTTTAAAGAGAAAAGAAAGAGGGCAGTATTAGCAGGGTGACACTTAGATTCTAATGATGTTTCCCAAACAATTTTTACAGTATGCTCTAGTGTGACAATGATCAAAAATGGAAGTTCTGTGGCAAATTGGGCCTGTGTGGAAGGAAGGATTAATATTATTAAGTAGTTATCGTAAGCCAGACAATTTTTTGATAGCTTGTCCAATCTATCCAGTCTCTCAGACCACATTCGACTTCTTCCATGGCCCTGTGAGTAACCACAGACCTAGAGTTGTCTCCCAATAATCCTGAGAGGCAGGCTGTTTTGAGAGGCCTTCATTTTACAGACCAGGAAACTGAGGCACAGAGAGGTTGCTTGCTCAAGGTCACACAGCTGGTAAGCAGAGAGGACAAAATTAAGCCCAGACTTGCTTGACTTTATAGCTCAGGCTCATGCTAGCACACCAAACAATAAATATTCCTTACTCTAAGGCATTTTAAACAAAATTTAGGGGAGAAGTTTGTTGATTTTACTAGATATCGATTTTAAAACTTTCGTTGCAATGTAGGTGGCCTGGAGCACTGCTTGCTTTTCCCGCCCACCCAGTCTCTCAGACCACATTCCCCTTCCACGGCCCCCAGGGTCACTGCTGTCAAGCAGACCTAGGAAAGACCAGAGCTCACAAAACTTCCATGGGAAGTTGCTTCTTGGGAGGCTTGTTGGGTCACTTGCAAGAAGGGAGAGACAGAGGTTTGGTGGAGTAAATCAGGCCACTCTGGGCAGGCAGGCTGCATTCTGCTGAGCCCAGCCTCACGCCCAGCCGCGGTCTCACCCTACCCTTAGTCACTGCATGGGGACCACGAGATAGTTGTGCTTCTGTGTAACAACACTGGGGAAGGATGTAAACAGGGGCTCAGAGATGTCAGCTGTACCCAAATGACAAAAGGAACTCAGGTCCTTGGGGTTGGAGACACTATAGTGCTGCCTCCCGTTCTTACTTTCAATCTATGCATAACTTGATCCTCCTGCATTTGACTCTGACTTACAACGTAATTCTTTATGGGAGTTTTAAAGTGCTGTTTACACACATGTTAGCACTTGCTGCTTTGGACTTCACGTATCCTCCCTTGCTAAATGGGTGTGAAATAAAAATGTGTTTTTAAATGCAGGTAGGGACTGTACTTGAGCCCATGGTAATTCTGGAATCGTGCACAGCTGTGGGACATTAACCACTAAAAAGGGAATTACAGGAACCTCCAAGATCACTGCAAAATTGGTCATGGTTTTGCACTCCTTGTTTAGTGCAAGGAATCCTTTCGATGCATAATAAACAGTGACTATCTGACTACCTGTAGTGAAGAAAGGGATGCTTCCTCCTTGATCCATTTTATATTTTTGGTCTGATCTAATATGACTGGGTGACCACCTAGATATCCTCTCATCTCAACTCTTCTGAAACTGAAAACAGAGGCAATGTTACTTGGGGATGAAAAGCAGAGCTTGGAGTCAGGCAGCCCTGAGCTCAGCTGTGTTATCTAGAGGCCGTGACTGTGGACCAGTTCCTTCACCTCAGTTCCCTCCTCTGCAAGGGGAGGGAGCCACAGAGCGGTTAGACTTCTTCAAGTGTAAGCAGAAGAAATCAATTCTTAAGCGACCTATATGAAATTTTTTCAAAAAAAGAAATTTGTTGTAAGGATATGAGAGAGCTGAGAGGATCAAGTGAAAGGAAGAACTGGGCCTCAGAGGAGTATGAACCTACGGAGCTTCAGGGTACTAGCAAACAAGACCTTTGGGATGTTATTAGGGCACTGCAGCCTAAATGAAAGACCTCTGATCAAATTTCATCCTTTGGCCTTTCTACTCAAGATGCAAATTCCCAGGAAGAGTCTGAGTGGCCTAGACGGGGTCCTGCTTTCCTTTCCTTGATGCAGGGAGGGCAGGAGAAAGTAAGGGGTCCTGACTGACGAGCTGCATGCAGTAAGTGAGGGAGGCTGAGTTCTTAAATAAAACATCAGGGTGGCATTACCAAGGAAGGGGATATGGGTATTGGGCAAACAAAAGAAATGAAGTATTTTACATTCTCATGACTTTTATGAAGTCATCATGCCACTTAAATGAGATCACTGACATCGGTACACACAGTTAACAATACATATAGATTGTCAATAAAGATAATTTTAAAAAACTATCATTAGGAAAGAGTTCATAATTCAGTTTATTCTTCTCTACTAAGAGTGATTATGTTCTCAAAGAGTGCATTTTAAACTCACACACAGCAGTCTCTTAGATTTTACTAACAGGGACATTTTAATAATTTGCTATCTAACTAGATGGAGATATTTCGGAAAACAAAATAAGTTGTAATTGTGTCCCAAATAGTTAGCATGCAATTATTTAATTTAAAAATCTGCCTTTGCTATTTCAAACATAAGCCAACAATAAATCCCATGCCATCTATTTTAGTTATGGTAAATCATTGTCGTATGTTGTCATGATTATGGCTAATTGTGGGATAAAGGATTTAATTTTAGAGTATGCATGAAGTAAACTCTTGTTGACATTTATGCATGACAGTCTGGGAACAATAGGGGATGAGCTAACAGCTATATGAGATAAATCCCCCTACAAAGAGAGTAATAAAGAAAACTTAACTCAAGGATTCTGATTCTTAATGATGGTACTGATGATTCTAGAAGTCTGAGCACACCATATTTAGAATGCATCAGCTGCTTCAAATTAGAGAAACTGTAAACTCTTCTGACATGGGTTCAATGATGGTGTGTGTGGTGTGGGTGTGAATAAATCTTTCCAGTTATGTGCAAACAGAAAATCTAGAATGCTTCCCTGAACTACTAGCTTACAGACTAATAATACTCTGTGGTAAACTGCTATCCCACACTAGGACTGCAGTCTACACTGAAATTTGCAACTTTTAAAAGAATATTAAGAGAGTCTATTTACACTTGGCCTGAAATTGCTTATGGACTGAATGACACCACCAGGAATTTAAAAGGAAGCAACTCTATTTTATTTTTAACTTCTTTCATTTTACAATAATGTCTCCCATTAAAACTAAATGTTTAGCACTCTCAAAGCAAGGCCTCCAACAATTAACGTAAGACTCAGAGTTATTTCCCTCATTGGGAATCTTTAGTAAAAAGCAGAATGTTTAGACAACATGAAGAGGAACCAGAGTGTGCCTTCTGCTTCCACATCTCCAGAAAGAGAAACTCCTGCACTGATGGCGGCTATGCAGAGTCAAGATACAGTGCGTGTCAAATCTTTTCAGGGAATTTTGTAAATAAATATGGGTTGAAGGAAATTTTAAATTCTGCCATTTTATAACTGTACTGTGTGCGCTACCCTGTGGATATTGAAATGGACCTGAGTCACCACCCCATAACATTCTGGGAATGTCTTAATATTTACACAGTGTCTCTGAGCTACCATTAGGGGGCGATGTGGAGGAAGCATGGCCAGCAGGGATCTCCTGATTCCTTCTAGTTTATTTTTCATTTCAGTTACTGTATTATTCATGTTGGCAGTTCTTTATATTTTCTATCTCTTTGTTAAAAGCTTCTAACTTCTCGCTCTGTGCATCTATTCTCCTCTTGAGTTCTTTGATCATCTTTACGATCATTACTCTGAACTCTTCCTCAGGTAGACTGCCTATCTCCATCCACCTCACTTAGTTGTTCTTCTGGGGCTGTATCTTGTTCTTTTGTCTCTAACATATCCCTCTGCCGCCTCATTTGGTCTAACTTTCTATTTGTATTTTGATGTATGTGGTAGGGTTAGTTACATTTCTCGACTTTGGGGAAGTGGCCCTCTGTAGGAGGCATCCTGTACACCCCAGCAGAGTACCCCCCTCTCATCGCCCAAGCTATATGCTCCACGGGTTCCCCCTAAGAGGGGGTGTGTGGGTCCTTCTGTGGTGCTGAGGTGACTATGAGGGCGATCTGGCAGCTTGGCTGGCCCCTAGCCTGGTTGGTCGCCAGGCCCTGCCTTGTGCAGATGCCGCTGGCTGCTGTTTAGCCAGGTCTGGTCATGAGGCAGCTGGTCGTGGGGTCCTAGGGGCCCCGGTGGGCAGAGTCAGGGTCCTGAAGACTCTGGGGCTGTTTCCCACTCACTGGCTGGTGAAGCCTGATGCTGGGATTGGTGCCCATGACCGGCAGGCAGAGCTGGTTCCTGGAGTCTGGCTGCAGGGCCCAGGAATCCCAGAGCTTGTTTCAGTTATTGGTGGGGGCGAGGGGCGGTTCCAGACACAGTTGAATATGGGTTCAAGGGTATTCCGAAGGTTGTCTTGGCCTGCTAGTGGGCACAGCCAGAGTCCAGCTGGTCCCAGAGTAGGGCCTGGTTTGTGTGGTTGTGGGGTCCTACTTTTCTTGCTTCTGGTGCCTGCGCCCTGGGAGGTGAGGCTGATCTAGAGGCTCACGCAGGTTTCCTGGTGGGAGGGGCTGGTGCCGGCCCTGGTGGGGGAGCCGGGTCTTGGCCCGCAGGTGGACTAGGCCATGTCTAGGGGCGTGCCTAGAAGCAGCTGTGGGCTCTTTAGTCTTCAGGCAGCCTCTCTGCTGCTGGGTAGGGCTGTTGTGCCCGCCCAGTTGGTTGGTTGGCCTATGGCTTCCCAGCACTGGAGCGGTTGTGGGGTGGGGCCAGGTTCCAGAGCTGATAAGACAAGGTTGCAGTCGCCAGGATCTTTCATTCGTTTGGGTGTTCCCCCGTGTACCTGCTGCTAGTGTCCATGTTCCCAGGGTGAGCCGCAGCCGTCCCTCCACCTCTCCAGGAGACTCTTCAAGACCAGCAGGTAGGTTTGGTTGCAGCTTCTACCAAATTACTGCTTTTGCGCTGGGTCCCGGTGAGCATGAGATTTTGTGTGTGCCTTTTAAGAGTGAAGTCCTGTTTCCCCCAGTCCTGTGGGGGTCTAGCAATTAAACCCTGTTGGCCTTCAAACCCAAATGCTCTGGGGGCTTGTCGTCCCTGTGCCCAACCCCCAGGCTGGGGAGCCTGACATGGGGCTCAGAACTTTCAGTCCTGCACGCAGGCCTCTGCAGTGTAATTATTCTTCAGTCTGTGGGTCGCCCACCTGGAGGGTATGAGATCTAATTGCATCATGAGCCTGCCGCTCCTGTCTGTCTGCTATGGTTCGTTGTTTAGAAATGTGGTTCTTTCTTTAGAAATGGTAGGCTCCAGTTTTTTTCACTGATGGGTGTTCTGCAGAAGTTGTGATTTTAGTGCGCTTGTGAGAGGAGGTGAGCTCAGGGTCTTTTTAATCCATCATCTTGGCCGTTCCCTGATCCACTGTTGCTGGGATCTAAACTGAGCTGTGATCAGAGACTCAGGTTGATGCCATATTGTGTATGGAATATCTGAACATCTGAGTGCGATTCCTTTCCTTCCTCCTTCTCTCCCTCCCTGCCTCCCTCCCTCTCCCGCTTTCTCCCTTCCTTTCTTTAGTTAGATGTTTTGTTTCATGATAATTATAGATTCACGAGCAGCTGGAATAAATAACAGAGGGATTTGCTGTACCCTTTGCCCAGCTTCCCCCAGTGGTGGTGTCTTGCAAAACTATAGTGCAGGATCACAACCAGGACTTTGACATTGGTACAGGTCAAGGTGTAGAACACTTCCATTCCACAGCGATCTATCACGTTGCCTTTTATATCACATCCACTTCTCTCTAGCCCTCATTCTGTCATTTCAAGAATATATCATAAATGGAATCACACAGGATATAATCTTTGAGACTGGCTTTTCTCACCCAGCATAAATCTCTGGAACTTCATTCAGGTTGTTGAATGTATCAGTAGTTCAGTTCATTCTTTTTTTTTTAATTGCTAAGTAGTATTCCATGGTATGGATATGCCAGTTTGTTTTACTGTTCACCTATTAACAGACATCTGGTTTGTTTCCACTTTTTGTCTATTAACAAATCTGCTCTAGATGCTTGCATGTCAATATGCATAGCAGCATTATTCACAATAACTAAAAGGTAGAAACAACCCAAATGTACATTTACTGATAAATGGATAAATAAAACATGGTATATACATTGGCATAGAATATTATTCAGCCTTAAAAAGAAATGAAATTCTATACATACTACAACATGGGTGAACCTTGAAAACATTATGCTAAGTGAAATAAGCCAGACACAAAAGGTGTGTGATTCCACTTACCTGAATTACCTAGACTAGGCAAATTCACAGAGACAGAAAGTAGAATAGAGGTTACCAGGGGCTGAAGGAGAGATGGAAATGGGAAGTTGTTATTTACTGAGTCTGAAGTTTCTGTCTGGGATGATGAAGTTCTAAAGATGGATGGTTGTGATGGTTGCACAATATTGTGAATGTATTTAATGCCACTGAGTTGTACATTAAAAATGGTAAAATTAATGTTTATATTTTAGCACAATTTAATATATATATTATATATAATACATATATAATAAATATATATATAATATATATAATAAATATATATATATATGTATAAGCCTTTGTGCATAGGTTTTTGTATGAATAGAAGTCTTAAATTTCTCTGGGATGAAAGTCCAGGAATGCAATGGCTGGGTTGTATGACAGTAACATTTTTGTTTTTCAAGAAAATGACAAATTGTTTTCCAGAGTACTATGGATTTTAATTTGCATCACCAATGTTCAATCCAGGTTGTCTGCACCCTTACCAAAATTTGGTGTTGTCACTAATTTTTCAAAAAATTTTAACCATTCTAATAGGTGTACTGATACTGCATCGTGGTTTTAATTTGCATTTCCCTAATAATCAATAATGTTGAACATCTTTTCAGATGCATTTTGCTAATCTGTATATCTTCAGTGAAATGTCTCTTCATGTCTTCTGCCCACTTTATAACTGGTTGTTTGCTTTTTTACTGTTGACTTTTTAGAGTTCTTTATATGTTCTACATACTAGACCTTTGTCAGAGATGTAGTTTGCAAGTATTTTCTCCTACTCTGTCACCTGTCTTTTAACAATGTCTTTCACGGAGCAAACATTTTAAATTTTGATGAGGTCCAATTTATCGTTTTTTGTGTGTGTATGGATTATGTTTTGGTGTCAGGTCTAAGAACTCTTTGCCTAGTCCTAAATCCCCAAGTCTTCCCCTACTTTTTTCCCCTCCAAATTTTATAGTTTTACATTTAAACCTATGATTCATTTTGAGTGAATTTTTGTATAAGGTGTAAGATTTAGGTCTAGGGGGCTAGGGGGTGTAGCTCAGTGGCAGAGCACATGCTTGGCATGCACAAGTTCCTGGGTTCAAACCCCAGTGCCTCTGTTAAGGGGAAAAATATATATATATATACTCTAGAAGCTCAAAAAAAAAAAAAGATTTAGGTCCAGATTATTATTATTTTCCCTATGGAAATCCAGTTGCTTTTGCACCGCTTGTTGGAAAGACTATCCTTTCTCCATCAATTTTTTTTAATTACCCTTAAATAATATCTCTTTCTTCCTCCTTCCCTCACTCCTTCCCTTCTCCTTTCTCTTCTGCTGCTGTTTTACATAATGTCCAGCGTCTTTACCATGGCTGGTTTTCTTCCTGTAAACAGAGGTTTCAGCACCTTTGCACTATGAGGTTTGATGATTAACACATTTGTGAAAGGCACAAATTTATATTTTCTTACGTATTTACAAAACAGCTAAATTGGCATCTTTGTACTTTCATAATTGTCATGTTAATTAATAAGCGGAAGAGGTGGAGACAGGTAAAACATTTCAGTCCTCTTTGTTGTACGATACACTGACATACTCAGTGTCAGCAGCCTCAGTTCGTGGGGGTTTATTTCTGCTCTCTTCGTATTAGGAGCACCCGGAACTCAGGAAGCACAAGTGATTTTCTAGTTAGGAAAAGTGATGAGAGCAGTCGCTTATGCAAACAGGTCCCATCCATTCCTTCTTCCCTCCCTCCCTCCCTCTTCCTTCTACAAATAGCTAATAAATACCTGGGAGTAATATGTTGCACTGAGTAAACAGGTCTTTGCTTTCACAGAGGTTTTTTTTTTAGTGAAGGAGGAAGAAAATAAGTAATTAAATGAAATAATCACAGATGAGGATAAATGCCATTTCATGAAGTTTGATCAGCATCATACATTGAAATGCTCCAAATCTTCGAATATTAGTTGTGTTAATTATAATAGAATTACAGAATGTGTCACTGGAGTCATGTTAGTGCTGAATTCAGTGATGACATTGTGTTGACTGGCCCCATATTTACTGAGTATAACAACACTGTCCTAGTTGCTGCTCTATTCCTAAAGAAAAGAATTGTGTAAATTTTGATTTCCAAGAGTTTATAATTTAGCTGAAGAGATAAGAATATACATAAACACACAAATATTTAAAAATATGTCATATAAAGAGAATAAATAATAAAAAAGGTGAAAAACCAAAAATAGGCCAGTGAGGAGAAAAGTCCCTTGCCTTAGGAATAATCATGGAAATGCATCACTGAACAACATAAAGATGGGCTTTGCAACCAACCTTAAAGAGGAGACAGGGTTTCAAATAATCAAAGACCATGGAGGAGGCAAAGACAATGAAGTGATGACCCTAAGAAAGGCTCAGCATGGAGAGAGAACATGACTCCTCTGGGTCAGTAATGATAGAAAGACCAGTCTGACATCATAGTTTAAAAAGTAGGAGATCCAAATACCAGGGGAACAAATGCATGGGAATGCATTTTGGATGCTAGTGGAAAGATGCCTATTTGTACCCAGACCCTATGCTCGCAACAGCTTCTAAAAGAACTCAAAGGTTCAGGCTTTGGATCAGATGGAAGAATGTTTTCATTCCTGTAATAGCTTTTTAAGTTTTCCAAGTGAGTAACGGGTAAAATGGTTTTCTAAGATAAATTTCTATTTTCCCAATTAAAGGCTAGAAATATTTGCATAATGTGTCAACATGAAATTACAGTAATTTGCTAATTCAATTCACTTAAAAAAATCATACTGTTCCGTTATGAATCCACAGGGCACCATTTTGCTTTACTCTGATTGCATCCATTTTTCCAGTATTGGCTGGGCCTCTACTAAGAGCAGTCAGTCAACACCTGAAATAATTCCTAAGCTGTTATATGCTGCATCAGCAAAATTACCAGCAGATCCTTTCTACCCTGTTGTCTTCTCAACTGGGCAGCATGTTCGCGAGTTAAGAGTCCTGACCTGCATTGAACCCTTGCTCATGTCACTTTAATAATAATGTTTACTGCATCTTGTTGTGATAAGGATAAAATGAAACCATGTATGTGAATTTTTAAAATTGGCGGAGCCCTAATTTAGTGTTATGAGATAACGAACTTCATAGTGGCTTAGATTACCCCCATGTGTCTTACATCCTCCACGTGCCCGGCATGTAGCACCTGGTTCCTCTCAGAGCATTACTGAGCATAGCGGCAATACCACGGTGCATTTATTTGTACACATAGAATCTGAGTAAGACACTTGTTGATAAATAAATGTTTTATGAACTTATTTCAAATAATTTAGCATGTAATTATCCTATTTGATCACAGTAAGTCATTCAGAATAGAAAAGTCATGTTACTTGTATCAAAAAATATATATAAAACAAACCCAAAATTCATAGAATTTTGTGTGTAATGCTGAATAAAAGTCCAATTACATAAATTCCACTGGCTTCATTTTATATTTAAGCAGACATAATACATGATATAGTAGTCAGCATATAAAATGCAGAATCATCAAGAAGTTTAAGTTTAAAAGGTTTGAGCCTAAACATTTAAGCTAAATTTTTGATAACATATGGATAGATATATACATGAGTTTCAAATCACATTGATAGTGAAACAAAATAAACATGTACAGCTACCCAGCAATTGTCTTGTTAAAATTAAAACTTTATTCCAGAGCTCTTACAGCATCCTACATGGAAAAATAAAGATTCTGTGATACAGACTGGTGTAGCAGAAACTGTAATGCATATGCCAAAATGGAATTTTATGTGTAGGTTTGTGGATGAATAATTTAAGAATTATGGTAGTAAAGTGACTAGTTTTATGATTGTCCCCTTATGAATCTCCTTGACCATTTATAAAAGTCTTATGTGGTTAAATGTCCAGGTTTAACAAATAAACCAACACCTGGCTACTGTGATGAGAAGAGACAGAAACTGCATCTGTGCATGAGTGCAGCGAATTTGAGTAAGTCAGTAGTAAGTCTGGGAATAACACAGCATCTGCTGAGTGTGTTACACACTTAGCAGAGCAGATCCTGAACACGTGCAAGCCCTCGTGGTTGTGGTCAGCAACACCGTCTAACAGTGATGTGGAGCTCCTCCTAGGATAAGTCACAAGCGTGTAATTTACCATGGAGTGGCCTATTTATGGCACACAAGAGGCTACCTTGCTGGTCGTTTTTTCCACAGTTATTAAATCTTAGCAGCAGTTAAAATCCAAGATACTCGATGACTTTGCACAATATGACAGGATGCTTCCTACCCTCTTCCTGTCTTTGAAAAACGATATTAAGTAATCTAATCAGAACTCAAGAAATGGGGAAAATGTGAGTTTTTGAGCCAGACGAAGTTGCCTTCAGATCCTGTGGCTCTGTATTAATTTTTGTTGACCAATGTTTTAGTTTTCTGCAGAACAGACAGAATTTTATGTATGTACCTTATATGATCATTTTGAGTATTAAATGAGATAATGGATGCAAATATACAATATAATGCCCACTATCTATTAGATACACTCTCTTCCAATCCCAAATCTCTTCGCCATTTCCTATCATCCAAGGGGAAATTAAAAAAGACTCTTTGAGTTTTATAAATTCTCAAAGTAAAAACTTTGAATATTTTTCTACTGGAAATTGATGCTAATTCACACAGGAAGAATGTGATAGCTTCTCAGATACTGGTACCTGTAAGAAAAAGCCAGCAACTGTTTGAACTTTATATATGTTATGATTTTAACACATACATTAATAAATACCCGATCTGGTAGATATTATTATAAGCATTTGTCAGGTGCTTATAATAATCATGAGGTAAAAGTACCAACTTCCTTATATTGGCCTTATTACAAGAATGCAAGCTTGGCAAGAAGATATTTACCTTCCTTGTATTTTAACGTTTGCTCTCTACTTAATAGGTAGCCAAGAAACATTCACTGATTCTGTTTTTCCTTAAGAATTTTCATTGCTAAACCCAGGAAGATGACAGCGTAGAGACTCTGTTTTTCTGATCCAAGTACAAATCAAGCTCTAGGTAGTTAGTGAAAAAGCAAGAGTTTGGCTCTGTAATTTGTGACCAACCTTGATAAATGTTGCTTCTATGATCTGGTTTGTTCATTTATATAAAGATGGGGTGTGGGGGTGGGGCAGACATGAAGAAATAGAGGTGGCAGAGGAAGGAGGGTGACACAATTCTCCAGGTCCTCAGGTGTGAGAAATTACTAGTGAACTAGCCTTGAAATACTCATAGTGCATTTCAGGGGTTGCCTTGAAAAAGGTCTATCAGCAATAAAATTTCTCACAGCATCTCCAGCCTGGAACCCCTGCTCCTCTAGACCTATGCTAGCGTCACCAATGAGTGGGTGCTCCATTACAATGGGTTTAGAACGCCAAAGGAAATTGTGTCAGGTTGCTACGTCTGGATTATTTTCAGGGGTGGAAAATAAAATAATGAGGATACCAGCCGGGCCACCCACTGCAAAATGTGGGTGACCAAATAAGCCAATGGAACCTCTAATGAGTATTTACTCCAAAGGACTCTGCATGTAAACTACTTCCAGACTGATGTGGTGCCAAGCTTAGAGGATTAAGCCTTTCAATGGCTTTTGTTGATCAGGAGCCAAGGCATTTAGGAACAAAGGAGGGGGTCCCTTTATTAAACATATCAAGAATATTACTTTCAGACAAGAAGAATGCAAAGAATGGATCAAAGCACGCCATAAAATAGACAGAAGACAGTAGAAATAAGCAGTAACAGCATCATTCATACTCTGGATTTAGGGCGATTTTGTTAAGGCATTATTTTTCAGAAGACTTTAAAGCATTGCTTACCATTTATGTGGTCTGGCCTACATTATAGGTAGTTGTGTACAGTACATGTCTTTGGTTTTAATGATCTTGAGAGCAAGGGTTTCTCCGCTCTGTCTCATCAGTGTGCGCCACTCATCTTCTGGTCCTTGGCTCCTCCAGCACTAAGCCAAGTACAGATATAAGTTATTTAATGATTATTTTTGAAATATATTAAATTGAATTTACACCTACTATTGCTTTAGTAATATAGAAAGCATGAGGAGAAACATCATGTTTTCTTTCTTTTGAAGAGATAAACCTGTAATACAAAGAATTTGCATGTCTAGAGGGAATAGCTCAATATCACTTAGAAAGTTAGTGGCGGGGTTTATCCTGGCTCAGGGATCTTGTGTATCTCAAACTAATCAAATCCCCCAAAGCAATGCAAATGACAGGGTACATATGGAAAATCACATTCTCTGTATGTTTACTCAGAGAAAACACAAAGCCAGAAAATGTTTGCACGCTGTGACAAAAGTCAGTGCTAGAACAGATTCGAAAATGGCCACCCAAACAAATGTTTACTTCTGTAAAGCAAAGCAAAACAAAACAAAACCTAACTGGGTATTTTAAAAGTTTGAAATATAACAACAGTTATTTAATTCTTTTTTTTTTTTCTGTTTCCAAATAGTTGGGTAAACATTTCAGAAATTTTACCTTTCTGGTCCTTCTCAAAAGAGAGGTGGTCCATTGCATTTTACAGCAAGATTTTATAGCAGAAACACTGTCTGATGTAAATTGTGGCCACCAGTTTCCCCTGCCTTAGGTACAAGGTAGCCATGTGGTATTTGGGGTTGGCTTGCAATTTTGGAACTGCTCCATCTGAATTGAAACATTTTTCTGATGATGATCAGCATTGCCAGTTTTGCCAGTCCTAACATTCTGTGGGTTCATTAGGCCCTCTGCAGATATAGCAGTTGAAAAACTAGACCAGAGCAATAAAAATAAGCTTGAGTTTTGACCAAAAGCAGTGAATATTTGTTGAGTCAGTCATTTGGTTCTGTAATAGCAAGAGGGACTGCCAGTTGAGATACTCTTGATGGATGCCATGGGTAAAAGAGATGGAGCTGTGATGATAATCCCTGCCACCGGCGATGATGATGATAGGAATGGTGATAGTAACAGCTACTGTTGAGTACTTGCTCTGTGCCAAGCACTTTTCTGAGAATCTTACATACATTGTCTCACCGGATATTTACAATGATAATGGCAAACATAGATGACTATTACTCTTTTCTAAACGGACTACAGTTGCATGCCTGTAGTATTCATACAGCTTCTAAAATGTTTATTTATACTCTCAACAGTCCCATATAGTGCCAGACAATGTTCTCATT
This sequence comes from Vicugna pacos, assembly GCF_048564905.1. Lineage (NCBI taxonomy): Eukaryota > Metazoa > Chordata > Mammalia > Artiodactyla > Camelidae > Vicugna > Vicugna pacos. Next base: position 46,368,761 of record NC_132988.1, read on the forward strand.
TCTCTACACGATTAACTCACTCAGTCCTCACAATAGCCCTATGAAGTAGGTAGCAATACTGTCCCTATTTCCTAATATGAAAATTGAAGTTAAATACACTGTTGAAGGTCATGCATCTCAAAAGTGGTTAGAACTGGGATTCAAACCCCAGCCACCCGGCTCAAGCACGCTAAAGTGTGACTCAAACTCAAAAAACACATGCTCTGAGGAAAAAATGACAGCGGTTGAGTTTCCATAAAGTTCTATCCAACTCAGTATCCCTGACACCATGTTAGGCATCTCCCTCCTTCCTTCTGCGTCCAGCTCTGGAGTAGAAATAGGAAGTTCTCCAGGTCTTCATGCCTCTGGGGTGGGGGCTCCACATAGTGGATTTGAGAGGAGGATTGGAATGATGTGGGTGGAGGGGATTTCTGACCAGTTTAAACTCCTGGGGATACTTCTGTGCTCTTGAGGACTCTGTGGCTTTCTTTGGCCTTTTCCTTTACTACCACCAGTAAGTTCCAAGTTTTTTTCTCTCCCCTGTATTCTTTAGTTCAGAAAGTGATAGACTGTATCTCACACTTAAAGCAAGCAATCAAACTTCATCAAAAACTTTCAAAATTTCTATTGCTAGGGACCAAAAGTCCCCAGAAAGACTGAGAGTGTATCAGAAGGAAAATACATCCCTCTTTTTTTTTTAAACTGTCCTCCCCTCCCTGCCCCACCCTCTGTCCCATCCCCCATTTAAACATTACAGTTGGTCCAAGTTATGTAATTGATTTTCAGAATAAAGCTTTTGGGGGGTTGTAATTCTGGAGTCAGCAGGGGGTTGTATATCTGGGGAGAGAGCTAGGAGACATGGGAGCAGATAGATGAGGGACAGAAGAGGCCTTAGCACTACGGAGAGAGTAGGTCCTGGAAGCAGGGGAGCCCAGGAAAACTGTCCTGGAGAAGGAGAAGTGGGAGCATGTGGGATGGCTCTGGGAGATAAGGTGGGGAAGAGGCATCCCAAACCGGAGCCTAATGGTTTGAGCAAAGGCAAAGTGAGGGAAGCCAGGCTTCAGTTTTCAGCAAAGATCATGAAACTGCTTCTTTGTGATGTTGACTGAAATAAATGCACAGCCTAAAAGTTGAGAGTAACGTTTTATTCGGTGTACCATTCTGAGGACCCAGCCCAGGATGACAGCCTCTCAGATTGCTCTGGGGGATTGCGAAGAGGTAGGGGAGGAGCTAGGATATATAGGAGCTTTACAACAAAGACCAGGTAGTTGGAACATTAAAAGATTACATGTTATCTAAAGAAAACCAGACATCTCAAGTTAAAGAACTTAGCACTTTTCTATAAACGGGAGGAAGGAAACACTTGGGCTCTTTGAATTCATTCCTTTGACGAGCATCTAGCTATCTAGGGCCAGTATCCTGTCCGTTCTTATCCTGAGTCCCCTCAGAGTGCACCCTTGTGAGTGGCTGCAGAGGCTGGGCTGCAGGCTTGTCTTCACTGGGGGTGGTGGCAGCCGCTGATGACTTGATGGCTTCAGCATTCTTTGTTTACTGAAATGGTTTTCGTTCACAGTGGTAATTGATTCCTTAACTTAAGAAAAAAGAAGAACAAAAAGCATAAATCAGCCTCATCCTCCAGGAACCTAGCACTCAACCTAATTCCAGAAAGGAACTGGGATTTGTTTTAGGTCAAAGGCTAAAATTTCTTCTTGAGTACTTCTGTTTTACTCTGGGAGTGTCTCTAAGTTGACCAGTCACACTTCTGCGAAATTCACATTGGCAATGTGCGAATGGGAGGAAGAATAGGACCGTATATCTTGAGGGAGTGTCTTTTTATCTTCTCTTCGGTGGGGGAGTCTATAATACTCCTTTCCTCTTAACCTGAAGGAACTACAACCAGAGCCAGCTCTTCAATTTTCTGTAAACCCCATGTGTGACAAGAGCTCAGGAATCTTGCCAACACATTCAAAGCCAAACTGCCCTAAAAGCCATATGGAAAATGAAGACTCAGTGATCTCACTATGCAGCCCATTTTATGCATTACATGTATTTCCACTGTCTCTTGGGCACGCTGTGTTTCACAGCAACTTTAATTAAAAGTAAATGTAATATTTGCAATAATGTTAAGACTATGAAGCATCGTCCCATCATGTAGACACCTGCTTTAAATCTTAATCACAATCAAGACCTCCTCAGTGGAGAGAGAAAAGAAAATGATTTGTGTGTGTGCTACTGTGCTAGAGGAAGGGCTGATATGGTTGGGTGACTTTTAGCAAGTTGCTTAACTGTTAAGGTTTTGTTAACCCCCGTCTGTAAAAATGACAAAAGCAACCAAAATGAGTCCAGAAAAAGTTGAGGCGCCTCAGCCATGGATGGGGACTCTATTTGACTTAGGTATCTCCAAATCTTGTACCTCCACTATGTCTCTCTCTCTGAGGTTTCCTTCCCTCTCTTTCCTCCCTCCTCCTTCCATTTCTTCTTTCTTTCAACATGTATTTATCAACTTTATTAAGTGCCAAGCATTGTGTTCAAGGTATGTAACAAAATCTCCTGCAACAGGGATTTCACACAAACCGTTTCCACTTTCTGGAACTTTTCTTCAGCCTGGTTCTCCCTTCAGCTAGATAACTCCTGGGTACCCGTCAGCTCTCAGCTCAAATGTCACTTGTTTGGAAAAGCTTTCTCTGGATGAGGTTCTTTTGCTGTGTCCTACCGCACCTTGCCGCATTCACTTATCTAAGTTGATCCTAGTAATTGGTTAATCTCTACTCCATCAAGCAGCCAGCTCCATGAGAGCAAACACTGTTTGTCCACCACTTGAAGCCAGAGCCTCCCACAGTCCCTGATAAGGGCCCAATATTTATTATTTGAATGAATGAATCCACTGAGAAAATTCATTGTCATCAATTCTTGTCCTTATCAGTTATTGTAAAGCTTCCATAAAGCAGTCCTCCTTTGCAATTAAAAAAAAAAAGTGTTCTTTTCTAATATACAAATAGACTACACTAATGAAATGAAGGTAATTCTTTGAAGACAGTGTCTTATTGTGACCTTTCTTCTACTTGAAACCTATTATTAACCGGAAACTTGCAGCTGAAAAGCCTGGTAGTTCTGAGACAGCCTCCGGAGAATTACGACTTCCAGGCTCTTCATTAAAATGCATATTGTTTAAAGAAAGAAAGCAGAGGCTTACAATATGCTTTTTCAGACATGACCATTTGTGAACAATGGTCAAGACATTTCATTTACTTCCGTTAACAGATGAGATTTAAATAAAAAACACACATACATTCTTGGGAAAATTGGAATGGTTGAAAATTTAGAAGGGGTGGAGAGTTAGCTACTAATGAGAAGACCCTCCCAGGAAATTAATTGTTGGTACTCAGGTGCAGAATTTGTGACTGGAGTTGAGAGTAATGCTATATAAATTTTGGCCTATAATGTATATTTCCATATAAATTCCATTGTGTGAAAAGTGTATGATAAAAATGAATGGATTGCATGCTTTTCTTTAAACTCAGAGTCTGATATTATGTCACAAAAGGCAACTTTTACTAGAGACAGTGTGATAGCCAGTTTTTTTTGTTGGCAAATTATCATGTTAAATTACTGCTTGGTCTTTATCTCATAATACCAACAACCTTACAGTATGAAGTATCTATGACTTATTACAAACATCTAAACCTAAGTTCATTTGAAACTATGCACTTAAAAGCCTTTACATTTTCCAAAATTATTTTAAATCCTAAATTACTGTATGTATCACTGGATTCTTCACTGGACTTCAACAACTTCTCTGTGGTATTAATATTTTTTGAAAGAGAATGGAAAGAATTATATAAACAATTAAAAACAAGTCAAGTAGGTTACATGTATTAGATTTTATTTTTGGTGAGATGCTCCAAACAGTTTTTATTGCCTTCTAATTGAGAAGACCTATATAACTCTTGACTGTGACATTCTTGGGAAACCTATTCCTGCCAAACTTAGAAATAACTCATTAGGCTCACAAAAAGTTATGTCGCCGAAGTTTTGACACAATGGCTGATATTAGCTATTCCAAGAAATAAGAAAGAAGTTTTAATTATCTGGATATTGACAAAACAAAGGTATAGTTCTATTTTGTTTTGAAAATTGCTTCCTTAGTGGTATTTAAATGTCAAGAAACAAAATTTATAAGACATAAAGGAAATAGGACTTAAATATAAGAAAAATGTGGAAGGAAAAAAAGTTCTTCTGTTACTTTTATTCTATTTGAAATCAAGTAGGTTGAGTGATATAGTTTTAGTCAGGGTTTTCCAAAGAAACAGAACCAATAAGAGAGACCCATAATATATTTGTAAATATAGGTAGATATATAGATCTGTATGTCTGCATATCTATATCTGCTTCTCTCTACCTACCTACCTACCTACTTAATCTATCCTATCTACCTATCTATATTTTAAAGGAAACTGACTCACATGACTGTGGGACTGGAAGGTCAGAAATCTGTGGCTGGAAACTCATGAAACCTTGCAGTTTTCTGGCAGGATTTCTTCTCTGGGAAATCTCAGGTTTTGCTCTTAAGGCCTTTCAACTGATCGGATGAGGCCCTGCCACGTTACCAAGGATAGTCTCCCTTACTTAAAGTCAACTGATTGTAGGTGTTAACCACATAATCTACAACATACCTGCACAGCAGCATCCAGAAAGGTCAGTGTTTGATTAAATAACTCAGTACATTAGCCTACCAACGCTGACAACATAAAACAAGCAATCATAGCACCAAGTTGCTGATTGATCTCTAGCTTTCTTGTCTGCCCCTTGCTGGCAATTCAGTTCATACTCTTAATTTAAACTGCTGGTACTTGTGGTAATTATGCTTTCTTCTTTCAGTTGTTCATGCTTTAGTCATTTTGCTGAATATTGGTACTTTCATCCAGGAATCAGAAAGAGGAGAGTAAATAAAGCTCCCTCTATCCATCCGTGTACTTAATCAGTAGGTCAAGTACACAAGACTCCTTTGGCAGTTTGGTGAAAATTAGGGAACCTTTTCAGACAGTGTTTAAATCAAATAGTAGAACTGAAAGGAACACTATTTATATTGAAATACGATTAACCAAATTTGTGATGTAATAATATATGTGTTGATTTATATATTAAATAATAAGACCTAGCTGTAGGTTTAATAGGTACCATAATTTTTAAATGGTGATGAGTGGAAACAGTATTTTGAGATCTAGAAATAACTGTAATGTGATATGAAGAGATCTATGATTTCTATTGTTGACAGAGTCACAGATACTGCTAACACCACTGTGATCCATCAGGTACAGTCACAATTGAAGGACATGGAGTTAGAAGTTAGTGAAAATAAAGATGTCATGTTTTTCCAACAAAGTTCAGAGACTTTTGGTAAGAACTGGTCCACTGTTTGATGAGAAAAGAAAAAAAAAGATGGTTTGTCTAACTGAGATTTAGAGATTATCTATGGATTTAATTTCTCAAGCTTTGTCCTGATGACAAGAATAATAACAGTAGTAGCTAAACACAGCAATTATTAAGTCAGACATTGTTCTACATGCTTTAAATATGACACATCACCTCATTCTCAGAAAAACTCCATGAGGTAAGATTTTACAGATGCACAGAGAGGTGAAGTAACTTGTCTCAAGGCACACAGTTTTACAAGGGATGGAGCCAAGTCCATCATGGTCTTTTAACTATTGTTCTCTATAACAACACTGGTTTCTTTGTATTTGACTTGAGTTTTGTGGTAAATTTGGAAGGGCAGGATTATGTGAGACTTCTTTTTTTTTTTTCAGTAGGAAAAGGCATGAAATATTTTAAATTTCCATACATTTTTGTAAGGAGTATATTATTGTCTGTCTAATTTATAAATTATTGAAGCTTAATTGTTAATGTCAGAAGCACAAGAAAGAGAAAACTCATGCTTACAAAGAAAGTCTGACTGTTAACTATTACCAGATTTTTTTTAAGTACAAGCTGTTGGTGGTTGCAAATGTTGAGTTTGAAATTTCTTTAAAAGGTTAAAACATTTTAAAATTTACTATTGTATGGTTGTTTGACTCTGCTGGAATTCTAGAACTGCTTTGTTGTGAAAATGTCAAGGTCTTAGAAGTTTTAATAAGATTAAAAATTTAGGAAAATTAACATGCTGTTAAAATAATGGCTACTATAACTAAATATTAAATATTTTTCAACTCTAAAATTTTGCAAAAGAGGCAACCCACAGCATGTACCAACTTTTCAAAAGGGTCAAAACACTATTTTTTTCTGTAAGATTTAATGAAGTTAGGATTACTATTTTTAGAACACACAGAAATTTAGCCAACTCTTGATTTTCCAGAGAAAGAGGAGGTAAGATGGCATGAGGATTCACAGTATCAAGACAAACTTAGTATTTAATATTAATACAAACCTCCTCCTATATCAAAATAGTAAGCTTCTAACAAATAGATGAATTATTTAAATGGAATTAACCTCTTCACATATTACCTTGGCAAAAGAGAAAAATTTGATAAAAAGGAAAAATCAGATGCTTGGGTCCCCCAAATATGCATACTTATAATGAATAATAAATATCAATGACTGTATTATTAAGCCATTTTCCTCAGGTAGAGCAAGCGTATGACAATAGAATTAACAAACCAATAGGACAGAAGAAAATAGGAAAAATATAAACCTGTCCACTTCATTGTTCCTTTATAGTTTAATTAAACATTACTATTAAGACTCAATAGAAAAAGATAATTTAATTATAAGTATTTTTCTAATTATAATTTATAACTAATGTGAAGAAAAGTTTGCATATTTTATAACAATATGAATGCTAATATGAAACATCCTGACACTTCGAGTGGTGTCTTAAGGCTAGTTGACCATTTATTAAGACATAAATCACTGTCTATGAATTTACAGTGAATCTCTAGACATTCAAGTTCTTCTTTCTATGCATGATTAGTTTTATCTTTTTTGTCTAAGTTTTCATCCCCTCAGTTCAGTTTTTATGACAGGGAACAAATTGTTTAATAAATCGATGACATCTGGGGCAAACTGAGAAGGCAAATTTTAAAAATTGAGCTTCATTGTTCATGAGCTTAGTTAAGTATCTATACACTCTGGTAGGAAGGGCAAATTGGTTTCACAAAGGGCAAGAATATCTGTTAAATCAATGAGTGCGTGAAAGAGGAGTGAGCTTCTGCCAACAGTAACCTTTTCAATAGTCTTCACTTTTACAGGCTATTATTGTTATGCATTTGCTCATATTTTGTGTTATTCCTTATTAAACATATTCCATATTTTAAAAGTTTTTCTGAAATTCCCATTACATCCTGACCATTCTGTTCAGAATGAAGTTACTTATGGGAGCTTCACAAATTGTGGGTCTAGGTCTCACTTAATCTTTGTATCCTCTTAAGAAACTTCTGGAAAAATAGGCATAAAGAATCAAGTAGACTTTTCACATAACTGAAGATATTTACACGAAAGGGAACGGGGTAGTTTCTCTGAGTTGAGTACTGTTGGGCACTGTAAGCCGACTATCGCTTAATGGTATGGAAGACCAATTTTCTAGACTCCCTGAGAAAGAACAGTGAGCTCAGTCAAGAATATAAGCTTTGGGGAGGCAATACGGTGCTCACAAAAGGCAGCTTAATATAGTGAACTTTCGTGATGTGGATAAGTCCTATCCACTGGGAAAATCCTTTTATATGTTTGGAATATTTTTCCACCCAGGCAAATAAAATCTTGTTTTAGACATTTTGTGATTTTAGAAAGTCAGATGGAGTAATTGGGCATGTTTTTTGGCTTTCCAAAATATTGTCTGCTTGATAAGATCAACTATAAGGAAAAGAAATGTAAGCACATGTTTGGATTTGATGTCATTTTTTTTAATCTCTTGAATTTTTAATAATAACCTCTCTGGTTCATTTTGTCTTATTTAAGGGATGGGGTGAACATGGGAAAATCGAGTCTATTAGGTAGGAGGGTAATTGGTTGAACTGGATACTAAAAATGAGAAGCAGCTGTGTTCAAGTGCATAGTTTTTGCCTTCCTTGCTTAATTAAAGTTTTACCCAACTACATCCTTTAAAAATGATGCTAGGCATGCATCCATGAATTTAGACTTCATTCACAATGCCTACCATGCATTCAGTACAGTAGGACTTTTTTTTCTCAGTTAATATGTGTGGTTTGGGGGAGGTATAACATAAATGGGAGATTAAGAGTAACAATATCTCCCTTGTTACTTGACTACAGGTGCAAATCTTGTAAAGTTTAAGTAGTGTGTAATCCAGGCATATTCTCATAGATCTCAGGTTTGTATCTATTTTTGATTGATCCTTTTAAAAGGATTGTGATTAGTATTCATACTTGAGCCTGGGAATAATAAGTATTTTGTTAAGAAAAGCTCTCAACAAAGATAAAAGTGAAACAGTCCATTCCAAGGACGCTGTAATATACTCTCTATATAACTTATATCTCTAATGTATCTTTTAAATATGCATTATCATTTCATCAGTCATTTCTATCCTGGATCATAGAAATTGCAAAGTTTTGCAAGACAGTTCTGAATCCTCAGTTCTTTTACTTCAATAGAAGTGGTCAGCTAAATTTTGTGACGCATTCTTGTTCTTTTTTAAAATGCTAGTAAATTATCATCTTAACAAAACTAGACTACATTCTTACTCACTAGATTAAATTATCTCTGAAGTTGGAATTCCTGTGTTCAATAATTATTCATTGATCCTCTTCTATGTACCAGACACTGTGTTGTGAACTCGAACAGAGGGATGAGCTAAACACCATGCCTGCTCTAAGGGAAACTTCTAAATAACCATAGTAGAGTGTGCTAAACGCTGCAATAGAGGGAAATGAGTGTTACTGGGAGCCGGGGTGGGAGTTCTGTTTCTGGGGTTGGAGTGCAGGAGGAGGGCATGGAGAGGGCTCCCCCAGAGGGATAATATTCAGCTAACTGTTCACTAGGCTATGTTGCAACTTAATGTAGGATTTCTCTTTTTATCAATATTCAGTAGTTAATAGCAGCTTACTACCAAGCAGTGTTTTTCATTTGCTTTCTTTGTATTTCTGATTATGGTAAATAAAACCATTTGGCACATCTAGGTTTAGATGCAATCCCACCAAAGTTTTCCATGGTATGTCAGCTATTTGTTGAGCTTTATCGGAAAAAAGTAACAATTTGCTTCTTCTGTTGTACTGTTAGGAGTGAAAAGATGAGTGGTGGTGAATTCATGGGCTGTGTGTTGACACCTATTGGGTGTGATTCCATTGGAGGGAAAACAGTTATCTCATAGACACTGGTGTGATAGTTCCTTTGCCAGTCCTATAAAACCTCCCCAGATGTCATGCTCTGGTAGAGTAAGTGGAGCCAGCAATGAGTCTATTTTAAAAATGTGTTCACCTTACATTGGCTTTCAAAGAGTTTCAGTTATAGAGAAACCTGATGTCTCTGACTTAAGAAAAATGGGTAGGAAATATGGGTAAGAAAGAGGACCAAAAAAAAGCCACTCAGCCTTCAGTTTGAGGGAGTATAACATTAAAAGAGAAAATAAAATCCATTACATTTCCAGTAAGTTGTTATTTTAAGAGATAATTAACATCAAAATCTAGCACACTGTCTCTTGTTCATTAGTATTTGATTTATGAATAAAAATATTTTCACTAAGAAGCTCCATTGGAAGTAAAGTTGCCTCACTGTGCAATTTCCCAATGTTCTCCAATGGAAACAAAGCAGTGTTATAAATTAAGAACTTATGGGGTCATATTCCAAAATGGGGAAATCTTTCCACATTGTCCAGAAGTGCTTCCATTCCAGTCTCTAAAGACATGGCTGTCTAACACTGATGGTGGCTTCTCTATACCATAAACCGCCAAAGACCTACTTTTTTCGGTCACATAAAAATAAGCATTTCTCAAATCTGATTTAGGCTGTCATTTAAAATAATGGAGTGGCATATTAAAGAATGTATCTTGCCTTGATTAAAATGTAGTTACAGCAGTCATCCCTTCTCCTCCCTTACTTCCCTGTGCTAAAAATACACTTTTAGGTAATCCAGATAGAAAATACAAGAAAATGATGCTACTACTCTTAGGTCAGACAAAATGAATCAACAAACAAAACAACCTGAAACTTCAAAATTCATATGCGTAGTCCTAGGACTTTTAGGTAACAGCTTACCGTCTAAGTCTTGTGTCTGTGAAATTTTTGCTGGCACAGTGGTGACTTTGGCTAATTGGAGAGGAGACAACTTTTCATCAAGCAGGTTGATGAATCTTTTTTAGAGATTTTATGTAACTCAGTGAGAACAATAACACTTTTATAATGTTTACAGTGTACTTTAAGTATAACATGTTACCTCATTTGACCACTCAATGGTGTAGTAGGTAGAATAGCAGTTGTTATTATACTCATTGTGTATTTGTGGAAACTGAGGCTTGGCTGTTAATCTGCAAGAGACAGTACTCACAGTCTGCCCATAGCTTGGATTTGCCTCACCAAACTGCACAGCAGGACTTTCACAGCCTGGGAAAACTAGGCGTCACGTGCTTAAGATTAACTGACTAGAAACGTAAAGTGAATGAGTACAGGTTTGATGTTTAAAACATTTTATTTCTTTACCTGAACGTGATAGGACTGTGCTGCGTTATCGTAAGTTCCATGTCTCATGATTCTCTGATTCTGGAATGTTAGAAGGAGCTACAGTCTTCCCCTTTCTTCCGGGAACACTCAAGTCTCTCACTCAACTCTTCACTGGGCCATGTCATGACTTAAATGTAAGATTTCCCTTTTTATGGGAGGGACTGTCTCATATGAACACAGGAAAAAAAAATCTTAGTAACCTCTGAGCTTCTGAGGGAAGGGAAGGAAGGATGGAAAACTCAAAGCTTTCTCTTTTATCTACTGAATGAGGCAACTCGTCTATAACCTTGAAAATCATCAAAATGTAATTTATCCTCCAAGTGGTATTGGTTAAAGCCTTCTTTGTCTCACATTTTTCTTTATTAAACACTTGTTACTTTGTTTCTTTAAATGGAGAAAAACCACTGGGAAGGTATGAACAGAATTTACAGCAGAAGGGTGTTCTAGACACCTCTTTAAATTAGTGTTACAAATGTGTTTCTGTCTGTTTTATTTCCATAGAGAAAGGTGAAGCTCAATCCCCCCTTTGGAGCAGTGAACACAGTGATGGGATGGCCGGCACTCAGTGCTGGTTGTCCTGGTAACAGCATCTCAAATCTTACACTAACATCTGGTGTTCTTAAGCTTAACAGCTGGTTGTCTACAGAAAAATTTGAACAAGGAGTTGAAACACAAATGGGAATACCATAAAATAAAAGTGGTTACCTAGGAGGAATACCAAGAAATAACTAAGCTAAAGCAGGAAATTAGATGTAACTTGCAAAAGGCAGAGAGAAATATATTAGGGATTAAAAAAAATGGATAAAAGATCATGATGTCCTGAAAAAAATAAGATGAAGATTGTGGGTTTTAAGGTTTGCATTAGTTTTATAAGCAAATTGACCAACGTGTTGGGAAAATGAAAGATTGAGGTTAAATTTTGAAGAATTTGGACTAACAGACTAGTTTTTGGAGTCTCTACAAATCCTAACAGAAGTGGCAACCATGATTATATGTGTAGTTATACCTCTTGAGAATGGTTGACATAGCAAAGTGTTTGAAATTAGAAAATACTCTGGACTTTGCCCCAAAGTGGTTGATCAGTAGCTTTTACTTTCTCATTTTTATTCATGGAATTACACATATTATTATTATATTTGAAAAATTGGGGGTTATTTTTATTTTTAAGGAGATTGTTTTTACCTTATGGACTCACTGAATACATATTGACATTGTAGTACTCATTTTAAATTTTAACCAAGATGAAGAACTTTGGCATCAATATTAGTCTTCATTTTGAAGGGCACAAGATCTGATTATTTACACAAAAAAGTTGTTAACAGAGAGTTACAGTGATAGTTCTTCTCCTTCATCTCTGAAGTTGGAAAGTTCACTAAATTCCCAATTCATATAGTTAAAAAAAATTCCTGCTAGACATACTCTCATACTAGGTGATAATCAGAATTTGAAATTGAAATAGGTTCTTTCCTATAAGGAAACTGACCAAAGCTAAGCAGAGGTTTGCTTGCACTTTAAAATACAATCATAGAAAGTTAAACTTGGACTTATTGGACTAATAAGAGTGTAAAACTTTTTCTGAGTAGATTTAAAATAGGCAGAGCCAGAAAAACTGGATAGGAATGGAAAAGGAATTAGACTTTTACTTGATATAGAGAAGAGTTTAGGAATTTTTCCAAAATAGAACAGACAGCCCCTCGAGGTCATAATGTCCTCACTGGAGCCAAGGCTGGATGGCCACTTGTCAAAGATCCTGAACAGAAGATTCATGTAGAGTTAAATGACTGCTATGCTCACCATCCAAACCTAAGATTTAGTTTTCTTGTTGTTTAGTCAACGCCACACCAAACATGTAGTTATTCCCAAACATGCATTTTTGTTTAATGTCATTTAGAAAAGATAAGCAAATAATTGACTTACTGTTTTCCATTCAATGCAGTGTTTTTCCAAAAGGTATAGACATATCAATTGTTTTTCTTAAGAGCCATATTTTTGGAGAAAATTTTAAAACTAATAATTTAAAAGAAGAATTAAGTCCCTGGACTGCCACCACCCAGAATTAAGAGCTTCTGATATTTTTCCATATTTGACTAAAAAATAAAATGTTAGAGTTTAACAGATTTAACTTTATCGTCAAGGATGCCCTGAACACTGCCTCCCTTCCCTCCCTCTACAATCACATCCCCTACCTCCTTAGACACAAGTTTTTTTCGGTCTGCCTTTAAATCTTTTGAACCATTCCAAATTTTCACATTTTTTAGAGGACATTTAAAGAGGAATAGGGAAGTCATGTGGAAGAGATGGTTTTGATTGAATCTTAGTGCAGATGTAAATATGCAACGTTCAGGATGCCAGAAGAGACTCAGAAGGTGTTAGGCAGTGAATGGGAAATGTCTAGAGCTGCAAGGGCCAGTGTTAATTATTATTGTTTCAAATGCCATCTGTGCTAGACAAAGCCAGAGAAGTATATAGAATTCTGGACTGAAAGATTCTACAAAAAGTTTAAAAATCTGAGGCCAGAGCTTTGTTCAGAATTATGATGTTGGAAAGCTGAGAGAATGATGAGGACCCGTTTAGGATACGGGAAAGAACCAGGAATGATGAGTGCTGGAAGCTAAGGAGAAAAGCATTGTCCATAAAGGACACTTATTTCCTTAGAAGGAGTAAGAAACATGGGCAAGGAGAACCCTTTGGCTGGAGTTCTTAGAAGATGAAGTATGACCAGGAGTGAGTGACGAGTTTTGTTCGGCACAGTAGTAGCACCAGATCTCAGGTTAAATGGTGAGTTAAGGAATAGGTTAGCAGCCACAAAGAGGAGACTACACGTGTAACCTAACTCTTTCAAGAAATTTACCCACGAAAGACAGAATGAGCCTAGAGATTTTGTTTTTAATAAGAGAATTTTGGAAGGGAACGAAAATATGCTGGTAGAATCTGTGGAGCCTAAAAGAGAGGTAGGGAGGAAAGGGATCTCATTAATGCTAGATGTGCAAAAAAATGCTGGATGTTTATGAAATATATCTACTCATTTTAAAGCATCTATTTTATGTCAGGCACAGTTCTAGATGTTGGAGATAGTTATAAACAAAGCAAATTAAAAAAATCCCTGCCCTCAGAGGTGCTTATACGTAAGTGAGGGGAAACGATGAGCAAGTAAACGATTAAAATATACAACACATCGGGTGGTGAGAAATGCTAGAAATAGAGAAACAAAGCGTAAGGGAGGCAAGGGAGCTGAGAGTGGGGTGTCAGGAAGTCCTCAATAAGAAAGTGACATCTGAGCAAAGACTGGAAGGAGAGGAGAGAGTAGGCCACGTGGCTCTCTGGGGACGAGCCTTCCAGGCAGCGAGAAGGGCTGGTGGGGGCCGAGCCTGAAGATGCGCGGGGTGCAGGGATCATAGCCAGAGAGCAGCACGGCCGGGGCAGGTGAGCCAAGCGGTGAGAAAGAAGCACGGCGGCTGCTCCCATCAAACAGAAGGGGCTGAGGATTTTGTGCTGAGTGAGATGCAAAGCCAGTGGGAAGTTTTCAGCAAGTAACTGACCGGATCGGGCTTCGCATTTCCCCAGGCCCTCGAGGGCCGCCCGGTAGAGAATGAAATGGCGCAGGGGAGTTCTGGGAGGGAGGAGCAGAGAGGAGCAGTGCAGATGGTGAGATGAGGTTGGATTCCAAAAACACTTTAAGGATAGAGCTGAATGGAGCGAAAGAGAGGAATGCAGCTGCCGTTATAGACTTGCCATGTCCTGAGACGCGGGAGACGGCTGTGAAAAAGAAACAGAATAGCATTTGTGATTTTTTTTTCCCGAGATCTCCAAAGGATCGTCCCTACCTATATGGATTTTCACAAAGCATATTATCTACAGGGGCCTTTTTGACATCCTAATTTGGAATTGAAGCTTTGCAATTCAAGACATGTTTTACATTGTGTGGGAGCCTCACACACATTTCTTGTAAAGCGCGGAGCACAGAGCATGGTCCATAGTAAACACTCAATTAATATTCTCTATTATTAGAATTTTTTGTTGGGCCAGGCTGTGTCAACAGTGCTGCTGCTACTTCCTATTTATCAAATGTTCTGTCCAGATCTCTAGTTTGTTCTACGAGATGGAAACAATGAAAGGACGTACTATCATATTATTTCTGTAATGCTGAAGAAAAGCAAGTTAATGACGGCCCCTAGGAAACAGGCAAATTTGTAAAAATTGGTTGCAACAAATAGCTTCTTAAAAACCAAAACAAATCTTTTTAAAGGTGATTTCCCTCATTCTGCAGAGAAAGAACCAGAAGCCCATAGATGGTAAGTGATATGGGCAAAGTTTACAAACTGATACAGGAGAGTCAGGAGCTGAACCCAGGATTTCCTCTCCTGGTTCTCAGCTATTGGGACCACAAGAATATTATCTCTTTTGTATCTCTTTTGTTTGAATCCAAAAACCATTGGTACAAAGATTCTAAGTGTTTTAAAGCAACCGCTTTTATAGTCATCAGAGCCGAAAAGCATTCCTCACCCCCCTCCCGCCACCATTGTTTGTGCCTCTGTTGGGTATATGGACAGAAAATAAGTAGAAGTCATAAAAATGTGACCAGAGCTGTCATCTTTTTACCCAAAGTAAAAAAAAGTCCAAATAGCCACCCACCCACAGCGCAGAGCTCAGAAATGTGTGAGTAATTCAAGTCACCTGGTACCATGGGCTCTGCAGGTGTTTGTAACACACACCCTTTGCTGGTAAATGGTTTCCTGGTGTTTCATTTAGTCCCAGTGTCACTGCATCAAGAAGGAAATCTCAGACATCAAAGGAGAAAAGAAGATTAAAGGATCCCAGCACTTTAGAAACAAGACATTGTCAGCTCTACCGTTTACTCCTCAGCAATGCTGTCCCATACCCAACGCTGAGCAAAGTGATCAGGAGAGCTTGCCCGGATCTGGTAGGCAGATGGTGGAATATATGTTGACTGTATTACCAGTTGTCATCTATACACATGTACACGTGGGGGCAGGGCAAGGAAAGTGGTTCGAGGGTGATGCTGAAACACTGGCATCAACTCCTGCAGAGATGCAGGCGAGGAGTGAATGCCTTGATCAGTGCTTTTAAGACCTTTTAGTGCACATAGACAAGGACACTGGCAGGAAACCTGATGGGTAAGCACTGCTGTGTATGTAAAGCTCTGTCCATTATGTCGACCAGCTAGGTTGCTTGCAGCTATATATTTAGAAGTGCCTCAAGTAATACTAAAAGAAGCCCTTTTAGCTTTGACTGTTAAGTAAACGAACTCATTCAACATTAATGACTGCTCTTTGCCAGGTACTGTCAGACCCACGGTAGGAGATACCTCCAGTTCTGGCATGCTGGAAGTACACCGTTTAGTAGTTTACTCAGACATTCTGGAAGCATTAATAAGCTCAGCTACTTTAGAAGGCCTGCTCTTCAGCACAGAACACGATGCTAACTTACATGATCAATTTTAAGCTGACATAGTGCCTTCACCTACATGTTTTCATTTTAATGTTGACAATAAACCTATGATGTAGAGAAAGCAGACACCTTCTATAAGCTCACTGTGCTTAAATGCTTAAATACATAATGTTACTAAATTGGATTAGCAAAATGTATAATTAGAAAGTAGAAGACTAGGCAACTCAGCCTAGCACAGTGGTTCTCAGAGTGTGAGACCGGCAACAGCAGTGTCATTGGGAGTTTATTAGAAATGCAGTTTCTCAGGCTCGACTCCAGACCTAACCAGAAACTTTGAGGCTGGAGCTCTGCAGTCTGTGTTTTACCGTGTCCTCCAGGTGGTCCCATGCAGGCTGAAGTCTGAGAACCACTGGTCTGGTAAAGAGAACGGGGTTCTGTTTCTGTCACTAGACTTACTAACTGCGCATCACTCGACAGCTGCTGATTAGGCTTCTTGACCTGCAGAGCTGAAGTTAAGGACGCCTACCCAGGGGGTGGGGGCAGCAGGAGGGGTATTTTGAAGTGATGGAAATATTTTAGAACTAGACAGAAGTAGTGGTGACATAATATTGTGAATAACTGAATGCCACTGAATTTTACACTTCAAAAATGTTTACTTTTATGTTACATGAATTTCACATCAATAAATTAAAAAAAAAAAAAGCCTACCCAATTCATTTCCCAGTTGAATGGGAAAATATGCCTGAAGGCTCTTTGCCAACCGGAAGGTGTGGTATAGACAGGGCTTGTGAGAAAGCTATTCAGGGTAACTTTCCTTCGCTACTTTTATTTTTCCTGAGAAGCAGAGACCCCTGTCACTTCACTCAGACAGACATGTAGCAAGCTTTGCCAGTGTGGCATTCTAAAGAAAACATTTTATCTTTATAGTACCTTTCAAGCAGCTGTCAAGGAGTGGATCTGGGGTGGGCAGAGGGGAACACCAGCTGCAGCTGATGTGGTAGTATCAACAGGTACAACTCTGCAGCCCCAGGTCATCCATGTACCCCAGTTATTCCAAAACCAAAAAAAAAAAAAAAAAAAAAAACAGTTAAGAAACTCCACGTATTTAGAAACTTTTCATTCAGTCTGATATCAATTCTCTTTCTCTTTGTCCATCCCAAGTTAATGGAGTTCCTGTGTACTCCCTGAAAAGGGGAGTTGAGAGTATGTGGACTGCCACCACCTGGGTTTTGGGGACCCTCAAAAGCAATGGCTTGTTTCTGTCCCACATAATGTGAATCTCTTGAGGGCACTGACCATGTCTTATGCACCTTTACCAGCCCTAAGATGCCTGCATTAGTAACCCTTCAGTAAATAGTCAATAGGTAGCAATGGCTTGACATTCCTGTGGGCTCCAGGATAATTTTCACTACAGAGATTTGAGGACCAGAGGCTGAAGCACTAATTTATAAATCCAGTGAACTAGTGGCTACCTCCTCGCAGTAGATTGTGAACAATCCAGCTTATAGAAGCTCTGAAGATTACTCACATGGTCAGAGGGCTGATCAGTGTGATACAGGCTTATCAGAGGCTGTCTTGTCAGCTTCTCCAAGGTGAGGATGGAGAGGATTTTGATTCCATGTTGCCAGATGCTGCCTGTGCTGTGTGTGTAGAACCGAGTGATTTCAGATTATGTCTTGGGTTGGCTGCTCCTTAGAGATTACTTTTAGAGTTCTGCCTACATTGTAGGAATTCTTTTGTGTTTTTTTAATGGAAACTATACATACAGAAAACTAGAGAAAATAGTATGAGTGAAGCCCCCTGGGCCCATTCCATAGCTTCAGCAATTTTTAACTCATGGCTTACCTTGCTTTATCCACATTCCCCAACTCATCCTCACTTTCTGCAGTGTATTTTAAAAATAAATCCGGCACATCATGTTATTTCATTTACAAATATTTCAGTTTCTTTAAAAAAACTAAAAAATACCTGTAATATTATTATCAAAACTTAAGCATTAATAATAATTCCTTAATATCATTAAATACCCAATAAGTAGAATTCTTGCTTATAATTTGGGAAATTATCAAGGAAAGGCGATTACAATGAAAATGTGTGACTTGTAATAAAGACCAGTGGTTGATCTTTATTCATCTGTAAAGTGACGCATCGATAAAGGGCCTAGGCAAATTGTGAAATCATTTTGTAAAAAGCGCATCTGCAAAATATCTGTAGTTTCCAGGAGTCTGTTCTTTTCAGGGTCTCATGAAAATATGTGTGGTTTGTAGAGAAGCTCTAGCAACTGTGGCATCTGTTAGCAGTAGGAGTCCTTTTGGCTGGTGAGATGGTGAATTTAAGGATCCACGCTGGGCTGAGGTTATGTGGGGAGTACTGAACTCCAGTGAGAAATGTGAAAGTCTCATCCTCACCACACCCAGGTTATGCACCCAAATTCCCAGACAATTTTTGTATGTTCGGAAAAGTCTGTCCTCAATGAAAACCATCCTGCTCTATCACTAGGAACACATTTTTGCCTTTGATTGGGTATTGGTTGAGGACTCAGCAGTGAGCCAGCCAGCCGGCAGGACATGGGTGTGTGCTGTTACCCATCTGTACGCCCAAGCGTGTTTATCTAACAATGGAAAGATCCCTCGCAGACGTTACCGGGACAGAGTGCACGAATGTTAAATGAAGTTCTCCCTAGAGCTCTCAGGCAGTTGCAATGGAGATTAATTTGTTAATCCTTAAGTTCAGCTGCTTTGAAGACAAATAGCTCTATGCACAGTTGCTGATAAATTTTTAATAATAATTATTATGATATAATCAGTAACTGGCTGATTACTCTCTCAGCTGATTTACTCTGTGAAACTGGGTTTTAAGTGCCTGTGATCTCTTTTTGGAAGTTTCCCAGAAAGCAGGACTGGACTTTTTATTTCACAAGTTTGCTGTTATTTATTAATGTCTCTCTATAAGAAAGTCATTCTAATGTTTCTTGGAATCATCATTTGCAAGTTGTAAACAGTTTTCAGTGTGCCGTTTATAAAAGTCCAGCTCCAATTCTCGTTACGAGGGGCTGAGCAATATTATTTTAAGAGCTCGTTCTTGGCTTTTCCAAACCATCCTGTTCAAAATCACAGGCAGAATTTGATCAGCGTGTATTAGACAGTGCTGTGCTCCAGGAGGGGAGATGAAAAGCGCATGACCTGATCTTTTTGCTTTTGATCTGCCCTCAGAAAAGAGCCTGATGAGTACTGGGTTTTGTAATAAAAATCACTTCATCCAACGTGAATGTGGGAACAACTTGATTTGTTTGGGTGAGTAAAGTTCTGGTGATCTCATTTAAACCCAGGAAGTGTTAGAGTCAGACCGTAATCCATCCTGTCTGATACCTGCTGTGCCCAGGTGTGGCTGTGTCTCTCCTCTTCCTACAGAACAAGGGAACCCAATCGCTCTAGTCTTCCAGCTACACTGGAAAGAGTCTTACAGAGACTTAACCTTTTCAAACACACAGTGACATCCCTGCCTAGACTCAAAACATGTAGCAAACATGTAACTTAGGAAATTTGATCTGGAAGGTAAAGTTTTTATTTCTTGCCTCTTCGACCAGGCAATAGGCTCATATCATCTTCCACAAATACCAAATATGAACCTAGACAAGGCTGAGTGAAGTCTTCTGCAAAATTTCTGTAAGTTCTGAAACTTGGGAGCAGGGCCTGAAAAAAAATATGGGTGTCTTTAAAATTCTGATGTGTGGGCATCATAAGGGGGGTTGATGGTGTGTACAAAAATCGCAGACATGATTTGAAATGAATTTGGTTGCAAACCTAGAAGCACTGTCTACATGTGGGGGTAAAAACTGACATGTCAATGTGACTTAACTAATTTAACATGGTGCAAACTTTAACTCAATTTGTTCAGAATCATAAACAAATTAGACACCAAATAAATGTTTTGGTGGTGGCAGTCCATGACACAAACATTTGGGAAAAGTACGTTAGTAGTTACGTGCCAGGTGCTCTATTGCTGTGACTGGTGTATCCAGATACTGAATCCTCTAAGTATTCCATCTGTGTACCTCCAGGATGTTTAAAGGAAGCCATCGTAAGTTTCTCACCTTTTTGCTTTTTTACAAACACCTCATAGTGGTGGAGGTTAACTAGGAGTGCTATAAGATATGATCCGCCGATGAGAAAAATATTGAGAGACAAAGGCAAAGAGAAGTTAGAAGCATTTAGGATGGTGTGTCACCAGCTTCATCCGATCCTCAGAAGTATCCAGTGTCACAGCCCCCACCCACCAAGAGGTTTTAACAATTTCCTGAGGGCAGTTAGGGAAGAGGTGAACTGTGGATTTCACTGCTACGGGGACAGCCTTATTGCTGTGGTAGAGACCAGCGATAACCACTTAGAAAGGAAAGAGCCTACATTTCACTTTAGATAATTTATACGCGAAAAATCACATCAGCTCTAGGAATGTAACGTAAAGGAGCTGATGACAGCACTGGAGAATGTGAATCTGAGGCTCAGCATGAAATACTTGCAGCCAGGTTGCTGGCTGGAGAATTGCTCATCAACCAGTTTTCCTTCTTTTTAAACACATATGACGTCCTTAGTTAACAGTTGTAGGTTACAAAGGTTTATGTAGCACTTCACTGATCTTTAAAAAATCTGTTTCAAAATTATACAAAATTCTCTCTTGATCTTCAAGTTCTTTCTTTTTACATCTTCTGGTGGGTACTTGTATGAGCATTTTTGTTAATTCAATGGTACAAATTTCTAACCCCGGTTGCAACAAAATCTCATTCATTAATTCATTTCTGGGCAAAATGTGGACTGCCAAGCTATTCCAGGCATCATGTGACCACTGGGGATATAGAGATGACAGACGATGTCCACAATCAGACTATAAATAAGAGAGAGTATTTAACAGAGCATGATGCATATCATGGTACAGATAAGCATGAAGTGTTAGCAGAATATGGCTTGAAGGGGGCACCCAAATCAGCTGGAGTGAAGAGCCAGTCCAGAACGTTTCAGGAAAGTGGAGTTACTTGATATAATCTCTGAATGATGAGTTGGGATTATTCTGATGATGAAGTGGCTGAAGGAAAGGTATTGTTCGCAGAGGAAAAACGTTTGTAAATGCACAGTCACAAGGGCATGTGGCTAACTCAGGGCCATGCAGGCAGCCCTGTGGAGCTGGTGTGTCTGAGGCAGTGCTGGGGAGGTGGGCAGGGGGCATGTGCCATGCTAAGAGCAAAACTGTTTTGCTCATCTTTATTGCAACACAGCTGCCTCCCTCAGTTAAAACAAACAAAAACAGATGGGACAGATTTTTCAATTGCATCCCAAACATAGTTCTAGAAACACCTTACCGTTGGATGTGAGGGAAGAAATTTTGAAAAAAGTATAGGATTTCAGATTGACCCTAGTAAAGTGGTATGAAAAACTCTATTAACCCTTCGGCTAATGAATTTTGTTCGATCGATTTGCCTAGTCTTCCTATTGACCAAAAGAGCACTCGCGTTGTCTTGAGGCAGGACGTATCTACCCCAGTCCCTGGGGCAAGTCTTGCTCTCTTAGCTGAACTCCCCTTTCCTCTTCTCCCTCCCCCAGCTCACATTTTAAAGCCCCATATTTGCTGCAAATTTCTGCTGGAATGTGAGGCCAGACACAGGGGTGTTAAAAAGAGTCCAATGCCAGTACATCTGGGGATCCTTAGTGATGAACAAGGGCCAAGAAAAGAAGCAGCAGAAATACAGAGGAGCATACTCTTTGCATAGTCTGGAAGGGCCAGTGGGATGAAGGGGAAGTGACTTGAGCCTGGAGACATGATTTCAGTTTTTTTTTTCATCTGGTAACAAATCATCTGACCTCTCCTGCACTGTTGGGAGTGTCCCAGTCACCACACCAAGCAGATGTACCGGGATGTGGGTGGTGTGGGAGACCGAAGTCTTCGATGTGTTTTCTTTGAGATGACTAACACATTGAGTATGTCATCGCTAGATGTACCACATTTCTAAGGCTGAGATTTGAACACTAGGGTCCCACAAACCAAAGGATCTGTCACTTGGCTCACAATTTCCCCCCTTTCCAATCTTCTGGCAAAGCATTTAAATAGGACTTTTTGATATAAGTAGATTATAAGCCAACGAATGATGTCCTTCTCTATGATGTGTTATTCGCTAGACATAAATTTCCTTTGTCTTGTGTGCTGACCTTCCTTTTTCCACGTAAAAAGAATTTAAATTGGTTCATGGGAGTAGGCGGCTAAGAAGTAAGACCATGTGTGTATTGAGATACTGATTATTTTTCAGAAATGTTATTTTAATAAACAACATATAGTCATAGAATCAATGTTATCTGATGCTAAAAATATAAATACTCTCCAAGCTGGGGCTTTCCAACCTAATGGTCTTGTGAATGTCTGAAATAAATGAGAAACCTTGGATATTGTAATTTCATTTGTCAGGAAGTCAGGCAGTAATTCCCCTGGAAGCTTTAAC
Organism: Vicugna pacos; assembly: GCF_048564905.1. NCBI lineage: Eukaryota > Metazoa > Chordata > Mammalia > Artiodactyla > Camelidae > Vicugna > Vicugna pacos. The sequence continues at coordinate 46,391,298 of NC_132988.1, forward strand.
CCTATGATTATGTTAAGAGGCTTCGAGACTGGTTCAAACTCTCTCAAACATCATTTGAGATCTTTGGAACCTGATCTTTGGAACCCAGAAATGACAATATACATGTCCTGAGCATGCTCCTTGCATGAAGGACTTCTATGTGAGGTCTACCTTATCAACTGAACATTCCAAATAAATGAAAATGAAACATGGGCACAAAGCACAGAGCCTTAGCCATTTTATAGGTTATAAAAATATCAATTTAGGATACCTAGAGAAGGAATCAGATTGGGAAATGGGAAAGAATAAAGAGGGCAAAATCATTGATTATATGAGATCCCTCTCATTCCTTTCTCTTAGTAACAGACCAGCTTAGTAACATCCAAACTTACCTCTCAGGAGTCGAAGCCCTTCATCCCATCACACATATAACTTGCATTGCAGTCCCTCCATATCTCAGGAGTGTATAATATCATAATGATCTAGTCTGAGACTCTTCACGGACTTTCCTCCAGAGGGCAAAGGCAGACATAGATGAGTTAAGGAGGCATATTTCTGTGCTGAAACCATCTCTTCGTCCTACTTTATTAATCACAAAGTTTCACTCTCTGTGGCTGTTGCTACTGAGTAAACCTCTTGTTCCGCTCCTCTGGGTGATCATGTGGGAACACGCTGCTTCTCCAGTGATTGCTTCTCCTTCTAGCCCACGTGGGGGATAAAATGCTGCCTGACTTCTTGTTTCTGACTCTGAATTTCAATGTTAACCTTTTATATTTTCAAGCAATATTTACACAGGGCTTGAAGTAGTTCTTTCTTACACAGAAATTAAGAGCCTTTTCACTGCAAGTAAATATTGAGGATTATATTTTGCCGTGCTTTTTTCCCATCTTCCCAACAATGAAAGGGCACTATTTTCAATTTCACCAGCTTCCATCAACTGTTTCCTGAAAATCAGAACAGAATATGGTGAGTGGCCATTTGACTATTAGTCTGGCCTAATTCCTAGAAGAAAGAGAATTAAATGAGACTAGAGAAGCATAAAGTTTGCATGTTCTATAGTAAAATCAGCCAAGACAAGAAACATTAGCTCAATTAAATAATTGTTAGAACAATGGATTATTATATATATATATTATATATATGTTATATTATATATATGTTATATAATATATATATAAAACAAAATTTGGATGTTGCATTAACAGTCTGATTCTGCTAATAAGGTGAGAAAATTTTTAATCATGAAATTTCAGTCTGTATTTTTTTAACATTTTTATAGAGTAATAGTCATTTTACAATATTGTGTCAAATTCCAGTGTAGAGCACACTTTTTCAGTTATACATGAACATACATATATTCATTGTCACTTGTTTTTTCGCTGTGAGCTACCACAAGATCTTGTATATATTTCCCTGTGCTGTACAGTATAATCTTGTTTATCTATTCTACATTTTGAAATCCCAGTCTGTCCCTTCCCACCCACCACCCCCTTGGCAACCACAAGTTTGTATTCTATGAGCCTGTTTCTGTTTTATATATATTTTAGATTCCACATATGAGTGATTTTATATGGTATTTTTCTTTCACTTTCTGGCATATTTCACTTAGAATGACATTCTCCAGTAACATCCATGTTGCTGCAAATGGCGTTATGTTGTCATTTTTTATGGCTGAATAGTATTCCATGGTATGAATAAACCATCTCTTCTTTATCCAGTCATCTTTTGATGGACATTTAGGCTGTTTCCATGTCTTGGCTATTGTGTATACTGCTGCTATGAATGTTGGGGTGCAGGTGTCATTTTGAAGTAGGGTTCCTTCTGGATATATGCCCAGGAGCAGGATTCCTGGGTCATATGGTAAGCCTATTCCTAGTCTTTTGAGGAATCTCCATACTATTTTCCACAGTGGCTGCACCTAACTGTATCCCCACCAGCAGTGTAGGAGGGTTCCCTTTTCTCCACAGCCTCTCCAACATATGTCATTTGTGGACTTTTGAATGATGGCCATTCTGACTGGTGTGAGGTGATACCTCATTGTAGCTTTGATTTGCAAGGAAATTTCAGTCTGTATTCTTGATACTCTTGCATGAAGCCCCAGCTTCAGGAAACCCAAGTTCTTCCAAGCATTCCTAACATGAAAACTATGAGGCATAAATTAGCAAGGAATAAGAAATTTCACTTTGAATCTCATAATATTATAGTTATCCCTCAGTATCCGCAGGGGACTGCTTCCAGGACACCCCACAGGTGCCAAAATCCAAAGATGTTCAAGTCCCTTATATGAAATGGCTTAGTACTGTTGACCCTCTGTATCCGTGGGTTCCACGTCTGTGGATATGGAGAGTCTACTGTAGTTCTTTTAAAACTATTAATTTTGATACATCATAAATGCACCTATGGAAGATTATTAAATGTTTAAAAAGATTTACATGGAAACTAAATGTTCCTCCTTTCTCTGTTCTCAATAACCATGTTCACCTTCCCATGGGTAAATTTTGTTATATATTTCTTCAGTATACTTAGAGAACACAACCTAACTTAGCACACACACAAACAAACCCACACACATCTTCACTGGATTCTCATATTCGCATTTGGAAACTCATGATATTATAAGTGAAAATAACTTCAACTCATGAAATATTTCAAATTCACAAGGGTTTACATTGGGCACAGCAATCTTTACCAACATGGACCTATTCTATAATCATAAAGAAGGTCTTTTCTAAACAGCAGTTTGAAAGGATGTTGTTTTCCTATCCACCTGGACATTGATACTTGGATTTTCAATGGAAAGGAAAATTTGATGCTATACAAAGAATAGAAAATAATGAAAACATACATCATCTATTTATCATACTTGATGTGGGGAAGAAGAGTACTTGTTTTGTAAAGACCAACAGGACACGTGATGCAAAGAAAACTGCAAAGCTGTGCACCGCCAACAAGATGCAGGTATACACTGCATGAGGGTGTGAAACAAGCCAGCCGTGATGGGTGTGTTGACAGCTCTGAGTCCCCACAGTGTTGCTCCCAAAGTGCACTGGTGTGTTTGTTATGTGTAACTTTACCTTTTTATATAGTTTTAGAAATTCTCAAGCCCACCCGTAAGCACAGTGGCTAAGCACTAGGAGTGAAGAGGAACCTGCCTGGAAATAGTTGTTGTTGTCAGTGAGTCTCTTGCTTAGACTCATGTTGGTGTCAGGGAACCAGCCCCCACTTAGACTTATGTCCATTTGGGAGATATGGTTGAGTCGTATCTCCTGTAGTCCAGACACTGTATAACACATGTACAAAAAGCGTCTTTAATCTTTGCAACAATCCTGTGTAATCCAGTGTTCCTGTCTCACCTTGCCACAGAATCACCAGGACAGTATTTATTAAAAATATAGATTCATGGATGACGTCCAGTCCTACAGAATTAGGGTCTCTATGAGGAGTCTATTAATAAGTAGTTTTTAAAGAAACCCCATGAGATGTTTAAGATTAGTTAAGAAAGGAAATGCTGCTGAAGGGAGGAATTATATCCATCTTATCAAGGAGGAAACTGAGACTCAGTTAAGTAACTTGTAACAATAAATTAATTGTGGGGGTATAACTTAAATTGCAGTGTAACTCCAAAATTCTTCCTACCACGTTACCTTGCTGCTGGTCATGAGGTCAGGCAAACTTGTGAGGCTGCAATGAAAATTTTATATTACAAGCATTTGATCCTGAATTTGGAAGAGCACTTGAAATTGTGTACTTTCTTCCTCGGTTTTGCGTAGGACAATTATACTGAACCAATCATAGAATTATAAAGGACTTTATAACTTATATACGAAGCTTAAAGGGCTCCAACTATGGTGTGAAAGCCCCATGGAGGCTTGACTGCATTCTGAACATGGGATAGAAGCGCTCTGTCCTATATATTACAAATGAAGGGGAAATGGTTAAAAACGAGCAAAAATAAAAAGCCAGGTAAATAATACGGTTTAGATTTGTCTAGGTGCTGAGACCATATGGGAAGGGTTAGCTCTCCTCATTCAGCCCATGATCAATAGTAGTAATGGACATGTTACACTTGAGAATGTGGTCTATGTTTAAAGTAGAGCATTCCCCGGAATCTCCTTTCCGCTTAATGACATACAGAGAACAGGGTGGAGGAACCGAAGTTGCAAAGGACCCTGTCTTTATTTCATAGAATTATTGCTTTTTAGGATTTAAGTGAGGTTCTCTGAATACATTGGGGAGGTTAATGGAACCCTGGTGGAAATCCATCATAATTTATAATCCAGGCAGTATTAGTAGACAAACTCTCAATTCTGGACTTTTATATCAAAAATTAAATGTCTAACAAACTTAGCCTTGAAATGAATGTGTATAAAAGTTTCTCAAAAGTTTTCCATGGTGTGCACAGCATGAACTGTTTTGAGGAATGAATTTCCAGATCCTCAACTTCCATGGTTCTTTTTCTTACAATTGTCTGGGAATATGCCTATGTTTACAGTAAGTATTTTGCTGTTTTATGGGGGGAAAAGGCAAAACTGTCACGCATTCCAAATCTTGATATACTGCATTCGCCAGAGTAAAACATTTTTGGATGACAAACTAACGTAGAATTTGGCATATTTGTTTTAACAAAGATATTCTTAATAGTTGATCAGTGCATCCCAAACATACAAAGGTACTTTCTTTCCTTCTCTTATCATTAATTTTTTAAAAGTGAATCTTGGCCCCAGTTGGAAAGTTCTGGATATAGAACATTCAAAATAGTTGTGATGACTTGTGTGTTTTGAAATTTAACTTAATGTTTTCTATCTAACTTTTTCAAGGAAAAGTATTTATCAATAAATGTTATGATTTATTTTAGCATCGGTATGCATTGACCAATAAAGTAGGTAAAAAGCTATTTTATTGAATCTTGTCAGATTACTGTGAACTTCATCTTATAAAATTTTTGCTGTAATCATATTAACAAAACAAACTTAAACTTATGCTGTAACAAATATGAGAAGATATATGTTTTTTCAAAATTACCTTAGGGATAACATAGGCAAGACATTTGTAGATCACTGAACTATCTGTGACTGTATGGATCATAGTTGGTGTTCAATTAATAAATGCTGAACAAATAATTATTGAATACTGAATGAATACTCAAGCAGCTGCCTTAAGAATCTATGGCACACATCCAGAACATCATGAGATATCTGAAGATTTCCCCAGAAATTTAATATAGCTCAATCCTCCTGGCCTCAGGTTCAGGAATCCTCAAAGATGCATCTAGTAAACCCCTATCCCCTAGAGGTAATTGTGGACAAAGGAAAAGATCAAATTGCACAGGCTTTGGCGTGAAGCGTACATCTGCACATTAGCCAGATTGAGTTAATAGTTCCCTGCGTCTCCTGCAGTTGGAATTTTAGGGTTTGATTTTGAAATGACCACCTCAAAGGGTAGTATATTTTGCCTGCTCACTGAAAAAGAGATCTATCATATGAAATGTCAGGACGAGGGAAATTAATCTTTTCTTGAAGGATCTAGAGGAAGCCAGTCTGATCTGGTTTCCCAAATGTAACTGCCAATACTTCGCTGTGCACTCTTGGAGACCCCAGACATGTTCCAGTCCCCTGCCCTGTGCCGCTACCTCCCTCTATCCACTGGCCTCAAATGTTTTGTATTCCCACAGCTGGGTTGTCCCCTGTAGGCTTTCTTCTGCCTGCCCAACTGATGATGTTTTTCTGGCTCCAGAAAACTTCCGAGATTGTTACAAACAGTGCTTGTGGGGACAAAGGATTGTCCCAATTAAAACAACAACAAAACTAGGACGGTCTTGCAAGAATCCGGATGGGTGGCTAGCCCACATGAACACTCTGTGATGTTTCTTCTTTTTCTCCCCTCATCATTAACAGGAACAATGTCATTGTTTTGAAAACTGGGGAGTTAATCTAAGGTTTTAATTGTGGCCAAAGGTCTACTAAACTGTCAGCGCTACTGAGATACCTGAAACAGTTTTCTCATTTAGTTATCACTTCATCGGTGAACTGGAGGTTCCTTAAGGGATGAGCAGTAATTGAAAAATAAGAATAAATACAACCCTACATCTAAGTCTTGATTTAACAAGACTTTTCTCCCTGCAGTTTTTAGACTAATCGGAAAAAAGTTTCAATTGATTCAGATAAGATGCAGTAACATTTTGTTCATTAGAATATTATTTGTTACTTGCATGATGAGATTTTGCTTATAACTGATTACACTGAGTTGAAGTGGACATAAAACTGTTGTCAAAAAGATGGAACGAGAAAATGTTGTTTACAGTCTTGTCAGTGTTTTCTGCCAGTTTTCTGTTTTTTTCCAACAGCTGCAGCAGGACATGCTGTTGGTATTTAGACGCTTCTAGAAAGAGAAGTGGCCAAGTTTATTTTTCTGATCTCCAAATTCAGCACGTAGGTCACCATTCAAACACCTCCTGTGTGTGTGCATTAAACCATCATCATTAAATGCTCTGAGTCGTGACATCTCACAGGGAAGCCTGAAAGCCAGGGCAGAGCTCTGAAATCCCCAAGTTTTCTGTGGCTGAGCACATACAACTCACTTGCAGAAGTTACTTAACCTGTCTTTACTACACTGCTATAATTTTAAATAATGATTCCAGAATTGCATATAGTAAATGGGCTTAAAAAAAAAACCAAAACCTTTTATACTAAAAAAAGAAATGCTTTTTTCTGATAGACATTATTTTCAAGCTGTCTCCAATGTGTTCACTCTTTTTTTAGCCCATGGCATGGTGGTAATGCTAAGTAGCACTGCTATTTATGGGAACCACTGTATTTTTAGCCTAGAAAGGGAGCTGGGCAAAACTTCTTTGCTTTTTTTGGCCTGATCACGGACTACTCTCATACTTTCTTAATTTATGACCCATCATGTACTATTATTAGGTGTCTCAAATGAATTCATCTCCTAAGTGTGACTGAGGCTAAGTCATGAATGATTCTTCATGAAGGCGAGTGTTCCTGGATGCTCAGGCAACTGAATTTCTCATGCAGTTCTGGAACGTTTTAGTACAGGACAGGTGTATAGAAGGTCTCTCCCTAATTCTTTCACTTGACTTTCAGTCTTCCACACAGCCTGTCACTGTTCCTCATACTGTTCACCTAAAATCAAGTAAATGAAGGGCCATAAAAATATAGTTAATAATTTTCATAGCAGGTTTATAAAGTCAGTCTTCTTATCCATTTATAAAATAAGTACCAGGGAAGCATATTATTACTTTTGTTAAGTAGAAACTTAGACTAAGGTACTCAAATATACTTTTTGTTTGTCACAAAATCATCGTCAAATGGGACTAGGAACAGCCTTTGGAGGCCAAAAGCCTCTGGGAAAGTTTCTGAATGGCACTTTTATTAATGTGTGTAATTTCCCTCCAGCGGTCTGTTAATTGCCACAAGTCATCACTCCTTCAAGATCCTCTATAACTACTTTAACGATGTGCTTTTCTTTGTCTGTCTCTGCCTCCCTCCCTCCCTCGCCTACTGTGATACCACTTCCAGACAAGTTAATGTAGGGTTAATGTAGGAAAACCCAGTAGCAAGCTGCAGAGCCCTCATACTTGAGTTTAAAGCTCCTTACTGAAAAATAATGCATTAGGCTGAAAACACGAGAATTGCTATTAATGGATCAGATCCATATTTTCTCAAGTTCTATGTGTTTTTCTTGCTAATGATTGCACACAGGGAAACTTTATGGCTGACTAGATCCATCCTGAGGGACACTGATTTCAGAAGACAAGGTGTGCCCCCAAATATCGCTGGCTTTCCCTAAAACCTGTTTCAGTCAACCTGTCTCATCCATTCTTGATTTTATTCATTTATAAAGGCTGTTTATTGGAGCCAGAGTTCCATAACCATACTAGAAGCTGTGTCATATAACCCTGTATTTTAATTATTGAGGTTTATTTTTTGTCAAAATTTATCTTAATATGTTTGGGATTCATTCCATTCCAAGTACAAGTTCACATTAACAGTAACCTTCCATTAAAAAAAAATTCCTGCACACTTTTTCTGCCTTTATCACTTCTATTTCAATCCAGTTAGAAGATACACTAAGACACAGTAAAACTACGTATCTTCTAATATTTTTTCTCTCTTCCCTCTGAAAAAACTGTGAGAATTTTACTGTGGTCCCATTCAAATAAAGAACTACTGTGCATACTACTGTGGTCCCATTCAAATAAAGAACTACTGTGCATACTACTGTGCATACTAATAGCATCAAATATCTTCCATCTCATGTATTTTCAATTTCAATATTTTCCATTTCCCATCAACTGAGAATGAAAAGATGAGGATGAGCCTTCCACAGTTTTCTGCATAAATGAACTGCTACTTTAGCAAACAACTTGCTTTTTACCATACAGATGATTTTTTTTAGGAATGGAATCAAGTTGTTATTCTATGAACTCTGAATTCCTTGAAGATTTGATGTGTGAGATGGCACATGTTTACTTCCGTTGAAAGAACATCCTATTTTTGAGGAAGGGAGAATAAAACTTGTGAGACATCAAATGTTTCTTGCAAAACAATTTGGTGAAATGAATGTAAATGAAGCAGAAACACATGAATTGTATTTCAATTAAGATGACTGGGTTTAAATAGGAAGGGAGTAAAGTGCTCCAGGGAAAGAGTGTAGCAAGTCAGGAAGTGACATTTTGTTTTGTTTTCATCAGTCTTGGACTCTTAAAAAATGGCTTGATACTCTGAAATCACCTTCATTCAGATTCTCTCTGAAGCATAATGATGGTGTCAGAATGGGACAGTTACATCCTAATTTGTTTTATAGCTTTATCTGGCTCCAACTGTAATGTGGGCATTAAACATCGCTACCGTGGAATTCTTCAAAAGCACTTTCAATTTAAAGTTAGAGGTGTTCCTATTTTCTGTTTTCTTTGGAGGGTAAACAGCAAATTGTAATGATACTAAAAGTGTATTTTTCTTTCATGCAACATGAAAAGTTTTCAGAGTCACACGTCAACTTCACATTTTTTTCATCTTTCTAACCAAAGATGATCAGATCTAAAAGGAAAACGTGGGGACTGAATATGTACAGGGCACAGGGAGAAAAGGTGATGGAAGAATCAGAGTGAAAAAGTGTTGCTGGTGATGAGGTTCTTGTCTCGTCGCAGAAAGGATTCAGAGACAAGATGCAGAGTGAAGAAATTAAAGTATGAATTTATTAGGAGATAGTACACACTCAAGGGGAGAGCGGGCAGGCTCAGGTGAGCGGCTGCCCTGAGTTTCTTTGGCAGGTTAGCTACATAGGGTGTAAAAATGAATGGGCGGAATATTCACTGGGGAGGGAAGGGTTTGGTGTTGTATTCACTGATTTTCCGCCCCAACTCCACCTTCCCGAAGGGAGGAGGGATTTTTGTCCTTATTTAGTTTGGATCAGAAGTGTCATGATGGGTACTTCTAATCTGCAAGGCTAATTTTATTGAAATGAGGGCATAACGAGCAAAAGGTTATATTCGGACACTGGAGATTTCTGCCTTTTCCCATCTTTCTTCATTGGCGTCCGGGGCACTTGTCACCCCAGAATGTGTGACCACTTATCACCCCTGCTTTTCTTTCTCTTCCAGGGACCCCTGTTGTTTATATGATGTATGGTTTCCTGCACTTGGCCTGTGTCCCTCCTTTTTGCCCAGTGCATCCCCTTTTCTCTGCTCATAGCTAGCTAGCTACCTGCTTTAACAAGGCAGTGTTGGGGGAGGAATAGGAATGGATGCAAAGTGAGGCCATCAAACCCCATTTCATAAGCTAGGCACTCAAACCACACTAACTGGAGAGTCACAAAAATTTTCTCCGTAGTTTTATAATCATATCATTTATGCTTGCTTAAAAATAACTACATAGCTGCTGCTTCTTTTTTAATAAAAAAAAACGCATTACTCTGGAAATAAAAAAAAAAACTACCAAAAAAAGAAAAAAGACTGGCAAATAAGTCTCCCTGTAAACCTGCCTCAAAATATAAGTTTGATGTGTGTGATGTGACATTTCAGTTTCTCAATTCTCAGTCTGAAAACAGGACATTTTAAGTATTCCAACAATAACTTCTGTTGTTGGTAGATGTGACTGGAGTCCAGGTTCTTGTCCCATCCCAGAAAGAATTCAGAGGCAAGAAGTGGAGGTTAAGAAAGTAAAGTGAAAATTTATTTAAGGATGGATAGTACACTCTCAAGGGGACCGCAGAGCGGGCAGGCTCAGGTTAGCAGCTGCCCCAAGTTTCTTTGGTAAGTTGGTTACATAGGGTGTAAAAATTAATGGGCATAATATTTATTAGGGAGAGAAGAGTCTGGGGTCGTATTCCCTGATTTTCATCCCAACTCCACCTTCCTGAAGGGAGAAGGGATTATCGTCCTTATTTAGTCTGGATCGGAAGTGTCATGGAGTCCGTGCAGGATGGGGTACTTTTAATCTGCAAGGCGGATTTTATTGAAATGAGGCTATAGTGAGCAAAAGGTTACATTCAGACACTGGAGATTCCTGCCTTTTCCCACCTTTCTTTGTTGGCCTCCAGGCCACTTAGCACCCTGAAAGGTGTGACCTCTTATCAGCCCAGAGGCTCCTGCTTTTCTTTCTCTGCCAGGGACCCCTGGTGCTTACATGATGTCTAGTTTCCTGCATTTGGCCTGTGTCCCTCCTTTCTGCCCAATTCCTGCCATTTAGCCTGCATTCCCCTTTCTCCGCTCATATCTAGCTATCTGCCTGCTCTAACATTCCCAAGAGACAAGGAGTATATAATTGGAGTGTATGTGTATATATACATATTTTTTTGAAATAATGACTCCTTAAGTAGCCTTCTGAACATACAACTTGGTAGAGGAACGCAGCAGCAGCAGCAATCCCTTTGTATGAATTAAAGGTGCAGTAGCCCGGAGGACTGTTTTTGTATGTAAGGAGCCTGCCCTTTGGTTTCCTGAGAACATGATGTAACTGGGGTTCTGCTTCTCTGACCACTGAGAACTCCACTGCTGTTCATCACTGAGTCTGGAAGGAGGACCCTGCTCCTTGATTGCTTTGTGCCAAATAGTTCATTGCCTCACACTGCTCTGGAAGTGTTTCTCCTCTGTTCCTCGCAGGCAGGAACTGTGATGAGTCACTCTTAGAAGATCTGTTCCGTAACTGGGCAGGAGATGTGTTTTAGCTTCGAGCACAGCCCTTTGTTGTTTTATTTAACCTTCTCATCCAGTTGTAGTGGATGAAAAATGGGGTGGCTAGGCTGTTTCATTTATACCTTAAGTCAGTGGCAATATAACACTGACAACTGTTTCTGAGGCCCAAGAGTCACTCTTTAGGCCTCTGCTAATGAACATAAGGTCTAAATCCTAACCCAAAAGTGGTGTCAGTGAAAATATATGAATAGTGTCACCTTCATCTTTGTCACCATCAATAATCAGGATTTATAAGGTCCTCAGTTAAGTGTCACTCTGTAGACACTCTGCTGAGAACATCATTACAATGGTATATTAAAATCCTTTGAGGAGGGACACCTTGTGATTTACTTCCCATCGTGATTTGCTGCAGTAACTTTCCATGTTCCAAGATCTGATCTCCGTTGCTTTTTTGATGGTGTTGTTCCCCTTCATGACAGGCCTACCCTTGCAGCAGTGATAAGGAATGTGAAGTTGGGAGATACTGCCACAGTCCCCACCAAGGATCGTCGGCCTGCATGGTGTGTCGAAGGAAAAAGAAGCGCTGTCACAGAGACGGCATGTGTTGTCCTGGGACCCGCTGCAATAATGGTAAAGGGCTCAGTTTCCTTTCACAGAGGCGGTCTGGCTACCGAGTTAGGCTCCCTTCTCTTTAGTCAGATTCCTAAAGTGTAAGGAACCTTTCAAAGCTGGCAGGAATGGGATCATGCTTTGGGATATGTGGAAGATTACCTGGATCACCTCCCAAATCTTAGCTTTCCTGGACTCTGATCATCTTCTATAATTTATAATCTATGCTGATCTAGGATTTGCCATGTTAAAATGTTGCATGTAAATAGCCAGATGTTTTATTCCACTAAACACATAAGCGAATATGTGCAAAGGAACCAAAGGAAAGGAACCTGCTGTGATTTAGCAGTGCAGTTGTGAGTCTGTTTTCCATTTTCGTACCAATTTCATACCTTGATTCTTATACTCGAGGTATCTTCTCTGGAAGGCCCCACCCCGTGGCACACACAAATGCTGATGGAGTGACTGGTTCCTCCAAAAGGAGACACAGGAGTCTATTCCCTGGCCTTCCCCAAAGCAGGGCTTCGCCCAATCTCAGTGAGTTCATAGGCAGATAATTCAGCATTAATGAGGAAATGAAGAACCACAGACAGTATATGGCAGGTAAAACCATTAAGTAACTGAAGAAGGAGATCAGGAACATACTTAGTCATATAAAACAACATCATCAGAGTCATATCCCTACACTTGTTCCTGACCCCTGGGCACAGTCCCACAGGGAGTAGCCTGGACAAGAGGTGAAGGGAAGACGACCTCTTACCATTAGAGATGTTTACAGTGTGGACGAGGACTGTACTGCTGATTGAAAAAGGAAACTTAACACAGATGTCTGATCAGACTTAAAGTACTAATAGCTAGTAATCATTTAATACCTTACTATGGCACTATTCTAAACACTTCACACGTATTCACAATAACTTAGTGAAGTAAATTCTGTTTTAATTCCTATGTTTGCCAAAGGGCACTGGCTCTTGAGAGAGGCAAGATTCAAATCAAGGAAGCCTGACTCTGGACCAAACTGAGTAATACTCAGTCTTGATAAATACATGAATAAATGGATGGGTGAATGAAAAGATGCTGGATAGCTTCATGCCTCATGGCGGGAGAATGCTTGGTTAAAAACCCCACTTTTAGAAATGAGTAAGTCTAACTGATTACTTGACTATCTCCAGGCATCTGTATCCCGGTCACTGAGAGCATCTTAACCCCTCACATCCCAGCTCTGGACGGCACTCGGCACAGAGATCGAAACCACGGTCATTACTCAAACCACGACTTGGGATGGCAGAATCTAGGAAGACCACACACTAAGATGTCACATATAAAAGGTAGGGAGATCCATAGTTCTTTGGTTCTGACTCAGTTATTTTATTTCATTTTTATTGAAGTATAGTCAATTTACGATGTTGTGTCATTTCTGGTGTACAGCATATTTCAGCCATACATGAACATACATATATTCGTTTTCATATTCTTTTTTACCATAGGTTACTACAAGATATTGACTATAGTTCCCTGTGCTATACAGCATAAACTTCTTTATCTATTTTATGTATACTAGCATCTGCAAATCTAGAACTCCCAACGTATCCCTTCCTACCCCCTCCCCCTCTGGTAACCATAAGTTTGTTGTCTATGTCTGTGCTGTTTCTCTTTTGTAAATAAGTTTTTTTTTAAGTTCTACATAAAAATGATATCATATAGTATTTTTCTCTTTCTGGCTTACTTCACTTAGAATGATGATCTCTAGGTCCATCCATTTTGCTGCAAATGGTACGATTTTATTCTTTTTTATGGCCAAGTAGTATTCCATTGTATAAATATACCACATCTTCTTTATCCAGTCATCTGTTGATGGACATTTCATTTGTTTCCATGTCTTGGCTATTGTAAATAGTGCTGCTATGAACACTAGGGTGCAGGTGTCTTTTTGAATTAAGGTTCCCTCTGGATATATGCCTAGGAGTGGGATTGCTGGATCACATGGTAAGTCTATTTTTAGTTTTTTCAGAAATCTCCATACTGTTTTCCGTAATGGCTGCACCAACTTACATTCCCACCAGCAGTGTAGGAGGTCTCCCTTTTCTCCACACACTCTTCAGCATTTATCATTCATGGACTTTTGAATGATGGCCATTCTGACTAGTGTGATGGGATATCTCACTGTAGTTTTGATTTGCATTTCTTTGATAATTAGTGATATTGAGTATTTTTTCATGTGCCTATTGGCCATTTATATGTCTTCACTGGAGAACTGTTTGTTTTTTCTTATTCAGTTGTATGAGCTGTATATATTGGATATTCTGGAAATTAAGTCCTGTTCAGTTTCATCTTTTGCAAGTATTTTCTCCCATTCCATAGACTTTTTGTTTTGCTTATGGCTTCTTTTGCTGTGCAAAAGCTTGTAACTTTAATTAGGTCCCATTTGTTTATTCTTTTATTTCTATTGCCTGGGTAGGCTGCCCTAGGAGAACATTGCTGAGATTTATGTCAGATAATGTTTTGCCTATGTTTTCTTCTAAGAGGTTTATAGTTTGTCTTATAAGTCTTTAAGCCATTTTGAGTTTATTTTTTGTGTATGGTGTGAGGGAGTGTTCTAATTTCATTGATTGACATGCGTCTGTCCAGTTTTCCCAACATCATTTAGTGAAGAGACTGTCTTTACTTTATTGTATATTCTTGCCTCCTTTGTCAAAGATTAATTGAAAGTTTGTGGGTTTATTTCTGGGCAAGAAAGTACTTTAATGGTACTATTTTGACTGAATTTATTAATTCTTAATTTTGAGGATGCTATTTCTTAGAGCTCTTAAATTGTTAGAAAATATATTTTACAAGAATTGCAGTACCCTGATCAACCATGTCATTTCCTAAATGCCATTTTATGTGATACTTAGAATCAATCTTTTGTACAAGTATTTCCATCCCATATCCAAGAATGAAGTGTTCCAAAGAATAAATGGGAAAATGTTTCCTACTGCATGATTAAATCAGTAAGATTTAGTCTTTTTCTCACCTTTGCAGATTGAGAAATTTTATTTCACTAAACAACCAGATAATATACTATTCATTGAACAATTTACCAAAAAATTAAATTCTAGTTGCATTATATATGGCCATAAAATCTTCCTTTTGTCCAAATATTTGGGAAGCCTAATCATAGTAAAAATCAAAAGTACGAAATTATTGAACCTAATTACTAATAGTAAAATTTTGAAAGTATGAAATACCTGTTTTTTAAGGAGGCTTTTTTAAAGTGTATTCTTTGGAGCAGTATTCTTTCAAGACATTCTGTGAATAAAAGAGCCCCTATGGTCAAGAGTTACATAATAATGCATCTCCCCATTTTTGGAACTTTATAATAAACACTGATACATTGAAGGCTCTGAGAAGTTCAACAATGAGGAAAACTGGTTACCTTTTTTAAACACTGTATTTCCTGGTTTACTTGATCACAAAAACCACTTCCCTACATTTTCACCTTCTGCAGGGCTAGTCTCCTGTGGAATATCTGATGTATTGGTCCAACCTGGAATACCAGTGGGCACATGGATAGTGCTAAAGAGATTGATGATTCCTCTTCAATTAGCCTTTGTCTACACTTGCTAAAGGTCTAAGTCCTTTACTCACATCTCCTATTTCTATTTCACCAAATTTACATGTATTTGTTGGTGTATAAGTAGCCTTTTTTCTTCTTCTTCACAAGTATCCTTTATTCTGACAGATATCCATGTCACAGTACAGTTTCACATTTACTAATTGTTTTATCTATTTGTATCTTTTTTCCAGTGCTTTTTCTGTGTCTTTTCACCCAGCTGTAGTAAATAATTTAAAAAAGTAAGTTAGTAAAGCTGACACTAAATTAAAAAAATATATAAATTCTTTCAATACCTAAAATCTTTTTTTTTTAAACTGAAGTACTGATTTACAATGTTGTGTTAGCTTCAGGTGTATGGCAAAGTGATTCAGTTATACAGAATATATAATTTTTCAGATTCTTTTCTATTATAGGTTATTACAAGATATTGAATACAGTATTTTATGCCACACAGTAGGTTCTTGTTTATTTTATATGTAACAGTGTGTATCTGATAATCTCAAACTCCTAATTTATCCTTCCCGCTTCTTTATCCTTGGGTAACCATAAGTTTGTCTTCTGTCTCTGAGTCTCTGTTTTGTAAAGTTCGTTTGTATCATTTTTTTGTAGACTCTACATGGAAGTGGTATCATATGATATTTGTCTTTCTCTTCTGACTTAATATAATAATCTCTAGGTCCATCCATGTTGCTGCAGATGGCACTATTTCATTCTTTTTTATGGCTGAGCAGTATTGCATTGTATTCATATATATGACATCTTCTTTATCCAGTTATCCATTGATGGACGTTTAGGTTGCTTCCATGTCTTGGCTATTGTAAGTAGTGCTGCTCTGAACATTAGGGTGCATATAGCTTTTTGAATTGGTTTTCTCCAGAGAGATGCCTAGGAGTGCTATTGCTGGATCATATGGTAAGTCTGTTTTCAGTCTTTCAAGGAATCTCCATACTGTTTTCCATAATGGCTGTACCAAACTACATTCCCACCAGCAGTGTAGGAGGTTTCCCTTTTCTCCATATCCTCTCCAGCATTTATTATTTGTAGTCTTTTTCATGATGGCCATTCTGACTGGTGTGAGGTGATACCTTAGTGTAGTTTTGATCTGCATTTCTCTAATAATTAGCACTGTTTAATTATATGAGTAATTTTCTGATGGCAGCTAGGAGAAATCTTATGTTGATGGCTAGTGAACTATGTCCACATCGCACAGTGGAACTGTTGACATCTGGGAAGACAGAGAACCCTTTAGACCAGGGCTGGATCACTAGGGCCCATGAGCCAAGTCTGTCCTGCTGCCCTTTTTTGTAATGTTTTATTGTGACACACACTTGCCTAAGTGAATGGGCATTAGCTGTGGCTGCTTTTACAATACAGTAGCAGAACGAGGAGCTGTGACACAGATTACATGGCCTAAACAGCCAAAATAGCCAGAAATATTTCAATCTAGAGGTAACAGAGAAGCTTGCTGACTACTCCTTTATCCAGATTACACATCAACCTGACTATGATGTGCTCTTTGCTGACTTGATCCTTTTTACAAAATTAAATACTTAGATTTGTGCTCCTATATGATTTTTATGATAGGTTTTTGGTTGACCCTGGGGTATGCCCTTGCTCTGTTCTGCATCACAGCTCTTTATAGACTTCATTTCTCAGGCTCCCTGTCAGATGGCTCCTGGCCACGTAGGTTTGGCTGTGGTGGGAGACTGAGAAGCAGAGGAAAGAAAAAGCTAGCATATGCTCTCTGCTTCAGGGAGTGTTTCTGGCAGAGCTGTACCTCCCTGGGGCTTCAGCTCCTGCCAGGTGGGCCTGTTGGGATTCCAGCCCCAGCCCCACTGCCTGCCCCCACCATTCTGACATCACCTGCTCCTTTGGATCCCCCGGCCTAAATGTGGCAGTGGTTTCCTGCTGTGTTGCTTTACCATATTCTGGTACGTCTTAGCCCTGTGACTCTCTGCCTGTGTGACAGGTCTCTGCATTAGTATCTTCTCTTTTGAATACCCAAGAGTTTCCATTTTCCTGGCTAGACTCTGATACATGGTCTTAGGCATCACTGGGGATTTCAGCCTTCTCTTTGAATCAGAGTTTGTTGATACCTTCCAAGAAGGTATCAAATTAATTAAGTAATGTTTTTTTAAACTGTTAGTATCAACTTTACTTGATTTTCCAATTAATTAATTTTGCAAATTTTTTAAATTTACATATATGTACTATTCATTGTTTCTAAGAACCTTTAGAGCTTTAACTTTTTAAAGTTACCTAGTTATCAAAGGAATAAAGCCAATCACAAAACAGTAATTAATTTAAAAAGATACATACACCCTGCTATTAATAGCAACATTATTTATAATTGCCAAGGTATGGAAGCATCATAAGTGCACATCAATAGATGAATGGATAAAGGAGATGCAGCATATATATGTAATGGAATGCACTCACCCATAAGAAAGAAGGATGTTTTGCCATTGTCAGCCCTTCATTCACTTTTTTTCCCACTTCAAAAACCAGAATTTTATAACTGGCATAAACATTTCCATTGCATTAAAAAGAGCAAAATACCTAAACATAAACTTAACCAAAGAGGTTACCTATACTCTGAAAACTGTAAAACACTGATGAAGGAAATTGAAGAGGATACAAAGAAATGGAAAGATATCTTGTGCTCTTGCACTGGAAGAATCAACAGTATCAAAACGGCTGTACTACCCAAAGCCATGTACAGATCCAGTGCAACGCCTGTCAAAGTACTCACGACATTCTTCACAGAACTAGAACAATTCCCAAATTTATATGGAACCATAAAAGACCCCAAACTGCCAAAGCAATCTTTTGTAGGTTTTTTTTTTCTTTTCTATTTTCTTATGGTTTGACGACTAGAGAAGTTCTTTTAATATTTGTTGTAAAGCAGGTTTGGTGGTGCTGAATTCTTTTAGCAGCTGAGTGAGAGCCTTGCTGGGTAGGGTATTCTTGGTGGTAGGTTTTTCCCTTTTCATCCCTTTAACTGTATCTTGCCACTCCCTTCTGGCCTGTAGAGTCTCTGCTGAAAAACCGGCTGATAACCTTACAGGAGTTCCCTTGTATGTTATTTGTTACTTTCCTCTTGCTAATTTTAATATTTTCTCCTTATTCTTAATTTTTGTCAATTTGATTACTATGTGTCTTGATGTGTTCCTCTTTGGGTTGATCCTGTGTGGAACTCTGTGCTTCCTGGACTTGGGTGACTGTTTCCATTCCCAAGTTGGGAAAGTTTTCAGTTATCTCTTCAAAAATTTTCTCAGGTCCTTTCTCTCTCTCTCCTCTTTCTGGGACCTCTGTGATGCGAGTATTAGTGTGCTTCATGTTGTCCCAGAGTTCTCTTAAACCATCCTCATTTCTTTTCATCCTTTTTTCTGTTCTGCAGTAGTGATTTCCACTAGTCTGTCTTCTAGCTCATTGATACATCCTTCTGCTTCACTTAGTCTATTCATGGTTCCTTCTAGTGTGCTATTCATTTCAGTGATTTTATTCTTCAACTCTGTTTGGGTAGTCTTTATATTTTCCAACTCTTTGCTAAAAACTTCACTCTGTGCATCTATACTCCTCTTGAATTCTCTGAACATCTTTGCCATCATTACTTTAAACTCTTTCTCAGATAAATTGCCTATCTCCTTATCACTTATTTCTTCTTCTGGAATTTCATCTTGTGCCTTGGCCTGGGAGATAGATAAACAATATGAGGCAGCAGAGGACTTTCTATTTATATTTTTCGGCAGGTTCCTTACGTTTCCCAGCCTTGGAGAGGTGACCCTCTCTGGGAGACATCCTGTGTGTCCCAGCAGTACACTTCTCTTGTCAGCCAAGGGCTAGGATCCAGCTGGTCCCAGTGTAGAGTCTGGCCTTTTTGTGGATTCCTTCCACAGGCTTTGGGATTGCTGTTTTCTTATTTCTGGTATCTGCCCCCTGGAGAGTGAGGCTGGACTAGAGGCTTATGCAGGTTTCCTGGCAGGAGGAGCCAGTGCCTGCCCACTGCTGGGTGAAGCTTGGTCCTGGCCCTCTGGTGGGTGGGGCTGTGTTCCCACCCTGGATGTTATTGGGCCTGAGGCTTCCCTACTGGCTGTTGGGTGGGCCTAGGTCTCGGTGCAAATGATCCAATTAAGATGTCAGCCTCCAGGAAAGCTCATGTAGATGAACATTCCTGGAATGTCTGCCACCAGCCTTTATGTCCCCTGGGTGAGCTGCAGCTATCCCCTACGTTCCCAAGAGACCCTCCAAAACCAGCAGGCAGGCCTGGCCCAGGTTCCTATGAAATCACTGTCTCTGCATTTGGACCTGGTGCACTCGAGATTCTAGGTACGCTTCCCGAGAGTGAAATCTGTTTCCCCCAGTCCCGTGGGGCTCCTGGAGTTAAGCCCGCTGGCCTTCAAAACCAGATGTGCTGGGGTCTCCTCCTTCTAATGCCAGAACCCTGGGCTGGGGAGCCTGACGTGGGCCTTCAGACTGACTTACTCTTCAGCTTGTGGGTCACCAACCTGGGGCAGGGTAGGGTATGGGGCCTAATTATATCACGAGCACGCCCCTCCTACCGTCCTGCTGTGGTTCCCTGTTTGTTTACAGTTGAAGACGATCTTCTTTGCTAGGTTCCACTTTTTCAATGGTTGTCTCCAGTCAGTTGTGGTCCTACCACTCCGCCATCTTGTCTGGAAATCCCAAATTAGTTTAAAAGCAATTCTTTTTACTTATTTTTCACTCACCTAGTAAAAACAAACAAAATAATCAGAGAAGTATCTAAAAGCACACCATGGCAAAGTAAAGAGAAATGAAGCACACTCCTAGCTATTCAGACAGCCAATAATGGACATAGACAATAATGGATTTAAGTGATTAGAGGTAGACCCAATCGATATGAATCTAAGACAACATGGAAGATGGTATAAGTAAAAATATTTTATGTGCTTCTGATTGCAAATTAGAATTTTTTCTAAAGTGTCACAGTACTATCTTTTGGTCATTATCTCTGTAGGGCATGAAGGAGACCCCTGCCTGCGATCCTCAGACTGCACTGAAGGGTTTTGCTGTGCTCGTCACTTCTGGACCAAAATCTGCAAACCAGTGCTTCATCAGGGAGAAGTCTGTACCAAGCAACGCAAGAAGGGCTCTCATGGGCTGGAAATTTTCCAGCGGTGTGACTGCGCAAAAGGCCTGTCTTGTAAAGTATGGAAAGATGCCACCTACTCTTCCAAAGCCAGACTCCACGTGTGTCAGAAGATATGAGCACCTCTGAGGAAAAGCAGCATAGCAGACTGTGAATCAGTGTATTTAATGCATTACAGCATGGTGGAAAATAGGATTTGGATTTCAGAAACAGGGCTAAAATGAGGAATGTGATAAGAATACAGATAATGGAGCAGATTAGAAAGTGTGTTTCCATCATGCAGCTTGTTTATGTAAATAATGTACACATTTGTGAAAATGCTATTACTGGGGGGAAAAAAGGCACAGAGTGAAATTACTGACAAATACCATGTAACCTTCCAAGAGTTTAGGTTGTTCCCGAAGGATCAGTTTCCTTCAGATTGGTGATTGCCTATAAAAATAACCTAAAAAAATTTCTATTTAAAGGTATTTAACAAAATATTCCCTGGCATACAAACAATAGACTCTAAAACATGTTAAATAGGAAGTGAAAGGCTGGAGCAGAGTTAATTTGCAACACTACTCCTACTGCTCAAAGACCTTGGTAGACGAGAAAAAAAGCAGTCAATACCCCCAAATTAAAAATCACAGGTCTTCTGTCACGGCCTTCAGAAAAAAAAGACTTGTTTTTCCTCACACTGCTTACATTTTTCCAAAATTTAATTTCACTTATAATTAATAAGAACGAGTCTTATCAATCAGACCAAAAGAGTTCATTCAGATTCTAAAGTGTTTAAACTGCATCTCTGTTGGTTATGTGCTTCCTGATTTTATTTTCCAAATTATACCCATTAATTGTGAACAGCACAAGATGTCCACGATACGTGGTAAATAAAGCCACCAGATCATATTTTTTTTAAGCTTTGGTATGTCCTATGCTTGCTAGAATTGGACCTTTATTCTATTCTTTACGTGCTCTGCAGTATAGGAGGGTAAAGCTGATACAAGAGACTTGAGCTACATCTGCCCTGCAGGGAAATGGAGAAAACTCAAGTGTTGAGGTTTTGGCAACGCACAGATCAAATGTCTGAAGGACAAACTGACTTTTCATATCTGAAGCCCGAGGCCACATGACCTAAATGGAAGTTCTTCCATGGGATCTGCTTTCACTGTATTTGCTACGCAGGTGAGTTCAGCCTGAGGTCACTACTTGACCTCAAAATATTTATTTTATATTTTTGAGGTCCTAAAATCTCAACATGAGGAGGTCTCATGAGATGGACTCCAAGGCAGAAGGGATAAAGGCTTCATTGCCCTCGGTAAGCGTCTAACTGACAGATGACACCACCTGATTCTTCTGCACTGACCTCTCTCTGTAAGAGCTGTTTTTTGCCAAAGATACAGTTTGTTTTTTGCAGTCATTGAGATTAAAAAACATAGACAGAATAACCTAGAAAACCTACATCTTGCTAATCTATAGAAACCACAGGTTCTAAATTTGAATCCATTTTATTACTTTTTTTACTTTTACTCAGTCCTAAATATTATGTCTACAGCATAATGCAAAAAACGTTATCTTATAGTTGTTACTTTTGACCTTTTCTTTTATAGACTGCAAGTCACTCCTTAATTTCTTTTACTTAAATCCCATTTGCAGTCTCAAATTCAAGTTCTCCCAGTAGAAACTGAACCTGAGCCTGCACGTCTATTAAGAATTCCAGCTTCCCACACACATTTACTAGTATGATTAAGATTTACATTTTCCCCACATGTCTGCTAAAACAAAAATTATTAGACAATCTATCCAAGAACTGAAGTCTGTACAGATTTCTATGAGCTTGGCAACATGAAAATGGAACATTTCAGTCAAACATTTCCTATGTAGCAATTACATTTACAGTCTGGTTTCTGCATTATTTCCCTTACGTACATCCCTTCAAAAATTATTATTTGAAGTAATTTATTTACAGGAAATGTTAATGAGATGTATTTTCTTATAGAGATATTTCTTACAGAAAGCTTTGTAGCAGAATATATTTGCAGCTATTGACTTTGTAATTTAGGGGAGATGTATAATAAGATAAAATATATTAAATTTTTCTCCTCCAAAAATGGAATTCAAGTTTCCTTGTGTTTTGCTTATGGGAAAAACTTTCATAGAATCATAGATTCTGAGTTCAACAGGACTGGGTCTGCTTTTGCAGGCTTAGCCGGAATCCTTTGGATGACATCCCCACGAGATGCTCCGAGGCAGTTTACTGTACTGAAGGTGCTTATTTCACAGCAGGACAGCTGTAATTGTCTGAAAGTTATTTTTTCATTAAACTAAAGTATTCGAGCCTGTGCTTTCCAGCCGTCTATTCTTACTTTGCCTTCTGGAACAACTTAGAACAAGGGCTCTCCAGAAACCACTTGAAGCCACCTAGCCTATTTCCTATAACCTTCTCCCAGGTTAAAATTTCCCAAAATAGAGATGCCAACATGCTTAGGGTAATGGTTTATTCTCCTATATAGCACAAAGATGCTACAAAATATCTTTATCCCTACATGACTACAGACTAAGTTACCTGGTCCTGTGTGAACTCAAATCTACTTCCCAGGAAGGTCTTTCCTCTGCTTCCTGAACACAAAGATGTAAGGAATGTTTAAGCAACATTACTCACCAATTATGAGACCAGGAGTGGCTGCAAGAGCCTGCGTTGTATTAGAGATGTTAATGGGCTAGAAATGTGGAAAATAAACATTCTGTGACACAGTAGAATGGATTAAGTACAGTATGGCAGCTTAAACTAAAGCAGTCTCATGGCTAGAGGTCAGGGTTCAAGACATCTCAGTGCTGCTGCAATAATTCCCCACATTATTCTAATTAGTCACTTAAGTATATTCTTAAATAGCTCTCCATTTAGTCAAATTGAGAACATTTATATTTCCTAGCTACAGTGTATTTTTAGATTATAACACTCATATGGTTGATATTTTTCTTTTCCACTGAGCTCAGTGAGATGCTCTGAGAAGTGACGAATTGTCCTGATCTCCTTTTTAGCCAAGAAACAAAATACCCTTATCGTAGCCTTAGGATTTGAGTGGGGAAACTATCAATTACACTTTTCTGCTCCCCCAAATTCAGGCCATTTGAGAAAACGGTTAAGAAAGGACAGATGACAGAATAACCTATGGCTGATAGTTAATACTGGAGAGTGTGGCGTCCGTCTGTGGACAAGAGGACACCAGAGAGAGACAATCCCTTCTCAGACAACACCAGACGTCAGTGTGACCGGCTGGAGCTGCCCCATACAACTTAAGAGTGTGGACGGGCAGCACAGAAGGACACACTTTCTTCTGGCAGGCAGGGCCAAAGAAGAAGGGTAGGGAAAGGACAGAACTATGCATTTCTTATTCAAGACTCTCATTTGAATTATTCCAGAACTGGGTAATTCATAACACATGAAAGGAGTGAGGGAGGGCAGGAGTGAGACAAAGATCATTATACACTCCACATTAAACTAACATTAAGGATTAGAAAAGAGGAACCCCCCACCCCAGATCCTCATTCCCCAGATCTTTATATTCTCAGCCCATTATATATAACCATCCGTCTATGGTAAAGATACAGATTTGGACCAAATCTGACCAGCTGCCGACCAGAGCAGGACCTGATGAGGTCATTGCCCCAGTGCCAATCAGTCCTTTATGCATCTTCTCGGGACCAGTGATGAGCAATTTAGATTTTGTCCCCAGCAATTGCAAAATGGAGAAAAATAGTTCATTAATTCAATGGACTCTAAGACCACACTATACTCAGGACTGAAAAGGAAAAGGAAAACCTCCTCTTTCTTCTTACCATCCCAAATTATGTCCATTGTATTATCCAGTACAGCCAATCAGAGGTTCTGCAGTGAGATTAAATGATAATTTAATAAGTGATAATAAAATGTATAATAAAAGCACTTCAATCATAAAATTCTGACAATATAGAGATGCCCCACTTTTGAATATAAATCCTGTTCCATTAAAAAAAAAATCCTTGGAAGAAATTAAAGTACAAAATTTAAATCCTCCTGCATGTTAAGGTAAGGTGAAGTCCAAAGAAATTTGTCTATATTAGCTATCTTCCTCTTTCGAATAAGGAATCCAAATAAACTGAAATTCAAGAATCCTCAAGTTAATGGCTAAAGTATTTCAACCTTATTCCATATTCCTCTCTCAGAAGGGTTCCTGATGCCTGGGTGAAGGGGGACTCCTTCAACAGCTACAGTCAGGACAGCATCTCAATGGAATGAAAGACTTCTTAATAAAGTCCAATAAATTTTTAGGGCACACAAGGTTAAGTCAAAAATGTCACCATGTTTAGAAAATAAGCCCATCTGTGGCTCACAGAGCAGGTATCTCAGGCAATGTGCTAATAACACGTCTAGGACGTGGTGGTGTCAAAAATCACAGCAGAGGTGCTTGGAATCTGAGTGAAGGAAGATGGGTGGAGAAAATCTTTGTCTTTGCTTTACTAAAAATGTCAACCAATCCAAATTAGTTGTCTGGAACCCATGACCTGTGTACTGGAACTTACCTGGGAAAAATGTCCCACCCAACGTTAGCTCCAGCACTATATTTTACCATAAAACAGAGTAGGAGAGTCTGGCTGTGTATTCCATCCACTTTTAGAGAGGCAGTGGCACTACTGCTTTCGTGAAAACTGGTCAAGTTTGGGAATTCGCCAGCGTGTTAGCGTCCTTGTGGCTTCTTTCTTATGCATCCAGCATATTCAAAGATCACCAGTGCTTAATTGAGAATAGGTTTGGCTGGGCAATGAGGCCTCCACTGCTTTGCTACTTCTGAAAATTATTTTAGCAAAGGGTGTCCAGGGGCATAGAACACTTAACATTCTTTCACTCAACATACACTCGCAGAGAGAAACTTCTATTGTGCTGGGCAGCTTTGTAGGAGGCACAGTGGGCAGATGCAGAAAACAAAACCAATAAAGTTCGTCCTTTCACTGTTTTTACCTTCCTGTTATTTTTTAGGGCTATAGCTTGGAAGCAGAAAATAACTAAATAAGAATTACATAAATACTAGAGGAGACAGATGGGAGCCCTACGAAGAAAACTGAAGCAGGGTAAAGGAACAGAGGGACACAAGTAGTGCTATTTTAGTAGTCGGGAAAGGTCTTAGGAAGCAAATATGAGTAGAAACCTGAATGAAATGAGGGGGTGTTCTGGAGAAACAGTGGCACAGGAAGAGCAGGAGCAGACTGACAAGACGGGAAGAAGCTGATGGAGGAGACTGGGATGGAATGGGTAGGGGGAGAGAGACAGATGAGGTCCGAGGAGGAGCTCGGTCAGATTGTGTGGAACCTGATGACCATCATAACTGCATTTATTTTGAAAGATGCATGAAGGTGGCAAGAACTTTTGAGCATGGGAGTAGCATGAGCTGACTTGTTTTGAAAGGACCCCCCAGGCTGCTGTGTAGAGAAGAGACAAGAGCATCCAGGCAAGAATGGCTGGTGACCTGGACTGGTGAGGTAAGGCACTTAGGGCACACTGGAGGTGGAGGCAACTGGACCGCTGCTGAACTGCATGTTGATTGTGAGAGACAAAAGTAAAACCTCTTTAGGCTCACAAGAGGATCAAGAACAAAGAGAAAGTATTGATGAGAAAAGAAAGGTTAAAAAAACCCCACTTTTCTGTACAGTGCCCTTGTATTTAATGTATAAAGAAATGACTGTCCTCAGTAGAATACTGACAACTTGTAGGAAAACTGCCGTCTGTAAGCTTCTCACCAGCCATATTGAAAACTTAAGAAAGAATTATATAAAGAAGGGACTGCATTAACAAAAAAGAGAACCTGTTGGCTGCACAAAGGAAGCAGTTGCAGACAAATGGAAGAATGAGGGGGTGTCAGGAAGATAAAGGAAAGGGAGTAAATGGGCCAGAGCACAGAGACTGAGGAGAGAGAAGTTCAAGTGAGAGTATAAGAAAGAGAGGCAGTAAAACTACAATGAGGGATCACCTCACACCAGTCAGAATGGCCATCGTTAAAAAGTCCACAAATGGTAAATGTTGGAGAGGGTGTGGAGAAAAGGGAACCCTCCTTCACTATTGGTTGGAATGTACTTTGGTGCAGCCATTATGGAAAACAGTATGGAGATTCCTTAAAAGACTGAAAATAGACTTACCACATGATGTACCAATCTCATTCCTGGGCATATATCTGGAAAGAACTCTAATTCAAAAAGTTATATGCATCCTAATGTTCATAGCAGCACTGTATACAATAGCCAAGACATGGAAACAACCTAAATGTCCACTGACAGATGATTGGATAAAGAAGCTGTGGTATATTTATACAATGGAATACTACTCAGCCATAAAAAAGAATAAAATCATGCCATTTGCAGCAACATGGATGGACATGGAGATTACCATACTAAGTGAAGTAAAACAGAAAAAAAATACCATATGATATCACTTATATGTGAATTCTCAAAAAGAAAAGGACACAAACTTATTTATAAAACAGAAACAGACTCACAGACACAGAAAACAAACTTAGGTTAACGGGGAAAAAGAGGATGGGGAGGGATAAATTGGGAGTTTGGGATTTGCAGATACTAACTACTACATATAAAATAGATAAACAACAAGGTCCTACTGTGTAGCACAGGGAACTATATTCAATACTTTGTAATAGTCTATAAGGAAAAATATGAAAATATATACGTATAAATGAATCACTATATTGTACGCTAGAAATTAACACATTATAAATTGACTATACTCCAATAAAAAAAAGATGCATCAAGAGGAATGCTGGAAATCCTAAAAGGTGCTAATAAGAAGCTTCAATTTGATGCAGATGTCAAAGGGTGTCAAGGAAAACTTACGGGAAGAGAACAGTTGACTCACAGCAGTAGGTTTAGAAAATTATTTTAGCAAAGGGTGTAGCTCAGGCAACACTCCCATTGACACTGGGCCAATGCATTGCATTAAAGGGCAATCTGTCAAAGCAAGTCACAGTTCTCTTTGAGTCTTAAGTAATTGTATAGTGTAGGACCTGGGAATTCTAAAGAAATAACAATATGCAAGTAATTGAAGTACTTTCATGAGAAATACACTTGCCATCATACCTCTCACACATACGTCATGAATACCACAGTGCATGAACCTTTAAATTTCCTGGGGGTCAACACTTCTTATAGATGCCATGGACTTGTTTTATTTGCTCCACACCTTCCCACTTCACTGCACCTGCTGCACCAGTCATCATTCTGTGTTTAATGGCCAGTCAGCCTCCAGGGCCTAGTAACAGATGGTGAACATCAGATCAGCTAGTGCATGTCAAATATTCTAAGTCCTACTTTAGCTTTTCAGGCAGACTTTGAAATTGAGATCATTTTATCTTCCGTTACTTTCCCCACCTTGCCCGTGGCTCTTGACAGCTGTGTTTTTGTCTGTTCCAACAGCTATTTATTCTGTGCCCAGTAGTGTGCCATATTACTGGGCAATGTCTATGGAAATTTCACAGCAATATGCAAGCTATTTAAGTCCACGTCTTAAAACTTTCTAAGATCCAAATATAGTGATAATGCTTTCTATGAGGCCTCAGAGAAATGCACAGCAAAACCCCTTTTTACACTTCAAGGGACCTTGAGTTCTCTATGGGGAGTAGATGCCCCAAAACACCATGGGCTTCAGGGAGGGACTGTTAAAAATCAACGTTAGCTGTGTCAGTTTCTGGTACACAGTACCATGTCCCAGTCATGCATATATATACATATATTTGTTTTCATATTCTTTTTCATTAAAGGTTATTACAAGATATTGAATTGTAACTGACTATACTTCAATTAAAAAAACAAAGTTTATGGTAAGGAAAAAAGTCAGTGTTAACTGTGGAGAAATGTGGGGATGCTACACAAATTTCCTTTAAAATAAAAGCAGTAAAAGCACCTTGAAAACAGTTTGGATTTGTTTCGTAGATGAGTATGGAGTCACTCAAAACACTGTTTGAAGGTTACAGATGAGAACGTGTATCTGTTCTTTAACAGGGAAAAACAACCTTAGAAAAAACCTACTCAGTGTTAAGAGTGGGAGGGGCTGAAGAGAGCAGCCCTCTGGAAGAGACAGAAGGGCAGAGGCAATTCAAGCAAATGTTCAGGGAGCAGGGGACATGTGACCCTTGGAAAATCTTTTGTTCTGGTAGCCTTGAAACAAATCAAAGGGAGTACTTAGAGAGAAGGATGGATCAGGTCAAAACTGGCTGTTACGGGTGGGGGCTTCACAGGAAAACCAATGACTTAGCGACTATCCAAAAGGAACACTGTGCTAGTCCAACATTCCTTTCTGATTCTTCAGGTCATCTGACCAAGAATCCAGCTCTTAGCTCATCGTCTACTGGCAAAGAAGAATGTTCATAAGGGCTCTCCCTTGGGATACATACACAATAGTGATGATAATCATTACTATTTATATAGCACTTTTTACTTTGCCTCAGAAAAGCCATCAAGTGTATTTCTATACTTTGTTCATCACAACATGCTTGTAACTCCTGTCTCTTTTGAATGTTGACCACAGACCAGGTGCTGACTTAGTGATGCCCCTCCAGCATCTCTTGTCATTCTTTCCAGCAACTACTCTACAGCGAAGAGGAGTGGAGCCAGGATTTGAAACCGTGACTCTGAGGCCAGACTGTGAACCCTTATCACTTAGCCTGTGCTGTCTCCATTTGGAAATAGCAACCCCTTTTAGGATTACCGGGGATTCTGTAGCTTGCCTGCTGTCACAGAGCCCAGCAGTATCAGAGCTGAGCTAAAGACTGGTTTTCATACCCACTTCTTCACTCCAGGATTTGCTGAGTACTTCCTAAAGCAGTTGCCTTATTTTATAAATCCAATGAGCAATTAAAATCTTTCCAACTTAGGATATGGAAAGCAGTTACAAAGAGAATCTGGAAATCCAGATTTTTATGTAAGAACGTTCCATTTTCTAAATGCTAGCAAATAATACAAATTTTCCTAAAATCAGTATCCAAGCCAGCACACTATCAACAAGTGGTTAATAGACAACACTAAACATACTTGGAAGCTCGATGTACTTATGTTCCTAACACTGTCTACCTTCCTTTCCTACATCGCCTTATTTTACCCCTGAAAGCGCAGTAGTCA
Organism: Vicugna pacos; assembly: GCF_048564905.1. Taxonomy (NCBI): domain Eukaryota; kingdom Metazoa; phylum Chordata; class Mammalia; order Artiodactyla; family Camelidae; genus Vicugna; species Vicugna pacos. The sequence continues at coordinate 46,420,902 of NC_132988.1, forward strand.
GCGCTGGGGTCAGGGCTAACCGGAGAATCCAGCATTCTCTCCCAGCACATGTTCCCAGCCGCTGCTTTCTTTTCAGGGGACAAATTGCCTAGTTAGTATTGTGGACAACGGTAGCAAGAACAGCTTATAGGTATGTAACAGTTTATAAAGCTTACAAATAAACACTCTATCATTTGATAAGTGGACAACTGAAAGGACAACCAAAATCAAAGCTCAAAATTTCCCAACAAGAATGGAAAGCAGGAATGGGAGTTTTCAAAGCAGGACCTGGAGAGTATATGGCTGGAATCAGCTTTGGTATGACTAACAAGCTAAAACTGCCATTGAATCGCCATCCCAGCCCATCTCACATTCTGCTGTGAAACAGAATTCAAATCAGAAAATTAACCATCATTTCTTTGAACATCTTGTCAATTTGTAAAAAATCAGTGTAAGATTCCACTGAACTTGTACTCTCATCTATACTGCTTACCAAAACATTCTCTCTATTGAGATAGCACACAGAATTACTAAACATGATGCAAAAGTGTAGAACACTCTTTGTGTACATTTAAAAAAATGTTCAATCATCCTGTCAGGGAAATGGAAATACAAACTGAAAAAAATAACTTCCCAATGTCACTGAGCTGGGGGCCAGAGGAAGTGAAGGTGGAGATTCGTCCAAATTATGACCAGTGTGCTTTACTTGTAAGTCAAGTTCTTTTATGTAATCTTTTAAAATGGTGCTATATGTCTTGTTGCTTTGCCGAAGTGGCCTAGAGAATGTGTCCGCTTCTGGGGGAATGATGATTTCTTATATTACAAACAGTGCTTTCCAGATGCCATCTATCCATTCATTTTTTTCATTCATTCACTATGGTTGGCTCCTTAAAGAGGAAAATGAGGCTGACTGCGAGTTCAGATTTTGTTTAATGACTCTATATAATGACCACAATTTGCTAGTTAAAAATAAGCCACAACTTTTAGTTTGTAACTGGTTTCCATATCCTAAGTTGGAAAGATTTTAATTGCTTATTGGATTTATATAATTACTAAAGGTTGTAAAGTATTTGAAACAACTTTAAAAAAAAAGTACCTGGCTGTGCTGGATGGTCTTCCTTTGCCCTCCTATGTCCCAGGAAACTGAACAATATCAACTGTGGTCAGTGTGCTCCTTATATCTCGGGCTGCTTGTTGGGTTTGGCCACAGGGAGACAACTGAGGAAGATCTGGGAATGAGAACAAAAGGCTCAGAATAAATCTCTTCTTGGCTCTTGACATGATGTGGCAGTGTCTGGTGGGTGTGGCAGTGTCTGGTGGGTGTGGCAGTGTCTGGTGGTGGCGGTATTCCTCCACCAAAGGCCACAGACAGGGATGAGCACCCTTCCTCCAACTGCTCTCCAGGGTTGAGCAATGACTCCTCCAGGAGTGGCGATGCTAACTCTTGCTGATCCTAGCCCTGAGCATATCAGTACTCCTCATCGCTTCTTCCTGACACTGCCTACACCATTGCAAATAGTACTTCATCCATCTCTTCTCAGTGACCTGTCTCTGCCTGCCATCTGCTTCCTGCCAGGACCCTGACTGATACCTGCCCTAGGTCCAACTGTTAATCTGCTTTTCCTTTTCACTGTTCTCCTTCAGTCTATGAAAGTCAAGATATAACATCATAAAGATGGTAAATTATCAAGGCCAGGGCTTCATCTAGCTTCCAAGTATGTTTAGTGTTGTCTATTAACCATTTGAATTTAGGGTAATGGCTTGGATACTGATTTTTGGAAAATTTGTATTATTTGCTAGCATTCAGAAAATGGAAAGTTCTTACATAAAAATCCAGATCTCCATTCTCTTGAAAAACAAAACACAGCACCCTGAACTGCAGGGGACACTGGGCCTGCATTTCTGCCCATCAGCTGCTGACTAAGGGAGCGGGAGTGCTCTTATTCTTTCCAATTTCCGCCACCCCCGGATCTGAGTTTCAGTTGCTATTTTTGTTTTTTAATTGAGCTTGGGATTTTTTTTCTTATTGTTCACTAAGAAAAAAATGAAATATCACACATTGCTCTGGTACAGATAACTCCAGTCTCCCACTACCCTCAGAATTGCCTCTAACTCCCATGTGATGTGGCCTCTGCCCAGCCTCTTGACCCCATCTCCCATCTCTCTCCCCTGCTCCCACTCCACTCAAGCTTTTTTTTTTCTGTTCCTTGAACTTACCAAGGTTGTTCTCACCAAACTCATCCTTCCTTCAGTCCTTTTGCCTAGTATAGTTTCCAGACACACACCTGACCTGAACTTCACATGGCTTGCTTCCTTAATTCACAGAGGTCCAACAAAGCTCTCCTTTCAAAAAGGTCTTCTCTCTGGAAGCTGCAGGTCTCCATTCTGAGAGGAGGATCTCACATGCGTGCACACAACTCTAGTATCTTGTTCTTTCTTCTGGATCCTCTATTTTTTTCCCAGTCTCCAGCACCACTATCTCTCAGGCTTCTCCAGCGCCAAATCCATAAACTGCAGAGCAAGTAAGCTAATACCGCGTGGCCTCTGCATGATCCAGACTGTGAATGTTGCTTCAGCCCTAGGATTAAGGGGTAGGAGAGTTGCTGTGAGGTATTAAAACCAGATGGTGTTATTTTAATTAGAGTAACGGGGCTTCTTGATCAGGACAAGAGTACTAATAAAGCCAGGATATATTATGACCATTATTTAAAAAATCGGCAAAGCTATTACTTCAAAGTATTTTTGAAATTCTTCTATAGAGATATCTTTTTTCATTAACATGCACATGTATGTGAGCCTTTTCCAAATTTCCTTCCATAATCTTTTTTTTTTAATTTGTTCAATGAAGAGACAAAAGTCATAAATGTCTTAAAAGGCACATAGTTTCGGTGCTTCATTTTTGGGGCTGTGGGTGTACGTGTGTATGTATTTTCTGTGTGAATAAGGTGTGTTTCCTCAGAAATAAATACAATAAAAGACAAATCCTCCCTTTGGAACCATTAACCACAAAAGATTCCTACGAGAAAAGTGAAATTTAATTTGGGAGGGATGAATGGAACAATCTGGTCCCGTAAGTAGTTGCAATATACTTAACTCTATTCCAATCATTGTAATAACTCACACCCACTCTTTATCCTTTTCACTTGCCTGTGTTTTAGCACTTCTAGGGATGTCTCTAGAGACCTGAGCATTCTTTCCATGTTTCTGACACTTATGCTTATACGTATTGGGGCTGATCCTCTCTCCTCCATTAGATTTTAAATTTATGGTGCACCAAGAACTTTATAACTCCCCGCTCTGCTTAGGAGACCCACAGCTGAAGTCTTACCTCCTCCATGAACTCTTGTTTAGACCCCTCTGACCCCTGGTGATCCTTTCCTTCTCCAAATTCATATTGCATTTTTCATTGCATCACATCCCGCAGCACTTTCTGTAATAACATTTACTGAGCACTTGTTACATGACTCACACTCCTCTGTACTTTATATGCATTAATAAATTTAATTCTCACAATGACCCTATGCATCAGGTATGGTCTTTATGCCAATTCAATAGATCAGATTAAAATATCTGCTCAAGCCATACAGCCAGTAAATGCTATCACACACTAAGATTTCTGAATTTAGAAACATTCTTTCTAACCATTCTGCTTGATCATGTTACACTATCTCCCACATATAAAATGTCCATTCATATAGGAAGTATGTCTTATACATTAGTTGAGACTTGGCCAAATGTCATACCGTCCTCACACAGTCCCTACGGTGCCCAGGTCTGTTATATGGGAGGCACTCAATAAATACATCTTCACAAATTCAGAAGCTGTTGTTGGAACTAAACAGTCCTCACGAGTCTCTACCATCCTACGTCAGCTCACCTAGCTGCATGTAGCCAAGTTTTTAAAATCTATGAGATTTGAGCATTTCTATTTTTGAAATCATCAGAATATCCCAAGGAAATGGATTTATGTTGTGTAATTGAGGTTATTCTTTTTAGGATCTAAGGAAGGAAAGCTGAGCTCACAAAAGCTTCCATTCACCCCATCTGAGCAGAAACAACATGCCTTTCTGGTGAAGAATGAGTTACAGTATAACCAGAAATACTTCACCTTAATTTATTCTGTGGGGAGAAAAAGGAATTAAGAGAGAAAAGAAATGCACACAATATTCATTAAGCTTCTCTTTATCTTCTTGTCCAAATTTACCTTAAAACTGTACTTTAAAGCAATTTTAAGATATCAGTTACAAGAAACCAGGATTTCTGGGTTTCTTTCTGTGTCCTCGCACAGGAGTTCTTAGAACTCTATGGTGTTAACAGACAGACTTCAGGGTGTTCAAAAACCTTATAAAATTCTTCGCAAAATTTTGTGCGTCTGTTGTGTTTAGTTGAGAGGGTTCATGGCTTTCAACAGTTTCTCAAGGGAGCTTTGACCTATCCCCTCAAAACAAGAGACCAATAAGATCTATTACTCTCCTGACGATTACAGTATATCACAAATAACCTGAAAACTATTCATTTGCCCATGATGAGACAGAATAACTGAAATTATCTTTCACAGAATATTAAACTTCTATGAAAGATAATTTTTAGGTTTTAATATAGGGAAGTGAAAACAAAATTGTTCATATTTAACAGTAGCCATTCTCTGGACTATTTTATACTTTAAAAACGTTTGAGGACCTCCAAAGTGCTTTTGTTTATGTGGAATGTATCTGTGAATATTTACCGTATTAGGAATTGAAGCAAAAACTCTTTAAATGCATGCATATACAAGCACACCTTCCATTAGCCTTCGGAGTAACGGCACCATCAGAATGATGGTCATGTGGCCACTGGAAAACTCCACTGTGCGATCAAGAAGAGAATGAGATCCAAAAGGCAAATACAGTTTTTGTTTTATTATGAAAATAGTTTCACTCTGCAGCCCCCTGAAGGGTCTAAGGGACGCTTAAGTGTACTCAGATGACATGCTGCTCTAAAGAAACTAAAATCTATCATCGGTACTGTTTTCCCATTTCATTTGGGCTTTTGGAAAGCTGAGGTCTAAATGTGAGACTCATCTCCAGGAAATGAAGTGAACTTTATAAATGTGTTAACACCATGCTCTCTCTAATTCCACTCCTTAGTTTTTCTTTGCCTTACTTCTATCATGTATTTATTTCATCTCACTATACTGCATGCACATTTACAAATCCCCTTAAGTCCTTTTTTGGAACAAGATAGCACTGAAAGAAATAAACAAACAAAATAAGCACTAAATCTCCATAAAATGCTAAGTTGGGGGTAGTTTTTTAAGTAATTTATTCTGAAATTACTAAGTTCAGTGTCATGATACTATTTGAAAATCTATAACTTTTAGTAAGTTAAAAAATTGTAAAATGGAATGATTTTAAAACTAGGAGTTTCAGTGTTTTAGTCAAGTCTCATCTTTTTACAGAGGAGGAAAGTGAAGCAATGCTTTGTTTCAGTTACTTCAACTATTGAGTATTTTCTAAAAAGATTCCTTTAGTTCTGAATATAGAGATTACCTTGATAGGAATAAGGTATTTTACCTTATTACCTGTGAAGAACACTTGATAATTCTCTTACACAAATGAGCTATGACGCCACTGGCCTTATGTGCGCTCAATCTGTGATGGCTAATGTCCAACATGCCCAAGAAGTGGAGGTCACGAGTGGCAGCGGGGACAAAAGCAGCAATCAGCGTCTGTCTGTTCATCACTGACAACAAATTACCATACCTTTCATGTCCAACTGGTGGCCTTCCTTCCCTGCCAGTAGCCTATTGTTAAAGATAAATGTTTGAAAACAGGAGATTTCTCCCATGAAACCATAAATCCGTGTTTGTGGTATTGTCTAATCTCTGTTGTGGGAATGGATCTGACATCACCATGTGAAAATTATGACTTCTTTCAACTCGAAACCAGGATGTGGACAACGATGAAGAAAAGTTTCCTCTTCATGTTCAGGCAAATGTCACAACTGTGTGTAATTCTGTTGCCCATGTTGAGAGGCAAATGGACTCAGGGTTTACTATCCTTTAATTAGAATTATCTTCCAGGAGAGGTCATGGTTTATGGGCTCACTAAAGCAATTGAACTGAGCCCTGACTTCCTCTCTAGCTAATCCTGAGCTGGAGAATGCAAATGTCATCACTGTAATATTACAAGTCATGGAAACAACCCAGAAGAGAGGATTTTCATCCAAGGGTTCAAATCAAGTCCATACTTCCACGTCCCCAATCACTTCCCCATGTTCCTTCATCAAACACTTCCAGTGTACATCACACCTTGCTGGAAATATCCCTTAAATTCCACTCGTTAGAGTGACAGGATGCAAAAGTTGTGCTTTATGGTAGGAAAACAACCCGCCACCTACTTATCTGTGCACCCCTTCTTCAATCCCTGACAACACCCTCCAAGAAAACAGTATTGCTTTCTTTATCATCCCTTCTTTTTTTAAAACATCTGAGCATATTTTGGAAGCAATGACATCATGCACTAACCTCCCTCTCTCAAAGAGCATGCAACCTTTCAGGCAAGTTGCTCACAGCAAACATTAACCATGCACCCTAACGCTTCCCTGCACAAGGGTAACCATCTCCACATCACTGCAGAGAAGTTCGCTTACAGAAGGTCAGTCCAGGATCTGATGGTGCAGCTGGGAATAGAAGCCAGAAGCGCCAGCTCTCTGTGAAGTGTTCCAGCTAGAAAATACTAGGCCTGTTTCCGGGGGGGAAGAAAGCCCACTCTGGGAACAGGCTGATGATCTGGCTAAGGGGAGGGTGGTCAGAGTGTCCTCAGCCCCGAGTGAGCACTGTTTCAGACACCTTCACAGTGGTTCTTAAGCAGGTGTGACCTTTGCTGAGTGACTATTTCTATCAGCACAAAGACGATTCTGCTTCGTGTTTGACAGTAATATAAAAGGCAGTTTTCTTATTTTAAAACAGAATTAAAGACTGGAGAAGTACCACTCTGTCTGGAAAATCCCAAACACATTCCTTGACCTATGAAACAAATCAAAACAAAACCAAAACAAGCCAAAAAACCCATTGTGAACCTCTATGAACATCAGGCAAAATTACATTCACCTTTTCTTCTGAGGAATTAATACATTTTGTTGCTGTGAGTTGACAGGTATTTTGGGCAGCTGCTTTAGGTGGTACTGGTAAACTTAAATACTTTGAACTTATTCAGACCTGGAACCTGAAAGCTTCAGTGCATCCCCCACTATGTCTTCTCTCCGCCCTTCCATCCACCAGCAGGGTCTAGCTCAGCATCACCAGGGGAAAAACACTCAGTTAAAATAAAAACATAATTTGTTTTCCATCTGTATTTCCAGCTCAAAACAGGTTCTCAACAAATATTTGTTGACTATGTAATGAAAATTCTTGTCAAAACCTGTGCCTATGAAGGATGACCATTTCCCATGCTTATTTTTTTTTTTTGGAAAAAAAATGCATTTCTAGAGAGAATGGGTAATTGATGTAATACTGGAGAATAACTTGATAACATCTGCTGCAAAAATATTTTGAAATTTATCATTACTCATTCAGGCACAGGTGTCTTACACTGAATTAAATGTGTCCTTCAACTTGATTTTACTTTCCCATCCTGCATAACTATTCTCCATTGGCATAACTCTGCTTGGTCAAGGCAATGAAGCCAATGTGTTCATTCAAGTTTTAATTTTTCAGAAAGTCAGAGTCCAAGGTAGGAGTCAGAAATTCTTCCTTATAAAAATGGAGCAAGTGGGTTAGATTTTAAGGTAACTTTTTATTCTTATTTGTAAAGTTTCCCTATAAATTAACTCCTCCTAAATAAGGCTTAATTTCCTTAACTGAAATAATTATACAGAAATAAGCAGACATTTGTCAAACAGAAGCCTACATTAGTCCAGTACACAGTGACATACAAACTTGTAAGAAGAAGTGATAAACACAAGTTAATTATCAGGACAATGGGAAGGGGTCAGAGGGAGACAAAAAAATCCAAAAACACAAATTTTTAAGTTAGTAACCTTTCACCTACCTCACATTGGTCGGAATCCAATACTGACCAGAGGGACTGGAATTCATTCTGATGATGTGATGGTAAAAAGTTGTGAGTTCAATGAGTCTGGTGGTCTTGGCACTATTCCCAGAGAACTCGAGTTCCCAGCACATAACTAAAGGACCTCAACTTTGGTCCAACTGGCAATCTTTGTTCTGTCAAAAAAGACTCAGGGTGGAAATGGGCCATGGGGACAGTTTTTTCTTCCTACTGACAGACTTCATCTCTGAATGAGTGGAGGGAAGTCTGATGGTCATTTTTAGAGAAGCAGTGGCCTGGACCCTATTCTCAGTCTGACCTGTGACTGCAGTGGACTTGCTTTTTAAAGGAGTCCTTCCCAAAACCTAACGCTATCTTTGGGGAACATAAAGGAACATAAAATTTATCACTTGGAAAGATAGACTAATTTCACGTGCAGCCTTCATATCTGAGTCCTCAAGGAGAAATGATGAATAAGCTGAGAAATTTTATTCAGCAGAACTATTCCCTTGGGCATGGGGAAGAGGGAGCCCTGGTCATCTTTATTAGGTACTATGCACCTGAAGGCTCCCAGACAGAGGGAGGGAACATGCACAACCTTACTGTAAAATGCTTGAAAAATCCTTTAGAAAGCTTATTAGTGCATTAATACACAGGGGTTTCGCTCTGATTGCCTGATATGGAAATTCCAGCTGCTCATCTTTAAAAGCTCACACTTTCCATTATAAAGTGATTTTTGCACTGTTTTCCTCTTTCTTTTCATTCGTGGTACTCCTCTATAGAGTCCTTACATAGTCCCTATGGTTTCTAAAATTACTAAAGCAAGAAACGCTTCCCATAGTCATTGTAAGTGGTTGGGGTGAATGATTCTTGTTCGTGCATCAAGGTCCAAAAATACATGAAAAAAATGCAAGCTAGGTTATGGTGAAGTGATTCTAGTCTCTCAAATTGTACCAAATGGATTATCTACACGAAAATGACGCAAAGCTCAGAAGTTCCTTGCGGGGGGGGGGGGGGGGGTCGGGGGGTGTCAGTCCCAATGTGAAAAGAATGTGAGCAATCAGAAAATGTATTATGAAGTTAATTCCATAATAGAGAGGCAAAGGAGCCCTTAGACAGTATTCACAAAGGGAACACACACACACACACACACAAAGCAAGAAAATAAAAGATAAAAACTCAGTCAGGTCTTCCAACTTGTATTGTATTTGCCCTCTTGGTAAAATCTGACACTGTTTTCCATGCCTTCTGTCTTGAAATATTGTGATCTCCTATCTAGGCTCCTACTCTGATATCCTTCTGCCTGGAAAATTGGGTATTTTTCAGGGACCTGGATCCCCTCTCTTTCATATTCTTCAGACTCTCCCAGGGATATCCTGTCCTACTGTTTGGCTTTAGATTCCATCTACTTGATAATAACCCTGATTTGGTCAGGGTTTGTTTAGAAGTCAGTGGCAGAAACTCAAATTAAAGCAAAAGAATTTCAAATAGGGTACTTATTGACTCACACAACTGAAAAATCTAGACGTAGCTATTAAAGTGCTCAATGTATTCATTCGCTTACCAGTTTTTTTGTTTAACTTAAAAGTTACTGGAAGCCAAGAATTATTTGAGGATTAGGGATAGAAAACTGAACTATACAGACAACACTCTCTGACATCATATAGCTTACAACAAGCAAATACATAAAATAGTTTTAAAATCACACCTACTAATGCTAGATAGATGGTAAGTGACAGGGAGAAAAATAAACCATGGAAGGGAGACAGGGAGGGCTGCTACTGGAAGCAGTTAGTCAGGGAAACTTCTCCCTGAGAAAGCAATATTTGACTCCAGATCTAAAGGAGATGAAGGAGTAATTCATGTGGACAGCCAGAGAAAGAACATTCTGGACAGAGGAAACAGCAAGTGCAAATGCCCTAGGGTAGGATAAGCCTAGAGAGTGTGAGAACCACAGGGAGTCCAAGGTAACTGTGGAAGAGTCACAAACGGAAGCAAAGAGGCAGCCAGTGGGCAGACCATTTAGTGCCTTTCGGGCTTCTTTTGGGACCCCTGCTCTTTACTTTGAATGAAATCTAGACCGTTGCTGTGTTTTGAGAAGAGTGTCATGACCTAACTTAGATTTGGATGAGATTATTCTGATGGCCAGAACAAGGGAAGCAAAGTTGGAATCAGGAAAACCAGCTGACGGCTGCATCATCCCCAAACTAAAGGACTTAAAACCCCAAGCATTAATTATCCCTCACGAGTCTCCAGGTAGTCTGGATGTTTTCTTTGTCTGGTCTCAAACTGAGCCTACCCATGTATCTGTGGTTGGCTACAGGGAGCTCTGCTGACCTTGGCCTCCCATACTTTGGAAGACTAGCTCACTGTAGGTCCGCCTTGGATGGTCTCAGCTGGGATGGCTGGCATCTCCTCTGTATGTTGCCTCATTCTCCAGCAGGCCTGCCTGGGCTTATTCATGTGGTGGAGGCAGGGTTTCAAGAGACAGCAGGAGCGTGCAAACTTTGTAAGCTGACCACAGGACTGGCACAGTCACCTCTGCCACATTCTGTTGGCCAAGCAAGTCACAAGGCTAGTCAAGATTCAAGGAGCAGGGAAGTAATTCTATCAATTTATAAGAAAAGCAGAAAAACCATGTTCCAAACGTATTCTGGGATGCTAATGATCCACAACAGAGTATTTTTTTTAAATAGGTGACTGAATTCTACATATTTTGAAGAAAGAGCTAAGATAACTTACTGAAGAACAGTGGACAGTGAATGAGAAAGAAAACTGTACTTATTACCTTTCTGCCTCCCTTGCAAACACTAGATGACCTTGCATGTTTCCTATCACAGTGGATGGTACCACCACCCCTCCATTTGCCCAAGTGAAAATGCTGGAAGTCATCATTTATTTCTACTTTCCCCTACATTCAGTGAGTCATTAAGTCCTATAAATTCTCTATTCTGAGTATTTATTAGTTTGGGGCCACAATCCACAGGACTATTTCAGCAGTTCCCTGACAGACAGTTCATCTCTATTCTCATCCCTTGCTAATCTACCCTTTGTTTGAATTCATTTTTCATGTTGCAGGCAGTGATATTTTCACAACAAAATAGAATTATATGATTTCCTTGACTTCTGTCCTATAATCAGTCCCTATTACTCTTAGAATAACACAGCTTGGAAGGTTCCTGCTTATCTCTCCAGTTTACTGTTTTGTTACTTTTTACCACTTAGACCGTGTTCTCAGCATCCTAAACACATTCACAGTTCCCATAAGGAACTCACCATTTCCCTCTCATCTTGAACTGAATATTCTGGTTCTTTTTCCTAGAATATATATTTTTTAAGAGAGATCTCATTTCTTTCAGGAAGTATTTTGACCCTTCCTTCCCCTGGTCTGGGATGCTACTCTTCTTCTTTACCGTCCTTACAGTTACACAGTTTACACTGCATTTTATTGACTATGTAATTGCCAGGAATCAATCACTAGATTATAAATTTCAAGAGAGTAATAATTATGTCTGTTTTGGTCACTACTTTCTCCCTGAATAATTGGTCCAAACTAATCAAAGTATCATATGATTCAATGAATCAGAGAACTCTGACTTTAAGTCTTTTTGTAAAGAAAAATTTAATCACTACACAAATAGGCATAAATTTCATGAATGTTGTTATCCTTTTAGTATTATGGAGTTAACTACTGAAAAGTTGGTATAGGAGACATCACCAAGACTAATCTGTATATGTAAGAAAGAATGAGAAAAGAGTTATCACAGTGGGAGCCCATTTTTCAAAAAATCAGGATGGGCAAATTCTCATTTTATTAGCAAAGGATCAGTGGAGGCAGCAGAGATGTAATGAGTGTTATGGAAAATTTATGATAGTTATTTTATCTTAGCCAACTGTAGGAGGAGCTAGGAAATGAAGGTCTGGAATGCAGAGCTAGAGGATAAGGGATGGCATTGCCAACCAGTTACTCTAGAAGCCAAGTCCATACAGCTGTTAAAGCGAGTCCGCCTAGTGGGAGCTTGTGGCTAGCTCTGCAGAAAGCTCTCCTATAGCTCCCACCTCTATGGGGTCATGGTCAAGTGCATCTGCTGGTGGCCTGAGGCCACTGTTGATCAGCAGGACCTGAAGCAGAAAAGACCTAAACACAGAAAAGAAGACAAAGAGAATAAATTGGACCTGATGGGTATCTCTAAATCTGTCCCTTTAAAGAGGAGTTTGAACATACTTTCCAGCTTAACAAATCTGATCAGCATCTACCACTGGCTGCTAGAGGCTTTCTTTGGATTCTAGAGAAATGTATGGCTTTATTTTCCCACCAAGCCTGAACCTGGAAACAAAAGGACAGATTTATACATTCAGTTGCCATGTAAAGCAGGGTGACCCGAGGCAGCTGTAGTATAAAGAAGTGGGTAAAAATGCCAAGAAGCCTACGTATGAATGCCAAGTAATCTTGAATATCAAGTAAATTGATGAGGTATGGGAGAGAGAATGAGGTCAAAACTTGATTATAAGGGTTTTAAGAATAGAAAACATTTTGCCAAGAAATAAAATACAAAAATGTTTAGACTAGGTTTCAATTATAGTTAGAAATCTTAAATACAATGAATTAGGAACTTTATGCTTATCTTACAGGCTTGGCATGCAAACTAAATGTCCAATAGAAGATGTCAAGAGTTAGCGAATTTTAATACAGGTGTCTCTGTTGCTGGTGTTGAGGATACACTCTGTAACACTGAATCCTATGGGAACATCTTCCTTTTTGACCCCTTTGCCCAATTTCTAACAAGATCTTGGCTTCCTCCCACAAACTCTCTTCCACAGTCTCAGAGCTTCTTGCCAGAGGATACTGGGAAACTACTTGATCTCGCAACACTCTCTCTGCAAAGATTATGTCTTCATGCATGATACAGCCTTTTAAAACTACTAAGTAGAATATCTAACATGCCAACCTGAAGCATCTGCATCTGGATGCTGTTCCCAATGTCCTAGCCTTCCCAAACACAAGCAATACCAAGCAAAATGGCAAAGAAGTTCATCGAACCAACAACAAAAGAATCATATCAAATACAACTTCAACCGCCCCTTATTTTGAGCTATATAAAGTCAATTTCCAGAAATTGTAGCAAAGTCATTATTTCCTGGCAGTCAGCCAATAAAGCTTCAGCTATGCTGAGGTAGTCTCAGAACACTCTTAACAGATAAATGGCAAACTTTAAATGTAATTCCCATAATGGAATTAAATGTGGATTTTCCAAAATCACCTCCCTTTTGCTAGATAGAACTTCATATAAACGACCTTGGAGAGGCATCTATCAAGTAGATTCGAAGTCCACCTTTGCTACTTCTTTTCAAAACCAGTGTGGGAAGCTTAATGTTTCCTCCAATTCATTCCCACCACCATTTCCCTTGCATCTCAACCCAGGAGAGGCTCCTTCTTTGTCCCTACTATATTCTTCCAAATAGATGTGCTTTAATCCTGTCATTTAACTCCCTTTCAGGGCCCTTTCTGCCATTTCCCCCCTTTTTTTCAGTTGCTAAGATTTTCTTCCTGGGCACATAAGCATCGAAGAGTCAGAGCAGAAGATTCTGTGGACAAACCTTCCTTACTACAGATCATTACTCATCTTCTGACTCAACAAGCCTGGAGGCTTAGAACTGTCTGTTTTAGTTACAATTAATTTTTAATAGAACTAAAACAACTGTGTTGAGAAATGGCATTAGCATGTGACATTCCAGTGACGCACAGGGGAGGGATGCTTGCCTTCATTTCACACAGCATACACTGTACAGAAGCTCAGATACACAGGTCTTAAAACTGAGTTTAAAGGTCCAACAAAATAACAAGGTAATAAGCATCTTTAATGGAAAATTGTATACTTAACTCAAATTAACCATTTTATGGAGTTAAATTCTGAAAGTTATTTCCAGACTTTCCATTGTGTTGAATGTTAGTCCAGAAAAGAAATTAAGAATGTTCATTATCAAAAAACTAAGAAAAATAAACTTTGAGAGTCTTTTAATTTTTATCCTTGAAAAAAAATCATAGTTCTTTATCTTTCAAAAAGTTTATTAGCTGTTTATTAATAGTTATTAGCTGATATCAGTGTGACTATTTTAAGAAAGAATTTGGCTGCCTTAGTGGAGTAGCTGACATTAAGCAAAAGAAAATTTAAGACTGAGGTAGCTGCCTCTACTGAATGAAGACATTATTCCCTGGAATTTACCTTTTCCCAAGAAACCAACGACCATCTTTGGACAAGTCTCAATGTCAGAGACTGATTTAAGGAGAGGATAAAAAGCGTAATACTTTAATATATTAAGGCATATGAGATGGGAAGCACAAATTTAGATTTCAAAGTTGGAATTAATGCAGATATAATTATTTTTGGAAAGATCAATCTCAAACCTTTATACTAAATCAAAGGAAAAAAGTTAACATCCCTAGCAGGTCACCAAGTAAATACACACATACAACTGAGACACACAGAATCTAGACTAACACCTTGAATATATTCCACTGAAACACTTTAACATTTTCTGAACTAAAATAAAGGAATTAAAGATGTCACCATATAATTCAGCACCCAAATTCTATTTAGAGGCCATATTAAGCAATGATGATACTATTTTATGAGTTAATCATAACACATGAAGCTTAACTTTAGAGCTCCAGAAAATCCAACCCTACTTGTAACAGGACACTAAACGTTCATCCAGCAGAGGGCAATGGTGCATACTTACAGCTCAGCTCTGACCCGGGAAGGGGAGAATCCGTGGGAAGGAAAGTGTGGGGCAGCCAACACACAAAGCACAATACAGTTAGAATTTATTATAAATATCCCCAAGGTTTGTTACTAACGGGAGATAAGCCATTTCAGATCCCTAAGGCTTACTGAGATGTTGGTAGAAAGAGCCAAAAAAGCGGGTGGGGGGGGGGTCAGCTTCTGAAATGCTTTGTCTCAAATTACAAAATCAGCTGATTTAACAGTGGTGAGAATTATGCAGCTCTCTCTCTTTTAACCTTTTAAACTCTGTTTCTTACTTTTTTCACTTAATACTATTAAAAATCATCTTGTCATATTATTGTATGCAACAAAAAAATAGTGGTAACTAATATTGGGTATTTATAATTTTGTCAGGTACTGTCAAAGTTTTTATACACACTGTGTGTTATGGGCTGAATATTTATGTTCCTCCAAAATTCATATGTTGAAGACCTACCCCTCAATTGGATGGTATTACGGGCCTTTGAGAGGTAATTAGGATTAGATGAGGTCGGGAGGGTGGAGCCCCCATAAATGGGATCAGAGCCCTTCTAAGAATCACAAGGGCACTGGCTTCCTCTCTCTGCTCTCAGCCACGTGAGGATACAAGGAGAAGCAGTAATCAGTCAGAAGGCCCTCACCAGAACCTGACCATGCTAGCAACTTGGTTTCACACTTCCAGCCTCATGAACTGTGGGGAATAAATTTCTGTTGTTTATAAGCTCTCCAGTCTACGGTTATAGCAGCACAAAGGGACTAAGATGCTATATTAACTTATTTATTTTCTCAGTAACTCTACTGTATGTGTATTATTATTATTTCCATTTAAAGGTGAATAAACCTCTAGCTTATTGCTCCTCACTGGTGAATCATCTTTTAGAGTATTTCCTCGACCACATGCTTATATATTAATGAACTGCAGAGGTATAATGACCTCTGACTCGCCACTATGGCCAACCCTACTGCAGTGAACCAATCAAATTTTCCTCCCATCCCGAGCAGTGAAATATATAGTCACATGTGTGATTCCGTGGTCTGAAGGTACACCAATACTTAATTTCACTACATTTTATATACTTTTAAATGTGTTTATTAATTTCCATTTTGCTCATTGTTAATGAGTTGTATCATTTCTCTCAATAAACTTGTTAGCCGTTTGATTAGTCGAGGATTTCCCATATGCCATCCCAAAATAATTAATTTTATTTGATCAGTTTTCACCTTAGGGTTCTCTTTTGAGGTCTTATTCAGGAAGACTCCCCTAACCCTGGATCACAAAGATACACTTTAATATTCTATTCCATTAGCCTATGGTATTACCTTTCACATTAAGGTTATAAACCACATGAAACCCACTTCTGCATATGGTGCATTAGGGATTGAGCTGTATTTTTCTCCATATGGTGAACAGTTTTCCCAAGCATTTGGGAGTGACAAGTTATCAACTAAGTTTATATGTGTGTGTGTGTGTATAAACACATATCTCTTTCTAAACTCTCAATGGTGTTCTCTTGGTCTACTTTTGTGTTCATGTTAGTTTCATAATATTTTCATTACTATGGCTTTACTATATTGTAATATTGTCAATGTGTGTTAGGATATGTTTTACAAACAGTGAAATTCATCTTCTGAGGTAGAGTTCGATGATTTTTGACAAACACATTAAGTCAATGTAACTACTACCACCATACCAAGCTATTGAGAAGAATTTGTCACCTCCTCCACAAATACCCTCATTCTCCTTTGTAGTCAACATATATTTCCAGCCTAGACTCTGGCAACCTCTGATCTGTTTTTTGTCCCTCTAGATTTGCCTTTTCCAGAATTTCATACAAATGGAATCATGTAGCATGTAGCCTTTTGAGAATGGCTTCCTTCACTTAGCATGATTCATTTGAGACAATCCATGTTACATGTATCAGTAGCTTATTCTTTGTTATTGGTGAGTAGTAAGCTATCTTTTGAATATACCATTTATCATTTAAAGAGTATTTATGCTATTTTCCATTTTTGGTGATTATGAATAAAGCTACAATAAATATTCACACACAGGTTTTTGTATGAACACGATTTCCGGGTTATATGTTTAAGTTTATAAGAAACAGCTGAACTGTTTTCCAAAGTGACAGTTACACTATCAGCATTCTCATCAGCAATGTGTGAGATTTCCAGGTGCGATGCACCCTTTCCAGCAACTAATACTGTCATTTACTTTTTTTTTTCAATTTTTTTTCCAGTCATTTCAATAGGTGTGTACTGGTATCTGTCATTTCAATTTACTTTCTGGTTATGACTAATGATATTAAGGGTTTTCTCATGTTTTCTTGCCATTCTTATATCTTATTTTGTAAAGTGTCTGTTAAAGCTGTTTGCCTCTACTTTTTAACTGGGTTTTCTGTTTACTTATTCCTGCATTTTGAGAATTTTTTTTAAATATAGCCTGAATACATGTGTTTCACAAATAGTTTTCTTCCAGTCTGTTGCTTTGACATTTACTTCATTAACTGTTTTAGAAGGGCAGAAAGTTTTAATTTTAAGTGAATCCAATGTATCAATTTTGTCTTTTATAGATAGTGCTTTTGGAGAGGTATGTAAAAAATATTTGCCTGTCTCAAAATCACAAAGATCTTTTTCTCATATGTTACCTTCTTAAAGTTTTATAACTTAGGGTTTTACAACAAGGACCACAGTCTATTTTGACTTCATTTTGGTATAGGTTGTGAGGTCAGGCTACTTTTATGTATACAAATATCCAATTGTTCCAGTGCCATTTGTTGAAAAGACTGTCCTTGCTCCATTAAATACCCTTTGTATAACAACTGACTATGTGGGTGAGTCTATTTCCACATTCTCTTTCTGTTCTGCTGTAATGTATATTCCCTCCTTCTGCCAATATCACTCTGCCCCAATTACCAAAATTTTAAAGTGAATCTTGAACTCAGATAGTGTGTTCTCTTTGTTTTTCTTTTTCAAGTTGTATTTGGATATTCTAGTTCCTTTGCTTTTCTATGTATATTTTAGAATAAATCTTTCTGTCTCAAAAATTTTGGGATTTTGGGGGGTATTCCAGTGAATATACATCATATCAAATTGGGAAGAATTAGTGTTTGGCGATACTGTGTCTTTGACTCTCTGGATGAAAAGGATCCTGGAGGATTTAGAGCATTTCCCACAGCAGCAGCCTGACCGCATTCAAGCCTGCACCACTGACAGGAGCTCTCTAGCTTTCCTGACTGGCTATCTTCGTGTGGATGCTCACTTGAGGTCTGTGGAGACAAGCTTACAAATTAATGCAAACTCCCCTTGTATCTGCAGCTTCATACTCGCCTTTCACACTTGCCCAAGGACTTTATAACTTCATAAACTTGCCCACACACAGCCTTCAGCAATTTGTAAATTGCAGATTCTTCCCACTCAATTGTAAGGCAGTGCTGTCTTTCTCTCATGCACAAACATGAGTTGGGGGCATCTATCTTTCTTGTAGATTAGGGGCAAATAGGTTCCTCTGTAATCTCAGCTCACTGAGAAACTGAAGAACAATAACAACTTCGTAGATGCTCTGGGATTTTTTTGCCAGAGTGAGAGTGATGCTATCTCCATCTGTCTATATCCTGGGGAGAAGAGCCGGAAACTATTACTATAGATTTATAATATGTTTTAATATCTGGTAATACATCCCTTCACTTTGCTATTAGTATCTTCCATGTAAATTCTTTCCACCTAAAAGTTTGTTAGAGTTTTAATTGGTTATACTGTGAAATAGGATTTATACAAAAAGATATCTGCACCTCCATGTTGACTGCAGCATTATCTATAATAGCCAAGAGATGGAAGCAACCTAAGTGTCCATCAATGGATGAATGGATAAAGAAAATGTGGGGTACACATATTTTTATACACACACACACACACACACATATATATATATATATATATATATATATATATATATATATATATATATATATATATATACACATATACACACATAATGGAATGTTATTCAGCCATAAAAAGATTGAGGTTTTTTGTGGTTACCAGAGATGGGGGATGGGAGAAGGAAGAAATGGTCAAAAGGTATAAACTTCTAGTTACAAGATAAATAAGTATCAGGGACACAATGTACAATTGATGACTATGGTTAACAATGCTGTATGATGTATATGAAAGTTGTTAAGATAGTAAATTATAAGAGTTTTCATCATAAGCAAAACTTTTTTTTTGGCTTTTTTACTGTATCTACACGAGATGGTGGATGCTAATTAAACTTATTGTGGTAACTGCTTTACAATATATGTAAGTCTACAATATATGTAAGTTAAACCATTATGCTGTACACCTAAAGCATACACAGTGATATATGTGAATTATATCTCAATAAAACTAGGGAAAAAAATAAGAATGAAATCTTGCCATTTGTAACAACATAGATGAAGTCTGAGGATATTATGCTAGGTGAGATAAGTTAGAAAGTCAAATACCATATGATCTCACTTATATGTGGAATCCTAAAAAAGATATTAAAAACTCATACATACAGAGAACAGTATGGTGGTATCAGAGATGGGAGGAGCTAAATTGGTTTTTTATTTTTAATTGTTTTTTTTAACAAAAGTTATATATTTTATAATTTATTTCTCTTATAGGTGGAATCCCACTATGTTTTACTTATTTTCTAGTTGATGCTGATAAAGATACCACTGATTTCCTAAGTTTAATTTTCTTTCAAGTGAATCCTCCTATTATTATTTAAAAGTTGCTTATTGTTGAATTATGTAAATAATAGATTTTTTTTCTTTCCTATCTTTAGGCTCTTTCTGCTTATTTCTCAAATGTTAGTGTCTTAGTTCACGTGGACTGCCATAACAAAATATCACAGACTGAGCAGCTTATAAACAGCAGACATTTGTTGCTTAGAGTTCTGGAGGCAGGAAGTCTGAGATCAAGGTGCCAACACAGTCAGGTCAGAGCCCTCTTCTGTGTCACAGACCCTCATTATATCCTCATAGAACACAAGTTAAGGGCGATACTGTCTTTTATAAAGAGGATGGCCTCCCAAAGGCCTAACCTACTAAGACCATCACATTGGGCATTTGGACTTTAACATACGAATTTGGGGGTGGGATTTGGGACACAACTTTTCAGATTCTAGCAGCTGGTAAGGATCTGCACTATTATGCTAAAAAGTAACCGTGATGATGGACATCCATATCCTTTTACTGATCATATGCATCTAAATTCATCTAAATTTCTTCCATTAAGAAGGATGCTTTCTTTCTGTAGGTTTAAGGTATCAGATTTATATTGTTAAGACAGTTTAACCTAGTCTTTGTTTTCTGAGACTTAAAAAAATCGTATATAGGTAATTAATTTTATGAAATGCTTTATCTGCATTGTTGTAAAACTCAAATAATTATGTGGTAAAAAAAAAAGATGGTTTAAAAAATAATAGTTTAAGATGTTGAACCATCCTTAGTTTCCCAGTGTATTCTGGACTTAGATAAAATGTACTTAACATATTTACTTCTAGATTTAAAATAAAAATGGTCTATCACGTACTCTTCTTAGACTGTTCTTAGCTGCTATTACAGAAGTGTTGTGGCAGCCTCATAAAATTTATTAGTGAACTTCTCTTTTTCTACTTCTTGAAACCAAATACATATGGTAGGTATTTCTGTTTATTGAAAGTTTAGCAAAATTCAGAAATAAAGCAATATAGACCTAGACCTGCACTTTTGGTGGGAGAGCAGGGGTAGGAGGAAAATGGTATATCTTTCACTTATCATTTCAATTTCTTTCAATTATTCAAGTTTTCTATACTGAGCTCTGGACATTAAATATACCAACTGCATTCCCAACCATTGTGATTTCCTCACAGATTTCCAAATGCCAGCTAGGGATTGCCTCTGGTTGAAAACAATGGGTCTCTATTATCAAATTTATTAGCATAGTTATATTATTCAATGCATTCTTATCTTGCTTTTTAAACTCTGTGTCCTGAGATTACTTTTCCCTTTCCTTGTACATTTTTGCTTTGCATCTTCCTTTTCGTACCTTAATAAATCTTGTCAAAGTTTTGATTTTTTTAAATCAGTCTTTTGCTTTGATCTTCTTCTTCTTCTCTCATTATTTATTTAAATTAATTTTGCTCTGATGTTTGCTGTATTCTTCTTGTTTCATTGGCTTTGTTCTGTTGCTCTTTTTAAGATGGAATTAGCCTCGTTTCAGTATTTCCCACTTTATGACTATCTGTACAAGGCTGTAACTTTCTTTCCAAATTCTGCTTTAGCTATGTACGATAAATTTTAACTGCAGTGTTTTCATTTTTGTTCAGCTCTTACCATTTTATAATTTCCCTAAAGATTTGCTCTTTAACTCAAGGGTTTTTTTCAAAGTACATTATTTAGCTTTTTCTAGACATCAGGGATTTTTAAAAAGTTCCTTTTAATTATTAATTTCTAATTTTATTGCTCTGTGATCAGAGAACAATATCAGTATAATATTCATTTTTAAAAAATATATTGAAGCTTCCATATGGCCTTGACACAATTTAGTTTTTGAGTACTTCTTATTTAGTCATGCAACAGTATTTAATAAATACTCTGTTTCTGGCACTCTTCTAAGCACTAGGGAAAAGTTAGTGAATAAAACAGACAGCATGTCTTTCCTCATGGAGCTTATATTCTACCAGAGGGAAAAAGATAATTAATAATAGCTAATAGAGAAATAGAAAGTTAGAAAGAGACAAATGCTATGGGAAGGAAAAAATGTAGAATTGGGTAAGGCAGATTGGCAATGCCAAATGGGGTAGGATTTCCATTTTAAACAGAATGATCAAGGTTGGGCTTTTTTGAAAGGTAGCATTTGGATAGAAAGCAAAAGGAGGTGAGCAAATTAATCACTAAGATATCTGGAAGAATATCATTTCAGGGAGAAGGGCCAGCACATGAGGTGTCCTGTAGTGGATGGACTCTTCAAGGAATGTGTGGTATTGGAGGCCAAATGATAGACAGTCTTGTAGACTATTGTAAAAACTCTGGCTTTAATTCAGAGATAGGAGTCATCAGAAGTTTTTGAACAGAGGAGTGGTATGATTCTCACATTTTAAACACCGGCTGTTGAGTGAGGTATCAACTGTGGGGTCAAGGATGGAAGGAAGGAGAAGAGTTAGGAGATGATAGCAATAATCAAGATAATCAGTGATGATGAATCACATCATGGCTATTGCAGTGGCGATAGCGAAGTATGACTGGACTGTGAGCATATTTTTAAGATGGTGCAAACAGGTTTCCTGATACATCAGATGTGAGGTGTGAGAGAAGAAAGGAATGTAGGTTATTCCCAGGTTGTGAGTAAAGCAGGTTTGGGGGAATGACAAATTTCAACAAGATGACTTTGAGAGTGGACTAATAAGCTAAATATTCAAGTCAGAAGAAATGTGTGGGCTGGATTTATAAATGTGGCAGATGTTTTTTAGATTGGATGAAAGATTGCTGAAAGTAAAGTTCTCCATGTATCTATTCCTTAGATATAGACATTATCTATATGTTTGCTTGAATATGTGTTCATGACTAGTATACTTAGTAGATGATAGCATGGAACCTGAAACCATAGTGCCAGAATTTTAATTCTGGTTTTGGCACTTTCTAGCTGTGGGCAAGTTGCTGAACCAATGGTGCCTCACTTTTCTCATCTATTAAATGTGGAAAGTAAGTGGTTGCTGTATCTTTGGGTTGTTATGATGTTTAAATGTGTTATAATATGTATCAGAACAGCACACAGTATATAATAATCACTTTATATGT
The DNA here is from genome assembly GCF_048564905.1 of Vicugna pacos. Taxonomy (NCBI): domain Eukaryota; kingdom Metazoa; phylum Chordata; class Mammalia; order Artiodactyla; family Camelidae; genus Vicugna; species Vicugna pacos. The sequence continues at coordinate 46,443,480 of NC_132988.1, forward strand.
GTTTGTTAATGTTAGTATTGTTAGCATTATACTCATTTTACCATCTTAAATCTCTTTTCTTTCAGAAATAGTTTTCGTTTCAAATTCCGGTTTGTTTGATTGTATGATTAGCTACCACGTATTTCCTTGTGTTCAGGATGTATTTTTCCTTTTGCTTGATTTGCATTTTCCATTAATTTAAATATGTCCTCCTACTGACAATATATTGCTGGACTTTTCTTCCTTGATTATATCAGATAATCTCTGCTTTTTTTTTCCAATTGATGAGTATGTTTCATTTAGATTTCTTGTAGTATTTGTTATACTAAAATTTATCTGTAGCATTATATGTTAATTTACCAGTTTATTTTTTTTCTTTTTTTTCCCCCTGGCTTTCTGTTTCCATTGTATAGACTGTAATTTTTACTTTCTGCTAGTTTAGAAGTAATGTATTTTTTATTTTGCATTAGATACTCCTAACTTAGTAAGTTTTTTTCCCCTTATCAATTGTTTATACTGTTCATGATCTGTATCTTCCACTTAAACAAATTAGCTCCTATTTTTCTTTTTATGAACTTTCCCCTACCAGCCATGTAGGTATTGTCTTTTTTTTTTCCTTTTTAAAAAATATTCCATGCTATTTGTATTATCCTTCTTCCCTCTGTTTTTTCTTGCTCTTTTTTAGAGTATCTGTGTGTGTGTGTGTGTGTGTGTGTGTGTGTGTGCGCGCGCGTGTATGTTGTAGTTAATGCTCACCACAATGTCTCATGTATGTCATGTGACCTCCTGGGTTTTTCTTTTCTTAGAGGAGAGTGTCCTCACCAAAGATTTTCAAATGGTAACATTCATTCCTGGGAACATTTTAATATTTCTTATGTAAAGGATAACATCTAAACTATAAGAATTTAGATTTGATATTCTATTCCTTTAATACTTGGAACATTTGATTTTTCACTTAATTTGTTTAGAATGCACCTAGTCACTATTGACAAAGTAACTTAATTTCTGCTTCCTTTTGAGTCATCTGCTTTTATTCTTGGAAATTTTTAGAATGTTCTCCTTTCCTTAAATTTTATTATAATGTATCTAGCTATGCCTCTACCCCTAAGACATAGCTCTTAGTTCCATACCATGATTCTAACTCCTAGGTTTGAGAACTTCCAAGATGTAGCACTTCTGATGTCTCAATTGAAATATAGTTAATACATAACCCTAGAACCCGCAGCCAGCTGTGTTAGGAACTGGCCCCAGCCACCAGCAGACCGACACTAGATTTTGTAACACTGGCCCTGCAACTACCCACACTAAACAGAGCTCTGCACACCAGTGAGCCAATTTTAGCCCCAGAACCCACCAGGATTTCACAGCAAGCCAAACTGTGATCCAGCATTGCCAGTGGCCAGTAGCCTCTGCACAAAGCAGGGCTGGCAACCAACTGGACTAGTGGCCAGACACGCCCACAGTAGTCAGTCCATCACAATCAGAAATGAGAAATGAGAAGTTAAAAACAACACCACAGAAATACAAATGATTATGAGATTACAACAAAAACTATATGCCAATAAAATGTGCAACCTAAAAGAAATGGACAAATTCTTAGAAATGTATAATCTCCCAAGACTGAACCAGGAAGAAACAGAAAATAGAACAGATCAATTACCAGTAATGAAATTGAATAAGTAATAAAACAAACAAACAAACAAAAAACTCCCAACAAAAATCTAAGACCAGATGGCTGCACAGGTGAATTCTACCAAATATTTAAAGAGTTAACATCAATATCTCTTAAACTTTTCCAAAAAATGCACATGAAGGAATGTTTCCAAACTCATTCTGTAAGGCCAGTATATCACTCTGATACCAAAACCAGACAAAGATATCACAAAAAAGGAAATTACAGGCCAGTATCACTGATGAACACAGATGCAAAAATCCTCAACAACATATTAGCAAACTGAATGCAACAATACATGAAAAGGATCATACAGCATGATCAACTGGGATTTATTCCAAGGACGCAAAGATAGTTCAATATCTGCAAATCAATCAATGTGATACACTACATTAACAAACTGAAGAACAAAAATCATATGATCAACTCAATAGATGCAGAAAAACCTTTTGATAAAATTCAACAACAATTTATGATAAAAATGCTCCACAAAGTGGGGACATACCTCAACATAATAAAATCCATATATGAAAAGTCCAGAGCTAATATACTCAGTGGTGAAAAGCTGAAAGTATTTAGTCTAAGATCAGGAAGAAGACAAGGATACCCACTCTCACCATTTTTACTCAACATAGTTTTGGGAGTCCTAGCTACAGCAATCAGACAAGAAAAAGAAATAAAAGGAATCCAAATCTAGGAATAAATCCATCTAAGGAGGTATAAGACCTGTATTTGGAAAACTATAAGACACTGATGAAAGAAATCAAAGAAGACACACAAAGATAGAAAGATATATTGTGTTCATGGGTTGGAAAAATTAATGTTGTTAAAACGACCATATTCCCAAGGCAATCCACTAATGCAATGCAATCCTTATCAAAATACCAATGGCATTTTTAACTGAAATAGCACAAATAATTTAAAAATATTTATGGAAACACAAAAGACCCTGAATAGCCACAACAATCTTGAGAAAGAACAGAGCTGGAGGTATCATATTCCCTGAATTCAGACTCTAGTATAAAGCTACAGTTATCCAAACAACACAAAAAGAGACACATATATCACTGGAACTGAATAAATAGTACATAAATAAACCCACATACTTATGGTCAATTAATCCATGACAAAGGAGGCAAGAATATACAATGGGGGAAAAGACAGTATCCTCAACAAATGGTGTTGAGAAAACTGGACAGCTACATGTGAAACAACAAAATTAGAACATTTTCTCATACTATATAAAAAATAAACTCAAAATGGATTAACAACCTAACTGTAAGACCAGAAATCATAAAACTCCTAGAAAAAAACATATGCAGAACACTTTGACATAAATCTACATCATAAAATATTGACGTGACGTAGCAATATTCTTTTGGATCTGTCACCTAAGGCAAAGGAAACAAAAGCAAAAGTCCACAAACGACAAATGCTGGAGAGGCTGTGGAGAAAAGGGAACCCTCTTACACTGTTAGTGGGAATGTAGCTTGGTGCACTGTTATTGAAAACAGTATGGAGATTCTTCAAAAGACTAAATAATAGACTTACCATATGATCCTGCAATCCCACTCCTGGGCATATATCCAGCAGAAACTTAAATTCAAAAAGATACATGCACCCCAATGTTCACAGCAGCACTATTTACAATAGCCAAGTCATGGAAACAACCTAAAAGTCCACTGACAAATGACTAGTTAAAGAAGTTGTGGTATATTTATACAATGGAACACTACTCAGCCATAAAAAAGAACAAAATAACGCCATTTGCAGCAACATGGATGGACCTGGAGACTGTTATTCTAAGTGAAGTAAGCCAGAAAGAGAAAGAAAAATATCGTATGATATCACTTATATGTGTAATAAAAAAAGACAAATGAACATAAATACAAAACAGAAACAGACTCACAGACATGGAAAACAAACTTATGGTTGCCAGTGGAGGAAGGGGGTGGGAAGGGATAAATTGGGAATTTGATATTTGCAGATAATAACTAATATACATATAACAGGTTTATACTGTATAGCACAGGGAACTATGTTCAATATCTTGTAGTAACTTGCAGTGAAAAAGAATATGAAAACAAGTATATGTATGTTCATGTATGACTGAGGCATTGTACTGTATACCAGAAACTGACACAACACTGTAAACTGACTATATGTCAATAAAAAATATACATACAAAAAAACAGGCTACAAGGATATATTGTATAACACAGGGAATCTAGTCAACATCTTATACTAACTATAAATGGAGTATAACATTTAAAAATTGTGGATCACTATATTGTACACCTGTATACTTATATTATTGTACAGCAACTATAATTCAATGAAAATTATAACAAAAAACAAATGGAAATTAATTAATTTAAAATCTCTTGCACAGCAAAGGAAACCATTGACAAAACAAAAAATAGCCTACTGAATGGAAGAAAATATTTGCAAATGATATGGCCAATAAGGGGTTAAAATCCAAAATACAGAAACAGCTCAACATCCAAAAAGTAAACAACCTGATTAAAAATTATGCAGAAGACCTGAATAGACATTTTCCCACATAAGACATACAGATGGCCAACAGGTACATGAAAAGATGCTCAACATTGCTAGTCATCAGAGAAGTACAAATGAAAACCATAATGAGATATCACCTCACACCTGTCAGAATTGCTATCATCAAAAAGACCACAGTAACATATGTTGATAAGGATGTGGAGAAAAAAAAGGGTACACTGTTGGTAGGAATATAAGTTGATGCAGCCACTATGGAAAATGGTATGGATGTTATCCAGAAAACTAAAAACAGAACTACAAGGTGATCCAGCAATTCCACTCCTGGGTATATACACAAAGAATACAAAAACACTAATTCAAAAAGATACATGCACCACAATGTTCATAGCAGCATTATTCGTAATAGTCAAAATATAGACGCAACCCAAGTATTCATCAGCAGATGAATAGATAAAGAAGATGTTATATAAACATATAATGGAATACTACTCAGTCATACAAAAGAAATTTTACCATTTGCAACGACATGGATGGACTTTAAGGGTATTATGCTAGTGAAATAAGTCAGACAGAGAAGGATGAATATTGTATGTTATTTATATGTGGAATATAAAAAATAAAAACAAATGGATGAACGTAACAATACAGAAACGGACTCGCAGACATAGAGAGAGGGCAAACTAGTGGTTACCAGTAGGGAGAGGGGAGGGGCAAGATAGGTGTAGGGGACTAAGAGGTACAAAGTATGCATAAAATAAATGTTACAAGAATATATTTTACAGACAGTGAATATAGACAATATTTTATAATAACTTTAAATGTGATATAATCTATAAAAAATCTGAAACACTACATTGTACATCCAAAACTAATATTGTAAATCAAGTATACTTCAATAAAACATTTTTAATTTAAAAGTAAAAATAAAATTATAGATGTAGCTTATATTTTTATTGACATTGCTGATGTAGATGATTTCATAAATTTGATTTCTAACTGCAGTATATATTTTGTAAAGTCCTTATTTCTAATCTGACTTCATTTAGAAAGTTAAGCAGAACTAGGGATGGAGCAATAGTGGTGGTGGTGGGGAATAGACAGTATAGGGCCAATAACATTATAATTTTCAACTTTGAGAATAGTATTTGCTTCAAAATATGTGCCAGAAAATTAGTCTCCAGTGTTACTGGCAATCATTTTATTAACACAGAGGAAGAAAAAAGACTTAATAAATACAATGGTACAGTGGAAGGCAGAAGCCAGTCATCCCTCCTCATTTAAAGAATGTTTTCTGAAATTTCAAACTAGAAATGGCATGTTTAAGGAAGAGAAATGGAAGTGAGTCAATAAAAAGCCTTTGCTTTAGGATATTCTCCAACTTTGCTATAGTACCCTTCAAATTTCATCCAACACAACTCTAGTCTAATCCAGCTCCAGTTAAAACCACACACCAGTCAGTGATCAGGACTCACTTGCGTTGCTGGACTCTCCAGTAAGCAAACTGAGAAGCACATGAGGAATACGTGCTTTCACATGCTCTGTAGAGTGAATTTAAACCATCGAGCAAAGCACTTATTTCTAAAACCTACAGTCATAGTTTTTATTATTGAAGAAGTCCTTAAATTCACTTATTACTAGTTTGCCTGCAGATAATCACAATTACGGAGATTAAAAACAAAAAATTAGTTTATTTTCCATGATAGTAGAGTACAGTAGCTGATCATGGGTTTTGGAATCAGACAAATTTGGATTTTAACTATAGCTTTACCACTTTCTAACTCGGTAAGCAAGGATTTGTTATCTCTCTAACACTCATCTTCCTCTGATAAAACAACAGTATCTACCTCAAAAGGTTGTTGAAAGGAATAAAGAAAATATTTCAACTGCTTGGCATTTACTGAATAAATGATAAATACTATTTATAATATAACCAAGGAGATAAAATAATACTATTATTACCCTCAAATAAAAGTGTTACTTTTTACAAAAGTTAAACATATATAAAAGCATAAAAAATTAAAATTAAACCAAATCTTACCATTCAAAATTCATACTTACATAAAAAAATGTAGAGATGTCATAAATAATCTGGAAATAAAAACCGATTTTCAAAATGAAATATTTTTAGGAAGCATTTATACTTATGAAAAAATTCTATAAGCTACATTGCAGCAAATATTATCATTATAAAAGTAACCATGAATTACACTATATGATATATATTACAAAGATGATAGAAAAAGATGAACACAAAAGAGTGGTAAGAAAGTGATTATGCCATAATATATTGTTTATCATTGATTGCATCATCCCTTTGTGGCTTGACCACCCAGAAGCAATTTACAGTCAGTACCACTTGTTCCAGTAAAAACCTCGTTATGCTCCAGCCCTTGCACAATTTGTTTATTTCCTCCTTTACTGTTTTTTCATTACTTTATTCTTACCATACTTTTACTTCTAGTAAACAGATTTTATTAAACACAATTTGCTCTGAGCGTACAGATTTAAGTTAATTTGAAACCATTTACTGAAAAGGTATAGAGTCTGTATATCACATTTCAACAAACACATACTTTGTAGAATAAGAATGGTATATTTTAATTGGCCTTGAAGTAAGTTAAGCAACCTGTTCTAAGGAATTTGCTAACTCTATTAAAATGAATAAATCAAACTTATATTTTAATATACATGATTTTAACAACATGATAAATGCTATTACATAGATATTATAGAATGTTCTTATATACAACCAATGATTTATTATTACAAAGCACAAATTGTCACTCTGCATATTTTTGGAATTTAAAAAATTCAATTGTTTTTTATTTTTTTCCATTTCCTCAATAAAAGACCAACCTGTATGTCACTGGTTTTATTCTGCAAGCCTTGTTTGTTCTGCCAATTGGGTACAAAACATTTTACTGAAAGGAATGAGAATTCACTTAGTAAGTGTCCACATTCTCCTACTTATAAGTTGACTATCATAAGTACTAGTCTTCTTAATGTGATTAAGAGGAGACTAGAACACCCTTTTTTTCTTTCTGGGTATTCTTTTTTTGCCCAAATTTCTGTCCTTCAATGCTGATACCACCTGCTACTTGATCATTATCTTCTGATCCAGGAGTTACTGGCAAATATTGAAGAAGGTTTGGGCTCAGAGAATTTCTTGAGTCCATGGATTGACATATTTCATTAGTTTTGAGTGTATTTAATATTTGTGATAATTACCCAAGAAATTGGCAACAGCAACTTTCTCTTATGATTTGGGGGCCAGGAGAAAAAGGCAGGTTTATTTTCCACATATACATTTTTCAATTGTTTGTTTAACATTATCATTTTGACTGTTTAACCATTACATGAAATTTGCACAGACTTTAGAATATGGGCAATGTCTGAAAATACAGTCAGAAGATTCAAGAAGATTAAGTATTTTCTCATGTTGTGGAAGTGACAAAAAATCTATCATTTTAGTTAAATTTTAATATGTGTACCTGAAATTTATAATGCTGAAAAGCGACATCATAAAAATGATACTCTGGCCTAGCTTTCAATTATACTGTATTTTGCTAGGTAAAGGCTATATACTGCTTACAAATAAGTCATAGAACATAAACAAATGTTGGTTAATACTTTATGAGAAAACTCAATATCAAATTAATGAAAGCTTCTTTTGAAAGAAACAAAAATAAAGCTCTTTGAATACCTTAATATGTGCCTAGCACAGTTGGTTTGACAGGGAAATTTCTTCTTAAAAAGTCCTATTATGACTAAACTTCATAAGAAATTAAAACTTTTAAACTTTTTATAAATGTATTTAAATTGAGCAAGCTTGTAAGACCTGGAAATATGAAGCATCAACTGCACATTCTGACCTATGATATTTATTCTGAGATTTCATTTAAATAGAATCAAAGATACCTATCTGTCTGTCTATGTATGTAGGTATGTATGTATCTATCTATTTTCCTCTTTCTTTTCTCATTTTCCTTCTTGACTCTTAATTTGCCTTTCCTTTCTTCCTTCCTCTCTCTGAATAATTAAGTTCAAAGCCCTGAGGTGATGCTGAGCCAGGTAGGTGTCTACAGTGGGGAGACTCAATGAGTGATGGTGGTCTAGACGGAAGTACAGGTGTCCAAACAAGGTGAAGAAGGCTTCTGCATAGAAGGACTGCCACATCTGGGCATTGAAAGCCAAGAATGATAAAGGGAATATCTATGCCTTAGAGCATCCCATTGTAGAGTATCACAGTCCAAGAAGGGTGAGTAGGGCATCCCCCAGAGGGTTGACCTAATAAGGGGTATCAGAACCTAAATGTGGATGGGAGGAATGACCAGAGCTGGGGGTCAAAGCCCAAACTGTAAGAAAATCATCCACTCAAAGAAAAGTCTCATTACAGGACATTAGAATCTGAAGACAGAGAAGAGAGGATTCAAGTATGAGGGCCTGGCATAGATTGTCAGAGTTTGAGGGGGATGAGGAAGTATCCATGCACAGCAGTTCCCTGGCACAGCATGCCAGAAATCAAGCCGGTTGAGAAGAGCATCTGTGGAAGGATGACCTGACACGGACTGTCAGTGACCAATTAGGGTGAGGTAAACATCAAGGTAGGGACAGGAGGTGGGAAGCCTGACTTAAGGATGCACATTTCAAGCAGAGTAAGGAGAATATCCATGCTGGCATGAGGTGAAGGGAGAAGAAGGGAAGTAGCAGTAAAAGTTTGGGGCAGAATTTGAGAACCCGAGTGAGATTAGGAGGGTGTTTGCAAAGAGGAAGAGGCATTGTGCCAGAGAGCAGGAGGTAACCAAAGAATGATCGGTACGTGTCAAAAGGACGTGTCAAAAGGTTCACACTGGTCAAATCTAGGACAATATGAGCACCAAAAAAAAAAAAAAATGACAGTAAAGAATAAGAAACCGTACACCAATATTGATATAAATAACTAAATGAATAAATTGACAGTTTGATTAATGTATGAGTTTTCTGGGGCTATATCACAAATTACCACAGTCTTAGTGGCTTTAAACAACTCACATTTACTCAAATAGTTTCTGGAGGTCACAAGTCTGGGCACTGCTTAGCTAGGTTCTCATTTAGGGCCTTGCCAGGCTGCAATCCAACTGTCAGCCAGGGCTGTGGTCTCATCTGAGGCTCAACTAGGGAAGGATCTGTTCCCAGACTCCCTCAGTAGGAGCATCAGTTATTTCTGAGGCCACAGGAAGAATGCTGTTTAGATATGACATTGGTGAATCTAGTTGGTGAATGACGGCTAGTTAACTTAATTGGTTTTTACTTGATCCTGTGCCTCCTAGATTTATCTCCTTGTTTGGTTGTCCATATTCTAGTGAACAGGTATTTAAGTGTTTTCAGGAGTATTGATATTAAAGCTTTTGTTCTTTTTTTTTGAGAAAATATCGTTCCAAACAGGCCTCCTAGCATCATTTTGTTTCATTGATTCCATCTCAATTTGGATCCTCAGTTAAAGCTTTACGTTTTTGTGTGTGCATGTGTGTATTTTTCCCTTGTAATAGCTGTAGGGTAATATATTGGATAGGCCCATGAGTATACTGCTTGGGTTTGAATTCTGGCTTAGAAGCTTATAAACTGTGACCTTGGACGAGTTACTTAATCTCTTTGTGTTTCAGTTCCTCTCTGTAAATTATATATAATGGTAGTATCTATTTCAAAAAATGAATTAATATATGTGAAGCAAGTCATACATGTGGGACAGGCTGTAAACATTGCAATGAAAGTTATTATTTTATTTAATATTTATATCACAGGGTATACATATTACTATAAAATACGCTATGAGTTTTACTTAATATTAAGTTTATACGTTAGAGCTAGCTCAATTTTTTTATGGCTTAACCTTCCCAAAATACTTCTTTGTAACAGCAAAACTGGTGAAGCACTAACAGAAAGCAATACACTCTGTTGTTTTCCTTGATGACTTTCCGGATATTAAAGTTAAAAAACAAAAAGCCCTTTGGGAAAATACACTACAAATAATAATCATAGAGACCATTCAGGAAATGTTTAAAAAACCCAAGAGGGTGACCTTAGTTTACACTGCAAATAGATGATAATTAGATGATAACATATTGATTGCCTTTTCAAATGCCTGAGCATTTTTAAAGCTGATAAAGGGAATAGTTCCCAACAAGTTATTATTTTGACCAACTGCTTTAATATCCTCTTACTTCTTACTATCATTCCCTCATCAGCATTTAGGCTGGAGAATCAGAAACACACACAAGGCTCTAGTTATGCCCTTGTTCCCGAGCCATTAAAAAGAAAGACCTTCCTTCAGCTTATGCAACTTGCACTGAAACAATTCCCTCACTTCTCAGTCAGTCCTTGCCTCTTAGACTTTGGCCTTTATCCTCATCTGGACTCTGTCCCTCCATTAGTACCTACAATAGGTTCAGACCCACTGGGTTTTATTTTCTTGGCCTGGCTTCAAGATTCAGAGCTTTTCTCACTGCTGGCCCGCGGCTAGCTGATCAAGGGCTCCCCAGTGGACATGGATCTAGATGCCTGTTTAACTTCTGTCCTCAGCATTTCAAAATTATTAGTCAGGATCTGGATTGGGGCCAAAAGAATATGAATATTTTCAGATGCACAGTTATTCCCATTCTTTCCTCACCCCCCTGCATCTGGAAGACAGATAATGACTCCCCCAGAGTCTTGCTTATCCATACCCCATATTAATTTTAGTTATGATCCTGAGTTAATAGCTCACTCCTGGCTATTAAGTTTAGGAAAGCTTGAGTGGATCTGGAGACTCTGGCATGCTGAGTTACCGCAAAGTGGCTTTTGGACACATGGAAAGCCTAGTGGAATTGAAGACTTATGCCATGGAGCACTAAAGCTTAAAGCACACCCCAAGTCTTCCTCACGTTAGTTGATTCTGCCATTTTCATTCCAATAGGATAGGCCCATGACAGTCTGAATTAACTGTAAGATAAGTGCAGTTTCAAGCCAACCCATTGTCAGTGTGACCTTCCATTCCTGAAAACCACTCAGTCCCCAGGCATCTATGCCTCCAGCTGCATCACTATAAATACAAGGTCCCTGTTTCTGAGGAGCCCAACTGTTAAACTCATCTGCAGGTATGCAGTGCCTCATGGAAGCCCAGTCTCTAAGAGGCCCCTTTCTCTTTAAATTCTCTGGTCTCAAGTTCTTTCTCTCTGGGGAAAGATAACTCTGGTCTCACTACCTCCTAATTTCTGGGGATATCGGAACATAGGCTGAATCTGTAAATGGAACAAGGGTAGCCAGCAGTAGCTCTTCTGCCGAGATTGGATTGTGAGGCTCCTGATTTCTAGTACTGCCACTGCATTCCCCACCACTCTATTCTCTATGTCTTTTTCTTACTCTTACTTCTTCGTTATTCCTTTGATCACTTGATTACTCTCTCTTAAATTTTTTATGATCACCTAATTCAACTCTTGCTGTTTTCCTTCTTGATGTCCATTTTTCCCACCCTTTCTTTAGAAGAATTTCCCAGAAGACTGCTCCTATTTTGTATAAGCATATAGCTCTGGCTGACCTAACAAAATAGACTGCCAGTTATTCTTCCAGCAAAAAAATGGGTTTATTCAGGATGAACAAAGAACTGCAATTCAGAGTCTACAACCATGGCAAGCCACACGTGGCAAGTCCCCCACAAAAATGGAGAGCACTCTTTTATAGAGGGAAAGGAAGTTGGGAGGACAAATGTAAACAAATAGACCATGGAGTTACACTGGCTGAGTCCTTGTCAGGAAGAAGAGGAGTCTTTCTTTTTCCTGTAGGGCTCTGCTATCACCAAAGAGTGTGACAGCTCCTCCTTCTAGTCTGCTGACTCAGTTTAACTGAGGTTTCTGTTTATTAATTTTTCACACTTTTATACATGAAAGTTTCTCTTCTCCTTTTGATTCACACTTCAATCATATTCCATAAACTCAAGGGAAAAAAAAAGCTAATTTGACTTTTCTTAATACTAAATATTTACCTTAACTAACAAAAAAAAAATTTGTCAGATGCTAAGTGTATGTCTTAGGTATACATCTCAAGCCCAGGAGGCAAGTCTCTACTTATTTCCCATATTTCCAGAAAAGTCAAAAATTAAAACAAAGCAGTCATTGCCTATAAATACACAGAATTATTTTAAAATATTATATTTAGACTAGGAAAATATTTGCATGAGATGTAGAAAATATCCAGCTTCAGTATAATCTTGGCTGAGTTAAAATAAAAGTCTATCTTTCTTCCCATAATTTGTCATGAGAGAAATGGAACCTTCCATAAACTACATATAAATTACTAAAAGTCAAGTAAAAATGAAAATTGGATACAAAATTATTGACTTTCTATAAATAAATAATAAAACCCAACTCTGTTTCTTGTAGTTAGTGGAAAAAATGTGGGCTGAGAAAGAAAATGCAATTTCCTGTTAATTCCAAATTGTTAATTTTGTACCATATGTATGATATATTTAATCACAGAAATTTAATAGGAAGTATGCTAGTATAAAACTTTAGGATAAACAGATGATAAATATTATGTCCTATGAGTTTTGCCAAAAATGAAGAGAGTTCATGTACCATTGAATGAACACAATGAATAAACACTGAGAATTAAAGATTAATTAAAGCAGAATAAATTAAATTTTCCTTATGTATCTATAGATTATAAAGCACTATTTTGATTGTATTAAAAAACAACTCCTACTGTTATAGAACACAAAAAAGAAGACATCAAACATAATCACATGCATATACATATTAGAAAAGGTATAATATTTTGTTGATTCCATATTTGAATGACTTTGTTTGCCAAGATCTTTTGTTGAATTTATTTCCTTAAAGCAAAAATAAGCTTTAGAGATGAAAAAAAAAATTTAGTTATCCTCCCCTTAGGTGTCTTTTGTAACAAGCCTATAAAAGTTTTCAAAACTATTTTGTTAATATGAATAGAAGGTAAGTGAGCAGTTTATTAGATGCAAGTAAAAATCAAATAATATGAAGATTTTAGTAAACATAAATGGGTATCTGAGTTCTTACAAAATAAACCAAAGACATAGGATAAACTATCATGTCAAAATGTAGAAGTTGAAGAGAATGATTTGGGCCACCAGATGATACCCACATCACTGAATGAATGAAAAGGATGCATAGGGTATGAAAAACATTAAATTGTAGTAAAACATACTAAGATATTTCAAATTTTTCCAACAGTACATAAGTATTAATTTCATGCTGAAGAGACTTTGGCTATAAAGGATTCCTAAATGATACTGAAAAATGGAAAACAAAACAAGATTATTTCTAAATTTTGAAAATATAGTTTACTTAGTCTGTGAGATCATGATTAACTAAAGACCCCAAGACTTTTTAGTTTTGATTTTATACTAAAGAAGCAGGAATCTCTGGTAAGTGGCTCCTTCTTAAAAAAATTTTTTGTGACCAGCAGATGATCTCTTTAGTTAGCTTCCACTGTGATGTATGTTTGAGAACAAAGAATCTGTCTTTAACGGAGATTTTTAGCCTTACAAGACTTGCTGTGTGACATTCAGTTAGTATCTGGAGTCAGTCCAATGCCATATTCTTCTGAGGAAACCAGATAGTCACTGTAGCACATTTAGTTATATAAGTCATGAGAGAAAATATCTCCCTGTCCCCAACTGACCAACACTACTACTCAAATCAGGAGTATTAACAACCATCATATTTCTCTTTACTGACTGATCGCTGGAATTCACATGAAAATATTTCACCACATTTCAAAAGAATCTTTTCATATATGAAATTACAGCAAATCAATTTAACTATGGCAAAAGAATAATAATATGATTTTGCGTGTTAGTTCTGGTTGAAGAATTTATAATGATAACAATTAGTGTTTGTACAGGATTTTAAGTTATTTTAAGTGATGCTCAAATACCTTATTTGTTGTCTTTTCATTTTTCTTATTTGGAAAATATTTACTAAGCATCTACTCTGTGACAAGCACTGGATTAGGTGCTAGAGATAGAACTGCAGTAACGACAGAAGGCCCTATCCTCAAAAAACTTACAGCCTCACAAGGTCATCATAAAAACCTATGAGGAAAAGCATAATGTCCACCTTACAGATCAAGAAATTGGACCTCAGGGAGATTATGTGACTTGCCAACATTGATACATTTAACAAACACAGAAATCAAAACTTGGAGGCTGGTTTATATATTCTTTTTTTTTTTTAACTCAACAAAAAATTGGGAAACAGCTGTAAGAGGTTAAGTAGAGTTTCTGAAGAGTACTTTTGGTGGTGAATTTTTGAATTATGCTACTAATCTCTCCAGACGACTTTAGGACTCTCTGGCTACCTTACAGGAGTGAAAAAGTTGAGCAAGCCCATTTTGCAGCTACCTGACGGGATGTTCCTTCCCCCAGCAACCCAAGGTAGATCTCTGTTGCTTTTAGGTCACTAAGAACCTCAGGCAGATCATGTCTGTAGAACCCATATTGCTCTGCTCCTTAGCTGCTTCCTGAGTCTTCTTTTCCCAGTCATCTTCTTCCATTATGATTCATTAAAAGGGAGACATGCTATGTTTAGTGTCACTTTCTGAGAACATCACAGTAGTCATCTGATTTTTCAAAAGGCTTTCATTCTCCTATAATTTGTTGATCAAATTTCCTTAGATATGTAAATTACTTTTGGCATACATTCTCTGAATTAAATAATTTTTCTTTTAACATGGAGTAGTTTGGAGGAATTCCCACATATGCTTTGTGGCTGGATTTTAAGACCTGAGAACTGAATGAATACCAAGCTTGCTTGAAAGTCATTTGACAAGTCAGCATTCTCTGTAAGTTAAGCTTCATACCAAGACTTAGAAGCAATGAGATTATTACTTTAAACTCGATGGCATTTTTAGCTTTTAAAATATCAAGTTCCAAAGTTAAAATGGAATCTTTTTAAATTTATAAAGCTGGCTCTTGCTTCCTGGTAATAGATCACAATAGCATAGTGAAGTAGAAGTTCATATCTGGACAGAAGGGCTAAAAAATTCTATGCCTATAGTTCTGAAAATTAAGGAATGTTGTACCATTTTTCTCCCAGAAAGGGTTGGATAGCATTTCACTCAACTGCTGCATTCTAGGACAAAGGTAACAGAGAAAAAGAGAGGAAGGAGTCTTAAGAATCTGATTGTCAGAGAAGTTCCTAATGACGTCTCCAAATGGTATTTTCAAAGTGACTGTTTTCTACTGGAACAGCAAGGCATAGAAGTGTATACAGTCAGTACATGATAACTCTTCCATTCACACACACACAAAAAAATTAAATTAAAAAAACAGTATCTTAGTTTATCATTTCTTAATCAGTAACAACAGAAAAGTCCTGAAAAAACTTTTGGAAAATAACATGAAATAAGCAATCATAATATTTCCAAAAGAGCTAAATCTCTTTCTTAATTTTGTAATCAATGTCCCTGTCAACACTAGCCCTCTGCCACTGCCAAGAATGTCTAATTATCTCAAGAGGAGTAGTAAAAGTCTCCAAATGAAATGGATTTGAACTTAATTTCCCATAGACTGTATGTTACAGAGGACATTTGTAGGTGTG
Organism: Vicugna pacos; assembly: GCF_048564905.1. NCBI lineage: Eukaryota > Metazoa > Chordata > Mammalia > Artiodactyla > Camelidae > Vicugna > Vicugna pacos. The sequence continues at coordinate 46,459,242 of NC_132988.1, forward strand.
GAAGGGCAGTATATTTATATTTGCTACTCTAGTATAAAGAATGGAGAATGCCATAGTGTAGGCAACCAATACGTTTTTTTAAAAAAAAAGAACCATTGTTGAATAAAGTAGAAGGTGAAAAAGGTAAGTTCTTAAAACCATCAAAAGATCAAGTATGCTCATTTTAACTTTTGAACTGCAATGCATTTCTAACAGTTTAGTTACTCACTGGTTTGTAAGGAAATACCACCTCCCTTAGTAAGATAAGATCCTCAAATTCAAAGCTGTAATGTAGGAAGCAAATTAACCTCATAAAGATAGCTGCTATTTTGAGGTTGAAACTATTTTAAATGTATTTCCTACATTTCATACCATTTAGTGTTTATAACTACACTAACATGTATCTCCTTTAACCCCATTTTAGTGACCAGGAAACAAGTTAAGATGATTAAGTGACTTGTCTAAGACAACACAGATTCTAAATCGAAACACAAGTGCTTAAATTTGATGTTTGAGTTTTTAACGTGCTTGTCTAGAATACTTTTTGATCAGCTCAATAAGATTGAGAAAGATACTAGAAATCAAAAAATAGAAAATTAGAAACTAATTTTGCTCAGCTATAGCCAGGGATATCCATTACACAGGATGCATGGAAAATCAATAATTCAATAATAAAATTGATTTAATTGCTTCCTATATTTTGACTCCTAAAGAAAATGCACCTTCTTCAAATCCCATAGAAACCTAAAAATTGATTATATATTAGGCCAGAAAGAATGTCTTTCAAAATTCCCAGACACAGAAATTGTACAAGCTACATTCTCCATCCACAGTACAATAAACTAGGAAATAACAGGAAGAGTTAAAGGAAAAACAAACATCCAGAGTATTTACCCATTTGGAAATTTAACAGCACTTTCTTAAATAAGTCCTATATCATTTCTCAATGCAACTGCATTGAGACTAGTTAGATATTGTAACTGCACTGCAAGTTATGGGATACAGTTCAAGAGGAAAAAAAATTGTAGCCTTAAATGTTCTTAGTATTAATCAAGAAAGAATGAGAACAAATTAAATATTCAATGCAAGAAATTAGTAAGAGCACTCCACCCCACAAAAGCCAAGCTTAAGAAACCCATGAGGAAATAATAAAAAGAGCAGAAGCTAAAAGAAAAGAAAACAGAAATGCAGCAGAATTGCTAACTGTACTTAAAAGCTGGTTCTCTGAAAAGATCTATGACACATAACAAGCCTCTGGAATAGCTGTGAGATGAAAAGACAGAACTACAGGCATAAACAACCTTAGGAATGAGAAAGGGTACATGACCACAAATATGGAAGAATTTTTTTAAAAAATAATAAAATAAATAACTAAGCTGTAAACTTTGAAAATTTAGATTGCCTTTATGTTTCTCTAGGACATATAAACGATCAACATCGAAGAAGGAAGTAATAGGCTGCCCAACCCATAAAACAAAACTAAAACATTGTCAAGGAACTACCATCATTCTGGCCCTGTGTTCAGGGCCCATATGCTTTTAGCAATGAGTTCCAGCAAATCGATGAGAAATTGATAATTCCCCTTAGTACTTAACTATCTGAGCTCACAAGAGGCAGAAATATTTTACATTTAAGAATCTAAGATAAATATATTTTAATTTATTTTCCATGGAACATGAAGAGCTCTTTCAGCATCCATCAGGTATTTTTTTTTCCGTGTCATAAAATAATCTCTACTATGTATTGTTGATTATTGCTTCTTTGCTACTTAGTCTAATATCTTCTCCAGGAGTATCAATTTTCAACTCAACTCTTTTCCAAACTCACACAAGTTTATCTTACACATTATTGGTTAAATTGCATATAGTACCAGTATATGTATATTGTGGATTTTAAATTTGGTATCAAGCTACATTTTCTTAAAATTCTTTCTAATCTCCTGCCATTATTTTTACCCCATCCTACTGTTTTTTCTCTTTTCTCGTTTTATCTCCACTTAGTGATTTCAGGTTTTCTTCTCTCTCCTGATATAGCATTAATGATTTCATATAATTTCTTAACATTGTCTTCTGGATTTCACATGAGATAATTTTCAGAGGTAGCTATTCCTTTGTTTTATTAGAATGATATTTAATTTCTCACGTTCTGTCATTTTTTTCATTGATTCCAATGATGTTTTATTTCTTTATAAAATTTGAAGTGGTGAATCTCTGAGGTAGGTCTGGTGCAGAACTCGCCTGGGTCCTACTCTCTTTCTGTATTACTTCATGGTGAACAATCCAGACATTGGATCCAGGCTGCCTGGGTTCAAATCCAAATTTTATCACTTACTAGTTCTGTGAACCTTACTTTTCTATGCTTCAGTTTCCATCTGTAAAGTTTGGGTAATACAATAACTGTAACTCCCTCATAAGGTTTCTAGGAAAATTAAACAAGTTAATTTACATAAAGTAAATTCTAAGCACTGTAGAAGTGGTAGCAATTTTGCCATGGTTGAAGGAAGACCTCAGATCAACATAAGAGCAGGCTAATATTCGTAGTTGTCAATTTAATTTCAGTTTTTTGCCAGAGAGAGCAGCCATATAGACATATTATTTTCTCCTTTCCCCACACCTGGTCCTGTAGTTCTCTGAATTTTTGAAAAAAAATGATAATATTCCCAGAAATCAGGCAAGGAATATTCTTCTTATCTCACTACACAATGCCATGACATTTCCTTTCTTTTTATGTCCAACTGTTTGCTAGGAGTTGCTATTTCTGTATGAATGCGAAAAGAAGACAGAAGACTCTGGAGACAGGGATTATAGACAGAAGGAACCAGGATCCTGGCCTCAAAAAGTAGCACTAGCTGGTAATAGGAAGGATCGCCTAGGCCTTATAACCAGCTGGGGGCAGGCTGTGTTAGAGAGAGAATGTCTTCCCATCTTCCATGGGACTCTACTGCATAAGAAAAATATCCAGATATGCCTGCCATAAGATCAGGATGCATTGTTCTTATCCTGGTTCAGTGTGCCTGACAGTGGATATGTTAACCAGGTCCCAGCATTCATCATGTTGGTATTTATTAATTTGTGTGTGTGTGTGTGGCAAGAGCACCTGAGATCTACTCTTTAAGCAAATTTCCAGTATACAATATAATATTACTAACTACATGTAATAACCATGATGTACATTAGACCTCCAGAATTTCTGCATCCTACGTAATTGTAACTTTGTACTCTTCGACTATTATCTCCCAATTTCCCCCACCTTCCCACCCTTGGTAACCACCATTCTACTCTCTACTTCTAAAAATTCAACTTTTTCAGATTCTACATATAAGTGAGACATTATAGGATTTTACTTTCTGATCTAGTTTATTTCACCTAGCAAATTTATATCTTTTTCTTTATAATTTTATATGTATTTTACATGGACGTTGAAGGATCATAAATCTGGGGCCACATGGCAGATACAATTTTACACTTTATACATTGTTAATGTAAGGAGATACTATATGCAAGGTTTCTAGCTTCATGTCTTTCATATAAAAATAAAAAATTTTCTGTCTCCAGTGCTCTGCCTCCACTTCTTTGAGACGTGGAATAATTAGATGTTCAGCTATGATGTATTTGTTTTTGTTTCATTTTTTTCCAAATGTGAACAGGCTTATGATGAATTAAATATTGCTATGAATTCTTTTTTTATGATGTATTTGTTTGCCTGAGGAGGAGAAAAGGTCTCCTTTTTAAGCTCATTCCTCAAAACTTAACAGTAATGAAATAAATAATTATGGCTGAAGAATACAGATATGCTATCCACAACTTCATACAATGTAAAGTACATTAAGAAAACCACAAACTAGCATAGTCACGTGTCCTAAGTTTAAGACTAGTTAAAATTTTTTTCTCCAGGAAAACCTCCTTCATGAACATGCATTTTTTGCAATAATTTATCCATGTTTGTTCATTATTTATCTCCCAGCCTTTTTAAATGAGAACTTCACACTCTACCACATTCCAATGTCATTTAGTGTAATTTACCTCTTTCTTATATGTGATTTTTCACTTTATCAGGATATTTAGCAGTTTTTCTCTTGGGAAAGTTAAATTAATTAAATGAAGTCAATTGAAATGAATGATGCAGCTTTTGAAAATGTATGACATCTGCTATCTGCTTTTTCGTTAAAGGTCCTCTTTAAGCATCTTTTTTAGTATCTATTTTCTCACTAAATAAAGAGAGACTAAGGAAACAAAAGAATGTAATTTCTTGGTCCCCTTGTTTAATTCATTTAAATTTAAGTCCATGTGTAAGAAAAATATCGGCATTCAGGCAGGTGCAAGACAATGCAAAATTGAGGGAGGAAGTGATCATTTATGTAATCATTGACTCCCTTTCTCTTTCTTGTTGAACTTTGTGCAGTCTTATACTTGGATCTACCAAATATTTTTCCAACTCCAGTAGTTGGATCGCTTGCTAATTAAAAAATAATGTCTCTGTGGTTGACTGGTATACCAATCATGTAGCAGATGACTATTGTGCACAAACAAGTCAGGAGTTCCATGATACAACAAATTTCATGGCTTTTGTCTCTCCTGTACTTACTGGCACAATCCGATTTTTTTTTTTTTTACATGAAGATAACTGGTTTTGATAGCACCTCTGACAAAAAAGGCCTTGGTTGCGTAAGTTACACATATTTGTAAGTAGTTGTGAAGAAGAATAATTTGTTTATAAAGATCACTGCACATATGGTCAACAACTGGAACTCATACATAGGCTTCATCAGTGGAAACAATTATTGAAACAATGAAATTGGCTATTTTGGTCCTCTGGACTGCTTTGCAAATCAGAATAAGCAATTAATCATTTCTATCATTTTCATTAAGAAAAATATGCTAAACATTTGAACTTTTAAGATGTGTATATTGTTCTACTAGTCCTCAGCATAGGTATTATGTTCATAATACAAAAAACAGTAGTTAAAATCTATACACAGGCAGTCTCCTACACGAAAATGATGAAATAGACTATTCATGATAATAGTAGTTTTTCATGATACTGCATTTAAATTTATGATCTAATTACCATTCTAATGAACTCAATGGGAGGGCCTCATTTTCATATCAGAATTCAGAAACAATAGGAGAGAAATAAAAAATTTGGGACATGCAGCAAGAACATGGCTTTTTAAGGCATTTTTTTCTTGTGCAATCTATAAAAATTAACAGGAAAATACAAGAAGACCTGCAAACTACATTTCCAACAAAACTAAGCATACATGTATGTATATATGTATACATATATATACCTACACACACATATATATTTTCTACAGACTCCAAAGTACATAAAAGGGCTTCTAAAACAATTGAGATCAGATGAAAATATGCAACAGGAAGTACAGAGAAGAATGTCAGAGAGGTTCAGCATATTCCAAAATTTACCAGTAAATGAGGGACACTTGCCAGGAAAGGTTGCTAAGGAGATAAAAATATTACATTTTCTGACTCAAAATTAAAATGACATAATTTCCTCTAAAAAGAAAGTTAAAATTGGAATAACTGAAGGAAAAGACATGAAGTCAACAAGATTAGTCAAAATATGAGGAAGTAAGTGGTGGAATTCAAGAAAAAAGTAGAACGACACATAATCAGAATAGAAATAGTGATGCTATTCCAAGGAGCCTGAGGAAGAACAGACAACTGAAAACATTGTAAGGGCCACAGAGAATGGAAATGAGAACAATGAATTTTAAAAAGTGCAAATAAAAAGCCACAAAAGAATAGGGGGGAAATAGAAGACACAGAAAATAAGCAAAGAAGACCAAGAATGTACTTGCCTCATTCTTTGAATAAAACACATATCTGAAGGTTCAAATTTGAAAACTTTACTGAAATAGAAAAGAACTTGAATTTACAAAGTGAAAAGGCACACTGTGAACCAGAGGAAACAGACTAAGAGCATAATAATAAAAAAAATGCTGGGCAACTAAGCAAAAAGGTCAGCTAAGAGGGAGAACTATCCTGCTGTGGAGAAAAATGGAGATTAATTAGAGTAAACCTGTCCACAAAATAAAGAAGTAAGATAATTATGATGCAAGGATTTTATATCCAGCCAAGCTGGCTCAAACAAAAATACTACAGTTTTTAAAATTCAAGAATGCAGAAAATACTTTTTCTAGAAGAGTGCATTTCAGCTAACTAAGAAATAATTGCAAAAATAAGGCATAGAGCTGAGATGAGCATTAAATATATTTAACTGTAGAACTAAGACCCAGGAGATTAGTGTGACAAAACAGACTATAAATGTGTTATACCAACACATTGCCCAAAAGATTTAAAAAAAAAATTGAAAAAGATAGGGGAGGAAAAGGCTGTAGGTAAATTTGTTGAGTTTCAGGGAGTCAAAGAATATCACCTAAAGCTGACAAATCATGTTGAAGACATATAAGCACATTTGATACTATAAAGGTAAACACTAAGAAAGAAAACATTATTGACTATATTCAAGAGTTGGAGAAGGAAGGGATATAAAAGTTCTCCAAGAAACTGTTAAGTAAAAAATAGATTAGGCGTGAGATTATGTCTAGTAGTCTTTTTGTGTAAAAGGAAGAGGAAATAAGAATAATTATTTGTGCTTATTTTATTTACATGAAAAATTTCTGGAGAAATAGACCAGAAACTAAAAGATTTGGTTATACATATACATATATACAGTATTTGAATATACTATTATATTAAAGATTAAAATGAAAAATAGGACAAATTAGTTTTTCATACTTGCATTTATTTTTATGGCTGGGATATTGACACAGTTGATTTCCTTCTTCTTTAAGATCTGTCCCTTCACTCAGCCTCGAATATTTTCTGCCAATGTCAAAATTTTCATTCTTTTTCAAGCTCAACACATGCCCTAGAGATTATCTTTCCTCTAGCTCTACCTAATAGGTCCATTCAAAGTATCACCCCTTCCATGAACCCTTCTTCCAGTACCCTTACTCTGACTGATGTACAAATCAATCAGATTTTACTCTTACTCTGATTATACAAAGCATGTAGATATTTGTGTCTTAAAGTCAGTGCCCACCAAAGAATATCCACCACAGAATTAGCACTCAAAAACTAGGTAGGCAGGATGACTCATTTGGTGGATGTCAGTTAGCTATTATTTGACTTCAGTGCTGGTGGTGCTATCCAGCCACCACCTTCAAAACTCAGTGGCAGGGTGGATTTAATGCAGGGGGCACGTGGATCTGAGAAGAACAAGGTGGAAATTGTAGCAGATGTTTCCAATATCTCATATCAAGGCCTCTTGGCTAACCTCTGATTCAGCCACAGGTGTGGCTGATGATACCATACAATTAAACCTTTCCTCCTCAACAGTGAATACTGTGTCTTTTTGTTTCTGCCCTAGGGTCTTCTCTGGAACTACAGAAGCCCACTTAGTTTGTAAATGCAGAAATGGTTGAGGAGTGAATACTTCTGGGGCTACTCTTGATAATGGGGAGAAGTAGCCAGTATATAAATGCTTCAGCATCCCATCCTTCAGGTGGAAAATTTCTGAAGGCATTGTGATTGCTTCCCAGAAGATCCTAGTAGAAATGAGCCCCACTGTGCACAACAGGGACTTGGATGACAAACACTCTTACACTGACTCTTCCTCCTGCCCTGACTCAATATTTTCACTCCTTCTCTTCTGTGGTCACCTCTCAAATGTAGTTCCTGTGTCATAAATTCTTGTTTTAGTTTCTGTTTGTGGGGAAATCCAAACCACCCCCCTTGCAACATATCAGATAAAAAAGGGAAGTTTTGGATAATCTTAAGGTATATATTGGAATCCAACTATAAATGTGAAAAGACAGTTATATGTATATATATGGCAGAATTTATGAGGATGGTCTGAACTGAAGACATAAATTCATAAATGGTTACCACATAGTTTAAAAACCATATGACTGAACGAAATTACCAAGCTAGTGATATGAAAGAACATCTGTTGGATAAAAGTAAATAGTACCTCCAAAATTCTACTGCTCTTTTGAAATGTAACTGAATATTCTATAAATTGATTAATTTAGCTCCATGGTAGTCCAATGTACGATCCAGGGAGATTGTAACAGGAAGGGGCAGTGATAAACGAACTGACAGGTTCTCTGCCCTCACTGACACTTTGACCAAAGCACATGTGATCATATCTATTCTGTACATAGGAATTCACATAAGATTTCATTTCATTCAATAAGTGTTTTTATTTTGAAAATCAGAGAATTAGACAAGCAAGTCCAGGAAATGAAACTTTTTCTGTAAACTTAATATGCTCTAGGTATCATGCTATATATATTTATACATTCTCCCACTTATTCTTCCTGCCAAATTAGGTAGACCTCTACAGATGTTAAGCATCTTGTCTAAAATTATATGCCTCTTAGGTGAATCTGAATCTTCAGTATGACTTCTAAACACTTGTGTTTTTCAATGTTTATGAGTATTAAGAGTCTGTATGAAGTGGCTTGAGGTATGACCTATTCTGCATATTTATTGCCTTTTAAGCATCAATCTTTTTTATGTGTTCTCTATTTCATTAAAGTAAGATCTAATTTGAAAGTACAAATAGATAAAATATAAACAAAAATATCTAAAGTAAGTTAAATACAGCAGAAGTCAAAACAGTAAAACAATTCTGCTATGGAGAGAGAAAAAAGAAAAAAAATATGTATCATTAAGCAACATGCAGAACATATTTCTATAACCTAAAATGGCTAAAACCATTAGGAAAAGTCCTATGCATAGATCATGATGAAACTAGGATTTTTGTGATGGAAAACTTCCTAAGGCAATATAAAATATGATTATTGTTATCACTATAAAAATGTAGCCACATTGGCATGAATTTTAGTGTAATTCTAGATTAAATATACTCATCTCAAATATTTCTAAGGGTGGAATCAAAGTGGAGGAGTAGTCTGGGCTCATCTCTCTTCACAAACATACCAAAACTACAACTATATATAGAGCAACTCTCACTGAGAATGACCTGAAGACTGGCTCTTCTACAACCAAGGCTGTAAAGAAATACATGGACTCTGGTAGGAAGGGAGGAGAAGCAACCCAGTCAGGATCTGTACTCCTAGCAGGGGCCCAGAAAAAACGGATAAATTCCTAGAAACATACGATCTTCCAATACAGAATCAGGAAGAAACAGATAACCAGAACAGATTACTAGTACTGAAAACGAATCAGTAATTAAAAACAAACAAACAAACAAAAACTCCCAACAAAGTCCAAGACCAGACAGCTTCACAGGGAATTTCTACCAAACATGGAAAGAAGAGATAATACCCATCCTTTTCAAACTATTCCAAAAAACTGAAGAGGAGGCAACATTCCCATCTTCATTCTATGAGACCAGGATCACCTTATACCAAAACCAGACAAACATATCACACACAAAAATAAAATACAGGTCATTATCTCTGATGAATACAGATGCAAAAATTCTCAACAAAATATCAGCAAACTAAATTCAACAATATATAAAAAGGGTCATCCACCATGATCAAGTGGGATTTATCAAGGACGGTTCAATATCCATGAGACAGTCAGTGTGATATGTCACATTAACAAAATGAAGGATAAAAATCACACAATCATCTCAATAAATGCAGAAAAATCATTTGACAAAATTTAACATTCATTCATGATAAAAACTCCAAACAAAGTTGCTATAGAGAGAACATAATATAACATAATAAAGGCCATATATGACAAACCCACAGTTAACATCATATTCAATAGTAAAAAGCTGAAATCTTTTCCTCTAAGATCAGGAATAAGACAAGGATGCCCACTCTATCCATTTCTCTTTAACACAGTTTTGGGATTTCTAGCCATGGCAATCAGAATCACTATGCTGTACATGTAAAACTAATATAATATTGTAAATTAACTACAATTACAGTTTTTTAAGATAATGTGTTTTCTTGGTAGTCATAGTTTATTTTCAGCTCATTCTTCTTGAAATAGCCACTTTAGAACAGGTGCATAATTAACATATATCCTGAGGTTTGCACCCCTAAAGAGCTGTAAAAATTACAGAATATGTGAATATCTTCACAAAATGTGATTTAATTATAATTTAAAAAGCCCTTCAGTTTATTCAATTTATGTGATTCCATTAAACCGACTGTAATTTATGAATGAGAAATTAGTGCAGGATCTCACTGGCAGCCACTCAACCCATATGTCTGTTCTAAATAAGAATACTTGCACTTTTCTGAATAAATCAGCAGTGTTTCCTCTACACACACACACACACACACACACACACTATTCAATTTAAATATATGCAGCTATTTAGAAACTCATGTAAGAATGTACAATACCACAGGTCACTAACATTTTGACTAGCTGGATCTCTTAGTAGGAATTAGTCGTCAAGAGACCTGGACTTAAGAATACCACTCGGCAAAAAATTTAACCAAAATTTTGCTAACCAATCAAAAGATGATGTTAAAATACACTGTATCTCCATTCCTTACTAAAACTTCTAAATATCCCACAAATGTTGCTATGTAGGGATGTCTTAATCATTTGCTTTTCATATCACTCCAAGAACCTCACGTTTGAAGATTGTTAAGACCATAGCTTGATGTCTTCTGAGAAATCGTACAACAGAAGTTGGGCATGAAAACATTGTTTGAAATATTTGAAACTTTTCTTTTCCCCCAGTCATATCCAGTTCCTTATTTATGATGACCAAAATGGATAAATGGATAAATAAAACCACCTATTTCAGATTTACAACACATTATGGAATTCTCTACTGTCAGGTCAGTGGGACATACTTATTTACAAATAAGATAATTTGGCAAACATTTTCTAAACAATTTCTGTGGTTAGATAAGCCATCTTTGGACTACAAGTAAAAACATGAAAAGTCACAGTATAGGGAAAAATACACTTGACAAAAGATTTAGAAAATTATAATTATTTTATTATAAAATTATATAAAAATATATCTATGAACATGTGTATATGACTTATATAAACAGCTTAAAGAGGATCAATATCCTGTAATGACTGAGTCCAGACTCTGGCACTAGGAATACTTGTTCAAATATAAGTGTGGCAAATTATGTGACTTTTCATATAAATAATCTTTCAATTCTTTGGGCCTAAATTCCTTCATCTGTAAAATGGGGGTAGTACTATTTTCTATATAATGATGTAAAAATTAACTAACTACAGATAAAGTACTCAGAACAATACTTAGCTCACAGTGAATGATCAGCAAGCGTTAGGTATTATTTTAAAAAATATGTATGACTGAACTATCATGCTTTACACCAGAAATTGACACAATGTTGTAAACTGACTATACTTCAATTAAAAAAAATATGTGGAATATTGTGTTATCTTCCAAAAGTTTTGCTTTTGCTCGCAACTGACTCCATCCCAAGGAGCACTTCTCTATTAGAGGATAATACATTCTTGCCCTAGTTACATCAGTTTCGGAATGTGATTTGCTTTGTACTGTTGAATTTGAAATGAAGGGAACGTGCTACTTCTAAACAAAAGCTGAAGGGCTGTAGTCTTATCTATTACCCTCTCTCTTATTTGTCTGCTGTGAGATCAGCATGCCCCATAAGTGGGTCAGGTCTATCAGCTTGGGTCCTGGAGTGAAGAATACATGCAGTTGACCCCAAATGGATATATAACATGATAAAAAATAATTGTTTTGGTAGATCACTTAGATATTTGGATCACTGGTTATCACAGTATAACTTAGCTATATTGATTGATACAGAAACTGGTGCCAGAAATGGGGTTTCAATGAAAAAATCCTATATGTCATTGACTCTGGTGCTGGGCAACAAGTACCAAGGACATTTCTATAGGTGTCTGGGAAGATGACAACCCACATTATTCTGTACAAAACATTAGGTAATAAAATTATGACAACTTGGGAAGGCACATAATGTACTATTTAGTTTGTGGTTTTAGATAAAAGAGATTAGGAAGCAATACTATTACTGTGCCATGGTTGCACACAAACAAGGTGATACAAGAAAGAGATGAGCTAAGAAATGAACTGGCCAGTTTTCAGGAATAAAAGAAAACCAAGTACTCCAAATATTCCAACATTTTCCAAGATAAAAAACACAGGTGTTTCTCATTTGCGATAAATTGAGAAAAACTGAGGAGGCCTTAAGCAATAAAAGTCAGTTAAAACTTATACTGCGGTCAGAAGCCATACCAAGAGTTGTGTTCACTTTTGTAATGAACAGAAAGCTTTTGTCCACCTCCCCACACACAAATTAACATGTTGAAATCTACTCTCCAATCAGATAATATTTGGAGGTGGGCCTTTGGGAGGTAATTAGTTCATGAAGTGGATGGAGCCCTCTTTTTTTTTTTTTAACTTTTTTTTATCGGTTTATAATCATTTTACAATGTCGTATCAAATTCCAGTGTAGAGCACAATTTTTCAGTTATACATGAACATATATATATATATATATTGGATGGAGCCCTCTTGAGTGAGATTAGTGTCTTTATAAGAAGAGACTAAAGAGATATCTAATTCTTTTTCTACCATGAGAAGATACAGTGAGAATTCAGCCATCTGCAAACTTCAAAGAGTGCTCTTAGCAGAAACCCTATCAGGCTGGCACCCTTATCTCAAACTTTCAGCTTTCATAACTGTGAGAGATAAATTTCTGTTGTTGATAAACCAAGTTTGTAATATTTCACTGTAGTATTCTGAGCTAAGACAGACTTTTTATTAAAAATCTTTGAATTACTAAGTGGCACTGAATAAATCCTTTCAGTTGGACAAAATGGCAGACGGTAAAGAAAATAAGAGAATGGTTCTCCAAGGTAAGACTGATAATCATAAGTTAAAGGTAATTAAGAAAGAGATGCTCTCTCTCAGAAAAAAAACTTGTAGGCATGGCTATTGGCACACAGATACAGCAAGAATAAAATAGATAAAAAGCAACTAAGGCTATAAATGACCTAAGTTCAGGATGACAGATCCCATGATACTAAAATCTATTACAGATATGAAATAGCTTGATTATTCATAACTGTCAGTTCAGGTTTAAAAAAAACATCACATATTGATATTGTTATGGCTAACCAGATGGATGAAATAAAACATCAGTCTTGACTCTTACATTCCTCCTTGTCAGAAGGGCTTTTTGGTAAATGTGAATGATCATTTTCAAAAATAAATGTTATCAAGTTATGTATCAGAATTGATTTTTTTTTGATACTGATATCATTATCACTGAACTATATTTGAACTCTGTATCATTTGACAATGAATGAAATCCTATTTGAAAAGTTTCAATTCCAAATAGTACTGAGGTTAAATGCTGGGGCTCTCCTTGCATGTAGGTCTTTCTGACATAACATTTGAATTATGCTGTATTTTTTTCCTTTAATAATCTGAAGTATTTATTAAATTCTAAGTTCTATAACTAAAAAAAAAAAAACAAACCACTAAAAACACATAAAAAATGACCAGTACTGAAAAAAACCTCAGCTAGAAAGGAAAGCCTGTGGGGACATCATAAAATATTTTATCATCAAGATTTTCAGAAGTTTATTAGCTATTTTCTTTCCATGTCTCTTTAAGGAACCAGAAGTTATAATGGCTGTTGTTTGTTTTAATCGAATTATGCTGTATTTTTATTCAATGAATGTTCTTTTATAGGTATCATTCATTTTTTTGAATGAAGGTACTGAGGATTGAATCCAGGACCTTGCGCATACTAAGCACATGCTCTACCACTGAGCTACCTCCCTCCATGTTGTTCATTTTTATAAAAGGAAAAAACTAAAACTATTCAAATAAATGTAGGAGGAAAACTCTTAACCAATCACTGAAAGATCATTTCCCTCAGGCAACTACATATTATGATGAAATACATGATTAACCAAGTGAAAGATGCATATAGTATGTCCTAGGATTTTTATAGAAGTAACATTTCAAAATTAAAAGGAGATATTGTAAAATCAGAAGGAGAAAGCAATGCAGTAATTTTAGACTATATTGTTTAAGCATAATTTGAAAAATACCTATACAAGGTGTTAATGATTAATTTTATGTGTCAACTTGGAGTGTATTGTTGATGATATTAATATTCAAATCAGTGAACTATAAGTAAGCAGATTGCCTTCAATAATGTAGGTGGGTATCATCCTACCAGTTGAAGACCTAAATAGAAGAAAAAGACTGGCCTCCCTGAGCAAGAGGAAATTTTTCATCAGGCTGCCTTCAGACTAAATCTGCACCACTTGCTGTCCTGGGTCTCCAGCCTGCCCTTCCACAGTGAAGATTTTAGATTCTCCAGGCTCCATAATCACATGAGCCAATTCCTTATAATAAATGTCCTTCTCAATCTCTCTCAAAATCTGTCTTAGTCTGCTAGGTCTGCCATAGAAGAATACTAGAAACTAGATGGCTTAAACAGTAGAAATCTATTTTCTTAAATTCTGGAGCCTGAAAGTCTAAGATCAAGGTATCTGCAGGGTTGGTTTCTGGTGAGACTTTTCTTCCCGGCTTGCAGACAGCCCCCTCCTTGTTGTTTCCTCATATGGACTGTTCTCTATGCCTGTGTAGATATCTCTTCCTCTTTTCATGAGGATATCAGTCCTATTGGATTAGGGTCCCACCCTTATGACTTCATGTAACCTTAATTATCTTCTTAAAGATCATAAAATCATACTAAGGATTAGGCTTCAGCCTATGATATTTAGGACATAATTCGCTCCATAACAAAAGACATCTGGAAAGAAGTAATATTTTACTAATTTCTGAGACAGTGATAGAGGAGATTTGATCCTAAGGAAAAAAGAAATACAAACTTGGGAAACAAATAAGTCATGAGGCCAATGAGAGATTTGCTTTTCCAGAAATACTCTTTAATCTCTTTAACATAGATATCCAAGAAACTGAAATTCCAGAAACTATGATCTATTCTATTCAGAACATAACTGAAAAAAATGCAGCCACATTTTTTTAAGAGTATCATTTTGTCAGGAGATAACTCACATTTCCCAGGATTCAATGATAGGTATAGCAGAAGTTTGATATTACGCTCTGTGACATTATGATGTTTCTCCTATGCTGCTGAAAATCCAATTACTTATATCTGGAAAGGTCAAAAACTGATACTGGAGATAGAGTAGTAATAAGAGGAGATTACTAAGAAAATGGACATAGCATTTGCCATGGGATATGTGATATTAAGGAAAATCTTTCTGAATTAATATCTTGACTGATTGTAACTGAAATGCTTTAATACTCTTATTTTTTAAGTTAAAGAACTGTGCTGTCTTTCATCCAAAGAAAATGTCACAGACTTACACAAAAACGGTTTAAATTGCAGGTATTTGCAGAAGTCGGCTAGCTTGAACATTACAATAAACTATTCATCAACAGGCTCAAATCATAAAATTCACTCACCTCGAATTATTCTTTAGAAGCTAGACTACCTAATAATGTTTGTACTATTTCTGAGAGTAAGTTTGTTATAAATAAAAGAGTAAATACGTTTTTAATTTCATCTTTATAATGGTGAACATAGGCTTAGCTGTCTTACTTGCTATGTTTCTTAAGATGTGGCTGTCACTAGCCAGAGCAATTAGGCAAGAAAAAGAAATAAAAGGCATTCAAAATTGGAAAGAAAGAAGTAAAACTATCCCTATTTACAAATTACACGATCTTATATATAGAAAACCCTAATGATCCACAAAAATGGTTTTAACCACTAAACAAAAATCAATGAAGGTGCAAGATAAAAAATCAATATACAAAAATCAACTGCACAAATAAACTATGTGAAAAGGAAATTTGGAAAACAGTATAATTTACAATAGGATCAAAAAGAATAAAATATTTAGAAATAAACTTAATTAAGCAAGTAAAGTACTTGAACACTGAAAACTATAAAATAGTGCTGAAAGAAATTGAAGAAGACACAAATATAAAAAAATCCCACATTCATGGACTGGAAGAAAATATTGTTAGACTGTCCATACTACTCAAAGTGATCTACAGATTCAATGCAATCCCTATCAAAATTCCAATGGCATTTTTATAGAAACAGAAAAAATAATTCTAAAATTCATACAGAAGCACTAAAGACCCCAAACAGCCAGAACAATCTTGAAAAAGAACAAAGCTGGAGGCTTCGATACAGGGACTATGTCTCAGGAATTGGGTTCCTTCAAACAACTATTCTTCTACCTAAAAGAGATAGATATGGGAAAGGGCATGGCTTTCTTCTAGATCTGGCCTATTTCTCCTACACGTTACCAGTGAGGGTTCTGCTCTCTTTGCAACTCTACTTTGAAATTAGTGAATTCAATCACCATACCCATTATGGGACACAATTTGGTTTTAGTGAAAAATATCAGAGGACATTCTAGAACTCCCCCATCTATAATAAACACACAACTGAAATTAAGTTGTTGGGGGTTCCTGAAAAACAATTAGACATCAGGATACATAGATAATTTAGAACCAACTGGCTGAAAGATCACTTTAACTGACTTGGTTTTACTGTTGATTCATGGTTCAATATCCACTGATTTTCTATGGCGTGTATGGCGGCATGGTGAGAAGCAGATAAATTGTGTTTTCTTGCCCTTGCTGTTCTTTATGCTTGTATCCAACAGTGTCTTAGTCATATCTACTCCCTCTTCTCAAAGTTACCCTCCCTCGCCTCATCCACAGGAACACTCCACAGAGACTGTTCACCTCTTTCTTCCTCTTTGTCTCCCTATCTATAGACTTAAGCTCTAAAATGCAGGTTATCACCCCTGCTGTCTTGTGCTTAGGCATCATTTTTCCATTTTTATGATTGTAACTTCATTATAGCATACAGGATTTACAGACTGGTTTCCTTTTAAATTTTGTGTGCAGATTCTCCCAACCTGTCAGGCTTGCATATACAAGAACAGGCATCCGTATAGTTTGAGAGAAGATACAGTCTAACTAATTCTTAAATTAAACTTCATAAAATGATTAAAACTAGGAGTATTCAGCCTGTGTAAATACAGCCTGGATTAAGAAATAATTACAAAATTATTATGTACATGGTTCTTTGCTGGTTACTAAGAATCATAACATTAAATGAAACACAATTAAATTATGACAATTAAACAAGCATTTTTTTTCTGATTATAACAGTAATGAAGGATTATTTGAAATATATTGCTTTATAGGATAGTAAAATTAATATTAAATCTCTGAAATTATATATACTACTTTTCCCCAAAGATTTAAAAACATGGACTAACTAAATAATGTACAAAAGAAGCCAACAGAGCTAATAAACAAATTCAGCAGGGTTTAGTTGCAGGATACATGAGTAACACACCAAAATCAACTGCATTTCTACACATAAGCAGGAATAACCCAAAAATGAAATTAGAAAAACGATTTCATTTACAATAGCATCCAAAAGAATAAAATAGCTAGTAAAACATTTAATCAAGGAGGTGAAAGAGTTGTTCATTGAAAGCTATAAAACACTGCTAAAATTATGAATAAATTAAGGAAGGCCTCAATAAATGAAAAGACATCCCATGCTCTTAGATTGTAAGAATTTATATTACTAAGATGGCAATATTACCTAAAGTGATCTACAAATTCTACCTAAATTCTAATGGCTTTATTTATCAAATGGAGAAAGCAGTTTCTCAGATTTATGTGGAACCTAGAGGGCAATGGACTGGCAAATAATTTAGAAAAATAATTTAGTCAGAGTGTTCACACTTCCCAATTTCAATACTTACTACAAGGCTACAGTAATCAAAACAGTGTGGGACTGGTATAAGGATAGACATACAGACAATGGAATTTTGGACAACTGAGAGTCCAAAATAAGCCTGTGTATCTTTGCCCAATTGCTTTTGACAAGAATGCCAAGACCATTCATTGGCAGAGAACAGTCTATTCAACAAATTGTGCTGGGACAACTGCATAGCCACATGTAGAAAAATGAAGTTGGATCTCTACCTAACAACATATATAAAAATTAACTCAAGATGAATCAAAGACTAACTATAAGAGCTAAAACAAGGAGAAGCAAGATGGCAGAGTAGAAGGACACTTGTAGCTCACCCTCTCCCACAAATACACCAAAACTCACATCTATGGACCTACTTAGCCAACCAGAGCACCTGCTGAACTCCGACAGAACACTGCCCTCTTCGAAAGACAAAGATGCCAAAAATCTGGTAGGAGAAAAGGAAAAAAGAAAGAAGAAAAAGCAAAACAGTGTGGGGTCGGTCCTACGAGGAGGGAGTGGCAAAGGAATACTGGCACTCGTTCGCTGGGTCTCCCCTCTCCAACGGAGTGGCCAGCAGGATGGAGGGGAGCCTCCAAGGCTCAGATATGCCCCGAGCACCCCTTGACCGACAGAACTGAGTTAAATGGGCACAGAGGGTCCCCACAATATCCAGCCCTAGATGTGAGCTGGCTGCTGGGGCTGGGACAGGCCACCTGAGCCAGGCAGAAGACAGGGGCGGCTGTACTGAGGCAGCCCTGGGGGACTGCAGGGGGCTGCATGCTGGAAGGGGATATGGAGCAGAACAACGTCAGTCCCCCATAAACTGCAAAAAAAGCAAAGCAACATAGCTGGTGTGCCCTGGGGGGAGGAGCACCATAGCCTTTGTCTCCTCAGACCTGTGCCACCATTACTGGCGCTTCTCCTGAGAAGAGAGGTGGGACTCAGCCACAGCCGCCATCTCCTCATGTGTATACGCCCGAGAGGGGGCAGGGCTGAGACGTGAATTCACATGGTGGGGGTAGGGGGGGGCTCTGCAACCTCCAAGGCAGGACTGAGACTTATTTATAGCCCAAGGCAGACAGGATCTTTCTGCTCTGGCACCTCCGAGAACTCATGCCGCCAAGACAAACAAGGAGCTGAGATTTGGCATGGAGCAGGGGCATGGCCGTTCTGCGGTCTTCCCCGAACCCACCTTCGGAGCACTGACCTCAGGCGGAGTGGGCAGCTGCACAGAGCAGTGGAGTGACCGGCGTCGGGAGAGGGTAGGCTGCCAACTGCCTTCCTGGTAGGAATGCAGCACCTGACCACAGTGCTGGGAGGGGGCACGATCCGCCCACCTGCCTCGCCCGAGCGCAGTGTCTGACTGTGGCATCGGGAGGGGGAGTGACCTGCCCGCCCACCTGGTAAGAGCTCAGCACCTGACCCAATGTTGGGAGAGGGCACGATCTGCTAGCTGACAGCCACTAGGAGTTGCACAGACAAGGGCGCCAACAGAGGGCCTCTGGAAACAGCAAGCTGAGTTCACAAAACAGGGCAAAGACACAAAGACCTCTCGATCATTAAGAGCACAGTCTCCAGGAGAACTAGATAACTGATACTCCTTAAGCCACAGTGCCAGAGAGATATGAGCAATATGAAGAAGCAGAGGAACCACTCCTAATTAAAAGATCAAGAGAAATCCCCTGAAAGCACAATCAAGGAAATAGACATTGATGGCCTACTAGATCAAGATTTCAAAAAAGGAGAGATCAAAGTACTGAAGGAACTAAAAGAAATAGTGTTTAGAGATATAAAATGTGTCAAAAAAATGAAATAGAAGCTATAAAGAAGAACCAAATAGAATTAGTAAACTCATTTGCTGAGATGAGAGCTGACCTAAAGGCTGTACAAAGCAGGCTAGATAATCCAGAGGAGCGAATAAATGACCTAGAAGACAGGACAACAGAAATCACCCAATCAGAACAGCTGAGAGAAAAACAAATAAAAAACAATGAAAACAATATAAGGGACCAAAGGGATAATATAAAACATGCCAATCTACACATAATAGGGGTTCCAGAATGGGAAGAAAGAACAAAGGGGATTGAAAAGGTATTTGAAGAAATCATGACTGAAAACTTCCCAAACCTAAAGGAATCAGATATCCAAGTACAGGAGGCTCAGAGGGTCCCAAACAGGAAGAACCCAAACAGACTCACACCAAGACATACCATAATCAAGATGGCCAGAGTCAAGGATAAAGAAATGATCCTAAAGGCAGTAAGAGAAAAACAAAGAGTGAGTTACAAGGGAACCCCCATAAGGCTCTCAGCTGATTTCTCTACACAAACACTACAAGGCAGAAGGGAGTGGCAAGACATATTCAAAGTCCTGAATGAAAAAAAGATGCAGCCTAGGATACTCTATCCAGCAAGGCTATCCTTTAGAATAGAAGGAGATGTCAAGAACTTCACAGACAAGCAAAAACTGAAAGAGTTTAGCAACACTAAACCCATACTAAAAGAAATATTGACAGGTCTACTCTAAATAGAAAAGAAGCAGGATGCTACAAAAATGAGAAACTCATAACTGGAAAGGAGACAACTGCCATGAATTACAAAAAGAATAAACACAAAATTGTAAAAAAAGACATCTAAATCATTAAGAGTGGGAGAGGGAAGCAAGGAAAGCCACTGTGGAAAATAGTATGGAGATTCCTCAGAAGACTAGGAATAGACTTACCATGTGACCCAAGAATCTTACTCCTGGGCATATATCCAGAAGGAACTCTGCTTCAAAATGACACCTGCACCCCAATGTTCATAGCAGCACTATTTACAATAGCCAAGACATGGAAGCAGCCTAGATGTCCATTAACAGATGACTGAATAAAGAAAAGAAGAGGTGGTATATTTATACGATGGAATACTATTCAGCCACAAAAACTGACAACATAACGCCATTTGCAGCAACATGGATGTTCCTGAAGAATGTCATTCTGAGTGAAGTAAGCCAGAAAGAGAAAGAAAAATACCATACGAGATCACTCATATGAGGATTCAAAAAAAAAAAAAAAACCCAAAACAACATAAATACAAAACAGAAACAGACTCATAGACATAGAATACAGATTGGTGGTTGCCAAGGGGGCAGGGGGGTGGGAAGGGACAGACTAGAATTTTAAAATGCAGAATAGATAAACAAGATTATACTGTATAGCACACGGAAATATATACAAGATCTTATATATATGTATACATGTATATATATGTATAACTGAAAAATTGTGCTCTACACTACAATTTGACACAACATTGTAAACTGACTGTTACTCAATAAAGAAAGTAAAAAAAAGAAAACTGTAAATACTGACAGGCATATGCAGAATAGATAAACAAGATTATACTATATAGCACAGGGAAATATATACAAGATCTTGTGGTAGCAAAATTAAAACACGACAATGAATATATGTATGTTCATGTATAGCTGAAAAACTGTGCTCTGCACTGGAAATTGACACAACATTGTAAAACCACTATAACTCAATAAAAATGTTAAAAAAAAAGAGCTAAAACAATAAAACTCAGAAGAAAGCATGAGGTATATTTTCATGACCTCTAGTTCGGCAATGGATTCATAAATATGACACCAATGGCATGAGCAAACAAAAGAAAACACAGATTATTTGGACTTTATCAAAATTAAAAACTTTTGTACACCAAAATACATGATCACAAAAGTAAAAAGATAACCTATAGAATGAGAGGAAATACTGGCAAATCATATATAGGTACCTAAAATATATAAACACTTTTACAACTCAACAACAAAAGGCCACCCACCAACCAAAGTACTCAAATAAACATTTTTCCAAAGAAGATATACAAATGGTAAATAAGTACATGAAAAGATGCTCAATATTACTATACATTAGGAAATGTAAATCAAAACCACAAAGATACATCACTTAACACCCACCATAATGTCTACGGTCAAGAAGACAGATAATAACAAAAACTAGTCAGAATGTGGGAAAACTGGAACCTTCATACATTCCTTGGTGCAGCTACTGTGGAAAAGTTTGGTGGTTCCTCAAAAACTTAACACAGAAATTACCCAGCAATTCGCCTTCTATGTACATGCCCCAGAGAACTGAAAAAACAGGTACTCAAAACAGATACTCATACACAAATGATCATATCAGCACTATTCTCAATAGTCCAAAGGTAGAAACAATCCAAATGTCCATCAGTAGATGCAAGGGTAAAAAACTGATATACATGTAAAATGGAACATTTTTCAGCCATAAAAGGAATGAAATGATGATGCATGCTACAATGTAAATGAGTCTCAAAAGTATTATGCCAAGTTAAGAAG
This sequence comes from Vicugna pacos, assembly GCF_048564905.1. Taxonomy (NCBI): domain Eukaryota; kingdom Metazoa; phylum Chordata; class Mammalia; order Artiodactyla; family Camelidae; genus Vicugna; species Vicugna pacos. Next base: position 46,481,368 of record NC_132988.1, read on the forward strand.
CCAGACACAAAAGGCTACTTGTTGTATGATTTCATTTACATAAAATATCAGAATAGGTAAGTCCACAGAGACAAAAAGTAGACTGGAGATTGCCAGGGACTGAGGAAGGAAGGATGGAGGAGTAATTGCTTAATGGGCATGGGCCTTTATTTCTGGGTAAAAATATTTTGGAAGTAGAAAGAGGTGGTAGCACATAGCATTGTGAATGTACTAAATGTCACTTAATAGTTCACTTCAAAACGCTTAATTTAATAATTTGAGAATTTCACTTTAATTAGGAAAAAATGGAAAAAATGTATCTGTCCATTGAATAATTTGTACTTGAAAACTCCTAGTTTCATATTCTTTCTATTTTAATTTGATGAATCTATTTTAAACTCAATGTGAGAGGATAAGAAAATGAATTTTTTATTCTTGCTTTTTGTGAGTTTTCCTATGGATTTTAATTGATTTTATTTTAGTAGAAGATTTAGTTAGAATCAGACATTTTCTGTGGAAAACTAATGTACTTAAATTATACTTTAGGAATTGAAATAACTTTTAAAATTCATCCTACTTTTTGTTGCTGATCTGCTTATAAATATAATGCTTCTTTAATCTTTAGAAAATTCTATCAGGAAAATACTATATATGATATTTGGAACTAAAAGTACTGCCCACCAGAGGGCTCTCAGTTTTCTTCTATTTTGCTTTCCAAAAAAATGAAACTCACATTTTAATAGAGTATAGCTTGTATACCTGTGAGTAGATCAAATATATATTCTAAGTTTCAGTAGTAGCTCCCTGAGTAGCACACTTAAAACACTTACTATGATTGAGATGAAATTAAAGCATACTTTATATATACATACAATGTTTTCTACATTTTTTTGAGACTTTCTATGAAAGGGGATTTGTAGAATGAAATATTTTGATTTGAATAAGAGGGAAATGAATTAAATACTCTTTTAAAATTCACAGAGCAGAACCTCCAGAATACCTTAAATGTACAGTTAATTTTAGATATTAATCTCTATCATGATGAAAGGAACTTTTCTCACCTATATCTGGAAACAGAGCCTTAATGTGAAAATTGAGTTTTAAATATAAACTGAGTTTATATTTTAAAAATAATTTTATTGCACCTATGCTATGTATGGGGGAATGTGTAGGTGACTAAGATATAGTTGCTTTTCTTGAAAAGCTTAGTCAATAATGGGAAACAGACCTGTGGATAAATAATAAGTATATACTTTAACTGCTATAAAGAAGCGCACTAATCAAAAGAATAATTCCCAGGGAGAAGTGAAGGCTGGCAATGTTGTACACTTTGAGGGAGTTTCTCAAGAAATTCTCATCTCCTCCCATATTCCACTGCTGAGAACCACTGTGCCAAGTGAAATTATGGAGAGAAACTGCCTACCTAGGAGAATAAGGGAAGTTTTCTAAACCAGAAATTCAAGATAACAGTTCATCTGAGAAGCTCTCCAAGTAGAGGGAGGTGGCATAAAAGGTAGGAGGAGCAATCCAAGTAGACAGAAAGGAGTAGTCAAAGTCATGGAGCTAAAAAATTAACAACATACACAAAGACCATGTGATGTCTTCTGGGTCTGGGACATGATGCAGGTGTTGGGGAACTGATTAGGTCACAGTGAATGGTGAACAATACCAGTGGAGAATGAGTCTGGAAATCGTATTTTGAAAAGCCCTGAAAGCATGTAGAAGAGTTTGACTTCATATTGTGGGAAATTTGGAGTCGGAGATTGTTTTTAAGAAGAAGAGTGACTTGAACAGATCACTAATATGGTTGTATAATTTTGATGGATCTGAGGAGCAAATTAATGGTATAGAAGAGCAGAAGCTGTAAAATGTGAGACAGAGAATCTAATTAAGAAGCAATTATAAACACTGAGTAGATGAGGGCTTTAATTAAACCTGGATCAATGTGAATGGTGAAAAGACAACTGGATAAAAAAAATTAACATTATTAAAGAAATATTTCAACAAGCTTCTAGCCAAGCGTATCACTTTGTCTCTCTGCAGCCATGACCTTGCTAGAGTTTTATGCAACTCATCCCAGAACTCTTTGAGAACCATGTCATGCTTTTGTGAAGTAAACCAGAGAAATGATCAATCTCTAATGATATTTTACTGTCCTCTCCTAAACCAATCAAGCGACACCCCACTTTATTTGGGGAACATTCTCTCTCCTTTCCCTGATAAAAGAGATATTATGAGGTGGACTTGTAAAAGGGCAGGAAGGTATCCCTTTGGGATGGAGAGAGCTTATGGCATATTTATGAGCAAAAGAGAGGAGCTAGGAGGAAGTAAGTGATGGTAGATCCAACAACAGCAACAACAACAAAAAAAAACAGATCTAATTCATAGAGTCTCTTCTTAGAATCACAGTAACATTTAAATTTGTTAGCTAACAGTATTGAGAACTCACTATATGCCACGCACTACTCTAAGTACTTCACATTTATTAAGTCCCCACAGTCATTTTATTGGGAGAAAATTACACTATTATTATGCCCATTGTGCAGATCAAAAAATGAGGCAATGATTGGCTACTTAAATTGCCTATATACCCAGCGAATGATAGCAAAGTCAGGATTTTAACTGAGGTGAGGCCATGCTTTGAAATACTACTCTGTCCTATCACCTTCCAACAGGAGGTCACGTAGGATGGAGAAGAGTTAACAGCAGCTGAAGGAAATCTTGACATCTGCCAAACCTTTTTTTTTTTTAAAAGATAGATTCTGTAGAGTTCTTATCTAAAAGATGATTTGAGCAGGCTGTGCCTGTCTGTCTATACTAATTATTAGAAATACATCTGGAATTTATACAATTATGGGATATAGCTGGCCAGAGAATGGAAATTAGACCTGTAACATCTTTGTCCCTGAATGACTAAACACGCATAAAAACTAAGAAGCTCTGAACCTAAGTGGCTGAGCTGACACGCACACCACACATTGTTAGTGCCTGTTTGCTAATCCCAGTGTGGGAAAAGGGACAATTAGGAAGCTGATTTTGAAGGCCCAAGCCCCTCAGGAAAGGAACAGTACATATGTGCTTGCTTCTTGCTTGTATCTTTTGAGTCATTAGTAGTTTGGTATTGGGCAAGACCTATGATTCATGTGAGTCTGTTTTGACAATTCTACCTTTTGTGGCACCTCACTATGGAAAGAAAAGAACACAGTTGTGGGTGTTTTTGGCTTTGAATAGCTTCAGACTTGCCACTGTTTAATGTATTATAATACAGAATTCGGTGTAACACCAATTTAAGCCTATATACATACCTTTTTGTCAACAATTCCCAAATTTCTATGAGTCAGATTTAGGTCTTTAGTTTGGTAGAACGCAGAATACAAATTTGGGGTCATTGTAAATTGTTTGTAAAAATAAAAATAGCTAATATTATCGGGCAATTACTTTTTGCTTATTATCTTCACTGGTAACTTGTTTACTTCTCATGACAAAACTGTGAGGTCATACCATTATTATAGCTGTTTTACAGATGAAGAAACTTAATAAATGTGGCCCAAACACTGTGATTAGTCTGACCAATGTCTCCTTCCCATAGTGGAGAGGAGGCTGGCCCTAGGCATGGAGAGAAGCATTTAACCCTTCCCTTGGAAGTAATGTAGGTATCTCCCTCAGGTTCTGTTCTCTGTTTGGTCAAACCATATGGTTGTGTTAGAGTCTGTTATCACAGCATAACACAGACTGGATGGCATAAACAACAGAAATTTATCATATTTCTGGAAGCTGGAAGTCCAGGATCTGGTGATTTCAGGGCTGATTTCAAGTGATGTTCTCTTCCTGGCTTGTAGACTTTTTGCTATGTCCTCACATGGCCTCTTCTCTGTTTTCCTCAGAGAGAGAGAGAGAGAAGGATCTCTGGTGTCTCTTCCTCTTCTTATAAAGCCACCAGTCCTATCGCATTAGCACCCACCCTTATGACCTCATTTAACCTTAATCATCTTCTTAAAGGCCTCACCTCCAAATACACTAACATTGGGGCTTAGGGATTCAATAAATTCATTTAGGGGGACACAATTCAGTCCATGACAATGGTTCCTGAATTAGTCCATTCAAAATTCTTTCTCCAATACTCTGCCCACTGAACTCTCATCTTCCAATGCTTTTGAAAACCTTTCCTCTTGCCTTGGCTTAGCCCCACAGGACTCACAGAGGTGAACTTTCTCCCTCTCCCAGCTGAGAGCGGGGAAATCAGAGACTTGCTTCTGATTGTACTCCCTTCTGGCCTTCAGTCTCAGCCTCTCCACTAAGCTTTTCACATGGCCATCAGAATCATCCTCCTAAAAATTAACTAAAGTTCTCTCAATTAGATAGACAACAAATCAGAATTCTTCAGTGTGGTTTTTTTTTTTAATAATCTTGCCCAATCTACTTTTCGTGCTTTATCATTCCGTGTTTCAGTCAGGATCTGAACCCCCCTTTTAGAATCTGTCACTTTACTTCCTGCCATTCAGTGCTTTGTATGTGCCTCTGCTATGAGACTTTTTCTGTCCATCTTGTGTAAGTGCCAGTTGCTTGCATCACTCAAAAAATTAGAAACCTCATTAGGGCAGAGACAGTATTTATTCACCTCTGTATACTTACACTGACAGGCATAGTAGGCCCTCAGTAATTAATTTTTAAGTTATATGACTCATTTAACAAATATTTATTCAACCCTACTCTGTGCTAGGCCCTCTCTCTAAAGATGAAAGCTAAAAAAATGTTCTTGTTAAACTTTTTTCCTTCAACAGAAAATAATTTCTTAGGTGACAGGTTATATAGTAGAAAGAAACATAAAATTCTGCAGTCCTTATTCAAAATTAAAGAATGCTATGGGTTTTCTTTTGTATCCATTAAAATTAGGCTTTGCTGAAGGTAACTATATCAAAATAGAATTGTTTGAATGAAGTACCCTCCTTACACAAAGTAAATGTAGAGGAAGGCATGTCAAGAACTGAGATGCAGGAACTCTGAGGTTGTCAAGGACCCATATGCCTCCATATTTGGACCCTACATCCCTTGGATATTGCCCTGCCACCATGGCACTCCAGCCACCCAATACGCTTTCCTGGCTGGCAGGTGGAATATGAAACTTCATGCAGTCCCTTAAGACAACTCCCTTTATATCTAACTGCCCATTGCCTCATCATATGACCTTATCCTTGTGCAGAGGGAGGATGAGAAATATAATCTTTAGCTAGGCACATTGCCACCTTGAATAAAATCAGAAATTCCTATTAAAGGAGAGAGAATGAATGGATATTTGGGTCTTGCTAGAAGTACATGTAAACTTCTTCAACCAACACAAACAAGCCTGTAGATCTGAAATGAAATGGGACTGCAAAATGAGCTTTTAGGTATAACTGAGCTGAACTTGACCATTTACATTCGGTTAAATCATAGCTTAAACAGTCATATTATTAAAGCGGAAAAGAAAACCACTGTTGCATAAAACTCAAACTTTACTTGGCCAATGGCCCAAATACCTCTCTCCCCCTGACCAGGTGACCCCTGTCACTTCCAGGCAATCTACCCAGGCCACGTTCCCATCCATTTACTTTATGTCCTAAGGACTATTTTCCTGAGAATTCTCCTCCAGAATCCCTTTCCTTGGTCTGTATTACCTCTCATCACCCTTGAAGTGCTTAATGTATATTTAAAGTAGCTTGCCCAGACAGATTTAAGATGATTAATATTCATTTGCTGAACAGCAATGGAACTAATTACTTATGTCTTTGGGGAAGGGCCTGAAATAGACCTCCTAGAATACATCAAAGTAAGGTCGTAGGGATGGTGAAAAGGAATAGAAAAATGGGAGCAGAGCCTTAGGAAATGACTACTAATTCCTGCATGGGCAAGAGTGTTGTCTGGAGAAGGAAGGGCAGGAGTTCCAAGTGGGAAAGATACAACTGTCTGACTACGATTTGTTTCAGTTTCATTCTGTGTTCCTTCACAAATACCAGTGTTATTTCTACAAATGAGGCTGGAACCATCTGATAAATGTACATATACAGTTTTGTATATAAATGGATTTGATGTTTTCCAAGGAAAAAACAGGTAACAAGTAGACAGCTGTTTAAAAATTTAAATTCTCTGTAATTATTCCAGGTGTATTTCGGTGACGATTATCCTAGATACTCTATCCTCTTTATCTCTTAATGTTAATATCTCCACTAAACATGTTCAAATGGAAAATCAGAGTATCTTCTCCCTCTTATTGATCATTCTGAACTATAAGCAACCAGTTAAATTTTTTTCTTAATGGCAGCTCCAGTACAAAAAAAAAGTTAAAATATTTGTAACTCTTTACTAAGCACAGCAGATTAAATGTAATGTGTTTATCTCCAATACCTTCCAAAACTGCATTAAAATTAGAGCAAATAAATTTCTTAAAGTATAAACCCACAAGGACATGGAGGATAAGAGAGGAAATTCCAGGGAAAAATCACAGAATTTTGGAAGCTGCAAAGTGGATTGATGAATGGTAACTGACTTGGCAGAGTGTGGAAAGGTGAAATCTAAATGCCCACAGAAGGAAATAAAAGATGCAAGGTTTAAGATTGGAGGGATCTGGTGTCACAGAGGGTAACAATAAAGACATAGAAGTGACAGAAGAATGGATAAAAAGCTCATGTAGGAGAAGTTAGTCCTCAAGTACCTTTTCACAACCTGTACCCCTATAACTTTCCGTGATTGCAGCAGAAAATTGACATTTTCTTTTTGAGAAAGTCCACAAAAGAGCCTCTGTGAGCAGACAGGTGAATGACTGTACTAACATTCAGGCCTGCTGGGCTCAGGAACAGGGAGAGCACCTGGGAAAATCCTGCAGACCAGTATAGGAAAGTCAACACACAAAGGGAAACTTCCTTCCCCTTTTTGGTCCCAAGTTCAGGCAGTAGGCCCCATAAGAGAAATTAATCACAAGAGAAAATGAGTGGCTAAAAAAATAGAACTGACATTTGTGGAACTACTCACAAAACAGATGTACTCAGCTCTATTGCCCTACGTTAAGTCACTTAGTTGACAAAAGTCCTTCTACCCACTGACAGTTTGAAATGAACTTTTTAAGACCTCCTTAAATGTCAAAGGGCAGCCAAGATCACCAGGCCTATTAGGAAATCCAACACCTGATAATGAAAGAATAAAGCGATCTAACAAAGGAAAATGTAAAAAGAATACAGAAGGAAAGAGGGACAAAGGGAAATAAAACTTTAGAAAATAATTAATATACTCATAGAGAAAGAAAAGAAGATATTTTTTCCCTGAGAAGATTAAAAAAAATCAGATCAGAGAAAAAGAAAGAATTCTTAGTAATTAAATACATATGTGTGTGAGCATATACATATAAATTTTTCAAGAGTGTGGCAGATTATACATGTCTACAAATTCTTTGCTACTCCCTTCACTGAAAAGTGGAGGGGTTGGCCTTATTGGGACAATAAAATGTAGTGGCAGTGACATCTGGGACTTCTGCAATTAGGTCATAGAAATTATCCCTACAGCCATCACTGAAGATCTTGACATATAATCTCTGGGTGTCCACAGTCACCATGTAAGATATTTGACTACTCTGACACTGTCATGTTGAAGAGGCCACATGTAGACACACTGGCTGCCATTTGGCTTCCTGCTAAAGCTTCAGACATGTGAGTAAAACTATTTTAGACCATTCAGACCAGACCACCTAACAGCTGAATATTACCAAGTACCTCTATTAATATCTCTTGGAACAACTAAAAGCTGCCTAAATTCTTGGCTCACAAAATAATGATACACACACGCATACTTCATTTTACTGTGCTTCACTTTATTGCACTTTTCAGATCTTGTTTTTACAAATTGAAGGTTTGTGGCAACCCCATGTCAAGCAAGTCTATCGCTGCTATTCTTCCAATAGCATTTGCTCACTTCCTGTCTCTGTGTCACAATTTGGTAAGTATTTTTGCAATACTTCAAAATTTGCATTATGATGTCTGTTAGGGTAATCTGTGATCAGTGATCTTTGATATTACTCCTGTAATAATTTTGGGGCACCACAAACCATGCCCACACAAGACAGTGAACTTAACTGATAAATGTTGTATGTGTTCTGAGCGCTCCACTGACTGGAGGTTCCCCCATCGCGCTCCCTCTCCTAGGGCCTCTCTGTTCCCTGAGACACAACAAGGTTGAAATTAGGCCAACTAGTAACCCTATAATGGCCTCTAAGTGTTCAAGTGAAAGGAAGAGTCACATGTTTCTCATTTTAAATCAACAGTTAGAAATAATTAAGCTTAGTAAGGAAGATGTGTTGAAAGCTGAGATAGGCTAAAAGTTAGGCCTCATGCACCAAGACAAGTTGTAAATGCAATGGAAAAGATCTTGAATGAAATTAAAAGTGCTACTCCAGTGAATACATGAATAATAAGAAAGCAAAAGCGCCTTACTGCTGATACAGAGAAAGTTTTAGTGGTCTGAATGGAAGATCAAACCAGCCAGTACATTCCTTTAGGCTGAACCCTAATACAGAGCAAGGCCCTAACTCTTTTCAATTCTGGGCAGGCTGAGAAAGGTAAAAAATATGCAGGGGAAAAGTCTGAAGCTTACAGAGGTTGGTTCATGAGGTTTAAGGAAAGGAGGCATCTCCATAACTTCAAAGCATGAAAATGAAGCAGCAAGTGCTGATGTAGAAGCCGCAGCAAGTTATCCAGAAGATCTAGCTAAGATAATTAATCAAGGTGGCCACACTGAAACAACAATTTTCAATATAGGAAAAACAGCTTTCTATGGGAAGATGATGTCATCTAGAACTTTCATAGCCAGAGAGGAGAAGTCAATGCCTGGCTTCAAAGCTTCAAAAGACAGGTTGACTTTTGTTAGGTGCTAATGCAGTTGGTGCTTTATGTTGAATCCAATTCTCATTTACCACTCTGGAAATCCTAAGGCCTTTAAGAATGATGCTAAATTTACCCTGCTTGTGCTCTATAAATGGAACAACAAAGACTGAATGACAGCACATCTGCTTACAATATGGTTTAGTGACTGTATTAAGCCTACTGTTGAGAACTTCTGCTCAGAAAAAAGGATTCCTTCCAAAACGTTACTGCTCATTGATGACGATTCTAGTCACCCAGGAGTTCTGATGGCGATGCAGAATGAGATTAAGGTCATTTTCATGCCTGCTAACACAACAACCGTGCTGAAGCCCATGAATCAAGGAGTAATTAATTTTAAATCTTATTATTTAAGAAATACACTTCATAAGGGTATGAATTCTAGTGATTCCTTTGATAAATCTGGGCAAAGTCAACTGAAAGCCTTCTGGAATGGATTCACCTTTCTAGATGTATGAATATTCACTCATACATCTTTATATCAAGAAAACAAGTAACCCAATATAAAAAATGGGCAGAAGACCTAAAAAGACATCTCTACAAAGACAGACAGATGGCCAACCAGCAGATGAAAAGATGCTCAATATCACTAATTGTTAAAGAAATGCAAAATCAAAATTATGATGAGATATCACCTCATACCAGCCAGACTGGCCCTCATTAAAAAGTTCACAAATGATAAATGCTAGAGAGGGTGTGGAGTAAAAGGAACCCTCCTGTACTGTTGGTGGGAATGTAGTTTGGTATAGCCACTATGGAGGACAGTATGGTGGTTCTTTAAAAAACTAAAAATAGACTTACCATATGATCCAGAAATCCCACTATTGGGCATATATATGGAGAAAACGTAATTTAAAAAGACACATGCACCCCAATGTTCATAGAAGCACTATTTATAATAGCCAAGATATAGAACCAACCTACATGTCTGTTGACAGATGACTAGATAAATAAATTCTGATATATTTATACAATGAAATACTACTCAGCCACAAAAAAGAATAAAATAATGCCATTTGCAGCAATATGGATGGACCTAGAGATCGTCATTCTAAGTGAAGTAAGCCAGAAAGAGAAAGAAACATACCATATGATATCACTTACATGTGGAGTCTAAAAAAAAAGAAAAAACGAGGACACTAATGAACTCATCTACAAAACAGAAACAGACTCACAGACGTAGAAAACAATCTTATGGTTACCAGGGGAAAGGGGGTGGGAAGGGATAATTTTGGGAGCTTGAGATTTGCAAATGTTAGCCTCCATATATAAAAATAGATTAAAAAAAGAAATTTCTTCTGTATAGCACAGGGAACTATGTTCAATATCTTGCAATAACATTTAATGAAAAAGAATATGAAAATGAATATATGTATGTATATGCATGACAGGGACATTGTGCTGTACACACAAATTGATACGTTGTAACTGACTGTACTTCAATAAAAAAAGTCTTTAAACAAAAAAGCAAAACCAAAAAGACACATGCACCCCAATATTCAAAGCAGCACTATTTACAATAGCCAAGACATTGAAACAACCCAAATGTCCATCAACAGATGACTGGATAAAGAAGATGTGGTATGTATGTATGTATGTATGTGTGTGTGTATATATAAATTACATTTTCTCTCTATATATGTATACACACACACACACACACACACACACAATGGAATATTACTCAGCCATAAAAAGAATAAAACAATGCCATCTGCAGCAACATGGATGGACCTGGAGATTGTCATTCTAAGTGAAGCCAGAAAAAGAAAGAAAAATGCCATATGATATTACTTATATGTAGAATCTTAAAAAAGGAAACAAATGAACTACTTATTATTTATAAGTTAGATGACTGATTTCTTGAATATGTGTAAGCACATTTGACTGTCCTTTATGATTGGATCACTGAATTCTGTTGTTTCTTATTTTGTGGTTGGCTTTATTCCTTTGATAACTATGTGAATTTAAAAGCTAAAGATCTAAACTTAGATCTTAGAAACAATGAATAGTACATATATGTAAATTTTAAAACAGTTTTATCTCTCAATGAGTTGTTCTTCCTAGAATAAACTTTGCTTACACTCCCCCAAAAATAAATAAAAATAAAGACAGTATATGGTTAGGAAAAAAAAAGGAATATTCATGATGCCTGTAATGAGGTCAAAATACCAATGTGCACAGGAGTTTGGAAGATGCTGCCTCCGATCCTCATGGATAACTTTGAGGGGTTCAAGACTTCAGTGTAGGAAGTAACTGCAGATGTGGTAGAAAGAGCAAGAGAACTACAACTAGAAGTGGAGTCTGAAGATGTGACTAAACTGCTACAATCTCATGATAAACTAATGAATGAAAAGTTGCTTTTAATGGATAAGCAAAAGAAAGGTTTCTTCAGATGGAATCTACTCCTGGTGAGGATGCTGTGAAGATTTCAGAAGCTTAGTTGATCAAGCAATGATAGAGTTGGAGAAGACTGACTCCAATTTTGAAAGACATTCTACTGTGTTTGAAATGTTATCCAACAGCATTGCATGATACAGAGAAACTGTTTGTGAAAGGAAGAGTCAACCGATGAACCAAACTTCACTGATTTTAAGAAATTGCTACAGTCACCCTAATTTTCAGGAACCAACACCCTGATGAGCCAACAGCCATCAACACTGAGGCAAGACCTTTCACCAGCTAAAAGATGATTACAACTTGTTGAAGGTTCAGACAATGGTTAGCATTTTTTAACAATAAAGTATTTTTTAGTTAAGGTATATGCATTGCATTTTTTTAGACATAATGCTATGGCACACTCAACAGACTATAGTATCAACATAAATTTATATATATTTGGAAACCAGAAAATTCATATGACTCACTTTATTGCAATATTCACTTTAATGTGGTGATCTGGAGCCAAACCTACAATATCTCTGAGGTATGCCTTAATAAAACAATTATAAAATACTATGTTTGCGGTAGTTTATTACATAACAGTAGATAATTGCAACAGGGTTGGATGGAAAGTTAAGAAATTTTCAGGAAATTAGAACAAAAAGACAGAGAACAAGAGATAAAAAATAGTATTATTCCAGAGGTCCAATACACAATAGGAGATCTTTAAGGGAAAAATAAGAACAAATAGAGGAAAGTAGATTATTATAAAAATATAAAGGAAGTTTTTCTTGAAATGGAGAACATGAGCGTCCAGACTTAATAAATCCAATCAGTGAAATAAATAATTTAAAAAATTAATAGGGACAGAAAAAAATTCTGCAAGTTTCTAGAAGAAAAAAAAAGTGACCTATGAAAGACTGATATCATCACATGGCATCAGACATCTCCAAAGTGATACTGGAGCAAAGCAGCAATGCTTTAAATTCTCCAGAAAAACAGTTTCTAATCTAGAATTCCACACCCTGTCAAACTATGTATCATATTTAATGACAGACATACATTTTCATTTCACCAAATCAAAAACCATTTAAACCCAACAGACCTTTTCTCAGGAAGCCAGTGGATACATCCTATCATCAAAATGATAGCATAAATTCAGAAACAGCAGTATATGGAATGCAGAAATCACAGAAGCAAGGCAAAGAAAACTCATACTGGTAATCTGTGTCTTCCTTCTTCCTGTTCATCAGTCTAGTTACAGAATTAACAATTTTATTGATTTTCTGTAATATTTGTCCATTTTATTACTTAATTGATTTCTGATCTTATATTTATTATTTCCTTTCTTCTACCTGCACTGATATTTATTCTTTTTCTAGCTTCTTAAATTGGAAGTTTAGATCACAGATTTTGTCACTTATTTTTTTCTAATAAAAGAATTAAAAGGTATAAAGTTTTCTCTAAGCACTGGTTTAGATGTATTTTATATATTTTGATATTCTTGATACATTGTATTTTTCTTTTCACTCAGTCTGAAATATAACTTCCTTTGTATTTTCATTTAATTCATAAATTGCAAAGCAAAAATAATTTAATTTCCTAATATTTGGTAATTTCTAGATATCTTTCCATTATTATTCTAATTTCATTTCCTTATAGTCGGAGAACATACTCTGTATATTTAAATTCCTTTCAATGTATTAAAACTTGCCTATGCCTTAGCCTTTAGCATATTTGGTGAATGCTCAGGTGCACTCAAAAATATGTGCAATCTGCTGTCGTTGAGTGAAGTATTCTATTAGTACCAACTAGGATAAAATGGTAGATAATTTGTTCAAACTTCTTATCCTTATTCATTTTCTCTCTATTCATTCTATAAGTTATTGAGAGAATAATGTGAATATAACTGAAGATTTTTCTGTTTCTCCTTTCAGATCTGTGTTTTACTTCATTTATATATAACATTATAAGTCTAGATATTTAGGACTGTTATGTCTTCTTGTTTAATTGAACCACTTACTTTATCTCTGCTACTATTTCTTGGTCTGAAGTGTGATAGTAATATGGTCCTTTGTTTTTCTTATGATTAATGTTTCCATGGTATACATTTTTCCAAGTTTCTTACCTATCTGTCTTTAGATTTAAAGATGATCTCTCACAGGCAATATATAGGTGGGTCTTGCTTTTTTATTCAGTTTGACCACTAACTTTTTATTGTTTTTATTGGTAAGTGTTTGCCACTTACATTTAATGTAGTTACCAATATAACTGACTTTCCATCTAATATCTTGATATTTGTTGTCTATTTTTCGGTGTGTTCTGTATTACCTTTTTCTGACTTCTTTAGGATTAGGTGAGTATATTTCATGATTCCATTAGTTTTTGCTATTAATTATACTTTCTTAAACATTTAGTGCTTTCTCTAAGAATTATAATATGCATATTTAACATAACAGGCTACTTTGAAAAAATATTATCATGCCTTTTTTTCACATAAAATGCAAGAACATTACAACAGTGCATTCCATTTCCCCACTCTCAAAGCTACTGTTTTCATACATTACACTTCTACATGTTATTAATACCCAAACACTTTCTTATTAATTACTCTTTGAGAAATTTAAAAATTAGATATAAAAATTATTTTATATTTACCAAAATTTTTACCATCTCCAGCATTCTTTTTTCATTTTGTAGGTCCAAGTTTCCATCTGGTATCATTTTCCTTTAGCCTGAAGAACTCCCTTTTATATTTTCTTTTGTACAGGTCAGCTGGCAACAAATTCTTTCAACAACAGTATTTCTGAAAAATACTTTGCCTTCATTTGTGAAGGATATTTTCATCTGGTATACACTGGCTATTCTCACTGGGAACTTCTGGTTGACAATTCGTTTCTTTCAGCATTTTAAAGATGTCATTTCAATGTGTTCTGGTTGCATGGTTTCTGATGAGAAATCTAGAGTCATTCTTATCTTTTTTTTTCCTTCTGTGCATCATGTGCCATTTTTCTCTGGGCATTTAAAATATTTCCTCTTTGAAGCTCATTTTCAGAAATGTAAATATAATTTGCCTTGGTATGTTTCTATGTCTTAAGCCTATACCTTAAGTGTACAGAGATTCTTTGATCTATGAGGTTATACTTTTCATCAAATTTGGAAAGTTATCAACAATTTTTTTAATCTTTCTTGACACTGATAACTTTGAAGAGTACAGGCTACTTATTTTATAGACTGTCCCTCAATTTGTTTCTTTTTTTCTCATTTTCTCTTCATTAGATTTAGCTTATGGATATTCTGACAAGGATAACACTGAAGTAATATTATATCCTCCTCATCTCTACATCAATCACAATGAAGACATCTAGAGTTCTCCATCACAGCCAATGCCATTATTATTAATAACCTAATATTATGAAAACCTTGATAAATTAACATAATGTGGCTCCTAAGAAATGAGACACAACAAAACTACAACTACATATAGAACTCTCTCTTAAGTTGAGAATGACCTTAAGATTAGCAGAATCAATTTTCTACAACTAAGGATATAAATAAGAGGCCACATCAGAAAGGGTAGGAGAGGTAGAGACATGGTCTAGTCAGAATCCATACCCTTGTGTGGCAACCCATAGGCAGAAAAGATATCACAACTGTGGAGATGCCCCCTGAGGACAGAAGGGTCTGAAACCAACATTAGGCTCCACAGGCTGGAAGGTAAGCCCCCACAACTTATGGCTTTGAAAACCAGAGGAGTGTATATCCAGGAGAGTCAGAGGGCTATGAGAAACTAAGATTCCATTTTTGAAAAGCTTGCACACAAACTCACTTTCTCTGAGTCACAGCGTAGAGGCAGGAGCTTGAAAATCACCTGGGTGGGTGGTCACAAGAGGACAAGATTCACTGACTAGTTTTAGGACATGTGCCAGAGGGTAGGGATCTGATAAGACATTCTCTGAAGCTTAAAGTGCTGGCAGGTGCCATTAACTCTCCTTCCACCTAACTGGCTTTAGCACTGGCAAATGCCTTTTTGTCACTCTCCATTAACCTAGCTAACACCATGTGCCTCATCTCAGTGTTCCCATGAGAACCCAGCTTGCCCAACCCACCAAGACAGGCAGATCGACCAAAACAGCTCCCAATCCACTCAACCTGGTAGGCAGCCCCAGGTGGCACCAGTGCCCATCCAAAGTGAATCTGGGTCCACAGGACCGCCCTGCCTACCAGCATGCCTGCAACAATCACAGCTCAACCACAAAAGGGGGACAACATGCAGCTCACACAAGAGATACTGGCTCTGTTGACCAAAAAGGATTGCACCACTGGACCCCACAGAATACTGCCTACATACGGCCACTTTATTAAGACTGGGGGACATACCTGATATACCTAGTATACTCAAACAAACACAGAGAGACAGACAAAATGAGGAGACAAATGAATACCTTCCAAACAAAAAAACAAGGCAAAACCCTAGAAAGGAAATGGAAATAAACAATTTACAGATAAAGAATTTAAATAGTTCATAAAAATTCTCACCTCAGAAGAGAAGAATGGATGAACACAGTGAGAACCTCAAGAAAGAGATGCAAGGATGGTTGAGTATCCACAAATCAATCAGTATGACTCACCACATTAATAAAACAAAGGATAAAAATTATTGAACTATCTCAGTAGATATAGAAAAAGAATTTGACAAAATTCAATAACCATTTATGATAAGTACTCTTAATAAAGTAGTATAGAGGGACCATACCGCAACATAATACAGGCCATATATAATAAATCCACAGCCAACATCATACTCAATGGTGAAATCTGAAAGTATTTCCTCTGTCAGGAACAAGTCAAGGATGCCTACTCTTACTGCTTTTATTCAACATAGAATTGGAAGTCCTAGGTACAGCCATCAAAAAAAAAAAAAAAAGAAATTAAAAAATTCCATTGAAAAGGAAAAAGTAAAATTTTCACTATTTGCAAATGACATGATGTTATATAGAGAAGACCCTAAAGACTCCACCAAAAAATATTAGAGCTAACAAATGAATTTAGTAAAGTTGCAGGATACAAAATCAACATATAGAAATCTGTTGCTTTTTTACACACTAATACAAACTATCAGAAAGAAGTAATAAAGGAAACAATCCTACTTAAAACTGCACCAAAAAGAATAAAATACCTAGGAATAAATTTAACCACGGAGGTGAAAGACTTGTACTAAGAAAACTGTAAGACATTAATGAAAGAAATTAAAGACAACACAGGAAAAAATGGAAAGATATACCAGGGTCATGGATTGGAAGAATTAACACGGTAAAATGCCCACACTAGTCAAAGCAATCTACAGATTCAATACAATCCGTATCAAAATGCTAATGATTTTTTTTAACAGAACTGGAGCAAATCATCCTAAGATTTGCATGGAACCACAAAATATTCCAAATAGCCAAAATAAGCTTATGAAAGATGAACAAGCCAAAAAAAAAAAAAAGGCGAACAAGCCTGGATATACCATGACCTCTGATTTCGAACTATACTACAAAGCTATAGCATTAAAAACTCTTTAGTTCTGGCACAAAAACAGACACATAAATAAATGAAACAGATAACCCAGAAATAGGCCCACACTTGCATGATCAATTAATTCATTATGAAGTAGCCAAAAACATACAGTGGGGAAAAGGCATTCTCTTGAACAAATGGTGTTGAAAAACTGGATAGGTATATTCAAAAGAATCAAAGTGGACCACTTCCTTACACTATATACAAAAATAAACTCAAAGTAGATTAAAGACTTAAATGTAACACCTGAAACCACAAAAGTCCTAGGAGAAAATATGAGCAGTACACTTTTTGACATTTGTCTTAGCAATATTTTTGGCTCTGTCTCCTCAGGCAGGAGAAACAAAAGTAAAAATAAATAAATGGGACCTAATCAAATTTGAAAGCTTTTGCACAGTAAAGGAAATCATTAACAAAACAAAAAGGCAATTTACTGAATAGAAGATATTTGCAAATGATACCTGATAAGGATAATATATATATCCAAAATACACAAAGAACTCATAAAACTCAATTCCAAAAAAAAAAGTTGATTAAAAAATGGGCAGAAGACCTGAACAGGCATTTTTTCCAAAGAAGACATACACATGGCCAACAGGCATATGAAAAGATGTTCAATATCACTAATCATCAGGGAAATGTAAATAAAAACCACAATGAGCTACCATCTCACATCTATCAGAACAGCTATCCTTAAAAAGATAATAAATAAGTGTTCGCAAAGATGTGAAGAAAAGGGAACCCTAGTACACCACTGGTGGTAATGTATATTGGTACAGCTACTATGGAAAACAGTATGGCAGTTCCTCAAAAAATTAAAAATAGAACTACCATATGATCCAGCAATTCCACTTCTGGGTATTTATACCAAGAAAATGGAACACTAATTCAAAAAGATATATGCTCCGCAATGTTCACAGCAGCATTATTTACAATAGCCAAGCTATGGTGCAACCTAAGTGTCCATCAATGGATGAATAAAGAATATGTGGTATATGTACATACAATGGAATATATTACTCAGCCATAAGAATGAACAAAATATTGCCATTTGTGACAACATGGATGGATATAGAGGGTATTATGCTAAGTGAAATAAGTCAGAGAAAGACTGTATGTTTTCACCTGTGGAATCTAAAAACAAAACAGGAGCAAACAAAATAGAACAGAAACAGACTTACAGATACAGAGAACAAACAGGTGGTTTCCAGAGGGCAGGAAAGGATGAAATAGGTGAAAAGGATTAAGAGGTGCAAAATTCTAGTCACAAAATAAATAACCACAGGTATGTAATGTACAGCCTAGGGAATACAGTGAGTAACGATGAAATGACTTTGTATTGTGACAAAAGGTTACTAGACATATCATGGTGATCAACAGCAATGTAAATAAATGTCAAATCATTATATTATATGCCTGAAACTAAGATAATACTGTAATGTCAACTACAATTAAAAAAAATAAAAAGGGGTAAAATGTAAACAATTGGTAAATCTGTACAAAAGCCTTAACTGAGTAACTTTTTTATAAATACAAAATAGTAAAATAAAATCTACCAAATTTATCATAAAAATTTTTTAAAGAGTTGCAGAGTTAATGGTATTTGTTAGGATATATGAAGTGGTAATTGAGAAGAGGTATGGTTCTATGTTTCTTTTAACTTAAAGTATTCCAAGTAAGCTGCTTAAAATAATACAGCAAGTAAGTGGAAATGTCAGAATCTGAACACAAGACTGTATTACATTAAAATGTGTACTGTCAAACGTTGTATTATGCTGATCTCCAAACACAGTGCGCCTGTTTGCAAACTGAGTCCATTAATTTCTTGAAGTTGGTGGGTTGGGGTTTTTGGGTTTTATTTGCCAAGAGCAAGATGTATAGTATGTTTGTTTTTCTCCTTAGCAGAGGATCTGCTCAAGCTTGTCTAAAACATTGTGGTCTTTGGCTCACACCATCTTAATAAAACCCAGGTGTATTTAGCCAGATTATATGACACATGTTCAGGTTCATGTTTGATTTCAAATTAAGTATCTAGATGATTTATGGTAAAGAGTTTACCTCTTTCTCACCCATGTGGATTCTAATTCTAATCTTCGATCTGCTCTTCCAACACTTTCAGCACTTAAGAGCTTTCACATTTAAACCCTTCATTGTATTTTTATAATCACAAGAGACTGTTACCTAGCCTAGCACCTGTTATTATTTCCATGATTTTTTTCTTTCAGAGAAGAGATGAACTTATATTAATGCGACTACACTGTATTTTACCAAATTCCTAAGAGAAAAACCTGATTTTGGGTCTCCTTGAAGTATTTGATTACACTAGTATATAGCTTTATAATAATACAGATCATTAAAGCAGTTTAAAATTTTAAGTAATTTCAATTTCAATCTTGATATATATAAGTATATGAAATTTATTCTCTATATTTCACACATTTTGGAGAAAAGGCACAAAGGTAAACACATTTACACTTTTGGAACAGATCATTTGAATTCTAATATGGTTGATAAATCAGGTTACATAAAATCTGAACATACTGGAATTTTCATCACCAAGATGAACTGAAACACAAACCTACATGAAAGTTCAAGAACACTTCATAGCTAACTTATTTTATTCATTCTAGTCCTTCTACAGTTCTTGATGAGTCTAACACCACTCACTGTTTCCACAATTGTGTAAGACAAGCTTTCGAGCTGGCTAAAATCAGGAAGCAAAGAAAAGTCTCTGGCCAAAGGCTGTTTTCCATTGCCTTTGTTTTATTGCAGTTTTATGTACTTGAAAAACCAACAAAGAGAAAATCCTCTTTCATGAGATTTCCAGATTTTTTTAACAGATAAAAGTTCAGTAAAATATGTAAACACTGGCATTGTTACCGAACTCCAACTTGTCGAGTGTCCTTTCGATTTATTATATATGATCTATCTGTTTCAGATAAAGGGTCAGCCAGCAGGTAAAACTGTCTCCAATGCATACTGTGGTTGAGAACCCAGGTTTTTGCTGGGATATTTGCCAGTATGTGATATGAGTGAAAGGGCTAGATCCACCTGCATTAAACTTCACTTCTTAACTTCCTTAATGGGAAGGACAGTTATGTGTCAAAGTCCTTTTGGAAGATAAGCTGGCAATTAATAGGACCCAGCTTAGTCGCTGGTATTTTCAGCCATTTCACAGTTACATTTTGCTAAAGTTCTGGACCCAGATGGGAACTAAAGGATGCACTAATACATAATTTTGAATTTATATATAAAAAGCTAAGGCTCAGATAAACTGAATTGTACATTGGGATTTTGTAGTCAAGCCAGAACACAGAATACCTATTCTCTGATTTAGGACTTATTTATTTGTGAACCCAACAAAAGCAATTGCTTTTAAAATGTTAACTCATTTTTCTCCCTGTGGAAATGTGAGATACTTGGAATTGCCAACATCATTCCTTCCATCCCTCCTCTCAACACAAGTGGTCTTGAAGCACGGGGGTGGACAAGCACTATATCAGTAATGAAATATCCATTTATTATGCACTTACCATGGTCAGGTGCTGATGATCACCTTGGCACTCCCTTCTGGGAGCTGAAACCTCTCACGGATAGTTAGAATAAGGAGAAGAACCAGCAGCTCAGGCATGTGGTAACAGCAAAGGGAGCCTCTGTATTTACTCCATCTTGGTGTTTTCCATGTAGGGATGTTAATCAGTGGTACAAGAGAGGCAACCTGAATCTCACTTAGAGGATTTATTGCTTATATTTCCCTGTGCAGAGACAGCAGGTGAAGCAACTGGTCTGCAGTTTCCCAGATACACATTCTAGTGAATGGACAGCAAGAAGTCTTCCCTTTTCTGCTCACAAAACTGCCCCTCACTTCTCCACGCATCTTCCCTCAAGATGGAGCTAACACCACTATTAAGTGCTTTAAGAATGACCTCATTTAATAGTTATCGAAATACTATGAGGTAGATATTATTCTTTCCATTTTACAGTGGAAGGAAACTGAGTCTTAAGCAACTTCTCACAGTGCTCTTGCTTCTGCATTGTGAAACCACCCGCTCAAAGCCCTAATTCCTAATCAGTATCCTTTATGTCTTCAAATGTGATTTTCAAGTAGCAGGGACAGAAATATAGTAATAACCTAAGGATTAAACTTCCTTATGGTCAGCATAATTTCTAGTTACGGTATTGACTTTGATGTGTAAGAAATGTAGTGTTTTTCATCTAGTATCTTAGAAATAAAAATGTAAAATAAACTAAAATGTTCCACAAAAAGATTAAACTAGTTATTATCTTCTGATATAGTTAAGGAGTGCATTGGCACCACACAATAGTTAGACCGGCAGTAATTCATCAAGAATTTCTGTACAGTTAATAATACAAAAGAGAAAGGTATCTATTTTTCCAAAACATTTTCATTTTGTTCTGAACTAGGCTGTACATTAAGCACTGGGAAACCCTTTAGAATTCAAGTGGGATATCTGTTTACCTCATTAACTAAAATCCTCTTAACTGAAGGGAAGTGTGTGTGTGTAATGGGGAGAAGATGGAAATAATAAACATGTTAAGTGTACCAAAAAGTGCTTCTTACACAACCATAACCACAGTATGTATTCAAAATGTGAACCAGAGAGAGAGAGAAAAGCTGGAAAGGGTTGTTAAGTATATTATAGATCAAAATTGCTTTAAAAAGCAAATAATAATATCAGGGTTCTTTTAGTATAGGAGCAACAAAACATTCATTTTAAAACACAGAATCAATGCTTCACATTTGCTGTAAGAACACCATTATGTTAAGAGCTGTGCTGTCTCACTCACATTAGTAGTTCTGTTTGACAGAACGCAAATGGGGATAGCGTAGTTGAAAGCAGCTAAATCCACTACTTCTCTTTAAGTCTTTCTCTTGGTGATAGAACTAGGTTATTTAAACAGTAACTGTTGTCATAATTTTACTGTTGAGGTTTTTACCCACTATGAATATCCTTTAAAAAGAACTGTACAAATGACAAATGCCCAACTCAAAGAAACATGGACAAGTTTTATCTGTTTACAGAGAAACTTTACATGCTTCAATTTTCTATCTACGAGAACCCACACCTCATCTGGATAGCTTGCAAAATCTTGTTTTAATGAAACACATTTGGAATCTGATTTTAATGGAACACATTTTTACCTTTATGTCATGCTTTCTGAACTGAACCACAGGTCTGCCTGCAGCAGCACTACGTGTGGCTCATCAGTAAACTGCAGGCATTCTTGGCCGTTACCAACCACCTGCAAGCCTCTCTCATCAATGCTTTCATTTCCTTTGGTTTATTATAAGACGCTTCACATTTCCCAAGATGAAAAGAAAGGGGGAAAGACTCCCTTATTTCAACTTCAGGGTTTAATCCTCTAATAACAACAGTGTTTTGTATCTATGCAGTACTCTTCTCTCAAATGTAACCTACTTGTACAGTAATTAGATCTCCTCTCTGGTCTAGCATTATTTTTCAGGCAATATCAAAAATGTTGAAATGTTGGGGTATGTTGGAAAGATCTTTCACAGAACAGCTCAATCTGAGGGAAGAGTCACAGGAGTATTTAAGAACTCAGGGAAAGAGATCAGCTTATACTTTAAGAAATCCATGAATGATCCAGAAATAGCAATATAAAAATAAAAGTCTATTGTCTTTTACATAAAGGAATGCTTGTTTTGAAAGTTTTAATAAACAAGTACATCCTCGTGTACTAATCCTTTAAAAATACATCATGGGATAAATTATAGACTGCAGCATTCACATAAGTAAGCTTTATATTTTTGCAAGCTGAGATTGAACAGACATGCCCTTTGAAATATGCCTCATTTAAAATCAAATTACAATATACTGAATGAAATGCTTGAACATAGACCAGATCCCAATGTGTGTGACAAGGCATATTTGAATTGATGCTATTCTGCCTGGTCATCCTTCCAGCTAATCAATACATCTTTGAACTCCAGTTGATAGTAATTAATTGTGACAGGTCACTTTAAGTTTGTGACCCATGTAATAAAACTGTCAAAGAGATCTCTGACATTACATCACTACTTGATGACCAGATCTTGTAATTCAGACACCAGATACTTTTTTCTACATTTTTATAGCATTTTAGTATTTTCAGCCACATTATAGAAAATCCAAAGCATACACAGAAATTAACACTAAAGATTACTTTTTAAAACATACATATTTCCTTAGACTTTAAAATATTTTTCAGGTAAACTAAATTGAAGACAAAAGGCATCAACCTGATTTAGGGAAGAAAAAAATCAGATGAATGCACCCACTTATACTAATCAGTAAACATAGATACTTGAAGTTTATGTTGGATTTGAAGTAATTTTTGTTTCTCCTTTTATTATTGGTCATTCTTCAACTTGCAGGGCAATAACTTTTCACTGTAAACCTTAATTCTAGCTCCTTCTTTTTCACTCTATGGACATGACTTACAGTTGACCCTTGAACAACGCAGGGGTTAGGGTAAAGACCCCCCCCCAGTAGAAACTGCGAGTATGACTTTACAGTCGCCCTCCCTCCTGCTATATGCAGTTCCACATCCATGGATTCAACTAATATCAGATAATGCAGTGCTGTAGTATGTATTTATTGGAAATAATCCATGTAAAAATGGCTCAGTTCAAACCCATGTTGTACAAGGGTCAACTGGAGTGACATAATTTTCCAAATTTAACAAGTTATGCTAACTTTCCACAGTGAGGACTATCAAAATGATTAACACAAAACCAAATAATTTCTGCTACTACTGCATCTTTCAAATTCTTTATCTTTTATGCACATGGTTAGCCCCCGTGATGACCTATTATCAATATTTCAACTGTATTTCAGTCTTTTAAATATCCCTTGATGGCTTAAAAAAATCATCTAATGCCTTCTGTGAGGTTAAAAAATTTTAAAAAAGCTCAAAATATTTGAATCCTTGCTGCTGAACATGCTAAATGAGCTAAATAATGGGAAACACATTTACAATGTATTTTAACAGTAAGCCTATCCAATTTGTGATTTAAGAGGTCAAACTATTGGTTATTTTTGCATTCTTAGTAATTTAAGGAGAAGCAGACTGGGAAATATGCACTCACAGGCCTTATAAAACTGCCGCAGTTATTTTGACTAATAGACATTTATGGCCAATGTTCTGCTGGTGGAAAAACACCCTTGTAAGGTTGTAAACTACTAGGAGAGCTCACAGAAGCTTGAAGTGTCCACAGACACAACTGTGCAGACAAAACCTTGCAAAAGATGAAGCAATTGTGTATGCTAGTGAGTTTATGCAATGTGGACAACCCACTAACATGTCAAGGCTGAATCGTGTGTGTGTGTGTGTGTGTGTGTGTGTGTGTGCGCGTGCATTTAACTTTGGTCACCTAAGTCAAGAGAATAGAGTCAGTCAGTAATTTTCTTTTTCCTGAACCCTCCCTTTATTCTATATCATTCTTGATTGATTAATGGAACGCCCCTTTCCCCAACTTGTATCCTGTGCTCCAGTGTGTGAAAAGCCTGTGATTAGTAAATGCAAAAGCCACCCTTATTTTTGCTATACTAAATGATTTCTTTAAATAGAGTGAGCCAATAAAAGAAATTTCTGTTTTGGTAACATTCCCAGAGAAAATTACATGCTAGAAATTATAACTGAAAATAGATTCTTAGGTACACACACATTCATGTTTGCCCAAAGGCTTTCATTTGAAAAATGAGAGACAAGAAGCAGAATATTAACTTTTCAACAATTGACTACAATGTATCACTTCCACCCATACTATTCCCATTCTTAGTTTTTCTGGGGGAAATGTGATTTGTTAAGACCATTATGAACATTTTCAACTTATGCAAATGTTGTAATTACTTCCCTTACTTCCTTTATGAGGGATTTTTTCTGCATAATGTATTACGCTGTATTTATGAAGAGTTAAAGCATGCTTTTCTGACATTCTTCACATAGAATACTCAGTCAAATCATTTTAATGCTTGCCTATGATTCAGATAACTGTGAAGAATGCTTGACAAAAAAATCTACTGTGTTTCTCCCTCCCAGGATTTGCCTATTTTATTTTAATAAAGAAATTTCTCTATGCAACTGTGAAACAATGCTGTTGATATAGAAATCTTTGTTTACAATTTTTGGACAATATAAGGAACCAAATGTTTAAAAGAGAAACAGAATGAGGAACAATAGGGATGAAAGATACCATGTATAAATTTCTTAAACATATACATACCATACAGAAGTCTATATAGACAGACTTCGTATGATATTTTATCAAGCCCACGAATAACAGTAGTTTAAATGTAATAATTAGTTATTACATGCCCAGATTTACAAGTATTCACATTTTATCTGTACAGTAATCCTGTGGGTAAGGACTATTATTATTCCCTGTTGTAGACATGGAAACAAGTATTAAGCAGTTAAAGTAGGATTTCCAAGGTCATGAAGGGACCAAGGGGTCAGTGGTGGATCTCCAGATCTCTCCCTCATTCCTAACACTGCCTCTAAAAATATTTTTCAAAATCCCTAGACTTACATTATGAACAGGGTTTTCAATATGTATTGATATTTTGAAGTTTTTAGGCATAAAAACATATTATTAATGAATTTAAAGAATTTCTTGTCAGCGAATTTTAACTAAGATGTTTGCCTAAACTTGCCTTGGCTATAATTCTGCTAAGATAAATTTCATAGGTATATTTTATCCACCAACTTTTGGCTTTCTCCACTTCATTCTGCTAACACTACTTTAGTGGAAGAAAATTCTTCCTCAGCATGTTAGAGCTTTGAGTACACACCCAGAGTTGTTATCAAGTTTTCCCCTTTTCTTTTGCTCTTAAGGGAGCCAATTATTAGTATGATAAATGTCCACATGATGGCCTCAATGTCCTGGGCTCTACAAAATACTGTAGATTACTTGGCAATGATAGTGTTGAATTAACAAGAATAGAACTGATTTATTAGTAAAAATTCAAATGAGTAAGTATAAATTCACAAAGAAAGGGTATTTCAAATATTGACCTTCAATACTGTAATACAGCACTGATGTTTTAACATTGTCTTATGAAGACAATTTTATTTTGCATTGTCATATAGCATTTCCTAAAAAGCAATATGACTTTAAATTCTGAATTACTAAGATAACAGTCAATGAGAACGCTAGCTGTACTCTGTTAGATTGGCCTAAAGGACAGGATGCCAAAGTAGTCTTTTCCCAAATACGTTTCATGCTCTTCTAATACATATAAAACTTTAGGAATTTATTTAGGGGACTGTAGCATTTGAATTCTGGCAATAAAAAAAGTAATAGTGATTAAACAATAACCTCGGTGTTTCTCAGAGTTTTTAGCTGCAAGAAACAGAAACCTATTACATGGAGGGAAAGGGAATATGTGATAAAGAAATCAGGTAGATTCTACGGCCTACGTGAAAATCCAAAGACCAGGCTAAGCAAATAGCAAATCAATACAAAGGAGGCTTTGTAGCAAACATAACCTAGTCAAAAAAGACTGAAGTAGCCCCACTATATACAAATCCAACCATGACCACTGATGCAATAGCTACAAATCAGCTATTGTGTGTCTTTTGATATTTACTCAAGTTTCAAAGTCATTAGAAAGAGAAACTATCATTAGGGTCTGGATGCCTCCTTGATAGGAAAAGAAGGGTTTCTCCTCTGATGTTTTGAGGTGGGAGAGGCAGAGAAGGGGGTTAATCCAGGGTAGAGCTATCCCTCCCACTACTCATACATTGGGGAATTCCACAACACAGAAAAAGATTGCTCTAAGGCTAGGAAACAATCTGTTATAAACAATAAAAGCCTGTAAAGGACTCGTTATAGAAAGTATAGATGATATTTTTTTAGCTTCATGTCACCTTTCCCACAATGGAATGTTTATCATCATCATAACTGGGTGGGGGATTGGGAGGTTGTTCTGTGACAAGGCACTCATGCCTCATCTCCAACCTCGAAGTTCCCAGAAGGGAAAACATTTGATAAGGGTTGTAAATAAGACAGATCATCAGTGATACATGGAATCAACTATATATAAAGCATTAGTTCTATTTGTTCTATAATGGTATAAAATAAAATGGAAAATATTATAATTTTCCACCAAAATAGAAGAGATTTTAAAATGCTATAACTATGACATACCTCAACTGGTGATTATATTCTAATTTTCCCTTCTCTAGCAAACTGAGGCTCTGCTGTCCCACCTCTCCCATTCAGAATTCTGTAATTTTGAGTTCAGTTCAATACCTGATTCAGGTAAGGTAATGAGTGTGGAGCTGTTGGACCAAAACTCACTAATCAAATCACTGCATTAACCTAGGCACAGTGACTGTTTAAAGAATGAACACATGTTCATCAAAAAGCAATAGCACATCTGTTGTTCTGAGAGCTTCTTCCCAGAGTTCCTGTGTTGGAAATCTTCTTTCTTGAATTCCAAATATTTCTGTTTCATCATTGTTTAATACCCTTTCTTCTGCTGAACACACCATCACATGATTTCCTTAGAGTGAATGGGAGGTGAATTATGTGACTTTAAATATATTTATTTTCTGAAAACATATTTATTCACCTATATTACTTTGTTAATTAAACTGTTTATTAATTCTTGGTTGAAAATAATCTTTCCTCAGAATTTTTTAAAGAGTAGAAAACCTGTTAAAAAGCAGTTGCCTTTCTGATAATGGTTAATTTGAGTATTATCAGACTCTTTTCTTGAATCTTTCACCCTAGGTGTGAACCTATTTTCATTCACAGTTTTTATTTACTGCACTCTCTATACTGAGAAATTTCCATGTACTATGTCAATATTTTTTCTCTCTTTCTTTCTTGAACTCCTATTATATAATGAATCTATTAGAATTATCCCCCAGGTTTCCTATATTTTCTCTTCTATTTATAAAAAATATTTTTATCTCTTATATTATTTTCTGGGGACATCTTTAAATTTACATTCTAAAACTTATACTAAACTTTTTATTTGACAATATCTTTAATTTCTAAGAGTTCATTCTTTCTGTATGATTGTTCCTTTTTTGATTTATTTTGTCTCATCTCTTTAATAATATTACTTGTACAGAACAGTTAATTTGTATATGTACAGTCACATCACTAACTCTGTCATGTCTACATTGTTAAATGGTTCTTTTGCTTTTTTCCTGTGTATCTATTTCCACTCCCCTTAACCCCATAAAAATTAGATCACCAGGTAACATTTAACCTAAATCCTGACTTCTGCTCTACAGAATGTACACAATGCCTTGCCTAACCTGTTGATTTCTCTACTGGATTAAAAGGAGTAAGAATGCAGAACAAAGCAGGTAAAGAACTACTGGCTCCCTATGCCAGCTTCCCCCTTAAGCAATCCTACAGGTAGACCATGCTGGCAAGATAACACCTGAATAAATATCATAAGGATCAGCCAGCTCACACACAATGGAAAATGACACAGAATGTAACCTTCAGCCTCAGTTTAACTGAGGTTATTTCCCTTTTTTCCCTTTAAAAAACTGTCACCCCTGAGCAGAATCTTTGGAGTTGGTCTTGGGACACAAGTCCACCTTCTCCCTAAATTGCCAGCTTTTCTGAATAAAGCAACTTTCCTTTCAACCAACACTGGCTCTTAAATCACTGACTTTTGAGCAGCAAGCAGCTGAACCTGAGTTTCTTCCTTATTTTTCTTACTTTTTGGGTTTTTTTTGTCTGTTGTTTTGCTTTGTTTTTCACTTTCTTGTTGAAATCTTCCCTCAAATATGACTATCCCTTCATATTTAAGGATGAAACATTAATAAACTGGTTGGAAGCTTGGTATTGGGATTCACTACAGGATAATCAGGTACCAAGCTGGTTATTTTCTTTTGGGAGTTTCATATTTCAGTAGGCAGTTATTTCTTCTATGTAGTTATACAATTTCTCTTACAGAAAACAAACTCTTGGTGGAATATGTCAGGCCAATAGCATTACAGGAGGAAGTTGGGGGAAATGACTCATTATCTACCATTTAATATGTATTCTTTCACAAAAAACCTATTTCAATCCCCATTTCTCAACAACACCATCCATTTTGCCTTTTAACATCTAAGTCTAGATGTTCTTTAAGCATCACACTGTTTATAATTTGGCACCTTTGAGCATCTCATTAGTCCATGCTGAATAAGGAATTTGCAAATTAAAGATCCAAGAAGCACAAGCTTGATATATTTCACACAATTCCAGGCTTAAACTAAAGAGTTTGGTGTACCCTCCTACAGTAAAAAGAAATTCTTCTTCTCAATACAGTTATATAATTTAGTTATTTACGTATTTTATTTCCTACATGAAATTTATATTACTCTAAAAAGTACTGCCTTATAATTCTTTTAATCTCTAAGAGATTTTTTTTCCCTTTTTTATTTATAGTATCAGTGATTCCTATTTTTACTCTTATTGGCTAGGTTAGAAAGGGGATTATTTACCTTATTAACTCCCCTCTCTAAACAGAGGTTTAAGCCAATTCTCAGGTATAAGTAATTTTCACTAAGCACTGTTTTTATATCAGAATCTGTTTAGTCTACCAATGGTTATGAGACAGTTTATAATACTGCGGCAGAAAGAATGATGGTTCCCCAAAGATTTCCATGGTCTAATTCCCAGAGAATATGTTAGGTTACATGGAAAAGGGGAATTATGGTTACAGATCAAATTAAGATTGCTAATCAGATGACATGCTGGGGATATTATCCTGGATTATCTGAGTGGGTGCAATATAGTCTGAAGAGTATTTATAAATGGAAGAGAGAGAATCAGAGAGATGGCAGTGTGAGAAGGACTTGGCCGGGCATCACTGGCTTTTAAGATGGAGAAAGGAGAGAATAAGCAGAGGAAAAAGGACAACCTCTAGAAGCTAGAAAAGGCAAGCAAATAATTTCTCTCTTAGAGCCTCTAGATATGAATCACTCTACCAACATCTTGATCTTAACCTAGTGAGATCTGTTTTGGACTTCTGATGTCCAGAATTGTGAAAGGAGTTTTTGTTGTTCTAACCTAAATTTGTGATAATTTGTCACAGCAACAATGCAAAACTAAAACAGATTTTGGTACCTGGAAGTGTGGTGCTTCTATATCAAATACCTAAAAGGTGTGCATGGCTTTGGAACTGGTGGTAGACAGAGGCTGGAAGAATTCTGAGGAGCATGATAGAAAAAAGCCTGAATTCCCTTGAACAGACTCCTAGTAGACATATGGATGTTAAAAACTCTGCTAGTGAGGGATGAGATAAAAGGGAGAAGCATCTAACGAAAACATATATTACCTCAAAGAATACTTAAATCATCACAAACACACTGTTGGTAAAAATATGGATGTGAAAGGTAGTGCTAGGGAAGAATCTGAAGTAAATGAGGAAAATGTTATTGCAAAGTGGAGGAAAGAGGATCCTTGTTACATAGGGTAGAAAGCTTAGCAAAATTGTGTTCTACTGTTCTGTGACAAGCAGAATTTTAAATGATGAAATTGTACAGATGAGAAACTTACCACGCAAAATGTAGATGTGGCCAAGTTCCCTCTTGTTGCTTATAGTAAAATGTAAAATGAAAAAGGGAACTAGAACTTGGTGATTTAAGAAATATTCAGCCTGTTCAGATCACAAAGACACTAAAATTAAGAGATTCCCACTGTCAGAAAAGTGTGTTCTAGAATATAAATTAAGAGTGTGGCTGGATAATCCTTTGCTAATACCTCAGAAAGACCAGAAAGATGAAAAGGTCAGTATATTCAGTCACAAAGACTCTCTGAAATTATTAAGCATGTGATTCAGATGTCCCCCAAATCATCTCAGCAGGAGACAAAGATAGATAAGGGATTATCTAGGAAAGACATCAAAGACAATCTTGAAAGATTATCAACTAATGTCTTATCTAATGGAGTGAATTTCCATGACATACAAAGGAGATCCTCAAGTTTCATACATCAACAAAAACTCAACCAGCTTGAATTAAAAAGGATTGACAGCCCAAATTCTACAAATTGTAAATAGTCTGATAAAAATCAGCTATAAAATGAACCACATTTCATAAATAAGGAAAGATAACTCAGAGTCACCTGAGCTTAGAACCACAGATAATGAATTCCAGGCCTTGAAATCAAATGGAGTTCACCTGCCTGGATTTTGAAATTGCTTGGGACAGGTAGTTTATTTTCTCGTTTCTGAATCAGAATGTCTACAACTAGTAACTTATGCTTGTCCCACCACTGTGTTTTGGAAGCAAAATTTATTTCTTGAGTTTCATAAGTTTATAGATGAAAACAGTTGTGTCCCAGGATGAATTATAACTGGAGGCTCTCTCATACTAACTGAAATGATGAGATTTTTAATTTTTGAACTAATGAGACTTAGATGCAATTTTGGACTTGATTTAATACTCCAATTAGTTGAGATTTTTGGGAAATTTAGGATGGGGTAAATGTTTTTTACATGTGAATCTTTGAGGGGTCAGGGCACACTGAGGAGATAAAAATAACTGCACAAAGATGTACCTGCCATAATCCTTGAAAACTATGAATATGTTAGGTTACATGACAAAGGGAATTTATGGTTGCAAATGTAGTAAAGTTACAATGGTTGCAAATGGAATTAAAGTTACAATGGTTGCAAATGGAATCAGCTGGATTTGAGATGGAGCTATTAACATAGATTATATGGGTGGGCCCAACGTAATCTCAAAGGTCCTTACAAAAGAAAGAGGAAGGCAGAAGAGGAAAAAACACAAGCAATGACAGCATGAGGACTCAGCCTAATACAACTGGCTTTGAAGACAGAGAAGAGGGGAGCAAGGCAAAGAAAGCACTCAACTCTTAGAAGCTGGAAAAGGCAAGGAAACAGACTCTCTTCTAAAGCCTCCAGAAAGGACTCTCCCTGCTGACACCTTCATTTTAGCCCAGTGAGATCTATGTTGGTCTTATGACCTATAGGAAACTTTAAGACGATATATTTGTGTTGTTTTAAGCCACTAAATTTTTGGTAATTTGTCATAGCAACAATAGAAAAGTAATACATTAATATATATTCTCAGTAACCAAAATGATATTAGATATATTGACATCTACCAATTAAAAAAATGACTTTTACTGAGCCTATAGAGTTTTCTGGCAAGTTCTTTTGGCATATTAACATTTTAATGTTAATGTTTATGGCATATTAACAATATTAATGTAAATATTGCATATTGTAACTTTTCTTTCAAAATTGAAACTGTCATTTTATTTTTTTATTATAGTCAATTTACAATGTTGTGTTAATTTCTGGTATACAGCATAGCAATTCAGTTCATATATATAAATAAAAATACATATAAATATATAAAACTACAATTGACCTTGTCATCTACCTCTACAAGAATTGGCTCATGTTGGCACCTGCCATCTAACTCTGCTTGGATTAACTCACAAGCTGCTGTAGCTGCTGAACTCTAACACACTGAAAGGAGTTCAGGATGGAGGTCAGGAATGAGGCACTTTGTGCTCTGGGAAAACTGGCTGAACAGGCTTTCAGATACTTAGATATTTTCAGGAGATGATTTTATGACCCAAATTCTTGCACCTCCTCATATCTAGAAAAGCACTAAAATCATTAACAGTGACATCTGCTCCTAGTGACTAGCAGCAAGTCTCTGCCTAGTTGTGTGCGTGACTGCACGTACCCACCTTCACTGAAATCATATATAATACTGGGTATTCCCCCTGCCTCTTTGGAACAGTTTCTCAGAGCTTTCCAGGATGCTGTCTCCTGGGCTATAGTCTTCATTTTGCCCCAAATAAAACAACCCATAACTCTCACGTAGTGTGATTTTATTTCAATCTACAACATATATATAAAGGAATATATATATATATATATATATATATATATATATATATATTCCTTTTCATATTCTTTTTCACTATAGGCTATTACAAAGGCATTGAAGATAGTTCCCTGTGCTATACAGTAGGTCCTTGTTATTCATTTATTTTACATGTAGCAGTTAAAATCTACAAATCCCAAGCTTCCTATTTATTCCTCCCCACCGACCCCTTTTTTATCACATTTTATTTTATAACTGAATTTATCATAGTTACTTACAGTCTACTTTAGTAATCTAATTTTTATTGACTATCAATGTACCACTTTCTCTAATGTTATCTGTGATATTTAAGAATGTCCATTTTTTCTTTCTGTGAACAGCATGACAGAAAATATCTGTTTCTTTTAAATGGTTAAAAATGGGCTAGTATCACCCCCACCAACCCCTACTTCCCCTATATTCTATTTAATAGCTACACTTTATTCTAGCATCTAAATCATGAGGAAGTCTGAGACAACCTTATTTTTATTTAATCCTTCACAGGTGATATTCTGCCTGAATATTTACAAATCTTTGTCACTGCAAATAAAAATCTCATCAGCAAAAGTATCTGTGCTGATTTTTCCAATTTTTCTGGAATTCAGTAAGTTATTTTTCACTTTTCAGGAAATATTTTAAATCAATTGTTTCTGCTTCTTTCTTCAGTAACATCAGTTTTCTAATACTTTTCTCTGTATTATCACCCTTTTCTTCTGTCTTCTCCCTCTGTATTTATAGTTTTCTTAATTTGAATGTGTTATAAGCAGTGACAAATTGAGTTCCTGTCACTTATAAAAGAATTGTCCCTGGTCTACCAAATGAGGAAAAGCATAAATCAGAAAAAAAGGAAAACCTTGGAATGAGACGTCCACAGGGGACTTTGAATACTTCCAATGTATTCTTGGAAATCCAGAAGGCTAAGCACATGCACAGATATTCACGAGCCCAGGGTTGTGTGTATGTCCAGAAAAAGTCTGAGAAGGTCCTACGGTCTCACCTCTACCTGGCCTTGAGGCTCTGTATAAGCAGTAAGTAAAGGCTAAGGAAGAGTGGTTAACTGAATCCTGAATCATTAAAGGAATACCCCCACATGCACAGAGAGCTCCTCAGCAAAAGCTGGGAATGTTTTAGTTCTGGGAATGTAGGATCTTTCTATACAATCATAAGCTGATCACTGAGTAGACACTTCAGAGGCTACATGCAGAAAACAGATGTTACTTAAGTGGTTCAAGCAAGTCACTAAACAAATGAACAGTGACCATAACAACAATAACAACTGCTGGGTGTTTGTATAAGAACTGATTTCAGAGCTACCACATAATATTATTTCAAATACATTTACTTTTCAATAAAAATCATCAATGTTTCTTATATTCAAAGAAACAAAAAAGTATGCCCTATACATAGGAAAAAGGTCTATAGAAACCAGCCCTGAGGAAACCCAGATATTGTGCTTACTAGACAAAGACTTTAAAGCTGCTATTTTAGGTGTGTTCAAAGAACTAAAGAAAACCATGTGTAAAGAACTAAAGGAAAGTATGAAAATGATGTCTCCCAAAAAGAGAATATCAAAAAATAACCAAATGGAAATGGTGGCATTGAAAATTACTATTTCCAAAGGAAGCTACTGAAAAGAAAATTTTGCTAAAGGGACACAGTAGGAAATTTGAGTGGGCAGAAGAAAGAATTAGCAAACTTGATGCTAGACCAATTGAGATTACCCCATTAGAGGAAGAGAAATAAAGAAAAATGAACAGTGCCTCAAATACCTGTGGGAACACCATTTGATGCGCCAACAAAAGCACAATGGGAGTCGCAGAAGGAAAGAATAAAGAGACAGGGGCAAAAATCTTTGAAGACATAATAGCAAAAACATCAAATTTGATGAAAATCACTAATTTATACATTTAAGAATCTCCATAAACTCCAACTACAATAAAGTCAAAAACAGTGGCAACTAGACACAACATAATCAAACTATCAAAACACAAAGAAAATCTTGAAATCAACAACAGAGAAATAACTCATCATGTACGAGGGGTCTCATTAAGATTAACAGTCTCATCAGAAATAATGAAGGCAAAAAGGCAGCGAGATGACATTGAAAAGGAATGAAAGAGTAATAAAATACCTAGGAATAAATCTAACCAAGGAGGTGAAAGACTTATACATGGAAAACTATAAAACACTGATGAAGGAAATTAAAGAAGACTTTAAAAAATGGAAAGATATCCCATGCTCCTGGATTGGAAGAATCAATATCGTTAAAATGGTCATACTGCCTACGGCAATCTACAGATTTAATGCAATCCCTATCAAATTACCCAGGACATATTTCACAGAACTAGAACAAATCATAATAAAATTTATATGGAACCACAAAAGACGTAGAATTGCCAAAGCATTACTGAAGAAAAAGAAAGAGGCTGGAGGAAACACTTTCCCAGACTTCAGACAATACTACAGAGCTACAGTCATCAAGACAGCATGGTACTGGTACAAAAACAGACATATGGACCAATAGAACAGAATAGAGAGCCCAGAAATGAATCCACAAACTTTTGGTCAACTCATCTTCGACAAAGGAGGCAAGAATATACAATGGAATAAAGACAGTCTCTTCAGCAAATGGTGTTGGGAAAACTGGACAGCAGCATGTAAATCAATGAAGCTAGAACACTTCCTTAGACCATACACAAAAATCAACTCAAAATGGATCAAAGATTTAAACATAAGACAAGATACAATAAACCTCCTAAAGAAAATATACGCAAAACATTACCTAACATACATCTCAAAAATGTTCTCCTAGAACAATATACCCAAGCAATAGAAATAAAAGCAAGAATAGACAAATGGGACCTAATGAAAATCACAAGCTTCTGCGCAGCAAAAAAAACCGTAAGTAAAACAAAAAGACAACCTATGGAATGGGAGAAAATGTTTGCAAATGAAACTCAAAAAGGCTTGATCTCCAGAATATATAAGCAGCTCACACAATTTAGTAAGAAAAAAACAAACAACCTAATCCAAAAATGGGCAGAAGACCTAAACAAACAATTCTCCAAGGAGGAAATACAAATGATCAATAGGCACATGAAAAAATGCTCAATATCACTAATTATCAGAGAAATGCAAATCAAAACCACAATGAAGGATCACCTCACATCAGTCAGAATGGCCATCATTCAAAAGTCCACAAATGACAAATGCTGGAGAAGCTGTGAAGAAAAAGGAACCCTCCTACACTGCTGGTGGGAATGCAGTTTGGTGCAGTCACTGTGGAAAACAGTATGGAGATTCCTCAAAAGACTAGGAATCGACTTACCGTATGACCCAGGAATCCCACTCCTGGGCATATATCCAGAAGGAACCCTACTTCAAAATGATACCTGCACCCCAGTGTTCATAGCAGCACTATTTACAATAGCCAAAACATGAAAACAGCCTAAATGTCCATCAACAGGTGACTGGATAAAGAAGAGGTGGTATATTTATACAAAGGAATACTATTCAGCCATAAAAACCGACAACATAACGCCATTTGCAGCAACATGGATGCTACTAGAGAATGTCGTTCTAAGTGAAGTAAGCCAGAAAGAGAAAGAAAAATGCCATATGAGATCACTCATATGTGGAATGTAAAAAACAAAAACACAAACAAACAAAAAACAAAAATACAAAACAGAAACAGACTCATAGACATAGAATACCAACTCGTGGTTGCCAGGGGGATGGGGGGAGGGACTGGGATTTCAAAATGTAGAATAGATAAACAAGATTGTACTGTGTAGCACAGGGAAATATATACAGGATCTTGTGGTGGCTCACAGTGAAAGAGAATGTGACAATGAATGTATGTATGTTCATGTATAACAGAAAAATTGTGCCCTACACTGGAATTTGACATTGTAAAATGACTAACTCAATAAAAAATGTTTATATAAAAAAAAGAAAAGGAATGAAAGAAAAAAAATCAAACTGTCACTTGGGAATTAAATATGCAGTACAATAATTCTTCAAAAATGGTAGAGAAAGTAAGAAATTCCCAGATAAATAAAACTTGAGAGAATTCAATACTAATGGTGTGCCCTGCAAGAAATATTAAAGAAAATCTTTCAGGCTAAAATAAAAGGACACTAAGAATAAGTTGAATGTACATTAAGAAATAAAGGGCACTAATAAAAGTAACTACATAGGTAAATATAAAAAAAAAGTATAAAAGTATTTTATTGTAACTTTTCTCCTCCTATCTGGTTTAATAGACAACTACATAAAACAATGATTAGAAATCTATGTTAGTAGGTATGTAATGTATACAGTTGAAATTTACATGATCATATAGCATAAAGGTGGGGAAGGGAAAGGATTTATACAGGAGCAAAATTTTGTATATTATTAAAATTAAGTTGGTATTCATCTCAACTAGAGTTTTACAGATTAAGATGTTAATTTTAATCCTCATGGAAACCACTAAGAAAATAACTCAAAATATATAGTAAATGTCAGAGAATTAACTTGATACACTAGAAAATATTTAACACAAAAGAAGGTAGCAGAGGAGAGAAACATAATGACATATAGAAAACAAATAATAAAATGGCAAGCATAAATTCTACATTGTCATCAGTTACATAAAACATAAATGCATTAAAGATGACCATCAACAGGCAAAAACTGAAAGAATAGATAGTGAAAAACAAAAACCAAACAATAAAATCCCCCATGATCCAAATATATGCCCCCTAGAAAAGACACGTTTTAGATTTAAAGACATAAATATGTTTATATTAACAGGATGGAAAAAGATATAACATGCAAATTATAAAGAAAAGAAAGCTACAATAGCTATACTAATATGAGACATAAACAGACTTTAAGATAAAAATTGTTATTAAATGCAAAGAGGGATATTATACTGATAAAAGTGTCAATCCATTAAAAAAGACAAAACTATAAAAATATATGCATCTAATAACACAGCTCTAAGACACTGAGAGAACTGAGAGGAGAAACAGAAAATTCCACAATAATAGTTGGAGATTTCAGTATCTCATTCTTCATAATCATTCAAGCAACTAGACTGATTATCAATTAGAAAATAAATACTTGAGCAACATTAAAAATCAACTAGAACTAACAGATTTATAAAATACTCCATCCAAGAAAGGAGAATATTCTTCTCAAGAGCATATGAGACATTCTTCAGGATATTTTATATGTTGGACCATAAAAAAGCTTCAAAGAACTTAAAAGCCTCGAAATCATACAAAGTATGCTACCAACCATGATAGAACAAAATTAAAAATCAAGGACAGAAGAAATCTGAGAAATTTATTAACATGTGGATATCAAACAACATATTTATAAATAATCAATGGGACAAAGAAGAAAACACAAGGGAAATTAGAAACTACTTTGAAGTAAGTGAAAATAAAAATACAACATTCCAAAACTTACAGGATGTAGCAAAGGCAGTTCTGAGACAGAAAATTAATAGTAGTAAATGTATATACTAAGAAAGGTAAAATAAATCAATAACCAAATCTTAGAGGCTTAAAGAAAGAGAGTAAACTAAACCCCAAGCAAGCAGAAAACTAAGGATATTATAAAGATTAAACAGAAAATAAGTGAAATAGAGAAGGGGGCGGGAGGTGGAAATCAACAAAACAAAAAGTAAATTCTTAAAAAAGATTAGCAAAATTGATTATCCTTCTGCTAGGTTGACCAAGAAATAAAGAAAGCAAAAGTTAAGTTACTAAAATTGGTAATAAAGGAGGTGACATTATTGTTGACCTAACAGAAGCAAAAATGATAGTAAGTGAACATATGAATACCATTCTATCAAAAGATTAGATAACCTAGAGGAAATGGACAGATTCCCATAAAGACACAAAGTACCAAAACTACCTCAAGAAG